>NW_027362773.1:114640670-117040670 GCF_046119375.1 Phyllobates terribilis
AGGTCTCCTCTGTCATTGTGTGTGCTGGGGGGGGAGTTCTCTGGGGGCCCTGTGTGGGTGTGGGGGGGGGGGAGGTCTCTCTGTCATTGTGTGTGTGTGCTGGGGGGGGAGGTCTCCTCTGTCATGTGTGTGTGTGCTGGGGGGGGGAGGTCTCCTCTGTCATTGTGTGTGTGTGCTGGGGGGGGAGGTCTCCTCTGTCATTGTGTGTGTGTGCTGGGGGGGGAGGTCTCCTCTGTCATTGTGTGTGTGTGCGCTGGGGGGGGGAGGTCTCCTCTGTCATTGTGTGTGTGTGCTGGGGGGGGGAGGTCTCCTCTGTCATTGTGTGTGTGTGCTGGGGGGGGGAGGTCTCCTCTGTCATGTGTGTGTGTGTGCTGGGGGGGGGAGGTCTCCTCTGTCATTGTGTGTGTGTGCTGGGGGGGGAGGTCTCCTCTGTCATTGTGTGTGGTGCTGGGGGGGGGAGGTCTCCTCTGTCATTGTGTGTGTGTGTGCTGGGGGGGGGAGGTCTCCTCTGTCATTGTGTGTGTGTGTGTGCTGGGGGGGGGGAGGTCTCCTCTGTCATTGTGTGTGTGTGCTGGGGGGGGGAGGTCTCCTCTGTCATTGTGTGTGTGTGTGTGTGCTGGGGGGGGGAGGTCTCCTGTCATTGTGTGTGTGTGTGTGCTGGGGGGGGGGAGGTCTCCTCTGTCATTGTGTGTGTGTGTGTGCTGGGGGGGGGAGGTCTCCTCTGTCATTGTGTGTGTGCTGGGGGGGGGGGGGGTCTTCTCTGTCATTGTGTGTGTGTGCTGGGGGGGGGGGGGGAGGTCTTCTCTGTCATTGTGTGTGTGTGTGCTGGGGGGGGGGGAGGTCTTCTCTGTCATTGTGTGTGTGCTGGGGGGGGGAGGTCTCTGTCATTGTGTGTGTGCTGGGGGGGGGGTCTCCTCTGTCATTGTGTGTGTGTGCTGGGGGGGGGGGTCTCCTCTGTCATTGTGTGTGTGTGCTGGGGGGGGGGAGGTCTCCTCTGTCATTGTGTGTGTGCGCTGGGGGGGGGGAGGTCTCCTCTGTCATTGTGTGTGTGCGCTGGGGGGGGGAGGTCTCCTCTGTCATTGTGTGTGTGCGCTGGGGGGGGGAGGTCTCCTCTGTCATTGTGTGTGTGCGCTGGGGGGTGGAGGTCTCCTCTGTCATTGTGTGTGTGCGCTGGGGGGGGGAGGTCTCCTCTGTCATTGTGTGTGTGCGCTGGGGGGGGGGAGGTCTCCTCTGTCATTGTGTGTGTGCGCTGGGGGGTGGGGGGTCTCCTCTGTCATTGTGTGTGTGCGCTGGGGGGGTGGGGGGTCTCCTCTGTCATTGTGTGTGTGCGCTGGGGGGGGGAGGTCTCCTCTGTCATTGTGTGTGTGCGCTGGGGGGGTGGGGGGTCTCCTCTGTCATTGTGTGTGTGCTGGGGGTGGAGGTCTCTGTCATTGTGTGTGCGCTGGGGGGGGTCTCCTCTGTCATTGTGTGTGCGCTGGGGGGGGTCTCCTCTGTCATTGTGTGTGTGCGCTGGGGGGGGGAGGTCTCCTCTGTCATTGTGTGTGTGCGCTGGGGGGTGGAGGTCTCCTCTGTCATTGTGTGTGTGCGCTGGGGGGGGGAGGTCTCCTCTGTCATTGTGTGTGTGCGCTGGGGGGGTGGGGGGTCTCCTCTGTCATTGTGTGTGTGCGCTGGGGGGGTGGGGGGTCTCCTCTGTCATTGTGTGTGTGCGCTGGGGGGGGGAGGTCTCCTCTGTCATTGTGTGTGTGCGCTGGGGGGGTGGGGGGTCTCCTCTGTCATTGTGTGTGTGCTGGGGGTGGAGGTCTCTGTCATTGTGTGTGCGCTGGGGGGGGTCTCCTCTGTCATTGTGTGTGTGTGCTGGGGGGGGGGGAGGTCTCTGTCATTGTGTGTGTGTGCTGGGGGGGGGGGAGGTCTCCTCTGTCATTGTGTGTGTGTGTGCTGGGGGGGGGAGGTCTCCTCTGTCATTGTGTGTGTGTGCGCTGGGGGGAGGTCTCCTCTGTCATTGTGTGTGTGTGCGCTGGGGGGAGGTCTCCTCTGTCATTGTGTGTGTGTGCGCTGGGGGGGTCTCCTCTGTCATTGTGTGTGTGTGCGCTGGGGGGGGTCTCCTCTGTCATTGTGTGTGTGTGCGCTGGGGGGGGGGGGGGTCTCCTCTGTCATTGTGTGTGTGTGTGTGTGTGTGTGTGTGCTGGGGGGGGGAGGTCTCCTCTGTCATTGTGTGTGCGCTGGGGGGGTCTCCTCTGTCATTGTGTGTGTGCTGGGGGTGGAGGTCTCTGTCATTGTGTGTGCGCTGGGGGGGTCCCCTCTGTCAGTGTGTGTGCGCTGGGGGGGGTCTCCTCTGTCATTGTGTGTGTGTGTGTGTGTGCTGGGGGGGGGGAGGTCTCCTCTGTCATTGTGTGTGTGTGTGCTGGGGGGGGGAGGTCTCCTCTGTCATTGTGTGTGTGTGTGCTGGGGGGGGGGGTCTCCTCTGTCATTGTGTGTGTGTGTGCGCTGGGGGGGGGGGGGAGGTCTCCTCTGTCATTGTGTGTGTGCGCGCTGGGGGGGGGGAGGTCTCCTCTGTCATTGTGTGTGCGCTGGGGGGGTCTCCTCTGTCATTGTGTTTGCGCTGGGGGGGAGGTCTCCTCTGTCATTGTGTGTGTGCGCGCTGGGGGGGGGAGGTCTCCTCTGTCATTGTGTGTGTGCGCGCTGGGGGGGGAGGTCTCCTCTGTCATTGTGTGTGTGCTGGGGGGGAGGTCTCTGTCATTGTGTGTGCGCTGGGGGGGGGTCTCCTCTGTCATTGTGTGTGCGCTGGGGGGGGGTCTCCTCTGTCATTGTGTGTGTGTGCGCTGGGGGGGGGGGGTCTCCTCTGTCATTGTGTGTGTGTGCGCTGGGGGGGGGGGTCTCCTCTGTCATTGTGTGTGTGCGCGCTGGGGGGGGGGGGGAGGTCTCGTCTGTCATTGTGTGTGTGCGCGCTGGGGGGGGTGGGTCTCCTCTGTCATTGTGTGTGTGTGTGCTGGTGGGGGGGGGAGGTCTCCTCTGTCATTGTGTGTGTGTGCGCTGGGGGGGGGGGAGGTCTCCTCTGTCATTGTGTGTGTGTGTGCTGGGGGGGGGGGGGAGGTCTCCTCTGTCATTGTGTGTGTGTGCTGGGGGGGGGGGAGGTCTCTGTCATTGTGTGTGTGTGCTGGGGGGGGGGGGAGGTCTCCTCTGTCATTGTGTGTGTGTGTGCTGGGGGGGGGAGGTCTCCTCTGTCATTGTGTGTGTGCTGGGGGGGGGGAGGTCTCCTCTGTCATTTTGTGTGTGTGTGCTGGGGGGGGGGAGGTCTCCTCTGTCATTTTGTGTGTGTGTGCTGGGGGGGGGGGAGGTCTCGTCTGTCATTGTGTGTGTGTGCGCTGGGGGGGGGTAGGTCTCCTCTGTCATTGTGTGTGTGTGCGCTGGGGGGGGGGGGGAGGTCTCTTCTGTCATTGTGTGTGTGCTGGGGGGGGGGAGGTCTCCTCTGTCATTGTGTGTGTGCTGGGGGGGGGGGGGGATGTCTCCTCTGTCATTGTGTGTGTGTGCTGGGGGGGGGGAGGTCTCCTCTGTCATTGTGTGTGTGTGTGCTGGGGGGGGGGGAGGTCTCCTCTGTCATTGTGTGTGTGTGTGCTGGGGGGGGGGAGGTCTCCTCTGTCATTGTGTGTGTGTGTGTGCTGGGGGGGGGGGAGGTCTCCTCTGTCATTGTGTGTGTGTGTGTGTGCTGGGGGGGGGGGAGGTCTCCTCTGTCATTGTGTGTGTGTGTGTGCTGGGGGGGGGGGAGGTCTCCTCTGTCATTGTGTGTGTGTGTGCTGGGGGGGGGGGAGGTCTCCTCTGTCATTGTGTGTGTGTGCTGGGGGGGCGGGGGGAGGTCTCCTCTGTCATTGTGTGTGTGCTGGGGGGGGGGAGGTCTCCTCTGTCATTTTGTGTGTGTGTGCTGGGGGGGGGGAGGTCTCCTCTGTCATTTTGTGTGTGTGTGCTGGGGGGGGAGGTCTCCTCTGTCATTTTGTGTGTGTGTGCTGGGGGGGGGGGAGGTCTCCTCTGTCATTGTGTGTGTGTGTGCTGGGGGGGCGGGGGGAGGTCTCCTCTGTCATTGTGTGTGTGTGCTGGGGGGCGGGGGGGAGGACTCCTCTGTCATTGTGTGTGTGTGTGCTGGGGGGGGGGGTTCTTTCATTATGTGTTGGGGGGGGTCTCCTGGCCTGGAGCCATTCTGTGGGATCAGTGTAGGGATCGCCGCTGTGACTTGTCCTCATGTTTTCTCCATTGTGCCCCATTCATCAGCTCTCGGTGTTGGAGGGGGTGCCTTAATGTGGGTATCTGTGCCGGTGTGCCCCCCTCTGCCAGCCCTGGTAGCAGCCGCCCCTCCCCACCTGACAATCCTGTGACACTGCCCCATCCATTCCCAGTCTGTGCCCTGTGCTATTACTGGGGTGGGTCCTGGCGCTGCTTGTCCTGGATTACTTCTCCAATTTGTCCTCAGTTTTCTTTAATCTTGAGCCCGTGACTCCGGATGACGCCATCACATAAAACGCTCCAGTAAAGCGACCTGTCATGTTGAACATGATGTCTGACCTGCAGGCGCGGTGTTATAGAGCAGGAGGAGCCGATCAGACGAAGACCTACTTTATAGTAAAAGTTTCTGTAAAAGTTTTTATTTGATTCATTGAGTTGTCTTAGGGGTGGTCCTATTAGTGATTGACAGTCTTCCCTTTACTGCAGAGAGCTGTCAATCACTAGTAGGACCACCCATTGGACTGCTCTGCTTACAAACATTGGGGAAGTCGATGAATAAACTAAAAAGTTTTACTGAAACTTTTTCCATAAAAATGTTCATCATTCTTCTCAGCATCTCCTTCTCTATTCTATACTGTCCCGGACAGTATATACTATGCTGATTCTTGTTAATGGTCTCATGTGTAAATTCACCATACGGCCGTTTCTGGAGAGGAGAAGCCAGACCCCTTATTATGGGACACAGTTTGAGGTTTTGACGGAGAGAGGGTGCAATGTGTATATGGACTCGTGTTCTTCCAGTACCTGACCTGATGTCCTCTCTCCCCCTGCAGACTCTGTACACGTACCCTGATAACTGGAGGGCATACAAGCCCCTCATCGCTGCTCAGTATTCGGGGTTTCCCATCACCGTTGCTTCCTCTGCCCCAGAATTCCAGTTTGGTGTCACGAACAAAACGCCTGAATTCTTGAAGAAGTTTCCTCTGGGGAAGGTGAGCAATGCTGATCTGATCTGTACGGCGCCCCAATGCCAGGCAGGCATCGCACTGACCAACCTGATGTTCTAACTGTAGGTTCCAGCGTTTGAGGGTAATGACGGCTTCTGTCTGTTTGAGAGCAGCGCCATCGCTCACTATGGTAAGTCGAGTGTGTGGTTCTCTGTAGAATACACCTGTGTCGTGTGTACGTGTAACCCCATTTCTCCCTCTCCAATGTTCCCCAGTGGGTAACGATGATCTCCGTGGAACCTCTCGCATAGACCAGGCCCAGGTCCTCCAATGGGTCAGTTTTGCAGACAACCACATTGTCCCTCCGGCCAGCGCGTGGGTTTTCCCTACTCTGGGGATCATGCAGTTTAACAAGCAGGTATGTTGTCGGCTTCCAGAAAGATTTGGTAAAATGTGCACTTTAACGGGTTCTCGTATGTTCCGCTTACTCCCTTTTTAAAGGAGTTTTCCACTACTAGGACAACTCCTTCTCACACCCCACACTTGGCCCCGATAAAATAATAAAGCTTATACTCACCTCCCCTGCTGGCGCTGTTATTACTATTCCTGCGGTGTCGGCACTCGTGGACTTGGTACTCTCGTTCGGTTGTGGTGAGACGTGACCCCCAGCGCCCAATCAGCGCTGATTTTAAATCTGCAATATTTCATTGCATGTTTGATCCTTTCCTGCAAAAAAAAAAAAAAAGCGACTGGCATGTTGCCCGTTTTGCATTGCAATGTCCACAATGCTAAGTAATGCTGTGGATACCGCAGTGGTAAGATTAATAAAGCCTTTACCTAAATCTGCTGCTCCCTGTAAGCTGATAACTAGTGTCTTTATCAGGCTACAGAACAAGCCAAGGAGGAGGTAAAGCTCATCTTGGCCACCTTAGACGCTCATCTTCGGACTCGGACTTTCTTGGTTGGTGAGAGGGTCACTCTGGCTGACGTCGCAGTTACATGCTCCCTCCTGTGGCTTTACAAACAGGTACGTTCTGTCTCCATCCTCCGATCCCATTCTTCTTGGATGATGACTTTTTCTGGACTTTAAACATCAGCGCTATCCAGATGCCTGCATGATTATCCTCCAGAATTTGTGCTGATACCCAGAATTGCTTCCCAAAGGTCCTGGACCCTTCCTTCCGCCAGCCTTTTGGTAATGTCACAAGATGGTTTATAACCTGTGTGAACCAGCCCCAGTTCCATGCAGTGTTGGGAGAAGTGAAGCTGTGCGACAAGATGGCTCAGTTTGATGGTGAGGGTTCTTCTTGGTTTTTTTAAATGAAATGTAAGAATTTAGAGCAATGTTCATTCAGGCGACTTTATTGTGAAATATCTTAGCCTGCCCTTGAGTCTACAATCTCAGATGTCTGAACGTTAACCCCTTCCCGACATAGGACGAGCCCACCCCACAGAGTACTTTGCATAGGTTTTTGTTTTTTTTCAAGACTGCTCCACTCCAAAAAAAAAAAAAAATGTAACTTTTCTTTTTTATCACATCATAAAAACCTGTGTATTTTTGACCACCTCAAAGAATGCTCCATCTGAACATGGCCTTATGCAGTGGGCACCTGCCTCTAACAGCCGGAGCGTAATCTCGTGACTGCGACATTCTCATTATTGCAGCCGGGGGGGGAGGGGGACTAGTGAAGGTAGAAATGTTGCCACCTTATTTGTTCTTCTATGTCCGCTTCTAGGCTTTATGGGAATCTTACACGTGATCAAACGTACGCAGGTCTAAATTCCCTAGGGGAACAAAAAAAAAGGAAAGTTAATGAAACTTTTTTTATATAGATAAAAGTTTGACTCGTACTCTATTTTCCCAGTCCAAAAATTAGAAAAATTATATAATTTTGAACCATATGTTAAACACCATCAAGAAATAAAACAATTTAAATGCCTAAATAGATGTTTTTTTTCAGTCATCTCCCCCCACCCCCCCAAAAAAATGGAAGGAGAAGAAGAATAAAAAAACTATCAAAATGTCATATGTCTGTCAGTGGTACCAGTAAAAACTACAGGTCGAGAGTCCAAAAATTATAGAATTTTGATATTTCCATAATTGTACTGACATTTTTTTAAGGCTCTTTTTTCCAGTACATTATATGTTCTAATGAATGGTGTCATTCAAGATTAGAATTCATCCTGCTAAAAATAAACTCCTCTCCTGGGGAAAAAAGGAGGGAAAAGAAAATGGAAGTAAAAAATAAATTGGTCACAGGATGGTGGGGTTAATTAAAATATCGCGTTACTTACTACTGCCATCTGTCTGTGACCTCTGATATTGCAGCTCAGGCCCATTGACTTGAATGAGGATGAGCTGCAGAATGCGCGGATGTCATAGATTGTACACTGGGACGGTATCCTGATATTTGCTGTCAGATGTGGTACAGAACGTGTCTGAAAATAATTGTAACCTATTTTCCAGCATTTGTGCATAAATGTGATATAGGGCCGTATGCACATTTAGCATAAATGCCACAAAGCGTTTCCAACATTTAAATTAAAGGGGTTGTGTAGTCATGATATTAATGATCAGACCTTTTAATGTACGCTGCAAGTCATTAATATCAGATTGATGGTCGTGTCGGGTATTAGACCTCCACCAATCAGCTGTCCTCTTTGGTGGCCGCCACTGCCGAGTGGTGCACATCCGCTACTACTCAAGACAATAGGAAAGTTTAAGGCTTGTGCTGGTCCAAGAGGACATAATGGCTGCTGGTAGCTCTCCGATTTTTTTTTAATGGAGTCGCTTGTAGTCCCAGCAAACCTTTTAGGATTGTTTATTACTATAAAATGCTTAATGTCAGTATTTTTTTTTTTTTTTACCAGCTAAGAAGTTTGCAGAAATGCAGCCTAAGAAAGAGACCCCCAAGAAAGAGAAACCCGCCAAGGAGCAGAAGAAAGAAAAGGAGGAGAAGAAGCCCGCGCCTCCCCCAGCACCGGCCGCAGAGGAGGACCTCGACGAGTCTGAAAAGGCTCTAGCAGCGGAGCCTAAGTCAAAGGACCCCTATGCCCACCTCCCTAAGAGGTAAGGGGCTTGCACACCACCCTTCCTGTCCCCGTGTTACGGTTTCCCTGTTCTCCTGTGGCTGATTCATAGTAGAAATTTCTGCACTGGTAAATCGGGTTATACGTGTAAATAGGTGGTCTCTGCAGCACATGCATGGATCTACTCCTTTTTGTCCTGTGCCGGCTGTGTCCCATCCCCACGGTTTATAGTAGTAGCAAATTGTATTTTTAAAAAACTAATTAACACTTGTGTGTCTTTTCCTTGTGTGTTTCCAGCTGAGGTTTTGTTTTTAAACTGAAACATGTCAATTTTTGCAGCATTTTTTTTACCCATTGAAGTGAATGTGTGTAAAAATAAATAAAAAAAAAAGTGTAATGTAGAGCTACACATGAAAAACACAATACATGTGACATCATTGATAGACTTTTGCAGTTGCATGTGATGACAATGGCGGCACGTCGGCCAACTAATATTAGCTACATACAAAGAGAGAACCATGAGGCAGAAAGGATCTTATTAACTAGATATTATTTTTAATAGTAGAAAATTGCGAAAAAGGTCAAAATAATACAGTGGTAGCATAACTCTATATAGAAGGGTCATGGTGACTGTCTCTGATCTGCACTGGATGGTGTAGAGCTGGAGAAGCTGAGAAGACTGATATTTGTGTTTGGAAAAGATTCATTAAAACTTGCATAGGAGTCCAGTAGGCGGTCCTGTTTGGTGATTGACGGACTTCCCTGTATGACTGTGCAGTGGTAACTGTCAATCACTAATTGGACCGCCCACTGGACTCACGTGTGTGTACTGAGCGGGGGGCGCAGCGTCTGAAGGGACTGACCTTGCTGTGACCGTCAGGCGTGCGGTGTCTGCACTTGCTGAGTGTCCCTTCTTGTCTTTCCTTTCCAGTTCCTTCATTATGGATGAATTTAAAAGAAAATATTCTAATGAAGACACGGTATCGGTGGCTCTGCCTTATTTCTGGGAGCACTTTGACAAGGAAGGCTGGTCCATCTGGTACTCAGAGTACAGTTTCCCCAGTGAACTCACTCAGAGCTTCATGAGCTGCAACCTGATTACCGGTAGGTGACTGATGCCACGTCCGGCCGATACAAGGGGCGGATTGCACTTTCTTTTAGCCATAAAGAGGTATTCCCATCTCCAAGATCCTCCCAATATATAGTAGGTGTAATAATATTTAGCAAATGCCTCCAATTAGAAATGTAGTATAGTTCTTCTGATTAGCTATGTCGCTTACCCCATGTGCAGGGCATTGCAATATCTTGTATTTCCACTTGCAGTCCTGTGTTCTGTCTCTCTGGCATGTTACCACTTGTCCTGCAAACTTGCAGTTTGTTTTACTTGGACTTGTAGTTCTACACGGTCTGTATAGTTGGAGTAAACTGACCCGTATTCCATTTATAAGGCACTCGAAACACGCCGACTACACGGCCTGTCATTGGATATGACGAGGTCCGCACAAGACAGCGGTGCAGGAGAGGTGCGGAGTGTATGTGCACAGGCGCCTGTTTGGGCTGTTCCCAACATGGGAGTTCGGCCAAGGGTGACTGCAGGGACGGGCTGCTGGGCTTCTTAATGGGAGTGTCGAGAAAACACCAGGCTGGTCTGCCGATGCCCTGTACATCCCTAGGGCAGGGCGCAGCTCGGGAACTAGTATCGCTGTGTGGGAGGAGGTGATCACAGATCCTGACGCCTTTCTGCTGTATACATTTGTGTTTGGCGGCCATAGCCCCACATGTCTTAACGTGGTCATTAATCCTGGCGAGACCGAGCCTGCTATAAACTGCGCTGCGGCCTCCATTCCAGAGTGCAGAGCGGGCGACCGGGTCCCTGCATAGTCTAGAGCAGATGCAGGTTGCAACTTTTCATTTTTTTTTTTTTTCCTTTTCCCTTCTGCAAATAAAGCAGATGTAGCTCCTCATGATGTGTGAAGTTGCTTTGCTTTATTGTTGGCACTAAGAATTGGGAAGAGATATGGGGCCCCGATTCATCATTTGTATAGCTTAAAGGGGTATTCCCATCTCCATGATCCTATCCCAATATTATTATTATTATTATTATTATTTAGTATAGTTCTCCTGATTTGCTTTGTCACTTACCCCATATGCAGGGCATTGTAGTGGCTTTAGCATCCATGGTTACAAACACTCCTAGTGACAGCTGTTAGGTATCCATGGTTACGATCACTAAGCTACTGCAATGTCCTGCAGGTAGGGTAAGTGACACAGCAAATCAGAAAAACTATGCTACATTTCTAATTGAAGTTATTTGCAAATATTATTACTGCTATACTATATATTGGGGTAAGATCTTGAGATTGGAATACCCTTCTTGTTTCTAGCTGCTGTGTTTTTGATCAAAATTCATTGAAATGGCGCACGTGATTCATATATTTTGGACAATACCCAAATTAGTCTTTACTATTTTTTTTTTTTTTTTTTGTGACTTTTAGTGGGAAAAGTTGCAAAAAAAAGTGCTCCAGGGAAGGTGTGGCTGGAGTAGAGTTGCAGGATATTTTGTGCCTTGGATCTGAAAACCACAAAAGTCACTAATTAAGAAGTGTATTCACACCAAAAATCTGGCAAAAATGTAAAGATGAATCGGGCCCTTAGAAATTTAACTTCTATCAAGTGCATCAAATTTATAAAAGGCGTTTTCCAGGCTGGTCACGTTGACTGTCCATCTTTACAATGGGTTATCAATATTGGCTCAGTGGGGTCCGACACCCCTAGTTATTGTCTTTGGCAGTCAGCTGTACATACTGTATGGAGCCGGAGCAGCACAGCGCTGTCTAGTGGCCATTCTCAGGTACTGCAGCTCAGCTCCTATTGAAGTGAATAGGGGCTTAGCTGCTGTACCAGAGAACAGCCCCCTTAATGTGGTCAAAGTAAACTTGGTCAAGAAAACTATTAAGTGTCGCAGTTGCACCAAATTTCTTGTCTTGAAGATCCTGAATATCGGCAAGTTTGGAAAACCATCAAAATGTTAATGTTTTTCCCTCTTTTTCGGCAGGTATGTTCCAGCGTCTGGACAAACTGCGTAAAACTGGCTTTGCCAGCGTTATCCTGTTCGGCACCAACAACGACAGCTCTATCTCCGGCGTGTGGGTGTTCAGAGGCCAGGATTTGGCATTCACAGTAAGTGTGCGCGAAAAGTAATATGTACCGGCACCAAATGTAAAATTGCAGCGTAGTTCGTGGCCTCTGTATTTTTGCATTATTTTAACGCCTCGTCCTTGTTCTCTACAGCTGTCCGAGGATTGGCAAATAGACTATGAATCTTACAACTGGCGGAAGCTGGACACGGACAGCGAGGAGTGCAAAACCCTGGTGAAGGAGTATTTCTGCTGGGAAGGAGAGTTCAAGCACGTGGGCAAAGCCTTCAACCAGGGCAAGATTTTCAAGTGAGGACCCTGGGGAGGGAGAGAGGAGCTGTCTGTCCACTGCCGAGCCCAGGACCGCTCACCGCTCTCTTTGAATGAAACAATCAAGCCTTTTAAATTAAGACGGCAAACCCAAAAAATAAAAACAAGTCAACCATCCGCTGCAGTGTGTCTTGTGACTTTTTTTTTATTTTTTTATTTTTCTTTTCCATTCGGTGTAGCCATATTTCACACGAGTTTTTCACGTAGGGTTAGGGCTCGTGCACATGATCTTATATTCGGTCCAAGTGCGATCCGAGAAAAAATCTGATTTCCGACTGGACCGATGTTGTTCTAAGGGGCCGACGATGTGTCCGATTTTTTTACATCGGCGTGCGGTCTGATGGAGAACAAAATAGGTCCATCCGAAAAGATACTCTGGTGTAACCCTAAAGAGAAATTGTACGCCACGTACATTCTAGAGGGGGTGAAAATACATTTGCGCTTTCACTAATGCTTATTTTTGACACAATCCATGGATCCTCTCCTGTCAATTGCTGCTCATTTTCTGCACACACTTTTGGAAAAGTGTGGCAAAATTTTGAATATTTTCAGCTGGAAAAAAAAAACATAATTACAATAATAATTTAAATTATATTTATTGCTATTAATAGAATATTAATGTATAAAATAATATATATGCAAATCACATACTTGCGGTAACACGCCCAGCACAGGAAAACCTTGACCACATGCAATGTGAGGATTCACAAATGTGCAGTTGCATAGAGTAACTGCAGACTTGTACCCTAAGACCACTGCCCCGCTATCAGTATTTGGTAAGTATTCGATCAGTATTTTTTCTCAGGAGCGGGTGATAAATTCATATGGCGGATTCCACCTTTCCCACACCCCCCGCCCCAATGGCAAACATGGTGGAGGCGTAGGTTTCCTCCTATCAGAACTCTGCGCTTTCACCAAAATCCCACTGCCACCCTCCGTTACACTCCCCTCTTTTGAGGTGCACTGTGTGCGCATCTATTCCCCCTCCAACCTCCAACTGGCCGTCGTTTACCGACCCCCAGGGCAAGCCACCACCTTCTTAGACCATTTCACTACCTGGCTGCTTCACTTCCTTTCCACTGACATCCCCACTATCATAATGGGTGACTTCAACATCCCCATTGACACTCCCCACTCGTCTGTCTCTAAGCTCCTATCCCTCACTTCCTCCTTTGGACTCACTCAATGGTCTTCCACACCCACCCACAAAGATGGCCACACACTGGACCTCATCTTCACCCGCCTCTGTTCCCTATCTAACCTCTCTAACTCACCACTCCCTCTCTCTGACCATAACCTCCTCACATTCTCTACCCTCTCCTCTCCGGGTGCACAATCCCCACTCCACAAACTCACACACCCTCGCAGAAATCTCAAACACCTTGACCTACACTCTCTCTCTGAATCCCTCCTTCCTCTCACAGACATAAATTCCTTGCACGATGCAGACGTTGCTGCTGCTTCATATAACACCACAATAGCTTCAGCTCTAGACTCGATCGCCCCTCTCACACACATCACACCTCGCACATTCAACAGGCAACCCTGGCACACTAAACTTACCAAAGAACTGCGCCGGGCCTCCAGGGTTGCGGAGCAGAGATGGAAAAGGTCTCACTCCATCGAGCACTTCATCGCATTCAAGCAATCCCTCACTAATTTCAAGTCCGCACTCACTACAGCAAAACAAACCTACTTCTCATCTCTCATATCCTCCCTATCCCACAACCCTAAACAGCTATTTAACACTTTCAACTCTCTCCTTCGTCCCCCAGCACCTCCTCCCTCTTCTCTCATCTCAGCCGACGACTTTGCCTCATTCTTCAAACAGAAGATTGACACCATCAGACAAAACTTTGGCCTAAAGTCCACACAACCCCTCCTCATATCTACTCAACCCTCCTCCTCCAAACCCCACTTCTCCACCATTACAGAAGGTCAAGTCTCCTCTTTACTCTCCAAATCACACCTCACCACCTGCGAACTTGACCCAATCCCATCCCACCTCATCACTAACCTCACCACAGTCTTCATCCCAACCCTAACCCACCTCTTCAATCTATCACTAACAACCGGAGTCTTCCCCTCATGTTTCAAACATGCCGCAATCACACCCATCCTCAAAAAGCCCTCCCTTGACCCTTCCTCTCTGACCAGCTACCGCCCCATATCACTCCTCCCCTTTGCCTCAAAACTTCTAGAACAACATGTCCACCTTGAACTGTCCTCCCACCTCTCCTCCTGCTCCCTCTTCGACCGTCTACAATCTGGCTTCCGACCGCATCACTCGACTGAAACTGCCCTGACCAAAGTCACCAATGACCTACTAAATGCCAAATCCAAGCAACACTACTCCATCCTCCTCCTTCTGGACCTGTCCTCTGCCTTTGACACAGTGGACCATTCCCTCTTACTCCAGATTCTCTCATCTCTTGGCATCACGGACTTGGCTCTATCTTGGATCTCCTCATACTTAACAGACAGGACATTCAGCGTCTCCCACTCACGCACCACCTCCTCATCTCGCCCCCTATCTGTCGGTGTCCCCCAAGGTTCAGTTCTAGGACCTCTGCTCTTCTCCATCTACACCTTCGGCCTGGGACAGCTCATAGAGTCTCACGGCTTTCAGTATCACCTCTATGCTGACGACACACAGATCTACCTCTCTGGACCCGATATCTCCTCCCTACTAACCAGAATCCCACAATGTCTGTCCGCCATCTCATCCTTCTTCTCCGACAGGTTTCTAAAACTCAACATGGATAAAACAGAGTTCATCATCTTTCCACCCTCTCATTCACATCCCCCATCCGACCTATCCATCAACGTCAATGGCTGTTCACTCTCCCCAGTCCCACAAGCTCGCTGCCTTGGGGTAACCCTGGACTCTGATCTCTCCTTCAAGCCACATATCCAAGCCCTTTCCACCTCCTGCCGACTCCAACTCAAAAACATCTCCCGGATCTGTGCATTCCTCAGCAAAGACTCTGCAAAAACACTAGTGCATGCCCTCATCATATCCCGCCTCGACTACTGCAACCTCCTGCTCCGTGGCATCCCTTCCAACACTCTTGCACCTCTCCAATCTATCCTAAACTCTGCTGCTCGACTAATCCACCTGTCCCCCCGCTATTCCCCGGCCTCTCCTCTCTGTCAATCCCTTCACTGGCTCCCCATTGCCCAGAGAATTCAGTTCAAAACTCTAACCATGGCATACAAAGCCATCCACAACCTGTCTCCCCCATACATCTGTGACCTAGTCTCCCGGTACTTACCTGCACGCAACCTCCGATCCTCACAAGATCTCCTGCTCTACTCCCCTCATCTCCTCTTCCCACAATCGTATACAAGATTTCTCCTGTGCTTCCCCCCCTACTCTGGAACTCTCTACCCCAACATATCAGACTCTCGCCGACCGTGGAAACCTTCAAAAGGAACCTGAAGACCCACCTCTTCCGACAAGCCTACAACCTGCAGTAAACACCACTGCACGACCAGCTCTTCCCTCACCTACTGTATCCTCACCCATCCCTTGTAGACTGTGAGCCCTCGCGGGCAGGGTCCTCGCTCCTCCTGTACCAGTCGCTGACTCGTTTTGTTAAGATTATGTAAATGCTTTTGTTATGTATATCCCTATCACATGTAAAGCGCCATGGAATAAATGGCGCTATAATAATAAATAATAATAATAATTGGTGACTTGTTTCTATTATACCTTTTCTCTGATTGTTCCACTCCTGGTTTAGGCTCTCACTACTGAGAAAATACTGACCAAATACTGATAGGGGGGCTGTGGCCTAAGGCTGAACATCCCCTTTAAAGCGTACTTATGGTTTCACCTATCCGCAGAATAAGCGATTGTGTGTACTTTAAAATAACATTATTTTGGGCCATATTGTAATTTCCACATTCTTCCCCTTTTTTACATTTTCCTGTCTGCTTGTTTTGTCTAATTTTCACTTCTCTGAGCTAGTGGGTATAGACAGACAATTTACGACTAAAAATATTCAGAGCTATTTTTGAAATATTCTCATCATTCTTGCCGTCTTGGAGACCGACCTCCGCTGTTGGACAGTAGAACATGCACAGTGCTTGCATGCGCTTTTTTTTTTCTTATCGAGCTTGTAAGCACTGTATCGAAACTGGCAAGGATCACTGCAGCCCACGGTTACCTCCTAGTCCCGGCCAACTTCAGTGCTTACAAACTAGACGTCAGAGGTGGTCGGTCTCCTTGAGATAAGTGTTTAATATCTCAAGAACGGCTGCAAATTTTAATAAGCAGTAAATTACAAAAGTGTTTGTATCTACCTGCACAATCCAACTATATCCATCTATGAAGATGGGAATAACCATCCTAAGGGCTTTGTACCAGAGCCCAGGTAGGGTTTCTCTGCATGCCCCATCCATACATTTAGTTTTCTGATCATGTGTCCAGGTAACTTGGCTCATTTGCTGCCTATTACTGTATTTTGCAAAAGCATCTGATCGTTCCCACGACTGCAATGCCTGCTATTGTAAATGGGAGGAAGACACTTGCAGCCGTAGCTCAGCTCTTACATTTTCCCTACTAATACTTAGTATGAAGCATTACCCCATATCTGGCGCAGTGGTGTATGGCGCGCGTCGCGGGGTGGGGGTGATGTGCGGATGTCCAGATGATCGCTCTGGCTCTTGTTCTGCATTGTTCTATATTTACAGCTCCGCTGATGCAATTCCCCTTTGATATATGGGGTCCCATGAGGCTGACAAATGCCTTTTATGTCCAGTAATGTCTGATTTCTTGCTGTTTGTTCTTTGCAGACGCGCCCCCGGGGTTCTGCTAATCTAGAACAGCTCCTATCTCTGCCATCACCTATCATGGGACAGTAAAGTTCAGCGAACTCCTGGAGATCAGGTTCTGCTGTTTTTGTGCGCGGCTTAACGTTTGTGTTTTGGAACTACTTGTCCTAAAAAGTTTTGGGGGCTGATTAATGTGCTGATGAGAGAAGCGGAGAATTTAAAAAAAAAAAAAAAAAAAAAAAAAAGAAATTTCCAGGCAGAGTTAATTCTCCGTCCTATGGCAATGTCTCCGCTTTCTTCTGGCAGAGATCTCTCTGCATTAGTCCTGGCACTATTTCTGGCAGTGAGAGTGACTTATGATTCTTTCAAGACCCCATAAAACAGCATTTTATGTAATAATGTGGAGGGGAAAGTGCCTCGTAATCTTAACCATCGACTGCCCTGAGCCCTGCTGGAAAGGACCTCTGCAATGGCCTACAAGGGGCTTCCAAAAAAAAAAAATTGGGGGATGGCGAGGTAACGTTTGACCCACCCTCTTATAAAGTGGCCAAATTTATTTATTTTTCATAAAATCATAACTTTTTTTTTTTTTCCGTCAAAATAGCCATATGAGATCACGTATTTTGTGGGACAAGTTGATGGTTGAATGACTATTTTACCATATCAAAAAAATTGAAAGTGGAGTGAAGAGGAAAAAAACCTTTTTTTTTTTTTTGTATGGTGTTCATTGTTCAGTAAAATTGACCTGGCAGCATACATGGTTATATTTTTATTTTCTCAAAAAATAAAAATGTTGCTTTTTTTTTTTCTTTTGTTGGACCATGTTCACGTTCGTTCAATGTCTTTATTGCATTTTTTGGGCGGAGATGTGGCTGCTGCAATACAGACGGCTCTAGCATTTGTTTTTTCTTTGGTCTCCCTAGGAAACTTGAATGTGCAATCGTTTGATATCTTGTAATTTAATGATTTCCTACGAACTTCAGCCACAGGCGAACGAGTGCTAATAGAGGCGGGTGCCGGCTGTATTTTACAGCTGTCACCTGCTGTGTGTGAAGCTCCATAGGTGTACAGCGGATGTTGGGAAGGGAATAATCAGATTTGTGACTGTCCTAATTAATCTGCATAAGATTTGTAGAAAGCCATGTACCCATTGCAGAAATAACCCCATGTCCATGTATGAATCTAGCTACCATGTGTGGAAACTTGTGTAATAAGTGACACATCACTGGACTCGGGGTCTCTGCCCCTACATTATGCTTCTCTGAAGTGGAGCAGGTAAAACCTGGTGCCAGATTCCCTTTAGGACTTGCTCAGCTGAACATATTTTATGTTTTTAGACCACTAGCCCTATTCAATATTGGTCCACTTTCTAAACATTCTTTGACTCTATAGAAGCCCTGAGGAGGGAGGAGAACGTGGTGTGAATTCTACCTAACCGTGTGCCGTAAATGCCTGTTATACTACCATGGTACCTTCTTAGGACGATGGGGGGGGTGGGCTTTTTCAGATAGTGCTGCCCTAGGGTCCACCTTAGCTTTTGCTATAACTAGCAGTCATCTATCTCTGTGAGCTGCCCTTCTTCACTGGTTGAGCTTGGGGAGGGCACACCACGTTTTTGGTCTCAAAAAGCTTCTGATGTCCACGATAAGCATGACCATTTGGCCAATGGCTACAAAGAAAGTGACCTTTTTGGCCTTCATGGGGCTGGTATATGTTGGACTACCCTCCCCCCTCCAAGCAATTGAGCGGGAAGTTTAGCGATTTAGGCTGACATAGTGTACAGATTGTTCAGTCTGACCATTGATCGCTCCCACGATCATCTACTCGTCTGAATGAGCCTCTAAATTTAGAATCTGTCTAACTCACTAATTTTGTCCAGATAAGCTGCCCCCATACACTGTAGATCATTCGCCAGAGGTTGCCAGATGCAAAACATGTATTTAATGGGGGTCGGATGTCTTGTACATTCAATGTTTAAAAATCTGCCAATAAACTCCCACTTTGAGGGTGTCACACGACATTTTCTTGGTGTTTACCATGTTTTTCTATGGCAAATGCAGCCAAATGTCCCACAAAAAAACAAGCCCTCCTACAGCCATATTGACGAAAAAATAAAAAAAGTTATGGCTCTGGGAAGAAGGGGAGCAAAAAATGAAAATGTAAAAAAACAGAAATCCCAAGGTGGTGAAGGGGTTAAAGAGAATCTGTCAGTAGGATCATGCCTCCTCAGCTGTCAAATATGGGCATGTAGGTCATAGGAAGCTGAATAAAATGACACCTTGATATCTGATTATTCCAGAGAAATCCACGTTTTTCTTAATATGTAAATGAGCTGTTAAGATCTTTGGGCTGGAGACGCCACGGCAGAGCTCGGGGGCTGCTCCGTGTGCGTTGGGGTAAGAGCGGCGTCCCCTGCCTGGGGTCGGCAGCTTGTGCGTGGTCCAGATCGCGATGAAGCATGAGGTTCGCGGTCTGGAGAAAAATACCCCCGTCTGCACATGCTGGCTGGTGACATGGCGGAGGTATAGCAACAGTATCGGCGGGTGTCCCTGGATACAGTGCTTCTGGAATGACGTCAGGGCCAGAGACACGCTGGAGGCCTGTGGCGCCAGGTAGGGGGGTGTTCCCCACCAGGGAGGGTGGGTCTTTACTCCACGCAAAGGTCAATTGACCGGTTACCGGGAGGCAGGTATAAAGCTTTGGGGCACCACTACCAGAGTGCTTCCCAGCTCTTCTAGGAGAGAAGTGATGCTGGGTAGTGAACAGCAGCAGGGAGATCAGCTGTTGTCTGGGAGCCCCATGAGCCTGTAGAACATAGTTCTCGTTCTCGTGGAAACCGTTCCGCAGATAAACATGGATCTTCAAGGTCCAACCAAAAAGATTCATCCAGGAAGAAAGATCCTGCAGTTCAGTACTCCATTCGGACTAGAGTCTGCAAACCCGGTACTTATATTTGAGTGGGTAAGTGGATCTTCAGATATGTTCACTTGGTAATTGTCTTCCTTCTGACCTAATATTTTTCAGAGCAAGAAATGTAATTCCAAATTAAAGCACAAGAAATGTACGTTATGTAAGATCTCTCTGCCTGATACCCATGGGGAAAGACTTTGTCAAGATTGTATTAACCAAACAGTAGCAGAGGAAACCCCCAGTTTTTCTTCAGGATTAAGATCTTTAATTAAAGAGGAAATTGACAAAGCCCTTGTTAAAAACACAAAGGGTAAACTGGAAAGTGCCTTCTCCAATATCTGAGGATTCCTCCTTATCTATGGTTACCGAGGATTCAAATGACCCTTCCCTCTCATCTTCCTCCTCGGATAGTGACTCAGGTCGTCAGTGTTTCCCTATAAGTGAGATGGACCCGTTGATCAAGGCTGTGCGGTCCACCATGGGTATTGTAGATTCTAGATCTAATAAATCGGTGGAAGATGTGATGTTTGGGAGCCTTGATAATAAAAAGAAAGTGTTTTCCTATGAATAATACAATTCAGGGTCTAATCGACAGAGAGTGGAAAGAAACAGAGGAAAGGTTCCCTACCACCCTCATTTAAAAGAAGATACTCCATCTTCCTTGTGGTCTAAGGCACCAAAGCTTGATGTCGCCATAACTAAAGCTTCTAAAAAATCCTCCTTATCCTTTGATGACATGGGAGACCTGAAAGATCCACTCGACAAGAAGGCCGATACCTTCTTGAGGGGAACCTGGG
The DNA here is from genome assembly GCF_046119375.1 of Phyllobates terribilis. NCBI lineage: Eukaryota > Metazoa > Chordata > Amphibia > Anura > Dendrobatidae > Phyllobates > Phyllobates terribilis. The sequence continues at coordinate 114,660,813 of NW_027362773.1, forward strand.
AAACCGCTGCAGGTACCTTGAGACCAGCAGTAGCATCCATCTGTACCTCTAGATCCCTAATGATATGGTTACAGCAATTATAGACCCAGCTAAAAAGCTTTGTAGCCAGAAAGGAAATTCAGTCCTCAATTCCTCTTGCCCAGGGAGCTGCGGCATTTCTAGCTGACGCCTCAGCCGACTCGGTCAGTTTAGCAGCAAGATCAGCGGCTCCTTCTAATTCTGCCTGACGGGCTTTGTGGCTCAAGTGTTGGCCAGGAGACATACAGGCCAGATGTAGACTGTGTTCTATCCCCTATAGAACAGTATCTGTTCGGTCCTGCCATGGACGATTTATTAGAAAAAGCCAGAGACTCTAAGAAAGGGTTTTCCTCTGTATCCCTACCTGCTTATAAGCAGTCTTTTAGGAAAAAGAAGTTTGTCCAAATAAGACCAACGAAAGAACAGGGAAAATATGAAGTCCGTAGCCAGAAAGGTAGAGGTCTTCTTTTTTGCACATCTTCCCAAGGCACACGAAAATCGGGACAATGATAGTCAACTCAGGTGGGAGGAAGATTATCTTCCTTTCTCCCAGTCTGGGAACGTATTACTACAAGTGGTTGGATCCTCGGCCTGGTGTCGTCTGGACTAAAATTAGAGTTCCAATCACTTCCCCATGGGAGGTTCATGGTTACTCCCTCCGGTTCTTCCCCTGTACAACGGTTGGCCCTCCAGTCAGAGATCCATGAACTAGTTAGAAAATCTGTCATGGTTGAGGTCCCGGAGATTGAGCGAGGTTGGGGTTTCTATTCCCCTCTCTTTTTAGTTCCCAAGCCAGACAGATCTTTCAGGACCATAATCAATTTGAAATCCCTGAATAGACACCTAACTGTACGTACGTTCAAAATGGAATCCTTGAAAGCGGCAATTAAACTCCTTTTTCCCGGTTTTTTTATGGCTGTTTTGGATCTTAAAGATGCGTATTATCACGTACCCATTCACAAACATTACCAAAAATACCTAAGGGTAGTAGTAAGGATTGAGGCCGTAATTAAACATTTTCAATATACTTCTCTTCCCTAGCCGTCGCTCTAAGAGTTTTTACTAAAGTAGTGGCGGAAGTCATGGCCCATGTTAGGGAAAAAGACATCCTTATTATCCCCTACCTTTTAATGACTTTCTTATCATGGGTCGCTCCTTCCATCAATGTGAGTCCCATCTAGTGGACGTAATGTCCATCCTAGAAGACCTGGGGTGGTTATTAAACCTTCCAAAGTCTAAATTAATTCCCACAAGAACCCAGCAGTTTTTGGGGGTTATTCTAGATTCGGAAAAACAGTTGTCACGTCTTCCAGTCCGGAAGGTTGAATTAATCCAGAGTCTAGTGGAAAAAAGCCATAGATAAGCCCTCTATGACTCTCCGTAATGCGATGTCCTTATTGGGCACATTAACGTCCTGTTTTCCCGCTGTTTGGTCACAATTCCACTCTAGGGCCCTTCAGTGGGATGTATTGTATAATGAGTCAGTCCTTGGGTGCTGTCTGGATCATATTTTAACCTTATCTCCTTGCTCAATACAGTCCCTTAGATGGTGGTTGGAGACAAGGAACTTGTTCAGGGGGTGCCCTGGGAGGTAAGACCTACCCACGTGTTAACCACAGATGCAAGTCCCACGGGTTGGGAAGCTCACTTACATGGTGATATAATCCAGGGACTATGGACAGAAAGCGAGAAAAAGTTTTCCTCTAATGTCAAGGAACTATTGGCTGTAGATCGGGCATACTGCAGGTTCCTTATATCTCTACAGGGTTGGGACGTCCGCATATTGTCAGACAATCAAGTATCGGTGGCCTATATAAACCATCACGGCGGTACAAAGTCAAAACATCTAATGAGAGTGACGGACAAACTATTAAGAAAAGCAGAAGGTAATTTTCTCTCCCTTACTGCCCTACATTTAAAAGGGAAGGAAAACGTCATGGCAAACTTCCTGAGCCACATCGTTCTGAAAGAAGGAGAATGAGTACTGAATCCATAGATCTTTACTCAAATAGTTCAAATGTGGGGCCTTCCGGTAGTAGATCTGTTCGCCACCAAGCAGAATCGGAAGGTTCCGGAGTTCTGTACCCTGAATCCCAGAGAAGACCCTCTGATAGTAGACGCTCTCCTACTTCCCTGGAAGTTCAGTCTGGCGTATGTGTTTCCTCTCTCTTTACTTCTTCCAGTAGTCATAAGAAAAATAAGAAAGGATAGAGCACGGGTCATTCTCATAGCTCCCTTCTGGCACAAGAGACCTTGGTTTTCCTGCCTAAGAGAAATGTCGGTGACCGATCCTTGGATCTTACCAGAGATCCTGGATCTCCTTTCTCAAGGACCGATTCATCCTCCCACGCCGGGACTCCACCTGGCGGTGTGGAATTTGAAAGGCAGTTATTAGCTAACAGAGGCTTCTCGTCAAACCTCGTGGACACCCTTCTATATAGTAGGAAACAAGTTACTACACGCATTTACGCTAGGACTTGGAAAAAGTTCTTATCTTTTTCAGGGAGTAAGGTGGAAGAAGCTGCACCAATTGGAAAAATATTAGAATTTTTACAAAAGGGTTTAGAGTTCGGTTTATCCACCAGTACCTTGAAGGTCCAGGTATCCGCTCTGGTGGCCTTATTTTCCTATGATTTAGCAGCAAACTACTGGATCTCCCGTTTCATTAAAGCATCATTTAGATCTAGACCGATTGTAAAACCAAGACTGATGCCTTGGGACTTAAACCTTCTTCTTTCCGGGCTAACTAACCCTCCCTTTGAACCTTTAGAGTTGGCATCCCCTAAACTCGTCTCTATAAAAACTGCCCTGTTAGTCGCTTTAACATCAGCCAGGAGAGTCAGTGACATTCAAGCCTTATCCATGGCCCTACCGTTTACTCAAATTTTAGATGATAGGATAATCCTTAAACCAGACCCAGCCTACCTTCCGAAAATAGCCTCTCGTTTTCATAGAACTCAAGAGATAGTTCTTCCCACCTTCTGTTCCTCTCACAAGAACGAGAAAGAGAAAAAATTACATACTTTAGATGTGAGGAGATGTGTTATTCAAAATCTTTCGGTAACTAGAGGGTATAGGGTAGATCACTCTTCATATGTCACCAGGTTATTAGGAAGGGGTATAGAGCTTCAAAACCAACTATCACCAGATGGATTAAAGATGCCATCTCCCTTGCCTATTCATCAAGCGGCAAGGAGATTCCAGAAGGTCTGAGAGCTCATTCTACACGGGCTGCGGCGACCTCCTGGGTGGAGAAGGCGAAGGTCTCCATCGATGATATATGTAAGGCTGCCACCTGGTCCTCACCTTCCACCTTTTATAAACACTATAGACTAGGCATGGGTGTTTCTACTGACCTCCCTTTTGGCAGGAGGGTGCTCCAGGCTGTGGTCCCTCCCTAGGAAAATTCTTCTCTGTAATTCTCTTGTGGTGCTGTCATGGGTGAACGAATAAAGCCTTACTTTCCGGTAACAGGATTTTTCGGAACCCATGATAGCACCCTTATATTCCCTCCCTTCACTTTGTGGGAGCACTCCCGTTAATTATTATTGCTCACTCTTATAAGGTGTTTAAAAAAAAAAAAAAAGGTATATAGGAGAAACTCGTTATGCACATTATTATGCTTGGATTGTTGTTATACTAACCTTGGCGGTCCTCTCATGCTCTGTAATCCAAACTAAGACGAGAGAGAGGTGCCGCCCTTTTTAATCTGTAGGTTTGCTGTCCTTGGTGGGCGGATCCCCTCTCTCGTGGTGCTGTCATGGGTTCCGAAAAATCCTGTTACCGGTAAGTAACTAAGGCTTTTAAATGAAAGGCGGTGTTACCAGTGTGAGACATGTAATGACTGACAGTCTGCTCTCACTTCCGGGCTATGTGTGATTACAGCTAATTCAGTACATCAGAGGTGAGCTTTATCTCATTACAAACACATTTGCAGCAGCAGTTGTCCTCTTATAGTTCTTCAGCTTCCATCTAACAGGCAGCCAGTGTGGTGGGGGTGGGGGGCAGTACAGCAGAGCTGACAGCTCTGAGAGGGCAACTGCAAATGTGTTTGTAATGAGACAAAGCTCAACTCTCCTGTACTGTTAGGTCTCATACAGACTTATTTGTTCTGTTCGTCATTTTCACGGATAGAACACGTACCCATTATAGTTTAGGGGGCTGCTCACGTGTGTGTTTTTTTGTGGACCAGATGTCCATGTAAAAATCATGGGGACATGTCTGTTTTTATACTGGGAACATGGATGAAAAGTACCAATGAAAATCATGGATGGCATCCATGTACAATCTGTGTGCTGTCTGTGTTTCGCACTGCAATATTTTGTAATGTATTTATTTGTCCATACGTGAAAATCACTGATATCACACGTACCTTTTTTTTTTTGCATACCTAAAATTCATTGACATCATAATTAGGCATTAGTCATAATCACGCACAGCTCTGCGGTGAGATCAGGAGAGTGGACTGTCAGTCATTACATGTCTCGCACTGGTAACGCCTCCTTTCATCTAAAATAAGCTCTGCAGGCAGATTCTCTGTGATATCTATGTCTGGCCCATAGATCGTGTCAGTTCAGATAACACTTAACAGGTGGAGGGAGTGGGAAAGAAATCTATTCATACCTTTCAACTGTCCCAGTGGAACAGTCCCGTGTTTGGTGTGGTGGTGGGGGGGGGGGGTCCTGCTTACAATGATATCTGTGTCTGTAGAGGCGTAATGATGTTGCAGTATAAACAGACACGAGCAGAGTAAAAATCTGCTCCGCTCATTATGGGAACAAGGCAAAGTGAAATCGTATTTTCGGATTTGATAACTGACCGTGCCCCTTGCCCCACCACTTGCAAACTGTGTAGTGGGCACTGTGAGGGCATCATACCGTGTGAGAGGCAACATAATGTCGGGCATCATACTGTGTGGGAGGCAACATAATGGGGGGCATCATACTATGAGGCAACATAATGGGGGGGGCATCCTGTGTGGGAAGCAACATAATGGGGGGCATCATACCGTGTGGGAGGCAACATAATGTGGGGGCATCCTACTGTGTGGGAGGCAACATAATGGGGGGCATCATACCGTGTGGGAGGCAACATAATGTGGGGGCATCATACCGTGTGGGAGGCAACATAATGTGGGGGCATCCTACTGTGTGGGAGGCAACATAATGTGGGGGCATCCTACTGTGTGGGAGGCAACATAATGTGGGGGCATCGTACCGCGTGGGAGGCAACATAATGTGGGGGCATCCTACTGTGTGGGAGGCAACATAATGGGGGGGCACTGCGGGAGAAAAATAATGTTTGTCTAAGAGGGCAATCCGGGGCATCATCATGTGTGGGACACTGTGTGGGAATATAATGTGGGTGGCTCTGGGGGCATCATAGTGTGCCGGGGAACTGCATAGGAGCCATAATATGTGTATGGAGAAATCATTGTGGCATCTTCTTCAGTGGAGGCCATAAAAGGTGTATTTAAACAGTATGGCAATGCTACTTGGCTTCATTAGGGGCGCTGTTTTTGCATGGGCGCACACAAGACTGGGGAGGTCCTTCAGGTTTGGGGCTCTGCATTTGTTGCTGAGTAGTTAATTGAATGTTCTGTAAAATCACAGCTGAGAGAGAATCCCCTTGTGGTGCCCCTCTATAAGAGAAGATTATCCGTTCCACCTGGAGTGTTTCTATATGTGACATTTTGGGCTTCTTCCAAGAATCTTACACAGTAGGAATTCCTATCTTCAGCCATCTTATGCTATGAAGAGCTGCAATCCCAGCTTGTTCCAACTAGAGGGCAGTATGTGCATGTACTTTAGATTCTATTAAGCTATTTCATTTCTAGGGTACATGGTTAGCAAGAATCCGCCCTACTGGTTGGTGTAGAGCTAACGAGATGAACAGGGCGGCTGAATTTTCTTACTATTTGTAGCTGTAGTTAGTGTGTTTGTTGCCAGAAAGCCTTACCATAATATACATAGTATACAGCTGCACGTAGCGTTCAATACATCCATGTGCATGATATCCAGGGCCGACCTTAAAGGGGTATTCCGACTCAGGAAGTGATGGTATATTACTAGGTTGGGGGTCTGACTTCTTGGGCTGTCACCGATGCTAATAATGGAGGGGCCACAGCGCCACTTCACAGTTTTTCCTCGAATGGCGGCTTCTCTGGCCACCGCCTGATGAGTGGCTCTGTTCAAGGGAATGCAACAAATTTCTGCACAGCCGGGTGGTTGGGAGCGCCGCTCTGCAGGGGAAAATTGTGAAGGAGGCACAGCGCTGTGGTCCTTCCATTAGTGGAGCAGTGGGGTACAGAAGGTGCGATACCCAATGATCCTAGTGATATGCCATCACTTACTAGAAATGGTATACCCCTTTAAGGGCTGTGTGCCGGGCGCGTAGGGGCGCCATTCTGCATGTGGAGGCTTCACACTCTGGTGGCCATGAAATGGGTATCTTATTGTGGTGGACTGTGTGTGCGCAGAAAAACACTGGGCAGGGTTGGCGGAGAGGCTTACCCTTAAAAAATGTTAAGAATGACATATTTGTCCCTCTTTCCTATCTTTGAAAGTGGGAGGTATGACTCTACTATTCCAATATTTGCCCTTCAGTATAACGAGAGCCCCTGCGCCACCAGGAATGGGACCAGGCACGGATGTACAACTGACTTTTCAGTAGTCTCATTATCATCACAGGCAGAATTGCAATAAAAGATAACCCCTCTATACACACATTAGAAAACACTTCCGCTCATGGTGATCTTTTCCCAGATTAGAGCATTCCAAGGTTATACTTCTATACAAATAAATGGGGCCTGAGTCAGTCTATTGCAGTTAATGTCCATATAAATAAAGTGGGAGTCTAGTTGGTCAGTGAAAAAAGTGAAAAATGTTTTTAAAAATTTCTTTAAATAGTGATATGAAAAAAATATATATTTTTCAGTAGGATGACTGTCGTATACTGTGATGCTCTGTGCACTGATACTATTGGTCTCTACAAGCACACTCTTTAGAACAGTTTCATGCATGCTGGACAATCGTGCCTCTCCGGGGCGAAAATGGTTGGGCCATGTTCACACAGTTTTTTGACACAATGCGTTTTTCAAGTGGAGACAGCATCAGGAAACGCTCCTTTTTGGGGGGAGTTTTTATAACAGTTTTTCTCTTCTTGAAGCATCTCCTGGAAAGGTTTTGAAAAGTTTTTATATTTTTTATTTTTTTGTGGCCTTTTGATTGGACAGTACCTGGTTTAGATTGGATGACTGCAGGGTCTGCTTCAAAGAAGTGACCACCACTTTTTTTTTTTCTTCTTCAACATGTTATTCAAAAACTTTTTCTTTTACTGAAAACACCCAAGAAACTCCTCCATATAAACAGCAAAGTGGATCCCATTGAAATTAATTGGAAGAGTTTTCCACGCGTTTTAGCAGCAGGTTTTGAGAAGGATTTTGCATTAAAAAAAACACTCAATATATTTTTGAGTTCTAAAAAAAAAAGATTTTTTGAAGTCAAAACTGTTTCAGGAAATGCTCCTTCTTCGAGGTGTTTTTAGAGGAGCTTTTTTTTATTTTTCTGTGCAACTTTTGAAGTGTTTTTAAGGCTTTTTCAAACTTTTTTTTTCATTCCGAAACCCTTTTCTTTGCAGCCTTTAGCATGGACAGTGCCTAGTTTGGAGCTTTTTCACTCAGGATCCGCTTTAAAGAACCAGTAGTTTTTTTTTTTTTAAACCTGGAGTAAAAAAGAACATTCATAAGACCCGATCGGCAAAAAGTCCCCCAAAAATTCCATCCATACATATATAATAACAGTGTGAACATATCCGTTAATACTATCAGTCAAAAATCTCCATTTTTCAAAAAGACTCGTTAGGAATCGCTCCTTATCTTTGGCATTTTCTGGGTGTTTTTTAGATCATGAATTGTTCTTGTTTACATTCTTCATTGGCGTTTTCTATAAATGTCTTTTCAGATTATTTTTGAATGCTTTTTAACATCCAATAAAGGGGTTACCTAGGACTATTTCATTTTTTTTTTTTTTACTATGGGCCTAAGAACTAAGAGGCAGGTAGTTGCTAACTATCTGCCTGTTGTGCCCAACGCTGATCTCTGCCGATGATACAGAGAGGTTACAGAACGCTTCTGCCGTTGATTCAACGGCTTCCGCTGATGTCACATTGACAGAGCAACGACTTCTCTTCCGTCCTGCTCTATTGACAGGGTGTGACTGCTAACGTCGTGCTGATTGACAGCTGGATCCCCGCTGCCTAACTGGGGGGAGCCAGCTGTCAATCAGCATAACATCAGCAATCACACCCCTTCGACAGAGCAGCCTGGAAGAAGAAGATCTGCTCTGCTAACATGGAGCTGCTGAATTGCGGTTAGTGAGCCGGCGCCGGATAGAACAAGCAGGTAGTTGCCTCTGTTAGCATCTACCTCCCTGTTTTGTTTTTTTTTGCCCATAGTGAAATTAAAAAGTCTTGGACAACCCCTTTAAGCAATGAATAAATTGCTAACGTTCTTTTTAAAGCGAAACCGCTTGCAAAACAGTTTATTTTTTTATCCCTTCCATTGACTTATATTGTAAAGTATGGCGTTTCTTCATAGCGGAAAATGCCTGAAGAATGGTCCGGTCGCTTCTTTTATCCTCTTGGTGTTTTGGAAAGGCAGAAGCGTTTAAAAGACGCTCAAAAGCCTCAATCATTTTTTTCATAGAAGTTAATAGCGAGATTCTTTTGAGCATTTTGTTAGTGTTTTTTTGGAACTTTTTCGATGCGGATCCGCTCAGAAAACCCGGGAAAAAGCTAAGTGTGAACATACCCTTACATTTTTTTTTTAAGTAATTTTCTCAATACCAGTTCGCTCTTGTTTATTAGTATGTACTTCCTATTTCTATAGTCACGCGTATCACATGGCATCGGCCCTGATCCTAATCAGCATCCTGTAAGAGTTATGTGATACGAGGGCTGCAGATTATTGTCCTGCCATAGAGCAGCCAGGTGTAGTATTGTGCCCCACGTCCGAGCCTCGTAGTCTGATACAACGTTTGTATACATTGTGCGAATCCTTTAATCTGATCCGGCCCCACCCGAACCTTCTCGTGGTCGCCGGTCAAAAGATCTGCCTATTTCTAGCCAAACCACATGCAGGAAGACGAGTGACTCATACTCATGGGTATCATTATCACCGGCGCAGCCGCGACAAAGCCTTCCCTTTCTGATGCCACACAAGGATCCAGGCATTTGTGTCTCAGCTTTTCTTACATGTTGCTCCTCCATTAAATATTAAAATCACAACTGAATACGTCCCTGCCGTCTGTATCTGTATAATGCACAATTATAATGGTTATTGTATCGATCTGTTGCAAAACTACATTGCCCGGCCAGCCGAAGACATATTACAGGAAATGTATCAACTGTTTTATCAGACATTTCCCAGCACAAGTTTTTCCATGTTCTTGGTTAAGTCGCTCTTAAACAAGCTCTTCAAGGGATTGTCCATGATTATGGACAGAAACAATATACAAATGAAAAAGAAATAGAATACATCAAACGTGCAAACATTTCGAGTGATTTATTTGTGCCCCCCATGAATACATGATGGTGCTTTCCTGGAGGATTCTGCAGTTTTCCAGAGATTTGTCAACTCTTCTGGAAGTCTGGGGGGAGGTCTCCCCTTCTTGGGGGAATTCCCCCCGGACATTCTGGGAAAGTTAGCCTTTAACTTATTCTATTCTTCCTATGTAATGACTTTGCACAGAATATTTTTTCATTGTTTATTTGCTTTAAGAAAAGTGGACCCTCTGTTATATATGCAACATAACAAACAGACCACGTATCCACCCCACTCCCTCTGGGTCCAGTGCCTGTTCCTTACTGGTGTCTGTGGCTTGGCTGCAGCTATGATGTCACATTGACAGCTCACAGCACCGCTGCAGCCAATCACTGAGCTAATGCTGTTTCTTAAAGTGGAAAGCTTCTTTAAAGGGACTTTAACATTGATGGTCATCAATGTCTGATCTGTAGAGGTGCGATATCTGGCACCCGCTCCTATCAGCTGTTCCCGTGTCGGCTGGAACTGCTCAGTTACGGTGCACCGCTGTATAGTGGCCAAAGCCAGGTACTGCACATCCACCCCATAATGATTTTAATTAGGCGGGATGGTGTAGTACCCAGCCGTGGCCACTATACAGCGATGCTTCGTAACTCAGCAGTTCCAGCAGTTGCCAACACAGAGAACAGCTGAGTGGTTGGGGTCCCGGGTGTCGCACCCCCGCCGTTCAGACATTGATGACCTATCCTAAGGACAGACCATCAATGTTAAAGTCCCAGACAACCCCTTTAAGCAATTTTCTAAATATTCTTCATTAAAACGTTTCTACCGTTCTGCTGCTGCAGAGTGTTGGTAAGTCCTTTTTCTAGCCAAGTGCTTTGTAGAAATCCATCAACACTCCTGCTTGTGATTGATCTCCGCTCCCCTCACTTCTCCCCCAAAAACTGGCTCATACAAAAGTTATCAACAAGAGAGAAAGGATATGCTGAAAAAAGGAAAGTATTATAGTTGTGCTGATACATGACATCAAGTTAAGACCACAGCAGGACCGTGGATTTACACAGAGCTCACATCCAGCCTGTATTACTGGGAGAGACACTCCCGTAAGAGAAAAATCTGAAACTTGAATCAGGCTGCAAATTGCATATCAGGGGTTGTCTAAAAATGAATGAAGACTGCAGACTGCATATTAGTGCAATTTTATTAACTAATGGTACCACTAGTTCCACAAAAAAACACGGACATGTGAACAGTCACATAGACTATAATAGGTTTGTGTTCTATCCATAAAAAACATGAATAAAACTTGTACTTGAAAAATGGACGTCTGATTGAGGCTTTAGTTCTATATTACTAGTAAGAACAGAGGACACAGCTGCAGAAAAACACAAAGCTCTGAAAATGTCCGCTGGAACACGGGCCGACGTAGTTCTGCCAAAACGACTGACCTGTTACTGCGCCTGACCAACACTTTCCAGTCAAATGTTGCAAACATGATCCCTTTGATTACTAACATCTGAAAACATCCACAAGTTTAAAGAGAGAAAACTTTATACCCTCTGCGACCCCCGCCAGAACCTTAACCCTGATCGTTCCATAAAGGGACGGCTAGGGGTATGGTCACATGGAGCAGATTTTCAGTGCGTATTCCAGGTTCTGCATTATGGATGAGAGTTTGTTAAATCTGCTCCACTCGGTTCTGCAGACAAACGGATTAATGATCCGGATTTCACCCTTTGCATTTCTGCATCGGGATCTACATTGGAATGAAACTAATTAATCTTTCAGGAAAGTATTTTATACATCTCACAACTATCTGTTTCTTTTCTAAAAAATCACTTAAGCCTTCCTTAAAGGGAACCTGTCATATCTACATATTGGAGTGGCGGTATGGGAGAGTAGGTGCTTGTCATCCCAATAAAATTGACACCTTTTCTTCATAAAGATTTAATGTGGCTGTCATCAGACAGTGACACTGTATGCAAATCAGGCTGGAAGTGCACTGGGGGCGTGTCAGTGCACTTAGATTTCTTTCTCCTTATTTATTAACACGCCCCCAGTGCACTCCCAATCTGATTTGCATATGGTTCTAACTAGATTTCTCAAATCTGGCACATAGGATCTGTACAAAAAAAGGTGTATATATATATATATATATATATATATATATATATATATATATATATAGGGCTGTGCTGGCAGAATCCCTTTATAACCATCATTTTATCATAGAAGACACTTGCACCAATAACAGGACTAGATAAAACCTACATACTGGTATGAAAAAAGTCACATTATGCATAAACCATTATTACCAATTATACCAGTATACTAGGCCAACATAATACCGCCACCCCATGACCACTACCATTACCACCACATAGTGAAAACATAATACATCTACACAACACAAAACACTATACAGAAAGCAATCTTACCAATACCACTATACGCCTCTATACACTATATACCACTACAGAGTGACTGAATTGCACAAACTGCTACATAAAAAAAACACTATAAAAAAAGAATAATATTAATTATTACACCATACAACGTCTGCATAGTGGTATATTATATTTCTGAAGGAGTTGTTCATTTTTCCCGTCTCATCCATCTAGTCCAGACCGCGATGACGACTTGTATCTGCGGAAGCTGTAACGGAAACATTTTACATCTCACTTTTCTAGCATTGTCCCCACCCATTCCCAATCTACAAAAATTCTTCATCCCGCTGCTACCCCCTATTTTGTCGCTCAAGTAATAATACCGCCTATGTGTCCACTTCAATAATAATGCCACCCACCCAGAGTGCCCCCCAGTAATAATGTCCCCTGCTGTAATAATGCCACCCAGAGTGCCCCTCCAGTAATAATGTCCCCTCCAGTAACAATGCCCACCAGAGTGCCCCTCCAGTAATAATGTACCCTGCTGTAATAATGCCCCCCAGAGTGCCCCTCCAGTAATAATGGCACCTCATGTAATAATGCCCCCCAGAGTGCCCCTCCAGTAATAATGCCCCCTCCTGTAATAATGCCCACCAGAGTGCCCCTCCAGTAATAATGTCCCCTCCTGTAATAATGCCCACCAGAGTGCCCCTCCAGTAATAATGTCCTCTCCTTAATAAAGCCCACCAGAGTGCCCCTCCAGTAATAAAGCCCACCAGAGTGCCCCTCCTGTAATAATGCCCCCTCCTGTAATAATGTCCACCAGAGTGCCCCTCCAGTAATAATGCCCCCTGCTGTAATAATGTCCACCAGAGTGCCCCTCCAGTAATCATGACCCCTCCTGTAATAATGCCCCCCCAGAGTGCCCCTCCAGTAATAATGTCCCCTCCTGTAATAATGTCCCTCAGAGTGCCCCTCCTGTAATAATGTCCTCTCCTGTAATAATGCCCACCAGAGAGCCCCTCCAGTAATAATGTCCCCTCCTGTAATAATGCCCTCCAGAGTGCCCCTCCAGTAACAATGCCCCTCCTGTAATAATGTCCACCAGTGTGCCCCTCCAGTAATAATATCCCCTCCTATAATAATGTCCCTCAGAGTGCCCCTCCCGTAATAATGACCCCTCCTGTAATAATGCCCCCCCAGACTGCCCCTTCAGTAATAATGTCCCCTCCTGTAATAATGTCCCTCAGAGTGCCCCCCCTGTAATAATGTCCTTTACTGAAATAATGCCCACTAGAGTGCCCCTCCAGTAATAATGTCCCCCAGAGTGCCCCTCCAGTAATAATGCCCCCTCCAGTAATAATGCCCACCAGAGTGCCCCTCCAGTAATAATGTCCCCTCCTGTAATATTGTCCCTCAGAGTGCGCCTCCTGTAATAATGTCCCCTCCTGTAATAATGTCCTTCAGAGTGCCCCTCCAGTAATAATGTCCCCTGCTGTAATAATGCCCCCCAGAGTGCTCCTCCAGTAATAATGTCCTCTCCTGTAATAAAGTCCACCAGAGTGCCCCTCCAGTAATAATGCCCCCTCCAGTAATAATGCCCACCAGAGTGCCTCTCCAGTAATAATGTCCCCTCCTGTAATATTGCCCCCCAGAGTGCCCCTCCAGTAATAATGTCCCCTCCTGTAATAATGTCCCTCAGAGTGCCCTTCCTGTAATAATGTCCTCTCCTGTAATAATGCCCACCAGAGTGCCCCTCCAGTAATAATGTCCCATCCTATAAAAATGCCCACCAGAGTGCCCCTCCACTAATATTGGCCCCTCCTGTAATAAAGCCCTCCAGAGTGCCCCTCCAGTAATAATGTTCCCTCCTGTAATAATGCCCCCCAGAGTGTCCCTCCAGTAATAATGGCCCCTCCTGTAATAATGCCCACCAGAGTGCCCCTCCAGTAATAATGTCCCCTCCTGTAATAATGCCCACCAGAGTGCCCCTCCAGTAATAATGTCCCCTCCTGTAATAATGCCCAACAGAGTGCCCCTCCAGTAATAATGTCCTCTCCTTAATAAAGCCCACCAGAGTGCTCCTCCAGTAATAATGCCCCCTCCTGAAATAATGCCCACCAGAGTGCCCCTCCAGTAATAATGTCCCCTGCTGTAATAATGTCCCTCAGAGTGCCCCTCCAGTAATAATGACCCCTCCTGTAATAATGCCCCCCAGAGTGCCCCTCCAGTAATAATGTCCCCTCCTATAATAATGTCCCTCAGAGTGCCTCTCCTGTAATAATGTCCTTTCCTGTAATAATTCCCACCAGAATCCCTTTATAACCATCATTTTATTATAGAAGACACTTGCACCAATAACAGGACTAGATAAAACCTACATACTGGTATGAAAAAAGTCACATTATGCATAAACCATTATTACCAATTATACCAGTATACTAGGCCAACATAATACCGCCACCCCATGACCACTACTATTACCACCACATAGTGAAAACATAATACATCTACACAACACAAAACACTATACAGAAAGCAATCTTACCGATACCACTATACGCCTCTATACACTATATACCACTATCGAGTGACTGAATTGCACAAACTGCTACATAAAAAAAACACTATAAAAAAAGAATATTATTAATTATTACACCATACAACGTCTGCATAGTGGTATATTATATTTCTGAAGGAGTTGTTCATTTTTCCCGTCTCATCCATCTAGTCCAGACAGCGATGACGACTTGTATCTGCGGAAGCTGTAACGGAAACATTTTACATCTCACTTTTCTAGCATTGTCCCCACCCATTCCCAATCTACAAAAATTCTTCATCCCGCTGCTACCCCCTATTTTGTCGCTCAAGTAATAATACCCCCTATGTGTCCACTTCAATAATAATGCCACCCACCCAGAGTGCCCCCCAGTAATAATGTCCCCTGCTGTAATAATGCCACCCAGAGTGCCCCTCCAGTAATAATGTCCCCTCCAGTAACAATGCCCACCAGAGTGCCCCTCCAGTAATAATGTACCCTGCTGTAATAATGCCCACCAGAGTGCCCCTCCAGTAATAATGTACCCTGCTGTAATAATGCCCCCCAGAGTGCCCCTCCAGTAATAATGGCACCTCATGTAATAATGGCCCCCAGAGTGCCCCTCCAGTAATAATGCCCCCTCCTGTAATAATGCCCACCAGAGTGCCCCTCCAGTAATAATGTCCCCTCCTGTAATAATGCCCACCAGAGTGCCACTCCAGTAATAATGTCCTCTCCTTAATAAAGCCCACCAGATTGCCCCTCCAGTAATAAAGCCCACCAGAGTGCCCCTCCTGTAATAATGCCCCCTCCTGTAATAATGTCCACCAGAGTGCCCCTCCAGTAATATTGCCCCCTGCTGTAATAATGTCCACCAGAGTGCCCCTCCAGTAATCATGACCCCTCCTGTAATAATGCCCCCCCCAGAGTGCCCCTCCAGTAATAATGTCCCCTCCTGTAATAATGTCCCTCAGAGTGCCCCTCCTGTAATAATGTCCTCTCCTGTAATAATGCCCACCAGAGAGCCCCTCCAGTAATAATGTCCCCTCCTGTAATAATGCCCTCCAGAGTGCCCCTCCAGTAACAATGCCCCTCCTGTAATAATGTCCACCAGTGTGCCCCTCCAGTAATAATATCCCCTCCTGTAATAATGTCCCTCAGAGTGCCCCTCCCGTAATAATGACCCCTCCTGTAATAATGCCCCCCCAGAGTGCCCCTTCAGTAATAATGTCCTCTCCTGTAATAAAGTCCACCAGAGTGCCCCTCCAGTAATAATGCCCCCTCCAGTAATAATGCCCACCAGAGTGCCTCTCCAGTAATAATGTCCCCTCCTGTAATATTGCCCCCCAGAGTGCCCCTCCAGTAATAATGTCCCCTCCTGTAATAATGTCCCTCAGAGTGCCCTTCCTGTAATAATGTCCTCTCCTGTAATAATGCCCACCAGAGTGCCCCTCCAGTAATAATGTCCCATCCTATAAAAATGCCCACCAGAGTGCCCCTCCACTAATATTGGCCCCTCCTGTAATAAAGCCCACCAGAGTGCCCCTCCAGTAATAATGTTCCCTCCTGTAATAATGCCCCCCAGAGTGTCCCTCCAGTAATAATGGCCCCTCCTGTAATAATGCCCACCAGAGTGCCCCTCCAGTAATAATGTCCCCTCCTGTAATAATGCCCAACAGAGTACCCCTCCAGTAATAATGTCCTCTCCTTAATAAAGCCCACCAGAGTGCTCCTCCAGTAATAATGCCCCCTCCTGAAATAATGCCCACCAGAGTGCCCCTCCAGTAATAATGTCCCCTGCTGTAATAATGTCCCTCAGAGTGCCCCTCCAGTAATAATGACCCCTCCTGTAATAATGCCCCCCAGAGTGCCCCTCCAGTAATAATGTCCCCTCCTCTAATAATGTCCCTCAGAGTGCCCCTCCTGTAATAATGTCCCCTCCTGTAATAATGTCCCTCTGTGTGCCTCTCCTGTAATAATGTCCTTTCCTGTAATAATTCCCACCAGAATCCCTTTATAACCATCATTTTATCATAGAAGACACTTGCACCAATAACAGGACTAGATAAAACCTACATACTGGTATGAAAAAAGTCACATTATGCATAAACCATTGTTACCAATTATACCAGTATACTAGGCCAACATAATACCGCCACCCCATGACCACTACTATTACCACCACATAGTGAAAACATAATACATCTACACAACACAAAACACTATACAGAAAGCAATCTTACCGATACCACTATACGCCTCTATACACTATATACCACTACAGAGTGACTGAATTGCACAAACTGCTACATAAAAAAAACACTATAAAAAAAGAATATTAATTATTACACCATACAACGTCTGCATAGTGGTATATTATATTTCTGAAGGAGTTGTTCATTTTTCCCGTCTCATCCATCTAGTCCAGACCGCGATGACGACTTGTATCTGCGGAAGCTGTAACGGAAACATTTTACAACTCACTTTTCTAGCACTGTCCCCACCCATTCCCAATCTACAAAAATTCTTCATCCCGCTGCTACCCCCTATTTTGTCGCTCAAGTAATAATACCCCCTATATGTCCACTTCAATAATAATGCCAACCACCCAGAGTGCCCCCCAGTAATAATGTCCCCTGCTGTAATAATGCCACCCAGAGTGCCCCTCCAGTAATAATGTCCCCTCCAGTAACAATGCCCACCAGAGTGCCCCTCCAGTAATAATGTACCCTGCTGTAATAATGCCCCCCAGAGTGCCCCTTCAGTAATAATGGCACCTCATGTAATAATGGCCCCCAGAGTGCCCCTCCAGTAATAATGCCCCCTCCTGTAATAATGCCCACCAGAGTGCCCCTCCAGTAATAATGTCCCCTCCTGTAATAATGCCCACCAGAGTGCCCCTCCAGTAATAATGTCCTCTCCTTAATAAAGCCCACCAGAGTGCCCCTCCAGTAATAAAGCCCACCAGAGTGCCCCTCCTGTAATAATGCCCCCTCCTGTAATAATGTCCACCAGAGTGCCCCTCCAGTAATATTGCCCCCTGCTGTAATAATGTCCACCAGAGTGCCCCTCCAGTAATCATGACCCCTCCTGTAATAATGCCCCCCCAGAGTGCCCCTCCAGTAATAATGTCCCCTCCTGTAATAATGTCCCTCAGAGTGCCCCTCCTGTAATAATGTCCTCTCCTGTAATAATGCCCACCAGAGAGCCCCTCCAGTAATAATGTCCCCTCCTGTAATAATGCCCTCCAGAGTGCCCCTCCAGTAACAATGCCCCTCCTGTAATAATGTCCACCAGTGTGCCCCTCCAGTAATAATATCCCCTCCTGTAATAATGTCCCTCAGAGTGCCCCTCCCGTAATAATGACCCCTCCTGTAATAATGCCCCCCCAGAGTGCCCCTTCAGTAATAATGTCCCCTCCTGTAATAATGTCCCTCAGAGTGCCCCTCCTGTAATAATGTCCCTCAGAGTGCCCCCCCTGTAATAATGTCCTTTACTGAAATAATGCCCACTAGAGTTCCCCTCCAGTAATAATGTCCCCCAGAGTGCCCCTCCAGTAATTATGTCCTCTCCTGTAATAAAGTCCACCAGAGTGCCCCTCCAGTAATAATGTCCCCTCCTGTAATAATGCCCACCAGAGTGCACCTCCAGTAATAATGGCCTCTCCTCTAATAAAGCCCACCAGAGTGCTCCTCCAGTAATGATATCCCCTCCTGTAATAATGCCCACCAGAGTGCCCCTCCAGTAACAATGCCCCTCCTGTAATAATGTCCCTCAGAGTGCCCCTCCAGTAATAATATCCCCTCCTGTAATAATGTCCCCCAGAGTGCCCCTCCAGTAATAATGTCCCCTCCTGTAATAAAGCCCACCAGAGTGCGCCCCAGTAATAATGCCCACTCCTGTAATAATGCCGACCAGTGTGCCCCTCCAGTAATAATGTCCCCTCCTGTAATATTGCTCCTCAGAGTGCTCCTCCAGTAATATTGACCCCTCCTGTAATAATGCCCTGCAGAGTGCCCCTCCAGTAATAATGTCCCCTCCTGCAATAATGCTCACCAGAGTGCCTCTCCAGTAATAATGCCCCCTCCGGTAATAATGCCCACCAGAGTGCCTCTCCAGTAATAATGTCCCCTACTGTAATAATGTCCCTCAGAGTGCCCCTCCAGTAATAATGTCCTCTCCAGTAATAATGCCCACCAGAGTGCCCCTCCAGTAATAATGTCCCCTCCTGTAATAATGTCCCTCAGAGTGCCCCTCCAGTAATAATGTCCTCTCCAGTAATAATGCCCACCAGAGTGCCCCTCCAGTAATAATGTCCCCTTGTGTAATAATGCCCCCCAAAGTGCCTCTCCAGTAATAATGCCCCCTCCTGTAATAATGCCTTCCAGACTGCCTCCCCAGTAATAATGTCCTCTCCTGTAATAAAGCCCACCAGAGTGCCCCTCCTGTAATAATGTCCCCTCCTGTAATAATGTCCCTCAGAGTGTCACTCCAGTAATGATGTCCCCTCCTGTAATAATGTCCCTCAGAGTGCCCCTCCTATAATAATGTCCTCTCCTGTAATAATGCCCCTCAGAGTGCCCCTCCAGTAATAATGACCCCTCCTGTAATAATGCAATAATGCCCCCCAGAGTGCCTCTCCAGTAATAATGCCCCCTCCAATAATATTGCCCCCCAGAGTGCTCCTCCAGTAATAATGTCCCCTCCTGTGATAAAGCCCATCAGAGTGCCCCTCCAGTAATAATGTCCCTTCCTGTAATAATGCCTCCCCAGCAATAATGTCCCCTCCAGTAATAATGCCCACCAGAGTGCCTCTCCAGTAATAATGGCCCCTCCTGTAATAAAGCCCACCAGAGTGCCCCTCCAGTAATAATGTCCCCTCCTGTAATAATGCCCACCAGATTGCCTCTCCAGTAATAATGTCCCTTCCTGTAATAAAGCCCCTCAGAGTGCCCCTCCAGTAATAATGCCCCCCAGAGTGCCTCTCCAGTAATAATGGCCTCTCCAGTAATAACTCCCCCTCCTGCAATAATGCCCCCCAGAGTGCCCCTCCAGTAATAATGTCCCCTCCTGTAATAATGCCCAGCAGAGTGCCTCTTCAGTAATAATGCCCCCTCCTGTAATAATGCCCACCAGAGTGCCCCTCCAGTAATATTGTCCCCTCCTGTAATAATGCCCACCAGAGTGCCTCTCTAGTAATAATGCCCCCTCCTGTAATAATGCCCAGCATTGTGCCCCTCCAGTAATAATGTCTCCTCCTGTAATAATGCCCACCAGAGTGCCCCTCCAGTAATAATGCCCCCTCCTCTAACAATGCCCACCAGAGTGCCCCTCCAGTAATAATGTCCCCTCCTGTAATAATTCCCACGAGAGTGCCTCTCCAGTAATAATGTCCCCTCCTGTAATAATGCCCACCAGAGTGCCTCTCCTATAATAATGCCCTCCAGAGTGCCCCTCCAGTAATAATGCCCACCTGAGTGCCCCTCCAGTAATAATGTCCTCTCCTGTAATAATGCCCACCAGAGTGCCCCTCCAGTAATAATGTCCCCTCCTATAATAAAGCCCACCAGAGTGCCCCTCCAGTAATAATGTCCCCTCCTGTAATAATGCCCTTCAGAGTGCTTCTCCAGTAATAATGCCCCCTCCTGTAATATTGCCCCCCAGAGTGCCTCTCCAGTAATAATGTCCCCTCCTATAATAATGCCCCCAGAGTGCCCTTCCAGTAATAATGTCCCCTCCTGTAATAATGTCCCTCAGAGTGCCCCTCCAGTAATAATGTCCCCTCATGTAATAAAGGCCCTCAGAGTGTCCCTCCAGTAATAATGTCCCCTCCTGTAAGAATGCCCCCAAGAGTGTCCCTCCAGTAATAATATCCTCTCCTGTAATAATGCCCACCAGAGTGCCCTTCCAGTAATAATGTCCCCTCCTATAATAAAGCCCACCAGAGTGCCCCTCCAGTAATAATGTCCCCTCCTGTAATAATGCCCTTCAGAGTGCTTCTCCAGTAATAATTCCCCCTCCTGTAATATTGCCCCCCAGAGTGCCTCTCCAGTAATAATGTCCCCTCATGTAATAAAGGCCCTCAGAGTGTCCCTCCAGTAATAATGTCCCCTCCTGTAATATTGCCCCCCAGAGTGCCCCTTCAGTAATAATGGCCCCTCCTGTAATATTGCCCCCTGGAGTTCCCATTCAGTAATGGTCCCTCCTATAATAAAGCCCTTCAGAGTGCCCCTCCAGCAATAATGTTCGCTCCTTTAATAATGCCCACCAGAGTGCCCCTCCAGTAATAATGTCCCCTCTTATAATAATGCCCACCAGCGTGCCTCTCCAGTAATAATGTCCCCTCCTGTAATAAAGCCCCTCAGAGTGCCCCTCCAGTAATAATGTCCCCTCCTGTAATAAAGCCCCTCAGAGTGCCCCTCCAGTAATAATGCCCCTCCAGTAATAATGCCCCCAGAGTGCCTCTCCAGTAATAATGTCCCCTCCTGTAATATTGCCCCCCAGAGTGCCCCTTCAGTAATAATGGCCCCTCCTGTAATATTGACCCCTGGAGTTCCCCTTCAGTAATGGTCCCTCCTATAATAAAGCCCATCAGAGTGCCCCTCCACTAATAATGTCCCCTCCTGTCATAATGCCCACCAGAGTGCCCCACCAGTAATAATGTTCCCTCTTATAATAATGCCCATCAGAGTGCCCCTCCAGTAATAATGTCCCCTCCTATAATAAAGGCCACCACAGTGCCCCTCCATTAATAATGCCCCCTCCTGTAATAATGCCCACCAGAGTGCCTCTTCAGTAATAATGCCCCCTCCTGTAATAATGCCCACCAGAGTACCTCTTCAGTAATAATGGCCCCTCCTGTAATAATGCCCCCCAGAGTGCCCCTCCAGTAATAATATTTATTTAAATACCAATTGCATCAAAGAATACAGTAGATTACTAAGAAATGAGCTGATTTATGGATGATTTAAAAGGAAACTGTCAGCAAAAAATGACAGATCTCCCAGTACACCTTCCCACCTACTGGTTTTCCATCTACCTCCGCCCTCCCCTGGCTCCTGTAAATCCAGAGCTGTCAATCACAGAAGAGGAGGGTGGAGATAGATGGAAAACAAGAAGTGGAAAGGTGCACTGAACGGCTCAGCCACACCTAGAGTGCACCGAGCGCCTGTCCTTGGTTCGAACCTTCATTTTGTGCCGACAGACTCCCTTCAAGTTGTTTTCGGACTTAGAATGGTTATGTAAGAAAGGGATCTGTTTCCTTTTCCACAAACTGTGCTACTATGGTCGAAATGACTGTGTCTAATATTGCAAATATTATGCAGTTCATGAACAGGAGTGGAGCAATTTCTTGAAAGAAAAGATCCTTTTTTTCTGGTGCTGAACAGCCCCTTGATTGCGTCTCTCGCAGCACTTTTCACTTAGTTTTCACTTAGTAAGTTAGTGCAGTGGTGAGTGATTCCAGCCGGTATCCTAACATAAGTTGTAATTTTAAGGAAACTACATCTAGAAACCAGTATGGCTCCCAAAGGATCTCCTCATTACATTTCAAGTAGGTGCTGTCTCCATTACATTCTTTTGCTGTGAACAACTATCATATGCACCATCAGTATGGCTTTAATGTCCTGTAAACCCTCTGTGCTATCCTGTGCACCCTCATTACTATCCTGTGCACCCTCATTACTATCCTGTGCACTCTCATGACTCTCGCACTCTCATTACTCTCCTGTGCACCCTCAAAACTATCCTGTGCACCCTCAACACTATCCTGTGCACCCTCATTACTATCTTGTGCACCCTCATTACTATCCTGTGCACCCTCATTACTATCCTGTGCACCCTCATTACTATTCTGTGCACTTTCAGTACTATCCTGTGCACTTTCAGTGCTATCCTGTGCACTCTCATTACTATCCTGTGCACCCTCAACACTATCCTGTGCACCCTCATTACTATCCTGCGCACTCTCAGTACTGTCCTGTGCACCCTCATTACTATCCCGTGCACTCTCATTACTATCCTGTGCACCCGCATTACTATCCTGCGCACCCTCATTACTATCCTGCGCACCCTCATTACTATCCTGCGCACCCTCATTACTATCCTGCGCACTCTCAGCACTATCCTGCGCACTCTCAGCACTATCCCGTGTACCCTCAGCACTATCCTGCGCACTCTCAGCACTATGCCGTGCACTCTCAGTACTATCCCGTGCACCCTCATTACTATCCCATGCACCCTCATTACTATCCCGTGCACTCTCATTACTATCCTGTGCACCCTCATTACTATCCTGTGCACTCTCATTACTATCCCGTGCACCCTCAGTACTATCCTGTGCACTCTCAATACTATCCCGTGCACTCTCAGTACTATCCCGTGCACTCTCAGTACTATCCCGTGCACTCTCAGTACTATCCCGTACACCCTCAGTACTATCCCGTGCACCCTCAGTACTATCCTGTGCACCCTCATTACTATCCTGTGCACCCTCAGTACTATCCTGTGCACCCTCATTACTATCCTGCGCACCCTCATTACTATCCTGTGCACCCTCAGCACTATCCTGTGCACCCTCATTACTATCCTGTGCACCCTCAGCACTATTCTGTGCACCCTGGATATAGTCATATGTTGACACTGGCATTTTCTACCATGCGTGGCGGCCCAGCAATGTGATCTTTGCACAGAACGTGCCTTATAGTCCGGACTAACACATGTCCTTTCTGCATCGGTTCTATCATTTATACATAATACACTGGAATACCTTTCCTATCGCCTCTAGATAAATTAATATATCCCGGTATCCCGTGCCAACAAATGCAGTGCTCATGGTAAAATGTTACACATACAGGAAATACAATGAGTCACATATGGGTATAATTACTGGCGCCTGGCAACCCTTTCCTATTTCAGTATTATACTCCAAACACAAAAAAAACAGCAACCCACACATGAAGCATGCTGCAAAACACCTCTAGCCATCCTGCAAGCCTCCCTCCCCCTCGGTGTTCTGCACTGCAGGTCGGAATGTGAGAGGCGCATTCCACACAGCGCCGAAATTCCATCCTGAGGATTCACTTCCCAAGCAGTCCCCTGGGCTCCACTCCTGCCCAATTACCTGCCAGTGTTCTCACCATGAATGATAACATGCATATTTATCAATGCATGGTTATCTCTTTCTGGAAAAGGCGTGCATCTTCACAGAACGGTGTTCTGTAAAAGAAAGGCTACAATTCTATTACGGGAATATTATCACTCGACTTTCCTATTGGTGTCAAATTTGTCCAATTTCTAAATTTTATTCCTTTAGAAAGCCATTATTATATCCATTATACCCTCACAAACACTTTTCACACAAGCTGGTGCTGGATTTTTGGCAGTTACTGTCACTTTAAGTGATATCTGAGCTTGATGGTTACAGTGTCTAGAAGAAGAGCAGCTCTTGATAGTTGTTACTCTCACATTTGGTGGGTAAACACTGTTGAACATCAGAATAGTATAGTAATTTTAGATATTTGTTTGCTTGTTGCCTACATGCTAAGGGCGGACCCTTTTTTTTTTTTTTACATAATCCAAGGCCACTTTCCATATGCAAAGACACCGCCGCACTTGGATTAAGTTAAAAAGGGTCAAGCACAGATTTTTTCTCCTGGTTAACATAATGCTGCACCATGGCTAGAGGCTATATACTTTAATATCGGGCGTAAAAACTTTCTAAAAAGGAACATAGAGCCATATTGACAAGTATTTTCAAAGTAAGTACACCAGACTCATTAGATCTAAAAGGCTTATATAATAATGTATGTGGTGGTATGTGAACTCTGGTGACAAACTAAGAATAATTTCAACGGAAATCTGAGTGAGATACAATGTGCTTTGCCATATGTACCAACCATCCCAGATCCAGCGGGACAGTCCTGAATTTGTGGATCTGTCATTAAAAGTCAGTGGTATGAGCATACCATGTAACAAGATGGGCAGCACGGTTGCTCTGTGGTTATCCCTGCAGCACAGGGATCCTGGGATCAAATCCCACCAAGGACAATATCTGCAAGGAGTTTGTATGTTCTCCCCAGGTTTGTGTGGGTTTCCTCTGGTTTTCTCAGGTTTCCTCCTACACTCCAAAGACATACTGATAGGGAATGTAGATTGTGAGCCCCAATGGGGACAGTGATGACAGTACAAGCATTTCAGAGAAAATATACTTTGGTGATTGACCGGTATCTCCCTGCATACACACATGGGAGAGACCTGTAAATTGCCAGCAGAGGCGCTGTGAAGATGTTGCATGGATTCTTTATCTCCCATTTCAAGTTTTGTTTTTTTTTTACCTTTGAATTTCTTTTTAACAAAAAAACTCACTTATTTTACATCCTATTGGATCCCCTTTTCATTCTATCTGGACTTCTTCAATCAATAGCACCGAAGACTGAAAGTATTTTCCTCCAGACTTTACTTCAAGTTCTTTGATTATATAAGGGGTCTGGTCTGGGGTGTGATCATGAAGGGTCTGGTCTGGGGTGTGATTATGAGGTGTCTGGTCTGGGGTGTGATTATGAGGGTTCTTGTCTGGGGTGTGATTATGAGGGGTCTGGTCTGGGGTATGATTATGAGGGGTCTGGTCTGGGGTCTGATTATGAGGGGTCTGGTCTGGGGTCTGATTATGAGGGGTCTGGTCTGGTGTGGGATTATGAGGGGTCTGGTCTTGGGTCTGATTATGAGGGGTCTGGGGTGTGATTATGAGGGGTCTGGTCTGGGGTGTGATTATGAGGGGTCTGGTCTGGGGTGTAATTATGAGGGGTATGGTCTGGGGTCTGATTATGAGGGCTCTGGTCTTAGGTCTGATTATGAAGGGTCTGGTCTGGGGTCTGATTATGAGGGATCTGGTCTGGGGTCTGATTATGAGGGGTCTGATCTGGGGTCAGATTATGAGGGGGTCTGGTCTGGGGTGTGATTATGAGGGGTCTGGTCTGGGGTGTAATTATGAGGGGTCTGGTCTGGGGTCTGATTATGAGGGCTCTGGTCTTGGGTCTGATTATGAAGGGTCTGGTCTGGGGTCTGATTATGAGGGATCTGGTCTGGGGTCTGATTATGAGGGGTCTGATCTGGGGTCAGATTATGAGGGGTCTCGTTTGGTGTGTGATTATAAGGGGTCTGGTCTGGGATCTGATTATGAAGGGCCTGGTCTGGGGTCTGATTATGAGGGGTCTGGTCTGGGGTCTGATTATGAGCGGTCTGGTCTGGGGTGTGATTATGAGGGGTCTGGTCTGGAGTCTTATTATGAGGGGTCTGGTCTGGGGTCTGATTATGAAGGGTCTGGTCTGGGGTCGGATTATGAAGGGTCTGATCTGGGGTGTGATTATGAGGGGTCTGGTCTGGGGTCTGATTATGAGCGGTCTGGTCTGGGGTGTGATTATGAGGGGTCTGGTCTGGAGTCTTATTATGAGGGGTCTACCCTGGGGTATGATTATGAGGAGTCTGGTCTGGGGTTTGACGAGGGTCTGGTCTGGGATCTGATTATGAGGGGTCTTGTCTGGGGTGTGATTAGGAGGGGTCTGGTCTGAGGTCTGATTATGAGGGGTCTGGTCTGGGGTGTGATTATGAGAGGTCGGGTCTGGGGTGTGATTATGAGGCGTCTGGTCTGGAGTCTGATTATGAGGGGTCTGGTCTGGGGTGTGATTATGAGGGGTCTACCCTGGGGTATGATTATGAGGAGTCCGGTCTGGGGTTTGATGAGGGGTCTGGTCTGGGATCTGATTATGAGGGATCTGGTCTGGGATGTGATTAGGAGGGGTCTGGTCTGAGGTCTGATTATGAGGGGTCTGGTCTGGGGTGTGATTATGAGGGGTCTGGTCCGGGGTGTGATTAGGAGGGGTCTGGTCTGAGGTCTGATTATGAGGGGTCTGGTCTGGGGTGTGATTATGGGGGGTCGGGTCTGGGGTGTGATTATGAGGGGTCTGGTCTGGGGTGTGATTATGAAGGATTTGGTCTGGGGTGTGTTTATGAGGGATCTGGTCTTGGGTCTGATTATGAGGGGTCTGGTCTGGGGTCTGATTATGGGGGGTCTGGTGTGGGGTGTAATTATGAGGGGTCTGGTCTGGGGTCTGATTAAGAGAGGTCTGGTCTGCGGTCTGATTATGAGGGGTTTGGTCTGGGGCATGATTATGAGGGGTCTGATCTGGGGTGTGATTATGAGGGGTCTGGTCTGGGGTCCAGTTAGGAGGGGTCTGGTCTGGGGTGTGATTATGAGAGGTCTGGTCTGGGGTCTGATTATGAGGGGTCTGTGGTCTGATTATGATGGGTCTGGTCTTGGGTCTTATTATGAGGGGTCTGGGCTGGGGTCTGATTATGAGGGGTCTACCCTGGGGTATGATTATGAGGGGTCTACCCTGGGGTCTGATTATGAGGAGTCTGGTCTGGGGTCTGATTGTGAGGGGTCTGGTCTGGGGTGTGACTATGAGGGGTCTGGTCTGGGGTGTGATTATGAGGGGTCTGGTCTGGGGTGTGATTATGAGGGGTCTGGTCTGGGGTCTGATTATGATGGGTCTGGTCTGGGGTCTGATTATGAAGGGTCTGGTCTGAGGTCTGATTATGAGGGGTCTGGTCTGGGGGCTGATTATGAGGGGTCTACCCTGGGGTATGATTATGAGGGGTCTAAATAATTCAGATCAAGTGTCTGGTCACTGTTTAGCCTATTCGATACTGTTTTCTCATTCCGGGTCTACTGCATTTTCCAACTCTTTTTTAGTGATAGTGCGCTATGTACAACTATGTATTCCCCCGGATCACGGCCGTAGAACAATAGTAAAAATTGGAAAGTTGTGGTACAGAAAGTTGTAGTGAAACCCCAGCCTATTAACCCATAAGTTGATTCTTCTTAAATATCTCTAGCCCATTAGGGATTACATCTATTATGGAATTTGGCCCAGAGCCTGGATTGTCGGGGCAGAGCGCAGCTGTTGCAGAGCATGCAATATGATCAGACAGCAATGTCTGCCACGAATGCTGTAAGGTTTTATCTTGCATCAGTCAATATTGTACCCAACTTGCTCTACAGACAACACACTCATTATTAGATAATAATAGGAATTTTAGAAAACTGGATGCATCTTGGAGGTTCCTCTTCAGCTAAGAGGCGGTGAAGCCCTAGTGTCGGACTACGGTGCCAAGGGACCACCAGTAACATCAACTCCACGGCCCCACGTTTCAGCTACATGCAAATATTACTTTATCCTCATTCACAAAATTCTATAAATTGGGTAGATTGTTAAATTAATAAGATTCTGCCTTTGTCTGTATATAGTGAATCAAGTGTATTGTGGCAAGTACTGCTCATAGAAGAGGATGGTGGCCCACCGGAGGATTCTCCTGTTCTCCAGTGGGCCAGTCCAAGCCTGTGTAGCCCTAACTGACAATCACTTTTCACCATTGTTGGGTCATCTCAATAGGAGCCTATTTGAGAAAATGTGTCAGAACATAATTGGACGTGGTTAAGCTTTTCTTCAAACAAGCCCATGTACCGATGTGTACCCCATATCATGTAATAACTCACATACATAAAATTCAGCCAAACCCACCGATTTCTGCTGCGTCGATCAACTCTCCTCGAACACAGGATAACAGGGGAGAGAAGATTCGGACATGATACATTACAATGCCCAATTCTTCCTTGGATGTCAGTCATTGCCATAGCTGTCTTCTCAGTGTATGCTCGGTAGCGGAGAGCGTGCATGTGCATGGCGGGGTATAGGAACGTTGTTAATACAAAGCAACCCCAAATCATGGACCTTTTAACAGGAACATACCCTAAGAGAGTGAGGCTTTATAAGGAAACAGGATAATTTATGGAAAGAACAGGATTGGATCTTCTCAAATGAAAAATTGATAATATACAGTACGGTGCCTAACAGCGCTGGAGGGATGGTAGGACCGGAAGTGGCTGCTGCACCACCACTTCAGGCATGAAACTTAATGAAAATTTTAAAAAAAGGAAAATGCAGAGCTTGCGAAGGCTGGCAAGTCGAGAGGAAACAGTTTGACCAGGATATTAGAATTTTTTTTGCGCATGCTTGTGACATCTTAGCTGCCTAGGCATGCGCACACGCTTCCGGTACATGTGCATTGCGGTGATGAAGCCTGAGACAATACATTCATTGTGCGTGCCTGGACAGAAAAGACATCACACGCATTATTGAGATTTATAGGACTAGCAGTGCAGAGAACAAGAAGGGGCATGACTTGAGCAACTAAGGCTGGACTAGTCTGGGTGGGAAGACGCTCAGTCGGACTAGTCCTGCTTTATTTGCATACAACGAGCAGCACTATACGTATAACTTGATTTTTAACTAAATAGGTTCCATATGTATGGATTATCAAAAACATTATTTTAATGCAGGAATAAGGCTCTAAAACGTAATGGTGGTGGTTTAAAAGTATTGGAGGACCTGACCTTTAAAAGGTCAGACAATGACTTATAGGGCATCTACCTCCAACAGGTGGCACTAGAGAGACGACACTTTCTGGGACAGATGGTTTGACTCTCCTTCCTTGTAGGAAACCAGGACTAAGACTCTTGGCTGGTTATCCTCTTTTTTGTTCAGAGTGCAAATGGGCAAGAAAATGGGGCTAACATGAGCAAAAAGCACGTGGTCTCCTTTTCACGAGTGTCATAATAGCCACAGGGGCCGCTTCTATGGTACATATGCAGTAATATCCTAAAAATAGACATTGTGCGAGCATCATGTACAAACACTGACGTAGCCTCAGGCGATCATGGGTTAACTCTACAGACCACGGATGTTTTAAAATGCACATATCTGAGCGCTTCATGCCTGATAATTTCTTTTTTTTCCTGGGGGAAAGAAATGCATGGAGACAATCTAATGGAACTATCTGATATTATGTGCAGATGTGTGTGCGTATAGTATCCCTTTAAAGGGAAATAATTATCTGAAGTGTTAGGCTCACCTGGTGAGATGGATCCAATGAGCCACAAATCAGGGTGAACACACGGACCAAGGGCGATGGCACAGCAACAAGGGTCTGGTCAGGGGGCAATGCTGGACATCAGGTCGTAGAAAACAAAGGAGATGACAGCAGTGATATAAGCAATGTAATCTCTAAAAAAAACGCAGCAGACGATGAGTTAATCAGCAAACGGTGGGTTAACCAGCAGGACTGAGGGTCAGTAGACATACGTTGTAGAAATCATAGAACTTTGCAAGGATGACTGCAGTATAATATGATGAGTCTCTAAATATCAGTTCATAATGCTTACAACAAACGATGGGTCAACTAGTTGGTCTTCTGAAGTAGTAAGTGCAAGTTGCAGAAACCAAAAAACGCAGCTGAACACAGTACTGTCTCATACTCAGACACAAGGGTGAATCCCACTGGACCTTAAAATGTCTCGGGAGATGATGTTCCAGAAACACGTTGTAAAGCCCAATGTGGAGAACAACAAAGGGCAGTGGCCATAGGTGATGGAAGTGGATCCCGGACAAAAAGCTAGATAGATGCCTAACAATAATAAAATGCCATTTTGTTTAAATTAGTTTTTTGTATCACATGTATTTTCTTTCGCAATGTTTTTTTTCCATATTACAATCTGACATATAATATAAAATTGAGAAATCTTGCCATTTTTACACCGGCCACTGGATAATTTTTAGACTTAAACTTCCTGTGTTTTTAGGAAGACTTTTCACCGGTCTACTTATCATCAGAGGCAGGATTATAATGATTGATAATACTAGAACCAAC
The DNA here is from genome assembly GCF_046119375.1 of Phyllobates terribilis. Classification (NCBI taxonomy): domain Eukaryota; kingdom Metazoa; phylum Chordata; class Amphibia; order Anura; family Dendrobatidae; genus Phyllobates; species Phyllobates terribilis. The sequence continues at coordinate 114,691,063 of NW_027362773.1, forward strand.
AATCACAATAGGCGATATCACAGCTGACTCTGCTCCCCCTCCCTTCCTAATGACATTTGCACACGCTCATTAGATGCTTCAATACCTAATGTAGGGTCTGCGTCAATCGAATGCTACTAATGTACATGTCATTTTCCTGAAACAAAAAAAGTATAAAATGCCAGAGTGGCCAGTGTGAAAAATGCCATTTTCAATACAAATATAGAAGAAAAAAAATACATTGCCCCAAAACCTTTAAAGAATAGGTCATTTTCTGATGATTGCTTCCATTTAAAGTGATAAGGTTCCTAGATCCTGCCTGATCAGTGAAGGCTTCAGTTTTTTTCTCGTGGCTTGTTTGCCTCGATGACGTGACCAAATTTTCACCTAAACATAGCAATTGATGTGAGATTAATATACAGCACTATGAAAAGTGCGCCCTTCTCCTCTTTCTAGGTCCTGTGATCCACCGAGATGATTGGCCGGGTCCTGGCAGCCGGTTCCAGGAGGGTCAGCTGCTTCTATATATTTCAGTACCGGCACGGAGTGAATAGCTGAGCGCTGGCAGCGCTAGATTCCAGTAGAGCCTTTGCTCGCCGACTTATCAACATATGTGTTGACTGGTCATGGCTACATGCGAGGACATAACTGCTTACAAAACTATTTGAGATATTTCGATGAGTTGCTCCACAACTTGATTAAATGCAATGCTATTTAAAGAGCCACAACCCCTCCGACTGACCCAGTATGAAGAGCATAAATATTTGCAGGCGATGTCCACATTTAGGTTCTCCTTTCGGACGTGCAGAAGTGACGACAGGCGTGAAGATTTTTGATTGAATATTTTTTCCTTGCCTTTCAGGTCTCAGCAATGTCAGATTAGACACAGTCCATTTGCATAAAATGACAGAATTTAAGATATGTATGTGAACATTCCCAGATTTACCAGGGAATAATATTCCTATTATTTCCTTCTAACACCATATCCAATCATCCCTCTCATAACACAAATCTAAGGATTAGGCGAACCCGATCCCATTTCTGGCCAAATCCTGGTGTTTTGATCCCTATAATTTTTTTTTTTTACAGGTTATGCTACTTGTGATGTTGATCTTGGGTCACTCAATCAAGAGATTAGCATTCTGCCAGTATGACTACTTAAAGACTCTACGGCTTGGTATTTTCCATTCTTCTAGTCTCAGGTCATTCACTACATCTTATGCCTTGTTCCCTAGTATAAAATTACTTGCTTTGGCAGATTATATCCCTAATTATCTAGCAAGGCGCATTAAAGGGTCAAATATTGACTTATAATGATACCCATGTCAAGAACATGAGTCATGACCTTGAACTAAGCGACAAGACGATAGGAAATTAAGTGCATAAATTAAGCCATAGTCAAAAATCGACTGTGAAGTTTGCCAGATCTAAGGTCCTAGCGAGCTTCAGTGTCACTTCTCTTCTGCCACGCGGATACCACCATGGGAGAGCACACAATTTTGGCCATCAGTATGACCACGCCGCTAGTCTGAACTGTCAATCATCAGGAGCACACAGCTCCCCTGACAAACAAGGAGCCGGGAGGCAGAGGAGCGGTGTGCTCCTGAAGTCAAAAGATGAGACATAGAGATGGATCTTGGTGGAAACATTGGAATCACAAATGTGACAGATACCTCCTCAACGTCAAAATAAACAGAACAGAACAACGTTCAAAAGATAATACATTAGGATTAGGGATCACTTATTGCTTATTGCTCAAATAAATGTAAAAGAAAGACTTGCATATATAACATATGAAGTTTCACGACAAAAAGCCTTTATTTCCGTGGTGAACTTAAAGAGGTTAGAAAATAGGTTGTCTTCTCTAGTCCATGGGCTGCCTGCATCTGCATCTCAATTGTACCGCATTTTAATAGCAAGTTAGTTAGTGTTTGTTCTCTTACACATTTAAAAAAAATCACAAAAAAATATTTTTAGAGAAGCAACAACACTGACAATAATGTGCCACAAATAAAAAAAATATCTAAAAGGAAACCAAAAGAGGAACATTGCCAAGAAAAAAAAGGGAGTGGTAGCTGCAATGAAATTCTTCAATTATAACGAGAAGGAGAAATGGTCAGGTAGCCTCAAAAAGCTTCACAATACAACTATTTGTATAAATATCAGCTGTAAAGGGGCTTGGATAATAAATAAAAAAAAGTTTAGTTACTCTTTAGTTTAACCCATTGATCGGCCTTTGCAAAAATCTGAATCTTTGTTAGGCTATGTGCCCACGTTGCATTTATGAAGCAGAAAATTTCTGCTGCATAAATGCAAGTCCTCTCCCGGAAAAACGCATGCGGAATTCCGCACGCGTTTATCGCGCTTTTTTCGCGCGTTTATCACGCGTTTTCCACATGCGGAATTGCCTTGCGTTTTTTATGCATTGGACAAAGGCAATTCCGCTTGCGGAAACGCAAAATTAAATGACATGCTGCGGATTTTTGAACGCGGCATAAACGCTGCGGAAAAATCCGCAGCATGTGCATAGAAGTTGCGGAAACCCATTGGGGATCATGGGGTGCGGGTTACCAAGCATTTTACAAGCGTTTCCGCTGCGGAAATTCCGCATCAAAAACGCTTGTAAAACGCTACGTGGGCACACAGCCTAATATAAACCATTATTTTATTTTGAGTCCTTTTCTCTCAAACTCCATGCTGAAATGGTTGTTTTAACTTCCTAGTTCGTGCACTTTTAGCAGCTACTTTGGATTGCAAGAATCTGTTCTCAAAACACTCTCCGTTGTGAGTTTCTCTGCTTCCCTCTCAAATGCTCAGACAGGAAAGATGTTTGTAAATCGGGTCTGAGCAGCGATTCTCACTAATGCTGCAGTTCAAAACAGCTACTAAAAGTGCATGAACTAGGCAGCTAAAACAGCCGCATGGAGGTTGGTAGAAAAAGGAGCAAAATATGGTAATGGAGTATATTATAAAGATCCATAACTTTGCAAAAGCTGATCAATAATTATTTAAAAAAAAAGCTTAGTGATTCTTTAAGTAAATTATTTGTCTTGAAATGTACTTCTAATTACATCTCATACAATACTGATAGACAGGGGCCTAACAATCACAGTCGCAGAGGGTGCGACCGCGACAGGGCACGTGTGTGAGGGAGGCCAGCCGACGCCAGCGCTAATTTCACCTTAATGTGTGTCCTCAGATGCAGATTCAGCTGAAATGTATTGTGGCGCAGAGACACAACAGTTCCCTGGACTGCACTACCAGCCAATCAAAGGCTGGCAGCAGACGTCGGCTTACCCATGACGAGCGGCGCATGACAGTGACATCATGCATGCCCCGTGTTGGCACGCTGAAGTTATCTGCCGGGTTCTGCGCTGGCTATAGAAGAGGATGCCGCATTTCATAAAAGTAGGGGAAGGTAAGACATTATACCAGGAAGGGGCCTAGGATAGGGGACATTATATTAGGAAGGGGCCCAAGATGGAGGACATTGTTATAGGATAGGTCCCAGGACAGGGGACATTATTATTGGAAGGTGCCCAGGATAGGAGACATTATTAAATAAAGGGTAAAGTACGCGGGACATTATTACATGAAGGGGAACATTATACCAAGAAGGAGTCCAGGATGGGGGACATTATACCAGGAAGGAGCCCAGGGTGTAGAACATTGTTATATCATGGGGTCCAGGATAGAGGGCATTATTATTGGAAATGACCCAGGATAGGAGACATTATTAAATAAAGGGCCAAGGACGGGGGACATTATTACATGATGGGGAATATTATACCAGGAAGGGGCAAAGGATGGGGGACATTATACCAGGAAGGAGCCCATGATGGATGGACATTGTTATAGCATGGGGCCCAGGATAGGGGACATTATTGGAAAGGGTCAGGATGGGGACATTATTCCTGGAAGGGGCCCAGGATGGAGGACATTATACCAGGAAGGGGCCCAGAATGGAGGACATTGTTATAGCATGTGGCCCAAGATAGGGGGCATTATTATTGGAAAGGGCCAGGATGGGGACATTATTACATGAGGGGCAAACATATATGGGCACCGGGACCCATCGGACTCTAGTTATGCCACTGCTAATATAATATCTGATGTGAGACTGATGCTCGGCTATTTTATGCCATTCAAAACACATACAAATGTTATAACATCCTATAAAATGGAGACATGTGAGCTGCTCACATTGTTGTGAACTGAAATCTCATTGCAACGCTGGATATATTTGTTTCCTGGGTCACAAGACGGATACTTTGTTTACAAGATTAGTTTGGCAAAGATCTAATGCCTGAGAGGTCTTGTTTGAGAAAATGAATTGACGGATAACCAATCTGCAGAGACAATCTGCAGAGACAATCTGCAGAGACATTCATCTCATTGTTCAAGTGTATAATTGAAAGAACATGACGAAGAAGGAAAACAGAAAAACAACAATAACAATAGAGCAATGAGAGGACGAGCTGGTCATGCAGGACCTGGAGCCCACACGAGATACTAAATATCATAAGATATCATTTACCTAGTGTGAACTATGGCATCAGCTGATCCCTGTAATTATTACAGATTTCCCCCAAGAATGAACCATAGTTCTCTGCACCTGTGTATTCAGAAAATTGCTGCATGCTCCTGTATACAATTTCATAGACATCTAAATATGGAAAGCCTGAAATGCAAGGAATGATCCCATGAACCTATCGCTCTGCTGCAAAGAAACATTGCTGACCATTGTTTTATTTTGTCCCATTACCTACTAAAAAAGCTAAAACATGGGTATCTCTAATCCATCGCATAAGTGTTAAAAGGGTTGTTATAGAGGAAGTCTCTCCATTCACTATTACCTAAACATGGCCTAATACAATTCAACTGGATAGAGATGAGTTGCAATATTAGCCCTAATCTATGGACAGAAGTGGACAACCCCTTTATCTAATAGAAAACCTAAGATAAAAATAAAATGACTAAATACCATATAGTGAGTAAATGAATAAATAGTAATAGTACATGTAAATAACATTGGGCACTTAGTTAACACTATTTTGGTCTAAAAAGCGTAAAAACCATCCCACCGCGACACGGTGACCCAATCGGGATGGACCCTAACTTTTGCAGTTCTCCTCAATATGTGTCAACAGACATCAAAATAGATGGGGGCAAAGCAGAACCCAGACCGGATTGTTCAGACACCTGCCCATAGAAAGCTATATAAACAAAATGCCCACCCGAAAAAGGGGGGCCGCGCCCCTGTTTGTACAATGTACAAAAACATGGCTATTAAGACCTCCTTTCAGAACACCAATACTTCAGTCTGAATGACCTTCCCAGACTTTGCTATATAGGTTACCATTAGTCAATCACTAACGAAGACATTGGCAGAGAACTGAAAGATGTATTCTCAATTCAGGACTTGCAGCAGTGTTTGTAGTGTGAATAACTCCAGAAAAAAAGTTTGTTATGCTTACAGCAGATGAAGGGATGACCAACAAACAAACAGATAGTTACTGGCAGTGGGGATGAACAGGCAAACTTTTTTGTAACGACAATTCACTCTGATGCAGCAGCCTTTGTAGTGTGAACAACTCCAGAAAAATGATTCCACAGCATAAACGCTTGAAAAACGCATCGTGGGCACACAGCCTAATTCTTACAGAAGATGAAGGGATAATCAGCAAACAAACTGATAGACACTGGCAGTGAGGATGAACAGACGAACTTGTTTGTAGCGACAATTCACTCTGATTCAGCAGCGTTTGTAATGTGAACAAGTCCAGAGAAGAGTTATTTATGCTTACAACAGATGAAGGGTTAACTGCAGGTCTAAACCAGGAAGTAAATGCAGATTGTAGAAACAAACAGGAGTTTGCTGAGATGATTGATAGCTGAGAGAACTGGTGAGACAAATTCTAAAGCACAAGGTAACTGAATACAAAGCTGCTTAATACTCAGGCCTGGGGCGGATATATCATTGGTGCACCTGTGCAGCTGCACAGGGGCCCAAGAGCTAAGGGGGCCCATTTATATCTCCAAAGCAGGTGCAATTTTTCATTTTAGGAGCTCTTGGGTTGCAAAGGGCCCATATATTGTTCTTGCACAGGGGCCCTTTTCTGTCTGTGTCTGCCAGTGACTCAGGCACACATAAGTGTCAGAGCCGGCCTTAAAAGTCTTTTGGTGATGATGTCACTGAAGATCACCAGGAAACTTGTGAAACCCATTGTGGAGCACAACAAAGGGCAGCAGCCATAGGGAAATATGTGTCTCCATGGTTACAGACTACAAACAAACTCTGTGTTGTCTGATTCTTCAGTCATTCATACATCCTTCCATCTGTCCCCTAATTTGTGCTACTTATGAAATATTTGTTATCATGAATTACGGGATAGATGGAAGAAAGGATTAGACTAAACAGGGATCATTCTTGGTCCTGCCATGAAGACACATTGGGTTGCATAGAAGCTGTAGACATAAAACTAGAGGATATGCTTTCATAATTTTTCCAACTTTTTTTTTATTTTAGGAGCAATGAAGCTAGGTGTATGGCAGACACTGGATATTACATAGCTTTATGGATGGTATAAATTTATACCCTCATGGCTTTTTGAGGACACTTTTCATAACTATATAAAAGAAATGTTCGCCAGTTAGCGACTTATATAAATTTCTGTCGGAATTTATGCCACTCTTGTGGCATAAATTATGATAAGCTTGTTGGGTGGGCTTGGCCCCATCGTTTCCCAGCCAAGCTCTGATCACTTTCCAAACAGTCGGCAGAGCTGGTCGGGAGCTGGCATGCTCCTCTTGATGAATACGGCGCATTGTGCTCCATGAGCCCTTGATTAAGACTGACGTGTGTCAGCTACCGACTGGATCTGCCAACTTGCCAGCTTGGATGAGCCCGCTATTTTGTAAATTTGGCGCATCTTATCAGTGTAGCATTCATCTCCATGCGCCTTGCAAGAAATCTGTCAGATTTCTAACAAAACAAAAATTGCTGGCACTTTTGCAGAGTTTGACGGGCGGGCATAACCATGTCCATCCCGCTTAGACTATTCCACAGCTGCACCCAATTTGATGGTGCTTCTTCAAACTGGCAAACACCAAGAGTCACCCAATTTTTGAGCAACTCTATGTTGTTGCTTTTCAAAGTTTTTATGTGCAGGTTTTCTGGCATAAAAGCTTTGATTAGTTCCCCCCTCAAAAGTTGCAAAACCACAAGTTGCCCAAAAAGTTTATGACATTTCAAGATAGGAAAAAAAAAGTTGTGCTCTCCACTTTTTAAGCATATACATCCTCCCCATTGTAGTTTCAAAGTGCAAGAAGTATCCTTTCCCGAAATTATCTCATTGACTCATCGAGGCGTTTCTGAGCAGTGGGGCTCTGGTCCCTGGAAGACGTGTCTAAACAAATCTGTTTGTGTTTAGCGATAGCTGGAAATATTGGAATGTTTAGTATGTTCAGAATATAGTGTTATACTGCAATGAATTAATTTTCATTATCAGGTATTTGTACGAAGGAAATAATGTGTGAAAAAGCAGTTTAGGTTAAGGGCAGACTGCCATTGACTTAACCGATTGTGACTCATACTGTGTAAAGCCCTGACATATATCCTGGGCTGAATCAAACTTTCCATGAAAAGTTATGCTTAAAATGTACTTACAAAATGAGCAACATAAAGAATTACAATCATTTTCAGATGCGGCATAAGGGTTGGAATTTTATATTTTAAAAAAAGGGTTTTTTAAAGGGGAAGTCCCTATAAGAACTACAGAAAGCAAACATTGAACATATGCACATTTATAAGGACGCCAAGAAAAAAATATTAAGGCAAAAGAAAAACCACTTGTTTTCTAAGAGTCTGAAAGCTAAATGGTTTAATTTTAGCGCGTGCGCAAAGAAGCTTGACCCAGCTTCATTAGTGCACTGTGCATAGGCAGAAAGCAACCGTTAAGTGCAGCCATGCGCTGGAACTTGAAGACATCAGCACCCAATTGTACATCAATCAAGACATAAAAAAAACAGCAGGCATACGACATGACTCTTCTGCAGAGCGCCCCCAACTCTTTAACTGCAAGGAAGTTTACATTCAGAACTTGCAAGGATTAACACAAAATGACGATCCTACGATTACAAATAAGGGCTAAAGAAAAAGCTACCGGTGGTGGTTTAGTGAAAAAAAAAAAAACTGCTGACAGGTTCCTTTTTACTTTACAGCTTGTGAAGAAAAGCAGAGGATTTGGAGCTTTGTAGAAGAAGGAGAACCTGTCATGAGCGCATTCATTGTGGACAGGAATTCTAGTCCAGGAGGAAAAACAGGCACTTTCCTAGAGCAACTCGCATAGGAAAGAGTAAGTTTGGAAGCTTTCAATGGTTTCTAGCCTATATATAAAAATTGCAATATTAGCAATTTTTTTTTTTAAAGATTGTAATGTGAAAAAAATGCCAAAAATGTTTAAAAAATACATCAAATTGTCTCTTCAGAGAGGAAGAGGACTAGAACTCTAGTGCCACCTATAGGAAGTAGCAATCCTAAAAGTCAATATCAACCCTTTAACGAGTCGTGCAATATGACTTAGAATTAAAGCCAAAATCAGAATCTCAATTTGCAGACACAGTGTTTCGGGGTATTGCCCCTCATCAGTGCAAAGTGTGAGACCTGGTTTGGCTGGGTGAGAGGCGTCTGACTGGGATCCAAGGGGTAACATTTCTCCTTGTGGAGAGTGATAGGTCAAGCGTGGCATGCCGAGGTGAGGAGACTTTAAGCCGTGCAAAAAATACATGTAACACAAAAACCTGATTTAAACAATAGATCATTTTCTGATGATCACTTTCCTTTAACTTCTAGAGGATTTCAGATTTCCACATTTGAAGAACTCAACTCATGTGATCCATGCATAAGACTGGTGATTAATCATAGTCATAACTCATGTGAATGATCTGGTAAAATAATCCTTCAGGGAAAAAAATCAGCAGGGGTGTAATGATCACGGTTGCAGAGGGTGCGACCGTGACCAGGCCCATGAGGGAGTGGGGCCCGCCGACGCTAGCGCGAATTTCAGCTGGATGTGCATTTAACAAGGAACATTCAGCTAAAGTGCATTGCGGTCCAGAGACCCACCGGGTCCATGCATCGCAGTACAAACTGCAGCCAATCAGAGGCCGGCAGCTAATGTCAGCGGGCAAGTCACTGGCAGTGCATGGCAGTGATGTCATGTACTGTCCATCGCTTGACCGCTGAAGTCAGCTGCTGGCTTCTGCACCGGCTACAAAAGAGGACGCCGCGTGGCGTAGGAGCGGGGAAAGGTGAGTAGAATCATTTAATTTTTTAATGCGTTAAAGAACAGTGGCAGAACGGGGGACATATACCAGGATGTGCCCAGGATAAGGGAAATATATATCAGGATGGGAGATATGTATACCAGAATGGGGCCCAGGTTGGGGGACATATATACCAGGATGGGGACATATATACTAGGATGGGCCCAGGATGCGGGACCTATATACCAGAATGGGGGATATATATACCAGGATGGGGGACATATACCAGGATGGGGGATAAATATACCAGAATGGGGGACATATATACCAGGATGGGGGACATATATACTAGGATGAGGTTCAGGATGCAGGACCTATATACCAGAATGGGAGATATATATATCAGGATGGGAGACATATACCAGGATGGGGGATAAATATACCAGAATGGGGGATATATATACCAGAAAGGGCCCAGGATGAGAGACATATATACCAGGAAGGGGGACATATATACCAGGATGTGCCCAAGATGAGGGACATATATACCAGGAAGGGACACATATATACCAGGAAGGGCCCAGGATGAGGGACATATATACCAGGATGGGCCCAGGATGAGGGACATATATACCAGGAAGGGGGACATATATACCATGAAGGGTCCAGAATGGGGGACATGTATACCAGGATGGGAAACATATATACCAGGATGGAGGATATATATACCAGGATGCGGGACATATGAACCAGGATGGGCCCAGGATGCGGGGCCTATATACTAGAATGGGGGATATATATACCAGGATGGAGGATAAATATACCAGAATGGGGGATATATATACCAGAAAGGGCCCAGAATGAGGGACATATATACCAGGAAGGGCCCAGGATGGCGGACATATATACCAGGATGGGCCCAGGATGAGGGACATATATACCTGGAAGGGGGACATATATACCAGGAAAGGCCCAGGATGAGGGACATATATACCAGGAAGGGCCCAGGATGAGGGACATATATACCAGGAAGGGCCCAGGATGAGGGACATATATACCAGGATGGGCCCAGGATGAGGGACATATATACCAGGATGGGCCCAGGATGAGGGACATATATACAAGGAAGGGGGACATTACTACATAATGGGGGAGGCGAGGCAACACATATGTCCTTATAGGATTTTGAACACTACAAGGGCCCATACATCTGACCAACATGTGGGGTGATGGAGAGGGGGCTGACAGGTCCAAATTTTGCACCAGGGCCAATCGGACTCTAGTCACACCATTGATACTCAGACACATTTTTATACTTTTGTTTAATTTGTAAGTGGAGCTAAAGGGTCTTAAGAAAGAAGTAGTTGGTGTAAAATGTATTGCCTCAGAACATGGTCATTATATTTGTTAGTATCTCCAGAATCATGAGCGGATAGACATCATTAATAAATAATCCGAGTGAATCCCAGTCACATCAACCTTGAATACATATGGCTTATAAAAATTTGGCGCCCTCGATATTCACTTTGTATTACAATACATACCAACTTTTGTCATACTGATTTTGTGAGAATTCATGAAAAAATGGGTCATTCAGCATTATATGCTGTATTATAGAAGTATCCTTCTCCGTGAGGCACCAAACAGCAGCATAAGAACTGCCAGAATTTAGTAGGAGGAACCCATTGACATTGTGTTCCACCCTGAACCATGTATACACAACATTGCTATATGCAATTGGTCCTAGTCAGGAAAGCTAGCCAGGCAAATGCGCACTTAATGACCCGTCACTTGCAATAAATGTCTTTTTATTACCTTTTTCCTTTGTTCATGAGCCTTTCCATTCCAAAGATACGGCCTCATGTTCCCTGTAGAAAAATGTAGCCTTGGTGGCCAAGTGGGCGTGGCCCTCATGAAGACGCCCACGAGGAGAGTGGAGGACCACACCTCCTTGTCACCAGACTGTGTTTACATACAAGGAAGAGGAGGTCATATTTCAGGATCGGAGAGGTGCAGAAACAAAAGAAAAATAATGCCGGATTCAGGAGAACAGCGGCATTTACACCAAGTAATAAAATGACATATTTATGGCAAGTGGCAGGTTCTGTTTAAGTTGGGAGAGCAGCCTTCTTTCTCCTTCTTCACCATCGCTCAGCCCTGGTCGCTTTCCCCTCTTTGTGGTAGTCATGGTTGTAGCACTCGTGTTATTATTCCACTTCTGTGGTTATATGAAATGACAAACTACATTCTTCAGATGTGTTCATAGATAAGAGTTTATATACAGTGGCTATATATCGGCTTTCACAGGCTGCACAAAAAGGGAAAGGTAATGGTCTCTGACGTACAATTTATAGGCCAATAAAGAAGATACCACTGCCAGACTGGGAGAAGGACCAAAGCCACAGTCATGTCATGGCATTTTTAGAATTCGACATATAATGATAGTAGTTGTATATATATATATATATATATATATATATATATAAACATATCTGAAAGTTTGATTAGATTTGATTGATGTATTGCTTCATGCAGAAAAAGTATCAGTGATAATCTACAACTAAGATAGTTATTAGATGTATGGAGAGACAGATATGAATAGATAGATAGATAGATAGATAGATAGATAAAGGGATGGATAGATAGATAGATAGATAGATAGATAGATAGATAGATAGATAGATAGATAAAGGGATAGATAGATAGATAGATAGATAGATAGATAGATAGATAGATAGATAGATAGATAGATAAAGGGATAGATAGATAGATAGATAGATAGATAGATAGATAGATAGATAGATAGATAGATAGATAGATAGATAGATAGATAGATAGATAGATAGATAGATAGATACAGTCCTGCTCATAGTTATTGGCACCCATGAAGTTTAAGTACATAATGTGGAATATCTCCTGAAAAAAATGAATCAAGTGAAACAGTTTTTTTGTATAGAGCACTCGTGTTAAATGCAAAAGAGCAAATGATAAACTATAATTTAAAACAAAAAACAATGGGAGGGAAAAACCGAAAAACCTAAAGCTTGCTGTGTCACTGGTATTGGCACCCTTTACATTAATTTAGTATGGAAAAACATTTTGACTCAAGAAAAAAAATAAGAGTAGAACCGGCACATCCAACCAGGACATATAAAAGGAAAAAAAAATGTATTTGAAGAAAAAAGTTAAAACATGGAGATAAAATCAGAAACCTCAGGAAAACCTGATGCGTTTCAGGTGCAGAACGCACCCCTAGTCATAGGATGTGACATTTTGAGTCGCCTGTGGTAAATCACAAAAGAATTTCACCTGTGATAAATTGTCGGTGCCCATGTGACATGAATTAGCCAATGAATGATTACTTCAGGGTTTTAAAAGGCTACATGGTAGGCCCTGTTCCTTTGTCACAATGGTGAAGACAAAGGAGCTGTCTGAGGACATCGGAACTGCTATTATTAGCAAACACAAGACTTCCATAGAGTATAAGGCCGTCTCCAAAGACCTCAGTATCTCAGTTTCAACAGTGCGCAATGTTATTAAGAAGTTTGCCAAGCATGGAACCATCAAGAACCTCCCTGACAGTGGGGGGAAAGAGGAAAATTGACAAGAGATGTCTTTGCAGGTTGGTGCGAATGGTGTAAAAAACACCACGTCAAACATCCAAAGACCTGAAGGCCAAACTGGAACAGTCTGGCGTCATGGTTTCAACAAGTACCATATGCCACACACTATACCAAGCAGAGCTTTATGGGCGAAGGCCGAGAAAGAAACCATTGCTGGAGAAAAGACATAAAAAGGAATGACTGATCTTTGCCAAAGAGTACCTTGACAAACTATAATCCTGGAAAATGTTCTGTGGATATATGAAATAAAAATAGAGCTTTTTGGCAATGCAAAGCAACAGTTTGTTTACAGACGGAGCAATTAAACTTATAAGGAAAAGAACACCTTACCAACAGTTAAGAATGGTGGAGGATCCATAATGCTGTGGGGTTGCTTTTCTGCATCTGGTACTGGAGGCCTTGACTGTATCACAAGAATCATGAAATCCAAGAATTATCAAGATATTTTAGAGCGAAATGTCCTACCCAGGGTAAGAAAACTTGGTTTGAGTCAAAGATCATGGGTGGGTGCACCAGCAAGACAATGACCCAAAGCACACATCCAAAAGTACACAGGAATGGTTGAAAAAGAAAAAAATGGACTGTTTTAAAATGGCCAGCAATGAGTCCTGACCTCAATCCCATTGAACATCTTTGGGGTGAACTGAAATCTGCCATTTGGAAAAAGAATCCTGCAAACATCCAAGAGCTTGAACAAACTGCAAAGGAAGAGTGGCACAAAATTCCTGCTGATAAGTGCAAGAAGCCTATAGATGGCTACAAGAAACGTTTGGAGATGGTCATCAATGCCAAAGGGTGTGCAACCAAGTATTAATTAGGGGTGCCTTTATTGCTGCACATGCTGTTTATTCTGTTTCTTCTTTGAAATTGCAACATGGAAGTTGAAAAACAATGTTTTATTGTTGTATTGCTTTGGACCACTAATTAAAAAATCCCGAGGATATAACTTTGGTATATTTCCATTTATTTATGAAGATATTGTACAGTCTATGAAAAAAATGAAGGGGTGCCAATAATAGTGACCAGCACTGTATGGTCCTTTTACATTTGTTCCTTTGCATTTTTTAACCATACACTGCACTTTTTCCATTGCACGGCAGCCTTTCGAGCAAAGACAGAATGCTTGCAGAGCTGGATTTGGAACTCTTCTCATTCATTGTTGATGAGGATCAACTATGGCCTGAGGCTTAGGCTGTGTAATATACAGGGCAGACATGAGAATAAACTCCCTGTGAAAAGGCAGAGCTTCTTATCAGTTATAATTCCCAGAGCCTTATGTGTCTCTTCATCTCCTGCCACTCATGGGGAGATAATTGTGCAACCTCTAAAGTCGGCGAAGAGAACTGGTGACAGAACATACTATTTTTTTTCAGTTTTGTCAGCTAATTCCTCGATTTGTCGGTGCCATTTGAACTCTTTATATCTTTGTATAAAATTTACACTTAGGTCCACCATGGATTACGCCACATTTAGTGTATGAATATAAATCATGTGCTCATCTATATAGCGAGAGAGGTAGCTCGGTGTGTCATGATGACATCACTGCACAAGCAGCATGATGTCACTGTGTCTCCACAACGATTGAGGAAGTAGAGAAGAACCGAAGGTAGTGTCCGGGCTCTGCCAAGTAAGTCACAATGAACCAGGTGTTGAAGAAACAAATTTAATAAAAAAAACGCGTTTCGGATTTGTAGTTGACCCAACTATGAAACGCGTTGTTTTTTAATAAACTTGTTTCTTCAACACCCGGTTCATCGTGACATCCTTGGCAGCACCCAAAAATCACCACAGTTTTTTCTCTACTTTCCAGATTTTTTCTAGGGACTTCAGGTTTTTTTTTTTGGAAAACCAACTTCATTGGCTTGTTCAAAAATTAGCCCATGTGTGCGATGCTACTTGAAAAATTAGATCCACTCCAATATATTAACAGAACACATAAATCCTAGATCGGATCACGGTGAACAAACGCTTCTATTAGAAAATAAAAATATTTTATATAAACCTTGTCATTCGGTGAGAACAAATATGGTGGATCAATGAAAATCTAAATCATCAAAATCATCAGCCAACTAATGGGCTGGATTCCAAGTCCCCCCAAAACTCAAAGGCGGATCTAATTGACGCGAATTTTATCAATGTGGATTCAACGGGTAAGTTTCTCCTTGCGGAGAGCGACACGTCAAGCCTGACATGCCAAGGTGAGGAGACTTTTAAGCCGCAATGCTTCTCTGGGAAATATGCAGATTGTCTCTTCAGAGAGGAAGGGGACAAGAACTCTAGTGCCACCTATAGGAAGTAGCAATCCTAAAAGTCAATATTGACTCTCCAATGAGTCTTGTGACTTAGGATAAAAGCCAAAACCAATGTGACTCAGTAGTGTGTATGGCCCCCGTGCACCTTCCCTTTTTGGGGGTTGTCTTGTTGTTCCTTCCCATTGCACCAGTTGCCATTTCTTCTTGGACCAAAGAAGGCGACAATGATTGACATAATTCATTTAATAGATTTGGAGTTATACTGTGATGTGCAAGTATTCACTTCATTTTATCAAGCGATGTAAGTGCATATATTACGCTACTGAATATGTTGGCACTGCATATATAGCGGGTAATGTATAGGGTTCTGCAGAGCTTCGTTCTGTCTTCTGTCCAGTTGTTGAGTTCTTCAGAGCTCTTCTTAGCTGGGAGCGAGCAGAGAATGTATGACCCGCCTTTCCTGGCCAGGATCAGCTCGACATTGTGTAACTTTTCTTGGAATCAGTGGAGTTTTATTCATACCACTCCTTCAATAGATCAACAGATCTCGTGTATATTTCAGCATTGCTAAGGAAGTGCATGTCTTTAATACCCATATACGTAACCCTGCGCATTATACTGTGCACTCCAAGACCTGGGCTGAGGTGTAAGGCAGAATAGAAGGCCGAGAAGGGGTTACATGATGCTTTGCTGAGTGTGCAGAGCATATTCGCTCTGAGTCATCCTGTGGGGGGTTATTCTTCCTGCCGCGCCCCATGATTCACCATTACCACAATGTGTCAGAGGCCACAGAACAAAGAATGGCTGCAGAAATCTAAAGGGATTCCCATTCAAGAAATGTCATGCTTATTACAGCTGGCATTATCATATCACCATCTCTGCACTATTGTGGACCACTTTTTCTATTCACTCTACTCACTGTGTCAGCACTGCTTGTATGGTGGCGTGCCAAGTTCAACAATGTTAGGATCACCAAAAAAAATACTTTGCTGGATGGGGTAAAAAAAAAGTATTTTTCAAACATACCTTCATAGATATCCCATTATTGAATCTTTATGTTTGTGTAAATGAGGCTATAAGTGCACTGAGGGCGGGACGATACCTGGCAAATGCATTGATCACCTGCATAAATTCCCATCACCTCCTTGATGTCTCTTGGTAGCTCCAAAAAGAGACATCAATTAAGCCCATGGGGGTGGATAGCTACACTTGTTGGAATCGGCCCATTCTCGTTGCACTTGTTGGAATAGGCCCACTCTGGTGCCCTTGTTGAAATAGGCCAATCACTGATGCACTTGTTGAAATTTGCCCACCATCGGTGCTCTTTTTGATATCAGATAACCCTCGGTGCCCTTTTTGGAATTGGCCCACCCTCGGTGCACTTGTTGTTATTGGCCCATCATCAGTGCACTTGTTGAAATTGACTCACTACCGGTGCCCTATGTTGAGTTGACCCGCCCTCGGGGCCCTTTTTGGAATCGGTCCACCATCGGTGCCTTTGTTGGAACGACCCACCATCAATACACTAGTTAGAACTAGCACACTATTGATGCAATGGCACACTTGTTGGAATCGGCCCACCATCAGTGCACTTGTTGGTATTGGCCCATCCTTGGTGCACTTACTGGAATCGGCCCACCGTCAGTGCATTTGCAGTCTCATTTACACCAGTGCACTTGTTGGAATCAACTCCCCACCTATGCACTTGTTGGAATCGGCACACCCTCAGTGCACTTGTTGGAATCGGCACACCATTGGTGCACTTGTTGAAATCGGCCCACCACCAGTGCACTTGTTGGAATCGGCTCCCCACTGATGCACTTGTTGGAATCGGACCACACTTGGTGCACTTGTTGAAATCGTCCCACCCTCGGTGCTCTTGCTGGAATAGGCCCACCCTCGGTGCACTTGTTGGAATCGGTCCACCGTCGGTGCACTTGTTGGAATCGGCCAACCCTCTGTGCCCTTGCTGGAATAGGCCCACCCTCGGTGCACTTGTTGGAATCGGACCACCCTCAGTGAATCGGACCACCCTCGGTGCACTTGTTGGAATCAGCCAACCCTCGGTAACCCTTGTTGGAATCAGCCAACCCTCTGAGCACTTGTTGGAACTGGCCCACCCTTGGTGCCCTTGTTGGAATTGGCCCACCCTTGGTGCTCTTGTTGGAATCGGCCAACCCTCTGAGCACTTGTTGGAATCGACCCACCCTCAGTGCACTTGTTGGAATCAGCCAACCCTCTGAGCACTTGATGGAATTGGCCCACCCTCAGTGCACTTTTTGGAATCAGCCAACCCTCTGAGCACTTGTTGGAATCGGCCCACCCTCGGTGCACTTGTTGGAATCAGCCAACCCTCTGAGCACTTGTTGGAATTGGCCCACCCTCAGTGCGCTTTTTGGAATCAGCCAACCCTCTGAGCACTTGTTGGAATCGGCCCACCCTTGCTGCACTTGTTGGAATCAGCCAATCCTCTGAGCACTTGTTGGAATTGGCACATCCTCGGCACACTTGTTGAAATTGGCCCACCCTTTGTGCACTTGTTGGAATCGGCCCACCTTTGGTGCACTTTTTGGAATTGGCCCATCCTTGGTGCACTTGTTGGAAGTGGCCCACCCTAGGTACACTTGTTGGAATCGGCCCACCATCGGAGCACTTGTTGGAATCGGCCCACCATCGGTGCACTTGCAGTCTCATTTACATAACATTTCAAAGTTGATTTTTTCAACAATGGAATATCCATTTGTGGTCAGGAATTTTTTTTTGCTATCCTAACCAGCAATATAATCAGTTTAATGCTCCTAAAGCTACTGCATTTTTTTAGCCTTATCCCCTGCTTTTGCTGTGCAGTATGGTTACATGTGGGGGTTTGACTTGGGACCCGTCACCTGTAACTGGCACAAATTTTCACAAACAATCATGGTAAATTCAGCATATTCCATCGTGGATAGAGCCGGGATTTACATAAATCCTACCCAAAAGTAATTATCTGGGTTTGTCATTCCTAGGCATGAGACTAAATAGTGTATTTATTTTTTATGTTGCATGTGAGTATCGAGGTCTAAAAATATTTAGACATTTTTGAGTTGTTGGTAAAATGAAGGCGGAGAAGTAGTAAATAGCTTTTACTGTGTACTTGGTTCATAACAAAGGACTCAGCAATCAAGTAATATGATACAGATTGGTAGAACAAGCATGGATGATCTAGAAATGTATCTACAGCTCTAGAAAACTGCCCAGAATTGTCCACACCGTCACATTCGTGTGACTCTTTATGGATGTCATAACTGGATAAAGAGAAATGACAAAGTCTTGACACATCTAGTTATCGGTATTGACTTATGAGGACATCATGGATCGTAAAAAAAAATAAACAAGTGAATCATTGACCATAAAGCTATAATGTGAGGGATATATTGTAAGAAGAGAGGACATTGACACAACTCTGGCTGGGGGACTGGTTCACTTAGGGAGACCAGCTGAGCAAGAATATGCTCCATGGGGAAAATAATGCAGGCAAATTTATTTTGCTAGAGAAAAAAAATTGCAATTGCCATTTAGTAGAGCTATCTGTCCTATAGGTCAATTTCTGATTTGTTAAGGAGCCTTGCAACATGACCAGGGATCATACACACTAGCTATTTCTACTAGGTGGATTGTTTTCAGTGTTTGCGTTCCCACTTCACAAAGTGTCTCCTGCAGTTTTCTTACAACTGGCAGACATTGGGATTCAGCTATAACCTTATACTAGAACCTCTAACCTTCGCCAGACGACCATACTGTCCTTGCTGTCTACATATGACTCCATCAGCAGCAGCGGAGTTCCTAGTACACTCCAGTTGTTTGCCACTTTAAAACTGAACTGGTTAGCAAACTCGTGCATGTGCCATTCCAAAAATATTTGTCTGAAATAGGAGTGGAAATAGCACAAAGAATCTTATTTTGATGACTGTAGAATGAGACAGGTTGTCAAGTATGACTTATGGTCCTACCACAGGAGGGAGTCATGCACCACCCACTGACCTGGCAATCCAGCGGTATGCAAAAAATGCTCACGTATGAGTGCAGCACACAAGCGGTTAACAGCTCGTAATGAAAAGTTAATAAACTATTTGGTGATGCTCCAGGTTAATATTTTAGATTGCAGAACTGGAAATATTAGCTTAATCTGAAGCATGTGTACTTCAGGTAAAGTTCGGATTGCTTTGATTTTGATGTTGCCAATACAATGACAAGTGACTAAAGCATCGCTGTATCCTAGTGTTTACTGGGCAACAATGGCACATGCTAAGGTTATGCTTCCTTTTGTAGGATATCCAGTCCTAACTGTCAATGGCATCTAGAGTCTGATGGGCAAGATTTTGACCGGAACCCCCCAGCCTGGTATATACTGTATATGTATATATGTCCTCCACCGTGGTATATATGTCCCTCATGCTGGTATATATATAATATATGCCCTCCATCCAGGTATATATGTCCCTTATCCTGGGCCCATCCTGAAATATATTTATTCCCCATCCTGGTATAGTTCCCTTTTCCTGGGCCCCATCCTGAGATACATATATATATATATATATATATATATATATATATATATATATATATATATATATAGTACAGACCAAAAGTTTGGACACACCTTCTCATTTAAAGATTTTTCTGTATTTTCATGACTATGAAAATTGTACATTCACACTGAAGGCATCAAAACTATGAATTAACACATGTGGAATTATATACTTAACAAAAAAGTGTGAAACAACTGAAAATATGTCTTATATTCTAGGTTCTTCAAAGTAGCCACCTTTTGATTTGATGACTGCTTTGCACACTCTTGGCATTCTCTGGATGAGCTTCAAGAGGTAGTCACCGGAAATGGTCTTCCAACAATCTTGAAGGAGTTCCCAGAGATGCTTAGCACTTGTTGGCCCTTTTGCCTTCACTCTGCGGTCCAGCTCACCCCAAACCATCTCGATTGGGTTCAGGTCTGGTGACTGTGGAGGCCAGGTCATCTGGCGTAGCACCCCATCACTCTCCTTCTTGGTCAAATAGCCCTTACACAGCCTGGAGGTGTTTGGGGTCATTGTCCTGTTGAAAAATAAATGATGGTCCAACTAAACGCAAACCGGTTGGAATAGCATGCCGCTGCAAGATGCTGTGGTAGCCATGCTGGTTCAGTATGCCTTCAATTTTGAATAAATCCCCAACAGTGTCACCAGCAAAGCACCCCCACACCATCACACCTCCTCCTCCATGCTTCACGGTGGGAACCAGGCATGTAGAGTCCATCTGTTCACCTTTTCTGCGTCGCACAAATACACGGTGGTTGGAACCAAAGATCTCAAATTTGGACTCATCAGACCAAAGCACATATTTCCACTGGTCTAATGTCCAATAGCCCAAACAAGTCTCTTCTGCTTGTTGCCTGTCCTTAGCAGTGGTTTCCTAACAGCTATTTTACCACGAAGGCCTGCTGCACAAAGTCTCCTCTTAACAGTTGTTGTAGAGATGTGTCTGCTGCTAGAACTCTCTGTGGCATTGACCTTGTCTCTAATCTGAGCTGCTGTTAACCTGCGATTTCTGAGGCTGGTGACTTGGATAAACTTATCCTCAGAAGCAGAGGTGACTCTTGGTCTTCCTTTCCTGGGACGGTCCTCATGTGAGCCAGTTTCTTTGTAGCGCTTGATGGTTTTTGCAACTGCACTTGGGGACACTTTCAAAGTTTGCCCAATTTTTTCGGACTGACTGACCTTCATTTCTTAAAGTAATGATGGCCACTCGTTTTTCTTTACTTAGAATTTGTATTATGGCAAGAAAAAAACAGCTAACAGTCTATTCAGTAGGACTATCAGCTGTGTATCCAACTGACATCTGCACAGCACAACTGATGGTCCCAATCCCATTTATAAGGCAAGAAATCCCACTTATTAAACCTGACAGGGCACACCTGTGAAGTGAAAACCATTTCCGGTGACTACCTCTTGAAGCTCATCAAGAGAATGCCAAGAGTGTGCAAAGCAGTCATCAAAGCAAAAGGTGGCTACTTTGAAGAACCTAGAATATAAGACATATTTTCAGTTGTTTCACACTTTTTTGTTAAGTATATAATAGTTCAAGTGAGGGAAAATCTTAATGCTTTAAGACATTGTGGACAATTATAGCTTCCAGCTTTATGGGAACAGTTTGCTGAAATCCTTTTTCTGTTCCACTGACTGTGCCCAGTGCACAAGGGGCATAAAGATATAATTTGGGTAGCTTGGTGAGAAAAACTGGCTACACAGAGCTCCAACCTCAACCCCATCCAACACCTTTGGAATTAAGTACTATTGAGATTGTGAGCCTGGCCTCTCATCCATCATCACTGTCTGACCTAACAAATTTTCTCCAGGATAAAAGGGTAAGATTTCCCACAGATACCTCCAAAATCTTTTTGAAATCTTTCCAAGAAGAGTGGAAGCTCTTATAGTTGCAAAACGAGAAGTAGCACCATGTTAATGCCAATGGATTTACTATAGAACGGGAAATCATAAAAGCTCTTGCAGGTGTAATGTGGAGGGGTCCCAATACTTTTGTCCAGATAATGTACATGATATGGTTGAAAGTAACTGTCTAAAAATGAACCAAATTTATCAACGTGCCTCATGCTGTTTGATGAAGTTGACACATCTTAAGGCTTTAAGTTTATCCCATCTATCACTTGGCCTTAGTTTTCGGGAATCAGTTTTGCATTTTATTTCATGTCTTTGTGATGAGGACAAATTCACTGGAAAAGGATATGCTACTCAGAATGGTCAGTGGTAAAAGGAAATGGGGGAAACCAAAGTATTTTTTGGCTGGATACCATCAAGAATGAGATGGAAATGGACATCTAGCAGTTGAAAGAAGTAGTTGAAAATGGAGAAGCCTGGCAAGGGTCGGACACAGCTGAATGGATAGAATCAGAAATCTTACTCAAAGTGTTTCATCCACATCCATTGCTACCTGGTATAATCAAGCCCATAGCCATGTCATCTCTATAGACAAAAACGGGTTGTAGTATGGGTTGTACTTAAGAAGTCAGAAGTTCTGAAATTTTCTGATCTGTTGGAACTATCCAGGTCAACTGTAAAGCCCCTCCCGCATACAATTTAGATAGATCGTTAAGCAACCAGCTATCTTGCTCGATACTCCCATACACAGGAGTGCTCACTCTGCCAAGCACACTCTGCCCAGGACACTATGAAAGAGCCGCTGCCAGCCATCTCTGGTGGCCGCTTATTTCTTCAAAGATAAAAGAATCGGCAGTGTGAAATTGTACATGTTGGATCATCTGTTGAAGAAGAGTTGGGGGCCAACCTACATATTAGACTGTTGGCCAAACCCATCGAAATTGGCCGGTTCGGCAGACAGTCTAATATGTTTGGGGGAATTAAGTGCAATTATTGTTTACTGAAAGCTTCTAGAAGTTACAGCAGCTCAACTATAAAGCGGTAGACCACACAATCTCACAGAGCAAAATTACAGATTTTTGCCTAAAGTTCCAATTGCCCCTAAAACTGACATTAACACAAGAACTATGTGTCGAGAACTTCACGAAATTGTTTTCCATTGCTGTGTAGTTGCACACAAGCCTAAGATCACCATATACGATGCCAAGGATCAGCGGGAGACGTGTAAAGCACGCTACCACTGGGCACTGGAACAGGGCAAACAACGGATCACGCTTCTCTATTTGGCAGACTGATAGACGAATCTAGGTTTGGCAGATGCCTGAAAAATACTACATATCAGAAACCAGAGTGCATCTTCCAATATTTGGTAGAAGGGGAATAATAATATGAGGCTGCTTTTCAGAGTTTGGACTAGGACCATTATTTCCTGTGAAGGGTAATGTTAGCACTACAGTATACAAAAAAATTTGTGACAACAGTTTGGAGATGGCCCTATTCTGTTCCAGCATGGCCACGCCCTGCAAGCTCCATACAGATATGGCTTGACAAATTTGGCTTTGAGATTGAGCGACTTAGCGAGACAGATCCCTGTCCTCAAAGACATTGTAAACCTTTATGAACAGCTTTGTATCCATAGTTTTTGAAAAGGATGTCCAACAAGATGATATACGTGTGATGGTCAGGTGTCCAGCTTACATCTGGCCATATCGTGTGGCTATCACAGTTGTCTTCTACCTGCTATCTTCATAAGGGAGACAAAAGTAAAAAAACAAATAAGGCTCTGTCTATATTTCAAGTTGTCCTCCGTTTTAATGGATCCAGTTCTTTAACGCCAAAAAAACCTGGATCTGTTATAAACGGATGCAAAATGGAAACCAACATTTGTTTTTGACCCGATCCAGCTTTAATGGATCCAAAACTTTATTTTCTGTTTGTATCAGTTTGTAAGGGTGCGTTCACACTGCACTTTGTCCCACGGTCAATGGTCCCGTCAAGGATAACATTCGAACGCCCCCACAAAAAGGGATTCGGGCGTATGCACCAACGGGGCCATAGAATATAATGGTGCCGATGAAGTCAACATGAGCTCTGCTGTGCATCATTTTCGGGTGTATACACCTACTTGAGGCGGACACTCTGATGTAGTAGACTGAATCCAGTAGGAGTATACGCCCGAAAATGATGCACAACAGAACGCACGTTAACTCTGTTGACACCATTATAGTCTATAGACCCGTTGGTGCATACGTCTGAATCCCTTTTTGTGTGGGGGTTCGGATGTAAACCCTGACGGGACTACCGAGTGTGGGGATGAAAGCAATGTGGAAGGGCCCTAACATTCATTTTCACTACAGGCATCTCTGAACTCTCACTTCTAGTGTTCAGCGCTAAAAAACTGATCTGTCAGGGTATGTGCCCACGTAGCGTTTTTCAAGCGTTATATGCTGCGGATTTTCAGCAGCGTAAACACTTGTGAAACGCTAGGTAATCCGTCCCCCATGGTCCCCAAGGGGATTCCGCAAGTTTTATGCCCATGCTGCGGATTTTTCCGCAGCGTTTTTGATGCGCGGAAAAATCCGCAGCATGTCCATTAATTTTGCGTTTCCACAAACGGAATTGCCTTTGCAATGCAATAAAAAACGCAAGGCAATTCCGCATGTGGAAAACGCGCGATAAACGCACGATAAACGTGTGCGGAATTCCGCATGCGTTTTTCCGGGAGAGGACATGCAGAAATGAAGCAGAAATTTTCTGCTTCATTTCTGCAACGTGGGCACATAGCCTCAACGGATGACATATCACATAACCACGCGTTCTCATCCATTTCCAATAGATTTTAAAAGTTAAAAAATAAATGAATCAAGTTGCTATCCATTTTTTTGGACCAGTTTAAAAAAAAAAAAGGATTGCAATCAAACAGAAGACATTTTAGGCCATTTCCGTGCACATTCAAGGATCGTTTCATTTCCGTTTTTGTCATCCCAAAAATGATAATTAACAAAAGCTACTGGATACAGTATGGGAATACTGCCTACAACCCAATCGGTCTGGTCCTATTTCTCCCAATGGGAGATGTCAGGTTGTCCCCATCCACGCTCCTGATGATAGATCAGTCAAGTCAGACATTTCTGGACAGATTTAGGGATATACTAATGCTATCATGTTTCCAGTATGTTAGCGTCACCACAACACGGCCACATTTCTTGATTTTACCAGAAGATTGAAGACTTGTTTTACACTCCAGGGATTGTGACTGAGGGAAGGAGGGAGAGGCCCTCACTTTCTCTCATTCTTTTCCTCCCTTGATTTCGGGTTGGGTCAGGTTGTTTATCTGCATCTCATTCACCGCAGGTTCTCCTCGGTGTGTTTTCTATTTTCTATACTCTTCACCCCTCCGTGTCAATCCCTTTTCCTGGCTAAAACTCTGCATGGTTCTTTCTCTTCCAATCCCCAAGCCCTTCTGATATAGCTTATTATTTCTCCAGACCTCCGCCCTCCAGAAATGAAGGTTCTTATGTCAGTAAACAGCAGCCCACAGGCCTTTCCTCTGCCCCAGAAGCCACCCTCCTCCTGGCTGATTTGGACCTCCTCTCCTCACGTTCACCCCTTCTCTGCCTGGATCTCAGTGGTCTCCCCGCCCTGTCTGTCCCCCCACCCGCCCGGCCTGTGTCTCTCTCTTGTAAACAGGCCTCTCCCACCTTGTGCTGAGTTGGGAATGTTCTCTTGGCTCAGGCGGCCCAACTAGTTGGCTTCAAAAAGACGTAGCTGATCATAACAAGTTTGGGCCAGAGAGAGGAGGGAGAGAGGGAGGGATACAAATATAGAGGATTAGGGGGCTGACAGAGGAGATGAAAGTTTGGGAAACTGATAAAGTTTAAAAAAATAAATAAGTAGACCCAAGAAAAAGGTGAAAATGCTGCGTAATAAAACAGATAAATTACAGATAAAGCAACTTTAGGAGGACAAAATTGCTGAACGATACCCAGAACAATGGGTCACATTCGGACATTTCTTCTGATGCCTGCAAACCTTCCCTTACCCTCGTACATTCGAACCATGAAGAAACCACACATCTGCTCAGCTCAAACTTAGGCTAAAGGGTCCTTTACAACTTTTCGAGCCACCAATGAATTATTGCTGCTTTAAAAAAAGTATATATATCAATATTACCTAGCAATGTATGATTTTTGCTATATTCATTATTATTGACTAATGCACTGGCGGACACAGACAGAGAAGGGCCCCTATGCAAGAACAATATATGAGCCCTTTGCAGCCCAAGAGCTCCTAAAAATGCAAAATTGCACCTACCTTGGAGGTAGATATGGGCCCCCCTTAACTCTTGGGCCCCAATGCAGCTGCATAGGTTACACCAATGATATGTCTGCCCCTGGACTAATAAAAGACAGCCATAGAGTTAATGCACTTAACCATATTACGGCCCGAGCTCCATATTTCGAGAAAAGTCAAGAAATGATCCGATCAGCAGCAAATCAGCCACATCAGAAGTAATTAACGGACGTGGAAGGTATACACGATTCAGGAAGCCTAGAACATCAAATGAAAAGATGGACCAACTATGTTGTGACAGTCATGTGTTAAGCCACCCATACACTTTAGATAGGTGTCAGATGTACAGTTGTTCAGCCGATCATTCAGACAAACCGGTGTAATGAAACACAAAGCCATGTCATCTCCATAGACAAAAACTGGATGTAGTATGGGTTGTACTTAATAAGTCAGAAGATCTAGAATTTTCTGATCTGACAGATCTGTCCAGGTAAACCTTAAAGCTCCCCCATATACTTTAGATAAGTGTCAGTCCATCAATGATTCAGCGGATATGTGAATGTGCTCTTACACATTGCATGCATATCAACTTATGCTCCGGCTCATTTCTTTGGTTTTGCTGTATTTTTTTGTACTCTGTACAAACAGGGGCATAGCCCCCCTAATTGAGTTAGGCATTTCAGATAAAGCTTCCCATGAGCAGGTGTCTGAACAGTTGGGCACCTGTCTTGCTCTGTCCCATCTACATGGAGGTTGACTGACATAGTACGGTTTTAATAATAGAGGTTAGGACAGTCCCAATTGAGTACAACTTTTATGCTTTTTGATCAAAATGCTCACTTTGTTTTTTACATGGGCTTTGTCTGTGAAAAAGCCACAGTGTGAACGTGCTCTTACAACTTATGCTCCGGCTCATTTCTTTGGTTTTGCTGTAGTCTTTTGTACTCTGTACAAACAGGGGCATAGCCCCCCTAATTGAGTTAGGCATTTCAGAAATAGCTTCCCATGAGCAGATTTCTAAACAGTTGGGTATCTGTCCTGCTCTGTCCCATCTACATTGAGGTCAGCTGACACATAGTAAGGGATTAATACTAGAGGTTAGGACTGTCCCAACTGGGTACACCTTGTCGTGGTGGGATGGCTTTTACACTTTTTGATCAATATAGATGTCAAATAAGTACCCTATGTCATCTATATGCACTATTACTGTTTACATAGGGCAGCACGTTGGCTCAGTGGTTAACACTGCAGCCTTGCAGCGCTGGGGTCCTGGGTTCAAATCCCACCAAGGACAACATCTGCAAGGAGTTTGTATGTTCTCCCTGTGTTTGCTTGGGTTTCCTCTGGGTTCTCTGGTTTCCTCCCACACTCCAAAGACATACTGATAGGGAATTTAGATTGTGAGCCCCAATGGGGACAGTGATGATAATGTCTGTAAAGCACTGTGGAATTAATGGCGCTATATAAAAATAAAGATTATTATTAAAGATTATTACATATTTACTTACTACAGGGTACATGCTCACTTTGCTTTTTTTTCTTGGGTTTTGTCTGTGAAATGGCCACAGTGTGAACATGCTCTTATACATTGCACGTATACCATCTTGTGCTCCGGCTAATTTTTTGGGGGGTTTTGCAGTTATCTTGTTCAACTCTCCCATACCCATGAGCCGAATGAATGAATGCTCGTTTTCCAATTATCTACTGGAATAAATGCATCATAAATTTCGGTGCTGAGGATTTCACTACCATGTTCTTTGGGTTTCATAGGCTTAGTGTATTATGCTTTTATGGTAGGTTGACAATATTATTTTTTTTTCACATGTGCTATTTTTGTTCAAAATGACCAGTGTGCTCACAACATTGTCAAACATCATTTTCTTTGACAATAAAATGTCTGTTCCGTCCTAATAAGTTGGTTTTAGTCATAGTTTCTGTTGTGTATGAGGTTCTGCTGTAAAAATGCAAGGAATTAATGCATGTGATTACTTTCCACCCCATGTACTTCTGAATGATACGGTGAAGACAAGTCGAATATGGAGCAATGAAAGATCATTTCCTCGCATGTCATTGTATCTCCTGTGCATTTCCCCATTTGTGTTTGTTTTAGAGCTATTGGGAATGGAAATTGCAGGAGATGCGAAGAGCAAAGGAAAATACACATATCAGACAGGATAGGAAAACAGATATAATTCCTAGTCATCGGAAGACCCCCTACTCCAAATTAAAGGAGCCCTAAAACTAAATTAGAGAGTAACATATAGATGGCAATATTATTTACCAGAATGAAGGTAATTGTTCATAACAGGTTGGTGTTTTGAAAAAATTCTCTTTTTGTTATAAAGGGCTCCCAACAATAAGCTCATCATAGGGAGTCCAACTATTCAGCTGTAATAATCATGAAAAACTGTGTAATATAATCTGAATAGACACACAAAATTAAGATAACAGAATAGCCACTCGTCGGAATGAAAGTCACGCAATCAAATAACAGATTTTTTAAGGGCTTGGTCCGACAGTAAAAACATACAGAACTGAGAGCAGGAACGGTTCTAAAATAATAAACACAGTTCTCGCCAGTAATATCCCCTAAAACTCCAGCAGCGATGGCCCCGCCGGTCTCTTTGTTCCTTCCAGGAGTAATGTCATGTCATTGGCGAGCTGCATTCAAACCCCGGACTCAGCAGTCATGTGCCGTACCTAATGGCATCACCGCTGAGGTCAGTAATTGGCTGCAGCGGCCACTTGCCAGGATGACATGCCATGAAGAAGGAAAAAATGTGGATATTCCGCGCTGCTGGTGGATGTAAGGACAATTCCAGGTACACACAAGAAGGGTATACGTTTTTTTTTTGTCTACGCGTTTCGAAGTAACCTACTTCTTCCTCAGGACAAAAAACATAATAATTCCAGGTACCCTTCTTCGTGTGTACCTGGAATTGTCCTTCCATCCACCAACAGCGCGAAATATCCACATTTTTTCCTTCTTCACGTTTGTATCTGGTCCTAGGACCTACAGCAGCTGGGATTACCTGCTCTCTAATTGTTCTGTGAACACAACTTAACCAGGTTAGCATAACCTTTATTTTAAAATTTTAATGGGATAAAACCCTATTGTGCTTCCTTTGCTTTCTTGCACTGTAGGATGACATGTCGTCACTCCTAAAAGTAGACAAAGACTGGCGAAAAAAAAGATACAACTGGTGAATACTGTTTCTTTTTATTTTTAAAGAACATTTCCTGCTTATAAATGGGTTAATCCACTGGTGGACCATTGTAGGCAACTGTGCCACCATATCCGGGCACAGCAGTTTGCACCTGGGATAAGGTTTCCTGGATGCCAACTTGCAAGAGTAAGAGGCTATGCTGCATCACAACATATAAGGAGAGGGAATCAAAGGTTTTACATAGGAGACAGGGACATTGTGGTGAGGCGCAAAACATAATTGAGAGTGAACACAGGCAAGGCCAGCCGGCAAAGAGCAGGCCGGTGGGCTAAGGGACACCTTGTGAGTGACAGAGAGCTTAGGAGAAGCGGTGAGTCGTTGGGTCAACATTAGACGCCATGAGGAAGCAGCTGGGCGCAGCTTCTCCTGCAAGATGCAATGGACTGTTACGGATCCGGGTGGTGGAACCTCTGTACTGCGGTGCAAGGAGGGACCAGAGGGGCGTAACTAGGTATCAACTCGGACTGACCAAGGTCGTACGGCGGCTCAATCGACTCCGTGACCAGGGAAGGACCGAGCACAGGGACCAGGTGCTACTCTGGGCCAGACCTTGAATGAGAGCAGGTGACTCCCACGGGTCAGAAGGCAGGAACTGACCGGTACAGCAGATGAGCATGGCAGGCGGGCTGACGGGTGATCTGGGTAGACGGACTAGCAGACACAGCAGGTAACAAGCAGGAGCCTCCAGGTAGGCTGGCTGGTAGGCACGGCAGGTAACAGGCAGGTGCTTCCAGGTAAGCAGGTGGGCAGGACCCATAGACAGACTGGCGGACTGGACTGTAGACAGACTGTCGGGCTGGAGAGTAGACAAGGTGGCGGACAGGGCTGGTAGTCAGGCTGGCGGACTGGACTGGTAGTCAGGCTTGCGGACTGGACTTGTAGTCAGGCTGGCGGACTGGACTTGTAGTCAGGCTGGCGGACTGGACTGGTAGTCAGGCTGGCGGACTGGACTTGTAGTCAGGCTAGCAGCGGACCTGAGGGGTGAAGCAGAGTTTAACACACAAAGCTACAACCTTGCACCGGCACCTCCATTTTGGAGGAGGTGCCTTTTATATGACAGGTCCTCCGGCCATTGGCCGGGGACTCCTTAGGATGGCGCGCGCGGCCCCTTTGAGAGGGAGGGAGCGCGCGCGCGCCCTAAGTACAGTGCCCGGGAAGCGGCGTGCGCCGGCAGAAGCAGGAGCGCTGGAGGACGCCGGGCGGGGAGCGCGGCGGTAAGATGGACGGCGTCTCTGCCTGTCAGGGGGCAGAGACGCCGATACTACAGTACCCCCCCCTTTACGCCCCCTCTTTTTTAGGCCTGAAAGAAATTTTTTAAGGAGAAGCGGGGCGTGGATGTTCTCCCTGGGTTCCCAAGTTCTCTCCTCTGGGCCAAACCCCTTCCAATCCACCAGAAAAATGTTTTTCCTCTTACCCTCTTGGTGGCCAGAATGTTCTCTACCTCATAGACGTCCTCAGCTGAGACCGAAGCTGGGGAGGTACCTGGATTGTCGGAAAAATAATTAAGCACAACTGGTTTGAGGAGAGATACGTGGAAGTGACGCGCCCCTGGGCCTGCTGTGTCGCGCAGCGTCTCGCGCACGGGGGCTTACCCGGAACCGGATCAGATGAGGGTTGTAGTCTCCGAGTGGCGGGGACCCGGTCCGTGCCCAGGGAGTCAACTCAGTGTGTGGCAGTCTTGATAGATGTTATTTGAGTGTCGACTACGCCACCCGTTGATTTGCAGCTATGGAGCTGCCGCTGCAGGGCAGACCGCTGAGGCCGGTGTAGAATTGTGCAGCGTGATAGTATAACCCCCAACGGGAGGGGTATGGCCTCAGGGCAGCCGACGTGGAAGATGAGGGTAGCAGGAACCACTCAGAGACGGTGCGGTGTAATTCAGGGTCTTTACTGGTAACAACGATAGACCCTCCCGGAGTACTTGCTAGCGAACGGGGCCTGGTCAGTCCTTGAGCAGATGGGATCTCTCCTGGCCAGGCGGAGTTGTAGGCCTCCCAAACTGACTGTACTCTTCTGGCTACCTTGCTAGAAGCGGATATAAGTAGCCCACGTCCCTGAGTGTACCGTGTGGTGCTCACCCGTATGGCCGGTGACTCGGGGCCTTCTAATGGCTTCCGCTCCACGATGGCGGCGCTGGTCCCACGCGTGTGACCGTGCCTTCGGGTTTCTGGGCCTGAGGACCTGAAATCCCCTGCCGGTCAGCTTCTGCTGCTGGGTAAGAGTTAGTCCCCACAGCCTCGGACGCCGGGTCCGGTAAGAAAGCTCCTCAGTCAGGGCGAGCTCTGCAGCTGCCAGCCCCTGACTTGTAGTAGTATTGCTCCCACTGAGCTTCTGCTGTTTCTTCCTGTGACTGTTTCTTGTCTCTACTCTCCTTGACTGACTAACCCTGCTTCAGCCCCGGGTTTATATAGGGGAAGGTCTTCCCCTCCCAAGACTGGGCAGGAGGTGTGGCATGCACAGGATCCCTGACCAAAGGACCTCCCACCTGCTCTCAGACATAACATTACATTACTGTGGGAAACCAGACCCCTGGGGTGCCACATTCCCCCCTAGTGAAATTTAGTACTCCGGGACTAAACATATTTTAGAAAAACATAACAAGATATAACAACAATAATAGTACAATAAGAAGAAACACATAAAGGTGGTCACGGCATGTCCGTAACCGGGTGTAGTCTTTGAAGAAAAGCAAGGTGTCCATTTCACCAAAACAGGGAGACGTAACCAGGTAGGGGTTTGTCCTGCCCCGAGTCCTTAACAGTCTTTAGTCCATCCTGGGTTACGCTCCAACTATGTACAAGGGATTCCCGGTAAATCCACCAAGGACTCCTACAAATAACTAGAAACGCAAAATTATACACAAGCAACAATACACAGGTAAACATAAATAAAACTATTTATACACTTCAAATCCTCCAACGTGCGGGTAACTGGCCTCTAGTGGCCCTAGTGGACCTACGGAGCTGACTGTCTAGCCCTGAACTACAGGGTGTAGGAGCTGTCAAGGGTAAACTGGGCAGCTGTCTACCGGCTCTTTGGCTCACTAGGGATATGGCAGGCTCACTGCAAGCAGAGGGTTGATCCTCCTGGTCTGCGGGTGTGGGGTCTTCTGCCTCCTGGACCGGCTGTTCTTCCAGCTCTACCTGTTGCTCCGTAGGTGCTTGGGATGCTGGTTGGAGGAAGGTGAGTACGGGTACCACAACTGCACCATTGACTTGAGTCCAAGACCGAGGGAAGTCCCCGAGCACAGTACTAACCATATCTTCCCTTTCCTCTACGGGTCGATGGTCTTCTTGTTCCTCTTCAGGGTTCCTCAGTTGTTCGGGACACTTCTTCAGGTGGTCCCGGGATACAATGGCTGTAGTTTCCCCTCCGTCTTTACTGATGGTACAAACCTTCGGGTTCTCGTGGCTTGAGGGCAGTACGGTGTACGGGTCCTTCTCCCACTGGTCGTCCAACTTGTGGAGCCGTCTCTTCCTCTTCAAGACCTGCTCTCCGGGTACCAGGGGAACAGCGGGAGCATACTGGTTGTAAGTTTTCTCTTGTCTTTCCCTAGCCTGACAGAGACTTCGCTCCACGCTCTCCTGTACTCTCCGGTACTGCTGCTGCCTCTCTGTGTCCCAGTCTGCTTCTGGTGAAGCGTCCTCGGGTGTCAGGACTCCCATTTCCAGGTCAACAGGTAACTTACCAGGTCTTGCCCTCATTAGGTAAGCCGGGGTACAGTTGGTGGAACCTACCGGGATGTGGTTGTATAGGTCCACCAGATCGGGCAGCTTCTCAGGCCACAGACTGCGTTCTTCCAGGGGCAACGTTTTCAGAAGATCCATTACCACCTGGTTCATTTTCTCACAAAGTCCATTAGTTTGCGGATGATAGGGTGTCGTCCTTATCTTCCGGCAGCCATACAGAGTGCAGAATTCTTGGAAGACCTCCGCTTCAAAGGCAGGTCCCTGGTCTGTCAACACTTGGTCCGGGTACCCGTGTGGACGGCAGAAATGCTGCTGGAAGGCTCTCGCTGCTGTTCAAGCTGTTAAGTCCTTGACGGGGACGACAACCAAGAACCGGGAGTAGTGATCCACGATGGTTAGTGCGTAGACGTAGCCACTTCTGCTTGGGGTCAGTTTTACATGATCCAAGGCTACCAGTTCCAACGGCTGCCGGGTGACGATGGACTGCAGGGGAGTCTTCTGGCTGGCACGATCCTTCCTTCTTAGGTTGCACGGGCCACAGTCTCTGCACCACTTCTCAATGGTTCCCCTCATGCCTACCCAGTGGAATCGCTCGCGCAGCAGGAACTCCAGCTTCTTCCACCCGAAGTGTCCAGCTCCGTCGTGGTATGCCTCCATCACCATGGCTGCGTCTCTTCGTGGCACCACTACTTGCCAGAGTAGTTCATGCGTCCGGGAGTTAACCATTCTGCGGCACAACTTCCCCTTGTAAAGGAACAGTCGACTCCTCTCTGCCCATAGTTGTTTGGCTTCCTCCGGAGCGTCTGGTTCAAGGCAAGCCTCCGGGCGAGTCATCATCTCCTTCACCAGTCGGACGGCAGGGTCGCTGTCTTGCGTTTCCGCCCAGTTGTAGTGAGGTAAGGAGTTCAACATAGCAGCCTGCTTACTCCTTACCCGGTGGGAGTACTGGATAGTCCCATGACGGTGGAACGCAGGGAGTTCAACTTCTTCCAGTCCCTCCGGATCTTCTCCTTCGTCCGGCAGGTTGGGCATCCTGGACAGGGCGTCCGCGTTGGTATTGGAGCGTCCGGCCCGGTATTTGATTGTGAACTCGTAGTTGGACAGACGGGCCATCCACCTCTGCTCCAGGGCACCGAGTCTTGCCGTGTCCAGGTGTGTCAACGGGTTGCTATCCGTGTACACGGTGAACCGGGAAGAAGCGAGGTAATGCTTAAAGCGCTCGGTGACTGCCCATACTACGGCCAGGAACTCTAGCTTAAATGAGCTGTAATTCTCGGGATTCCTTTCGGTGGGTCGCAGCTTTCGGCTGGCGTAGGCGATTACTCGTTCCTTCCCCTGCTGGATCTGGGACAGTACGGCTCCTAGCCCGATGTTACTGGCGTCGGTGTAGAGGATAAAGGGCTGGCTATAATCCGGGTACGCCAGGATTTCGTCCCCCGTGAGGGCCATCTTCAGCTGGCGGAAGGACTCTTCTTCCAGCTCCTCCCATTTGAAGGGCGGCTTCTGGTTCTTGGCCTTCCGGGACTGGCCTATCAGGAGGTCCTGCATAGGTGCTGCCTTTTTGGTGAAACCGGGAATAAACCTTCGGTAGTAGCCTACCAACCCGAGGAACTGCCGCACTTCTTTTACGCTGGAGGGGCTTGGCCATTCCTTAATTGCGGTGATCTTATCAGGGTCGGGAGCCACTCCGTCAGCGCTCACCACGTGTCCCAGGTACTGCACCTTTGGTTTCAGGAGGTGACACTTGGAGGGTTTCACCTTTAGGCCGTAACTCGCCAGAGCTTCGAACACTTCCGCCAGGTGTTTCAGGTGGTCCTCATACGTCTTGGAATATACGATGACATCGTCCAGGTACAACAGGACCGTCTCGAAGTTTCTGTGGCCCAGACAACACTCCATTAGTCGTTGGAAGGTTCCTGGTGCGTTGCAGAGTCCGAACGGCATGCAGGTGAACTCGCTAAGTCCCATCGGGGTGGTGAATGCGGTCTTCTCCCGGTCCGCCTCTGCTACAGGAACCTGCCAGTACCCGCTAGTGAGATCCAAGGTAGAGAAGAAGTTAGCAGATCTTAAAGCAGCCAATGACTCCTCTATCCTTGGTAAGGGGTACGCATCCTTGTGTGTGATACGGTTGATTTTCCGGTAATCTACACACATCCTCATGGTGTTGTCTTTTTTTCTGACTAAGACTAGTGGAGCTGCCCAGGGGCTACAGCTATCCCTGATCACCCCAGCCTCCTTCATGTCTCTAAGCATCCCCTTGGCGTGTTGGTAGTGTGCAGGGGGTACGGGTCGATACCTCTCTTTTATGGGAGGATGGTCTCCCGTGGGGATGTGGTGTTCTACCCCCTTGACTCGCCCGAAGTCTAACGGGTGTTTACTAAACACTCTCTCGTACTCTTGAACCACCCGATAGACTCCCTGTTTCTGATGTGAGGGAGTGGAGTCAGTACCCAAATGTAGTTGCTGACACCAGTCCTCCTTTGTTTTCTTAGAGCCGTTACCTTCCTCCGGGTGAGATGGAGGCAAGGGTTCCACAGATTGTATAGCATTTTGGTTAATGGTATATAATTTGGCTAGCGTGGCATACCGGGGCAGGTACACTTCCCTCTTCCCGATATTGATTATGCGAACGGGCACCCTCCCATGGCGTACATTAACCACCCCCCGTGCTGTCAAGATGGTGGGCCTACTGTCTGAGTAAACTGGTTCTACCATTGCCTGGTAATCTCTACCTCTCAGACCAATAGCTGCCCGGCACCAAATCATCATTTCACTTTTTGGGGGCATGGCAATAGGAAAAGGGTCACACATTCTTACGCTACCAATCTCACCGCCGGAGAGTTCCACCTGTTGCCGTCGCATCAGTGCCCGGATCTCTTTCTGGAGCACCCGCTGCTCGCCGGAGCTGGCGTTCTTGGCAACCTGCTGTAAAAGGAAAATCACCTCTGCAAGACAATTTTCAATTACATTAGTTCCTAGAGTTATTTTTGGGTGACTCTCATGTTTGTCAATATCTACAATGATCAGTCCCTGTGCTGCCAGTTCGACTCTACCGATTTTGATGGTCACCTCTTTAAATCCGATCTGTGGCACGGGCTGGCCATTGCTGGCGATGATACTCAAGTCGTCGTCAGGGTAGCGGGTAATATCCGAGTCATTCCAGTACTGCTTAAAGAGCACGTACGGGATGGTGGTGACCTGTGACCCGGTGTCCAGTAGGGCACTCATGGGAATGCCATCCAGTACCACAGGCAAGACTGGACGTCCTCCCACATATCTGTCGCGCCAGTTCGATGGGCCTGGTGATCTTTTTCCTGGGGGTTGGCCCTCTACCCCAGGTTGTGCCCGTTTAAAGAACAGTACCTTGCCATATGTCCGGGTTGATTGCAGCGGCGGCAGATGGGTCGTCCGTCTTCGCTGTATCGGTCACTGGGTCTTCCTCTGGCCGGTGGGGTCCTCCTTGGTCGATGCCACGGGATGTCCTCCGGTCCGGATGCCAGCTGGATCTTCCCTGGGGTGGAAACCTGTAAAGACTGCACAGTTCGGGTTAGCGCAGCAACGCTCTTAGCTAGCTCTTGGACCTGATGGTGTAGGTCTGGAGCCGGGTCATTGTCCAAAGCCTGCGCATCAGCTCCCACAGGCCCTGCCGACAAGGGCGCCGCCTCCTGGTGGTAAGTGCTAGCTGGGCGCCTGTGGGTCACAACGCCACCCGGTGCCGGTTCTCGGAGCACCCGGATGGCTCTGTCCTTGAACTGTGCAAAGCCCAGATGGGGATCCTGTAAGGCCATCGCCCGCAACTGGGTTCGGTGGGCATTACAATATAGTCCCTCTATAAATTGTTCGGTCAACAGCCTGTCCTCGTTTCCCACTCCATCAGGGTCGGTCTGCTTAATGGCCCTCAGGGCCTCTTGTAGGTTTAGTGCATAGTCCCTTATACTCTCATGCGCTCGCTGCTTGCACCCGTAGAATCTAAGCTTAATCTCGGCTGAGGTGCGGGTATCAAAGGTATCCTTCAGCCGGGTTAGTATCCCTGCGACAGTCTTCCTCCCAGGTGGCCAGGATTTTACTTCCCTTTTGGCTGCCCCGGTTAGTTGGGCCACCAGGATGCTCACTTTTTGCTCTTCTGTGAGGGGGTACACCTGGAAGAGGCTATCCAGCTTTTCTCTAAAGTCATGCAGGGTATGTGACTCCCCTGAGTACTGGGGTAGCCAAGCTGCTCCCGGGATATAGGGCATGGTGAAGGGCATAACTGCAGCAGCGGTGGCGCTGGCGGGGGTTGAGGCAATGAAGCTCTCCTCCGTATCCGACATCCTTCTCCCCCCTAGTGGACCGTGGCCTACCTTGCGATGATCCTGTTCCGTAGGCCGCGGCTCCGCAGTAGATCGTCAGGGTTGAGGACCTTCCGTCACGCTCCGGTGACGTCGGCGTCTGGTGGGCTCCTTCCAGGACCTTACGCAACGTCCGGACGTGAGGCGGGGCTTCAGTTCTCGCGCGCTTTCGGAGTCCACGCCCCTCTTCTTCCCACGCGGCGTCCTCAAGATGGCGTCCAACGGCGGGAAAACTCCACGGATGGCGGGAAGAAGGCTGAAGATGGCGCCGGATGGCGGGAATCTTCACAGATGGCGGGAAGAAGGCTGAAAATGGCGCCGGATGGCGGGAATCTTCACCGATGGCGGGAAAACTTCACGGATGGTAAGTTTTAAAAGTCTCTTTTTCAGGCACGCAGTACCCGGTGGTTGCGGGCACGAAATCCTGCCGACTACGCCAAAGTTGACGCGCCCCTGGGCCTGCTGTGTCGCGCAGCGTCTCGCGCACGGGGGCTTACCCGGAACCGGATCAGATGAGGGTTGTAGTCTCCGAGTGGCGGGGACCCGGTCCGTGCCCAGGGAGTCAACTCAGTGTGTGGCAGTCTTGATAGATGTTATTTGAGTGTCGACTACGCCACCCGTTGATTTGCAGCTATGGAGCTGCCGCTGCGGGGCAGACCGCTGAGGCCGGTGTAGAATTGTGCAGCGTGATAGTATAACCCCCAACGGGAGGGGTATGGCCTCAGGGCAGCCGACGTGGAAGATGAGGGTAGCAGGAACCACTCAGAGACGGTGCGGTGTAATTCAGGGTCTTTACTGGTAACAACGATAGACCCTCCCGGAGTACTTGCTAGCGAACGGGGCCTGGTCAGTCCTTGAGCAGATGGGATCTCTCCTGGCCAGGCGGAGTTGTAGGCCTCCCAAACTGACTGTACTCTTCTGGCTACCTTGCTAGAAGCGGATATAAGTAGCCCACGTCCCTGAGTGTACCGTGTGGTGCTCACCCGTATGGCCGGTGACTCGGGGCCTTCTAATGGCTTCCGCTCCACGATGGCGGCGCTGGTCCCATGCGTGTGACCGTGCCTTCGGGTTTCTGGGCCTGAGGACCTGAAATCCCCTGCCGGTCGGCTTCTGCTGCTGGGTAAGAGTTAGTCCCCACAGCCTCGGACGCCGGGTCCGGTAAGAAAGCTTCTCAGTCAGGGCGAGCTCTGCAGCTGCCAGCCCCTGACTTGTAGTAGTATTGCTCCCACTGAGCTTCTGCTGTTTCTTCCTGTGACTGTTTCTTGTCTCTACTCTCCTTGACTGACTAACCCTGCTTCAGCCCCGGGTTTATATAGGGGAAGGTCTTCCCCTCCCAAGACTGGGCAGGAGGTGTGGCATGCACAGGATCCCTGACCAAAGGACCTCCCACCTGCTCTCAGACATAACATTACATTACTGTGGGAAACCAGACCCCTGGGGTGCCACAGAAGGAATTGGGAATCCGTAAGGTGGCCGGGAGTTTTAACTTGTAGGCTACTGGGTTGATTTGCTTGAGGACTTCAAATGGACCGTAGACCCAACTTATAGGAGGGTATTTTGAGACGAACATGTTTGGAGGAGAGCCAAACCTTGTCTCCCGGACGGAATTGAGGCAGATCCAGACGTCTCTTATCAGCATGTTTCTTCATCCGCTCGGAGGATTGAAGAAGTGCGGATCTAGTGTCCTCCGAAATAGTGGAAAATTCTCTGACCAGAG
The DNA here is from genome assembly GCF_046119375.1 of Phyllobates terribilis. Lineage (NCBI taxonomy): Eukaryota > Metazoa > Chordata > Amphibia > Anura > Dendrobatidae > Phyllobates > Phyllobates terribilis. The sequence continues at coordinate 114,729,866 of NW_027362773.1, forward strand.
ACTCCACGACAGGGTTGTCCACTGAAGCGGAAATGGGAAACAGAATCCGGGGATGTTGACCGTAGACCACAAAGAACTGGGACTTGGAAGAAGATTCGCTCTCATGGTTGTTATAGGAGAATTCGGCCCATGGTAGGAGCTCCACCCAATCGGTATGGTGAGCGTCGACAAAGTGCCGGAGGAAGCTGGTAAGGATCTGATTGATACGTTCCACTTGACCATTGGACTGCGGATGGTAAGCAGAGGAGAAATCCAGGGTGACATCCAGCAGCTTACACGTAGCTCTTCAGAAGCGCGAAGTGAACTGGACCCCCCGATCAGACACAATGTGGAGGGGTAGGCCGTGGAGATGAAAGATGTAATGGATGAAGTCCTTAGCCAGCACAGATGCAGACGGGAGACCAGGCAGAGGGATGAAGTGGGCCATTTTAGAAAAGCGGTCAGCGACCGCCCAAATGACCGTACAACCGGCAGAAACAGGGAGATCAGTAATAAAGTCCATAGCAATGTGTTGCCACGGGGCAGCAGGTACGGGAAGAGGCAGGAGACGGCCGGCTGGAAGATGTCTGGGAACCTTGTTGCGGGCACAGGACGAACAGGCCGTGACGAAGTCTACCACATCCTGGCGCAGGGTAGGCCACAAGTAATGCCGGGTAATGAGCAGGAAGGTCTTCTTCTGGCCAGCATGGCCGGCTAGTTTGGATGAATGACCCCAGTGAAGGACCTTCTTACGATCCAGAACCGCTACAAACGTCTTACCGGGTGGGAGACGAGACAGGTCCAAGGGGGCCACATTCATCACTTTGGAGGGATCGATGATATGCATAGGCTCCTCCTCTTGATCGGAAGACAGGAAGGATCGGGACAAGGTGTCGGCTTCAACGTTCTTGTCCGCCGGGCGGTAATGTAGAGTAAAGCTGAAGCGGGCGAAGAACAAAGACCACTGGGCCTGACACGGATTGAGTCTTTTGGCATTCTGTAGATATGCCAGGTTTTTGTGGTCAGTACAGATGACCACTGGGTGCAGAGTCCCCTCGAGCAGGTAACGCCACTCCACCAGCACCAATTTGATGGCTAGCAGTTCTCGGTCTCCTATGTAGTAGTTGCGCTCAGACGAGGAGAAGAGCTTAGAGAAGAAGCCGCAGGTTACCATTCTCCCGGACGGAGATTTCTGGGTGAGCACCGCTCCGGCTCCGGAAGAGGAAGCATCAACCTCCAGAAAGAACTGTTTGTATCTATCCGGACGGTGCAACACTGGGGCAGAAGAGAAGGCTTGTTTTAAGGAGAGGAAGGCCTCCTCCGCTTCGGACAGCAATTCCTTAGGATTTGCTCCCTTTCGGGTGAGCGCAGAGATGGGAGCAGTCTGGGAAGAAAAATGTGGGATGAAGAGACGGTAATAGTTGGCGAAGCCCAGGAATCGCTGAATCGCCTTCAACCCCTCCAGACGGGGCCATTTTAAGACGGCAGAGACCTTCTCGGGGTCCATCTGTAGACCAGTCTTAGAGATAATGTAGCCCAAGAACGGAAGAGAGGTCTGCTCGAAGAGGCATTTCTCAAATTTTGCATATAGGTGACTCTGCCTGAGCCTAAGCAGGACCTGACGAGCATCCCTGCGGTGTGTGGGAAGATCCGGAGAGAAGACCAAGATGTCGTCCAGGTACACCACCACGCAAGAATATAAGAGGTCACAGAAGATGTTGTTAACTAATTCTTGGAAGATGGCTGTAGCATTACAGAGACCGAAGGGCATCACACGGTATTCATAGTGGCCGTCCAGGTTATTGAATGCCGTCTTCCACTCGTCTCCTTGGCGGATCCGGACCAAGTTATACGCCCCACGAACATCGAGCTTGGAGAAGATCTTCGCACCTTTAAGGCGGTCGAACAGCTCTGAGATGAGCGGCAGGGGGTATTTGTTTTTTAAAGTAATCTGGTTGAGCCCTCTATAATCGATACAGGGGCGTAGTGAACCGTCTTTCTTTTTTACAAAGAAGAATCCGGCTCCAGCCGGGGAGGTAGATTTCCGGATGAATCCCCTTGACAGATTTTCTTCGATGTACTCCGACATGGTCGGGGTCTCGGCCAACGACAGCGGGTAAATACGCCAATGGGGTGGAGTGGCACCGGGTACCACGTCGATAGGGCAATGATATGGCCTATGAGGTGGCAGTGTCTCTGCTTCCTTTTTGCCGAAGACATCTGCATAGGACCAGTAAGGTGCCGGTAGACCAGGTAAATTAGCCGGAGTAGACGGAGGTCGAACCGGGCGAACCTGGACCAGGCAGGTCTCGTGGCAATCCTGCCTCCAACGGAGCACCTCACCGGATTGCCAATTCAGAACGGGTTCATGTCTCTGTAGCCAGGGTAGACCAAGCAAAAGGGAGTGAGAGAGTCCGGAAAGCACATGGAAGGAGATCCTCTCTGAGTGCAGCATTCCCACCTGCAGGGTTAGGGGCTCTGTGACGAGCAAGATGGTCACAGGAAGGAGTCTTCCATCCACGGAAGCGACTGCCAATGGTTCAGCCTGAGGTTTGGTAGGAATCTTATACTTCTCTTCAAGGGACTGGAATATGAGATTCCCAGCAGCTCCGGAATCCAGATGTGCGGTTTCAAAGAAGCGGTTCTCTCCACAGGAAATAGAGATGGATAAAGTCAAGAACGGAGAGGATTTACTTTTGCTTAGGACGACCTCTCCGAGCGGTCCTAGACACTGCAGTTTCCCGGCTTCACCGGGCAGGAACGGATCAGGTGCGCCTTACTACCACAGGAGAAACAGCTCCCCTCGGCTCGGCGTGTCTCTTGGCGAGATTTGACCATCTTGGTCTGGTCGATCTGCATAGGTTCGGGCGAGCGTGCCCGGGGACTTGCAGGTTGGGAAGCAGGTTTCTGGAAAACAGGAGCAAGACGAGGAAATCTTCTCTCCCGGGTAGTCTCCTTAGCACGTTCTAGGAAACAGATGTCAATCCGGGTAGCTAGTGACACCAGGTCATCCAGGGTGGTAGGAATGTCCCGGCCGGCTAACTCGTCCTTAATCCGACCGGAAAGACCCTCCCAGAAGGTGGACACCAGGGCCTCGTTGCCCCAAGCAAGCTCAGAAGCGAGGGTACGGAACGGTGAGACTCCCTTGGCGGAGACGGAGCAATGAGGAGGCAGTGGAAATCCTACATCCGGGCTCATCGAAGACCCTCCGGAAAGTAGTAAGGAAAGCCAGAAGATCGGACACCAGGGGATCCCCTCTCTCCCATAGAGGGGTTTAGCCATGCCAATGCTTCCCTGGTGAAGTGAAACATGATGAACGCCACCTTGACCCGGTCGGAGGGAAACTGATGTGCCAGAAGTTCAAAGTGCAGCGTGCATTGGTTCAGAAAACCCCGACATAAGACGGGGTCACCTCCAAAATGAGGAGGCGCAGAAAGCCGGGGTCCTAGGCTAGGTGCCGTGGTATTGGTAGGCCGTGGCGCCGCCGGAGCGGGTGGCGCCCGACTCGAGGCGGGCACAGATGGAACAGACAGCGTGTCCAGGCGAGAGTTGACTGACCGCAGGTAGGTCAGGATGGTTTCCTGTTGGGATGTCTGACAAGAAACCTCCTGGTATAGGTCAGCAAGCGAAGGAGCCTGGGGGCCACCAGGTTCCATGGCCCGTGCAAATTGTTACGGATCCGGGTGGTGGAACTCTGTGCTGCGGTGCAAGGAGGGACCAGAGGGGCGTAACTAGGTATCAACTCGGACTGACCAAGGTCGTACGGCGACTCAATCGACTCCGTGACCAGGGAAGGACCGAGCACAGGGACCAGGTGCTACTCTGGGCCAGACTTTGAATGAGACCAGGTGACTCCCACGGGTCAGAAGGCAGGAACTGACCGGTACAGCAGATGAGCACGGCAGGCGGGCTGACGGGTGATCCGGGTAGACGGACTCGCAGAAATGGCAGGTAACAAGCAGGAGCCTCCAGGTAGGCTGGCTGGCAGGCACGGCAGGTGCTTCCACATAAGCTGGCTGGCAGGCACAGCAGGTAACAGGCAGGTGCTTCCAGGTAAGCAGGCAGGCAGGACCCATAGACAGACTGGCGGACTGGACTGTAGACAGACTGTCGTACTGGAGAGTAGACAAGCTGGCGGACAGGGCTGGTAGTCAGGCTGGCAGACTGGACTGGTAGTCAGGCTGGCGGACTGGACTGGTAGTCAGGCTGGCGGACTGGACTGGTAATCAGGCTGGCGGACTGGACTGGTAGTCAGGCTGGCGGACTGGACTTGTAGTCAGGCTGGCGGACTGGACTTGTAGTCAGGCTAGCAGCGGGACCTGAGGGCTGAAACAGAGTTTAACACACAAAGCTACAACCTTGCACGGGCACCCCCATTTTGGAGGAGGTGCCTTTTATACGAGAGGTCCTCCAGCCATTGGCCGGGGACTCCTTAGGACGGCCAGGGAAGTGCGCGCGCCGGCAGCAGCAGGAGCGCCGGAGGACGCCGGGCGGGGAGCGCGGCGGTAAGAGGGACGGCGTCTCTGCCTGTCAGGGGGCAGAGACGCCGATACTACATGGACACTGTCCTTTGATTCAAAATCTCAATTTTTTTTCTCTTTTTATGTCAAGTTCAAGTTAAGGGTCATTGTCAATTCTGCTGCTCCTCAGTCTTATATACACTACCGTTCAAAAGTTTGGGTTCAATTTAGAAATTTCATTATTTTTTAAAGAAAAGCACATTTTTTTTCAATGAAGCTAACATTAAATGAATCAGAAATACACTCTATACATTGTCAATGTGGTAAATGACTATTCTAGCTGCAAACGTCTTGTTTTTATTGCAATATCTACATAGGTGTATAGAGGCCAATTTCCAACAACCACCACACCAGTGTTTTAATGGTACATTGTGTTTGCTAACTATGTAAGAAGGCTAATGGATGTTTAGAAAACCCTTGCACAAGTATGTTAGCCCAGCTGAAAACGGTTTGGCTGATTTGAGAAGCTATAAAATTGACCTTCCTTTGAGCTAGTTGATAATCTGGAGCATTACATTTGTTTCTTCTATGAAACTCTCAAAATGGCCAGAAAAAGAGAATTTTCATGTGAAACTCGACAGTCTATTCTTGTTCTTAGAAATTAAGGCTATTCCATGCGAGTCATTGCCAAGAAACTGAATTTTTCCTACAATGGTATGTACTACTCCCTTCAGAGGAGAGCACAAACAGGCTCTAACCAGAGTAGAAAGAGAAGTGGGAGCCCCCGCTGCACAACTAAGCAACAAGACAAGTACATTAGAGTCTCTAGTTTGAGAAATCGACGCCTCACAACTCCTCAACTGGCAGTTTCATTAAATAGTACACGCAAAACACCAGTGTCAACGTCTACAGTGAAGAGGCAACTCCGGGATGCTGGTCTTCAGGGCAAAGTGGCAAAGAAAAAGCCATATCTGAGACTGGCTAATAAAAGGAAAAGATTAATATGGGCATAAGAACACAGACATTGGACAGAGGAAGATTGGAAAAAAGTTTTATGGACAGACGAATCAAAGTTTGAGGTGTTTGGATCACACAGAAGAACATTTGTGAGATGCAGAACAACTGAAAAGATGCTGGAAGAGTGCCTGACGCCATCTGTCAAGCATGGTGGAGGTAATGTGATGGTCTGGGGTTGCTTTGGTGCTGGTAAAGTGGGAGATTTGTACAAGGTAAATGGGATTTTGAATAAGGAAGGCTATCACTCCATTTTGTAACGCCATGACATACCCTGTGGACAGCAGTTGATTGGAGCTAATTTCATCCTACAACAGGACAATGACCCAAAGCACACCTCCAAATTATGCATGAACTATTTAGGGAAGAAGCAGGCAGCTGGTATTCTATCTGTAATGGAGTGGCCAGAACAGTCACCAGATCTCAACCCCATTGAGCTGTTGTGGGAGCAGCTTGACCGTATGGTAGCAAAAAGTGCCCATCAAGCCAATCCTACTTGTGGAAGGGGCTTCAGGAAGCATGGGGGGAAATGTCTCAAGATTACCTCAGCAAATTAACAGCTACAATGCCAAAGGTCCGCATTGCTGTAATTGCTGCAAAGGAGCATTCTGTGACGAAAGCAAAGTTTGAAGGAGAAAATTATTCTTTCTAATAAAAATCATTATTTCTAACCTTCATAGAATCATAGAATCATAGAATGGTAGAGTTGGAAGGGACCTCCTGGGTCATCTGGTCCAACCCCCTGCTCAAAGCAGGATTCACTAAATCATCTCAGACAGATGTCTGTCCAGCCTCTGTTTGAAGACGTCCATTGAAGGGGAACTCACCACCTCTCGTGGCCGCCTGTTCCACTCATTAATCACCCTAACTGTCAAAAAGTTTTTTCTAATATCTAATCTGTGTCTCCTCCCATTTAGTTTCATCCCATTGCTTCTTGTCTTTCCTTGTGCAAATGAGAATAAAGATGATCCTTCTACAATGTGACAGCCCTTGACATATTTGTAGACAGCTATTAAGTCTCCTCTCAGTCTTCTTTTTTGCAAGCTAAACATTCCCAAATCCTGCAACCGTTCCTCATAGGACATGGTTTGCAGACCAGTCACCATTCTGGTCGCTCTTCTCTGGACTTGCTCCAGTTTGTCTATGTCTTTTTTAAAATGTGGTGCCCAAAACTGTACACAGTATTCCAGATGAGGTCTGACCAAAGAGGAGTAAAGACCGATAATGACTTCATGTGATCTAGACTGTATGCTTCTGTTAATACATCCCAAAATTGTATTTGCCTTTTTTGCTGCTGCATCACACTGTTGACTCATGTTCAGTCTATGATCTATTAGTATACCTAAGTCTTTTTCACATGTACTGTTGCTTAGCTCTATTCCTCCCATTCTGTATATGCTTTTTTCATTTTTATTGCCCAGATGTAGTACTTTGCATTTTTCCCTGTTAAAAACCATTCTGTTGGTTGCTGCCCACTGCTCCAGTTTATTTATTTAACCTTGTCAATGTCTGGAATATATTTTCTATTCATTTTGCAACTCATTTGAAAAATAAAAGTATGAGTTTTCATGGAAAACACAAAATTGTCTGTGTGACCCCAAACTTTTGAATGGTAGTGTATGTGTAATGCAAAGTGATGAGCAGAGTGTACGTTTCTATGCAGCCAAAGGTGGTCAGGAAGTAATTCCATAAAATAATATAAAACGACCCAGAGAGGTGCTGGACAAGTGGCATCATGGATAAATACTGTTACCATGCAAGTATGGTCTTGTTGGGAGAGGCAACGGCAGGGAAAAGATTCCCAGAGACCCTTAGTGTCACAGAAGGTCCAGCAAAAGTCATCACTCATCTTGGGTGCAACCTGAGCTTCTGGGTGAACGTACTGGTTACACGGACAGTAACCATTAAGCCTATCATACCTCGTATGCGTTCAAAAATTAAGTTATTTTTTCATTATAAGTTTCTCTTCCATTATTACATGTTGCGAGATTTATTTTTTAAAATTTTCCATAGGACAATATAAATCAATGTTCACGAATAACAGAATAGCGCATTTAGTCCAGTAATAAGAAAACAATGACCCCCTCTAGGGTATTGGATACTTCCAACAATGGTGTCTGCTTATAGAAGGCAGAATATAATGCACTGGTCAATGGTGTTCATACATCATAGAAGGAAACTTGCCTAAATGTCCATTGAGAGTCAAAGCATTACAAATCACGATTCGAAGAGCTTACAATCTACATGATACTCATTTAACAGCTAACTTTCCAGCTTTCTGTTTAACCTTCAAAGCCAAATCACATGTACAGTACAGACCAAAAGTTTGGACACACCTACTCATTTAAAGATTTTTCTGTATTTTCATGACTATGAATATTGTACATTCACACTGAAGGCATCACAACTATGAATTAACACATGTGGAATTATATACTTAACAAAAAAGTGTTAAAACATCTGAAAATATGTCCTATATTCTAGGTTCTTCAAAGTAGCCACCTTTTGCTTTGATGACTGCTTTGCACACTCTTGGCATTCTCTTGATGAGCTTCAAGAGGTAGTCACCAGAAATGGTTTTCACTTCACAGGTGTGCCCTGTCAGGTTTAATAAGTGGGAGTTCTTGCCTTATAAATGGGGTTGGGACCCTCAGTTGTGTTGTGCAGAAGTCTGGTGGATACACAGCTGATAGTCCTACTGAATAGACTGTTAGAATTTGTATTATGACAAGAAAAAAGCAGCTAAGTAAAGAAAAACGAGTGGCCATCATTACTTTAAGAAATGAAGGTCAGTCAGTGCGAAAAATTGGGAAAACTTTGAAAGTGTCCCCAAGTGCAGTAGCAAAAACCATCAAGCACTACAAAGAAACTGTCTCACATGAGGACCGCCCCAGGAAAGGAAGACCAAGAGTCACTCTGCTTCTGAGGATAAGTTTATCTGAGTCAACAGCCTCAGAAATCTCAGGTTAACAGCAGCCCAGATTAGAGACCAGGTCAATGCCTCACAGAGTTCTAGCAGCAGACACATCTCTTCAACAATTGTTAAGAGGAGACTTTGTGCAGCAGGCCTTCATGGTAAAATAGCTGTTAGGAAACCACTGCTAAGGACAGGCAACAAGCAGAAGAGACTTGTTTGGGCTAAAGAACATGAGGAATGGACATTAGACCAGTGGAAATCTGTGCTTTGGTCTGATGAGGCCAAATTTGAGATCTTTGGTTCCAACCACCGTGTCTTTGTGCGACGCAGAAAAGGTGAACGGATGGACTCTACATGCCTGGTTCCCACCGTGAAGCATGGAGGAGGAGGTGTGATGGTGTGGGGGTGCTTTGCTGGTGACACTGTTGGGGATTTCTTCAAAATTGAAGGCATACTGAACCAGCATGGCTACCATAGCATCTTGCAGCGGTGTGCTATTCCATCCGGCTTGCATTTAGTTGGACCATCATTTATTTTTCAACAGGACAATGACCCAAAACACACCTCCAGGTTGTGTAAGGGCTATTTGACCAAGGCATAGAGTGATGGGGTGCTATGCCAGATGACCTGGCCTGCACAGTCACCAGACCTGAACTCAATCGAGATGGTTTGGGGTGAGCTGGAACGCAGAGTGAAGGCAAAAGGGCCAGCAAGTGCTAAGCATCTCTGGGAACTCCTTCAAGATTGTTGGAAGACCATTTCCAGTGACTACCTCTTGAAGCTCATCAAGAGAATGCCAAGAGTATGCAAAACAGTCATCAAAGCAAAAGGTGGCTACTTTGAAGAACCTAGAATATAAGACATATTTTCAGTTGTTTCACACTTTTTTGTTAAGTATATAATTCCACATGTGTTAATTCATAGTTTTGATGCCTTCAGTGTGAATGTACAATTTTCATAGTCATGAAAATACAGAAAAATCTTTAAATGAGAAGGTGTGTCCAAACTTTTGGTCTGTACTGTATGTCTTCTCTTCTGTAATGTTTCTCTACACTTATACACCCATATACACGACATCCCGACTACCCTACACATGAGTTCCTGGCTTGGCCAAGCATTCATTTTTTTTCAACAGTAGGAAAGAGAAAGCCACTGTCAGACTCCCATGGCAGCGGCTTAGCTCCCCTGAAAACATTGAAATTCCAACTGGCCGATCTTTCTCTTCCCAGCATCATCTGTCAGTGGAGAGTCAGCAAGCCCCCATAAGCTTTGGATGGGAGAGTCAGTCTAGACTAAATCGGTGGGTTTGGATGGCTTTCATCAACTTTATTTTGGCAAAGTTGCTATTATGAGTCAATTACCTGTATCATGTATCTGGGGATGGTCAACTAAAATCCAACTATACCTTAATATATTGCTTATGTGTGCCCAAATATGTGTGACGCGCCCCTGGGCCTGTGTCGCGCTGCGTTGCGCACGCGGGAGCTTACCCGGAGCCGGATCTCTTGAGGGTTGTAGTCTCGTGGCGGTGACCCGGTCCGTGCCCAGGGAGTCAAACTGAGCGGCGATGTAACAGCGGTAGATGCAGGACGACTACGCCACCCGTTGAATGCAGCTATGGAGCTGCCGCTGCAGGACAGTCCGCTGAGGCCGGTGGATGGATGGTGCAGCGTAGATGGTATAACCCCCAACGGGAGGGGTATGGCCTCAGGGCAGCAGATGTGGATGATGGGGGTAGCAGGAACCACTCAGAGACGGTGCGGTGTAATTCAGGGTCTTTACTGGTAACAACGATAGACCCTCCCGGAGTACTTGCTAGTGAACGGGGCCTGGTCAGTCCTTGAGCAGATGGGATCTCCCCTGGCCAGGCGGAGTTGTAGGCCTCCCAAACTGACTGTACTCTTCTGGCTACCTTGCTAGAAGCGGATATAAGTAGCCCACGTCCCTGAGTGTACCGTGTGGTGCTCACCCGTATGGCCGGTGACTCGGGGCCTTCTAATGGCTTCCGCTCCACGATGGCGGTGCTGGTCCCACGCGTGTGACCGTGCCTTCGGGTTTCTGGGCCTGAGGACCTGAAATCCCCTGCCGGTCGGCTTCTGCTGCTGGGTAAGAGTTAGTCCCCACAGCCTCGGACGCCGGGTCCGGTAAGAAAGCTTCTCAGTCAGGGCGAGCTCTGCAGCTGCCAGCCCCTGACTCGTAGTAATATTGCTCCCACTGAGCTTCTGCTGTTTCTTCCTATGCTGCTTCTCTGTCTCTACTCTCCTTGACTCCAGGCTCAGACCCCTGGACAGGGCCTGCCTGTGGAGCAGAGCCCATAGAGCAGCTCTGCTCCCTGTCTTCTCCTCTCAGAACTCCCTACCCTGCCTCAGCCCCAGGTTTATATAGGGGAAGTCCTTCCCCTCCCAAGACTGGGCAGGAGGTGTGGCATGCACAGGATCCCTGACCAAAGGACCTCCCACCTGCTCTCAGACGTAATATCTCTATCACTGTGGCAACCAGACCCCTGGGGTGTCACATTCCCCCCTAGTGAACTTTAGTACTCCGGGACTAAACATATTTTTAGAAAAAAAACATAACAAGGTATAAACAATAATAATACAATAAGAAAAACACATAAAGATGGTTACGGCGTGTCCGCAACCGGGTGCAGTTTTGAAGAAAACAAAGGTGTCCATTTCACCAAAACAGGGAGACGTAACCAGGTAGGGGTCTGTCCTACCCCGAGTCCTTAACAGTCTTTTAGTCCATCCTGGGTTACGCTCCACTAACTGTACAAAGGATTCCCGGTAAATCCACCAAGGACTCCTATAAATAACTGGAAACACATAATATTTACAAGATATGGCCGCTCTCAGTCCTCGGCCAGTGGGGATAAGGATTGGCTGCTCACAGTCCTCAGCCTGTGGGGAGATGGGATGGCTGCTCACAGTCCTCAGCCTGGTTAAGGATAAGGGACACACGGGAACAGTTCACACTTGTCCCAACGGGGACCATATTTTAATTAGCAACACAAGTACCCCTACGGGTAACTATGTACAGTTCCACTTTACCGTACTTCAGTAACGGCATCCTCCTGCTCCTTCTTGTGTGTAGGCTTCAGACCCGTCCGGGTCCTCTTGGCTTTCCTCGTATTGGTAGTACTGCAGCTCCTCCTTGGTTAACGTGGAGGGCGTACAGTCCTTTTGCACCTGGGGAGTTCAGGCCTTGCGACCAGGCGTGGAGAGGGTCGCCGTTGATGACGCCCGGGGTCAGAGGGTGCAACTTTGGGCCTGGGCGCGGGCTGGTGGTGGTAGTGCCCAGGGCTGGAGGGCTTGGCCGCAGGGCTTGTTGCGGGGGCTGGAGCAGGTCGGTGTCTGCAGCGTCCGGAATCGGCGGCTCCACCAGGGGGCCCGGGAGCAGGCTGACGCTGGCAGCGTCCGGGACAGGGAGACTCCTCTTACCTGCTCCCGCGACCGCTCCTGCGTCACGCGTCTTCTCCCGGCGCTGGTCGGGGCCGGCGACGACTGGGGCACTGCCGATGCTGGGCAGCTTAGTCTGCTGCCGGTCCGCCATCTTGCTGTCCGTTCCTGGTGTCCTCCTCCCCCCTAGTGGACCGTGGCCTACCTTGCGATGATCCTCTTCCGTAGGCCGCGGCTCCGCAGTGGATCGTCAGGGTTGAGGACCTTCCGTCGCGCTCCTGTGACGTCGGCGTCTGCTGGGCTCCTTCCAGGACCTTACGCAACGTCCGGACGTGAGGCGGGGCTTCAGTTCTCGCGCGCTTTCGGAGTCCACGCCCCTCTTCTTCCCGCGCGGCGTCCTCAAGATGGCGTCCAATGGCGGGAAAACTCCACGGATGGCGGGAAGAAGGCAGAAGATGGCGCCGGATGGCGGGAAACTTCACCGATGGCGGGAAGAAGGCTGAAGATGGCGCCGGATGGCGGGAATCTTCACCACAGGTAAGTTTGAAAAGTCTCTTTTTCAGGCACGCAGTACCCGGTGGTTGCGGGCACGAAATCCTGCCGACTACGCCAAAGGTTGACGCGCCCCTGGGCCTGTGTCGCGCTGTGTTGCGCACGCGGGAGCTTACCCGGAGCCGGATCTCTTGAGGGTTGTAGTCTCGTGGCGGTGACCCGGTCCGTGCCCAGGGAGTCAAACTGAGCGGCGATGTAACAGCGGTAGATGCAGGACGACTACGCCACCCGTTGAATGCAGCTATGGAGCTGCCGCTGCAGGACAGTCCGCTGAGGCCGGTGGATGGATGGTGCAGCGTAGATGGTATAACCCCCAACGGGAGGGGTATGGCCTCAGGGCAGCAGATGTGGATGATGGGGGTAGCAGGAACCACTCAGAGACGGTGCGGTGTAATTCAGGGTCTTTACTGGTAACAACAATAGACCCTCCCGGAGTACTTGCTAGTGAACGGGGCCTGGTCAGTCCTTGAGCAGATGGGATCTCCCCTGGCCAGGCGGAGTTGTAGGCCTCCCAAACTGACTGTACTCTTCTGGCTACCTTGCTAGAAGCGGATATAAGTAGCCCACGTCCCTGAGTGTACCGTGTGGTGCTCACCCGTATGGCCGGTGACTCGGGGCCTTCTAATGGCTTCCGCTCCACGATGGCGGTGCTGGTCCCACGCGTGTGACCGTGCCTTCGGGTTTCTGGGCCTGAGGACCTGAAATCCCCTGCCGGTCGGCTTCTGCTGCTGGGTAAGAGTTAGTCCCCACAGCCTCGGACGCCGGGTCCGGTAAGAAAGCTTCTCAGTCAGGGCGAGCTCTGCAGCTGCCAGCCCCTGACTCGTAGTAATATTGCTCCCACTGAGCTTCTGCTGTTTCTTCCTATGCTGCTTCTCTGTCTCTACTCTCCTTGACTCCAGGCTCAGACCCCTGGACAGGGCCTGCCTGTGGAGCAGAGCCCATAGAGCAGCTCTGCTCCCTGTCTTCTCCTCTCAGAACTCCCTACCCTGCCTCAGCCCCAGGTTTATATAGGGGAAGTCCTTCCCCTCCCAAGACTGGGCAGGAGGTGTGGCATGCACAGGATCCCTGACCAAAGGACCTCCCACCTGCTCTCAGACGTAATATCTCTATCACTGTGGCAACCAGACCCCTGGGGTGTCACATGTGCATGCTACCATAACCAGATGTGACAAAAGTGGACATCCTGTTGTAGTACCAGATATGTGTTCTCTACTTCAGTATTGACTCTCACAACTTTACTTATCCAAACAGCAGTTCCTCCAGTACGTTCTGCACTTGACCCTACAACCTGGTTACAAAAAAATGTGTTTACTGGTCCATCCATTTGTGTGATCTGCTATGTATACTGCAAAAATTCTGCCATTATAATTCTGATTTTTCATGGCCTCTGTGTGAAAAATGTATTTACAGGGAGGCATGCAAAGCATACATTTTGATCGTTCTTCTACTTTCCTTGCAAGAGTGACTTGCCAGAAGTAAAAAAAAATGTGCAAGGTCATTTACTGAGGTTTATTTTTTTTTTTAAATAACATATAAGGCCAATTTTACAAACCTACTTTTATTTATTTTGTAAGCATTCATTGGTTCACGACTGGGTCATTTCCCTCCATTCATGACCAGGCACATTTTTGGCTTTCAATGCGTTTTAAGACCTCTAAAAAATTTTCTCGGTTGGATATTTAAATACATTTTTGTTAATTTTTTAATGATATGTGAGGCCTAATTTTTATATATATCTTTTTGTATATACATCGGTCAGGAAGGGAGAGATGATAAATACCCATCACTTCCCTCTATGTGGGAAGCCTGGCCATCACCTCGCTCCTGCAGCCGCATGGTCTCCTTGCAGCTGCTGACTATTCAATGACTTTCTAAAACTTCCTTGTAGAGTCATATGCGGCCCGGCTTGACCTTTTAAGTCGTTCAGTGGTCGTTCGTGGTCTGACAATTTCGGCAGGGATGACCTACCATCTAATGTGAATTGGGACCTCCTAACGATCATCTATTGGGGGAGAGAAGGATCTGGTCTGTTGACCTCCAATGGACAATTATTTTTTTGGGCTCTGAGATAAGAAGTCTGGCAGCGGCTCTCATAGAAAACACAGGAACGCCGCCTGGGTATATGGGAGTCAGGAGGATCGGCTGTTGGATGACTATATGGCCAGCTTAAAGTCACCAAACTTTTCATGCCTATATCCTCCTGACATGTAAAACCAGTATGAGCAGCTTAAGAATTGCTGGAACAGAATTTCCATCTATGTAGCTGCTTTGCTTAGACGCTGCTCTTCACACATTAATAGCTTTCCTTTGGACAATGAACACAACACTGAAGTTAAAGTCTTTGTACACCCTGGTAACCATGTTTTTTTTGTCTCAGACTAAAAATACTACTTTCATGCAATATGTCTATGGGAGTTGTGCCATAGGCAGCATTTATCACCTATACGATACGATACACTTTATTGAACCCAAGGGAAATTGTAATATCACAGGATTAGGTAATAAACGTTCAAGTTCACCACTGCTCAATTCACACATAGGACTTTGTAACCCCCACCCATCCACTTTTGTGTTTCGTGCAGAACTTTTATCATCTATTCTGTTGATAGGGGGGATATCAATTGTTTATGGGACAAATACTTTGGTTAAAAATTTCCTATAGATTTCTGCATCTCCTTCTCCGCACAACTGGGTGTGTGCAGCTACTCCTCTGACCTGGGCGTCTGCAGCTTCTCCGCTGACCTGTGAGTCTACAGCTCCTCCTCAGATCTGTGAGTCTGCAGCTCCTCCGCAGACCTGGGCATCTGCAGCTCCTCCGCCGATCTGTGAGTCTACACCTCCTCCGCACACCTGGGCATCTGCAGCTCCTCTGCAGACTGTCTGCAGCTCCTCCTCCGCAAATCTGGGTGTCTGCAACTCCTCCTCTGCAGATCTTGGCATCTACAGCTCCTCCTCTGCAAATCTGGGCTTCTGCAACTACTCCTTCCGCAGATCTGGGCATCTACAGCTCCTCCTCTGCAGACCTGGGCGTCTGCAGCTCCTCCACAGACCTGGGTGTCTGCAGCTCCTCCACCGTAGATCTGGGCATCTACAGCTCCTCCTCCGCAGACCTGGGTGTCTGCAGCTCCTCCTCTGCGGATCTGGGCGTCTGCAACTTCTCCTCCACAGATCTGGGCATCTACAGTTCCTCCTCCTCAGACCTGGACGTCTGCACCTTCTGTGCAGACCTGTGAGTCTGCAGCTCTTCTGCAGACCTGTGAGTCTGCTGCTCCTCAGCAGACCTAGGTGTCTGCAGCTCCTCCGCAGACCTGGACATCTGCAGTTCCTACACAGACCTGGGCGTCTGCAGTTCCAACACAGACCTGGGCGTCTGCAGCTCCTCCTCCGTAGACCTAGGCATCTGCATTTCCTCTACAGACCTGGGCGTCTGTAGCTCCTCCTCCGCAGACCTGGGCATCTGCAGTTCCAACACAAACCTTTGGGTCTGTAGCTCCTCCGTAGACCTGAGCGTCTGCTGTTCCTCCGCAGACCTGTGTGTATGCAGCTTCTCAGTAGACTTTTGCATCAGCAGCTCCTCTTTAGACCTGGGCGTCTGCAGCTCCTCTGCAGACCTGGGTGTCTGCAGCTCCTCCGCTGCAGATCTGGGTATCAACAGCTCCTCCTCCGCGGATCTGGGCATCTACAGCTCCTCCTCCACAGACCTGGATGTCTGTGCAGACTTGTGAGTCTGCAGCTCCTCTGCAGACCTGTGAGTATGCTGCTCCTCAGCAGACCTAGGTGTCTGCAACTCCTCCGCAGACCTGGGCTTCTGCAGTTCCTACACAGACCTGGGCGTCTGCAGTTCCTCCACAGACCTGGGTATCTACAGCTCCTCCTCTGCAAATCTGGGCGTCTGAAACTCCTCCTCCACAGATCTGGACATCTACAGCTTCTCCTCTGCAAATCTGGACTTCTGCAACGCCTCCTTCCGCAGATCTGGGCATCTACAGCTCCTCCTCTGCAGACCTGGGCGTCTGCAGCTTCTCCACAGACCTGGGTGTCTGCAGCTCCTCCGCCGTAGATCTGGGCATCTACAGCTCCTCCTCCGCAGACCTGGGAATCTGCAGCTCCTCTGCAGACCTGGGCATCTGCAGCTCCTCCGTAGATTTGGGTGTCTGCAGCTCCTCCTCCACAGATCTGGGCGTCTGCAACTTCTCCTCCACAGATCTCGGCATCTACAGCTTCTCCTCTGCAAATCTGGACTTCTGCAACTCCTCCTTCTGCAGATCTGGGCATCTACAGCTCCTCCTCTTCAGACCTGGGCGTCTGCAGCTCCTCCACAGACCTGGGTGTCTGCAGCTCCTCCGCCGTAGATCTGAGCATCTACAGCTCCTCCTCTGCAGACCTGGGCATCTGCAGCTCCTCTGAAGCTCCTCCGTAGATCTGGGTGTCTTCAGCTCCTCCTCCTCAGACGTGGAAGTCTGCATCTTCTGTGCAGACCTGTAAGTTTGCAGCTCTTCTGCAGACCTGTGAGTCTGCCACTCCTCAGCAGACCTGGGCGTCTGCAGTTCCTACACAGACCTGGGCGTCTGCAGCTCCTCCTCCATAGACCTGGGCAGATGCATTTCCTCCGCCAACCTGGGCATCAGCAGTTCCTACACAGACCTTTGCGTCTGTAGCTCCTCCATAAACCTGAGCGTCTGCAGTTTCTCCGCAGACTTGTGTGTATGCAGCCTCTCAGTAGACTTTTGCATCTGCAGCTCCTCTTCAGGCCTGGGCATCTGCAGCTCCTCCGCAGACCTGGGTGTCTGCAGCTCCTTCGCCGCAGATCTGGGCATCTGCAGCTCCTCTGCCGCAGATCTGGGCATCTACAGCTCCTGTGACGCCTCGCCCTTCCTGAGCTGTGGGGTTACTCGGAGCCGGGTCAGTGTAGATGTTGCGGGGATGCAGTCGTGGCCTAGACCCGTTCCGTGCCCAGGGCTGTCACATAAAAATAATGGGCTTCTTTTAGGATGAGTGGTATTTCAACTACGCAACCTGTGGTTTCCGTTGATGGACACCAGCGCTGCAACAGTCCACTGAGGCTGGTGTTATGGGCCGCTAAGATGGGACGGCTCCCTACAGGCGGAGCAGGCCTCAGGGCAGTGTGAGAAGGAATGGTGGGTGCAGTGCCGCGCAGGAAATAACAGACTGAGGCGGTGTGTGAAGTCATCCGGGTCTTTACTCACTTTCAGATGAACTTTCAGCCGCAAAGCTTCTCTCTGCTACACACGGCATACTGCGGCCACCGGGAAGCGGGTCCAGCACTTCTCAGGTAGATCAGGAGCACCTGTCGAGACCCCTCTGGTGTGTGTTCCTCTCCTTGGTAAGTTCTCCCACTGAGTCTTCTCCTGACTGTGTGTGGCTAGAACGTGGTGTAAGGCCGGGTCCCACTGGATAAACGCAGTGTGAGAGATACAGGTGGTGACTCCGCTCCGTCCGTATCCCCCTGAGATCCACTAAGCCTCCGGGCTTTTCTGACTGAGACGTGAAGTAACAAAGTCAGATATCCGGGGCCGGTCACCCCTCTTGCAGCAGGAATCCCTTTGACTAGGCCAGAATAAAGAATACAGGTGGCGACTCCGCTCCGTCCGTATCCCACTGGGATCCTTTTGCCTGTGGAGCCTATCTGCTCTGCTCCCCTCCAAGGCCTTCTTAGAACAGGACCCTGACCGGGTAGAGACAGTGGTTAACTCTGACCCGCTCCTCGTCTCAAGGCCAGAGAACGAGGACCGCGAACCTTCCGCCAGCTACAGACTCTTGCTGGACCCTGACAGAAGACCCCAATCAAAGACCTTGAACTTAAGATGGCCATAGATTAAATATGAATCAATAAGTGTTTCCTGTAAGTGTTTCCTGCACCCTCACCCACTACATGGTTCCCCCTATCTTTGGTTCACCCCATCTCCTCTATCCCGGAAAGGGGCAGCACCCTGGTGCATTTAGGCCCCCTACAGGACAGGAGTGGTGTAGTGTTGAGTGGTAAAGTGGGGTCCCGAGAAATACTCCATCCTTACCTGGAAGAGGAGATACCACACCTCTATCTGAGGTGCAGTACCCCTGTGGCGACTGAACCCTCAGGGGCGCCACACTCCTCCTCTGCAGACCTGGGCATCTGCAGCTCCTCCGCAGATCTCGGTGTCTGCAGCTCCTCCTCCGCGGATTTGGGCATCTACAGCTCCTCCTCTGCAGATCTGGGCATCTACAGCTCCTCCTCCACAGACCTGGATGTCTGTGCAGACTTGTGAGTCTGCAGCAAATCTGCAGACCTGTGAGTATGCTGCTCCTCAGCAGACCTAGGTGTCTGCAACTCCTCCGCAGACCTGGACGTCTGCAGTTCCTATACAGACCTGGGCATCTGCAGTTCCTCCACAGACCTGGGTATCTACAGCTCCTCCTCTGCAAATCTGGGCGTCTGCAACTCCTCCTCCACAGATCTGGGCATCTACACTTCCTCCTCCGCAGACCTGGGCATCTGCAGCTCCTCTGCAGATCTAGGCATCTGCAGCTCTTCCTCCGCAGATCTGGGCGTCTGCAACTTCTCCTCCACAGATCTGGGTATCTACAGCTCCTCCTCCACAGACCTGGACGTCTTGCACCTTCTATGCAGACCTGTGAGTCAGCAGCTCTTCTGCAGACCTGTGAGTCTGCTGCTCCTCAGCAGACCTACGTGTCTGCAGCTCCTCCGCAGACCTGGGTGTCTGCAGTTCCTACACAGACCTGGGTGTCTGCAGCTCCTCCTTCGCAGACCTGGGCATCTGCATTTCCTCCACAGACCTGGGCGTCTGTAGCTCCTCCGCAGACCTGAGCATCTGCAGTTCCTACACAGACCTTTGCGTCTGTAGCTCCTCCGTAGACCTGAGTGTGTGCAGTTCCTCCGCAGACCTGTGTGTATGCAGCTCCTCTGCAGACCTATGCATCTGCAACTAATCCACAAACCTAGGCGTCTGCAGCTCCTCCGCAGCATAATGTATCGCTGTGGTAAAAAAAAACAAGTCTTGCGTACTAATCCTGCAGTCATATTCCCTTCTATATCACCCCTATGTCTTCCTAAAATTGGCGGTACACCTAATGGGGCATTTACACTAGCTGACCTGCAAGGTTAAACAAGCGCTAATTCGCTACATCTTTGCAGATCAGCAGTTGTTTAATAATCCATTTAGACAAACTGATGTGCTTATGATGAGCATAGAACGATTGTTAATGGATCATTCTTTACGCTTAGAATACCATTGTTCTCGGCAGCACATGTCCTTGTTTACATAAGCTTAAAAATCATTTCAACTGAGGAAAGGGTGTTCGACAGCCTGTTTACACTGGCTGATAGGGAAACAAGCGTTTCTAGAAAAGCTCGTTCCTGATAATCGTACAGTGTATATGCACTCTTAGGCTATGTGCCCACGATGCCGAAATGCTCCGGATTTTTTCCTGAGCATTTCTGCATCTCCCTGGCAGGAAAAACGCATGCGGATTGTACATGCGGATTGTACATGCGGATTGTACATGCGTTTTTCCTGCCAGGGACAAGCGGATGTGAAGCGTTCTTCACTTGCATTTCTGCATGCGGGTTGACAAGCGCTTTCCAAGGGATTTTAGCATCACTTGGAAAGTGCTTGACAACTTGGTCACGCTATATAAATCCATGCAAACGGCATGGATTTATATACACTGTGTTCCAAATTATTATGCAAATAATATTTTCTCAGATTTTCCCAAATTACCTATATGAATTGCAGTCATTGTAATTTTCCAGTCAAATAACTATTAGAGTACAATTGAAAGGTTTTTGTACAAACTGCCTATGATAACAGTATATTTTTAAAAAATCAAAAACTCAAACTGCACTCAAAATGCATGTTCCAAGTTATTATGCACAGCAGAGTTTTCAACCTTTTCATTTTAATAAAGAACAAAAAAATGGTCATTTTTTAAATTATAAGCATTAGCAGGTTATTACAAACTGAAATCAAACAGTTTTCATCTCAAAACTTTATTCTAGGTGATGTTACATTTGCACATAGGACCCCTTGTTCGAAAGGAGCTTCTGAACTCTCTCGTCCATTGAATTTGTCAGGTTTTGGATGTTTTCTGCTTTAATTGTTTTGCATGAGGACAGAATACCCTCCCAGAGCTGTTGCTTAGATGTGAACTGCCTCCCGCCATCATAGACACTCCTTTTGATGATGCTCCAGAGGTTCTCAATGGGGTTGAGGTCAGGGGAGCTGCAGATGTGTTATGTGCAGCATTAGACGGGGCATTATCATGCATGAAATGATCTCGATGGTCCAGATGGATGGAGTGGAGGATGGCTGGTTGATGGACACCCCATGCAAACACGGCTACGGCGCTAACAAGGAGGAGGTGGAGTACTGTTTTGGGCTGGAATCATGGGGAGAGAGATTGTCGGCCCTTTTAGGATCCCTGAAGGGGTAAAGATGAACTCCATAATGTATGTTGAGTTTCTCAAACAGCACTTCCTTCCATGGTTCAAGAAGAAGAACCGTGCATTCCGCAGCAAGATCATTTTCATGCATGATAATGCACCGTCTCATGCTGCACATAACACATCTGCATCTCTGGCTGCTATGGGCATAAAAGGGGACAAACTTATGGTGTGGCACCCATGCTCCCCTGACCTCAACCCCATTGAGAACCTCTGGAGCATCATCAAAAGGAGTGTCTATGATGGCGGGAGGCAGTTCACATCTAAGCAACAGCTCTGGGAGGGTATTCTGTCCTCATGCAAAACAATTGAAGCAGAAACCATCCAAAACCTGACAAATTCAATGGACGAGAGAGTTCAGAAGCTCCTTTCGAACAAGTGGTCCTATGTGCAAATGTAACATCACCTAGAATAAAGTTTTGAGTTGAAAACTGTTTGATTTCAGTTTGTAATAACCTGCTAATGCTTATAATTTCAAAAATGACCATTTTTTTGTTCTTTATTAAAATGAAAAGGTTGAAAACTCTGCTGTGCATAATAATTTGGAACATGCATTTTGAGTGCAGTTTGAGTTTTTTATTTTTTAAAAAATATACTGTTATCATAGGCAGTTTGTACAAAAACCTTTCAATTGTACTCTAATAGTTATTTGACTGGAAAATTACAATGACTGCAATTCATATAGGTAATTTGGGAAAATCTGAGAAAATATTATTTGCATAATAATTTGGAACACAGTGTATTGTGACCCCAAAGAATGTCAAAAAATAAAAAAATAAATCTATACTTACCTTCTGATGCCCCCCCCCCCCCAGTCTTTATTCGCTCCGTCCTGGCTTGCCGGCAGCTCGCGGTACACTACCCTGAAGGACCTGCCGTCACATGACTAAATGACGTCAGCGCAGGTCCTTCAGTCCACCGCGAGCTGCCGACAAACGATGACAAGCGCGCCGGGGGCCATCAGAACGTAAATATAATATTTATTTTTTATTTTATTCTTTTTTTAACAGGTTCTATGGTACCCGGGTCCGGAGGAGAGTCTCCTGTCCTCTAGACCCGGGTACCATCCGCACATTGAAACGCATGTAATCCGCATGTACAGATGCAGTGATGCGGATTACATGCGTTCCAATGCAAGTCAATGGTGGCGAAAACGCCGCACTTCCACAAAATAATTGGTAGTGCTGCGTTTTTTTCCGCAGTGATAACCCGCAGCGGAAATTTCCGCAGCATGTACACAGCACATGCGGATTATCATTGGGGGTCATGGCAGGCGTTCTACCAAGCATTTTTTAAGCGTTTTTGCAGCTGCGGAAACCCTTAAAAAACGCATCGTGGGCACACAGCCTTAGGTGGCCAGACTTTCATGTGAATTGCGAAACCCGCATCCACTTAAGATGGTCAGCTGATCCAGCTGATATTGAGTTATATTTATTTTTATTTATTTATTTTACTCACTTATATAACGCCATTAATTCCATAGCGCTTTACAGACATTATATATCTATTGTTTATGGGGATGGGACCTATAGGTTATTGAATAAGATATCATGAAGTGAAGGGAAGCAGACAGATGGTTTGGTTGCAATTTTTTACTAAGCCCATGTGCCCCAACCCGGGGCGTAACAAGAAGCAGCAACTCTGGCAGCAACAATTTCCACAATTCCTCATCAGTACGTGTTGTAGTATCACCAAGAGCAAAAGAGCAAACAATCGTTGGTGCATGATGCTCTTGTCAATGAATCTCCTGGTAACATTTTGGAGCGAGCCTGTGACATGCATGACGAGGAACAATTTTCCTGCATCGCGTGCACTTAGGAATACACAGAATAAGAAACATTCCTCTGAACAAATCCATGTTGTTTCGGATAAGGGGTGGAAATATTTTTTAAATTCTTGCAATTACGGAAATTGCACAGTAATGGTATTCTAGAACAAAGGTAACTGCAGATATATCATCCATTGGGCCGCAGCTACAACTAGACCTTTCATAGCAATAACACCGGCCGTAGGAAATGTCACAACATGAATACATTGTGTATTGGGCAAATGCAACTTCTGTGAGATTTTCATACAATTGTTAATGAAAAATGAGAACAAAAAATCATTCACAAGGTGCAGACAAAGATGCAAACAATGTATTGCTGAGCTACAGGTTGGGACTGATCTGATGGTGCAGACATTTCATTGGTGCAAGCTGCGCAGCTGCACAGGGGCCTAAGCGATAAGGGGACCACTATCGCCTCCAAAGCAGGTGAGATTGTGCATTATAATGAACTATTGGGCTACAAAGGGCCCATATACTGTTCTTACATAGGGGCCCACTTATGTCTGTGTCCGCCAGTGCACAGGGCATATGCTCCTGGTCTATGGCTTGGTGCTCTGGTGTCTGCAGCCTGGAAATCATCACTTCCAATAGTATCTGGTTACTAAGGACACAGATATCACACAGTCCTGGAAGCAGTCTGTTATAGGACCGTCATGGCATGGCGGTAATATAGAGTCATTGTATTATGCAGTCACAGTATAGTGGTATTATGCAGTCACTGTATAGTGGTATTATACAGTCACAGTATGATGGTATTATGGTATTATGCACTCATAGTATAGTGGTATTATACAGTCACAGTATGATGGTATTATGCACTCATAGTATAGTGGTATTATACAGTCACAGTATGGTGGTATTATGCACTCACAGTGTGGTGGTATTATGCAGTCAATGTATTGTTGTATTATGCAGTCACAGTATGGTGATATTATACAGTCACAGTATAGTGGTATTATACAGTCACAGTATGATGGTATTATGCACTCATAGTATAGTGGTATTATGCAGTCACAGTATAGTGGTATTATGCAGTCACAGTATGGTGGTATTATGCAGTCACAGTATGGTGGTATTATACAGTCATTGTACGGTGGTATTATGTAGTCACAGTAGGGTGGTATTATGCAGTCACAGTATGGTGGTATTATGCAGTCATTGTACGCTGGTATTATGCAATCACTGTATGGTGGTAGTATACAGTCACAGTATGGTGGTATTATGTAGTCACTGTATTATGAAGTCACAGTATAGTGGTATAATGCACTCATTATATGGTGGTCTTATGCAGTCACTGTATGGTGTTATTATGCACTCACTGTATGGTGCTATTCTGCAGTCATTGTATGGTCGTATTATGCAACCACTGTATGTTGGTATTATGCAGTCACAGTATGGTGGTATTATGCAGTCATTGTATGGTGGTATTATGGAGTCACAGTATAGTGGTATTATGCACTCATTGTATGGTGGTATTATGTAGTCACTTTATGGTGGTATTATGCACTCACTGTATGGTGGTATTATGCACTCACTGTATGGTGGTATTATGCACTCACTATATGGTGGTATTATGCAGTCACAGTATAGTGGTATTATGCACTCACAGTATAGTGGTATTATACAGTCACAGTATAGTGGTATTATGCACTCACTGTATGGTGGTATTATGCAGTCACTGTATGGTGGTATTATACAGTCACAGTATAGTGGTATGCACTCACTGTATGGTGGTATTATGCAGTCACAGTATAGTGGTATTATGCAGTCACAGTATAGTGGTATTATACACTCACAGTATAGTGGTATTATACACTCACAGTATAGTGGTATTATACACTCACAGTATAGTGGTATTATGCACTCACTTTATGGTGGTATTGTGCAGTCACAGCATGGTGGTATTATGCAGTCACAGTATGGTGGTATTATGCAGTCTCTGTTTGGTTGTAATATTTGGTAATAAGGCAAACACACTAATCTTTTTATTCATTGTTTGTTGACTACCATTGTATTTACACATTAGTATCACAGAAACTAATATAGTCCACAGCCTTGTGGAAGTGATCCGTCCGGTTCCCCCTTAGCTGTTAAGCAACCATCCAGTTAATGAAGGTGAGAGTCAGGGCCCTTCTGGATTCCCTTGGATTCAATATATCAGATATGTTGGAGCCCACTGGTGGGTGCACAGGACGTCCCTGCCTCTCCGCCCAGGAGGCCCAGTCTGTAGAATGGTGTAATTCAGGGTGAACAACATGTGGGACTATTTTCAAGGGGTGTAATGTGTAATGCTGTTTTCAGGCGGTATAATCTGTCATTATTATGTTCAGAGGACTCATCTACTGATATTATACTCAGGGACAGAGTGTGTGGCGGTATTATATAGAGGGGGCTCATGTCAGTATTAATTTCAGGGAGGTATAGTGTGTGGCAGTGTTATATTGAGAAACAGAGTGTGTGGCTTTATTATATTTAGGTATTCAGGGGTGCAAAGTGTATGGCAGTATTATATTCAGGGCGCAGAGTGTGTAGCAGTATTGTATTCAGGAAGGTATAGTGTGTGGCAGTATTGTTTTTAGAAGGGCATTATGTGCGGCAGTATTGTACTAATGGTCAGAGTATGTTGTGATATGCAGAAGTAGTACTGTTGCTTTAAAAGCATTCAGCAACTATTAGAAGTAACACAAGCACATGAGACAGGAAGTGTTGTTCTCCAGAAGCATCCAGCAACTAAAGGGGTTAACACAGTCACAGGAGAAGGGGAGTGTTTTAGCAGGGCCCCAGGGGGATTGTGGGGAAGTTGTTTACTGTCTGGCTGGAGCCGAAGAGAAAGGTCCTGTGTGTTTTCTGCATCTGACAGAAGTGCCCCTGCAACTGAAAGGCTGCGTGCCCACTATGCATTTTTCAAGTGTTTTTGCCGCGGAATTTCCGCAGCGAAAACGCTTAAAAAACGCTTGGTAATACGTGCCCCATGGTCCCCAATGATAATCCGCATGTGGTGTGCACATGCTGCGGAAATTTCCACTGCGGATTATCATTGCGGAAAAATCCGCAGCATGTCCATTAATTTTGTGGACACGCAGTGTAATTGCCGCCATTGACTTGCATTGAATCGCTTAATATCCGCATGACTACATGTGCACATGCGGATATTAAGTGACGCGCCCCCTGGGCCAGTGCTGTAGTGCGGCGCACGTGTGCGCGGGGGAATACCCGGAGCCGGATCCGATGGGGGTAGTAGTCTCCGAGTGGCGGGGACCCGGTCCGTGCCCAGGGTGTCAAACTAAATGGCAGTCTATGGCAGTAGATGTTGTTTAAGTGTCGACTACGCCACCCGTTGATTTGCGGCCGCAAGGCCGCCGCTGCAAAACAGTCCGCTGAGGCCGGTGGTATGTGTGCAGCAATGGTGGCATAACCCCGAACGGGAGAGGTATGGCCTCAGGGCAGCTGGTGCGGGTGAAGGGAGTGAGAGAAAGGGCGTCCCGGTACCTTTAGTGCTGGTAGTACGATGGAACACAGAGACTGATGGCAGTTTTCAATGCTTTACTCACAGATGTTATCAGTGTCAGTCCTGCAGGTGATGACGACCCGAGCCGTGCTGCGTCCACCAGCTACGGGGCTCGACCAACCCCCAGGCAGTTCCAGAGTGTGACCTTGAACTCCTTTCTCCGTTCCTTTCTCTGGCCGTCCCCACTAGGGACCCACCCATGTCCAGCTTCCTCGGGCCTTCTGGTGGCGAAACCTATCTCCGGTTTCCCTGACCCTATGTGGCGTGCCTTCGTGGTGAGTGTAGTGAGTGGTCGCGCCAAGACGTGGCCACGACCTCCGGTTCCTGGCTGAGGATAAGTGGCCTCCACCAGTTCGGGATCCGGTACCCTGATCTGCCAACCCTTCACCCGTTTTAGCTCACTCGTGGGATCTCAGGGTTCCCTCTTCCTTCATGTCTCTGGGCCTTTCTCCAGGTTCCATTCCTCTTGTCTTTCTCTCTCTTGCTCCCTTCAGGAGCAGCACCCAGACAGGGCTGCTGCTCCCTGTCACTACTCTTCTCCTCTTCTTCTGTCTGACTCCACTGACTCACTCCTAAGATGGTGCCCACCTTTTATACTCCCTCTGACACCCGAGCCCAGGTGACTAGCCACCAATGGGCTCCTTCCTATGCCCAGAGTCCCTCCCCTCTCTGCTCCTGCACCACTGGGATATTCCCCCCCCCCCTCCCACTCCAGCCAGGGACAGACGCTGTCGTACCTGCACATTTATCTGGTGGGAGTACCGTTGATCTGTCCCCCGGAAATGGGATGTATGTGGTGCATGCAGCTGACAGAGTTCCAGTCCACACTCCATCCTTACCCGGGAGTGGAATACCACACCTCTGGTTCGAGGTGCAATACCCCTGTAGCAGCCGAGCCCTCGGGGTGCTACATTAAGCGATTCAATGTGCGGATGGTACCCGGGTCTGGAGAAGAGGAGACTCTCCTCCAGACCCGGGTACCATAGTACCTGTTAAAAAAAATAATTTAAAATAAAAATATACATTATACTCACCTTCCGATGTCCCCCGGTCTCCTCTATGGTGCGTCCTGGTTCCGTGGTGGCTCGCGATGGTGTAAAAAGACCTTCCATGACATCATTTAGTCATGTGACAGGTCCCGCGACCGCTGACGTCAGCGGTCGCGTGACCTGTCACATGACTAAATGACGTCATGGAAGGTCCTTTTACACCACCGCGAGCCGTACAAGAGACCGGACGCACCGGAGAGAAGACCGCGGGCCATCATTTTTTACCATTTTTATTCTTTTTTTTAACTATTAACTTGGTCACACTATATAAATCCATGGCAGTTGCATGGATTTATATAGTGTGACCAAGTTGTCAAGCACTTTTCCAAGTGATGCTAAAAGTGCTTGGAAAAGCGCTTGATAACCCACATGCAGAAATGCATGTGTAGCACCCCGAGGGCTCGGTTGCTACAGAGGTATTGCATCTCCCTCAGAGGTGCGATACCTCACTTCCAGGTAAGGATGGAGTGTGGATCAGGACCCCGACAGCTGCATGCACTAAACCACATTTCCGGGGGACAGGGCGACCGATATGCTCCTGAGATGAGCACGACAGTCCCTGTCCCTGGCTGGAGTGGGAGGGAGGGAACACCCAGGAAGGGGGAGCCCAGTAGTGCAGGGGCAGAGAGGAAGCAGTTCCTGGATGCACAAGAGAGAGATATAAAAGGTGGGGGCCATCTTAGTGAGTGAGTTCTGTGAGAGGAGAAGTCAGGGAGCAGAGCTGCTGCATGGCTCTGCTCCCCAGGCAGGCCCTGTCAGGAGGCCTAAGCCTGGAGAAAGAGAAAGAGAGGAAGGAGAGGGGAGCGGAGGAGGCTCCAGGAACAGAGGAACGAAGGGATCCCAGGGGTGCAGACCGGCCAGTCGCCACTGCACGCCCATATCTACCTGTGTAGAGGGGTCAGGCCAAGAGAGGGTACCGGATCCCTTACTAGTGGAGGCGCGAAACTACCCTCAGCTAGGAACCGGAGACTGCGACATTTCAAGTGGCGCAGCCCCTCGCTACACCCGCTAGGAAGGCACCATATAGGGTCCAGGGAAACGGAACGCACGTTTGCCCGCCAAGGCCCGAGGCAGCTGGACAGAAGCGTGGTCACTGGTATGGTATGACAGGCCAGAGGAAGGACACACAAAGGGGGTCCTGTGAAGCACTTCAGAGATACCTGGGAGTCGGTCGAGCCCCTCACCTGGTGAGCACAGTGCGACGTGGGCAGCCGGTACCTGGAGAAGTGGTCTGGAGTATAAGAACTGTGAGTAAAGGCCCTGGACTGCATCACTGACTCTGTGTCGTAACTGCTACTCCTGCACCATCACCCCCATCCTCCCTACACACTGCCCTGAGGCTATACTCCTCCAGTGAGGAGTTATACCACACTCTGCTGCACCCACAACACCAGCCTCAGCGGTCTGCCCTGCAGCGGAGGTTCGCCCTGACCGCAATCCACGGGTGGCGTAGTCGGACATTACCAGTAAATCCGCCACTGGTCTGACCACCCTGAGCCACGGGACCGGGTCATCGCCACGCAAGGACTACAACCCCCAGCATTCATCCTAAAAGGCCCGGTTCCGGGTTCCCCACGGCCCAGGGGGTGAGTCGCATGCAAAAACGCTTGACAAACGCTTCTACCTGGCAGGAAAAACGCATCTAAAATCCGCATGCGTTTTTCCTGCCAGGGAGATGCAGAAAAAATCTGCAGCATTTCTGCATCATGGGCACTTAGCCAAAAGGATTCAAGTCAGGAGTGAAGCTAAGCACAGGTAAGGTAGAGTTCCTGAACTAGCAGTGGAGAGTATTGTCAAGCAGAAAGATAAGGGCTGTAAGAAATGGTGTCACAGGGATCATCTCCCTCAGCAAACCCTCCCCCCTCCTCCATCTCACTGTGCTGTAAAGAATGCTGTGTTCATTAATGAGCCTTTCATTAGAACTGTGCTATCCTGTACTACAGGGAAGACTGTGAACAGCTGTGCTGCTAAGGAAACTGTACTGTTTGTCACTGGAGCCGTTGCTCATAAGACTTAACTTGCACTGGCCGTGCGGCTTCTTATTAAATGCTACTGTTCTACCGTTTATGAGGACTCTTGTCAAGTGTGTCTGGTCAGCAAGTGAAACAATCTATGTGTCTGTGCCTGAGGGTCAATACCCCTGTGTGCCTGAGAGAAGCTGCAGCACATGGTCTATGGTCGCCCTGAGTAACAGTTCCCCCAGGATTCCAAAGAATCGGCGTGTGTGTAACATTGATGGCCCATACGGGGAGTCCTGAGCGGGAATTAGCGTGTAGAGGGAGAAGAGGAAAAGTATCTCGAAAAACACAGCAGCATAGCACCTCAACTGAATTCTGCTACACCAGTTAAATGGGGACCAGTCCAAAAGAAAACTCACTAGCAGCAATGGACGTGGAAATACAAATGGACAGAATTAGTGAGCTGCTTCTTCAGTTAACTTGTGAAGAATTGAGAACAGTAGCAGAACATATAAAGATGTCAGAAGAACAGATTTCTAAAGCACACAACCGCAGACAACTGTTAGCTGCCATTAATGCAAAAATGGATGAACTGGGGGAGAAAGAGGCTGAAGACGTCATGGGGACGTTCCTTCAGGAACTAACACAGTTTCTAACCAGGTTGAAGTTTGAGGATGGAGGGGCGGCACCAATTACCAAAAGCGGGAATCTCCGTCCACAGATTGTACTACAGGAATTGAAAGAACAATTCAAAGCCCTAACAACAGCCCTGCAGGAATTGACCAAAACCTCTGAACGGGTGACTGTGGGACACAAGAGCCCAAGCGAGCCTTTTAAATGAAGAATGGAGAAGGCGTTACCTGCCACATACCTGCCTTCGGTCGCTAAAAGAACTCTTAGGACCAGTGGAACTCCACGGCAAAGCTGTCAACCAGACCGAAATCCCTTTCATAGGCTGGGTGGAAGTGACTTTCCAACTGAGGGCCACGAAGAACAGCAACACCATTGAGCTTTTGGTACCTTTTCTCGTGACCAGTGATCAGAATGTGGCAGAGGATCCTATCCTGGGTTATAATGTAATCAGTGAGGTCATCACGAAACACAAGTCAGGGACGCTGATGGTGGATGCAATTGCCACATCACTTGCCATACCCAACACTGTGGCGGAAAATGTGATTCATAGAGTAAAGAAAGCACAGAATACAATGGATCTAAAAGAAGTCAAGGTAGGCTGGCGCCCAGCCATCATCCCTGCAAACCAAATGGTGGGGGTGAAGTGTGGAGTCTGGGTAGAACCGGGAAGAAAAGTCCAGAAAAGACTGTTTGTGCCAAAAGACTCTTCAGAACTTCCGGAAGCCCTAGTTTAAGGTGAGACTGTGCTTACGATTCCTACTGGTGGGTTTGTTCGAATGACAGTACCGGTGATGAATACTATGAAACACGAAATTAGACTGTATCCAAAGACTGTGTTAGGTCACATTGAAACAGTTAAAACCGTATATCCAGCCAGTGTGAGACCCGCCAAGGGGACTACAATGAATTCAGTCTCCCCACCAAGGAACAGGAGTTGCCCAGGGGAAGAAATTGCACGACCCACCTCGGAGTCCTGGGATCCCCCAGTACCCCTGAAACACTTGTGTGCTGAAGATTGAGCGGTAGCAAAACAGATGCTGAGAGAAGAGTGACATGCATTCTCCAAAGATGACTCTGATATACGCTGTATCTCATCATTGCAGCTGAAAATCAATTTGAAAGACACGACTCCAGTAACCAGAAGTTACGTGTCTGTGCCGAAACCATTACACCGTGAAGTGAAAGAGGATTTACAAGACCTAATCAACAGAGGTTGGGTCCAAAAGTCGAAGTCGTCTTATTCCTCTCCTATTGTTTGTGTTAGTAAGAAGGACGGTACTTTGAGACTCTGCTGTGATTACCGGGAACTAAACCGAAAGTCAGTACCTGATCGGCGCCCAATACCAAACATCCAAGATATGCTGGATAGCCTATCAGGAAGTACCTGGTTCTCAGTCCTCAATCAGGGTAAGGCATACCACCAAGGGTTTGCCAAAGAGTCCAGTAGACCCTAGACAGCATTCATCACACCGTGGGGATAATATGAGTGGATCCGCATACCGTTTGGGCTCAGTTCAGCTCCAGCAGAATTCCAGAGGAGCATGGAGACATGTTTAGAAGGATTGAGGGACGATATCTGCCAGCCGTACTTGGGTGACAATGTGGTACACAGCAAAACCTTCCAGGAGCATGTTGAACACGTGAGGACCATATTACACCGGTATCAACAACATGGAGTTAAGTTAACCCCAAAGAAGAGTGAACTGTTCAAAAGGCAAGTCCAATTTCTAGGGAAAATTGTGTCCGGAGAAGGCTATACCATGGACCCAGCAGAAGTCGCTCCGGTACTGGCCTTAAAAAAGACAAGCAGCCCTATACCGTTGGGAAGTTGAGGCAGATATTAGGATTCCTCTCCTACTATTGTACTTACATTCGGAGCTTCTCCAGGATTGCTGCCCCACTATACCTCCTCTTGGGATGGACAACAAAGACAACAACACCCTCGGAGAAAAAGAAGAACGTGGGTAGGACCGGGCTTAAAAGAAACAACGCTGTTTTGTCCCAACAGCCCATTCTCTGGACAGCAGACTACCAGGAGGTATTGGAAGAACTAATACACTACCTGATAAAACCATCCATCTTGGGATATCCTGATTTCAATTTACCATTTGTTCTTCATTGTGACGCTTCTCAAGTTGGACTGGGAGCTGCCCTGTATCAGCATCAAGATGGAAAATTGAGAGTCATCGTTTACGGTTCTAGAACATTGACAGATGCCGAGAAGAATTACCATCTACATTCCGAAAAATTGGAGTTCCTGGCACTGAAATGGGCTATCTCTACTATCTCTACTACAGCAGAGAGTTTGAGGTATACACTGACAACAAACCTTGTACCTATGTCCTTACTACAGCCAAACTGAATGCAATGGGTCAGAGATGGGTCGCTGAACTAGCTGATTTCAATTTTAGCATCAAGTACTGGCCAGGAAAATGCAATGCGGATGCTGACGGATTGTCAAGAATGCCACTAGAGCCTGAGGAGTTCATGCAAGAATGCTCGGAGGAAATCAGTCTTGAAGCAATTGAGAGCACTACCCAAGCAGTACAAGCTTATTAGGAGAAAGACACACCATTGTGGTGTCTGATGACAGTGGAAACCACTATAAAAGCGGGAGAACAAGATCACCCCCGGTCTATTCAACAACTACCAAAAGGGAAAATCCGTAAAGCACAACGGGAAGATCAGATAAGTGGTAGAATACTACTTTATGTGCACCAAAATCGGTTTCCAAGTAAACGACAGAGAGACAATGAGTCACCAGCAGTATCTGTTTTAATTAAAGAATGGACGAAGCTCTACCTCAGTGAAGACGGTATCCTGTATCGTAAAGGAGGACAAAACCGGCAGTTGGTACTACCCAGAGTATTCCGTAGGTTGGTCTTCAAAGAACTCCATGAAAACATGGGACACCTGGGAGTGGAAAGGAAAACCAACTTCATCCGTGAACGTTTCTTCTGGCCGTACATGCAGAGAGATATTGAGAGGTACGTGACCAGGGAGTGTGGGTGTCTGAAAGATAAACGTCCCAACACATCAACCCGTGTACCTATGGGCAACATCCAAACTACATATCCATTTGAGATGGTTTCAATAGACTTTCTACATCTCGAGACGTGCAAGGGTGGTTACGAATACATCTTGGTGGTGATGGACCATTTAACTCGATTTGCTCAAGCATATGCCACCACCAATAAATCAGGTCGAACAGCGGCAGAGAAGATCTTCAATGATTTTGCTTTGAGGTTTGGGTTCCCTACGAGGTTACACCAGGACCAAGGAAGAGAATTTGAGAACCAGCTCTTTGCCAAGCTAGGAAAGTACTGTAGAATTCAGAGATCCCACACAACGCCCTATCACCCAGAGGGTAATGGACAAGTGGAACATTTTAACTGGACATTATTGTCGATGTTGTGCACTTTAACCGCTGATGAGAAGAAAGATTGGAAGAGTTCTCTGTCAAAAGTGGTACATACCTATAACTGTACAAAGAGCGATGCAACCGGTTACTCACCCTTTTTCCTATTGTATGGACAATCGCCAACACGGCCAATCGACAGTTTGATACTCCGGTATCAGAGACTTACAGAGTGTATCCGAAGTACGTTCGGAAATGGAAGGAACGGATGGCAGAGGCCTACAACATAGCGTCCAAAGTGGTTACGCAAGGACAGAGCAAGAGTAAGGAGTACTATGATCGAAAATGTTATGGAGCAGAATTGGCACCGGGAAGCCAGGTGCTAGTCAAGAACGTATGTGAGAAAGGCGGTCCAGGAAAACTTTGTTCGTACTGTGAAGACAAGGTGTATGTGGTCGTAAGGAGGAAAGCTGATGACAGCCCAGTGTATGAAATCCAATTGGAAACGGGAGACAAGAAAACCAGAATAGTCCATCGGAATTTACTACTACCCTGTGATTATCTCCCACCACAACAAGACTTCCCAGAAGTAGACCGACATTGTCCGAGATCAACTAAGGGACCACCACAGACTGAAGCTCCGGAGGTGGATAGTGACCTTGAAAGTTCCGATGGAGAAGAACACACCGTTGTATTTCTCGGACCGGCAAGGAGAAGGAAGTACCATCCTCAGGAGAGTGAACTAAGTCCTGAGGCTCCAGAGTTCGTACCAAGGCGTACAGATGAAGTCCAATTCAGATCTGATGATCGATCACTGGCCCCTGAAGAGACCGATCGACACTCAGGAGGAGCGAAATTACCAGACCGTTCTGAAACAAGTGACTCAGGAGAAGTACAAGAACTTACAGAGGCAGCTCCAAGACCATCTGAGGAATCACGGGTAATGAGTGCGGCGGAAGAAACTCCTGTGACTGAAGAACCCGTGGTCTCTGAGGAACAACCCACCAGGAAGATGTCGACTCGAGAAGTGAGGAGGCCCGTGATGCTGACGTATGAGACACTTGATGAACCGAGTCAAGTGCCAAGGACTGTCAACTGAAACCAGGTATCTCTGCCTGCGGACCAGGTAAGCCCACTTGAGTGGTATTCACCACCGAGAGGCAGTATGGAAGATGTTGCCTACTGGAAAGACTTGTTTTCATGCTTTGATTTTTCTTAAAAGACTTTGTAGAAACAAAGAACTGTTAAAACATAGCTAGAGAGAGCTGGTTAAAGACGTACGAAAAGCTCCAGCTGAAGAGATGCTGATTGTTTTAATTGTGTTAATTGTTTATTTCTTACAGGCATCCTACAAGAAAAAGGTCATAAGATTAGGTTGTTATCAATGTTTATGAACGTTATACCAATTTCACAATGCCAATTTGTATATACAACTTTCACCACTGTCTCAGAATTGGTAAGATTGACAAATTAAGACAAATGTCGAGGATGACATTCAAAAAGGAGGGAAGAGTGTGACATGCAGTAGTAGTGCTGTTGCAGAGTGTGACATGCAGAAGTAGTGCTGTTGCTTTAAAAGCATTCAGCAACTATTAGAAGTAACACAAGCACATGAGACAGGAAGTGTTGTGCTCCAGAAGCATCCAGCAACTAGAGGGGTTAACACAGTCACAGGAGAAGGGGAGTGTTTTAGCAGAGCCCCAGGGGGATTGTGGGGAAGTTGTTTACTGTCTGGCTGGAGCCGAAGAGAAAGGTGGTGTGTGTGTTCTGCATCTGACAGAAGTGCCACTGCAACTGAAAAGGATTCAAGTCAGGAATGAAGCTAAGCACAGGTCAGGTAGAGTTACTGAACTAGCAGTGCAGAGTATTGTCAAGCAGAAAGATAAGTACTGTAAGAAACTCACTGTGCTGTAAAGAATGCTGTGTTCATTAATGTGCCTTTCATTAGAACTGTGCTATCCTGTACTACTGGGAAAATTGTGAATTGCTGTGCTGCTAAGGAAACTGTACTATTGGTCACTAGAGCCGTTGCTCATATGACTTAACTTGCACTGGCTGTGCGGCTTCTTATTAAATGCTACTGTTCTACCGTTTATGAGGACTCTTGTCAAGTGTGTCTGGTCAGCAAGTGAAACAATCTATGTGTCTGTGCCTGAGGGTCAATACCTCTGTGTGCCTGAGAGAAACTGCAGCACATGGTCTATGGTCGCCCTGAGTAACAGTTCCCCCAGGATTCCAAAGAATTCATGTAATCTGTCTCGCCCCTATCTGAACCTAGCGGCATGCGTGTAACAATGTGGCAGTATTATATTCAGGGGGCAGTGTGTATGGCAATACTATATTCAGGGGGCCAAGTGAATGGCAATATTATATTCCATGGGGCAGAGTGTATGGCAATATTATATTCAGGGGGGCCGAGTGTATGGCAATATTATATTCAGGGGGCAGAGTGTATGGCAGTATTATATTCAGGGGGGCCGAGTGTATGGTAATATTATATTCAGGGGACAGAGTGTATGGCAGTATTATATTCAGGGGGCAGAGTGTATAGCAGTATTATATTCAGGGGGGCTGAGTGTATGGCAATATTATATTCAAGGGGGCAGAGTATATGGCAGTATTATATTCAGGGGGGCATAGTGTATGACAGTATTATATTCAGAGGAGCAGAGTGTATGGCAGTATTATATTCAGGGGGGTGCGAGTGTATGGCAGTATTATATTCAGGGGGCAGAGTGTATGGCAGTATTGTATTCAGGGGGGCTGAGTGTATGGCAGTATTATATTCAGGGAGGCAGAATGTATGGCAGCATTATATTCTGGGGGGAGGAGTGTATGACAATATTATATTCAGAGGCAGAGTGTTATATTCAGGGGGAGGAGTGTATGGCAGCACACTTCAGGATGTAGAGAGTATTGCAGTATTGTATTCAGAGGAGTATGTGGCAGTATTTTTATTTTCAGGTAGCACAGCATGTAGCAGTACTAATTTCATGGAAGCACAGCCTGGATGTTACCGAATGGTAATTGATTTTAATAATAATAGTAGGAATCTTTTTTATAGAAATGCTACAAGCAAAGTACAAAACCTGTTGTTAAAAATGTTAATCCGACCCTGAGTGGACTGATGCATCATAATCCGTTCCATGGATAAAAAACATACAGCAAAAAAGCCCTTATGCAGCCTTATTCAATCACTAAGGTGGAGCGATATTATTTAGTCACTGTAACTTGATTTAATCCGTGTATATAGGTATAATTTGATCACTATATGGCTATAATTTAGTAGCATGCCATTTATCATGACGGTGGTCCAGAACCTCTAGGTGCCCTAGATGTTTTCAGAGCCGACGCCAATATTTACCAATTCAAATTTTGATATAATTTTAGAATTCCAAGATTCTTCTGGAACCTCCCTTGGTGTATCATTAGGAGACATTGCTTACAGACCTTTCCATGGCGCAAAAGAAACTTCCTGACAGTCATCAGTTACTATGAACTTGAACTAACAAACTCTCAGGAGAGACGACTCTGGGCCAGCAGCGGCTATGAGATAACTAGACTTTCAGCTGTTGATGGATCCATTTTACTGTTCCACCCTTCCGATCGCTTAGAAAAATTACATATTATTCTGTTATAGGTTTCCAGGACAGGAAATCTTTTCTTTATTACATTTCATTTGACCTTTTTCTTCTAATTTTTCTTTGGTTGTACTATTACCCCATTCACTGAATCTAAAATGTTCAAAGTCATCTGGGTAAAACAAGCAGAGGTTAAAGAGTAAATGTAACTTTCTTATTATTATTTAATTATTGATCAGCATTTGTAAAATTATGAATTTTTGTAATATACTTCATTACTTTATTTTGTTTTCATCTATACTTAAAGTATTGTTTTATTTGTCTAGTTCATGCTGGTTTAATAGCTGATTTGAACTGCATGTCTATCTAAGGCCACGGCCCCACTATCAGTATTTGGTCAATATTCGGTCAGTATTTTTCTCAGGAGTGGGAGCCAAAACCAGGTGAGGAACAATCAGAAAAAAGGTATAATAGAAACAAGTCACCAATTCTGCATTTATCACCCACTCCTGAGAAAAAATACTGACCGAATACTGACCACATACTGATACTTGGACCGTGGCCTCAGATCTGTACTCAGATCGTTATCTCCTCTGCGCCATACTCAGACTTTAATTATTTTCTATCTGAGTGTGGGGAAAGGAGCAGAGAATATTACTCTTGGAGTACAGGTTAAATCAGCTACCAAAACAGCATGAACTAGGCTGACAAAATAGCACGTTGTTAAAGATAGAGGAAAGCAAAAATAAAGTCATGAAGTTTATTACAAAGATTCATAACTTTACAAAGGTTGATGAATAATTAAATTAAGAAAAAGTTTGGTTATTCCTTAATTGTCACAATATCTTGTAAATCATGTTAATTATATTTGACCTCAGCTACATATTAACATTTCTGAAGTTTTGTTCCAGTTATACTGTAGAATTCCTTGTTTATTATTATGCTTTGCTTATAATAGCGCCATCATATTCCACAGCGCTTAACATACATTATCACCATTGTCCCCAATGGGGCTCAGAATCGAAATCCCCTATCAGTATATCTTTGGAGTGTGGGAGGAAACCGGAGAACCCGGAGGAAACCCATGCAAACACGAGGAGAACATACAAATTCATTGCAGATGTTGTCCTTGGTGGGATTTGAATCCAGGACCCCAGCGCTGCAAAGTAACAGTGCTAACCACTGAGCCACCGTGCTGCCTTTATATTAAAAAAGAAGACAATAAAAGACCCATGCATTTGAATAGAAGTTCTATCAAGGCTTTGTACAAAATGGAACCATGGTAAGAACATGGGTATGAGGACTCAAATTCTGTCTGTATTGTGAACCCTGCTTTGTCCATGTTGGGCATTGCAACTGGAAAAATATGAATGTATGGACAACCCAGGAAGAGCCTGGTGCAGGCTATTAGGTGTAAATGTTGACGTTGGTGCACTACACCACTAGGTAGTGAGGGGCAGTAGATACAAGGGTGGAGATAAAAGAAGAGGTTTGACGCCAGTAAGGGAGAGTATGGCTGGTGCCCTATTGGAGCTACCGATGGCCTGAGAGTTAGTTAGGTCTGAGGCTTGTTCAATGAAGGAGCATTAGTAGACTGAAGAGAAATGCCAGCTGAGGATTAGCATTGGGCTGAAAGTCAGTAGGTGTATGGCGGGGTCTGCACAGAGTGCCATGTGCAGATTTACCTGGTATATTTTGGTATGTTTTTGGAAGGAAAGCAGTTTGGCCGCTTCACTGGGCAAGGCAATGCTGTCACGAAAGCAGATGGGAAGCTAATACAGTGACTGCTTGTGAAAACAGTGGCTAGTGGGGCAGGCCATAGATGAGGATGGTGGGCAGTGTTCTGTGCAGGCGTCATCAAAGTCTCATAGCTTGGGTGGGGTTAGCACCAGCATAGTCTGCTGCATCTGTGGAGATAATAACACCTAAAAGGAACGGGATAGGCTATAGCTTGGTTTAATATAAGTCAGTTACAATTGCAAAAATCAAAATGATTCAACCCCCAAATTTGCAAATTAGGTGTACCGGTATTAATGAAATGTACAAAATTTCTGCTGTTTGCAATAAAGTGACCCAACAAGAACAAGTTAAATATCTAAATACAATTAATACAATGACTAGTGCATTCTCAGAATCATTCAACCCCTTCTTGATGCTTTTCAACAAGTGGTTGAATAATTCTAATAATTCTAAGAATATAGTAGTCATTAAAGACGTTCTGTCACCAAGTCAAACATTTTGTTGCTGTCTATCCCCTGAAAATTCAGTCTAATTTTATTTTTTATAACCACCATACGGTTCCAGAGATATGTTTTTTTTTATTTTGTGATCATTTTTATGGTCTTTGGGGGCAGGGCTCACATGATCCTCAGGGGTGTGTCTTTAGGCTGCGCTGCATTAGTGCCACGCCTCCTTGGTAATGACCATAAAAAGAAGCACTAAATAAAAAAGCCCATATCTCTGGAACTGTATCGCAGGAATCTGTCAGTAAGATCAACTCTCCTAATCCGTCTATATGGGCATGTTGGTCATAGGAAGCTGAATAAAATGATACCTTGTTATCTGCAATCTGATGTCTCATTCCAGAGAAATCCACATTTTTCTTTTTATGTAAATCAGCTGTTAAGATCTATGGGCCGGACATAGATCTCCCTGAGAATCTGCCTCCAGAGATTATTTTAAATGAAAGGAGGAGATACCAGTGTGAGACATGTAATGACTGACAGTCTGCTCTCCTAACTAACAGATTCCCTATAAGTGTGTCCTAGGTAGTAAAGAATAGTAAGGCTCTTACACGTGGGACGTGGTTGGTAGAGGCTTGGTTGTGGAAATAGGAGCACATTCATTTACATCTTGTACAAAGAGGTGCACCTTGTTTGTTTAATCCATGGATTTTCAAGGAATTGCGAATTTGACCTGTTTCTAGTTAGTACCAGAGGCTTCTTGCATTGTTGGGATTCCTATGGATCTCTAAACACCTGTAATCTCACACTACACGTAAGTCTGTAATGTAAACAATAGAAAAAGTCACAAGAAGAACTTCCCATCAATTAACTTAATATGCAAAGATAGTAGATATTATAAGCAGATGTCAAAACTAGACAATCAATATGTCAGCAATGTTCCCTCATAGCCTTTGTAGCTAGTGGGC
This sequence comes from Phyllobates terribilis, assembly GCF_046119375.1. Taxonomy (NCBI): domain Eukaryota; kingdom Metazoa; phylum Chordata; class Amphibia; order Anura; family Dendrobatidae; genus Phyllobates; species Phyllobates terribilis. The sequence goes on from NW_027362773.1 coordinate 114,769,713, forward strand.
AATTAGGGAACATTAGAACACAGATGAATAATGTCATAAAGTGCCAAAATAATTAGAGGTGTGCACTGCACAAACAATTACGATGTGACACACAGTGTCCAGATAAACAGTGACATATAGTGTCCAGATAAACAGTGACATATAGTGTCCAGATAAATAAAGCATAGCGCTTGCAGATATATAGTGCATACAGTGTCCAGATAAATAAATCAGACAGTTTATATACACATAAATATATATACAGTACAGACCAAAAGTTTGAACACACCTCATTTAAAGATTTTTCTGTATTTTCATGACTATGAAAATTGTACATTCACACTGAAGGCATCAAAACTATGAATTAACACATGTGGAATTATATACTTAACAAAAAAGTGTGAAACAACTGAAAATATATCTTATATTCTAGGTTCTTCAAAGTAGCCACCATTTGCTTTGATGACTGCTTTGCACACTCTTGGCATTCTCTTGATGAGCTTCAAGAGGTAGTCACCAGAAATGGTCTTCCAACAATCTTGAAGGAGTTCCCAGAGATGCTTAGCACTTGTTGGCCCTTTTGCCTTCACTATGTGGTCCAGCTCACCCCAAACCATCTCGATTGGGTTCAGGTCTGGTGACTGTAGTGGCCAGGTCATCTGGCGTAGCACCCCATCACTCTCCTTCTTGGTCAAATAGCCCTTACACAGCCTGGAGGTGTGTTTGCGGTCATAGTCCTGTTGAAAAATAAATGATGGTCCAACTAAACGCAAACCGGATGGAATACCATGCCGCTGCAAGATGCTGTGGTAGCCATGCTGGTTCAGTATGCCTTAAATTTTGAAGAAATCCCCAACAGTGTCACCAGCAAAGCACCCCCACACCATCACACCTCCTCCTCCATGCTTCACGGTGGGAACCAGGCATATAGAGTCCATCTGTTCACCTTTTCTGCGTCGCACAAAGAAACGGTGGTTGGAACCAAAGATCTCAAATTTGGACTCATCAGACCAAAGCACAGATTTCCACTGGTCTAATGTCCATTCCTTGTGTTCTTTAACCCAAACAAGTCTCTTCTACTTGTTGCCAGTCCTTAGCAGTGGTTTCCTAGCAGGTATTTTACCATGAAGGCCTGCTGCACAAAGTCTCCTCTTAACAGTTGTTGTAGAGATGTGTCTGCTGCTAGAACTCTGTGTGGCATTGACCTGGTCTCTAATCTGAGCTGCTGTTAACCTGCAATTTCTGAGGCTGGTGACTCGGATAAACTTATCCTCAGAAGCAGAAGTGACTCTTGGTCGTCCTTTCCTGGGGCGGTCCTCATGTGAGCCAGTTTCTTTATAGCGCTTGATGGTTTTTGCAACTGCACTTGGGGACATTTTCAAAGTTTGCCCAATTTTTCGCACTGACCGACTTTCATTTCTTAAGGTAATGATGGCCACTCGTTTTTCTTTACTTAGAATTTGTATTATGGCAAGAAAAAAGCAGCTAACAGTCTATTCAGTAGGACTATCAGCTGTGTATCCACCTGACTTCTGCACAACACAACTGATGGTCCAAACCCCATTTATAAGGCAAGAAATCCCACTTATTAAACCTGACAGACCACACCTGTGAAGTGAAAACCATTTCCGGTGACTACCTCTTGAAGCTCATCAAGAGAATGCCAAGAGTGTGCAAAGCAGTCATCAAAGCAAAAGGCGGCTACTTTGAAGAACCTAGAATATAAGACATATTTTCAGCTGTTTCACACTTTTTTGTTAAGTATATAATTCCACATGTGTTAATTCATAGTTTTGATGCCTTCAGTGGGAATGTACAATTTTCATAGTCATGAAAATACAGAAAAATCTTTAAATGAGAAGGTGTGTCCAAACTTTTGGTCTGTACTGTATATAAATATTGTGCACACAGTATCCACATAAATAAAGCATAGAGCTTGTAGATATATAGTACAGTGTCCAGATAAACCGTGTCATATAGTATCCAGATAAAGCAGACAGCTTGCAGATATATAGTGCATAGATAGTGTCCAGATAAATAAAGCAGACAGCTTATAGATATATTGTACATACAGCGTCCAGATAAACAGCATATAGTATCCAGATAAATGAAACAATGAAGCATAGAGCTTGCAGATATATAGCGCATACAGTGTCCAGATAAATTATAGACCTTGCAGATATAGGATGCTTACTGTGTCAAGATAAATAAAGCAGACAGCTTGTCGATATATTTAGTGCATGCAATGCCCAAATAAATAAAGCATAACACTTGCAGATATATAGTGCACACAGTGTCCAGATGTAATGTGCTAAACAGCATTCAGATAAATAAAGCATAGCCCTTACAGATACTGTATATAGTGCATACACTGTCCAGATAAATAAAACATAGCCCTTACAGATATATAGTGCATACACTGTCCAGATAAATAAAGCATAGCCCTTACAGATACTGTATATAGTGCATACACTGTCCAGATAAATAAAACATAGCCCTTACAGATATATAGTGCATACACTGTCCAGATAAATAAAGCATAGCCCTTACAGATACTGTATATAGTGCATACACTGTCCAGATAAATAAAACATAGCCCTTACAGATATACAAGTGCATACACTGTCCAGATAAATAAAGCATAGCCCTTACAGATACTGTATATAGTGCATACACTGTCCAGATAAATAAAACATAGCCCTTACAGATATACAAGTGCATACACTGTCCAGATAAATAAAACATAGCACTTGGAGATATATAGTTCATAGAGTGTCCGGATAAAATGTGGCAAACAGCATTCAGATAAATAAGCATGCACCATGCTAATAAAGAGTGAATATAGCTTTTAGATAAATAGCATTATACAATGTCTAGTCAATTAGTGTTAATATGAAGAGTGCCATAAAGTATAAATATAGATAATGATACACAGCATTAGTAGCGTATATATACTGGGTGCAGGGGTTGCAGTCACTTTGGAGCCTACGGGGGCCCAAAAGTTCCCTTTGACCCATATGAGACAAAAGAATAGTATCTAAGACCCCTGGTAGTTGGGGGCCCTTTTGGGGACTTTACATTGGGGTCCACAAATGTCATCCATATAATGCCTTAAAAATATTCAATATCATGACTTTCCCCAACAACAATAACATTGCAGAGACTGTTCCATAGATCAGAATGCAATTCATAAAAATAACTGCCCCATTGCCCATGCTGCGGAAATGTAGGGAAGGGATTTCCAGTTACAGCAAATCTGCTCCATGTGAACATACAAATACATAATACAATATATGCTGATATATCTGACACTGACATTTTATAGTACATGTATTCAGAATATGTTTTAGAATATATTTTTCTTGAACCAGAAAATGTGCAGAATTTCTTTTTATTATAGATACTGAAATTAATTTTTTTTTACAGACTACTTGTGAATTTATAAATAATTGGCCAACTTGACTCCAAACCTTCCATTATTGATAATGTGGGAGTTTAACACCCACCACGCCTGGAAAGAAGAACTGTGTATACTTCACATCTGTAGTCAGACAATCTAGGCATGCTTTATATGCAATGAAACAATGATGTAACTATTAGAACCGCAGCTACTAAAACATTCAGCATCTCGGCGGTGCGAGTCTGAATGTGTTACTGCATACCACATGAAACCCAGCCTGTCCTAGGCTTCTTCCTATTTTTCATGATGTTGGTACAGTCACATCTAATAATTCCCACGCCCAGTGAGAATTCCATCAAAATCTGTCAACTATCGAATACATACTATCATACCCCTGACAAAATGATCAAGCACTTGCTTAGCCATACCGCACCTTGTCTATTCTAAATATCCTAAATACCCTAATTACCATTTGACATACACACAAGAAAAAAAATTCCCTTTACAGTCAGGTTCACGTTTTGCCTATTTGGTGCAGATTTTACACATGCATTTTTTAAGCTGAAAAAAAATCCACACTTATACATGCGTTTTTATGTGCAAAACAATGGAAAGCCAGCAATTTCCATCAAAATGAAGCCATACTCAGCAAAAACTGGTTACAATATCAACATAGTGCAAGATGCAGACTGGCTCCAGTTATGTCAGGTGGAGGGAGCAGGTCACGGTTTAATCTGCTGATTGAGGTTCACCAATGGAATGAATGGGTAAAATCTAGAGATGAGCGAACATTAACTGTAAAGTTCGGGGCTCGCACCGGGCACCTGGTGTCCGGTGCTGAACTCTGAACACGGACGTCTCCTGGAAGTCTGCTTTAGTGTTCGGAGTCTGGAAGAGAGAGGGATAGATAGAGAGAGAGAAAAAGAGAGAGGAAGAGAAAAAGAGAGAAGAAAACTAATGTCATAGTGTTCCAGAAAAGAAAGCAGAAACCAGCAGGCCATTTCCCCTTCATAATAGACAGCTGTCCACTTATAGAAACCAATGAGTACACCTACCTGGGCCTAGAACTCAGCTTTAACCCCTTTGAAGCCTGGGGCGTATTAGTACGCCCCAGGCCATCACCCCCTGTTCAGCGCGGGCTCCGGCGCTGAGCCCGCACTGAACCGTGCCCGCAACAGCCACGGGTAGAATCGTGATCCACCCACGGCTGTCAATCTCTGACAGCGGCATTTAACAGTGCTGGAAGCGCGTCACTTACCCCGCCCATCGGTGACCCCGTCACGTGGTCACGGGTCACTGATGGGTGGACATGACAACCCTGGGTCTGCAGCAGACCCTAGTGGTTGTCATGTAATGATCGCTATAAGCGCCACCTAGTGGTCGGCGCTCATAGCACAGGAGCATTTCTGCTACATATATGTGATTTGCTCATCACCTCTATGTAGCAGAGGCGATTGGACAGTTGCTGCTTCTAGTCTCCTAGACTATAGAAGCATGCAAAAAGTGTAAAAAAAAAAGTTTTTAAAAATATTAAAAAAAAATTAAAAAATATAAAAGTTTAAATCACCCCCCTTTCGCCCCATTCAAAATAAAATATATAAAAAAAAACACCCACGTACACATATTTGGTATTACTGCGTTAAGAATCACCCGATCTATTAATATAAAAAAAGAATTAATCCAAACGGTAAACAGCGTAACGAGAAAAAAATTCTAAACGCCAGAATTACGTTTTTTGGTCGCCGCAACATTGCAATAAAATGCAATAACGGGCAATCAAAACATCGGATCTACCCCAAAATGGTATCAATAAAAATGTCAGCTCGGTGCGCAAAAAATAAGCTCTCACCCGGCCCCAGATCCTGAAAGATGGAGACGCTATGGGTCTCAATCTGTGGTATTGCACTTGTTTTGCAATTTCACTGCACTTGGAATTTTTTCCCGTTTTCTAGTACATGATATGGTAAAACCAGTAATTTCATTCAAAAGTACAACTCGTCCTGCAAAAAATAAGCCCTCACACGGCCATATTGACCAAAAAGTAAAAACGATATGGCTCTGGGAACAAGGGTAAGCAAAAAACGAAAATGCAAAAACGGAAAATTCCGGGTCCTTAAGGGGTTAAGCAAGCCATACAGTTGCTGAAAGACAAGGCATGAAAAGCCTTCTATGCCATCAGAAGACGTCTGTACCATTTCAAGGCACCTGTAACTGTCTGGCTAAAAATCTTTGATACCATCATTGCCCCAATCCTTCTGTACAGCAGCGAAGTCTGGGGTCCAGTCTCATACCCAAACTGGTCAAAGTGGGACGCTGGACCAACAGAAATATTCCACCTAGAGTTCTGTAAACACCTCCTCCAAGTCCATCGGAGCACATCAAACAGCGCCTGCAGGGCAGAGCTGGGCAGATTCCCGCTACACCTTGTGATCCAGGGGAAGGCGCCATCATTCAAGGCTCATCTACAAAGTAGTAGTCCCATCTCCTACCATCACAAAGCCTTGCTACACCAGGAAGCCCCAGGAGAACGAAGCCTCCCCAACACAAATCACCGCAAACCAGCCTGACCAAGCCACCAACCTGCATGGCCTGACAAAAGGGGATATCCGGAAGATGGTACACAATGGCAAAGAGGAATATCTCAGCGTCTGGAGGAACGACGTTACCAAATCACAGAAACTGACAGTATACCAGAACCTACAGAGGGAATACAAACTGGCCCCATATCTAGAGAAACTCGCAAACTCCAAAGAGCGACAGATCCTGAGCCGGTACAGACTGAGCGCCCACAGCCTACTCATCCAGTCCGGACAGCATCAACAGAACTACATGCCTCAAGAGTGCAGACTCTGCCAGCAGCGCCCCCAGGAGGCCGTGAAGGATGAGGCCCACTTCTTGCTGAGGTGCCCCAAATACTCCACAGTAAGGGACACTCACTTCAGGAGACTGTCCGATCTCCTCCCAGACTTCACCTCCATGGAGGAGGAAGGCAAACTGCCTATACTACTGGGGGGAAGAGGAAAGTGCAGCGGCCATAGCAGCACAATATGTCAGTGCCTGCCACAGACTAAGAGAAGCCTATGTCAATGACTCAGATACCCCACCCTGGATGTGTCCTTACCCCCAACACCCCCATTATTTTACCACTTGCTTTGGCAATGCTAACATGTACTTATCCTGACAATAAAGCCCATTTGATTTGCTTTGATTTGATTTAAGAGAGGGAGAGAGAGAAAGAGAGAGAGAGAGGGGGGGGGGAGCGAAAGAAAGAGAGTGAGAGAAAGAGAGGGACAGAGAAAGGGAGAGAAAGTTAGAGAGAGAATGAGATAGAGAGAGAGAGAGAAAGAGAGCGGGAAAGAGAAAGAAAGAGAGCGGGAGAGAGAAAGAGAAAGAAAGAGAGTGAGAGAAAGAGAGAGGGAAAGAGGGACAGAGAGAAGGAGAGAAAGAAAGAGAGGGAGAGAGAGAGAGAAAGAGGGAGAGAGAAAGAGGGAGGGAAAAAGAAAGAGAGAGGAAGAGAGAAAGAGGGAGAGAAAGAAAGAGAGGGAGAGAGAGAAAGGGAGAGAGAGAGAGACAGAGGGAGAGAGAGAGAAAGAAAGGGAGAGTGAAAGAGATAAAGAAAGAGAGAGAAAGAGAGGGAGAGAGAAAGAAAGAGAGTGAGAGAAAGAGAGAGGGCAAGAGAGAGAGAAAAAGGGAGGGAGAAAGAAAGGGAGAGAGAGTGAAAGAGATAAAGAAATAGAGAGGGAGAGAGAAAGAGAGAGAGGGAGAGGGAGAGAGAAAGAGAGAGGGAGAGAGAAAGAGAGAGGGAGAGAGAAAGAAAGAGAGAGGGAGAGAGAAAGAAAGAGAGAGGGAGAGAGAAAGAGAGGGGGAGAAAGAGGGAGAGAGAGAAAGAGAGGGAGAGAGAGAAAGAATGAGAGAGAGAAAGAGAGAGTGACAGTGAGAGAAAGAGAGGGAGAGAAAGAGAGAGGGAGAGCGAGGGAAAGAGAGAGAGAAAGAGAGTAAAAGAGAGGGAAAGAGAGAAAGAGTGAGAGAAAGAGAGAGGGAGAGAAAGAGAGAGGGAGAGAGAGAAAGAGTGAGAGAAAGAGTGAGAGAAAGAGAGAGTGAAAGAGAGAGTGAAAGAGAGAAAGAAAGAGAGGGAGAGAGAGAAAGAAAGAGAGGGAGAGAAAGAGTGAGAGAAAGAGTGAGAAAGAGAGAGAGAAAGAAAGAGAGGGAGAGAAAGAAAGAGAGGGAGAGAGAGAAAGAGAGAGGGAGAGAGAGAAAGAGAGAGGGAGAGAAAAAGAGAGGGAAAGAAAGAGAGAGGGAAAGAGAGAGGGAGAGAGAAAGAGAGATAGAAAGAGAGAAGGAGGGAAAGAGAGAGAGGGAGAGAGAGAAAGAAAGAGGGAAAGAGAGAGGGAGAGAAAGCGAGAGACGGAGAGACAGGGAGAGAAAGAAAGAGAGAGAGAGAATACTACGGCTATTTTACAGCACCAAAGTTCAGGTCACCATTGACTTCTATGGGGTTCGGGTTCAAGTTTGAGTAGAGTTCTGGTACGCGAACCGAACTTTGGACTGAAGGTTGCTTGAACCTGATGAACCCGAACGTCCGCGAGTCCGCTCATCCCTAGTAAAATCCTCTCAAATATAGTGCATTTCTGTAACAGAAATCGAATGGTCATGATTTAACAAAAGACAATTTATTTATTATACTCACTTATATTGCACCATTAATTCCACAGCGCTTTACAGACATTTACAGACATCATCATCACTGTCCCCATTAGGGCTTACAATCTACATTCCCTATCAGTATGTCTTTGGAGTATGGGAGGAAACCGGAGAACCCGGAGGAAACCCACGCAAACACGGGGAGAACATACAAACTCCTTGCAGATGTCGTCCTTGGTGGGATTTGAACCCAGGACCCCAGCGCTGCATTTTAGGTTACTTTCCCAGCTTTTGGCAAGTTTTTGATGTTGTGAATTTTTTTTAGTAAGTAAATTAGGTTACTTATGTTTTTTTTTTCTTTTTTTAAACATGCATCAAACACAACAAAAGCTGTGTCTGAGGCCGAGCAAATGTTCTTAATGAGAGTAATCCAAAAGACATGTGCCTGATTGTTATCAGTTACAGATGCCATACGTGCACCCAAAGCAGTTTCAATGCCTCCATACCAGTTTGGCAGACAAAGATGCATCCATAATATTGTGTGCTGATCACATCGTTTCACTGGGGATACCGGCTTCCTCAGGAGATGAGGAGCATGGAGACTGTTATCCCCACATGGATGCCCCGCACACCACAGGCTCAGTATCTGCAGTATCAGTATCCTCTCTTCCTCTCCTTATAGATTGAGATCCTATATTAATGCTTCATATTAATTTATAGTTGCATATTATTTGGATGTATTTATTTTCTATATTTGTACAGTATTTGGGGGTCGTGCGCTCTTTGGATTTTATGTGCAGGGAGGTGTCCTTGACAGCATCAGACACTTTAAAATGTTTTATATACTATTGTGTAACTGAAATGTCTTTATCTTCTGCTTTCCTTCATCTGTTCTGTAATTGCACTTTTTATGATTCATTAATAAAGATTTGATATGTTTAGATACAAATTACCTTGGATGTGACAATTGTATACAGGGTACATTGTTTTTGGTCTGTCTTGTTACATGCAGTGCATTGTGCACAGCAGGATAATTACTCTGGTGCTCACCCATTGTTAGACAAGTTGGGGAACAACTTCTGGAATACTCATATGGAACTATGTGCTGTCCACATAGGAATAATTGCCCCTGGGGCAGATTTTCATTTAGCATAGGATGGTCAGTGGGAAACCCAGCGGATTTAGGGCTGAATTACGCATAATGCTGCTGCAGCCCCTATTCTGTACTGATGCTGTATGTTTGAAATATGATCTAAATACTAACAGAACAAACGTTTATTCTATACTATATTTCACTTTACCAGATCCTGAAATGTGCCCTCTGTGTGGCGCTATTATTGGATGTAATACTTATGTGCCTCCATGTAATACTTATTGGTCTTTGTGGATTACTATGTGCTCTCTACATAGAACTATGTGCTCTGCATGTGCAACTATGTGCTCTGTATGTGCAACTATATGTTCTGTATGTGTAACTATGTGCTCTGTATGTGTAACTATATGCTCTGCATGTGCAACTATATGTTCTGTATGTGTAACTATGTTCTCTGCATGTGTAACTATACGCTCTGCATGTGCAACTATGTGCTCCGCATGTGTAACTATGTGCTCTGCATGTGCAACTATGTGCTCTGCATGTGCAGCTATATGCTCTGTACGTGGAGCTACATGCTCTGCACATGCGACTATGTGCTCTCCACGTGCTCTTTGTATGCACTGTACATGTTCTGTATGTACAACTATGTGATCAGCGCGTGTTCTGTATGTGAAACTATGTGCACTGTATGTGCAATAAGGTGCCTCTATAGGAAGACCTGTGCTTAAAGGGGTTGTCCAGACTTGGGGATCAAGTCTGTAGTCACTCTATGTGACTGCAGACTTGTGAATACTCACAGTGCGCACTGGCTTCTCCATTGCCGGTGCCAGGAGCAAGCAGGCACATAATCACAAGTATGCAATTTGCATACATGCGGTCATGTGCCGACTAGACGTGAATTGAATTTAATTGAGCAAGGCCGGACACGTCTAGTTGCAATGTGGCAGGAAGTATGCAAATCGCATACTTGTGATCACATTACTGCTCCCTCGGAGAATCCTGTTCGTGTTGTGAGGATTCACAAGTCTGCAGTCACGCAGAATGACTACAGACTTGAACCCCAAGCCTGGACGACTGCTTAAAACAATATACCTATTTTGCTGAACTTTGTATCCCCTGCATGGATCTGTGTGTCATTTATGTGAAACTTCATGTCGTTTTTTGTGGAACTGTGTGTCCTTTATGTGGATATAGGGGTCTATATGCCCAATATGGAATGTCCAGTTTTCAGATAATCGTTAGGTCAAGCAAAAGTAAGTTACAAACAGGAGCAGTAATTGATTAAATAATCAGTGATAATTCGTTACTTTGCGCTGATTGCATCTTTTATGCTAATCTAAAAGTGATCGTTTGTGGGGAGTAGATCCACTGGAGTAACCGGGCATCTGATGTCGTTTATTAATGGAAACAGTGGGAGAGCAAGAACGACAAATGATCTCACATGTGGCCAAAATTCCAAAGAGAACAGGATTATTAGAACCTATAAATTCAAGTCTAGTAATTGTTTAAAACTTGCTATATTATGTCTCGGCACTTGCGATATCTGATAAGAGGAATGCTATGGAGTAGTTTACTATTTTGGCTGTTTATCACATATGCATATAATTTACAGCAGTAGATTGGACATATGTAAAGCGGCCGGATCTACAAAACCTTGTACATTCCCGTACAGTCCACTTCGGCTATGACATCAGTATTAGGCATCTGGTATTGTTTAGGAGATGAAATTTGGCAATGCAGTTGCAAAAACTGGGCCTCTAGGAATGAAAATCTACAGCAGCAGATCCAGAGACCTGACCATGGAAACAATATCATAAAAGTTACATATATTAAAAACCTCTTGGCTGGAAACTACGTAAACTTTTATAAATCTATCAAACAGGGTAAGAAAGGATTGCAATATTTTTCCTCATTCTGAAATGAAATTACATAACGTTTTCTGTAAAAAAAAATTAGTACAGCTAATTCTTTTGGGTTTCTTTAAAGGGTTATTCCCACAAAAACAATTCCTCCTCTCTCGTGTGAACCCAATATTGTGGTTAGGGAACACCAAGAACGGAGCTCTGCAGCCCCATTTTGCACTGCTGTATGCACATCTACGCAGGCAGCGGGACAAATTTATGGCCTACACGAGAATGTCACTCGAGACATTTGACATTCTACTGGCAGAGCTTTGTCCAGCCGTAACTTTTCAAACTTCCCATTTTCGCTCAGCATTTCAGGGGAAGAACGTCTTCTGCTTATCCTAAGGTAATTATAAATTAACTAGATGGAGGCCCAATTCTACCGCATCGGGAGGGCGGTAATGTCACGATGGGGGCAGGCTTTGCAGCGTTGAGAATCTCCCCCCCCATGTGCTCACCCATCTATCCACTCTCTCTTTCCCCCATGTGCTGACTTCTCCCGTCTGTGCTCTTTTCTTTGACCTGTCTACCCCATGTGCTCTCCCCCTTGTCTGCTGTCTTTCTCCTTCCTGTGCTGTGTTCTCCCCTCATGTGCTGTCCCGTTTGAGCTGTCTCCCTCCTGTGCTCTGTCTCTCTCCCCCCTGTGCTCTGTCTCTCTCCCCCCTGTGATCTTTCTCTCTCCACCCTGTGCTCTGTCTCTCTCCCCCCTGTGCTCTGTCTCTCTCCACCCTGTGCTCTGTCTCTCTCCCCCCTGTGCACTTTCTCTCTCCCCCATCTGCTTTCTACTCTCATGTGCTCTCTTCTTTGACATGTGTACCCCATGTGCTCTCCCCCCTTGTCTGCTCTCTCTCCACCCCTGTGCTGTCTTCTTCCCTCATGTGTTCTCTCGTTTTAAGCTGTCTCCCCGCGCAGTAAATCAGACCGTTGCCATCTTTGTGCAGGCAGATAGCGGTCACATTAAAACTGCGCATGTGCTCCTCCTGTACAAAGATGGCGGCAGTCAGTGAATCATTCGGCTGGTCCCGGTGGCGGCGTGTTCGTGACGGTTTTCCGCTGGTGGTACCGTGCAAGAGGCTGGTACCACCAGCGGTTTCCATATTGAGACACCCATCACTTGGGTTTCCCAATATGGCGGTCGACGAACTTCCGCCGCTTGGAATTCTGGGATCCGGATACATCTGTACGGAACAGGATGTGAACACAATACAAGATAAGTATATAAATTAATATTTTACATATCTCAAACATATTTTAATCTCTGTTTTTAAAATAGAGAATTAGCATATGGTTTTATTTAATATTCGAATCTTTGATCTGTTAATTATTACCAACACTTCAAGTATAATGTTTGCCATTCTTCAGTCTAAATCAATGTATACGTTCCCTTAAATTGTAAATGTATTTTCAATTTAGGTTTCTTGCAATGAGAGAGTCTTAGGCTGCATGCCCACGAAGCATTTTCCAAACGTTTATGCTGCGGAATTTACGCAGCGTAAACGCTTGGGAAACGCTTGGTAATCCGCCCCCCATGGTCCCCAATGACAAGCCGCAATGTCAATGCCCATGATTTTTCCGCAGCATTTATGCTGCGCTCAAAAATCTGCAGCATGTCCATTAATTTTGCGGACATGCAGCGTAATCGCCGCCATTGACTTGCATTGGACCGCGTGACATCCGCATCACTGCATCTGAACAAGCGGATATCACACGGTTCAATGTGTGGATGGTACCCAGGTCTGGAGGAGAGGAGACTCTCCTCCAGACCTGGGTACCATAGAAACTGTGAAAAAAAGAGTTTAAAATAAAAAATAAAGATTATACTTACCTTCCGATGTCCTCCCGGTGTTTTCTCCCCTCCGTCTGGTCTGCTCTATGGGTCGCGGTGTTGTGAAGGACCTGCCATGACGTCATTGAGTCATGTGACCTGTCACATGACTCAATGACGTCACCGCAGGTCCTTCACACCACCGCAAGCAGTGCAAGAGACCGGACGCGGCGGAGAAAACACCGGGAGGACATCGGAAGGTAAGTATAATCTTTTTTTTTTTGTTTACCATTCTTATTTTTTAACTAACTTGGTCACACTACTATAAATCCATGCCGGTTGCACGGATTTATATAGTGTGAACAAGTTGTCAACCACTTTTCCAAGTGATGCTAAAATCGCTTGGAAAGCACTTGATAACCCGCATGCAGAAATGCATGAAAAAACGCTTGACAAACGCTTCTACCTGACGGGAAAAACGCATGTAAAAACCACATGCATTTTTCCTGCCAGGGAGAAGCGTAAAAAATATGCAGCATTTCTGCATCGTGGGCACATAGCCTTATGCTGTCCCCCATTTAGAATTTCTCCTTGGACGAACAACCATCTCCAATATTGTGAAGCACACCTGTTCACAAATCTGGGATCGCCTTAAGCAGAAAGTGATGCCGGAGCCAACCCTTGAATACTGGGAACGTATCTCAAATGGGATGTACCAGAGGTGTCTGTTTCCAAATTGTGTGAGTGCTTTAGATGGGAAGCACATCCGGGTCAAGAAGCCACCGAGCACAGGATCCTTAGGCTAAGTGCCCACGATGCAGAAATGCTGCATATTTTTTCTGCTTCTCCCTGGCAGGAAGAACGTATGCGGATTTTACATGCGTTTTTCTTGCCAGGTAGAAGCGTTTGTCAAGCGTTTTTTCATGCATTTCTGCATGCGGGTTATCAAGCGCTTTACCAAGCGATTTTAGCATGGATTTATAGTAGTGTGACCAAGTTAGTTAAAAAAAGAATAAAAATGGTAAAAAAATAGGAAAAAAACATTATACTTATCTTCTGATGGCCCCCGGTCTCCTTCTCCGGCCTCCCCGACAGCTCGCGATGATCTAAAAGGACCCTCCATGACGTCATTTTGTCATGTGACAGGTCACGCGACCACCGACGTCAGCGGTCGCGTGACCCGTCACATGACTAAATGACGTCATGGCAGGTCCTTTTAGACCATCGCGAGCTGCCGGGGAGCCAGGACGCATCGCTATGGAGACCGGGGGCCATCAGGAGGTGAGTATAATGTTTTTTTTTATTTTAAATTCTTTTTTTTTACATGTACTATGGTACCCTGGTCCGGAGGAGAGTCTCCTCTTCTCCAGACCCGGGTACCATCCACACATTGAATCGCTTAATATCCGCATGTGCACATGTAGTCATGCAGATATTAAGCGATTCAATGCAAGTCAATGGTGGCGATTACGCTGCGTGTCCGCAAAATTAATGGACATGCTGCGGATTTTTCCGCAATGATAATCTGCAGCGGAAATTTCCGCAGCATGTGCACAGCACATGCGGATTATCATTGGGGACCATGGGGCACGTATTACCAAGAGTTTTTTTAAGCGTTTTCGCTGCGGAAATTCCGCTGGAGATTCTCGAATCTTCAATTCTTCCTTAATGTGTCAGCGGTTTAAAGGGGTTTTCCCACGAACAAAAGTTTATTTTAAAAATTTTATGTGTCTGCCGGTATACGGAACATACCACAGCTCCTGGGCAGGGGAGGAAGCATAAGAGTGTACAGATATTACCGCAGGGGATCGCAGAGAATTCATTTTGTGAGGTAAAACATTTCACTGCCTGTTTTTAAACAATATTTTACCTCACAAAATGAATCCTCTGCGATCCCCTGCGGTAATATCTGTATACGCTTTTTCTTCCTCCCCTGCCCAGGAGATGTGGTATGCTCCGTACACAGTCACAGCCAATTTCTAAAATTAACTTTTGGTCATGGGAAAACCCCTTTAAGGACAATCAAATGGGCTTGCCACCCCCACGGATTCTTCCTGCTTCGGGTGGTCAGCCAATTCCTTTTGTCGTAGTGGCTGATGAGGCTTTTTAGCTCACACGTTATGTCATGAGGCCTTATCCTCGGCGGAGTCTTGACAGACGTCGTAGGATATTTAATTACAGGTTAACTCGGGCACGGCGTCTGGTTGAATGCGCCTTTGGCATTTTGACCGCAAAATGGAGGGTATTGCTTAGTGCCTTCCAGTTAAGCGAGCAAAGTGTGAATGTTGTTATTAAGGTCTATGTAATACTACACAATTTTACCCGTATCCACGATTCGCCTGTGTCTGTGGATGCCGAGGGAGGATTGGCTAACAATCCTGGTCAAATTGCACAGGCTTTGCCCAGACGCAGGGATCTTTCCGGCCTCAGAGTCCATGAACTTCTTGCGGATTACTTTCTGACGCCTGAGGGATGTGACGCGCCCCCTGGGCCAGTGTTGTTGGGGATACCCGGAGCCGGATCAGATGGGGGTTGTAGTCTCCGAGTGGCTGTGACCCGGTCCGTGCCCAGGGTGTCAAGCTCAGTGTGTGGCAGTCCTTACTGATGTTACTAAAGTTCTTTATGTCGACTACGCCACCCGTTGAATTGCGGTCAGTACGGCCGCCGCTGCAGCAGGGTCCACTGAGGCTGATGGTGTTTGTGCAGCTTAGGTAGTATAACCCCCAACGGGAGGGGTATAGCCTCAGGGGGTCAGGTGCAGAGGATGGTGGTTGTGGAAGTGCAGGGAAGATGGTAATGAGAGTCAGAGTCGGGTTGTGCAGTTCAGGGTTCTTTACTTACTGCTGTTCTTGTACCGGTCACTCCGGCCTTAAGTGACCACCCGAGCCGTGCTGCGTCCACCAGGTCCTGGACTCGGCCAACCCCCAAGTAGTTCTGGAGCGTGGTTCTGAGCTCCCTTTCTGTCCTGTCCTCGTCTCTGGCCTTCCCCACCAGGGATCCACCTATGTCCGGCTCCCTCGGGCCTCTTGTTGGCGAACCCTTGCCTCTGGGTTCCCTGACCCTATGCGTGGTCTGCCTTCCGGGTGGATTTGGTGGGTGGCCGTGGCAGATGCTGCCCACGGCCTCCGGTCTCTGGCTGAGGTGTGCTGTAGCCCCCACCAGTTTGGGATCCGGTACCCTGTTGCCAACTCTTCACCCTGTGGTTGTATTTGGGCTCTCAGAGTTCCTTCTTTCTCCCCCTCTGGGTCTTTCTTTCTCCTCTCTCACTCTTGGCTCTGGGGCTGCTCTGCTCCTCTGCTTTCCTCCACTGCTCTGCAAAAGACTGACAGACTGACCAGCCTTCTACAAAAGACTCCTCTGCAAAGACCCTGATCTAAGATGGTGCCCACCTTATATACTCCCTCTATGTGTGAGCTCAGGTGACCAGCACCCAATGAGCTCCTAGCACTACCCAGACTGCTCCCCCTATCTGCCCCTACACTACTGGGATGTACCACCCCCCTCCCACTCCAGCCAAGGACAGACTCGGTCGTACCTGCACATTTCTAAGTGGGAGTACCGTTGGTCTGCCCTCCGGAAATGGGATGTGTGTAGTGCATGCAGCCTTCTGAGCTCAGCTCCACACTCCATCCTTACCCGGGAGTGGAATATCACACCTCTGGGTTGAGGTGCAATACCCCTGTAGCAGCCGAATCCTCAGGGTGCTACATTCCCCCCTGGTAAATCACAGCACGTCCTCGGGCTGTAAGATATAAACATCCAAAAACATACATTTTTTTCATAAAACATAAACATATAAAACATATAAAACATCATCAGCAGCAATAAACTTTTCATATAAATAACATTTTTGTAAACATTCCTGTCTCTGGTTCCTCCGGTCACGGTGCAACTTGTGACCGGGTAAAGTGCGACAGTCTCTCTTGGAATAAAACAGTTTCCTATAAAACCGGTAGGGGGCGCTTTAGGAAGCGCAACTATATACAAGGGGATATGGCCGCTCTCAGTCCTCGGCCAGGTATTAGGGAGGAATGACCGCTCTCAGTCCTCGGTCAGTGGAAATAGGGACACACGGGATTAACAGTTCACTCTTGGCTGGTCCCAACGGGGACTATATTTTAACTAGAACAGTTCTTATACCCTGACGGGCAACTTTATACAGTCTCTCTCTACCGTACTCAACGACGGCGTCCTCCTGCTCTTTCTTTGTGGACAGTTTCAGTTTCAGACCCGTCCGGGTCCTCTTGTTCGATGGTCTCTGATAAAGCCCCATCCGTGCTGCATGTTGAATTTTATCACAGTCCCGGTGGAAGGGGGACCATGTGCTGCACGGGGATTCCTCCTGGTCCGGCTCTTCTGCTCCGCGCTCCTTATCTGCGCTTGCTGTTCCCGGACCCGCCTCTCTCTCCGCTCCCTCTCGAAGACCTCGAGCTGCTGCCGGCAGCACTCTGCACGCTCCGCTGCGGCTGCCCGAGTCTCCTGAGTGAACCCCATGAGGTCTTCTCCGGTGGGATCCCACTCAAACTGGGTCTCTTCTAGCGGGGGCGAGATCCTCTTTATGGGCTTTGGAACCGGAATCAGGGGTTCGTCTAGGGGTCTCTCTTTCCGGAGTCGAGGATGGTGAAACTCCGGTGGCCATATGAAGGGCTGCCCATCCGGGCACGTATGTTGGGCGAACAGATCTTCTCCCAGGTGCGGTACTTTAGGTGTTATGGGCGCCGTGGTGGTAGCGGCGCCCGGGTTAACCAGGCCTTGCGACCAGGCTTGGGGCACGCTAAAGGAAAAGGGCACCGTAAGAACGGCGGCGCCCTGTGTTACTTGGCCCTGCGACCAGGCCGGGGGCTCCGCGGAGGTAGGGAGCGCTGTTGGTATTGCGGCGCCCGGGGGTACTAGGCCTTGCGACCAGGCCGATGGTACTTCCTGCTTGGTCACGCTCGGGGTCGAGGCGTGTGACGTCACAGGGGTCGCGGCTTCCGTTTCAGGCCTAGTCTGCGGCGGTGACGTTGCAGCGACGGGCACGGCAGGGGGTACTTCGGGCTCTGCGACGGGGAGCTGGGGCAGGCACGCGGTTTCCCGGCTCGGGGTAGTGACGTCCCCTTTACCTGCCTCCATTCGTTCGGCTCCCTTCTCGGCGCCGTCTCCGGCCTTCAGTCCTCCTGCGCCATCCTCAGAGGCGGTCTGTCTCCTCGTCTCGGGTGGCGTGCTCCGCTGACGAGTTTCGGTCTGCTGGGCCATCTCTCGGCTCCACTCCGCCAACGTCTCTCGCTGCACCCGGGCCATCCTCCGTGCGAGGCCCTCCAACGCGGTCTGTGCACACTCCCGGTCTCGGGGGAGCTGTGCTAGGATCTCCAGCAGGCCTTCTGGAGTGGCGACCTGCAACAGGCTCCTGACCACTGGGTCGGTGCTGCCTGGAGTGGCGGCCCGCATCAGGCTCCTGACCGCTGGGTCGGTGCTGCCTGGCTCTCCCTCCAGACGTCTTGTCTCCGGGTGCGCTCTCTCTAGACTGCTCCAGGCGACACCCATCTTTGTTCTCTTCTTCTGTCTCCGCCCACATCGAGGGTGGTCCCGGGGCAACTTTGTGATTGTCAGTTCCAGGGGCAGTTCTCTTACGCTGATGGACACTTCCAGCATCACAGTCTCTGTTGGTGGGGGCGGTTTCCGCTTTTGGCGCCATTCTTTGACCTGGCCCACGATGGGAGGTGGCCTTTTGCCACCCTCTGGCACGCCCATAATGGCGTCCGCTCTTCCAAGGCGGGAAATCTTCGGAAATGGCGGGAATCGTCTCCCAGTGGCGGGAAACTCCATGGATGGCGGGAAAAAGCTGCAAATGGCGGACAACCGGCGGGAAACGACCTGTGATGGGGCCCGATGGCGGGGACCCTCCGGAACCGGCAGGAGACTTCTTTTTAAGGTAACGGTGTACTTTTCTTCAGGCACGCAGTACCCGGTTGTTGCGGGCACGTTATCCTGCCGACTACGCCAAAGTTGACGCGCCCCCTGGGCCAGTGTTGTTGGGGATACCCGGAGCCGGATCAGATGGGGGTTGTAGTCTCCGAGTGGCTGTGACCCGGTCCGTGCCCAGGGTGTCAAGCTCAGTGTGTGGCAGTCCTTACTGATGTTACTAAAGTTCTTTATGTCGACTACGCCACCCGTTGAATTGCGGTCAGTACGGCCGCCGCTGCAGCAGGGTCCACTGAGGCTGATGGTGTTTGTGCAGCTTAGGTAGTATAACCCCCAACGGGAGGGGTATAGCCTCAGGGGGTCAGGTGCAGAGGATGGTGGTTGTGGAAGTGCAGGGAAGATGGTAATGAGAGTCAGAGTCGGGTTGTGCAGTTCAGGGTTCTTTACTTACTGCTGTTCTTGTACCGGTCACTCCGGCCTTAAGTGACCACCCGAGCCGTGCTGCGTCCACCAGGTCCTGGACTCGGCCAACCCCCAAGTAGTCCTGGAGCGTGGTTCTGAGCTCCCTTTCTGTCCTGTCCTCGTCTCTGGCCTTCCCCACCAGGGATCCACCTATGTCCGGCTCCCTCGGGCCTCTTGTTGGCGAACCCTTGCCTCTGGGTTCCCTGACCCTATGCGTGGTCTGCCTTCCGGGTGGATTTGGTGGGTGGCCGTGGCAGATGCTGCCCACGGCCTCCGGTCTCTGGCTGAGGTGTGCTGTAGCCCCCACCAGTTTGGGATCCGGTACCCTGTTGCCAACTCTTCACCCTGTGGTTGTATTTGGGCTCTCAGAGTTCCTTCTTTCTCCCCCTCTGGGTCTTTCTTTCTCCTCTCTCACTCTTGGCTCTGGGGCTGCTCTGCTCCTCTGCTTTCCTCCACTGCTCTGCAAAAGACTGACAGACTGACCAGCCTTCTACAAAAGACTCCTCTGCAAAGACCCTGATCTAAGATGGTGCCCACCTTATATACTCCCTCTATGTGTGAGCTCAGGTGACCAGCACCCAATGAGCTCCTAGCACTACCCAGACTGCTCCCCCTATCTGCCCCTACACTACTGGGATGTACCACCCCCCTCCCACTCCAGCCAAGGACAGACTCGGTCGTACCTGCACATTTCTAAGTGGGAGTACCGTTGGTCTGCCCTCCGGAAATGGGATGTGTGTAGTGCATGCAGCCTTCTGAGCTCAGCTCCACACTCCATCCTTACCCAGGAGTGGAATATCACACCTCTGGGTTGAGGTGCAATACCCCTGTAGCAGCCGAATCCTCAGGGTGCTACAGATGCATACCCTGACAAGAAAATGTTTCCCTATGATGTTTGTTATCATATTTGTATTGATTATGAAGACTTGAATAATCATACTACACTGTGTTCCAAATTATTATGCAAATAATATTTTCTCAGATTTTCCCAAATTACCTATATGAATTGCAGTCATTGTAATTTTCCAGTCAAATAACTATTAGAGTACAACTGAAAGGTTTTTGTACAAACTGCCTATGATAACAGTATATTTTTTAAAAAATAAAACACTCAAACTGCACTCAAAATGCATGTTCCAAATTATTATGCACAGCAGAGTTTTCAACCTTTTCATTTTAATAAAGAACAAAAAAATGGTCATTTTTGAAATTATAAGCAGGTTATTACAAACTGAAATCAAACAGTTTTCAACTCAAAACTTTATTCTAGGTGATGTTACATTTGCACATAGGACCCCTTGTTCGAAAGGAGCTTCTGAACTCTCTCGTCCATTGAATTTGTCAGGTTTTGGACGGTTTCTGTTTCAATTGTTTTGCATGAGGACAGAATACCCTCCCAGAGCTGTTGCTTAGATGTGAACTGCCCAGGGGCGGAACTACCGCCCGTGCAGCCCGTTCATTGAACGGGGGCCCCGAGGGAGAGGGGGCCCCTCCAGCCTCCAGCAGGGCCGCCATCAGGGCATGACTGCCCTGACTCCAGTATGGGGCCCAGCCGGTAGGGGCCCCCTCGGAACCCCGTTGGGGGCCCCCCTCTTGTGCGTCTCTCTCCTCATGGGTCCCCGGCCCCATGCTAAGCGCCGGGTCCGGGACATCTCAGCGCTGCGCTGCGCTGCTGCGGCAGCGCCTTCATGATTCCCCTGACTTCCGGTCATGTGACGGCGCCGTCACATGGCCGGAAGTCAAGAGAACCTGGCATCAGCGATTTGGACGAGCGCCAGGATTCTGCAGGGATCGCATGGGGGTAAGTATAACAAGTTTTATTTTTTTTTTAAATACAATTAACTAGGAGTGGGGGGAGATGAGAGATGCACATGTGGGGGGGGGGGAGATGAGAGATGCACATGTGTGTGGGGGGGGATGGGAGATGAGAGATGCACATATGGGGGGGAGATGAGAGATGCACATGGGGGGGGAGATGAGAGATGCACATGGGGGGGGATATGAGATGCACATGGGGAGGGAGAGATGCACATGGGGGGGAGATGAGAGATGCACATGTGGGGGGGGGAGATGCACATGTGGGGGGGCGGTGAGAGATGCACATGGAGGGGGGGTGAGAGATGCACATGGAGAGGGGGTGAGAGATGCACATGTGGGGGGGAGATGAGAGATGCACATGTGTGGGGGGGGAGATGAGAGATGCAGATGTGTGGGGGGGGAGATGAGAGATGCAGATGTGTGGGGGGGGAGATGAGAGATGCAGATGTGTGGGGGGGGAGATGAGAGATGCAGATGTGTGGGGGGGAGATGAGAGATGCACATGTGGGGGGGGGAGATGAGAGATGCACATGTGGGAGGGGAGATGAAAGATGCACATGACGCGCCCCCTGGGCCAGTGTTGTTGGGGATACCCGGAGCCGGATCAGATGAGGGTTGTAGTCTCCGAGTGGCTGTGACCCGGTCCGTGCCCAGGGTGTCAAGCTCAGTGTGTGGCAGTCCTACAGATGTTATTAGTTCTTTGTGTCGACTACGCCACCCGTTGATTTGCGGTCAAAAGGCCGCCGCTGCAGCAGGGTCCGCTGAGGCTGTTGGTATGTGTGCAGCTTTGGTAGTATAACCCCCAACGGGAGGGGTATAGCCTCAGGGGGTCAGCCGTGGAGGATGGTGGTTGTGAAGGTGCAGCAAGGAGACTCGGAGGCATAAAATGCAGTTCCAGGGCTTTACTTACTGGTGTTGCTCGGGTCACTGTGTACAGCAGTGACCACCCAAGCCGTGCTGCGTCCACCAGGTCCTGGACTCGGTCAACTCCCGGGCAATTCTTGAGTATGGTCCTGAGCTCCTTTCTGACTCTCCCTTCTTCTGGCCGTTCCCACCAGGGATCCACTTTTGGCCGGCTCCCTCGGGTCTCTTGGTGGTCAAGCCTCCTCTGGGCTCCCTGACCCTATGCTTGGTATGCCTTTCTAGTGGATTTGGTGAGGGTCGTGGCAGATCCTGCCCACGACCTCCGGTTCCTGGCTAAGGTGTGCTGTAGCCTCTGCCAGCTTGGGATCCGGTACCCTTTTGCCGACCCTTCACCCTTTTGTCCTTATTCTGGGATCTTGGGGTCCCCTATGCGCCTCTGGGTCTCTCTTCCTTCTCCTCTGCTCTGCTTCTCAGGCTCTCAGACAGACTGTCTGACTGGCTGACTGACAACCGACTGACGTCTCACAGACTGACTGACCCTGATCTAAGATGGTGCCCACCTTAAATACTCCCTCTATGTGTGAGCTCAGGTGACCAGCACCCAATGAGCTCCTAACTTTACCCAGGCTGCTCCCCCTATCTGCCCCTACACTGCTGGGATGTTCCACCCCCCTCCCACTCCAGCCAGGAACAGACACTGTCGTACCTGCACATTTCTCTAGTGGGAGTACCATCGGTCTGTTCCCCGGAAATGGGATGTGTGTAGTGCATGCAGCTAACTGAGCTCAGTTCCACACTCCATCCTTACCCGGGAGTGGAATATCACACCTCTGGCTGAGGTGCAATACCCCTGTAGCAGCCGAATCCTCAGGGTGCTACATTCCCCCCTGGTAAATCACAGCACGTCCTCGGGCTGTAAGATAACAAAACATCAAAACATACAATTTTTTTTTTTTTCATAAACATAAACATAGAAAACATCATATATATATATCAGCAATAAACTTTTCATATAAATAACATTCTTGTTTCTGGTTCCTCCGGTCACGGTGCAACTTGTGACCGGGTAAAGTGCGACAGTCTCTCTTGGAAGAAAACAGTTTCCTATAAAACCGGTAGGGGGCGCTTTAGGAAGCGCAACTATATACAAGGGAAATATGGCCGCTCTCAGTCCTCGGTCAGTGGGAATAGGGACACACGGGTTTCAGTTCAATTGGCTGGTCCCAACGGGGACTATATTTTAACTAGAACAGTTCTTATACCCTGATGGGTAACTATTTTACAGTCTCTCTCTACCGTACTTCAACGACGGCGTCCTCCTGCTCTTTCTTGTTGGTTGGTTTCAGTTTCAGACCCGTCCGGGTCCTCTTGCTCCTCCTCACACCGCAGCTCCTCCTCCGTCAGGCGATGCACATGAAGGGCGTAGGGTCCTTTGGCACACTTGTGCCGGGTGAAGGTGACCTCGTCCCCTACGTACAGGTCACGACCTCTGTGTCCCTCCGGCAGATGGCTCTCTACGTCTCTGCGGGTTACAAAGACGTCGCCGGGGGTCTGATGGTCTCTGATAAAGCCCCATCCGTGCTGCATATTGAATTTTATCACAGTCCCGGTGGCACGGGGACCATGAGCTGCACGGGGTTTCCTCCTGGTCCGGCTCTTCTGCTCCGCGCTCCTTATCTGCATCTGCTGTTCCCGGACCCGCCTCTCTCTCCGCTCCCTCTCGAAGACCTCGAGCTGCTGCCGGCAGCACTCTGCACGCTCCGCTGCGGCCGCCCGAGTCTCCTGAGTGAACCCCATGAGGTCTTCTCCAGTGGCGTCCCACTCGAACTGTGCCTCCTCCAGCGAGGGCGAGGTCCTCCTTGCGGGCTTCGGAACCGGAATCAGGGGTTCATCTAGGGGTCTCTCTTTCCGGAGTCGGGGATGGTGAAACTCCGGTGGCCATATGAAGGGCTGCCCATCCGGGCACGTATGCTGGGCGAACAGGTCCTCACCCAGGTGCGGTACTTTAGGTGTTATGGGCGCTGTGGTGGTAGTGGCGCCCGGGTTGACCAGGCCTTGCGACCAGGCTTGGGGCACCCTAAAGGCAAAGGGCACCGTAAGAACGGCGGCGCCCTGGGTTACTCGGCCCTGCGACCAGGCCGGTGGCTCCGCGGAGGTAGGGGGCGCTGTTGGAATTGCGGCGCCCGGGTGTACTAGGCCTTGCGACCAGGCCGGTGGTATTTCCTGCTTGGCCACGCTTGAAGTCGAGGCGTGTGACGTCACAGGGGTCGCGGCCGCGGTTTCCGGTTGAGGCCTAGTCGGCGGCGGTGACGATGCAGCGACGGGCACGGCAGGGGGAACTTCGGGCTCTGCGACGGGGAGCTGGGGCAGGCACGCGGTTTCCCGGCTCGGGGTAGAGACGTCCCCTTTACCTGCCCCCATTCGTTCAGCTCCCTTCTCGGCGCCGTCTCCGGCCTTGAGTCCTCCTGCACCATCCTCAGAGGCGGTCTGTCTCCTCGTCTCGGGTGGCGTGCTCCGCTGACGGGTTCCGGTCTGCTGGGCCATCTCTCGGCTCCACTCCGCCAACGTCTCTCGCTGCACCCGGGCCATCCTCCGTGCGAGGCCCTCCAGCGCGGTCTGTGCACACTCCCGGTCTCGGGGGAGCTGTGTTAGGATCTCCAGCAGGCCTTCTGGAGTGGCGACCTGCAACAGGCTCCTGACCACTGGGTCGGTGCTGCCTGACTCTCCCTCCATCTCCGGGTAGGCTCTCTCTGGACTCTCTTCCAGACGTCTTGTCTCCGGGTGCGCTCTCTCCAGACTGCTCCAGGCGACACCCATCTTTGTTCTCTTGTTCTGTCTCCGCCCACATTGAGGGTGGTCCCGGGGCAACTTTGTGATTGTCAGTTCCAGGGGCAGTTCTCTTACGCTGATGGACACTTCCAGCATCACAGTCTCTGTTGGTGGGCGCGGTTTCCGCTTTTGGCGCCATTCTTCGACCTGGCCCACGATGGGAGATGACCTCTTGCCACCCTCTGGCACGCCCATAATGGCGTCCGCTCTTCCAAGGCGGGAAATCTTTGGAAATGGCGGGAATCGTCTCCCAGTGGCGGGAAACTCCATGGATGGCGGGAAAAAGCTGCAAATGGCGGACAACCGGCGGGAAACGACCTGTGATGGGGTCCGTTGGCGGGGACCCTCCGGAACCGGCAGGAGACTTCTTTTTGAGGTAACGGTGAACTTTTCTTCAGGCACGCAGTACCCGGTTGTTGCGGGCACGTAATCCTGCCGACTACGCCAAAGTTGATGCGCCCCCTGGGCCAGTGTTGTTGGGGATACCCGGAGCCGGATCAGATGAGGGTTGTAGTCTCCGAGTGGCTGTGACCCGGTCCGTGCCCAGGGTGTCAAGCTCAGTGTGTGGCAGTCCTACAGATGTTATTAGTTCTTTGTGTCGACTACGCCACCCGTTGATTTGCGGTCAAAAGGCCGCCGCTGCAGCAGGGTCCGCTGAGGCTGTTGGTATGTGTGCAGCTTTGGTAGTATAACCCCCAACGGGAGGGGTATAGCCTCAGGGGGTCAGCCGTGGAGGATGGTGGTTGTGAAGGTGCAGCAAGGAGACTCGGAGGCATAAAATGCAGTTCCAGGGCTTTACTTACTGGTGTTGCTCGGGTCACTGTGTACAGCAGTGACCACCCAAGCCGTGCTGCGTCCACCAGGTCCTGGACTCGGTCAACTCCCGGGCAATTCTTGAGTATGGTCCTGAGCTCCTTTCTGACTCTCCCTTCTTCTGGCCGTTCCCACCAGGGATCCACTTTTGGCCGGCTCCCTCGGGTCTCTTGGTGGTCAAGCCTCCTCTGGGCTCCCTGACCCTATGCTTGGTATGCCTTTCTAGTGGATTTGGTGAGGGTCGTGGCAGATCCTGCCCACGACCTCCGGTTCCTGGCTAAGGTGTGCTGTAGCCT
The DNA here is from genome assembly GCF_046119375.1 of Phyllobates terribilis. NCBI lineage: Eukaryota > Metazoa > Chordata > Amphibia > Anura > Dendrobatidae > Phyllobates > Phyllobates terribilis. The sequence goes on from NW_027362773.1 coordinate 114,795,481, forward strand.
CTGCCAGCTTGGGATCCGGTACCCTTTTGCCGACCCTTCACCCTTTTGTCCTTATTCTGGGATCTTGGGGTCCCCTCTGCGCCTCTGGGTCTCTCTTCCTTCTCCTCTGCTCTGCTTCTCAGGCTCTCAGACAGACTGTCTGACTGGCTGACTGACAACCGACTGACGTCTCACAGACTGACTGACCCTGATCTAAGATGGTGCCCACCTTAAATACTCCCTCTATGTGTGAGCTCAGGTGACCAGCACCCAATGAGCTCCTAACTTTACCCAGGCTGCTCCCCCTATCTGCCCCTACACTACTGGGATGTTCCACCCCCCTCCCACTCCAGCCAGGAACAGACACTGTCGTACCTGCACATTTCTCTAGTGGGAGTACCATCGGTCTGTTCCCCGGAAATGGGATGTGTGTAGTGCATGCAGCTAACTGAGCTCAGTTCCACACTCCATCCTTACCCGGGAGTGGAATATCACACCTCTGGCTGAGGTGCAATACCCCTGTAGCAGCCGAATCCTCAGGGTGCTACATTCCCCCCTGGTAAATCACAGCACGTCCTCGGGCTGTAAGATAACAAAACATCAAAACATACAATTTATTTTTTTTTTCATAAGCATAAACATAGAAAACATCATATATATATATCAGCAATAAACTTTTCATATAAATAACATTCTTGTTTCTGGTTCCTCCGGTCACGGTGCAACTTGTGACCGGGTAAAGTGCGACAGTCTCTCTTGGAAGAAAACAGTTTCCTATAAAACCGGTAGGGGGCGCTTTAGGAAGCGCAACTATATACAAGGGAAATATGGCCGCTCTCAGTCCTCGGTCAGTGGGAATAGGGACACACGGGTTTCAGTTCAATTGGCTGGTCCCAACGGGGACTATATTTTAACTAGAACAGTTCTTATACCCTGATGGGTAACTATTTTACAGTCTCTCTCTACCGTACTTCAACGACGGCGTCCTCCTGCTCTTTCTTGTTGGTTGGTTTCAGTTTCAGACCCGTCCGGGTCCTCTTGCTCCTCCTCACACCGCAGCTCCTCCTCCGTCAGGCGATGCACATGGAGGGCGTAGGGTCCTTTGGCACACTTGTGCCGGGTGAAGGTGACCTCGTCCCCTACGTACAGGTCACGACCTCTGTGTCCCTCCGGCAGATGGCTCTCTACGTCTCTGCGGGTTACAAAGACGTCGCCGGGGGTCTGATGGTCTCTGATAAAGCCCCATCCATGCTGCATATTGAATTTTATCACAGTCCCGGTGGCACGGGGACCATGAGCTGCACGGGGTTTCCTCCTGGTCCGGCTCTTCTGCTCCGCGCTCCTTATCTGCATCTGCTGTTCCCGGACCCGCCTCTCTCTCCGCTCCCTCTCGAAGACCTCGAGCTGCTGCCGGCAGCACTCTGCACGCTCCGCTGCGGCCGCCCGAGTCTCCTGAGTGAACCCCATGAGGTCTTCTCCAGTGGCGTCCCACTCGAACTGTGCCTCCTCCAGCGAGGGCGAGGTCCTCCTTGCGGGCTTCGGAACCGGAATCAGGGGTTCATCTAGGGGTCTCTCTTTCCGGAGTCGGGGATGGTGAAACTCCGGTGGCCATATGAAGGGCTGCCCATCCGGGCACGTATGCTGGGCGAACAGGTCCTCACCCAGGTGCGGTACTTTAGGTGTTATGGGCGCTGTGGTGGTAGTGGCGCCCGGGTTGACCAGGCCTTGCGACCAGGCTTGGGGCACCCTAAAGGCAAAGGGCACCGTAAGAACGGCGGCGCCCTGGGTTACTCGGCCCTGCGACCAGGCCGGTGGCTCCGCGGAGGTAGGGGGCGCTGTTGGAATTGCGGCGCCCGGGTGTACTAGGCCTTGCGACCAGGCCGGTGGTATTTCCTGCTTGGCCACGCTGGAAGTCGAGGCGTGTGACGTCACGGGGTCGCGGCCGCGGTTTCCGGTTGAGGCCTAGTTGGCGGCGGTGACGATGCAGCGACGGGCACGGCAGGGGGAACTTCGGGCTCTGCGACGGGGAGCTGGGGCAGGCACGCGGTTTCCCGGCTCGGGGTAGAGACGTCCCCTTTACCTGCCCCCATTCGTTCAGCTCCCTTCTCGGCGCCGTCTCCGGCCTTGAGTCCTCCTGCACCATCCTCAGAGGCGGTCTGTCTCCTCGTCTCGGGTGGCGTGCTCCGCTGACGGGTTCCGGTCTGCTGGGCCATCTCTCGGCTCCACTCCGCCAACGTCTCTCGCTGCACCCGGGCCATCCTCCGTGCGAGGCCCTCCAGCGCGGTCTGTGCACACTCCCGGTCTCGGGGGAGCTGTGTTAGGATCTCCAGCAGGCCTTCTGGAGTGGCGACCTGCAACAGGCTCCTGACCACTGGGTCGGTGCTGCCTGACTCTCCCTCCATCTCCGGGTAGGCTCTCTCTGGACTCTCTTCCAGACGTCTTGTCTCCGGGTGCGCTCTCTCCAGACTGCTCCAGGCGACACCCATCTTTGTTCTCTTGTTCTGTCTCCGCCCACATTGAGGGTGGTCCCGGGGCAACTTTGTGATTGTCAGTTCCAGGGGCAGTTCTCTTACGCTGATGGACACTTCCAGCATCACAGTCTCTGTTGGTGGGCGCGGTTTCCGCTTTTGGCGCCATTCTTCGACCTGGCCCACGATGGGAGGTGACCTCTTGCCACCCTCTGGCACGCCCATAATGGCGTCCGCTCTTCCAAGGCGGGAAATCTTTGGAAATGGCGGGAATCGTCTCCCAGTGGCGGGAAACTCCATGGATGGCGGGAAAAAGCTGCAAATGGCGGACAACCGGCGGGAAACGACCTGTGATGGGGTCCGTTGGCGGGGACCCTCCGGAACCGGCAGGAGACTTCTTTTTGAGGTAACGGTGAACTTTTCTTCAGGCACGCAGTACCCGGTTGTTGCGGGCACGTAATCCTGCCGACTACGCCAAAGTTGACGCGCCCCCTGGGCCAGTGTTGTTGGGGATACCCGGAGCCGGATCAGATGAGGGTTGTAGTCTCCGAGTGGCTGTGACCCGGTCCGTGCCCAGGGTGTCAAGCTCAGTGTGTGGCAGTCCTACAGATGTTATTAGTTCTTTGTGTCGACTACGCCACCCGTTGATTTGCGGTCAAAAGGCCGCCGCTGCAGCAGGGTCCGCTGAGGCTGTTGGTATGTGTGCAGCTTTGGTAGTATAACCCCCAACGGGAGGGGTATAGCCTCAGGGGGTCAGCCGTGGAGGATGGTGGTTGTGAAGGTGCAGCAAGGAGACTCGGAGGCATAAAATGCAGTTCCAGGGCTTTACTTACTGGTGTTGCTCGGGTCACTGTGTACAGCAGTGACCACCCAAGCCGTGCTGCGTCCACCAGGTCCTGGACTCGGTCAACTCCCGGGCAATTCTTGAGTATGGTCCTGAGCTCCTTTCTGACTCTCCCTTCTTCTGGCCGTTCCCACCAGGGATCCACTTTTGGCCGGCACTCTCGGGTCTCTTGGTGGTCAAGCCTCCTCTGGGCTCCCTGACCCTATGCTTGGTATGCCTTTCTAGTGGATTTGGTGAGGGTCGTGGTAGATCCTGCCCACGACCTCCGGTTCCTGGCTAAGGTGTGCTGTAGCCTCTGCCAGCTTGGGATCCGGTACCCTTTTGCCGACCCTTCACCCTTTTGTCCTTATTCTGGGATCTTGGGGTCCCCTCTGCGCCTCTGGGTCTCTCTTCCTTCTCCTCTGCTCTGCTTCTCAGGCTCTCAGACAGACTGTCTGACTGGCTGACTGACAACCGACTGACGTCTCACAGACTGACTGACCCTGATCTAAGATGGTGCCCACCTTAAATACTCCCTCTATGTGTGAGCTCAGGTGACCAGCACCCAATGAGCTCCTAACTTTACCCAGGCTGCTCCCCCTATCTGCCCCTACACTACTGGGATGTTCCACCCCCCTCCCACTCCAGCCAGGAACAGACACTGTCGTACCTGCACATTTCTCTAGTGGGAGTACCATCGGTCTGTTCCCCGGAAATGGGATGTGTGTAGTGCATGCAGCTAACTGAGCTCAGTTCCACACTCCATCCTTACCCGGGAGTGGAATATCACACCTCTGGCTGAGGTGCAATACCCCTGTAGCAGCCGAATCCTCAGGGTGCTACATTCCCCCCTGGTAAATCACAGCACGTCCTCGGGCTGTAAGATAACAAAACATCAAAACATACAATTTTTTTTTTTTTTCATAAACATAAACATAGAAAACATCATATATATATATCAGCAATAAACTTTTCATATAAATAACATTCTTGTTTCTGGTTCCTCCGGTCACGGTGCAACTTGTGACCGGGTAAAGTGCGACAGTCTCTCTTGGAAGAAAACAGTTTCCTATAAAACCGGTAGGGGGCGCTTTAGGAAGCGCAACTATATACAAGGGAAATATGGCCGCTCTCAGTCCTCGGTCAGTGGGAATAGGGACACACGGGTTTCAGTTCAATTGGCTGGTCCCAACGGGGACTATATTTTAACTAGAACAGTTCTTATACCCTGATGGGTAACTATTTTACAGTCTCTCTCTACCGTACTTCAACGACGGCGTCCTCCTGCTCTTTCTTGTTGGTTGGTTTCAGTTTCAGACCCGTCCGGGTCCTCTTGCTCCTCCTCACACCGCAGCTCCTCCTCCGTCAGGCGATGCACATGGAGGGCGTAGGGTCCTTTGGCACACTTGTGCCGGGTGAAGGTGACCTCGTCCCCTACGTACAGGTCACGACCTCTGTGTCCCTCCGGCAGATGGCTCTCTACGTCTCTGCGGGTTACAAAGACGTCGCCGGGGGTCTGATGGTCTCTGATAAAGCCCCATCCGTGCTGCATATTGAATTTTATCACAGTCCCGGTGGCACGGGGACCATGAGCTGCACGGGGTTTCCTCCTGGTCCGGCTCTTCTGCTCCGCGCTCCTTATCTGCATCTGCTGTTCCCGGACCCGCCTCTCTCTCCGCTCCCTCTCGAAGACCTCGAGCTGTTGCCGGCAGCACTCTGCACGCTCCGCTGCGGCCGCCCGAGTCTCCTGAGTGAACCCCATGAGGTCTTCTCCAGTGGGGTCCCACTCGAACTGTGCCTCCTCCAGTGAGGGCGAGGTCCTCCTTGCGGGCTTCGGAACCGGAATCAGGGGTTCATCTAGGGGTCTCTCTTTCCGGAGTCGGGGATGGTGAAACTCCGGTGGCCATATGAAGGGCTGCCCATCCGGGCACGTATGCTGGGCGAACAGGTCCTCACCCAGGTGCGGTACTTTAGGTGTTATGGGCGCTGTGGTGGTAGTGGCGCCCGGGTTGACCAGGCCTTGCGACCAGGCTTGGGGCACCCTAAAGGCAAAGGGCACCGTAAGAACGGCGGCGCCCTGGGTTACTCGGCCCTGCGACCAGGCCGGTGGCTCCGCGGAGGTAGGGGGCGCTGTTGGAATTGCGGCGCCCGGGTGTACTAGGCCTTGCGACCAGGCCGGTGGTATTTCCTGCTTGGCCACGCTCGAAGTCGAGGCGTGTGACGTCACAGGGGTCGCGGCCGCGGTTTCCGGTTGAGGCCTAGTCGGCGGCGGTGACGATGCAGCGACGGGCACGGCAGGGGGAACTTCGGGCTCTGCGACGGGGAGCTGGGGCAGGCACGCGGTTTCCCGGCTCGGGGTAGAGACGTCCCCTTTACCTGCCCCCATTCGTTCAGCTCCCTTCTCGGCGCCGTCTCCGGCCTTGAGTCCTCCTGCACCATCCTCAGAGGCGGTCTGTCTCCTCGTCTCGGGTGGCGTGCTCCGCTGACGGGTTCCGGTCTGCTGGGCCATCTCTCGGCTCCACTCCGCCAACGTCTCTCGCTGCACCCGGGCCATCCTCCGTGCGAGGCCCTCCAGCGCGGTCTGTGCACACTCCCGGTCTCGGGGGAGCTGTGTTAGGATCTCCAGCAGGCCTTCTGGAGTGGCGACCTGCAACAGGCTCCTGACCACTGGGTCGGTGCTGCCTGACTCTCCCTCCATCTCCGGGTAGGCTCTCTCTGGACTCTCTTCCAGACGTCTTGTCTCCGGGTGCGCTCTCTCCAGACTGCTCCAGGCGACACCCATCTTTGTTCTCTTGTTCTGTCTCCGCCCACATTGAGGGTGGTCCCGGGGCAACTTTGTGATTGTCAGTTCCAGGGGCAGTTCTCTTACGCTGATGGACACTTCCAGCATCACAGTCTCTGTTGGTGGGCGCGGTTTCCGCTTTTGGCGCCATTCTTCGACCTGGCCCACGATGGGAGGTGACCTCTTGCCACCCTCTGGCACGCCCATAATGGCGTCCGCTCTTCCAAGGCGGGAAATCTTTGGAAATGGCGGGAATCGTCTCCCAGTGGCGGGAAACTCCATGGATGGCGGGAAAAAGCTGCAAATGGCGGACAACCGGCGGGAAACGACCTGTGATGGGGTCCGTTGGCGGGGACCCTCCGGAACCGGCAGGAGACTTCTTTTTGAGGTAACGGTGAACTTTTCTTCAGGCACGCAGTACCCGGTTGTTGCGGGCACGTAATCCTGCCGACTACGCCAAAGTTGACGCGCCCCCTGGGCCAGTGTTGTTGGGGATACCCGGAGCCGGATCAGATGAGGGTTGTAGTCTCCGAGTGGCTGTGACCCGGTCCGTGCCCAGGGTGTCAAGCTCAGTGTGTGGCAGTCCTACAGATGTTATTAGTTCTTTGTGTCGACTACGCCACCCGTTGATTTGCGGTCAAAAGGCCGCCGCTGCAGCAGGGTCCGCTGAGGCTGTTGGTATGTGTGCAGCTTTGGTAGTATAACCCCCAACGGGAGGGGTATAGCCTCAGGGGGTCAGCCGTGGAGGATGGTGGTTGTGAAGGTGCAGCAAGGAGACTCGGAGGCATAAAATGCAGTTCCAGGGCTTTACTTACTGGTGTTGCTCGGGTCACTGTGTACAGCAGTGACCACCCAAGCCGTGCTGCGTCCACCAGGTCCTGGACTCGGTCAACTCCCGGGCAATTCTTGAGTATGGTCCTGAGCTCCTTTCTGACTCTCCCTTCTTCTGGCCGTTCCCACCAGGGATCCACTTTTGGCCGGCACCCTCGGGTCTCTTTGTGGTCAAGCCTCCTCTGGGCTCCCTGACCCTATGCTTGGTATGCCTTTCTAGTGGATTTGGTGAGGGTCGTGGTAGATCCTGCCCACGACCTCCGGTTCCTGGCTAAGGTGTGCTGTAGCCTCTGCCAGCTTGGGATCCGGTACCCTTTTGCCGACCCTTCACCCTTTTGTCCTTATTCTGGGATCTTGGGGTCCCCTCTGCGCCTCTGGGTCTCTCTTCCTTCTCCTCTGCTCTGCTTCTCAGGCTCTCAGACAGACTGTCTGACTGGCTGACTGACAACCGACTGACGTCTCACAGACTGACTGACCCTGATCTAAGATGGTGCCCACCTTAAATACTCCCTCTATGTGTGAGCTCAGGTGACCAGCACCCAATGAGCTCCTAACTTTACCCAGGCTGCTCCCCCTATCTGCCCCTACACTGCTGGGATGTTCCACCCCCCTCCCACTCCAGCCAGGAACAGACACTGTCGTACCTGCACATTTCTCTAGTGGGAGTACCATCGGTCTGTTCCCCGGAAATGGGATGTGTGTAGTGCATGCAGCTAACTGAGCTCAGTTCCACACTCCATCCTTACCCGGGAGTGGAATATCACACCTCTGGCTGAGGTGCAATACCCCTGTAGCAGCCCAATCCTCAGGGTGCTACACACACGTGGGAGGGGAGATGAGAGATGCACATGTGGGGGGGGATGAGAGATGCACATGTGGGGGGGATGAGAGATGCACATGTGATGAGGGGGATGAGAGAGGTGCACATGTGGTGGAGGGGGATGAGAGAGGTGCACATGTGGTGGAGGGGGATGAGAGAGGTGCACATGTGGTGGAGGGGGATGAGAGAGGTGCACATGTGGTGGAGGGGGATGAGAGAGGTGCACATGTGGGGGAGGGGGATGAGAGAGGTGCACATGTGGGGGAGGGGGATAAGAGAGGTGCACATGTGGGGGAGGGGGATGAGAGATGTGCACATGTGGGGGAGGGGGATGAGAGATGTGCACATGGGGGGGATGAGAGATGTGCACATGGGGGGGATGAGAGATGTGCACATGGGGGGGATGAGAGATGTGCATATGGGGGGGGATGAGAGATGTGCACATGGGGGGGATGAGAGAGGTGCACATGTGGGGGAGGGGGATGAGAGATGTACACATGGGGGGAGATGAGAGCTGCACATGTGTGGGGGGGGGGAGATGAGAGATGCACATGTGTGGGGGGGAGATGAGAGATGCACATGTGGGAGGGGAGATGAGAGATGAACATGTGGGGGGGATGAGAGATGCACATGTGGTAGAGGGGGATGAGAGATGCACATGTGGTAGAGGGGGATGAGAGGTGCACATGTGATGGAGGGGGATGAGAGAGGTGCACATGTGGTGGAGGGGGATGAGAGAGGTGCACATGTGGTGGAGGGGGATGAGAGAGGTGCACATGTGGGGGAGGGGGATGAGAGAGGTGCACATGTGGGGGAGGGGGATGAGAGATGTGCACATGTGGGGGAGGGGGATGAGAGATGTGCACATGTGGGGGAGGGGGATGAGAGATGTGCACATGAGGGGGGATGAGAGATGTGCACATGGGGGGGATGAGAGATGTGCACATGGGGGGGATGAGAGATGTGCACATGGGGGGGATGAGAGATGTGCACATGGGGGTATGAGAGAGGTGCACATGTGGGGGAGGGGGATGAGAGATGTGCATGTAGCACCCTGAGGATTCGGCTGCTACAGGAGTATTACACCTCAAGCCAGAGGTGTGGTATTCCACTCCCGGGTAAGGATGGAGTGTGGAACTGAGCTCAGTAGGCTGCATGCACTACATACATCCCATTTCCGGGGGACAGATCAATGGTACTCCCACTAGAGAAATGTGCAGGTACGACAGTGTCTGTCCCTGGCTGGAGTGGGAGGGGGGTGGAACATCCCAGTAGTGTAGGGGCAGATAGGGGGAGCAGTCTGGGTAATGCTAGGAGCTCATTGGGTGCTGGTCACCTGAGCTCACACATAGAGGGAGTATATAAGGTGGGAACCATCTTAGATCAGGGTCAGACAGGCAGACAGTTACCAGTCAGTCTTTTTGCAGAGTCAGAGGAAGAGAGCAGAGGAGAAGAGCAGCTCCAAGGCCAAGAGAGAGAGAGGAGAAAGAAGGACCCAGAGGGGGAGAAGAGGGAACCCCAAGAGCCCAAATACAACCAGAAGGGTGAAGGGTTGGTGCAAGGGTACCGGATCCCAAGCTGGTGGAGGGCACTAATCCTCAGCCAGAGACCGGAGGTCGTGGGCAGGATCTGCCACGACCCCCCACTAAATCCACCCGGAAGGCAAACCAAGCATAGGGTCAGGGAACCCAGAGACAAGGGTTTTACCAACAAGAGGCCCGAGGGAGCCGGACATAGGTGGATCCTTGGTGGGGAAGGCCAGAGAGAAGGAACGTCAGAAAGGGAGCTCAGGATCACGCTCCAGAATTACTTGGGGGTTGGCCGAGTCCAGGACCTGGTGGACGCAGCACGGCTCGGGCGGTCACTCAAGGCCGGAGTGACCAACACAAAAGCAGTAAGTAAAAACCCTGAACTGCACAGCCCGACTCTGAGTCTCATTACCATCCTCACTGCACCTCCACAACCACCATCCTCTGCAACTGACCCCCTGAGGCTATACCCCTCCCGTTGGGGGTTATACTACCAGAGCTGCACAAACACCACCAGCCTCAGCGGACCCTTCTGCAGCGGCGGCCGTATTGACCGCAAATCAACGGGTGGCGTAGTCGACACTAAAGAACATCCAGCAACATCTGTAGGACTGCCACACACTGAGCTTGACACCCTGGGCACGGACCGGGTCACCGCCACTCGGAGACTACAACCCCCATCTGATCCGACTCCGGGTATTCCCCAAACAGCACTGGCCCAGGGGGCGCGTCATGCACATGGGGGGAGATGAGAGCTGCACATGGAGGGGTGAGAGCTGCACATGGAGGGGTTTGAGAGCTGCACATGGGGGGTTTGAGAGCTGCACATGGGGGGGATGAGAGCTGCACATGGGGGAATTGGGAGTAGGTGGATAATGAGCTGCACATAATGAATGTGGGGTGGGGGAGAGTAAATGATGATGGGGTGGGGAGAGCACGGACATGATATAATGAATTGGGGCAGGGGGTGCATGTAAATAATGAATGCGGGGAGCAGGAAGTATAGAGTAGGGGGCGTTGCGGATGCAGGAGTGTAACTGGTAACAAATTGGCGGAAAGAGTAGAGGTTCTAATTAAATTATATATTAAGTGCCTATTTACAGTTAATGGGGGCACCGTGGTGGATTACAATTTATATTTGGAATGGTAGGTTGTATAATAACTAACCATATATTGATGGTGGATGCACGTCTGTATTCAGCTGCGTAATGTAGAAGTTGGGGAATGTGCTCTAGATAACTGTGTTATTTTATGCAGAGACGAGTCCTGGCTGGAAGACGTGATGGCGGTCTGTGCTGGATGAAGGAGAAAAGCGTAGCTGAAGGACTTCACCTAGAGACGTCACCAGTGAGTCAGTGTATTACATGTACACTTACACTATATACTATGTACCGGGCTCCTGTGTATAATGTCACTGGTGATCACTGTATTACCTGTACACTATATACAGAGCTCCTGTGTATAATGTCACTGGTGATCACTGTATTACCTGTACACTATATACAGAGCTCCTGTGTATAATGTCACTGGTGATCATTGTATTACCTGTACACTGACACTATATACAGAGCTCCTGTGTATAATGTCACTGGTGATCACTAGATTACCTGGACACTTACATTATACATACCATGTATAGAGCTCCCGTGTATAATGACACTTATGGTAATATTAGTAATGTGGTGGTAATATTAGTAATGTGGTGGTAATATGTGGTCTGGTCATGGTGTGGCAGTTTTTCTCCCTTCTGTGTGGCATTATTCGGTCACTATGTTGTGGTAATATGTGGTCTGGTCATGGTGTGGCGGTATTCCCTGTATGTGGTATTATTGGTCATTTAAAAAAAAATGTATATGACACATTCCCTTAAAGAAAACTAAATAAAAATATATCTAAAAAGAGTATTGGATATTTTAAGAAAATTTTAATAGGTTAGAGTAGGGCCCGGCCAGAAGAGTCTACCTTATCGTGGTGGCGGCTTTAAAAATCTTTTGGCCAAAACAAAAGCTGCTGGCTATGCATGTGGCGCCGTCACATGGCCGAACGTCAGGAGAACCTGGTGGCAGCGACGTGGACGAGCGCCAGGATTCTGCAGGGATCGCATGGGGGTAAGTATAACAAGTTTTATTTTTTTTAAATACAATTAACTAGGAATGGGGGGAATCAGAGATGCACGGGGGGATGAGAGATGCACAGGGGGATGAGAGATGCACATGGGGGGGATGAGAGATGCACAGGGGGATGAGAGATGCACAGGGGGATGAGAGATGCACAGGGGGATGAGAGATACACATGGGGGGGTGAGAGATGCACATTGGGGGGTGAGAGATGCACATGGGGGGATGAGAGATGCACATGGGGGGGATGAGAGATGCACATGGGGGGATGAGAGATGCACATGGGGGGGATGAGAGATGCACATGGGGGGATGAGAGATGCACATGGGGGGGATGAGAGATGCACATGGGGGATGAGAGATGCACATGGGGGGATGAGAGATGCACATGGGGGGATGAGAGATGCACATGGGGGGATGAGAGATGCACATGGGGGGATGAGAGATGCACATGGGGGGGATGAGAGATGCACATGGGGGGGATGAGAGATGCATGGGGGGGTGAGAGATGCATGGGGGGTATGAGAGATGCACAGGGGGGGATGAGAGATGCACGGGGGGTGAGCTGCACATGGGGGGATGAGAGATGCACAGGGGGGGATGAGAGATGCACAGGGGGGGATGAGAGATGCACGGGGGGGATGAGAGATGCACGGGGGGGGTGAGCTGCACATGGGGGGGGATGAGAGCTGCACATGGGGGGGTGAGAGATGCAAATGGGGGGGTTATGTTTACATAACTTTGTTGCCTTATGAAGGGCAGGGGGGGCCCCCAAAAATTTCTTGCACAGGGGCCCACTACAGTCTGTGTCCGCCCCTGGAACTGCCTCCCACCATCATAGACACTCCTTTTGATGATGCTCCAGAGGTTCTCAATGGGGTTGAGGTCAGGGGAGCATGGGGGTCACATCATAAGTTTGTCCCCTTTTATGCCCATATCAGCCAGAGATGCAGATGTGTTATGTGCAGCATGAGACGGGGCATTATCATGCATGAAAATGATCTTGCTGCGGAATACACGATTCTTCTTCTTGAACCATGGCAGGAAGTGCTGTTTGAGAAACTCAACATACATTATGGAGTTCATCTTTACCCCTTCAGGGATCCTAAAGGGGCCGACAATCTCTCTCCCCATGATTCCAGCCCAAAACATTACTCCACCTCCTCCTTGTCGGCGCCGTAGCCGTGTTTGCATGGGGTGTCCATCAATCAGCCATCCTCCACTCCATCCATCTGGATCATCGAGCGTTGCACGGCACTCATCGGTGAACAAAACAGTTTTGAAGTCAGTCTTCATGTATTGTTTGGCCCACTGGAGCCGTTTCTGCTTGTGTGCAGTGGATAGAGGAGGTCAACAGGATGGCTTACGCACAGCTGCAAACCTCTGAAGGACCCTGCATCTTGTTGTTCGGGGGACGTTGGAGGCACCAGCAGCTTCAAAAACTTATCTGCTGCTATGACAAGGCTTTTTTGCCGCTGCTCTTTGAACCTGACGTAATTGCCTGTAGGAAAGAATCCTTAATTTTCCCTTATCAGCACGCACACGTGTGTACTGTGAATCAGCTACATACTTCTTGATTGTGCGATGATCACCATGAAGTGTCTTGGCAATGTTGATTGTAGTCATGCCTTGACCTAAACACTCCACAATTTGTTGCTTCTCAGCAGCCGACACATCCTTTTTCTTTCCCATTTTGCCAGAAAATGTAGGCTGCTTAATAATGTCGGACAGCCTTCTTAAGTAGTCTTGCCTTTCATTGGACACACCTGCCAAACTAATTAGTACAGGTGTCTGCAATTGCTTACAGTGATATAAAGAGCCCTGACACACATCACCATCAATGAGTTTAACTGACAAACAAAAAAATTCTTACCTTATCACTCCTAAACACTTTTTGCATAATAATTTGGAACACAGTGTATGTGTTAAATAGTTTATCTTCGCAGACAGGACTTGTTTGCAAAATAAACAGATTTTTCTGAGGAAAAACAAACTTATTTTATCCAAAATATAATGAAAATGCAGCATTGATTTCGGTATAAATAAGAAATAACCAACGTTGGTAATGATTGTGTGAATAAAACAATATTAAAACATTTCAAATCCAACAAAGAATGATGTGATGTGGATGGTGAAGGGGGATTGGATGAGTTTTCGGGAAGGGTGCTTTGCTGAGGTGTAGGTTGGTATGGATCTATGGCTGCTGGGGGGTTGTGCTGGGTTGGGATTGGTTGTTGGTGAGAGGAGACATAATCTACCGGACCGTGAAAATACCAACCAGGTTTCTGTGGATGTAGGCGGTAAGATCTTTGGCTGTGTTGGCCAGTATGGGAGGTTTGCTGGGGAGGGCTGTGATGCCAGCCTTCACCCTGGCGAATAAAATGTGCTTGGCTGTACTGTGTGCATGGGGCACATGCTGGCTGAGTTTGTGTGAGGGGGTTAGTGATGGCTGTGGGGTTGTAAGTCCCCACTACAGGAGGTCCTGTGAATGGTGGATGGGCTATGGTGGGATGCTGCCGTACGTATGGGTCTTTCACACTCGTATGATGATGCCCTGAGTGAGTAGGAGGAAGAGTGGAAAATGGATGCCCTGAGTCAGTAGGTGGCAGAGTTGAAGGAGGTTGGTGTGATGCTGTGTCACCAAGGGGGAATATAGGGGACTCGGTACCCGGGCCTTTTACCTTGTTTAGGAGGTCACGGCAGTCGGCTCCCGGGCCCGTACTCTGGATCTCTCTTTAAAAAGGGATTTTAGTATACAGTTTGTCTTGTGACGCCACCTGTGGTTTCCGGTAATGGTTACCGGCGCTGCTGCAGACCTCCGGGGGTGATGAGACGGCAGCTGGGATGTTTCTGCTCCCCACAGGCGGAGCGGGCCCCCGGGGCAGTGTAGGTGCAAATGGTGGTGATGCTGGGGCTTGTGGTGCAGGAGAGATGGCGCAGCAGAAATAACTGATGGAGGCAGTGCAGTGCAGTCATCTGAGTTTTACTCACAGTTCTTGATCAAGTTCCTTAGGTACACTGTACGGGTGTCAGCCTCCGCGTCGCACTGCGTCTGCCAGGCAGGGGCTCAGCACTCCTTCAGGTAGATTAGAAGCACTTAACGGGACCCCCTTTCTTATGTTCCTTTCCTTGACCGACTTCACGCGCTGGGTCTTCTCCCTCCTGCCCTGCGCTCCCCCACACACAGTCCCGATCGGGTGCTCGGAAGTCCCTTCTGGGCAACCTGGAGTTCCCGGACCTACTTGATGCCCTTCACGGCGACTAGGGTGAGGCTGTGGCAACTGTACCTTAGAAGTGCAGAAGCCTCCGGTTTTTCCAGCTGAGACCTGGAGTAACACGGCTGGTCCAGGGACCGGTTCCCTTCCTGCGGCCTGATCCCTCTGACACCTGGCAGATTCAGGGCGTACGGGTGCCGTCCTGCACTCACCGTACCCCCTGGGATCCCTTCTGTTACCGGAGCCTTTCTCCTCTGCTCCCCTCCTGGGCCTCTATTACTAGGCCCCACTTATGGAGCAGAGCTCCTGAAGAGACTCTGCTTCCCTCCTCTCCTTACTGTATCCACACTGACTAACTGACCTGCCACCCTAAGATGGCTTCCCTTTATATACCTCCTACAATGGTGCTCCCCTACTCTACATCCTCCACCCACACCCACTACTGGTTCCCCTTCTCTTTGGTTCCCCCCACTCCATCCAGGGACAGGGCTCAGCAGGAACACAATGCATCTTGGCCTTCCAGCCGGCCTGGAGCAGTGTAGTGTTGAATGTGGGTGTTGGGGTTCCGGGCAGCACTCCCTCCTTACCTGAGAGAAGGAGACACCGCACCTCTGGGTGAGGTGCAGTACCTCTGTGGCGACTGAACCCTCAGGGGCGCCACAACTCACTACTTTCAGGCCCATGAGCAGACCCTGAGCTGGATGCATGGTGGCACTGAGATAGCTCTTGGTGGTGTTTATCTATGTAACCAAAAAGATCCCTGGGATTATTTGGGGAGATGGCAGCATGGATTAGGTGAAGTATGGAGGTTTTTGTGTCCAGCCTTAATTCTGATGGAATTTGGCAAAGATGTTGGGCCAAACTGCGACAAAATGCCTCCTCACCATCATCACAAATTGTTCGCCCAATATAATCCATCTCATGGCTATCTATTTGCCTCCTTGTCACTATGTTTTGGGCATCCCTCCTTCTTCGCAGTTGCCGTGGTATTGATGATGCATGAGGTTAGGTATCTGGGGGCAATGTTGGACTGCTGCTCCTACCCTGCTCTTCCTGCTGTTCTGCATCTTGTTGAGGGTTTGTTGGCCCTTGAACTTCCTCCTCTGATGGTCCAGCCTCCGCCTCAGAGGCTGTGTCCCTTTCCTGTATGTTGGATTCAGTTCTATATATAAAATGGAAATAATTGCCAACAAATATAGGTCCAGGAGGCTTCCTTAACTAGGCGATTCTGATAATTGGAGTCCCGTGGATCCCAGAGTTCGGGCCGCTCCTGGACTAAAACCAACAGCATCTTCACATTTATTACACGTGACATGTCAAATTTTCAATAATACACTCCGTGGAGGTGTGTCACATGCAATGATTGCTGACAGGTGGTTTATGGAAGCCTGCCAACACTTCCCTGTATGTCACTTCCCTTGTACCCTTGGTGTGGCCAAACATTTAAGTGCACCTTCCAACCTGCTTGTTTTCCATCTATCTCTGGCTCTATAAAGCCAAAGCTGTCAATCAAAATAGAGGCAAAACAAGAGGATGGGAAGGTGCACTTAAATGTTTGGCCACACCAAGGGTGCACCAAGTGCTGTTACCTGGTCTGGATAGTCATTCTTTGCTGACAGAGTCCCTTTAAACTGATGAGCATTGGAGTAAGATTCTGCAAATTTATTAAAAAGCTGAACACCCTTGATAATTTGGTTCATCCTTTGTTGATCCTAATGGTATGTATTGAAGTCTGTCAGCAGGACTAGATATCTGCAATATCTTTTTTTATTAAGTATGTTGAATTGGTGATGGCCTCATCCTGTCCCAATGAACCTAACCTACTTTTCCCACCACTTTTTAAAAAGTGGCGAAAAGAGAGAAAAGTTGCTTGTTTTAGAGTAAATATGGTGTGTGGCAAAATTGTGGACATTTTACACTACAACAACACCTCCAACCTTTTAATTATCAAGTGGCAGATGATTGTTTGCATCAACCCAGTCACCAAATCCCAGATGCACCTGCTCAGTGGAGTACCGCCAATGGCGGCAGACCACAGAGACGCTATGGAGCCTGTGAGTCAGGGGGTCCCGGTCCCGGCACAGCCCTCACCCACATCGTGCTTTCAACTATTTTGGCATCCTGGATGCCAATATAGTTGAAAACAATGATGGGAGAGGGAGCCATCAGCTGACGCTCCTTCTCTCATCATTCCACCTCTTCGTATGAGCTCTGTGACGTCTCAGCTCAGAGGATGTGATGACGTCACTACAGCGCGCCCTCTGTATTGAGCAGTGAAGAGGGTCAGAAGATGCTGAGGGGACCGGAGCAGCGGGGAGAGGTATTTGTTTATTTTTTATGTATGGAACACTATATGGGGCCTATTATTCTGTACGGAGGACTATGTGGTGCCCATAATACTGTATGGAGCACTATATGGGGCCCATAATACTGTATGGAGCACTATGTGGTGCCCATAATACTGTATGGAGCACTATATGGGGACCATAATACTGTATGGAGCACTATATGGGGCCTATAATACTGTATGGAGCAGTACATGGTGCCCATAATACTGTATGGAGCACTAAGTGGTGCCCATAATACTGTATGGAGCACTACGTGGTGCCCATAATACTGTATGGAGCATTATATGGGGCCCATAATACTGTATGAAGGACTATATGAGGCCCATTATACTGTATGAAGCACTATGTGGGGCCCATAATATCGTATGGAGCACTATATGTGGCCCATAATACTGTATGGAGCACTATGTGGGGCCTATTATACTGTATGGAGGACTATGTGGGGCCCATTATACTGTATGGAGCACTATATGGGGCTCATAATACTGTATGGAGCACTATGTAGTGCCCATAATACTGTATGGAACACTATGTAGGGCCTATTATACTGTATGGAGCACTATATGGGGCCCATAATAATGTATGGAGCACTATGTGGGGCTCATAATACTGTATGGAGCACTATGTGGTGCCCATAATACTGTATGGAGGACTATGTGGGGCCCATTATACTGTATGGAGCGCTATGTGGTGCCCATAATACTGTATGGAGGACTATGTGGGGCCATTATTCTGTATGGAGGACTATGTGGTGCCCATAATACTGTATGGAGGACTATGTGGGGCCAATTATACTGTATGGAGCACTATGTGGTGCCCATAATACTGTGTGGAGCACTATATGGGGCCTATAATACTGGATGGAGCACTATATGGGGCCTATAATACTGGATGGAGGACTATTTAGGAGGAAAATTACTTTGTAAGGCCTAAAAAGTTGTGAGATATGCTCTCCTGTGACCCCGCCGAATATTAAGGTTTTGTTTTGTTCTTTTGGGGGGTGGAGAGGCCCAAATAGAACTTCTGCTTTGGGGCCCCATATTTTCTATGTAGGCCCCTGCAACTGCTCCTCCTATAGTTATGCCCCTGCAGATTACGTAGGGGGTTTGCGCATCTTGCTGCCTTTTATGTATCTTTGTGCATTTACTGATTTGTATTTGTAAACATGCAGACACTTTCTGGTCGGATCGGGCTACATTCTTTCATATATACATTTTTCTTTAGGGAATGTTTCTCTGCCAGTTTTCTCACGATACATGGTATTTTCTGTTCATGGCCTAATTCACTGAAATGATAGCACTTTTTTGTCTTGCATAAGAAACACCAGGGCAAAGGCATTTTCAGGGATTTTTTTAGGCAATATATCTAAAATTTTATGCAATAAAATATAGCCAATTATTATTCGAAATTCCTAATGGTTTCATGTCCCATTTATCTCCACATTACCCCTCGGTTCCCTAATGTAACGTGTGGTCACTAATAACATGTGTACATAGTTTTACACTATGCTTGGATGTCTGCTTGTCCTGTCGAAGTAGCGGTTTAGGATTATCCACATGTTGCACATTGTGAAGGAAAGGACGCTGATCCGTTGGGGGTTTAAACAAAGACTGTTATTAGACCCCTGAACAGACTATAAAAACAGCTGATTCTGGCTGTGAGTGGATACTGAAATTTGTATTATCTTATGTTTTAAGCTGTCCGAGATTATATTTTACAGGGCAGAAAGCATGTACAATCTTGGAGGGTAGAGAAAAACAGGTTACAGATTAGGAGGAAAACACATAAAGAGGAAATAAGTGCAGGATAGAAGCTGTGCTTATTTATAAGCAGCATCGTAACATCCAGCCTATATTACTGGGAGAGATACTGCCGTTAACATATGTAAAAATAATTTTTCAAATTTTCCAAAGGTTTCTATAGCCATTAAACACTTGTTAGTTTGTTTGTCACACCCAGCTTGATTTTTTTACTTTATGGAGTCAATAAGTTTTGTGCACTTGAATAAGTTTGGCATGCCAGCTACCCTTGTGATGGTTTCCTACTGTTCCACTTTGGAGCTAATGGCTCTCATTAGGGGTCAATAAAAGTACCAGAATAGTCATGGCACTCCTCTGCAGATGGATATATTTAGACAACTTATCTTCTAATTTATTTTGACATTTTCTTAACAGCACTCTTGCAGAAACTATGTGGTGACCGAATTCACTGTCAGAGTAAGATTCAGTTATTAATAAGGGTATTATTTAGTGTCAACTGATAGTGCACTACATTTTGTTAGCTGGTTTAGGATTTTAAGGGGAAGAACAGTTTTAAAATCTTTCCTATAGCCTATTAGGGATGAGTTAATAGGGGTGGGGATCCTTTTTTCACGATCCTCTTTTCTTAGTCAAAGTCGTCAAAAAAAGAGTGTCTCTTGCACTGTCCTGCATTACACAGATTATTAATTTGTGTTACGCACCTGTCCCGGATCAGGGCTTTGCTTCCCTCACCCTGGTCCGCTAGACTCTGCTGTTCTTCACGTTGTGCTTTGCAGATGGCCCAGTTTGATCCCATGTGAGTATCCGCCTGGGCATATATAACACTCACCAAGACACACACCTGAGTCTTGGTATTAAGACTCCAATGTTTCTAGACTCTGGTTTGCTCTACACACCTTGACCTGCTCAGCTGCTGTCTGCAGTTTCCTGGACTTCACCCACCTACCTGCCTGCAGTATCCTAATGTCTTCCCCTAGCCTGTGGTTTCCTGCACTCCGCCTACCTGCCTGTGCTCTCCTGGACGTCTCCCGCTTGCCTGCGGTTTTCTGCATCCTGCCTGCCTGCGCTCTCCTGAAGTTCTCCTGCTTGCCTACAGTTTTCTGCATTCTGCCTGCCTGCGCTCTCCTGAATGTCTCCCGCTTGCCTGCCATCTCCTGGACATCTACTGCCTAACTACTTGCAGTATCCTGATGCCTTCTGCCTGCTTGCGGCTTCCTGCACTCCACTTACCTGCCTGTTGTCTCCTAGATGTCTCCCGCCTGCCTGCGGTTTCTTACATACCGCCTACCTGCTTGCGAGCTCCAGTCCCTCGGCTGTCCATGTCCTGTGTGCCCCACCTAACTGCTGCCCTGACGCCCATGGCCCGTGGGCCCACCCGGAACTTGGGCTTGGAGGATCCACCTTGACCGGGGAGTCTAACAATTTGCATGGGTGCTGCAAGGAAATTAAACATTTAGGCTCCAATTATTTATTGCTGTTTCTCCAGTTGTCTGGAGTAATTTACTTTTTTTATTAGTAGCTTTACTACTTGCTCCTTATTCTCTAAAAGTTAGTCACTATTTTTTAAGTGTTTTCCTTATTTTTAGTCTTTTTTTTTTTTTTCCTCAACAATTTTGCTTATCCAGATGTTTAAGGCAAATTCATGAAATGCAACTTTTACCAAATGTCACAATTTTTCTGTCGCATCTCACTCCATTTCTGCCCAGGAGTAAGGTTTCTGGTGGAGTTTTGTTTTTGTCACAATTGAAGGATTTGCAACTTTTTTATGCTAGAAAGTTTCAAAACAGGTTAAAGACAAAATTAAAGGGTATCATTGTTCTCGGCAGCACATATTTTGTTTAAACAGGACGATGTGCTGCTGAGAATGCCGATTTTTTTT
The DNA here is from genome assembly GCF_046119375.1 of Phyllobates terribilis. Taxonomy (NCBI): domain Eukaryota; kingdom Metazoa; phylum Chordata; class Amphibia; order Anura; family Dendrobatidae; genus Phyllobates; species Phyllobates terribilis. Next base: position 114,816,031 of record NW_027362773.1, read on the forward strand.
TTTTTTTTTAAGCTTAAAAATAAATTCCTCCAGAAGAATGAGAGTTTTGCACATTTTTGGGGTGATTCCTAGGAGCACTCCTTTCCCAACAATTGTCCATGGTAAATACAAACTTAATAATAGGTTTTCCCATAAACTACAGCTGATTGTTGGAGTTCATAGCAGGGAAGGAGGTTTTGTGATAAGCACATTGTTATTCAAGAGAACCTTCTACCAATAGGGAATGACCTAAGTTGACAACCCCTTCAAAGAAGCACTCCCATAAAAGTTTTTATCCTGTTAATATATTGCAATCATATTATATAAAGCTGTGTCCTTACAATTGCTCATTTTTCCCTTCTAGCCATTTAATTCTTCTCTTTTCCATTAAGTCTATGACATCACGTAATTAAAAACAGACTAGCTGAATCCTTTTAAGCTCCATGTAGAAACAGGAAGTCTTTCCCTGCATCAATAGTCATGAATAAAACTACAATCCTACATCGCTGCAAAGTCTCTGGCAGGGGGAGGGGTGAGACAGCTGGGTCAGGAGTTGGGATGAGTGGACCCAAGGAAGTTCGGTTTCTGGTACCTGACCCGAACTTTATTCCAAAGGTCGATTCAGGTACCAGAACTCTACCCGAACTTGAACCAGATTCCCATTGAAAACAATAGGGACCCAAACTTTTGAGCTGGAAAATTCTATTTCTCTCTTTTTTTTCTCTTTTTCTTTCCCCAGGAACTCCAAACATTGCAATGGACTTCCGAGAGAAGTCCGTGATCAGCGATTAGCACCGGACACTGACTGTCCGGTATAAACCCCAAACCATTAAGTTCGGATTCACTCATCTCTAGTCAGGAGTTGAAGAGGAGGTGGAGTTGGGCTGCAAGGGACTTTTCAGTGAGGTAGAATTGTAGTTCTAACGATGACTCATGTAGGGAAAATAGACTTCTTGCTTCAACATAGAGCTTAGAAGGATTCAGCTAGTCAATCTTTAGTCACATGATGTCATATGGAAAATAGAAGAATTAACTGGGTAGAAAGGCAAAATGAGCAATTGCAAGCACACAGTGCTGTATAATATGATGACTGCAACATATTAAGAGGATAAAATTTTGATGGAAGTGCTTCTTTAAGATGCATGTGCGCTACTGTATGATATGTCTGTAAAGCACTGAATTATCTCTATACTATTGCATGCAATAAAAACATTTCTCACTATTTTTGTTTGACTTGACAAGAAAAAACGTATACTAAATCCAGTTTATTATATAATCAGGAAATATATGAAAAATGCAGAAAAATTGTTAATAAACACCAAAACAAAGCTCATTGCGGTCCGATACAGAAGTAAAACTTTACAAGCCACCTGTTTCCTGCTGAATGGATCTGTGGTGGAAAACATATGCGGGCTTGGAAATATGCCCATGTACGGAGCATCAAACAGGCAGTTATTGTCTTTTATGTTCTAGTCTGATAACGAGGTCCCATGGAATTAATAAATGATTGTACCTATAGGAGAATCAGTTCACCAATTGTTCTCATAAATCCACCAAAAGCAAAGTACAAACGCACATAAATTATTTCAGCAATGCTTCCAAATGTGCTGCAAATCAGCAAAAACGTAAATCAGCAGTTTGAACTTTACTTCACACCGAATATATTGTTATTTATCATTCATGTAATACCATGTCCCTTTGTATTCTGCATGTCATCTAATAAATGAGGATACAGCTGCTTAAAAAGGGGATAATTTTCTAAAAGAGAACAGAGCTGCTTATAAAGGGTTAATCCACGTTGATGGGCATGGCTGCTTGCAAAGAGTTAATCGGAGTCTTTCACTTTATACACATAGAGCCCAAAGGAGACACTATGAAGAGAAGCTATGACAGGTATTACCTCTGTAGCTGTTTCTTCTAGCCGCCTACTTCTTCTTCCCTTGCTGCTCCAGAACATATAGGAATCCATAAAAGTTCAGGAAAGCCGAGGCACCAAAACAGCAGGTTCTTGATAAGAACTTGTTCTTTTTTCCATGTCAGTTAAAAACATCACAGGAAGACACAGCAGGCAACGTTTCGGCCTTAATTGGCCTTTTTCAAGCCCTCAAAGATTTCATACAGCTCTATAGGAATCCAGTGGACAGTACTGAGGTTTCATACTGCTTTGTAGCACTGGAGTCCTGGGTTCAAATCCCACAAAGGACAAGGAGTTTGTATGTTCTCCCCGTGTTTGTGTGGGTTCCCTCTGGGTTCTCCGGTTTCTTTCTGCACTCCAAAGACATACTTAGAGGCAGGAAGTCTCACAGAGCTGTTAAAATAGTGAAACAACGGACAGCCCGACTTCAGCCTCCCTTTCTTAAAAAGTCAGAGCTACAGAGGATATTTTTACTTTTTCTAATGATCTATATTTGAGAAATGTTTCATATTTTGCTTTCCTTTTTATCTTATGAAAATTCCCAGTAGGTGAAAGAAAGATGCACTCCTACCATCAAAGTTTTTATCCTGTGAATATATTGCAATCATTATATTATACAGCACTGTGTACTTACAATTGCTCATTTTACCTTTCTACTCAGTTAATTCTTCTGTTTTCCCTGCTGTATGCAGAAACAGAAGTCTCTTTTCTCTTCATAAATCATCCCCCTCTTCAACTCCTGACCCAGCTGCTCCACTCCTGCCCGCTGCCAGGGACTCTTGCAGTGACTGATGACTCTTACAGAGAAAATTGACCTCCTGTTTCTGCATAGAGCTTAGAAGGATTCAGTTAGTCAGTTTTTAATCACGTGATGTCATAGAACTAATGGAAAAGAGAAGAATTAACTGGGTAGAAAGGTAAAATGAGCAATTGTAAGTACACAGTGCTATATAATATGATGACTGCAATATATTAAGAGGATAAAAACTTTGATGGGAGGAGGAGTGCTTCTTTAACTGTGCATGTGTAATATGCACAACTATACGCTACAGAGTAATAGCTTATTAATTTTCATTTTGATAACCAGAAGAAAGAATTGAAACTTATCTCGCAACAATGTCAGATTCTGTTTATTGACTACAAAGTCACTTGACTCTCATATGACTATTTTGAAGCGATTTGTGAACTCAGATGTGTTGTCTTAGAATCAAGGCTTTTCCTATATCTTACAGTTGAATGCTGCAGGGATGTCTGACTTCTTTCAACTCAACTGAAAGGTTTTGATGGACAAAAGTTAGGGGTAGTTATTTTCCAGCAGCCTAATTGGTACTCTGGCAAGTACAATTAACTCCACTAATACAGAGATATTAGCGTATATTAAAACTGTAAAAAAAAAGAGGACCCCAGTGACAAAATAATATATTTATTGAGCTGTTGACTCACGTTCCTATCTTCAGGAGCATAACGCTCCTCTGTGCCCGGCTTCCTGCTGCCGGGGGTTACTGCTCTCATGGAGACTGACCCAAACTTTGCACGCTGAGGAAGTGTAGCGCCCCGAGGGTTCGGCCGCTACAGAGGTATTGCATCTCATCCATATGTGCGATATCTCACTTCCAGGTAAGGATGGAGAGTGGATCAGGAGCCCGACACCTGCATGCATTACACCACATTTCCGGGGGGCAGGGCGACCAATATGCTCCAAGTAGAGCACGACAGTCCCTGTCTCTGGCTGGAGTGGGGGGAGGAAACACCGGGGAAGGGGGGACCCTGTAGTGCATAGGAGGGAGAGGGCAGTTCCTGGGTGCACTTAGAGGTAGGTATAAAAGGTGGGCACCATCTTAGTTCTGGGTGGAGTTCAGGAGAAGTCAGTCAGAGGAGGAGACAGGGAGCGAGCAGAGGCTCAGGCCGAGCTCTGCTCCGCAGGCAGGCTGGAGAGAGCTGCCGGAGCCTGCAGGAAGGAGAAGGAAGGAAGAGGAGCGGAGGAGGCTCCAGGAACAAGGAACGAAGGGACCCCAGGGGTGTGGACCGGCGAGTCGCCACCGCACGCCCGAATCTACCTGCGTAGAAGGGTCAGGCCAAAGGGGGAGACCGGTCCCCGAAACTAGTGGAGGCGGGGAACTACCCTCAGCTAGAAACCGGAGGCTGTGACATTTTATGTGGCGCAGCCCCTCGCTACACCTGCTAGGAAGGCACCACATAGGGTCAGGGAACGGGTGCCAAGGTTTACCAGAGAAGGCCCGAGGCAGCCGGACAGAAGCGAGGTTACTGGCGGGGTATGACAGGCCAGAGAAAGGACACACAAAGGGGGTCCTGTGAAACGCTCCAAAGTAATCTGGGAGTAGGCCAAGCCCCTCACCTGGTGAACACAGTGCGCCATGGGACGTTATGACCAGCTGTAGTAACGTGGATAAAGAACTGTGAGTAAATACCCTGGACTGCATTACAGGATTCTGTGTCGTTACTGCTGCTCCCACGCACCATCACCCCCAACATCCGCACTTGCTGCCCTGAGGCTATACTCCTCCCGTGGGGAGTTATACTACCCCCTGCTGTACCCACAACACCAGCCTCAGCGGTCTGCCCTGCAGCGGCGGTTCACTCTGACCACAATCCACGGGTGGCGTAGTCGGACATTTGATCATAAAAACCCTATAAATAGAACGCCATTTGGGTTGACCACCCTGAGCCACGGGACCGGGTCCCCGCCACGCAAGGACTACAACACCCAGCATCCGCAACGGGTCCGGTTCCGGGTATCCCCACTCACACGCGGCCCAGGGGGCGTGTCAGAAGCATTGCCTCTGCACCATGGGAGAAGTGCATGGACATTGAGGCTGGCCGAATCCAGTAAGCTGGTTAGCTTCAGAGCAGCACTTACAAGCTGCGTAGCAAACAGCTTGCAAGCACACTCTCCTTGCATAGGAGACTGGCCACCCGCAAGACGTAAATTGCAAGGGTGCTTGTTTGCACACGCATTTTCCAATTATACCTATTTATTAAAATGAGACAACCCCTTTAATTTGATAATTGCAATTGTGTATAACTAAGCAATCAATGTCATTCAATTCTCACAATCTAAGATTAACCCTTTGCCAAATAAGCTCTGCACCGCCAGACACACCCGATTCCTTCACTCACATTATGAAAAGGGAAAGGAGACTCCAACGAAGAACTTGTTATACCAGTACTGTAATCTAGAAGAAATCTGCACTATTTTTGTACCATATTATGTATCATTGTGAAAGGCACCCATGTCCAAACACTCACGGTATAAATTCCACAATTCAACTTTATAAACTAGAAAAAAAAAAAAAAAACAAGCCTCATACTGGAGGATAAAACTATGCTGGCCGATTGCACAGAATGAGGGAACATACTTATATATTGCTCTTAAAGGACTAGAATGACTAAATGTCCTAAATGGCAAATTAAAATTCCATATAATGGCCACACTATTGTAACGCTATGGCCGGAGCCCCTGCATGGTGTCCCCTTCTCACTCTGTGCAGGGATGCCGGCATACTCACCGCTCCACGACATGGTCCCCGGCATGTTCCCTGCTTCCTGGTCTGTGTGCGTCTGCGCACCTCCCGGGACGCGCCTAGTGCGCGCATGTGCGCGGTCCCCTGCTCTTAAAGGGGCAGCACACGCATATAGTGAAATGCCCTCAGCCTGTAGCTGAGAGGCATTTAGTATAATTAGTACACCTGCAAGACAGCTCCCAGCCAAATGCTGGGAGTCATCCTGTCACCAAAGCAACAGTATTCCTTTGTGTAGTTGTGACACCCCAGGGGTCTGGTTGCCACAGTAATAGAGATATTATGTCTGAGAGCAAGTGGGAGGTTTCTCTGGTCAGGAGCCCTAAGCATGCAACACGGTCCGCCCAGACCTGGGAGGGGAGGAATCTGCCCTTATAAACTGGGTCTGGGGCGGGATTAGAGAGTGAAGCTGGAGACAGAGCCTGCAGAACAAGCAGAGCAGTCAGAGCCTGGAGAGGGAAAGTGAGAACAGGAGCTCTGTAGGAGCAGCAGCTGAAGGCCAGGGGCTGTGAGCAGAGATATAGCTCGCCCTGGCTGAAGTTACTAAAACCGGACACAGGAGTCCGAGGCTGTGGGGACTGATATATACCCAGCAGCAGAAACCAGCCGGCAGGGGATTCCAGGTCCTCTGGCCATAGAAGCCCGGAGGCTCAGTCACAAAGAAGGGACCAGCGCCGCCATCCAGGAGCGGAGGCTAACAGAAGGCCCCAAGTCACCAGCCATACGGGTGAGCACCACACGGTATACTCAGGGACGTGGGCTACTTGTAACCGCTGACAGCAAGGTAGCCAGGAAGAGTGCAGATAAACGGGGAGGCCTACAACTCCACCTGGCCAGGGGAACTCCTGCTTGCTCGCAGACTGACCAGGCCCCTTATACTAGCCAGTACTCCCGGGATGGTCTGCCTTGTACCATCAGTAAAGACCCTGAACTGCACCTCACGTCTCTGTGATTCCTTGCCGCACCAGCACCATTAGCACTGGGACCCTCACACCATCACTCCCATCATCTCTCACATTAGCTGCCCTGAGGCAATACTTCTCCCGTGGGGAGTTATCCCATACTCGGCTGCGCAAACAACATCAGCCTCAGCGGTCGTCAGCGCAGCGGCGGTCCCCACTGACCGCAATCCACGGGTGGCGTAGTCGGACATTTGCTATACATTAAGACTGCCACTGGTTTGACCACCCTGGGCACGGACCGGGTCACCGCCACACGGAGACTACAACCCCCAGCATTCTACAACAGGCCCGGTTCCGGGTTCCCCTGCACAACACAGGCCCAGGGGGCGCGTCAACTTTGGTGTAGTCGGCAGGATTTCGTGCCCGCAACCACCGGGTACTGCGTGCCTGAAAAAGAGACTTTTATACTTACCTGTGGTGAAGTTTCCCGCCGTCCGGAGTCGTTTCCCGCCATCCGGAGCCGATTCCCGCCATCAGACGCCATCTTGGACCGTTTCCCGCCGTCTTCTGCCTTCTTCCTGCCATCCGCAGCTGCTTCCCGCCTTCGGACGCCATCTTCGGGACGCCGCACGGGAAGAAGAGGGGCGTGGACGCCGAAAGCGCGCGAGATCCGAAGTTCCGCCCCACGCTCCGCCCCACGCTCTGACGCTGCGCAAGGTCCTGGAAGGGAGGAAGAGCGACGCTGACGTCATCGGAGCGCGACGCCAGGTCCTCAACCCCGACGATCGACTGCGGAGCCGCGGCCTACGGAAGAAGAGCATCGCAAGGTAGGTCACGGTCCACTAGGGGGGAGGAGGATGCCGGATACCGAGGGGAGCTCCACTGCCACAGCTACCGCCAGCGCAACCGCTGCAGCAGTCATGCCATTCACCATGCCCTATATCCCGGGGGCAACCTGGCTACCCCAGTACTCAGGGGAGTCACATACTCTAAATGACTTTAGAGAAAGACTGGATAGCCTCTTCCAGGTGTACCCCCTCACAGAAGAGCAAAATGTGTGCATCCTGGTGGCCCAATTAATCGGGGCAGCCCAAAGGGAGGTAAAGTCCTGGCCACCTGGGAGGAAGAGGACTGTCAGAGAAATACTAGCCCGGCTGAAAGACACATTTGATACCCGCACCTCAGCCGAAATAAAGCTCAGATTTTACGGGTGTAAACAGCGGGCACATGAGATTATAAGAGACTATGCTCTAAACCTACAAGAGGCCCTGAGAGCCATTAAGCAGGCAGACCCTGACAGCGTGGGAAATGAAGATAAGCTGTTGACTGAACAATTTATTGAGGATCTACTGTGCAATGCCCACCGAACCCAGTTGCGGGCAATGGCCTTACAGGACCCTGACCTGGACTTTGCACAGTTCAAGGACAGAGCCATCCGGGTGCTCCGAGAACCGGCACCAGGTGGCGCTGTGACCCACAGGCGCCCTGCTATCACTTACCACCAGGAGACGGCGCCCTTGTCTGCAGGGCCTGTGGGAGCTGATGCGCAGGCTTTAAACAGTGACCCGGCTACAGACCTGCACCATCAGGTCCAAGAGCTGACTAAGAGCGTTGCCGCGCTAACCAGAACTGTGCAGTCTTTACAGGTCTCTTCTCCAGGAAAGATCCAGCTGGCATCCGGACCGGAGGACGTCCCGTGGCGCCGACTGAGGAGGACCCCACCGGCCAGAGGAAGACCCAGCGACAGATACAACGAGGACGGACGACCCATCTGCCGCCGCTGCCATTAACCCGGACATGTGGCAAGGTACTGTCATTTAAACGGGCACAACCTGGGGTAGAGGGCCAACCCCCAGGCATAAGACCATCAGGCCCATCAAACTGGCGTGATAAATACGTAGGGGGACGTCCAATCTTGCCTGTGGTACTGGATGGCATTCCTATGAGTGCCCTTCTAGACACTGGGTCACAGGTGACCACCATCCCGTACGTGCTCTTTAAACAGTACTGGAATGACTCGGACATAACCCGCTACCCAGATGACGACCTGAGTATCATCGCCAGCAATGGTCAGCCCGTGCCGCAGGTGGGATTCAAAGAGGTGACCATTAAGATCGGTAAAGTCGAACTGGCGGCACAAGGACTGATTATAGTGGACATAGACCGTCATGAGAGTCACCCTAGAATAACCTTGGGAACTAATGTGATTGAAAATTGTCTTGCAGAGGTGATTCTCATTTTACAGCAGGTTGCCAAGAACGCCAGTTCCGGCCAGCAGCGTGTGCTCCAAAAAGAGATCCGGGCACTGATGAAGCGGCAACAGGTGGAACTATCTGGTGGTGAGATAGGTAGCGTGAGAATGTGTGACCCGTTCCCTATTGCCATGCCCCCAAAAAGTGAGATGATGATTTGGTGCCGGGCAGCTATTGGTCTAAGAGGTAGAGACTACCAAGCAATGGTGGAACCCGTCTACTCAGACAGTAGGCCCACCATTTTGACAGCACGGGGGGTGGTCGATGTACGCCATGGGAGGGTGCCCGTTCGCATCATAAATATCGGGGAGAGAGAAGTACACCTGCCCCGGTATGCCACGCTAGCCAAATTGTTCACCATCAACCAGAACTCTGTACAGGCCGTGGAACCCTTGCCTCCATCTCAACCAGAGGAAGGTAACGGCTCTAAGAAACCAATGGAGGACTGGTGTCAGCAACTGCATTTGGGTACTGACTCCACTTCCTCACACCAGAAACAGGGAGTCTATCGGGTGGTTCGAGAGTACGAGAGAGTGTTTAGTAAACACCCGCTAGACTTCGGGCGAGTAAAGGGGGTAGAACACCACATCCCCACGGGAGACCATCCTCCCATAAAGGAGAGATACCGACCCGTACCCCCGGCACACTACCAACACGCCAAGGGGATGCTTAGAGACATGAAGGAGGCTGGGGTAATCAGGGACAGCTGTAGCCCCTGGGCAGCTCCACTAGTCTTAGTGAAAAAGAAAGACAACACCATGAGAATGTGTGTAGACTACAGGAAGGTCAACCGTATCACACACAAAGATGCGTACCCGTTACCAAGGATAGAAGAGTCCTTAGCTGCATTAAAATCTGCTAACTTCTTCTCTACTTTGGATCTCACTAGCGGGTACTGGCAGGTTCCTGTAGCAGAGGCAGACCGGGAGAAGACCGCATTCACCACCCCGATGGGTCTCAGCGAATTTAACTGTATGCCGTTCGGGCTCTGCAACGCACCAGGAACCTTCCAACGGTTGATGGAATGCTGTCTGGGACACCGGAACTTTGAGACGGTCCTGTTATACCTGGACGATGTCATCGTCTATTCAAAGACCTACGAGGACCACCTGAAACACCTGGCAGAAGTGTTCGAAGCTCTGGCAAACTACGGCCTAAAGGTGAAACCCTCCAAGTGTCACCTCCTGAAACCAAAGGTGCAATACCTGGGACACGTGGTGAGTGCTGACGGAGTGGCTCCTGACCCTGATAAGATCACCGTGATTAAGGACTGGCCAAGACCCTCCAGCATAAAGGAAGTGCGGCAGTTCCTCGGGTTGGTAGGCTACTACCGAAGATTCATTCCCGGTTTCACCAAAATGGCAGCCCCTATGCAGGACCTCCTGATAGGTCAATCTCGGAAAGCCAAAAACCAGAAGCCGCCCTTTAGGTGGGAAAAGCTGGAAGAGGAGTCCTTCTGCCAGCTGAAGATGGCCCTCACGGGGGATGAAATCCTGGCATATCCAGACTACAGCCAGCCCTTTATCCTCCACACGGACGCAAGCAACATCGGGCTAGGAGCCGTACTGTCCCAGATCCAGCAAGGGAAAGAACGGGTAATCGCTTACGCCAGCCGAAAGCTACGGCCCAAGGAGAGGAACCCTGAGAATTATAGCTCATTCAAGCTGGAGTTCCTGGCAGTAGTGTGGGCAGTGACCGAAGGTTTCAAGCATTACCTTGCCTCCTCCAAATTCACTGTGTACACGGATAACAACCCGTTGACACACCTGGACACTGCAAGGCTCGGTGCCCTGGAACAGAGATGGATGGCCCGCCTGTCCAACTTTGAATTCACCATCAAATACCGGGCAGGACGCTCAAATGCCAACGCGGATGCCCTGTCTAGAATGCCGAACTTACCGGACGTAGGGGAAGATCCAGAAGATCTGGAAGAAGTTGAGCTCCCTGCGTTCCACCGTCATGGGATTACCCTGTATTCCCACCGTGTGAAGGACAGGCGCTCCGTGACGTTCAATCCCTTGCCCCACTACAACTGGGCGGAGACGCAAGACAGTGATCCCGCAGTCCATTTGGTGAAGGAAATGCTGACCCAGGCCGATGCCCGTCTTGACCCAGATACTCCGGAGGAGACCAAGCAACTGTGGAAGGAGAAAAGTAAGCTGTTCCTCTACAGGGAGAAGCTGTGCCAGAGAATGGTTAACTCTCGAACACATGAGTTGACCTGGCAGGTAGTGGTCCCAAGACGAAACGCGGCTATGGTTCTGGAGGCATACCACAACGGAGCAGGGCATTTCGGATGGAAGAAACTGGAGTTCTTGTTGCGTGAACGGTTCTACTGGGTAGGCATGAGAGGAGCCATCGAGAGGTGGTGCAGAGACTGTGGCCCGTGCCACCTGAGAAGAAAAGACCGAGCCAGCCAGAAGACTCCCCTGCAGCCCATCATCACCAGACAGCCACTGGAACTGGTAGCCCTGGACCATGTGAAACTGGCTCCAAGCAGATCTGGGTATGTCTATGCCCTCACAATCGTAGATCATTACTCCCGGTTCCTGGTGGTGGTCCCGGTCAAGGACTTAACGGCTCAAACAGCAGCTAGAGCCTTCCAGCAGCACTTCTGCCGTCCACACGGGTACCCGGACCAGGTGTTGACAGACCAAGGACCAGCCTTCGAAGCGGAGGTCTTCCAGGAGTTCTGCAACCTGTATGGGTGCAAGAAGATAAGAACAACGTCCTATCACCCTCAAACCAATGGACTCTGCGAGAAGATGAACCAGGTGGTGATAGATCTGCTAAAAACATTGCCCCTGGAAGAACGCAATCTGTGGCCTGAGAAACTGCCTGATCTGGTGGACCTGTATAACCACATCCCTGTAGGTTCCACCAACTGTACCCCGGCTTACCTAATGAGAGCAAGACCTGGTAAGCTGCCTATTGACCTGGATATGGGAGTCCTGACGCCTGAGGACACCTCGCCAAAGGCAGACTGGGATACCGAACGGCAGCAGCAGTATCGGAAAGTACAGGAGAGCATCGAGCGAAGTCTGTCTCAAGCTAGAGAAAGGCAAGAGAAGGCTTATAACCAGTATGCTCCCGCTGTTCCCCTGGTACCTGGAGAGCAGGTCTTGAAGAGGAAGAGGCGGCTCCACAAGTTGGACGACCAGTGGGAGAAGGACCCGTACACCGTACTGCCATCAAGCCATGAGAACCCAAAAATCTGCGTAATCAGTAAGGATGGAGGAGAAACCACAGCCATTGTCTCCAGAGACCACCTGAAGAAGTGTCCCGAGCAGCTGCAAAGCCCTGAAGAAAATCAAGGAAACCCTCAACCCGCAGAGGAAAGGGAAGAAATGATCAGTACCGTACTCGGAGACTTCCCCCGGTCTTGGACACAAGTAAACGGCGCTGTCGTGGTACCCGTCCTCACCTTTCTCCAGCCAACCCCGCAAGTGCCTACAGAGGAACCGGTAGAGTTGGAAGAGCAGCGGGCCCAAGAGGCAGAAGAATCCACACCAGCAGCACAGGAGAATCAACCCTCTGCTAGTAGTGAGCCTGCCGTGCCCCTCGTGAGCCAAAGAGTGCGCAGACAGCTGCCCAGCTTACCTACAACACCTCCTACACCCTGTAGTGCAGGACCAGTTAGTGAGCTCCGTAGGTCCACTAGAGTCACTAGAGGTCAAATGCCCGATCGCTAGAGAATCTAAACTAATGCACTGTGAATTTATCTGTTAACTGTTTATGGTTTATGTTTGTTGCCTGTTATTAATTATGTTTCTCAGTTCCCTGCAGATTTTTATGGACTAACAAGTTATGGACGCTGGATAACCGGAACAGTTTTGTAGATAGTTGCACCTTGGTGCCTCTTGCGAAGACGGCCGCGGAAGAGAAAACCTGTCTGGCGTGGCCTCCTTGCAGCCCAAAGTAGTTAGTCTACCCTTGCAGCCACGCCCAAGGCCAACGCAAGGGGTTTGCTTTGGACAGGTCCCCTACTTCCCTTAAAACTTCACCTTGGGTGATATGGACACCCGGTTGCGGACACGCCGTGACCTTTAAAAAAAAAAACTAAAGCTTCTTGAAAATATGTTATCGTATTATTGTTTATACCCTGTTATTATGTTTTAAAAATGTGTTTAGTCCCGGAGTACTAAAATTTACTAGGGGGGAATGTGACACCCCAGGGGTCTGGTTGCCACAGTAATAGAGATATTATGTCTGAGAGCAAGTGGGAGGTTTCTCTGGTCAGGAGCCCTAAGCATGCAACACGGTCCGCCCAGACCTGGGAGGGGAGGAATCTGCCCTTATAAACTGGGTCTGGGGCGGGATTAGAGAGTGAAGCTGGAGACAGAGCCTGCAGAACAAGCAGAGCAGTCAGAGCCTGGAGAGGGAAAGTGAGAACAGGAGCTCTGTAGGAGCAGCAGCTGAAGGCCAGGGGCTGTGAGCAGAGATATAGCTCGCCCTGGCTGAAGTTACTAAAACCGGACACAGGAGTCCGAGGCTGTGGGGACTGATATATACCCAGCAGCAGAAACCAGCCGGCAGGGGATTCCAGGTCCTCTGGCCATAGAAGCCCGGAGGCTCAGTCACAAAGAAGGGACCAGCGCCGCCATCCAGGAGCGGAGGCTAACAGAAGGCCCCAAGTCACCAGCCATACGGGTGAGCACCACACGGTATACTCAGGGACGTGGGCTACTTGTAACCGCTGACAGCAAGGTAGCCAGGAAGAGTGCAGATAAACGGGGAGGCCTACAACTCCACCTGGCCAGGGGAACTCCTGCTTGCTCGCAGACTGACCAGGCCCCTTATACTAGCCAGTACTCCCGGGAGGGTCTGCCTTGTACCATCAGTAAAGACCCTGAACTGCACCTCACGTCTCTGTGATTCCTTGCCGCACCAGCACCATTAGCACTGGGACCCTCACACCATCACTCCCATCATCTCTCACATTAGCTGCCCTGAGGCAATACTTCTCCCGTGGGGAGTTATCCCATACTCGGCTGCGCAAACAACATCAGCCTCAGCGGTCGTCAGCGCAGCGGCGGTCCCCACTGACCGCAATCCACGGGTGGCGTAGTCGGACATTTGCTATACATTAAGACTGCCACTGGTTTGACCACCCTGGGCACGGACCGGGTCACCGCCACACGGAGACTACAACCCCCAGCATTCTACAACAGGCCCGGTTCCGGGTTCCCCTGCACAACACAGGCCCAGGGGGCGCGTCATAGTTCGTCCTACTAGTGAGTTGTGAGCTCCCCTGGTCCCAGTGTGGCCAGGTCCTGAACCCGAATCCCTGGTCCTAGTGCGGCCTGGCCTGAATCCAAAGTCCCTGGTCCTGCTGCGGACACAACCAATCTGATCCTGAACCTATTTGATAAGGGTCTACATTTTTGCTTATTTGTCTAAAGGCAGAAAAAAATATTTAATGACTATGAAGAAGACTCTATTAACCCCTACAAAGCAGGAATTGGTTTTTAACCTGGTTTCTCCATTAAAAAAGCTCCATCAGAGCACTTACCCCCAGCAGAATAAAAGATCAGACCTTTAAATCTAGGAAGGTAGATCATCATTTCAGGAGACAGATGCCCTCCTCAAATTATTGAGGTCTGCAAAATTTTGCGATTTCAGCAGGATAGGAAGACCATCTAATGTAAATAGGATCCTCCCGATTTGATACTAGGGGAAAAAAATTATTGGACATGTTGTATTTCAATGTCTGAGCCTTCTGTTCCAGCAGGAGTTAAGCCGTCATCAGAGGTTTATTACACTCCCCTCATTGAAAATGCATGCCTGCTCTGCCAAACTGAGTGTGCATGTATAATGGGGAGGAAGGGGTTGGGTGAATAGCTGCTGGCAGAAGGAGCTATCTTAAGTGTACGAGCAACATTTCTCACAAATAGAGCAGATTGTTGAGACTCCTCTGGGAAAAAGCACATTCCATATCTTATCAGAGGATTTCTAAACTGGCATGTAACAGGACCGTGAACATTTAGCGTTGAAAGATGACAGGTCCTCTTGAAAGGACAAAGTAGCACTTTGTAAGGACATCCCTTCTTAGTGCTTTTTCAAAGTCATGTCTATGAAATTCATGGATGATATGTCTCATAATTTGCACTGAAAAAGCTTATTTTTGGTAATCTGTATGTGAGGCTCACGTAGTGAGGTGGATTCTCTAAGCCTTGGGTCCAGATAGGCACATGGATCCCGGACATTGATGCCACAAGCAGGAAGGCACAATAACAGTGAGGACTTGGCACTCTCAGGAATATCAGGAGCAGCAGGACGGATGAAGTGGAACCCAGCATGGGTAGAAGCAAGTAAAGGACAGTGTGCACAGAAGGTGGAGCACACCAAACACAGAGGTCTAGAGTCTCAATCCCAAGACACTGGAATGCATCTAAAAGGGCCTTAAATTGGTCTAGGGAGACAATGTCATTGATCCAACCTGCAAAACCAGACGTGGAGCACAAAAGAGAACAGTGCAACCAGGAGGAAGGAAGTGGAGCCCAAGATACTTGGGACCGGTGCATCATTTCTTATACATTTCTACATTTTCTCTCTTAAAGGGGTTGTCTGATAAAAAAAAGCAAGAGATGTGTAAAAAAAAATAGCTAAATGATGTATACATAACACTCCATCTCAGGCCACTCTCATGGTCTCTGGGGGCAAGGAATAGATCAAGTTCTGTTATTTAGCCACTTGACTGTTGAAGCTCATGGTTGGCTGCAGCAGTCTGATGACTGGTTCAGTGTGTGATCAGAAGCACATCGCACACATGTGGAGTAGAAAAACCTAGACTGGGACTTGGGTGCAATGCTTTGGTCACCCAGCTTAGGAGACTTCAACTGAATGCACAAAAGAAAGGTCAGAGTTTGCTTCAAATACATTTACATTATTTCCTGCAAAGAAACAGTTTTACAACACTTGTCGGACATTACAAAGCGTGCGTCCGACTCACTATGCTTACAACACTTGGGCATGTCATGTAGGGTCCCTGGGAACTTGAAGCAGCAGTGCCCATGTTGTTCTAATTGAAAGACCAGCACATACACCAAAAAAATAAGTAAAAACCTCCTATAAGCCCAAGTTGACACTTCATGCAAAATCCGCATCCAGTTAAATGGATCAATTTTAACTTAATCATCCATATGCTGCATTTTTTTCAGTAAAAATTGGCTATTGTTTTTTTTTTTTTTAACAAAATCTGTGCCATGTCACTTTCTGTAGTGGAAACCTTTTTGATGAGGATTTTACCCATTCATTTCAAAATCCGCAGGTTAAACCGCCAACCTGAGAATGTCCTTGTTATGGTTCGGTTTGGGGATCTGATCTGGTGACCTGTTGCTCCGTGGTCGGTTCTCCTGTCTGCTGAGCTATTGCCCCTTTCTTCCTTGTCCTTATGCTCATAATTCCAATTGCCTTTATATTTTCTTTCTTGGTTTGCTCCTCTTCTGGTGTTCCCCATAATCCCGTTTTAGTTGCCCTATCACATTCTGTGTTGGGATATAGAGTACAGACAAAAAGTTTGGACATACCTTCTCATTTAAAGATTTTTCTGTATTTTCATGACTTTGAAAATTGTACATTCACACTGAAGGTATCAAAACTATGAATTAACACATGTGGAATTATATACTTAACAAAAAAGTGTGAAACAACTGAAAATATGTCTTATATTCTAGGTTCTTCAAAGTAGCCAGCTTTTGCTTTGATGACTGCTTTGCACACTCTTGGCATTCTCATGATGAGCTTCAAGAGGTAGTCACCGGAAATGGTTTTCACTTCACAGTGTGCCCTGTCAGGTTTAATAAGTGGGATTTCTTGCCTTATAAATGGGGTTGGGACCATCAGTTGTGTTGTGCAGAAGTCTGGTGGATACACAGCTGATAGTCCTACTGAATAGACGGTTAGAATTTGTATTATGGCAAGAAAAAAGCAGCTAAGTAAAGAAAAACGAGTGGCCATCATTACTTTAAGAAATGAAGGTCAGTCAGTCCGAAAAATTGGGAAAACTTTGAAAGTGTCCCCAAGTGCAGTTGCAAAAACCATCAAGTGCTACAGAGAAACTGGCTCACATGAGGACCGCCCCATAAAAGGAAGACCAAGAGTCACCTCTGCTTCTGAGGAAGTTTATCCGAGTCACCAGCCTCAGAAATCGCAAGTTAACAGTAGCTCAGATTAGAGACCAGGTCAATGCCACACAGAGTTCTAGCAGCAGACACATCTCTTCAACAACTGTTAAGAGGAGACTTTGTGCAGCAGGCCTTCATGGTAAAATAGCTGCTAGGAAACCACTGCTAAGGACAGGCAACAAGCAGAAGAGACTTGTTTGGGCTAAAGAACACAAGGAATGGACATTAGACCAGTGGAAATCTGTGCTTTGGTCTGATGACTCCAAATTTGAGATCTTGGGTTCCAACCACCGTGCCTTTGTGCGACGCAGAAAAGGTGAATGGATGGACTCTACATGCCTGGTTCCCACCATGACCCCAAACACACCTCCAGGCTGTGTAAGGGCTATTTGACCAAGAAGGAGAGTGATGGGGTGCTACGCCGTATGACCTGGCCTCCACAGTCACCAGATCTGAACCCAATCAAGATGGTTTGGGGTGAGCTGGACCGCAGAGTGAAGATTTTTCTGTATTTTTATGACTATGAAAATTGTACATTCACACTGAAGGCATCAAAACTATTAATTAACACATGTGGAATTATATACTTAACAAAAAAGTGTGAAACAACTGAAAATATGTCTTATATTCTAGGTTCTTCAAAGTAGCCACCTTTTGCTTTGATGACTGCTTTGCACACTCTTGGCATTCTCTTGATGAGCTTCAAGAGGTAGTCACCGGAAATGGTCTTCCAACAATCTTGAAGGAGTTCCCAGAGATGCTTAGCACTTGTTGACCCTTTTGCCTTCACTCTGCGGTCCAGCTCACCCCAAACCATCTTGATTGGGTTCAGGTCTGGTGACTGCGGAGGCCAGGTCATCTGGCGTAGCACCCCATCACTCTCCTTCTTGGTCAAATAGCCCTTACACAGCCTGGAAGCGTGTTTGGGGTCATTGTCCCGTTGAAAAATAAATGATGGTCCAACTAAACGCAAACCGGATGGAATAGCATGCCACTGCAAGATGCTGTGGTAGCCATGCTGGTTCAGTATGCCTTCAATTTTTAATAAATCCCCAACAGGGTCACCAGCAAAGCACCCCCACACTATCACACCTCCTCCTCCATGCTTCACCGTGGGAACCAGGCATGTAGAGTCCATCCGTTCACCTTTTCTGTGTCGCACAAAGACACGGTGGTTGGAACCAAAGATCTCAAATTTGGACTCATCAGACCAAAGCACAGATTTCCACTGGTCTAATGTCCATTCCTTGTGTTCTTTAGCCCAAACAAGTCTCTTCGGCTTGTTGCCTGTCCTTAGCAGTGGTTTCCTAGCAGCTATTTTACCATGAAGGCCTGCTGCACAAAGTCTACTCTTAACAGTTGTTGTAGAGATGTGTCTGCTGCTAGAACTCTGTGTGGCATTGACCAGGTCTCTAATCTGAGCTTCTGTTAACCTGAGATTTCTGAGGCTGGTGACTCAGGTAAGCTTATCCTCAGAAGCAGAGGTGACTCTTGGTCTTCCTTTCCTGGGGCGGTCCTCATGTGAGCCCGTTTCTTTGTAGCTCTTGATGGTTTTTGCAACTGCACTTGGGGACACTTTCAAAGTTTGCCCAATTTTTCGGACTGACTGACTTTCATTTCTTAAAGTAATGATGGCCACTCGTTTTTCATTAGTTAGCTGCTTTTTTCTTGCCATCATACAAATTCTAACAGTCTATTCAGTAGGACTATCAGCTGTGTATCCACCTGACTTCTGCACAACACAACTGATGGTCCCAACCCCATTTATAAGGTAAGAAATCCCACTTATTAAACCTGACAGGGCACACCTGTGTTATGCACACGCCCGGGCTGAGCGGCGTGTGCGTGTGATTGTAGTGATTCCACTGGACCATGAACCGGAGAGTGCCTGGAGGGGCGTGACTAAGTATCTGGCCGATCCGACCAAGATGGCACGACGGCATACGACGCCAGTGCACCAGGGAGAAACCGGGCAGAGGGACCAGGTGCTACTCCAGGTCAAACTCCGGACACGGGGGTTGACCCACACAGGGATTACTGGATCAGGCTGGTTAGGCTGGCGCACAGACTGGAGGGTATAGGCAGGCACGACTGGTATGCAGGCAGGCGGGTAAAGGCAAGCGCAGCTAGAGTGCAGACAGGGAGGCACTAGCAGGTAGGAACACAGGCGGGATAGGACCCAGTACACACTGGGACTCAGGAACAATACAGGTAGAGGGGTACAGGCAAGCACAGCTAGAGTGCAGACAGGGAGGCACTAGCAGGTAGGAACACAGGCGGGATAGGACCCAGTACACACTGGGACTCAGGAACAGGCAGGTTAGGCTGGCACAGACTGGTGGATATAAGCAAACACGGCAGGTATGCAGATGGGTGGATACAGGCGAGTATGCAGGCAGGGAGGTACTGGCCGAAAGGACGGGCTGGAGCACAGAAAGGTTAAGACCCAGTACAGACTGGGTCACAGAACCGCAGATGCGGTAGACAACCACAGCAGAGAGGGAACGCCCGAAGCGGTGGGCAAGAACAGAGCAGGATGGGGCTGCAGGAGCAGCGAGCACAAGCAGGGCAGGACAGGACTGCCGGAACAGCGGGCAGAAGCAGGGCAGGACAGGACTGCCGGAGCAGCGGGCAGAAGCAGGGCAGGACAGGACTGCCGGAGCAGCGGGCAGAAGCAGGGCAGGACAGGACTGCCGGAGCAGCGGGCAGAAGCAGGGCAGGACAGGACTGCCGGAGCAGCGGGCAGAAGCAGGGCAGGACAGGACTGCCGGAGCAGCGGGCAGAAGCAGGGCAGGACAGGACTGCCGGAGCAGCGGGCAGAAGCAGGGCAGGACAGGACTGCCGGAGCAGCGGGCAGAAGCAGGGCAGGACAGGACTGCCGGAGCAGCGGGCAGAAGCAGGGCAGGACAGGACTGCCGGAGCAGCGGGCAGAAGCAGGGCAGGACAGGACTGCCGGAGCAGTGAGCAAGGAGTCAGAGCAGGCTAGAACCGCCGGAGCGGTAAGCAAAGGAGTCAGAGCAGGCTAGGCTGAGTAGGGGGGACAGGGCTCTGTTCACACGGAACAGACAGGAAGGGAAAGGCAGAGCCAGACACCCACAGGGTACTTGCAGTGAAGTAGCGAGTGGACCACAAACTCACAAACGGGAGTACAGAGACAACAAGCAGGAGTTAGGTACGAGTTCAGACTCTGCAGAAAAAGGAAGGGAACGGACATAGAGGCAAAACAGGTAAAGGATAGGAGAGAGTTCAGACTGGAACTGAGTGTACGGAGGAGACCGACACTGCAGCGGGATACAGGAGCGGGTCTGGGAATACGGCCCCCAGAGAGGCAGGACGAACAGGCAAGGAGCGTGTTCAGACAGGACAGACAAGATACAGGAGCGGGTCTAGGTAATCAGCCCCTAGAAGGCGAGAGGAACAGGCTAGGAGCGTGTTCAGACAGGTCAGACAAGATACAGGAACAGGTCTAGGTAATCGGCCCCTAGAAGGCAGGAGGAACAGGCTAGGAGCGTGTTCAGACAGGCCTGGAAATACAGCCTCCAGGATAGGCAGACAAGAGAACACAGAACGGGACCTGGCACCTTCAGAGTGCAAGCACACACTGAATGAAACACTATGCTCAGGCAGGAATAGATGGGAGCAGCTGAGCTATATACCAGGTGACAGACAGCAATAGGCTGAGGACGCACAAGGGGTGTGACCCACAGCAGGTACAAAAAGCAGGAAGTGATCGGGCGCCGCCCTTAAGCAGCAGAAACAGACACAAACAGACAGCATGGAGGGAAGCCAGAGAGACATTCTGGACAGGAGATCAAGTGCGCGCTCTTGCACAGTGGGAGATGGACCACTATGCAAGGACGCCGCCAGGTATGTTATAGTACCCCCCCCCTTACGCCCCCTCTTCTTCAGGCCTGCCAGAATCTTCCGCAGGGAATTCGAGGGCCAATTCTTCACTTCGAAGAGATCACTTTCCCTGTCCACCGGAAAAACTGGTCTCCTCTGGGTAGCTAGGATGCTACCTCCCATCCAGCCACCCTTAGCAACAGACGAAACGGGTGGAGTACCAGGAACAGCACACAAGGAAGTCTCTCTCCACATATTTTCAGGTGGCACCCCAGAGGGTACAGGAGACAACTGGAAGTCCTCCACCGGGTTGGAGGGGGACAGAGACTTGGGGGTAATCTCTGCTTCGAGGTACATCTTGTCAAGCTCACAGGAAGAAATAGACGGGTTATCAGGTACATAATGAGGAAAAGTCACTGTCTCTTTGTTTTCTGGTGGTACCCCGGAGGATTCAGGAAACAACTGGAGGTCCTCCGCCGGGTCAGAAGAGTGCAGAGGCTCAGAGAAAACATCTGCTTCAGAGTACACTAGGTCGGACTCACTGG
Source organism: Phyllobates terribilis (assembly GCF_046119375.1). Lineage (NCBI taxonomy): Eukaryota > Metazoa > Chordata > Amphibia > Anura > Dendrobatidae > Phyllobates > Phyllobates terribilis. The sequence continues at coordinate 114,837,132 of NW_027362773.1, forward strand.
ACGAAGCAGGCAAGGTATCGGGTACCGAGTATAGGAAAGTCTCTGTCCATTCTCCACCAGGTGGCACCCCGAAGGGTTCTGGAGACAACTGGCGGTCCTCCGCCTGGTCAGAGGGGTGTAGAGACTCACGGGTAACCTCTGCTTCAGAGTACACTAGGTCGGACTCACTGGACGAAGCAAGCGAGGTATCAGATCCAGGATATAGGAAAGTCTCTGTCCATTTACCACCAGGTGGCACCCCGAAGGGTTCTGGAGACAACTGGAGGTCCTCCGCCTGGTCAGAGGAGTGTAGAGACTCGGGAGTAACCACTGCTTCAGAGTACACTAGGTTGGACTCACTGGACGAAGCGAGCGAGGTATCAGGTACAGAGTATAGGAGAGTCTCTGTCCTTTCGCTACCAGGTAGCACCTCGAAGGGTTCAGGAGACAACTGGAGGTCCTCCGCCTGGTCGGAGGGGTGTAGAGACTCGGGAGTAACCTCTGCTTCGGAGTACACTAGGTTGGACTCACTGGACGAAGCGAGCGAGGTATCAGGTACAGAGTATAGGAGAGTCTCTGTCCTTTCGCTACCAGGTAGCACCCCGAAGGGTTCAGGAGACAACTGGAGATCCTCCGCCTGGTCGGAGGGGTGTAGAGACTCGGGGGTAACTACCACTTTGGGGTACCCATTGTCAGGCTCACAGGACGAAGCGGACAAAGTATCGAGTACCGGGTGTAGAGAATTCTCTCTCCATTTGTCATCGAGTGGTATCCCGGAGGATTCAGGAGGCAACAGGGGGTCCTCCGCCAGGTAGTAGAGGTGCACAGACTCTGAGGTAACCACAGCTTTGGAGCATCCTTGGACATGCACACCGGTTAAAGTGGGTGAAGCATCTGATGCCGGGCGCAGGAAGTTCTCCTGTGTGGAGTCTGGATGGGCAGAAGTCTCTTCGGGCAGGAGAACTGGTGCACTACCCACGCACATTACCCGTTGGGGCTTCTCCGGGATACAGGGAGATGAAGCTTCAGTAGGGACTTCAAGGTTGGGGTCAGGAGGTCTCAGGGAGGACAGACCCTGGCGTGACGGCTTGCCTCTACGTCTAGCACGTCTGGACTGCCTCTTGAGGTTGGGAGAAGTATTCCGGAAAGCGTAGTCACCCTGTGAGGATTCTGGGTGGGCAGTAGTCTCATTGGGCTGGAGGACTATTGCGCTACCCACACACATTACCCATTGGGGCTGCTCCGGGATATTGGGAAGTGAAGCTTCAGCAGGAGCCTCCGGGTTAGGATCATCGAAGACCATTAGAAAGGCCACCAGGAAGGCCATTAGGTCCAGGAGGATCGGATCCTGTGTTTCATATAGGGGGTTGATCCATTCCAAGGCATCACCCGCCAGGTAAGACATAATGAATGCCACCTTAACCCGATCGGTGGGAAAACATAGAGGGTAGAACTTGAAGTGTAGCATGCATTGCTCCACAAATGCACGACTTTGTCTAGGATCCCCATAATAACGTAGCGGATCCGCGGGAACGAGAGCAGATAGATCCATCTGGACGGGTGTGTAATTCGCCTGGAACTCAGCTAAAGGAAAAAAATATATATTTATTTATTTATTTTAATGCATGTATTCGCTGGAAAACTTCTCAGAGAGCGAAGGCCGTGGGGCTCAACGGGAACCATGGCCTGAGCATGCTGTTATGCACACGCCCGGGCTGAGCGGCGTGTGCGTGTGATTGTAGTGATTCCACTGGACCATGAACCGGAGAGTGCCTGGAGGGGCGTGACTAAGTATCTGGCCGATCCGACCAAGATGGCACGACGGCATACGACGCCAGTGCACCAGGGAGAAACCGGGCAGAGGGACCAGGTGCTACTCCAGGTCAAACTCCGGACACGGGGGTTGACCCACACAGGGATTACTGGATCAGGCTGGTTAGGCTGGCGCACAGACTGGAGGGTATAGGCAGGCACGACTGGTATGCAGGCAGGCGGGTAAAGGCAAGCGCAGCTAGAGTGCAGACAGGGAGGCACTAGCAGGTAGGAACACAGGCGGGATAGGACCCAGTACACACTGGGACTCAGGAACAATACAGGTAGAGGGGTACAGGCAAGCACAGCTAGAGTGCAGACAGGGAGGCACTAGCAGGTAGGAACACAGGCGGGATAGGACCCAGTACACACTGGGACTCAGGAACAGGCAGGTTAGGCTGGCACAGACTGGTGGATATAAGCAAACACGGCAGGTATGCAGATGGGTGGATACAGGCGAGTATGCAGGCAGGGAGGTACTGGCCGAAAGGACGGGCTGGAGCACAGAAAGGTTAAGACCCAGTACAGACTGGGTCACAGAACCGCAGATGCGGTAGACAACCACAGCAGAGAGGGAACGCCCGAAGCGGTGGGCAAGAACAGAGCAGGATGGGGCTGCAGGAGCAGCGAGCACAAGCAGGGCAGGACAGGACTGCCGGAACAGCGGGCAGAAGCAGGGCAGGACAGGACTGCCGGAGCAGCGGGCAGAAGCAGGGCAGGACAGGACTGCCGGAGCAGCGGGCAGAAGCAGGGCAGGACAGGACTGCCGGAGCAGCGGGCAGAAGCAGGGCAGGACAGGACTGCCGGAGCAGCGGGCAGAAGCAGGGCAGGACAGGACTGCCGGAGCAGCGGGCAGAAGCAGGGCAGGACAGGACTGCCGGAGCAGCGGGCAGAAGCAGGGCAGGACAGGACTGCCGGAGCAGCGGGCAGAAGCAGGGCAGGACAGGACTGCCGGAGCAGCGGGCAGAAGCAGGGCAGGACAGGACTGCCGGAGCAGTGAGCAAGGAGTCAGAGCAGGCTAGAACCGCCGGAGCGGTAAGCAAAGGAGTCAGAGCAGGCTAGGCTGAGTAGGGGGGACAGGGCTCTGTTCACACGGAACAGACAGGAAGGGAAAGGCAGAGCCAGACACCCACAGGGTACTTGCAGTGAAGTAGCGAGTGGACCACAAACTCACAAACGGGAGTACAGAGACAACAAGCAGGAGTTAGGTACGAGTTCAGACTCTGCAGAAAAAGGAAGGGAACTGACATAGAGGCAAAAGAGGTAAAGGATAGGAGAGAGTTCAGACTGGAACTGAGTGTACGGAGGAGACCGACACTGCAGCGGGATACAGGAGCGGGTCTGGGAATACGGCCCCCAGAGAGGCAGGACGAACAGGCAAGGAGCGTGTTCAGACAGGACAGACAAGATACAGGAGCGGGTCTAGGTAATCAGCCCCTAGAAGGCGAGAGGAACAGGCTAGGAGCGTGTTCAGACAGGTCAGACAAGATACAGGAACAGGTCTAGGTAATCGGCCCCTAGAAGGCAGGAGGAACAGGCTAGGAGCGTGTTCAGACAGGCCTGGAAATACAGCCTCCAGGATAGGCAGACAAGAGAACACAGAACGGGACCTGGCACCTTCAGAGTGCAAGCACACACTGAATGAAACACTATGCTCAGGCAGGAATAGATGGGAGCAGCTGAGCTATATACCAGGTGACAGACAGCAATAGGCTGAGGACGCACAAGGGGTGTGACCCACAGCAGGTACAAAAAGCAGGAAGTGATCGGGCGCCGCCCTTAAGCAGCAGAAACAGACACAAACAGACAGCATGGAGGGAAGCCAGAGAGACATTCTGGACAGGAGATCAAGTGCGCGCTCTTGCACAGTGGGAGATGGACCACTATGCAAGGACGCCGCCAGGTATGTTATAACCTGTGAAGTGAAAACCATTTCCGGTGACTACCTCTTGAAGCTCATCAAGAGAATGACAAGAGTGTTAAAAGCAGTCATCAAAGCAAAAGGTGGCTGCTTTGAAGAACCTAGAATATAAGACATATTTTCAGTTGTTTCACACTTTTTTGTTAAGTATATAATTCCACATGTGTTAATTCATAGTTTTGATGCCTTCAGTGTGAATGTACAATTTTCAAAGTCATGAAAATACAGAAAAATCTTTAAATGAGAAAGCGTGTTCAAACTTTTGGTCTGTACTGTATATCACATTTTAAATTCTCCAGCGAGGGGGCATTTGACCCTTAGTGCTCCTGGTGGACCTACGTAACCCACTGTCTGGTGGTACTCTGTTCGTGTCCCCTGTTTCCACCCCCTGTGTACTGGGTGTACTCGGGTCTGCACTAGAGATGTTTGCAGATGTTACGGGTAGGTTGGGCAGCTTTCTGCGTACTCTTTGGCTCACCACGGGCATGGCAGGTTCACTACTATCAGAGGGTTGATTCTCCTGAGCTGCTGGTACGTACTCTTCTGCCTCCGGGGCCACTTGCTCTTCCAACACTACTTGCTCTTCCGCAGGCCCTTGAGGGGCTGGCTGGAGAAAGGTAAGGATGGGTACCACTATAGCATTGTTGATTTGTGTCCAGGACCGGGGAAATTCTCCGAGCACTGTACTGACCATTTCCTTCCTTTCCTCTGCGGGTTGAGGGCTATCTTGGTCTTCATCAGCGCTTTGCAGCTGCTCGGGACACTTCTTCAGGTGGTCTCTGGAGACAGTGGCTGTGGTCTCTCCTCCATCCTTACTGATAACACATACCTTTGGGTTTTCATGGCTTGACGGCAGTACGGTGTACGGGTCTTTCTCCCACTGGTCATTCAACTTGTGGAGCCGTCTCTTCCTCTTCAAGACCGGCTCTCCAGGTGCCAGGGGAACAGCAGGAGCATACTGGTTGTAATTCCTCTCTTGCCTCTCTCTTGCCTGAGACAGACTTCGCTCCACACTCTCCTGTACTCTCCGGTACTGCTGCTGTTGTTCTGTGTCCCAGTCTGCTTCTGGTGAGGTGTCCTCGGGTGTCAGGACTCCCATTTCCAGGTCAATTGGCAGCTTACCAGGTCTTGCTCTCATTAGGTAAGCCGGGGTGCAGTTGGTAGAACCCACTGGGATATGGTTATACAAGTCCACCAGATCTGGCAGTTTCTCAGGCCACAGTCTGCGTTCCTCCAAGGGCAACATCTTGAGCAGGTCCAGTACTACCTGGTTCATTTTCTCACACATCCCGTTGGTTTGGGGGTGGTAAGTCGTTGTCCTTATCTTCCTGCAGCCATACAGGTTGCAGAATTCCTGGAAGACTTCAGCCTCGAACGCTGGACCTTGATCAGTCAACACTTGCTCTGGATACCCGTGTGGACGGCAGAAATGCTGCTGAAAGGCTCTGGCGGCCGTCTGAGCTGTTAAGTCTTTGACAGGGACCACCACTAGGAACCGGGAGTAGTGATCTACGATTGTAAGGGCGTAGACGTATCCCGATCTGCTTGGAGCCAGCTTTATGTGGTCCAGGGCCACCAGCTCAAGGAGCTGCCTCGTGATGATGGGCTGCAGGGGAGTCTTCTGGCTGGCGCGGTCCTTCCTCCTTAGGTTGCACGGGCCACAGTCTCTGCACCATCTCTCTATAGCCCCTCTCATGCCTACCCAGAAGAACGGCTCATGCAACAGGAACTCCAGCTTCTTCCATCCAAAGTGCCCTGCTCCGTCATGGTATGCTTCTAGGACCATAGCTGCATCCCACCTTGGGACCACTACCTGCCAGGTCAGCTCGTGTGTTCGAGAGTTTACGGTCCTGCAGCACAGCCTTCCCTCGTAGAGAAACAGCTTGCTCCTCTCCTTCCACAGCTGTTTGGCCTCTTCTGGAGCATCCGGATCAAGGTGGGCATCAGCCTGGGTCAGCATCTCTTTTACCAGGCGGACTGCAGGGTCACTATCTTGTGTCTCTGCCCAGCCGTGGTGGGGTAAGGGATTGAATGTAGCGGTGGCAGAGCACCTCTCCTTTATGCAGTGGGAACACTGGGTGACCCCATGACGGTGGAATGCAGGGAGTTCAATTTCTTCCAGTTCTTCTGGATCCTCTCCCCCGTCCTGCAAGTGAGGCATTCTGGACAATGCATTTGCATTGGCATTTGCGCGCCCTGTCCGGTATTTGATGGTAAATTCATAATTGGACAGCCGGACCATCCACCTCTGCTCTAGGGCACCAAGTCTTGCAGTGTCCAGATGTGTCAACTGGTTGTTGTCTGTGTACACAGTGAACTTAGAAGAAGCCAGGTAATGCTTGAAGCGTTCGGTGACCGCCCACACCACTGCCAGGAACTGTAGCTTGAAGGAGCTATAATTCTCAGGGTTTCTCTCTGTGGGTCTCAGCTTCCTGCTAGCATAAGCAATTACCCGTTATCTGCCCTGCTGGATCTTGGACAGTACGGCTCCTAGCCCCACGTTACTGGCGTCGGTGTGGAGAATAAAAGGCTGGCCGTAATCAGGGTAGGCCAGGATCTCATCCCCCGTGAGGGCCATCTTCAGCTGGCGGAAAGACTCCTCCTCCAGCTTGTCCCACTTAAAGGGTGGCTTCTGACTTTTAGTCTTTGACTGACCTAACAGGAGGTCCTGCATAGGGGCTGCCATTTTGGTGAACCCGGAAATGAATCTTCGGTAGTAGCCTACCAACCCAATGAACTGCCGCACTTCCTTTATGCTGGAGGGTCTTGACCAGTCCTTAATCACCGTGATCTTGTCAGGGTCTGGGGCTACTCCGTCAGCACTCACCACGTGTCCCAGGTACTGTACTTTTGGCTTCAGTAGATGACACTTGGAGGGTTTCACCTTTAGGCCGAAGCCTGCCAGGGCATCGAACACCTCTGGCAGGTGCTTTAGATCAGGGTTCCCCAACTCCAGTCCTCAAGGCCCACCAACAGGTCATGTTTTCAGGATTTCCTTAGTATTGCACAGGTGATGGAATTATTGCCTGTGCAGGTGATGCAATTATCACCTGGGTAATACTAAGGAAATCCTGAAAACATGACCTGTTGGTGGGCCTTGAGGACTGGAGTTGGGGAACCCTGCTTTAGATGGTCCTCATAGGTCTTAGAATACACGATGACATCATCCAGGTAGAGTAGGACCGTCTCGAAATTTCTGTGCCCCAGACAACACTCCATCAGCCTCTGGAAGGTCCCTGGTGCATTGCAGAGTCCGAACGGCATACAGTTGAATTCATTGAGACCCATCGGGGTGGTTAAGGCGGTCTTGTCTGACTCTGCTACAGGAACCTGCCAGTACCCGCTAGTGAGATCCAAAGTAGAGAAGAAGTTAGCAGATTTTAGTGCAGCCAAAGACTCCTCTATCCTAGGTAACGGGCATGCATCTTTGTGTGTTATTCTGTTGACCTTTCTATAATCTACACACATCCTCATCGTGCCATCTTTCTTTTTTACAAGAACTAGAGGAGCTGCCCAGGGGCTACAGCTATCCCTGATCACCACAGCCTCCTTCATTTCTCGCAACATACCCTTGGCATTCTGATAGTGTGCAGGGGGTACAGGCCAGTATCTCTCTTTTATGGGAGGACGGTCTCCTGTGGGGATTTGGTGTTCTGCCCCCTTTACTTGCCCAAAGTCTAGCGGATGTTTGCTAAAGACTCTTCCGTACTCCTGAACCAACCGGTAGACTCCCTGTTTTTGATGTGAGGGAGTGGAGTTGGTGCCCACATGCAGCTTCTGGCACCTGTCCTCCATTTGTTTCTTGGAGCCGTTACCCTCCTTTGGTTGAGATGGAGGCAAGGGTTCTACGGCCTTTACAGAGTTCTAGTTAACGGTGAACAATTTGGCTAGAGTGGCATACCGTGGCAAGTATACTTCTCTTTTCCCAATGTTTAGGATGCGGACGGGTACCCTCCCATGGCGTACATCGACCACCCCCCGTGCTGTCAAAATGGTGGGCCTACTGTCCGAGTAAACGGGTTCTACCATAGCTTTGTAGTCTCTACCTCTTAACCCGATTGCAGTCCGGCACCAGATCATCATTTCACTTTTTGGGGGCATGGCGATAGGGAATGGGTCACTCATCCTAACGCTACCAATCTCACCACCAGACAATTCTACCTGTTGCCGCTTCATCAGGGCTCTGATCTCCTTTTGTAAGACAAGCTTCTGGCTGGAGCTGGCATTCATTGCAATCTGCTGTAATATAACAATTATCTCTGAAAGACAATTTTCAATAACGTTAGTACCCAAGGTTATTTTAGGGTGACTTTCACGACGGTCAATGTCCACAATAATCAGTCCTTGCGCCGGCAGTTCAACTTTACCAATTTTGATGGTCACCTCCATGAACCCCACCTGCGGCACGGGCTGACCATTGCTGGCGATGATGCTCAAGTCATTATCTGGATAGCGAGTAATATCTGTGTCATCCCAGTACCGCTTGAAAAGTACATAGGGAATGGTGGTTACCTGTGACCTGGTGTCCAACAGGGCACTCATGGTAATGCCATCCAGTACCACAGGCAAGACCGGTTGTCCCCCCACATACTTGTCACGCCAGTTTGACGGGCCTGATGATCTTACGCCTGGGGGTTGGCCCTCTGCCCCCAGGTTGGGCTCGTTTAAATTACAGTACCTCGCAATATGTCCTGGCTGGCTGCAGCGGCGGCAGATGGGTTGTCCATCCTGGTCGTAGCGGTCCGTTAGCTTCCCTCTGGACGGTGGGATCCTCTTCTGTCGGCGCCACGGGACGTCCTACGGACTGGTAGCCAGCTGGGTCTTTCCTGGAGAGGATACCTGTAACGACTGCACAGTCCTGGTTAGTGCGGCAACGCTTTTGGTCAGTTCTTGGACCTGATGGTGCAGGTCTGTAGGCGGGGTACTATTCGTAGTCTGTGCATTGGCTCCTGCAGGTTCTATAGACTGGGGCGCCGCCTCCTGGTAATAAGTGACAGCAGGGCGCCTGGAGGCCGCAACGCCACTGGGTGCGGGTTCTCGGAGTACCCGGATGGCTCTGTCCTTAAACTGTGCAAAGTCTAACTCAGGGTTCTGCAGGGCCATTAGGCGTAACTGGGTTCGGTGGGCGCTGGACAGCAGACCCTCAATGAATTGTTCAGTCAGCAGTTTATCTGCATTCCTCACACTGTCAGGGTCTGCCTGCTTAATGGCTCTCAGGGCCTCTTGCAAATTCAAAGCATAGTCTCTTATACTGTCTTGGGCCCGCTGCTTGCACCCATAAAATCTAATTTTGATCTCTGCTGAGGTGCAGGTATCAAAAGTGTCCTTTAGACGGGCTAAAATCTCCTTCACGGTCCCCTTGTCCCTGACTGACCAGGACTCTACTTCTCGCTGGGCCGCGCCGGTTAACTGGCCTATCAGTATGGTCACTTTTTGTTCTTCCGTCAGGGGGTACACTTTGAATAGGCTATACAGTCTCTCTTTAAAGTCGCCGAGGGTATGCGACTCCCCTGAGTACTGGGGCAACCAGGCCGCTCCGGGGAAATAAGGCATCTTGAACGGCATTACTGCGGCAGCGGCCGCGCTGGCGGTGACAGTTCCCTCCGCTTCCATCATCTTCTTCCCCCCTAGTCAACCGTGTCCTACCTTCCGTTGCTTTTCTTCTGCAGGCCGCGGCTCCGCAGGCGACCGTCAGGGTTGAGGACCTTGTGTCGCGTCCTGGTGACGTCAGCGTCCGCTCGGCTCCCTTCAGGACCTTGCGCAGCGTCCGTGCGTAAGGCGGGGCTCCAGTTCTCGCGCGCTTTCGTCCACGCCCCTCTTCTTCCCGCGCGGCGTCCCAAAGATGGCGCCCGATGGTGGGAAAATGGCCGCGGATGGCGGGAAACGGCTACGGATGGCTGGAAACTCCACCAAGGTAAGTATTACAGTCTTTCTTCAGGCACGCAGTACCCGTTGGTGGCGGGCACGAAATCCTGCCGACTACGCCAAAAGTTGACGCGCCCCCTGGGCCTTGTGTGTGTGGGGATACCCGGAACCGGACCTTTTGTGGATGCTGGGGATTGTAGTCCTTGCGTGGCGGGGACCCGGTCCCGTGGCTCAGGGTAGTCAACCCAAATGGCAGTCTATTTATAGGGTTTTGTGATTAAATGTCCGACTACGCCACCCGTGGATTGCGGTCAGAGTGAACCGCCGCTGCAGGGCAGACCGCTGAGGCTGGTGCTGTGGGTGCAGCTGAGGGTAGTATAACTCCCCATGGGAGGAGTATAGCCTCAGGGCAGTAAATAGGGATTTTGGTGGTGATGGTGTGCGGGAGCAGCAGTAACCACATGGAGTCTGTCAGGTAATTCAGGGTCTTTACTGTTGGTGCTATTAAGGGACCCGTCCGGAATACAGGTTAACAATGGAGGCCTGGTCAGTCTGAGAGCAACTGGGAAATCCCGCTGGTCAGGGGGAGTTTGTAGGCCTACCGTGCTGACTTCACTCTTTCTTGGCTATCCCGCTGTAGTGTAGTGGTAGCCCACGTCTCTGAGTGTACCGTGTTGTTCTCACCCGTATGACTGGCGACTCGGGCCTTCCATGCTTCTCACCCCTCCGGGGCAGTAGTGGTCCCTCTCGTGTGGCTGAGCCTCCGGGCTTCCTTGGGCCAGAGGACTTGAAGTCCCCTGCGTGGTGGTTTTCTGCTGCTGGGCTTATAACCCTCACAGCCTCAGACTCCAGTGTCCGGCTTTCTAAGTCTTTAGCCAGGATGAGCTCTTCTAGCTCCCCTCCTGGCCTCGTGTTCCTCCTCTGCCTACAGGGACTCCTCAGCCTGCTGCTGACCTGTCCCTATCTGCGACTTCACTGGAACTTTGTCTGGCACTTCTCTCTCTAACCCCGCCCCAGATCCAGTTTATAAAGGGCAGGTTTCTCCCCTTCCTGGACTGAGGCAGGAGGTGCTGCATGCTAATTGTCCCCAACCAGGGAACCTCCCACCTGCTCTCAGACATGACATTGCTGCCACTGTGGCGACCAGACCTGGGGTGCCACATATGGGTTATACATACTCTCAGCTAGTGGGCGTGGCCTCGCTCTCCATATACTTGTATTGAGCAAAGTCGCTCCCTCTAGTTGGCCACGCCCACTAGACGGCCGCGTCCCTAGTCGGGGAGCGGCCTCGGCTCATTACAAGTGTATGGAGCGAGGCCACGTCCCACTGGCCGGGACTATGTATACCTCATACATAACCTCCGTTCCGGGGTCTGAAACCAACGAATCCCGGCAGCGCACGTACTGTGACTATAGACTTATCGGTTTGGACCGGACAACCCCTTTAGGTCTCCTCACTCTGGAGCCTCGAATCCCTCTGCACACTTTCCCTCTCCTGGTTACCTGTGCACAGTGGCCTTCCCTCTGGTTCTTCAGGAGGTATGAGAAACCCCTCGACTGCCTTTTAGGGAGCCAGGTCTGAGATGGTGTTTTTAGTTGTGCGGCTAGGGATTTTCTGGTCTGTACAGAGACCAGTAGGGTGTGGATGCTTAATTATTCCTGTTATGAGTGAGTTACGGAAATATCAATTCTGTTGTGTCCTTTGTTGTTTTTCCGCATCAAAAAACTCGCACAAAACCATGTATGTAAGGGCAGAAAATACATCCGGATTTTAAATGCAAAAACGCTGCAAACATAAATCTAAAAAGTTTTACAATTTTCACCAAATAAAGTGTGAACCGAGGCAAAGATGATTGCAATACTTTATGAAAAAAGTGCACTGGTGTTGTAATACCTGCTGTAACTCAGCGCGATGGATAAATAAAGGTACAGTATATGCTCAGCTACTTGCTGGATGTCAAGTTTAAAATGATGTTGATATAGGAACACTCCTTAAAGTCTTTCTTTAACGACTCTGGCTTCCTGTTCATAAAACAGCCAGCTTCCTCGTCATTGCAGGGCCAGATTCTTTATGTCCTGCATGGAAAATTCTTAACTATTTCCACTCCAAGTACATGACTAATAGTTCCCTTACATTTTCAAAGCTGTCAGCATATTTTTACAGATGGAAGTAAAGGCATGGCTGTCTTCTAATAAAAAGTATAACTTTTCCTAGAGATCCGATGTGCCAGACATGAGAAATCTACTACAGAGGCCATAAAATAAAGTGCACTAGGGTGTGTCAGTGCACGTAGATGGCTTCTTCCAAGTGCACGGACACGCCCCCAGTGCACTTTCATCCTAATTTGCAAATGGCTTCTATGCTATATTTATCATGACTGGCCCATTAGATCTCTACAAAAAAAAGTATCATTTTTATTTAGGGGCAAGCACCTATATAGCCATATTATTACTTCCATAAGTAAACCATGCGGACAAGTGCCCTTTAAACATAATGATACCGATATTTTCCCCCTGTTTGGAGCAGTGTTGCATAAAGAAATAAAAACTAACATTTTCTCCCTGCAGATCCGTTATGATAGCTACTCTTACAGGAAAAAATATATGTATTTGACAGAATCCTTCTGTTACAAATTGAGGTTCTGTAGATGTTATAAGTGGTAAAATTATTTCTGTAAGTAGCATTTTATTAAATTTCCTCATCGCTAATGTGAAGCGTACGCAGCTGAAATTACCCATTCACTGTTTCTCTCTTTTTTTCTTTTTGTCACCTCAACCAGTAATTATTAATAGAAATATTAAAGGATATTCTCCAGGAACATAATGTATATAAAATATTATGAATTAGGATAATAAAAGGAGGACGGATAGGTATTTTTTTTTTTTTTTTAAACCAATTATTTTTATTTAGGTTTCAAAAATTTACAGCAAACAGTTATCAATATACATATAACAATTCACATAACGTGTAGTAATACAGTCAAGACCCTCTCCCCCCTCCCCCCTCCCGCCAATACTCCTTATGCCGGGCATACCTGGGAACATTGACAATCATATTACCGCCATCCATGCGGACCATATTTTCCCAAAAGTTCTCTCTCCATGCCTCCGCCTGTAAATGCTTTCCTCTAAATGCATTACCGTACGTGTCTGAGCAATAAATTCCCTCCTAGAGGGGGGTTCCGAATCTGTCCATTTTCGTGCTATTAGTTTGCGTGCCACATATAGCAATCGCGCTATCGCCACTTTGTAATGTTCTGAGACAGGTATTCCATCCACCTCCCCCAAAACACACAGCACCGGGTTTCTGTCAATTGTACATGTATAAGCCCTCTCAATTTTGTTAATAACGACCAACCAATAAGCCACCAGCCGTGGGCATGACCATAGCATGTGTAGCAGTCCGGCCTGGTCCGTGCCACATCTAGGGCAATTGGAATCTCCCCTCAAGCCCGCCTTGTACAGGCGCAGCGGTGTTTTGTATGTCCTATGTATTATGTATAATTGGGAGATCCGTGCCTGCTCGCTTAGAGAGATCTTCGGGACATATTCTAGAATTGCCTCCCATTGTTCTGTTGTGAGGGTACCCACCTCCCTTTCCCATTTACTCTTTGCAATGAGGTGATTTCCCCCCAGATAGGAGTGCAGTAGGTCATGATATAAGCTCGATATGACTCCCCTCGTCCCTCCCTTCATACACACAGAGTCTAGTACAATGTCACCCTGAACCGTCATGGCTCCCAATCCACACTGTGCCCTCCAAGCATGTCGAAGCCTATAGTATTGAAATCCCCATACCAAAGGCAAATCAAATTCTTCTCTCAATTTCTCAAAGGTCTTCAGGTCCGTTCCACTCTGCAGCTGGCACACATATCTCACTCCTTGCGCCTTCCAATTGCCCATTTGACACAGCTTATTAAGTTCCGGCAGATGTTCATTGCCCAACACCGGTGAGTACTTAGTCAGCCCGTCCACCCCCCTGATCTTTTTAATAGTGTCCCATACCTTCTGAGTCAAGCCTAAGGTAGGATATATTGCTCCCAATTTCTTAAAGGTACCATCCTCTAACGCCTGGACCAGTGGGCGTCTCCCCGACACATGTACCAGCACCCGGCAAGCTGCCCCTCCACAATCGGGTTCTCTCCATCCCCTGACATGCTGGCCCTGTACTGCCAAGAAATAGACCCAGGGATTGGGTGCGGCCAATCCTCCCTCCTCCTTCCCATTTTGCAGCGTTCCCAATTTAATCCTTGCCTGCCTCTTGCCCCATATCAAGGATCTGAAGATAGAATCAATACCCTGAAACCGTTTTTTTGGTAGCCATATCGGTGAGTTGTGCAAAACGTACATTAGTTGTGGCATAAGGACCATCTTAATCAGGTTAGTTCTACCCGTCACCGTCAAAGCCAATTGGCACCATGCGCCTATTTTCTTTTTAAATTTCTCTAGCAGAGGAACCAAATTCAGATCCGTGAATCGTGTCAATGGAAGCGCCACCCATATCCCAAGGTATTTAAATTGTGAAACCAGCTGGAGCAGCTTCCCCCTCTCATCTATCTCCTCCGCTTTTATTGGTCTATCTACAGCCATGACATAAGACTTGTGCCAGTTTATCTCCAGTCCCGAAATGCTCCCAAAGTGTTTAATTACATCCATCGTGCACCCCAATGTCTCTCCTGCATTTTCCAGAAATAACAGGATGTCATCGGCATACAGTGATATTTTTTCTTCCAGCCTCCCAAATTTAAATCCGACCACTCCTCTCTCAGCTCTTATTTTGGCCGCCAGGGGCTCCACTGCCACCGCAAACAATAGCGGGGACAGCGGGCACCCCTGCCTTGTGCCCCTATGTAAGTCAAACATCCCGGACCATTCACCATTCACCTTAACTACCGCCCTTGGGGATGAGTACAATAACTTCACCCAGGCCATGAATGCGGGGCCAAATCCCATTATTTCCATGATTTTCCATAAATATTTCCATTCCACGCTATCAAATGCTTTTCTAGCGTCCAATGACATCACTATTCTCCCGCCACCATTATCAGCAGGCAGCTGCATATTAAGAAATAATCTTCTCAAGTTAACAGCCGTGGAGCGGTTGGGCATAAAGCCCGACTGGTCCTCGTGAATAACAGTATGCGCAACCCCGGTGAGCCGGGTGGCCAGGATCTTAGCGAGTATTTTGACATCCATTGTCAACAACGATATGGGCCTATACGACTCCGCACGGTCTTTCCCCTCCTTTGGCAGAACCACTATCACCGCTTCCTCCATTGATCTCGGTAACGCCCCCTTCACCAAGGCCTCATCAAACACAGATTTCAATTTTGGGGCTAGCAGTTCCACCAGCTCCCTGTACACCTCCCCAGGTAGACCATCAGCACCCGGTGATTTGTTATTGGGCATAGACAGAATTGCACATTCCACCTCCTCCACACTCACAGGTTCATC
Source organism: Phyllobates terribilis (assembly GCF_046119375.1). Lineage (NCBI taxonomy): Eukaryota > Metazoa > Chordata > Amphibia > Anura > Dendrobatidae > Phyllobates > Phyllobates terribilis. Next base: position 114,852,163 of record NW_027362773.1, read on the forward strand.
CAACCTTATCCTATCTTCCTCAGACAATTTAGACAGTGAGATGCCTTCCAAAAATTCCTCTACGGCCCCCTCCATGTCCCGTACTCTTGAATTGTACAGTGCCATGTAATATTCCTTGAAGACCTCCAATATGTCCTTTGTGTCTGTCAGAGTCGTCCCCGTTTGGTCTCTCAACCTGTACACCCTGGAAGACTCCCTCTGTGCCGCAGATATCACCGCCAACAAGTGACCCACTCTCTCTCCTTCCTCAAAGAATTGGGCTTGCTGAAATGCCCTTTTCCTCTCAGCTTGCATCATGTGCAGTTTATTAACTGCCTCCTGTGCCAATTTTAGTCTATTGTGAGCTACACTCGTTGGCGCCAAAATCATGTCTGCCTCTGCCCTTGTCAAGTCATCCTTTATTTGTTGATCTGCCAATTTAGTTTTGGTCTTACACCGTGAGATCTCACTTATAAAGAGTCCCCTCGTAAATGCCTTCATAGCCTCCCACACCACTGTGGCCTCAGCACTCCCTTCATTCACTTGGAAGAAGTGCTCTAGTTCTTTGGTTATGCCACCCATATCCACCACTTTAAGCCACGTCGGGTGAAGACGCCAACCTCCCCTCTGACCCTGAGCAGATCCCAATAGAAGCGTGACAACCATAGGACTATGATCCGATAGAGTCCTCTGTAGGTATTCCACCTCCCCAACCATCCCATCCATAGCAGTATCCCCAAAAGCCAGGTCTATCCTTGACAGTGTTCCGTGTGTAGCCGAGTGACACGAGAAGGTCCTCTTACCCTCATTTCGTACTCTCCACAGATCCACCAGCCCCAGCTCCCCCACGTAGGTGCCAAATGCAGTCATTCCGTCCCGTCCAGCTTCCATACCTGCCGGACGTACTTTATCCCAGTAATCATTCATGGTGTTGTTAACATCTCCCATAATCAACATCGGAGCCTCCCCCCATCTGGCCGTCAAGTCCATTACTGCTTGAAGTTCCTTTTTAGAATAAGGTGGAGGGATATATAAAGCCACTAAAATCATTTTGTGTCCATACAATCTGCACGCAATCCATACATACTGCCCTTCACTGTCTACTTGCACTGCCAGCTCTTCATAATGTGCGTTTTTGTGTATTAGGACTGACACCCCCCTGGAGTACGAGGAATAAGTAGAATGATATGTCTTTAACATCCACCCTCTCGATAGCCAGTGCCTAGTATCTCTAGTGAGATGGGTCTCCTGTAAGCACGCAATCATAGGATCACAAGATCTGATGTGATTCAGAACTGCTGCCCTCTTAATCCTGTCAGATATACCACGTACATTCCAACTTAAAATCCGAACCGTACGGTTACTCATTGTGTATTAGAAAAAACAATCCACCATCATCAAGTAACATCTTTCCATTTTGTTCCCCAGCATACCAGGTCAAACAGCATAAGCAACCCCATTTTCCCACAAATCCAACCCATCCACCTCCCCCCCTCCCTCCCCCTCCCCCCACCCTTCTCTTGTCACTCTCTTCCCAACGTGAGAGTGGGAGCTCAAAGAACCTGAGCAACATCGTAGTATACCGCATATCAACATGCGCCGTGTCCTCCTCCAGCATTGGCAGTCTCTCCACCACATAATCAATAGTATGCATAGTCCCGAACCATTAATCAAACAAATTAACTATAAAACTGTAAAACGTAGATCCCAGCGGGGGTTTCTCCCCCTCCTCTGCGGTTTCGCAGAGCAATGCAGAGCCACAACCCTGTCCAGTGGTCAGGATAGCAGGGTCGTGTATTCACCGTGCCGAGTCCTCAGCTTCTCTCAATTTGCTCCGGTTCCGCTCCAACCACGAAGCGGCCTCTACCGGTGACGGGAAAAAATTGACCTTTCCAAAGGCTTCCACTCTTAATTTGGCAGGATAAATTGTAGAGTATTTCACATTCAAAGAGCGGAGCTGTTTCTTCACTTCACCATACCGTAGCCGCAGCTTTTGCACCTCAGCCGAGTAATCCGGGTATATTTCAATGCGTTTGCCCTCCAAGGTAAGATCTGTCAATTTTCTGGCCTTACGTAAGATAGTGTCCCGGTCTCTGCAGTTCAGGATTCTGGCTAACATCGTACGAGGGCCCTCTCCAGGCACTGGGGGTCTCATGGGCACTCGATGGGCACGCTCCACAGCAAACACCCTCGACAGGATATTAGACCCAAACTACGGATAGGTATTTTAATAGTGAATATTGCACTGCACAGACTTCAGGGGTCTTGTACACTGCTAACAGCTAATTGTGAGCGGGGCTGTAGTGTGATTGACACATCTGTTCCGCTAACACTGGAGAGCGAAGGAAGAAGTTTATGCATGTCCATGGATAAAGACCACCTGGAAGACTGTAGGTGGCATTATCCGACATCTCTTTGCAACCAGTTGTAAAGCCTTGCATATGTTGGTGCTATATTCATAAAAATTTGTATTATAAGTATCCCTGGTGGACAGAGATGGAGTGATATGACATACAAAAAAGTCACAATACAAGTTTAGACCAAGTAATAACTATAGTGGGTGCAGGCAGGAGTAAACTTGAAGCTCAAGGACCCCAATCAGGGTTGGAGATAGAAATTAAGGTGTCCCATACCACCTCATAGCAGATGTTCTAATTGGGCTTACCCTCCACTAAAAAAATGGATGCAGATACAGTTGAAAGTGTGATGCCATGCAGGGAGTGCCTGGAGTCAGCGCTGGTACTGGGCTCCCCCAATTTACGGGCCTCATTGCAGTCGCTTGGTCTGCTATTAGCGTTACACCACTGACGCCAATGTAAAATCTAGAAAAAGGCCCGAACTATCACGAGCCTTTAATATTATTGGTCTTTTTATATGGGCTAAAGAGACCTTTTTGGCTTAATTATGCTCTAGGGCATGAATGTCAACTCTGGCCCGTGGGCCAAATCTGGCCCACAGGGTGGTTATATTTGGCCCGCGACACCAGAACAGCCACCCCTATGTGGGGCCCATTATACTGTATGGAGGACTATGTGGGGCCCATTATACTGTATGGAGGACTATGTGGGGCCATTATACTGTATGGAGGACTATGTGGGGGCCATTATTCTGTATGGAGGACTATGTGGGGGCCATTATTCTGTATGGAGGACTATGTGGGACCCATTATACTGTATGGAGGTATGTAGGGCTCATTATTCTGTATGGAGGACTATGTGGGGCCCATTATACTGTATGGAGGACTATGTGGGGTCCCTTATACTGTATACTGGTTGGCCCGCGACTTTTTCCAAGTTTTTCATTTTGGCCCTCTGTTTGTTTGAGTTTGACATCCCTGCTCTAGGACCTTGGTGCAATGGCATCCACTCCACACATTATAGTTACACATCTGGGGGGCAGGGGTTGCAGTTGCACTCAGGCCCTGTAGCCTTTCTTTTGCCTATATGAGAGGTTCAATACTATTAAAGACCCATGATAGTTTGGGAACCAGTTGGAGATTTTGTATTGGGGTCAACGAGCTTCAAGTTCCTCCACTGATTACAGCTCACTGCTGTGTGATCGGGGCCAGGCAGGCCGCATTGGATTCTGTTTCATGCACATTGTAAAGGCTCGATAGGTGGATTGAAGAGGTTTTCTGGAAAACACATTTTGTCACCCACCTTACTAGAGAAGATGTGGATCCATTGAGTTGCTCAAGATTTGGCTCAGGACTAAACACCAGAGTGAAGTCTAAGAATTCCCTGGTATTTACCTGTAGAACTCTAAGCAGAGATCTGGACTTCATTGCAAGGAACCCTAAAAGTAATCTCTTTTAGCAATAGTTGATATGAAACTGATGTCAACAGAATCAGCAGTCAGAAGAAGTAGTCAAAAGGGTACAGTTCAGAACTGGCAGGGATTATTCACAATAGTAGAAAAGCCAGGGGGCCGGACTGGCAGCGTCAGGCAACAATGGCAGACAGGCGGCAGGTCAGGACAGGAGGATGCGGTTAGATGACAAGTCCAGTCATATGCCAGGAAAATGAATCAGGAGAATACCTAATACCTACTACCACTACCAGTGCACCTGCCTTGTGTTTCGTGATGACCTCACTGATTACATTATAACCCAGGATAGGATCCTCTGCCACATTATGATCACTGGTGTAACGGGTCTGGGAGGCGGAACCACTGAGCTACTATACAAGGGGGCGGTCCTTGTAAGGGAGCGGGTGGCGACCAGGGAAGACAGGCAGGCAGTCACAGCAGGTGACCGGGACAGTCTCTGAGTGAACGGGCTGGAGGTCACGGCAAGTGACCGGGGCAGTCTCTGGATGAACGGGCAGGAGGTCACGGCAAGTGACCGGGGCAGTCTCTGGATGAACGGGCAGGAGGTCACGGCAAGTGACCGGGGCAGTCTCTGGATGAACGGGCAGGAGGTCACGGCAAGTGACCGAGGCAGTCTCTGGGTAAAGGGTTGGTACGACCTGTGGCGGCTGATGGTAGACGTGAGCTCCCAGGTGAGCAGGCGAGAGTCTCTGGATAAACGAGTGGTCACAGCATGTGACGGCGGAGCCTCCAGGAAGATCAACAGACAGGCGGCAGATGAGCGCTCCCAGGTGAGCGGGCAGAAGTCTCTGGACAGGCGGGTGGTCACAGCACGTGACGGCAGAGCCTCCAGGTAGGCTAGCAGACAGGCAGCAGATGAGCGCTCCCAGGTGAGCGGGCAGGAGTCACTGGACAGGCAGGTGGTCACAGCACGTGACGGTGGAGCCTCCAGGTAGGCTAGCAGGCAGGTAGCAGATGTGCGCTCCCAGGTGAGCGGGCAAGCTGGTCCATAGACAGACTGACAGGAGTTGGAAGGCAGACCGTCGGACCTCAGGCAAGCAGGCAGGTAGCTGATGTGCGCTCCCAGGTGAGCGGGCAAGCTGGTCCTTAGACAGACTGACAGGAGTTGTAAGGCAGACCGTCGGACCTCAGGCTAGCAGGCAGGTAGCAGAATATCAGGCAGGAATAAGACAGCAAGCTGGCAGGAATCTGGCAGGTAACTGGCAACGGGACCTGAGGGCTGAAGCAGAGTAGTGAACAGTGCAACAACATTGCTCGGGCACCTCCATTTTGGAGGAGGTGCCTTATATATGGTGAAGTCCTCCGGCCATTGGCCGGGGACTACTTAGGACGGCGCGCGCGGCCCCTTTAAGAGGGAGGGAGAGCGCGCGCGCCCTAAGCACAGTGGCCGGGAAGGAGCGCGCGCTGCCAGCAGAGCGGGAGGAGGACGCCGGGCACGAAGCAGAGAGGTGAGGGGAACAGCGTCCCTGCCTAGCAGAGGGCAGGGACGCCGGCGCTACAGTACCCCCCCCTTTAGGCCCCCCCTTTTTTAGGCCAGACAGAAATTTAGCAAGGATAAGAGGGGCATGGATGTTCTCCCGGGGCTCCCACGTTCTCTCCTCAGGACCAAACCCCTTCCAATCTACTAGAAAAAAGGTCTTTCCTCTTACCCTTTTGGTGGCAAGAATGTTCTCTACCTCAAACTCGTCCTCAGCAGAAACCGGAGCAGGAGGCGTACCTGTAGACTTGGAAAAAGAGTTAAGTACCACAGGTTTGAGGAGAGATACATGGAAGGAGTTAGGGATCCGTAAGTTGGCCGGGAGTTTCAATTTATAGGCCACCGGGTTGATCTGACTGATGACCTCCAGAGGACCGATGAACCGAGGCCCTAACTTGTAAGAAGGTATCTTGAGTCGGACATATTTAGATCAGAGCCAGACTTTATCTCCAGGATGGAATTGTGGAGGATCCAGGCGTTTTTTGTCAGCGTGTCTTTTCATCCGTTCGGACGACTGAAGGAGTGCGGATCGGGTACTCTCCCAAATGGAGGAAAATTTGCTAACGAGAGATTCCGCAGCCGGGTTGTCCACAGAGGTGGAGACAGGAAAAGGAATCCGAGGATGCTGACCGAAGACTACAAAAAACGGGGATTTGGAGGAGGATTCGCTCTCGTGATTGTTATAAGAGAACTCGGCCCATGGTAGGAGATCCACCCAGTCTGAATGATGGGCATTAACGAAGTGCCGGAGGTAACTGGTCAGGTTCTGATTGATCCGCTCCACTTGACCATTGGACTGTGGGTGGTAAGCGGACGAGAAGTCCAGGGTGACGTCTAGCAGTTTACAAGTGGCTCTCCAGAAGCGTGAGGTGAACTGTACCCCACGATCCGACACAATGTGGAGGGGCAGGCCATGAAGACGAAAGATGTGACGAATAAAGTCTTTAGCTAGCTCGGGTGCAGACGGGAGGCCTGGCAGGGGAACGAAATGAGCCATCTTGGAGAAGCGGTCAGCGACCACCCAAATGACCGTACAACCGGCAGAGACTGGGAGGTCAGTTATAAAGTCCATTGCTATATGCTGCCAGGGGGCAGCAGGTACAGAAAGCGGAAGGAGGCGACCAGCTGGCAAATGTCTCGGAACCTTGTTGCGGGCGCAGGACACACAGGCAGAAACAAAGTCTATTACGTCCTTGTGCAGGGTAGGCCACCAGTAGTGCCGGGTAATAAGCTGGAGGGTCTTTTTCTGACCGGCGTGGCCAGCCAGTTTAGACGAGTGACCCCAGTGAAGGATCTTCTCCCGATCAGGTACTGATACGAACGTCTTTCCGGGAGGGAGACGATTTAGACTCACGGGAGCCACCTGCATTACTCTGGCGGGATCGATGATGTGTTTCGGATCTTCCTCGAGATCAGACACCAGAAAGGACCGAGACAAGGCGTCCGCCTTGACATTTTTGTCAGCCGGGCGAAAATGAAGAACAAAATCAAAGCGAGCAAAAAACAAGGACCACCGGGCTTGGCGCGGGTTAAGTCTCTGGGCATGCTGAAGGTAAGCCAAGTTCTTGTGGTCAGTGTAAATTATTACCGGGTGAAGAGCCCCCTCGAGCAGGTAACGCCACTCCTCCAATGCCAGTTTGATGGCCAATAACTCTCGGTCTCCTATGGAATAATTGCGCTCTGAGGAGGAGAAGAGTTTAGAGAAGAAGCCGCAAGTTACCATCCTCCCGGAAGATGATTTTTGAGTAAGTACCGCTCCGGCTCCAGAGGAGGAGGCGTCAACTTCCAGGAAGAACTGCTTGTTGCCGTCCGGGCGATGCAGCACCGGGGCGGAAGAGAAGGCCTGTTTTAAGGAAAGAAAGGCCTCCTCTGCTTCGGGCGGCCACTCTTTGGGATTAGTACCCTTACGGGTGAGCGCGGAAATTGGGGCAGTCCGGGAAGAGAAGTGTGGTATGAAGAGGCGGTAGTAGTTGGCGAAGCCCAGGAACCGCTGAATGGCCTTCAACCCCTCCGGTCGAGGCCATTTCTCGATGGCAGACAGTTTCTCTGGATCCATTCGTAGGCCGGTCTGAGAAATAATGTAGCCCAAAAACGGAAGCGAGGTCTGCTCAAAGAGGCACTTCTCGTATTTAGCGAAGAGGTGATTCTGCCTGAGCCTGAGCAGGACCTGACGAACGTCCCTCCGGTGAGTCTGGAGATCCGGAGAGAAGACCAAGATGTCGTCCAGGTACACCACTACGCAGGAGTAGAGAAGGTCCCGGAAAATGTCATTGACCAACTCTTGAAAGACGGCAGGAGCGTTACAGAGACCAAAGGGCATTACCAGATATTCATAGTGGCCGTCCCGGGTGTTGAATGCCGTCTTCCATTCATCCCCCTGACGGATACGAACCAGGTTGTACGCCCCACGGAGGTCCAGTTTGGTGAAGATTCTAGCCCCCCTCAGACGATCAAATAACTCCGGAATGAGCGGAAGGGGGTACTTATTCTTCACCGTGATCTGGTTAAGGCCTCTATAGTCTATACAGGGACGGAGAGAGCCGTCCCTCTTTTGGACGAAAAAGAAGCCTGCTCCCGCCGGGGAGGTAGATTTCCGGATGAATCCCCTGGCCAGATTCTCCTCAATATATTCGGACATCGACCGGGTCTCAGCAGCGGATAATGGATAAATACGCCCACGGGGAGGAGTAGTACCGGGTAACGGGTTGATAGGGCAGTCGTATGGTCTATGAGGGGGTAGTGTCTCTGCCTCCTTTTTATTAAAGACATCAGCATAAGACCAATAAGGAATCGGAAGTCCAGGTAGATTAGCTGGGGTAGGAGAAGGACGGACGGGATGGACGGGAACCAGACAGGTCTTATGGCAGTCCTGTCCCCAGCGAAGGACTTCTCCGGTCTGCCAGTCAAGCACGGGTGCATGTCTCTGGAGCCAAGGTAGGCCTAGCAAGAGGGCGTGAGAGAGTCCAGGCAGAACATGAAAGGAGATACTCTCAGAATGCAGCATTCCCACCTGCAGAGTAATGGATTCGGTGATGAGTTGGATGGGGCGTGGTAAGAGGCCCCCATCCACGGCAGCAACAGACAAGGGTACAGCCAGAGGTTTGGTGGGGATGCGGTATTTCTCTACCAGAGACTGTGAAATAAGATTCCCGGCTGCTCCAGAGTCTAGTTGGGCTAGTTCGAAATAACGGTTCTCCCCGCAGACGATTGACACTGACAGCAGCAGAGATGGAGAGGATTTATTCTTGTCTAGGTCGACCTCTCTGAGCGAACCTAGACACAGGCGTTTCCCGACCTCTCCGGGCAGGCACGGATCCGGTGCTCCTTACTGCCACAGTAGTAGCAGCTCCCCTCGGCACGGCGTAAGTCCTGACGGGTTTTGACCATCTTGGTCTGGTCGACCTGCATAGGCTCAGGAGAGTGTACCTGGGGAGAGACGGAGGGAGTGACGGGTTTCTGAAAAGTAGGAGCTAGACGTGGAAACCTCCTCTCACGGGTGACCTCTTTGGCACGCTCCTGGAACCGCAGGTCAATCCGGGTGGCAAGAGTTATTAGGTCATCGAGAGTGGTAGGAATGTCCCGACCGGCAAGTTCATCTTTAATACGGCCGGACAGACCCTCCCAGAAGACGGATACCAGAGCGTCGTTATCCCAGACCAGCTCCGAGGCAAGGGTACGGAACCGTATGGCATACTGGCCCACGGTGAGACTTCCCTGACGGAGGCGTAGCAGAGATGATGCGGATGAGGTCTTCCGTCCGGGTTCGTCGAAGACTTTCCGGAAAGCCGTGAGAAAGGCAGGCAAGTCGGACACCAGGGGGTCTCCTCTCTCCCATAGAGGATTTAGCCAGGCCAGGGCCTCCCCGGTGAGATGGGACATGATGAAGGCAATTTTGGCCCGGTCGGAGTTAAACTGGTGGGACAGGAGTTCAAAGTGCAGGGTGCACTGATTTATGAAGCCCCGAGCCTGGGCGGAGTCGCCTCCGAAGCGAGGAGGTGCAGAAAGCCGAGGTCCGGGGTAGGATACCATGGTATTAGTAGGCAGCGGAGCTGCCGGATTGCGAGTCATGGCACTGGCGGAGGTTGCTGGCGAAGCAGTCAGAGTGTCCAGGCGAGAATTGACATTCCGCAGGTGACCCAGGATGGACTCCTGTTGGGACCTCTGACGGGACAGTTCATGACACAGGTCCGAGAGCGAGGGAGCTTGGGTGCCACCGGGTTCCATGGCCCGAGCAAACTGTAACGGGTCTGGGAGGCGGAACCACTGAGCTACTATACAAGGGGGCGGTCCTTGTAAGGGAACGGGTGGCGACCAGGGAAGACGGGCAGGCAGTCACAGCAGGTGACCGGGACAGTCTCTGAGTGAACGGGCTGGAGGTCACGGCAAGTGACCGGGGCAGTCTCTGGATGAACGGGCAGGAGGTCACGGCAAGTGACCGGGGCAGTCTCTGGATGAACGGGCAGGAGGTCACGGCAAGTGACCGGGGCAGTCTCTGGATGAACGGGCAGGAGGTCACGGCAAGTGACCGGGGCAGTCTCTGGGTAAAGGGTTGGTACGACCTGTGGCGGCTGATGGTAGACGTGAGCTCCCAGGTGAGCATGCGAGAGTCTCTGGATAAACGGGTGGTCACAGCATGTGACGGCGGAGCCTCCAGGAAGATCAACAGACAGGCGGCAGATGAGCGCTCCCAGGTGAGCGGGCAGAAGTCTCTGGACAGGCGGGTGGTCACAGCACGTGACGGCAGAGCCTCCAGGTAGGCTAGCAGACAGGCAGCAGATGAGTGCTCCCAGGTGAGCGGGCAGGAGTCACTGGACAGGCAGGTGGTCACAGCACGTGACGGTGGAGCCTCCAGGTAGGCTAGCAGGCAGGTAGCAGATGTGCGCTCCCAGGTGAGCGGGCAAGCTGGTCCATAGACAGACTGACAGGAGTTGGAAGGCAGACCGTCGGACCTCAGGCAAGCAGGCAGGTAGCTGATGTGCGCTCCCAGGTGAGCGGGCAAGCTGGTCCTTAGACAGACTGACAGGAGTTGTAAGGCAGACCGTCGGACCTCAGGCTAGCAGGCAGGTAGCAGAATATCAGGCAGGAATAAGACAGCAAGCTGGCAGGAATCTGGCAGGTAACTGGCAACGGGACCTGAGGGCTGAAGCAGAGTAGTGAACAGTGCAACAACATTGCTCGGGCACCTCCATTTTGGAGGAGGTGCCTTATATATGGTGAAGTCCTCCGGCCATTGGCCGGGGACTCCTTAGGACGGCGCGCGCGGCCCCTTTAAGAGGGAGGGAGAGCGCGCGCGCCCTAAGCACGGTGGCCGGGAAGGAGCGCGCGCTGCCAGCAGAGCGGGAGGAGGACGCCGGGCACGGAGCAGAGAGGTGAGGGGAACAGCGTCCCTGCCTAGCAGAGGGCAGGGACGCCGGCGCTACAACTGGTCACGAGAAAAGGTACCAAAAGCTCAATGGTGTTGCTGTTCTTCGTGGCCCTGAGTTGCAAAGTTACTTCCACCCAGCCTATGAAAGGGATTTCTGTCTGGTTGACGGCTTTGTCGTGGAGTTCCACTGGTCTCAAGAGTTCTTTTAGTGACCAAAGGCAAGTGTGTGGCAGGTAGCACTGACGCGCCCAAGGGATGGGGACGACTCGGTAGCTGGGCCTTTGTCTGGTTTGGGGATGTCGCAGTGGTCGGCTCCCGGGCCCGTACCCTGGGGTCACTCTTGAAAAAGGGGATTGGAACTTGGATAGAAATAAAAATAAAGTAAATAGTTTGTGACGCCACCTGTGGATTACCAGCGCTGCTGCAGACCTCCGGGGGGTGATGGGATGGCAGCTGGGATGTTTCTGCTCCCCACAGGCGGAGCGGGCCCCCTGGGCAGTGTGGAGTTTGACGGTGGGTGGTGATGCTGGGACTTGCAGTGCAGGCGGAATTGCGCAGCAGGAGTAACTGACAGAGACAGGGGATTCGCTTCAATATCTTTACTGGTGCGGATGTCAGGTACGGTGCAGGGTACTCAGTAGGACTTCAGGACTTCTCCCCAGTGAGCGGGTATAAGGCCTCCTGGTCCGTGTCTGCCTCTCTGTATGCTCTTGGCCAGCCTGCAACTGGGCCTAGCTTATGTGTCGTGCTGTTCCTTCACCTGTCGCTTGGCAGTAGGACCTTCTGCTGGCAACCACTATCCCTGGTAACGCTGGGGCCTTCGTGGTTTCTGATCCTGTTAAAGGTTTAGCGTCAGGTCAGCCAGGGACTTGTAGTCCTCCTGGTATGCCGGTGATCCCTACTGGGTATAAAGGACCCTGTAGGCGTGGACCCGGTGTCCAGTTTGTATATTCGGGGTGAGCCTATGATGCTCCTCTGCCCCCTCAACTCCTCTCTCCTCTCCTCCTCGCTATCGGCCACACTCGGGGCCCTCAATACGGCAGCAGACGTGCTGCGTCTTCGCTGCTCTCAGCGTCAGCACGCTCTCAGACTCTCTGACTCTGTCTGACTGACTGAACTGCCTGGCTCCACCCTCCATATATATATCCCTAACGGGGCTCCTTCTGGTGGTATGAGGTGGAAGGGTGGAGGTGTTTGTATGTAGTGAGGGCCTCTTGTGGAGAAGTCCATCCATGCACCCTGGGTCCTGTGGTACCTGAGAACAGCAGGGTGCCACAGCGCCTTCTCCATTCTTCATTTAAAAGGCTCGCTTGGGCTCCCGTGTCCCACAGTGCTTTTACTAGGAGTCCATCTAGCTGGCACTGTATAAAGCACCTTTCACTGATTAGGCTGATGAGGCTCTCTTTACTGACCGAGGAATCCTCCTCCCAGGAGTACATCATTTGACCTCCACACTGGGCATTAAGTAACTGATGTCCCTGTCTCCATTGCAGCTGTCGTAGACGGGAACACACTTGCGGATAGTACTGATGCAGCCATTTTTCCTCATGCACCGTTCTGGGGTTTGGTGAGATTTAGATTTGCTTCTGTGGCCTCCTCCATGTCAGCGTCAGCAGTCACGTGACCTGTCACATGACTATATGACGTCATGGAAGGTCCTTTTAGACCATCGCGAGCCGTACAACAGACCGGACGGAGCGGAGAAAACACCGGGGGCCATCGGAAGGTAAGCATAATCTTTATTTTTTATTTTAAATTCTTTTTTTAAGAGGTTCTATGGTACCTGAATCTGGATGAGAGTCTCCTCTTCTCCAGACCCGGGTACCATCCACACATAGAATCGCATAATATCTGCATGTGCTAATGAGCTCATGCAGATATTATGCGATTCAATGCAAGTCAATGGCGGCAATTACGCTGCGTGTCCGCAAAATTAATGGACATGCTGCGTATTTTTCCTCAATGATAATCCGCAGCGGAAATTTCCGCAGCGTGTGCATAGCACATGCTTATTATCATTGGGGACCATGGGGCACGTATTACCAAGCGTTTTTTAAGCGTTTTCGCTGCGGAAATTCCGAAGCAAAAACGCTTGAAAACTGCATAGTGGGCACGCAGCCTGAGAATTCCCTGGCATTTACCTGTAAAACTCTAAACAGAGATCTGGACTTCATTGCAAGGAACCCTAAAAGTAATCTCTTTTAGCAATAGTTGATGTGAAACTGATGTCAACAGAATCAGCAGTCAGAAGAAGTAGTCAAAAGGGTACAGTTCAGAACTGGCAGGGATTATTCACAACAGTAGAAGCCAGGGGCCCGGGACTGGCAGCGTTCAGGCAACAATGGTAGACACGTGGCAGGTCAGGACAGGAGGATGCGGTTAGATGACAAGTCCAGTCATATGCCAGGAAAATGAATCAGGAGGATACCTTAATAGCTTTTGGTGCCAAATTGACCTCTGCTCAGGCACAGGACCATAGGGTCCTTAGCAAGTTTGTGACTCCTGGGCATTGGCTGGAAAGAAGGTTGGAACGTGCTGGCCCAATGTGAGGGTCAGCACATGCAAACATGGTGGAAAGCAGCAAAGGTCCCAGGAGAGAAGAGGTGGTCTGATGGACACATTCACTGTAAATTGGATTTACGGTGATAGATTTGACCCTATTGTCAGCAGAATGAAATTTTAGTTGCCGGTAAATGAGAAAACAGTGCACATACTGCTTTATCCCAGTGTTATCCCATCTTTAATTATCCATAACCCAAATTGGTAAAACGTGAAGCAGGTTACCGTGACCCAAAACTGAAATGATGTAACAGTGTTTATTCCAGCTACAAGGGAGGGGAGGAAACTCTACACATGTTATGCAACTTCTATTTCCCATTTTGGAAAAGTAAAAAAATAAATAAATAAGAGGAACTTCATTTTCAACATGTAAAATTTTTCCTCCATTAAGAAGAATCATTTTAAAATGTATTGACAGTGACCATAGGTAATTTTTATCAGTGCCTTAAGGTAGTTATTCCCTTAGAAAATCTTATGATCACATTATTTTTAGGTCATAGTGATATCTTAAGGCTAGCTCAGGGTTAGGCAGAGCTGAGAACAATTGCAAAGGGCAGTTAATGTTCTCATCACTCATGTGGTCTCCCATTGACTTAAAGGGTAATTCCCATGTTCAAAGATGGATATTGACAGTTCTTGAAAAAAAACAAGCACTTTTGAAATTTATTGCTTATTAAAATTTGCAGCCATTCTTGAGATATTAAAACTTTTACAGCTCATTGCCTTGGAGACTGACCACCACTGCTGCCTAACTTTTTAATACTGCACTGAAACTGGATGGAATTACGAGATAACGGTGTGCTCCAGTGCTCCCGAGCAGTGCTTACAGGCTCAATAGTAAAGTGCTTGTAAGCACTGTAAATGTTCAGCTGTCTAGTTGCGATAGCCAGTCTCCAAGACAGCGAGCTGTAAATAGAAGAAAAGTGTTAAGATCTCAAAAACAGCTGAAAATTTTAAAAAGTAGTAAATTGAAAAATGTCTTATATTCACGGTCTGACTATACTCATTTATGCATTTATGAAGATGGGAATAACCCTTTAAACAGGACCTGTCACCAGGTCAAAAGCATGCAGATTTTGCTCTTACTTTATTCTTGCTGCTGCCCTGAAGTATTACATTTGTTTATCCTATTTAATTAAGCGATATGGGCCATTTTATTTAGTGCTAATTTTTATGGTCTTCTTCAAGGGGACGTTGCTCATAGGGTAATAATGCAGAGCAGCCTAAAGATACACCCCAAAGGATCCTGTGAGCCACACCCCCTTAGAAAAAAAACATTAAAAACTAGCACTAAGTAAAAAGGCTCATATCATTATGAACCCTATAGTGGATAAAAAAAAACTTTGGAAAACTTGTGTAGTAGCAGAGAAATATGTAATAGGATCTCCCACTACAGATAAGCATCGGTAACTGCTGCAACTGGAGCAAGCTCTGATCGCTGCAGTTTAATTTCTTAGCTGCCGTGGTGAACAGCCACCATGGCATCTAAGTGGTTAGATGAGGGAAGGAGTCTTCGGTCACCATCATTAGGTCTCCATGACAAGGTCGCTGGAATTTAGTGACAGCTGGAGGCCCATGGAGGGAGGTTCCAATTCGAACCTTTGCTATAGGGTCCCCTAAATTTCTTTGTACGCCCCTGCCTTGTAGGCCATATCTCCAAAGTAGTCAAAACCTTGGATGTGTACTATTGGGGTGTCTTCTTATTAAAAAAGTGCCTTATCTATCAATAACTATAGAGATTCATGACCAACCACATGACACGACTCAACGATGATGAAGGATGATAAGGCGGGGCGATCATCTGATTCCTTCATGTTCTCGGTCACCATCATTAGGTATCCATGACAACATCGCGGGAATTTAGTGACAGTTGGAAGCCCAATGGAGGGAGGTTCCAATTCGGACCTTCGTTATAGGGTTCTCTAAATTTCTATATACGCCCCTGCCTTGTAAGGCATATCTCCAAAATAGGCAAACCTTGGATGTGTATTATTAGAGTGTCTTCTTATCAATAAAAGTGCTTCATCTATCAATAACTATAGAGCTCCATGACCAACCACATGACACGACTCAACAATGATGAAGGACGATAAGGCAGGGTGGTCATCTGATTCCTTTATGTTCTCTGTCACCATCATTAGGTATCCATGACAAGATAGCCGGAATTTAGTGACACTGGAGGCCCATGGAGGGAAGTTCTAATTCGGCCCTTCGCTGTAGGGTTCCCTAAATTTCTATGTACGCCCCCGCCTTGTAGGGCATATCTCCAAAGTAGGCAACCCATGGATGTGTATTATTAGAGTGTCTTCTAATCAAAAAGTGCCTTGTCTATGAATAACTATAGAGCTCCATGACCAACCACATGGCACGACTCAACGATGATGCAGGACGATAAGGTGAGAGGGGGGGTGGGTCATCTGACTCCTTCATGTTCTACAGATCACTACCGAAATCATGTCCTAACTTCCATTTTCTTATAGCTACTTAGATGAACAGCGGCAATACATTAAAACGCCTGGAATAAATCATTAGGTCACTGTGACCTGGGCTCGCTCCACGCCTGTGTTCCTGCAGATGTTTTGGAGGCAGAAGAGGGATTTGTCTGGTACTATTGAATGACTGGGGATGCCCTCAGAGCAGATCTGAGATGCGTCATAAAATGTTGTTGGTCCTGCTGTATGTATGTGATTAAGCACATGACGGAGGTCAAATTAGGGAGAAATTGTTCTGGACGGAGCAAGGCCTGACAGTTCTGTGCAGAGATCACACGCTGAGGCCTGACTCATGTACATACAGTGTTACCGGGTAACATCATAACACCATCCCCCAGCTGTGGGACAAGAGGTTCCCCACCATGATGTATCATAGAGGACTGGGGATTCCTGAGCGCACACACATATACAGACGCACACACCCTCTGTGCAGCTGGTAACCATGGACACCGCTCAAAATACAGCAAAATACTTCCTGGCCAAACAGGGACACAAAAGTAAAAATAAAAAAAAGGCTAAAGATGACACTAACAAGCACAGATACCTGGTAACATAGCAACAGTCACCAGATCAAAGCGCTCTCTGCTTTATAGTGAATGTAAGTAAACAGCTGCAGCGTTCTCTCTCTCCGCTCACAACTGTAGAAAGTTCTTTATCTGGTTCAGCATGCAGGAAGCCGAGGATGGCTTCTGTTTCCTCCCTAGCATTCGCTTGCTCTCCGCTCACATCCACGTGAACTATTCTGTGGGTACTATATCTGATGATTAGATTGTAAAATGTGTCTCATGACAGTGTCACGTTATAGCCATCTACTCCGGGTAACACAACACTTCTGCTTAGGGTATTGTAACATCCATATTTGTACTGGCACTATAGGGGCATTAAAGGGGTTGTCCGGGGCTTTAACATTGATGGTCGATTCTTAGGATAGGTCATCAATGTTTGATCAGTGGGAGTGCGACACCCGGCACTGTCACCGATCTGCTGTTCCCGGTGTCGGCGGCAGACGTAACTGCACAGCACAATTCCGTCGACGGAATAGTTGTCCAGATACTTCACATCCACCCCCTGTTTAATTGAATAGTGGGCGGAAGTGCAGTACCCGGCCGTGGCCACGATACAGTCAACAGAGTTGTGATGTGCACAGGGACGTACATAGAAATCATGGGGCCCCATAGCAGAAATTCTACTTAGGAGCCCCCATACAGCCCTCCATGCTATATAATGGCCCGCACTAGCCCTCCAAACAGTAAGATCGCCCCTACACAAACCTTCACACTGTATAATTGCTTGCACACAGTATAATGGCCCCACATAACCCTACAAATATTATAATGGCCCCACATAGCCTTCCATATAGTATAATGCACCCCCCCATGGTCTTCCATGCAATAAAATGCACCCCCACGGTCCTCCATGCAATATAATGCACTCCCTCCATGGTCCGCCATACAATATAATGCACCTATAATGCACCCCCATGGTCCTCCATACAGTATAATGGGCCCCACATAGTCCTCTATACAGAATAATGGGCCTCACATAGTTCTCCATACAGTATAATTGGCCCCACATAGTTCTCCATACAGAAAAATGGCCCCACATAGTCCTCCATACAGGATAATGAGCCCCACATAGTCCTCCATACAGATTAATGAGCTCCACATAGTTCTCCATACAGTATAATGGGCCCAACAGAGTCGTTCATACAGAATAATGGCCCCTGCATAGTCCTCCATACAGTGTAATGACCTCACATAGTCCTCCATACAGAATTGCCCCACATAGGGGTGGTGTTTCTGGTGTTTCGGCCCAAATATAAAAACCACTGGCCAGAGTTTGACATGTATGCTTTAGAGCATGGTTTTCTTTAAGAGGACATCAGGGAATATTATTACTGGGTTAGAGCGTGTAATATTTGCCCTGCCCCAGACGCTGGTAACCTATGCTACGCCACTGCCTGGATCAGTGGGGTCCATCAGACAATGTTGCATCCGTCGCACACTCTCATTTTAATCTGAAGCTATGATGCAGATCTGACCAAATCTTAGGCAGCTGGGCTGGACTCCGTTGTGGGTGACATATAATTTGCCAACCTGTGCAGTCGTGCAGGGACCCAGATGGTAAGGGGACCACTTCTATCTCCAAAGCAGGTGAAATTGTGCATTTCTATGAGTTATTAGACAGCAATGGCCCCATATATTGTTATTGCATAGAGGCCCCCCACTTGGGGGTGATTGGTTTGGAAGCAGAGCACACAGGAAACAGTCTTCCATGTGTATAATTTTCTGGACCCCGCAATCCATAACTAAATATAAACCTTAAAATAAATATAAAAATCCCCCAAAACAAAAAACAGACACCAAAAGCAAATATAGACCTCAGACCAGACCTCCCCTGTAAACAAACCCAATATAAGACGCACACTTATTAGAAACCCAAACCTGAATCTCCCTTTATAAAGACCCCAGACCAGACCCCTGATAATGCATTATACAGCATGTTCCTTATACCTTTGCTTATTACAGGTAGGATCCCATCCTCTTCTTTTATAGAGGCACAACCACAGCAATGTAGAGTGTGTGGTGCTAGGATCTGACCCTTAGATAAATCATATATAACTTTTCAACAAAAAAACAACAAAACAGAGGATATAGCCCAAATTATTATTTAAAAAGTATAAACTTTATATTACTGTGAACTATAGTACACATATGACTCGCCCCCTGGGCCGTGGGGCACGCGGAACCGGGCAATAGGGAGACGCTGGGAGTAGTAGTGGCGGCCCGGTCCCGTGGCTCAGGGTGGTCAGACCAGTGGCAGTCTTTTAGATGTTTTAGATAATGTCCGACTACGCCACCCGTGGATTGCGGTTATTAGGAGCCGCCGCTGCAAGGCAGAAAGCTGGGGCCGATGATGTATGCAGCTGGGATGGTGTGACTCCCCACGGGAAGAGTGCGGCCCCAGGGCAGTGTAGTGGATGGTGGGAGTGATGGTGGTGAGAGTCCCAGTACCGGTAGTGCCGGAGGATCGAAAAAGCACACAGACAACGTACTGCAGTCCAGGGTCTTTACTCACGGTTAATATCCAAGTCACTTCAGCTGGCGATGACTGCCCGAGCCGTGCTGCGTCCACCAGGTGTGGGGCTCGGTCAACTCCCAGGCAGTTCAGGAATATGGCACAGGACCCCCTTCTTTCCTTTCTCTGGCCTGCCTCACCAGTGACCCACTTTTGTCCAGCTGCCGCGGACCTGCACAGGTAAATGTGGGCCCCGTTCCCCGCTGTCCTATATGGTGCCTTCCTAGCAGGTTTGATGAGGTGTCGCACCAATAAATGATCACGACCTCCGGTCTTTGGCTGAGGGTTGTTTCTCCTCCCCCAACTTGGGATCCGGTACCCTTAATCTGCCTGACCCTTCACCCTGGATTCTCGTGGGTTCTTAGGGTCCCTGTCTCTTCCTTTCTTGTTCCTTCTCCTCCTGTTCCCACTTCTCCTCCTTCCTCGGCCTCTTCTCTAGGCCCACTTCTCCTTCTCCTCTCAGGCTCCGGCCTCTTCTCTAGGCCTGCCTCTGGAGCAGCACTCAGCCTGAGCTGCTGCTCCCTGTCAGCTCTCCTCTCAACTTCTCCTCACAGACTGAACCCAGATCTAAGATGGCTCCTCCCTTTTATACTTCCCTCTAGCCATGAGCCCAAGTGACCAGCAACCAATGGGCTCCTACCTACGCTCAGGAACCAACCCCTATCTGCCCCTACAGCACTGGGTGTTCCACCCCCCCTCCCCACTCCAGTCAGGGACATAGTCGGTCGTGCCTGCACTTCTGTCTAGTGGGAGCACCGTTGAGCTGTCCCTCGGAAATGGGGTGTGTGTGCTGTATGCAGCTAACTGAGCCCTGGTCCATACGCCATCCTTACCTGGGAGTGGAATATCACACCTCTGGCAGAGGTGCAATACCCCTGTAGCGGCCGAACCCTCGGGGCGCTACATTCCCCCCTGGTAAAGCACAGCACGTCCTCGGGCTGGAAAGGAGCAAAACAGTTGATTACAGGACATGCAAAACTTTTTAAAACTTTTCACATTTAGAAACAGACAACACAGCTCAATTCCCTTTATGGGACACACTTTTCTTTCACTAGGCACTATAAAATATTTTCAACACTACTGGAACTCTTTTGTCACTTGTCATATAAAACGGTTTCAAGATTATGTAAAACATTTCCTAGCAGCATATTAAACTCTTCATATAAAACATCTTTAGGCGAAACACATTCTTGTATTCTTGGATCATGGCCGCGGTGCAACTTGCGACCAGGTGTTCATTCTTCTTAAGTG
The DNA here is from genome assembly GCF_046119375.1 of Phyllobates terribilis. Taxonomy (NCBI): domain Eukaryota; kingdom Metazoa; phylum Chordata; class Amphibia; order Anura; family Dendrobatidae; genus Phyllobates; species Phyllobates terribilis. The sequence goes on from NW_027362773.1 coordinate 114,872,192, forward strand.
CAAAAACTTCAGCAAACTTTGAGGGACTTCCCGAGGTAGACTTTGCAGTCTTTTTATAAAACTAGTAGGGGGCGCTTTAGGAAGCGCAACTATTTACAGGGGATTGGCCGCTCTCAGTCCTCGGCCAGTTTTGGGAAGGGGAATGGCTGCTCACAGTCCTCAGCCTGATAAGGGATGTAGGGGGTGACTTTCACACAGTTCCATAACAGTTCTATAACAGTCCCAACGGGGACCACACTTCAATCTGAAACAGTCCCAAACAGTTCTCTGTACCCTGACGGGTAACTATTTACACTGGTATGCCACTGTTCACTGGTAGCAATACCCTCCAGCTGCTCCTTGCTCCTCATAATCTTCAGGCCCGTCCAGGCCCTCTTGGTACTCAGAGTCCGAGTGGTACTGCTCCTCCTCTTCTACCACTTTGTGGACGTGGAGGGCGTACCATCCCTTCACGCCTTGGTGTCGGGTGTAGGACACCACGTCTCCTGGATATAGATCCCGCCCTTGATGACCTTCTGGCACGTGGCTCTCTACATCCCTCCTAGTCACGAACACGTTGCTGATGGTCTCAGGATCTTTAATGAAACCCCAGCCATGTTCCATGTGAAATTTTACGACAGTCCCGGTGACTCGGGGACCGCGGGCAGCTCGGGGATCTCGTCGGGCCTTCATCTTCTGCTCCGCACTTTGGGCCTGCAGCTTCTCCTGTTTCATGCGCCGCTCCCGCTGCTCCCTCTCGAACACCTCCAGCTGTTGGCGGCAGTACTCCCGTCGACGGGCGGTGTCCGGGGGCGCTAGGCCTTGCGACCGGGCCTGCGATTGTGGTCTGCTGATCACGCCCGGGGTCAGAGGGCACGGCGTGGGGCGGGGCTCGCTGGCGGTGTCGATGGCCTGGGAACCGGTTGGTAGCGGTGGAGGCACGGTGTCGATGGCGGGTTCAGGTACGTTGGGCTCCGCAACAGGGTGCAGGGGCAGGTCGGTGGCCCCAGGGTTCGGGGTAGGGGCGTCTCCGTTACCTGACTCTGCTGTCGCAGCCTCCTCCCCGGCGTCGTCCTCGGCCTCTGCTCTGCTTTCACTGCCCTCGGTGGCTGGTGTGCCGCTGGATGTCGACGGCGCCTCATGCTGCAGGATCACGGCCCGACGGGCCATTTCTTCTTTCCACCCGGCAATCACGTCCCGCTGCGCCCGGACCATCCTCCGGTCCAGCTCCTCCAGCGCAGCCCGCACATACTCGGGGTCTTCCTTGGGGAGGTGTGCTAGCAGCTCCGTGAAGCTGCATGGGGATTCGGCCTGCAGCAGGCCACGCGCCAGGGCGCTGGAGCTGGTTCCTGTCTCTATCTTCGGGTGCGGCCTGGCCAGACTGATCCAGACCGCGCCCTGCCCCACAGTTTTCTTCTCTTTCCGCCCCCAGAGGGGGTGGTCCTGGGGCATTCTGCTGACAATCACTCTCAGGGGCAGCCCCCCCACGTTGACGGACATCTCCACAGCCGCTCTCATGGCTGTTGGGGGTAGGCTCCTTCTTTGGCGCCATTCTGGGACCTGGCCCACGATGGGAGGTGGCTTCCTGTTGTCTTTTGGCGCGCACATTATGGCGCTCGTTCTTCTGGGGCGGGCGCCATCTTTGGTACAATAAAAGTCTCTTTTCAGGCGCGCAATACCCACTTGTGGCGGGTGGGTAACGATCCTGCCGACTACGCCAAAGCTGACTCGCCCCCTGGGCCGTGGGGCACGCGGAACCAGGCAATAGGGAGACGCTGGGAGTAGTAGTGGCGGCCCGGTCCCGTGGCTCTGGGTGGTCAGACCAGTGGCAGTCTTTTAGATGTTTTAGATAATGTCCGACTACGCCACCTGTGGATTGCGGTTATTAGGAACCGCTGCTGCAAGGCAGAAAGCTGGGGCCGATGATGTATGCAGCTGGGATGGTGTGACTCCCCACGGGAAGAGTGCGGCCCCAGGGCAGTGTAGTGGATGGTGGGAGCGATGGTGGTGAGAGTCCCAGTACCGGTAGTGCCGGAGGAGCGAAAAAGCACACAGACAACGTACTGCAGTCCAGGGTCTTTACTCACGGTTAATATCCAAGTCACTTCAGCTGGCGATGACTGCCCGAGCCGTGCTGCGTCCACCAGGTGTGGGGCTCGGTCAACTCCCAGGCAGTTCAGGAATATGGCACAGGACCCCCTTCTTTCCTTTCTCTGGCCTGCCTCACCAGTGACCCACTTTTGTCCAGCTGCTGCGGACCTGCGCAGGTAAATGTAGGCCCCGTTCCCCGCTGTCCTATATGGTGCCTTCCTAGCAGGTTTGATGAGGTGTCGCACCAATAAATGATCACGACCTCCGGTCTTTGGCTGAGGGTTGTTTCTCCTCCACCAACTTGGGATCCGGTACCCTTAATCTGCCTGACCCTTCACCCTGGATTCTCGTGGGTTCTTAGGGTCCCTTCCACCTTCTTGTTCCTGAGCCCTTCTGTTCCTCTGTCTCTTCCTTTCTTGTTCCTTCTCCTCCTGTTCCCACTTCTCCTCCTTCCTCGGCCTCTTCTCTAGGCCCACTTCTCCTTCTCCTCTCAGGCTCCGGCCTCTTCTCTAGGCCTGCCTCTGGAGCAGCACTCAGCCTGAGCTGCTGCTCCCTGTCAGCTCTCCTCTCAACTTCTCCTCACAGACTGAACCCAGATCTAAGATGGCTCCTCCCTTTTATACTTCCCTCTAACCATGAGCCCAGGTGACCAGCAAACCAATGGGCTCCTACCTACGCTCAGGAACCAACCCCTATCTGCCCCTACAGCACTGGGTGTTCCACCCCCCCTCCCCACTCCAGCCAGGGACAGATGCTGTCGTGCCTGCACTTCTGTCTAGTGGGAGCACCGTTGAGCTGTCCCTCGGAAATGGGGTGTGTGTGCTGTATGCAGCTAACTGAGCCCTGGTCAATACTCCATCCTTACCTGGGAGTGGAATATCACACCTCTGGCAGAGGTGCAATACCCCTGTAGCGGCCGAACCCTCGGGGCGCTACACATATAATACAGAAAATATTATAATAAAGAGTATATCTACAAGGAGGAGAAAATCACGGCCAAGATGGACCAAGCCTCCTGTATTTTTAGGATTTTCCATCGTAGACATGTTTGTCTTTTCTTGTAGATGTAATTTGTATCCTAATTATATTTGTATTATATTTCAGTTAGACTTTTATAAAAATAGTTTGGACAGATAAACCTGGAACCCGATCTCTGGATCCCCCAAAATCATAGATACTGTGAATATTGTTGTGGCCCGCAGTATTATGTTCTCTTTGGTGCGGTGCGGATTTTGCCTTTTGACCATTTTTTTAATGCAGAGAATTAAGAAAAAGTTCAAAGCAGCAGAGTAATGCTTATTCATGACTTCTTTGGACTCGTCCCACCTCTGTGTCAAAAAAAGGGTCCTGACTGCAGTATAAGTGTAACGGGTCTGGGAGGCGGAACCTCTGAGCTACTATACAAGGGGGCGGTCCTTGTAAGGGAGCGGGTGGCGACCAGGGAAGACGGGCAGGCAGTCACAGCAGGTGACCGGGACAGTCTCTGAGTGAACGGGCTGGAGGTCACGGCAAGTGACCGGGGCAGTATCTGGATGAACGGGCAGGAGGTCACGGCAAGTGACCGGGGCAGTCTCTGGATGAACGGGCAGGAGGTCACGGCAAGTGACCGGGGCAGTCTCTGGATGAACGGGCAGGAGGTCACGGCAAGTGACCGGGGCAGTCTCTGGGTAAAGGGTAGGTACGACCTGTGATGGCAGAGCCTCCAGGTAGGCTAGCAGGCAGATGGTTGATGTGTGCTCCCAGGTGAGCAAGCGAGAGTCTCTGGAATGGCAGGTGGTCACAGCACGTGACGGCGGAGCCTCCAGGTAGGCTAGCAGGCAGGTAACAGGTGTGCGCTCCCAGGTGAGCGGGCAGGAGTCTCTGGAATGGCAGGTGGTCACAGCACGTGACGGCGGAGCCTCCAGGTAGGCTAGCAGACAGGTAACAGGTGTGCGCTCCCAGGTGAGCGGGCAGGAGTCTCTGGAATGGCAGGTGGTCACAGCACGTGACGGCGGAGCCTCCAGGTAGGCTAGCAGGCAGGTAACAGGTGTGCGCTCCCAGGTGAGCGGGCAGTAGTCTCTGGAATGGCAGGTGGTCACAGCACGTGACGGCGGAGCCTCCAGGTAGGCTAGCAGGCAGGTAGCAGATGTGCGCTCCCAGGTGAGCGGGCAAGCTGGTCCATAGACAGACTGACAGGAGTTGGAGGGCAGACCGTCGGACCTCAGGCTAGCAGGCAGGTAGCAAAGGAGCGCTCCCAGGTGAGCGGGCAAGCTGGTCCTTAGACAGACTGACAGGAGTCGGTAGGCAGACCGTCGGACCTCAGGCTAGCAGGCAGGTAAGCAGAATATCAGGCAGGAATCAGACAGCAAACTGGCAGGAATCTGGCAGGTAACTGGCAACGGGACCTGAGGGCTAAAGCAGAGTAGTGAACAGTGCAACAACATTGCTCGGGCACCTCCATTTTGGAGGAGGTGCCTTATATATGTTGAAGTCCTCCGGCCATTGGCCGGGGACTCCTTAGGACGGCGCGCGCGGCCCCTTTAAGAGGGAGGGAGCGCGCGCGCGCCCTAAGCACAGTGGCCAGGAAGGAGCGCGCGCTGCCAGCAGAGCGGGAGGAGGACGCCGGGCTCGGAGCAGAGGGGTGAGGGGAACAGCGTCCCTGCCTAGCAGAGGGCAGGGACGCCGGCGCTACAGTACCCCCCCCTTTAGGCCCCCCCTTTTTTAGGCCAGAGAGAAATTTAGCTAGGATGAGAGGGGCATGGATGTTCTCCCGGGGCTCCCACGTTCTCTCTTCAGGACCAAACCCCTTCCAATCTACTAGAAAAAAAGGTCTTCCCTCTTACCCTTTTGGTGGCCAGAATGTTCTCTACCTCAAATTCGTTTTCAGCGGAAACCGGAGCAGGAGGCGTACCTGTAGACTTGGAAAAAGAGTTAAGTACCACAGGTTTGAGGAGAGATACATGGAAGGAGTTTGGGATCCGCAAGTTGGCCGGGAGTTTCAACTTATAGGCCACCGGGTTGATCTGACTGATGACCTCCAGAGGACCGATGAACCGAGGCCCTAACTTATAGGAAGGAATCTTGAGCCGGACATATTTGGACGAGACCAGACCTTATCTCCTGGACGGAATTGAGGAGGATCCAGACGTTTTTTGTCAGCATGTCTTTTCATACGCTCGGATGACAGAAGGCGTGCGGATCGGGTACTCTCCCATATGGAGGAAAATTTGTTAACAAGAGATTCCGCAGCCGGATTGTCCACCGAGGTGGAGACGGGAAATGGGATCCGAGGATGCTGACCAAAGACAACAAAAAACGGGGATTTGGAGGAAGATTCGCTCTCGTGATTGTTGTAAGAAAATTCGGCCCATGGCAGGAGATCCACCCAGTCTGAATGGTGGGCATTAACGAAGTGCCGGAGGTAACTGGTCAGGTTCTGATTGATCCGCTCCACTTGACCATTAGACTGTGGGTGGTAAGCGGAGGAGAAGTCCAGGGTGACGTCTAGCAGTTTACAAGTGGCTCTCCAGAAGCGTGAGGTGAACTGTACCCCACGATCCGACACGATGTGGAGGGGCAGGCCATGAAGACGGAAGATGTGGCGGATAAAGTCTTTAGCCAGCTCGGGTGCAGACGGGAGGCCTGGCAGGGGAACGAAATGAGCCATCTTGGAAAAGCGGTCAGCGACCACCCAAATGACCGTACAACCGGCAGAGACGGGGAGATCAGTTATAAAGTCCATTGCTATATGCTGCCAGGGGGCAGCAGGTACTGGGAGCGGAAGGAGGCGACCGGCTGGCAGATGTCTCGGAACCTTGTTGCGGGCGCAGGACACACAGGCAGAAACAAAGTCTATTACGTCCTTGTGCAGGGTAGGCCACCAGTAGTGCCGGGTAATAAGCTGGAGGGTCTTTTTCTGACCGGCGTGGCCAGCTAGTTTAGACGAGTGACCCCAGTGTAGGATCCTCTCCCGATCAGGTACTGATACAAACGTCTTACCGGGAGGGAGACGATTTAGACTCACGGGAGCCACCTGCATTACTCTGGCGGGATCGATGATGTGTTTCGGTTCCTCCTCGAGATCAGACACCAGAAAGGATCGGGACAAGGCGTCCGCCTTGATGTTTTTGTCAGCCGGGCGAAAATGAAGAATAAAATCAAAGCGAGCAAAAAACAATGACCACCGAGCTTGGCGCGGGTTAAGTCTCTGGGCATGCTGGAGGTAAGCCAAGTTCTTGTGGTCAGTGTAAATTATTACCGGGTGAAGAGCCCCTTCGAGCAGGTAACGCCACTCCTCCAAAGCCAGCTTGATGGCCAATAACTCTCGATCTCCTATGGAATAGTTGCGCTCAGAAGAGGAGAAGAGTTTGGAGAAGAAGCCACAAGTTACTGTAGCGCCGGCGTCCCTGCCCTCTGCTAGGCAGGGACGCTGTTCCCCTCACCTCTCTGCTCCGTGCCCGGCGTCCTCCTCCCGCTCTGCTGGCAGCGCGCGCTCCTTCCCGGCCACTGTGCTTAGGGCGCGCGCTCTCCCTCCCTCTTAAAGGGGCCGCGCGCGCCGTCCTAAGGAGTCCCCGGCCAATGGCCGGAGGACTTCACCATATTTAAGGCACCTCCTCCAAAATGGAGGTGCCCGAGCAATGTTGTTGCACTGTTCACTACTCTGCTTCAGCCCTCAGGTCCCGTTGCCAGTTACCTGCCAGATACCTGCCAGATTACTGCCAGCTTGCTGTCTTATTCCTGCCTGATATTCTGCTACGTGCCTGCTAGCCTGAGGTCCGACGGTCTGCCTTACAACTCCTGTCAGTCTGTCTAAGGACCAGCTTGCCCGCTCACCTGGGAGCGCACATCAGCTACCTGCCTGCTTGCCTGAGGTCCGACGGTCTGCCTTCCAACTCCTGTCAGTCTGTCTATGGACCAGCTTGCCCGCTCACCTGGGAGCGCACATCTGCTACCTGCCTGCTAGCCTACCTGGAGGCTCCGCCGTCACGTGCTGTAACCACCTGCCTGTCCAGTGACTCCTGCCCGCTCACCTGGGAGCGCTCATCTGCTGCCTGTCTGCTAGCCTACCTGGAGGCTCTGCCGTCACGTGCTGTGACCACCCGCCTGTCCAGAGACTTCTGCCCGCTCACCTGGGAGCGCTCATCTGCCGCCTGTCTGTTGGTCTTCCTGGAGGCTCCGCCGTCACATGCTGTGACCACCCGTTTATCCAGAGACTCTCGCCTGCTCACCTGGGAGCTCACATCTACCATCAGCCGCCACAGGTCGTACCAACCCTTTACCCAGAGACTGCCCCGGTCACTTGTCGTGACCATCTACCCTTTACCCAGAGACTGCCCCGATCACTTGCCGTGACCATCTGCCCGTTCTTCCAGAGACTGTCCCGGTCACCTGCTGTGACTGCCTGCCTGGTCGCCACCCGCTCCCTTACAAGGACCGCCCTCTTGTATAGTAGCTCAGAGGTTCCGCCTCCCAGACCCGTTACAGTTTGCTCGGGCCATGGAACCCGGTGGCACCCAAGCTCCCTCACTCTCGGACCTGTGTCATGAACTGTCCCGTCAGAGGTCCCAACAGGAGTCCATCCTGGGTCACCTGCGGAATGTCAATTCTCGCCTGGACACTCTGACTGCTCCGCCAGCAACCTCAGCCAGTGCCATGACTCGCAATCCGGCAGCTCCGCTGCCCACTAATACCATGGTATCCTACCCCGGACCCCGGCTTTCTGCACCTCCTCGCTTCGGAGGCGACTCCGCCCAGGCTCGGGGCTTCATAAATCAGTGCACCCTGCACTTTGAACTCCTGTCCCACCAGTTTAACTCCGACCGGGCCAAAATTGCCTTCATCATGTCCCATCTCACCGGGGAGGCCCTGGCCTGGCTAAATCCTCTATGGGAGAGAAGAGACCCCCTGGTGTCCGACTTGCCTGCCTTTCTCACGGCTTTCCGGAAAGTCTTCGACGAACCCGGACGGAGGACCTCATCCGCATCATCACTGCTACGCCTCCGTCAGGGAAGTCTCACCGTGGGCCAATATGCCATACGGTTCCGTACCCTTGCCTCGGAGCTGGCCTGGGATAACGACGCTCTGGTATCCGTCTTCTGGGAGGGTCTGTCCGGCCGTATTAAAGATGAACTTGCCGGTCGGGACATTCCTACCACTCTCGATGACCTAATAACTCTTGCCACCCGGATTGACCTACGGTTCCAGGAGCGTGCCAAAGAGGTCACCCGTGAGAGGAGGTTTCCACGTCTAGCTCCTACTTTTCAGAAACCCGTCACTCCCTCCGTCTCTCCCCAGGTACACTCTCCTGAGCCTATGCAGGTCGACCAGACCAAGATGGTCAAAACCCGTCAGGACTTACGCCGTGCCGAGGGGAGCTGCTTCTACTGTGGCAGTAAGGAGCACCGGATCCGTGCCTGCCCGGAGAGGTCGGGAAACGCCTGTGTCTAGGTTCGCTCAGAGAGGTTGACCTAGACAAGAATAAATCCTCTCCATCTCTGCTGCTGTCAGTCTCAATCGTCTGCGGGGAGAACCGTTATTTCGAACTAGCCCAACTTGACTCTGGAGCAGCCGGGAATCTTATTTCACAGTCCCTGGTAGAGAAATACCGCATCCCCACCAAACCTCTGGCTGTACCCTTGTCTGTTGCTGCCGTGGATGGGGGTCTCTTACCACGCCCCATCCAACTCATCACCGAATCCATTACTCTGCAGGTGGGAATGCTGCATTCTGAGAGTATCTCCTTTCATGTTCTGCCTGGACTCTCTCACGCCCTCTTGCTAGGTCTACCTTGGCTCCAGAGACATGCACCCGTGCTTGACTGGCAGACCGGAGAAGTCCTTCGCTGGGGACAGGACTGCCATAAGACCTGTCTGGTTCCCGTCCATCCCGTCCGTCCTTCTCCTACCCCAGCTAATCTACCTGGACTTCCGATTCCTTATTGGTCTTATGCTGATGTCTTTAATAAAAAGGAGGCAGAGACACTACCCCCTCATAGACCATACGACTGCCCTATCGACCTGTTACCCGGTACTACTCCTCCCCGTGGGCGTATTTATCCATTATCCGCTGCTGAGACCCGGTCGATGTCCGAATATATTGAGGAGAATCTGGCCAGGGGATTCATCCGGAAATCTACCTCCCCGGCGGGAGCAGGCTTCTTTTTCGTCAAAAAGAAGGACGGCTCTCTCCGTCCCTGTATAGACTATAGAGGCCTTAACCAGATCACGGTGAAGAATAAGTACCCCCTTCCGCTCATTCCGGAGTTATTTGATCGTCTGAGGGGGGCTAGAATCTTCACCAAACTGGACCTCCGTGGGGCGTACAACCTGGTTCGTATCCGTCAGGGGGATGAATGGAAGACGGCATTCAACACCCGCGACGGCCACTATGAATATCTGGTAATGCCCTTTGGTCTCTGTAACGCTCCTGCCGTCTTTCAAGAGTTGGTCAATGACATCTTCCGGGACCTTCTCTACTCCTGCGTAGTGGTGTACCTGGACGACATCTTGGTCTTCTCTCCGGATCTCCAGACTCACCGGAGGGACGTTCGTCAGGTCCTGCTCAGGCTCAGGCAGAATCACCTCTTCGCTAAATATGAGAAGTGCCTCTTTGAGCAGACCTCGCTTCCGTTTTTGGGCTACATTATTTCTCAGACCGGCCTACGAATGGATCCAGAGAAACTGTCTGCCATCGAGAAATGGCCTCGACCGGAGGGGTTGAAGGCTATTCAGCGGTTCCTGGGCTTCGCCAACTACTACCGCCTCTTCATACCACACTTCTCTTCCCGGACTGCCCCAATTTCTGCGCTCACCCGTAAGGGTACTAATCCCAAAGAGTGGCCGCCCGAAGCAGAGGAGGCCTTTCTTTCCTTAAAACAGGCCTTCTCTTCCGCCCCGGTGCTGCATCGCCCGGACGGCAACAAGCAGTTCTTCCTGGAAGTTGACGCCTCCTCCTCTGGAGCCGGAGCGGTACTTACTCAAAAATCATCTTCCGGGAGGATGGTAACTTGCGGCTTCTTCTCTAAACTCTTCTCCTCCTCAGAGCGCAATTATTCCATAGGAGACCGAGAGTTATTGGCCATCAAACTGGCCTTGGAGGAGTGGCGTTACCTGCTCGAGGGGGCTCTTCACCCGGTAATAATTTACACTGACCACAAGAACTTGGCTTACCTCCAGCATGCCCAGAGACTTAACCCGCGCCAAGCTCGGTGGTCCTTGTTTTTTGCTCGCTTTGATTTTGTTCTTCATTTTCGCCCGGCTGACAAAAACGTCAAGGCGGACGCCTTGTCTCGATCCTTTCTGGTGTCTGATCTCGAGGAAGATCCGAAACACATCATCGATCCCGCCAGAGTAATGCAGGTGGCTCCCGTGAGTCTAAATCGTCTCCCTCCCGGAAAGACGTTCGTATCAGTACCTGATCGGGAGAAGATCCTTCACTGGGGTCACTCGTCTAAACTGGCTGGCCACGCCGGTCAGAAAAAGACCCTCCAGCTTATTACCCAGCACTACTGGTGGCCTACCATGCACAAGGACGTAATAGACTTTGTTTCTGCCTGTGTGTCCTGCGCCCGCAACAAGGTTCCGAGACATCTGCCAGCCGGTCGCCTCCTTCCGCTTTCTGTACCTGCTGCCCCCTGGCAGCATATAGCAATGGACTTTATAACTGACCTCCCAGTCTCTGCCGGTTGTACGGTCATTTGGGTGGTCGCTGACCGCTTCTCCAAGATGGCTCATTTCGTTCCCCTGCCAGGCCTCCCGTCTGCACCCGAGCTAGCTAAAGACTTTATTCGTCACATCTTTCGTCTTCATGACCTGCCCCTCCACATCGTGTCGGATCGTGGGGTACAGTTCACCTCACGCTTCTGGAGAGCCACTTGTAAACTGCTAGACGTCACCCTGGACTTCTCTTCCGCTTACCACCCACAGTCCAATGGTCAAGTGGAGCGGATCAATCAGAACCTGACCAGTTACCTCCGGCACTTCGTTAATGCCCATCATTCAGACTGGGTGGATCTCCTACCATGGGCCGAGTTCTCTTATAACAATCACGAGAGCGAATCCTCCTCCAAATCCCCGTTTTTTGTAGTCTTCGGTCAGCATCCTCGGATTGCTTTTCCTGTCTCCACCTCTGTGGACAACCCGGCTGCGGAATCTCTCGTTAGCAAATTTTCCTCCATTTGGGAGAGTACCCGATCCGCACTCCTTCAGTCGTCCGAACGGATGAAAAGACACGCTGACAAAAAACGCCTGGATCCTCCACAATTTCGTCCTGGAGATAAAGTCTGGCTCTCATCTAAATATGTCCGACTCAAGATACCTTCTTACAAGTTAGGGCCTCGGTTCATCGGTCCTCTGGAGGTCATCAGTCAGATCAACCCGGTGGCCTATAAATTGAAACTTCCGGCCAACTTACGGATCCCTAACTCCTTCCATGTATCTCTCCTCAAACCTGTGGTACTTAACTCTTTTTCCAAGTCTACAGGTACGCCTCCTGCTCCGGTTTCTGCTGAGGACGAGTTTGAGGTAGAGAACATTCTTGCCACCAAAAGGGTAAGAGGAAAGACCTTTTTTCTAGTAGATTGGAAGGGGTTTGGTCCTGAGGAGAGAACGTGGGAGCCCCGGGAGAACATCCATGCCCCTCTTATCCTTGCTAAATTTCTGTCTGGCCTAAAAAAGGGGGGGCCTAAAGGGGGGGGGGTACTGTAGCGCCGGCGTCCCTGCCCTCTGCTAGGCAGGGACGCTGTTCCCCTCACCTCTCTGCTCCGTGCCCGGCGTCCTCCTCCCGCTCTGCTGGCAGCGCGCGCTCCTTCCCGGCCACTGTGCTTAGGGCGCGCGCGCACGCTCTCCCTCCCTCTTAAAGGGGCCGCGCGCGCCGTCCTAAGGAGTCCCCGGCCAATGGCCGGAGGACTTCACCATATTTAAGGCACCTCCTCCAAAATGGAGGTGCCCGAGCAATGTTGTTGCACTGTTCACTACTCTGCTTCAGCCCTCAGGTCCCGTTGCCAGTTACCTGCCAGATACCTGCCAGATTCCTGCCAGCTTGCTGTCTTATTCCTGCCTGATATTCTGCTACGTGCCTGCTAGCCTGAGGTCCGACGGTCTGCCTTACAACTCCTGTCAGTCTGTCTAAGGACCAGCTTGCCCGCTCACCTGGGAGCGCACATCAGCTACCTGCCTGCTTGCCTGAGGTCCGACGGTCTGCCTTCCAACTCCTGTCAGTCTGTCTATGGACCAGCTTGCCCGCTCACCTGGGAGCGCACATCTGCTACCTGCCTGCTAGCCTACCTGGAAGCTCCGCCGTCACGTGCTGTAACCACCTGCCTGTCCAGTGACTCCTGCCCGCTCACCTGGGAGCGCTCATCTGCTGCCTGTCTGCTAGCCTACCTGGAGGCTCTGCCGTCACGTGCTGTGACCACCCGCCTGTCCAGAGACTTCTGCCCGCTCACCTGGGAGCGCTCATCTGCCGCCTGTCTGTTGGTCTTCCTGGAAGCTCCGCCGTCACATGCTGTGACCACCCGTTTATCCAGAGACTCTCGCCTGCTCACCTGGGAGCTCACGTCTACCATCAGCCGCCACAGGTCGTAACAACCCTTTACCCAGAGACTGCCCCGGTCACTTGTCGTGACCATCTACCCTTTACCCAGAGACTGCCCCGATCACTTGCCGTGACCATCTGCCCGTTCTTCCAGAGACTGTCCCGGTCACCTGCTGTGTCTGCCTGCCTGGTCGCCACCCGCTCCCTTACAAAGACCGCCCTCTTGTATAGTAGCTCAGAGGTTCCGCCTCCCAGACCCGTTACAGTTACCATTCTCCCCGAAGATGATTTTTGGGTAAGTACCGCTCCGGCTCCAGAGGAGGAGGCGTCAACCTCCAGGAAGAACTGCTTGTTGCCATCTGGGCGATGCAGCACCGGGGCGGAAGAGAAGGCCTGTTTTAAGGAAAGAAAGGCCTCCTCTGCTTCGGGCGGCCACTCTCTGGGATTAGTGCCCTTACGGGTGAGCGCGGAAATTGGGGTAGTCCGGGAAGAGAAGTGCGGAATGAAGAGGCGGTAGTAGTTGGCGAAGCCCAGGAACCGCTGGATGGCCTTCAACCCCTCCGGTCGGGGCCATTTCTCGATGGCAGACAGTTTCTCTGGATCCATTCGAAGGCCGGTCTGAGAAATAATGTAGCCCAAAAACGGAAGCGAGGTCTGCTCAAAGAGGCACTTCTCATATTTAGCGAAGAGGTGATTCTGCCTGAGCCTGAGCAGGACCTGACGAACGTCTCTCCGGTGAGTCTGGAGATCCGGAGAGAAGACCAAGATGTCGTCCAGGTACACCACTACGCAGGAGTAGAGAAGGTCCCGGAAGATGTCATTGACCAACTCTTGAAAGACGGCAGGAGCGTTACAGAGACCAAAGGGCATTACCAGATATTCATAGTGGCCGTCCCGGGTGTTGAATGCAGTCTTCCATTCATCCCCTTGACGGATACGAACCAGGTTGTACGCCCCACGGAGGTCCAGTTTGGTGAAGATTCTAGCCCCCCTCAGACGATCAAATAATTCTGGAATGAGCGCAAGGGGGTACTTATTCTTCACCGTGATCTGGTTAAGGCCTCTATAGTCTATACAGGGACGGAGAGAGCCGTCCTTCTTTTTTACGAAAAAGAAGCCTGCTCCCGCCGGGGAGGTAGATTTCCGGATGAATCCCCTGGCCAAATTCTCCTCAATATATTCGGACATCGACCGGGTCTCAGCAGCGGACAATGGGTAAATACGCCCACGGGGAGGCGTAGTACCGGGTAACAGGTCGATAGGACAGTCGTATGGTCTATGAGGGGGTAATGTCTCTGCCTCCTTTTTATTAAAGACATCAGCAAATGACCAATAGGGAATCGGAAGTCCAGGTAGATTAGTTGGGGTAGGAGAAGGACGGGCGGGATGAACAGGAACCAAACAAGTCTTATGACAGTCCTGTCCCCAGCGAAGGACTTCTCCGGTCTGCCAGTCAAGCACGGGTGCATGTCTCTGGAGCCAAGGTAGACCTAGTAAGAGGGCGTGAGAGAGTCCAGGCAGAACATGAAAAGAGATGCTCTCAGAATGCAGCATTCCCACCTGCAGAGTTACGGATTCGGTGATGAGTTGGATGGGACGTGGTAAGAGGCCCCCATCCACAGCAGCGACAGATAATGGTATAGCCAGAGGTTTGGTGGGAATGCGGTATTTTTCTACCAGGGCCTGTGAAATAAGATTCCCGGCCGCTCCAGAGTCAAGTTGGGCTAGTTCGAAATAACGATTCTCCCTGCAGATAATTGAGACTGACAGCAGCAGAGATGGAGAGGATTTATTCTTGTCTAGGTCGACCTCTCTGAGCGAACCTAGACACAGGCGTTTCCCGACCTCTCCGGGCAGGTACGGATCCGGTGCTCCTTACTGCCACAGTAGAAGCAGCTCCCCTCGGCACGGCGTAAGTCCTGACGGGTTTTGACCATCTTGGTCTGGTCGACCTGCATAGGCTCAGGAGAGTGTACCTGGGGAGAAACGGAGGGAGTGACAGATTTCTGAAAAGTAGGAGCTAGACGTGGAAACCTCCTCTCACGGGTGACTTCTTTGGCACGCTCCTGGAACCTTAGGTCAATCCGGGTGGCAAGAGTTATTAGGTCATCGAGAGTGGTAGGAATGTCTCGACCGGCAAGTTCATCTTTAATACGGCCAGACAGACCCTCCCAGAAGACAGATACCAGAGCGTCGTTATCCCAGGCCAGCTCCGAGGCAAGGGTACGGAACCGTATGGCATATTGGCCCACGGTGAGACTTCCCTGACGGAGGCGTAGCAGAGATGACGCGGATGAGGTCTTCCGTCCAGGTTCGTCGAAGACTTTCCGGAAAGCCGTGAGAAAGGCAGGCAAGTCGGACACCAGGGGGTCTCCTCTCTCCCATAGAGGATTTAGCCAGGCCAGGGCCTCCCCGGTGAGATGGGACATGATGAAGGCAACTTTGGCCCGGTCGGAGTTAAACTGGTGGGACAGGAGTTCAAAGTGCAGGGTGCACTGATTTATAAAGCCCCGAGCCTGAGCGGAGTCGCCTCCGAAGCGAGGAGGTGCGGAAAGCCGGGGTCCGGGGTAGGATACCATAGTATTGGTGGGCAGCGGAGCTGCCGGATTGCGAGTCATGGCTCTGGCGGTGGTTGCTGGTGGAGCAGTCAGAGTGTCCAGGCGAGTATTGACATTCCGCAGGTGACCCAGGATGGACTCCTGTTGGGACCTCTGACGGGACAGTTCATGACACAGGTCCGAGAGTGAGGGAGCTTGGGTGCCACCGGGTTCCATGGCCCGAGCAAACTGTAACGGGTCTGGGAGGCGGAACCTCTGAGCTACTATACAAGGGGGCGGTCCTTGTAAGGGAGAGGGTGGCGACCAGGGAAGACGGGCAGGCAGTCACAGCAGGTGACCGGGACAGTCTCTGAGTGAACGGGCTGGAGGTCACGGCAAGTGACCGGGGCAGTCTCTGGATGAATGGGCAGGAGGTCACGGCAAGTGACCGTGGCAGTCTCTGGATGAACGGGCAGGAGGTCACGTCAAGTGACCGGGGCAGTCTCTGGGTAAAGGGTAGGTACGACCTGTGATGGCAGAGCCTCCAGGTAGGCTAGCAGGCAGATGGTTGATGTGTGCTCCCAGGTGAGCAAGCGAGAGTCTCTGGAATGGCAGGTGGTCACAGCACGTGACGGCGGAGCCTCCAGGTAGGCTAGCAGGCAGGTAACAGGTGTGCGCTCCCAGGTGAGCGGGCAGGAGTCTCTGGAATGGCAGGTGGTCACAGCACGTGACGGCGGAGCCTCCAGGTAGGCTAGCAGACAGGTAACAGGTGTGCGCTCCCAGGTGAGCGGGCAGGAGTCTCTGGAATGGCAGGTGGTCACAGCACGTGACGGCGGAGCCTCCAGGTAGGCTAGCAGGCAGGTAGCAGATGTGCGCTCCCAGGTGAGCGGGCAAGCTGGTCCATAGACAGACTGACAGGAGTTGGAGGGCAGACCGTCGGACCTCAGGCTAGCAGGCAGGTAGCAAAGGAGCGCTCCCAGGTGAGCGGGCAAGCTGGTCCTTAGACAGACTGACAGAAGTCGGTAGGCAGACCGTCGGACCTCAGGCTAGCAGGCAGGTAAGCAGAATATCAGGCAGGAATCAGACAGCAAACTGGCAGGAATCTGGCAGGTAACTGGCAACGGGACCTGAGGGCTAAAGCAGAGTAGTGAACAGTGCAACAACATTGCTCGGGCACCTCCATTTTGGAGGAGGTGCCTTATATATGGTGAAGTCCTCCGGCCATTGGCCGGGGACTCCTTAGGACGGCGCGCGCGGCCCCTTTAAGAGGGAGGGAGCGCGCGCGCGCCCTAAGCACAGTGGCCGGGAAGGAGCGCGCGCTGCCAGCAGAGCGGGAGGAGGACGCCGGGCTCGGAGCAGAGGGGTGAGGGGAACAGCGTCCCTGCCTAGCAGAGGGCAGGGACGCCGGCGCTACAATAAGTAGGGGGGCAACACAGAGGAGTGTACGGACTGCCCAATGTAAGGTAAGGCCACCACTTGGAGAAGTGTTAGGTCAAGTGGAGGACATGCACAACCTCAGCCAGCAAGTCAGCCAAGTGTTATAATAGTATTAAAGGAGTATGATATAAAACTATCTGTGCAGAATTTCTATATTATCCAATAACGAAGCGCAGCTAATAGTACGTATAGATATTTCCGGACAAAGGTGCACTGAAACCTCAGGATGCGCTTATGTCATTGCTTACTGTGTAATTGCACTAACATACCTGTCTATAATGGAATCATCCAGTTATGTAATATAATCATATGTAATGCTGTAGGCTGTAATCTAATGATGAGAATGTTGGTCATATAATGGGCTACTGTTTCAGCTAAAGCTCATACTGTAATTGCCATAATTTGTCCCGGTCATGTGAAAATCTATGTCATTAGCCATGTTAGGTAACCTCAACAACTCAAGGTTTGCACAAGGATGTAAAATCACATGTCTGACATAGGAGAGAAAGTAAACTGCTATTTCTAAGGGCGACCAAGAGAATATTAAAAAATTGGGATAAGGACAGATATATAAATATATATATACACACTGCTCAAAAAAAATAAAGGGAACACTCAAATAACACATCCTAGATCTGAATGAATGAAATATTCTCATTGAATACTTTGTTCTGTACAAAGTTGAATGTGCTGACAACAAAATCACACAAAAATCATCAATGGAAATCAAATTTATTAACCAATGGAGGCCTGGATTTGGAGTCACCCCCAAAATTAAAGTAGAAAAACACACTACAGGCTGATCCAACTTTGATGTAATGTCCTTAAAACAAGTCAAAATGAGGCTCAGTATTGTGTGTGGCCTCCACGTGCCTGTATGACCTCCCTACAACGCCTGGGCATGCTCCTGATGAGGTTGCGGATGGTCTCCTGTGGGATCTCCTCCCAGACCTGGACTAAAGCATCCGCCAACTCCTGGACAGTCTGTGGTGCAACGTGACGTTGGTGGATGGAGCGAGACATGATGTCTCAGATGTGCTCAATCGGATTCAGGTCTGGGGAACGGGTGGGCCAGTCCATAGCTTCAATGCCTTCATCTTGCAGGAAATGCTGACACACACCAGCCACATGAGGTCTGGCAATGTACTGCATTAGGAGGAACCCAGGGCCAACCGCACCAGCATATGGTCTCACAAGGGGTCTGAGGATCCCATCTTGGTACCTAATGGCAGTCAGGCTACCTCTGGCGAGCACATGGAGGGCTGTGCGGCCCTCCAAAGAAATGCCACCCCACACCATTACTGACCCACTGCCAAACCGGTCATGCTGAAGGATGTTGCAGGCAGCAGATCACTCTCCACGGCGTCTCCAGACTCTGTCATGTCTGTCACATGTGCTCAGTGTGAACCTGCTTTCATCTGTGAAGACCACAGGGTGCCAGTGGCGACTTTGCCAATCCTGGTGTTTGTGGCAAATGCCAAGCATCCTGCATGGTGTTGGGCTGTGAGCACAACCCCCATCTGTGGACGTCGGGCCCTCATACCACCATCATGGAGTCGGTTTCTAACCGTTTGTGCAGACACATGCACGTTTGTGGGCTGCTGGAGGTCATTTTGCAGGGCTCTGGTGTGGCAACCCTGCGGGTTCAGTCACCACAGAGGTACTGCATCTCACCCAGAGGTGTGGTATCCCACTCTCAGGTAAGGATGGAGTACTGCCCGGGACCCAAACACCTGCACCAACACTACACTACTCCAGACCAGCTGCTGAGCCCTGACCCTGGCTGGAGTGGGGGGAACCAAGAGAGGAGGAACCATGTAGTGGGTGTGGGTGGAGGAAGAAGATCAGGAGAGGATATAAAAAGGGGAAGCCATCTTGGGAGTGGTGAGAACAGTCTGAGGGAACTGTGAGGAGAGAGTGTGTGGAGCAGGAGCTCTGTTCAGGAGGAGGGCCTAGTGAGAGAGGTCCAGGACAGACTGAAGAGAGGAGAGGAGCAGGAAGGAAGGCTCCAGAACAGAAAGGATCCCAGGGGCACGGGCAGTGCGGATGCCACCCGTGCGCCCGAACCCACCAAGAGAGGAAGGATCAGGCCGCAAAGAGGGGACCAGCCCCTAAACTAGCAGAGTTCTTCAAGTCTCAACTAGATAACTGGAGGGTGCAGCATTTCAGGTGCTGCAGCCAAAAGCTACATCTAACTCACCAAAAAGGTGGCCATAGAGGACCCAGGGGACAGAGAAGACACTGACTTGGGACACTCAATGTGAGGCGCAGGGCAGGAGGGTGAGAGCCAGCGCCGGAAGACGACCAGAAAAGGCACACAGAACGGGGTCCCGTTACGTACTCCGGAAGTACCTGGGAGTTTTCTGAACCCCTCCCAGTGTAAACACAGGACGGCGTGGGGAGTTATCCTGGCCCTGGTAACTGGGAGTCTAAAAAATCGTGAATAAAACCCTGAAGACTGCACCCCACTGTCTCTGAGAATTATTGCTGCGCCATCATCCCCTGCACCACCCTACACAACAGCAACATCTATTACATCCCCACTACTCTGCCCTGGAGCTAAGCTCTACCTGTGGAGAGCTGAACCAACTCTGCCGCATTAACAACAGCTCCAGAGGACCTGCTCCGCAGTGGCGGCTCCCTTTGACTGCATACCACAGGTGGTGTCACAAACATTTCATAAAAACTATAATCCTAAACTATAAAATCCCCCTTTTTATTGACCACCCTGGGTCACGGACCGGGTTACTGCCACTGTGACATCCCCCAGCAACGACCGGCCCGGCACCGAGTACCCCACAGCCCAGGGGGCGCGACACTGGCAGTGCTCCTCCTGTTCCTCCTTGCACAAAGGTGGAGGTAGCGGTCCTGCTGCTGGGTTGTTGCCCTCCTACAGCCCCCTCCTTGTTTCCTGGTGTACTGGCCTGTCTCCTGGTAGCGCCTCCAGCCTCTGGACACTACGCTGACAGACACAGCAAACCTTCTTGCCACAGCTTAAATTGATGTGCCATCCTGGATGAGCTACACTACCTGAGCAACTTCTGTGGGTTGTAGAGTCCGTCTCATGCTACCACGAGTGTGAAAGCACAACCAACATTCAAAAGTGACCAAAACATCACCCAGAAAGCATTGGTACTGAGATGTGGTCTGTGGTCCCCACCTGCAGAACAACTCCTTTATTGAGTGTGTCTTGATAATTGCCAATAATTTCCATCTATTGTCTATTCCATTTGCACAACAGCATGTGAAATTGATTGTCAATCAGTGTTGCTTCCTAAGTGGACAGTTTGATTTCACAGAAGTTTGATTTACTTGGAGTTATATTCTGTTGTTTAAGTGTTTCCTTTATTTTTTTAAGCAGTGTGTATATATATATATATATATATATATATATATACATATATATATACATCTACAGTATATATATATATATATATATATATACATAAATGTTTTCCAGCCGAGCATCACTGCACCGTTTACACATGTCCATCATTCACATTTCCTATGCTGCCTCTTATCTATAAAGCAAATTATCTATCAAATCGTATCTATAAATCTAATTATTTGAGTAGTCTGTACATCCAACTGACAGTTTCAGTGAAATCTGCTTGCATAACTATTTTTCCCCATCCAAATGTCACACTAGGTATGGGAAGACCCCAGTGTACGACTATTGGAAAAGGAGGGAAGCCCAGCAACTAAGGAAAGGGGTAGTGGAGACCCCTAGGCAGATCTAACAACACCCTGACTCCCCTAACGTCCCTAAATAGGTTCTGCACCTATCACCGAGCAGGATACCTTAGCCCTGGCTGTCCCTAGAGCTAGACCCTAGGTAGGGAGGGGGAGGGGTGAGCACTAGTCAGCCCCACTGCAACTAAAGACAAACAAGGGAAACAGGCAAGGGAATACACTTAGCTTTGAGAAGAAACCAGAGAGATCACAACTACAATCCACAAAGGAACTCCAAGGAGAATCTAGCTGACTGCTAGAACTCCAGACCTAAACAGAGGAATTTACTCTATCACCAGTGATTCTCTGGAGCAACTGAGTGTATTTAAAGATCCAGCAAGGGTGTGATAATTATCAGCAGAAGGTAGAGATCACCGCTGCAGAAATTGAGAAATGTATTCTTTTCCTACAATGGATACTTGTAAGAGTTACACAAGGTTAAAGGGTTAATAATTAAATTGCAAATTATCCCATATCCACAGGATAAGGCACAAGATACTGATTCTTGGGGACTCCATTGATCCAGAGAACACGGTTCCACAACCACGAGATTGCAGCTCTGCATAGCCATTCATTCTTTTTGGGACCATCGGAAGTAGCCAAGTACTATACTCAACTTTCTCCAGCAATCCCAAAGACAACGAACAAAGTAGAGGTCGAGCATGCGCACCTCTATCCAAGACCTTCCAGAGTCCCAATCTTTGGATCACTCCAGCAATCTCCATCAGTCAGTAAATTATGTAAACCTGAAATATTAGGAATTACATTTTAATATACTATTTTATGCCAGATGAACAGCAGAACTGTAGCAGATTATTGGGGAGTCTCTTAGGCTAAGTTCCCACGATGATCTTTTAGTGAGATTTTCTGCACCCATTAAGTAAAATAGGTTACTTGCATTTTTTTCGAAAATGCATAGACCAAAAACCTCGTAGCCTAAAGGTCCATTTTTACTGAAAGATTTTCCTGAATCTTCCCGATAAGCGCAGTGTAAACAGGTTGCAGATCACCCAATGAAAGAGCAAAATGCTTGTTTGTCGGGTGAAATCATCTTTTGTGCTGCACAAAAAATCATCGCTCTCAGCAGCGCATCACAGATGTAAACAGGATGTCTGCTGTCAAGAACAGTGACAGTCACTGAACAATATACAGAACAACCCCCCCCCAACTGACCTATCTATCAATGTCAATGGCTGTTCACTCTCCCCAGTTCCGCAAGCTCGCTGCCTTGGGGTAACCCTGGACTCTGACCTCTCCTTCAAACCAGATATCCAAGCCCTTTCCACTTACTGCCGACTCCACCCTAAAAATATCTCCCGGATCCGCACATTCCTCAACCATGAATCTGCAAAAACACCAGTGCACGCCCTCATCATCTCCCACCTCGACTACTGCAACCTACTGCTCTGTGCCCTCCCTTCCAACACTCTTGCACCCCTCCAATCTATCCTAAACTCTGCTGCCCGACTAATCCACCTGTCCTCCTGCTATTTCCCGGACCTTTTCCCTCTGTCAATCTCTTCACTAGCTCCCCATTGCCCAGAGACTCAAGTTGAAAACCCTAACCATGGCATACAAAGCCATCCACAACCCATCTCCTCCATACATCTGTGACCTAGTCTCCCGGTACTTACCTGCACGCAACCTCCGATCCTCACAAGATCTCCTTCTCTACTCCCCTCTTATCTCCACCTCCCACAATCGCATACAAGATTTCTCCCGTGCTTCCCCCTTACTCTGGAACTCTCTACCCCAACATATCAGACTCTCGCCTACTGTGGAAACCTTCAAAAGGAACCTGAAGACCCACCTCTTCCAACAAGCCTACAACCTGCAGTAACCCTCGCTCCACCATACCGCTGCACGACCAGCTCTACCCTCACCTACTGTATCCCCACCCATCCCTTGTAGACTGTGAGCCCTCGCGGGCAGGGTCCTCGCTCCTCCTGTACCAGTCGCCGTCACGTTTTGTTCAAGATTATTGTCATTATTTTTGCTATGTATACCCCTTTTTCACATGTAAAGCGCCATGGAATAAATGGCGCTATAATAATAAATAATAATAACAATATATTACGAATGGTTCAGTGCACATTTGAAGAGCGGTCAACCTCTGTAAATCAACTATTAGACGACAGCCGATCAGGAAACAAGTTGGTGGTCGTTTAGTGCCACCGGTCAGTTGGTGTAATTGTGGCGCCCCTGAGGGTTCGACCGCCACAGGGATGCTGCACCTCTTTAATGGGGTGTAGTGTTCCTCCTTTGAGGTAAGAACAGTGCGATGGTCAGGACCCTACCTCCACATCCAACACCACACTTCTCCCACCAGAGGGGGCTAGTAGGCACTAGGTGCTGGCCCTACTGGAAGTTGGGAGACTGGGGAACCAAGAGATAGGGTAACCAACTAGTGGGTGAGGGTGGAGGATTCACATTTTAGTGACACTTAAAATTTCATATTTAATACACAGCCATCTTGGTTCTGGGTTCTTTGATCGTGACCTTCCTCCCTGAGCATGGATCCTGTGTGGACCTGCAGAGGATGGAGGCACGGCCATCGTATCCTGGCCTTGGGTCGAGGGGCAGGTTGCAGATAATGTATGTCTCAGCCCGGTCAAGGACCTTGACCAAGAAGGCCCGGAGCTTAGGAGTGTAGCTCCACCGCAAATGGATCCCAGGGGGATGCAGACGGAGCGGTATACGCCACCTGTCCTCGCCAACCTGATCTATTCAGAGGGATTCCGGCTGCAAGAGGGGAACCGGCCCCCAACACCTGACCTTGCCACTCTATGTCCTGGTCAGGGAAGTCCAGTAGGCCCTGAGGATCCCACCGGGTAACGGAAGGAGCGGAGCTGCCACCCGTACCCTTTTTCTGAGTGAAGTTCAGAGGGAGACCCGTCCTATCTACACACACACAGACAGGAAAGGACCCGGTCTGAAGTCTAGGAACACTCCGGTGTGGGGTCCTGATTGAACACTTGACTTACTCGGAGGTTGTCGGACCCCCGTTCCTGGTGACCGCAGAACTCCGCGAGGAGCAGGGAGAAGCCTTGCAGCTGTACTCTCCACCGTGAGTAAAAACCCTGGAAGTTAACCCCTATGGCCTCCGGACTCTTTATTCTGCATTACACCGCACTACGCAGCACCAGACCTCCTAGACTACAACCCCCTCCATCCTGTCTCTCTGCCCTGAGGCCCTGCTCCACCTGTGGGGAGTAGTAACAACGACGGCTGCCATAACATCCTGCCTCAGCGGACTGCAGCAGCGCTGGTGGCCTTCACCAGGTGCCACAGGTGGCGTAGTCGAGATCAGCCACTCAACCCGGATAAGCCCACACCATCCTTTTTAATGTGACGGCCCTGGGCACGGAGCGGGTCCGGGCCACGGCTACACCCCATCTACAACACAGGACCCGGCTCCGAGTCCCCCATCTCCCAGGGTAGGGCTTCCAGCGTCACACATAATCATACCTTACTGGTCTTCAATTACTGTGTGCCACACCACAATCATACCATTATTGTTACAGTCTCTATATAACTACTGGATTTTTTCCTTGTCTGTAGGTGTTTAATACTTTTAATGCAAATCTGATAATGCAAAGTCACAAATATTTGCTTTAATTGTATCTATTGTTTGGTTTAAGTCTAAATGACTCTTTAAGCTTCCTCTAAACAACCACCAGGGACATAACCTTGAAACAAATCTTATTGTTGCATTATTTTTCAAAATCCTCTCATTTATCTCAACAAGTGGCAACATTGAAGGATCAGTGGTGTCTGAGACCTTGGTAGGGTACATTAGGACCCCATTCAGGTGTCCGTACACAGTCACATTTTAGATTACGGATTATGGTTACAAAACCGATCCCGATCACAGGTCTAATAACATGAACTAACTGCTTCATAAAGATCTATAGTACTATAGATTCCAAGAATCAGATCCACTGTCGAACTGGGATGAGACCTTGAAGTGTACCTGGTTCTTCACCGAAAACCTAGAAAATAACATGGTTGCCCTTGTACCCCCCACAACAAGTCCAAACTAGTTTTAGGGCATATACCAGTCTAATATGTCCAGCAACTGCCCAGATTCTCAAGCTCTGTATCTTGCCATCCTCTCAGTTTGAGTGGGTTGCTACTCCTTCATCATATTCTGCCAGCACTATAGGAGCTGGAACTTTTTTAAAAAATTTCACTTCCAAGTATGCATTGAGGCTTGACATTATCCAAAGGTTTGCTCACCCTGAATTTATAGCCCTCCTCCTGTTATGCCTTTCTGCAGTCAGGTGGACAGATTGGAGAGCAGTGCCAGAGAGACAAAGACCCATCCCCACTTTCTGTAATCCATCATGATGTCTCTGTTGCAGGATCCCGTACTCTGCTCTGTGTACACAGCTCATTCATGGGGGTCTCAGGACCTGAACCCCTACTGATCATCATATGGGTCACTACATTCACTCTCACAGAGCCATATACAGAGCTATAGACTTACTATTGAGTCTGTACATGGCACTGTGCACTTAGCTCATGCACGGGGGTCTCAGGACCCGAACCCCTTCCAATCATATGGGTCTCTATATTCACTCTCACAGAGCTGTATACATCTATATAAACTTACTAATGAGTCCATATACTGCTCTGTACACTCAGCTCAAGCATGGCGGTCTCAGGACCCGGACCCCTCCCGATCATATGGGTCTCTACATTCACTCTCATAGAGCCATATACATATCTATTGACTTACTAATGAGCCCATATACTGCTCTGGGCACTCAGCTCATACATCGGGGTCTCAGGACTCGGACCCCTACCAATCATAAGAACTATGCAGCACCTGTAATATATAAAAACTTTTTCCAAAAGTTTAACAATAACTAGTTCACAAGTTACACAGAAAGAAACTACCAAGTGGCCAGTATTTTGAAGTGTTTTTTTTTTTCAGGGGCAAAAAAACTTATCTTTCTATAAAGTGATTTTCAGATTGTCTATTTATCACATTATCTACATGGCCTAAGAGAAATGGCAATCTGTGAGCCTGAAAAATGTTTACCGCGTCGAGCTTCATTTCTACTTCCCATCTTTTTATCATGCACGAACAATAGTGACCAAACCAGAACAGTAAAAAACCATATGAAAATGCAGCCGAGAATATGCAAAGAGAATAAGCCATTTCCCCCCTCGTAACCACTAGGCGCAGTTTCAAAACACTTTAAAAGTAAAAGCCACCGCACGTGGTTTTCTATATACATAGGAAATACAGGCACTTGTAATGTTTATAAACACATGATATACAGATAAATCACAACTTCATGGTGATGGGGGCTACAGTCCGTCTATCCTTAAAATGCTCCTTGATGGGTATGTGATAATGTCTGACATGAATATGGATAGTGAACAGCAAGGGCGTTTTAGAGAGGATGCAGATGTCTGTTCTTAGTGATTAGATCTAGTATGTCAGGTATATATATATATATAACCTCTAAGTGTTTGTCTCTTGTTCTGCTCTAATCACTATGATCAGTTAAAAACAATATTAATGTATGTGAAAGTCACGTGATTGTTATCTTCTTTGGAAAATAGCTATTAACCGGGCAGTCACTTTTAGTGTTGACATGTCTCTTGCCATAAATATGTTTTTTTTTACTTGATGTAAATGCCTCTGTTCTCCTGAATTTTTCGCTGTTTTTCTTTTGCTCCTACGCCTCTCCATTCCTGAGATATGGCCTCTTCTTCACTGCATGAGAATCTACTTTTTTTTAGCCAACTGGGTGTGGCCCTGAACAATATAGCCACAGAGAAGGTTATAGTTACGCCCACTTGTAAAAAAAATATATATATATATAAAAAAGAGAGGGCCATATCTGAGGAATAGAGGGGCGCAAGAACCAAAGAAAAATATCGCCAGATTCAGGAGAACAGCGGCATTTACGCCAGATACAAATGACATATTATGGCAAGTGATGGGTCTTCTTTAAACTCACATTAAAGGGACACTTCCAATCCTACTATGCATAGAAAAGCCCCAAAAATGAATTACTAATTTTATCCAAAATATCATAAATTCCCTCACTTTTTCGGAGTCCAGTTTGCAAACCAATCTCATAAAAATCACAACTGTTTGTGTTCCTGATTTTCTGTAGTCACATGATTGTGTTTATTTATTTTACTCGCTATTATAGCGCCATTAATTTCTGCTGTGAGGTTCATCTGATGAGCTCGATCCTCTAAGCCTCAGGTCCAGGTGGGCACACGGACCCCAGGAGTTCATGCAGCAACCAGGATGGGAAGCGAGGACTTGGCACCCTCAGGGAGCTCAGGAGCAGCAGGACAGATGAAGTGGAACCCAGCGGGGATTGGAGCAAGTTAAAGTACAGTGTGCACAGAAGGTGGAGTACACCCAATGTAGAAGTCTAGGGACCCAATCCCAAGACACAGGTGTATTAATGGCCCTTAAATAGGTCTAGGGAGATGATGTCATTGATCCACGCTGGGAAATTTCAAAACCTGATGTGGAGCCCAACAGAGGGCATCGGACCCAGGAGAAGGAAGCGGAGTCGGGATATCCAGGACAGGTGTGCAACATCCGCAGCACTTTACAGACATCATCATTGTCCCCATTGGCACAATCTTAATTCCCTATCTGTTTTTGGAGTTGAAGAAGATTCACAGGAAGCATATACAAACTTCTAGATGTTGTCCTTGGTGGGATTTGAACCTAGGACCCCAACGCTGCAAGTCAACAGTGCTAACCACTGAGCCGCCGTGCTACCCTGAGTTTTATTATATTAAAGGGAACCTGTTATCAAACGTCCCATTCCTAAAACAGAGCCAAATTGTACTTAACAGTAATAACGTTTTAAAAATATCCTTCTCTGAAATGGGTTATACATTACAAAGGCAAGGATAAAGTTATACTTACCTGTAAAAAGTCAAGGGGGCGGTCCAGATTTATGAAGTCTGGGCATTACAAAGCAGCTCCAGTAGTGAAGAGAGGTGAACGGGCATATGCCACCGAAGCTGCCATGTAGTGCCTGGACTGCAGAGACAAGGACTACCCCCTTGACTCTTTAGCACAAGCCACTCTATAACTTTATTTTTTCCCTTGTATAGAGCCGTCTTTACAAAGTCATTACGGTTTACAATTTTTAGCACTATCGTAGCAGTTTAGGGACAGTATATTTGATGGGATATCTCTTTTATTTACACTTAAAATAAACTTTAGACCCCAAAACTAACTTTAAGACAAAGAATCACAGAAGCCTTTTGTATCCGGCATTTCACAATTCAACTAATGAACATTAGAAACTGGGTGTGTGTTGGGTTCAGGATCCGTGCAGCGAACATGTGGCTCATTGGCCCGTGCTCCTACTTGTTCTGCCTTTGTTATTCCACGCTTTGAATATTAAAATTAAAAACGGTCGGACTGGGTGTTGCTCTTCTCATACTATTTTTTTTTTTTTTTTTTTACTCTTTATTCTCCCATAATTCCTTGCCACACAAGGAGCGGCTTCACTGGGGCAGGTTTGACTTGCACATCCGTACGAATCTGTGTGCGATGAGCCCGAGGGGCTTTACAGACCTGTAATTGTCATTGTGCGGAGAGAGCAGATATGAGCTCACTGCTAGGGACCTGACAATGCAGCTTTTGTGCACGTAGAAGAGGTTTTACAATACTGACATGACTACCGAGGTGTCTACAATAGTCTACAAACATTCAGGGATTCCCTTAAACCCTTTACATACATAGATATTGCTAATCTAGATTACACAGCACCATAACATATGTTGTAGTCATGCGCATGGTCAGCTAGAAAATGGGAGAATAGTTACGTCTAGTGAAAAAAGTGATATTTACACTAACTTTATTAACCTGGAAACAATGAATTCCTTTCTATGGCTTCCAGACAGCCTCTCACACCGTTTTTCTGACCCCAGGGACACACACCAAAAGACCGAGAAGTATAATGCTGCCAGTACTGTCCACAGTAACAAAACCCCCAATTAAAATTGGCCGGATTGATTCGCGGGACTCCAGCCCATCGGCCAGGTGAATAGTCTCTGGCTTTTGAATCTCTTACTTTCAGGCGTGGCTTTTGATTAGCCTGGCTGGCGCGATATTACCATTGTGGCGTGATACACAGACAGGGCCGGTTTTAGACAAAGTGGGGCTCTGGGAAAAAGTTTAAAGTGGGCCCTCAAATGCTCACATATTGCACTATCACACGGAAACAGTTTGGTTGTATTTACATGCGCTGAGTTCAGGCCGTTAAACGAGCGTTATCAACAATATTGAAGTCGTTTGCCGCTTGTTTCCCAACCTCTTTACACCGGCTGAGGAAGAATAATGGGGACAGAACGATCACTAGTAGATCAATCTGTCCCCATACAGTATCATGTTATTAGCAGCACTTCTGCCCCATAGTCCTCCATATAGTATAATGCACTCCCCATAGTTCTCCATACAGTATAATGCACCACATAGTCCTCCATACAGTATAATGCACTCCCCATAGTCCTCCATACAGTATAATGAACTCCCCATAGTCCTCCAAATTATATAATGCACTCCCCATAGTCCTCCATACAGTATAATGCACCCCATAGTCCTCCATATTATATAATGCACTCCCTATAGTCCTCCATACAGTATAATGCACCCCATAGTCCTGCATATAGTATAATGCATTCCCTAGAGTCCTCTATAAAGTATAATGAACTCCCCATAGTCCTTCATACAGTATAATGCATCCTATAGTCCTCCATATTATATAATGCACTCCCCATAGTCCTCCATATAGTATAATGCACTCCCCATAGCCTTCCATACAGCATAATGCACTCCCCATAGTCCTCCATACAGTATAATGCACTCCTCATAATCCTCCATATTATATAATGCACTCCCTATAGTCCTCCATACAGTATAATGCACCCCATAGTCCTGCATATAGTATAATGCATTCACCATAGTCCTCTATACAGTATAATGAACTCTCCATAGTCCTTCATACAGTATAATGCTCTCCCCATAGTCCTCCATACTGTATAATGCACTCCCCATAGTCCTCCATATGGTATAATGCTCTCCCCATAGTCCTCTATACAGTATAATGCACTCCCCATAGTCCTCCATACAGTATAATGAACTCCCCATAGTCCTCCAAATTATATAATGCACTCCCCATAGTCCTCCATACAGTATAATGCACCCCATAGTCCTCCATATTATATAATGCACTCCCTATAGTCCTCCATACAGTATAATGCACCCCATAGTCCTGCATATAGTATAATGCATTCCCTAGAGTCCTCTATAAAGTATAATGAACTCCCCATAGTCCTTCATACAGTATAATGCATCCTATAGTCCTCCATATTATATAATGCACTCCCCATAGTCCTCCATATAGTATAATGCACTCCCCATAGCCTTCCATACAGCATAATGCACTCCCCATAGTCCTCCATACAGTATAATGCACTCCTCATAATCCTCCATATTATATAATGCACTCCCTATAGTCCTCCATACAGTATAATGCACCCCATAGTCCTGCATATAGTATAATGCATTCACCATAGTCCTCTATACAGTATAATGAACTCTCCATAGTCCTTCATACAGTATAATGCTCTCCCCATAGTCCTCCATACTGTATAATGCACTCCCCATAGTCCTCCATATGGTATAATGCTCTCCCCATAGTCCTCTATACAGTATAATGCACTCCCCATAGTCCTCCATATAGTATAACGCACTCCCCATAGTCATCCATACAGTATAATGCACTCCCCATAGTCCTCCATATAGTATAATGCATTCCCCATAGTCCTCTATATTATATAATCCACTCCCCATAGTCCTCCATATAGTATAACGCACTCCCCATACTGATCCATACAGTATAATGCACCCCGTAGTCTTTCATATATTACACTGCTCTCTCCATAGTCCTCCATACAGTATAATGCACTCACGGGCTCCATAGCGGCCGCTTGATCTACCTGCATTTACGGTACACCACTGCCTCGGGGCCCCTGAGGGGTGGGGGCCCTAGACTAATGCCTAGTTTGCCCCTCCCTAATGCTAGCCCTGCGCACGATGATGTCAATCAAAAGTTGCTCTGGGGATCCCAGAAGGTAAAAGATTTGCGAGCCACCTTTCCAGCGGCTACAGACTACTGACCTTGCCAATGGACCGGAGTCTCACATCAATCTGCCTAATTCTACCCCCAATACATACATGCCAATAACTTCAATAATGACATCTAAAGAAGACCTGTCACTTGCCATAAATATGCCATTTCTTTACCTGGTGTAAATGCCGCTGTTCTCCTGAATCCGGTGTAGTTTTTCTTTTGTTTCTACTCCTCTCCGTTCCTGAGATATGACCTCTTCTTCCCTGAATATAAATCTATTATTTTTAGCCAGGTAGGCGTTGACCTCAACTCTTCTTTATGAGTGTTTTTGTGGACCACGCCCACTTGACAAAGAAGGCTAGATTTACTTAAAAAGAAGAAGAGGCCATATCTCAGGAACACAGAGTAACAGGAACAAAAGAAAAGCATCGCCGGAATCAGGAGAACAGCGACATTTACACCGGATAAAAAGAAAAATTACATATTTATGGCAAGTGACTGTATTTTTCCAACCAAGATGTTGGTAAGTATGTACTGGAAACTTTGATACTGTGGACAGCCTTCTGTTATTGTGAGGCCCAGATTCAGGGGATCAGCGTAATTTAACCCACAGTAAAAACAAAATACATATTTATGGCAAGAGACAGGTTGTTTTTAAGTCTCAGCCCAGGACTGTCCCTGTAAATGCCCAAAACAGGGGAAGAACATCCTCTTTTTTTGCAGAGTTTAAGTAAACCCCAGCCCCTTTCAGATTGGGACATGCCTGATTATTTCAGAAAATTCAAGACAGCCCTGGCAAATGTGGGACTGTTGGCAACTATGAAAGTAAAAATGGTGCTCATGGTTAGAGATCCACTCCATCTTCCAGCATCTTCAAGAAACTTCACTTGTACCTTTATGTTCCTCTACCTTTTTTGCATAGGGGAAGGTTTTTCTGGGTGAAATGAGAAAGAGGCAGCATATTATAGAAAAATGGCATTTCATTCCGCATTTTTTGACACCTTTGGGGGCAGTGCTTCTCTTCAAAATCTAGGGGGCACCATTGAGATCTTCCTACTGATTTACAACGGACGTGCCATGATGCAAGGACTGACAACTCACAAACATGCATGATAGGGAAGCTCTATGAAAGCGGAGATATCAGTGACAATAAAAAAAAAAATTGTACGTTTCACATGATTGCCATATTTATGTAACAAAAATGTAGACAATCCACGTGTGTGTCAGCCGAGAAGGTCACAGTTCAGGAATCATTGCCTCTCTATGCTGCATAGTCACATAGATTATAGTAAACTTGGAAATGAGAACATCTAGGGTGGAGAGACAGATATACATTGTTTTCGATCATTGTGAGCCAAAGTTGTGCCAGATCTAAAAAATGCTGCATGCAACATTTTTTGATCCAGGTCTGGATGTTGGAAACTATATCATAGAAAACTACAGGATCAGACTTTAGGCTACAAGTCTGCAGTCACTCTATGTGACTGCAGACTTGAGAGTCCTCACATCGCGCGCACTGCTTGCTGTGAGGATTCTCCGGTGACGGCTCTGGAAGCGGTTGGTCATGTAACTGCAAATATGCAATATCCATAGTTCCGGCCACATTCCAACTAAACTTGTTCGGCCTCTCTTAATACACTTGCACTGAGCAAGGCTGCACGTCTAGTCGGCATGTGACCGCATGTATGCAAATCACATACTTCTCAGTCACGTGACTGCCTGCGTCTTCTCCCTGCACTGGAGAATCCTGACAGCAAGCATTGCGCGCAATGTGAGGATTCACATAGAGTGACTGCAGACTTGTAGCCTACGACCGGACAACCCCTTTAAGGCTCCCATGCACTTTAGATAGCGGTAGACAAAATGTTAATTTTGTTGTCAGCTATCTCTCACTACACAGAATCAGCCGGCTCCTGGCTTATCTCCGTGCTAAACAAAAAAGTCAGCCATTAAAATTCCAAAGGCCAGATCTATCTCTACCCCAACATCATCTCTTAGAGGAAAGTCGGTCGGACGGGCCGCGTGCATATTAGACTGATCCCGCAGATATCAAAGAGTTTGGCCAACTTTAGTCTAATGTGTATGGGGGCATTTAGTGTGAGAGTTTCTTCAAACTTTCTGCAGCAGTTTCGTTGTGCCATTTTCTGTTCCCTGCTGTCACAGAGATGGAATCCATGAATGCTGCAATGCTGCTTACATACATTCCTGGCATGGCACATGCTGTTCTAAGGACACATTAAACAGCATTTGGATTTGTACTTTCCCCCTGATTTTTTTCCTACAGCATGGACAGTGAAATAATAGACCAATTGTTGCTGGACAGAGTGTGGAGAGAGTCTTGTGAGTAGAGGTGGAGCAAGTCAGGAGGAGGCAATTTCACAGATTATGGAAACACCAAAAACAGATTTGTTTTATTAGTATCTTGTGCAAAAAAAAAGTGCATAACCCCATTCCAAGAAGCGAAGCCAAACCCACATGGAAATCTATGGATCCAGAACCCACCCAGTCCCTTAAGTAATGATTATCAAATGATACGTTCCTCTTCGAGACAGTGTTAGTACAAGGTGTCGTGGCAGCCAGATTTCCATGTACTGTACTATATCTTTTGGCTTTCTGATCTAGTTTGGTGTTTGGAGCAGCTGCTGTGTTATATTTTTATAAGGGGACTTTACTTTCCAGTGTGAACTCACCCAGATATAAAACAAAGATCATTCTCTGTGTTATAGTAAGGCGCCACTAATGTCATGCATCTTCCTGCAGAAAGTGCTAGCATGGTCATATCTATGACACATTTTCATCATGTGTAAGGCGAAAAAAAAAATATTTTTGATAAACAGGTTATAATGGTGTTAAATAACAAAATAAATCCTACTCACCTTACCAATTCTCTGCTGCTCCCTTGAAAACGTTTTCTTGGTCCCTGACAATCTCTGTTCACCAGGCTTTAATGATGGAGTTTCAATCTCGAAGACTTTGGCATGGATGAGCAGTTCTAATTCAGCACGGAAAGGTGGCATTAGTGCAGCAGAGCCATCCTGTTGGAACAATGGAGGCAGATGTGGCAGAACTGAAGCAATGGCAAACGGAAGAGCAAAACTGGCACCAGGAGAGTTGAAATGTGACCACTATATACAATCATTGGCTGCAGCGGTGACCTCAGTGGTGTTGATACATCGATTGGCAGTCATGTTATCTTTGGAGCCAGGTGAACAGGAGCAGTAAAGGATAGGTAAGGTGATTGTTACACCATTTGTTGAAAAAAATTACAGGGTTGGACAGCCCCTTTAACATTACATAACACACTCAGCAATAAAAGGCACGTGACACGGGGATACCGTGAAAGAGAGGGGCCAGAAGATTGCAGCGTCTGGTTTCACATACTCCTGCACTGATTAGAAGTAGTTCACCATCCTATTAAACAGTGCAGTTTTTTGCTAGCAGTGCAGGGGTTAATCTGTTCAGTTGGGAGCTCCTGGAGCTTTCTTGCTTTGATGGTCTCAGCTGTTCAGTGTTGGCCACTCCCCTCTGCTATATACAGTACAGACCAAAAGTTTGGTCACACCTTATCATTTAAAGATTTTTCTGTATTTTCATGACTATGAATATTGTACATTCACACTGAAGGCATCAAAACTATGAATTAACACATGTGGAATTATATACTTAACAAAAAAGTGTGAAACAACTGAAAATATGTCTTATATTCTTGGTTCTTCAAAGTAGCTACCTTTTGCTTTGATGACTGCTTTGCACACTCTTGGCATTCTCTTGATGAGCTTCAAGAGGTAGTCACCGGAAATGGTTTTCACTTCACAGGTGTGCCCTGTCAGGTTTAATAAGTGGGATTTCTTGCCTTATAAATGGGGTTGGGAGCATAAGTTGTGTTGTGCAGAAGTCAGGTGGATACATAACTGATAGTCCTACTGAGTAGACTGTTAGAATTTGTATTATGGCAAGAAAAAAGCAGCGAAGTAAAGAAAAACGAGTGGCCATCATTACTTTAAGAAATTAAGGTCAGTCAGTCCGAAAAATTGGGCAAACTTTGAAAGTGTCCCCAAGTGCAGTTGCAAAACCCATCAAGCGCTACAAAGAAACTGGCTCACATGAGGACAGCCCCAGGAAAGGAAGACCAAGAGTCACCTCTGCTTCTGAGGATAAGTTTATCCGAGTCACCAGCCTCAGAAATCGCAGGTTAACAGCAGCTCAGATTAGAGACCAGGTCAATGCTACACAGAGTTCTAGCAGCAGACACATCTCTTCAACAACTGCTAAGAGGAGATTTTGTGCAGCAGGCCATCATGGTAAAATAGCTGCTAGGAAACCACTGCTAAGAACAGGCAACAAGCAGAAGATACTTGTTTGGGCTAAAGAACACAAGGAATGGACATTAGACCAGTGGAAATCTGTGCTTTGGTCTGATGAGTCCAAATTTGAGATCTTTGGTTCCAACCACTGTGTCTTTGTGCGACGCAGAAAAGGTGAACGGATGGACTCTACATGCCTGGTTCCCACCGTGAAGCATGGAGGAGGAGGTGTGATGGTGTGGGGGTGCTTTGCTGGTGACACTGTTGGGGATTTATTCAAAATGGAAGCCATACTGAACCAGCATGGCTACCACAGCATCTTGCAGCGGCATGCTATTCCATCCGGTTTGCGTTTAGTTGGACCATCATTTATTTTTCAACAGGACAATGACCCCAAACACACCTCCAGGCTGTGTAAAGGCTATTTGACCAAAAAGGAGAGTGATGGAGTGCTACGCCAGATGACCTGGCCTCCACAGTCACCAGACCTGAACCCAATCGAGATGGTTTGGTTGAGCTGGACCGCTGAGTGAAGGCAAAAGGGCCAACAAGTGCTAAGCATCTCTGGGAACTCCTTCAAGATTGTTGGAAGACCATTTCCGGTGACTGCCTCTTGAAGCTCATCAAGAGAATGCCAAGAGTGTGCATAGCAGTCAGCAAAGCAAAAGGTGGCTACTTTGAAGAACCAAGAATATAAGACATATTTTCAGTTGTTTCACACTTTTTTGTTAAGTATATAATTCCACATGTGTTAATTCATAGTTTTGATGCCTTCAGTGTGAATGTACAATTTTCATAGTCATGAAAATACAGAAAAGTCTTTAAATGAGGTGTGTCCAAACTTTTGGTCTGTTCTGTATACTCACCTCTGGCAATCTGGGATTGCCAGTGTTAGTTCATACCACCTGATTCTGGAGTTGCAGGTGTTGGTTGTTGGAGGTGGTGTTTGGAGAGTTGCTTGGTGTTTGTCCATGTGCATATTGTCATCCTCTCCTATTTGGTTTCTCCTTCCTTAACTCCCTGGTGTTCCACTCTGTTGTTTGTGAGTGCATTTTTGTTTGATTGGTATTTTCATTTATTCCTGTCTTTCTTCCCTTGTTTGAAAGATTGGTGTTTTCTTATACACTTCTACTCCCCACTTCCTTGGGTGGGAAGATAAGGGTTGATATAGAAGCTCAGCAAGGCACGTGGCCCTGGCATCTTCACAATCAGAAGTAATCTGGGGAGCAGGGATAGACTAGGGCGCCCCCTAGCTTGAGGGATAGGGAAGGAGCTCCTAGTCCCGGGATATCCGGCAACAGTGCCGTAACAGCATGGATGAGCAGTTCTTCAGCACGGAAAGGCGGCGTTAGTGCAGCAGAGCGATCCTGTTGGAACAACGGAGGCAGATGTGGCAGAACTGAAGCAATAATAACTGGAGGAGCAAACTGGAAATGTGACCAATCATTTCAATTAATCATTTCATTTCTATGTCCGATCATTGGCTGCAGCGGTGACCTCAATGGTGTTGCTACATCGATTGGCAGTCGTGTTATCTTTGGAGCCAGGTGAACAGAGAACATTAGGGGTCAAAAGAGGTGTTGTCACAGGAGCGGTAAGGGATAGGTAAGGTGATTCTTACCCCATTTGTTAAAAAATTCACAGGGTTGGACAATCCCTTTAATATGACAGTAATCAACTCACTGACCAATAAAAGGGATGATCTTGCACAAGTATATAATGCGGAGAACCCTTATTAGTGTTGACACATAACATTTTAGTGGCCAGACCAGTTCAGTCCAGACATTTGCAAATATAATGTCCTGATCTGTCCAAATATAGTTTGTGAAGCAACACCCATTTCTTTGTGGGATATACCCATTCAAGCTGTCCAGAAATGATATTGTAATCAGGTATGTTTACATAGGACTTTTCTACCATGGCATTCCTAAAGCAAACATTGCAAACCAGAACTGCTATAACTAAGCAGAAGATTACTTAATAAAGATTGAAATGAGTATGAAACAATTATGTAGTGTCTTCTTTCGTACATTATTATGGCACCTGCCATCTTATGAAAAAGCAGGTTAAAACACCATTTTACGGTTTATAGTTATGGCAACATTATGTCTCCTTAGAGAGTCATCCTAGGGCAGGGGTGCAAAGTGTTTTTTCTACCATGGGTCATTTAGATATTTATACCATCCTTCGGGGGCCGTACAAATCGCATGCTCACTCCGCCCACAAAGTACGTCCTTTCGCTGGCACTGGTGTCAGGACTGAATCTTTCATTGCACGAGCCTCAGAGTTCAGTAGTGAACACTGCATGCGTGTTGCTCACAGATCAAGAAGAAATTAATGGGCTGGCGGCCATCAAAAAACAGCTGCCGGCCCAAGCACTGTGGTCCCCGGTAATCTGCCTGGGGGCCGGATAAAAGGTCATCGAGGGCCGTAAACGACCTGCTGACCTGAGGTCCCCCACCCCTGTCCTAGGGCTTTCATAAAGGTGAAGGAGAACTCTATGGTATATTTGTATGTCTTCAATTTTATGCAAGGATATAGAGGCATACAAAGGTGGTGTAACATCCCTGGCGGCATGCTTGCATGGTGCACCACCTCCCACCATGCAAGACCGCAATCTTACCTGTCAGTCCAGGCTGCTGCTGTACCTGCTGTGTCCATGTCTCTTGTCTGATTGCTTAGGGCGTCGGCGCGGCTTTCTGCCTGTTTCTTATAGCTACTGTGTGCACAGTCCTAATGCGTCCCCAGCCTATTGCTGTGAGTCACTGGATACTTAAACCCCCTCCACCCAGTAGGAGGTGCCTGAGCAGCACTTTCACTCAGTTTGTTCCTTGCAACTGACTTGCCAGGTCCTTTCTTGTATTTTGGCTGTTTCTGCCACCCTGGGGGCTGAGTACCCAGGCCTGTTACCTGTACCTATTGACTCTTAGTCTGTTTCTGCCACCCTGGGGGCTGTATACTCAGGTCTGTTATCTGTATCAGTATCTGTGACTTCTAGTCTGTTTCCGCCACCCTGGGGGTTGAGTTCAAAGGCTTGTTCCTGTATCTTGTTCCTGGTTCTGTTCCTGTCTGAACTGTTTGTCTCTATGTCCGAACCTTCCCTTTTCCTGCAGTGTCTGAACCTGCACCTAACCCCAACTCGTTGTCTCTGTACTTCTGTTTGTGAGTTTTGTGTCCACTTGCTACTTCATTGTAAGTACGTTGTGTGTATCTGGTTCTGCTCGTTCTGTTTCCCTGCCTCCGTATTTACCCCCTGTGTTCTAGCTATCTTCCTGTATCTTCCAGTCTGTTCCATGTGAACAGAGCCCTGTCCTGTCTGCCTTCACCTTCTGCTCTGTTCTGCTCTCCGGCGGTTCCGCTCTGCTCCACTTGTTTACCGCACCTGCAGTTCCGCTCTGCTCTGCTTGTTTACCGCACCTGCGGTTCCGCTCTGCTCTGCTTGTTCACCGCTCTGGCGGTTCCGCTCTGCTCCGCTTGTTTACCACACCTGCGGTTCCGCTCTGCTCTGCTTGTTCACCGCACCTGCGGTTTTGCTCCGCTCTGCTTGTTCACCGCTCTGGCGGTTCCGCTCTGCTCCGCTTGTTTACCACACCTGCGGTTCCGCTCTGCTCTGCTTGTTCACCGCACCTACGGTTTTGCTCCGCTCTGCTTGTTCACCGCACCTGCGGTTTTGCTCCGCTCTGCTTGTTCACCGCACCTGCGGTTTTGCTCCGCTCTGCTTGTTCACCGCACCTGCGGTTTTGCTCCGCTCTGCTTGTTCACCGCTCCTGGGGTTTTGCTCTGCTAGTCCACCGCACCTGCTTCTCTGTTACTGTATCCCAGTCTGTACTGGTCCCTATCCAGCCTGCGTTCATACCTCCAAGTATCTGCCTGTCTGCATTCCAGCCGTGCCTGTCAGCACCCGCCAGCCTTCATACCAGCCGTGCCTGCCAGTACCCACCTGCCTTCATACCAGCCGTGCCTGCTAGTACCCACCTGCCTTCATACCAGCCGTGCCTGCCAGTGCCCACCTGTCTGCATACCAGCTAACCTGCCTGTTCCTGCATTCCCCGGTGTGGTCAACAGCTGTGACCGGGGTCTGACCTGGAGTAGCACCTGGTCCCTCTGCTCGGTTCCTCCCTGGTTCACGGAGTCGACTGAGCCGCTGTGCGACCTTGGTCGGACCGGGTTGATACTTAGTTAAGCCCCTCCAGGCACTCCTCGGTTCATGGTTCAGTGGGATTACTAATCACGCTCACGCCAGTTAGTCCGGGCGCGAGAGCAACAGGTTGCATGTTCTCCATAGGTAGGTAGGTTTGTTTTCACCCCTATAAATATCTCACCTCACCTCCTGCTGCCTCCAAGTCCATCTGTTTCTCTTCACAGTGGGTTGTCACTTTTGTGAGGTCATTTTCTTGGGCCAAGCTCAGGCAGCATAACACCATCTGAGTATTCAGGTACCTGGTATCCACACCACTTTATATATCCCCTGTGCCTATTCTGATGACCACTTCTATGGTCCTCTGGTGGTCTCTATTCACCTGGCTCCAGAGATGACGCAGCTGCCAATCACTTACTGTGATGTGTCCACACCACGGAGGTCTCCGTTGCAGTCAGTGATTGGATATAGTGGTCCAATCTTAACTCTGCCTCATGGGCTCCCATGGTTCCAGTTACACTCCTACTGACATATCTGCCTCTGTTGTTCCAACTGGATTGCCCTGCTGCACCAACACTGTTTGTCCATGCTGCAATAAAACTGCTCTCCTGGAACAAAGGCTTCACTAACTATGACACTTTTATTGTGCACTAATACAGGGGTCCCCAACTTGTGGCTCGGGTGCCACATGTGGATCGTGGGCCAGTGATGTGTGGCTCACGACTGTCTGCCAGCTTAGTGCATTAGCACCAAGTCTAGCAACTAGTTATGATGAGGACGTCTCCAGATGGTGACGTTTGTGAGCAGCCCTACACAGAAGAGCAGATCTGTATATACTGGCAGGTGAGATGGGGAAAAGAAATGGATATTGTAAGCTAGAGATATGAGGATACCAATAGTAGACGGAAATAGTGTGGCAAGTGTGCATACTACGGGAATATCGAATAGGGGTAAAATGGGAACCCTTGGATGTACATAGGAAGGGGGCCAAGATCTCAGTTTGCTTTCTGTAGGGGACCTTAGCAATCATTACATCGGTCAAGGTGGGTTCTGAGTGTCACTATTGTGGGGGGGGTCATGGTGGCTTCTACTGTGGAGGGCTTGGGTGGGGGTGGAGGCTGGATGTGGCTCTGAAAGTGGCTTTCAAGGTAAAAAAGGTTGGTCTAATAGATTATCTGTGAAACATCTCCATAGCTCCAAAACAACTTCGAAAGAGGATGTCTTCTTCTGAATCTACAGGTTCTAGTATTGCACCAGAACCTTTGCCCACAGGAGAATGCACTAGTAAGCAGACCCTGTGCACATGCAGGTACAGATTTTTAGTGGTTGATGCTTTGGCTTTGTTGTTTTATCTGTTAAATCCCCTCCCCCACTGAATTTTGCAAAGGCTAAGAAGATAGCAATGTGCAAGAAAGGTATGAAGCAAACGTTTAGAATGCCCAGAGGACAACAGTCAGAAACAAATCAAAACGTACAATTGTAACTGTATATGTTCCGTCAAATATCCCATTCTGGGATGATAGCCAAGATTCTGAAGAGGTAGCTTGTAAAACAGCACAAACAAGTAGTGGTGCAGCGACTATTAGAAGCAGGCTCTATATTAACCATTGAGAAAGTGGCCACTGAA
Organism: Phyllobates terribilis; assembly: GCF_046119375.1. Lineage (NCBI taxonomy): Eukaryota > Metazoa > Chordata > Amphibia > Anura > Dendrobatidae > Phyllobates > Phyllobates terribilis. The sequence continues at coordinate 114,912,685 of NW_027362773.1, forward strand.
TGGTTGTTCATCTTAAAGGGGATCCATCGCGTTAAACATGTGCTCCTATCAGTGGCCATCATGTAATAGAAACAAAACCTACAAAAGACAAAAATATATCTCATACCCTACCATCATTATATATAAATGTAAAGCAAAGTTGCATAATAAATATAGGGTACTTAGTGAACTATTTTTGATCAAAAAAAGTATATAAGCCGTCCCACCAGCGGCAAGGTGACCCTAAATTGGGACGGTACCTATACTGCCTATATTAAAAACCTTACTTTTTTGCAGAAAATTGCATATATTTCGACTCAGCTCCTCCTGCTCTATTACATGATGAAAAACCAAGCAATGTGAACTGAGGTCTAAGATGGTAGACATGCAAGAAATAGGAGCATGTTCACACTAGCAAAAAGAAGCAAAACCTACAAAAGACAAAAATATATCTCATACCCTACCATCATTTTTTTTTTTTCTTTTTTTGATCAAAAATAGTTCACTAAGTACCCTATATTTATTATGCAACTTTGCTTTACATTTATATATAATGATGGTAGGGTATGAGATATATTTTTGTCTTTTGTAGGTTTTGCTTCTTTTTGCTAGTGTGAACATGCTCCTATTTCTTGCATGTCTACCATCTTAGACCTCAGTTCACATTGCTTGGTTTTTCATCATGTAATAGAGCAGGAGGAGCTGAGTCGAAATATATGCAATTTTCTGCAAAAAAGATTCAGTATAATCATTTAAAGCAGTGCTTTTTCTAGACTAAGGAGTCCAGTGGGCGGTCCTACTCAGTGATTGACAGCCTTCCTTGTATAAGTGATTGCACAGAGATAGCTGTCAATCCGTGAGAAGAATCACCACCTTGAATTCTTGCCTTTTCACACACAAAAAAACGAAATATTAACCTGCTAATTCGGTCTCTTTAAAAGTAGAGATATTGTCAAGATTAGTTCACAGTTGTTCTTTTAATGAATGTATTGAATGATGGTGGCATCATCCTGGGTAACATCCTGGGTAACATGGACATTCTTTAATTGTTATAGTATTAGATCAGAGCTGGATGAGTGTGGCCTCGGGTCCTGCCCATAAATATCAGACTTTTGGCTAGGCTTTCCCTTAAAGGGGTATTCCCATTTCCAAGATCCTATCACAATATGCAGAAGGTATAATAATAATAATAATGGCAAATAACTCCAATTAGAAATCTAGTATAGTTCTTCTGATTAGCTATGTCGCTTAACCCCATGTGCAGGACATTGCAATAGCGTAGGTATAAATGGTTATGACCACTAACAGCTAACTAACTGCACTATATGAGTGGTCATAACCATGCATACCTTATCTACTGCAGTGCCTTGCACATGGGGTAAGGGACATAGCTAATCAGAAGAACTATATTACATTTCAAATTGGAGGTATTTGCTAATATTATTATTACTACTACACCTACTACTTATTGAGATAGGATCTTGGAGATGGGAATACCTCTTTAAACACTCAAGTTTCTCGTTAGACTTGTATCAAGATACAATAAGCAAGACAGAGTGTCTGGTCCTTCACCTATCCCCAACCCTGACACCCAGCAGCACCATGCTCCACCTAGCCTGTGCCTGGACCTGTTATAATTAAATAGATCTCATAGTCCTGATGATGCTGGTGTACTTACTCTGTAAATCCATGTCAGAATGGTACAGTGCATTCTGAAATGCCATTGGCACTACTCTAATACCTAAATGGACAGTGTGCCTCTGCATTAAAGTATTAAAGTATGTGTGATCTAATTTTGGGCCCCTTGTACAGACATTGTAGATCTTGTTTCACAACTATGAACCTACTTTTATGTTTTCATCCATTTAGTTACTTTTTAGATAAACATTCTGTATGATCCTGGATTTATTGACAGTAAACAGAGATCATGAAAATGAGGAAAAACTTAAACACATAGGGGCAGATATATAAAATTGTGCATAGTCAGGGTTAACAGCAGGACACATGACGTTAGTAAAACCATTCGCAGTGCTCTGCCATCTTTTCATTCTAGGTACACGGTGCTATGAATGCTCTGGTTGCCTCCAACAATCCAATGTATATGAAATCACCAGTTCTTCCAGACCGTTACATGCTGACTATGGATTGTCACATTTTCCTCTGCCAATCTGCATTACATTATAACTGCAGAAATCCCTTACATGACATATTTGCAGTCTTCACTGTATTTTTTGGATTGGTTACAAAACCCAAAGGACCATTATTACTGGTTAAATGGTGGTTGTGAATGGTATCTATAATGTATAACTAAGCTGAAATGTTACATTTGAATGACACATATATGTCAGTATTACATTTTGCCTGACTACGTACGGTATATTAATAGGCAAAAAATAGTTTATACTATTTATATGGGGAAACATTGTATACATCCGTCTTTCCCGTAGTTGTTCTTTTGGTATTTTTCATGAATAAATTGCACAGCCGTTACAGTTTATGGGACTATTATTAACATGTCTATGTTTCTTTTTGGACTAAGTGACCACAAAAAAAGACGGAGACATGTCCATGTTTACTGATATAACTAGGCCACTCAAATCAATGGATCCGTAAAAAAAAAGGAAAACATACGGATGAAATGTTTACTGTTTCGTGAGAAAAGATTTAGTATAACTTGTATTTCATTCATTTAAATCACCGTTCTTTCATTGTTCAGGTGTCTAGTGGGTGGTTCTAGCAGCGATTCTCAGCCTTCCTTGAATAAGGAGGCATACAGAGATAGCTGTCAATCAGCGAGAAGAACCACCCACTGGACTGCTAAATAACCACCCACTGGACTCTTAAAGAACCACCCAATGGAGTCCTAAAGAACCACCCACTGGACTCCTAAAGAACAGCCCACTGGACTCTTAAAGAACCTCCCAATAGACTCTAAAGAACCGCCCACTGGATTCCTAAAGAACCGCCCACTGGACTCCTAAAGAACCGCCCAATGGACTCTAAAGAACCGCCCTCTGGACTCTTATAGAACCTCCCAATGGACTCTAAAGATCCGCCCACTGGACTCCTAAAGAACCACCCACTGGACTCATAAAGAACCGCCCACTCGACTCCTTAATAACCACCCACTGGACTCCTAAAGAACCGCCCGCTGGACTCTTAAAGAACCTCCCGATGGACTCTAAAGATCCGCCCACTGGACTCCTAAAGAACTGCCCACTGGACTCCTAAATAACCACCCACTGGACTCCTAAAGAACCGCTCACTGGACTCTTAAAGAACCACCCAATGGACTCTAAAGAACCGCCCACTGGACTCCTAAAGAACTGCCCACTGGACTCCTAAAGAACTGCCCACTTGACTCCTAAGTCCAGAGTGAGTTATTCTGAGTCTTTTCTCAGAAAACTATATACTAATTTGCCCAACTCATCCTGTTCTATAATTCTATGTGACACCGAGTTTTTGAGGATTTTTTTGGAGATAGGATTGTCTCCAAAATCCTCCTTAAAAACCAGTTGGAAAACTTGTCCTATTCATTTCTACGGGAATTCCACTTTGATGTTCAGATAAGGAGGTTTTATATTTTTTTTTTTTTCTGAAAAGGTTTTGAAAAAAAAACCCAGTTGGAAAAAAGAAATTACAATGGATCTTGATGGAATCAGTTCCAAGCTGGGCAACGCGAAAGAAAAAGGATGCAAAAAGCAATTCAAGAACAGGAAAACCCTTTAGGCTTTGTGCACATGGCGTCCTTTAGACCAATGCAGCTGTTGAGTTTTCCCAGGCGAAGCCGCTTCAGGAAAATGCTGGCGGTCTTTTTCCTGAATCGGTTTCGCCAGTCGGCTCCATCACTGGTTTCATTTATTCTACCCTGTGAAGTATAGAGAGCGGGCAGCTTCCAAACAGAAGCCACCTGAAAAATAACTATGTCACCAAACCCTGCATGTTTCCAAACCTTGAAACAGATAAAAGAAGCGAGTGAAAGGAGATAAAATGTGCACAGCAATATCACTTTGACATTGCTGTGCATTATGTTCATTTTATGGGGCACTTTTTCAGGAGGATTCCCAGCAGAGTCTGCCTGAAAAAGACATATTATACATATAGCATTTCCTTAAATGGTTTCCACTGGAAAAACATGAATGTCTCAAAAAATTCTAATATTGTGTCTAGTACAGGTATTGTGAAAACTAATCAACAGTTGTGAACAAGGTCAAATACAGATTCCTATGTAATTGTTGCAGTAGATCCATTAAAATAATAGATGCCATATGGATAGTGCCTGTATGACATCCGTTTGTTATATGCACCCATTGGGTTTTATGAGTGTATGATCTAAAAAATAGATTAGAATATTGTATGATTTTTACGCATGGACCATCTGTCTGTGTAAAAGCATTTATATGAAGTAGCCCATTCACTTGCATTTATCCTTCTGCTGTCCATTTTTACAGCATATGACTGAAAATAAGTTCATCTGAACAAGCATTAAAGATGGTGTCCAGGCTTGGGGTCCAAGTCTACAGTCATTTTATGTGACCGAAGGCTTGTGAATCCTCATGGCGAGCAGTGTGCGTGCTGTCAGGATTATCTGGTACCTGAGCAGGGAGCTGGGGAAGGTGTGACTTCAAGTATTCGATTTGCATGCATGCGGTGACATGCCGACTAGACGTACATGGCATTGCTCAGTGCAAGTGAATTGAATAAGGCTGGATACGTCAAATCAGAATGTTGCCGGAAGTATGCAAATCGCATAATTGTGGTCACATGACCTCCACTTCCAGTGCCGACACCGCAGAATCCTGACAGTGCACACTGTGTGCGCTATGAGGATTCACAACTCTACAGTCACATAAAGTGACTGCAGACTAGAGCCCCAAGCCAGGATAACCCCTTTAAAGGCTACCATACACAATAAAGCTGGCCAAATTCCTAATGTGAATGATTCCCCCCATGACAGATAATGTTAATTAAGGGCAAAAAACATCATGCAGTGTGAATTCAAATACCAAATCCTTTTTGTTTTCTTGCAACTTTTTCCTACTGAAAACACATGAATGCTCGGCCAACCCTAACGTTCATGTGTATTGTGGAGTTGGGAGAGTAAGTTGTCAGCGAAATGGCCATCACATTTTAGCCACACGTCAGTGCTCTTTTGGGGCCTCCGTCTGAAGACCTAAAAATTCAGGATTATCCGCTGACTGAGTAATTGACTTTAATGGGAATCTGTCAGTAGGATCAGTCCTCCTAAGCCGTCTATATGGGCATGTAGGTCATAGAAAGCTGAATAAAATGACACCCTGATATCTACGATCCGATGTCTTATCCCAGAGAAATCTAAGTTTTTCTTAACATGTAAATGAGCTGTTAATCTATGGACAGGTCCAATTTTAAATTAACGTGGGCGTTACCAGTGTGGGAATGCAGATCAAGAGAGCAGACTGTCAGTCATTACATGTCTCACACTGGTAATGCCCCCTTTCATTTAAAATGATCTCTTGAAGCAGATTGTTAGGGAGATCTCTGTCTGGCCCATAGATCTTAACAGCTCATTTACATATTAACAAAACATGGATTTCTCTGCATGTCCATATAGCTGGCTTGGAAGGACTGATCCTACTGACAGATGTCCTTTATTTACCGTAAGTGGTTATTTTGTGCTCTGTCTGATCTAATTTTCGTCAGTGTCTCCCTTTTTGAGGTTGGCACAAAAATGTGTAAGGGTATGTGCCCACGATCAGGCTATACTAGAGCTTTGGACGCAGCTTATTTTCGCAGCGTCCGATCACACAGGTAAATCCATATATGTTCAATGAACACTTGCGGAGTTACCGCATCCAATACATTCTAATGAGGGAAATTTCTGTTGTGTCTCCGCAACAGAAATTGACATTCTATGGCTCATAAAGCCGCGCCGTGCGTGAGTTTACGCGGTGTCAAATAGAAGCACAGTGGGCATGGTATTTCTATAAATCCCATCCACTGTGCTTTTAACGTAGGACGCAGTGTTTTGGACGCAGCACAGGTGAGTTGTGTCCAAAACGCTGCTGTTATGGATTGTGGGCACGCAGCCTAAGAGATGGAAACTGTGCAAACTGTATCAAAAGTTTGCACATGGCACAATAAATTTGGTACAAGGGTAGGTTGAACGCGTTGCTCTTCTTTTCACCACCTCATGGTTGGCATACATTTCTGTGCACCAGAATTTAAACTAGTACAGCTTGTTATTACATTTGGCACCTTTTTTTACAGCTCTTCTCAGCCACATCCTGTTTCCTAGACAACTTCGAAAATTGTTTAGGTAGATGCAAAAAAAAAAAAAAGCATCTAAAACACAATGCATTACGTATTCAATCATTTTTAGCACAGAGTTGTGGCACTTAGCTTCCAAAAGTGGCTAGTGCCACAATTTGTTTTCCATGTCTGGTGTATTAAAAGTTGTTACAACTGTTTAGAAAACTTTTTCTAGAGTGGGAAGCTCTGTTCTGTTCTGCAAAAAAACTAGAATACATTCACATGGTGCCTAGTTCTGCTCCATAGGTGTGAGCACCACAAGTTAGTACACCACAGTGAGAGGCTCAGTGTGTGCACTTACAGGCAGCAGGCTTATAGCCCTGGGCAGGGCAGGCTCAGCCTACTCTCCAGGATTGGACACAGACACACCCATACTGTGCAGTATAGCAGCCCTGCCCTGCTTGCACTCATCACTTAGCTCTGCTTACCCAAGGCAGACTAGAGCCGCTGGCTCCCTGCACGTATTGTACCAGCCAAGGACCACACAGGTAACCAGACTGCATGCTCTTCTCTGTGTGTACAGTCCCTTACAGGATTCTCTACAGCTAAGGAACTCTCTGCTTTTGCTTTCCTTCTTCTAAAGTTTTTTTGCTCAAGTTGCAGGACTTTTTTTTTTTTTAACCTTGTGCTTTTATTTAGTGTATTATCTCTGCTTTTCTAGAGGATGGAATATATGATGCTACTGTATATAGAGGATCTGAACAACTGTTTGTTTATTTATTGTAGTAAAAGTATCAGTTTTCCCCACTGTTGGGAATGTAATACACGTATGCACCTTTCTTTCTATGCGCTGAAACTTGTGCGCAATTCTCTGTGCGCAATCCAGTGCGCAGGGGATAAGTGAAGAAGTTTGGGGGATTTCCTTACTTTCCTGTACCCAAAACTGTATAGCTGTGACTATATCACCCCTACATCTTCTATTGTATGCAAGATAAAGCTAGTCTCTGCCTTTGCATTATTGGCCATGTTTGCTTTGGACTGTATTCTGTGGCTATTACAACACAGAAGTTTGAGGCACCACACCCTCCCCTGGTGGAGATTTTGGAATGAAGAAGGGGGGAGTTAGTGGACTATGTAGAAATACCCTTATAAAATGCACACTGTATATCTTTGTTTTCTGTTCCAAAACTTTGATATAATTTCTGTGGGATGTGACTTGTTTAATAAGCGTTAGAATAAATTTATGCTGCTTTTGTATACTTTCTCCTGTACTTTACTGAAAGGCTCTTTACAGACCTATAGTATGTTAAGTGTAATTAATAATTCATTAAATGGCAGTTACAATAATATTGTTGATTGCTGATGTGCACCTAAAGTGCCCAGCATGTTCCCTTTTTGGAAGGGAGGGGTTCACCTTCTGGATTCTGATTGGCAGAATCCTATCCCTCAAAATTTGGGGTGTGAATGCCATGAGAGCTGTAATCAAAGGAGGGGAAAAAAAGGTGTGGTACCTACTGAGAAAGTGGAAGTTTTATTTCTTCTTCTTCCACCTTGATCAAAAGAAGTGATGTAGGAAGTTTTCTGGTGGTAAATGAAGTCTGTGTGGGCTGTAAATGTGGAAGGTAAAGTTTAGGTTTGGAGTTCAGAGCTTCTGTGTTTAACACATGAATTAAAGAGTTAACGTTTTGTGGAAAAGCAAGTGTTTCTACAACTATGGGGGCTCTAATGTGTTCAAAAAAGTTTTAACAACTTTTTATTGAGTTAATGTTTTGTGGGAAGGTGGTGGAAAAGCTTCTATAACTAGGGGGGCTACAATGTGTTCGATAAAAAAATTTATTATAACTTTTTTGAAGTTATTTTGAATCCTTTTTGGCCTCCTAAATTGGGTCTGTTGAGGGTTTCAGTTGTTGATAAGCTTGAGAAGGGATGCATTAGCACTGAAAACATTCCTTCACCCTCATAAAACTTGGCAACTGGTGCTCTGGTGGAAATAGGGGTGTGCTAAAAGAGGGGGAAGGTTCAGGCTAAAAGAAATTTTAGTCTGTATATTTCTGTAGTCAAGATGTGACTAAAAGCTCAGTGAGTATTGGTTTCCTCACTGCTCTGTATATTATGGCTCTCTTCTGTATTTTGCAGTGCTCTGGGTGTGTCTGGAAGTACTGGCCCCTGTCCAGAATCCTTCAGGAATGTTGGTTTGGGAGCAGAGTGACTCACAGCAGTTCTGTAGTCTGAGAAGAGAAGGGAGGGGGTATGAGGGAGAAGAGGAGGAGGGGCGGCAGGAATTCACATGGGGAACCCACTCTGGGGCTGCACACGTGTATGTCAGTATAGGTGTAAATATATAGCTGCATCTGTTTTCTACCCTGCCTTTAAGGGTGACCATAAGTCAATGCGTAAGAATTTGAAGAAGCTCAGTTATCTTGCCTTATCTTTTCCTGTACAAGAATTTAAAGTGCTTTTCAAAAACCCTTAAAGGTGTGGTGTACTTGTATTCTCTAAATAATAGATGTATATACTCTATTCATACAGGTATCCCATGGTTTAAAAAAAAAAAAAAAAGTGCCACCAGTTTTGTTCAGGAAAAAATACAACTTCTTTAACATTAATTTATTGTATAATATGCTATGTAATATACATGGTATGTGGCCACTACTCCACTCCCCAAAAAATAGGTGTAGAACTGTTCCCGTAATTCACTTTTTTTTTTTTTTTAAGAATATTCTTTTAGCATTGCTTATATAGCGATATCATATACCGCAGCGCTATACATACATTATGGGCACTGTACCCATTGGGGCTCACAATCTAGATTCCCTATCAGTATATATTTGGAGTGTGGGAGGAAACCGAAGAACCCAGAAGAAACCCACACAAACACAGGGAGAACATGCAAGCAACTTGTAGATGTTGTCCTTGGTGGGATTTGAACCTAGGACCAACAGTGGTAACCACTGAGCCACCATGCTGCTCAAAAAAGAATACAATGACTGGCACCCTCAAACTTATAATTCAGGTCAAATATAAGATGTTGGCACTGAAAACTTTTGCAGAAGTATGTACTTTCAAAACGGAGCACCCAGTGACGCGTAACTTCTCTATCCTAATCTGATAATCCTGAAGAAGGGGAAAAGAAAGATTCAGGGTGTGGTTCTGCCAATAGCTAAACTAGAGATGAGTAACATCGTGAGTTAAAAATCTCACGTTACAAGTACATGTCTAATGGGATATTCCATTTGGCCGAGTGAATGGAGTCATAAAGTCATCCTGCTGGACGTTACTCAGACTCTAAATACATCCAATATATGATATAATGAAGTCTAATGTAATATCTGCTCCCGCATCACAAAACTTTTATAAGCTCCCATGAAGTTAATTGAGTAAACTTCTGCTTTAGCATCAGCGTGTAGCTTGATACAGTATCCTGTGGTTTGTTTTTTCTTTAATTGATGAGACACTACTGTTCATGAATTGGCTGTAGTACAAGGCTATAAAAACTATATTACTAATGTATAAAACTGCAAAGTTTCAATGTAAAACCTTGTATGATTATCTATAGCAATGAGTCACTCTGCAAGAGTGAATGGAGCCTTAATTTGAGCATTGTTCTACCTCGCCCTGGGTAAATACAATAACTCGTATTGCCTAATCCATATCTTTTTCTTAAATCGTTCAGTGCTTGTTTGCAGGATGGTTCATGTAGCAAGCCTCTCTTATCTGATAAACCATAATGCAACAGTTCTTATTTGGAATACACACTTAAGATATGGGAAAATGCCTCATTGTTTCTCTTCTTCAAATCGGTTACTTATCGGTGTTTGTCTCCCCTTGACCCTAAATTGAGAAATCTTAGAAAGGTTTGTGTGTGTTGACAAGTAGAACTTCATATTGAAGTATTTGAATGATTTTTCCATGATTCAATAAATCCTTTCTGTATATTACGGCCAACTCTAGTATAAAAGTCTGGCTGCAACAATCTTTATTCCGTAAGTATGATTCAACTATACGGCTGGCCTTAGAGGTTGTGCAGTAACTGGACACGAGTACCATTATCATCTGACATCCATGGCTTGTATGACCACAGTTATGCTTTTCACATGCAGCTGGTGACTTCTATTCTCTAAACTACGATTGAGACTAGTTAAAACTCCTTAGGGCTCGTGCACATGCCTGATTTTTCACACGAGTGCAATCCGTGGTTTTCACGGATAGAATCTCATAGGTACGAGTGCTATGGGGCTGTGCACATGACAGAGTGGTCCATGGAAAAAACTGAACACATGTCTGATTTTGATCCGAGGAATTGACTCAAAATCGGCAATGCGAGTCTAGGGGTCCGTGAAAAAAATCGGACCTCACTCGGGTGACATTCGAGTGCGATCCGATTTTCACAGACTGATAGAAAGGAGAAGATGGAGAAACTTCTTCCTTTTTTTTTTTTTTTTCCCCATACGAGAAAAACTGATGCCACTTGGATTAAACTCTGATCCGTTTTTTATTTATAACTAGTGTGAGACACCCTAGTACAGGTTGACTGGCAAAGGACGCTTCGAAAGACGTTTGGTCACATGGTGAAAAAAAAAAGTCTGTGCAGAACGCCTCTTGCTAAACACTTAAGATCTCCTGATTTGTGGATAAAAAAATTGCACAACTCTGCAATCATAATGGCTCATTGTCTTTGGCCTCAAGCTACTTGATTTTTTTATTATATATATTCCAGAATTACAATGAAATAAATACTATATAGCATACGGCAAGTGAGGTCAGGTTGCAAAGATGCAATGTTCTTGGTTCCCTACAAAGATTACAGTGCAGCTATATGTAACATTCATTCATGAAATTAACTGCAAAAAATTCATGGCTTAGATTATTAATTTAGGATTTAGGTGATAAAAAAAAAAAAAAAGCGTTTTCCTAATCTATAGGATAAGGGATATTTTGCTAATTACTGTGCATCCAACTTCTGGGAGCTCTGTAATTGGCTTTCTTGAGTAGTCCCGTAAACAAGGAGTTGAATGGAGATTGAGCATGCGTACATCTGCCCCATCCAGAACCCCAGTACCTGTTCTCTAGATTGCTGGGTGTTCCATTGGTCAAACTCTCCGCTATCGGCAAGTTATTGATCACTTGCAATTTTAGGAAAACCCCTTTAGGATAAGTTTCTCTTGAGTTTTGGGTGAAATTTTTTTATGCAAGTAACTTATTTTACTTAATGGGTGCAGAAAATCTGCAACATCAAAAGCTCAACGTGGGAATGTAACCTGGAAGAGACTTTAAATACAGTTCAATGTGAGCTTTCATTGACAAAAAAAAAAAAAGTACTTCAATGTGATTACACACAGGAAACCCGTAAGATCCATGAATGGTGTCTTTCCAGAATGTCATGTCTCTTGGATTTCCAGGATTCTTATAGCATGATTTATGTTCTTGTTACCAGTCTTCCAGATTTCTATTCAGTTCAATCTTTATTTTCCAATGAATTAAGCAGCGCACATATCAAAACAGTTTGAAAAGAAGAAAAAGTGCCTTTTTTGCCCATAGCGGTAAAATCTAGTTCCGCTGTGTGCGCTCTGTATTATACATGGGATACTATTGTCCAAGATTGGTTTAAAAAAATAATAATTCTATGAAGAATCTACTTTAAATACTAATGGCAGGAAAACTTCTGCAGCTTTTGGTTTCAGGCTATTTTTCTTCTTCTACAATAAACCCATTTTTTTTTTTTTATTCTCTTTCTCTCTGATCCGTTAATAATTATTTTTAACTACCGCCTTGTGTTTTACTGTTCCTTTTTTATGTTTGTATGTAGAATGGTGAACACTTTTTTTTTTTTTTCCTTAGTAACATAATATTTACAGCTTTGTGCATCACAAAGACACTTTTTGTTTCACCTGCTTGTTAATATATACCTGTTTTACTACCATTTGCAATTCTCTAGTACTTTGGCCAGAAATGAAGCCTTTTCTTCTGAAATCAGAAGATCTAGACAAGTCATGTCCTATACTTTGTTGTCCAATATTTTGAAGGGCTCGTGCATAATTTCTAACGTCGATGAACACTTTCAAATGTTTTCTTTGAGGGATATAATCTCAGGACTTCTAATGTTTAAATATGCAACGAGATATCAATGTACTCCGGGATCTGGAGCAAATGCTTAAAAACTTGATGGGGCTTTCTCACATTTTAGGTGGGGCTGAATTTTGGCATAGGATATGTTTCTTGGAAAAGAGAATGTTAGAAAGTCAGTATGTTGTAGTGAATTCCACTGACTGGGTGCAGCTCGGCCATACCTTGAGGCCCCTCAAGGGTCTATGGTGTTTGAGAAACGCTTTTGTAAGTTGAGAAACACTTTCTAAGTTGTTACAAATCGTAAATTCTGAAGTCTTTTACAGTATCTATAATACCTCTTATTCCATATGTGCTCACGTTAGGTTAAATCAGAGACTGTCATCTTTCCAATGCAACATGTTTGTAGCCTTAGGGTGCAGTCAAGACGGTCTTATAAATCGGGACGAGATGGAACTACAATGCTCGGACTGGCCGGCAGCTCTACCCACCCAAGCTTGACAGCTGCATAGGAATATATGAAGTGGTCACGCTCTGGTTGGGAGACCCACCAACCAGTTCGTGAATTATAGTCCGAGGTATATGGCTGTGTGACTGTGCCCTTATAGTGAGATTGCTCACCGGCTTAGAAACTGATCATTGATCGCTCCCAATACTCAGCATATCGTGATTTATATGATCTATTTTGTCCCGTGTGACGGACATTGAAATTGGTTCCCATACACTGTCTTAAGGCCCCTGTAAAGATTAGACTAAAGTCGTTTGAACCTGCCGATTAATGTCAGGATCGGTTGGCGGTCTAATGTGTATGGGGGCCTTCCGACTCTTCCCCCAACAGATGTCGGGAGAAAAGAAGGATTGGTGTGTTGCAATTCCAATGACTGGTCGTTGAGAAGATGCCGTCAGGAGTTTGGCAATGGCTTTCTCTTAGAGAATACAGGAGCGCTCATTTGAACCAAGCACTCTTATGTATGGAGGAGATAGATGGCAGCCAGCTGACTACTAATGTACATGGGGGTCATTAAGATAAAGAATCACTGTAGTAGAGAAAAGTAAACTATTAAAGGGGGTTGTCCACTATTCTTGACAACCCCTTCTAAATTCGTATGTTTCCCCTTTTTAAAATAACACCTCCTATACTCACTTCCGGTGCTGGTGCCTTTCCGGTGGTGTCTTCATTCTCTCCCGGGGATTGCATAATAGTGTGACATCACGTGAACCCTGCTGCCAATCAGAGCCGATTAACTCCCCCTGCCTTAGGACAAATCGCTTGCATCCGAAGGACGTGAGCGCTGCCGCTGCTCTCTTCCTTCAGATGTATGTGATTCGTCCGAAGGTGGGGAAAGAAAAGCCAACGCTGATTGGCCACAGGGTTTGCGTGACATCACATTGTTAGGCAATGCCCGGGAGAGATTGTGCCGACACCACTGAAACGGCATTGGCACTGCCGGTGAGGATAAGTGTTATTTTAAAAAGGGGGAAACATACCTATTTGAGAAGGGGTGTTCAAGTAGTGGACAACCCCTTTAAGAGATAGCTGGACTGATCCTCAGGAGCAACACTTAATATGTTTAGATTACAAAAAACAGAGGCTTGTAGAGCAATGTTATCACTGGAGAATAACCATAAATCTAACTGCCAGCTATAGGTTCAAGGGTCATAGAAAGGGCAATATTGGGAAAACATACACCAGACCTTCCATCACTGGTGGCAATATGTGTGTCTGTTTGGTTCAAAATAAACTTTATATATAACATAATTTATTTTATTTTTTTATATTGAGAATCTTCTAGATATATTGAATTACCATTATCTTGATGACTGTTATCTTATTAATCACTTGGGTTGGATTGGTTGAATATTCAACAGTATTTGCCATTGTGTTTTGCTTTTAGTATTTTTTTTTTTTTTTTTTTTTTTTTAACGAGTCAATAACTGTACGAATATGGAGTAATTTAACGATATCAGTTTTCCAAACACTTTGACATCTTTCCTATGTTACTGATAACCGTAGACCCAAAGTTTTTCTGTATGGCACGATTCAATATGGGTATCGTGGATGTTCTCTTATGACCTGACGAAAATAAGTGGTGAGCCATGGAAGTGCTTTGTCTACCTATAGGAACCTACGTGATGGTGTGACCCCGATGACGACTTCTACCTCTGGATCCAGTGGGCGCCCATTTACATTTTTTCTTCTGCTTCTTTGGATCATTGAAATCAAATTAACTTCCTAAAAACACCCCATAACAGTTGGCCAAGCCATTGTGTGGCCGACTGCTATCTCTTCCGACTATTCCACACATTGACCCAGTCGAGTGCTCCTGTGTTCTCTATGAAAGGGCCACTGCCAGATTCTTCTGGCAGCAGCTATTTCTGAGAGAACAAAAGTTGCTGGATCCTTCTCTCCCTTCAACATGATCTGTTGGGAAAGATTTCGGAGACCCCCATGCACAGTAGACTGCTCGTCTGACATTAGTCGAATTTGTATGTGGGCCATAAGTGTCAAGCAGAGCGTGAAAGGAAATTAACTGAGCTTGATGGACTGAAATATTTGAAAATATTATTTTTCAATCTCCATTAAGATGGCTTGATATCGGGTGCTATTTTAAAACATGGTTGGCTGGATGATAGAGGGACTCGCTATAAATGTGCACTTGTACTCACCAAGTTTGCATGTTTATTGCTACGGACATAGAGGGATAAGTACCGTGCTTCCCCGAAAATAAGACCTATCCCAAAAATAAGCCCTAGCATTATTTTCCAGGATATTTGGATTATGCTTGAAATATAAGCCCTACTCAAAGAATAAGCCATAGTTAGTCAGGGTTGGTGTTGGGGGGAGGTAGACTGGGCAATTGCCCCGAGTCACCACTCTTAGGGGACCCCAGCGTTTTGATTCTGAGGTTAAAACTGCTTAAGGACCTTTGGTGACATCACAGGATGTGACCATGATAGTACCAAAGGTCCTTTTTAACTGTGGGACTCTAGAGGAACTAGACTGGTATGTGCACTGTGTGTGTGATGACATGATTACATTTTCTTTCTTTTTTTTTTTTTCGTAGGGGTTGTTCTTGAATTAATGTGAATTCAATTATTCATAGCAAAAAAAAAAAAAGACATCACCTGAAAATAGGTTAGGACTTATCTTTCTGAGCAAAAAAATAAAAAAATAATAATCTTAAAATTCATCACCCAGACTGCAGATTATTTGGGACACCTTGGCTGCAACTGTATATTTTAGATACAATGTTGGTTGATCCTGTCCACAATCTAATGTGTATTACCGAGCATTATAAATATTCAGTATTCTGTATTCGTTGTGATAGATACTTATAAAGTGTTATTCAAATGTTTGGCTGAGAACAAAGTTATTAGAAGTGTGAAAGATCATGGGTTAGAGCTGTGTGTACAGCGGGAGTGCTGATAAATGTGCTTGATAGCCTATCTCTCTAATTGTGTGTATTACTGACTTGTGCAAATAACAGCACACCCTTTTGACACCCGGCTTACTCATACCCTTCCTGTCTGTGTGCTCTGTACACTTTTGCATGTCTCTGTAATTTATATATATGATCAAATCATTGCAGATAAGTCTATAATATTATCATGTTTTGGGCTGACCTTTTAAAAGTCTAAAAAAAATATTTATTAATAATATTATTCATTATCATCATGTTTTGGTCTGACCTTAAATCCAAAAATCTTTAAAAAAAAAAAATCTTAAGTGCATATTATAATTGCATTGACAAAATCAAATTAGTACCCAGTGCATTACAAACACAGCTTTGTTCTTTTCTCTTTGACCCCATGTTGGGACCCGATACATATAGATCATCTCGTCTTCCTCATCGACTCCATTCTGATATACCAGTATTTAGCAGTCCACTACTGTATACTCGTAGGAGGAAAATACACAGCAGACATGGAGGCTGTAATGCGCTCAGGAACTCCTTTCTCATGTTTGTTTGTACTGGAAACCCTTGTTCCCTTGATTAAAGTGACCCTCCGGTCCAGGATAAAGACTCCAGGGAAGAGAGGAAATGCATAAAGTACCTGGTGTCCTTGTTTTGCTGCTTTCCCTTGCTGGGCTACTGATTCCAGGTCTCCTTTGCATTTATCTACAATGGCCGCCAGTGGTTTTCTTTGGTAGCTGGAGACTTTCCTTCCTACTCTGATTGACCACCAATGCTAATGACCATAGTGCTGGCCAATTCGAAAAGAAAGGAAAGTGTTTCCGACTGCCAAACCTTTATACACAAGGTTGTCTGAGATCCTGGAGGTCATTATAGAGGGAACCAAGAGTCGGCACATTCACAAAGGAAGGAAACGAAGACACCAGGTACTTTAACCTTGCATTGCCACCGTCATGGGAAAAGTTTATCCAGAACTGGAGGGTCACTTTAAATGTATTCTTACACTATGGTTGCTTAAAGGGGTTGGCCCTTGGCTAAAAGTCTGCAGTCACTCTATGTGTGAGCTGTGAGGATTCTCTGGGAGTGGGCGGTCATTTGATTGAAAGTATGTCATTTGCGTACTTCCAGCCACATTCCTACTAGATGTGTCAGGCCTGGCTCAATACACTTGCATTGAGTTAGACTGTACAAGTCTAGTTGGCATGTGACCACATGTATGCAAATCACATGCTTGCGGTCAGGCACCTGGGTAGAATTCTCGCAGTGTATGTGATAGTGACTACAGACTTGAAGCCGAAGACCAGACAACCCCTTTAAAGTGTAGCCGACATGTTGAATTTAATAATATCCAAATAGAAGCTGAAGGGCATCCATTTATTATCCTGCTTATACAGGTCGACAGTACTCTCATGTGCACAGAATGATCATTAACATGATCCTTCTGTGTGCATAAAATATCATTGTTGTCAGCTGCACACCTTGTTTACCCAGGACAATGTGCTGGCGAAGACCATGATTTATTTTAATTTATTATTTTTTTTTTTTTTTTAAAAAAGCTTAAAAATCATTTGCCCAGAGTAACGAGCGTATTGCTTGTTCATTGGCAGATTGTTTAGATCGATAACTGGGAAACGAGCTCTCTTAGGAACGCCAAACCCGACTATCAGCAAGTGTAAAAAAGCTGTATAAGGTGCATTTACAATCGTTATATTGACAGTAGATTACATTGTAGGAATAATTATTCTCCAAGCATAAACGATAAACATCCAGTGTTCAAAGCGACGCATTTCTTAAGCTCGTCCACAGACCTAGGTAAACATGGCTGACCCTGCATACTGCTCTCTGCTCTATGATACACACCCTCCGCTGCAATTCCAACAATCTGCGCTGCCATCACTCAGGAAGGTGACTGTGTGTGGTAAGGCAGGGAGGGGAAGGAGAGCCATTGTTTTTTTTTTTTGTTTTTTTTTTCTGCCACCTCCCCCCATTTTTTTCTTTCGAAAGTCAATATAATCCAGCTGATTTCAGAAGTTTAGGAATTCTGTGATTTTTTTTTTTTTTTTTTTTTTGCCTAGCCCTACCCAACCTCTTATTACCAGCAGTAGAGTCCGGCTTTAATGCCTCCTTTTTTTTTTTTTTTTTTTTTTTTTCGTACACTATAAGGACTCTTGCAGACGACCGTATTTTCGGTCCGAGTGTGATCTGACAAAACATCAGATCACACTCAGACCAATTATTCTACAGGGCCACGCACATGTTCATTTTTTTTTTTTTTTTCTCGGACCGAGTCTTTCCAAGGAAAAAAATCGCAGCATGCCAGAGTTGCATCCGATTATCGGATCACACTTGACCATTCATATCTATGGGACCTAGGAAAAAAAATCTGACTGCACTCTGATGACATATGAGTGCAGTCCAATTTTTTTTTTTTTTCTCCTTATCCGAGAAAATTGGATCACATTTTTATCTGGGTTTGATCAGTGTGTGATTAGCATAATCATATCCTTAGAAACCACAGAACACGGCCGTGAAAAACGGACGTCTGAACAACTGCTTAATGGAGGGATTTGGTGTGATAACTTCATCACTTCTGTTTGCTTAGATTTATATGTGAGCTGATCGTATGGTAACATCGGTAGTATAAGTACAATTTGGCCTTTTGATATCAAGTCCGCCAGTAAATCATTTTAATCGATGGAGTCACTGACAGTGTGATCAAGAACATCAGCAGCGGTGCGGTCACCAAAACTTTAGTTTGTTGACTTGAAGACAGACAGTAATTTGTTATGGGAGCTGCGGTGCGTCTCTCTGGGGTTCCCTGAAATGGAATCGATGATAATTATCTGTGGTCTCTTATAAATGAGCTGGCAGAGACGGCGCACCATGTGTCGCTCAGCTGCCCAGGCCGTTCTACGCTGCCTCGTGCATGGGTGCGGTCTCAGGAAGAAATACTTTTATTGAATTTCTGTTTTTTATAATGTTGATGGCAGATGATCCATTCGACCTCCAGTACAGATGTTGTATGATAGTGTTGCTATTTCTTTGTATCCGCATGACACTACAATGTATCCAGTGTATTGTAAACTTGCTCGCTCTTCTTCTTTTCTAGCAGGGGTATTGTGCTTTGTACACGCTCAGTGTATCTGTTATCAGGAAATTGTGCTTTCTTCTGATAACATCTGGAAATGATTTTGGTCCAGGTCACAAACAAGCCCCTTCCCCATTATCTTACACAGCGGGGGGCCAGGAAACCCTCCCTTGCTCGGAGCTGCTATGATGCATGGGTCCATGTTGTGCACACAGAACCGTTCTGTGCTTTCGCCTTTTTGGGTGCGCCTGGCTTTGGAAATCTATGGGTGTATCTCGTTCTGTATTTGTAGAATTGTACGTGTCTATTTTATAGCGTAGAGCTGTGTATCTGTGTATTAGTGAACCTATCTTTCTTTGTGTGTCTCCAGGCGTGTCCCCCTTAGGCTATACACCTTTTGTTGTCACCATGTGTGACCTTGCTACATGCGGAAGTGACTGTAAATCTATTATAAACAGATTGTGTATGTAATGAAGGAGCTTTCTCCATGAGAAAATTATATAGAGAAAAACGAGCTTAGTTTCCGGCAAATTCGACTGAATAAAAAGGTATAAGTTTATTGAATAAATTTTAAAAGTTAAAAACCTCAAACACCCGATGATGTTTTTAACTTGATTCAATCAACTTTGGATAAAAATTATAAGTGTATTGAATCAAGTTAAAAAACTCAACATCAGGTGTTTGAGGTTTTTTAACTTTTAATGGACTTTTAACTTTATTCAATAAACTTTATGCTTTTTATCCAGTCGGTTGTGCCGAAAACTACCCTCGTTTTTCTCTATCAGCTGCAATCACCAGCAGGTTCGGCACCCACTGGTTTCTAACCGCTGCAACCGATTCATCTGTTACCATCGTGAACAACTCTAACCCTGTCCCCCAATTTCTTCTCTCCTTCAGAAAATATATTCTAACAAGTATATATCTGGCCAGACACTATTAGATGGCTCTCAAATGCTCGTTCGGCGCTCGACTATACCTCCTGGCTCCTCCATACACATGCGCACTCAGCTTCCTTGAATGTGCATGTGTTTTTAATGAGGTGCACAGAATGAACTGCTGCCAGACACCTCTAGTAGAGGCTTATTTTCCGTTTTTAAGGAGAAAAAAAAACCATTTTATTGGAAATTCAACATTGCCAGTGCTTTCAAACCATGTCCTATTTTGTCTGGCGACCCCCAGTACACATTAAATGGCTATCTAATCCAGCTAAAAAAAAAAGTATGCAATGCCAAGAGGTGATACATTGTAATTTGCAGTGTTAATTTTACAATTCTATGCAATTTTAGAGTTTACCATGGTGACAGCCTTGGTAGCACTGCAATGAGATTGCTTTTGCAATAGTGGGCTGTTTTTAGACAGAGCCAGCTAAGTCTGGTTATGTGCTCATGGAGTGTTTTTTGGAGCATAAATCCTCCTCCAAATCTTAAAACTCCTCAAAAACTTGGGAGTTTCTGCTCCAAAAACTTTAGGAAAAAAAGACCAAATCCCTTTCAGGTGTCTCCAGGTAAAATTAAAAGCATTGTAGCAAAAGACAAAACTTGTTCACAAGATAAAGCTAAGATAAAAAACAACAGCTCTGTCGATAGTCTTTATTAGTATCCTACTTTTTTTCTGTGTACAAATGCCATGCAAAACTATATATTTCTCCATAGTTACAGTATACAAACAAGCTCTGTTTTGCTTGGCCCTGCGGTCATACTCCATCTTTCCCATACAATATATGTCCACTAAAAGTCCCAGTTGGAGTTGTAACAACTGCTGTTGAGCCAAACCTATAGAGAATGAGTGCAAGGCACAGAGATGTAGGAATAAAATTACATTTTTATTTAGAAATAAAAAAAAATTAGATAACATTTAAGACATAAGATAGTCATAGCTGATGAGAGGACATGGAAAATAGACATCTTGATACAGCTTTTCGGAGTAAGTGAATGAACAAAGTACAATAGTAAGCGCAATATTATACTACTCAATATCTAGTCCTAATATTAAGCTCGGATACCAATGTATAGAGAGTATCGTGAAAAAATGTTAATGCATAATAAATTAGATGAGGTATCATGAAATAACAAAGGTGTAAAACCCATAAGTAGGAGATGTAAGCAGGCACAGTGGCTAAGAAGGCTCTCACCAGTTCATGAAAGACCTGCACCGACGCGCGTTTCGCACCTAGCTTCGTCAAGGGGTGGTTTTGTTCTACTTTTATGTGCATTCTGGCCTACTTACTCTATGCTCAAGATGTATATGTGTGTGCTTATCAATTGCTGTTGAGAGGATGGGAAGAGAAGAAAAAGCCATCTTTAGGAGCATCTTATCTTCCCCGATAACACGGGGATCAGGAACTTTCAGGAAGTTTTTATATTTGGCAGGCACTTTAATTGCCTGCAGATCGGTAGTGATCTGGATCTTTCGACCCCCCCCCCCCCTCCTCCTCTCCCAACAATCGCTCAATAGACCCCCGAACAGTGCACTGCCCAGGATACAAGGGTGTATACAGAGTGGGGCACCGATTCGATAGAAAGCATGGGCTTTTTCTTAAGATTTTCATTGATGTGAAGGCAATTTTAAGTGCCTGTCAAATATACCAAAAAATAAGTTTCGTGATAGTTTAGTTAATCTTCAAATCCAAACTGCCGGATTCTTCTCTTCGTC
The DNA here is from genome assembly GCF_046119375.1 of Phyllobates terribilis. Lineage (NCBI taxonomy): Eukaryota > Metazoa > Chordata > Amphibia > Anura > Dendrobatidae > Phyllobates > Phyllobates terribilis. The sequence goes on from NW_027362773.1 coordinate 114,934,114, forward strand.
AGGGAAGAGTCGGGAAGTCCCCGTACTTCTCAGTCCTGCAGATGTATGCCGGTTCGGCTGCCTTTTGTCGTGTGTATGGATGCCACTACATAAGCTGTGAGATCACTGATTACATTGATGCATTATAACTTTACGGTACAGAAGCCAAAATAAATGTTTAGTCGTAGGAGACCCCAGACTTTCAGATTTGTTCCGACGCTCCTGTTGCGGGATTGCCGAACCCACAAGGTATTTCTTACCTCTGAAACTAAAATGGGCACAATCTCTCCGCAGACTCTGACTACAATGCCCCTGTAGCCTGTTATGTAATACTTAGCATTAATTACAGGTATAATTTTGACTTTTGTATATTCGTGTGTATTTAGCTTTTGTTTGAGGTAGCTACGTGCCCCAGCTTGCCCTTTTAGTATGCCATGGTAAAGGGGTGGGTTCTGACCCTTGCTATCCTTTTCTGCCTTAGAGCTGGTCTTTGACTAGCACAAGTTCAGGAATGTGGTTTACCTGGCTCAGAGGAGAAGTTTCCTCCAGGGCTAAATACTCCGCTACCATGCTATAGGAGGGTCATTTTGGGCATGCACCGATCACGTAGTTTGTATTTTTTTGTTGGAAGACGTGTGAACTGCCAGCCTTTGCAAACGACTTGCCTATTAATCGTATGAGGACTGTGTGTATTGTAGGAAAAAACCCGCCCTACTGCTCCTGACCTCTGTGGGTCATCTCAAGTAGACTATTATATGAATGCTGTAAAGTTTAAGAAAGTCCTTTATCCAGGCCGGTTGGGTGTCAGAGACACACTCACAAGTACACACTCCCTAGTAGTTAAACAGCAGCTGCAAGAGAAATGTAACACTGCGGAGAGGCCGAGGGTGGATTCTACCCAGGCATGTATACTATATACTTGTTATGGTGCCAACGGCAGCTCCATCTAAGGAGCATTAGTGGCCATTGAGAGTTCACCTTCTACCACGGTTGCATCATGATGGACCATTAGTATCATATGTCTTATGACAACCTCTACTAAAACTAGGTCTTTTCGACACTGAGTACAACCAGGGTTTGGGCGTAACCCTACTCTAATGAGGCAGACAGTCACTTACATTTGTTCACCATGTAATGTCTATTTAAGAATGAGATCCTATTTTTTATTTTATTTTTTTTTCATTCAAGTTTGGCATTTCAGATGACTGTTCTCCAAAATGGTTACCCGTATTTCATCTTTTGACGATAATTCCATCAATTAAGATGACAGATCACTGATTGATCTCTTGTTTGATCTCTGGAGTAGTTTGGGATTCCATTAACGGCATACTGATCTGTTCGGCATGAATGGATTTTCAACAATTGCTGCAAAAAAAAAAAATCCAAACTGTTAGATCAACTCGGCAAATATTAGATGACATCTGTGATGCCCGTTCACGTCCCCAAATAAGTCGGAAGAAAACCATGTAAGGCTTGGTTCCCGCATGTGCATTGCTTATTGGGGATTCCAACCATAAACCCCAACCAGAGCTCTTCACTATTATGAGGCCGACTGGATCACTTTGGACACTTGCTGGCCTTCGTTCCGGCAATGTACCTCTATTTCAGTCTTGCACTAAAGTTTGGAAGACTTATGTTTTGTGCATGTCTAATAAAAGATGAACATTGCTAGGATAGAGAGCAGAAAGAGTCCAAATTAACTCCGTATGCCTCATAATGGCTCAATCGAGGTTTTTGTCGGAATCCTGTTTTTCAGCGATTATGATGAAAACCGTGACAAGGTGCTCAAGCATAGATCATTACACATGTGTGGACTTGGCTTAAATCTGCCCTTTTTTTTCCTCCCATCCAAAATCTCAAGTCTATGGCCATCTCCAAGTGAGAACATAGACCACGTTTCTTTCTAGAAGTCTCGGGATGACCATACATCACTCGTTGACTTCGGTCTTTGCAATTTTTTTTCTTGAGATCTAGTCTTGCACAGCATATAGTCCAATCGGTACCACTAAAAACTTCATCACTATTACATTTCCAGAAAACAAGATTCGTATGATGAGTGAGACAGAAAAAAAAATCACCGCATTAGCCAACAGGTTTCAGACGTAAAACTTTACTCCTGTTGGGTATGTATGAAGTATTAGGTTACCATGATTAATGTGGAAGCACTTGTGACTTTCCCATGATTTTGAGCCATTAAAGAGGTTGGCCACTACTTTTTTTTTTTTTGATGGCCATGAACCTCTGATCATGAGTGTGTGACAGCCGGTACTCTGGCCGATCAGCTGTTGTTGGCCTTTGATGGAATTTCCAGATGCTGTCGAAATGCAGAAGCTCCGTCGTTTCTATAGTAGCCGCGGCCGGGTACTGCAGATCCATCCTCATTCAAATGAATAGGGGGTGGATCTGTAGTACCTGGCCGTGGCCACTAGAGTTTTAATGGAGATGCGGAGTTCAAGGAGCATTTGAGAACTTCCGGCAGCACCTGAGAGCTTCCGGCACGTGATAGCTGATCAGAGGTGCCCCATGTTGACAGATGTTAATCAGAGTAGTGGCCAACCTCTTTCATACTGCTGCAAGAAAGTAGTTAGTTCTCGATGTACAACACATTCCGTCAACTCTTTTTAAAAGAAATAAATGAATAAATTAGAAAATACTCATATATTGCTATTTTAATACCTTCAACCAGAAAGGATAATCAGATAATAGATAATCACTGGACTTGGCTTCCTAGACAGGCAGCAGACTGTTCTGTTTTCTCCCAGGTGGCTGAGGACATACAGTAAGTACTCAGGAAGCTCGACAATTTCAAGATAATGATGTAGCTACGAGGAAATGAGTCGATCGTAGTCAGAGGCTTTATTTGCCGGTGACTTACACACAGCATGCTGTGATCAGGAAGAGTGCTCAGATTAGATGCACTTTCCTGGGAATTAATAAAGTACAGGTAACAGTTCATTTAGTGACTGATTTCAGGGAAATGTCGTCTCGTAGACCTTGGATCTAGTGGTACTAAAGCCCCCTTTCTAGTAAAGGCGATGCTGACTGACCGAGAGAGACATCTTGTGTGTGTGACACTTAATGTCCCTTGAATGTCTCGTGGTCATACAATCCCGCTGCCCCCTGTGCCCTAAAACATGTGACTAAGATGAAAATAGCGTCAAAACATTCCACGGAGCATTCCGCCTCTCGCGTTACCTGGAATCCAGCAACGACAGAGCGCGGCTCTTACACAATCCACTCCACTTCAACTACCCCCTTTCATCTCGCACCAAGATCATGGTCATAAAACTCTTCTAATTACACTTTAAGGGGAACTTTTTCTGACACTTTGGAGAATGTGGACTTACTTGGACCTGGAGTGGTCGGTATGGCTGCTAGATTCCAATGTATACAAATTAGCTCTTGCCAAGAAGGAAGAAAACTTTCTCTAGTGATATCGGGAGGTCAGTCTGCAACCCATAAAGGAACCATTTGATTAAAGTCAACCAAACCTACAGATATCTGCTGGATGAGGCTTATGTATGGGGGTGGCCCTTTGACTCTTCCCCCTCCAAAATTGGTCTGGTGGAAATCTCCGTCTTGCTGAATTTCATTGGCCGATCCTTTAGTCATCCTGAAGATAATCTATGGCCAGAGGAGTCTGACAGCGGCTCTTTCATAGAGAACACAGGCGTGCTTGGCCACACCGAGAAGGCTGGATGGTTAGTAGAAATGGCTGTCTAGTGTATATGGGGGGGCTAAACTTAAACTCACTACACTACCTGGATCTCCCCCTTTTAGATCCCTTTTAAAGGCATCTGATCCTAGCCTGTAGTAAAGAGGGGCGAGAACTTCAACAAAGTTCTCTAAAGATATTTGGTTTGGCAAGTATCCCTAGTCATGTTCAAGGCTTTGTATGGATTGGACGTTGACTTACAAGTAGCACTAGGGAAAATCTGTTTCCTTCTGGGGGAGAACTAATTTGCATACTGACAACTCCAGGTCTTAAGTTGGCCATACACATTAGATGGCTATCGGATCGGCATATCGATGCGTTAGCCAATAGTTTGGTCAACAGCCATCTCAGCCGACTCTCCCACACACAGGAGCGCTGCCGGTGGATTTTCTCTCAGAACAATGCAGTCGGCAGTCTGAAATCAGACTTGCCATAGACTTCTTCCCCCGACCATCTGTTGACTGTCGCCACCATACACGTTAGTCGGTCACTCAAAGCCGTCAATATCAAGCGAGTTCAACCAACATTAGTCTGTGTAAGGTGGCCTTAACTCTAATGCCATGTATGGGTATGGACTTTTCTTCCTTCTGGTGTTGAGCAAATCTTATTTGCCCTTTCTTCTTCTTTTTTTTTTTTAACAATGGATCATTGTTGGATCTCTGTTTTGTAACCGGTCCTTTTGTGGCCACTGGTTGTCTTTAAAACATGTGGCCCCAACAGGAGCATATTTAATGTAATAAACCTGCTATGAATATGGATAGCTGTGTTCTAGTGAAGACTCGATGTAAGGTTAAACTTATGTTAAAGGCAGTCTGTCAGCAAAAAATGACTGTTCAAACCAAGTACAGGTGCTTAGGGCATCCTTGGCGTGGTTGCGTAGCTCATTGCATCTTCCCATCTACTTGTTTTCCAACCATATCCCCCATCCTCTTGATTGACAGCTCTAGCTTTAAAAGAGCCATAGGAGGATAGAGCAAGATGGGGAAAACAAGTAGGTGAGAAAATGCACTAAACTGCTCAGCCACACCAAAGGTGCTCTGACTGTCTGTGCTTGGTTTGACCAGTCATTATGTGCTGACAGACCCCCCTCAGAATAGTGCTTTTTTTTCAGTTCTCTCTCCTACCATTGAAACTTGATATACAAGTACCCATGACTGAGAAGCACATGGAGGTTGGAACTGAATGCCAAGTTCTGAATACTTAGGCTCCTTTTTGGAATAGTGTGTAGTGGTGAGGTTTCTGGAAATTATGACTTTTCTTGTAGGAGGCTACATTTTTATTTTATTAAATTTTTTTAAAGTTTTAGATGCCCCACTTCTCGTGCTATTTTTTTAAATATATAAATCCTAAAATGGAATAGTAAGTGAATGCATTATATATGTTTGGCACAATGTCTTTACGTGGGTGCCACACAATTGACTTCTTCAGGCCACAATATGAAAAGGAGGTCAGTGTATAGCTACATTTAGCAAAGCTGAGGACGGCAGCATATGTGTATGAACTCCCGGCGCTATGTTTCTACAGTAAACTTGATGCGCCAGCCTTGGGGCATTTGGCGTGATAGGATGTACTACATCAGTGTCGTTAGAACACTCCTTTATTTTGGAACGGCTTGGTCTTTTGTGGTTGTCTAATTGTGCCAACCATTTCAGCTCGGCAGTTCTCACAGTAAAATTTGCAGAGTCATAAGTACGGCTTTTTAATAACCATGCAGCGGTTCATGACCATTTTCTCAACTTGATATATATTAAAACAATCCGGGAAAGATTGACAAAACAACTCAAACAGTATCCTATAAAGAGGATCCGCCATCTCTCCTGGCATGTCTAGAGTATATATATATATATATATATATATATATAATATTTTAAATTGCATTCATCATGAACAGTTCCTCTGTTATTCCTCCTAGAAGCATTTGCATAAATTGCCAACTGGGTGTTGAGGTTTTGTCCCTGCACATTCTGATATTGTCCAATCAGAATTGGCAGTGTCAAAATATGCAAGGATATAGAAAAGTCTGGAGAAACCAAAAGCACAATAGGGTTTTATGCAGTGTGAGAGGGCGCTCACTTGATGAGGTTGTGTGATACACAACGACTGATGTAGCTCAGAGTGTTAGCTGCCAGTGGCGTAACTAGAGTTCGATGGGCCTCGTTGCAAAATTTGGACCTACCCCCTCCTTCCTCTCTGCATGTTGGTCAGATGAGATGTATGAGCCCCTGTAGCATTTTAAATCCTAAAAGGACATGCATATTTCCACCCCCTGCCCCAATATGTAGTAATGTCCCCCATGTGTTCCCCATCCTGTTGTGTGTTCCCCATCCTGCCTGGTACATATGTTGCTCATCCTGCACCTATCCTGGTATATATGTCGCCTCCCTCCAGCGCAGTCACGATCGCAACCTCTGCAACTACGATCATTACGCCCCTGTCAGGTGGTGCAGACCCACAGATAAAAACCGGATAAATAATTGAAAAGGATAAAAATGGGTTATCTACACTGCTGATGGAAAAACCAAATGAAGATTCCAGGAGACAGGATAAATTGCTGTACCAAGTATTTGTGGTTTGTCCTGATGAAGGAGTTGGATGACTTCGAAACGCGTTGATGATAAACCGCACAGCAATTTATCCTGTCTCCTGGAATCTTCATTCGTTTTTTTTCACCAGCAGTGCAGTTAACCCCTTTTTATTCTTTTCAATAGAATATGCAAGGACACATACCTCCTTGCAAGTTGTCAATTTATTCATAGAGTTCCTAGAGGAGTAACCGAGAGAGGACACACTGCTCCAGAATGGCATTTTGGAATCCTATAATTTTCTCTTCTACGGAATCCAATTTTTTTCCACTTTTTATCAAATTGGTCAAATTGCAGAAACAGATAACTTTGCAATTTTAGCTCTCTGTTCTCAGAGGTGAACGGTTTCCTGGCAAGGAGCGAGGACTTTCATCTGCTTCTCTGAAAGTGACCATGACCAGCTTCAGTGTTTTTGTGCTCCTCCGAGGCTGCAGAAGCAAAGCTTCCTCTGCCAGCAGTATGGAAAGTCTTTGGATCAGCAATGTGACCGTGCTGCCAGCCCAAATAGTCAATCAGGAGCGCACTACTCTCCTAGGAATCAGGTAGCCGAGGGGCAGAGGAGCGGTGTGCTCCTGAAGATTTAAAGTGAGACGATCAATTTAATTCAAACAGAGAATTTTGCTTGTGTGGGAAGAAAAAAAAATCTTATTTTTATGTAAAGATAATCTTTTCCTGCTGTTTAGAATATTAGCATAATCTCAATGGAAATTGTGACTATTGCATTACTGTCGGAATAAGCCATAAGTAATACCATGGTAACTATCCTACAGAAAATATCTCATGTAAGGAAGCGTGGTTTGCAAGACCGTTGGCCATTAATAATTCTAAGAATGTGGGATATAAAGGGGATTTCTAATCTGAGAAATATTTTCCTTCCATTAGAGCCTATGGGGGCAGGGAGTTTATCAGCTGCAGATGTTGTAGACATGTACTGAGGGCAGATTCCCTCCTCTCCCTCTCTGTAATTGGAGAGGTATATGTGGCATTATACATGGATAAACCAGCTCTGCTAGATCCTACAGCCTCCCCTGCATGTCTCTGCATGGCCTCCCTGCATTCCTGTACCTCAAAGCCTCTCTGTTCTCAGAACACAACAATCTTGCTTTGTTTCTAAACCCAGTCTTCTCCATATTTTTTTTTTATTTTAATAACCCCATATATATATTTTTTTTTAAAGTAGAATTTCTGCCAAACAGATTTTTCCCTTGCTCTGTCTCTGCACGTCTCGGCCCCTCCTCAGTCATGTCTGATCAGAAATCAGATTATGTGATTCTTCTTTTAAAATAATAAGTTTGTTTTATCTGGATAAATAAACTTGTGAATAGGTACAAGACAGATGGGAACAGCAAAAAAAAAAAAAAAAAAAAAAAGTTTTGCATGTAATGGAATTGCCATCTCTTAGCACAATGGGGCAGTTTTATTCTCGCTGCTCCCCTGAGTATCCCAGTTTTTGTTTCTTTAAAATCCGCCATACTGTTCCAGAGATGTGGACCTTTTTTATTTAGTGTTGATATTTATGATTTGTACTAAGGGGGCGGGGCTCACAGGGTAATTATGCAAAGCAGCGTACAGACACGCCCTAGAGGATTCTGTGAGCCACGCCCACTTTGTAAACATTAACAATTAGCACTAAATAAAAAGCTCCATATCTGAAAGCGTACGACGGATTAAAAAATACTTAAACTGAATACTCAGGGCAGCAGCTAGCATAAAATAATATAAAAAATGGCCATTTTTGACATGGTGGCAGGTCCTCTGTAATTTTTATATATTTTTTTAACATGGTATAAATGTCCTATTGTAAACAATGGCATTATTACTTCTTTTTTTTTTGCTCCTGAGATAAACAACCCATTTGTTCATCTTAATCGCGAAGCGGAGGACCCATGAGGGTGGTAGGGGCCCCCTTGTCTAACCATCTAGGTGCCACTATTCAAAGCTAGCTACAACCACAGTAGTTACAGGTGGTTGTTTGCTGTGTGAAACAGCTGGCACCCACGTGATATGGAGCTGGCTCAGTGAGTAAGTCCACCCCATATATAATAATTTTTTATAAATATATATAATTTTATTTATTTATTTACGACCCTCGATGACCTTTTATCCAGCCCCCGAGCAGATTCCCGGGGACGGCAGTGCTTGGGACTGCAGCTATATTTTGCCGGCCCATTAATTTTTTCTTGTTCTGCGAGCACAGTATCCACTACTGAACTCTGAGATACGTGCAATGAAAGATTACGTCCTGATACCAGTGCCAGCATCAGGATGTTCTTTGTGGGTGGAGTTGGCACACAATTTGTACGGCCCCTGAAGGATGGATGATAGAAATATCCAAATGGCTGTAGAAAAAAAAAAATATTCCTCGCCCCTGCTCTACAGATAAATGGATACAATAGAGTGTAGCACCAAGCTCACAGGCCCCATAGCATTCGTCTGGCCGTTGGCCCTATACAACTGCATAAGGTGTGTAAATATACACAGAATATTTATATAGGGGTTTTCTTGGAACCACACAGGATAGGTAATGAGCTTCTAATTCCTGGGTGTCCCTGATGCCAGTAGCAATTGTAGGAGCCCCATGTCCCAACATATTACTCCTCTACCATGACTATCTTTAGATTCCAGTGAAGAAGTTCTTGGCTCTTCTCACAATCTTAAAGATTTTCCAAATGATATACATTAGTTTTGGTTGTCCAGTCTCTAATGTGAATAAAATTATTTTGCATAATGATCTGGTGGTGGTCTTTGATACCTTTTGAGAAGAGTGAAGGCTGTTGTATGTCATCCAGTTGATAAGGGATAGAAATCTCGTAACAATATTGACTCACAAGTATACACTGACCATATCTTAGTAAAAAGCAAAAACCGGCTGCCAACAGAAATGTGATCTCCTGGTTCGCCTGGTCTAACAGAATCTTGCAGGTGCTGAGCATTTATGGGGCCTCCAGCACTTGGAATGATCTGTGATGGTTCCCAAAGCCTCCAGCCTGTTTACATCATTGAGTGCTAATGGGGCTTCTGGCAGGCTGTCTAGGTAAGATACAGTAGAAGGCCTGTCTGACCAGTTGGGTAGTATTGGTTGACAACAAGCCTTAAGGCCTACTTGCGCATTAGATGAAAGTCGGACAAGCCTGGAAACCATCTGATGTGTATGAGGACCTTCTGTCTCTATCCCCAGAAGATAATATCGGGGGAGATGACTATCAGGCACCTTTTTTTTGTTTTCAGTGAAAATGATTGACAGTGTTCTCTCTGTCTCATGAAAGCACGTGAACACTCAGGCGTGTATCTGCTGGAGTCAGGAGATAGTTGGCCAAACAACTATATCATGTGTTTGGCCGGCTTCAGAGTCCTAAGGTCCCATACACATTGAATCTATCTTGGCTGGAACGGCCAACCCTCTATTATGTATGGGGGCCACTTGACTCTCCCTTAGCAGATGTTGGGCGAAGAAAAGAAGGATCGGGCATATTGAATTTCAACTGCACATCCTTTTCTTCTCATGAGAAATAAGCCACCTCCAGAGGTGTTTGGCGGCGGCTTCCTCCCTTCTCCCCATTAAAAAACATGAACCCTTGTCCAAACCAATCAGGCTTAAGTATGGGGTTCTCCAAACAAGCATTAAAGTTTTTATAGGCACCTATAGGGTGTGAGTTTTTTTGCTGAGTTTTCAGAGCAAAACCTCTCTAATCAAAACTTGTCTTTTTTTTTTTTTTTTTTGGAGCGCTTCTACTCCAAAAGCTCAGTGTGAACACCCTCTGACAGTATGTGCACCACATTTTTGAAGCAGTCACAAACTAAGTTTTCTCCTTCTTTGGCAAATTTTTGGAGTTCTTTTTTGCCTTTTTGAAGGTTTTTTTTTTTTCCCTGATACGTTTTTGCAGCCTAGTTTAAAACCTTTTGTATCTGGAGTTTCTTCTAAGAGGTGACGTGCACTTTCTGCCACAGGGACTTCTAAAAAACCTAAAGTGGAAGAAAAACTCTTTTAAAACATTGAACATATGAGCAGCAGAGTGGTTTTACAATAGAAATGAATATTCTTTCAGCTGCCTTTTGTGCTAATTTTGCTAATTTTATGCGTCTCTTGGAACAAACAAGCTTCAAAAGACCCCCGCTCAAAAAATGTGCTCGATACCTAGATTGTAACGTGTACTTGTCTATTAGTATCGGTATCGCTCCATCCCATGAAAGCAGGTGCCTTTTGATTTCAATGGTGAGAATGAGATACATTGTTTCCTAAACAAACTTTAAACCTTTTTCTTCTCTTTACTTGTTGAACTGGTGACAGCCTTGTGCACATCAGGCATTAATCCATTAGTGCTGGGGGTAGAAGAGGGTGGACCCAGCCTGGCTTTATACAGAGCCCCAGTGTCTAGTTAATTTGGGACCTATGGTCTGTTTATATATGGCCAGAATCATTGGAGAGGGGACTATCGTGGACTCATTATACAATATTTACACAAGGAGGTTTGTTTAACGTCACATGGCTTTTATGGATATCCTCGTTTTTATAATACTCCGCACCCTGCCCTGTCTGTATCTAATATACATGCATATTCCCAAAACCTATATTTTTATAATGGGGAAGAATATCTTATGGTGTTTTTAATGCAGTTTTTTTTTCTTTTCTTTCTGTCCCAACAGCCTGAAGTCCTCATGCAAACAACCGTGCAGACAGAGCCAGCAAGGTCTAGTAGAAGGTAACCGACTCAAAATATCAAGGTAAGTCGTCCTCCTCCTTTACTGGAACATAATCTAATATTGTTATAACCAACTATTGCAGCCCAATGCCTCATTTTGTACTGGGGAAAGTTTTTTAACGATGGAGCCATCCATCAGATTGCTACATACAATTTCTAAAAAGTAATTTAAAGGGATTGTCCAGTTTAAAACTCTGTGACTGCAGACTTGTGAATCCTCACATTGCCCACACTGTCAGGATTCTCTGGTACCGGTGGTCATGTGACTGCAAGTATGCATACCCCCGGTCACATTCTGACTAGACTGTTTCCGGAGTCACTTAATACACTTGCGTCTAGTCGGAATGTGGCCGGGGATATGCATATCGCACAGTGAGTGCAAAGTGAGGATTCACATGTCTGCAGTCACACAGACTTGTAGTTTTAGACTGGACAATCCCTTTTAAGGGAATCTGATTGGCTGTTTATAGACAACTCCTCTTCTTCTTTTCCCAGTTTTAATAAGTTGTAATTAAAAAAAAACGCACCTGGAAGAATTGCTGCAGCAATCTATGGCATATCTGCATTTACAGATGCGGTATTTGTGTGTGTTTTTTTTTTTTTTAAACCAGGGCATTTGGGCGCGCCCTAAATCTCCTGGGACATTAAATTCACAAGAATATAAAGACTGAAATAAGGGTAATTTGTAAATAGTAGCTTATTGCAAGCTGCTTCCTGTATAAAAAGGAAATTTGTTGTTCTTTAGAAATTTATATATTTTCTTTATTTAAAAGCAGTCTATCTGCAAAAAACAACTGTTCAAACCAAGCTCTGTGCACCCTTGGCTTGGCTCAGCAACTCGGTGTAAATTCCCACTTTCTTGTTTCCAATCTATCTTCGCGTTCTTTCTTCATTGACAGCTCTGACTTTTTACAAGGAGCCAAAGGATGGCAGAGATAGTAGGTGGGAAGGTGGACTGAACTGTTCGGCCACACCAACTGTGCTTGGTTTGAATAGTTATTTTGTGGTGATAGACTGACTTTAAACATTGTTACATGTTTCTTGCGATGGGTATTCCTATTGGAAACATTTATCACCTATATCAGAATATATCTTTTCACAATATTAAAGTCCAACTCTGCCCCCAGAGCTTCTCTTAAAGGGGTTGTCCGGTCTTAAAGTACAAGTCTGCAGTCACGCTATGTAACTGCAGACTTGTGAATCTTCACAATGCTCACTGTCAGGATTCTCCGGTACCAGTAACGTGAACGGGCGGTCATGTGACCGCAAATATGCAATATGCATGCAAGGCCTCTCTCAATGCAAGTGTATTGAATGAGACCGGAAACAGACTAGTAGGATTCTGGCATATCGCATATTGGCTGTCACATGACTGTCCATTTCCAGTGCCGCCACCAGAGAATCCTAACAGCGAGCAGGGTGCACGACGTGAGCATTTATAAGTCTAGAGTGACTGCAGACTAGCAGACCTAAATAAATAAAACAAGGGGGGGTGTTACCCGTATGAGATGTGTAGATGAGGAGAGCAGACTGTCCGTCACTACATTCAATTCATGAGTAAAATAGGTCTTCAGTGAATACAGATTTTTTTTTCCCATTACTGAGATAGGAGATGACAGTTGGTGCTCATAAAGTTCTATAGAGAGGGGGAGGAGATGCTAGAGTCCGACGCGTACATTCTGTTGCAAGTTTTCCTGAATCAACAGTTACTTTAAAGTAAATTTAAATCGGCTGAAGACAGATTTTAGCATATTTTATCTATGAATTTAGCATGAATAATCAGTCCTGGAGAGAAAGAAGTAGATTTTTCTGATAAGATATATTGCAAAGTTTCTTATTCTCATGTGTACTATTGATTTATGAAATAAAAATGAAAACTTGTAATGAATCTAACATTCGCCTGTTAAGCAGGGGTAAGCGTCTTGCCTAACAATGGCATACATTTTAAGAAGTTTTATAAAACTTTACCAACAGTCCTAGCTTCATACTCGTATGTATGACTCAGATGCCGAGCCTCCATTTTAGATCTTCAATAGTTTGTATATGAGTCGCGAAATGTGCTCATCAGCATGCGGTATATATGCTCATAGCACACCCCCTGCTGGTAGAATAGAGTACTGCCTTTTTTTTTTTTTTTTTAAAGGTACAGTAATTGTTTTTCTATTGGACCTCTCTGACAAACGGAAACAGCTGCAAAAATATTCTTCTTTACAACCAGTTTAGAGAGGGGCGAGAGAATCTAATTATATATTTTTATAATTTTTTTTTTTTTTTCTTTAGAAACCTAGATAGTGGTTATTATAGCGGTGCAGTAGTAAGTGTTAGAAGTTTTGGATACTTTGAGTCTTAACTTGTTATACATGATGAAAAAATTGAGAGGTTTTATGGTGAACATAACTTAAAGGGAAGCTATCAGAAAATGAGCTGCTATTAGGTTTTTTTTTACATGCATTTAATAAAATAAGGCAATGTGTATTTTTCCCATATGACAATTTTGTGTTAAAATGTAAAAATCTTGCAATCTTCACACTGGCAACTGGGGATTTTTTTTTAGGCTCTTACTTTGTGTTTCATGAAATGCACATGTACATTAGCAGCAATAGACTGACTCGGAACCAAAAGTTTGTATTGAAGCATCCAATGAGCTTGTGCAAATGTCACTGTGAAGGGAGGGGAGGAGGTGAGCTGTGACATCACCTATTGTCATTGGTGGATCCTAGGTTATTAGTTATCTATAGAGGTGTTAACTGTCATTGTAATCCTGCCTCCAATGATAATGAGCCTGCTGAAAACTCTTCCTGAAGAGGACATAAGTACAAGTCTAAAAAAAAAAAAAAGTCCAAGTTGCTATTGTGAAAATTGCAAGATTACTCATTGCTTTATAATAAAGATCAATATATGTGAAAAAAAATCGTCATTTTTAATGAATACATGTGAAACAAAAACCTTAAGCTTGTCTATTCTTTCAGCGCTTTTGCCGCATTTTTTCACCCATAGAAAGCAATGTACTATAGAGAAATCACACATATATCCACAGCGAAAAAAAAAAAAGCTGCAAAACCTGCATATTTTTTTATTTTTTTTAGTTTTACCGCCAAGCAAGCAGGTTTTGGATGCAGAAATAACCGTTGCGTGTGAACATAGATTAGACACAAGGTTCTCCTTAGCCTATGACCAAACAAGTCGAGGTTGAGTTAAGTGAACCCTAGTGCTTGGGGGGGGGGGGGGGGGGGAGAATGTATTTTTCTTTAACTGGCAGTAAGATGACTTACGGTTGTATGAAAAAGTTTGGGCACCCCTATTAATCTTAAGCTTAATGTTTTAAAAAAATTGGTGTTTTTGCAACAGCTATTTCAGTTTGATATATGTAATAACTGTTGGACACAGTAATGTTTCTGCCTTGAAATGAGGTTTATTGTACTAACAGAAAATGTGCAATCTGCATTCAAACTAAATTTGACAGGTGCATAAGTATGGTCACCTCACCAGAAAAGTGACATTAATATTTAGTAGATCCTCCTTTTGCAAAAATAACAGCCTCTAGTCGCTTCCTGTAGCTTTTAATGAGTTCCTGGATCCTGGATGAAGGTATTTTTGACCATTCCTCTTTACAAAACAATTCCAGTTCAGTTAAGTTTGATGGTCGCCGAGCATGGACAGCCCTCTTCAAATGATCCCACAGATGTTCAATGATATTCAGGTCTGGGGACTGGGATGGCCATTCCAGAACATTGTAATTGTTCCTCTGCATGAATGCCTGAGTAGATTTGGAGCGGTGTTTTGGATCATTGTCTTGCTGAAAGATCCATCCCCTGCGTAACTTCAACTTTATCACTGATTCTTGAACATTATTGTCAAGAATCTGCTGATACTGAGTGGAATCCATGTGTCCCTCAACTTTAACAAGATTCCCGGTGCCGGCATTGGCTTCACAGCCCCAAAGCATGATGGAACCTCCACCAAATTTTACTGTGGGTAGCAAGTGTTTTTCTTGGAATGCTGTGTTTTTTTGCCGCCATGCATAACGCCTTTTTGTATGACCAAACAACTCAATCTTGATTTCATCAGTCCACAGGACCTTCTTCCAAAAAGAAATTAGCTTCTCCAAATGTGCTTTTGCATACCTCAGCCGACTGTTTGTGGCGTGCTTGCAGAAACGGCTTCTTTCGCATCACTCTCCCATACAGCTTCTCCTTGTGCAAAGTGCATTTGTATAGTTGACCGATGCACAGTGACACCATCTGCAGCAAGTTGATGCTGCAGCTCTCTGGAGGTGGTCTGAGGATTGTCCTTGACTGATCTTACCATTCTTCTGCTCTGCCTTTCTGATGTTTTTCTTGGCCTGCCACTTCTGGCCTTAACAAGAACTGTCCCTGTGTTCTTCCATTTCCTTACTATGTTCCTCACAGTGGAAACTGACAGGTTAAATCTCTGAGACAGCTTTTTGTATCCTTCCCCTGAACAACTATGTTGAATAATCTTTGTTTTCAGATCATTTGACAGTTGTTTTGAGGAGCCCATGATGCCACTCTTCAGAGGAGATTCAAACAGGAGAACAACTTGCAAGTGGCCACTTTAAGTAGCTTTTCTCATGATAGCATACACCTGGCTATGAAGTTCAAAGCTCAATGAGGTTACAAAACCAAAAAAAGTGCTTTAGTAAGTCTGTAAAAAGTAGGTAGGAGTATTTAAAACAAGAAAATGATAAGGGTGCCCATACTTATGCACCTGTCAAATTTTGTTTGAATGCAGATTGCACATTTTCTGTTAGTACAATAAACCTCATTTCAAGACAGAAACATTACTGTGTCCAACAGTTATTATATATATCAAACTGAAATAGCTGTTGCAAAAACACCAATTTTTATAAAACATTAAGATTAATAGGGGTGCCCAAACTTTTTCATATAACTGTATTTTAATAGTGAACTATATTACTTATTTTTTTTAGATGGAGGAGGAGGATACCAGGGAACTTTTGCTTCCCAACTGGCAAGGAAGTGGGACTATGGGTCTCACCCTTGACCAAAATGAAGGAGGAGTTTTCGTTAAACAGCTCGTACAGAATTCGCCAGCTGCCAAGACAGGAGTTGTTCGAGAAGGTGAGTGCCTCCTAGGCTTTTATATTTCATTGCCATATATAATAGATATTTACCCCTCCTCGTCACATTAAACACCGCACCTCCTGGCTACCCATTTGCCATTTTGCTAATATTAGAGTCTATGGATGCTATATTAACACCATGGTTCATATAGAAGAAAGCTGATCTGCCTCCCCATGAGATTGGAGGCATGAAGAAATAAGGGGGGGCCCCGTAAATTTTAAGACCACCAACCTGGAGGTTGTTTTAGACCTGTCCCATGTGCATGAGACATTTAAAGGGTTATTACAGGTAGTATAAGTGACCACCTATCCACAGGATATGTGTAAACTAGCAAATTGGTGGCGGTCTGACCACTGAGCTCCACTCCGATCGCCAAAACATGGATCAAGTGTCCCCTACTTGAATGAAGTCATGGTAGTGCTATTCCTTGAATTTTAAAGGAATGACTGTTCAGAAAAAGCACAGGCGCTTGGTGCATTTTTGGCGTGACCAAACATTTTAAGTGCACCTTCCCACCTACTTGTTTTCACATCTACGTCTGTCGTTGTCTCGCTGTATAAAGTGGCTTTCTTGTCCGTGCAATAATTAGACAGTGACCCAAGAAAGCTCAACATAAACGTCTTTATTTTCAATACTTTTATTCTCCGGTACGTAGCTGGAACGTCCATATACATCCGCTGCTGTAAAATTCGTGGGTGCTTCATTGGCTTTTCTTCCTCTGACCTATGTGCAGGACTGGTCTGTGTGGGTCTGAACAGAGTCTCCTTCTCTGCTGCTTGCAAAACAAACATGGACACACCCAAACCTCAACTGGAAGTTTAAATGGGTTTCCTGGACTTGGACCACTCCCAAGACTTGGAGTGGAGGGAGAGATCCGCCCCACTGCCATCCTGCAAATCTCTCCAAAAATAAAAACCCAGGTCAGGTTTTCCTAAATCTGACTTGGTCAAATAGGTTGACCAAGTCCACACACTTTTATTTTTCATTGTAACCACAGTTGTGGCTGTTTAAGGTGCATCTAAATGTTTGGTCACACCAAGGGTGCCCTGAGTACCTGTAGTTTTTCTGTGCTCACAGGCTTCCTTTAATTGCGTGGCAACATCTCTTTTGAAACGGTAGACACGAGTCTCCTGTTCTGGAGATTGGTTGAGTTCTCTTAAGTCAGATCTTGACCAATATTGTAATTCTCAGAAGTGATCTCTTGTTTTAACACGAATACCCCTTTAAACAAATGGAAATTCAGTTTTAATCATGGAATAGGCACGTGTTTGGTGCACATTGACTTTAGTATGAAGCCAATATTCTGCCATTTGTCAGTGATTATAACGGCCTAATAATATGCAGTCTTTTAGCCCTGATTGCAAAAGGATTGGGCTCCATGAACCATTTTTGGCACAGTTTTTGAATGTGTATTTTTTTGTCAAATCTGGGACTGGATTCAAAACTGAGAGGGAGAATAAGGGTATGTGCACACGATGCAGAAATGCTCAGGATTTTTTCCTGAGCGTTTCTGCATCTCTCTGGCAGGAAAAAACGCATGCAGATTGTACATGCGGTTTCCTGCCAGGGACATGCGGAAATGAAGCGGTCTT
The DNA here is from genome assembly GCF_046119375.1 of Phyllobates terribilis. Lineage (NCBI taxonomy): Eukaryota > Metazoa > Chordata > Amphibia > Anura > Dendrobatidae > Phyllobates > Phyllobates terribilis. The sequence goes on from NW_027362773.1 coordinate 114,951,787, forward strand.
CACTTTCATTTCCGCATGCAGGTTGACAAGCGCTTCCCAAGCGATTTTAGCATCACTTGGAAAGTGCTTGTCAACTTCACACTATATAAATCCATGCAACCGGCATGGATTTATATAGTGTGTGAATGTCAAAAAAGAAAAAAGAAATATATACTTTACCCTCTGATGGCCCCCGGTGTCCGGCTTCGCTCGGTCCCGGCTGCCGGCAGTGAAGACTTTAGGACCTTCCGACGTCAGCGTCACGTGACCCGTCACATGACTCTGACGTCAGCGAAGGTCCTTCTTCATTCAACCGCGAAGTGCCGCGAACCAAGCAGGAGTGCTGCGTGGGCCGTCAGAAGGTGAGAATATATATATATTTTTTATTTTATTCTTTTTTTTTTTTAATGGTACCTGGGTCTGGATGAGAGTCCTCTCATCCACACCCGGGTACCATCCGCACATTAGACCGCATGAAAAGCGCATCAACATATACAGTGATGCGGATTCCATGCGGTCTAATGCAAGTCAATGGCGGCAAAAGAGCAACGTTTCCGCAAAATTAATTGACATGCTGCGGATTTTTGACCGCAGCGTTTACGCTGCGGAAAAATCCGCATCATGGGCACAGCACATGCGGATTTCAATTGGGGAACATTGCTGCCCTTCTACCATGTGTTTTTCATGCGTTTCTGCGGCGTTTACGCAACTGCAAAAACGCCGCGGAAACGCATGAAAAACGCATCGTGTGAACTCAGCCTAAGTCATTCCTTTTTATACGTTTCCTTTTATGATATAATTATTGCATATGTTGAGGGAAACAAATCACAAATGTGATACTGTGAGAAAAAAGCACTTTTAACTGTTAAGTCTCATACTCAAATACTAAGGATATGTGCACATGATGTCTTCTTGGATGCCGGCTCACCTGCATAGACTTTCTGGAAGTGTTGTGTTTGACTGTCCTCTACTCCTTTTGGGTGTCTTTTGCCGCGGGTTCGCAAAAAAAGATGGCATACATGCACAGCAATTCTTTCTGACATTGCGGTGTATATATCAGGGGCGTACTTAGAAATCATGGGGCCCCGTAGCAGAAGTTCTAATTGCCCCCCCGCAAAAAAATAATAATAATAATTGTCGGGGTCACAGAAGAGCAGATCTCACAACTTTCTGGCCTTTACATAGTAATTTTCCTCCTGCTGAAGTCCCAGATTCCTCTTTTGTTGCCATGATGGCAACAAAAGTGCCCCCCAAACACAGTATGATTCCCCCATGCATATGATACATGTGACGCACCCCTGGACCTGTGTCGCACAGCGTTGCGCATGCAGGAGCTTACCCGGAGCCGGATCTGTTGAGGGTTGTAGTCTCGTGGCGGTGACCCGGTCCGTGCCCAGGGAGTCAGACTAAGTGGCGTTGTATTAGCGGTAGGTGTTGGACGACTACGCCACCCGTTGAATGCAGCGAAGGAGCTGCCGCTGCAGGGCAGACCGCTGAGGCCGGTGGTAGGATTGTGCAGCGTGATAGTATCACCCCCAACGGGAGGGGTATGGCCTCAGGGCAGCCGACGTGGATGATGGGGGAGCAGGAATCACTCAGAGACGATGCGGTGTAGTTCAGGGTCTTTACTGGTGATAAAGATAGACCCTCCCGGAGTACTGGCTAGCGATCGGGGCCTGGTCAGTCCTTGAGCAGATGGGATCTCCCCTGGCCAGGCGGAGTTGTAGGCCTCCCAAACTGACTGTACTCTTCTGGCTACCTTGCTAGAGGCGGGTATAAGTAGCCCACGTCCCTGAGTGTACCGTGTGGTGCTCACCCGTATGGCCGGTGACTCGGGGCCTTCTAGTGGCGTCCGCTCCACGACGGCGGTGCTGGTCCCACGCGTGTGACCGTGCCTTCGGGTTTCTTGGCCAGAGGACCTGAAATCCCCTGCCGGGCGGTTTCTGCTGCTGGGTAAAGATTAGTCCCCACAGCCTCGGACTCCGGGTCCGGTGATAGCTTCCCAGTCAGGGCGAGCTCTGCAGCTGCCAGCCCCTGACTCTTTATAGCACTGCTCCCACAGAGCTCCTGATGTTCCTTTCCTATATCTGCTTCTCTTCTCTGTCTCTACTTCTTCTCTACACTAACCCTGCCTCAGCCCTAGGTTTATATAGGGGAAGTTCTTCCCCTCCCAGGACTGGGCAGGAGGTGTGGCATGCATAGGATCCCTGACCAAGAGACCTCCCACCTGCTCTCAGACATAACATTGCTGTTACTGTGGAAACCAGACCCCTGGGGTGCCACACATGCACAGTATAATGACCCTACTGTACCCCACCTCAACTCTCAAGGCAAAGTATGGGGACCCCAATACAGTGTGATTCCCCCAACTGTGACCCCCACACAGCCCTCCATACAGTATAATGGGCCTACATACAGTATAATGACCATACACTAGCCCTCCAAAGAGCATAATGGCCCTCACACAGCCCTGCAAACAAAGTTTCACACTGTATAATTGCTTGCATACAGTATAATGCCCCCCCCCACATACTGCCTCCCATAATCTTCCACATAGTATAATGTGCCCCCCATAATCTTCCATACAATAAAAAGCAACCCCCCCATGGTCCTCTGTACAGTACAATGCGCACCCCCCTCTCATGGTCCTCTGTACAATACAATGCGCACCCCCCCCCATGGTCCTCTGTACAGTACAATGCGCATACCCTCCCCATGGTCCTCTGTACAGTATGATGTGCCCCCCCTCCCCCCAACAAAGCGAAAACTCTCCAAATCCTCCTCAGAAATTTAAAACTCTTAAAAAAAAAAGTGTTTTTTTTCTCCAAAAACCTCAGCGAAAAGATTGTGAACATACCTTTTAGAATGCATAGTGTGTATTTGCATTTGAGTTTTTTTTGTCAATAACTTTAAATGCAACCTGTCATGTCATTTGTATCAGTTAAACTGTCCCCAGGTTGTTGTTGTTAGTGATGCAATGTGCATCACTTAGATGCTTTTTTCCATGATAATCACTGCTATAGTAATTTGCCAAAAGCACTTTATATACTTATAACTTACTTGCTCATTCAGTCAGGGGTGTTCTTTACTGTATTTAGTCATGCTGGTTACTGCCCACTCAATTTGAATTGTAATTCTGCGCTTGTGAACTTTTCAGCTTGATTAGGGTGTTTGTGACATTGTGCAGTGGCAGGCATTGTGTAAGGTAGTGATCTGCACTTGCGCGTGGGCCGTGTCGCTCCCCCGCGCGTGGGCCGTGTCGCTCCCCCGCGCGTGGGCCGTGTCGCTCCCCCGCGCGTGGGCCGTGTCGCTCCCCCGCGCGTGGGCCGTGTCGCTCCCCCGCGCGTGGGCCGTGTCGCTCCCCCGCGCGTGGGCCGTGTCGCTCCCCCGCGCGTGGGCCGTGTCGCTCCCCCGCGCGTGGGCCGTGTCGCTCCCCCGCGCGTGGGCCGTGTCGCTCCCCCGCGCGTGGGCCGTGTCGCTCCCCCGCGCGTGGGCCGTGTCGCTCCCCCGCGCGTGGGCCGTGTCGCTCCCCCGCGCAAAGAACAGCCCTATGACTGAATGAGCAAGTAAGTTATAAGTATATAAAGTGCTTTTGGCAAATTACTATAGCAGTGATTATCATGGAAAAAGCATCTAAGTGATGCACATTGCATCACTAACAACAACAACCTGGGGACAGTTTAACTTATACAAATAACATGATAGGTTCCATTAAAAAAAAAAAAGTTCAAAAACCACAAGATTTGATTTGGAAAGTTGTTGGGTTTTGTCTCCAAAACACAGCACAAAATCTATCTGAACAAATTATTATTATTATTATTGAAAAAAAATGTAAAAAAAGTTGGTCAAAAACTGTTTTCTAGTGGAAACCACTTCAGTAAACACTCTATGCTTTGAGGAGCTTTTGGAAGTTTGTTTCCAGAAGCGGTTTCCACTAGAAAACTTGTTTTTGAAGTCCTAAAAAAAAAAAAAAAAAAAGTTTATTTTGAAGTCTTTTGATTGGACAGTGCCTTTCTTAGAGCATTTTTTTAGAAGATACTTAAAAAAAAAAAAAAAAAAAAAATTTCCCGCCACTCATTTTTCAAACCTTTCAGCAGGAAAAAGTGCTGAAAAGACTGGGTATATGGCCATCAAAATTGCTTTATGGCTTTACAACATAGAAAAGCATTTTCTGGAGCAGAGACACTTTTAGATAAAAAATGCTCAAACCCTGTGCACATACCCCAGCTTTGCCTAAAAACTTATAAAAGGTCACTTGGAAGAAAATTCCTTCTGTGTAATTAATATGTTGCATTTATGTTTAGGTGATCAGATTGTAGGTGCGACTGTCTACTTTGACAACATGTCATCAGAAGATATTGAAAAGCTTCTGGCTAACGTAGGGCAACACACTGTGGGCCTCAAACTACAGAGAAAAGGGGACCGATCCCCTCTGCCTGGTGTGACCTACTCGCATGATGTCTTCAGCCTGAAAAGTCCTGATGTTGTTCTGGTAAGTGATCTCTGAATATTGGGAAGAAAATGTGTTTGTGGTTTTTGTTCTTGTATTTTTTTTTTAATAAAAGCACAGTTCCTTGAAAAACAATTAAAATAAGGAGCCTTAAACCTTGCCTTTATTATAAAAGACCAAAATCAGAATTAAATATTCCAAATATGCAGTACCTATGACTACAGTGTCAAAAGGGGGAGCGGTGGCCCACCATTCAAATTGGGCTCCACTGTTTAGCTACATGCAAAAATAACCTGACCCTAGTACACAAATTTACTTAAGCTTCTATATATTAAAATGGGTCATTTGCCTTTTATAAATTATGCCTTTTTTATACATATTGAATAAAGTGTTTTAGCACTGCTGCTCATAAATGGTGCTTCACAGGGGCCCACCGGGAGATTCACCTACTCCCCTGTGGTCCAGTCCGAGCCTGTGTTGTTAGTGCTGGTTTTGCCTAAAGAAATTTTGGTCCTCATTACAGTTTAGCACTTTGAATCCTTCATGTTTAGTTGGAGCTGAGGCACAGTTCAGCCACCCACATCTCCCATGTTCGGTATATCACATTTTTCATCAGAAATTGTTTATATGGGTGAAGAACCCACCTAAATGGTTTTGCATGCATGTGTGTCAAAACTTTCTTTTATTAGTTAGTCCATTAAATAACCTATGTATTTTTTTCCAGAGTGGAGATGATGAAGAGTACAGACGAATTTACACCAAAAAAATTAAGCCGCGTCTGAAGTCTGATGAGAGTCTAGAACCAGAGACCCAGACAAGGACCATCACTGTTACCAGGAAAGTCACTGCTTATACTGTGGATGTGACAGGAGCAAAAGACTCAAAAGAGATTGATATAAGTAGCCCTGAATACAAAATCAAAATTCCACGTCATGAAATAACAGAGATTTCAAAATCCAGTGTGGAGACAGAAGAAGGTAAAACCATGATTAGAATTCCTGGTATGGATGTGTCTGGGAAAAGCTTGCAGACAAGCGGAGAATACAGTTTCTCCATGCCAGGAGATTCTTCAACTGTTCACACCAGCACTGTGAGATATAAAGGACAGGGTGGTGCACAGTTTGAGTTTCCAGAAGGTGAAAATGTTGCTGATTTTCAAGTTAGTAGACAAGCATCTGCTGGTATGCATGCGCCTGATATAAGTGTTTCTGGACCAAAGTTCCAGAGTTATGAAAAGAAAATTGATGTCAAAATGTCCAGATTTGGAGGAGAACACGAAATTGGTTTTAAAGGACCTGATGGTCTGAAAAGTGGAAGCTCAACCACAAGTGTTCGAATACCTGAAACAGACATCAACATTTCCTCTACACAGTCCCAGTTTATTAATATCACTGGAGATGGAGATATTCAAAGACAAAAAATAAATCTATACGGTCAGGATGAAAGTGGTAGGTCAGGAGAAATAGTGCTGCCAGGTGCGGACATTAAGATGCCAAAAGTTGGATATGTGGGACCAAAAATAGACAGTGAATTCAAGCTCATTCAGTCTAGTCATGATGGATTTGGTACTGCTGGTGCTCATGTGGACATCACCCCAGGCTTTGAAGGAAAATCGAAAACTTCAAAAGTAACCTTAACAGGACAGAATGTGGATTTCAAAGGAGCTGATATAGAGCTTGAAAACTCTGCGGGGAAGATCAACATACCCTCGTTTAAAATGCCAAAATTTGGTTCATCAGAAACAAATGAAGGGATCGCTCAATCTGACTTAAAACTTAAAGGATCAACTTTACTTGAGGGTAAAAGTGAGACATGGGGTGTTAATGTACCCAAAATTTCTATGCCTAATGTAAGTATAGATACTGAAAAGTCTAGTAGGAGGATGGAGACTGGGATTTCAGGTATTGAACTTGAACATGATTTAAAACTTGGTGGTAAAATTCCAGAGGTTAACATTGTGTCTAAAGATGTGGGAATTAAAGGTTCGAAAGTTTCCATTGAGGGTCAGCAGAGAAATGTAGAATTCACAGATGTCGAAGGCATAGAAGGAGGGCTGAAAATGCCAACATTTAATTTGACTAAATTTGGGGTGTCAGAATCAAGATCAGAAGGAGGAATTAATCTGTCAGGCCCTCAAGCCAATATTGAAGGTCAAGGTGCCATCCATGTGAAAGGTCCCAATGTTGAAGGAGGTCATCTTTCTAAGCAATCTATTAGTGTCTCTTTGCCAAAAATATCTGAAGGAATAGATATTTCAAAGCCAAAAGTAAACATTACAGGTCCCACAGTTCACATGGAAGGCACAGATATAAATGTTGGTGGACAAGTTGAGGGTGTAAAATTTAAAGTGCCATCAGCACAACTCCCAAAGTCTGAAACTGATTTCAAAGGCCCTACAGTAGAAAGGAATTTGGAAGGTCTCAGTTACGGTATTCAAATGCCAAAAGTTGACATTGTAGCACCAAAAATTGATTTGGATGCACCAGAAGGTAAACTAAGTATGCCAAAATTCAAAATGCCAAAGTTTGGAATTTCTGAGTCAAACTTGGAAGGTCCACATGTTGATGTAAACCTACCCAAAGGTGATGCCAGTACCATTAATACGAATATGACTGTTGGTGGGGCTAAATTTAATACACAGTCTGTAAATGTCAGCTTATCAAAAGTGGCTGAGGTTGATCTCAGCCTTAAGGGTCCTAAGGTGGATGGAGAGATGAAAGCTCCTTCATTTGACATAAAAAGTCCAAAAGTTGACCTAAAAGCTGCAGATATTGATTTTGATCTGAAAGGACCTAAGGTTTCTGGTGATCGAAGAGGTCCACAACTAGCAGTAGAGGGTCCAGAGGTTGACCTGGAAGCACCCGATATTAGTCTTGGAGGTTTGGAGGGAAAATTTCAAATGCCCAAATTCAAAATGCCTAAATTTGAAATTTCTAAGACAAAGGTAGAAAAACCAGATGTAGATGCAGGTCTCTCCACAGGAAAAATTGATATAGCAGGCCCAAATATAGATTTTGCTGGTCCTGTGGTGAACATTGATCAAAAATCAACAAATGTAAAATTACCAAAAGTATCTGCACCTGAAGTTGACCTTGATATCAAAGGCCCTAAATTTGAAGGTGATGTGAAAGGTCTTAAAATTGATATTAAAGCCCCAGACATTGACCTTCTGACTCCAGATGTAAATGTGGATGGAAAAGTGAAAGGCCCAAAACTCAAGATGCCTTCCGTAAATCTTCCGAAAATGTCCATGCCCGATTTTGATGTTAATTTAAAAGGTCCTAAAGTTGGAGGAGATCTAAAAGGCCCTAAAGTTGACATACGCACACCAGAGGTAGACCTTGAAGCACCAAATGTAGACCTTGAGGAGAAAGTGAAAGGTCCAAAATTCAAGATGCCTTCCGTAAATCTTCCAAAAGTGTCTTTGCCTGATTTTGACGTTAATTTAAAAGGTCCTAAAGTTGGAGGAGATTTGAAAGGTGACATTAAGTGCCCAGATTTAGATGTTAAGCCTCCAGAAGTTGAGTTAGAAGCACCGGATATCAATCTAAAAGGTGCTGAAGGAAAGCTTAAGATGCCAAAATTTAAAATGCCCAAGTTTGGTTTGTCTGGTTCCAAAGGTGAAGGTAGTTTAAAAGGTCCTGAAATTGACATTAACATACCAGAAGTTCAAATTGATCCTCAAAATGTTGATTTGGAGGGAAATACTAAAGTTAAAGCACCCAAATTTCATATGCCAAAATTTGGCTTTTCTGGTTTTAAAACAGAAGGTCCAGAAGTTAAACTGCCTAAAGGTGACATTGAGTTAAGTGGTCCTAATGTAGATGCTGGTATTTCAGTACCAAAAATTGAAAGAGAAGTAAGTGTGGATGCAAATGTTGAGGCACCAGAAGTGGATATACATGGACCCGAGGGTAAAATAAAAGGTCCAAAATTTAAGATGCCATCAATGAATATTAATATGCCAAAAGTTTCCATGCCTGATGTTGATTTAAATTTGAAAGGTCCCAAATGGAAAGGGGGTGCCGATATTTTAGGCCCTAAAATAGAAGGTCCGGAATTGGATATTAAAACTGATTTGAAGGCACCTGAAATGGATATTGAATCTCCTGATGTAAATATTGAAGGCAAAGTGAAAGGTCCAAAATTTAAGATGCCCTCAGTAAATCTTCCAAAAATGTCATTGCCAGATGTTGATTTGAATCTAAAAGGTCCTAAGTTGGAAGGAGATGTGAAAGGACCTAAAGTTGACATTAAGGCACCTGAAGTAAATCTAGAAGCCCCACATCTAGATATTGAAGGGAAGGTTAAAGGTTCAAAGTTTAAGATGCCATCAATGAATCTTCCAGATGTCTCTATGCCTCATATTGATTTGAATTTGAAGGGCCCAAATTGGAAAGGAAGTGCTGAAGGATCTTTGCCTAAAATAGAAGGCGAGTTAGAGGGGTGTAATGTTGACATAAAGTTACCAGAGATTGATATTGGAGCTCCAGGTTTGGAGATTGAAGGTCCAGAAGGAAAACTGAAAATGCCTAAATTTAAAATGCCAAAATTTGGCTTTTCAGGGCCAAATGGTGAAGGTCCTGAATGTGACATTAGTCTTCCAAAGGCTGACCTTGACCTGACTGGGCCAGATGTAGATGTTGAAACTCCTGAAGTTAAGGTGAAGGGTTCTAAATTTAAGATGCCTTCTATGAATTTTAATCTACCGAAAATGTCTAAGCCTGAAATTGATCTGAGCATGAAAGGTCCCACGATTGAAGGAGATTTAAAAGGCCCTAATATTGACATTAAAGCTCCCGATGTTGATCTTGAAGCTTGTGATATAGATATTGATGGTAAAGTAAAAGGGCCAAAATTCAAAATGCCATCAGTATCCCTACCAAAAATGTCTATGCCAGATTTTGACATTAATTTAAAGGGCTCTAAGCTGGAAGGAGATATCCAAGGTTCTAAAGTTGACGTAAAGGGACCCGAGGTTGACCTTAATGCTCCTGAAGTAGATATGGATGGGAAAATAAAAGGCCCCAAATTTAAGACGCCTTCAGTTAATTTTCCAAAAGTGTCTATGCCTGATGTTGATTTGAATATGAAAGGCCCAAATTGGAAAGGAGGGGCAGATGTTTCCTTACCCAAAGTTGAAGGTGAGATAGAGGGACCTAATGTTAGCTTAAAGGGCCCAGAGTTTGATGTAGGTGTTGATGTAGAAGGTTCAGATGGAAGAGTGAAAATTCCCAAATTTAAAATGCCAAAGTTTGGATTTTCAGAACCCAGTGGAGAATCTACTGGATTAGATGTTAATATTCCTAAAGCTGACCTTGATTTATCTGGACCAGAATTAGATGTTGCTGTCCCTGACATTAAAGGAAAAGGCTCCAAATTTAAAATGCCATCAATGAATTTTAATCTACCCAAAATTTCTAAGCCAGACTTTAGTATGAAAGGCCCCAAGATAGGAGGAGATGTAAAAGGCCCTAAAGTTGATATTAAGGCACCAGATGTAGACCTTGAAGGACCAGATGTAGATCTAGATCTTGATGGCAAAGTAAAAGGCCCAAAATTCAAGATGCCTTCTGTAAATCTTCCAAAAATGTCCATGCCTGATTTTGACATTAATCTAAAAGGTCCTAAAGTTGAAGGAGATCTGAAAGGCCCCAAGGTTGACCTAAAAGGACCAGAAGTAGATCTTGAAGCACCAGATGTAGATCTTGATGGCAGAGTGAAAGGCTCAAAATTCAAAATGCCTTCCATCAATCTTCCAAAAATGTCACTACCTGATGTTGACTTAAATTTGAGAGGCCCTAAGTTAGAAGGTGACATTAAAGGTCCCAAGGTTGATATTAAGGCACCAGATGTAGATCTTGAAGGGCCAGATGTAGATCTAGATCTTGATGGCAAAGTAAAAGGCCCAAAATTCAAGATGCCTTCTGTAAATCTTCCAAAAATGTCCATGCCTGATTTAAATTTGAAAGGCTCCAAGATAGGAGGAGATATAAAAGGCCCCAAAGTTGACATTAAGGCACCACATGTAGAACTTGAAGGGCCAGATGTAGATCTAGATCTTGATGGCAAAGTAAAAGGCCCAAAATTCAAGATGCCTTCTGTAAATCTTCCAAAAATGTCCATGCCTGATTTTGATTTAAATTTGAAAGGTCCCAAGATAGGAGATGTAAAAGGCCCCAAAGTTGACATTAAGGCACCAGATGTAGACCTTGAAGGGCCAGATGTAGATCTAGATCTTGATGGCAAAGTGAAAGGGCCAAAATTCAAGATGCCTTCTGTAAATCTTCCAAAAATGTCCATGCCTGATTTAAATTTGAAAGGCTCCAAGATAGGAGGAGATATAAAAGGCCCCAAAGTTGACATTAAGGCACCAGATGTAGACCTTGAAGGGCCAGATGTAGATCTAGATCTTGATGGCAAAGTAAAAGGCCCAAAATTCAAGATGCCTTCTGTAAATCTTCCAAAAATGTCCATGCCTGATTTTGATTTAAATTTGAAAGGTCCCAAGATAGGAGGAGATGTAAAAGGCCCCAAAGTTGACATTAAGGCACCAGATGTAGACCTTGAAGGGCCAGATGTAGATCTAGATCTTGATGGCAAAGTAAAAGGCCCAAAATTCAAGATGCCTTCGGTAAATCTTCCAAAAATGTCCATGCCTGATTTTGACATTAATCTAAAAGGTCCTAAAGTTGAAGGAGATCTGAAAGGCCCCAAGGTTGATCTAAAAGGACCAGAAGTAGACCTTGAAGCACCAGATTTAGATCTTGGTGGCAAAGTAAAAGGCCCAAAATTCAAGATGCCTTCTGTAAATCTTCCAAAAATGTCCATGCCTGATTTTGATTTAAATTTGAAAGGCCCCAAGATAGGAGGAGATGTAAAAGGCCCCAAAGTTGACATTAAGGCACCAGATGTAGACCTTGAAGGGCCAGATGTAGATCTAGATCTTGATGGCAAAGTAAAAGGGCCAAAATTCAAGATGCCTTCTGTAAATCTTCCAAAAATGTCCATGCCTGATTTTGATTTAAATTTGAAAGGTCCCAAGATAGGAGGAGATGTAAAAGGCCCCAAAGTTGACATTAAGGCACCAGATGTAGACCTTGAAGGGCCAGATGTAGATCTAGATCTTGATGGCAAAGTAAAAGGCCCAAAATTCAAGATGCCTTCTGTAAATCTTCCAAAAATGTCCATGCCTGATTTTGATTTAAATTTGAAAGGCCCCAAGATAGGAGGAGATATAAAAGGCCCCAAAGTTGACATTAAGGCACCAGATGTAGACCTTGAAGGGCCAGATGTAGATCTAGACCTTGATGGCAAAGTAAAAGGGCCAAAATTCAAGATGCCTTCTGTAAATCTTCCAAAAATGTCCATGCCTGATTTTGATTTAAATTTGAAAGGCCCCAAGATAGGAGGAGATGTAAAAGGCCCCAAAGTTGACATTAAGGCACCAGATGTAGACCTTGAAGGGCCAGATGTAGATCTAGATCTTGATGGCAAAGTAAAAGGGCCAAAATTCAAGATGCCTTCTGTAAATCTTCCAAAAATGTCCATGCCTGATTTTGATTTAAATTTGAAAGGCCCCAAGATAGGAGGAGATATAAAAGGCCCCAAAGTTGACATTAAGGCACCAGATGTAGACCTTGAAGGGCCAGATGTAGATCTAGATCTTGATGGCAAAGTAAAAGGGCCAAAATTCAAGATGCCTTCTGTAAATCTTCCAAAAATGTCCATGCCTGATTTTGATTTAAATTTGAAAGGCCCCAAGATAGGAGGAGATGTAAAAGGCCACAAAGTTGACATTAAGGCACCAGATGTAGACCTTGAAGGGCCAGATGTAGATCTAGATCTTGATGGCAAAGTAAAAGGGCCAAAATTCAAGATGCCTTCTGTAAATCTTCCAAAAATGTCCATGCCTGATTTTGATTTAAATTTGAAAGGCCCCAAGATAGGAGGAGATATAAAAGGCCCCAAAGTTGACATTAAGGCACAAGATGTAGACCTTGAAGGGCCAGATGTAGATCTAGATCTTGATGGCAAAGTAAAAGGGCCAAAATTCAAGATGCCTTCTGTAAATCTTCCAAAAATGTCCATGCCTGATTTAAATTTGAAAGGCCCCAAGATAGGAGGAGATATAAAAGGCCCCAAAGTTGACATTAAGGCACCAGATGTAGACCTTGAAGGGCCAGATGTAGATCTAGATCTTGATGGCAAGGTAAAAGGCCCAAAATTCAAGATGCCTTCTGTAAATCTTCCAAAAATGTCCATGCCTGATTTTGATTTAAATTTGAAAGGCCCCAAGATAGGAGGAGATATAAAAGGCCCCAAAGTTGACATTAAGGCACCAGATGTAGACCTTGAAGGGCCAGATGTAGATCTAGATCTTGATGGCAAAGTAAAAGGGCCAAAATTCAAGATGCCTTCTGTAAATCTTCCAAAAATGTCCATGCCTGATTTAAATTTGAAAGGCCCCAAGATAGGAGGAGATATAAAAGGCCCCAAAGTTGACATTAAGGCACCAGATGTAGACCTTGAAGGGCCAGATGTAGATCTAGATCTTGATGGTAAGGTAAAAGGCCCAAAATTCAAGATGCCTTCTGTAAATCTTCCAAAAATGTCCATGCCTGATTTTGATTTAAATTTGAAAGGCCCCAAGATAGGAGGAGATATAAAAGGCCCCAAAGTTGACATTAAGGCACCAGATGTAGACCTTGAAGGGCCAGATGTAGATCTAGATCTTGATGGCAAAGTAAAAGGGCCAAAATTCAAGATGCCTTCTGTAAATCTTCCAAAAATGTCCATGCCTGATTTAAATTTGAAAGGCCCCAAGATAGGAGGAGATATAAAAGGCCCCAAAGTTGACATTAAGGCACCAGATGTAGACCTTGAAGGGCCAGATGTAGATCTAGATCTTGATGGCAAGGTAAAAGGCCCAAAATTCAAGATGCCTTCTGTAAATCTTCCAAAAATGTCCATGCCTGATTTTGATTTAAATTTGAAAGGCCCCAAGATAGGAGGAGATGTAAAAGGCCCCAAAGTTGACATTAAGGCACCAGATGTAGACCTTGAAGGGCCAGATGTAGATCTAGATCTTGATGGCAAAGTAAAAGGCCCAAAATTCAAGATGCCTTCCATCAATCTTCCAAAAATGTCACTACCTGATGTTGACTTAAATTTGAGAGGCCCTAAGTTAGAAGGTGATGTTAAAGGCCCCAGGGTTGATATTAATGCACCTGAAGTAGACCTAGAAGTACCAGATGTAGATCTTGATGGCAAAATTAAAGGCCCAAAATTCAAGATGCCTTCCGTCAATCTTCCAAAAATGACCATGCCTGATTTCGATTTAAATTTGAAAGGACCCAAGATAGAAGGGGATGTGAAGGGTCCTAATGTGGACATTAAAACACCAGAAGTAGACCTTGAACTACCCAGTGGTAATATAGAAGGACCTGAAGGGAAATTAAAAATGCCAAAATTCAAAATGCCAAAATTTGGGTTTTCTGGCCTCTCAGCAGAGGGACCTGGTATAGATGTTGACTTGTCCAGCCCAAAAGTGAATTTAAAAACTCCAGAGATAGGAGGCGAAATCCCTGAAGGAAAAGTTAAAGGTCCCAAAATTAAAATGCCATCAGTAAACTTAAATCTGCCACATGTTTCTATGCCTGATATAGATCTGAATGTAAAAGGTCCCAAATTAAAAGGGGGACTAGATGGACCCGATGCAAAGATTGAAGCAGATTTAAAAGATCCAAAGATAGAAATTAAAAGCCCTGGTTTAGAGATTCCAAGCCCTTCATTTTCTGCTGAATTACCTGAGGGTAAAGTTAAAGGGTCTAAATTTAAGTTGCCGTCATGGGGATTTTCAAAACCAAGTGTATCCATGCCTGATGTAGATCTTAATCTGAAAGGGCCAAAAGTTAAAGGTGACCTAGATGTTACAGCAAAGGGAGGAAGTCTCAAAGGCTCAGAATTGGGAGTTGGGTTACCTGAAGTAGACCTTGATGTACCTGAGGCAAAAGTTAAAAAATCCAAATTTAGACTTCCAAAATTTAACTTTTCAGGTAGTAAATCAGGAAGTGTTGACATAAAGGTTCCAAAAACTGACATTGACGTTCGAGGACCAGACGTGGAAATTCCTAATTTGGAAGCAAAGGGAAAATCTCCAAAATTTAAAATGCCATCATTAAATATAACAAGCCCTAAAGTTTCAGTACCAGATGTAGAATTAAATTTGAAAGGACCTAAATTTGAAGGAGATTTGAAAGGGCCTAAAGTTGACATAAACAGCCCTGATGTGGAGCCACCAGATCTAGATATTGATGGAAAAGTTAAAGGTCCCAAATTTAAGATGCCATCAATGCAGCTTCCAAAAATGTCCATGCCTGATGTTGATCTAAATCTGAAAGGTCCTAAACTTGAAGGAGGTTTAAAAGGTCCCAATATTGATGTTAAGGGTCCGAAGTTGGATCTGGAAGGACTGGACATTGAATTAGAGACACCAGATGTCAATTTGAAAGGCCCAGAAGGAAAGTCTAAAATGCCCAAATTTAAAATGCCGAAATTTGGTATATCTGGGCAAAAAATGGAAGGACTAGATATAGATGCTAGCTTACCCAAAGGAGAAGTTACTATTTCTGGTCCCAATGTCGATATAAAAGAACCTGAGATTGATATTGAGGGTCCAGAGGGAAAGCTGAAAGGTCCAAATTTTAAGATGCCATCAATGAATATCAATTTGCCAAAAGTATCCATGCCAGATTTTGACTTGAATCTGAAAGGTCCAAAAGTTGAGGGAGATTTAAAAGGACCCAAAGTTGATATCAAGGGTCCAGAAGTTGATCTTGACCCCCCAGAGATAGATGTTGATGGTAAAGTGAAAGGTCCCAAATTTAAGATGCCGTCAATGCACCTTCCAAAGATGTCCATGCCAGATTTTGACTTAAATCTGAAAGGTCCAAAAGTAGAGGGAGATTTAAAAGGACCCAAAGTTGATATCAAGGGTCCAGAAGTTGATCTTGACCCCCCAGAGATAGATGTTGATGGTAAAGTGAAAGGTCCCAAATTTAAGATGCCATCAATGCACCTTCCAAAGATGTCCATGCCAGATTTTGACTTAAATCTGAAAGGTCCAAAAGTAGAGGGAGATTTAAAAGGACCCAAAGTTGATATCAAGGGTCCAGAAGTTGATCTTGACCCCCCAGAGATAGATGTTGATGGTAAAGTGAAAGGTCCCAAATTTAAGATGCCATCAATGCACCTTCCAAAGATGTCCATGCCAGATTTTGACTTAAATCTGAAAGGTCCAAAAGTAGAGGGAGATTTAAAAGGACCCAAAGTTGATATCAAGGGTCCAGAAGTTGATCTTGACCCCCCAGAGATAGATGTTGATGGTAAAGTGAAAGGTCCCAAATTTAAGATGCCATCAATGCACCTTCCAAAGATGTCCATGCCAGATTTTGACTTAAATCTGAAAGGTCCAAAAGTAGAGGGAGATTTAAAAGGACCCAAAGTTGATATCAAGGGTCCAGAAGTTGATCTTGACCCCCCAGAGATAGATGTTGATGGTAAAGTGAAAGGTCCCAAATTTAAGATGCCATCAATGCACCTTCCAAAGATGTCCATGCCAGATTTTGACTTAAATCTGAAAGGTCCAAAAGTAGAGGGAGATTTAAAAGGACCCAAAGTTGATATCAAGGGTCCAGAAGTTGATCTTGACCCCCCAGAGATAGATGTTGATGGTAAAGTGAAAGGTCCCAAATTTAAGATGCCATCAATGCACCTTCCAAAGATGTCCATGCCAGATTTTGACTTAAATCTGAAAGGTCCAAAAGTAGAGGGAGATTTAAAAGGACCCAAAGTTGATATCAAGGGTCCAGAAGTTGATCTTGACTCCCCAGAGATAGATGTTGATGGTAAAGTGAAAGGTCCCAAATTTAAGATGCCATCAATGCACCTTCCAAAGATGTCCATGCCTGATGTTGATCTAAATCTGAAAGGTCCTAAACTTGAAGGAGGTTTGAAAGGTCCCAATATTGACATTAAAGGTCCTGAGTTGGATGTGGAAGGTCCAAACTTTGAAGTAGACACACCAGATGTTAATTTGAAAGGACCCGAAGGAAAGTTTAAAATACCCAAGTTTAAAATGCCCAGATTCGGTATATCAGGGCAAAAAATGGAAGGACTAGATATAGATGCAGATATTTCTGGTCCTGATGTAGATCTAAAAGCACCCGAGATTGATATTGAGGGCCCAGAGGGAAAGCTGAAGGGTCCAAATTTTAAGATGCCATCAATGAATATCAATTTGCCAAAAGTATCCATGCCTGATTTTGACTTGAATCTGAAAGGTCCAAAAGTAGAGGGAGATTTAAAAGGACCCAAAGTTGATATCAAGGGTCCAGAAGTTGATCTTGACCCCCCAGACATAGATGTTGATGGTAAAGTGAAAGGTCCCAAATTTAAGATGCCATCAATGCACCTTCCAAAGATGTCCATGCCTGATGTTGATCTAAATCTGAAAGGTCCTAAACTTGAAGGAGGTTTGAAAGGTCCCAAAGTTGATATCAAGGGTCCAGAAGTTGATCTTGACCCCCCAGAGATAGATGTTGATGGTAAAGTGAAAGGTCCCAAATTTAAGATGCCATCAATGCACCTTCCAAAGATGTCCATGCCTGATGTTGATCTAAATCTGAAAGGTCCTAAACTTGAAGGAGGTTTGAAAGGTCCCAATATTGACATTAAAGGTCCTGAGTTGGATGTGGAAGGTCCAAACTTTGAAGTAGACACACCAGATGTTAATTTGAAAGGACCCGAAGGAAAGTTTAAAATACCCAAGTTTAAAATGCCCAGATTCGGTATATCAGGGCAAAAAATGGAAGGACTAGATATAGATGCAGATATTTCTGGTCCTGATGTAGATCTAAAAGCACCCGAGATTGATATTGAGGGCCCAGAGGGAAAGCTGAAGGGTCCAAATTTTAAGATGCCATCAATGAATATCAATTTGCCAAAAGTATCCATGCCTGATTTTGACTTGAATCTGAAAGGTCCAAAAGTAGAGGGAGATTTAAAAGGACCCAAAGTTGATATCAAGGGTCCAGAAGTTGATCTTGACCCCCCAGACATAGATGTTGATGGTAAAGTAAAAGGTCCCAAATTTAAGATGCCATCAATGCACCTTCCAAAGATGTCCATGCCTGATGTTGATCTAAATCTGAAAGGTCCTAAACTTGAAGGAGGTTTGAAAGGTCCCAAAGTTGATATCAAGGGTCCAGAAGTTGATCTTGACCCCCCAGAGATAGATGTTGATGGTAAAGTGAAAGGTCCCAAATTTAAGATGCCATCAATGCACCTTCCAAAGATGTCCATGCCTGATGTTGATCTAAATCTGAAAGGTCCTAAACTTGAAGGAGGTTTGAAAGGTCCCAATATTGACATTAAAGGTCCTGAGTTGGATGTGGAAGGTCCAAACTTTGAAGTAGACACACCAGATGTTAATTTGAAAGGACCCGAAGGAAAGTTTAAAATACCCAAGTTTAAAATGCCCAGATTCGGTATATCAGGGCAAAAAATGGAAGGACTAGATATAGATGCAGATATTTCTGGTCCTGATGTAGATCTAAAAGCACCCGAGATTGATATTGAGGGCCCAGAGGGAAAGCTGAAGGGTCCAAATTTTAAGATGCCATCAATGAATATCAATTTGCCAAAAGTATCCATGCCTGATTTTGACTTGAATCTGAAAGGTCCAAAAGTAGAGGGAGATTTAAAAGGACCCAAAGTTGATATCAAGGGTCCAGAAGTTGATCTTGACCCCCCAGACATAGATGTTGATGGTAAAGTCAAAGGTCCCAAATTCAAGTTGCCATCAATGCAGCTTCCAAAAATGTCCATGCCAGATGTTGATCTAAATCTAAAAGGTCCTAAAGTTGAGGGAGATTTGAAAGGACCCAAAATTGACATAAAGGGCCCAGAAGTTGGCCTTGAGACACCAGAATTTGATGTTGATGGAAAGGTTAAAGGTTCCAAATTTAAACTGCCTTCAGTTCAGCTTCCAAAAATGTCTATGCCTGATGTTGATCTTAATCTGAAAGGTCCTAAACTTGAAGGAGACGTAAAAGGTCCCAATATTAACATTAAGGGTCCAGAATTGGATGCCGAGGCTCTAGATGTTGACTTGCAGGTACCAGATGTACATTTGAAAGGCTCAGAAGGAAAGCTTAAAATGCCTAAATTTAAGCTGCCCAAATTTGATATCTCTGGTCCAAAAGGAGGAGTGGATCTAGATATTAGCCCACCGAAAGGACATATGTCAGGAGATCTAGCCCTATCTAGTCCTAAGATAGAAGCATCAGTACCAGAAATGGAATTTGAGGGTCCTGATGGTAAAATTAAAGGATCTAAATTTAAGATACCTTCACTGAATCTACCAGACGTATCCATGCCAGAAATAGGTTTGAAAGGACCCAAAATAAAAGGGGATGGAGATTTTTCTGGTCCAAAACTAGGAGGAGATCTAAATCTTAAGGCCCCAAATCTAAAAGGAGATATTGATGTTACTGGACCAAATTTAGAAGGTGAGATAAAGGGCCCTGGACTTAATATAGATGTTGATATCCCTGAAGGTAATTTGAAAGCACCAAAGATTAAGAAACCAAAGTTTGGTTTTGGCATTAAGTCACCTAAAGGGGAAATCAAAGCCCCTTCTGTAGAGGTTGCTGCTCCTGAGGTAGACTTTGGTCCAGAAGGGCCTGAAGTAAGTGTCAGTGGTAAAGTGAAAAAGGGGAAATTTAAAATGCCAAAAATTCACATGAGTGGTCCAAAAATAAAAGGCAAAAAGGGTGGATTTGATGTAAGTGCACCTGATATAGACAGTGACCTAAATCTTAATGCCCCTGATGTTGATTTAAATGTGTCAAGTGGAGATGCTGGAATGAAGACAGAGATTGGATTAAAAGCACCTAAAACTCGAAAACCATTATTTGGAAAAATTAATTTTCCTGATGTGGAGTTTGACATAAAGTCTCCAAAATTAAAGGGTGATGGTTCTCTTCAAAGCCCTAAAGCAGATATAAAGACTCCAGATTTAGATGTTGGTGGAGTAAAGATGCCAGAAGCTGATTTAACAGCATCAGGAGTTAGCATTGAAGGTCCAGATCTAAAGATGAAGAAAACTAAATTTAAGCTTCCAGGTTTCAGTATGTCAAGCCCAAAAGTAGAAGTACCAGATGCAGATCTGTCAGGCCCAAAAATTGATATGAAAGCCCCTAAACTAGATGTCAAACCTGGTGCAATGAATATTGAAGGTGAGTTACCCAATCTTTCTGTCAGCACCTCAGCACCAAAAATTTCTGTTCCAGATGT
This sequence comes from Phyllobates terribilis, assembly GCF_046119375.1. Lineage (NCBI taxonomy): Eukaryota > Metazoa > Chordata > Amphibia > Anura > Dendrobatidae > Phyllobates > Phyllobates terribilis. The sequence goes on from NW_027362773.1 coordinate 114,971,576, forward strand.
TGATGTGAATTTGAAAGGACCAAATGTTAAAACCGGGGGCTCTGTAAATGTTGACGTAAATCCTCCTAACATTGACATTTCTGGGTCAAGTGGCAAAATGAATATACCAGAATTTGGTATTTCGGGCTTCTCTACAGGTGCATCTGATGGTAATTTTGATGCAAAATTCAAAACCCCAAAGCTGGATGCCAGCCTCCAAGGGCCTGCAGCTGACGTTTCTTTTCCAAAAGTATCTGGGTCAGGCTTTGATATGAGTTTAAAAGGACCAAAGATTGAAGGAGATTTTGGAAGTTCTGCTGGGCTTGATTTACCAGGTATGAATATGAAAGGTATTGACACTCAGGTAGGATTGTCTGGTCCCCAACTCAAGTTACCCAGTGGGGAATTTTCTGTAGCTAAACCAGAAGCTGAGATTTCTGGCAAAGCTGGCGTTTCAGACTTTAATATCAAAGGACCTTTCTTTCAAACATCATCTGGAAGTAAATATTCTGTTCCAGGAATTAATGTTGGTGGGCAAAGTATAGATTTGAAGGGAGATTTGTCAGGATCTTTAAAAGGACCAGAAGGTCTAAGAATAGGAGGAACAAAAGTAGAGGGTGATCTGACTGGTCCTACAGTTGAAGGGGGCTGGAATGTGAAAACACCAGATTTTAATCTAGAAAGTTCAGCTGGTAAAATTACCTTTCCCAGACTTATGATGCCAAAATTTACAGCTTCTGGACCGGAGCTGTCTGGAAGAGAGATGGGGGTTGATGTGGACTTTCCTTCTGCGGATGTACAGTTTGCAAAGTCTGGTCAGGCACATGTGGGTTTAGACGAAAGCGACATAAAAATTAAAAAGTCCAAAATAAAAATGCCCAAGTTGAACTTTAAATCCAAAGCAAAAAGTGATGCTAATCTACCAGATGTTTCAGTGTCTGGGCCAAAGGTCGAGCTTCAAAGTTCAAAGGCCAGTTTAGGCTCTGCTGAAGGAGGTTTAGGGTCTGCTACAGTTGACGTGGAGAAGACTGCAAAGTATGAGTTTTCATTGTTTACTAGCAAAAAGACGAGACACAGGTCTTCCTCTTTAAGTGAGGAGAAGGATGAATCGACACACTCGTCACCCAGTGGCACATTAGAAGCAGAAGGATCCTTGGCAGTAGAGGGTGGGAAAAAGAAGGGAAAGCATTCTAAGATCAAATTTGGCACGTTTGGTGGCTTGGGATCTAAATCAAAGGGTTCTTATGAGGTCACATTAAGCGATGATGAAAACGTCCAAGAAAGTGGAGCTTCTCGTAAGTCCAGAGTGTCTTCATCCTCAAGCAACGATAGTGCAACAAAAGCAGGTGTCCGTCTTCCTAAAGTGGAACTCACCGTTGCTAAAAAGAAAGAATGAAACTTCTCTTTTAAACTTAGCATGTATATAAATATATATATCTGTGTGTTTGTACATACATTTTGCAGCCTTTATATAATGATTCTTTAAGTGAAAAAGTAGAGATACACAAAAAAAAAAGTGATTTAAACTAAAAACGGACAAAAATGTCTCGGTTGTCAATTAAATTCCATACACGCATTAACCCTTTCACTACCTAACCCATTTTACATGCATACATGACTGGCAGTGAATGGTTTAATGGTCTGTTGGGTGTATAAGAATTTGTACATGGAAATATATTTTTCCATATTATTTTTTTAACTCGCTTTTACAGTCTGTTTTCTTTTGTGGGGCTTTACAGATAGATGCAAACAGATTTATTGAGAAAAGAAACACTGTAAATTGCATTGAACCAAAAGGTCAGCTGAATTTCAGGGAATGCAAAGTGATCATATAAACTCCATAGCAATTATATATATATATTTTTTTTTTCTTTACCTTTTTTAAAATCATGCAAAAATAACAAAGGTTTCTAAACGTCCTGTTTATAAAATTGGTATTTTGTCCAAATTGTGAATATAATTCGTTATAAATCAGTCATTATTTAAAGATTACATTGAACTTCATCATCTTGTCATCCTTGTTTTTAGCAGCCAGTGGTTCAATGCTTTATTTTTTTTTTCCATCTGTATTATATGATTTTCTTTTTATTGTCATACCTAAACTGCCGCTTGTATTTTGTTGGACATAAACAAGATTTGCTTTTATTTCTAGCAAATATATGATTCAAATAAACAGTTTAACTTCAGAAATCTGTAAGCACTTCATTAAGAAATGTGTTTTATGGTGGATTGTTCAAGTCAAAAATAAAGCTTCTAACCTTTATAAAAATAACCTGTGTCCGTGCTCTGTTGCAAAATGTCCTGTCCTTACACAAGCACTGGCACACATACATTCTGTTCTAGTATGAGGAGCATCAGTGACTATTGATACTTTAGGGGTGCAGTTAATGTTATTATCACTATTTGTCAACTGCCACCTTCAAAAAAAGCAAAGTGAATAAGTCGGCTGCTTCTTCTTACCGTTGGCTGTGTTGGTTCTAGAATGTTTACGACTAAGTCTGAATTCATCCAACCACACTAAGCGTCGGCTACTTCGCTTCCAACATTTCTCGTTCCCCTCTAGTCCCCCATACTTCCATGTAGCTGATCCTCTGCTGTATTGCTAGGTGACCACTGCAGTCAATCATTGGTTGACTGCAGAGGTTACATTCTTAGATTGCAACTGCATGAAGCCTAAGGGCTTGTGCAGATGACCGTCATTTCGGTCCGAGTGTCATCCGACGAAACATCGGCTCGCACTCGGACCAATGTTATTCAATGAGACTGTGAATATGTCTTTTTTCCCTCGGATAGAGTGGTTTGATGAAAAAATTCACTGCATCCACAATTTTCCTCTGATAATCGGATGGCATTCACCCATTCATGTCTATGGGTCAGTGGAAAACATCGGACCACACTTGGATGAAATCTGAGTGCAGAACGATTTTTATGGAGAAGATGAAGAAACTTTTTTTTTTTCCTCCACCTCCGAGAAAATCTGATGACTCTGATCACTGTTAGTGTGAGTAACATAATTGGACCCATTTTCTTGGATGGAGAATATATGGTCGTCTGCCCCTGCCTTAAAGCTGACAAAACACAGTGGGATTATTCTAAAGTCCCCTCTTCTCCCATACATGTTGGAAAGTTGTCGGCCAAATGACTGTTCATCTGACAGCTATCTCTACTGACTCCCCATAGAGACAAACGCTCAGCAAGCACTCCTTGTGTTCTCTCTGAGAGAGCCTCTGCCACCTCATCTGGCAGCAGCTTTTGTCTCCAGGGAGAATAAAGGGATCGACCGTTTGAATTCAACATCAACTGTTGATATTAGACTGTTGGCTGATCAGAACAGTATAGCCGGGCCTGGCCAACTTTAGCCTAATGTGAAGGGGGACTTAATACGACCAATATGGCATAGGTCAACCGTTCCTAAGCAGCAGATTTTAGGGGACAGAAGAATCAGGTATGCTTGATTTCAGTATGCTCAATCCTTTATTCAATGAGAGATAATCAGCTGACAAATGTCTGCATATTAATGCACTGCAATGTGAGCAGTGAACATACATTTATGTCAGCAAAAGTTACCTTTAATGCCATAGTTTCCTAATAAGTTATAGTGATAGTATTTGCTGATTTAGATGGCACGAGCCATCACACTTGGTGATTGGCTGCAGTGGTAATTTGAGCTGTCTACAAGACATCACCAATGCAGATCACACTACAGAAGACAATGCGTCAGCCCTGACTAATCAAACCTGAGCCAAACATACTGAAAGGTAAGAGATTCCCGACCACCCGCCATTACCACTGTCGTGGATGCTGGATCGGAATCCCATGAATCAAACTGCTCATCTCAAGTCCCAACTGTCCCGGATAGAGCGGGATAGTCCCGGATTTGAATCGACACCCTGCAGTCTCAGGCATCTGTTGAATGTTCCTCACTGCTAGCACTCCTTCTAATCTCATCCTGCAGGGTAGAAAGAAATTACAAATGGGTGTGGCTAGAAGCGTGGATAAAGTTTGCCGAGATGTGCTCAACATAGTTTGTATTTCTTTCTATTCTGTAAAAGTTGGGATCTATGTTTATACCACTTCCAGCGGATCCAAGAATCTGAGCTCTTGGAGCTCCCAAACTTGGGGCTCCAGATAACCGATCATCCTGGAATCACGCACTATAACTCTTCAAAAGCACTGCTTTCCGGAAGGATTCAGAGGCACCATGGAAGTCCGGGAAGTCTCCCCTCTTTCTAGGAGCCTCCCAGACATTCCAGCAAAGTCTATCAAGTTTGAAATTGGGTCCAAAACCAATTTCAAAGGAAACACAAAAATCCTAATTTGCAGCTAAGTTTTGCACACATGAATGATGTAACAGCCACAAAACCCACCAGTGTGTGCCAAACATGCACCACATATGTGTAGGATACCACATCTGAGTAATTCTGAAGGCTTTTAGCAAAAACAGGGAATAATTCATCAGTAGAAGAACACATGCAGAATAATGCCTCAATCATCATCTGCCAAAGCCTCGACTGCTGGCCAGAAATGTCTACAGATGGGAAACACATGTGAAACTTTTTGTGCATATTTCAGAGCATAGAAAATGGTGCACAAAGATCTAGATTGTTTCTTGCATATATGTGGATTTGGTAAAACAATCATAAAATGCTTTAAGTGCAGAGGTCGCTGTGCACGATGAGGAGAGGAGCTTATATTTTTGAATAAATACTGAAGGCCCCCATATATATTATACTACAGTCAGCAGAACCTGCCAATATCAGGGAGATTGGCCAAAGGTCTAATGTGTATGGGGGCCTCCTGACAATGAAGTCTGGGAAAGAAGGCAGCACTCTTATGAAGAACACCAGAGTGCTTGGCACCATAAAGAGAATCTGTCATAAAGTCTTTTCCACCTAATCTGAGAGCAGCAGAATGTAGGGGCGGAGGCCATGATTCCAGCAATGTCGCTCTCCGACCTGCTTGCTGTAGTTTTGACCAGCAGTTCCGTTAAATGGAAATGTGAAGGCTGCAACCAATCGGCAGGCACTGATTAGCTGCAGTGGTCCTGTGATATAACTGCACTGGCATGGCTGGAACGGCACCGGTCTGGAAGGTGAGTGTTTTTTTTTATTATTATTTTATCTCGGGCACGCTGTAGCATGTAATACGGGGTTGTCCAGTAGTTAAAAAAAAAAAAAAAAAAACTTCAAGAACCATAACTGCATTGGGGGCAGTTTAAAGCTTTGGGACAAATATGTAAATATGTCCCTTCATCCTCAATGAGTTAAAAGGGACAATCCAGGCAAGCATCATATTGTGTTATGCCAGGATTATTTTATCTGAGGCACTTCAGCATTTAAAAAAAAAGTTGTTCAGTGGTGAAGAAACCCTTTAAGTTGTTTAAAATACACTGCTCAAAAAACAAAGGGAACACTAAAATACCACATCCTAGATATCACTGAATGAAATATTCCAGTTGCAAATCTTTATTCATTACATAGTGAAATGCGTTGAGAATAATAAAACATAAAAATAATTAATGTAAATCAAACTGAATATCCTATGGAGGTCTGGATTTGGAATGATACTCAAAATCAAAGTGGAAAATCAAATTACAGGCTTATCCAACTTCAGTGGAAATGCCACAAGACAAGGAAATGATGCTCAGTGTGTGACCTTCACGTGCCTGTATGACCTCCCTACAACGCCTGGGCATGCTCCTGATGAGGTTGCGGATGGTCCCCTGTGGGATCTCCTCCCAGACCTGGACTAAAGCATCCACCAACTCCTGGACAGTCTGTGGTGCAACGTGACGTTGGTGGATGGAGCGAGACATGATGTCCCAGATGTGCTCAATCGGATTCAGGTCTGGGGAGCGGGCGTGCCAGTCCATAGCTTCAAAGCCTTCATCATCCAGGAATTGCTGACACACTCCAGCCACATGAGGTCTGGCATTGTCCTGCATTAGGAGGAACCCAGGGCCAATCGCTCCAGCATATGGTCTCACAATGGGTCTGAGGATCTCTTCCCGGGACCTAATGGCGGTTGAGTACCTCTGGCTAGAACATGGAGGGCTTTGTGGCCCTCCAAAGAAATGCCTCCCCACACCATTACTGACCCACTGTCAAACCGGTCATGCTGAAGGACGTTGCAGGCAGCAGACCGTTCTCCATGGTGTCTTCAGACTGTCACATGTGCTCAATGTGAACCTGCTCTCATCCGTGAAGAGCACAGGGCGCCAATGTCGAATTTTCCAATCTTGGTGTTCTCTGACAAATGCCAATCACCCTGCACGCTGTTGGGCTGTAAGCGCAACACCCACTTGTGGACACTGGGCCCTCATACCACCCTCATGGAGTCTGTTTCTGACAGTTTGATGAGCAGATACATGGATGTTAGTGGCCTGCTGGAGGTCATTTTGCAGGGCTCTGGAAGAGAAAGGGAGAAAAAGCGCGCTATGTGAAGGACCTGATAGGTAGATGTGACGGAAACAGCCAAAAGGCCACTCACCGATTGGAGTTGTGCACCCCTGCACAACTCCGGTGTTGGTGTGAGGATGGAAGGAGCAGGCACATCTTACCGCAAGGTACTGGTAGTTTGGCACACCACGTGCCGTGTGCTGCCGACCGCCGCTCGTGCTCACTGCTTCCAGGTTCCAAAATTGCAGGCCACGTGTCCGCCCACAGATCACGTGACTGTACCACCTGAGGAAGATAGTTCACTATCGAAACGCATTTTGGAAAGGGCTCATTAAATTAATTTTTTAGCCCTAAAAAAAAAAATTTTCACCTCTAGTGTTCATTCTTTTAGCGCCCTATAGACCGCTTTTTTATTTTATTTAATTTGGACCATTTTGCAGGGCTCTGGCACTGCTCCTCCTGTTCCTCCTTGCACAGAGGAGGAGGTAACGGCCCTGCTGCTGGGCTGTTGCCCTCCTACAGCACCATCCATGTCTCTTGGTGTACTGGCCTGTCTCCTGGTACCTGCTCCATGCTCTGGACACTGTGCTGACGGACACAGCTACACTTCTTGCCACAGCTGGCATTGATGTGCCATCCTGGATGAACTGCACTACCTGAGCAACTTCTATGGGTTGTAGACACCGCCTCATGCTCCTGTACCTTTAGGGGTAAGAGCAATGAGAAAATGCAAAAGTGACCAAAACAACAGCCAAAAAGGTTGAGAACAGAGAAATGGTCTGTGGTCACCACCTGCAGAACCACTCCTTTATAGGGGGTGTCTTGTTATTCGCTGCAGAAACGCTTAAAAAACGCTTGGTAGAAGGCCTGCCATGTCCCCCAATGATAATCCGCATGTGCTGTGCACATGCTGCGGAAATTTCCGCTGCGAAAAAAAACGCAGCACCACCAATTATTTTGCGGAAGTGCTGCGTTTTCTACCGGTTGTCTGTTCCATTTGTACAACAGCAGGAGAAATTGATTGTCAATCAGTGTTGCTTCATAACTGGACTGGTAGATTTCACAGAAGTGTTATTGACTTGGAGTCACATTGTGTTGTCTAAGTGTTCCCTTTATTTTTTGAGCAGTGTACTATTTACACAAAGTCAAAGGGCCCCATCAGGAGTGTCACGTGCACCCTTGCTCGTTAAGCCCTGCTCTGACAAAAAAAAAAAAAGGCTATCCGCCACCAGAGGACGCTCACAAGTATCTGATCAGCTTTCTTGATCTCTTCGATATAATCAGTGCAGAAAAAAGCAGAATGGCGCAGAGAAAAGTGTATCAGAAGTACATTGCTCCCTTAACAGCCGTGTCTATTTTAACCAGAATACATTCAAGCCTGCGTTGTCACGACAACATTACACTATTTGGAACGTCTAAACCCTTTTTATTTTCATTGCAAATTTCTCCATTACTTGAGCAAGGTAGACAATTGGAATTGACTATGCTGTGTTAAAACATGTCTTCTGCTGACACTTACGACAGCCTGCTGGCATTCTCTTCAGCAGCACCTCCTTTAAGCTGTGTGCCCACGATGCGTTTTTTAAGCGTTTCCGCAGCGGCAAAAGCGCTGCAGAAACGCTTAAAAAACGCATGGTAGAAGGTCTGCCATGTCCCCCAATGATAATCCGCATGTGCTGTGCACATGCTGCGGAAATTTCCGCTGCGGAAAAAAACGCAGCACTACCAATTATTTTGCGGAAGCGCTGCGTTTTCGCCGCCATTGACTTGCATTAGACCGCATGGAATCCGCATCACTGTATATGTAGATGCGCATTCCATGTGTTCTAATGTGGGGATGGTACCCGGGTGTGGAGGACAGGAGACTCTCCTCCGGACCTGGGTACCATAGAAAACTGTAAAAAAAGAATAAAATAAAAAAATAAATATATACTTACCTTCTGATGGCCCCCGCTGCGCTCCTCCTCGCATGCCGACAGTTCGCGATGGACTGACGTCATAGTCATGTGACGGGTCACGTGACGCTGACGTCGGCAGGTCCTTCAGTGTACCGCTGCCGGCAAGGGAGAACGGAGGGAAACAAGACAGCGCGGGCCATCAGAGGGTAAGTATATTTTTATTTTTTTTATTTTTTACAATTCTCTTGGGTCACACTATATAAATCCAGGCTGGTTGCATGGATTTATATAGTGTGACCAAGTTGACAAGCACTTTCCAAGTGATGCTAAAATCGCTTGGAAAGCGGTTGACAACCCGCATGCGGACATGCATGTGAAGAACACTTCACTTCCGCTTGTCCCTGGCAGGAAAACGCATGTACAATCCGCATGTAAAATCCGCATGTACAATCCGCATGCGTTTTTTCTGCCAGGGAGATGAAGAAACACTCAGGAAAAAATCCGGAGCATTTCTGCATCGTGGGCACATGGCCTCACTGTGCAACAGTCTTTTTGTCACTCTCAACAGTTCAGCACGCACGCTCTCTCACACTATGCTTGTCAAAACTGATTACCTTTCTTTGCAACAATGTTCCAAAGAAACTTATCTAGACACTTTGCATACACTTGTGGCCTAATGTTGTCACAGCACACAGGCACCAATTTCTTAGCCATCTGTGGGGTGACAATCTTCTCCACACTTGGCCATCAAGTTACTAACATATCTGGTGCGATTATTCCTCTTGCTTCTTGGATGGCTGATCCCTCGCCTATCCCACCAATCTTTTGAGGAGTAACTACATTTTTATGTTTACTTTATCCTCTAAGCATTGCAAAGTTAAGAATTTTTGTAATTCTTTTTCTTCCTTCTCTCCCAAACACTATGCTGCAGTGCTGCTTCAATTCCCAGTGTTTGCTTCTTTAGAAGCTGCTTTCATCTGCTGCTTAGGAAAAATCTGTACACTATATTCAAACATTCAGTGTATGCGACTTTCCCTGTCGGACCTTTTTTGCTCCCCACACAATACTCAGACAAAGAAGGTCCCATACACTGATTGAATACACACGTATAGCCTTTGGCACAGTTTGGCAGTTAGTTTATGGCACATGGCTTGGTGGTTACAATCTCTAGCAAAAAGCTTGCCGGTTATAGTTAACACATGGCAACAGAGTTCAGGCACCAGAATGGCAGTGGTACAATCTACCACGTTCCCTCTGGTCAAGTATGCTTCATGGGGATCATGAGTGCATCATCGTGATCATAAGTGCATCATGGAGGTTTGACCTCCCCTTGCAGCTGGGAACAGTTCCAATGGAAATTGCCTTGGGCCACTTGGCAACAACACACAGTTCCTTTCCGGATGGGCTATCTCTATATTGGCAGGCTCTCTCCGAAGCTGTCATACATGTGATTCTCAGATGCACTAAAGCACAGCAAAATGGAACCGTGCGGTGCTATCATATACCATTGCTGACCAGACACCCTACCTGCCTTCTCTGTGTAGATGCAGACAGTAATCATCATCATCATCGTCATATTTAAGGAAACTGTGACCATAGACCATTCAGTAGTGCAATATATAGTCCAACCAAATGATAGTAAGTTCAAGTTACCTAGGGGGTTGAAAAAATAAAGTGAAAATTAATAAAAAGAAAAATTAATAAATTAGAAATAAAAATGTATATTAGGTATTGCTGCTTCTGTAAAATTCCAATTTATCAAAATATAAAATAATTTAACCTCTAAAATAAAGGTCATAATTAGATAAAAAAAAAAACTTGACTTGTCATATTCCCATTACCTCCCAAAACTATCAAAAAGTCATACTTACGTCAAAATAAAAAACTACGGTAAGCCACACAAAAAAAAAGTTCTCAGGCAGCTCTATCAACAAAATAAAAAGGTTCTAGTTCTTGGAAAATGAGGATGCAAACTAATTTTTTTTCCCCCCAAATTTCAGAATTACCAAAATATACAAGCTTAGTATAGGTATAGTCATACAGACCCAGAAGAATACTGCACAAATAACAATGTAAAAAGAAAACCTAAAAAAAAAAAAATAGAGAAATAGCATTTTTTTCACCTTTTCACCCCACTTGGAATTTTTTTCTAATATGGTAAAGTAAATGGTGTAATTCTAAATTACAACTCATCCCCTAAAACAGAAGCCCTCGTATGGCTAGGTCTATGAAATTTAAAAAAAAAAAAAAGTTATGGCTCTTGGAAGAAGAAGAGGAAAAAAAACAACAAAGGGCAAAGATGAAAATTGGCAGCTAATATATTGGAGAATTGCTTTAATCACAATTCCATCCTGTGGGCTTGTTCTTTCTTTTTAAGCTTGCACGTTGCAGAGATTTCAGATTCCCAGCTGTTGCTCAACACTAAGATACAGTATGTGCTGTTTACAAGAGCCTGTATTCTATCTGTGGAGCGGCAGGCACAGACTATCTGCTGACAAGGGAACATGTAGAGAAGACAAGTTAGTACTTTATTATTCAAACACATTAAAGTTTTGGTTGTTGCTCATGCTGCATTTACAAACATCTTCCTTCCAAGTGCTCTGACACGCCCGAGAGCACTTCCATCCTGATTTCCATATCTTTTATTCTAGATTTCTCATGACTGGCACATTGGATCTCTAGAAAAAAAAAGGTACCACTCATTAGGCACCTAATCTGAGAGCAACATAATGTAGAGACAGAGACCCTGATACCAGCAATGTGTCACTCAATGGGCCGGCTTAGTGTAGTTTTGATTAAATCGCAGTTTCATCAACTGAGATTATCATTACAGGACTAGTAAATCTGCTGCCAGGTTGTCCATCCACACCCTCATCACTGATGGGCAGCTTTCTGCCTATGCACAGTGTACACAGAAAGCTACCAATCAGTGGCGTGGGCGGAGTTATACACAGCTGAGCATTCAGAGAGCTGCTAGATCTGCAGCAGAGAAAACAGTAATTTTATCAAAATGACAGCAAGCAGCCCAATAAGTGACACATCGTTGGAATCAGGTTCTTTACCCCTACATCATGCAGCTCTCAGATGGGGTAAAAAAAATCATTAAGAGATTCCCTTTAAAGGTATATCTGAATTTAAATTCATATATGCAGATTAGTGCCCTTAGTGCACTTGTTCCAGCCTGGCTCTAATAGGCAATAAAAGCTGTACATCGCTTGTTAGGTGGAGGGTGTATGGTATATCCTAGGATCTGCATTTGTAATAAATAATTATAATAATTAGTACAGCTATAAAAGGGTCAATGAGAGTGCCAGACATTACCCTTGAGAAAAACTACAATTCTCACTGATAGGTGCGGGTACAGTGTGATCATCCTTCTAGCTAATTTATGCATTAGTGTTATCCACCTATATATGTTGACATTTTTTGACGAAGTGAAGTGAATTTTTTAACTTGAATAGGAGGCGGATGTGTAGTACCCAGCTGCAGCCTCTACAAGTAGATGGCCAGCTCCTCTAGTACTTCTTGCCATCGATAACAGCTCATCGGGGGAGGGGGGGGGGGCTGGGTGTCAGACCCCCGGCTGATCAGACATTGATGACCTATCACAACCCCTTTACCCCCCAGGGTGGTTTGCACGTTAATGAACAGGCCAATTTTTACAATTCTGACCACTGTCACTTTATGAGGTAATTACTCTGGAACGCTTCAACGGATCCCGCTGATTCTGAGATTGTTTTTTTGAGACATATTGTACTTCATGATAGTGGTAAAATTTCTTCGATATGTCTTGCGTTTATTTGTGAAAAAAAAATCGGAAATTTGGCAAAAATTTTGAACATTTCACAATTTTCAAAATTTTAATTTTCATGCCCTTAAATCAGAGAGAGAGAGTGGGTACAGAAAGTATTCAGACCCCTTTAAATTTTGCACTCTTTGTTTCATTGCAGCCATTTGGTAAATTGTAAAAAGTTCATTTTTTTTCTCATTGAAGTACGCTCTGCACCCCATCTTCACTGAAAAAAAACAGAAATGTAGAAATTTTTGCAAATTTATTAAAAAAAGAAAAACTGAAATATCACATGGTCATAAGTATTCAGACCCTTTACTCAGACACTCATATTTAAGTCACATGCTGTCCATTTCCTTGTGATCCTCCTTGAGATGATTCTAGTCCTTCATTGGAGTCCAGCTGTGTTTAATTGAACTAATAGGACTTGATTTGGAAAGGCACATACCTGTCTATATAAGACCTCACAGCTCACAGTGCATGTCAGACCAAATGAGAATCATGAGCTCAAAGGAACTGCCCAAGGAGCTCAGAGACAGAATTGTGGCAAGGCACAGATCTGGCCAAGGTTACAAAAGAATTTCTGCAGTACTCAAGAGCACAGTGACCTCCATAATCCTTAAATGGAAGAAGATTGGGACCACCAGAAGTCTTCCTAGACCTCGCCGTCCAACCAAACTGAGCAATCGTGGGAGAAGAACCTTGGTGAGAGAGGTAAAGAGGAACCCCAAGATCACTGTGGTTGAGCTCCAGAGATGTAGTAGGGATATGGCGGAAAGTTCCACAAAGTCAACTATCACTGCAGCCCTCCACCAGTCGGGCCTTAATGGCAGAGTGACCCAACGAAAGCCTCTCCTCAGTGCAAGACATATGAAAGCCCGCATAGAGTTTGCTCAAAAACACATGAAGGACTCCCAGACTATGAGAAATAAGATTCTCTGGTCTGATGAGATGAAGATAGAACTTTTTGGTGATAATTCTAAGCGGTATGTGTGGAGAAAACCAGGCACTGCTCATCATCTGCCCAATAGAATCCCAACAGTGAAACATGGTGGTGGCAGCATCATGCTATGGGAGTGTTTTTCAGCTGCAGGGACAGGACGACTGGTTGCAATTAAAGGAAACATGAATGCGGCCAAGTACAGAGATATTGTTAGAACCTTGCTCTTAGGTTTTTTCTATTGCTGGTCACATGACCTTGTTTGGCCTATTTAGTCCTGCTCCGCCCTTCTGGCTTTGCTGGACTTCATTGCATAACTACTTTCTAGCTAGCCTGTGCTCTGTATCTAACTCTGTTAGTTTGCTTGGTCTACGGACCTCTATGTTCTATATATTTTGTTTGTTCGTCTGTCTGCTACTATTTCTGTTAGGAGGTGTCCCTTTTTCCTCCCAGTCCTTAGTACTTGTAGGGATTCCTTCCCCACATCTATAGGTCTCCGTACAGACTAGCTTAGGACTTTAGCAGGTCTGATCGCAGGATCAGGTCCCCTGTTACATCGTAGGGATTAAGCTGAGTTTTATCGTAGGGACAGATCTCCTCTCTTTCCTTAGCTCTGGTAGCAGAACATAACAGTAAGTCCAGCCTGCAAATTCTCTAAGGAAAGATTTTTCTGTTCCATCATGGTGTCGGTTCTGGATTTGGCTAAACGCCTGCAGGGACTCTCTCTGGAGGTGGCCGAGCTCCGTCAGCACGTGAGTAACTGTCCTGGAGCACATTTCTTGGAGCCTAAGGTACGTTTGCCGGATTTATTTTTTGGTGAACACCGAGAATTTTTTTCATTTAAAAATGCTTGCTTATTGTATTTTCGTTTGAGACCCAAGTCCTCTGGGGATGAATCCCAGCGCATAGGGTTCATAATGTCACTTTTGCGCAAAGAGCCTCAGGAGTGGGCCTTTTCTTTGCAACCTAGTTGTAACGGGTCTGGGAGGCGGAACCTCTGAGCTACTATACAAGGGGGCGGTCCTTGTAAGGGAGCGGGTGGCGACCAGGCAGGCAGTCACAGCAGGTGACCGGGACAGTCTCTGGAAGAACGGGCAGGAGGTCACGGCAAGTGACCGGGGCAGTCTCTGGATGAACGGGCAGATGGTCACGGCAAGTGACCGGGTCAGTCTCTGGATGAACGGGCAGATGGTCACGGCAAGTGACCGGGGCAGTCTCTGGATCAACGAGCAGATGGTCACGGCAAGTGACCGGGGCAGTCTCTGGATGAACAGGCAGATGGTCACGGCAAGTGACCGGGGCAGTCTCTGGGTAAAGGGTTAGTACGACCTGTGGTGGCTGATGGTAGACGTGAGCTCCCAGGTGAGCAGGTGAGAGTCTCTGGATAAACGGGTGGTCACGGCATGTGACGGCGGAGCCTCCAGGAAGACCAACAGACAGGCGGCAGATGAGCGCTCCCAGGTGAGCGGGCAGAAGTCTCTGGACAGGCGGGTGGTCACAGCACGTGACGGCAGAGCCTCCAGGTAGGCTAGGAGACAGGCAGCAGATGAGCGCTCCCAGGTGAGCGGGCAGGAGTCACTGGACAGGCAGGTGGTCACAGCACGTGACGGCGGAGCCTCCAGGTAGGCTAGCAGGCAGGTAGCAGATGTGCGCTCTCAGGTGAGCGGGCAAGCTGGTCCATAGACAGACTGACAGGAGTTGGAAGGCAGACCGTCGGACCTCAGGCAAGCAGGCAGGTAGCTGATGTGCGCTCCCAGGTGAGCGGGCAAGCTGGTCCTTAGACAGACTGACAGGAGTTGTAAGGCAGACCGTCGGACCTCAGGCTAGCAGGCAGGTAGCAGAATATCAGGCAGGAATAAGACAGCAAGCTGGCAGGAATCTGGCAGGTATCTGGCAGGTAACTGGCAACGGGACCTGAGGGCTGAAGCAGAGTAGTGAACAGTGCAACAACATTGCTCGGGCACCTCCATTTTGGAGGAGGTGCCTTATATATGGTGAAGTCCTCCGGCCATTGGCCGGGGACTCCTTAGGACGGCGCGCGCGGCCCCTTTAAGAGGGAGGGAGAGCGCGCGCGCCCTAAGCACAGTGGCCGGGAAGGAGCGCGCGCTGCCAGCAGAGCGGGAGGAGGACGCCGGGCACGGAGCAGAGAGGTGAGGGGAACAGCGTCCCTGCCTAGCAGAGGGCAGGGACGCCGGCGCTACAGTACCCCCCCCTTTAGGCCCCCCCTTTTTTAGGCCAGACAGAAATTTAGCAAGGATAAGAGGGGCATGGATGTTCTCCCGGGGCTCCCACGTTCTCTCCTCAGGACCAAACCCCTTCCAATCTACTAGAAAAAAGGTCTTTCCTCTTACCCTTTTGGTGGCAAGAATGTTCTCTACCTCAAACTCGTCCTCAGCAGAAACCGGAGCAGGAGGCGTACCTGTAGACTTGGAAAAAGAGTTAAGTACCACAGGTTTGAGGAGAGATACATGGAAGGAGTTAGGGATCCGTAAGTTGGCCGGGTGTTTCAATTTATAGGCCACCGGGTTGATCTGACTGATGACCTCCAGAGGACCGATGAACCGAGGCCCTAACTTGTAAGAAGGTATCTTGAGTCGGACATATTTAGATGAGAGCCAGACTTTATCTCCAGGACGAAAATGTGGAGGATCCAGGCGTTTTTTGTCAGCGTGTCTTTTCATCCGTTCGGACGACTGAAGGAGTGCGGATCGGGTACTCTCCCAAATGGAGGAAAATTTGCTAACGAGAGATTCCGCAGCCGGGTTGTCCACAGAGGTGGAGACAGGAAAAGGAATCCGAGGATGCTGACCGAAGACTACAAAAAACGGGGATTTGGAGGAGGATTCGCTCTCGTGATTGTTATAAGAGAACTCGGCCCATGGTAGGAGATCCACCCAGTCTGAATGATGGGAATTAACGAAGTGCCGGAGGTAACTGGTCAGGTTCTGATTGATCCGCTCCACTTGACCATTGGACTGTGGGTGGTAAGCGGAAGAGAAGTCCAGGGTGACGTCTAGCAGTTTACAAGTGGCTCTCCAGAAGCGTGAGGTGAACTGTACCCCACGATCCGACACGATGTGGCGGGGCAGGCCATGAAGACGAAAGATGTGACGAATAAAGTCTTTAGCTAGCTCGGGTGCAGACGGGAGGCCTGGCAGGGGAACGAAATGAGCCATCTTGGAGAAGCGGTCAGCGACCACCCAAATGACCGTACAACCGGCAGAGACTGGGAGGTCAGTTATAAAGTCCATTGCTATATGCTGCCAGGGGGCAGCAGGTACAGAAAGCGGAAGGAGGCGACCGGCTGGCAGATGTCTCGGAACCTTGTTGCGGGCGCAGGACACACAGGCAGAAACAAAGTCTATTACATCCTTGTGCAGGGTAGGCCACGAGTAGTGCCGGGTAATAAGCTGGAGGGTCTTTTTCTGACCGGCATGGCCAGCCAGTTTAGACGAGTGACCCCAGTGAAGGATCTTCTCCCGATCAGGTACTGATACGAACGTCTTTCCGGGAGGGAGACGATTTAGACTCACGGGAGCCACCTGCATTACTCTGGCGGGATCGATGATGTGTTTCGGATCTTCCTCGAGATCAGACACCAGAAAGGATCGAGACAAGGCGTCCGCCTTGACGTTTTTGTCAGCCGGGCGAAAATGAAGAACAAAATCAAAGCGAGCAAAAAACAAGGACCACCGGGCTTGGCGCGGGTTAAGTCTCTGGGCATGCTGGAGGTAAGCCAAGTTCTTGTGGTCAGTGTAGATTATTACCGGGTGAAGAGCCCCCTCGAGCAGGTAACGCCACTCCTCCAATGCCAGTTTGATGGCCAATAACTCTCGGTCTCCTATGGAATAATTGCGCTCTGAGGAGGAGAAGAGTTTAGAGAAGAAGCCGCAAGTTACCATCATCCGGAAGATGATTTTTGAGTAAGTACCGCTCCGGCTCCAGAGGAGGAGGCGTCAACTTCCAGGAAGAACTGCTTGTTGCCGTCCGGGCGATGCAGCACCGGGGCGGAAGAGAAGGCCTGTTTTAAGGAAAGAAAGGCCTCCTCTGCTTCGGGCGGCCACTCTTTGGGATTAGTACCCTTACGGGTGAGCGCGGAAATTGGGGCAGTCCGGGAAGAGAAGTGTGGTATGAAGAGGCGGTAGTAGTTGGCGAAGCCCAGGAACCGCTGAATGGCCTTCAACCCCTCCGGTCGAGGCCATTTCTCGATGGCAGACAGTTTCTCTGGATCCATTCGTAGGCCGGTCTGAGAAATAATGTAGCCCAAAAACGGAAGCGAGGTCTGCTCAATGAGGCACTTCTCGTATTTAGCGAAGAGGTGATTCTGCCTGAGCCTGAGCAGGACCTGACGAACGTCCCTCCGGTGAGTCTGGAGATCCGGAGAGAAGACCAAGATGTCGTCCAGGTACACCACTACGCAGGAGTAGAGAAGGTCCCGGAAGATGTCATTGACCAACTCTTGAAAGACGGCAGGAGCGTTACAGAGACCAAAGGGCATTACCAGATATTCATAGTGGCCGTCCCGGGTGTTGAATGCCGTCTTCCATTCATCCCCCTGACGGATACGAACCAGGTTGTACGCCCCACGGAGGTCCAGTTTGGTGAAGATTCTAGCCCCCCTCAGACGATCAAATAACTCCGGAATGAGCGGAAGGGGGTACTTATTCTTCACCGTGATCTGGTTAAGGCCTCTATAGTCTATACAGGGACGGAGAGAGCCGTCCTTCTTTTTGACGAAAAAGAAGCCTGCTCCCGCCGGGGAGGTAGATTTCCGGATGAATCCCCTGGCCAGATTCTCCTCAATATATTCGGACATCGACCGGGTCTCAGCAGCGGATAATGGATAAATACGCCCACGAGGAGGAGTAGTACCGGGTAACAGGTCGATGGGGCAGTCGTATGGTCTATTAGGGGGTAGTGTCTCTGCCTCCTTTTTATTAAAGACATCAGCATAAGACCAATAAGGAATCGGAAGTCCAGGTAGATTAGCTGGGGTAGGAGAAGGACGGACGGGATGGACGGGAACCAGACAGGTCTTATGGCAGTCCTGTCCCCAGCAAAGGACCTCTCCGGTCTGCCAGTCAAGCACGGGTGCATGTCTCTGGAGCCAAGGTAGACCTAGCAAGAGGGCGTGAGAGAGTCCAGGCAGAACATGAAAGGAGATACTCTCAGAATGCAGCATTCCCACCTGCAGAGTAATGGATTCGGTGATGAGTTGGATGGGGCGTGGTAAGAGACCCCCATCCACGGCAGCAACAGACAAGGGTACAGCCAGAGGTTTGGTGGGGATGCGGTATTTCTCTACCAGGGACTGTGAAATAAGATTCCCGGCTGCTCCAGAGTCAAGTTGGGCTAGTTCGAAATAACGGTTCTCCCCGCAGACGATTGAGACTGACAGCAGCAGAGATGGAGAGGATTTATTCTTGTCTAGGTCGACCTCTCTGAGCGAACCTAGACACAGGCGTTTCCCGACCTCTCCGGGCAGGCACGGATCCGGTGCTCCTTACTGCCACAGTAGAAGCAGCTCCCCTCGGCACGGCGTAAGTCCTGACAGGTTTTGACCATCTTGGTCTGGTCGACCTGCATAGGCTCAGGAGAGTGTACCTGGGGAGAGACGGAGGGAGTGACGGGTTTCTGAAAAGTAGGAGCTAGACGTGGAAACCTCCTCTCACGGGTGACCTCTTTGGCACGCTCCTGGAACCGTAGGTCAATCCGGGTGGCAAGAGTTATTAGGTCATCGAGAGTGGTAGGAATGTCCCGACCGGCAAGTTCATCTTTAATACGGCCGGACAGACCCTCCCAGAAGACGGATACCAGAGCGTCGTTATCCCAGGCCAGCTCCGAGGCAAGGGTACGGAACCGTATGGCATATTGGCCCACGGTGAGACTTCCCTGACGGAGGCGTAGCAGTGATGATGCGGATGAGGTCTTCCATCCGGGTTCGTCGAAGACTTTCCGGAAAGCCGTGAGAAAGGCAGGCAAGTCGGACACCAGGGGGTCTCCTCTCTCCCATAGAGGATTTAGCCAGGCCAGGGCCTCCCCGGTGAGATGGGACATGATGAAGGCAATTTTGGCCCGGTCGGAGTTAAACTGGTGGGACAGGAGTTCAAAGTGCAGGGTGCACTGATTTATGAAGCCCCGAGCCTGGGCGGAGTCGCCTCCGAAGCGAGGAGGTGCAGAAAGCCAGGGTCCGGGGTAGGATACCATGGTATTAGTGGGCAGCGGAGCTGCCGGATTGCGAGTCATGGCACTGGCGGAGGTTGCTGGCGGAGCAGTCAGAGTGTCCAGGCGAGAATTGACATTCCGCAGGTGACCCAGGATGGACTCCTGTTGGGACCTCTGACGGGACAGTTCATGACACAGGTCCGAGAGCGAGGGAGCTTGGGTGCCACCGGGTTCCATGGCCCGAGCAAACTGTAACGGGTCTGGGAGGCGGAACCTCTGAGCTACTATACAAGGGGGCGGTCCTTGTAAGGGAGCGGGTGGCGACCAGGCAGGCAGTCACAGCAGGTGACCGGGACAGTCTCTGGAAGAACGGGCAGGAGGTCACGGCAAGTGACCGGGGCAGTCTCTGGATGAACGGGCAGATGGTCACGGCAAGTGACCGGGGCAGTCTCTGGATGAACGGGCAGATGGTCACGGCAAGTGACCGGGGCAGTCTCTGGATGAACGGGCAGATGGTCACGGCAAGTGACCGGGGCAGTCTCTGGATGAACGGGCAGATGGTCACGGCAAGTGACCGGGGCAGTCTCTGGGTAAAGGGTTGGTACGACCTGTGGCGGCTGATGGTAGACGTGAGCTCCCAGGTGAGCAGGCGAGAGTCTCTGGATAAACGGGTGGTCACGGCATGTGACGGCGGAGCCTCCAGGAAGACCAACAGACAGGCGGCAGATGAGCGCTCCCAGGTGAGCGGGCAGAAGTCTCTGGACAGGCGGGTGGTCACAGCACGTGACGGCAGAGCCTCCAGGTAGGCTAGGAGACAGGCAGCAGATGAGCGCTCCCAGGTGAGCGGGCAGGAGTCACTGGACAGGCAGGTGGTCACAGCACGTGACGGCGGAGCCTCCAGGTAGGCTAGCAGGCAGGTAGCAGATGTGCGCTCCCAGGTGAGCGGGCAAGCTGGTCCATAGACAGACTGACAGGAGTTGGAAGGCAGACCGTCGGACCTCAGGCAAGCAGGCAGGTAGCTGATGTGCGCTCCCAGGTGAGCGGGCAAGCTGGTCCTTAGACAGACTGACAGGAGTTGTAAGGCAGACCGTCGGACCTCAGGCTAGCAGGCAGGTAGCAGAATATCAGGCAGGAATAAGACAGCAAGCTGGCAGGAATCTGGCAGGTATCTGGCAGGTAACTGGCAACGGGACCTGAGGGCTGAAGCAGAGTAGTGAACAGTGCAACAACATTGCTCGGGCACCTCCATTTTGGAGGAGGTGCCTTATATATGGTGAAGTCCTCCGGCCATTGGCCGGGGACTCCTTAGGACGGCGCGTGCGGCCCCTTTAAGAGGGAGGGAGAGCGCGCGCGCCCTAAGCACAGTGGCCGGGAAGGAGCGCGCGCTGCCAGCAGAGCGGGAGGAGGACGCCGGGCACGGAGCAGAGAGGTGAGGGGAACAGCGTCCCTGCCTAGCAGAGGGCAGGGACGCCGGCGCTACACTAGTGATACATGCTTCAGATCAGTGGATAGTTTTTTTTCTGCTTTGGGGCTATTATATGATGATCCTGACCGTGTCTCATCAGCTGAGACTGAGTTAAGACGTTTGAGACAGGGATCAGGTAATGTGGAAAAATATTGTACTCATTTCCGTCGATGGTCTACTCAAATAGGGTGGAACGATTCTGCTCTGAAGAGTCTGTTTCTTGCTGGGCTCAATGAAAGGGTTAAAGACCTGCTAATTGCTTATCCTACACCTGAAGATTTGCAACAGGCTATGCAATTAGCTATACGGGTGGATAGGAGACTGCGTGCAAGGGTTAATGAGAGCAAATCCTCTGCTATGTCAGTTTCTGGTTATGAGAATGTGTGTACTAACAGTGGTGAACCGATGGAGATTGGATCGGTGGCACCTCGCTCTCAAGAAAAAAGACCATAGATTTTCTGAAGGCTTGTGTTTCTATTGCGGAAAATCTGGTCATTTGATTAAAGGCTGTGAGCTTCGTATGAAGAAAGAAAAAAAAATGGTCAGTCATGCCCTTATTGCCTGTTTAAATTCCAAGGGTGTATTTTTAGCTGCTTCCACGATTGCTCAGGAAAAATTAATGGAATTTCGGGTGTTTGTTGATTGTGGGTCTACTCTGAATGTAATTGATGGGGGATTCTTGGAAAGACTCAATTTAAAACCCGAACCTTTATCATCCCCCATTGCTGTGGTTTCTGTGGATGGTTCCCCTTTGAAGAATATTACTCTCAAGGTCTGTGAATTTCCTCTCACTATTAATGGTGTTCACCATGAGAAATTGGATTTGGTAGTTTTGAATAACTTGCCTTCTCCAGTAATATTGGGATTGCCCTGGTTAAAATTTCACAATCCTGTACTGGATTGGTCTACCAGTGAAATTAAATCCTGGAGCCATAAATGTTATGACAAGTGTTGTAACGGGCGTATTGCAGCTTTGGATAGGGGAGAATTGCCTGTTCCTATTCAGGATTTTTGGAGAGTTTTTTCTGAGAAGGAATCGCAGGTTTTGCCTCCCCATAGAGACTATGATTGTTCTATTGAATTTGTCCCTGGAGCGACTCTTCCTAAAAGTCGTTTATTTAACCTTACTATTCCTGAGAGGAAGGCTTTGGAGGAATACATACAGACAAGTTTGGCCGCCGGTCACATTAGGCCCTCTAAGTCTCCTGTGGCGGTTGGATTTTTTTTTGTAAAAAAAAAGGACGGCGGTTTACGTCCTTGTCTGGATTTTCGTGAGATTAACAAAATTACTGTACGCAATCCTTACCCACTGCCATTGATTCCTGATCTGTTTAACCAGTTAATGGGGGCCAAGTGGTTCTCTAAAATTGACCTTAAGGGGGCATACAATCTGTTGCGCATGAAGGAGGGTGACGAATGGAAGACTGCTTTTAACACTCCTGTGGGTCATTTTGAGAATCTGGTTATGCCTTTTGGTCTTACTAATGCTCCTGCATTTTTTCAGAATCTTATTAATGACATCCTTAGACCTTTGATCGGCAAAAATGTGGTTGTGTATTTGGATGACATTTTGATTTATTCGCCGGATCTGGAGTCTCATTGGCGGAGCGTACGTGAGGTATTACAGTTATTAATGGACAATTCGCTTTTTGCTAAGCTGGAGAAATGTGAGTTGGCTGTACAGAGAATTAGTTTTTTGGGTTACATTATCTCCAGCGAAGGTTTTGAGATGGACCCGGTTAAAGTTCAAGCTGTACAGGAATGGCCTAGGCCTATTGGTTTGAAATCGATACAGAGGTTTTTAGGTTTCGCCAATTATTACAGAAAATTCATAAAAAAAATTTCTAGTATTGTAAAACCTCTGACCGATCTCACCAGGAAAGGTGCTGATGCGGTTCAGTGGTCTTCTGAGGCCATTGAAGCTTTTGTGTATCTCAAGGAGAGGTTCACCTCTGCTCCCATCCTTATGCAGCCTGATGTGACTAAGCCGTTTTTGGTTGAGGTTGATGCTTCCTCTGTGGGGGTTGGCGCAGTATTGTCTCAGGATAACGGGGATGGATTACATCCCTGTGCCTTTTTTTCAAAAAAATTTTCGGAGACTGAACTGAATTACGATATTGGTAATCGGGAATTATTGGCTAATAAACTCGCATTTGAACACTGGCGCCACTTCTTGGAAGGTGTGGAATTTCCCGTTCAGGTTCTTACGGATCATAAAAATCTGATATATCTTGATGCTGCCAAGCGCCTGAATGCCCGTCAGGCTAGGTGGGCACTGTTTTTCTCGCGGTTTAATTTCTCCGTTACTTACATCCCTGGTACTAAGAATGTTAAGGCGGATGCCTTGTCTCGCAGTTTTTCTCCCATAGTCGGTGCTGAGAAAGAGGAGAACATTTTACAAGAAGGTGTTGTGATAGCTGCTTTGGACTCCGTTTTGGAAGATGAGATTCTTAAAGCACAGGAGAATGCCCCATCTAACACTCCTCATGGGAGGTTGTTTGTGCCTGGGACCTTTAGGAGAGATTTGTTTGTTGAGTGTCACGAATCTCGGTTGGCAGGTCATCCCGGAATCTCTGAGACCAAGAGACTGGTGGGTCGCAGTTTTTGGTGGCCTGGATGGCAGAAGGAAGTCATTAAGTGGGTGCGTCAATGTACTATATGTGCTAGATCTAAGTCCTCACATACTCCTGCTGCGGGGTTGCTTTGTCCTTTGGAGGTTCCCAGTGCTCCTTGGACACATTTGGCTATGGACTTTATAACTGACCTTCCCCCCTCTGAGGGTTTTACTGTCATCTGGGTGGTCGTGGACCGTTTTAGCAAGATGTGTCACTTGGTTCTCTTCGTCAAACTGCCCTGCGCTAAACTCTCGCTAAGGCCTTTGTCAAGGAAATTGTCAGACTTCATGGCGTTCCTACTGACATTGTTTCTGATAGGGGTCCTCAGTTCGTGTCTCGTTTTTGGCGTGCCTTTTGTGACAGGTTGGGAGTTCATTTGTCGTTCTCGTCCAGATATCATCCTGAATCTAATGGCCAGACAGAAAGGAAAAACCAGGATGTTGAGCAGTTCTTGCGTTGTTTTGTGGCAGACAATCAAGAGGGGTGGTCTGAGTTTCTGCCACTTGCTGAATTTGCTCTGAACAATCATACATCTTCTTCTGCTGGTTGTTCGCCTTTTTTTTGTTGTTCTGGGAGACATCCGTCGTTTGGGTCGTTCTCCAAGTTGGTATCTGCCGTGCCTGAGGAGGATAATTTTTCCGGCAATTTGGAGAGAGTTTGGACGGATGTGCGTGGTAATCTTCAGCAGGCTAACAGAAAATCTAAAGATTACTTTGATAGGAAACGACAGGAGGTTTTGTTCGCTGTTGGTGACATGGTTTGGTTGTCCTCTAGGAATCTGCGGTTGAGGATTCCTTCTAAGAAATTGGGTCCCAAGTTTGTAGGGCCCTTTAAGGTGCTTCAGGTTGTCAATCAATCTGCTGTTAGGTTGGAGGTTCCTACCTCCTGGAGAATTAATCCGGTGTTTCATGTCTCTCTGTTAAAAAAAGCTGTTGTGTCTGATGGTGACGCCTCTGCCTCTGTTCCTCCGGTGGTGGAGGACGGGGAATATGAAATTTCTCGCATCCTTAATTCTAGACGGTATAGAGGTAGTTTGCAGTATCTCGTGGCCTGGAAAGGTTTCGGACCTGAGGATAACTCATGGGTGAGGTCGGATGATGTTTCCGCGTCCAGACTTATCAGAGCGTTTCACAGGAGATTTCCTGATAAGCCTGGTCCTAGGGGATCCGGAGGATCCTCTTAGAAGAGGGGGTACTGTTAGAACCTTGCTCTTAGGTTTTTTCTATTGCTGGTCACATGACCTTGTTTGGCCTATTTAGTCCTGCTCCGCCCTTCTGGCTTTGCTGGACTTCATTGTATAACTACTTTCTAGCTAGCCTGTGCTCTGTATCTAACTCTGTTAGTTTGCTTGGTCTACGGACCTCTATGTTCTATATATTTTGTTTGTTCGTCTGTCTGCTACTATTTCTGTTAGGAGGTGTCCCTTTTTCCTCCCAGTCCTTAGTACTTGTAGGGATTCCTTCCCCACATCTATAGGTCTCCGTACAGACTAGCTTAGGACTTTAGCAGGTCTGATCACAGGATCAGGTCCCCTGTTACATCGTAGGGATTAAGCTGAGTTCTATCGTAGGGACAGATCTCCTCTCTTTCCTTAGCTCTGGTAGCAGAACATAACAGATATCCTGGATGAAAACCTCTTCCAGAGTGCTCTGGACCTCAGACTTGGCAGAAGGTTCACCTTCCAACAAGACAATAACCCTAAGCACACAGCTAAAATAACAAAGGAGTGGCTTCAGAACAACTCTGTGACCATTCTTGACTGGCCCAGCGAGAGCCCTGACCTAAACCCAATTGAGTATCTCTGGAGAGACCTAAAAATGGCCGTCCACCAATGTTCACCATCCAACCTGACGGAACTGGAGAGGATCTGCAAGGAAGAATGGCAGAGGATCCCCAAATCCAGGTGTGAAAAACTTGTTGCATCTGTGACGCCCAGCTGCGCTTGGTATCACAGATCCTAGAAGGGTGTATTTATGGATTCCTCCACAAGAGGCCCCCATAACCATTCACACATCTCCACCTTCCACCTCAGACCAGCAGAGGGAGCCCGTTAGGGATAAATAAATAGGGAAGGTGGGGCCAGGCAGCAGTGAGTTGTTGGTCAGTCAGAGTCTAGTCTATTCTGGTTTAGCAGTGAGTCCAGTGCAGTCTGAGAAGAGTTACCTCAGAGGAGAAAATCCTGTTCCAGCTCCTGCAATTGCTATCCTGCAGTGGAGCTTATCCAGATCAAGACTCCGGGTAGCTCAGAGAGGTGAGCTTCAGGTGTGCCGGCGCCATAAGATCGGTGAAGCGCAGCAAGCTGCCATTAGTGTGAGTAGCCTAGTGAGGGCCCGAGTAGGCCGAAGGCGAGTGGAGAGTTAGTACATAGGGGGCAGAGGAGCTTAACTAGCTCACCCCAAAGCTTTTACCGGATACCGGGTCCGAAGTTTACCGGGATCTCTATGACCCAGTAAGATATAACCGGAATCCCTGGGGAACTACAAGTCCCAGGATCGCTAAAGTGCTGATACGTAACAGAGCCAGGAGACACATAGGCCCCGCAAGCTGAGGAGCGTGTACTCCAAGAAAAGGCCCTACCACAAGGTCAGCCAGCGCAGGACAGAGACAAAGTTAGGCCTAGCTCCAGGCAGGTCAGAAACTTACTACGCAGAGGCAAGAAACAAGAGGCCCAAAACCCGCTCATTGGGGAGGATCCTGATATGCACCCTTCACCCTACAGTGCTCCGGGTTGTGCCTGAATTTCCATCAGTAAAAGGTACTGAAGTGACTATCGCGTCTGTCCCTGTTCTTGCTCCGACCCGGCGGGGTCTCGCCTGTCCTGCATTCCCCGTCATACACGCTCTGAGGCCTAGCTCCACCTGTGGGGAGCTATACCATCAAGCTGCCTTATCACCGGCCTCAGTGGACTGTGCAGCGCTGGTGTTTCTCACCAGAAGCCACAGGTGGCGTCACAAACTCTTTCTTAAAATTAATAAGTAGCCACCCTTTTAAAGAGAGACCCCAGGGTACGGGCCCGGGAGCCGACCACCGCGACATCCCTAAAGGCCAGGCTAAAGGCCTGGGTTCCGAGTCATCCCCATCCCCCTGGGCTAGTCACATCATTCCCAAGAAGACTCATGGCTGTACTAACTCAAAAGGGTCCTTCTACTCAATACTGAGCAAAGGGTCTGAATACTTATGACCATGTGATATTTCAGTTTTTCTTTTTTAATAAATTTGTGAAAATTTCTACATTTCTGTTTTTTTTCAGTCAAGATGGGGTGCAGAGTGTACTTTAATGAGAAAAAAATTAACTTTTTAGAATTTACCAAATGGCTGCAATGAAACAAAGAGTGAAACATTTTAAGGGGTCTGAATACTTTCCGTACCCACTGTATGTCACACAAAATAGTTAATAAATAACATTTCCCACATGTCTACTTTACATCAGCACAATTTTGGAACCAAAATTTTTTGGGGTTAGGAAGTTATAAGGATTAAAAGTAGACCAGCAATTTCTCATTTTTCCAACAAAATTTGCAAAAATTTAGGGACCACATCACATTTGAAGTGACTTTGAGGGGCCTTTATGACAGAAAATACCCAAAGTGACACCATTCTAAAAACTGCACCCCTCAAGGTGCTCAAAACCACATTCAAGAAGTTTATTAACCTTTCAGGTGCTTCACAGGAATTTTTGGAATATGGAAGAAAAAAATGAACATTTAACTTTTTTCACAAAAATGTTACTTTAGATCCCAATTTTTTATTTTCACAAGGGTATCAGGAAATAAATGGACCCCAAATTTTGTTGTGCAATTCCTCCTGAGCATGCCGATACCCCATATGTGGAGGAAAACCACTGTTTGGGCGCACAGCAGGGTTCGGAAGGGAAGGAGCGGCATTTGACTTTTTGAATGTAAAATTTGCTTAAATACACTGCTCAAAAAAATAAAGGGAAAACTTAAACAACAGAATATGGCTATGTGCCCACGATGCAGAAATGAAGCAGAAAATTTCTGCAGCATTTCTGCATCTCCCTGGCAGAAAAAAACGCATGCAGATTGTGCATGCGTTTTTCCTGCAGAATACATGCGGATCCACATGCGGATTCACATGCGTTTCCGCATGCAGATTGACAAGCGCTTTCCAGGCGATAGCATCACTTGGAAAGTGCTTGACAACTAGGTCACACTATATAAATCCATGCAAACGGCATGGATTTATACAGTGTGAACCGTAAAAATTAAAACAAATAAAGCTATACTCACCCCCGATGTCCCGGCGTGTGCTGCAGCGCTGCTTCCTGTCTGGTTCCCGGCTGCCGGCATATCGCGAGACAGAGCGGTGAAGGGCCTGCGGTCACATGACTGTGACGTCACCGCAGGTCCTCAAGCGATGCCGGCATTCAGAGAGAAGCCTTCGGAAAGGTGAGTATAAACTTTATTTGTTATTTTATTCATTTTTTACAGGTACAATGGTACCCAGGTCTGGATGAGAGTCTCCTCTCCTCCAGAACTGGGTACCATCCGCACATAGAGACGCATAGAAGCCGCTTGTACAAATGTACAGTCGCGGTTTCTATGCGTTTCAATGCTAGTCAATGGCGGGAGTTCCGCTGCGCTTCCGCAAAATTAAATGACATGCTGCGGATTTTTGTACGCAGCATAAACGCTGCGGAAAAATCCGCAGCATGTGCATAGAACATGCGGAATCCCCTTGGGGACCATGGGGTGCGGATTACCTAGCGTTTCACAAGCGTTTCCGCTGCGAAAATTCCGCAGCATAAACGCTTGAAAAACGCTACGTGGGCACCCAGCCTAAAACTCCAAGTAAATCAAACTTCTGTGAAATCAAACTGTCCACTTAGGAAGCAACACTGATTGACAATCAATCTCACATGCTGTTGTGCAAATGGAATAGACAATAGATGGAAATTATTGGCAATTATCAAGACACCCTCAATAAAGGAGTGGTTCTGCAGGTGGGGACCACAGACCACATCTCAGTACCAATGCTTTCTGGCTGATGTTTTGGTCACTTTTGAATGTTGGTTGTGCTTTCACACTTGTGGTAGCATGAGATGGACTCTACAATCCACAGAAGTTGCTCAGGTAGTGCAGCTCATCCAGGATGGCACATCAATGCGAGCTGTGGCAAGTAGGTTTGATGTGTCTGTCAGCGTAGTGTCCAGAGGCTGGAGGCGCTACCAGGAGACAGAACAGTACACCAGGAGACGTGGAGGGGGTTGTAGGAGAGCAACAACCCAGCAGCATGACTGCTACCGCTGCCTTTATGCAAGGAGGAACAGGAGGAGCACTGCCAGAGCCCTGCAAAATGACCTCCAGCAGGCCACAAATGTGCATGTGTCTGCACAAACGGTTCGAAACCGACTCCATGAGGGTGGTATGAGGGCCCGACTTCCACAGATGGGGGTTGTGCTCACAGCCCAACACCGTGCAGGGCCCTTGGCATTTGCCACAGAACATCAGGATTGGCAAAGTCCCCACTGGCGCCCTGTGCTCTTCACAGATGAAAGCAGGTTCACACTGAGCACATGTGACAGAGTCTGGAGACACCGTGGAGAGCGATCTGCTGCCTGCAACATCCTTCAGCATGACCGGTGTGGGGTGGCATTTCTTTGGAGGGCCGCACAGCCCTCCATGTGCTCGCCAGAGGTAGCCTGACTGCCATTAGGTACCGAGATGAGATCCTCAGACCCCTTGTGAGACCATATGCTGGTGCGGTTGGCCCTGGGTTCCTTCTAATGCAGGACAATGCCAGACCTCATGTGGCTGGAGTGTGTCAGCAGTTCCTGCAAGATGAAGGCATTGAAGCTATGGACTGG
Source organism: Phyllobates terribilis (assembly GCF_046119375.1). NCBI lineage: Eukaryota > Metazoa > Chordata > Amphibia > Anura > Dendrobatidae > Phyllobates > Phyllobates terribilis. Next base: position 115,000,653 of record NW_027362773.1, read on the forward strand.
CCCGCCCGTTCCCCAGACCTGAATCCGATTGAGCATATCTGGGACATCATGTCTCGCTCCATCCACCAACGTCACGTTGCACCACAGACTGTCCAGGAGTTGGCGGATGCTTTAGTCCAGGTCTGGGAGGAGATCCCACAGGAGACCATCCGCAACCTCATCAGGAGCATGCCCAGGCATTGTAGGGCGGTCACACAGGCACGTGGAGACCACACACAATACTGAGCCTCATTTTGACTTGTTTTAAGGACATTACATCACAGTTGGATCAGCCTGTAGTGTGTTTTTCCACTTTAATTTTGGGGGTGACTCCAAATCCCGGCCTCCATTGGTTAATAAATTTGATTTCCATTGATGATTTTTGTGTGATTTTGTTGTCAGCACATTCAACTTTGTACAGAACAAAGTATTCAATGAGAATATTTCATTCATTCAGATCTAGGATGTGTTATTTGAGTGTTCCCTTTATTTTTTTGAGCAGTGTAATTAGCGGACGCCATGTTGCGATTGGAGAGCCCATGATGTGCCTAAACAGTGGAAACTCCCCCACAAGTGACACCATTTTGGAAACTACACCCTTCAATAATTTTACCAAGGGGTATAGTGAACATTTTGAACCCAGAGTTACGACACAGAATTTGATAACATTAGGTCATCATATTCAAGAAGTTGTCATTAGTCTTGAGCGCAAGTGCTCGCTACTTGAGTTTGCATCGGGTGCTCGGGTATGCACCAAGTATCGTGGGTGCTCAAGCGACATGCTCGAGTCCCCGCACCGCATGTTTCATGGTTGTTAGACACCCAGAAAAAAATATGCAGGGATTGGTCGTGGATGGCAGGCAATCCCTGCGAGGATTTTTTGGCTGTATAACTACTGCAAAACATATGGGGCGGAGACTCGAGCATGTCTCTCCAGCAGCCGCGATACTCTGTGCATACCCAAGCACCCGATGCAAACTCAAGTAGCGAGCACTTGTGCTCAACACTAGTCGCCATATCATCATTTTTTTCTTTACTTTTGAAAAAATCGTAACCCCAACACAACCCTAACCCTAGAATTTATTTTTTACGCCGTTCCTCGTTCAGTATAAGTGATTAGACGACTGTATTCTTCGGGTCGGTGCGATTACAATGATACCAGATTGATATCGGGTTTTCATGATTGACAGCTGTCACACACTAAAAAACATTTTTTTTGCAAAGGCTAGTTTTTGCATCGCTATAGTTTGAGAGCTATAATTTTTCCATTTTTCGGCTGACAGAGTCATGTGATAGCTGTTTTTTTGCAGGACAAGTTGTTGTTTTTATTGGTACCATTTTCAGGCACGTGACATTTTTTGATCACTGTGTAATCCGATTTTTGGGAGGCAGAATAAACAAAAACCAACAATTCAGGAATCTTTTTTTTTAGTTTTTTTTTTTATGTCGTTCTGCGTGTGGTAAAATTGATAAGGCAGCTTTATTCTTCGGGTCAGTACGTTTACAGCGGTACCACATTTATATTTTTTTAAGTTTTGGCGCTTTTGCACAATAAAAAGTATTTTATAGAAAAAAAAAATTTGTATCGCTTTATTCTGTGAGCTATAAATTTTTTATTTTTCGGCCTATGGAGCCGTGCGGCAGCTTGTTTTTTGCAGGACAAGATGAAATTTTCAGCGGTACCATTTTTATTTACACTCGTCTTTTTAATCGCGTTTTATTCCATTTTTTGTTTGGCGGTATGATGATAAAGCATAGTTTTTTGCTTTTTTTTAATTTATTTTTTTACGGTATTCACTAAAGGGGTTAACTAGTGGGACAGTTTTATAGGTCAGGTCGTTCCGGACGCGGCAATACCAAATATGTGTACTTTTATTGTTTTTTTTTTTTCATAATATTTATTTATGGGTACAGTATATTTTTATTTTTTGGGATTTTTTTTTATTTTCTTTAAATATTTTTACAATTTTTTTTCCCACTTTCTGACACTTTTCTTACTTTTACACATTGTCCCACTATGGAACTTTCACTTTTTGTAGTCTGATCGCCTGTATAGTATAGCGACGCAGCATCATCCCTGTGCTATACAGGCTGTCAGCGCTGCACAGGGAGAAGTTACTTTGATCGCACACTGCGCATGATCAAAGTAACCTCTTCCTGTCTGGTGACCTGGATGTCGTCATGACGACATTTGGGCCACCATGACAACCACCGGGACCCGGCTCAGACAGCGCGAGACGCCGGAGAGGAGGTAAGTATCGGCGCTTACCTCCCCTTGCTCCCGGAATGTTGCGATCGACTTCAATTGCAGCATTTCAGGAGTTAATGTGCAGGGAGTGGTCCGGGACTGCACCTTGCACATAGTACCGGGTGTCAGCTGTGACAATCAGCTGACACCCGGCGGCGATCGCTCCCGCACAGCCTGTGTGCGGGCGCAATTGCCACGGTGTATTATTACATATCTGGCCCAAAAGACCCAGGGCACAGATAAGTATTAATATGCCCCATGTCAGAAAGGGGTTTAAGATAGGCCATCAATGTAAAAGTAGAGGACAACCTCTTTAAGTGCAGATGGACTTTGCTTTATTTTTGGTAGTCAACATAACACTGAAATTATATATAGTTTTTATACCCTGGCTATATACTACAAATAATCCCAGGCATGCCCGGACTGGCCCACAGGAGAACATGAGAATCCTCCGGTGGGCCCTCCACCTATATGAGAAGTAGTTAGCACAATACATTTGTTTCACTATGTACAGACAAGAGCATGATCTCAACCTTCAGTTAACAAACTATCCCATTTATTATTATATAGAAAAGTTTGTGAATGAGAGTAACGTGATATTTGCATGTAGCTGAACAGTGGTCCACCGTGGGCCCTTGGCACCCCAGTCCGGCACTGATCCCAGGTGTCCAGTTGAAAATACTTTATATACTCGAGCATAAGCCGAGTTTTTCAGCACATTTTTTTGTGCTGAAAAAGTCCCCCTCGGCTTATACTCGGGTATATACTCGAGTATATAGAACTTCCAGTGGTGGATAATGGTGGCGGTGGTGGTGGGGGTTGTGGTGGCGGAAGAGCGGGGCACACACAGTAGCCAGCTGCTGCAGCTACCACGTGTGCCCACTGCTAAAGGGAAATTAATATTCACTCTTCTCTACTCCCATAGTCGTAGAGAAGAATGAATACTCATTCTCTTAAGTAGCAGGCACAGAGGAGAGCTGAGCTGCAGCTCCTGCTGACACTGTGTGCCGCTACTAAAGAGAATGCATATTCACTCTTCTTCACGCCCATAGTCCTGGCGTGGAGATGAGTGAATATGCCAGCAGCTCACATCAGCGTCTGAGAGCGAATGGCAGTGACGCCATGCGCTGCTCAGATGCTGACATGAGCTGCTGCAGCAGAACAGGACGTAGCACTGGAGCAGAGTTGAGGAAGGAAGGTGAGTATAAGTGTTTATTTTTTGTGTGTTCAGTGATGGGGTCATACATATCAGGATTGGGGGATGATGGGTGCCATACATACCAGAATTGGGGGATGAGGGGTGCCATACATACCAGGATTGGGGGATGAGGGGTGCCATACATACCAGGATTGGGGGATGAGGGGTGCGATGCATACCAGGATTGGGGATGAGGGGGCCATGCATACTAGGATTGGGGATGAGGAGGCCATGCATACCAGGATTGGGGATGAGGAGGCCATGCATGCCAGGATTGGGGAATGAGGTGTGCCATACATACTAGGATTGGGGTATGAGGTGGTTTTATCAGGATTGGGGGATGATGACACCATACATACCAGGATTGGGGATGAGGAGGCCATGCATACCAGGATTGAGGATGAGGGGTGCCATACATACCAGGATTGGGGATGAGGTAGCCATGTATACCAGGATTGGGGGATGAGGGAGCCATGCATTACCAGGATTGGGGATAAGGGGGCCACACATATTAGGAATGGGTCTGAGGTGGCCATGCATACCAGGATTGGGGATGAGGGGAGCCATGCATTCCAGGATTGGGGATGAGGTGGCCATACATACCAGGATTGGGGATGAGGGAGCAATACGTACTAGGATGGGGAAATTTAGCAGTAGCTGCTGCATTTCCCACCCTAGGCTTTCCCAGTTTTTTTGTGGTAAAATTGGGTACCTCGGCTTATACTTGGGTCGGCTTATACTCGAGTATATACGGTATGCCTTTTAAGTTATAAGTAAAATTATGACAACAGATTACTTATTTAGTTATTTCTACAAGAAATGTATTCATTGTCCGTCTGCCATTAATTACATTGCAAGTAATCCTGTAAGAATGCAGACTTACTAAAAATTTATCCCCCAGACCAGAAAACTAGGAGTTAGCAGTCAATCACATGATAGTATAATTTTGCTTCCTCAATTAAAAATAAAGACAAGAAATCCTGACCTGACCTGTCCTCTCTCCCACCCCCCCAATTGATTATAAGTGCAAGTCCTGTGTCCTCTTACCCCATGATTGTGTTCCCATCATGCTTTCCCCACTGTATTCTCATTGTGCTCACAGTGTTCTCATTACAGTCTCTCACACTGTCTTACCATTGTGTCTCCCCCAGTATTCTCATTGTGCTTTCCTCTATTGTTTCAATTGTGTTTTCCCCCACTGCGTTCCCATTGGACTCTCCCCCACCGGGTTCCCCTCGTGCTCTCCCCCACCACAACCTCAATCTCATCGGGCTCCCCCCCCCCGCGTTCCCAGCGGGCTCTCCCCCACCGCATTTCCAGCGGGCTCTCCCCCACCGCATTCCCTTCATGCTCTCCCCCACCGCGTTCCCCTCGTGCTCTCCCCCACCGCGTTCCCCTCGTGCTCTCCTCCACCGCATTCCCCTCGTGCTCTCTCCCACTGCGTTCCCCTCGTGCTCTCTCCCACCGCGCTCCCCTCGTGCTCTCCCCCACCGCGTTCCCCTCGTGCTCTCCCCCACCGCGTTCCCCTCGTGCTCTCCCCCACCGCGTTCCCCTCGTGCTCTCCCCCACCGCGTTCCCCTCGTGCTCTCCCCCGCGGCGTTCCCCTCGTGCGCACCCCCACCGCGTTCCCCTCGTGCGCACCCCCACCGCGTTCCCCTCGTGCGCTCCCCCACCACGTTCCCCTCGTGCGCTCCCCCACCGCGTTCCCCTCGTGCGTTCCCCCACCGCGTTCCCCTCGTGCGCTCCCCCACCGCTTCCCCCTTGTGCTCTCCCCCACCGCGTTCCCCTCGTGCGCTCCCCTACCGCGTTCCCCTCGTGCTCTCCCCCACCGCGTTCCCCTCGTGCTCTCCCCCACTGCGTTCCCCTCGGGCTCTCCCCCACTGCGTTCCCCTCGGACTCTCCCCCACTGTGTTCCCCTCGGGCTCTCCCCCACTGCTTTCCCCTAGTGCTCTCCCCCACTGCGTTCCCATCGTGCTCTCCCCCACATTGCGTTCCCATCGGGCTCTCCCCCACATTGCGTTCCCATCGGGCTCTCTCTCACTGCGTTCCCTTCGGGCTCTCCCCCACCGCGTTCGACTCGGGCTCTCCCCCCACTGCGTTCCCCTCGGGCTCTCCCTCACCACGTTCCCCTCGGGCTCTCCCCCACCGCGTTCCCCTCGGGCTCTCCCCCACCGCGTTCCCCTCGGGCTCTCCCCCACCGCGTTCGACTCGGGCTCTCCCCCACCGCGTTCGACTCGGGCTCTCCCCCACTGCGTTCGACTCGGGCTCTCCCCCACTGCGTTCCCCTCGGGCTCTCCCCCACTGCGTTCCCCTCGGGCTCTCCCCCACTGCGTTCCCCTCGGGCTCTCCCCCACTGCGTTCCCCTCGGGCTCTCCCCCACCGCGTTCCCCTAGTGCGCTCCCCCACCGCGTTCCCCTCGTGCACTCCCCCACCGCGTTCCCCTCGTGCACTCCCCCACCACTTCCCCCTCGTGCTCTCCCCCACCGCGTTCCCCTCGTGCGCTCCCCTACCGCGTTCCCCTCGTGCGCTCCCCCACCGCGTTCCCCTCGTGCTCTCCCCCACCGCGTTCGACTCGTGCTCTCCCCCACTGCGTTCCCCTCGGGCTCTCCCCCACTGCGTTCAACTCGGGCTCTCCCCCACTGCGTTCAACTCGGGCTCTCCCCCACTGCGTTCCCCTCGGGCTCTCCCCCACTGCGTTCCCCTCGGGCTCTCCCCCACTGCGTTCCCCTCGGGCTCTCCCCCACTGCGTTCCCCTCGGGCTCTCCCCCACTGCGTTCCCCTAGTGCTCTCCCCCACTGCGTTCCCCTAGTGCTCTCCCCCACTGCGTTCCCCTAGTGCTCTCCCCCACTTTGTGTTCCCCTCGTGCTCTCCCTCCCCCTGTGTTCCCCTCGGGCTCCCCCCCCCCCTGCGTTCCCCTTGGGCTCTCCCCCACTGCGTTCCCCTAGTGCTCTCCCCCACTGCGTTCCCCTAGTGCTCTCCCCCACATTGTGTTCCCCTCGTGCTCTCCCTCCCCCTGCGTTCCCCTCGGGCTCTCCCCCCCCCCCCTGTGTTCCCCTCGGGCTCTCCCCCACTGCGTTCCCCTAGTGCTCTCCCCCACTGCTCTCCCCCACATTGTGTTCCCATCGGGCTCTCTCCCACTGCGTTCCCATCGTGCACACCCCCACATTGTGTTCCCCTCGGGCTCTCCCCCCCTGCATTCCCATCGGGCTCTCTCCCACTGCATTCTCATTATCAGAGAAAGCGCTGGGCAAGAAGATGAGGACGGTTTCCATCAGCTTCAGTGATATTTTCTACTGCAGGCAGCAGAGATGCTCCCTGCCCGGCGCGCTCCCCAAATGATGAGCACAATCTGGCAGTGGGTTCCCTGGAGCGTCATGCCCCGAGCTGTAGGCCAGATTGCTCTTATTATTTGCCGCCCTGCACAGCTGGCATAGGCTCCTTTCCACCTCTGGCTCATGTGCAGCTATGCAGGCTGCATCGGCGGTATGTCTGACCCTGCCCTCATAACCTTGACTTTGCTGGCCGTGTCTTATCTTTTATATAGTTAACATTTTTGTGGGCATTTGTTGTGCTTCTAAAACACACAATCAGTTAACCAGTTCCTTAATCACAGTTGTACGAAAATCTGTGCTTTGTGTCCTTGTGTAAACTCAGACAAATGTGACAGTTAATGATTTCATAATGTAAGTTCATGCCTGTAATTAGTGAAACTACAGACTGTTATCTGACAATACCTGTAGACAGCTAAATTGTGCAGCTATAACAACCCTACATGTATAATTTCACATTATAGGCAATATTACTGGAAAGAGGCTTCTTCCTAATTACCGTAACTGTCATAAGCATTTTTTGTTTTGTTTTTTTATTACCGTTTGAACAGCAAAAGAGCGCATCTGAGATATGTTCCCCAGCTGTACATTGACGCACCCCCTGGGCCGTGGGGTACTCGGTGCCGGGCCGGTCGGTGCTGGGGAATGTCACAGTGGCAGCGACCCGGTCCGTGACCCAGGGTGGTCAATAAAAGGGGATTATAGTTTTTATATTTTAATGTTCGTGACACCACCTGTGGTATGCGGCTGTATGGAGCCACCGCTGCGGTGCAGATCCCCTGGAACAGATGGTGACGCAGCAGAGTTGGTTTAGCTCTCCACAGGTAGAGCTAAGCTCCAGGGCGGTGCAGTGATGTTATAGATAAGGTAGATGTTGCTGTGCAGTGTAGTGCAGGGGATGGCGCAGATAATAATTCTAGGACACAGTGGGGTGCAGTCTTCAGATTTACTCACAGTTGTTGAACTCCAGGCTACCAGTACCAGGGTAACCTCCCACGTCGTCCTGCGTTCACCAAGGAAGGGGTTGAGGGCAATCTCTCAAGTAGCTCAGGAGTACTTAAATGGGACCCCGTTCTATGTGCCTTCCTCGGTCGTCTTCCTGCGCTGGCTCTCACCCTCATGCCCTGCGCCTCACAATCAGTGTCCCAATCCGGTAACCTCGGATCTTGTCGGGCGACCTGCAGTCCCCTGAACCCTCTGTGGCCACCTTTTCAGCGATGTAATTGTGGTGGTTGGCAGCTGCACCTTGTAAGTACAGCAGCCTCCGGTTATCTAGCTGAGCCTTGTAGTTCTCCACTAGTTTAGGGGCCAGTCCCCTCTGTGGCCTGATCCCTCTACGTTCTTGCAGATTCGGGCGCACGGGTGGCATCCGCACTTCCCGTGCCCCTAGGATCCCTTCTGTTCCTCTTGGAGCCTTCCCTGCTCCCGTCCTCTCTCTCTCTCTTTCCTGGGCCTCTCTTACTAGGCCCCACTCCTCTCAACTCCTGCTCCAAGAACTGGAGCCAGGAGCCTGGACCTCCTCCACTGCTCTTCTGAGCAGGACTCGACCCTTCTAGATGGTTCCATTCCTTCTTATACTCCCACTGAAGTACTCCCCTAAACTACTTCCTCCACCCACACCCACTACATGGTTCCACCCTCCAGCTAGGGACCAGGGACTGTGCTCTCCCTTAGGAGCAATCTCGCCCTTCCCTCTGAAGTGGAGTGTAATGGATGCAAGTGTGTGGGTCCCGGGCAGTACTCCCTTCTTACCTGACAGTGGGATACCACACCTCTGGGTGAGATGCAGTACCTTTGTGGCGACTGAACTCGCAGAGGCGCCACAACATCATACCACTATATTCACATATGCCGGTGCAGGGATTTTTTATGGCATAAGCAGAGGGTGCTGGATGTATTATGCAGGTTACAGCCATCTGCAATGGGAGGTAAACCCCTTAGATGCCATGACCAATAGTGAGCCTGGTAGACAAGAGTGAGACCCCTTTGTCAATCCATCAATCCCTTTTCAACACATTCATGCATGAGTTCACATGACGTCTGCTGACTTAGTTCTTCAATTAAGGATTTTAAAGGGACTCTCTCAGCACAGAATGACTGTTCAAACTGAGTCCCGCATCCTGGTGCAACCAAACATTTAAATACACCTTCCTGGCTTGTTTTCACTATATCTCCACCCCCTCTTCTTTGATTGACAGCTCTGGTTTCATAGAGCCATAGAAACGTGGAGATAGGTGGAAACCCAGCAGTTGGGAAGGTGTATTTAAATGACTGGCCCCGCCGTGATGCACCAAGCACCTGTGCTTGGTTTGAACAGTCATTTTGTCCTGACAGAGTCCCTTTACTAGAGCTTACTAGGGTAATTCTGAAGAAGAATACACTGGAATGTAGACGTATTCCATTGTGCTTTGGACCAGCAATTGTACAGTCACATGTTGAAAGTCTTTATTGGGACTAAAAAACAAAAAAAAAAAGTTAAATACTTAAAAAAAAAAAAAAAACAGAAAAGGTAAAAGTTTAAATTTCTCCCCATTCCAATATGTTCTCAAACATGACGGCAATAAACAATTACAAAATAACAAAAGTTAAATACAAAATAATATGGTGGAATAGCTCTTTTATTTTTATAATATAAATCTTTTATTTTTTAATTTTCAATATATTTATCAAACCTTAAATTGAGATTGAGTGACTGCTGATTGGCTGCATGCTTCAGATTACGTTCAAACTGGAAGAGAGATGTTTCTTCCTGTTTGGACAAAATATAAAGTGTGCAGCCGGTCAGCAGCAGAGGTCACGTGATTCTCCCTGCTGGATGATGTTGCCGGGGGACCTTTTGGGGATACAGTACTGAGCGAGGAGGAGATGGCGTATAGTTTTTTTTTTTATTTATTAAACCACCCTGGCTTTATTAAAGCTGAGCACAACCCTGCTAACAAATTCAGAATTTTAAAAACATTTAATTGAAGTTTATAGATCTGTTACTTGGAAAGTCGAATCTCCAAAATATTCAAATGGACACTATGATGACACAGCATTTAATCTTAATTATCTAGACGTTAATTCAGTAGGCCAGGAAATATAGACTATTATCTTTATGCTTACTTTTGAATTTGTGTTTTTTTGGGGTTGGTCAAGAAGCACAGACTATTATTTGGATGTTGACACTTGAGTTGATATTTACTGCAATTTATTGTCTGTTAACTTTGCAAGACAGAGATGCAGGGTCACTGAACAATGGATGTTTGCTAAATATGTTGATTGACCATTGTGTGGGCCCTGTAATTTGTTGACCTGCAAAACAGAGGAGGACAAACTAGGTAGAACTCATCACATCTTCCTCCTGACCTGTGAATGATGACTTGAAGGACAGTTGTGAACTATATAAGGGGGATATGCCTCTGTATCCGTGTGTCTTTCTTTTACAAAACCACAGCCAGGAATACTCTACGTGACAGCTCTACAGGACATGATGGCTCCATCAAGAGGGACACAGATTTGGATTCTACAGGATGCCAGCTTAAGGGACCACAGCCCTGGCTGGAGGAATATAGATCTGCTCCATTGACTATCACAGAACCCATGGATCACCTGGCCCGCATGGATACGCTTGGAGAAGCCAGGTTGGGACCTTCTGGTCACCTGAACTCATGGAAACATTTGGGGAAGACAGATTGGGATCTTCCGGTCACCTGGTCCCCATGGATATGCTCGGAGAAGCCAGGTTGGGACCCTCCGGTCACCTTGCCCCCATGGATATGCTCAGAGAAGCCAGGTTAGGACCCTCAGTTCACCTGATCACATGCCTCAATGGACTGTCAGCTTCCTAAGCTTGTCATTACTTATTCTCTGTGGGTGCGCTCCAAAAGTGGGGTGCCACTGGTGGGGGTAGTCGGCCCTGGAAGCCCCAGAGTCTCAGCTGCTCTAATCCCAGCGAGTCAGCGGAAGGGTTAGACTGTAATTTTGCACCATCTTGGGTATTATGCTGGGACTGTTCTCTATGTTATTGTCTGCTTGATGGTTCACTAAAGTATTGCCACACTGTTTTACTCTCACCCTGTGTTGTCTGAGTAGTATTATGTCCACTGGAGACCCCCGTGTCTCCACAGACACATTTCAGCAAAAGCTCCTTTTCTCTAGCAGTGACACGCTATGGTTTACATTTTCTACACCCTTGTCTAAAAGCAATCTGTGCATCTGATGAAGGTCCAGGATCTCATCGAAACGTTATGCATTAAACTGTGAATTGCACATGTAAATAAAACACAATAATTTGCAACTTTCTACGAGTGCCTAGTTCGTCAATGCTATTTTATGGGATGGGACCCTATTTGAGCACCAGCCAATAGGAGTGCTGTGTTTGTGTTACCTAAAAGTAAATCCAACTGTGACTGCTCCGAAACCAGTATAAAATTGCCTATTGCAAGTGCATCCTCTCCATAAGGGTATGTGCACAAAGGAGCCGCTGCGGGTTAGAAACTGCGTGTTATGTGGCGTCAAACCCGCAGAGTCCAGATGTTACAGCATAGTGGATGGGATTTCTAGAAATCCCATGTCCACTATGCGTCTACGGATCACCCGCGGAAAAAGACATGCGGCGAGTCTTTCCAGACCGCGGCATGTCAATGTCTCCGGCAGGTCCGCATGTGGGCTTCCCCCATAGACCTAACCTCTATGAGAAAAGTCCGCAGGTGAAAAAAAAAAAAGGTGCCGCTCATTTGCGTAAAATGAGCGGAAGCCGCCGGCAGCTATTCCGTGGTGTCGGGCCGCAGGCGGCTCCGGACAGTGTGCACATACCCTAAGAAACCACCAAAAGGAGGTAAGTAGTAGGAAAAGAAAAACTGCCCCACACTTAGCAAAAATAGCCAAATGTTTTGTTTGTGTACTCATTTCAATGCCATCACTCCATATTTATCAAATGTTGCAAGTTAATGTGAATTTTGCAGAAATTGTTACATTTTAAAGGGGTTTTCCATTTTCTTTTTTTCAAAGCATATGATAATTATAAATTAAAAGCCCCTTTAATGCCCTTTGGGGAGGGTTTTAATAGGTTATCATGCAAGGCAAATGCCTTATCAACCAAAAATGTATTTTTTTTTATCTGGGCTGTTGGAAGGTAGGGCCAAAAAACATTTTGCAGTAACAGGCCACTTCTCCAGTGTAGAGGAAAATTGAAGAAAGGCAGAAACAAAAATAATAAATTTTCTTGCTTTTTCATACAGGTTAGCAATGATTCTATACAATAACACAAGTTGTTGAGAAGTTGTACGTTTCTCAAGAAATGCACAGACTGTGTCCAAAACCTGAAAGCAAAAGTCTCAAAAGGGAAGAAAGAGAAAGAAATGTTTAAGCAAAGGCTCTTACATATTGAACAAGGAGGAAGATGAATGGGACTTGCCTGGAAATACTACTTCCTATAAATTCTGCAAAAGTGCAAAGATGTACAAAAATTCTAACTGATGTGGTGTAGGCAACGATTTCAAGGAAACTCCCTCCTGATTGGCCATTTTACACAATTACTACTCCTAGGCCAATTTATCTGATTTCTCTCCTGTAGGCAAAATCTCTGCCTGGTGGTGACATTGATGCATCCACTTCTAACCTTGTCACATCCATGGCATATCAATCACTGTCCATGGCATATCCATCTCTGTCCATGGCATATCCATCTCTGTCCATGGCATATCCATCTCTATCCATGGCATATCCATCTCTGTCCATAGCACATCCATCTCTTCCCGTGGCACATCCACCTTTGTCCATTTCACAACCATCTCTGTCCATGGCACATCCATCTCTGTCCATGGCACATCCATCTCTGTCCATGGCACATCCACCTCTGTCAATGGCACATCCACCTTTGTCCATTGCACAACCATCTCTGTCCATAGCACATCCACCTTTGTCCATTGCACATCCACCTCTGTCCATGGCACATCCACCTTTGTCCATTGCACAACCATCTCTGTCCACAGCACATCCACCTTTGTCCATGGCACATCCATCTCTGTCAATGGCACATCCACCTTTGTCCATTGCAAATCCATCTCTGTCCATGGCACATCCAACTTTGTCCATTGCACACCCATCTCTGTCCATGGCACATCCACCTTTGTCCATGGCACATCCATCTCTGTCCATGGCACATCCACCTCTGTCAATGGCACATCCAACTTTGTCCATTGCACATCCACCTCTGTCAATGGCACATCCACCTCTTTCAATGGCACATCCACTTCTGTCCATGGCACATCCACCTTTGTCCATCGCACAACCATCTCTGTCCATGGCACATCCAGCTCTGTCCATGGCACATCCAGCTCTGTCTATGGCACATAAATCTCTATCCATGGCACATTCACCTTTGTCCATGGCACATCCATCTTTGTCCATGGCATATCCATCTCTGTTGATGGCACATCCATATCTGTCCATTGGTCATCCACCTTTATCCATCGCACAACCATCTCTGTCCGTGGCACATCCAACTTTGTCCATTGCACACCCATCTCTGTCCATGGCCCATCCACCTTTGTCCATGGCACATCCATCTCTGTCCATGGCACATCAACCTCTGTCCATTGCACATCCACCTTTGTCCATTGCACATATACCTCTGTCAATGGCACATCCACCTCTGTCAATGGCACATCCACCTCTGTCCATGGCACATCCACCTTTGTCCATCGCACAACCATCTCTGTCCATGGCACATCCAGCTCTGTCCATGGCACATCCAGCTCTGTCTATGGCACATAAATCTCTATCCATGGCACATTCACCTTTGTCCATGGCACATCCATCTTTGTCCATGGCATATCCATCTCTGTCGATGGCACATCCATATCTCTCCATTGTTCATCCACCTTTATCCATCGCACAACCATCTCTGTCCGTGGCACATCCAACTTTGTCCATTGCACACCCATCTCTGTCCATGGCCCATCCACCGTTGTCCATGGCACATTCACCTCTGTCCATTGCACATCCACCTTTGTCCATTGCACATCCACCTTTGTCAATGGCACATCCACCTCTGTCAATGGCACATCCACCTCTGTCCATGGCACATCCACCTTTGTCCATCGTACAACCATCTCTGTCCATGGCACATCCAGCTCTGTCCATGGCACATCCAGCTCTGTCCATGGCACATCCAGCTCTGTCTATGGCACATAAATCTCTATCCATGGCACATTCACCTTTGTCCATGGCACATCCATCTTTGTCCATGGCATATCCATCTCTGTCGATGGCACATCCATATCTGTCCATTGTTCATCCACCTTTATCCTTCGCACAACCATCTCTGTCCATGGCACATCCATCTCTGTCCATGGCACATCCATCTCTGTCCATAGCACATCCACCCTTGTCCATCGCACATTCATCTCTGTATATGGCACATCCACCTTTTTCCATGAACATCCACCTTTTTCCAGGGCACTTCCACCTTTGACCATGTCACATCCACCTTTGACCATGGCACATCCACCTTTGACCATGGCACATCCACCTCTGTCCATGTCACATACACCTTTGACCATGGCACATCCACCTCTGTCCATGGCACATCTACTTTTGACCATGGCACATGCACCTCTGTCCATGGCACATTCATGACACATCCACCTCAGTCTATGGCCCATCCATGGCTCGGCTTTCTGTCAGGAGGCTTATGCACTTCTGCAAGGGACAGAAAGTGGTGTCAGTCGTTTGTGAATATTCTGGAAATCATTTGATGTCTTATCCATCATTTCTTTAGTGAGACCATCATTAGATAGAGTATCTGCAGCCATTACTTGATGTATATTCTCCTCCTTTTCCTAGCACTAACTGCTGTAGTTAGAGGCAGGCATCCATAATGTATGAACAGGGCTTATTTACAATTTTATGTTTTATATTTTAAAACATTTCTGGTGTTTCTCACTTTCTATAGCAAAGCCTTTGGGAAAACAATGGTATAATCAAGAAAATGCTGCACAAACCCCCCAAAAATGCCATAACAATGCAAAAAAAGACATAGCCTCATGTAGATTTTTTAATAATTTGCTACAAACTTTACTATAACATGGCCACAGAATTTATGGCCTAAAACAAAGTGAAAAATTTTCAGCTGTTCGCTGCCGTTAGTACATACTGTAGCTCGCTGAGTTGCAGATCCATTATTACCCATTTATGCAAACATTGCCCACCCAGGAAAGTCATACTCTGATACAGACTAGTAAATAGGGATAGAGGACACTGAAAGTGAGGGCTTACAATTTATAAGGGAAAGAAGACAGACATATAGGGTGTTCTGGCATAGACTATTTCAGGAGTAGATTTTGGCACGCAAAGATCGTTGAGTGTGAACCCGTAGGGAGTATGACCCCCTTACAAAGATTGACACTCCCAAGTCCGTTTTACCCTTGTGTGTTGTCTCTCACCTCATTGTGTTGTGTCAGGACACAAAAACTGCGCTTTCTTTAATCTTACATGATGCTGCTGAAGATTATGGCCTTCCTCCCGGAACCAGTCTGACGACGACGACGATCTTCCTCCCGGAACCAGTCTGACGACGACGACCTTCCTCCCGGAACCAGTCTGACTACGACTACGACCTTCCTCCCGGAACCAGTCTGACGACGACGACGACCTTCCTCCCGGAACCAGTCTGACGACGACGACCTTCCTCCCGGAACCAGTCTGACGACGACGACGACCTTCCTCCCGGAACCAGTCTGACGACGACTACGACCTTCCTCCCGGAACCAGTCTGACGACGACGACGACCTTCCTCCCAGAACCAGTCTGACGACGACGACCTTCTTCCCGGAACCAGTCTGACGACGACGATCTTCCTCCCGGAACCAGTCTGACGAGGACTACCTTTCTCCCGGAACCAGTCTGACGACGACGACCTTCCTCCCGGAACCAGTCTGACGACGACGATCTTCCTCCCGGAACCAGTCTGATGAGGACTACCTTTCTCCCGGAACCAGTCTGACGATGACGACCTTCCTCCCGGAACCAGTCTGGTCTTTTTAGTAGAGATAATCCAAATCCAGTAGTAGGAACAGTCATGCTAAATATTTTGAGCTTCTCCCAGGTGAACAGAAGATGTTTCTTTATAATAACGCTCATTTATTTTTCAGATATTAACCTGTGGATGTGTCCCAGTAGCCGTGGGGCCCTCTTCATCAGATCATGTTATCGTGATACATCACAATTCATCAACACATTTAAACGTCAAAAAACACCCTCGAAGACTGACAGGTCATCTATGTGACGTATCAATAGACATTGCTACTAAAGATCATACATAATCAAATAAATGACAGTATTAAAAAGCTATATTAAAATTCAAACAATGTCTTCTCTCTCCATGTGGTCTTATTTCTTTTAGTTTGTTTTTTTTCTCTTTATTTTCATCTAACACTGATTTACAGCTAAATTGATTCAGTTGTAGAAACAGTTGAACATACGTAACTAATTTTGGGGTGCTTAAAATGATGCTTAATTTTCCAATAGACTCTAATTTTCAATATAAAGGGGTGGTTATTTATGAACAGCCTTTGATGCAACTTTAGGGGAAGATTGCATCTTCATTATTGCATCATATTGCAGTTGTCTATTGAGCCATCAGATTTCATCATCTCAGTGTGACCAATAGAAACCTGCCATCTCAGCCCCGATGAGGCAATCCTAATTAAAATTGCATCACTTGGCTTTACCATTGGAGCAACCTCTGCAGCCGCACAGAGGATCAATAAGCCAGGGGGCCACTTCCATGTACAAAGCAGGTGGAATTGTGCATTAAAATGAGCTATTAGACTGCAAAGAACCCATATATTGTTCTTGCATAGGGGTCCTCTTCTTTGTCCATCAGTGCTCCTGTAAAGCCAGACCTTTTAATCAAGTTGGAGGGCGGAAACAGATGCAAAACTAGTAGATGGGAGGGTGCACTGAATACTCGGCAACAAGGATGGACCAAGCGTCTGTGCTTGGTTTGCAAAGTCATTTTGTGCTGAGAGACTACCGTTAGAGGGACTCTGTCAGCACAGAATGACTGTTCAAAACAAATACAGGCGCTCCATGTACCCTTGGTGTGGCCAAACACTGAAGTGCAACTTCCCACCTACTTGGTTTCCATGTATTTCCGCCCTTCCCTGACGCTATTAAGCAGGAGCTGTCAATGAAAAAAGAGGGGATGGTGGGAAGGTGAACTTAAATGTTTGGTCACACCATGGGTGCACCTATACTTGGTTTGAACAATTGTTCTGTGCTGAGAGATTCCCTTTAATGGGTGAGATATATTGGACTTGTAGTAACATAGCAGATCATTTATGCTATGAATGTGCCAAAGTGACTCTTGTGTCACAAAATAGAAACTTGACTCCCATATTTATTAAAGCCCACAGTCTGTAATTTGGCTGCAGAATAGGAGATGAGGACAAGAGTTGGGCTCCGCACGTGTGCTGCAATAGATGTGCATCACATCTTACGCAATGGTTGAATGGGAAAAGAGAATTCGTGCCTTTTGCAGTCCCGATGGTCCAGAGATTATTCCTGCATGACGCATACCAATGATAATTCTCCGTAGTGTTCAGATATGTTAAAGTAAATGTAATTACGGCTAATTTTCCTCTATTTGCATCTTTACGTTTGCAGAAATAATAATGTTTGAAAGTACTAATTACATTTTTGTGCGTTATCTACACAATAGTGCCACAAAAGCTCTTCGACATCATAGAAACAAGAGACAATTGAGTATTGTAACAATTGAATTCAACACATCAAAATCATTAAGAAATGACACCTTTCTTCTCTGAACCAGACTTTTGAAAATAGTAGACCAGTGTCATCAACAACATAAAATCAGCGGTAGAAATAATCTAAATCAAAGCTGTGAAGAATATTAAAGATAATCCCCTGTCAATCATTGTGCACTGTTTGGTGGGTTTTATAAAGCTGCAAATAAGTCACTATAATTAAGTTTGTGTATAGAATTGCAGCATGTTTCTTGTTTCCTATGACTAGCGCTGGGATTAACTTGACTTGTGGCTGTATAAACAGCATAATGCACTTGCTGATATTAGTTTGAGTAAGGTTGCATTTGGGCAATTATTAATTATATTAGATGGTGGCCCGATTCTAACGCATCGGGTATTCTAGAATATGTATGCGGCCGACCGGGCGCGACTAATCAGCGAAGCAGTGTTTAAATGGGTTGTGCACTACTTTAAATTAACCCCCCAATGTATCCCCCCGAGGCCCCTAATGAATTCTGTAATTACGTGATGTTGTCAATACTGCTTGTGACAACATCGCTGACCACGCGGCAAGTGTGAAGGGAGGACCGGCTAGCGAGGCTGCCGGTCCGGGTACTTCTGCTGCGAGCAGCCGGGAGATGACAGGCTAGCACCGGTCATCTCCCGGCTGCGTCGCCGCTGATCTCCCGACGGTTGTCTGCGTGTTTCAAATCCGGCGCCAATTCGCGGCCGGGCTGCGCCAGTCGCTGACTGGTCGCGGCCAGCTGGCTGCGACCAATCAGAGAAGCGGTGTTTTAAATTTCGCGCCAATATCGCTGACTGGTTGCGCTTGGCGGCTGCGACCAATCAGCGAACCGTGTTAGTGAGGACCGGGGAGCGGCGCTGCCTGTGCGGGTACTTCTGCTGCGAGCAGCCGGGAGATGACCGGCTAGCGCCGGTCATCTCCCGGCTGCATCGCCGCTAACCTCCATGCGGCTACCGTCGGGAGATCAGCGGTCCTCCCGACGGCAAGTGTGAAGGGAGGACCGGGGAGCGGCGCCGCCTAGGCCGCCGGTCGGGGTACTTCTGCTGCGAGCAGCCGGGAGATGACCGGCTAGCGCCAGTCATCTCCCGGCTGCATCGCCGCTGACCTCCGTGCAGCAGATGAGCCACTAACGGCCGCTATCTTGTTCTGAAATCTCGCGTCGCTGATTGGCCGCGGCCGGACCAATCAGCGACGCAGGATTTCCTGGACGGACAGACAGACGGGATAAGCCGATTATATAGTAGATGTGCATATGCTGAAATATACGAATACAGTTAGGTCCATATATATTTGGACAGAGACAACATTTTTCTAATTTTGGTTCTAGACATTACCGCAATGAATTTTAAACAAAACAATTCAGATGCAGTTGAAGTTCAGACTTTCAGCTTTCATTTGAGGGTATCCACATTAAAATTGGATCAAGGGTTTAGGAGTTTCAGCTCCTTAACATGTGCCACCATGTTTTTAAAGGGACCAAAAGTAATTGGACAATTGACTCCAAGGCTATTTCATGGACAGGTGTGGGCAATCCCTTCATTATGTCATTCTCAATTAAGCAGATAAAAGTCCTGGAGTTGATTTGAGGTGTGGTGCTTGCATTTGGAAGTTTTTGGTGTGAAGTAAACATGCGGTCAAAGGAGTTCTCCATGCAGGTGAAACAAGCCATCTTTAAGCTGCAAAAACAGAAAAAACCCATCCGAGAAATTGCTACAATATTAGGAGTGGCAAAATCTACAGTTTGGTACATCCTGAGAAAGAAAGAAAGCACTGGTGAACTCATCAATGCAAAAAGACCTGGGCGCCCACGGAAGACAACAGTGGTGGATGATCGCAGAATAATCTCCATGGTGAAGAGAAACCCCTTCACAACAGCCAACCAAGTGAACAACACTCTCCAGGAGGTAGGCGTATCAATATCCAAATCTACCATAAAGAGAAGACTGCAAGAAAGTAAATACAGAGGGTTCACTGCACGGTGCAAGCCACTCATAAGCATCAAGAATAAAAAGGCTAGACTGGACTTTGCTAAAAAAACATCTAAAAAAGCCAGCACAGTTCTGGAAGAACATTCTTTGGACAGATAAAACCAAGATCAACCTCTACCAGAATGATGGAAAGAGAAAAGTATGGCGAAGGCGTGGTACAACTCATGATCCAAAGCATACCACATCATCTGTAAAACACGGCGGAGGCAGTGTGATGGCTTGGGCATGCATGGCTGCCAGTGGCACTGGGTCACTAGTGTTTATTGATGATGTGACACAGGACAGAAGCAGCCGAATGAATTCTGATGTATTCAGAGCCATACTGTGTGCTCAGATCCAGCCAAATGCCGCCAAACTGATTGGTCATCGTTTCATACTACAGATGGACAATGACCCAAAACATAAAGCCAAAGCAACCCAGGAGTTTATTAAAGCAAAGAAGTGGAATATTCTTGATTGGCCAAGTCAGTCACCTGATCTCAACCCAATTGAGCATGCATTTCACTTGTTAAAGGCTAAACTTCAGACAGAAAGGCCCACAAACAAACAGCAACTGAAAACCACCGCAGTGAAGGCCTGGCAGAGCATCAAAAAGGAGGAAACACAGCGTCTGGTGATGTCCATGAGTTCAAGACTTCAGGCAGTCATTGCCAACAAAGGGTTTTCATCCAAGTACTAGAAATGAACATTTTATTTACAATTATTTAATCTGTCCAATTACTTTTGGTCCCTTTAAAAACAGGGTGGCACATGTTAAGGAGCTGAAACTCCTAAAACCTTCATCCAATTTTAATGTGGATACCCTCAAATGAACGCTGAAAGTCTGAACTTCAACTGCATCTGAATTGTTTTGTTTAAAATTCATTGTGGTAATGTCTAGAACCAAAATTAGAAAAATGTTGTCTCTGTCCAAATATATATGGACCTAACTGTATATCTATATTTAAGTGACTTGGTGTATATTTTGTGCTGCTGCTCACCCTACAGGGACTATATTTTGAGTCCTTCTGATTGCACCTCTATGTATTTTAAATAATTCAATTGTGGTATTTGTATTTTATGATCCTCTAATAAATTCTATGATTTTACAAGTGTATGACTCTGGTAGTTGTTTATAGGCATTATATTCATGATGGAGTTCACTTTTTGTAGATATATGGGTCCCGATTGGGACAAATAGTGGGAGATCATTTTGATCAATTATTTAAGCATCCCAAAATGTGGTTTTCTGTAAATTTAATAATACAATTATACAGTGTGAAGCTTTGTGTGGGGGCCATCTTACTGTTTGGAGGGCTAATGCGTTTCCATAATACTGCATGGAGAGCTGTGTGGGGGTCACAGTTTGGGGATCATACTATGTTGGGGTCACCATACTTTGCCTTGGGAGTCAAGGTGGGGTACAGTAGGGTCATTATACTGTGCATGTGGAGGAATTAATCATGGGGGTATTATACTGTGTTTAGGGGGGGGAATTTTTGTTGGCATCATAATTTTTATGGGGGCAATGAAAGAGGAATCTAGGACTTCAGTAGGAGGAAAATTACTATGTAAAGGCTGTAAAGTTGCGAGATCGGCTTCTCTGTGACCCCGACATTTATTTAATTTTTGTTTTTTTCTTTTTTTTGGGGGGGGGGGTGGCTAATTAGAACTTCTGCTGTGGGGCCCCATGATTTCTATGTAGGCCCCTGGTCTGAGTGTCTGCCTCCTGTGGGCGTACACTCCAGAAAAAAGTGCACGGCAGAGCTCACGTTCGGTCTGCCGTCACCATTGCAGTCTATGGCTCCCGTCACAGCATACGTCCAGACCCTGTTTTGCGGGGAATTTAGGACGTATGCCCCGAAGGGGACACAGAACATAATGTGAAAGCACCCTTACTGCAGTAAAAAAGTCAGTTTGGATTTGAGGGGACGCTGCAGATTTTACATATTGCTGGTCCAGGGGTGTAAATGGAGGGCAGGTGCTGGGTGAATGGGGCGTCCACTAACCATTGTGCCTTGGGGAGGGCATTTAGATATAGGACTAGTGTAACAAAATGTATCTTTGTCCTAGGTGAAAAAAATGCCTGACAAGACACATTGTGGCCTGCGGTAAACCTGAATGTAATACTTCTGTCGTGTATTTCACACCATTTTTGCAGGAACTTTAATTTGGGAGGGGCAGATCTGTTATCAATGAAAGGATGATGGAGGGAAAAAGATTTCATATGTCTTAGTGGGGACCACAATATAGGACTGGAAACAGGTCTCCCGACTGAACTCAGCAGCTCTGTAATATGTACATGAGATTGTTCTGATCAGCAGACCCGAGGCCGGTCCGGACATTATGGTCCATACCCAGATGGATGTGTGATACCGCCCTGTGTCTATGGAGATTGCAGAGTGGTGTGAGACACGGTGTACCTGTCAGCAATGGATGTGGCGAAGAACGTAGAATCCAACAAAGCAAAGAGGGTATATAACTGTACCTCACAGGCAGACACAGGCAGAACATGACCCCTGTGTAAGAACAATGTATGGGCTTTATACAGTCCAATAGCTCATCATAATGCACAAATCCAGGAGATGGCAAAGGGCCCCCTCACCTCTAGGGCACCTGTCCGACTGCACCAATGGTATGCCCGCTCCTGCTGTACCTACAGGTGACTCTCCGTGTGACCACCTACAGGTATATGACTATACAGCTGTACACTGTGTGTAATATGTATGGTGTCTGTGAGCAGCTGCAGTACAGCCCCGTGCAGCAGGACACAGTACACACACGTACCAGGGCAGACACACCAATGGAGCACGGGCCCAAGGAATACGGGGGCAACTATCACCCCAAAGCAGTAAACAGCTTCTGTCAAAGGCAAAGGCACATCATTGACTGGAGAGGGCCCTTATAATGCTTTTGCACAGAGGCCATCTCCACTCGGTGTCCATCACTACACACATACATATATATACACACATATATATATATATACAGTAAAGACCAAAAGTTTGGACACACCTTCTCATTCAAAGATTTTTCTGTATTTTCATGACTATGAAAATTGTACATTCACACTGAAGGCATCAAAACTATGAATTAACACATGTGGAATTATATACTTAACAAAAAAGTGTGAAACAACTGAAAATATGTCTTATATTCTAGGTTCTTCAAAGTAGCCACCTTTTGATTTGATGACTGCTTTGCACACTCTTGGCATTCTCTTGATGAGCTTCAAGAGGTAGTCACCGGAAATGGTTTTCACTTCACAGGTGTGCCCTGTCAGGTTTAATAAGTGGGATTTCTTGCCTTATAAATGGGGTTGGGACCATCAGTTGTGTTGTGCAGAAGTCTGGTGGATACACAGCTGATAGTCCTACTGAATAGACTGTTAGAATTTGTATTATGGCAAGAAAAAAGCAGCTAAGTAAAGAATAACGAGTGGCCATCATTACTTTAAGAAATGAAGGTCAGTCAGTGCGAAAAATTGAGAAAACTTTGAAAGTGTCCCCAAGTGCAGTTGCAAAAACCATCAAGCGCTACAAAGAAACTGGCTCACATGAGGACCGCCCCAGGAAAGGAAGACCAAGAGTCACCTCTGCTTTTGATGATAAGTTTATCCGAGTCACCAGCCTCAGAAATCACAGGTTAACAGCAGCTCAGATTAGAGACCAGGTCAATGCCACACAGAGTTCAAGCAGTAGAAATATCTCTTCAACAACTGTTAAGAGGAGACTTTGTGCAGCAGGCCTTCATGGTAAAATAGCTGCTAGAAAACCACTGCTAAGGACTGGCAACAAGCAGAAGAGACTTGTTTGGGCTAAAGAACACAAGGAATGGACATTAGACCAGTGGAAATCTGTGCTTTGGTCTGATGAGTCCAAATTTGAGATCTTTGGTTCCAACCACCGTGTCTTTGTGCGACGCAGAAAAGGTGAACGGATGGACTCTACATGCCTGGTTCCCACCGTGAAGCATGGAGGAGGAGGTGTGATGGTGTGGGGGTGCTTTGCTGGTGACACTGTTGAGGATTTATTCAAAATTGAAGGCATACTGAACCAGCATAGCTACCACAGCATCTTGCAGCGGCATGCTATTCCATCCGGTTTGCGTTTAGTTGGACCATCAATTATTTTTCAACAGGACAATGACCCCAAACACACCTCCAGGCTGTGTAAGGGCTATTTGACCAAGAAGGAGAGTGATGGGGTGCTACGCCAGATGACCTGGACTCCACAGTCACCAGACCTGAACCCAATCGAGATGGTTTGGGGTGAGCTGGACCGCAGAGTGAAGGCAAAAGGGCCAACAAGTGCTAAGCATCTCTGGGAACTCCTACAAGATTGTTGGAAGACCATGTCTGGTGACTACCTCTTGAAGCTCATGAAGAGAATGCCAAGAGTGTGCAAAGCAGCCATCAAAGCAAAAGGTGGCTACTTTGAAGAACCTAGAATATAAGACATATTTTCAGTTGTTTCACACTTTTTTGTTAAGTATATAATTCCACATGTGTTAATTCATAGTTTTGATGCCTTCAGTGTGAATGTACAATTTTCATAGTCATGAAAATACAGAAAAATCTTTAAATGAGAAGGTGTGTCCAAACTTTTGGTCTGTACTGTATATATATATATATATATATATATATATATATATATATATACACACCCACATACATTTATACACCCACACATGTATATACACACGCATGTATATACACACACATATATATATATACACACACACATATACAGTGGTGGCCAAAAGTATTGGCACCCCTGCAATTCTGTCAGATAATACTCAGTTTCTTCCTGAAAATGATTGCAATCACAAATTCTTTGGTATTATTCTCTTCATTTAATTTGTCTTCAATGAAAAAACACAAAAAGAATTGTTCTAAAGCCAAATTGGATACAATTCCACACCAAACCTAAAAAAGGGGGTGGACAAAAGTATTGGCACGGTTTGAAAAATCATGTGATGCTTCTCTAATTCGTGTAATTAACAGCACCTGTAACTTACCTGTGGCACCTAACAGGTGTTGGCAATAACTAAATCACACTTGCAGCCAGTTAACATGGATTAAAGTTGACTCAACCTCTGTCCTGTGTCCTTGTGTGTACAACATTGAGCATGGAGAAAAGAAAGAAGACCAAAGAACTGTCTGAGGACTTGAGAAACCAAATTGTGAGGAAGCATGAGCAATCTCAAGGCTACAAGTCCATCTCCAAACCCCTGAATGTTCCTGTGTCTTCCGTGCGCAGTGTCATCAAGAAGTTTAAAGCCCATGGCACTGTGGCTAACCTCCCTAGATGTGGACGGAAAAGAAAAATTGACGAGAGATTTCAACGCAAGATTGTGCGGATGGTGGATAAAGAACCTCGACTAACATCCAAACAAGTTCAAGCTGCCCTGCAGTCCGAGGGTACAACAGTGTCAATCCGTACTATCCGTCGGCGTCTGAATGAAAAGGGACTATATGGTAGGATACCCAGGAAGACCCCACTTCTTACCCCGAGACATAAAAAAGCCAGGCTGGAGTTTGCCAGAACTTACCTGAGAAAGCCTAAAACATTTTGGAAGAATGTTCTCTGGTCAGATGAGACAAAAGTAGAGCTTTTTGGCAAAAACCATCAACATAGAGTGTACAGGGAAAAAAAAAGAGGCATTCAAAGAAAAGAACACGGTCCCTACAGTCAAACAAGGCGGAGGTTCCCTAATGTTTTGGGGTTGCTTTGCTGCCTCTGGCACTGGACTGCTTGACCGTTTGCATGGCATTATGAAGTCTGAAGACTACCAACAAATTTTGCAGCATAATGTAGAGCCCAGTGTGAGAAAGCTGGGTCTCCCTCAGAGGTCATGGGTCTTCCAGCAGGACAATGACCCAAAACACACTTCCAAAAGTACTATAAAATGGTTTTAGAGAAAGCACTGGAGACTTCTAAGGTGGCCAGCAATGAGTCCAGACCTGAATCCCATAGAACACCAGTGGAGAGATCTCAAAATGGCAGTTTGGAGAAGGCACCCTTCAAATATCAGGGACCTGGAGCAGTTTGCCAAAAAAAATGGTCTACAATTCCAGCAGAGCATTGTAAGAAACTCATTGATGGTTACCGGAAGCGGTTGTTCGCAGTTATTTTGGCTAAAGGTTGTGCAACCAAGTATTAGGCTGAGGGTGCCAATACTTTTGTCTGGCCCATTTTTGGAGTTTTGTGTGAAATGATCAATGATTTGATTTTTGCTTCATTCTCTTTTGTGTTTTTTCCTTGCAAGCAAATTAAATGAAGAGAATAAGACCAAAGAATTTGTGATTAAAATCATTTTCAGGAAGAAACTGAGTATTATCTGACAGAATTGCAGGGGTGCCAATACTTTTGGCCACCACTGTATACACACACATATACACACACATGTATATATACACACATGTATACACACACACATATATATACACACATACACATGTATACACACACACACATATACACATGTATACACACATATATATATACAGTACAGACCAAAAGTTTGGACACACCTTCTCATTTAAAGATTTTTATGTATTTTCTTGACTATGAAAATTGTACATTCACACTGAAGGCATCAAAACTATGAATTAACACATGTGGAATTATATAGTTAACAAAAAAGTGTGAAACAACTGAAGATATGTCTTATATTCTAGGTTCTTCAAGGTAGCCACCTTTTGCTTTGATGACGGCTTTGCACACTCTTGGCATTCTCTTGATGAGCTTCAAGAGGCAGTCACCGGAAATGGTCTTCCAACAATCTTGAAGGAGTTCCCAGAGATGCTTAGCACTTGTTGGCCCTTTTGCCTTCACTCTGCGGTCCAGCTCACCCCAAACCATCTCGATTGGGTTCAGGTCTGGTGACTGTGGAGGCCAGGTCATCTGGCGTAGCACCCCATCACTCTCCTTCTTGGTCAAATAGCCCTTACACAGCCTGGAGGTGTGTTTGGGGTCATTGTCCTGTTGAAAAATAAATGATGGTCCAACTAAACGCAAACCGGATGGAATAGCATGCCGCTGCAAGATGCTGGTTCAGTATGCATTCAGTTTTGAATAAATCCCCAACAGTGTCACCAGCAAAGCACCCCCACACCATCACACCTCCTCCTCCATGCTTCACGGTGGGAACCAGGCATGTAGAGTCCATCCGTTCACCTTTTCTGCGTCGCACAAAGACACGGTGGTTGCAACCAAAGATCTCAAATTTGGACTCATCAGACCAAAGCACAGATTTCCACTGGTCTAATGTCCATTCCTTGTGTTATTTAGCCCAAACAAGTCTCTTCTGCTTGTTGCCAGTCCTTAGCAGTGGTTTCCTAGCAGCTATTTTACCATGAAGGCCAGCTGCACAAAGTCTCCTCTTAACAGTTGTTGTAGAGATGTGTCTGCTGCTAGAACTCTGTGTGGCATTGACCTGGTCTCTAATCTGAGCTGCTGTTAACCTGCAATTTCTGAGGCTGGTGACTCGGATAAACTTATCCTCAGAAGCAGAGGTGACTCTTGGTCTTCCTTTTCTGGGGCGGTCCTCATGTGAGCCAGTTTCTTTGTAGCGCTTGATGGTTTTTGCAACTGCACTTGGGGACACTTTCAAAGTTTTCTCAATTTTTTCGGGCGGACTGACCTTAATTTCTTAAAGTAATGATGGCCACTCGTTTTTCTTTACTTAGCTGCTTTTTTCTTGCCATAATACAAATTCTAACAGTCTATTCAGTAGGACTATCAGCTGTGTATCCACCAGACTTCTGCACAACACAACTGATGGTCCCAACCCCATTTATAAGGCAAGAAATCCCACTTATTAAACCTGACAGGGCACACCTGTGAAGTGAAAACCATTTCCGGTGACTACCACTTGAAGCTCATCAAGAGAATGCCAAGAGTGTGCAAAGCAGCCATCAAAGCAAAAGGTGGCTACTTTGAAGAACCTAGAATATAAGACATATTTTCAGTTGTTTCACACTTTTTTGTTAAGTATATAATTCCACATGTGTCAATCCATAGTTTTGATGCCTTCAGTGTGAATGTACAATTTTCAAAGTCATAAAAATACAGAAAAATCTTTAAATGAGAAGGTGTGTCCAAACTTTTGGTCTGTACTGTATACACACATATATACACCTCACATCTATATGTACAGACACATTTATGTGCACACAATCACATATACATCTACACACTTATACACACATATTATATATATATATATATATGTACACACAGGCACACACACCTACAGGTCCCTCTCCTGACAGCCGTCAGCTCCCCTGCTGTTCCCGGTCTGCTCTGCCTGACACACCCTCTGCATGTAGTGACACACCCAGTGCAGCACATCAGCCTCCACTACAGCCCTCAGCACAGGCTGACAGCACAGCCCACAGGAAGTCCTCAGCTCCGTGCTGCTGTGCCATCTTCCTCATACCACACACCGGGACCCGGAGCAGCCACCGGATACCGGGCACAGCACAGCCGGACATGGGAGATCCGGGCACCGCAGCGCCTGACACCGACACACGGGTACAAGGTAAAGGCGGCTGCGTCACCAGGCACGGCGACCCTCAGCACAGCGGAAACGGGGGCAGGGACTCTGCACGGACACTGCACACACGGCACACGGACACTGCACATGTTTACATGTTCTGTCTTTATGTGTGTGACTGATTGCGTAACAGATTGTGTGACTGTGACTCATGGACACAGCAGCCATACTCGTGTCACACACTGCAGCAACAGCCTGCTTATCTCTGTGTGTAGCTATGTGTATAGTGTGAGTGTATATAATATATAGCTATATATATACAGACTTTACAGACATTATCATAGCTATGTATGTGTAGTTATGTGTATATATACACTGCTCAGAAAAATAAAGGGAACACTTAAACAGCAGACTATAACTCCAAGTAAATCAAACATCTGTGAAATCAAACTGTCCACTTAGGAAGCAACCCTGATTGACAATCAATTTCACATGCTGTTGTACAAATGGAATAGACAATACATGGAAATTATTGGCAATTATCAAGATACCCTCAATAAAGCAGTGGTTCTACAGGTGGGGACCACAGACCACATCTCAGTACCAATGCTTTCTGGCTGATGTTTTGGTCACTTTTGAATGTTGGTTGTGCTTTCACACTCGTGGTAGCCTGAGACGGACTCTACAACCCACAGAAGTTGCTCAGGTAGTGCAGCTCATACAGGATGGCACATCAATGCAAGCTGTGGCAAGAAGGTTTGCTGTGTCTGTCAGCGTAGTGTCCAGAGGCTGGAGGCGCTACCAGGAGACAGGTCAGTACACCAGGAGACATGGAGGGGGCCGTAGGAGGACAACAACCCAGCAGCAGGACCGCTACCTCCGCCTTTGTGCAAGGAGGAACAGGAGGAGCACTGCCAGAGCCCTGCAAAATGACCTCCAGCAGGCCACAAATGTGCATGTGTCTGCACAAACGGTCAGAAACCCACTCCATGAGGGTGGTATGAGGGCCCGACGTCCACAGATGGGGTTGTGCTTACAGCCCAACACCTTGCAGGACGCTTGGCATTTGCCACAGAACACCAGGATTGGCAAAGCCACCAGTGGTGCCGTGTGCTCTTCACAGATGAAAGCAGGTTCACACTGAGCACATGACAGACGTGACAGCGTCTGGAAACGCAGTGGAGAGCGATCTGCTGCCTGCAACATCCTTCAGCATGACAGGTTTGGCAGTGGGTCAGTAATGGTGTGGGATGGCATGTCTTTGGAGGGCCGCGCTGCCCTCCATGTGCTCCCCAGAGGTAGCCTGACTGCCATTTGGTACCGAGATGAGATCCTCAGACCCCTTGTTAGACCATATGCTGGTGCGGTTGACCTCTTTTTTTAAGGACGTTACATAAAAGTTGGATCAGCCTGTAGTGTGTTTTTCCACTTTAATTTTGGGGGTGACTCCAAATCCAGGCCTCCATTGGTTAATAAATTTGATTTCCATTGATGATTTTTGTGTGATTTTGTTGTCAGCACATTCAACTTTGTACAGAACAAAGTATTCAATGAGAATATTTCATTCATTCAGATCTAGGATGTGTTATTTGAGTGTTCCCTTTATTTTTTTGAGCAGTGTGTGTTCCACACAGGCAAATAAATTATACCCAAAACTTTTACACGGTGCACGATGGTCACCACGCAAAAAAATGGAAGTAACTAAAAAGGTGTATTAAAATAAATATTTTATTTTGAACACAAAAATTATTATTAAAACAGGAAAAGGTACCAACATAAAGGAAGACAGAGTGGAGCCTTTTTTATATTCCAGGGACACAAAGGTGAAACTACAAAGCTTTTTACAGACAAAATATGTTTCAATTGTCAGCTACCATAAATTTCAATGCTGAGGAATTGATTCATATATCTAAAATAGCCTTAATTGACACCAAATAAGTATATAGTAAAAATAATACAGTGCTTTTAGTCCATCAGAGGTACAGAAAAACTTCAACATAGCATTTCATCTTTTCTAACATGATACAGTTGGCGGACAAAAAAAATATACCGTATATGAACTAACACCCCAAATGTGCTCAACGCTGCATTAATGTCACAATATATCAGAGCCTAATACAGCGAGCGGTATAACCAAAAATAGTACGTCAGATGATAACAGTGCTGTAGGTTATTAAAAACACACCAATCCAGCACACAATTTCATCTATGAATAGTAACGTTAAATAAATACCATTAGCTTGCTAGTAACTCTGACAGGGACTAATGATCAGCAGGTATCAGCTATGATCTTCAATCATTATTGATAATCACAATGGGATAAAGCTCTAAGCAATTATAGTCTCCTATATCAAGTGGTCCGCATGAACATGAAGTCTCCTGCTTCCTGCCCCGACGCGCACGTTTCGCCTAGCTTCTTCGGGAAAAAGTATTAAACACGGTTTCTGAAATTTAATTAATACTTCTTACAAAAGTATTTGTTGGTGATGAGGCTTCAAGATGTCTCCTGTGTGGAGAAACTAGTTGCAGGCATTGCTCAGGTGTCATTTTGGCCCATTCTTTCACACAAACACTCTTTGAATCCTGAAGGTCCTGTTGGCTCCTATGAACTCTGAGCTTTAGTTCCCTCCATACATTTTCTATTGGATTCAGGTCCGGTGATCGGCTCGGCCATTTTAACAGCTTTATATTCTTTCTCTGAAGCCAATTGAGCGTTTCATTGTCTGTGTGTTTGGGATCGTTGTCTTGCTGAAATGTCCACCCTTATTTCATCTTCATCATCCTTGCAGATGGCATTAGATTTTTATTAAGAATGTCCATACATTTGGCCATTCATCCTTCTTTCAATCACATTAAGTTTACCATATATAGAAAAACAGCCCAACAGCATGATGTTTCCACCTCCAAACTTCACAGTTGGTATGGTGTTTTTGGGGTGATATGCAGTGCCTTTTGGCCTCCAAACATGGTGTGTGTTATGGCATCCAAAGAGTTCAATTTTGGTCTCATCTGACCAGACTATATTCTCTCAGTATTTCACAGACTTGTCTAAATGTTGTTGAGAAAACTGTAAACGTGTTTGAACATGCATTTTGTTCAGCAATGGAGTCTTGCATGGTGAGCGTGCATACAGGCCATGGAGGTTGTATGATGAGCGTGCCTACAGGCCATGGAGGTTGTGTGATGAGCGTGCATACAGGCCATGGAGGTTGTGTGGTGAGCATGCATTCAGGCCATGGAGGTTGCAGGATGAGCATGCATACAGGCCATGGAGATTGAGGGGTGAGCGTACATACAGGCCATGGAGGTTGAGGGGTGAGCGTACATACAGGCCATGGAGGTTGAGGGGTGAGCGTACATACAGGCCATAGAGGTTGTATGATGAGCGTGCATTCAGGCCATGGAGGTTGCAGGATGAGCGTGCATACAGGCCATGGAGGTTGAGGGGTGAGCGTGCATACAGGCCATGGAGGTTGTGTGGTGAGCGTGCATACAGGCCATGGAGGTTGTGTGGTGAGCGTGCATACAGGCCATGGAGGTTGTGTGGTGAGCGTGCATACAGGCCATGGAGGTTGAGGGGTGAGCGTACATACAGGTCATGGAGGTTGCGGGGTGAGCGTACATACAGGCCATGGAGGTTGCGGGGTGAGCGTACATACAGGCCATGGAGGTTGCGGGGTGAGCGTACATACAGGCCATGGAGGTTGCGGGGTGAGCGTACATACAGGCCATGGAGGTTGAGGGGTGAGTGTACATACAGGCCATGGAGGTTGAGGGGTGAGCGTACATACAGGCCATGGAGGTTGTGTGGTGAGCGTGCATACAGGCCATGGAGGTTACGGGGTGAGCGTGCATACAGGTCATGGAGGTTGTGGGGTGAGCGTACATACAGGCCATGGAGGTTGCGGGGTGAGCGTACATACAGGCCATGGAGGTTGCGGGGTGAGCGTACATACAGGCCATGGAGGTTGCGGGGTGAGCGTACATACAGGCCATGGAGGTTGCGGGGTGAGCGTACATACAGGCCATGGAAGTTGCGGGGTGAGTGTACATACAGGCCATGGAGGTTGCGGGTTGAGCGTGCATACAGGCCACGGAGGTTGAGTGCCTTACTTATAGTTTTCTTTGGAACAATTGTACCTGCTGATTCGAGGTCTTTCTGTAGCTCTAAACAGATGGTTCTTTGTTCTTGGACAACTTTTCCGAAATTCGTTTCACTCCTCTGTCTGAAATCTTGCGGGGAGCACCTGGTCGTGGCCGATTTATTGTGAGATGCTATTTTTTCCACTTCCGGATTACGGCACGAACAGTGCTCACTGGAACCTTCAGTAGTTTAGATATTCTTCTGTAACCAATGTCATCAGTATATTTTGCAACAATAAGGTTGTGAAGGTTTTGAGACAGCTCACTGGTTTTACCCATCATGAGATGTGGCTGTGGCAACACAGTGACTTTTGCCACAACACAGGATGCTGTACGCTGCTGTTACATCACAAAGTACCTCAACACGGAAGTCGCAAAAAAAAAAAAAAAGTGAAATAATTCCTTTTTTCGATTTGCTTGTCGTAGGATGACATCGATACCAATGATACATTGATACCAATACATTGATATCAATGTGAACATATTTAACAACATTTGGATGAATGTGTCACATCCAGGAAGTGATGCAGAATTCTGGATTATTGGTTTACATCGCTTGTGTGATCTTATGCGAATATATAAAATAAATGACAATTAGCTAAAATGTTAACCCCTTAATGACCGGAGCATTTTCCGTTTTCGTTTTTTGCTCCCCTTCTTTCCAGAGCCAGAACTTTTTTATTTTTTGTTCAATATGGCCGTGTGAGGGCTTATTTTTTGCGGGACGAGTTTTACTTTTAATTGCCATCACTGGTTTTACCATATTGTGTACTGGAAAACGGGAAAAAAAATCCAAGTTCGGTGAAATTGCAAAAAAAAATGCAATTCCACAGTTTTTTTTTTTTTTTTTTACCACGTTCACTGGATGCTAAAACTGACCTGCCATTATTATTCTCCAGGTCATTACGAGTTCTTAGACACCAAACATGTATAGGCTCTTTTTTAAGTGGTGAAAAAAATTTCAAAGTTTGGTAAAAAAAAAAAAAAAAAAATGGCACCATTTTCCGAGAACTGTAGCGTCCCCATTTTTCTGGATCTGGGGCCGGGTGAGGGCTTATTTTTTTCCCCCCGGGCTGGCGTTTTTATTGATACCATTTTGGGGTAGATACGATGTTTTGATCGCCCGTTATTGCATTTTATTGCAATGTTGCAGCCACCAAAAAAACGTAATTCTGGAGTTTAGAATTTTTTTCTCGTTACGCCGTTTACCGATCGGATTAATTCTTTTTTTACATTGATCGGGAAATTCTGAATGCGGCGATACCAAATATGTGGTATATGGTGGTATATGCTACATAGAGGTGATCAGCAGATCACCTTTATATAGCAGAAATGCTCACTTGCTATGAGCACTGACCACTGGGAGGCGCAAATACCAATCGAGACATGACAACCACAGGGGTCTGCTGCAGACCCCGGGTTGTCATGCCGACCCATGGGGTCACCGATGGGCGGGGCCTAGGACGCGCTTCCCGGAAGCGCGAGTTAAATGCCGCTGTCAGGCTATGTGCCCACGTTGCATTTATGAAGCAGAAAATTTCTGCTGCATAAATGCAAGTCCTCTCCCGGAAAAACGCATGCGGAATTCCGCACGCATTTATCGCGCATTTTTCGCGCGTTTATCACGCGTTTTCCACATGCGGAATTGCCTTGCGTTTTTTATGCATTGGACAAAGGCAATTCCGCTTGCGGAAACGCAAAATTAAATGACATGCTGCGGATTTTTGAACGCGGCATAAACGCTGCGGAAAAATCCGCAGCATGTGCATAGAACTTGCGGAATCCCATTGGGGACCATGGGGTGCGGATATACATGCGTTTTTCAAGCGTTTACGCTGCGGAAATTCCGCAGCATATACGCTTGAAAAATGCTACGTGGGCACACAGCCTCAGAGATGGACAGCGGCATTTAACTGGCTAACAGCCACGGGTGGATTGCGATTTCACCCGCGGCTGTTGCGAGCACGTGTCAGCTGTAAGAATCAAAATGTGACACAAATCATCCGAGAGAATCGGGCCGATTTTGCTGATTACAGTGTGATACGATTCTCTTGGATGAGGAGATTTCTCCATTGTATCAGTGCACGGAAATCGGACTGCACTCTGATGTCATCCGAGTGCAGTCCGATGTTTTCCACTTACTCATTGACTTGCATGGCCGAGTTCGATCCGAATATCGGATCCAACTCGGACATGCTTTGTTTTTTTTGCCCCAGACAGATTCTGGTTGAGTTTAAAGTCAGGCGTGTGCCTGAAAAATGTAAGGAATTCGACCAGGACTGGCATAAAAATGTCGAAAGTGGCAGTGTCTCTAAGAATTGCACAAAAATGTTGGGACATTTTAAGCAGTTTTACCATGAAAACTGTCTTAAACTGCTGGCTGAATTGCCCCTTACGTGTAAGCCGGGCCTTATTTGCCCTAACGAGGCATGTTCGCAGAAGTTTTCAAGAAACAATTCCCTTAATTCTGGGGTTGCAGCCAAAGTCGTTGTGTAACATCTGTCGCGCGACCAAAAGTTCTCTAGGTGTCGCTGCCACATCGCAGCTCAATGCAAGTGAATGGGGTAACCGCAACGGGGACTGCAACAAGCAAGTTGCAAATAAAATCCAGCGCGGTTGGTCTTCTCGCAGTTGCAGTAATCTCAGGTTCGCAATGTGACCTTATTCCCTTTTATTGCACTGAGATGTAGTAGCAAACTTTGATTGAGCGACAGGTGTCATGGGCAAAGTTGTTCATGTTGCCCTGGCCTAAAGGAGTTATTCGTTTGTATCGTATTGATAACCTGTCATCAGTATCAGATTAGTTTGAGTGGAACACCTGGCACCGGCACTGATCTGCCGCATGGAAACGGTGAATGGAGAAGGAGCTGCCCGGTTCCAATCTCATAAGAAACACAAGAGAACTCGGCAGAACTGATCGTTTCTATGTATGGGTGAATCAGGAGAGAGAGCTGTTGGCTGAATAGATCGTCCCCAGTTTTATCATATATTTCCAGGAGGATCTACAGAGGAAAGTCACTATATTATAGAGGTCTAAGAAAAGGTGGTGGCTATGCTGGTTTTCACTACATACCAAGAGAGCCAACCTGCTCTCTTTTTAAAATGAAGTATCGGCGTTTGGAATCTATGCAAAAATAATATTACTTTGCAAACAGTCTTGAGAAGAGACAAAATTGATGTAGTCTGATCATGTCACGCAAGGTGTGGGAAAGGCTTAGTGCAACACAAAGGGAAGAGGGAAAGGGAGCCCCGACTCTAGGGAAAGGGAGAAGTGGAGACCTCCAAGCTGATAGAATATCACCCTGTCTCCCCTAACGTTCCTATATTGGTTCTTCACTAATTGCCGCACGCGAACCTCGCCCTCTCTTTCCCTGGCGTTTGGCCTTGGCTAGGGAAGGGAGGGGGATGAGCACTAGTCGATCCCCACTGACCACTAAAGACGACAAGGGGTAACCAACAAGGGAAGATAGCTTATTTTTTAGTCGACTTCAGAGAGATGAACACACGTCCTCATAACTCCAGAGAGGAAGAAGTAATGCTCTTGCTCCGAGCCTTCACAAAAGGTCATGTGAGTGTCATCTGCATTTCCCTCTGGCAGACAGCACTTATTTATACACCCAGGCCAGGGTGTTAATTAGCCAGAGGAAGGTAGCTGCTGGGTCCTAGAGAGACAGCCTCTAAGAAGGTGTCTGTAATGCCAAACCAAGAGATCTCCTGCAACCAACTGCAGAGTGACTGTCTGTCACTTCTGACACACCCGTGACAGATCATGGAGCCGTACTCGCTGCCATTTATACTTCTAGCAAAGTTACCAAATATACATTAGCAAAATATAGAGTTCAGATAGAAGAGTGGAACTACAGAGTAAGCTATGTTTATGACGCGCCCCCTGGGCCATGCTTGGGGAATAACCGGAGCCGGATCTGTTGGGGGTAGTAGTCCTCGTGGCGGTGACCCGGTCCGTGCCCAGGGTGTCAAACTCAGTGGCGGATTTTAGTATAAGTTGTTATATTGTTCGACTACGCCACCCGTTGAATGCGGTTATGAAACCGCCGCTGCAGGGCAGACCGCTGAGGCCGGTGGTACAGTTGTGCAGCGTGGGTAGTATAACCCCCAACGGGAGGGGTATGGCCTCAGGGCAGCGGACGTGGATGATGGGGATGGTAGAATTGCACGCAGGAACCACTCAGAGACGGTGCGGTGTAGTTCAGGGTCTTTACTGGTGACAAAGATAGACCCTCCCGGGAGTACTGGCTAGCGATCGGGGCCTGGTCAGTCCGTGAGCAGACAGGATCTCCCCTGGCCAGGCGGAGTTGTAGGCCTCCCCAACTAACTGTACTCTTCTTGGCTACCTTGCTAGAAGCGGGTAAAAGTAGCCCACGTCCCTGAGTGTACCGTGTGGTGCTCACCCGTATGGCCGGTGACTCGGGGCCTTCTGGTAGCCTCCGCTCCAGGACGGCGGTGCTGGTCCCTTGCGTGTGACCGTGCCTTCGGGTTTCTTGGCCAGAGGACCTGAAATCCCCTGCCGGTCGGTTTCTGCTGCTGGGTATGGAACAGTCCCCACAGCCTCGAACTCCGTGTCCGGTGAGATCTCTTCAGTCAGGACGAGCTCTACAGCTTCCAGTCTCTGACCCCTTTTATCACTGCTCCCACAGAGCTCCTGATCTTACTCTCCCTGTATCAGCTCCACTCCAGACCAGACTGTGTCTCTGTCTGTGTTCTCTTCTAACCCTACCTCAGCCCCAGTTCATATAGGGGAAGTGCTTCCCCTCCCAGGACTGGGCAGGAGGTGTGGCATGCTCAGGATTCCTGACCAGGAGACCTCCCACCTGCTCACAGACGTAATATTGCTATTACTGTGGTAACCAGACCCCTGGGGTTCCACATTTACACATCATGTTTTTTTCAGTGTTTTTCTCTGCAGCAAAACTTGATCTCTTGCCAGGAGATTGTTCAGCATGTTTTTTTTTGCTTGTAAATTGGTGAGGTTTTGGTGCGCTTTTTTCACCGTTTTTTTCACTGTCCTTTTGTCTCTTTTATGCATGTACATAAAGTTCAGTTAAAAAAAAAAATCTCATTCTGGTTTTGGCATTACAGTGGGGAAGGTGAATTGTTCAGGAATAGTTTACCTAAGACACTGGGAGTGCATAGAGTTTGTATGACACTATTTACTTTCACACTGTGTTCTGCCATTCAGTTGCACAGGTATTGTTTAGTCTCACACCTAGGTCAGCCAATGTTTACATTGTGCACATCACTAATTTAATTAAACTGTCCTAATACAAACTACCATCTCGGTTACCAAGACAAGATGGTAAAAATACCAAAAATAAATGTGTTTCAAATACTGCTGTACTTGCTTATTTTCACTAAAAACGCAGCCAAACCTTAATTTAATTTGACGTTAGTGGGGTCAAAGGAATCCCCTGATCTGTACCCTTCACCCCTGCAAGAAGCTGTGCACTTTGTTAGAGGAGGACACCGAAGCTCGATCCCCAGGATAGTCATGGGTTGAAGGTGACAGGAGATAATCAGAATGTTTTGTGCTGAAAGATGAAACAAGCGGGTACTTAGGGATCCAAGCCAGAAAGAAAAACAGGCACCTGGATAATCAGGAACAAGGTCTAGGTCATGGTGAGGGTCAAATTCAGGAGTCAAAATGCAAAAACAGAAGCACATGAACGAGAACCAAGACAGGTTAGCTCTTAACAAATCACGGCAGGTTGCAAACTCTTTAAATATACCGCCAGGCTTAATGTCATTTAGCAACGTGACACCGCTGCCTTGATCTGCAGGGCCGCGGTGAAGAACAAGAGCAGCAAACCCGTTACCCGCCACCAGCTGTGGCAGTCGGCAAGAGCCGCGTCCGCTAACAAGAACTTTCAATGCCGTTCATCTGTAGGGACGTAGTACTGTGTTTTGCAGAAATCTTTAGGTTTAATCTATAGTGGAATTGTAGATTTTGTTGGAGAGGAACGAGCATGGCGTCACACATTGCCACATTTGCGGGAGGTGTTAAGAGCTTTGTGGCCAGTCCTTTGCTTCATGTACTGACCCACATTGGTCTGCTGTTTGTGTATGTTCACTTGCAGATTCGTTGCAGAGATTTCTGTAAATTAATGGTAGGGCCAAACGGAGTAACAGTTTGCATCGGGTGCTCGGGTATGCACTGAGTATCGCGGGTGCTCGAGTGACATGTTCGAGTCCCCACGCCCTCTTGTTTTGCGGCTGTTAGTCACAAAACATGCGGGGATTGCCTGACATACACGGCCAATCCCCGCATGTTTTGTGGCTGTCTAATAGCCGTGAAACATGCGGCCACGGGGACTCAAACATGTCACTCGAGCACCCTAGGCAAACTTGAGTAACGAGAACTTGTGCTCATCACTAGTGGCAAACAATCACTTGATTTTACAAGGCAACAACTTGTTTCCTGCAGCTAAATAATAAGTCAGATTAAGGCATCTCAGAAATATTGATGAACTGAAACACATTTGCAGGGGGAAGAGTCCTAGTGAATTAAGCAAGACCATGCACGTCTAGTCGGAATGTGACCGTAAGTATGCAAATTGCATACTTGTTCTCTTTTGACCGCCTGCTCTCGACGCCGCCACCGTACGGTGCACGCGCTGTGAGGTTTGAAAAGTGTGCAGACTTTAGAGTGACTGCAGACTTTCATCCCAAATCTAGACCACACCAACCAATGCAGAAATATAGGTATTTCCAAAGAGCACACTTGCTATTTTTTGCTACTGTATATTTCCATAGAAAAACAGATGAGAATAAGCGGCCCTTATCTGTTCCTTGCTTGCTTCCTCGTGATGCTATTTATGTAACTAACCAATGCAAATTAGAGTTCACTTTGCATTTAGCACTGTGTGTATAACAGCTAGTATGGAAGCTGCCATTCATCTAAACGCAAAAGAAATCCTATTTTGGAAAATATATGTGCATCGTATATTGCAGCATTATAATTGCGGGCATTAAATTAAAAAAATGTTATCCTAGATTTGGTTTTTGAGTATGGCTGGAACCAGAGGAATACCCAGAGATAGGAGGGTACAACCTGTCAACACCAACCATAGACGCTGTCCACCTTTAGGGACAATTTTTTTTAATGCATGCATTTTGGGTTAAAAATCATTTTTGCAATTCATTCTCATTAAAAAAAGATAATTCCCTGCATGTTTAACTTTGATGTGATCTATGGTCATAAATTAGCTGAGAGGAGCGCAGGCAAAGACAGGTGCAAGAGTTGGGCTGTGCTCATACGTTGCATTTTTTTGCAGCATTTTTTGTGCAAATTCAAAGGCTTTTATCTTACAGTATCCACAAAAGCGACGAGGTTTTAGAAATCTCACACACACGCTTTTTTTTTTTTTTAGGACCGAATTGGAAAACTGCAGCGTTTTTTAAATCTGCACAATGTAAATTTTTACACCTTTTTTTCACCCACAATGTAATGAGAAGGTTGCGTTTTTGCAGCATGTTTGGTGAATAAAATTGACTTCATTAAACATGCACTGTAGACAAATAACACAAGTAATCCGCACTAAAACAAGCAGCAAAAAATGCTGTGAAAGTGCTGAAAAATGGGTGTTTTGAATGCCGCTTTTTTTTTTTTACTGCCAATAGAGCAGATTTTGTCTGCTGAAAAAAACACAAAGTATAAACATAGCCTTACAAAATGTGCTATAATAGCAGAATGAGCTCACTGACAGATTCTCAATGAACTCTTCCTGCATCCAATAATAGGTGGGTTATACATTTTTAATTAAACCGAATTGCAAAAATGATTTTTTTTAGACCCAAAAACATGCAATGTTAATAAAAAAAAAAAATGTCTTATTCCTTTCATTATTTTTTTTTGTTATAGTGAATCTAACAGAACATGAAGATAAAGTTGGGATGGAAGACTTTGAACTGCTAAAAATTTTGGGCACTGGAGGTAAGAGCCGACATGTAATATCCTTTATATTCTGCTCCACACCTTCTCCTCCTGTTGAGGCTACATATGAAATCTTCTAGTACTATCCCATCTAATGCAATTATGAGAAAATAATAATCATCTCACAATTTTCTTCTTATTTAAAATCTTAAGAACGATGGGATTTTTAATTTTAGATTTTACTTGACTTTGCCAAGGTTACCGGCCACCTCTGCAATCTATCAGTGGTGGCCTTTTTCCTAGGTAAGGGGTCTAGTACTTACCGGAGGAGCGCAGCAGCTACTGGCTAGAAAACAAAGTTAGTAATAAATCTTAATTACTAATTAAAGATCATTTATAGCAGAACAGTAAAGAGTAATGAACGAAATTAGGCTCACACCATGAGAAGAGCGGGGGTAGGGCACTCTATTCTAGGACTATAATCACACATATAAAGGTGCAGTCAGTTAATGGACGTGTGTGGTGCAGCAGATCTGGAGGTATAGCCAGGAATCACATGAGGGGAATTAGGGCAGCAGGCTTGAAAACCTGGGTATAAAGTAGTACAAGTGCCGGAGCTCAGGAAGGGCACGCCAGGTTCTCACATCCGGCCAGGCCCCCAATCACAAAATATTTTGAAGCCATATTTTTTTCTGCTTCATTTGTTTGTATATGTATTCCTTACAGTAGCCAAAAACGTTTGTAAATTGTGCCAAATTTATAAAAAAAAAATTATATATATATATATATATTATATCCATTTGGTAAATTCTAAAAAGTTCATTTTTATCTCATTAAAGTACACTCTGAACCCCATCTT
This sequence comes from Phyllobates terribilis, assembly GCF_046119375.1. Taxonomy (NCBI): domain Eukaryota; kingdom Metazoa; phylum Chordata; class Amphibia; order Anura; family Dendrobatidae; genus Phyllobates; species Phyllobates terribilis. The sequence continues at coordinate 115,041,545 of NW_027362773.1, forward strand.
GACTGAAAAAAAAACAGAGATGTAGAAATTTTAGCAAATTTCTTAAAAAAGAAAAGCTGAAATATCACATGGTCATAAGTATTCAGACCCTTTGCTCAGACACTCATATTTAAGTTACATGCTGTCCATTTCCTTGTGATCCTCCTTGAGATGGTTCTACTTCTTCATTGGAGTCCAGCTGTGTTTAATTAAACTGATAGGTCTTGATTTGGAAAGGCACACACCTGTCTATATAAGACCTCACTGCTCACAGTGCATGTCAGACCAAATGAGAATCATGAGCTCAAAGGAACTGCCCAAGGAGCTCAGAGACAGAATTGTGGCAAGGCACAGATCTGGCCAAGGTTACAAAAGAATTTTTGCAGTACTCAAGGTTCCTAAGAGCACAGTGGCCTCCATAATCCTTAAATGGAAGAAGTTTGGGACCACCAGAAGTCTTCCTAGACCTGGCCATCCAGCCAAACTGAGCAATCGTGGGAGAAGAGCCTTGGTGAGAGAGGTAAAGAAGAACCCCAAGATCACTGTGACTGAGCTTCAGAGATGCAGCGAGCTTCAGAGATGCAGTAGGGAGATGCCTTTATGGCAGAGTGACCCAACGGAAGCCTCTCCTCAGTGCAAGACATATGAAAGCCTGCATAGAGTTTGCTCAAAAACACATGAAGGACTCCCAGACTATGAGAAATAAGATTCTCTGGTCTGATGAGATGAAGATAGAACTTTTTAGTGATAATTCTAAGCGGTATAGGTGGGGAAAACCAGGCACTGCTCATCACCTGCCCAATACAATCCCAACAGTGAAACATGGTGGTGGCAGCATCATGCTATGGGGGTGTTTTTCAGCTGCAGGGACAAGACGACTGGTTGCAATTGAAGAAAACATGAATGCTTCCAAGTACAGAGATATGCTGGATGAAAACCTCTTCCAGAGTGCTCTGGACCTCAGACTTGGCCGAAGGTTCACCTTCCAACAAGACAATGACCCTAAGCACACAGCTAAAATAACAAAGGACTGGCTTCAGAACAACTCTGTGACCATTCTTGACTGGCCCAGCCAGAGCCCTGACCTAAACCCAATTGAGCATCTCTGGAGAGACCTGAAAATGGCTGTCCACCAACGTTCACCATCCAACCTGACGGAACTGGAGAGGATCTGCAAGGAAGAATGGCAGAGGATCCCCAAATCCAGGTGTGAAAAACTTGTTGCATCATTCCCAAGAAGACTCATGGCTGTACTAGCTCAAAAGGGGGCTTCTACTCAATGCTGAGCAAAGGGTCTGAATACTTATGACCATGTGATATTTCAGTTTTTCTTTTTTAATAAATTTGCAAAAATTTCTACATTTCTGTTTTTTTTTTTTTCAGTCAAGATGGGGTGCAGCATGTACTTTAATGAGAAAAAAAATGAACTTTTTAGAATTTACCAAATGGCTGCAATGAAACAAAGAGTGAAAAATGTAAAGGGGTCTGAATACTTTCCATACCCACTGTACTAGGCACCGATATGGCTACTAATGATATACTAGACACAGATATGGCTACTAATGATATACTAGGCACAGATATGGCTACTAATGATATACTAGGCACAGATATGGCTACCAATGATATACCAGGCACAGATATGGCTACCAATGATATACTAGGCACAGATATGGCTACCAATGATATACTAGGCACAGATATGGCTACCAATGATATACTAGGCACAGATATGGCTACCAATGATATACTAGGCACAGATATGGCTACCAATGATATACTAGGCACAGATATGGCTACCAATGATATACTAGGCACTGATATGGCTACTAATGATATACTAGACACAGATATGGCTACTAATGATATACTAGGCACAGATATGGCTACCAATGATATACCAGGCACAGATTATGGCTACCAATGATATACTAGGCACAGATATGGCTACCAATGATATACTAGGCACAGATATGGCTACCAATGATATACTAGGCACAGATATGGCTACCAATGATATACTAGGCACAGATATGGCTACCAATGATATACTAGGCACAGATATGGCTACCAATGATATACTAGGCACAGATATGGCTACCAATGATATACTAGGCACAGATATGGCTACCAATTACTAGGCACCGATATGGCTACTAATGATATACTAGACACAGATATGGCTACTAATGATATACTAGGCACAGATATGGCTACCAATGATATACCAGGCACAGATATGGCTACCAATGATATACTAGGCACAGATATGGCTACCAATGATATACTAGGCACAGATATGGCTACCAATGATATATTAGGCACAGATATGGCTACCAATGATATACTAGGCACAGATATGGCTACCAATGATATACTAGGCACAGATATGGCTACCAATGATATACTAGGCACAGATATGGCTACCAATGATATACTAGGCACAGATATGGCTACCAATGATATACTAGGCACAGATATGGCTACCAATGATGTACTAGGCACAGATATGGCTACCAATGATATACTAGGCACAGATATGGCTACCAATGATATACTAGGCACAGATATGGCTACCAATGATATACTAGGCACAGATATGGCTACCAATGATATACTAGGCACAGATATGGCTACCAATTACTAGGCACCGATATGGCTACTAATGATATACTAGACACAGATATGGCTACTAATGATATACTAGGCACAGATATGGCTACCAATGATATACCAGGCACAGATATGGCTACCAATGATATACTAGGCACAGATATGGCTACCAATGATATACTAGGCACAGATATGGCTACCAATGATATATTAGGCACAGATATGGCTACCAATGATATACTAGGCACAGATATGGCTACCAATGATATACTAGGCACAGATATGGCTACCAATGATATACTAGGCACAGATATGGCTACCAATGATATACTAGGCACAGATATGGCTACCAATGATATACTAGGCACAGATATGGCTACCAATGATGTACTAGACACTTACATGGCTACCGATGACACACTAGGCACATATGGCTACTAATGGTATACTAGACACAGATATGGCTACCAACGTTATACTGAACACGTATATGACTACTAATGACATCCTAGACACACATATGGCTACCAGTGAAATACTAGACACTGATATCGCTACTAATGATATACTAGACACACTAGCAACGAGACACTACATACACATACATGCATGGCTACCAGAGTAGACGTACATACGGTTACCAATGAGAAACTAGCATGTATGTCTGCTATACAGATAACCTAGCCACACATGTAGCAAGCAATGACATGCTAGACACACATATGGCTACCAACAAGACACTACATACATGCATGGCTATCAACAAGAAACTAGCACATATGGCTGCTATACAGATATACTAGACACATACAGTGTATAATCACATACTAATCACGCATACGGCTATTAGAGATGTACTAGACGTGGCTACCAATGACTTGTTAGTCACGCATATGACTACTGATGACACACGTGCCGCTATCAGAGATGTACCAGTCCTGCTTATAGCTACCAGCCAGACATTAGATTCATGTATGACTTATAACGACATAGTAGACTCGCTCATGACACCATTTCTTTTTCCTTTTGCTGTGCCCTGTAAAGCGTTCTTCTACCTAGGACAGACTATTCTGGGCGTTTTGGTCCGTGAATGAAATTTTCAGATACAGGCGGTGCTGGGCGTAGAGGTGTAGCTGGGCGGAGCTGGGCGTAGAGGTGGCATTGAGGCGTAGCTGGGTGTAGAGGCGGAGCTGGGTGTAGAGGTGGCGTAGAGGCGGCGCTGGGCGTAGAGGCGGCATAGAGGCGGAGCTGGGTGTAGAGGCGGAGCTGGGTGTAGAGGCGGAGCTGGGTGTAGAGGCGGAGCTGGGTGTAGAGGTGGCATAGAGGCGTAGCTGGGTATAGAGGCGGCGCTGGGTGTAGAGGCAGAGCTGGGTGTAGAGGTGGCATAGAGGCGTAGCTGGGTGTAGAGGCGGAGCTGGGTGTAGAGGTGGCATAGAGGCGGCGCTGGGTGTAGAGGTGGCATAGAGGCGGCGCTGGGTGTAGAGGTGGCATAGAGGCGGCGCTGGGTGTAGAGGTGGCATAGAGGCGGCGCTGGGTGTAGAGGTGGCATAGAGGCGGCGCTGGGTGTAGAGGTGGCATAGAGGCGGCGCTGGGTGTAGAGGTGGCATAGAGGCGGCGCTGGGTGTAGAGGTGGCATAGAGGCGGCGCTGGGTGTAGAGGTGGCATAGAGGCGGCGCTGGGTGTAGAGGTGGCATAGAGGCGGCGCTGGGTGTAGAGGTGGCATAGAGGCGGCGCTGGGTGTAGAGGTGGCATGTAGGCGGCGCTGGGTGTAAAGGCGGAGCTGGGTGTAGAGGTAGCATAGAGGCGGAGCTGGGTGTAGAGGTGGCATGTAGGCGGCGCTGGGTGTAAAGGCGGAGCTGGGTGTAGAGGTGGCATAGAGGCGTAGCTGGGTGTAGAGGCGGAGCTGGGCGTAGAGGAGGCGTAGCTGGGCGTAGAGGCGCGCTTGGTGTAGAGGCTGAGCTGGGCGTAGAGGTGTCATAGAGGCGTAGCTGGGCCTAGAGGCGGCGCCCGGTATCCAGGCAGAGCTTTTTTTTTTTTTTTTTTTTTTTTTTAATGAAATATTAAAAACACAAAAAAAACCTATTCTCACTTCTGCTCATGTAATATTTTTTTCTTTCCTCTTGCAGCATATGGGAAAGTTTTCCTTGTGCGCAAAGTAACTGGGCCAGATGCAAAGCGTCTCTATGCCATGAAGGTTCTGCGCAAAGCAGCGCTGGTCCAGAAGGAGAAAACTGCCGAACACACAAGGACGGAGCGCACGGTTTTGGAGCATGTGAGGCAGAGCCCCTTCCTTGTCACTCTTCATTACGCCTTCCAGACAGATGCCAAACTCCACCTGATACTAGGTAAGCGAATGTAATACTGGACTTATTTGCTTCTTTCTCCTCCTGGACTGATCTTTCACTTTCCATTCAAGTATAAAATCTGTATTCAGTGAAGACAGATTTTCCCATTACGGAGATAGGAGCTGACAGTTGGTGCTCATAAAGTTCTATGGAGAATTGTAACTGACATTTCAGGAGAACTTGCAGCAGAATGTCTGTATCTGTCTCTTGCTCTTCCCTCCTCAATACAATTTTAAAAGTGTAACGGGTCTGGGAGGCGGAACCTCTGAGCAACTATACAAGGGGGCGGCCCTTGTAAGGAAGTGGGTGGCGCCCAGGGGAGACGGGCAGGTAGTCACAGCAAGTGACAGGGACAGTCTCTGGGAAAACGGGCAGGTGGTCACGGCAAGTGACCGGGACAGTCTCTGGGTAAACGGGCAGGTGGTCACGGCAAGTGACCGGGACAGTCTCTGGGTAAACGGGCAGGTGGTCACGGCAAGTGACCGGGGCAGTCTCTGGGTAAACGGGCAGGTGGTCACGACAAGTGACCGGGGCAGTCTCTGGGTAAACGGGCAGGTGGTCACGGCAAGTGACCGGGACAGTCTCTTGACAGGTGGGTGGTCACGGCAAGTGACGGCAGAGCCTCCAGGTAGGCAAGCAGGCTGGTAGCAGGTGGACGCTCCCAGGTGAGCAGGCAGGTGGTCACAGCACGTGACGGCGGAGCCTCCAGGTAGGCTAGCAGACAGGTAGAAGGTGAGCGCTCCCAGGTGAGCGGGCAAGAGTCTCTGGACAGGCTGGTGGTCACAGCACGTGACGGCGGAGCCTCCAGGTAGGCTAGCAGACAGGTAGAAGGTGAGCGCTCCCAGGTGAGCGGGCAAGAGTCTCTGGACAGGCTGGTGGTCACAGCACGTGACGGCGGAGCCTCCAGGTAGGCTAGCAGGCAGGTAGCAGATGTGCGCTCCCAGGTGAGCGGGCAGACGGATCCATAGACAGACTGGCAGGGCTGGTAGGCAGACTGTCGGACCGCAGGAATAGTAGCAGGTTGACACGAGACAGGCAGGTATCAGACAGGAAACTGGCAGGTAACTGGAAACGGGACCTGAGGGCTGAAGCAGAGTGATGAACTGTGCTACAACATTGCTCGGGCACCTCCATTTTGGAGGAGGTGCCTTATATATGGTGAAGTCCTCTGGCCATTGGCCGGGGACTCCTTAGGACGGCGCACGCGCGCGCGCGCCCTAAGCACCGTGGCCGGGAAGGAGTGCGCGCTGCTAGCAGAGCGGGAGGAAGACGCCGGGCACGGAGCGGAGAGGTGAGGGGAACAGCGTCCCTGCCTAGCAGGAGGCAGGGACGCCGACGCTACAAAAAGCACCAGCTGCCATCTCCTATCTCAGTAATGGGGAAATTGGGCTTCACTGAAAACAGATTTTACCTATGAATTTAACATGAATCAGTCCAGGAAGAGAAAGAAGTCAATTCCTCTGATAAGATATATTACAGAGTTGCTTATTTTCATGTGTACTATCGATTTATGAATTAAAAATTAAAACAACAGTTACTATTTAAGTCAAAGTACAGGCATGATAAGCACAGCGGTGTGACAGCACAGCAATAATAAACAAGTGATGTTATAATGCAATGATGATAAACACCGATGTATCACTGCACTGATAATAAGCACAGTGATGACATAATACAAAGGTAGTAAATACAGTGCTGTCCTAATAAAATGATAATAAACACAGCAATGTCACACTGCACTGATAATAAGTAGTGATGTCACATTTCACTAATAATAAGCACAGTGATGTCATACAATGGTAATAAACACAATGATGACATCATGCAATTAGAATAAACAGCGATGTCACACTACACTGATAATAAGCAGTGATGTCATGCAATGGTAATAAACACAGTTATGACATAATACAATTATAATAAACACAGGGATGTCACACTACACTGATAATAAGCACAGTGATGTCATAATACAATGATAAACAGCTATGTCAGTTTGCACTGATAATAAGCTCAGTGATGACATGATACAATGGTAATAAACACTTTGATGAGATAATATAATGGTAATAGACACAGCGATGTCATAGTGGTGATATCTCTGAACAGGCATTACAAAGATGTTGTCACAAAACACAAGTAATCATCAGAGAGAAGTGACAGCACAGGAATAATAGTCACTGATGTCCACACAGGGATGATGCTCCTTCCGGCAGTGACGTCACAATACATCACTATACAGGGATAATACACAAAGTGATGATGGAACACAGGAATAACAAACACAGTGATGTTACAGGACATGGATAAAACACTATATTGTCTCTGGAAAGGGATTTTCCATAGAATCACGACACATTATAGGGATAATGTTCAGAGTGATATCACAGAACTCGGATAGTAATCTCATAATGGCAAATAATAGCAGGCATGTCACAGCGCAGCAATAACAAATGCAGCATTGTAATACAGGCATAATGCACACAGTGATGTCACAGAGTAGGAATCAAATACTTGTACATATGGCAAAGTGTCTATGAGCCTCCTAAAGCCCAGGTGCGACTTCAGTCTTTGCCTCCCCACCCCACCGTTACACCGTAGTCTTATTTTACTTTAGATATATCCTAAGAAGCGTTAATGCCAGTAGAATTGTTATAGGTACATAAAAAAACGTAACATGCTATATTGGCTCAGTTTCTCCCTGAGCTTGCCTGACTTTGTCACTTGAGCCCTGCTGCCAATCATTGACCGCTTCACTCTCACTTCCAGTGATTGACTGCAGGGTGCACATGAGATAACAATGTCATGGGAGACATGGCTGACATCACTGGAATGGCGGCGGCGCTGGACATGAGTACGGGCTGTTTTTATTTTACATGGGGGAATATTGTAAGGCCCCTGAAGTCCGCACTTCTGACCCTGAAGGCCCCTGAAGTCCGCACTTCTGACCCTGAAGGCCCCTGAAGTCCGCACTTCTGACCCTGAAGGCCCCTGAAGTCCGCACTTCTGACCCTGAAGGCCCCTGAAGTCCGCACTTCTGACCCTGAAGGCCCCTGAAGTCCGCACTTCTGACCCTGATACTTTGTTTGTTCTTTGTTTTATCCCAACAGATTATGTTAGTGGCGGGGAACTTTTCACTCACCTCTATCAGCGGGATAACTTCTCTGAAGACGCAGTACGGTTTTATTCTGGTGAAGTTATCCTGGCTCTTGAGCACTTACACAAGGTGAGACATGCCCGGCTGCTCTTACTGACATTGACTTGTTAGTGATTATTCTGACTCGGACACTTTCTTCTCTAGCTGGGAATTGTATACCGTGACATTAAACTGGAGAACATCTTGCTGGACAGTGACGGCCACGTGGTGCTGACCGACTTTGGCCTGAGCAAGGAGTTTGTGGCCGAGGAGGTGAGAGATCATTGCGAATAAGTGGCCTCTGTTATACTTTTATTTTGTCAAATGTTTTCTTTAAAAGTGGATCTGTTTTTCTGTAATAGTGTGAGCGCACATATTCCTTCTGTGGGACAACCGAATATATGGCACCTGAAATAATACGAGGGCAGGGAGGTCACGGCAAGGTAAGTGAGTGACTACTTTTTCTGTCCTGCTTGCTATCGTTGGAACGAGACTGGTAAGATTTGGGTCTCCATTGTTGCAGTCTGTGGACTGGTGGAGCCTAGGAATCCTCATTTATGAACTGCTGACGGGAGCGTCTCCATTCACACTGGAAGGAGAGAAGAACTCGCAGAGCGAGGTATCCAGGTGAGATACATGTGACTGTATGGAAGAAGGAGTAAAGCGACATTTGCAACAACCGATTTCCTACCAGAGCGAACACCGATCAATAATATTAAAAGTCAGTAAGCGCTCATTTAAAGAACTTTTACAAACTGCATGGAGAAGGGGAGACAATTGTTAAATGATTGTTCAGTTCCCATACTGTTCTCCTATTTTCAGGAGTATATACTAAATGCTGCGCTGCCGACAACAACATTGAATAGTGAAAAACCTTTCTTGGTTCAGAACTGTAATCGATATATCACTATAATGACAATATCTATCTCGACTGAGCTCTAATGCAAGTTGCTTAAAATTGTGTCTGTTGTGTTGAGCATCATTGAAAGACAAACGTTTACAGACATCTCTGACATATAAAATATTACAAGTTACCCTAAGTTGCGTTAACTTTCGCTTTTGTTCATTCCTTCATTCATTTTCAGGCTCCTGATACACAGTTCCCACCTGCTCTTAGTTTCAGAGCTTTCTCTTCTGGGAATGTCCCTTCCAGTAATACATGTTGGATGTGAGGTCCGGGATGCTGCTGCTTTCACTAGCTCTCATGTATCAGCACAGCTTCATTCCTGGACTGATTTTCCCTGTTATTGCTCATGGAGGATGATGTGTTTTTTGCTTACCTAAATGCTTTCTCCGCTCCCTTCTCTCTGATCGTCTAGCCTCCCTACCATCACCTTTAGGTGCTATCTCTAAGGGCAGGTGCAGACGACCATATGTTTCTCCTCCGAGAAAATCAGGTTGATTATGCTAATCAGACTCTGGTCAGAGTGTGATCCAATTCTTTCGAATGAGATGCAGTAAAAAATGTCTCCATCTTCTCCATTCTGTCAGTCTGTGGAAACCATCGGACTGCACTCGGAGGATATCTGAGTGCAGTATGATGTTTTCCACGGACTCACTGACTTGCATGGCCGAGTGCGATCCGAATATCAAATCAAAGTCGGGCACTCTGCGATTTTTTTTTTTTTTTCCTGGACTGGCTCTGCCGGAGAAAAAAAACAAACATGTGCACGGGTCCATAGACTAACATTGTTCCGAGTGCAATCCGGTGTTTTGTCGGATCGCACTCGGACCAAAAATACCTTAGTGCAGATATAGACAAACACCGAGAGAAGAGAGGAGAAAAGCAGAGAGAGCTATCAAAACCAGGAGCGGAGCTCTAATGGTTTTCAGAGCTATTTGCAGGACTCTGCAGGTGGAAAATAGTACGTTTCTAATGAAGAAATGTTTAGTAAGTTGCCTAATTTTGCATTAAAAAGGCAAATTTAACAATCAAAAGAAAAATAGTGAAAAGGCATACATGTATGTAACAGAGGGAAAGCTCACACGAGAATCCAGGATATCCGTGCATATTATGGGCTGCCCATTGATTTCAAAGGGCACGGTGCATTTCTTACTATGTCCTGCAGCCCCTCTGGCTTTCGAAGCCATGGTTGCTTACGTGATAAAGAGTCGACCAAACCAGACCACGTTTTAATACACATTTTTTGTGTTTGCAGTGGAAACCAAGAATACATGCAGGTGATGGTAATGCCCTATAGCTGTGTATGTAACAAGTGCGAAATTGAAAATGACACAGAGAACCTTTGTCACCGCAGGCGGATCCTGAAGATGGAGCCCTCGTATTCCTCCTCTTTAAGTTTGGAGGCTCGCGATCTCCTCCAGAAGCTGCTCCGCAAAGATCCGAAAAAACGACTTGGGGCAGGTGGCGCTTCCCAAATTAAAGAACACCCTTTTTATAGGGCAAGTGACCACATTTCATTTTTTTGCAAACTTTGCCTGACTTCTCTATGGTCAGGATATGTCTTTTTGGGGCTTCATTACTAATGTAATAATTTCTCCCTTGCAGGGTCTGGATTGGGATTTACTGTCTCTCCGGAAAGTCAACCCTCCATTTCGACCCTCGATACGCAGCGAGACCGATGTCAGTAATTTTTCTGATGAATTTACAAGTCTTGACCCGGTGTACTCTCCGGCCGCTACCCCACCGTCTGGAGCTCGTATATTCCAGGTCTTGAGTCATACAATTGAATTTTCTAAATAGAATAATTGTAAAATATTTTTACATTATTTCCTTTTAGTTTTTTCTTCAATTTTGCTTTTGATTTGTTTGTTTTTCCATTGATGTGAAATGTTACTGGCCTACAGAGTATCAACACACATCCTGTATGCCTAATAAGTGAAGACGAAAATAACCCCATAGTCTTACCCAGTATTTTGTGATGGTGTTTTCTGTCCTTTTAAGGGGTTTTTCAAACTTTGGGGACAATTTTTTTTTTCTTTTTGCTTAAATGCATGTATTAGGGACTAAAAAATAATTTTGCAATTGCGCTCGATTAAAAATGTTGCACGGTTTGGCTTTTATAGGCTGTTTGTATCGATGCACATTCATCTTTGATGTGGTCTGTCGCCATAAATCAGCTGAAAGGAGCTCAGAAAAAATAAATAAGAGTTTCAAACTCTTCGGTCATTCAATTTGAATTAACTCGCTGACAGATTCTCAGTTAACTCATTCTGCAGCCAGCAATAGAGCGTACAACACAGAGGCTATGAAAGGCAAGTGATGCCTTAAAGTGATGTTTAATGACACCCAATTACAAAAATTATTTTTAGTCTCAAATACATGCATTTAAGTAAAAATAAAAATGAAAAAATTGTTCCCAAAGGCGGAAAACCCATTTTTACATGAAATATCTAGTCAAAAAATAACCTATTCATTTCAAGTTTTTATGTTAAACATAGTTTTATTTTGTTTTTAGAAAAATAAGTTTTTCTCTAATTTTCTGTTTTCTCAGTATTGAAAAAAACATCTGAAATCTTATTGTTTTCCCTCTGGCCATTGATCATTACAATAAACTGACTAAGGCCTCATTCACACGTCAGTATTTTTCACATAAGAGAAAAACAGATCGATATGTATTCTATCAGACTTTGATCAGCGTGTGGTCCGCGCGTCATCAGTTTTTCTCGTATGTGCAAACAAAAAATAAAAGTTTCTCCACCTTCTCCCTTTTGACTGTCCATGAAAATTGGACTACAGTCAGATGTCAGCTGAGTGCGGTTCAATTTTTTTTTTTCACAGACCCATAGACTTGCATTGCCGATTTTTATCAAAATCGGACATATCTCCGCGATTTTGTGCTGACCTTGAAAAATCATGGTCATGTGAATGGCTCCATAGACTGGCTCCATTATCTGTGAAAACAACGAATACATTTGTACGAGAACAACGGACATCTGAATGAGGCCTAAGTAGTCAACTCATTATCATCACAGTTGCCGCCAAATAGCACAGATCCACCGCTGACAATAGGTGATGGATACAGCTCACCCTCTCTCCCTCTCTGCACAGTAACCTCTGCACAGGCCACTGAGCATGCCCACAACACTCTCCCTATGAAGTAATTTTCAGAAAACAGTTATGATCCATGTGGAGGCTGTAAATAAATCTCTTTAGAGAGATAAGCAGCTCAGGCAAGATGGATGCCTCCATAAGAATAATATTTCATCATCAAAAAAAAGTATTGGTATTTTTAGTTTTATTAGCAAAAATAAAAAATAGGTAATACCTTCCAGGCAGATGTTTATATTTGCTGCTTTTTCTTATACATCAGGGTTATTCCTTTGTGGCACCTTCCGTCCTGTTCGGTGTAAATGCAGTCATGTCGGATATGCCAGCTCCATCTGCTGACAAACCGGGCAGCCCTACACTGGCACTGAGCGCGGCTATGAAGGTGAAGGACATTTCAGTATCCTGTTTATTTGCTTTTAAACCCTGAAGGTAGTGCTATGTCCCACACCCTATTTTACCTATCTTCTCTTTGTGTCTTCGGCTTGATCCTAGGACTCTCCCTTCTTCCAGCAGTATGAGATGGATCTACAAGAGCCTTCACTGGGATCCGGCAGTTTTTCGGTGTGCAGAAAGTGTAGACATCGGCAGAGCAAGAAGGACTATGCTGTGAAAATCCTGAGTAAGAGGTCAGTTGAAAGAGCTACACTTGTGTTTTTGAGAAGTTTTGGGAAATGTTAGGTTCCTGCTGTTATGATAGTGTAGTAACTACTCAGGGGGGGGAAAGGTAACACACTAAAAAGTGCAACTGACCCTGCCGCTTCCTGTACAAACTAGAGATCTTGACCGTCCATAGTGGTTCCAGCGTGAGCTGAGATAGCCCTAACCACAAACTAGACAATGGCAGCTGGGACCTATGCTGCCTGAAAGGCCGTCAAGCGCTTCACGTTCTTCCTAAAGAACCGGAGGGCAGAGCAGAGTGTAAATTACCTACAGAAGGAAAAGTGTGCTGAACTAGAAAAAGATTCCAGAGTGAGTAAAGTAAACCACAAAATAAAGTATTAAATATGTACTGTTAGAAAATAAGCTGCCTGCTTCCCAAAGAAACAGCAGATAGTTGCAGGGTAAAGAACATAAACAGCAGAGAGATAAACCCTAGCTAGACTTTCACTGACTGGCTTAAACTACATCAGTTTGGACATCAAAATGAGATTATTACCAGCAGGAAATACCAGCGGGGGAAAGTATATAAAGCTGCACCCAAAAGATTATAGGGCAGAGAAATGAGTAAATGAAAACTCCTGTTAACCTAAAAAGACTGCAGCAAGGATAACAGAAACTAAGCACCCGGAGAAAAGGTGTATCTGCTGTTGCTCGATGTACAGAGAAACCGACCACAAAGCGCAGGATCGGGTTTGAACCCAGATGCATGATACCTGGTCATTTTAGCATCACAGGCTCAAACTAGAACTTTTGTTGGAAGGAGGCGAAAAATCCTAAAATGTTGTCAAATAATGTAAAGTTTTTACACATATCTTGTCCTAAAATTTAGTATTTTCCATTTTCATAGGATGGAAGTAAACACTCAACGGGAAGTGGCGGCTCTGAAGTTATGTCAGGGGCACCCAAACGTTGTAAATCTTCACGATGTTCTCCATGACCAGGTCTGCTTTTATTTGCAACATTCTTTTCCCTATGTTTACTTCTCTGTCTTGTAACATGTGATGGATGTGTAAAGCAGGTCCATATTTTTCTTTTAATCCTGGGACAGGATAAAACCTGAATTATATAAAAAAATATATACTATAATCCCATACCAATATATCTTCTGACCATAGACACCAGGCATTGTTGAGGAAATTTCACCCTGCACTTTATAGTTGTGGGCACCTTCATGCAATTTTGCACCAAAGTGTAAAGTTTCAGGTTTGTGACTAAAAATTTGACCCTTGCAAAATCGCTCGCTACTCAAGTTTGCATCGGTTGCTCTGGTACGCACCAAGTATCGCGGGTGCTCGAACGACATGCTCGACTCCCTGCCCTGCATGTTTCGCGGCTGTTAGACAGCCATAACACATGTGGGGATTGCCCATGTACGGCAGACAATCCCCACTTGTTCTTTTAGCTGTCTAACAGCCGCGAAACATGCGGGGCTGGGACTCGAGCATGTCGCTCGAGCACCCGCAATACTCGCAAACTCGAGTAGCGACCACTTTTGCTCATCACTAGTCCTTAGCAGTGAAAGTGTTAACCCCTTACCTTCGTGTGTGGTAGTAAGGAGCAGGCTGAGTAACACACCCGGCATCTGCCTGTAACATCTGCTCCGATCGCTGCTGTCATGAAAATGTAATGATTGCCGAAGTGTTATGTGCTCTGCCTTCCATCAAATCCCCTACAACTCCCCCTGTGATTAGGTTGCAGGTGCCTATGGATTGTCATGGCAGCCTGGGGACCTGATGAAGGCCCTCGATGCTGCATTTTTGGTAATAATGTTGTAGCATTGTGGTATCGTTGCAGTATATATTACAAGCAATCAAACAATTGCAGGTTCTTGTTCCCTAAAAAATAAAGGAAAATGATGTTTTAAAAATGCCGCCTTATGTTTAAAATGAGCTCTGGAGGCAGATTCTCAGAGAGATCTATGTCCGGCCCATAGATTTGTGGGGGATTCTGCTGTTTTGGCATGCCAGGAGATCTCAAATATGAAATGGCATCCCCAATCTATTCCAGCTAAAATTGCGCTACAGAATTCAGTTGGCGCTCCTTCCCTTCCGAACCCTGCCGTGCGCCCAAACAGTAGTTTTCCCCCACATATGGGGTATCGGCGTACTCAGGAGAAATTGCACAACAAACTGTATGATCCATTTTCTCCTGTTTCCCTTGTGAAAATGAACAATTTAGGGCTAAAGCAACATGTTTGTGGGAAAAATTTCTTTTTTTAATTTTCAGGGATCAACATTATAAAATTCTGTGAGCACCTGGGGGTTCAAGCTGCTCACGACTTCTCTAGATAAATTCCTTGAGGGATATAGTTTCCAAAATGGGGTCAATTGTTTTTTTTTCACTGTTTAGGCACATCAGTGGCTCTCCAAACGCGACATGGCGCCTATCTATTCCAGTGAACTTTGCGCTCCAAAAATCAAATGGCGCTCCTTCCCTTCCGAAACCTGCCGTGTGCCCAAACAGTAGTTTTCCACCACATATGGGGTATTGGTGTACTCCGGAGAAATTGCACTGCAACTTGTTCTGTCCATTTTCTCCTGTTACCCTTGTAAAAATGCAAAATTTGGGGCTAAATGAACATTTTTGTGAGAAAAATTAAAATTATTTTTTTCCTTCAACATTGCTTTCATTCCTGTGAAGCACCTAAAGGGTCAATAAACTTGTTGAATGTAGTTGTGAGCACTTTAATGGGTGCAGTTTTTAGAATGGTGTCACTTTTGGGTATTTTTTATCATATAGGCCCCTCAAAGTCACTTTAAACCTGATGTGGTCCCTAAAAAAAAAAAAAAAAAATTTTTTGTCAATTTTGTTGGAAAAATGAGAAATTGCTGATAAACCTTTAACCCTTCTAACTTCCTAACAAAAAATTATATTTCAAAGATGATGCTGATGTAAAGTAGACATGTGGGAAATGTTATTTATAAATTATTTTGTACAGCATGACTAACTGGTTTAAGGATATAAAAATTGGAAGTGTGAAAATTGTAACATTTTCACCAGCATGCCGATATTTTCACAAATAAAAGCAAAAAAATTCGGCCTAAATTTCCCACCAACATAAAGTACAAGGTGTCACAAAAAAAAAACCAATCTCAGAATCACTGGGTTCCATTGAAGCGTTCCAGAGTGATTACCACATAAAGTGACACTGGTCAGAATTGTAAAATTTGGTCTGGTCAGGAAGGTGGAAACAGGATTTGGGAGTGGGGGGGAGGGTTTGACCAAATTTTGTGACATCACAGACTTTAATCTTATTGGAGATTTTTTTGCACTAGCTTATTTTCTTGGATGCTTTATTGGGGGACCCAGGAACCATGGGTTGTATTCTGCCATCTGGAGGCTGACACTAAGAATACTTCTTAGTAAAAAAAAAAGCTGACTCCTCGCCAACAGGCTACACCTGGGCAGTCGACACCGAGCTATTCAGTTTAGCTTAGCGTGGAGCTCCTACCTTTGTGTTTATGGATGACAGTCTTAGGAGGGCACTACATGCGCCAGTTGCTTGAGTAGTAACCTAAGAGATTGCCGTTCTTCCTTCTTCAGTACCAGTGTCAGTTTTTCCACCTTTAGGACGTCCCATGGTTCCTGTATCCCCCAGTGAAGAGTCAGAGAAATAAAGATTTTTGATACTCACTGTAAAATTTTTCGCGTATCCTTCATTGGGGGACACAGCACTCTTCCATGTTTTGGGGGGGGGGTCTTAGCTTTGCGTCTACTACTTCTTTTGTACTAACTGAATACCTGGGTGTTGGCTGCCAAGGTGTACCCTGTTGGGGAGGAGTCAGCTGTTTTGGTAAGACGTTTTCTTAGTGTCAGCCTCCATGGTTCCTGTGTCCCCCCAATGAAGGCTATAGGAAAGAGATTTTACAGTGAGTACCAAAAGTATTCACATATTTACCAAACCAACTTTATAGATGCACAGAACTATTTATAACACAATAGAAAGAAATTTGAAGTTGTGCCAAGGCAAAAAGGAAATTATCAGTTTTATGGTCTAAGAGGAAGTGTCTCAGAAACTTTCCATTCACTTAGTGCAGGTCTGAGAAAGCTGCCAATTTTAGGATGAAACCACGAGTATAAAACCCTGTAAGGCCGCAGTCAGACGACCGTATAAATCGGGATCGGCAGTGCACGGACTGGCCAGCAGCTCAACCGACCCCACCGGGAGTCCGTGCAGTGCATTCCGATCTCAGTCCGCTTTACGCGGCCGCCTGAGAGCGCCCTAATACCTGTTTCGAGTATGCTCTCTCAACTTGTAAAATGCTTGGGTCTTTTCTTGATTGGAGCGTTTCTGCGTTGCAGTATCACTCCTATCTGGTGATGGAGCTCCTGGATGGTGGAGAGTTACTGGATCGTATCAAGAAGCAGTCCCGCTTCAGCGAGGTAGAAGCGAGCAGTCTGATGCGCAGCCTTGTGAGTGCGGTGGCTCATATGCACGAAGCTGGGGTGGTGCACAGAGATCTTAAGCCGGAGGTGAGGCAGATCCAGAGCTCTTCTCGAATATTGGATTTCTGGCACATTTGTTATTTACATCACGCTTTCGTTGCTTTATACAGAATCTGCTCCTTTCGTCTCCCGGTGAGAATGCCGTTCTAAAGGTGATAGACTTTGGCTTTGCCAGGCTGCGTCCACCAGGGTCACGGCCCTTGCACACTCCTTGCTTTACACTGCACTATGCAGCCCCAGAGCTGCTGTCTCGTCAGGGCTATGATGAGTCTTGTGATTTATGGAGCCTCGGGGTAATCATGGTAAGTGTCGTATGACCTCGTTTATCCGTTTGCCATTTGTTCGTATAATGGGTGATTATATTACATTGGACTCGTAGTTATTACTGTTACCAGGTCATTTTAGACTTTTTTTTTTAGTTGAAGACAATGTGGAGAAAACATACTGTTCTCTGATGACCTCATTTCCCACAGAGTCAACACATGAACACAACCCACCGCCATCTGCCACTATCACCAACACTAGTGCAGGAAGTGATTGGCAGGCAAGCTGTTGTCAAGAACATATCTGCTCTGCACCATGCAGTCAGGGGCATCGAGCTGGCGCTTTCTGTATTCTTGTGTATACCATTCTTAAATCAATGTACAAAATACCTAAAACATTAAAAGAAAGCAAAAAGCACCTATTACCTACTGAGCACCACTAACAGAGTCCATTTGACTGCTTGACTCCCTAAATATTACCCAATCTTGGGGTATGTGATGTGCAGTGTTAATAACCACCGACCGGCGTCGTGTTTTGGCCGTCTTTTAATAGTCTGTTTAGACAGACGCTCCCTGAACGATCTATTACAGACTACTATTGTTCGCAGCAGTGCAGGTCCCGTTTATGCTGCCGAGAACAATGATCTTTTATGCTGCACAAAAGCTCTTTTCACCTGACATACAAGAAATTTTCTATCGATACTGCAAGATTATAGTGAAGTGCGTTCCTAGGAAATCTCATTCACGATAATCTTACATTGTACATGGACCCTGAATATGTATCCCTTATTCTGGGCCCCTTCCTGGTATATACATATATCCCCCATCCTGCTATATGTCCCCCATTTTGCTTCTGTTCTTCAATTCATAGAAAAAAAAACACAATTATACTCACCTTCCCTCTGCTCCCCGCTGAGCGGCGTCCTCTTCTGAAGCCGACAGCTGACTTCAGCGTGCAAGCGACAGTAGCACATGACGTCACTGCCATACGCCCCCGGTCACGTGCACGCCAACGTCCGCTGCTAGAATCTGATTGTCCGGCAGCATGTATAGCCGCGCACGGACCGGACGAGGACGCACATCCAGTTGAAGTTTTCTCTGGCATCGGTGGGCCTCTCACCTTCACAGGCCCGGTCGCAACCTCTTCGGTGGCAGTCGTTATGCCCCTGCAAACAACAGTCATAATATATATTGGGGTCTCTCAACTTGCCATCCACAGATGATGTCGGGGGATAGAAGGATCCAGCCTGTTAAGTTTTTCCAACTCCGATCTTTTGGTTCTTCCATGGATAAGCTGCAGCCAGAGGAGTCTGGCAGAGGCTCACTTGGTTGAGCGTTCCTGTGTAACGGGGAGTTGCTTTATGCTGCTGATTTATTTCAGAGGGTCCTGGAACAAAACTGGAGCTCTGCCTTCCTTAGGAAACGGAGAACATTATATTTCTGTGAATTTTTTTTTTTGCCAGAACTTCTGAAATTCCCTCTTATAACACATCAACTATATTTTTTTTAATACTTGTCTGGCACTGCTCATCTCCGCATCGGGAGATGGGAGACATCGGTGACATCCTAACTCCATATACCTGCTGAGACGCATGCACAATCAGCGGGTATTGTGCTTGTGTCCACTGATGATGATCCTGCGCGCATCCTGCACGCATACACACTACATTATCAGCATAAATATTCAGCTCCTGATGTGGAAGTGAGCGGCACTGGACAGCCTGAAGCGTTTTGAGAGATTTTTTTTTACAGCCTTCTGATTGGCTGGTGCCTAATTTGGAACAGATCCCATCAGAAGACGCTTCAAAGAAGTCATGTGCACTTTCTTTTTTCTTACCAGGCGGTTTTCAAAACCCAAAGTGGGAAAAAAAAAAACACCGAACATCTAAATGGCAAAGTGTTTTTTACAACGGGAAGAGTCTTTCAAGCATTTTTTTTAGGGTTTTGGGGGCATTTTTTGGAGAACTCTGTGTTCAAATGCACCTGCTAGTCTATTATACCTTGGGTTTTAACACCACAGGTTATTAGTTTGCCTTTCCAGCAGCAAATTGTTACTCAGGATTATCCTTGATTGACTTAATTAAAAAAGAAAATGATTTCCCAGTTATTTGCCTCGTCCACTCACAAGTCTTGTCTGTAAAGCCTTATTAGCGGGAAGGCACTTTGACCCTAGGGCAGATTACAGGGGATTTACTTACTTGCTGACATTATATAGTGTCTTTTGCGTTATTAGCGTGGCATGTGAGGTCATTCTCATTTTCCCCATTCTGCAGTACACAATGCTGTGTGGCCAGGTCCCCTTCCAAGGTGCCAGAGGAGGGTCCCCTCAGAGCCGCGCTGCCGACATTATTAACAAGATCAAGGAGGGAGACTTTATGATGCAGGGCGAGAGCTGGGATCATGTGAGCGATGAAGCAAAGGAGTTGGTGAAAGGTAAGACGCTGTTATATAATGGATGTCTGTGAGGTCAGGCTTGTGTCACACATAATACCAAATATACAAGATGATACAGAATGGGCACAAAACAATACAGTGTGTACAATTACATAAAATAAAAAGGAATAATGAAAGAGAATTACTAAACCTGTGTCACGCCAATGGCTCAGAGCTTAGCGGAGGGAAACACTGCAATTGGGGAAATGGACAGAACCACAGCAAGCCATGTCTTCCAAGGACTGACAAATGACCCAAACCCAACTACTGCTTTTTATTAGCTCAAAGTTATGCCCGTCATTTGTAGAGTTTGTTTTCTTATGTGTGTCTTTATTTATTTGTGATTACAGACCATAATATATATACACTGCTCAAAAAAATAAAGGGAACACTCAAATAACACATCCTAGATCTGAATGAATGAAATATTCTCATTGAATACTTTGTTCTGTACAAAGTTGAATGTGCTGACAACAAAATCACACAAAAATCATCAATGGAAATCAAATGTATTACCCAATGGTGGCCTGGATTTGGAGTCACCCCCAAAATTAAAGTGGAAAACACACTACAGGCTGATCCAACTTTGATGTAATGTCCTTAAAACAAGTCAAAATGAGGTTCAGTATTGTGTGTGGCCTCCACGTGCCTGTATGACCTCCCTACAATGCCTGGGCATGATCCTGATGAGGTTGCGGATGGTCTCCTTTGGGATCTCCTCCCAGACCTGGACTAAAGCATCCGCCAACTCTTGGACAGTCTGTGGTGCAACGTGACGTTGGTGGATGGAGCGAGACATGATGTCCCAGATGTGCTCAATCGGATTCAGGTCTGGGGAGCGGGCGTGCCAGTCCATAGCTTCAATGCCTTCATCTTGCAGGAACTGCTGACACACTCCAGCCACATGAGGTCTGGCATTGTCCTGCATTAGGAGGAACCGAAGGCCAACCACACCAGCATATGGTCTCACAAGGAGTCTGAGGATCTCATCTCTGTACCTAATGGCAGTCAGGCTACCTCTTGCGAGCACATGGAGGACTGTGCGGCCCTCCAAAGAAATGCCACCCCGCACCATTACTGACCCACTGCCAAACCGGGCATGCTGAGGATGTTGCAGGCAGCAGATCGCTCTCCACGGCGTCTCCAGACTCTGTCACATCTGTCACATGTGCTCAGTGTGAACCTGCTTTCATCTGTGAAGAGCACACGGCGCCACTGGCGACTTTGCCAATCCTGGTGTTCTGTGGCAAATGCCAAGCATCCTGCACTGTGTTGGGCTGTGAGCACAGCCCCATCTGTGGACGTCGGGCCCTCATACCACCCTCATGGAGTCGGTTTCTAACCGTTTGTGCAGACACATGCACATTTGTGGCCTGCTGGAGGTCATTTTGCAGGGCTCTGGCAGTGCTACTCCTGTTTCTCCTTGCACAAAGGCGGAGGTAGTGGTCCTGCTGCTGGGTTGTTGCCCTCCTACGGCCCCCTCCATGTCTCCTGGTGTACTGGCCTGTCTCCTGGTAGCGCCTCCAGCCTCTGGACACTACGCTGACAGACACAGCAAACCTTCTTGCCACAGCTAGCATTGATGTGCCATCCTGTATGAGCTGCACTACCTGAGCAACTTCTGTGGGTTGTAGAGTCCGTCTCATGCTACCACGAGTGTGAAAGCACAACCAACATTCAAAAGTGACCAAAACATCAGCCAGAAAGCATTGGTACTGAGATGTGGTCTGTGGTCCCCACCTGCAGAACCACTCCTTTATTGAGGATGTCTTGATAATTGCCAATAATTTCCATCTATTGTCTATTTCATTTGCACAACAGCATGTGAAATTGATTGTCAATTAGTCCTGCTTCCTAAGTGGACAGTTTGATTTCACAGAAGTTTGATTTACTTGGAGTTATATTCTGTTGTTTAAGTGTTCCCTTTATTTTTTTTGAGCAGTGTATTTGGTATGTAACCCCTTCTCATGGTACAGCACCATGGAATCAATGGCCCTATATAAATAAATAATAATAATAATTAAAGAGAATGTATAATCAGAAAACGGACTATTTTTTAAATCCGGTTTTTGTGTTAAATATACATTTTTGGAAATTCTTTTTTTTTTTAGATCACAAACTTTTATTTAAATTAAAAAAAAAAATAAAAAATCTTGCAATTTTCACACCGACCACCTGAGCTATTCTAGACTAATTTCTCCTGCTGTGTCAGGATAATGCAAATGTACATTAGCAGCAACAAACAGCTGTGTATAGCGGTGTTACCTGTCATTGTAGTCCTGCTACTGATGATAAGGAGCCTGCTGAAAACTCTTCCTGAAAATTCAAAAAGGTATGAGTCTAAAAAAAAAAAAAGCCGCAGTGGTTACTGTGAAAATTGCAAAATTACAAATTTATGTTTGATTTAATATAGAAGGTGATATGAAAAAAAAGACATTGCTAAAATAAAAAAAATACATGTAACCCAAAAACCTGAATTAAAAAAATAAGTCATTTTCTGATGACTTATTCCCTTTTAACTTAAAAAAAAATAAAACCTAAATGAATTCTAAATTTCAACCCAAGATAATTTTCTCCCTTCTACTTGTTAGACCGGTTACACACGTCTGAGTATGGACTGTGATGTGTGGGCCAGCCGCAACAGCTTTACATATGCTTTAAGGCTATAAATTTGGGTCAGTGTCAAATTGGGTGATGTCTGCACAGCAAAACTGCAGAGTTTACTGCAAATTGTTGCAGTTTTACTGGTGAAGAATATGAAAACTTTCTACTTCACCTATAAACCCTGTGCAGTTCTCTACTGCCCAGCGGACTCCTCATGTGAACTCAGCCTTCCAGTTTTGTCATGTGGGAGTTTTCTCCTAGTACATTCTGGATGTGATGTCCATGTGTCCAGGATGCTGCGGTCTTGAGTAGCTTCATTCCTGTACTTTTCTACAAACCAGGAGTCCTCTTCTCTTGTGCTCACATGATGTTGAGGAGTGTGGTATTTTAAAGAGTGCTGTTGAGCTATTCTGGAAGCAGCATGACAGCCAGCTATGTGAAGGCGTTACACAGGGTATACAGCAGCAAAATGATAAGAAATATTTTATATCAACTGTTTGGAAAGTTGCTTAATTTTACATTTAAGAAAGCAAATGAACAGTGAAAAACACTTCCGCTCACAACCGTCCATAATCTCTAAGATGGTTTTATCAAGTAAGTAATGTTAAAAGATAAAAAATCTTTTTAGTATAATTACCGTATATACTCAAGTATAAGCCGACCCGAATATAAGCCCAGGTGCCTAATTTTACCACAAAAAAACGGGGAAAATTTATTGACTCGAGTATAAGCCTAGGGTGGGAAATGCAGCAGCTACTGGTAAATTTCCCCATCCTGGTAAGTATTGCCCACTCATCACCAATCCTGGTATGCATGGCCCCCCTCATCCCCAATCCTGGTATGCATGGCCCCATCATCCCCAATCCTGATATGCATGGCTCCCCTCAACCCAATCCTGGTATGCATGGCACCCCTCATCCCCAATCCTGGTATGTATGGCACCCCTCATCCCCAATCCTGGTATGTATGGCACCCCTCATCCCCAATCCTGGAATGTATGGCACCCCTCATCCCCAATCCTGGAATGTATGGCACCCCTCATCCCCAATCCTGGTATGTATGGCACCCCTCATCCCCAATCCTGGAATGTATGGCACCCCTCATCCCCAATCCTGGTATGGGGGTGGAGAAGGGTGAATATGCATTCTCTTTAGTAGCGGGCACAGAGGATCACTGAGCCACAGTGGGAGCTGCGGCGCTGCTGACACTGTGCGCACGCTATTAAAGAAATGAATATTCACGCCTCTCCACTCCTATGGGCGTGGAGAAAGGTGAATATTAATTTCTCTTATTCCAGTGACACTCATCTGTTTGCTCCCCAGCCTCTCGCTGTATGCAATTTTGTCATCAGTAGTGGCAGAGGACCATGCGACGGACATATGAATGCGATAGAATACTTTACTGAATGTCCCAGAAAATCCCTCTGATTTTTAGTGATGGTACTTTGTACCATTTACACAGCCTCTTCCTGCTGTTATTTTTAAGGTTTGCTGACTGTAGATCCGTCTTGTCGATTGAGCCTTGGTGAACTGCAAGAAAGCGAGTGGCTCCGTGGCGGACGACCTCTCTCATCTACTCCGCTCATGACACCAGATGTTCTGGAATCTAGTGGGATGGCCACAAAAACCTGTGTGCACGCCACATTCATGGTAAGGACATTAATAAAGTCCTAGGTCTCAGGGACTTGAGCTCAAAAGGCCTTCACCGTGTTAAAGGTCTTCTTCCCCTTTAATCTCCTCCAACAATGTGGCTGAAGGGGAAATACTTTTACAGAGGATGTATGAGCATATGGTAAAAAGAGGTGCACTGACTTCTGCACAGGGTCATGTAGCAGTATAGAAGGGTTTTCTTGCAGACATTTAAAATGCATAAATTTTGGGTTTGTTCCTCTGCTGACAGCATAAAACCAGGAAACATATTCCAATTATGTTTTCGATTAAACTTAGTTATGCCAGAGCTTTACAGAGACTTCCAAGAAGTCTCCTAAACGAGTGAACATTTCTGTTTCTTGTAATAATCATGTCTACCTATTGCAATTTCCAGGAAAAGACTTTATATAAAGGGGACCTCTTGCAATCCGCTAAACCAGTTCAGGGCCTCAGGACCAGACTTAGTGTAGCCATTTTTAGGACATGTTAATTTTACAGCTATGACTTGTTGGGCTGCCATCATTATTTTTGCAGATTTTTTTTTTTTTACAAGGCAAGTTTATTTTACTTTTTCCCTTTAAAAAAAATGCCTCTTACATCCTAGATTCTTTATTTGGTAATAATATAGTGTTCCTTTAGAACATTTTTCCAATTTGGAACAATTGGATCGGGGCTCACAGTATGACAGCAATTGGGGGTTGGAATATTTTATGTATTTCATTTAATTTTATATTTTCACTTTTATTTTTTTATTTTTATGGTTTATCCCTAAAAAGATCACTAAAGATCAATCGGGGAACTGGACACGTGGTCTAAATTGCCACTGTCAGTGGTGGGCCGCACTAACTTGGTCAAGATGATCTGGATGCCACAATTGCTATATGTATTGCATAATTCTCCAATATGGCTTCCCCAGAGATATTTCCTTAAAGTAAACAGCATGTTCAGGGACTTAATCTGGGGAAAACAAGCTCCAAGAATTAAACTGGAAACTTTGCAAAGAGATAAAACAATGGGTGGCCTTGCTGTCCCAAATCCGTGGGTTTATTATATGGCAGCTCAGCTCCAGCATATTTGTGGGTGGGACGACCCTGGAGGGGGAGGGGGGGGCTCAACGTCTTCTACTCCAATCACATTTTAAATCACTCAGACTCTGAAGCATTGGAGGCTCACAAATTTAAGACACCCTCTTGTAGAACCCCAACTACGCTGTTAATACACAAACTATGGTGGGCAGTGAGGAAATTACAGGGGATACAAGGGATCTCACAATTTACTTACTGTGGGAAACGCCATGGCTCCCTAACCTTTAAAAATTGGAGTCTAAAAGGACTAGAAAGATTCACTCATGTTTTAGCGGGAGATTCACTCAAGGAGTTTTCACAGATACAAAATGAATATGGACTGCCCAATACCGAATTTTATAAGTACCTTCAGTTACGACATGCATATCAGGCAGAGGGTCTTGTGCTAAATAATGGAGTTCCTCAAAATGCTATAATACAGAGAATGGCTAGCTCACATAATTCTGGGGGGCTAATCTCATTGCTTTATAGGGGTCTTCTGGACCTGGTATTAGTAAAACACCCCATAAGATCAAAAGAAAAATGGGAGGGCTTGATAGGCCCTATTGAAGAGGTGCTGTGGTCTGAAATACTGGAAAGAGTTCCCCAGTTATCTCTGAGTGAGTCCCATAGATTATCCCACTTACAGGTGCTGCACCAGTCATATAGAACACCCCAATTTCTCCACGATATAGGGCTTCGACCAGACTCCCTATGTGCTAGATGTAAAACATCCCCGGCTAACATGCTTCATATGATGTGGACCTGCCCTGCTCTGGAAAACTTCTGGAGGGATGTAATAGCGATCATTGATAGAACATACTCAGTCGATTCAGATCCCTCACCATTAGTATGTATACTGGGATATATAGAAGATCTGAGCACTGACGAACATGGCAAAATAGCGGTGGCACACATGTTATACATGGCCAGGAAACTAATAGCCCAACATTGGTTATCAGAGCAGGCGCCCACGGTGACAGAATTTATAAATAAGATTAATTGGTTATTAAATCTGGAAAAAAGTATATATCTGAAAAGGAAGGCCATCTCCAAATTTGAAAAAATATGGGCTCCATGGATTGACGGCTCCGGCCTAGCATCCAGAGAACTGCATAGATTTCGACTTGGCCTGCTATGATTGATGTATAGATTACCTGACAGGTGCAAAATCCTACATTGGGCTGCTTTAGACATGTATATAACTGCTCCAAAGCAAGAGTTAGATACCCCTTAATACAATTGTGACTATTCATACTGTAAGATTGTTAATTTGCTGTGGACAGAACTGTGGAACATTTAACTCAAAATGTTTTGTTTGAAAGGGCGATGTGTTGTGGGGAGAGGGACAGAATAGGGACTGGGTCCCTTCTTTGGTTGGGTTGTTTTATTTGTTTTACTGTTGTGTTACAAAAAAAGTTTTAACAAAAAAAATTTGATTTGAAAAAAGGTCAATCGGGGACTTTATTACTCATTTATTTTAGCATTATAAATTTCCACTGTTGGGATATGGTGCACAAGACCTCTTTTTCTGGCAAATTCTGCCTGGAACTCGCCTGAAAAAGCCCTAAAAGAATGCCAAAAAGAATGAAAATATGCACTGCAATATCAAAACGATTTGTTGTGCATATGTTCTATCTTTTGTCATTTCTTTTAACTGTTTTTCAGGCTAAAAGAAGACCACCAGTTTTCTGGAGGCTTCCACTTGGAATCCACCACTGTGTTATATATGGGAAAAAAGACGACGCAAAAGATGTAGAAGAAGACGCTTCAGGAATAACGCCGCCAATGTTTTCCTGAATCATCTTCCTCTTCAAAAATGATGCTGGTACACAGGCATCTAAAAGACTCCATGTGCACATATCCTAGCAAAGGCAGCCCAGTTACAGGGGAAACCTGGTCCCATCGGGGCTTGCGTCCGATCCCCCCCACAAAACGGGATTCGGTCGTATGCGCCAGTGGGGCCATTGACTATTATGGTACCGACAGAGTCAATGTATGCTATGACGTTCAGCATTTTCTGATATATGCGCCTACTGGAGGCGGACACCCAAACGTGGTCTAACACGTCTTAGTGTCCACCTCCAGTAGGCGCCCGAAAATGATGCACATCAGAGCACACGGTGACCCCTTCTGCACTATTAAAGTCAATGGCCCCATTGGCGCATATGACTGAATCCCGCTTTGCAGGGGGTTCAGACATGGGTTGGAACAATCAAAGGAAAAGTATAATAGAAACATGTGCCCCACTTCTGTATTTATCACCCACTCCTGGTTTTGGCTTACAAATACTGATGTGCAATACTGACCAAATACTGAATGTGTGAACATGGCCTTACCGGTATTATACAGTCGTGTGAAGGGTGACTAAAGGGATAGATATTGGTGACCTGCTGGGACCACCTGCCTAGAGCACTTCACAAGAGTCTGTCCATGGCAGTAATATCTTATTCATTTGAAAAGTCTTATTCTTTTAGTAAAATGGAAAATGTTAAGAGCATTGAGTGATAGTTACAGATTAGCTTGTAGCGTTTAATAGGTATTTTTTTTTTGTTGCAGGCATTTAATCGCGGTAAGCGTGAAGGAGTCTTTCTAAAAAGTGTGGATAATGCTCCCTTGGCTAAAAGGCGCAAATTGAAGCAGTGCAGTACAGGAGGTGATGCACGCAGTGGATCCTCCTCTTCTTCTTCATCATCATCCTCATCTGCTACCAATGCGGCTCGATCCCCCAAATCCAGAGCACCCCCACAAAGTCACAGGCCTGCAAATTCATAACTATTTGCTTTATTTAGATTACACTACAGGCCCGGGTATCGTGTGCAAAAGGAGGACCAAAAAAAAGGAGCACCTTCTGTCCTTTAATTGTGTACCGTATTTGCTTCATGTGTGAGAGCAGTGTGCGGAGCTCGGAGGTAGCGGCAGTATCACTGCCCTGTGCACTTTTGTATATTGAGTTTGTATATAGTAAGGACATAGATACTAGCCATTTTCCACGTATCAGTGACTGTACGTCTTCCCTCCCGGTCTAAATGTGCTAATGCTGGGAAGGTTTTAGGATATGACCGATGGGTCCCTGCACCGGAAATTACTGTTTTCTTCGGTGTTCCAGTTTGACGTCCCTTTTTTTTCCCTTTTATAAATATGTGTATATACAGTATATCTATATATATGTTTTTAACAATGAGATTTTATTAACAAGCTTGCATTCAAGCTTTTTAAGGGCCTCGTGTGCTTTGATACCAGATAACTTCATCTGTGTATGAGTTTGTGTTCCCGTCCATATATAATATTTTTTTATATAAATATATATATTGCCAAAAACTGGAATAATTTCTGGAGGAAGGTAGACTTTTTCAACTTCAGTTAGCGGAAATAAATTCCCATTTCTGTTTTTTTTTTGTTTTTTTTTGGGGGGTTGTTTGAGATTTCTACCATGAACAAAACTGCAAAAGAGAAGTCAGGGCAGATGTGTTCGATTTGCTTACAGAATGATAACCCTATATTAACCGTTGAAACATACATTGTATTAAGTATCTATAAAAAAAAAAACCCTATCTATCCCTATTTGACTGTTGGGACTCCCCAGAAATGTAATCTGCAGCCCCACCATGAATGGAGTAGAGGTGCGCATGGTGGACCTCTGCTCCATTTATGGTCTATGGGACAGTTAGATATAGAGGAGCGCTGCACTCTACTCTTCCGGCAGCCCTGTTCTCTAGATAGCAAGGGATCCTATCAGTTGGACCCCAAGGGGTCAGCAGGTTATCCCCTACCATATGTACTGGGGCCAACTTGTTATTTTGGAAATAACTTTTTAACACCTAAAAATTCAAATATGACTAAGTGATTAGGAGTGTCCCACTACTTCCCACTTTTCTCACACAGACATATACATATAGATAGATATTATGTATGTATAGTCATGGCCAAAATTGTTCCAAAAAATGAAGTATTTCTCCCAGAAAATTATTCCAATTACACGTTTTGTTCTACAAATATTTATTTCCTTTGTGTGTATTGAAACAACACAAAAAAAACAGGAAAAAGGCAGATTGGACATAATTTCACACACAACCCCTAAAATGGGTGGGACAAAGTTGTTGTCACCTTTCCAAAAATGTGGATGAACAACTTTGTTTCAAGCATGTGATGCTTGTTCAAACTCACCTGTGGCAAGTAACAGGTGTGGGCAATATCAAAATCACACCTGAAACCAGATAAAAAGGAGAGAAGTTGATTCAATCTTTGCATTGTGTGTCTGTGTGTGCCACACTAAGCATGGAGAACAGAAAGAGGAGAAGAGAACTGTCTGAGGACTTGAGAACCAAAATTGTTGAAAAATATCTCAAGGTTACAGGTCCATCTCCAGAGATTTTGATGTTCCTTTGTCCACGGTGCGCAACATAATCAAGAAGTTTACAACCCATGGCACTGTAACTGATCTCACTGAACGTAGACGCCAGAGAAAAATTGATGAAATGTTGCAATGCAGGATAGTCGGTTGGTGGATAAGCAGCCCCAATCAAGGTCCAAAGAAATTCAAGCTGTCCTGCTGGCTCAGGGTGCTTCAGTGTCAGTGCGAACTATTCAACGACACTTGAATGAGATTAAACGCTATGGCAGGAGACCCAGAAGGACCCCACTGCTGCCACACAGACATAAAAAAGCAAGACTGCAGTTTGCCAAAATGAACGTGAGTAAGCCAAAATCCTTCTGGGAAAGCATCTTGTGGACAGATCAGAACAAGATAGAGCTTTTTGGTAAAGCCTATCATTCCACTGTTTACCAAAAGCTGAATGAGGCCTACAAAGAAAAGAACACAGTACCTACAGTCAAATATGGTGGAGGTTCAAAGATGTTTTGGGCTTGTTTTGCTGTCTGTGGTACTGGGTGCCTTGACTGTGTTCATGGCATCATAAAATCTGAAGATTACCAAAGAATTATGGGTCGCAATGTAGTGCCAAGTGTCAGAAAGCTGGGTTTGCGTCCTAGGTCATGGGTCTTCCAGCAGGACAATGACCCCAAATATACTTCAAGAAGCACCTAGAAATGGATGGAAACACAGCGCTGGAGAGTTCTGAAGTCGCAGCAATGAGTCCGAATCTAAATCCTATTGAACACCTGAGGAGAGATCTTAAAATTACTGTTGGGAGAAGGAGCCTTCACATATGAGAGACCTGGAGCAGTTTGCAAATGAAGAGGGGTCCAAAATTCCAGCTGAGAGATGTAAGAAGCTTGTTGATGGTTATAGGAAGCGATTGATTGCAGTTATTTATTCCAAAGGGTGTGCAACCAAATATTTTAATTGAGGGTGCCAACAATTTTGTCTGGCCCATTTTTGATGCTTTGTGTAAAGTTATGTCCAATTTGACTTTTGTTCTCTGTTTTATTGTGGTGTTCCAATACACACAGGAAATAAACATTAACAAAACATGTGTAATTGTAATAATTTTCTGGGAGAAATGCTTCATTTTCTGGAACAATTTCAAGGGTGCCAACACTTTTGGCCATGACTGTATGTGACTGAGTCTGATAGCCTATTTTATACAAATCACTGACACGGAGAGGAGTGAAGCGCCCTGCCTGTGTTGAACAAAAGTGAAATTGGAGGAAGTAGTACCAGGAGAGGTGGTCTAATGTCGCACTATTTAAGCAGATTTGAACAATAAAATATATTAGTAAGTTCAACCTGGTAACATTTTATTAAAGACGCTTGTCTCCTGTTCATTCTTCAGGAGCGCACTACTCCTCTGCCTCCCGTCTTCCTGTTTGCCGGGGGGTGGCGGTTTACTTCTGAAGATTGACAGTTCAGTCCAGTGGCGTTCCTGCACCTCTGATCTGAAATGAGCGCTCTCTGCAGCATCGGAAAAGACCAGGGACTCTGAAGCTGCCGGGATCCAGCGATCCGGTCACCTTCACAGCAGGCTGTAAACCCAGGCCCTACCTAGGTTACCGGCCACGCTGAGACTACAGAGGTGGTCAGTATCTTAAGCAAAAAAATTAAAAATCCCTTTGTTCTTAATAGCGGAAAAGATTTTTAATAAGAGGTAGATTGTTTTCACAATCACTTTGCAATTTTACCTATTACGTGAGTTGTCATTATCAATAAAAAATATATTTTTCTGCGGCTGGACTAGCCCTTTAAATGTCTTCATTGTGCTTTGATATGGGGCAAGTTTGATGTGTCTTGGCAGAACACATTGAACCCCCTTTCAGGACCGTGTACTCTGGCCTCCTTCCGACCCATTGGCTCATAAACTTTACTGTGTGATCCCGATCTTACCCAAAACAGAAGTGGAGGGTGATACGTATATACTGTTGCCCCACTGTCACAGAGCCTCAGCAGGCCTTCTCTGTATACAAGCTGTGACTTCTTATTAATTCTGAATTTCTTGTCTATCCGGCTATTTTTTGTGTCGCATGGAGTATGTGTTTTTGCTATACATTTAGGATACTGTTATTTCTACAATTGATGAGCTATGTAGGTATCTTGTGTATACAGAGCAGTCATGAAGCCGCCCGCTGGAAGCTTTGCATCCTTCTATGCAGAGCATTGTTTGCCTGGAGTTGTGTGCAGGCCATTGTATAGGTATATAGAGAATTATCTATCCTCGTATGGTCTATAGCTAGATCTTGTGTTGGTTCATATACATTGTATAAACTGAGCACTTACTAATAGGAAGACACAAATGTATTGTATATAGTAACTTGAAATGTACAGTGTGTGTATTTTTATGCAACGCAGCTTTGCAGGTTATCTATGCTTGGAACATAAAGGTTTACTAATGGGAGGATATCCTTGCTACTGGTAAGCACAGTGACTGTTATCACATCTGGGGCATGGAGTTTGCTCCGTTTTTTCTTAGTATTGTATATGTAGAGCATTGCAGAACACCACCAATATCCATGCTGAGCACTGCAGGAGATCAACCCGCCATATTCAGCCTGCAGGACATTACGTCAGGTGTACGCAGACGTAATTTTGCAGTCTGCAAATCGTATTATTTCTGTCGCCAAGGTTGAAGTTCACACTAGAGTATTTTTAGTCTGCAAAACGTCCCCAATGTTATCCTACATGGGGCTATCCTCCACATGGACCTCACAAAAAAAATTGGGGCTTGCGGTAACCTAGTGCACGTAAATAGTAGGCAACTCCCATACTCGTTCATTATGTGGAAGAGCTCATGGAGCTGCACACAGACCTAGTCATGTCCGCAATTTGCAGACATGATTGGTCCACAATTTGCACACATGACCGGTTCGCAATTTGCACACATGACCGGTCTATCAGCGCTCATCAGAACTTGGGACAAATTCAGACAACCGTGAAGCACGGACCGGACTGGCCATGGGTCTACTGACCTGAACTCAGTTGCCTTGTATAAGGCTGAGGCTGTCAGATCAGGTTAGGAGACCCGTGGCCGGTCTGTGCATCATGGTCCATACATGAACCGCGCTTCAGGGTCGTCTGAATTTGCGTAAGGCTCTGTTTTACATTTTGCTTTTACTTAACATATGACATATGAACGTGAAAGGTAACAGCGCAAACAGTAAACATATTCCTAGGCCCCTTATACCCAGCATATGCCAAAAGAGTGTACTTTTGACATACGCAGAGCTGGCTTGCTTCAGCCCATTTTTTTTTTTACTGCATCATAAATTGTAGTCTCCTACAGCTTCCTATACACCACACGTTTAAAAAAAATAAATAGTTACTGTGAGCTGAACAAGTGTTCTTTTTTTGTTTTTTTACAACTTGAGTCAATGGCTGATTATGCTACCGAACGACTAGACTCTTGCAGATATCACAGGCTTCCATCAGAGGTATGTTTTGGGAAATACTCCAAACTAGAGATGGAAAAAAAAAATACCCTGACCCATATCCGCTGACTTCCTTGGCCAGACCAGAGCAGTGCAAATTTCCTCGGCCGGCATTCGAAAGCCGCCATCCTGCAATCACTATGGCCCTGCAACGGATGGGAAGATGTTGCAAGGCCTCAAGAGTTATCAACACGTTATGATGGTCTTGGGAATCGCATGAGGTGTCCAGGAGGCCGGCATTCAAGTACCGGTCGTGGATGTTCGCACTGCCCTTGTCCAGCTGCCACGGAGTATCAAAGTGGATGCTGGATCAGGAGAGTGAACCCTACCTCTGACAGAAGCCCATTAATCACTTTTTGCCTCTTATCGACCAAAGATATTTAGATCTTAAGGTATTATTTATTATATAGGCAGCATATTATTTTCCTTGCTGCTGCATATATATTGGAGAACAGCAAGCAGGAAGGCAGGGGAGCAGTGTGCTCCTGAAGATCCTCAGATAATCCCTTGAACTAATCTTCTACACTAATTGTTGCTGCTTGCTCATCTGCCAGATTCAGTAAATGTTCTCTAGTCAGTGACTGGAATACATGTCTGATATAATTTATAGTGGATCTGTCTGGCCCCAATAGGCCATGCCCCTTCCCGCTAATTTTCCCCTAATTTTCAGAAAAATGTTGACTTAAAAAATGCTGTCACAAAATCGTTGTGCAGTTGCAAGTTGCAGAAAAATGTGCAGCCTTTATGCACTTGTCTTCTGACATAAACTTATCAATCCCCCCTTATACCGCCCATAAAAAAAGCGGAAGATCTCACTGCAACATTTTCTAGCCAAAGCCGAATCTAGTAGCCATAAATAATGGAGACTGCATCCAGCACTTTCTAATTTAGTTATTGGGGGTGAAAGGTTTTATTCCAGGGTTACCTATGCTTCCAGTAACAACATTTTTTTTTATTTAACACAAGATACACTAAGGAATTCCACATCTATGGGAGACTTCAGAGAAGACTCATTGGTCAATATGGAAGCCCATTTGAATGAAAATTGTGTACTATATGGACACGATGAATGGCAGACCATTCGGATGAGAACACAAAGAGAGGAGAACCCCCGAATGTCAGGTCCAAAAATCAATTAGACATTAGCTATATAAAACACCTTTGACGGAATGGTTATAGTGGTGATACAGACCCCGACCCGCTTCTCGGACAGAGAGTCCACCCCCTGACAAAGGACTCTCCGTCCGAAACGCGCGTCGTGGCTGTGCCGCAATCGCCCTTTTTGGACCCAGCAATCAGGTATGGTCAATTTCCATTTGGCCTCTCTCCCCCCTCTTCCACATTGCATGAGCATTACATAGCTACATTTCACCCTTTCTAATTTTCTAATTTGTACTTTTTTGTGGGAGGGCAGATATAGACCATCATCTATTGTAGATGGTTGTGCATGGTGCCCGGTGACATTGCATTCTATTTACCTAAGCACCCTTCATTCAATTTTTGTCACCGTATGTATCATTCCTACACCATGTATTGCCATCACTTTCATATCTGCTAGATTGGCTTTGACTTACCTGCTGCATTTGTTGTATACCAAGTTTTCTGTGGTCGAATTTTATTATGTTCATTGATTACATTGATGTTACATTTGTATTATTCTGATTGCGGACAATCTTGTGTCTGTATTACCACTATAACCATTCCGTCAATAAAGTTTTTTTTATATAGCTAATGTCTAATTGATTTTTGGACCTGACATTCGGTGGTTCTCCTCTCTTTGTTCCTTCCTACTTAAATAAAAAAATACATTCTTAAAATGTTAATATAAGAAACCCATAAGAAAGGCAGAATACGTGGAAGGCCGCTTTCCTTAAATGCATCATTGCTGCTATTAATTCTACTGAATTCAGTTGTATAAGGAATCGTATTCTGGTTAAAAGCGAGAAGGAATTGTAGCAATGAATATAATCGGCCAAGTTTAACCATAGTACTTTGGGAAAACCTACACTACCGTTCAAAAGTTTGGGGTCACCATGAAAACTCATACTTTTATTTATCAAATGAGTTGCAAAATGATTAGAAAAAATAGTCCAGACATTGACAAGGTTAGAAATAATGATTTTTATTAGAAAGAATAATTTTCTCCTACAAACTTTGCTTTCGTCACAGAATGCTCCTTTGCAGCAATTCCAGCATTGCAGACCTTTGCCTTCTAGCTGTTAATTTGCTGAGGTAATCTTGAGAAATTTCCCCCCATGCTTCCTGAAGCCCCTCCCACAAGTTGGATTGGCTTCATGGGCACTTTTTGCGTACCATACGGTCAAGCTGCTCCCACAACAGCTCAATGGGGTTGAGATCTGGTGACAGCGCTGGCCACTCCATTACAGATAGAATACCAGCCGCCTGCTTCTTCCCTAAATAGTTCATGCATAATTTGGAGGTGTGCTTTGGGTCATTGTCCTGCTGTAGGATGAAATTGGCTCCAATCAACCGCTGTCCACAGGGTATGGCATGGTGTTGCAAAATGGAGTGATAGCCTTCCTTATTCAAAATCCCATTTACCGTGTACAAATCTTTCACTTTACCAGCACCAAAGCAACCCCAGACCATCACATTACCTCCACCATGCTTGACAGATGGCGTCAGGCACTCTTCCAGCATCTTTTCAGTTGTTCTGCTTCTCACAAATGTTCTTCTGTGTGATCCAAATACCTCAAATACCTCAAACTTTGATTCGTCTGTCCATAAAACTTTTTTCCAGTCTTCCTCTGTCCAATGTCTGTGTTCTTTTGCCCATATTAATCTTTTCCTTTTATTAGCCAGTCTCAGATATGGCTTTTTCTTTGCCACTTTGCCCTGAAGGCCAGCATCCCGGAGTCGCCTCTTCACTGTAGACGTTGACACTGGTGTTTTGCGTGTACTATTTAATGAAGCTGCCAATTGAGGAGCTGTGAGGCGTCGATTTCTCAGACTAGAGACTCTAATGTACTTGTTTTGTTGCTCCGTTGTGCAGCGGGGCCTCCCACTTCTCTTTCCACTCTGGTTAGAGCCTGTTTGTGCTCTCCTCTGAAGGTAGTAGTACACACCGTTGTAGGAAATCTTCAGTTTCTTGGCAATTTCTCGCATGGAATAGCCTTCATTTCTTAGAACAAGAATAGACTGTCGAGTTTGACATGAAAGTGCTTTTTCTGGCCATTTTGAGAGTTTCATAGAACAAACAAATGTAATGCTCCAGATTCTCAACTAGCTCAAAGGAAGGTCAATGTTATAGCTTCTCAAATCAGCCAAACCATTTTCAGCTGGGCTAACATACTTGTGCAAGGGTTTTCTAGGGTTTCCTAAACATCCATTAGCCTTCTTACACAGTTAGCAAACACAATGTACCATTAAAACACTGGAGTGGTGGTTGTTGGAAATGGGCCTCTATACACCTATGTAGATATTGCAATAAAAACAAGACGTTTGCAGCTAGAATAGTCATTTACCACATTGACAATGTATAGAGTGTATTTCTGATTCATTTAATGTTAGCTTCATTGAAAAAAAATTAGCTTTTCTTTCAAAAATAATACAATTTCTAAATGATCCCAAACTTTTGAACGGTAGTGTATATTGAAAGAACACAACTATTGTATTTAAATGTTTCAGACTACTTAGTAAATTAGGTGACGTTCTTGGTGCATTAGCCTAGTAAATCTGGTGCAAGCACTTGCGCCAGGTAGAAAACACTCCTTTTATTACTTTGCAAACGGTGTTGCAGATTTAATTAAAATCGGTAATTTTGGCACATGCAACTTGTGAACCATCTTGCATAAATATTTATGGAGCTACAAGCTGCAGATGTGTCTCTCCATATAGATATTTAGTGTGGTATCGGTGATATTGTGTCCTGCATCAGCATAATTTATCTTCCCGCTAGGTAACGTATCACTGTGTCCCTTCCCCCCCCCCCCCCCAAGAAAGTCTTGGTGAGAATTACTAAAGAAAGCTATGGCTACTAATTTGCACTTTCTCAAGCAGAGGCATCTACAAATGGAGCATCTCTCCTATGGGATGTATGCACTAGGTCAGTAAACTATTAAAGGGAATTTGGTATATGGAAATAGTGGTATGGCTGTATAGGCGCTTCTCCCTTAATACAAATGCTACCTTTTTTGTACAGATCCGATGTGCCAGTCAAGAGAAATATAGGGTAGAAACCATGTGCAATTTATGCTGAGAGTGCACTGGGGCGTGTCATTGACCTTGGAAGAAGCAGCCCAAGTGCATTGACACACCCCCAGTGCACTTCCAGACCAATTTGCATATAGTTTTATGCTAAATTTCTCATGGCTGGCACATCTGATTTTTACAAAAAAGTAGCATTTTTATTAAAAAATAACTATAATACACTGCTACTCCAATAAGTGAAAAATGTGCTGACTGGTTCTCATGCTCACCCAAAGCAATACTACCAGATTTAATGCTGTTTTTTGTTTAATCAGTTAATGATGGCTTATAGTTTGCGAAATATTGGAATAAATAAAAAAAGGTAAAGTGTAACTCCGCTGATGAAGTGTCGCTGTGCAATGTATACACAACAAAGACTGTTCCACGCAGGGAGAAGGGAAACTGGTTGCAAGGTATATAGACTAAAGGGCTGACGTAGCTGCCCGTATGCCACCTAGGAAAGTAATACGGCGGTGACTAGTTATATATTTAGAACAAGCTTAAAAAAATGCAATTTTTAAGACTTGAGGTGGTCAAAAACCATGATATAATTTTTGTTAGATAGGCTGCTATCTCTCCCAACTCCACGGACACAGAAGTGCTCAGAAAGGGAGAAAACAAAAGGATCGGCTGTTGAAATTCCAATGATCCGATCATCTCTCTGGGACGGGTCAGAAAATACCCATACACATCAGCTGGTACCACTGGACACAGGTTCCAGACAGACTGCAGATCTCATTACTTAAAAGTATGGTATATGCCTATGATGGTGTTAGTTCAGGTCCCAAGACCTGCAGTCCGGCCGGGTCTTACTAATATAATATGTTCAAGAAAATGCGGTTGCTATTAAGTCATGTGAAATCAAGAGAAGAAGCGGTTAAAAGGGAGTTGCTGTTCGCAATATCCAGCTACAGTCACTTTTAGGCACTTACATGAGGAGCAGACTTGGTGAACACTCACTGAGAGCGATGCCTATATGTGTACAGTCATGAACAAAAGTTTTGAGACTGACACAAAGTTTGGTTTTCATAAAGTTTGTAACTTTAGTGATTTTATTACTTTTAAGGCACAGTCAGACGGCCGTATAACATGGACGACGATCGCATCACAATGCTCGGACTGGCCGGTAGCTCTCCTCACCGGAACGTGACAGCTGCATAGAAATACATGCTGCCACGTTTGGGTCCAGAGAGCTGCCGGCCAGTCCGAGCATTGCGATGCAATCGCCGTCCATGTTATACGGCCGTCTGTCTGCACCCTTTGATATTTCTTTAGTTACATTTCAGAAGTTTTTAAAGTTCTCATTCACAATTTTGCCTAAAAACACTGCCATGAATAAATGGGATCTAAAAGTCCTCCAAGAGCAACTTCTCACAACGATCCTGGAGCCATTTGGAGATGAACAATGTTTCTTCCATCATAATGGAGATCATGTCACAAGGCAAAAGTGATAACTATTGAAATTGAAATTTTTCGGTCCATGGCTAGTAAACTTCCCAGATCTCAATCTCATTGAGAACCTGTGGTCAATCCTCAAAAAGTGGGAGGAAAAACAAAGGACACAAAAATTGTGGTAAACTCCAAGCATTGATTAGTCAGGAATTGGCCCAGAAGCTGATATCCAGCTGCCACGGGGGAAGCGAAGGGTAGAAGTTTAAAAAAAAATTATGGATCAACAATGTAAATATTGAGTCTTTGCCTAAACTTCATGTATTTGTCAATAAAAGTTTCAAAAGTTCTGAAATGTAACCATAAAGATATCTGGCTAAAAGATCTAAAAACACTGAAGCAGAAAACTCTAAAAACCAAAGTTTTTATCAGTCTCCACTGTAGATGAACATTGTATCAGCAGTCAGTTTGCTTTGCCCTACATTCATTTTTCTTGGCTGATCGCTAACAATCCAGCGGTAACATTTACCTTTAGTGACTGCAGATACATTTTGAAGTGTTGGGTTATTTCCAGTTTTTTTTACATCAGACTGAACTCTGCAGGAAATGTAACGGTTGAGAGATGATAGGTACAATATGATGGTTGTAATATGCCGCCGTTGGCTTAGGTGGGCATCTCTTGAAGGTAATCGGCAATGTCTTATTGACCGGTTCAGATTTTCATCGCTCTGGTCACCTAACATGCTAAATCATGGACATTAGCCAATATATCATAAAGCATTGTGCAATCAACTTGGAGCCAGAATGTATTATTTAAGATGTCTTGTTTTTAAGAAATAAACATATTTTTTTTCCACAATGAAAGTGATCTGATCTTGTTTTCTTATTTTTGCCGGAGACAGCATTGGCAAAATCAACAAATTTTGCTCTTCCTCTACAAACGAGCCTACAGGCTTAGTGATGCAGCATATTCGGCAAATAACCTAAAGGTGTTGTCCAACCATTACATATCACATCCACTGTATAGATCATAAAAAATTGGTAATTTTTGCCTGATACATGATATATTAACCCCTTCCCGCCATTGCCAGTTTTTCATTTTTTGCACTTTCATTTTTTCCCCAGTTCTTCTGGCCGATAAAAAGTGAAGTCTCATCACCTTAAAAATGGGAAAAACCTCAAGTTTATGACATGTAATGATCCTAATCTGCAATTTTCAGTTTATGTTCAGTTCTGCTGCTTTATTTCATTCTACGTCTTAGGCTCCATTCACACATCCGTGTGTCGCAGTCCATGATTCACCTTACGGGTGCGGGTCTTCTAACCCAAACTCAACAGCCTCATAGACATATAAGGCTGTCAAGTTCGGATCAAGTGCATTATGACCCATACTCAGCCGCGACACACAGATGTGTGAATCTGGCCTTACTAAAATGCATGTATTTGGGTCTAAAAATATTTTTTTTGCAATTGGATTTAATGAAAAATTTTGCACAGGTTCAACATTATGCAGTTATTATGCATTATACAGTCTGTAGTCAAATCAAAAAGAGGAGCTCTGAAAAAGACAGATAAGAGTACCAAATTCCCTATCAGACTATCATTGTTGGCTGACTGAAGGATTCTCCGTTAACTCACTCTACAGTCAGGAATAGACAGTGCAAAAAAAAAAGGCTATAGCAAAATTTTTAACGTAACCCAATTGCAAAAAAATATTTTTAGCCAAAAATACATGCATTTAATAAAAAACAATGCCCTGAAAAGTGGACAACCCCTTTTAAATGCACGTGTTTTGGCCTAAAAAATATTCTTGCATTTCAGTTTTATTTTAAAAAAATTGGACAGTTCGGCTTTTTACAGGCTCTTTGTTTCCTTGCAACTCATACTGAAGGCGATTTTGTAATTCATTTTTCTTCGCTCCTCTCAGCTAATTTATAACCACAAAGTCCAGCATAACTTTGCTGTATTCCTAAATCACAAAGAGGAGCTCAGAAAAAGACAGATCTAAGAGAACTAAGCTCCCTATCAGACTATCATTGTTAGCTGGCTGAAGGATTCTCAGTTAACTCCCTACACAGTCAGGAATAGACAAAAGGCTATAGCAAAATTTAATGTAGCCCAATTGCAAAAAAAATATTTTTAGCCCAAAATACATGCATTTAAATAAAATAAAATAAAATAAATGCCCCGAAAGATGGACAACCCCTTTTACATTAAATTTTTCTTGCATTTGAGTTTTATTAAAAAAATGTGGACAGTTCAGCTTTTTACAAGGCTTTTTATTTCCTTGCACATTTCTTGCACCTGAATGAGTTGAATATCAGCGAGCTCATACTGAAGGTGATTTTGTAATTAATTTTTCTGAGTTCCTCTCAGCTAATTTATAACCACAAACTTCAGCATAACTTTCTTGTAGTCCTAAATCGGCAAGAGGATCTTGGAAAAAGACAGATAAATGGGTCACAAACTTTAGCGTCAGCTGACTGATTCTTAGTTAACTCATTTTGCAGCCAATAGCAGAGAATGTAACATAGACACTATTCAAATAAACATGTGCAAAATTTTTAATGACACCCAAATGCAAAAATTATTTTTAGTTCAAAATACATGCGCTTAGTAAAAAATAAATATGGCCCCACCCTCCGCAAGATGTCCACATCCTTTATTCCGGTAATCAATCTTATATGGTTTTGTGAAATACATCATGACTGATGAAAAGGGGCAGATTGGGAAATATTTACAATTACTTGTCTCAATAATAATTATTTTCGCTTTGTCATGATTATGCATATAGAATTCAGATGTGAGACTGCAGTTTTTATACTTGCCACTAGATGGCAGAATGTTTGCAATACACTTCTGACTGGTATACAAGGTTTAGCTGCCAGTTTCTTGCTGCTGGCAGTGATGTCAGTAGGAACATCTCTACAATTACTAACGACTGGGCTTTTTCGGTGAATTTACAGATATAAGTTTGTTGCCATATTTTTTTTCTATGGCAGATTTTGTATTTTTTCAGCCACTGCCATGTGATCAGATTCATGGCTCATTAAGAGAAGGTTCTGATACCTATATTGTAACAAACCATGCATCTGTGTGATCAGCATAGGACCAGATTTCCATAGTCTGCATGTGCACAATATGATCAGTACATAGAACCATTCCATTAAAAGGACCGGTCATCAGGTTGTCCCCATATAATCTAAAAGGACCACATTTAAGCTCTCTTACACTTCACTCCAGCAATCTGACTTCCTGCAGATCCATGAAAATATCTTTAATAATTCTCCTAAGCTTATTGACGGAGTCCGGTCTGATGGGTGTCGCTGGTCTGTGAGTCCCTATTCTGTGCTCAGCACCTCTTCTTTTCCCATAATCACCGGCCCTCCTGTTTTGATGGACATGGATGATGTCTCCTGCGTCATCCACCCAGAGCTGCAAATCTCGAGCGCAGGGACGTTTCACTCTGCCTTCCTGAGGGCAGAGCAAAGTCCTGTAAAGTGGATGGGTTGGTGCCGGCTGCACTGCACGTGCGCATTACATGACTTTGGTGTGCCATCAGGAAGGCAGAGCGAAACGCTGCTGTGCATCAACTGCACAGGCTCGAGATTTGCAGCACTAGGTGGATGACCTGGGGACATCATCCATGTCTACCAAGACAGGTGGGCCAGCGATTGCGGAGAAAGAGGAAGGGCCGAGCACAGACCAGCGAAATCCATTGGACCAGACCGCGCTGATTAGCATATGGCCCATCAGACCGCGTTGATTAGCGTATGGCCCATCGGACCTCGTTGATTAGCGTATGGCCCATTGGACCGGACCGCATTGATTAGTGTATGGCCCATCGGACCTCGTTGATTAGCGTATGGC
This sequence comes from Phyllobates terribilis, assembly GCF_046119375.1. Classification (NCBI taxonomy): domain Eukaryota; kingdom Metazoa; phylum Chordata; class Amphibia; order Anura; family Dendrobatidae; genus Phyllobates; species Phyllobates terribilis. The sequence continues at coordinate 115,084,038 of NW_027362773.1, forward strand.
CCATTGGACCGGACCGCATTGATTAGTGTATGGCCCATCGGACCTCGTTGATTAGCGTATGGCCCATTGGACCGGACCGCGTTGATTAGCGTATGTCCCATTGGACCGGACCGCGTTGATTAGTGTATGGCCCATCAGACCGTGCTGTTAGCATATGGCCCATTCGGACCGGACCGCGTTGATTAGCGTATGGCCCATCAGACTGGATTGCGTTGATTAGCATATGGCCCATCGGACCGGACCACGCTGTTAGAATATGGGCCATCGGACAGGACCGTGCTGTTAGCGTAAGGCTCATCAGACCGGACCGCAATGATTAATGTATGGCCCATCGGACCTCGTTGATTAGCATATGGCCCATTGATTAGCGTATTGCTCATCGGACCGGACCGCGCTGAGTAGGATATGGCCCATAGGACCGGACCACGCTGATTAGCATATGACCCACCAGACCGTGCTGTTAGCGTATGGCCCGTTGTACCGGACCACGCTGAGTAGGATATGGCCCATAGGACCGGACCACGCTGATTAGCATATGACCCACCAGACCGTGCTGTTAGCGTATGGCCCGTTGTACCGGACCACGCTGAGTAGCGTGTGGTGCGGGAAAATTATAAAAAGCATTTTCATGGAGATATGTGCTTATGCACAGATCGCTGGGTGATGTGTAAGAAGGCTTAAAGGGGTTCTCCATTACTCGGACAACCCTTTCTCAATCCCTATTTTCCCCCTCGTAAAATAACACCTATACTCACCTCCGGTGCCGCAACTGTTCCAGGAGGTTCGGCACTGGCTCTCTCGGGGATCGCAATCCCTGTGGCCAATCAGCTCTAGCTTCACTCTCCCCTCCTTAGGACAACTCACATCAGGAGGAAGTGAGATCATGTAAGTACTGTGCTCCTTGCCTAAGAGATTGGCCACCACTGATAAGACTGCAGAGGTGGCCGGTCACCCAGGCATCAAGCAGTAAAAAAAAACGTTGTTCTTGAGAACAAAGAGGATTTTGAATAACAAGTAAATTGCACAGTTGCTTGTTTTTATGAGCACTTTGCAAATTCACCCATTTAAAATGATGAGAAAAACACTTTAGCCCCAGTCGGTGATCTTGCATAGTTTGGAGGAGAAGAATTTCAACATGACTGATGAAAAGGGCAGATGGTTACTAGGAAGTATTCACAACCATTTTACATGGTAATATGCATTTGTTTTTAATTTTGCTTTGTCATGATTATGCATTTAAAATTTGTGTATGAAGTTCTTCTACTTGCCACTAGATGGCAGAATGGTAGGAATACGCCACTGCCTGGTAAAGCAGGTTCCCAGGTGCCAGTGTGTCGCTGCTGGCACTGAGTCCAGGGATGTTAGAAGATCCCTATAATTACTAAAGCAGGATTCACGGTAACTGCAGGAAAAAGTACCGAAAGTTTGTAATTAAAATCATGCGCTTTTCCGTGTTGAATAAGTATATTGACATTTTTTTCTGCGAAGGTGTAAAAAAATCGACGTGGAGATCTGTCTTGGTCATACGATCATAGCTCAGTACAAGAGTGACATAGCACCTAGCGAACTTGGGTCGCATGATAGGTGTTGCAACAAGACTGGGTACTGGAGCTACTTTAGACTCACAATGGTGGCTCCTATCTTTTGTATTAAAGCATCTAATGAGCGTGTGCAAAGGTCATAGTGAAGGCGGGGGATTTGTTACATTGCCTATTGTGATCCTATTTTATCAGCTGTGTATAGAAGTGTTACCTATCATATGTAATCCTACCTCTGATGATAATGAGCCTGCTGAAAAGATGGGCAGTAGGAGTGTAGAAAAAAAATTGACCAGTGTGAAAATTGCTATTTTTTTTAAATAAAGGTCATGATATGAAAGAAAGGAAAAACATTGCCACAAATGTTTTTAGAATATATGTAACACAAAAAAATGATTTAAACGGAATCTGTCAGCAGGATTTCATCCCCCAAATTATTTATATGCACATGCAGCTCTTTCAAAAACAAGCCCAGCAATAACCTTTTACATGGCCGGTCCATTCCTCTGTTACTGAGAAATCAGCTTTTGAATAAATATGCAAATGAGACTGAAGAGCTATGATAGAGCTGGAGTGACAGAGGCTTAAGATCTATTTCCTGTGCAGCGCTGCCGCCTCCTCCTGCTTGACTGACAGCCTCTATGCTGTGTGACTTTGGGCAAAGGAGCCATCAGTTAGGCAGGGGGAGGTGACGCTGGGTGTGGAATAGAGCTGGAGTGACAGAGGCTTCAGAACTACAATATTCATTTGTATATGAATTTTAACACATATTTCTCAGTAAAAGAGGAACGGAACAGCCCTGTAAAGGTAATACTAGAATAGGTATCTGTATAGGAACCAGAAGACCCTGGTGAACTTTGATACAGACCCACGTCAATGACCCGTATTCTGATGGAAAGAGAAATTACACATATAGACGTCACCGACCATTGGGGAAGTACAATATTGCTGAGGAGTCATGTGCTCTTCTGTGTGCGAAGCAAAATGCTGATCATTTCTTTTTACTGGTTTCAGGCTATAGCACTTTTTTTTTTTTATCAAGCATCTCTTTTTTTTATTGCTTCACTTTAAATACATATTTGCAAAGAGGTTTAATTCATTACATCAAAAAAGAGCACCAGTGTGCAAGAAAGGCACCTACAGTACTACTATACAAACAACATCTGTATTGATACATTATTGACTTATTAACAAAACCACAAGGTTTATTTAAAAAAAAGAAAAGTCTTTGTGGATAAATAGGTTCCCACACGTTTCGCTGATCTAAACCAGCTTCCTCAGGGGATGGTCACCATCTTTGGAATTTTTCATGGCATATATATATAAAGATTTATTCTCTGGAGTTACTTGGATGCCCTTTTAGGACGTCTCAAGGGTGAGATTATGTTTGAGGATTGTCTTATTTGACTGTGTTGTCGTCCCATTTATACCATAGCTGTCCTTGTGGTAGCAGGCTGACTTACCATGAGTCATGGCTAAGGCTTGTTATATACATTAATTATATTTAATGTCTGTTTTTGTTCATAAGTCACTTATTGATCACCAGATAATACTTTCTATATTTGGAGGTGCCTTTGGTGCATACTGGGGCACTGATGCTGCCGTGTATCACCACAAAACAGAAAATCTTTTTTTGGGGGGTTTTTACTTTTTTTTTTTTATCTTGGCAGATTCCATATGCCTTTGTATTAATAGCAGACCCCCTTATAAAATAATGTCATAAGAATGACTGAACAAATCAGAAAGACAGCTACTATGTTGAAAAACCAGTGCTGCATTGGGTATTTAACGAAGCTAATAACATATCACATTGATGACGTCCATATGTTCTGAAAGCCGCCTGCAGCATTTCAGATAAAACAGTTTAAAATGAGCCAAGAACAGAGAGAAGTGAAGGGAGTGGCTTGATTTACAGGTCCCTTCCTATAGAGCCCTTTTAATCATTGCACCTTCCTGACCAGGCCAATTTTTACAATTCTGACCACCGTCAATTTATGATAACTCTGGAACGCTTCAACGGTCCCCACTAATTCTGAGATTGTTTTTTCGTGACATATTGTACTTCATGATAGTAGTAAAATTTCTTCGATGACTCGCGTTTATTTGTGGGAAAAAAACAGAAATTTGGCAAAAATGTTGAAAATTTTGCAATTTTCAAACTTTGAATTCTTATTAATAATATTATAAATAACATTTCCCACATGTCTACTTTACATCAGCACAATTTTTGAAACAAAATTTTATTTTGTTAGGAAGCTATAAGGGTTAAAAGTTGACCAGCGATTTCTCATTTTTCCAACAAAATTTACAAAACCATTTTTTTTAGGGACCGCAAAAAAGTGGTCACTTTGAGGGGTCTATATGGCAGAAAATGTCCAAAAGTGACATCTTAAAAACTGCACCCCTCAAGGTGCTTAAAACCACATTCAAAAACTTTATTAACCCTTCAGGTGCTTCACAGGAACAGAAGCAATGTGGAAGGAAAAAAAAATGAACATTTGACTTTTTTTTTTCACAAATTTTAATTGAGTAGTTTTGTAGTGCAATTTCTTCTGAACATGCCGATACTAGATAGCCGATATATGGGGGAAAACCACTGTTTGGGCGCATGGCAGTGCTCAGAAGGGAAGGAGCGCCATTTGACTTTTTAAATGCAAAATTTGCTGGCATAATTAGCAGATGCCATGTCGCATTTGGGGAGCCCCAGATGTGCCTAAACAGTAGAACACCCCCCCCCCCCCCCCACAATAGACACCATTTTGGAAACTAGACCCCCAAAGAATTTATCTAGACATATGGTGAGCACCTTGAACCCCCAGGTGCTTCATAGAAAATTATAACGTTGAGTTGTGAAAATAAAATAACATTTTTGTGCAAAAAATTTGATTATTTTAGCCCCAAATTTTTTATTTTCACAAGGGTAACAGGAGAAAGTGGACCCCAAAATCTGTTGTACTCAGGAGAAATAGCACGCTGATACCCCATATGTGGGAGAAAACTCAGTGGGTTCAATCTGGGAGTCCTTCCCTTCATAAACCCTAAACTTGTTAGGTGTACCCTGAGGTTCTCACACAGTTTGTACAGCTTAATTCCATACCTGGCCCTCTGTGTGTGAGTGCTTGGTGTAAATTTTTTATTTAGAAAAGAGAGAGATAAAAGAAGAAAAAAAAAAACGACCGGAGGTTGATCACTGATGTGCGTCAGTGATCAGTACTTGACGACTGTAGGATGGACGCATGGATGATTCTTTTTTTCCCCGCGCTGACACTAACATCAGTAAAAAAAAAAACCATAGTAAACAACTATTACTACAGTAGTGCAAAAAGGGGATAGGAAAAAAAAAAAAAAAGTCCTTGCCAAAAATGAGCACGGGTGCTAATCTGTGGTGTATGTCTGATCAGCAGCTTCAGGACTCACACAAGGAGTGGTGCAAGGGGGTGGGGGGGCGGCTAGAAGAGAGGATAGTGAAAAAAAAAAAAGTTGTGGAAAACAGCAAGCACGGACGTTGATCTGTGATTTGCGTCACTGATCAGCACTCAGCCGCTGCAGGAAGCACGAAAAAGAATAGAACTGCCAAAAATTGAGCGATGAGAGAGGGATTGGGGTGGATTAGGAAAGATCAGGCAAGGATCATGGATCAGGAGCTCTTTTTCAGCAGGCGCAGTGACGCACATGCAGCAAGTGTGATGGCACATGCTTCTGTGGCACAAGACTCAGCACGCCGCACAGACGGACAATGACCGACCTGTACAAGTCAGAATCTATAATGAGGAAGTACAAGACAGTCACTGCCAGGTCACACCGCGTCTGTGCGCTCTGATCGATGACATTGAGTTTGCACCAATCACAGCTGGCCCTGGTGACACCGGTGTTGCCAAACACCAGCCTATGATCAGTGCTGTTACAGCTCCAATCCTAGGCTGGACATAAGTGGTTCAGGCAATCTGATTGCAACGTTTCAGGCAATCGAAGTTGCAGGGGAGTATCGCCGCCTCACCCCCTGGGACGCAGCCACCATGTGCCCCGAGGTAAGATGGCGTTGGAACTTTAATGCGGTCACAGTGGCGCATTAAACATATGATGTACCCATACGTCCAAGGTCGTTAAGTACCAGGTGACCTAGACGTATGGATACGCCTAAGGTCGTAAAGGGGTTAAAGAAGCACTCTTGGTTAAGTCTATCCTCTTAATATATTGCAGTCATATTCTATAGCAATGGTTACTTACAATTGCTCATTTTGCCTTTATACTCAGCTGATTCTTTTTCCTCTGCCCCCCACCCCATCATCCCTTTGACTCTTCTTGCCATTTCCATCTTGTAAGACGGAGGGGATCTATTCTATTTCATGCTGCTCATGGCTCTATCAGCCTGAATTTTCCAATAGGTTTCCTTTAAAAATTAAATTAATAGTATATACATTCATTATGGAAGATCCACTTCTAGCTCTCAGTCCTAGGTAACAGCACCTTCTCTTCTGGCTTGGCGTCACACAAGTAGAGAGCCTTCTTATTCCTTTGTGCCATCAGACTCATTTCAATAACTAAGCCAGCCGCCTTGTGTGTCACTGCCCTATGACCACACAACATCGGATGGCAGCCATTCAACCTTTTAGATGCCATGGGTTTTGAAAACAGAATTAGTCCTTACCGGTAATTCGGTTTCTAGAAGCCTTCCACGACAGCATTGGAGGATGTTGTCCACGCCCTATCGGGGGACAGGAACATAGAGAGATTAAAAGCCCCTCCCCACCGTCAGTCCCCAGTGTTTACCAAGATCACCTGGAAAAATGCTTACCTGACAGTTATATGGAATCCATAGGGAGGGAAATTTGTGTTGTCGTGGAAGGCTTCTAGAAACCGAATTACCGGTAAGGACTAATTATATTTTCTCAATACGCCTTCCACGACAGCATTGGAGGAATACCAACGATATTTTATTAGGGACGGACAATAGCTTGTAGGACTTTCCTACCAAAGGCTAAATCCCTAGTGGATGATAAGTCTAATCTGTAATGTTTAGAAAACGTATAAAGGGAAGATCATGTAGCTGCCCTGCAAATCTGCTCAGTAGAAGTGCCCGCTCTTTCGGCCCATGAAGTTGATGTAGATCTGGTAGAATGAGCTTTTAAGGCAATCGGTGGATTCATTTGTTGATTGCTCTAAGCTTCCCAAATTGCCTTTTTGATCCAGTTTGCTATAGTGGATTTAGCTGCCTTCCTTCCTCTGTTATGCCCTGAGTGTTGTATAAATAGATTTTCATCCAATCTCCAAGACTCAGTTTGTTGAAGATAATAAAGGACAGTTCTGCGGACATCTAGGAGGTGGAACTCTGCTTCCTTTGGATTGGAAGGATTCTGGCAGAAGGAGGGAAGCATGATTTCCTGGGAACGATGGAAGTCCGTAACTACCTTTGGGAGAAAGGAAGGGTCCAGGCGAAGCGTAACCCTATCTTCGGTCACGTTCATGTAAGGTTCTCTGATAGAAAGGGCCTGAAGCTCTCCTACTCTCCGTGCTGAAGTGATGGCTACTAAGAAGGCAGTCTTATGAGAGAGAGTCTGTATTGAGCTAGAGGATGGAGGCTCAAGGGGAGAGAGGGTTAAACCCTTGAGTACCACATTTAGATCCCAGGATGGGACCTGAGACTGAATTTTTGGGTGAAACTTGAATGCTGAAGTTATGAATCTCTTGATCCACCTATGAGAGGCTAAATCTTGGTCGAATATGGAACTTAGGGCTGAAATCTGCACCTTAAGAGTGCTAGGTTTGAGGCCCAACTCCAATCCACTCTGTAGAAAATCAAGGATCCGAGCAATGTTGGGATGTGAGGTATCAGGAATATCCGGAGCATACCATGATAGGAACTTTTTCCATATTTTGCCATATATCGCGTTGGTTACTGGTTTCCTACTCTGTTGAAGAGTTTTTATAACTTCTTGCGAGAGACCTTTGGATCTTAAGATCTCGGCTTCAGTAACCAGGCTGCCAGGTTTAGCCACTGAGGATTGGGATGGAACAGGGGCCCTTGAGAGAGAAGATTGTTGACCTGTGGTAGTATTACCGGACCCTCTAGGCAGAGTTCTGTGATAGCCCCGAACCAAGGCCTTTTGGGCCACAGAGGGGCCACCAGAATTGTTGCCACTCTCTCTATCCTGACTTTCTGGATGGTTCTTGCTATCAGCGGTATCGGAGGGAAAGCATAGACCAGCCTGAAATGCCAGGGATGGGCTAATGTGTCCAAATTCATGGCCTTGTCTCGTCTGTCCAAGGAAAAGAAGAGGGGCAGTTTTGTGTTTGACCGACTGGCAAAGAGATCTACCTCGGGGAGACCCCATTTGGCTACTAGTGACTGGAAAATCTGAGGATTCAGGCTCCATTCTGCTGGCTGGATATCTTCCCTGCTTAGAAAGTCTGCTTGGACGTTGTTTGAGTCTTTCAGGTGGATTTCTGAAAGTGATAGGAGATGACGTTCTGCCCAAAAAAATATTCAGCCTGCAATCTGTTTGAGGCTGTGTACCTTCGTACCTCCTTGATGACGAAGGAAGGCAACTGCGGTCACGTTGTCCGAGAGAATCTTGATGTGAGAACCCTGGATTAAGTCGACTGCCGCTCTGAGCATTTTTTCTACCCCCATTAGCTCCCTGAAATTGGAAGATCTGGCACTGATCTCGGGACGCCATCTGCCTTCAAAGGGAATCTGGGCCACCATAGCTCCCCAGCCTCGTAGACTGGCATCGGTAGTTACTGTAATCAGAGGGTCCTGGGTCCAAGAAACCCCCCTCTGAAGATTGCGGGAGCTTAGCCACCAAAAAAAGAGAAGCTTTTATCCGACCGGGGGTCCTGCACCGTTTGTTTAGTGAGTCCCTTTGTCTGTTCCAGGATCTTAGGATATGATCCTGGAGAGGCCTTGAGTGGGCCTGGGCCCATAACACCGACTGGATACAGGCTGTCATAGACCCCAATACAGACACTGTCGCTCTCAACGTTGGATTCTCTTGGCATCTGAAATTTGAGATTTTGGATCTGAGAGCTGTCTGATGCTCCAATGGTAGAAAGGACATCTGTTTGTTGGAGTCCAGAGATACACCAAGGAATTTCCTCCTTGATGAAGGGAGGAGTTCCGATTTTTTTAGGTTTGGAATCCAACTTAGAGACCGTAGGGTTCTTAAGGTTATAGAGACGTGAAGATTGAGAGCTGCTACTGAGGGAGCGACAATCAACATGCCGTCCAAGTATGGAATTATGCACACGCCCTGTTTCTGGATGAGTGCGATGACTTCTGCCATGATCTTCGTAAACACCCGGGGTGCTGAAGAGATGCCGAAGGGCAGTACGTTGTACTGGTAGTGAACTGTTATATTGTCCCTGAGGACTGCAAAGCGCAGGAACTTTCTGTGGGACTGATGAATCGGCACATGGTAGTATGCATCCTTTAAATCAATGGTTGCCATGACGAAGTCTTTCCCTATTAGGGGAATAGTTGATTTTAGACTCCATCTAGAAACGTTGATATTTGATGTGATGGATTAGGGACTTCAGTTGATTATGATGCGTGGGGTCCCTGATGGCTTCCGTATTAGGAATATTTTTGAGTAGTGACCCGTCCCCCTCCTGACCAGGGGGAACTAGAGACACCACTCCCGAATCTAGAAGGTTTTTTAGGGTGACCGATAGGAGATCCTGAGCCGCCGCCCCCCCCCCCCCCCCCCCCGAGAGGGAAGGGACGTGACCCTCAGGATCTAAGGGGAGCGACTCTCGAATTCCAATAGAAGACCCTCCTTGATGGTATTGAGGATCCACTGGCAGGAAGATATTGCCTGCCACTGGGAAAGAAATTTGAAAGCCGCCCCCCTACACGGACCAAGTCATTGTCTGTCCTGTTGCTGGTGTTGTTGCTGGGGTACAAGGATGTTGCGACCCTTGCCGACTTTGGGATAGCTCCAGCGCCCAGATTTTCCCTTTCATCTATACTGTGAGGGGTGACTTTGGGAAGGCCAAAAGGAACGTTTCTTAGCCTGTTTCTGTTCAGGAAGGGTTTTCTTCCTGTCCAAGGCCTTTTCCAGGATTTCAGCCAGGGCTGGGCCAAATACATATTTTCCTTGGAATGGAATGGAACAGAGCTTGACTTTAGAGGTGACGTCCCCACTCCATGTTTTGAGCCATAGTGCACTGCGAGTAGTATTGGACAGGACAGCTGCCCTAGCCGCGATACGGACTGACTCAGCCGAGGCGTCCGCTAAGAAAGGCTTTTTGAAGGAGAGGGATGGAGTCAAGTAGGTCTGCCCTGGACATGGCCTGAGACAGCATCCAGTAGTTCCTCTAAGTTGTCCGAGGAAAAATAATATCTACCGGTTTCGATTGCTTTGGCAGGCCCCACGGACACCAAATCATCAGAGGCTGAGCTACTAGCGTCCATAGAGACCACATCTGAGTCTAACTCTTGGATCTTCCTCTTCTTAGGGGGAGAGGGCCTGGAGGAGGAATAGACAGGCAGGGCAGCAAAGGAGGCCTGGACCTCCTGTTTAATGAGTGATCTAAGCTCCTCAATCAGTGAGGGGTTTTCTTCTCTAATAATTTTATCCGTACAGGGCTGACAACTTCTTCTTATAGGATGAGGACAGCTTTTTTTGTACAGATGCCACATCTACGGGGCTGGTCTTTATCCTTCTTAGAAGCGGGGGCCTTGTCTTCCTAAGAAAGGGGAAGAGAAGGGGACCCGTGTGAAACAGAAGGAGGGGAGATCTAGTGTCATCTCAAAGGAGGCCGAGATAACCCCATAGTGACCACCCAGGTACTACTCACTGTAGCCGAGGGCATGCTGGGCTCTGCAGATGCAGGGGTACAGGACCTATCACCTTCCATAGTGGGAATAGCCTTACCTTTTGGTATCTTCAGATGGGTTTTAAATAAAACAGTGCCTCCCAGCAGGAAGCCAGGGTGGTCTCCCAAAGGGGGAGCAGCAAGGAGGGAGGAGGGAGCACCCCGACCGACCACTGCCCGGCACACAGGTAAGGAAAAACAGCGCTGCCCTGCCATCCCGACAGCACTGCAGGATCTCTCCATGCCCCAAGGGGGACAGGAAAACACTGGGGACTGATGGTGGGGAGGGGCTTTTAATCTCTCTATGTTCCTGTCCCTCAATAGGGCATGGACAACATCCTCCAATGCAGTCGTGGAAGGCGTATTGAGAAAGTGTGTTTAAAAATACAAACTAATATTTTTGTGGGGGAACTGTATAAGAGAACACATTACGCAGCACCTTAAATAATGCAAAATTTTTAATACCCAAGGTGGGCTGCAGGGGGAGTCCATATTATTTGTGATGGCCAGAATCCTGTATGCTAGTCATCTCAGGTTTTGGAGAGTGAATACATTTTTTCTGACCACAAAAATTCTTTAAAGTGTTGTCTCCTAAAGAAGGCCACCATATGTACCAGCACGAAGGCCCACCGACAACGCACAGCAAAGTGCAGCAGCACAGGGGCAAAATACAGCACCAATTACTTCAGCAGTAAGTACAGCTGCATTCTTTTTTTTTTTTTTTTTTAAATATGTCCTTTCAAGTTAAAGACATTGTGTCTTAGCAGTTACATGACTGCTGCAGCCAATCACCACTCTGATGGAATACTGAAAGGCTGCAGCAAAATCAGCAGTCGCTGACTAATGTGATGCTACCGGACTGAGAACACAGCACCAACATCGCTGAAGCTGTGCCCATCTAAAAGGGTTTTTTTGTGTTTATTTTTTATTCTGGGGCACTTTAGCCGTTCAGTAGTAGACAACCCATTTAGATATACTTATGTATAAACCAAGCATACTAACCCAAAAACAAAAAATTCACTGGTTTCCAGATGTACACCAAGAGCGGCTCAGCACAGACCTTTGCTTAGTTAACACAGGCGAGCCAAAACCGGTGACAGATTCCCTTTAACTGCTGCAGAACCTCTTTTGGAGTAATATGAAATTCCCATCTACCCTTTACTTGAAATGTGAACAGAAATCAGCATAATAACCACACGACAATATCAGCTCACATGTAAACTACTTTTATTAAAAGGAAACTTTTTTCTGACCAGAAAGCTTTGCTCCCTTTTATTATTCCCTCCGCAAACACCCAGGGGCCAGTCTGCCACAATACTGTATTATCTGTATGAAACAGTCATCCATACACAGGTGTGCACACATCCTAGAGCATTTACTGTTCACGGCACGAGAAAGCACACTACACTTATTGCTGTTAACGCGTTTAAAGAAACTCTTGCTCGATAAAAAATTTAGACATTAAGGGTGATGGCGGTCTCAGTGCAATGAAGGATGAAAGGGAGGGAAGAGTGAAAGGGAGGGATGGACAAGGGCTAATACTGGGCCTCCTGGAGTGGACAGGGTCAGAATATGGAATGTGAGTGCGGCTCCGCAGGCAGAGCTTTATGCACTGTACAGATACTTCAGCAGTAAGGCTTCTCCTGCCGCTAACCTCAGCCTCTGTAGAGGAACACTGCTGCCTTCTTTCCTCTCCGAGTTTGAGCTCAGAACTACTGAACACTGCTCCGGTATATTCGCATGTGCTATGGACACCTCCGTCTCCTCCTCGGGAGCAAAGTTTACTACAGTCACGAATCTTTCATTTTGGTCCCAACTTCGCACAAAAGCTAGCGCCTTGTCAGTGTGGTGGAGTAGTGTGAAGTCTCCATGAAGAAGGGATCGCTCTTTGCCCCGCAGGTCGCTCAGCCGCTTATAAAGACTGAGTAAAGAATCTTTATCTTCTTCCTGGGCCTAGAGAAAGTTAAAAAAATAAAGTCATAAAAAGTTTGTGAAAGACATTTTAGCCCTGACCTCATGTTCTCTTATCTGTCTGTAGCAAAGTAGGGTAAAGGTTGTATCCAAGAATCCATGGCACAGGATTAGGAGCACACAATACAATGAGCCGAGTCAGGAGGGGGATAAATGCGCTGCTGCAGAGAAAGCTGCCGACAGCAAGGACAAAACTGCAGCGTGAGCAGATATCGGGAACAAAGAGCAAAGAAAACATCCAAGTGCATAGGTTACTGCTGAGAATAAAGGTTAGAGAGATAGACACCATTACACCAGCTGATGCCTGCCCCCCTGCTCGGCCACCCCTTTGCACAGTCAGTCGACGCCTCGTCCCCCCGCACAGTCTGGCCGCTGGCACCACCCATGCCCCCGACACCATCCAACAGCCACCTGCCCCTCTGACAATTGCCCCCTGCTCAATGACACATTTGCATTATGCGGATCTTTATGGACTAGGTATATGCTCAAAATCCGAGCATCTAACAATCACCATTAAACCATAGTCCCAACTCTCTATTGTCCTCCATGGCCAGTTAGAGGCGTTGTCCACTTCTGCATAAGAGGTGAATGATGCACATGAGGTTATGACCCCTAAACACCCGCCATGATACTAATGAACAGGTTCCGTGCACGATTCCATGCCGATGGTGAATGCATCTCGGCAGATCTGTCGGGTTGTGAAGAATAGCACTGTCATCTCTGATGCAAAAACAAACCCTTTAGAGAAAACCCTTTAAATCTTTCAGCAAATAAAATGCTTTCCCAGACTCCTGAGCGGCAGGTCGGTCTGTGCATGCAATGATGTATTGTAATGCACTGCATAGACACAGGCTGAACGGCTTATATCGACACTTTGCTGACAACAAAATTTTGTTCAGGATTTCAACATGTCTGATCTTTGCGCTCAAGGGAGACAAGCAACAGCCAGATGTGGTTGAGATGCTTATTCCCTTCTCCCCAATGAAGAACATGTGTATGAGGACCTGTGGGAAGTTGTCCTTTGACAGTTCCTTCTAGCATCTGAAGATTTCTTTTTAAAGCCCCTCTAAGTAATAGTTACACACATCATCCATCTTTCAAAAATAAACACACTGTTCAATTATTCTCAGTTTGAAGAACATGCGAGAAGTCAACCACACAAGGACTTGTATGACCGAGGTCATATACATGTTTTGTACTAGAATATATCTACTCCTTACCTTAAATGAGATGTTCATGTTGAGGTCATTCACCTCATCCACTGTGCCTTCAGAGAAGCCATGATTTTTACCGCCATCCCACTGCATGTACGGGGCACGTGCCGGCTGCGGAGGAGGGAACACGTAAGGAACAACGTGCAGACTAGTCGGGGGCAGATTAACAGATTTGGCATAGACCACTTCATGTCTAGGCTTGTCCGCTGATGTCATCTTATTGTAAAGCCCTTACCTGTCCAGGCAAATCTTTAAGTCCAATCTCATCCCCATACAAAGTTAAAGGTGTTCCTTCAAGAGTGAAGAGCAGGAGCTGATACACACGCAGCAACTCATCCTTCACTGCAGACGCCACATGTCCTAAACGTGGTCGGATCTATAGGAAAGAAACATTATAAATGTTAGCATCGATCGATATACTTCAGCTTCCAGTATATGGCAAAGTCCAGGTATACTCACCGCCCACAGAATCTTGTCCTGTTCCCAAGCAAACCCTTGATACTGCCGTATCCGCTCCCCAAGAGAGTTGTCGCTTTCATTCCCTTTGCTCAACAGATAGCTGGTGCTTAATATCCCAGTGGTTGTGTCATTGAGGATACTCATTATCTGGTTGTTGGGGGAATCATTAGAGGAAATGAGCAGTACCCTGTCAAGAGAAAATACAAAACATGTCAACACGTGTCTTCAAACAATGAGAAGGACGCTACGGTACGAGAACATCCTAGATACTTGCCTGGCTTTACCCTCTGTGCTGTGGTTCGCAGTGATGTTCTGCAGCTCAGGAATGAGCTCACTGGGCTGTGAAGGGAAGAACAAAAAAAGTTTTATCACCGAACTAAGGATGTAACATGACGGAGCCTACTATAAAAGTGTAAGACAAACAGACTTACATTCTGGATCTTCTCAAATCCACTGATGAAGATTCCGCCAACACCCTTTTCAAGCCAGAAATGCATGGCATCCTGCAAGACGATAAATAAAAAAAGTTATTTCTTTCTTTACGATTGAACAGGAAAAAAAAAAAAGCAATTTCATGAGAAAATAGGGCCTGCATCACTTTCCATGAGAGTGGTGGTGCCATTTAAATAGCTGCACCACTCCAAGGGAAAAAGACGCTGGGGCAAATTTCTTAATCCAAATAGTATACACGTGGACGAGACAATCTGACTGTAGGGCTTCCCCAAATGTTCACCTGCGCTTGGTATTGCAGTGTTAAAGTAAATGGGACAAGACTGCAGTACCCAGCAAACGTGCCACTGTGTAGATGAAGTGCAGGAAATGCTGTGGCATCCTCTACGGGTCATAGTACAGCTGAACGACAAGAGTAGGCAGACACTGCCCAATGGGATACGGATAGAATATTCTGAACCTAAAAATGCCCCACATAAAAGGGTTTTTTAGTTTCAAAAAACAAACTGCACCTGTGGACAGTGGTTTTTGCTTCGAATCTTTGCCATTGTATTGACTGCGCTGCAGCCAATCACTAAGCTAAACAGCTACATCAGAGATGACAGCACGAGCAGCTAAGTTCACTTATTGTCTGCTGCATTGCTGACGTAACATCAGTAATACAGGCAGACCCCAGGAGGAGCAGTGGACAGTCCGTGCTGGACCAGGGGAGGGTGAATAAATAGGTTTATTTTTTTAAAGCAAACTGCAGCTAAAAAGACAGGAGTTTTCCTATAGTGGAAAACCCCTTTAAGCTTTATAGGACACAATCAAAGTAGTCAGCATTATGTAGGCAGAGCACATACTCATTGTTGGATAGGCCTGTATTTGTGGTCTCACCTGTATTTGTGTTAGCAGGGCACTCTCTGACCGTTTCATTTCCTCGTTGAACCAGACATCTTCCCCTCTGTAGTTAGGAGTGAGGTCCAAAACTATCTGAATGCCTAAAAATAAATGAAGAAATCTGCTTAATACACTCACTGCTATTCTCGTAGTTCACCAGCAGCACTGTCTCCTCGGGGATCCCATCATTGCTAGCACCTGCCTGAAGGGCACAACACATGGCACTCACTTTTCTTACGAGCAGCATCTAATAGGCTTTTGAAGTCTTCTATGGTTCCGTATTTCTGGTCAATCTCCTTGAGCCTGGTACTGGAAGGATCATCTTTAGAATTGATGTGCAAAGGTCCGATCACCAGACCCTTCACTTTCAGGCTGCTGAGGGAATCCAGGCGTTGCTGTATTCCTGGACATCGAAGGAACAGAAATGATGGGTGTTATTCTGCAACTTCTAACAATAGTATTTATCACCAACTTAACGTCCTCTACATCACGCAATCTGTATGTATCTGGCAGCACATTTTCTGAATAATGGCGCTCACCACAAACCCACTTCTTGGACTATAATGATCTTCATTTTAGCAAGACAAAAAGTTGTGGCCCTAAAGGGGATTCTCTACAAATATGCAGATGCTGAGACCCACCATGATCATCTGTAACCTGTCAAGACAGAAGGTCCTCTGTAGCGCCACCACAGGAGACATGAAGCACTACATAGTGCTCAATGAACTAAAAGGGGGTTGAAGATTTTCGAACGGCAACAGAAGGTAGTGGATGCATTAAGATTCAAGATAAAATACATTTACCCCAGCTGTCCTGTCAAGAGATGCCCTTAGGGTGACAGCTGCAAACAATCACTGCCCAGCATAAGACAGGAGGCCAGTGATCAGCTGCAGCTGTCATCTGTGAATGGTCAGTGCTGGGGTTTTAACAGTAAGAGTACAAGATATGTTCTATTAATGCTTCTGCCACCATTTAAAAAATCCTCAACCCCTTTTAATTCAATGGGCGCCAAGTAATGCTTCATACCTCCTGTGCAGCGCTGTAACATTTTCTTTAGCGGTGGCAATAATTCCTTATGAAGAAGATTTATCTGATATCCCCAAGATGATCAAGGTGCAACCAATCACAAGAACAGGGGTCTCAGGTGGGAATGATCATCGTTGTACACTTTATATGGGCACCGAGAACAGCGCCACCCACTACGACACAGGGACCGCCATTCTGGAGGGGATAAGTATTGATTACAGGGAGTTATCCCATAGTGTATGGACCGCCATTCTGGAGGGGATAAGTGTTGATTGCAGGGGGTCAAGCCATAGTGTATGGAGGGGCTTCTGGAGGGGAGAAGTGTTGATTACAGGGGGTCATAACAGTGTATGGACATCCATTCTGGAGGGGATAAGTGTTAATCACAGGGGCGGGGATCATCCCACAGTGTATGGAGGGGCTCCTTGCAGCCATTTTTAGATACTTTGAGAACAGTGACATGTGGCATAATGACAAGTACATGTCATGTAAGAAGCGGCACAGGCAGGAGCTAATGCAACACAGACTTCCGGTGACGTCACCCTGCCCGCAGTGACGTGTACAGCGCAGTCCCCATTCATTACTCACCAGCGATGTCCCCGACCCCGTCCTGGCCCTGGGCGTCCTGGAAGGTGGCGGGGTCTCCGATCTGGTAGAGAGGTCCCTTGTTCCACCACTCCATGGCCGGCAGGGGGCGGCAGCGCGGGGCCTGGACGATGATGACCACCGCTCCGGCCAGCATGCCGGCCCAGCCCAGCCAGAAGAGGACGAGCAGCGCCCAGCGCACCCGCACCCAGCCCGCGGTGCCGGCCACCTTCAGCAGCTCCTCCTTGGACAGGCCGGTGAACTTCACTGGCCGGCTGCCGCCATCATCGTCCTCGTCCTCCAGCTTCACCTTCACCACCCCGTTTTTCTCGCCCCCCACTGGGGAATCTCCTGCCCCCGCCGCCATTGGCTGCTTCTCCAGGTCCATCTCGTTCAGCTCCACGTCCTTCATGTCTAGCGCCGTGTCCTGCGTCATGTCTGCGGGGAAGAAGCCTGAGGAGAGAGGAGACACATGAGCTCCGGGCCTGTCCGCCACATCTACTCTGTGTACGGCCGGCTTGTGCCGCTCACCCGTAAGTGTATGTGTCAGCGATCAGCTGCAGACTGGCCGCGGAGGAGCAGGCTCCCCTATATAAGCACTCGGCTCCTCCCACTACTAAGGCTGGCCCCGCCCCTGCACGGGAGACACTGATGCAACAGCCGGAGACGATTTCCTAAAATGTGAAAGGAGCCCGAGTCACAGCGGAGCAGGCAGTCACTGACCCCCTACCACATAGTGCAGACGAGGAGATAGCATAAGGAAAGGCACAATGACATCCCCCACAGCACAAAGAGCATGATCACTTCTCATCACTCAGCACTGCAACTGTACACTGGGTAATCCGCTGCATAAAGGACTCCTGGGAAGCCCAAGGGCTTGTTCACATTTGCGTTTTTCAAGAGTAATAAAAAAAACACTGCAGTTTACAGTGCCAGCAAAGTGAATTATATTTCTAAAATCTCATGCACACGCTGCTTTTTTTCCTTGTAGATTTTAACCATTAATGCATTTTTTTTAATCTGCAGCAGGTCAATTCTTTCAGTGTTTTTGCTGCATTTTCCACCCAGGCAAATTAATAGGAGAAAAAAAAATATACACATAAGGGCTCTTTCCTGTAGTGGAAAAAAACAATACCGGAGATATCTGTGTCCCTGTGTGTGATACGTGTGGCAAACGTGTGCCGCATCAGTATTACACGTACCGGCGCCTGGGAATCAGCGGTACAGCTAGCACTGTTCCCAAGCGTCAGGTGCTGGACGCTGCCTCATCATTGTCCCCTGTCAGTGCGAGAAAGGGACAATGTTGACAGTAGTATTTTGCTCCCGCTGTCTCCTAATGTAAAAATAATAGAAATAAAAAAAATCCTTATACTCACTTGTCTGAAGGTGAAATAAGTGTCCCACGCAGTAATCCATCTGACCGCACATGCTGAGCAGCAGAGGAGAATGACTCGCTGCAGCTAGCGGGCCCCTGCACTGCACTGAGCTCACTGAGTGGTGTCCTGTCACTCTGAGCTCAGTGCAGTTCAGGGGCCCGCTAGCTGCAGCGAGTCATTCTCCTCTGCTCCTCAGCGTGTGCGGTCGGCCTCTAGCCATTACAGACGCTGATGCAGAATTGTTGGTCAGGTGGATTACAGCGTGGGACAGTATGTCGGACAGGTGAGCATTATGGTTGTATTTTATTTTTTTCGTTTTTTTACAGGGGACAATGGCTTCAGGGAATTAGGTGTAAAGGAGAGTATAATGTTTTTTATTTTACACTTGCTCGACACAGCGGGGACAGAATACAGCTATCAACATTGTCCCCTGCTGAGGCTGATCACAGCGCGAGCAGGGGACAATGATGACAGATGCCTGCTGCACCCGGCGCTTGGGAACAGCGCTACCTGTACCTCTGATTCCCAGGCGCCAATATGTGTCACGGATGACATCCGTGTGTCATCAGTGTGCACGTGAGCGGGACGTTTTGCTGCCCGTGCTGCAGGTAACAAACAGACATGTCAGCGTGTTTTGCCTACAGTCACACGGTCCATGGAAACACACTGACATGTGCACGGAATCTAGGTGTGTCAGTGTCTCCTGTACGTATGGAAACGGATGCCACACATACTCGGAACACGGACATGTAAGAGCCCTAAAAGTGCAACAAAAACGTGTACTGTATACAAAACTTTTCCTGACAACACTGAGTATGTGCAGAGGATCTCTCTGCTAAAAAAAAAAAAAACGTAGCCGCAGAGTTTTTTAGTGAAACATCTATTCTGACAAATTTTGTAGCGACTTTGCTGCTGGAGTTTTTTTTTTTTTTTTTTATTGTATGTATTAAAGCGAATCTGTCAGCAGGTTTTTGCTATTGAATCTGAGAGCAGCACAATAAAGAGCAAGAGACCCTGATTCCAGTGATGAGTCACTTACTAGGCTGCTTGCTGTAGTTTCATTACAATCAGTGTTTTATCAGCAGGAGATTATCACTCGCCAATCAGTGGTGCGGGCAGGGTTATGCGCAGCTCAGCATTCTGAGTTCTGCTACACCTACAACAAATAAAACAGAGATTTTATCAAAACTGCAGCAAGCAGTTTAGTAAGTGGCACAATCGCTGGAATCAGGGTCTCTGGCCATACGCCGCTTTCAGATTACATTGCAAAACCTGTTTATGGATTCCCTTGTAGGGTATGTGCACAAGTTGAGTAATTTGTGCACAGAAATTTCTGCATCTCTTGGTAGGAAAATGCAGCCTCAAAAATGTTGCGGTTTTGCTGCATTTTTGCCTGCATTTTCCACCCATTGAATGCACAGAAAAAAACACAGGCAAAAATGCAGCAAAACCGCACAGAGAATTGACGTGCTGCAGATTATTTTCTGCACGAAATCTGCAAGTCAAAAATACTCGACGTGTGCATGACACTTCAGGTCTCATTCACTTTGCTGGCATCAGGGTTTGCTAGCAAATCGGCACCAAATGTGCAACGTGTGCACACAGCCTAATACACTGTGTTCAGAATTATTAGGCAAGTTGTATTTTCGAGGATTATTTTTATTATTGATCAACAACTATGTTCTCAATCAACCCAAAAGACTCATAAATATTCAAGCTTAATATTTTTGGAAGTTGGAGAGGGTTTTTTTTAGATTTGGCTATCTTAGGAGGATATCTGTTTGTGCAGGTAACTATTACTGTGCAGAATTATTAGGCAACTTAATAAAAACCAAATATAATCCCATCTCACTTGTTTATTTTCACCAGGTAAACCAATATCAGTGCACGAAATTTAGAAATAAACATTTCTGACATGCAAAACCAAAACAATTAGTGATCAATATAGCCACCTTTCTTTATGATGACCCTCAGCAGCCTCCATCCATAGATTCTGTCAGTTGCTTGATCTGTTTTCGATCAACATTGCGTGCAGCAGTCACCACAGCCTCCCAGACACTGTTCCGAGAGGTGTACTGTTTTCCCTCCCTGTAGATCTCAAATTTTATGATGGACCACAGGTTCTCTATGGGGTTCAGATCAGGTGAACAAGGGGGCCATGTCATTTTTTCTTCTTTTAGACCTTCACTGGCCAGCCACGCTGTGGAGTAGTTGGATGCATGTGATGGAGCATTGTCCTGCATGAAAATCATCTTTTTCTTGAACGATACCGACTTCTTCCTGTACCACTGCTTGAAGAAGTTGTCTTCCAGAAACTGGCAGTAGGTCTGGGAGTAGAGCTTCACTCCATCCTCAACCCGAAAAGGTCCCACAAGTTCATCTTTGATGATACCAGCCCATACCAGTACCCCACCTACACCTTGCTGGCGTCTGAGTCGGAGTGGAGCTCTCTGCCCTTTATTGATCCAGCCTCTGGCCCATCAAGAGTCACTCTCATTTCATCAGTCCATAAAACCTTTGAAAAATCAGTCTTAAGATATTTCTTGGCCCATTCTTGACGTTTTATCTTATGTTTCTTGGTCAAAGGTGGTCATTTTTCAGCCTTCCTTACCTTGGCCATGTCCCTGAGTATCGCACACCTTGTGCTTTTTGATACTCCAGTAACGTTGCAGCTCTGAAATATGGCAAAACTGGTGGCGAATGGCATCTTGGCAGCTTCACGCTTGATTTTCCTCAATTCATGGGCAGTTATTTTGCGCCTTTTTTGGCCAACACGCTTCTTGTGACCCTGTTGGCTATTTGCCATGAAACGCTTGATTGTTCGGTGATCACGCTTCAAAAGTTTGGAAATTTCAAGACTGCTGCATCCCTCTGCAAGACATCTCACAATTTTGGACTTTTCAGAGCCCGTCAAATCTCTCTTCTGACCCATTTTGCCAAAGGAAAGGAAGTTGCCTAATAATTAAGCACACCTTATATAGGGTGTTGATGTCATTAGACA
Organism: Phyllobates terribilis; assembly: GCF_046119375.1. Taxonomy (NCBI): domain Eukaryota; kingdom Metazoa; phylum Chordata; class Amphibia; order Anura; family Dendrobatidae; genus Phyllobates; species Phyllobates terribilis. Next base: position 115,105,357 of record NW_027362773.1, read on the forward strand.
ACACCCCTCCTCATTACAGAGATGCACATCCCCAGATTTACTTAATTGGTAGTTGGCTCTCAAGTCTATGCAGCTTGGAGTAGGACAACACGTATAAAAAGTATCATGTGATCAAAATACGCATTTGCCTAATAATTCTGCACACAGTGTAGTGGTGTCTCCCAAGCAGAATGGACAGGTGAGACTTTTAGCCTCTTCATGGCTTTCGAAGTATGAAATAATTAAAAAAAAGTTTCAAAAGACGGAACATGTGCACAGCAAGTTGTTTTGACATATATATGTTCATACTTTATGTTTTTTTGTAGCGCTTTTTCAGCCATAATCCACCTGATAAAGAGGTCTTGTGCATATATGTTCATACGTGGTTTTTTTTTTTTGTTCCTGCAGCAAAAATACTGCATTCTACGGTATTAGCAAAGTGAATGACATTTTTTAAAAAAATCCACATTTGGAATTCGTCTCAAGAAAATTCCCAAGGCATCACCAAGCAAAACTTCATTCACCTGATGGAGGTCAAAACGGTGTCCTTTTATGTTGGTGCACTATTTTTTTTTTTTAGTTTACTAGGAGAGAAAGCCATATTCTACCAAGTTTTCTATGCAGAGGCATCAAATTAAAAAAAAAAAATTACCATGAACTTTTTTTCCTTTTTTTTGTGGGTGCAGTATGCCCCTTAATGCGAACCTGTCACCAGGTTTGACCGATATGAGATACAGCCTCCACCTTTCAACTCTGATATACAGCATTCTATAAGGCCGGTTTCACATTTCCATATATTTACAGTAGCCAAAATACAGATTGTGGGCTTTAATAAATATGGGAGTCAAGTTTCTATTCTGTGACACAAGAGTCACTTTGGCACATACATAGCAAAAATAATCTGCTATGTAAGGCCGGTTTCACACGTCTGTATATTTCCGGTACCGGAGATGTCTGTGTGTGCCGCATCAGGAGCACACGTACCGGCGCCTGGGAATCAGCGGTACAGTTAGCGCTTTTCCCAAGTGCCAGGTGCTGAACTCTGCTCTCATCATTGTTCCCTGATGGGGCTGTGATCAGCACCAGCAGGGACAATGATAACAGAAGTAGTGTCTGCTCCCGCAGTGTCCCTGTGTAAAAATAAGAATAAAATAACAAAATCCATAAGAAATCCTCCGGCCATACAGTGTTATTGCAGACATTAAGGACAGACTAATGTGAACGGAGCCTATACCTGACCTTACCTTCCTATTTAGTATGTTTTAAAAATGCTGGTAAATTGTTCGGATATCTCAGAGACCTCCACCAATCCTGAGAATGAAGCTGATTTAGTGCTGTCCCATTCTTTCCAGACACCCTTTTGTGTAAGGAAGTATATTTACTTGAATGGGGCTCGGATTCAGATCCTTCCCGACAGCTGCCAGAGGTGCAGGAAGAGGACATACACCAAAACTTCGTCAGCTACATTGTCAGGATCAATGGGGGGTCCCACATGTCGGCCCCACACTGATCATAAAGTCATGTCTCATCCTAGAGATTTTTCTACAGACATGAACATCCATCTCTTATTCTCCAAGATGTACATTGTCTGCCACTAGGGCCGTTTCACAAAACTGCATGTATGAATTAATCCCTATCAAACATGTGTTCACACATATGTTCACCTATCTTGAGGATGGGTTCACAAAAGCATAGTTCATGGTCTATAACTGGACCGCAATGCCTGGTCTGGCTGTGTGTGTGTCTCATAACCCAAACTTACAACTCTGTAGACACATATGAGGATATCAGTTTGGGTCGGGAGACCTGCAACCAGACTGGGCATTTATGGTCTATATATGGACCCTGAACTACGCTTTTAAGAATCTAGCCAAGTTATTAAATTGCTTTAGTTAGTCGGACAACATGAAAATAGAAAAGTTCGCAATTGACTTGCTTCTTCTATCTGCTGTCATTCTTCTTCAATGAGTACTTTTATCTTACATAGCATACAGCTAGTTTTCACATACATAGCTGGACCCAAGTACTTTCCCAGACCATGGCCGAGAGTAAGTACATTCTAGGAGTTAACTCCCAACATACCAGCCACCACTCTCAATCCAACTGATTTTTATACAGGAATTATCTGTTCACCTTCCTCCACCCTCTCTCTCAGCTCATGACAAGCCGCTGTTATAAATTTTGCAAAATCACCAGCACCCACAATCTGCTGCTCCCAGAGCAGTTCTCCTAATCACAGCTCTTACTTTCCTGAGCAGTGTGCTTGTTCAAATGCCCTGTTATTTCTATGAGTAAATACAGTGTTAGCAGTGAAGGCTTAAAACAAACCACTGACAGCTGAATGTGTTAGTGCTGAGCTTTATAGTTCAGCTGCTCACCACAACAAGGAGGACAGCCAGTGCCCACCCTGCCAGGATCCAGGAAGTGAGGGGGACTGCATAGCTCTGAGCTGCTCAAGAGACAACTGGAAAATACCCTTTTAAAAAGGTAAAAATCACCTTGATCCCAATGCAGTCGAAACCCCACTCACCTGCCAGAGGAATTTTCAATAAAACTGCAGACTTGGCTGGGTTTTTGGCCACATAAGCAGCTGGCCTGTGAGATTTTACCCCCAGCCATTTAGAAACTTCAAATGACTCTAACTGTGGTACCGGCTCCCTCAGTTCACATAAACGATCCAGTGCCGGATCTTTTGTAAATGACCCATTATTACATGTGATCTGGCGGGTCACGTGGTGATGAGATTATTGGTGATAGCCAATTTTGATATGGTGCAAATTACAAAGCTGCTTTGGTGCATGTAGAGACACGTTTTTATCATGTTATTCCTGGAAAAAAAAAACCTGTCTAATTGTTAGCTTCTGTGTATCTGTCTGTGTTGCATTATGAATATCACTGCTCAGTGTGGGACATAAGTAAATAATGTTTTCCTGACCAAGATTCCTGTGTCAGCTCGTCTTCACGTGAGTCACCGGCACCGACAGTAAACATGTTCTAGAGATGAACTCGATCGTATTGCAGGACGATCTATAATAAGACTTGATACTAGGAAGAAGGCGATGTCAGGACGCTGTTTACAGCCGACGTTCTGTGTGCGGGGAACATGGTCAGCAGCAATAATAACATTCACAGGGGACCCATGGAGTCTGGTAAATAAGGGGCCACATGACAGCTGGGGGGGGGCCACGAGGCTCACTATATATACAATATAGTCAGAGTAGGATACATCTCCTGTATGATATGTGCTGAATCTTTTATAAAACATATGTCCTTATGCTCGGAGTTTAAAGGCCCCCCCCATACACATACACATTACAGAAATGTAGGCCGACATCAATTATCTAATAATATTGAAAATTCTGAAGGATTCACAAACTTTTAAGCACCTCTGTAGCTGTCGGACAAACAAACAATCTACTGTGTATAAGAGAGGGTTTGAGGGCCCCAAATACATTTTTTTACATCAGTAAGGCGATTTATTATTGCAGCTAAAAGTGGTGTAAAAAAAGGTTTCACATTATGGTGTAACTTCTTTGGGTTTTTCCACCAAGTACATCACTTTTCTGATAAAAAAAAAAAAAAAAAAAAAAAAGACAAAAGGAATTGGGGCTAAACATGGCCCCACAAATGTAATATAATGTACACCTGAACGTGGCTGACATAGATGTGTATATCTGGCTATGTGAGCTAATAAATCGGTCACATCTCAGCGTGCCTTTTATTAAGAACTTTATGCCGGACTCTCCTCCATTTTTTGTTTTTTAGTTTTACACCAAATTCATTGAATGGGGGATGAATTTAGTGCTCATTTTTTGTCTCTCTTGCACCTTTTACAATAAAAAGTCACACGATGCTTTCAATAAGCATTAAAATGTTGCACGTTATTTTTCAACTGCGCAAAAAAAAAAAAATTTAGATGGATTTTGTACTTTACCAGACAGCAGGAATAATATTGCGCAAAAATGGTAACATTTTGAAAAGTCACAAATAGGTTAAAACATCTAGATAACCAAAGCATGCATAATAAAATACGCTCAAATTAATGTACATATTCATTATACAAGAACGATTTGCTGTTCGTATGTTCAGCTGTTCAAAAAAAGGGACAAGTCCACCCAACAGGCGATTTCCGCAAGGAAGAAGCTCCCTACTTTATAAGTAGAAGTCATTGTAAAGGTTAACAATAGCGCCTAGAAGACACCCCCCCCCCCCCAGCGAGTACTTTTTTTTGTCAGGATTTCCGCCATTTAAAAAAAAAAAAAAAAAGAAAAGCTAGAATTGTCTTAAAATTTATGGAGATAATAAAATGCCATAAAAACACTCTGCCACTCCCCCCCCCCAAAAAAAGTTGGGAAGTGACCCCCAATAAACAGTAGCAAAAAAAAAACTTTTAAAGTTTACAAAACTCCAGAGAAAAGCGAGTTTCCTGAGGTGTCTTCTGCTGGATGTTTTTGACTGCCAGAAAAAGACATCCTTAAGGATGTGTTCACATTATAACTTTAAAAAGGGGTCGGACAGACACCCTCCATCAGGATGCGTCCAACATATATTAAACAAACCATGTGACAACAACATAGTTCAAAAATGTTTCTACTTTTACTTTCAGACGTCTCTGCAAAAAAAGGCATAGAACCATATTTAGAATAGGAAAAAGATGAAAAAAGCAGCAATGACTCGGCCCTAAGGCTGCGTGCCCACTATGCGTTTTTCAAGCGTTTTTGGTGCAGAATTTCCACAGCAGAAATGCTTTAAAAACGCTTGGTAATCCGCCCCCATGATCCCCAATGAAAATCTGCATGTTCTGTGCCCATGCTGCAGAATTTTCTGCAGCGGATTTTCCTTGCGGAAAAATCTGCAGCATGTCCATTATTTGTGCGTTTCGGCATGCGGATTTGAGGTCCCAATGCACTTGAAAAACGCAAGTCAAATCCGCATGTAAAAACGCGTCTAAAATCCGCAAGCGTTTTTGACTGCCAAGAACATGCAGAAACGCTGCAGAAATTTTCTGCTTTATTTCTGCATCGTGGGCACATAGCCTTGCCGTACAGCATATGTCTGAAAACCTTTTTCTGGCCCCAGATGTATAATAACTGTACAGGAAAAAGTGGTTTACATTGACGCTTGCTGCACTTCTCTACATCTGGCATATCGGCACAGATTTCGACTACATGGCTAGTACAGAATATCGCATTGCATTTAATTGTCAGTGTGTTGGGCGAGAAAAGCAACAACAAAAAGCCAAACTGCTGGACTTCTGGTTGCAGGTCACACGCACAATCCATATAAATATATATTTATTTATTTCACACACCTTTTTTACTTTATATATGCAAAAAAAATAATAAAATAATATATTATATATATATTATATATATATATATATAAAAAAGCGATTCTTGCATTATTTTGTCTTTGTGCAGTATAAAAATAACCAGGTAATGGGACTCTATGGATCAGCATGATTATGGCAAAACTAAACTTGCAATTTTTTTTATATATATTTAACTGGAGGAAAAAATAAATTAGAAATTTGCATTAAAAAACCCACATTTTTTTGAAAGCTGTAATGTCTTTTGTCTCTTTGCTGGAGCGGTGCGATGTCTCGTTTTATTTGCAGGGCGAGCTGACGTTTTTATTGATACCATTTTGGCATACATACAAAGATGTGATCGCTTTTTATTGCATTTCTTTTTTCCGAAAGGGACAAACCGTACAATTCTGCATTTTTTTATTTTCTCTTTTCAACATTTATCTTATGGGATTGAATTAACATTTTTTGTTTGATCGGACTTTTGTGAATTTGGAGATACCAAGTATTTTTTATTATTATTATTATTATCATCATCCCTTTCCTAAAATCGGACGTACTGGTACTTCTTATGTCGGGTCCCCATCATACCAAGCGGAGTCACGCTGCTTTTAACCCTATAAATGCCACTCTTGCATCTTTTGATGCCACTTGCCGATGTACTGTCATGGCAGTCGGGGGGTCTACTGAAGGCCCTCCGTGCCTGCTACGACGGTGTGGCTGGCGTTCATAGGAGACCGATTTATTTTTACAAATATACATGTATTTTTATTTAGTTTTTCTTTTAAAACTGCAATCGTCTGATCACTTCTTCCATATTCTGTGGTATAGCGTTAAAACAATGGTCTCTTATGAAGCCTGAATAGTCGGGCTGACTTTCACAAGAGGACGAAGATGGCGGCCATAACTTGCCCATTCAAAATAATGGGAGAATGGGAAAAATTGGATGAGCCAGGCGTGTGTCATCCATGCGCAATCAATTAGTTACTGTGTAATGGGAAGGAGAGGCTAATATTTTATTATTGCCTATATGAAAAATGTATGTCATCAGTTAGTGGAGACATCACCTCATGAACTGATTCCAGTACGACCAGTTTATGAGGGAATTGCCATTTATGCAGTTTCCTCACTCACAAACATGGATGATTGTGGAGACAAGACAGAGGTTCCTGTACTGGGGGAGTAACAGTATGGAGGAGGGGGCAGACACAGCCGGCATGTACCGGACAGGAGCAGTCCTGCCGGGCAACATCCGGGAATTCATCCTCCACAAATCACCTCAGACACAAGCAGTGCGGTGCGCGCGCTAAGGAAATGGCGCCCAGCGGCCACAGCACCGAGATAAACACTATTATATTCTCATCGCCCTCAGTCAGCAGGCGTTGTTAAGAAGCCCTCCACCATTTTCCCCTTGTTTTTCTCCGCCTGCCTCGGCCAGACCACGCCTTATCCTCTCTCCCCTTTCACTAAATAGAAAGTCAATGCACAATTGCACAACACATAAAATGGCCGCGGGTGGAGCCGCGAAATGGCGGCAGAGCCGTGACAGATTATTTCCTGATGATTGTGAACACTGTGCGATAATAGCAGCAACTTATTATTTATTTTTTACCCAAAGCAGCTGTTTTGTCCTACACGTCGTTACATTAAAAAAATGGACCCATGCTGTCTGCTTTGTAAAGTGGGTAATGTCACCAGCTTGTGCCACAGGAAGGACAGTGGGCATTAGTGACGAGGGGCAAGGACAGCTTCTCCTATATTTCACATATAGGGAAGCCTTGTCTGGTCGTGGCCATATTCATCACTATGACGACCGCTGCGTATGCAACGTTTACCTGCGGGCGCCATCTGCTTCCCGTAATGATGACAGGGGACACTGTAGCAATTCTTTGGTGTAATGTGATTGTTCAACCACGTGTGAATGGGGCCTAAGGCTGAATGCGTGTGTCCATGTTAGAGGGCTTGTGCTCGTACCACAGAACCCAGGCCGACCGCCATTTTGCTTTTGGAAAAAGAATTTGGGTGCAGCAATATGGTGCCGCGCAGTAGCATCTGTCAGCAAGCGATAAATGCTACTGCGCGGGCACCATTTTGCTAGAGGAAAAATAAATTTGCCTGCAGCATTTGGCCCGCGCTTGCACAGTAGCATCTCGGCGACCAAAAGATGCTACTGCGCATGCGTGGGTGCCGGCAGCCATATTGGGGGATGCAAATTTTCACTTTTGAACAGAAATTACACAGGCAATATTTAAAACCGTAGACAGGTCACTGAAAGCACAGCGACCTGTCAGAGGCCAGAGATAGGCATACATAATGAGAGCACCAGCTACAGCCCCTCCCCAGAGCACGAGCATATCATTATGGCAGACATGAAAATAAAGATTATAAAAGAATCGCTTGACAGATTTCATCAAGCAAGGTATCATTTTACTCAGTGTAATGACGCCCACCTGACAGTGTATGTAGTTTAATAAGCAAAATCTTGCTGACAGGTGCACTTTAACACAGTATGATGCCCCCGCAGTGCATCCCCCCACATGATGTCCTCACAGTATCCCCACATACAGTACAATGCCCCAGCAGTGCATCCCCCCCACCCACAATGCCCTCACAGTATCCCCACATACAATAAGATACTCCTGGTGCCCTGACACATAATGCCCTCACAGTATGACGCCCCGACACATAATGCCCTCACAGTATGACGCCCCCACACAATGCCCTCACAGTATGACGCCCCCACACATAATGCCCTCACAGTATGACGCCCCCACACATAATGCCTTCACACATAATGCCCTCACAGTATGACGCCCCACACATAATGCCCTCACAGTGTGACGCCCCCACACATAATGCCCTCACAGTGTGACGCCCCCACACATAATGCCCTCACAGTGTGACGCCCCCACACATAATGCCCTCACAGTGTGACGCCCCCACACATAATGCCCTCACAGTATGACGCCCCCACACATAATGCCCTCACAGTATGATGCTCCCAGCGCCCCTACAGTATCCCCAGATGTGGTATAATGCCCCTCACACACACAGCCCTTACAGTGTGTCCTCCACACATGATGCCCTCACAGTATCCCCACATACAGTGTGATGTTCCCAGTGCATAAGCAGACATTACAGCCATTTCTGATGTAAGACAGTAAGGCCACGGTCACACGTTCAGTATTTTACATCAGTATTTATAAGCCAAAACCAGGAGAGGAACAATCAGAGGAAAAGTATAATAGAAACACGTCACCACTGCTGCAGTTTTTACCCACTCCTGGTTTTGGCTTACAAATACTGATGTAAAATACTGACCAAATACTGAACGTGGCCCAAGGCCACAGACCACTATCAGTATTCGGTCAGTATTTTTTCTCAGGAGTGGGCTCCAAAACCAGGAGTGGGTGATAAATGCAGAATTGGTGACTTTTGTCTACTATACCTTCTCTCTGATTGTTCCTCACCTGGTTTTGGGTCCCACTCCTGAGAAAAAATACTGACCGAATACTGATAGTGGGGCCGTGGCCTAAGACTGGTATACTAGATGCTAGGATCCTATTTCTACAGTATATTGACCATTATATGGCAAAATATTGAAGTATAAGTCACATTTCTGACAGGTCACAAACCTATAATCTCCTTGCCGTCAGGTGACGTAGAAGTATGTCGCTGTATGCTTAGATCATCCCAGAAAAAAGGCCATACTTACCAATACCGATGTACTGCAGGATGCAGCAGCCTCCATGATAAAGGTGGGGGCAGAACAGGTGCAAAATACTGATGAACAACCACTCTCACACACCGACCAGAGGTGGATTAAGAGTAGCCAGGGCCCCGAGCAGTTTAGCAGGCGTGGGCCCCCCACCAGTTACCCAGTGGAACACGTGACATGTCACATGATCCCTTTTTGATTGATCATGTGATAGGTCATGTAAGTAACACACAGGTGCTCTGGTGCACATTTGTAGATGGAAAAAAGATAAAGATAGTGGCGCACATAATGCACCGCGCAAATTTTTCTTTTGTGTACAGCACTATACATAACATAGCGCTATACAAAATAGAGCAGGGGTGGGAGATTAATTTTCCTAAGGGGCCACATGAGAGACTGTGACTGTTGTTGACTCGCCCCCTGGGCCATGGGGCACTCGGGACCGGGCTTCAGGGCAATGCTGGGAGTAGTAGTGGCGAGCCGGTCCCGTGGCTCATGGTGGTCAGACCAAGGTTGTGGCAGTCTCTGTATCAGTATAATGCAATGTCCGACTACGCCACCCGTGGATTGCGGTCAATAAGAACCGCCGCTGCTGAACCGACCTCTGAGGCTGATGTTGTGAGGGCAGCAGAGTGTAGCATAACTCCCCATGGGAGGAGTCTAGCCTCAGGGCAATGTAGAGCGATGATGGTGGTTGTGGTGCGGGGCGTCCCAGTACTAGTAGTGCTGTACGCGGTGAGAAAGCACAGAGACAAGGTGTTGCAGTTCAGGTTCTTTACTCACAGTTCTCATTTAGGTCACTTGTGCACAGGTAGGACCGCCTGAGCTGTGCTGCGTCCACCAGGCAGGGGGCTCGATCAACCCCCAGGCAATTCCGGAGTGTGGCACAGGACTCCCTTCTATCCTTTCGTCAGCTGTGCCCCACCAGTGACACTACTTCTGTCCAGCTGCCTCGGGTCTTCTCCTGGGAGGGCTAGGTGCCCACTTCCCTGACCCTATGTGGTGTGCCTTCCTAGTAGGTGTAGTGAGGGGTCGCACCAGTAAATGATCACGACCACCGGTTCTTGGCCAGGTATTAGTCACCTCCACCAACTTGGGATCCGGTACCCTGTTCTGCCAGCCCGTCGCCCGCAATCTCCTGGGTCCTTAGGGTTCCTTCTGCCTTCGTGTCTCTGGACCTCTCCTGGTGTTCTGTTCCTTCTTACTTTCCTTTCTGTTCTCTTCTCTTCCCTCAGGCCCCGGCCTCTACTCTAGGCCTGGCCCTGGAGCAGAGCTCCAGCAGATCCTCTGCTCCCTGTCTTCTTCTCTCACTCTCTGTCTGACTGAACTGAACCCTGATCTAAGATGGTGCCTACCTTTTATACCTCCCTCTCTGTGTATGAGCCCAGGTGACCTGCAACCAATGGGCTCCTACCTATGCCCAGAAACCAGCCCCTATCTGCTCCCACATCACTAGGTTCCCCACCTCCCCACTCCAGGCAGGGAACAAGGTCACTCGTGCCTGCATTTATATTAATGGGAGCACCATCGAGCTGTCCCCCCCCCCCCCCCCTGAATGAGGAGTGTAATGTGTGCAGCTACCGGAGCCCTGGTCCACAAACCATCCTTACCCGGGAGTGGGATATCACACCTCTGGATGAGGTGCAATACCTCTGTAGCGACTGAGACCTCGGGGCGCTACATTGTGGAGGCCGAACCAATCGGCTGAAATTAATTCTGCTCAATATTAACATATTAATTATAATTAATTGTTTACATTAATTGAATGACTTAATATTGAGTGCAATTAAGTATCCTGACATCTCCCTATATACAGTATGAACCCCCATATAGCTCCCTATATACAGTATGAGCCCCCATATAGCCTCCTAGATACAGTATGAGCCCTCATACAGCTCCTTATATACAGCATGAGCCCCCATATAGCCTCCTAGATACAGTATGAGACCCCACATAGCTCCTTATATACAGTATGAGCCCCCACAAAGCCTCCTAGATACAGTATGAGCCCCATATAGCCTCCTAGATACAGTATGAGCCCTCATACAGCTCCCTATATACAGCATGAGCCCCCATATAGCCTCTTAGATACAGTATAAGTCCCACATAGCTCCCTATATACAGTATGAGCCCCCATATAGCCTAGATACAGTATGAGCCCCCACATAGCTCCTTATATACAGTATGAGCCCCCACATAGCTTCCTAGATACAGTATGAGCCCCATATAGCCTCCTAGATACAGTATGAGCCCCCACATAGCCTCCTAGATACAGTATGAGCCCCCACATAGCCTCCTAGATACAGTATGAGCCCCCACATAGCCTCCTAGATACAGTATGAGCCCCCACATAGCCTCCTATATACAGTATGAGCCCCCACATAGCCTCCTATATACAGTATGAGCCCCCCACATAGCTCCCTATATACAGTATGAGGTGCCACATAGCCTCCTAGATACAGTATGAGCCCCACACAGCTCCCTAGATACAGTATGAGGCCGCACATAGCCTCCTAGATACAGTATGAGCCCCCACACAGCTCCCTAGATACAGTATGAGGCCGCACGTAGCTCCCTAGATACAGTATGAGGTCGAACGTAGCTCCCTAGATGCAGTATGAGGCCGCACATAGCTCCCTAGATGCAGTATGAGGCCGCACGTGGCTCCCTAGATGCAGTATGAGGCCGCACGTGGCTCCCTAGATGCAGTATGAGGCCGCACGTGGCTCCCTAGATGCAGTATGAGGCCGCACGTGGCTCCCTAGATGCAGTATGAGGCCGCACGTGGCTCCCTAGATGCAGTATGAGGCCGCACGTGGCTCCCTAGATGCAGTATGAGGCCGCACGTAGCTCCCTAGATGCAGTATGAGGCCGCACGTAGCTCCCTAGATGCAGTATGAGGCCGCACGTAGCTCCCTAGATGCAGTATGAGGCCGCACGTAGCTCCCTAGATGCAGTATGAGGCCGCACGTAGCTCCCTAGATGCAGTATGAGGCCGCACGTAGCTCCCTAGATGCAGTATGAGGCCGCACGTAGCTCCCTAGATGCAGTATGAGGCCGCACGTAGCTCCCTAGATGCAGTCAGACACCAGCAGGCACGCACACACAGTCATGCACATGCAGTCACACACGCATATACATATACACACACAAATGCAGTCAGACACCAGCAGGCACGCACACGCAGTCTTGTACACACACATGTAGTCACATACACACACACAAATGTAGTCACGCACATACACACACATGTAGTCAGACATCAGCAGGCATGTGACGCGCCCCCTGGGCCGTGGGGTACTCGGTGCCAGGCTGGTCGTTGCTAGGGGAGATGTCACAGTGGCGGTGACCCGGTCCGTGATCCAGGGCGGTCAATCAAAAGGGGAATTATTTACAGGGGATTTATAGTTTTTATATACAGTTCGTGACGCCACCTGTGGTATGCGGCTAAAGGGAGCTGCCGCTGCGGGGCAGGTCCTCTGGAGCTGGTGTAAATGCAGCAGAGTTGGTTTAGCTCTCCACAGGTAGAGCTTAGCTCCAGGGCTGTGCTGAGTTGTTATGGATGTTGCGGTGTAGTGCAGGGGGTGACCGCGCAGCAATAACTTCACAGAGACAGAGGGGTGCAGTCTTCAGAATTTACTCACAGTTGTTAAGTTCCTCAGGTTGCACTGTCCAGCTTACAGCCTCCCACGTTGTGTTCACCAGGCAGGGGTTCAGCAAACTCCCAGGTGTTTCAAGAGTGCCTGACAGGACCCCGTTCTATATGACTTTCTCAGCCGTCTTTCTGTGCTGGCCCTCACCCTTCTTGCCCTGCGCCTCGCCAAACAATGTCCCAAGCTGGTATCCTCGGATCTTTCTGGGCAACCTGGAGTTCCCTGGATCCTATGTGGTTACCTTTTTGGCGACTTGAGTGTGGATGTGGCAACTGCACCCTGAAAGTACAGAAGCCTCCGATTTCCAGTTGAACCTTGTAATTCTCACTGGTCAGGGGCCAGTCCCCTCTGCGGCTTGATCCCTCCACCGCTTGGCAGATTCGGGCGTACGGGTGGCCTCCAGCACTGGGATCCCTTTCACTTTCCTGGAGCCTTTCTCCTGCTCCTCTCTCCTTCCTCTTCTCCTCCTCAGTCTTGGGCCTCTCTGCTAGGCCCTGCTCCTTCTCTGAGCAGAGCCCCTGCAGAGCCCCTGCAGAGCTCCTGCTCCCAATACTTCTCCTTCTCTGACTGATCTATCTGACTGACCTGTCTTTCCAAGATGGTTCCCTCTTTTATATCACTTCTAACAAGTGCTCCCCTGATCTACGTCCTCCACCCACACCCACTACATGGTTCCCCGTACTTTGGTTCCCCCCACTCCAACCAGGGTCAGGGCTCAGCAGGAAGCGCGACACATCTTGCCCCTCCAGCTGGTCTGGAGTAGTGTAGTGTTGGATGCAGGTGTTAGGGTCCCGGGCAGCACTCCATCCTTACCTGAGAGTGGGATACCACACCTCTGGGTGAGATACAGTACCTCTGTGGCGACTGAACCCGCAGGGGCGCCACACATGCACATGCAGTCACACACACGCACATACACACTCACGCATGCAGTCACACACATAGTCACGCACACACGCAGTCAGACACCAGAAAGCATACACACACAGTCATGCACATGCAGTCGCACACGCAGTCACGCATACTTATGCAGACTTGCACATATACGAGTCGCAGAAATGTGCACACACAAATATATGAAAAGACACATTCAGAAGAAATCTGATAAATATACAGCCTATATTGCTGCACTTCCAACTTAAACACAATATGAAAAAATCAGGAAGCTGAAACAGCTCTTAAAATAAAATCATGATTTTTATTAGCTACAATATTAAACTTGTTGGCCCTTTTGCCTTCACTCTGCAGTCCAGCTCACCCCAAACCATCTCGATTGGGTTCAGGTCTGGTGACTGTGGAGGCCAGGTCATCTGGTGTAGCACCCCATCACTCTCCTTCTTGGTCAAATAGCCCTTACACAGCCTGGAGGTGTGTTTGGGTTCATTGTCCTGTTGAAAAATAAATGATGGTCCAACTAAACGCAAACCGGATGGAATAGCATGCCTCTGCAAGATGCTGTGGTAGCCATGCTGGTTCAGTATGCCTTCAATTTTGAATAAATCCCCAACAGTGTCACCAGCAAAGCACCCCCACACCATCACACCTCCTCCTCCATGCTTCACGGTGGGAACCAGGCATGTAGAGTCCATCCGTTCACCTTTTCTGCGTCGCACAAAGACACGGTGGTTGGAACCAAAGATCTCAAATTTGGACACATCAGACCAAAGCACAGATTTCCACTGGTCTAATGTCCATTCCTTGTGTTCTTTAGCCCAAACAAGTCTCTTCTGCTTGTTGCCTGTCCTTAGCAGTGGTTTCCTAGCAGCTATTTTACCATGAAGGCCTGCTGCACAAAGTCTCCTCTTAACAGTTGTTGTAGAGATGTGTCTGCTGCTAAAACTCTGTGTGGCATTGACCTGGTCTCTAATCTGAGCTGCTGTTAACCTGCGATTTCTGAGGCTGGTGACTCGGATAAACTTATCCTCAGAAGCAGAGGTGACTCTTGGTCTTCCTTTCCTGGGGCGGTCCTCATGTGAGCCAGTTTCTTTGTAGCGCTTGATGGTTTTTGCAACTGCACTTGGTGACACTTTCAAAGTTTGGCCAATTTTTCGGACTGACTGACCTTAATTTCTTAAAGTAATGATGGCCACTTGTTTTTCTTTACTTAGCTGCTTTTTTCTTGCCATAATACAAATTCTAACAGTCTATTCAGTAGGACTATCAGCTGTGTATCCACCTGACTTCTGCACAACACAACTGATGGTCCCAACCCCATTTATAAGGCAAGAAATCCCACTTATAAAACCTGACAGGGAACACCTGTGAAGTAAAAACCATTTCCGGTGACTACCTCTTGAAGCTCATCAAGAGAATGCCAAGAGTGTGCAAAGCAGTCATCAAAGCAAAAGGTGGCTACTTTGAAGAACCTAGAATATAAGACATATTTTCAGTTGTTTCACACTTTTTTGTTAACTATATAATTCCACATGTGTTAATTCATAGTTTTGATGCCTTCAGTGTGAATGTACAATTTTCAAAGTCATGAAAATACAGAAAAATCTTTAAATGAGAAGGTGTGTCCAAACTTTTGGTCTGTACTGTATATATATTACATTTACAGATATATGCAACCTTAGATACATACAAGACACATAGTGCTCACCTGCTGTGTCGCTTGCCTACGGTCCGGCCCACACTCCTGTTTGGGATCCTGTTCTTTAAGTCTCCCGCGCTCCGTGACTGGCAGATTCGACTGTGCACAGCATGGTATGTCACGCGGCTGCGTCTGCTATACCATGATGCCGTCGGCCGGGCACAGCAGCATGCAGAAGTACAGTGCCGGGGACCAGCGCAGCTCTCTGATCGGCACCAGAGTCACAGAAGATCCGGGGCTCAGGCCAAGAAGGCCCCAGATTTTTTATTACAGCGGCGCACAGAACATTATAATGAGGGCAATCTGGCCATGGGCCCCCCCGGAGCCTCGGGCCCCAGGCGGTAGCCCAGATTGCCCTCATTATAATCCGCCTATGCCACCGGCCATTCACGGATTGGGTGGTTGCCTAGTATTATAAATGCATACAGATAAAACTTGTATAGGGCGGCAGTCATACAAATGCGTGTAGTGCACCCTGCCCGCTTATTGGTCATGCCCATACTATTAGATCAGGCAGGCTGTGATGCCTCCGCCTTTATAAAGGGGGCTGCTGCATCCTGCAGTATATTGGTACTGGTAAGGATGGGCTTTTAATCTGCGATGTTTTTGGATTAGATGTCCCTTTCAGCATCAGAACGGTCACAGGAGCCATTCACATGAGACTGGCGGTAACAGCAAGCCACGCAGGCATGCGGAAGAGGTGACTTTCTTTATTTTAGTTTTTTCTTTACTGCACTATAGGCTCATTCAGATGAGCAAATTATATGGACACGTTCTGTCTTGGTAAAAATCATACAGCACCAGGACCAATGTTATTCTGTGGGGCTGTTCACTTGACTTTTTTTTTTACATAGACCTAGTGTCCAGGTGAAAAAAATCACAGCACACACTATTCTGTTTTGTATTACCAACGAGACTCATCTATTCAAGTTTATGGGTGCACAATGAAAAGAAAAATTGGATCCCATATAGATCAGCCCTATATCATTTGGTTACGTGATGTCAAGTATGCAATTTGCATACTTACAGTCACATTCCAATTAGACGTGTCAGGCCGCACTCAATACACTTGTATTGAGGAAGGTTGCAAACGTCTAGTCGGCATGTGACTGCATGTATGCAAATCGCTGAAACATATAATATTAATAAAAATGTTTCCAAAGGGGTTAAAGAAACAAATATTAACGTTACGATTATCAAGCTACTAAAAAGAATCTCAAAAGAACTGCCTTAATCTCACGCTAGTAGGGTTTAAAAGCTCACTCTGGGCATACCAGGAGAAAAATGTTTTCCAAATCCTATTAGAAATGTGCATAGTTTGTTAATCATGCCTCAATTACCTCTGACTTAAGACAGGATTTAACCTGCCTAGAGTCCTGCAGCTAGTGTTCACAGGAGAAAGCCTGTTTGTAAGGTCTCATGCACATGGTAGTGTTACCACTGAGATTTTGGAGCCAATGAAATGTCACTCATAGAAGCGTAAGTGTCCCTACTGTACACACAGACCCAATAGAAAAAATAAATCAGCTCCATCAGATGCTGTACTGCAGAATTATTTTCTCTTTTAGGAAGGTATTAAAGCGGATGTCCTGTGGATAGGTGATAACTGATGATCGGTGGGTTTCCTCAGCACCCATTGGCAGAGTGAGGAATTTTAACTCCTGAAGGGGATCTTTTATCCCCCTAATAAAATTGCACAGCAGGTTGGACACCCGACCGCCGCTACATTCATTCTTTATGGGGCTGCTGGAAAAAGCAGAGCACAGTCTTATAGGGAATAAATGGAGTGGGGATCGAGCATGTGCACAGTGGCTCCATTCCTCCGGGGATAAAGTTCCCTATTCTGCCTATCAATGCCGGTCCCAGCAGTCAGACTCTGCACCGATCACCAGGTAATCACCTATCACACGGATAGGTGATAACTTGTTTTAACCGGACAACCCCTTTAATTTTCTGTCTTCGGAAGCTTTTTGTGATGTACAGCGATTGTCATCTGTTTGATACGCCATTAATGTCTGATTTGTGGGGGTTCAACCACCGGTACCCACATCAATTCCGAGAACAAAGAGTCTTTGGACTTTTTACAAGAGGCCACACAAGACCAAACAGGTGAATGGGGACATTCTCACACATTGCTGGGTCACGGGGCAGCGCTGATTAGCAAAATAGCTAAAAGACCTTTTTTTTTATATTAGACAAGTTTGTATTTGCATATCAATTATTTTCATATTTAATAATATATAACCTACAAATATTGGCAGCAAGCCAGTGGGCCAATGTAACAGAGGCATAATGTCTGATAGAGGCATTAATATAGGCTTTGGGTGATTGTCTTACAGCGTGAGCCACATTCTCTTAAGGTTCAGCTCTTGGACAGATGTCCTAACATTTTCCTCTAGAATTATGGGCATAATTCAGAATTCATTGTTTCAATAATAATAGAAGCCGTCTTGCCCAGATGCAGCAGAACGCACCCAATCCATGATACTACCACCATCTTTTTTACAGACAGTATGAGGGTTTAAGGGAACGTTCACTTCTGCGTATATAAAGTAGCTGAGATTCTCAGCCAGAAAAATTGGAGAGTGTCAGGCGAGTGTCACACGTTTTTTTTCTCACCTAGCATCCGTATGACATACATATGCAATGCGTTTTTAACATCAGCTTTTACATACAGTAATTCTCTGTCATTTCAAACTAGTTTTCGAACTAAGGCTATGTTCCCACGATGCAGAAATGCTGCATATTTTTTACGCTTCTCCCTGGCAGGAAAAACGCTTGTGGATTTTACATGCGTTTTTCCCGCCAGGTAGAAGCGTTTGTGAAGCGTCTTTGCATGCATTTCTGCATGCGGGTTATCAAGCGCTTTTCCAGGCGATTTTAGCATCACTTGGAAAGTGCTTGACCACTTGTTCAGATTATATAAATCCGTGCAACCAGCATGGATTCATAGCAGTGTGACCAAGTTAGTTAAAAAAAAATAATAAAATGGTAAAAAATAAAAAAATTAAGTTTATACTCACCTTCCGGTGTCCTCCCGGTGTTTTCTCTGCTGCGTCCGGTGTGTTGCACTGCTCGCGATGGTGTGAAGGACCAGCGGTGAAGTCATTGAGCCATGTGATGAGTCACATGACTCAGTGACGTCATGGCAGGTCCTTCACAACAGCGGGAGCATTCCAAGAGAGCGGATGCGGCAGAGATAACACCGGGAGGACATCAGAAGGTGAGTATAAACTTTATTTTTTATTTTAAATTCTTTTTTTTACAGTTTCTATGGTACCCAGGTCTGGATGAGAGTCTTCTCTCCTCCAGACTTGGGTACCATCCGCACATTGAAACGCATATAATTCGTGTGTACAAATGTACTGACACGGATTATATGCGTCTCAATGCAAGTCAATGACGGCGATTACGCTGCATGTCCGCAAAATTAATGGACATGCTGTGGATTTTTGAGCGCAGCATAAACGCTGCGGAAAAATCCGCAGCATGGGCATTGACAGTTCGGCTTGTCATTGGGGACCATGGGGGGCGGATTACCAAGCGTTTTTGAAGCGTTTACGCTGCGGAAATTCCACAGCATATACGCTTGTAAAACACTACGTGGGCACATACCCTAATAAAACAATCTTATTGATAGATAGATAATAGTAAGAAATATGTCATTGATATATATAATTAGTACTTTGAATGTGCAGCTTTCTGTACATGTATTTAGCTAATAAATTAATAAAAGAAAAAGAATGGCATGGGGTTCCCCTTATTTTTATTAACCAGCTGAGGGAAAGCAGACAGCTGAGAGCTGGTCTTAATAGTCTGTGAAGTGGGCAATAAACATGGATCTTCCCAGGCTATTAATATCAGCTCACAGCTGTCTAAATAGCCTTTACTGGTTATTAAAAAGGAGGGACTAAAAAAAAATGACGTGGAGTCCACCCTATTTTTAATAACCAGCAAAGGCTAAGCAGACAACTGTGGGCTGATCTTAATAGGTCGGGAAGGGGCCATGGATATTGGCCCCCTTTCAAACTGATAACACCAGCCCTCAGCAGCCCCAGAGATGGCGCATCCATTAAATGCGCCAATTCTGGCGCTTAGCCTTGGCTCTTCCCACTTGCCCTGGTGCGTTGGCAAGCAGGATAATGGTCTTGGGGTTGATGTCAGTTGTGTTATATCCGCTGACATCAAGCCGAGGGGTTAGTAATGGAGAGGCATCTATAAGACACCCCCATTACTAACCCATAGTAAAGAGCAATAAACACACATGCACAGAAAAGTCCTTTAATTGTAAAAAGCACTCCCGGACAATTACCCTCTTTTATCCATTTATTACCTTTACAAAATAAAATAATCCAAAGAGGTCCGCTGTAAATCCATCCCACAACAATCCTCAAATCTGCTACATCTGGATGATGTGTTGAGCGGTGACATGAGTAATGTGACCGCTCAGCACGCAAACCGGAACACACTGACAGACTGCTGCGACGAGTGCTGACGTCACTAAGGTTATCGCAGTTCATAGCCAATGAACTCCAGCCACTTAACTGATGTCACCACTTGCAGCGTGAGAAATTTCAAGTGAACTACTTTACTGCCATTAAGGTACATTTTTTATTGACATATGGATCCCAAGAACCATAACCAATCTTCTGTTTATGTTATCATAATTACCAGGGGCGAACACTGACAGCTTGGGGCCCCTGTGCAAGAAATGTGTTTGCCCCCCCCCCTCCTTTAATGGCAACCAAGCTAAAAAAAAAAAATATATATATATGTATATATATATTTTACATAGTCTCCTCTCATTATGTATATTGCTGCCCTTTATTACACAATGCCCTCTCTTACCATGTACAGCACCGAGCACCGTCTCTTACATATCAGATTCTCTTGTTATTTTTGCTATTTAGAACGCCCTGTTCTTTATTACTTACCATCCTCTATTGTGAGATATAAACTGAAATGATGGCTGATGGAGCATGGGAAAGCTTCTTTACTGATGGAGAAGGCAGATGGACTGGTCTTTTGGTCCGATGCTGCTCTATCAGCAGTCATTTCATTTTATATCTATTAAGAGAGGACTCTATGTAATGAAGAGAGAGCGCTGTGAATACCAAAAATAATGAGAATACTCTATGTAAGGGATGATGCTATATATAACAAGACATATTACTATGTAATTATAACACAACCAACCTTTGACCAATGTCAGAGGGATGGGACACTGGTGCAATTACTATGCATAGTAACTGCACCAATGTCCCATCCCTTTGATTTTGGTAAAAGGTTGGTTGTGTTATAATTCTAATTAGGTGCATCCCATACTGCATATAGGTTGATTTAAGGAATGTTGATGATAATACTATGTAATAATGGGACAGCACTGTACATAACAGAGGACACTGCATAATAAGGGACCGCCCTATACAAAGCTAGATAGGATGATACGGAATAAGGGACGCCCCTTCCTGGGATAATGACTCACAATCTGGCCTCCTTCTTGATATATTGTCCCTCATCCTGGTCCCCTTCCTGGTATAATGTGCCCTACCCTGGTATAATGTGCCCCAACCTGGTATGTATGCCCCCCATCCTAGTATAATGTGTCCCATCCAGTTACATATGGCCCGATCCTAGTATAGTGTGCCCTATCCTCGTATATATGTCCCCCATCCTGCTATAATGTGCCCATCCTTGTATATACATTATGTTCCCATCCTCTTATATATGTGCCCCATCCTCGTATATATGTCCCCATCCTGGTATAATGTGCCCCATCCTGGTTTTAATGTGCCCCATCCAGGTATACTGTATATATGTGCTCCATTCTGGTATAATGTGCCCCATCCTGGTATAATGTGCCCCATCCTGGTTTTAATGTGCCCCATCCAGGTATACTGTATATATGTGCTCCATTCTGGTATAATGTGCCCTATCCTGGTATAATGTGCCCCATCCTGGTATAATGTGCCCCATCCTGGTATAATGTGCCCCATCCTGGTATAATGTGCCCCATCCTAGTATATATGTCCCCCATCCTTGTATATATGTCCCCATCCAGGTATAATGTGACCCATCTAGGTATATACAGTGCCTACAAGTAGTATTCAACCCCCTGCAGATTTAGCTGGTTGACACATGCGGAATCAACTTGGCATTGTGACATTTGTACTGTAGATCAGCCTGGAAGTGGGAAATGCACTGCAGCAAATTTTGTTTTTGTTTTTTTTTAAAACGTTAAAAGTTAATTCAGAGTGTCATTTATTATTCAACCCCTCAAACCACAAGAATTCTGTTTGGTCCCCCTAAAGTATTAAGAAGTAGTTCAGGCATCAAGAATAATGAGCTTCACATGTGTGGATTAAAGATCTCTTTTGCCAGCCTTTTCTGACTATTTAAGACCCTCCCCAAACTTGTGAACAGCACTCAGACATGGTCAACATGGGAAAGACAAAGGAGCATTCCAAGGCCATCAGAGACAAGATCGTGGAGGGTCACAAGGCTGGCAAGGGGTACAAAACCCTTTCCAAGGAGTTGGGCCTACCTGTCTCCACTGTTGGGAGCATCATCCGTAAGTGGAAGGCTTATGGAACTACTGTTAGCCTTCCACGGCCTGGACAGCCTTTGAAAGTGTCCTCCCGTGCCGAGGCCAGGCTTGTCCGAAGAGTCAAGGCTAACCCAAGGACAACAGGGAAGGAGCTCCGGGAAGATCTCATGGCAGTGGGGACATTGGTTTCAGTCAATACCATAAGTAACGTACTCCACCGCAATAGTCTCCGTTCCAGACGAGCCCGTAAGGTACCTTTACTTTCAAAGCGTCATGTCAAGGCCCGTCTACAGTTTGCTCATGATCACTTGGAGGACTCTGAGACAGACTGGTTCAAGGTTCTATGGTCTGATGAGACCAAGATCGAGATCTTTGGTGCCAACCACACACGTGACGTTTGGAGACTGGATGGCACTGCATACGACCCCAAGAATACCATCCCTACAGTCAAGCATGGTGGTGGCAGCATCATGCTGTGGGGTTGTTTCTCAGCCAAGGGGCCTGGCCATCTGGTCCGCATCCATGGGAAGATGGATAGCACGGCCTACCGGGAGATTTTGGCCAAGAACCTCCGCTCCTCCATCAAGGATCTTAAGATAGGTCGTAATTTCATCTTCCAACAAGACAACGACCCAAAGCACACAGCCTAGAAAACCAAGGCCTGGTTCAAGAGGGAAAAAGTCAAGGTGTTGGAGTGGCCTAGTCAGTCTCCTGACCTTAACCCAATTGAAAACTTGTGGAAGGAGCTCAAGAATAAAGTCCACATGAGACACCCAAAGAACCTAGATAACTTGGAGAAGATCTACATGGAGGAGTGGGCCAAGATAACTCCACAGACCTGTGCCGGCCTGATCAGGTCTTATAAAAGACGATTATTAGCTGTAATTGCAAACAAGGGTTATTCCACAAAATATTAAACATAGGGGTTGAATAATAATTGACCCACACTTTTATGTTTAAAATTTAATAAAATTCAACTGAGCAACATAACTTTTTGGTTTGTAAGATTTATGCTTCTGTTCATAAAACCTACTCTCGTTTGCAGTTTGAAGGCTCTAACTTATTTGCATCTTATCACACCAGCTAAATCTGCAGGGGGTTGAATACTACTTGTAGGCACTGTATATGAGACCCATCCTCGTATATATTTCCCCCATCCTGGTGTAATGTGCCCCATCCTCATTTATATGTCCCCATCCTTGTATAATGTGCCCCACCCTCGTATTTATTTCATCCACCCTGGTGTAATGTACCCCATCCTCATTTATATGTCCCCCTCCTTGTATAATGTGCCCCATCCTCGTATTTATTTCATCCACCCTGGTGTAATGTGCCCCATCCTCATTTATATGTCCCCCTCCTTGTATAATATGCCCCATCCTCATTTATATTTTCCCCTCCTTGTATAATGTGCCCCATCCTCATTTATATGTCCCCATCCCTGTGTAATCTGCCCCATCCTCATTTATATGTCCCCATCCTGGTATAATGTGCCCCATCCTCGTATACATTTCCCCCATCCTGGTGTAATGTGCCCCATCCTCATTTATATGTCCCCATCCTTGTATAATGTCCCCATCCAGGTATATATATATCTTCCCATCCTGGTATAATGTGCCCCATCCTCATATATATGTTCCCATCCTGGTATAATGTGTCCCCCATCCTCGTATATATATGTCCCACATCCAGGTATATTGTGCCCTGTTTTTGTAATACATCAAAAAGAAACGATACTACTCACCTTTCCCCACGGCACGTGGGGTCTTCCTCTACAGCTGGCGCAGGAGCCGGCAGCTGACTTCGGTGTCCCCGTCATGGTGCATGACGTCACTGTCATGTGCCCCCAGTCACGGGCACGCCGATGTCAGCTGCCGGCCTTTGAATGGCCAGTGGCGTGTATTGCAGCGCAGCGAGCTGGCGGGTTCCCTGTCCCGCAATACATTTCAGCACAATGTGCATCCTTGGAAACACATCCAGGTGAAGTGGTCACTGGTGGCGGCGGGCCTTCCTCCACCTTCTAGCCCCGGTGCAACTGCACTGGCAATATGTCCTCCCCTGATAATTATCACAACTCTCACTGTTAGTATGTGCTGTTTTTGGAGAATATCTTGACTTTAAAGTCTGAACTGGATATCTTCTCTCTTTCTAAAAGGTTCTGAGCGCATCAGCCTGACACCTAGTGTTAAGAAAGTGTAATACATAGCAGACGTAGAGGATATAGGACACGCCTTTATTTGTCTTCCAAGGGCCAAGAATGGAGGAGAGACCGATATTTTTCCACAGAAGGGTTATGGGCATGGGCGTACCCAGGATCAAAACTAGGGGGGGCAAGCCATGGTCGTTCAGGTTGTAAAATTTTAAAACGAAAAAGGTGAATGAAATTAAAATTTTAAGAAAATGATATGCATTTATAGAAGTACTTTATTAGTTATTACAATTATTTGCTTGCAAAAAAATTTGATTTTTATTCTAATTACATGTCTTAGGGTTATCCTGCACTCTGGGTGCGGGATAATGGCGCTGACACTCGGGGTACGGGATTTTATTAATATTTTATTTATTTATATATAATAGTGCTATTGCTATAATAATTAAGGTCCCCCCAGCTGGCCCAGCATTAACCACCTGTCCTTTCTCCAGGTCCGGTTCCTACTCCCAAGGCCCAGGCCCTTCCAAATTTCAATAATTACACAGTGAGTGAGTGTATTGTGTAATTTACACTGGCTAGCTGCCACAGTCACTGGCAGCCGGCCCACAGTAACAGGACAAGTGCTCCGCTCCGGCGGGATTCTCAGAGACAGGAAACAGGGGAGGCAGGCAGCGCGCTACGTCAGCACGCCTCAGGCTAAGTGCCCACGTAGCGTTTTTCAAGCGTATATGCTGCGGAATTTCCGCAGCATAAACGCTTGTTAAACGATAGGTAATCCGTCCCCCATGGTCCCCAAGGGGATTCCGGAAGTTCTATGCCAATGCTGCGGATTTTTCCGCAGCGTTTATGCTGCGCTCAAAAATCCGCAGCATGTCCATTAATTTTGCGGAAGCGCGGCGTAATCGCCGCCATTGACTTGCATTGAGACGCACATAATCCGTGTCAGTACATTTGTACTCATGGATTATATGCGTTTCAATGTGCGCATGGTACCCAGTTCTGGAGGAGAAGAGACTCTCATCCAGACCTGGGTACCATTGTACCTGTAAAAAAAAGAAGAAAATAAAAAATAAAGTTTATATTCACCTTCCGACGGCCCCCGGTCTCCTCCTCTATGCTTGCGGGCAGGACTGAAGGACCTGCGGTGATGTCACAGTCATGTGACCGCAGGCCCTTCAGTGCAGTGTCCCGCAATCAGCTGGCAGACAGGAGCGAGCGCAGCAACACACGTCAGGCCATCGGAAGGTAAGTATAGGTTTATTTTTAAACATTCTTACGGTCACACTATATAAATCCATGCTGTTTGCATGGATTTATATAGTGTGACCAAGTTGTCAAGCACTTTCCAAGTGATGCTAAAATCGCCTGGAAAGCGCTTGTCAATCCGCATGCGGAAATGCATGTGAATAACGCTTCAAATCCGCATGTATTTGGCAGGAAAAAAGCATGTACAATCTGCATACGTTTTTTCTGCCAGGGAGATGCAGAAATGCTGCAGAAATTTTCTGCTTCATTTCTGCATCGTGGGCACATAGCCTCAGGAGTCAGGACCCTGATCAGGTGACATGCGGCGTGCTGTGTCACTCAGCGTGCGTTAAAGGTAATCCCGGCCGAACCCCATGCAGTGACACTGCGCAGTTCCGGCCGCCGGGTGCAGAGCAGAGCAGTCACCTGCGGCCGGCCGCAGAGGAAACTTTCACTGGCCGCGACCGCCGCTGATCTAATTGTGTGTGCGGCGTGCGGCCCTGCTTCTAGGGAGGGGCAGCTGCCCCACGGTGGGTACCCCCATGACTATGGGGCATTTAAAAGCCAATAAATTAAAAGGATAAACCTATATTAGATATGAGTAATTATATTCATAGGATATGCCATAAATGTTTGGCAGATGTGGGTCTCAACGCTGGGACCTGCAGCTTTCTCAAAAACCGACTACTTTGGAAACTTCCATAGAAATGAAAGTAGAGAGCAGCGGACATGTACACGACTACTGTCCACACTCAGCAGGTCTTATGGATGTGCCAGAAATTAATGACATGAGCCAACCATTCAAGAAACAAAAGTCTGGTTTACGTGGGCCCAATGGCAGAATCATCACAATGTAGAAATGATAGGAAATAAATATAAGGGATGCATCAGTTTAGAAGATTTTTGTTGCTGCAACTACTGCAAAATTGTGAACAAATGTTGCAACTTCACAAAAACAATGTATTTTTGCTGTGATTTTGTTGTAGTTGCAGCCGTAAAGGTGACACGACCGCTCTATTAAAAAGCCACTGTCAATCTCTAACAGCAGCATTTAAGTGACGCAATCCCAGTGGATCGAACCTTAGGGTGCCCAAAATTCCCTCCCTACTTGCCTCCCAGCGACTGAATTGTGGGGTGCCAATGGGTTGCCGTACAGCTGGGAGCCTGGTGAAGGGTCCTGGGCTTCACAGGAGATTGTGCTTTTTATTATATACTGCAGAACTGAAGTACTGCAGTATATAGTACAAATGATTGCAGGTTCAAGTGCTCTAAGATGGCTGAAAAATAAAGTGAGAATAAAATAAAAAAAAAAACAGTTTTAAAATATAATTTAAACCAACCTCTTTTTCGTCATAAAAAAAAACTGATTTAAAAAAGTAAGTATATTTAATATTCCTGTGCCCGTAAAAGTCCAATCTATCAAAATATAAAATTATTTATGTATGTCGAGGGGGGAAAATTGAAAAGTTATGGCTCTTGGGAGAAGAGGAAGAAAAAAATGAAAGTGTAAAGACTTGGACAGCCCCTCCTCAATCACCATATTTCCCCCATGTAAAATAATAACAGCTAATACCCCTTGTGAGAATAAAGCAGACCATTAGCAGTTGTCCAGCTGCTGATTGGCTGCAGGGCTCCCATAACAATGTCTCACAATCCCTGGGAGAGCAGATAGGCTGTTATGGGTGAACTAGAGTAGAGTAATGGACAGCCCCTTTAATACATCCCTGGTAATAAGTATTGTCATCCTGCTGATTCTAACATACAGAATTGGTGTTGGTTACAGCAGCCAATCAGATCCCAGCTTTTCTCCCGGACGTGTTTGGTTGTTATGTGGGACTACAGTGGTTAGAATACAGAGAGTTCCGGAAGTTGAGAATCAGAATTCTGTTCAAATTCTCAACACGTGACATCCAGTAGAGTCAGCAGCGGGCTATAGAGTGCGCGATTGTTGATAAAGTTTATTGAGGTTTAAAAAAAAAAAAAAAAAAAAAAAAACTAGTGAAGGCGAGCTTGCGCATTCGCGTTCTTTCCCGCCATGCTTTGCGAGGAGTTCCTTTGCTATAAAAGCGCCCGCTCGCTTACCATTCGGTCATTTCGGACGGCGTGAGTTTAGAGATGGTGAGTAGTAATCTGCCTGTGGGTTGGAGCACGTGGTGTTCCGGGGGTAGTGTACGGCCTCTGGTATAGTGTGTGTTCTATGGGCGGTGGCCAGGATGAGATTATTCACAGACCTGTTCTGAGACCTGTGAGGACAGCTGAAGTCTCTGAGCTCCTCGTCATTGTCGCTGATGTCTGGGAGCTTCTGCATCGTCAGATGGACACTGATGAGAGCTGTTTGTTTCCTTAGGTGCAGATCGTACCTGGCAGGAAGGATAAGTGCCCTGACCTGTTCTCCACAGCTTCTATCGGGATATCTTATGTGTAAGAACTTTCAGCTAAATGTCTGATTACTGAGGAGCCCTGGCTGCTAGGACCTTGCTCATCGCAAGAATGATGGGAGCAGTAGTGCATGTGTGATCAGTCATTCATTCATTGATGACCACGTGCTTGTCTTTGGTCCCATAGGCTGTGAACTGAGTGGTGACTGCACATGTGTACAACTGCTCCCATCATTCTTATAATCAGAGTCCTAGCGGTCAGGGCTCTGTTTATCTGAAAACTCCTAATTATGTGCCCCACTATACCAGTCACATGACTGATGCCAGCAGCTCCACATGGAGCCTGGTGTCTGTCCTTTTGTCCTACATTGTGTATATATAGCAATATCTGGAGACGCTCCCATGCAGATGCAAATGCTCATTCTGCTTCACTATGTAATGGCCAGCTCTTAACAGTTTTAATCCAATAGTCGTCTAAATTGTGGGCTATATAATTTAAGCCTATAGACCACTGCAGGGTTCCTAAATGAGGGTAGTTAGATCACTCTTGGCCAGTTGTTGCTCTAATATTTCCACTTGCTCTCCTTAGTAAATAAGTGTAACTATGTCTGTGCTGGGGTGACTTCATGTATTATGGGCTCAGCAGCTGAGACCTCTCTACATGCAGTTGCTGATTATATTAAATAGCCAGTATCAATCTATCATCTGTGGCTAGTGACCGCCATGGTGAGTCTGACAACATAAACTCAAGCACATGCTGGCTCCCAGTGGTGGCCTGTGATTATGATCATGGTGTGCAAATGGGTCTTTTAAAGGCTCCAGTTGCCATCACTGTCCTCCTCTAAAGCGCCATATATTGCACAATACTATGGTATTGCTGTAGATTGTATAAGTGATCAAACCATTGTAGGTTCATTCCCCCCTACCCAGGGGTTGGCAAAGTGAAAAAGCAAATTGCTCTCACTACCAACCCCCCCTTTTAAAAATGAAGACACTAAGAATGCACATGTGCTTATTGCAGTGTTCGTAAAAATCTGCTTTCAAAATATAAAGGTAGTTTACCAGTAAATGCTGTAATAAGGAAATTGCCAGAATTGTGTTTTTTCCTAGTAGTAGACAACCCCTTTTAATAGCATTACTAACCTGCATGTAGATGGCCGCTGCAGGGGGAGAATGAAATTTCCTAGCAGCATTTGGTTTCAGTCATGGGTGCTGGTTTTCACTGCACTGAGTATAGAGCAGCAGCTCTAACCGGGCCTCCAGCCTTGACTGACAACCAGCCCCAATGCAGATCCAGTGTCAGGGCTGGGAAAGTTAATTTTCTCCATGCTATGTTCAGGTGACAGACAGGCTAGTAACTTGACTAAGCCCATATCTGCAAGTTAAAGGGAATCTGTCACCCTGTGGTAGATATCAGACCTCTACTATGGGCATACAAGTTATAGAAAAGTAAATGTATACTTGCTGTATGGCCCATAGTAGAGGTCTGATTGCGGAGAAATCTGTTTTTATAAACTCTATTTTGCACAGACTTGGCATCACCAGACGCCAAGAAATACCCTCCTATGTGTATTATCACTCCCTCTCCTGCACATCACAGGGCCCTGTGATGTGCACTGTGCTCCCTGACTTGCTGGACATGTGCAAAGTGCCACTCACATAGAGCGTGCTGTGCTTCATCCTGACCCCGTTTCTCTGTGCAATGCGCTGCAGGGTTCTATTGCGCAGGCACTGAAGTGAATGACTCCCTGGCACCTGTGCAATAGAACCCTGTGGCACAGTGTACAGAGACAGCTGGGATGAAGCAAAGTGCGCTCTGTGAGTGGCGCTTTATGCATGCCCAGGAAGTCGGGGAGCATGTTGCAGGGGGAGGAATATGGTAACTATCATTCCCCGAAATCCCCACCTATATGCTTAAACAGTTGGGCAAGGATTTCTTTGTGTCCAGGGGATGCCAAGCTCTGTGGAAAACAAGAGTGCAGAGAAAAGTGTTTTTAAAATCAAACCTCTATGGGCCATACAGGTATGTGTAGATTTAGCTTTCTGTAACCTGTATGCCCATAGTAGAGGTCTGAACTCCAAAGTGGTGACAGATTCCCTTTAATAGTGTTTTTGCTGGTGACAGGTTCCCTTTAAAGAATCGCAACATAAAATCCTCTTTAAAATGGAAGCTTGATATTAAAAATACACCCCTCCCCCAAAAAAACAGCATTGTATGTTTTTAATAACTTTACCCATTTTAGATTTTTTTTACCAGTTATTCAGTACATGATGCCATACAGTTAGTAGTGGTTATCAATAAAATACTACTTGTCCCACAAAAAAAATAAGCTGATACAGCAATGTTGTCAAAATAGTTATGAATCTTTGAGAAAAAACAAAAGCAAGAAAAATTCTGTTCCCGAAGGGGTTAAAGGGAATCTCGCAAGGATTATACCTCCTGAACAGTATAGGTCATAGGAAGCTGAATAAAATGGTAACTTGATATCTACAACCTGTGGAATCTGTCCAGCCCATAGATCTTCCCTGAGAATCTGCAGTTTATTTTTAAATGAAAGGGGAGTTGCCAGTGTGAGACATGTAATGACAGTTGGCTCTCCTGAGCTACATGTCTCACACTAGTAACACTGGCTCTCACTTAAAATAAGCTACAGGTATGGATTCTCAGAGAGAATCTGACGGATCCATAGATCTTAAGTTTTGTCTGGTCCAAATCGACAAGTCTACAGATAAAAGGT
The DNA here is from genome assembly GCF_046119375.1 of Phyllobates terribilis. Lineage (NCBI taxonomy): Eukaryota > Metazoa > Chordata > Amphibia > Anura > Dendrobatidae > Phyllobates > Phyllobates terribilis. The sequence continues at coordinate 115,135,668 of NW_027362773.1, forward strand.
ATCATTTTATTCATGTTCATTTGACTTGCATGTAGTCTGTTTAGGGGTGTTTGATCCTACTGATAAAGGGAATTTTAAGGTGTAAGACTCCTTGGTGGGATTTGATACTCAGACCTCCAGTGCTGCAAAGCAACAATGCTAACCACTGAGCCACGCTGCTGCCCCTTAACTCTAAGGTTAAGTGCACACAGTATGGTTTTGGTGCATTTTTTTTTTCAGCATGGAAATGGGCCAAAAATGCATTGCTTACTTTATCCCATGAGTTTCTATGACATTTTGCAAGTTCTGTTTCATGACTGGATTTCATGTGCAGGAAAAAAAAAACGCATTCTATATGCATTTCTGCATGTGGTTTTGCCTAAAAAATGCATGTAAACCCTGCAGATTTTCCGCAACATTTTTGCTCCCAAGAGGTGGAAAAATTTCTGCAAGCAATTCCTGAATGTGTGCACATAGCCTAAAGTGGGATTTCAGGTAGCCAGACTCGGTGGTTAAGATTTTATCTTGCTAGACAATGCGTTGCTTCCTGTAGGAAGGAGAACTCTCCCCACCATGGTCCATAGCTTGCATAAATAATGCTTGTACATGAGCCACAAAGATGAAAACTCTTGAACTCTCTCTTTCTGAGCTGACAGTGGAGATGACCTCACTGGCTGAGTGGCGATGGTACTTGCAGTCTTGTGTGAAGTTGGTGCTGCCATACTGACTGTTCAGCCCTCTGCCCTGTTCCTGGCATAAGCTCTAATCTAAACATGCCTTATAATGGAGCCAAGCTATTGACCTCTTGAAGGAACAGCTGAATGTGGACGTTGACAGGCTTCTGCATTTGCAGTATGTGAAATATACCTTTTTTTTATCTTTTTTTGTAGTGCCACTTGTATTTCCCCTGAAGATGGTGGATGATGGCAGCAGGTGAGTCTGTATGTCAAAGTAACTTGGTTGCTTCTTGCCTCATCTCTGATGAATATTTTAGACAAGCATATGTCTGACTTGTTAGTGATGCCACCTTTATTCTGAGATAAGGCTGCACTCTGCAGAGGTGCACCAAGCTCTCCGGGATGTCCTATTGATGGTTTTCTCTTTCCTTAGGGCTGACTTAAGGTCACACTGCAAAGAAACAGATCACTGGATGGCTTCCAGGTGACTGTTATGGAGTGGAGGCTCCTGTGCTAGGTAAGTCTCTTCTCATCAAGCATACATGGCACATATATTTGTCCTACTGACCTACCCAAATGATGAAACCATCACACGTCCGACCTTCTGTATGGTGCCAGAGCCTGAAAAGGTGAACCCACTGGCATCATCAGCAGGAGAGGAAGGATGCAATGTTCCAGCAGGAATGGTCTGACAAGGGTTAGAACTTCATGCCTTGTCACTGTATGTCAGGAGGAAGTTTTGGAAGAAACTTATTTTACTTTGGATAATGTTAGTTACTTGCGCCCTAACATTGTCTCTTTAACTTTGCAGGAGGTGCAGATCTCATCCCCACCACTGCTCTGGATTGATTTGGCAAGTAGTGAACTGTGATTCTAGCTGAGACCTATGATGATCTTGGTTACCGCCCCAGTCTGATGTTCAGTGACTGACTGGTTACAAACTGAGTTTCTTTGGAAAATTAATACCAGAGCCTTAAAAGGTGAACCCACTGGTATGATCAGCAGGAGAGGAAGGCTGTAATGTTCCAGAAGGAACAGTCTGACAATGGTTGGATTTACTGCTCCTTCCTCTTAATGCAACTTTAAGATTATGATGCATCTGGAAAGTGTCTTGTCACTCACTTTGTCTTTAACTTTTCAGGTGTTGCCAACCCCCTGAAATAACTTTGCCAGGTAATTCATAATGTCAGTGAGAATTATTCTAGCTGTGAGATCTATGATGACTTCTGTTACCGCCCCAGTCTGATGTTTGGTGACTGACTGGTTACATACTGAGCTTCTCGCAGAAAAACTTAGTGATGGTCTGTAATGTATATAGCAGAATCCTAAACTTTGCTGTTATTACAGGATGAATGGAGAATGAGTCTGCACTGCGACATAGCAGGTAGGTGACTATACAGGGACCTGTAGAGATGATGAGACTGCAATGATGAGGCAAACTAGCTCACTTTGATAACACAATGAAAATGTATGAACTCCTGAGCAGCCTGTGACCTTTTCAGCACTTGGTTAATATTGGCTCCAAGTCTAACTAGTCTGTCTTCTGCAGGATCAAGGCACTGGAAAATGCATAGAAGCCCTGCAGCTGTAGTTGCAGGTAAGTGCTCTACATGAAATGGTATATGCACAGGGTGGTAAGTTTTCCACCTTCAGTAACGTGATCTACAGGCAGGAATAGCTGATTAGATTAATATACACTTTTGTGGAAGAGGCTTCAGGTAACCTTGCATTTTACATATTGACTTTATGCAAGAGTCCAGTGGGTGGAGCCATCAGTGTTTGACAGTCTTCCCTGTGACTGCATGCAGATGCAGCTGACAGTCGGTAAAACCACTCAATGAACTTTGTAAAGAAATTTCTATGCTTAAAAGGTTATACTGAATTTTTCCTATAAACCTGTGTATTCTACTCATTTTCTCTACAATGTAGTACAGATTGGACTACTTTAAAGGAAACCTGATCTTGCACTACTGTTAACTGCATAGAAAAATGATCTTGAATAGCTTTAGCCAGTGTTTGATGAGCAGCCCTGAAGTTATCCACTGCAAAAACTTAAAAATGGGCACGTGGCTGTAGAGAGAGTGCTTTATTCTACCCCCCTCCCCCCTACCGTTCGTCATCACCATTGATGCCCCACTTTGGTCTCTTCAGTGCGTATGCCACTGATTTTAAATATAAAAAATTGGTCTATGGATGATGTAATTACTAAGTCTAGATGCCAACATCTGGGTAAGCAATATGCTACCATTGTTTTAGGTGAGGGCTCATGGTATAGCTGGCCAATGATTGGGGGTCCCCCATTTAGCCGTATGGCCAGCTGCACCACTTATTCTTCCCATAAAGCAATATTTGTTAGTGGTCTCCTGCCCAAATGATGAAACCTTCACACATCCGACCTTCTGTATGGTGCCAGAGCCTGAAAAGGTGAACCCACTGGCATCATCAGCAGGAGAGGAAGGATGCAATGTTCCAGCAGGAACGGTCTGACAGGGGTTGGAACTTCATGCATTGTCACTGTATGCCAGGAGCAAGTTTTGGAAGAAACTTATTTTGGATATTGTTACTTGCGCACTAACGTTGTCTCTTTAACGTTGCAGGAGGTGCAGATCTCATCCCCACCACTGCTTTGGATTGATTTGCCAGGTAATGCAGTGTGATGTAGTGAGCGGTCATTCTAGCCATGAGATCTATGATGATCTTTGTTACCGCCCCAGTCTGATGTTAGGTGACTGACTGGTTACATACTGAGTTTCTTTCAAAAATAATGGTGACTTGTCAAGTATACAGCAGAATCTTAAACTTTTTCTGTTCTTGCAGAATTACTGCAGAGCAAGGATCCACATGGTACATGCTAAAAAAAAGGTAACTGCAGATTATAATTTCTATTACTAATCATTTAACATATTATACTCCCTAGGCAGAACAGCACGCTGTACATTTATATGCATGTTCCTAGGGGGCAGCACACCAGCTGACATGATGAATTTCTATTGGAATCTCGTTCGTCTGAATAGACCTGATGAGAATTATTGTTTCTGACAGCTTGAAGGTTAAAGGAAGCAAAAAAATGCCTTCAAATGCTTCTGTCAAACTTGTAATAACTCAATGACTCGTCCCTCTTGTAGTGTTCAAATGGTGACTACAGCAGTGGAGACCAGAATGACCTACTCGGGTAAGGAGCATTACATTTGTCTTCAAATAGACTTTTAAAGTTAAGAAGCTAAAGCTTTGGGTGTCTTGTATTTCATATGGTTTATGGGCTGCTACAAACTTCAATCTCTTCTGTCTGCTTTGATAAATTGGCCTGCTACCTAGAACACCAACTGGCTGGCCACAAGCCTTTTTTGGTCCCTTTTGCAAGCTGTCCATGTTTATAGAAAATCTGCCTTAGGGAATGGTATGAAGTTAAGCTTTTTGATAATGGCAGAACTCTTAAATCCATGGAAATCCTACTTAAAGTGTTTGAAGGTGCACTCTAAAGCAGATCTAGCCATGAAGCTGTAATCTAAAGGCAATTTGTTTTTCTGCGGTTTCATGAGGTTGGGTTGTCTCACCAGGCATGAATATCTAAATTTCCCCCACCACTGAGACCCAAGGGGTTCTCCAGGAATATAACATGGCCCAATCACTTAATGCAAACAGCAGCACTTCCTGGTCATGTGTTGGACAGGCTGCAATCTAAAATGCTGCTCCTGTGACCTGAGGCTCAACTGACAGAAGACCAGTATCATAAGTACACATCTGTGAGGTAGTGTGGCTGGAGACTTCATAAAACAGACTACAGACTTTCTCCAGCCCTAGTTGGCTGAGCATTTTTCTTCTCCAGCACATCACTGGTACTTGTGCTTATGGTACAGCTCCTGTTAGTTGCAACACTGGTCTCTGAGCAGGATGTCTCGTGCATATTTGACATCCCCATAATAGACAATGTCTTCTCTGAGACCACCCTTTTTAATGTGAGTACTTTACAACTAGCTTTCCTGTGTTTTATTTGTAAAAACTTCAAAAGGGGTCTCCAGTGATGAATCATCCACTATACCCTGAGCTGGCACTTGTGTTGGCAGTGACAAGGATCGTCGCTATCCTGATGAGATCCCCTCTTAATAAAGCTGTGACCTTCTTTTAATCTTTAACTCTCTAATGTAAGCTTTTTGTTATCCCTTTTTTTGCAGGCCATGGTGTCGGCTCTCCGGTAAGTGTCTATTGTATGTGTGAGTAATGTAATATCAGCTGTGATGATCTGTTATACCGCCCCAGACTGATGTCTGTGACTGAGAGGTACTTTCTGAGCTTCTGCATCGTGACATTGTTCCTATCACCGTTGTCTTGGTTCTGCATGAAATGTTCTGGCGTAACACTTGTTTGTTCTTCAGATTTCCAGATGCCAAATACGTAGTGACATGTCCATCGCTGCACAGAATAAGTCCATGGAGGACTCCCAACATCTTTCTCTGGATCCTCAAATGAACCTACTGAAGTTTGCTGGAAACTGTGCAGGATCTTGCAGTGTGGCCATATAATATATTATATATGCACTTGTTTCATTGTTGAATAATTGTAACTTCTAATAAAGATGAAGTTGTAACATGACTGCAATGTAGTTGTATTGGAGTTGGCAGCATCTAGAGTTCCTGGTCAAATGACTTGATAAGGGTATGTGCACAAGTTTAGTTTCGTGTGCAGAAATTTATACATCTCTTGGCAGGAAAACACAGCCTCAAACGTTGCTTCTTTGCCTGTGTTTTCAGTGCGTGAAAAGGTCACAATTGACATGCTGCAGATTATCTGCACATCTGTTACTCAACATGTGGATGACCTTTCCGGTTTCTCATTCACTTTGCTGGCCTCTCTGCATGGCAAAAAAAAACCACACCAAATTTGCATCTGTCAATCAAATGCTGCTAAAAGAATTGCACCACCCTGACACTACAAATAAGTCAAAGTCTTCATGAGACTACACCCTTTTCCCTCACCCATGATGGCACCTGAGTGGGATCCACCCCAATCGCTGGACAGGAAGCCCAGAGCACAAAATAAAAAATACAACTCCCACTGCCTCCTTCAATGTGATTTCCTGTCCTTTGGCTATAGGAACCTGGAGTAGCCATGAATTGTAAAACACCATAGCTTGTTCTGTAGCAACCTAGTAAGAATAGCAGAGTACATGGGCCCAGTTGGGTGCTGAAATGCTAACATCAGATAGGGGCAAGTAGTGTCAAACTCAAATACAAACTCCTGGTGAGATGACCAGCTGCTAATTTGGCCACAAGCAGCTCCCACAATGCCCCTCACCTGATGGTCTAGTGTTCCCTATATATTTAGAAGCTCTTTAAGGGGTGCACGAGTGCTGGGTTGTGCACACGTGCTGGGCTGTACAAAGTGACCTTGGAGATAAGTGGCAGTTATTTCAGAGGCAGTTAGTCAGGGCAGGAGTCAGGTAACCAACACTTTGACCACTTACTCTCTTTTAACTGTTTCTGTTAGCTCTCACTTTTTCCTCTATAGTCCTCCACTTTCTAGTAACCCCTCAAATCCCTACACCTAATAAGAAACACTTCATCTCTCCCTCCATCCTCCCCATTCATCTCGCCTCCTCCGAATTATTCCTCAACATTCAATCCTGGATCTCCAAACACAGCCACCTCATGCTCTCTTGCTCCCACCTTCTAACACTTTCTCTGCTCCTCCTCTCTGCTGGAGATATCTCTCCAAATCCTGGTCCTCCTCGCCATATCCCCAGTTACTTCTACCTCCTATCCACAACCTTCCACAAACTGTCGCAACCCTTCTAACCTCATACCCATCCAACTAATCCCCACTTCCTTAGTTGCTCTGACAGGAGCTCTATGGAACGCTCGCTCCGTCTGCAACAAACTTTCCTACATCCACAACCTTTTCATTACTAACAAACTTTCCTTCCTTGCCATTACCGAAACCTGGCTCACCCCCTCTGACACCGCCTCCCCAGCTGCACTTTCATATGGTGGATTCCACCCCCCCCCCCCCCCCAACTGCAAACATGGCGGAGGCGTAGGTTTTCTCCTGTCAGATACCTGCACTTTCACCCAAATATCACTGCCACCCTCTGTTACACTCCCCTCTTTTGAGGTGCACGCATCTTTTCCCTCTCTGACCTCCAACTGGCCATCATTTACCGACACCCCCCCCCAGGGCTAGCCACCACTTTCTTAGACTACTTCACCACCTGGCTGCTTCACTTCCTTTCCACTGACATCCCCACTATCATGATGGGTGACTTCAACATCCCCATTGCCACTTCCCACTCTGTCTCTAAGCTCCTATCCCTCACATCCTCCTTCGGCCTTGCTCAATGGTCTTCGGCAGCTACTCATAAAGATGGCCACACACTGGACCTCATCTCCACCTGCCTCTGTTCCCTATCTAACCTCTAACTCACCCCTCCCTTTCTCTGACCATAACCTCCTCACATTCTCTACCCTCTCCTCTCCAAATGAACAATCCCCACTCCACAAACTTGCACACGCTCACAGAAACATCAAACACCTTGACCTACACTCGCTCTCTGAATCCCTTCTCCCTCTTAAATTCCTTACACAATGCAGATGTTGCTGCCGCTTCATATAACACCACAATAGCTGCAGCTCTCAACTCTATCGCCCCTCTCACACATACCAAATCTCGCACAAACAGGCAACCCTGGCACACCAAACTTACTAAAGAACTGCGACAGGCCTCCAGGGTTGCGGAGAGGAGATGGAAAAGTCTCACTCCATCGAGCACTGCATCACATTCAAACAATCCCTCACTATCTTCAAGTCCGCGCTCACTATAGCAAAACAAACCTACTTCTCATCTCTCATATCCTCCCTGTCTCACAACCCTAAACAGCTATTTAACACTTTTTCAATTCTCTCCTTCGTCCCCCAGCACCTCCTCCCTCTTCTCTCATCTCAGCCGAAGACTTGGTGTCAATCAGACAAGGCTTTTGCCTAAAGCCTGCACAACCCCTCATATCTACTCAACCTAACTCCTCCAAACCCCACTTCTCCACCATTACAGAAGGTCAAGTCTCCTCCTTACTCTCCAAATCACACCTCACCACCTGTGAACTTGACCCGATCCCATCCCACCTCATCCCTAACCTTACCAGTCTTCATCCCAACCCTAACCCACCTCTTCAACCTGTCACTAACAACCGGTGTCTTCCCCCTCATGTTTCAAACATGCCGCAATCACACCCATCCTCAAAGCCCTCCCTTGACCCATCCTCTCTGACTAGCTACCGCCCCATATCACTTCTCCCCTTTGCCTCAAAACTACTTGAACAACATGTCCACCTTGAACTGTCCTCCCACCTCTCCCCCTGTTCCCTCTTCGACCACCTACAATCTGGTTTCTGACCGCATCACTCGACTGAAGCTGCCCTGACCAAAGTCACAAACGACCTACTAACTGCCAAATCCAAGCGACACTACTCCATCCTCCTCCTTCTGGACCTGTCATCTGCCTTCGACACAGTGGACCATTCCCTCTTACTACAGATTCTCTCATCTCTTGGCATCACGGACTTGGCCCTATCTTGGATCTCCTCATACTTAACAGACAGGTCATTCAGCGTCTCCCACTCACACACCACCTCCTCATCTCGCCCCCTATCTGTCGGTGTCCCCCCCAAGGTTCAGTTCTAGGACCTCTGCTTTTCTCCATCTACACCTTTTTGGCCTGGGACAGCTTATAGTCTCACGGCTTTCAGTATCACCTCTATGCTGATGACACACAGATCTACCTCTCTGGACCCGATATCTCCTCCCTAACCAATATCCCACAATGTCTGTCTGCCATCTCATCCTTCTCTGCCAGATTTCTAATACGCAACATGGATAAAACAGAGGTCATCATCTTTCCACCCTCTCATTCATATCCCCCATCTGACCTATCCATCAACGTCAATGGCTGTTCACTCTCCCCAGTCCCACAAGCTCACTTCCTTGGGGTAACCCTGGACTCTGATCTCACCTTCAAACCACATATCCAAGCCCTTTCCACTTCTTGCCGACTCCAACTCAAAAATATCTCCCGGATCCGTGCATTCCTCAGCAAAGACTGCAAACACACTAGTGCATGTCCTCATCTTCTGCCTCAACTACTGCAACCTCCTGCTCTGTGGCATCCCTTCCAACACTCTTGCGCCCATCCAATCTATCCTAAACTCTGATGCTCAACTAATCCACCTGTCCCCCCCGCTATTCCCCGGCCTCTCTCTGGCAATCTCTTCACTGGCTCACCATTGCCCAGAGAATCCAGTTCAAAACCCTAACCACGGCATACAAAGCCATCCACAACCTATCTCTTCCATACATCTGTGACCTAGTCTCCCGGTACTTACCTGCACGCAACCTCCGATCCTCACAAGATCTCCTTCTCTACTCCCCTCTTATCTCCTCTTCCCACAATCGCATACAAGATTTCTCCCGTGCGTCCTCCCCTACTCTGGAACTCTACCCCAACACATCAGACTCTCGCCTACCATGGAAGCCTTCAAAAGAAACCTGAAGACCTACCTCTTCTGACAAGCCTACAACTTGCAGTAACCACCGCTCCACCACATTACTGCACGACCTCCTGTATCCTCACCCATCCCTTGTAGACTGTGAGCCCTCGCGGGCAGGGTCCTCTCTCCTCCTGTACCAGTCGCTGACTGTGTGCACGCGTCTTCTTGTGCAAAGTGGCTTCGGAGAGAAGTGGCAGTTATTTCAGAGGCCATGACTAACATTCGTCTTCTTCTTCTCTTCCCACAGGTATATGCTCTGCATAATTCCCCTGCTCCTATGTATGCTGTCTGCTAATGCTCTGCTGACCCGTCTCTCTGGTATATGCTCTGCATAATTCCCCTGCTTCATCTGTCCCACTCCAATCAATATTCACATATGTTTCTTCTTTCCCCACTATATACCTTATCTGATTTTTAGAGGTGTTAAACTGCAGAGACTTGTGTCCTGGCTCTGTCTTTGATCACCCAGCCATCTCCTGTTCAAATGACCAGCTGTTAATTTATCCACAAGCCGTTCCCACAATGCCCTACACCTGATATAGTTTAATGTGGCCTATATATTTAGACTCTCTGTAAGGGGTGCACGCGTGCTGGGGTGTGCACGCGTCTTCTTGTGCAAAGTGGCTTCGGAGAGAAGTGGCAGTTATTTCAGAGGCAGTTAGTCAGGGCAGGAGTCATATAACCAACACTTTGACCACTTACTCTCTTTTAACTATGTTTCTGTTAGCTCTCACTTTTTCCTCTATAGTCCTCCACTTTCTAATAACCCCTCAAATCCCTACACCAAGTAAGAAACTCTTCATCTCTCCCTCTATTCTCCCCATTCATCTCACCTCCTCCTCCAAATTATTCCTCAGCATTCAATCCTGGATCTCCAAACACAGACAGCCACCTCATGCTCTCTCTTGCTCCCACCTGCTAACACTTTCTCTGCTCCTCCTCACTGCTGGAGATATCTCTCCAAATCCTGGTCCTCCTCGCCATATCCCCACAGTCACTTCTACCTCCTATCCACGACCTTCCTCAAACTGTCGCAACCCTTCTAACCTCATACCCATCCAACTAATACCCACCTCCTCAGCTATACTAACAGGAGCTCTATGGAACGCTCGCTCTGTCTGCAACAAACTTTCCTTCATCCACGATCTTTTCATTACAAACAAACTCTCCTTCCTCGCCATCACTGAAACCTGGCTCACCCCCTCTGACACAGCCTCCCCAGCTGCCCTTTCATATGGCGGATTCCACCTTTCCCACACCCCCCGCCCCAATGGCAAACATGGTGGAGGCGTAGGTTTCCTCCTATCGGAACTCTGCGCTTTCACCAAAATCCCACTGCCACCCTCCGTTACACTCCCCTCTTTTGAGGTGCACTGTGTGCGCATCTATTCCCCCTCCAACCTCCAACTGGCCGTCGTTTACCGACCCCCAGGGCAAGCCACCACCTTCTTAGACCATTTCACTACCTGGCTGCTTCACTTCCTTTCCACTGACATCCCCACTATCATAATGGGTGACTTCAACATCCCCATTGACACTCCCCACTCGTCTGTCTCTAAGCTCCTATCCCTCACCTCCTCCTTTGGACTCACTCAATGGTCTTCCACACCCACCCACAAAGATGGCCACACACTGGACCTCATCTTCACCCGCCTCTGTTCCCTATCTAACCTCTCTAACTCACCACTCCCTCTCTCTGACCATAACCTCCTCACATTCTCTACCCTCTCCTCTCCGGGTGCACAATCCCCACTCCACAAACTCACACACCCTCGCAGAAATCTCAAACACCTTGACCTACACTCTCTCTCTGAATCCCTCCTTCCTCTCACAGACATAAATTCCTTGCACGATGCAGACGTTGCTGCTGCTTCATATAACACCACAATAGCTTCAGCTCTAGACTCGATCGCCCCTCTCACACACACCACACCTCGCACATTCAACAGGCAACCCTGGCACACTAAACTTACCAAAGAACTGCGCCGGGCCTCCAGGGTTGCGGAGCGGAGATGGAAAAGGTCTCACTCCATCGAGCACTTCATCGCATTCAAGCAATCCCTCACTAATTTCAAGTCCGCACTCACTACAGCAAAACAAACCTACTTCTCATCTCTCATATCCTCCCTATCTCACAACCCTAAACAGCTATTTAACACTTTCAACTCTCTCCTTCGTCCCCCAGCACCTCCTCCCTCTTCTCTCATCTCAGCCGACGACTTTGCCTCATTCTTCAAACAGAAGATTGACACCATCAGACAAAACTTTGGCCTAAAGTCCACACAACCCCTCCTCATATCTACTCAACCATCCTCCTCCAAACCCCACTTCTCCACCATTACAGAAGGTCAAGTCTCCTCTTTACTCTCCAAATCACACCTCACCACCTGCGAACTTGACCCAATCCCATCCCACCTCATCACTAACCTCACCTCAGTCTTCATCCCAACCCTAACCCACCTCTTCAATCTATCACTAACAACCGGAGTCTTCCCCTCATGTTTCAAACATGCCGCAATCACACCCATCCTCAAAAAGCCCTCCCTTGACCCTTCCTCTCTGACCAGCTACCGCCCCATATCACTTCTCCCCTTTGCCTCAAAACTTCTAGAACAACATGTCCACCTTGAACTGTCCTCCCACCTCTCCTCCTGCTCCCTCTTCGACCGTCTACAATCTGGCTTCCGACCGCATCACTCGACTGAAACTGCCCTGACCAAAGTCACAAACGACCTACTAAATGCCAAATCCGAGCGACACTACTCCATCCTCCTCCTTCTGGACCTGTCCTCTGCCTTTGACACAGTGGACCATTCCCTCTTACTCCAGATTCTCTCATCTCTTGGCATCACGGACTTGGCTCTATCTTGGATCTCCTCATACTTAACAGACAGGACATTCAGCGTCTCCCACTCACGCACCACCTCCTCATCTCGCCCCCTATCTGTCGGTGTCCCCCAAGGTTCAGTTCTAGGACCCCTGCTCTTCTCCATCTACACCTTCGGCCTGGGACAGCTCATAGAGTCTCACGGCTTTCAGTATCACCTCTATGCTGACGACACACAGATCTACCTCTCTGGACCCGATATCTCCTCCCTACTAACCAGAATCCCACAATGTCTGTCCGCCATCTCATCCTTCTTCTCCGACAGGTTTCTAAAACTCAACATGGATAAAACAGAGTTCATCATCTTTCCACCCTCTCATTCACATCCCCCATCCGACCTATCCATCAACGTCAATGGCTGTTCACTCTCCCCAGTCCCACAAGCTCGCTGCCTTGGGGTAACCCTGGACTCTGATCTCTCCTTCAAGCCACATATTCAAGCCCTTTCCACCTCCTGCCGACTCCAACTCAAAAACATCTCCCGGATCCGTGCATTCCTCAGCAAAGACTCTGCAAAAACACTAGTGCATGCCCTCATCATATCCCGCCTCGACTACTGCAACCTCCTGCTCCGTGGCATCCCTTCCAACACTCTTGCACCTCTCCAATCTATCCTAAACTCTGCTGCTCGACTAATCCACCTGTCCCCCCGCTATTCCCCGGCCTCTCCTCTCTGTCAATCCCTTCACTGGCTCCCTATTGCCCAGAGAATTCAGTTCAAAACTCTAACCATGGCATACAAAGCCATCCACAACCTGTCTCCCCCATACATCTGTGACCTAGTCTCCCGGTACTTACCTGCACGCAACCTCCGATCCTCACAAGATCTCCTGCTCTACTCCCCTCTTATCTCCTCCTCCCACACTCGTATACAAGATTTCTCCCGTGCTTCCCCCCTACTCTGGAACTCTCTACCCCAACATATCAGACTCTCGCCGACCGTGGAAACCTTCAAAAGGAACCTGAAGACCCACCTCTTCCGACAAGCCTACAACCTGCAGTAAACACCACTGCACGACCAGCTCTACCCTCACCTACTGTATCCTCACCCATCCCTCGTAGACTGTGAGCCCTCGCGGGCAGGGTCCTCGCTCCTCCTGTACCAGTCGCTGACTCGTTTTGTTAAGATTATGTAAATGCTTTTGTTATGTATATCCCTATCACATGTAAAGCGCCATGGAATACATGGCGCTATAATAATAAATAATAATAATAATTATGTAAATGTTTTTGCTATGTATATCCCGATCACATGTAAAGCGCCATGGAATAAATGGCGCTATAATAAATAATACAGAGGGCCAAAATTAAAAGCTTGAACAGAGTCTCTATCAACTTTGCAATTTATTTAAAAAAAAAAAAGTTGTATACTTTTCAAATATTACATGCTTTCATATAGAAACCAACCTAAGGGGTTTGTCCCATGAGTACTGCTGAGCGGAGGCCAGACTGACTGCTAACTCATTCCAGTGAGTGGCTCACTCAGGGGTTTCAAACGAATCATCACTCAGATTTAGATGGAAACCTCAATGTAAGTGCAGTGTAGAACGCTGGATAAATGTGATCCCAAATGTTTTGTAAAATGTCCCCACTCTGGTCCATCTGTAGTGAGGAGAGCCTGCTTAATTTACAGGTTACAGCACGAGCTGGGCAGTGTATTGGTATTAAAACTTATTGGTCACTACAACCAGGGCTGTGGAGTCTGTCGGTGTCCATTTTGGTGGAGTTTAGAAGATGGACTGCAACTCCAAAAATAACTGGATGCAGTTTGGGGAATATTTTTTTCATAATTTGGGAACATTATGAAATGTCCTATTCCTGATCTAAGGGTCTAGACTTTCAGCTGGGATGAATCTGCTACAGAAAATTTATCACTTAAACATGAGCCGTGTATGAGGGGGTCAGAGGTTTGGCTTACTGACTCCACAGCCCTGACTACAACGACAGTTTGCAATTTTCACTCTGTATCATCCACTGCTGCTTGCTTCTGGAAAAGGCCCATTGAGCCAAAAAAACTCACTACACCTGTAGATAAATTCCAAAATGTGGTCACTTAAGGGGGGATTCTGCTCTCCTAGCATTTAGGAGCTGTGTATATGGAGTCCATATACTATTCTAGCAAAATCTGCACTCCAGGAGGCAAATGGCACTCTGTCCCTCCCAAATCTCACAGTATGGCTAAGCATTACAGAACAGCCACATATTGGGGTGGGGGATTTCTAGCTGATGCGGCGGGCCCTGACATCCGCTGATGTCACGTCAAGTTCTGGCTGCAGCCGGGGGTGACCTAGTGACACTACCCGCTGATTGATGGGCTGTGGGCAGGGTTTCACCGCACATCACAGCCCAGCATCCACCATGTGCTTTTCCTCTCATTCATTGGGAGTGGGGTGCAGTGGATGCTGGGTTGTAATGCACAGGGAAGGGGGGAACCACACCCACAGCCCATCAATCAGCGGGGAGCGTGTCACTAGGTCACCCCCGGCTGCAGCCAGAACTTGATGTGACATCAGCAGTCAGAGCTGGCTGCAGACAGGGGTCACATTTTGCCTGTGAAGCACAACACAGGGTATTTCTAAACAAACATTTCCATCATTTAAATACGTTGGGGCATCTATAGTAGTGGACAACCCCCTCTTAAGAGGTGTAATTTGTAAAATGGTGGTTCTGGCAATTCAGGGGCTCTACCAATGTGACATGGCACCCTCAAACCAGTCAAGCAAAATCTGAACTCCAATATGGCGCGTCTCCTGAGCTCTGTACTGTAACTCAAAAGTAGTTTTTGACCACATATGAGGTAACTGCGTACTCAGGAGAAATTGCACAACAAATTTTGGGGTCCATTTTCTCCTGCTATCCTTGTGAAAATGGAGAAATGTGGTGCTAAAACAACAATTTTATGGGAAAACTATATATTTTCATTTTCGCAGCTCAACATTGTAAAATTCTGTGAAGCACCTGTGTGTTGAGCACCTTGACCCCATGTCTAAATTCCTTGAGGAATCTAGTTTCCAAACTGGGGTCACTCGTGAGGATTTTACACTGTTTAAACACATCAGGGGCTCTCCAAACATGACATGCAACCGCAGACCACTCCATCTGCATTCCAAAACCTCACTGCTTCCTGAGCCCCGCTGTGCGCCCAAACGGTAGTTTTCCCCTACATAGGGGGTATCTGTGTACTCGGGAGGAATTGCACAACAAATTTTGGGGTATATTTTCTCCTGTTACCCTTAAGAAAACGAAAAAAATTGAGGCTTAACATTTGTGGTAAGTTGATTTTTATTCTTCTGGCTCTACGTTATAAACTTCTGTGAAGCACCTTCTGGGTTCAAGATGCCCACCAAACCTCTGTATACATTCCCTGAGGGGTCTAGTTTCCAAAATGTCACTTGTGGGGAGTTTCCACTGTTTAGGCACATCGAGGGCTCTGTAAACGCAACATGGCTGCTGCTAATTTTTCCAGCAAATTTTGCATTCAGAAAGTTCAATGGTGCTCCTTCCCTTTCGAGCCCTGCCGTGCGCTCAAACTGTTTTTTTCCCCAGACTTTGGAATCCAAAAAATTGGGGCTAAACATTTGCTGGGAAAAAGTTAATGTTTTTTTTTTTTTTTCTTCCATTCCATTAATACGCAAAAGTGACACCATTCTAAAACTGCATCCTAAGATGCTCAACACCACATTCAAGAAGTTTATTAACACTTCAGATGCATCACAGGAATTAAAACAACATGGACAGAAAAAAATACAAATGTTACCTTCACCCACAAAAATGTTCCTTTAGTCCCACATTTCTCATGTTCGCAAGTATAACAGGAGAAAATGGACCATATAATGTTGCCCACTTTTTCCTGAGTACAAGGATACCCCATATTTTCTCAAACTCTTGTATGGGTGAAGGGAAGGAGTGCTATTTGATTTTTTTTTTTTTTTTGGAGTGCAAAATTGTCTGGAATAGATTGGATGCCATGTTGCGCTTGTAGAACCGCCAAGGTTCCAGAACAGAAACCCCCACTAGTGACCCCATTTTGGAAACTACACCTCTTTAAGAATTCCCCCAGACAGGAAGGGGACTTTAACTCCATATCGCCACCTGTTGGAAGCAGCAATCGTACAAGAGGTGTAATGAACATGTTAAACCCACAGGTATTTCACTGAATTGTATAAAATTGGGCTGTGAAAATTAAGTTATTTTTTTTCCACTAAAATGTTTTAGCCCCAAGTTTTTAATTTTCAAAAGGGATAATGGGAGAAAATGGACCACAATTTGTTACACAATGTCTCCTGAGTACCGCAATACGTCATGTTAAAAACTACTTTTTAGGCACAGTGCAAAACTCAGAAGGGGAAGGGGCGCCATATCGGAGTGCACATTTGCCTGGAATGGTTTGAGGGTTCCATGACCCACTGGAAGATCCCCCATAGGTGACACCATTTTACAAACTACACCAGGGGTCAGTGATCATATTAACACCACCTGCGTTATAAAGTTTTAGCCCCTGAGTTTACATTTTTACAAGGGGAAATAGGTAAAAAAATTACGGTATAATTTAGATTTTTTTGGGGGGAGGCAGAGTGAACAAAAAACAGCAACTCAGTTTGTTTGGGTTATTTTTATGCTGTTCACCATTTGGTAAAAGTGATAAGGAAGCTTTATTCTTCGGTTCAGTACGATTATAACGATACCACATTTTATATAATTTTGGACTCGCCGGTATGGGGCTGATAAACCATCAATTGCCCCAATCTACTCTCCTGCTATGGAGTGGTAAGATGAACTTGATGGTGCCAAGTCGGGCGGCACTATACCAGTCTGCCCCTCTAATGAAGGTGTGAGCTGGACTCACTGGTACGGGGCTGATAAACCATCAATATCCCGGTCTATCCTCCTAATTGGAGTTGCACGACAGACATGGTTATACCAGATCTGGTGAAAATATTTCAAGACCAGCGTATCCTCCTGGTTGAAGTTAGAAAATGCACTCATTGGAAATCAAGTCTGTGGAGCAATTATGCCCAATAAGTATTTCTGGATTGAAGTCATAAAGCTGGTAGATTGAACTAAGTGGCGATTTGGGTAAATATCCAGTCAATGTGCTTTTGAAGTGATAAAACTGCACCTGGGCAATAAACCTATAAGGGGAGGAATCGATGAGTTAAAATGTCCCCTTACCTGTCAGACTTCTGTGGCAAAGGAGGAACATCTTCACTAGTCAAGATGAATGCCTTCACACTGAGGTAAAATCGTTCTGATTATTACTCAAAAACAGATGATATGTCCATAAGATACATAGTTGAGGATGAGATTCTAACACCTTGGTTTAAAACCATTTTTATTATTATAGCACCATTTATTCCATGGCACTTTACATTTGAAAAGGGATATACATAATAAAAAAACAAGTACAATAATCATGAACAATACAAGTCACCGACTGGGAAGAGAGAAGAGAGGACCCTCTCCGTGAGGGCTCAAGGTCTACAAGGGATGGGTGGGGATATCTGAGCTTTGACCAATACCATATGAGGTCCATATCTCTTGCTGACTGAGTCGCTTCCTCCTAGGGGAAAAAAAAGTGGTACATCAGAGGTGATGGTTATCACTTGGTTTTCTTAGTCTCTTTGGTAGAAAACTAATCTTTTTTGCCTGTTCTAGTTGTATCATCTCTTAGTACTTGGCTAGGATGCGATAACCAGAAATTCTCTAAGATGGAAATCCCAAACTACAGTTGTTTGGCTTAAATAAATTTCTTAGGAGGACTTAACGTTACATCCTAAGGGACACACAAAAAAAAAGACTGTTAAAGTCTGATTCTTATAAAGTACTAAATATTTCTCCTGGTTTCTTTGGCATTCTGGGATGCTCAATCTACACGTGATAGTATAGAGGTGGGTAGATATTTTGAACCACTAGGTGATCATTGACATTAGAAGAGTTACTTAAGGTGCAGTTATTGGCCTTAGGGTGGGGCCTTACTTCAATGGAAAATGTCAACAATATTGGGTTTGATGCTATGTAATATTTTAAGCAGGTGCAGCTGCTGGACCCATCGTCCACTAGGAACCATAGTCAAGTCCTTGCTAAGGTTACCAGGTTCTTTGAATCACTTGACTTCTGCTTCCATTAAAACATGCTAAGTCTTAGTACCAGTTCCTATATAATTCAGTTGTTGGTTAGGTGATTTAACAAGTACAGAATATTTAATTAAATCTGAGGAAAATAACCAACCATACATATAAGTGAAGTCTATAAATATTTTTTCCTCTCTGAGAGAGGCTATAAGTTGTTGTAACAAGTAAAAGAATTTATATTTTACTCTTGTTGGTTTTTTGTTGGAGCTCCAAATGGATAGTGACATTATCTTGATTGAATGATACCTAAAACTTTCACAATCTTCCTTCCTGAAGCACTATCCTAGGATATTCTTGGGATCTTTCTTCAGGTGTAAGATCTTACAGGGGTGCTCCCTCCCTATCTGAGAATTCCTCGGTCATAGTCTCTCACGTTCTGTCATGGGTGAGCGGAAAAATGATACTTACCGGTAAGTTGATTTTCCTGAAACTCAGGACAACACCCCTATTTATTCCCTCCCTGTTGCTTATGGTTGGTGGTGGTTCTCAATCTTCTCTTCACACAATGAAGGATGGGCTTGAGTGAATATATAAATAATACCAAGAATAATGATTATAACTTGGTTGACTCCTACTTGACTCCTTGGAAACCACATTTAAGGAGGAAGTGAGTGTTTCCTTTTTATTTTGTGCTCTTGGCTTCCTGTCTAGTGATCGGGGCGGATCCCACTCTCTCAGGTGCTGTCATGGGTTTCAAGAAAATCAAATTACTGGTAATTGATTATCATTTTCAAAGTCAAATGGGCAGGATCTCTAGAAATGATGAGGGACACAATGTTCTTAATTCCCCCTTCTTCTAGGTATTATGTCCAGCTAAAACATCTGTTGAACTAAAGGAGGTCGAACTCTATGAAAAGGCAGATAAAAACGAACACAACTGTAAATCTCCATGGACCCAGAACAGTGAAGCTGCAGGTGGAAAAATAAGCCAAGAACCACCTTAAAATATTGTAGAACAGGTGGGTAATTGTCCCAATGGACCATTTGTGACTCTTGTGGTGGGCCGAGCCAACATGCTGAACTAAAAGAACCTGTCACCAGGTCAAGTGGCTTTTATTATTCCCTTATTTTTATAATACTTATTTTGATAAGCTTAATACTGTTAAACCCAATGAAAAATCCTTGAATAAGAAAAGTGTTTTTTATTTAACACAGGCCTTTATACACCCCCCTTATAAATCATAAGGGCACTAAATAAAAATGCCCATATAAAAAAAAATAGTGGGATACTCAAAAGCAACAAGAATAAAATGGCAAAAATTGGCAATTTTTCACCTAAATTTTCTTAATTCTGATCAATATTAAATCTTCCTTCTCTAGCGCAATGCAGTGACGTCAGTGAGCAGACTGCGACGGCCTGAAGTCACCTGCTGCCCCTGACGTCTGGTAGGCTGGTGAGGTGCAGTGGTCTTGCAGCTGAGAGAGTCTGTAGTTATCAGCTCCAAAAGTTTTTCAACAGGCTGTGCATCTGAAGTGCGTCCATCTGGAAACATGGCGTTGACACCAGCATATACAGTATAGTCACATTCCTGCATCTGCCATCATTGCACCCCCAGATCAGGGGCCCTTATGGGAATTCCCTGGTGGCCAGCCCAAGCCTGCCAATATTCTGATGAGGCTTTTTCTTTCACTGTCAAGCTTGATGCAGATTCTGTTCGTATCATAGATGTTACGTCGTCACATTTAAAAAGAACTTGCAGTATAAACAGCAGCATGGTTTTCCCTTTGCAATCAATAGGAAGCTCAATCAAAATATTTAAAAAAGATTTTGACGTGGATCTTAGAGAAGGATCTGCTCCACAAACGTAAAAAAAAAAAAAAAAAAAAAAAAATCTACCTTGGAACTTATAGAAAATAGCAAAAGGCAATGGTACTCACCAGCCAAGGTTTCAAGAAAAAATGCACACCAGGACACGGCCGGCCCCCTTTTGTTAGAAGGAGGTAACACAGGTGCAGAATGCTAATGAACAATCGCCCTCACTCACTCTCACTGGAGGGGCGACTACCCAGCATTAAAACTGCACACAGATGAAACTTGCAGTAGGGTGCAATTCACACACTCGCGGCACTGTGCCTAGCCAGCATCCTATTACACGCCCCTACTATTCGACTAGGCGGGATGCCCGGCACCCTATCCGTGCATCGCAGAGTTGTGAAGCCCCCACTCACAAGGTCACCATTACTGGGCCTGGCCGTGCCCTGGCAGATAAAAAAAGTGCAAAAAATATCATATGAGGTATTAGTTGATATTTTGGCCAAAATACGTAAGCTCGCAACCCATCGTCAAGGGTCCTCACGGTTTTGCGAGTCCCTACTCTAATATTAAAAACAGACAGCATAGCCAGAACAATAGACAGAATTTTTAGAAAATAGCAAAAGGCAATGGTACTCACCAGCCAAGGTTTCAAGAAAAAATGCACACCAGGACACGGCCGGCCCCCTTTTGTTAGAAGGAGGTAACACAGGTGCAGAATGCTAATGAACAATCGCCCTCACTCACTCTCACTGGAGGGGCGACTACCCAGCATTAAAACTGCACACAGATGAAACTTGCAGTAGGGTGCAATTCACACACTCGCGGCACTGTGCCTAGCCAGCATCCTATTACACGCCCCTACTATTCGACTAGGCGGGATGCCCGGCACCCTATCCGTGAATCGCAGAGTTGTGAAGCCCCCACTCACAAGGTCACCATTACTGGGCCTGGCCGTGCCCTGGCAGATAAAAAAAGTGCAAAAAATATCATATGAGGTATTAGTTGATATTTTGGCCAAAATACGTAAGCTCGCAACCCATCGTCAAGGGTCCTCACGGTTTTGCGAGTCCCTACTCTAATATTAAAAACAGACAGCATAGCCAGAACAATAGACAGAATTTTTAGAAAATAGCAAAAGGCAATGGTACTCACCAGCCAAGGTTTCAAGAAAAAATGCACACCAGGACACGGCCGGCCCCCTTTTGTTAGAAGGAGGTAACACAGGTGCAGAATGCTAATGAACAATCGCCCTCACTCACTCTCACTGGAGGGGCGACTACCCAGCATTAAAACTGCACACAGATGAAACTTGCAGTAGGGTGCAATTCACACACTCGCGGCACTGTGCCTAGCCAGCATCCTATTACACGCCCCTACTATTCGACTAGGCGGGATGCCCGGCACCCTATCCGTGCATCGCAGAGTTGTGAAGCCCCCACTCACAAGGTCACCATTACTGGGCCTGGCCGTGCCCTGGCAGATAAAAAAAGTGCAAAAAATATCATATGAGGTATTAGTTGATATTTTGGCCAAAATACGTAAGCTCGCAACCCATCGTCAAGGGTCCTCACGGTTTTGCGAGTCCCTACTCTAATATTAAAAACAGACAGCATAGCCAGAACAATAGACAGAATTTTTAGAAAATAGCAAAAGGCAATGGTACTCACCAGCCAAGGTTTCAAGAAAAAATGCACACCAGGACACGGCCGGCCCCCTTTTGTTAGAAGGAGGTAACACAGGTGCAGAATGCTAATGAACAATCGCCCTCACTCACTCTCACTGGAGGGGCGACTACCCAGCATTAAAACTGCACACAGATGAAACTTGCAGTAGGGTGCAATTCACACACTCGCGGCACTGTGCCTAGCCAGCATCCTATTACACGCCCCTACTATTCGACTAGGCGGGATGCCCGGCACCCTATCCGTGCATCGCAGAGTTGTGAAGCCCCCACTCACAAGGTCACCATTACTGGGCCTGGCCGTGCCCTGGCAGATAAAAAAAGTGCAAAAAATATCATATGAGGTATTAGTTGATATTTTGGCCAAAATACGTAAGCTCGCAACCCATCGTCAAGGGTCCTCACGGTTTTGCGAGTCCCTACTCTAATATTAAAAACAGACAGCATAGCCAGAACAATAGACAGAATTTTTAGAAAATAGCAAAAGGCAATGGTACTCACCAGCCAAGGTTTCAAGAAAAAATGCACACCAGGACACGGCCGGCCCCCTTTTGTTAGAAGGAGGTAACACAGGTGCAGAATGCTAATGAACAATCGCCCTCACTCACTCTCACTGGAGGGGCGACTACCCAGCATTAAAACTGCACACAGATGAAACTTGCAGTAGGGTGCAATTCACACACTCGCGGCACTGTGCCTAGCCAGCATCCTATTACACGCCCCTACTATTCGACTAGGCGGGATGCCCGGCACCCTATCCGTGCATCGCAGAGTTGTGAAGCCCCCACTCACAAGGTCACCATTACTGGGCCTGGCCGTGCCCTGGCAGATAAAAAAAGTGCAAAAAATATCATATGAGGTATTAGTTGATATTTTGGCCAAAATACGTAAGCTCGCAACCCATCGTCAAGGGTCCTCACGGTTTTGCGAGTCCCTACTCTAATATTAAAAACAGACAGCATAGCCAGAACAATAGACAGAATTTTTAGAAAATAGCAAAAGGCAATGGTACTCACCAGCCAAGGTTTCAAGAAAAAATGCACACCAGGACACGGCCGGCCCCCTTTTGTTAGAAGGAGGTAACACAGGTGCAGAATGCTAATGAACAATCGCCCTCACTCACTCTCACTGGAGGGGCGACTACCCAGCATTAAAACTGCACACAGATGAAACTTGCAGTAGGGTGCAATTCACACACTCGCGGCACTGTGCCTAGCCAGCATCCTATTACACGCCCCTACTATTCGACTAGGCGGGATGCCCGGCACCCTATCCGTGCATCGCAGAGTTGTGAAGCCCCCACTCACAAGGTCACCATTACTGGGCCTGGCCGTGCCCTGGCAGATAAAAAAAGTGCAAAAAATATCATATGAGGTATTAGTTGATATTTTGGCCAAAATACGTAAGCTCGCAACCCATCGTCAAGGGTCCTCACGGTTTTGCGAGTCCCTACTCTAATATTAAAAACAGACAGCATAGCCAGAACAATAGACAGAATTTTTAGAAAATAGCAAAAGGCAATGGTACTCACCAGCCAAGGTTTCAAGAAAAAATGCACACCAGGACACGGCCGGCCCCCTTTTGTTAGAAGGAGGTAACACAGGTGCAGAATGCTAATGAACAATCGCCCTCACTCACTCTCACTGGAGGGGCGACTACCCAGCATTAAAACTGCACACAGATGAAACTTGCAGTAGGGTGCAATTCACACACTCGCGGCACTGTGCCTAGCCAGCATCCTATTACACGCCCCTACTATTCGACTAGGCGGGATGCCCGGCACCCTATCCGTGCATCGCAGAGTTGTGAAGCCCCCACTCACAAGGTCACCATTACTGGGCCTGGCCGTGCCCTGGCAGATAAAAAAAGTGCAAAAAATATCATATGAGGTATTAGTTGATATTTTGGCCAAAATATCAACTAATACCTCATATGATATTTTTTGCACTTTTTTTATCTGCCAGGGCACGGCCAGGCCCAGTAATGGTGACCTTGTGAGTGGGGGCTTCACAACTCTGCGATGCACGGATAGGGTGCCGGGCATCCCGCCTAGTCGAATAGTAGGGGCGTGTAATAGGATGCTGGCTAGGCACAGTGCCGCGAGTGTGTGAATTGCACCCTACTGCAAGTTTCATCTGTGTGCAGTTTTAATGCTGGGTAGTCGCCCCTCCAGTGAGAGTGAGTGAGGGCGATTGTTCATTAGCATTCTGCACCTGTGTTACCTCCTTCTAACAAAAGGGGGCCGGCCGTGTCCTGGTGTGCATTTTTTCTTGAAACCTTGGCTGGTGAGTACCATTGCCTTTTGCTATTTTCTAAAAATTCTGTCTATTGTTCTGGCTATGCTGTCTGTTTTTAATATTAGAGTAGGGACTCGCAAAACCGTGAGGACCCTTGACGATGGGTTGCGAGCTTACGTATTTTGGCCAAAATATCAACTAATACCTCATATGATATTTTTTGCACTTTTTTTATCTGCCAGGGCACGGCCAGGCCCAGTAATGGTGACCTTGTGAGTGGGGGCTTCACAACTCTGCGATGCACGGATAGGGTGCCGGGCATCCCGCCTAGTCGAATAGTAGGGGCGTGTAATAGGATGCTGGCTAGG
The DNA here is from genome assembly GCF_046119375.1 of Phyllobates terribilis. NCBI lineage: Eukaryota > Metazoa > Chordata > Amphibia > Anura > Dendrobatidae > Phyllobates > Phyllobates terribilis. The sequence goes on from NW_027362773.1 coordinate 115,159,917, forward strand.
CACAGTGCCGCGAGTGTGTGAATTGCACCCTACTGCAAGTTTCATCTGTGTGCAGTTTTAATGCTGGGTAGTCGCCCCTCCAGTGAGAGTGAGTGAGGGCGATTGTTCATTAGCATTCTGCACCTGTGTTACCTCCTTCTAACAAAAGGGGGCCGGCCGTGTCCTGGTGTGCATTTTTTCTTGAAACCTTGGCTGGTGAGTACCATTGCCTTTTGCTATTTTCTAAAAATTCTGTCTATTGTTCTGGCTATGCTGTCTGTTTTTAATATTAGAGTAGAGACTCGCAAAACCGTGAGGACCCTTGACGATGGGTTGCGAGCTTACGTATTTTGGCCAAAATATCAACTAATACCTCATATGATATTTTTTGCACTTTTTTTATCTGCCAGGGCACGGCCAGGCCCAGTAATGGTGACCTTGTGAGTGGGGGCTTCACAACTCTGCGATGCACGGATAGGGTGCCGGGCATCCCGCCTAGTCGAATAGTAGGGGCGTGTAATAGGATGCTGGCTAGGCACAGTGCCGCGAGTGTGTGAATTGCACCCTACTGCAAGTTTCATCTGTGTGCAGTTTTAATGCTGGGTAGTCGCCCCTCCAGTGAGAGTGAGTGAGGGCGATTGTTCATTAGCATTCTGCACCTGTGTTACCTCCTTCTAACAAAAGGGGGCCGGCCGTGTCCTGGTGTGCATTTTTTCTTGAAACCTTGGCTGGTGAGTACCATTGCCTTTTGCTATTTTCTAAAAATTCTGTCTATTGTTCTGGCTATGCTGTCTGTTTTTAATATTAGAGTAGGGACTCGCAAAACCGTGAGGACCCTTGACGATGGGTTGCGAGCTTACGTATTTTGGCCAAAATATCAACTAATACCTCATATGATATTTTTTGCACTTTTTTTATCTGCCAGGGCACGGCCAGGCCCAGTAATGGTGACCTTGTGAGTGGGGGCTTCACAACTCTGCGATGCACGGATAGGGTGCCGGGCATCCCGCCTAGTCGAATAGTAGGGGCGTGTAATAGGATGCTGGCTAGGCACAGTGCCGCGAGTGTGTGAATTGCACCCTACTGCAAGTTTCATCTGTGTGCAGTTTTAATGCTGGGTAGTCGCCCCTCCAGTGAGAGTGAGTGAGGGCGATTGTTCATTAGCATTCTGCACCTGTGTTACCTCCTTCTAACAAAAGGGGGCCGGCCGTGTCCTGGTGTGCATTTTTTCTTGAAACCTTGGCTGGTGAGTACCATTGCCTTTTGCTATTTTCTAAAAATTCTGTCTATTGTTCTGGCTATGCTGTCTGTTTTTAATATTAGAGTAGGGACTCGCAAAACCGTGAGGACCCTTGACGATGGGTTGCGAGCTTACGTATTTTGGCCAAAATATCAACTAATACCTCATATGATATTTTTTGCACTTTTTTTATCTGCCAGGGCACGGCCAGGCCCAGTAATGGTGACCTTGTGAGTGGGGGCTTCACAACTCTGCGATGCACGGATAGGGTGCCGGGCATCCCGCCTAGTCGAATAGTAGGGGCGTGTAATAGGATGCTGGCTAGGCACAGTGCCGCGAGTGTGTGAATTGCACCCTACTGCAAGTTTCATCTGTGTGCAGTTTTAATGCTGGGTAGTCGCCCCTCCAGTGAGAGTGAGTGAGGGCGATTGTTCATTAGCATTCTGCACCTGTGTTACCTCCTTCTAACAAAAGGGGGCCGGCCGTGTCCTGGTGTGCATTTATTCTTGAAACCTTGGCTGGTGAGTACCATTGCCTTTTGCTATTTTCTAAAAATTCTGTCTATTGTTCTGGCTATGCTGTCTGTTTTTTTTACCTTGGAACTTACCCTGAAAATTCACTGCCAGGAATATTATAAAATATTAATATCAGGGAAATGTTCGTCCATATCTGCCTGAGATAGATGTTCACCCCCCTCCCTTATTCCCCTTCTGCTCAGCTCAAAAGCCCCAATTAGTCCACGCCTGGTAAATAGTTTATGCAAACAAGGCCAGGCAAGGAGTGTTATAACTTTGTTAAGAAGCAAGCATCTTGTCCCTGAAAGACGCAGGAGGTAATTAAAATGCAGGCTTGCACTAATTTGCATGTAACTGTTGAAGCTGCTTCCCGAGCTTCAAAGGGGAATTTGCAGACATGATGACTCCGATATGAATTATGAGATATTATGAGTTCCATAGGTCCGACAGTGACGGGATCCATATGTGTAGTGGCCAAATCAGCCCAGGAATGTATAGGTAGTTTTCAAGGGCTGTAACCAAAATCAGGGAGCTGTAGCGCAAAAACACCAGAATGGCAGACTGCAGTTATGTGATGTGTGATATCCAAATAAAGATAAAATCATAAGGGAAAAAATGGCGTAGTTTGCGAGCTTCTGCGATCAACGAGCGATGAGTTATCGCAGAAGTTAGCATTTCTAATAAAAATGTACAGGCTGGAGACCGGCCCACATGATGTCACAACCAGGGACGTGTGGCCAGATCTCCCTTTAGGTATAAGAGAACCCATGGAGAAGACAAGAGCACTCATTGCCAGGGGGGAATAATAATTATAAGCAACGGGTCCTGTTCAATAACAGCATATTCCAACCGGAGAGCCCCTCCTCCACCTATATTGAATCGTCTCCACGATCGTGTAGTGTAAGTTGTCTTCTTTTTACCCTGTTTATTTTATGTAATTGCCTATGTATTTTAATGTCCCCTTTGTAACATCCTTATGTATATATTTTTCCTAAACACTGCCTCCCTTTTGGATTAAATATAAAATTTAATAGTTCTGTTTCTTTTGTTCTGTAATCGTTCCCTTCCCCGAAGCCATATACGCTACCAAAACGCAGGCGTCTGGCCAGGCCTGTATTATATTTCAAACTCGGCCGGTGGTGGCAGAGAGTATTAATAATTGGGCTATCGTGAAGCTGACAGTGACAGTACGGAGGGCGTTAAACATGGATTCCAGGCTGTGGAACCCAGGGTGTTGAGCCATACGCTCACTGGTCGCTTACCGATACCTACGTAGAGAGTAGTCTGGATCGCGTGCTCGCGACTCCGGACGAAATACGGACAGCGTAACGGCACGGTGAGATATTGTGTGATCTCCCCGGTGTCGTCCTGACTGTGTGTGGATAGGATTCCCTGACAAATTGGTGGCAGCGGTGGGATATTGTATGATCCTGCCGGTGTCGTTCCTGATATTCACCAACACAAGGCTGATGTGCATGAGTATTACAGAACCAGCAACTTGTATAAGAGTTTTAATATCATACAAAATGATCTTTAGATCTGAGAATCTGCAGCATTTCAATTTATGCTGTGATTGCACATTAAATCTGTGGCAAATTTGCAGTGGACCGGGTCTATGCGAACCTCCCCTAAGGCCTTATTCAGATGTTCGTGTCGCATGTTTTTCAAGGTCAAAGCACATACCCAATATAGTCTATGGAGCTGTTCACATGTCCTTGGTTTTTGTTTGTTGTTTTTTTTATGCTGTGTCAGCAAAAAAAAACATAGATCTGTTTGTTTTTGATCAGTCACTGTTGAAAATTTCCCATACATGTCGATGGGTCTGAGCCAAAAAAGGTACAAGTACACAATCAAATGGTCTGTGTATTTTTCTGCGTTTTTTTGGTTCAGAAAGTCATTCTGGTGTTTTTCCATGTAGGTTTCTAAGAGAAAAAAATACATTTAAAGGGAAGGTGCCATCAAAAAAATTATTTTTTCAACAATTGCGAAAACGTAAAGTATTATTGTTTTGATTCGTTTTTCTAATATTATCATATTTTTTTAATGGAGTAAAATATGAAAAATAATTTAAAAAGTTTGATATGTTCCACTTTGAAACACTAGGGGGAGCAGCTACTGAAATTTGGCATGAAAACCTTGTGTAGAGCTGGCATGCATTACGACTGCTGAAAATCTGGGCTGGATTTGCTCCATGTCTGATGTCTCCTCCTCCCCCCTCCCTTTCTGGGTGTTTACAAATGGATAAGAGACAATGAAGTTTAGGAATTAGGATCTCTCACAGTGAGGAGCCATTTTGTTGTAGACAAAAAGTGATACCAACACACAACTACATGCAGATTCTTATGCAGATAGGTCTGATATTAGGTTATGTGCCCACTTTGCGTAAATTAAGCAGAAATTTCAGCATCATTTCCGCATCCCCCTGCTGCGGGAAAGCACAAGCCTAATTCACATGCGTTTTCCCGCAAAACACAAGCGCAAATCAAGCGTTTTTGCATGCATTTTAGCATGCACATTGTCAAGAGCTTTCCAAGCGATATTAGCATCACTTGGAAAAGTGCTTGACAGTTTGGTCACACTGCATAGTGCTTGACAAGTGTGACCAACTTTTTACTATTGATGCTGCATATGCAACATCAATAGTAAAAGATAGAATGTAAAAAATAATAAGTCTCCTCACCGCTACTCCCCGGCAGCTTTGTTCCCATAGATACAGAGCGGCAGGACCTGTGAGGACCTCATGGTCACATGACCGCAACGTCATCGCAGGCCGTTGCCGCAATGCATCTCTGGGTTCGGAGGCAGCGGCGGTGAGGAGATCGTGGGCTGACAGAGGGTAAGTATATCGATATTTATTATTTTAATTCTTTTTTTACAACAGGTTTTATGGTACCTGGGCCTGGAGGAGAGTCTCCTCTCCTCCAGACCCGGGTACCATATACATATTGACACGGTGGGCATGGACATACGCATAAGGCGGCGATTACGCCGTGTAACCGCAAAATTAATGGACATGCTACGTGTTTTTACGCGATAATACGCTGCGTAAAAATACGCAGCATGTGCACATGACTTGCGTTCTCACATAGGGGACCATGTTTGCGCTGCGTAATTTACGCGGAAAAAACTCTTAAACGCTATGTGGGCACACAGCCGTAGACACATAGTGATACCAACACACAACTACATGCAGATCCTTATGCAGCAAGGTCTGATATTAGAGCGGCAGCTCTGCGGCCCAGGCCTGGATATACAGGAGTATATAGTACAGAGCGGTCACTGAGGTCTGATATTAGAGCGTCAGCTCTGCGGCCCAGGCCTGGACTGAATATTGTCCTTGTGTTCTTACGATTTATTTTGTATATAATGTATTTAAATGTTTCAGTTTTATTTAGTAATTTGTATTTTCATTATAAATGCAAATATAAAGGGTCGCCGGTCATTTGACCTCTCATGTTATGGGTTAGGTACCAGTGACAATTAACAGTAGAATAGTGACTGCAGCTCTGGAGGTGACTGGAGGATAAGACGTGCTGTCTTATTCTTCAGTCACCTCCAGAGCAGAATTCACTATTCTGTTACATGATGACACAGAATAGTGAGCACAGCTCTGGAGGTGACTGGAGGATAAGACCAGACGTAACAGCAGAATAGGGAGTGCAGCTCTGGAGGTGACTGGACATCACGTCTTATCCTCCAGAGCTGCAATCACTATTCTGCTGTTACATTGTGTCTTATCCTCTAGTCACCTCCAGAGTTGCGCTCACTATTCTGTGTCATCATGTAACAGAATAGTGACCACAGTGTGGCGCCCTGCTGCGCATTGGTGCCACAGATCCTAGAGGGGTGCATGGACGGATTCCTCCATAAGATGCCCTCGAAGCATTCACAAACCTCCACCTTCCACCTCAGACCACCAGAGGGAGCCCGGATAGGGATATAAAAAGGGAAGGTGGAGCTAGGCAGTTCAGTCTAGAGTCAGTCTGGAATCTACAGCCTGGAGTATGCAGTCTAAAGTCTGCTGCAGCCAGAGAGGTTGTCAAGACAGTACAGATTCAGTGAGCTCAGTTAGTGAGCCTAGGGCGTGCCGACGCCATAAGAGCAGTGAAGAGTAGTGAGGCCTACTGCCAGTGTGAAGCCTAGTGAGGGCCCCGAGCGTGGCCGAAGGCAAGTGGAGTAAGCAAGCTACATAGGGGGCAGAGGAGCTTAACCAGCTCACCCCAAGACCATTTACCAGACACCGGGTCCACGTCTGCAGGGATCTCTACGCTCAGCAGAAACAACCGGAACCCCTGGCAAACTATATGTCCCAGGAACACCAAAAGCTGACTGTTATACCAGGGTCAGGAGTCACGGAGGCCCAAGAGACCAGGGAGTGTGATCTCCAACAGAAGGCCCTACCGCCAGGTCAGCAGGTGCAAGACAGAGACCAAGTTAGGCCTAGCTCCAGGCAGGTCATAAACTTATCAGGAAAAGGCAAGAAACAGGAGGCCCCACACCCGCTCACTGGGGAGAGTCCTAATATGCACCCTTCACCCTACAGTGCCCTGGATCGTGCCTGAAACACCACCAGTAAAGGTACTGAAGTGAACTCCGGTGTTCGTGCCTATTCTTCTACCCTTCCTCTGACCCGGCTGAGTCCCCTCTGTTCTGCATCCCGTCTCTTACACTTCCCTGAGACCCCGCTCCACCTGTGGGGAGCCACGCCAACTAAGCTGCCTGAACACCGGCCTCAGAGGACTGTCGCAGCGCTGGTGATCCTCACCAGACACCACGGGTGGCGTCACAAACAATTTCCCCTTTCCCATACACCTTTCCCCCATTCCTTCCCTTTTTAAGAGTGACCCCAGGGTACGGGCCCGGGAGCCGGCCACCGCGACATCCCCCAAAACTCACAGCTAGGCCCGGGCGCCGAGTAGTCATCCCCATCCCCTGGGCGCGTCATCTCTTCCTGGGTCACGAACAGGATTCCGTGCCCACTGCAACGACGGAGTGTTGTGCCCGTTGCCACCGGGTACTGTGCGCCTTTATTCAGAACTGTGTATTTAACTGTGGCGAAGATCGCCGCCATCGTTGTGCCGCCGAGCAGGAAGAAGGGTCGTAACCGCGGGAAACTGAGAGGCGTACCTGCTGAAGCGTGCAAAGCCCCGGACACGCCCCACGCCTCGATGTCAAACCAGGAAGCGCCAGGTCCTGGAAGGAGCTTCAGTGAACGCTCTGACGTAGGATGCAAGCGACGCAAGGTCCTGAAGAAGACCGTCACCTGCGGAGCTGCGGCCTACCGGAAGAAAAGAAAAGAAGGTAGGCCACGGTTTGCTAGGGGGGCGCCAGAATGTCTGAAAAACAGCACAACGCCGGAGTACCGGTTAACCGCCCTGATGTTCAACCCGTGCTCGGCGCCGAGCAGGCCGAAGCAGCAGCTCCACCAACAGGGCTTGTCACCCCTGTCATACCCATGGCCCTACCGTACATCCCTGGAGCAAAGTGGCTCCCCCAGTACAGCGGCAAGCCAGATACCCTGTCTGGATTTAAAAGGAAAATATGCGGTATACTGGACATGTACTCTATGACAGGCAAGCAAAGAGCCGCTGTTGTATTGGGACAATTGACTGGTGCTGCGGAGCGAGAAGTAGAAACCTGGTCGGCCGCAGACCAGGAGTCAGTGTTCGCAATCTTTAAAAAGATACAGACTGTCTTTGAGAATCGTACTGAGACAGACCTCCGGATGAGGTTCTACAACTGCTCTCAGCAACCGGAGGACAGTGTTCGGAACTATGCCTGGCGTTTACAAGGGGCCCTGTGAGCTCTGAAACAGGTTAGTCCAACCAGCATCGACAATGAAAGTAAAATGCTGAAGGAACAGTTTATCCGGGGACTGAGGTCTCAAGAGGAGAGCAGGACTGTGCGTTGGTGGTCCCTGGATCATCCAGATGCCACCTTTGACACCCTTAAGGACATGGCTATAAAAGGACTGCAGCCCCTGGAAACAACTGCTATCCAATGTTACCAGGGTGGGGCCACTCCAGTGCCCGCAGCGTCCACCTTTTCCCCGGTGGCTGCTGAAGCCAAGGTGCAAGCAACGTCCCCTAGTGAGATGGACAGCCTGCGCTCTGAAGTGCGTCAGTTGAGCAAAACCCTGACCACTGTACTGAGTGCCCTGCAGCTGCGGACGGAGCCCGAGGAGGAAGGAAGGATCCTGCTAGCCGACAGCCCTGAGGATGTCCCCTGGATGAGAAGGAGGAGGAAGACAAAGCCACCCCCTGGGAGGACCAGTGACCAGCGTCGCCCGCCGAAGGACCCTGTCTGCCACCGCTGCCACAAGACAGGTCACGCCGTCCGGAGCTGTCCTTTAAACAAACAAACCCTGGGGCCGAGGGCCGACACCCAGGAGTAGACCCCTCAGGCCCATCAAACTGGTACCGCAGGTTCGTGGGAGGAAGACCTTTCCTGTCCATTGTACTGGACGGCATCGCGACACCTGCTCTGCTGGACACAGGATCTTAGGTAACCATCGTGCCTGATGTCCTCTACAAAAGGTACTGGTCCCTAGACGAACTTCACCCGCCAGATCCCAATCTTTCCGTGTATTCCTCAAACGGCCTCCCCCTTAACCTAGTCGGGGTTAAGGATGTGGCAGTAAAGGTGGGAGGAGTGGAACTGAAGGACCAGGGACTAATTGTGGTAGAGACTAATCCTGATGATACAGACTTATATATGGTACTTGGCACAAATGTTGTTAGTAACTGTTTGAGAGAAGTGTTGTTCTTGCTCCAACAGATAGCCGACACTGCCAGACCAGGGCAGAGACGGGCGCTGCAGAAAGAGATCCGAGCCCTTATGTACCAGCAACAGGTAAAGCTAACAGGCGGTGAAATTGGTAATGTACGGGTAACAGATCCGGTACCCATTGTGATTCCCCCAATGAGTGAAATGCTGATTTGGTGTAGAGCAGCGGTAGTAGAGCCCCTTAGCTCGGAACATAGGCCTACACTCTTGACTGCCAGAGGGGTAGTGGATGTAAGCAATGGGAGGGTGCCCGTACGCCTCCTAAACTATGGGGAGGACGAGGTTAGATTACCACGCTACTATTGCCAAACTGTACACAGTAAATAATAACTCCATACACACGGCAGAGTCCTTAACCTCACCAGACGAAGTGGAGGATAATGACCCGGGAACCCAGGTGGAGGATTGGTGTCAACAGCTCCATGTTGGTACAGACACCACTCCTGCCCATCAGAAGCAGGGTGTACACCGTGTGGTTCAGGAATACGCGCAGGTATTTAGTAAGCACCCACTTGACTTTGGGAGGATTAAGGGGGTTCAACACCATATCCCCACAGGTGACCATCCACCCATCAAAGAACGTTACAGGCCTATACCACCAGCACACTACCAGAAGGCGAAGGAGATGTTGCACGACATGAAGAAGGCAGGGGTAGTAAGGGATAGTTGTAGTCCCTGGGCAGCTCCCCTAGTTCTAGTCAGGAAAAAGGACGGAAGCATGAGAATGTGTGTAGATTACAGACAAGTAAATCGCATTACACATAAAGATGTATACCCTTTACCACGTATAGAGGAATCCCTGGCTGCCTTAAAGTCTGCAAATTACTTCTCCACCCTTGACCTCACTAGTGGGTACTGACAAGTAGCTGTTGCTGAGGAGGATCGGGAGAAGACGGCCTTCACCACCCCGATGGGACTCTGCGAGTTCAATAGTATGCCGTTTGGACTTGGCAACGCCCCCGGAACGTTCCAAAGATTGATGGAGTGCTGCCTGGGACACTGCAACTTCGAGACTGTACTACTATACCTGGACGACGTGATAGTGTACTCCAAGACGTATGAGGACCACTTGAAGCACCTGGCGGAGGTATTTGAGTTGCTGTCCCGGTAATGGGATGAAGCTGAAGCCCTCAAAGTGCCACCTGCTCAAGCGAAAGGTACAGTACCTGGGGCACATCGTTAGTCCAGAGGGAGTAGCACCAGACCCGGAGAACGTCACTGCCATCCAGAAATGGCCGGAGCCGAAGAGCCTCAAGTAGGTACGTCAGTTCCTGGGACTAGTCGGGTATTACTGGAGGTTTGTGAAGGACTATACCAAGAAAGCAGCGCCTCTACAAGATCTCCTGGTAGGACAGTCCCCCAGAGGCAGAAATCCCCCGTTCCAGTGGGGGTAAGGAGCAAGCTGAATCCTTTAAGGAGATCCTGACCGGCGAAGAGATCCTAGCCTACCCCGACTATAGCCAACCGTTCCTGCTGTACACTGATGACAGCAACAAAGGATTAGGAGCTGTACTGAGTTAGAAGCAGAATGGCAAAGAGAAGGTGATCGCCTATGCAAGCAGGAAGCTCCGCCCGACCGAGAGGAACCCAGAGAACTATAGCAGCTTCAAGATGGAGTTCCTAGCCCTGGTCTGGGCCATCACCGAGCGGTTCAAGCACTATCTAACCTCCAGTAAGTTCACTGCCTTCACTGATAACAACCCCTTGACTCATCTAGAAACAGCCAAGCTAGGAGCCATGGAGCAACGATGGATGGCTCGGCTGTCAAACTACCAATTCACTATTAAGTACCGGGTGGGCCGCAAGAACGCCAACGCCGATGCCCTGTCCAGGATGCCTCACCAGTCAGACACTGAAGAAGAAGTGGATGACCTGGAGGAGATTGAACTTACCTGCCTTTCATCGGAATGGGATGGTCCACGAGCAGCGAGCCTCCAGGAGGCCTCGCGGTAAAACGTTAAATCCCCTGCCTCACCACAGCTGGAAGGAGACCCAGGACAGCGACCCGGTTGTCAGCCGTATCAAAGAGCTGATAACCCAGGAAGGTTCCTCCCTGGAGAAGGAAGCGTCTCTACAAGCCAAGCAGCTGTGGAATGAGAAGAGCCGGCTGTTCATCTATAGAGAGAAGCTGTGCCGGAGGTACGTCAACCCCAAAACCCATGAGATGGTATGGCAGATAGTGGTGCCCAAGACAGACATCCAGATGGTGTTGGAGGCCTACCACGATCAGGCGGGGCACTTTGGCTGGAAGAAGCTAGAAACCCTGCTGAAGTGTCGGTTTTACTGGGTAGGAATGCTCAGTTCCATTGAGAGGTGGTGCCGGAATTGTGGACCCTGTAGCCTCAGAAGAAAAGACTACAGCACCCAGAAGGCACCCCTGCAACCCATCAAGACAACTCGACCTTTGGAGATCGTGGCCCTGGATCATGTCAAGCTGTCACCCAGCAGGTCAGGATATTCCTATGCCCTGACCATGGTGGATCACTACTGCCGGTTCCTGGTGGTCGCCCCCGTCAAGGACCTGATGGCAGAAACTGCGGCGAAGACGTTCCAGGCGTACTTCTGCAGGCCCCATGGATACCCGGAGCAGGTGCTGACAGATCAAGGCTCAGCGTTTGAAGCCGAATTGTTCGAGTTCTGCCATTTGTAAGGGTGTAAAAGGATCAAGACTACACCGTACAACCCCCAAACCAACGGTCTCTGTGAAAAGATGAATAACATAGTCATCGACCTGCTGAAGACCTTACCACTAGAGGAGAGAAATCAGTGGCCAGACCTGCTACCTGACCTGGTAGATCTGTACAACCACATACCTGTGAGTTCCACCAATTGTACTCCAGCATATTTCATGCGAGCCAGACCCGGGAAGTTGCCCATGGACCTGGAGCTTGGTGTAGTAGAACCAGAAGCAGATATGTCCACTGAGGACTGGGACACGACCAGACAGGAGCAGTACAGAAGAGTACAGGCCTGTGTCGAAGACAGTCTCACTCGGGTGAGGGACAAGCAGGAAGCCCACTACAATAAAAGTGCGCCCGCAGAACCCTTCACACCAGGAGAAGTGGTGTTAAAAAGGAAGAGGAGAAACCACAAACTTGATGACCAGTGGGAGAGAGAACCCTACACTGTGTTAAACTCAAGGTTTGATAACAAAAAGACCTGTTTGATCAGCAAAGACGGAGGAAGAACGACTGCAGCGGTATCTAGAGACCATCTGAAGTTGTGTCCAGACCTGCTAAAGCCCCAAGAAGAAGTGCCTCTCACCGTACCGGAGGAGTCTAAAGAAGCAGTACTCCATACTGACTTAGGAGATTTCCCGGCAGATTGGCCTCAATTAGGAGGAACAGTAATAATCCATGTGATCCACTTCTTTCAACAGCCAGAAGACCCTCCACAGCAAGTAGAGCCTGTGCTTCAGAAGAGCCTGCTCAAGAAGGATCCCCAGTTGGAGCAGAGCAAGAAGGCCCAGCCAATGGTACACTTGCCAGTGCCATAGAGCGGTTAAGGCAGTTTTACAATCTACCCACACGTAGAACTGACAGGGTAGCAGACGGTGCAGACACAGATACTATCCACACTCCCGTACTACGCAGATCGACACGTAGCACACGAGGTCAGACCCCTGTCAGATATAGAGAGTAAAGAAGGAAAATCGGACAGTGTAAATAGTTGCCCCTGGGGTATTATATTGTGTATTTTCAAATATGTATTTATTAACTTGTTTTGCCTTATAATGGACAATCTAAGTGAAATGGACACTTCCTTTGTTGCCTCTAGTTACCCGTAAGGGTACATAAAGAACTTTGTGGCTGAGGACTGTGTGCAGCCCAAAAACTGCTTCTTGTAAATAATTGCACTCCCTGGAGTGCCCCTTTAGGTGACCTCAGAAGAAAAACCTGTCTGGTGTGGCACTAACGGAGGTCCAACTCGGGATCGCCATGCCCTGCAGCCACCCCAGAGCCTACGTGGAGGGTTTGGGACAGGTCCCTCAAGCTACCAAGTACTCTACCCTGTGAGATGGACATCCTGTCGGGGAACCTCACCAGAAGAGACTTGAATTCTGGGGTTGGTTATCAAATTGTACATATCTATTTATTTATAATGTTTTATATGTAACGTTCAAGCAAAGTGCCTCTCATAAATTGAAGAGTTATTGTATTGTTGTTATAAAAAGTACTTCAGTCCGGGAGTACTGAGCTTTGCTAGGGGGGAATGTGGCGCCCTGCTGCGCATTGGTGCCACAGATCCTAGAGGGGTGCATGGACGGATTCCTCCACAAGAGGCCCTCGCAGCATTCACACACCTCCACCTTCCACCTCAGACCACCAGAGGGAGCCCGGATAGGGATATAAAAAGGGAAGGTGGAGCTAGACAGTTCAGTCTAGTCTGGAGTCAGTCTGGAATCTACAGCCTGGAGTATGCAGTCTAAAGTCTGCTGCAGCCAGAGAGGTTGTCAAGACAGTACAGACTCCGTGAGCTCAGTTAGTGAGCCTAGGGCCTGCCGACGCCATAAGAGCAGTGAAGAGTAGCGAGGCCTACTGCCAGTGTGAAGCCTAGTGAGTGCCCCGAGTGCGGCCGAAGGCAAGTGGAGTAAGCGAGCTACATAGGGGGCAGAGGAGCTTAGCCAGCTCACCCCAAGACCATTTACCGGACACCAGGTCCGCGTCTGCAGGGATCTCTACGCTCAGCAGAAACAACCGGAACCCCTGGCAAACTATATGTCCCAGGAACACCAAAAGCTGACTGTTATACCAGGGTCAGGAGTCACGGAGGCCCAAGAGACCAGGGAGTGTGATCTTCAACAGAAGGCCCTACCGCCAGGTCAGCAGGTGCAAGACAGAAACCAAGTTAGGCCTAGCTCCAGGCAGGTAGTAGAGCCCCTTAGCTCGGAACATAGGCCTACACTCTTGACTGCCAGAGGGGTAGTGGATGTAAGCAATGGGAGGGTGCCCGTATGCCTCCTAAACTATGGGGAGGACGAGGTTAGATTACCACGCTACTGTTGCCAAACTGTACACAGTAAATAACAACTCCATACACACGGCAGAGTCCTTAACCTCACCAGACGAAGTGGAGGATAATGAACCGGGAACCCAGGTGGAGGATTGGTGTCAACAGCTCCATGTTGGTACAGACACCACTCCTGCCCATCAGAAGCAGGGTGTACACCGGGTGGTTCAGGAATACACGCAGGTATTTAGTAAGCACCCACTTGACTTTGGGAGGATTAAGGGGGTTCAACACCATATCCCCACAGGTGACCATCCACCCATCAAAGAACGTTACAGGCCTATACCACCAGCACACTACCAGAAGGCGAAGGAGATGTTGCACGACATGAAGAAGGCAGGGGTAGTAAGGGATAGTTGTAGTCCCTGGGCAGCTCCCCTAGTTCTAGTCAGGAAAAAGGACGGAAGCATGAGAATGTGTGTAGATTACAGACAAGTAATTACACATAAACATGTATACCCTTTACCACGTATAGAGGAATCCCTGGCTGCCTTAAAGTCTGCAAATTACTTCTCCACCCTTGACCTCACTAGTGGGTACTGACAAGTAGCTGTTGCTGAGGAGGATCGGGAGAAGACGGCCTTCACCACCCCGATGGGACTCTGCGAGTTCAATAGTATGCCGTTTGGACTTGGCAACGCCCCCGGAACGTTCCAAAGATTGATGGAGTGCAGCCTGGGACACTGCAACTTCGAGACTGTACTACTATACCTGGACGACGTGATAGTGTACTCCAAGACGTATGAGGACCACTTGAAGCACCTGGCGGAGGTATTTGAGTCGCTGTCCCGGTATGGGATGAAGTTGAAGCCCTTAAAGTGCCACCTGCTCAAGCGAAAGGTACAGTACCTGGGGCACATCGTTAGTCCAGAGGGAGTAGCACCAGACCCGGAGAACGTCACTGCCACCCAGAAATGGCCGGAGCCGAAGAGCCTCAAGTAGGTACGTCAGTTCCTGGGACTAGTCGGGTATTACCGGAGGTTTGTGAAGGACTATACCAAGAAAGCAGCGCCTCTACAAGACCTCCTGGTAGGACAGTCCCCCAGAGGCAGAAATCCCCCGTTCCAGTGGGGTAAGGAGCAAGCTGAATCCTTTAAGGTGATGAAGGAGATCCTGACCGGCGAAGAGATCCTAGCCTACCCCGACTACAGCCAACCGTTCCTGCTGTACACTGATGACAGCAACAAAGGATTAGGAGCTGTACTGAGTTAGAAGCAGAATGGCAAAGAGAAGGTGATCGCCTATGCAAGCAGGAAGCTCCGCCCGACCGAGAGGAACCCAGAGAACAATAGCAGCTTCAATATGGAGTTCCTGGCCCTGGTCTGGGCCATCACCGAGCGGTTCAAGCACTATCTAACCTCCAGTAAGTTCACTGCCTTCACTGATAACAACCCCTTGACTCATCTAGAAACAGCCAAGCTAGGAGCCATGGAGCAACGATGGATGGCTCGGCTGTCAAACTACCAATTCACTATTAAGTACCGGGTGGGCCGCAAGAACGCCAACGCCGATGCCCTGTCCAGGATGCCTCACCAGTCAGACACTGAATAAGAAGTGGATGACCTGGAGGAGATTGAACTTACCTGCCTTTCATCGGAATGGGATGGTCCACGAGCAGCGAGCCTCCAGGAGGCCTCGCGGTAAAACGTTAAATCCCCTGCCTCACCACAGCTGGAAGGAGACCCAGGACAGCGACCCGGTTGTCAGCCGTATCAAAGAGCTGATAACCCAGGAAGGTTCCTCCCTGGAGAAGGAAGCGTCTCTACAAGCCAAGCAGCTGTGGAATGAGAAGAGCCGGCTGTTCATCTATAGAGAGAAGCTGTGCCGGAGGTACGTCAACCCCAAAACCCATGAGATGGTATGGCAGATAGTGGTGCCCAAGACAGACATCCAGATGGTGTTGGAGGCCTACCACGATCAGGTGGGGCACTTTGGCTGGAAGAAGCTAGAAACCCTGCTGAAGTGTCGGTTTTACTGGGTAGGAATGTTCAGTTCCATTGAGAGGTGGTGCCGGAATTGTGGACCCTGTAGCCTCAGAAGAAAAGACTACAGCACAAAGAAGGCACCCCTGCAACCCATCAAGACAACTCGACCTTTGGAGACCGTGGCCCTGGATCATGTCAAGCTGTCACCCAGCAGGTCAGGATATTCCTATGCCCTGACCATGGTGGATCACTACTCCCGGTTCCTGGTGGTCGCCCCCGTCAAGGACCTGACGGCAGAAACTGCGGCGAAGACGTTCCAGGCGTACTTCTGCAGGCCCCATGGATACCCGGAGCAGGTGCTGACAGATCAAGGCTCAGCCTTGGAAGCCGAATTGTTCGAGTTCTGCCATTTGTACGGGTGTAAAAAGATCAAGACTACACCATACAACCCCCAAACCAACGGTCTCTGTGAAAAGATGAATAACATAGTCATCGACCTGCTGAAGACCTTACCACTAGAGGAGAGAAATCAGTGGCCAGACCTGCTACCTGACCTGGTAGATCTGTACAACCACATACCTGTGAGTTCCACCAATTGTACTCCAGCATATTTCATGCGAGCCAGACCCGGGAAGTTGCCCATGGACCTGGAG
Source organism: Phyllobates terribilis (assembly GCF_046119375.1). Classification (NCBI taxonomy): domain Eukaryota; kingdom Metazoa; phylum Chordata; class Amphibia; order Anura; family Dendrobatidae; genus Phyllobates; species Phyllobates terribilis. Next base: position 115,176,025 of record NW_027362773.1, read on the forward strand.
CTTGGTGTAGTAGAACCAGAAGCAGATATGTCCACTGAGGACTGGGACACGACCAGACAGGAGCAGTACAGAAGAGTACAGGCCTGTGTCGAAGACAGTCTCACTCGGGTGAGGGACAAGCAGGAAGCCCACTACAATAAAAGTGCGCCCGCAGAACCCTTCACACCAGGAGAAGTGGTGTTAAAAAGGAAGAGGAGAAACCACAAACTTGATGACCAGTGGGAGAGAGAACCCTACACTGTGTTAAACTCAAGGTTTGATAACAAAAAGACCTGTTTGATCAGCAAAGACGGAGGAAGAACGACTGCAGCGGTATCTAGAGACCATCTGAAGTTGTGTCCAGACCTGCTAAAGCCCCAAGAAGAAATGCCTCTCACCGTACCGGAGGAGCCTAAAGAAGCAGTACTCCATACTGACTTAGGAGATTTCCCGGCAGATTGGCCTCAATTAGGAGGAGCAGTAATAATCCATGTGATCCACTTCTTTCAACAGCCAGAAGACCCTCCACAGCAAGTAGAGCCTGTGCTTCAGAAGAGCCTGCTCAAGAAGAATCCCCGGAAGAAGGATCCCCGGTTGGAGCAGAGCAAGAAGGCCCAGCCAATGGTACACTTGCCAGTGCCATAGAGCGGTTAAGGCAGTTTTACAATCTACCCACACGTAGAACTGACAGGGTAGCAGACGGTGCAGACACAGATACTATCCACACTCCCGTACTACGCAGATCGACACGTAGCACACGAGGTCAGACCCCTGTCAGATATAGAGAGTAAAGAAGGAAAATCGGACAGTGTAAATAGTTGCCCCTGGGGTATTTATATTGTGTATTTTCAAATATGTATTTATTAACTTGTGTTTTGCCTTATAATGGACAATCTAAGTGAAATGGACACTTCCCTTGTTGCCTCTAGTTACCCGTAAGGGTACATAAAGAACTTTGTGGCTGAGGACTGTGTGCAGCCCAAAAACTGCTTCTTGTAAATAATTGCAGTCCCTGGAGTGCCCCTTTAGGTGACCTCAGAAGAAAAACCTGTCTGGTGTGGCACTAATGGAGGTCCAACTCAGGATCGCCATGCCCTGCAGCCACCCCAGAGCCTACGTGGAGGGTTTGGGACAGGTCCCTCAAGCTACCAAGTACTCTACCCTGTGAGATGGACATCCTGTCGGGGAACCTCACCAGAAGAGACTTGAATTCTGGGGTTGCTTATCAAATTGTACATATCTATTTATTATTTATAATGTTTTATATGTAACGTTCAAGCAAAGTGCCTCTCATAAATTGAAGAGTTATTGTATTGTTGTTATAAAAAGTACTTCAGTCCGGGAGTACTGAGCTTTGCTAGGGGGGAATGTGGCGCCCTGCTGCGCATTGGTGCCACAGATCCTAGAGGGGTGCATGGACGGATTCCTCCACAAGAGGCCCTCGTAGCATTCACACACCTCCACCTTCCACCTCAGACCACCAGAGGGAGCCCGGATAGGGATATAAAAAGGGAAGGTGGAGCTAGGCAGTTCAGTCTAGTCTGGAGTCAGTCTGGAATCTACAGCCTGGAGTATGCAGTCTAAAGTCTGCTGCAGCCAGAGAGGTTGTCAAGACAGTACAGACTCAGTGAGCTCAGTTAGTGAGTCTAGGGCGTGCCGACGCCATAAGAGCGGTGAAGAGTAGCGAGGCCTACTGCCAGTGTGAAGCCTAGTGAGGGCCCCGAGCGTGGCCGAAGACAAGTGGAGTAAGCGAGCTACATAGGGGGCAGAGGAGCTTAGCCAGCTCACCCCAAGACCATTTACCGGACACCAGGTCCGCGTCTGCAGGGATCTCTACGCTCAGCAGAAACAACCGGAACCCCTGGCAAACTATATGTCCCAGGAACACCAAAAGCTGACTGTTATACCAGGGTCAGGAGTCACGGAGGCCCAAGAGACCAGGGAGTGTGATCTTCATCAGAAGGCCCTACCGCCAGGTCAGCAGTTGCAAGACAGAAACCAAGTTAGGCCTAGCTCCAGGCAGGTCATAAACTTATCAGGAAAAGGCAAGAAACAGGAGGCCCCACACCCGCTCACTGGGGAGAGTCCTGATATGCACCCTTCACCCTACAGTGCCCTGGATCGTGCCTGAACCACCAGTAAAGGTACTGAAGTGAAGTTCGGTGTGCGTGCCTATTCTTCTACCCTTCCTCTGACCCGGCTGGGTCCCCTCTGTCCTGCATCCCTTCTCTTACGCTGCCCTGAGGCCCTGCTCCACCTGTGGGGAGCCGCGCCAACTAAGCTGCCTGAACACTGGCCTCAGAGGACTGTCGCAGCGCTGGTGGTCCTCACCAGACACCACGGGTGGCGTCACGAACAATTTCCCCTTTCCCATACACCTTTCCCCCATTCCTTCCCTTTTTAAGATTAACCCCAGGGTACGGGCCCGGGAGCCGGCCACCGCGACATCCCCCAAAACTAACAGCTAGGCCTGGGCGCCGAGTAGTCATGCCCATCCCCTGGGCGCGTCAACAGCTCTGGAGGTGACTGGAGGATAAGACCAGATGTAACAGCAGAATAGTGACCGCAGCTCTGGAGGATAAAACCAGATGTAACAGCAGAATAGTGACCGCAGCTCTGGAGGATAAAACCAGATGTAACAGCAGAATAGTGACCGCAGCTCTGACAGATAAAACCAGATTTAACAGCAGAATAGTGACCGCAGCTCTGGCAGATAAAACGAGATGTAACAGCAGAATAGTGAGTGCAGTTCTGGAGGTGACTGGAGGATAAGACCAGATGTAACAGCAGAATAGTGAGCGCAGCTCTGGAGGTGACTGGAGGATAAGACCGGATGTAACAGCAGAATAGTGAGCGCAGCTCTAGAGGTGACTGGACATTAGTGACCGCAGCTCTGGAGGATAAGACACAATGTCCAGTCACCTCCAGAGCTGCGCTCACTATTCTGCTGTTACATCTGGTCTTATCCTCCAGTCACCTCCAGAGCTGCGCTCACTCTTCTGCGTCATCATGTAACAGAATAGTGAGTGCAGCTCTGGAGGTGACTGGAGAATAAGACGTGTTGTCTTATTCTCCAGTCACCTCCAGAGCAGCATTCACTATTCTGTTACATGATGACACAGAATAGTGAGCGCAGCTCTGGAGGTGTCTGGAGGACCCCAGCGTCGGTCTATCTCTTGTGCCCCTCTCTCCCCCTCCCCCGCCCATCTCCACAGCTCAATCATACAGCCGCTCAGCTCTCACACAACCTATCTCCTGCTTGGAGTCGGCAGCATGAGCACAAGGCAGCTTCCTGGTGGAGGAGAAGGCCCCGCCCACTGCTGTGACATCATCCAGGGGGAAACTGGAGCTCACAGCATAGCTGTGGGCTTCAAAAAGATGGCGCCGATCTCCTCCCATAGGTGTGACCTGGACAGCCCAGTGGACGTGCCCAGGTCACAGCTAAAGCAGTTTCAATGCAGCATATGCAGTCGGAGGCCACTGCAGAGTCCTATGTACAGGGGCTGCCGTATTTGAGGTGTGTAACTGCTGTTACATACCAGCAAATGCAAATTGCAGCCCCCAGCTGTTGACTAAAATAATAAAAAACGGTTCAAACAGCGAATTTAATTTTGTATTAAAAGTAACATTATATAATCAATAATTATTAATACAAAAAAAAACTGTGGCACCTTCCCTTTAAAGAGGTTGTCCTCTTTCAGAAAATCCCAGTCCCTGGGCACAAATTACTGGCTCTACTCACCATTCCCGGGTCCAGTGCTATGTCTTCTCCGTTCCTGGTTTCTGTTATCGGCTGAATCACTGACGTCATGTCAACAGTGCGGCAACCAGTCAGTGAGCTCCGCGGCTCTGCTTGTGTAGATGGAAATCAGCACCTCCGAGCTCACTGATTGGCTGCTGCACTGTTGACATGATGTCAGCGCTGCAGCCAATATCAGACACAGACTCAGCGCTGAAACTGAGGAGGGTGAGTAAAATGCAATCCATTTGTTATAACAACTGCGTCCAGGGACTTGGATTAGCTGGAAGGGTAAAACCCCTTTAAAAGATGCAATTGCGTTTTTTAAACAAAAACAGAAACCCAGATCTTCTGCTTTTAAAAAAAAAATCGTAAAATATATGCGAGATTTTTTCGAATCCCTAATTATGTAAATATGCTATTTTCTCTTTTTCTGTTAAAATCTGTGAAAATCTTTAATAAAAATGTTTTTTTTTTTTTTTAACTGTCAATCAAATTCTGCACCAAAAATGCATAAAAAATTAAGCAAAAAAACTCAATAATCAGAGCAGATTACTATTGCATAGTTTGGTGCAGAAAAAAAAAAGCAACTTTCATGATGCATTCTTCTTGTCTTTGACTTTACAAACTGCATTAAAAAAAAAAACCTGAACATGGAAACTCACTCTAAAATAAATGTGTTCCATGTGAGAAGCAAATATTTCTTTGCGTAAACAGGACTGCATCCTATAAAAAAAAATAAATAAATGAAAAAAACAATTCCCGGAGGAATCATCCTACCAGAGGAGGCTGGGCAAGGAAAGTTGATGCACCCAATGATGGGTGAGGCAGTCGTATATAAGGCTCCACCTCACCTTTCCTTTCCCTCTGACCGGCCAGGAGGTAAGGTTTTTGCACCGTGGTGCAGGTTTATGATTGTGCAGAATGCGCTGAATGTAACTAATATTCATTGCTTGTTTTCCTCTCTTGTTTTAGGGCGAGGTGTGTTCAGGTTTGCAGGTGTTGTAGATTAAACCAGGAGTGGATTAAAAATAAAGGAGTTTCAGCCTTTTTTACTTTCTTTCCCTTTTATGATCCACATCTGGTTTTGACTTCAGAACGGACTCCTTGTTTTTCCTATTACTTTGTAACCTGAAATTCCGGTTGTAGCTGTTAATTGCCCGGATCTGAGACTTACCGTATGCTAGGACTAAAGTCCAATGAACTCTTTTCTCTTGAAAGTCTTACCTGAGTAAGAGGGAGGAAATTACCAAAACTTCTTCTTCGCCCAAAAGTTTAGAAGTGCACTAATCGATCTTTGTAAATTGAGCAAAAGGCAATTCCTAAACGTCAACAGACTGTGGCATGTCTACTCTATACCTGCCACCTCCTGGGAGATTATATGGTCAGACATTGCTTTGTTTGCACATGTGGGTGGCAGAAGTCTTCCTGATATGGAGAAGCTGGATAAATAAATCCTGAACTCTTGCATTTTTTTTTTGTGAATTTTTCTGAAAGTTCTAGATAAGTTTATGCCAGTCTTTAGATCGGAGACTGGGCTGCTGGGTGCACAGTTTATATTAGTGTGCCATAATGACACTCATTTTACATTTGGAATTAATTTGTGTTTTTTTTGTTTTTTTTTTGCATTGCGATTGACTAAGTACACCATTGGGGTATGTGCACACTTTGCATTCATACTAATGAGTGTGGAAAATTCTGCAGCAAAAATGTGTATTTTACACTTTTTTTTTTCCTGCAAATAGATGCAGAAATATCTGCTGTAAATCAGGGCTGTGGAGTCATGATTTAGTCATGATAAAATGGACCAACTCCAACTCCTAAAACGTGTGTGTGTGTGTGTATATTTCTCAAAAGAATGCAGCAGCACTCCATATGGCCAAGATACGTCTTAACAATGAAAATAATGAAAATATTAAATCTAAACTGTTTTGCTTAGCAACAAGTACTTACAAACAAGGTTTTTAGCACATAAATTGGCCAATTCATGTGTGCCCATCAACCACGGCAAGGTAACCTCCCTCTGATGGGTAACTACTCTGCCTAACATGCCACTTTTGGGCTACGAGCCTACAACTAAACGGACAAACATGTCTTCTTCTGGGCTAAAGGTGTTGCCCTTTAAATGTAGGTGTTTTTATCCCAGAAGAAGACATGTTTCTCCGTTTAGGTGAAGGTTTGTAGCCCAGAAGTGGCATGTTAGGCAGAGTAGTTACCGATCAGGGGGAGGTTACCTTGCCGTGGTTGATGGGCACACATGAATTGGCCAATTTATGCGCTAAAAACCTTCATTGTTTGTAAGTACTTGTTGCTGAGCAAAACAGTTTAGATTTAATATTTTCATTGTTAAGACTTATCTTGGCCATATGGAGTGCTGCTGCATTCTTTTGAGATATATAATATAATATAATATAATATAATACACACATATGTGGCACCCCAGGGGTCTGGTTTTCCACAGTAATGTAATGTTATGTCTGAGAGCGGGTGGGAGGTCCTTTGGTCAGGGATCCTGTGCATGCCACACCTCCTGCCCAGTCTTGGGAGGGGAAGAACTTCCCCTGTATAAACCCGGGGCTGAGGCAGGGTGAGTCAGACAAGGAGAGTGGAGACAAGAAGCAGCATAGGAAACAGCAGAGTTACAAGGAGTCAGGGGCTGGCAGCTGCAGAGCTCGCCCTGACTAAGAAGATTCTTTACCGGACCCGGAGTCCGAGGCTGTGGGGACTAACTCCTACCCAGCAGCAGAATCCGACAGGCAGGGGATTTCAGGTCCTCTGGCCCAGAAGCCCGAAGGCACGGTCACACGCGTGGGACCAGCACCGCCATCGTGGAGCGGAAGCCATTAGAAGGCCCCGAGTCACCGGCCATACGGGTGAGCACCACACGGTACACTCAGGGACGTGGGCTACTTACATCAGCTTCTAGCAAGGTAGCCAGAAGAGTACAGTCAGTTTGGGAGGCCTACAACTACGCCTGGCCAGGGGAGATCCCATCTGCTCAAAGACTGACCAGGCCCCGTTTGCTAGCAAGTACTCCGGGAGGGTCTGTCGTTGTTACCAGTAAAGACCCTGAACTACACCGTACCGTCTCTGAGTGGTTCCTGCTACCCCCATCATCCACGTCGGCTGCCCTGAGGCCATACCCCTCCCGTTGGGGGTTATACTATCACGCTGCACAATCCTACCACCGGCCTCAGCGGTCTGCCCTGCAGCAGCAGCTTCCTGGCTGCACTTAACGGGTGGCGTAGTCATCAACTATTTACTACTAATAGACTGCCGTCTAGTTTGACTCCCTGGGCACGGACCGGGTCACCGCCACGAGACTACAACCCTCCACTGATCCGGCTCCGGGTAGGCTCCCGCGTGCGCAACGCAGCGCGACACAGGCCCAGGGGCGCGTCTACCTTGGCGTAGTCGGCAGGATCTCGTGCCCGCAACCACCGGGTACTGCGTGCCTGAAAAGCAAAGACTGTTCAAACTTACCAGTGGTGAGGGTTTCCCGCCATCCGGCGCCATCTTCGACCTTCTTCCCGCCATCCGTGGAGTTTTCCCGCCATTGGACGCCATCTTGAGGACGCCGCGCGGGAAGAAGAGGGGCGTGGACTCCGAAAGCGCACGAGAACTGAAGCCCCGCCTCACGTCCGGACGTTGCGTAAGGTCCTGGAAGGAGCCCAGCAGACGCCGACGTCACAGGAGCGCGACGGAAGGTCCTCAACCCTGACGATCCACTGCGGAGCCGCGGCCTACGGAAGAGGATCATCGCAAGGTAGGCCACGGTCCACTAGGGGGGAGGAAGATGTCGGATACGGAGGAGAGCTTCACTGCCTCAACCCCCGCCAGCGCTACCGCTGCTGCAGTTATGCCCTTCACCATGCCCTATATCCCGGGAGCAGCTTGGCTACCCCAGTACTCAGGGGAGTCACATACCCTGCATGACTTTAGAGAAAAGCTGGATAGCCTCTTCCAGGTGTACCCCCTCACAGAAGAGCAAAAAGTGAGCATCCTGGTGGCCCAACTAACCGGGGCAGCCAAAAGGGAAGTACAATCCTGGCCACCTGGGAGGAAGACTGTCGCAGGGATACTAACCCGGCTGAAGGACACCTTTGATACCCGCACCTCAGCCGAGATTAAGCTTAGATTCTACGGGTGCAAGCAGCGAGCGCATGAGAGTATAAGGGACTATGCACTAAACCTACAAGAGGCCCTGAGGGCCATAAAGCAGACCGACCCTGATGGGGTGGGAAACGAGGACAGGCTATTGACTGAACAATTTATAGAGGGTTTATATTGCAATGCCCACCGAACCCAGTTGCGGGCAATGGCCTTACAGGATCCCCATCTGGACTTTGCACAGTTCAAGGATAGAGCTATCCGGGTGCTCCGAGAACCAGCACCGGGTGGCGTTGTTACCCACAGGCGCCCAGCTATCACTTACCACCAGGAGGCGGCGCCCTTGTCGGCAGGGCCTGTGGGAGCTGATGCGCAGGCTTTGGACAATGACCCGGCTCCAGACCTACACCATCAGGTCCAAGAGCTAGCTAAGAGCGTTGCTGCGCTAACCCGAACTGTGCAGTGTTTACAGGTTTCCACCCCAGGGAAGATCCAGCTGGCATCCGGACCGGAGGACATCCCGTGGCGTCGACCAAGGAGGACCCCACCGGCCAGAGGAAGACCCAGTGACCGATACAGCGAGGACGGACGACCCATCTGCCGCCGCTGCAATCAACCCGGACATATGGAAAGGTACTGTTCTTTAAACGGGCACAACCTGGGGTAGAGGGCCAACCCCCAGGAAAAAGATCACCAGGCCCATCGAACTGGCGCGACAGATATGTGGGAGGACGTCCAGTCTTGCCTGTGGTACTGGATGGCATTCCCATGAGTGCCCTACTGGATACCGGGTCACAGGTCACCACCATCCCGTACGTGCTCTTCAAGCAGTACTGGAATGACTCGGATATTACCCGCTACCCTGACGACGACTTGAGTATCATCGCCAGCAATGGCCAGCCCGTGCCACAGATCGGATTTAAAGAGGTGACCCTCAAAATCGGTAGAGTCGAACTGGCCGCACAGGGACTGATCATTGTAGATATTGATAAACATGAGAGTCACCCAAAAATAACTCTAGGAACTAACGTAATTGAAAATTGTCTTGCAGAGGTGATTTTCCTTTTACAGCAGGTTGCCAAGAACGCCAGCTCCGGCGAGCAGCGGGTGCTCCAGAAAGAGATCCGGGCACTGATGCAACGGCAACAAGTGGAACTCTCCGGCGGTGAGATTGGTAGCGTAAGAATGTGTGACCCTTTTCCTATTGCCATGCCCCCAAAAAGTGAAATGATGATTTAGTGCCGGGCAGCTATTGGTCTGAGAGGTAGAGATTACCAGGCAATGGTAGAACCAGTTTACTCAGACAGTAGGCCCACCATTTTGACAGCACGGGGGGTGGTCAATGTACGCCATGGGAGGGTGCCCATTCGCATAATAAATATCGGGGAGATGGAAGTGTACCTGCCCCGGTATGCCACGCTAGCCAAATTATATACCACTAATCAAAATTCTATACAATCTGTGGAACCCTTGCCTCCATCTCACCCGGAGGAAGGTAACGGCTCTAAGAAAGACATGGAGGACTGGTGTCAGCAACTACATTTGGGTACTGATTCCACTCCCTCACATCAGAAACAAGGAGTCTATCGGGTGGTTCAAGAGTATGAGAGAGTGTTTAGTAAACACCCGTTAGACTTCGGGCGAGTCAAGGGGGTAGAACACCGCATCCCCACGGGAGATCATCCTCCCATAAAAGAGAGGTATCGACCCGTACCCCCTGCACATTACCAACACGCCAAGGGGATGCTTAGAGACATGAAGGAGGCTGGGGTAATCCGGGATAGCTGTAGCCCCTGGGCAGCCCCACTAGTTTTAGTCAAAAAGAAAGACAACACCATGAGGATGTGTGTAGATTACCGGAAAATCAACCGTATCACACACAAGGATGCGTACCCCTTACCAAGGATAGAGGAGTCATTGGCTGCTTTAAGATCTGCTAACTTCTTCTCTACCTTGGATCTCACTAGCGGGTACTGGCAGGTTCCTGTAGCAGAGGCGGACCGGGAGAAGACCGCATTCACCACCCCGATGGGACTTAGCGAGTTCACCTGCATGCCGTTCGGACTCTGCAACGCCCCAGGAACCTTCCAACGATTAATGGAGTGCTGTCTGGGCCACAGAAACTTCGAGACGGTCCTGTTGTACCTGGACGATGTCATCGTATACTCCAAAACTTATGAGGACCACCTGAAACACCTGGCGGAGGTGTTCGAAGCTCTGGCGAGTTACGGCCTAAAGGTGAAACCCTCCAAGTGTCACCTCCTGAAACCAAAGGTGCAATACCTGGGACACGTGGTGAGCGCTGACGGAGTGGCTCCCGACCCCGATAAGATCACCGCAATTAAGGGATGGCCAAGCCCCTCCAGCGTAAAAGAAGTGCGGCAGTTCCTAGGGTTGGTAGGCTACTACCGAAGGTTTATTCCCGGTTTCACCAAAAAGGCAGCGCCTATGCAGGACCTCCTGATAGGCCAGTCCCGAAAGGCCAAGAACCAGAAGCCGCCCTTCAAATGGGAAGAGCTAGAAGAAGAGTCCTTCCGCCAGCTGAAGATGGCCCTCACGGGGGATGAAATCTTGGCGTACCCGGACTATAGCCAGCCCTTCATCCTCTACACCGACGCCAGTAACATCGGGCTAGGGGCCGTACTGTCCCAGATTCAGCAGGGGAGAGAACGAGTAATCTCCTATGCCAGCCGAAAACTGCGACCCACCGAAAGGAACCCCGAGAATTACAGCTCATTTAAGCTAGAGTTCCTGGCCGTGGTATGGGCAGTCACCGAGCGCTTTAGGCATTACCTCGCTTCTTCCCGGTTCACCGTATACACGGATAACAACCCGTTGACACACCTGGACACGGCAAGACTCGGTGCCCTGGAGCAGAGGTGGATGGCCCGTCTGTCCAACTACGAGTTCACAATCAAATACCGGGCAGGACGCTCCAATACTAACGCGGATGCCCTGTCCAGGATGCCCAACCTGCCGGACGAAGGAGAAGATCCGGAGGGACTGGAAGAAGTTGAACTCCCTGCGTTCCACCGTCATGGGACTATCCAGTATTCCCACCGGGTAAGGGGTAAGCAGGCTGCTACGTTGAACCCCTTACCCCACTACAACTGGGCGGAAACGCAAGACAGCGACCCTGCCGTCCGACTGGTGAAGGAGATGCTGACTCGGCCGGAGGCTCGCCTTGAACCAGACGCTCCGGAGGAAGCCAAACAACTATGGGCGGAGAAGAGTCGACTATTCCTTTACAAGGGGAAGTTGTGCCGCAGAATGGTCAACTCCCGGACGCATGAACTACTCTGGCAAGTAGTGGTGCCACGAAGAGACGCAGCCATGGTGATGGAGGCATACCACGACGGAGCTGGACACTTCGGGTGGAAAAAGCTGGAGTTCCTGCTGCGCGAGCGGTTCCACTGGGTAGGCATGAGGGGAACCATCGAGAAGTGGTGCAGAGACTGTGGCCCGTGCAATCTGAGAAGGAAGGACCGGGCCAGCCAGAAGACTCCCCTGCAGTCCATCGTCACCCGGCAACCGTTGGAACTGGTAGCCTTGGATCATGTAAAACTGACCCCAAGCAGAAGTGGCTACGTCTACGCGTTAACCATCGTGGATCATTACTCCCGGTTCTTGGTTGTCGTCCCCGTCAAGGACTTAACGGCTCAAACAGCAGCTAGAGCCTTCCAGCAGCACTTCTGCCGTCCACACGGGTACCCGGACCAAGTGCTGACGGACCAGGGACCTGCCTTTGAAGCGGAGGTCTTCCAGGAATTCTGCAATCTGTATGGCTGCCGGAAGATAAGGACGACACCCTACCATCCGCAAACTAATGGACTTTGTGAAAAAATGAACCAGGTGGTAATGGATCTTCTAAAAACATTGCCCCTGGAAGAACGCAGTCTGTGGCCTGAGAAGTTGCCCGATCTGGTGGACCTATACAACCACATCCCGGTAGGTTCCACCAACTGTACCCCGGCTTACCTAATGAGGGCGAGACCTGGTAAGTTACCTGTTGACCTGGAAATGGGAGTCCTGACACCTGAGGACACTTCACCAGAAACAGACTGGGACACAGAGAGGCAGCAGCAGTACCGGAGAGTACAAGAGAGCGTGGAGCGAAGTCTCTGTCAGGCTAGGGAAAGACAAGAGAAGACTTACAACCAGTATGCTCCCGCTGTTCCCCTGGTACCCGGAGAGCAGGTCTTGAAGAGGAAAAGACGGCTCCACAAGTTGGATGACCAGTGGGAGAAGGACCCGTACACCGTACTGCCCTCAAGCCACGAGAACCCGAAGGTCTGTACCATCAGTAAAGACGGAGGGGAAACCACAGCCATTGTATCCCGGGACCACCTGAAGAAGTGTCCCGAACAACTGAGGAACCCTGAAGAGGAACAAGAAGACCATCGACCCGTGGGAGAAAGGGAAGATATGGTTAGTACCGTGCTCGGGGACTTCCCTCGGTCTTGGACTCAAGTCAATGGTGCAGTTGTGGTACCCGTACTCACCTTCCTCCAACCATCATCCCAAGAACCTACGGAGCAACGGGTAGAGCTGGAAGAACAGCCGGTCCAGGAGGCAGAAGACTCCACACGAGTAGAACAGGAGAATCAACCCTCTGCTTATAGTGAGCCTGCCGTGCCCCTAGTGAGACAAAGAGCTGGTAGACAGCTGCCCAGTTTACCCTTGACAGCTCCTACACCCTGTAGTTCAGGGCCAGACAGTCAGCTCCGTAGGTCCACTAGGGCCACTAGAGGCCAGTTACCCGCACGCTGGAGAATTTGAAGTGTAAAAATAGTTTTATTTATGTTTATCTGTGTATTGTTGCTTGTGTATAATTTTGTGTTTCCAGTTGTTTTTAGGAAACCTTGGTGGATTTACCGGGAATCCTTGTATATAGTTGGAGCGTAACCCAGGATGGACTAGAGACTGTTAAGGACTCGGGGTAGGACAGACCCCTACCTGGTTACGTCTCCCTGTGTTGGTGAAATGGACACCTTTGCTTTTCTTCAAAGACTGCATCCGGTTGCGGACACGCCGTAACCATCTTATGTGTTTTTCTTATAGTATTGTTATTGTTATACTTTGTTATGTTTTTCTGAATGTGTTTAGTCCCGGAGTACTAAATTTCACTAGGGGGGAATGTGGCACCCCAGGGGTCTGGTTTTCCACAGTAATGTAATGTTATGTCTGAGAGCAGGTGGGAGGTCCTTTGGTCAGGGATCCTGTGCATGCCACACCTCCTGCCCAGTCTTGGGAGGGGAAGAACTTCCCCTGTATAAACCCGGGGCTGAGGCAGGGTGAGTCAGACAAGGAGAGTGGAGACAAGAAGCAGCATAGGAAACAGCAGAGTTACAAGGAGTCAGGGGCTGGCAGCTGCAGAGCTCGCCCTGACTAAGAAGATTCTTTACCGGACCCGGAGTCCGAGGCTGTGGGGACTAACTCCTGCCCAGCAGCAGAATCCGACAGGCAGGGGATTTCAGGTCCTCTGGCCCAGAAGCCCGAAGGCACGGTCACACGCGTGGGACCAGCACCGCCATCGTGGAGCGGAAGCCATTAGAAGGCCCCGAGTCACCGGCCATACGGGTGAGCACCACACGGTACACTCAGGGACGTGGGCTACTTACATCAGCTTCTAGCAAGGTAGCCAGAAGAGTACAGTCAGTTTGGGAGGCCTACAACTACGCCTGGCCAGGGGAGATCCCATCTGCTCAAAGACTGACCAGGCCCCGTTTGCTAGCAAGTACTCCGGGAGGGTCTGTCGTTGTTACCAGTAAAGACCCTGAACTACACCGTACCGTCTCTGAGTGGTTCCTGCTACCCCCATCATCCACGTCGGCTGCCCTGAGGCCATACCCCTCCCGTTGGGGGTTATACTATCACGCTGCACAATCCTACCACCGGCCTCAGCGGTCTGCCCTGCAGCAGCAGCTTCCTGGCTGCACTCAACGGGTGGCGTAGTCATCAACTATTTACTACTAATAGACTGCCGTCTAGTTTGACTCCCTGGGCACGGACCGGGTCACCGCCACGAGACTACAACCCTCCACTGATCCGGCTCCGGGTAGGCTCCCGCGTGCGCAACGCAGCGCGACACAGGCCCAGGGGCGCGTCACATACATACATATATAATACATACACACGTTTTAGGAGTTGGAGTCGGTCCATTTTATACCGACCACGACTCCACAGGCCTGATTTACAGCAGATACTGTATATATACACAGTAGTTCAATGCAGTTTGTGTGGAATATTTTTTTCATAAGAATTTGGGAAAGTTAAATGTCTGTCCTATTCCTGATCTAATGGTCTAGACTTTTAGCTGAGATGAATCTGTGCTACAGTAAATTTATCACTTAAACATGAGCCATGTACGAGGGAGTTGGAGTCGGTGTCATGGAAATGTCGGAGTCGGAGGTTTGGCTTACCGACTCAACAGCCCTGCTGCAAATATTTAAGGAGTGTGCATACCCTTCATCTTCTAGCTGTGTGCAGCTTTAGCTATATGGAGTTTCAATTTGGTGCCCATAGAAGTGTATGGAGACCTTGCTGTGCCTACTATGTTAAAGGGGGAAAAAAACTGTGCCATGTTTAAATGGATGCGGCATTACAGATCTATTCCCCGCAACAACTGTTGCCTTCATTATCTCCTAGATTGAGCACATGACAAACCTTGAGGCAGGGGTGTACATAGAAATCATCAAACCTATTACCCAAAAGGTAAATAGACCCAATATAAGGGGTGAATTAAAAACTAACTTTTATTAATTCTCACTTAAAAGTGGTCTTTATGTAAAACTACTACAGTGGGCCCGTGTTATATCCCTGTATAGGAGGACTGCCCGACCTTGGAGCACCTCTCTACCAGCTACAACTAATCAATTTCTATTAACGTATTAGTATCTCCCTATCATGATCATGGCTGCAGTCCATAGATCTATGGAGCACTCTGTAGCCACATCTATTTCATTCTTACAGGCACCACTGAAGAACTAAAATGCACACAAATGCCCCCCCCCCCCCCAACCAGTTTTGCCTATACAGGCTTCATGAGGGCTCTGGAGCAATTTATGGTTCTTCGGTGGTACCTGTAGGAAGGAAATAGATGTGCCTACAGAGTGCTCCATAGATCTATGGACTGCAGCCATGATCATGCTAGGGAGATACTAATACATTAATAGAAATTGATTAGTTGTAGCTGGTAGAGAGGTGCTCCAAGGTCGGGCAGTCCTCCTATATGGGGATATAACACGGGCCCACTGTAGAGTTTGGCTACTTTTACAAAGTTTTTTATAAACTTAGCAGAACAGTGACTTTGGTCTGTGTCCAAAACTTGTGCTCCAAATGATGACCCTACAAAGTCTCGTTCGTCTGAAGGATTGTGAAGAATATTGATAGCATGCGCGGAGTTCTGATGGAGCATAGTGGACACATTCCTAAAGTAACATCTGTGCCGACGTCTACAAAAGTCACTTTAGTTTGTCTGTCAATATAAAAAGATCATTTATCAATTATTGTGGACAAAAGGATGCAGCCCAGCCACCAAAAATACCTGGTTATATAGCCTTTGTTTGAAATCTGACAAGGCAAGGAAGTCTGGACATCATTGCATACATTTGTCAAGGGGGTTTCACACTTTTTTTTTATAAAAAAAACAAAACAAAAAAAAAACCTGAAAAAGGTGGGCAATTTAATAGCAAAGAATCAATGCCTTGTCTACATTATAGACCTAAAGATGCTCCATTTGTTCTCATACAGACCCACTTTGAATGTTTTTAAGAATGATAGTTCTCTATAATACTGCACCCCTGACAAAGTCATAATTGGTGAAAAGTCATGTTTTATTTAATACAACTACAAAAAAGTTCTCCGCTTGTATTATAATCCAAAAATACACAATTGTGCCTTTCTTCTCGGATCCTAGCATGTAGGAAAGGTGTAACTAAACTGGGAGGTTTGGTTAATGAGGAAGCTTGACTTCAGCAGACACGAGGGGTAACGACAGACGAAACACAGGATTATAATAGTCCTTACTTAATGCTTTAGATACCCTGAATGTTGCATATGATAAATCGAGTTAATGGATTGGAATGTGAATCTGATGGCCATATAGTTATTAAAAAGTTTGCTTTCTATAGTATATGGGGGACTGTAACGGTTTTCTAGTGTTAAAATTGCAGTTTTGTGTAAGCCATACTTGTGCACAAAAGAAATATATGGTAAATTCACCACTGGGCCACCAGATTTGCTATAACTTATTCCAGAAATTGGCGTAAATTGTATACATTTACTCCAGCTCTTTACATTTTTTGCACATGTAGCACCCCGAGGACTCGGCTGCTACAGGGGTATTGCACCTCAAACCAGAGGTGTGATATTCCACTCCCGGGTAAGGATGGAGTGTGGACCAGGACTCGGTAGGCTGCATGCACCACACACACCCCATTTCCTAGGGACAGCTCAACGGTGCTCCCACTAGTGGTGGACGCAGCACGGCTCGGGCAGTCATCGCCTGCAGCATTGACATGAACAACAACTGTGAGTAAAGCATTGAAAACTGCAACCGCACGTCTGTGGTTCCTCGCCGCACCATTAGCACTGGGACCCTCACACCATCACTCCCATCATCTCACATTAGCTGCCCTGAGGCAATACTTCTCCCGTGGGGAGTTATCCCATACTCGGCTGCGCAAACAACATCAGCCTCAGCAGTCGGCAGCGCAGCGGCGGTCCCCACTGACCGCAATCCACGGGTGGCGTAGTCGGACATTTGCTATACATTAAGACTGCCACTGGTTTGACCACCCTGGGCACGGACTACAACCCCCAGCATTCTACAACAGGCCTGGTTCCGGGTTCCCCTGCACAACACAGGCCCAGGGGGCGCGTCTACTTTGGCGTAGTCGGCAGGATCATTACCAACCCGCCACAAGCAGGTATTGCGTGCCTGAAGAAAACTGCACATGTACCTTTAAAAAGAAGTTTCCCGCCGTCCGGAGTAGTTTCCCGCCATCCGGAGCCGATTCCCGCCATCGGACGCCATCTTGGACCGTTTCCCGCCGTCTTCATCCGTTTTTCCCGCCCTGGCAGAGTGGACGCCATTATGTGCGCACCAAAAGACAGCAGGAAGCCACCTCCCATCGTGGGCCAGGTCCCAGAATGGCGCCAAAGAAGGAGCCCGCCCCCACCAGCCATGAGTGCAGCAGTGGAGATGTCCATCAACGTGGGGGGGCTGCCCCTGAGGGTGATTGTCAGCAGATGCCCCCAAGACCAACCCCCATGGGGGCAGATAGGAAAGAAAACTGAGGGGCTGGGTGCGGCCTTGATCAGTCTGGACCTGCTGCACCCGGAGATGGAAGGAGCAGAGAACTCCACCAGCACCCTGGCCTGCAGCCTGCTGCAAGCTGAGCCACCCTGCAGCCTGACAGAGTTGCTGGCCCAGCTGCCTAGAGACCCGGGCAGTGCGCGCGCAGTGCTGGAAGACCTAAACAGAAGAATGGTCCGGGCGCAGCGGGATGTGTTTGCCGGGTGGAAGGAGGAGATGACCCGGCAGCACGAAGGCAGCCAGCGGAGGACCCCGCCAGGACCGGCAGCTGCAGACGACGCCGCAGAGGAGGCCATGGAGACCGAGGCAGGTAATGGGGACGCCACCACCCCAAGCCCTGGGAACACCAGCCTGCCCTCACCCTCCGTTGCGGGACCCAAAGCCCCGGGGACCGTACCTGACACCACGCCTCCACCGCCGCCAGCTAGGCCTCAGGCAGCGAGAACTGTCATCACGCCCCGCCCTGTGCTGTGCCCTCTGAACCCGGGCGCCATAACGCGGGAGACGTCACAGGCCAGGACGCAAGGCCCAGCACACCCGGGCGCCGCTGCCTCACCAGCGCCCCCTACCTTGGCGGTGCCACCCCCGGGCGCGACCAACAAGCGACCACCGGCCTGGTCGCAAGGCCGAGTGCCCCCGGGCGCTGCCACACGTCCGAAGCCCACGGTGCCACCCCTGGGTGCAGACCTGTACGCCCAACATACCAGCCCGGACGGGCTGCCCTTTGAGTGGCCATCAGTTTAACAACCCCCGTTTCCGGGGAGAACAACCCCTGAGCGAGCCTCTGATCCCGGCCCCGGAGCCCGCCAACATCGCTCCACCCCCGCTGGAGGATGCCCAGTTTGCATGGGACCCCACCGACGAGAGTCTCATGGGGTTCACCCAGGAGACCCGGGCGGAAGCAGCCCAGCGCCTGGATTGCTGCAGTCAGCAGCTGGCCACCTATGAAAGAGAGCGGTGGCAGAGGCGCATCAGGGAAGAGCGACTCCAGGCCAGGAGCGCAGAACAGAAGAGGAGGGCCCGACAAGACACCCACGCCATCCGCGGTCCCAGAGCCACCGGGACCGTAGTCAAGTTCCAGCTAGAGCATGACTGGGGCTTCATCAGAGACCCGGGGGCTGACACAGACGTCTTCGTCACTAGAAGGGACGTTGAAAGCCACCTGCCAGAGGGACATCACGGCCATGACCTGTACCCCGGTGACGTGGTCACCTACACCCGGCACAAGGGCGCAAAGGGACTGTATGCCCTCCACGTTCACCGGCTCATGGAGGAGGAACTGCAGTACCGCCCAGACACTGAGTACACTGAGGGTCCGGACGGATCAGAAGATTACCCGGAAGAGCAAGGAGCATCAGGAGGACACCGTTACCAGTAAACGGTAAAGTGGAACTGTTGCTGATTGAAGTGTGGTCCCCGTTGGGACTAGTGTGGAATAGTTAAAGGACTGTTACCCGTGTGCAAGTTAACCCCCTTAATCCCTAACCAGGCTAATGACTGTGAGCAGCCATTCCCCTATCCCCACTGGCCGAGGACTGAGAGCGGCCAACTCCCTGTAAATAGTTGCGCTTCCTAAAGCGCCCCCTACTGGTTTTATACAAAAACCGCAACGTCTACCTCAAGGCAGATTAAATGGACTGTTGCACCTTTTCCTGGTCGCAAGTTGCACAGCGGCCAGAGCTCAAGAATGTTCTACTTGAAAAAAGTTTTATATTGAAAAGTTTTATATGCTGCTAGAATAATTATGCAAATGTTTCATGTGATGTTTTATATGCTAAAAGAGTTCCGGTAGTTTTGACCATAGCTAGTGACAGAAGAATGTTAAAGAAAAGAAAAAAAGTACCAGCAACGTTAAAAGAGAAGTGCCTCCCATAAAGGGATGGGTTTATAGTTATTGTCTTATATACGAATGCATTCTAAAAATTTGTATGTTTTAAAATTGTTTTATTCTATTCCAGCCCGAGGACGTGCTGTGATTTACCAGGGGGGAATGTAGCACCCTGAGGACTCGGCTGCTACAGGGGTATCGCACCTCAAACCAGAGGTGTGATATTCCACTCCCGGGTAAGGATGGAGTGTGGACCAGGACTCGGTAGGCTGCATGCACCACACACGCCCCATTTCCGAGGGACGGCTCAACGGTGCTCCCACTAGACAGAAGTGCAGGCACGACAGCATCTGTCCCTGGCTGGAGTGGGGAGGGGAAAGTACACCCAGTGGTGTAGGAGCAGATAGGGGTGGGTCTCTGGGCATAGATAGGAGCCCACTGGTTGCTAGTCACCTGGGCTCGGGTGTTAGAAGGCGGTATAAAAGGTGGGCACCATCTTAGAACAGTGTTCAGTTCAGAGAGGAGGAGAAGACAGGAGCTCAGCCAGAGAGGGCTGACAGGGAGCTGTGGCTCAGTCTGGGCCCAGCTCCAGAGGCAGGCCTGGAGTGGAGGCCAGAAACAGCAGAAAGAGAGAGGAGAGGGAGCAGAAAGGAAAGTAAGAAAGGAACTGGAACAGAGGAGAAAGGCCCAGAAACACGAGGACCGAAGGAACCCCATATGCCCAGAGGAGATACAGGGTGAAGGGTTGGCAGAACAGGGTGCCGGAACCCAAATTGGTGGAGGCAACAGATTCCTCAGCCAAAGACCGGAGGTTGTTACCACATCTTGGTGTGACCCCCTCACTACATCCACCAGAAAGGCATACCGTATAGGGTCAGGGAAACCGGGAGAGGTTTCGCCAACAGTAGGCCCGAGGAAGCTGGACAAAGGTGGGTCACTGGTGGGGACGGCCAGAGAAAGGTAGAGAAGGGAGCTCTGAACCACACTCTGGAATTACCTGGGAGTTGACCGAGTCCCTTGCCTGGTGGACGCAGCACGGCTCGGGCAGTCATCGCCTGCAGCATTGACATGAACAACAACTGTGAGTAAAGCATTGAAAACTGCAACCGCACGTCTGTGGTTCCTCGCCGCACCATTAGCACTGGGACCCTCACACCATCACTCCCATCATCTCACATTAGCTGCCCTGAGGCAATACTTCTCCCGTGGGGCGTTATCCCATACTCGGCTGCGCAAACAACATCAGCCTCAGCGGTCGGCAGCGCAGCGGCGGTCCCCACTGACCGCAATCCACGGGTGGCGTAGTCTGACATTTGCTATACATTAAGACTGCCACTGGTTTGACCACCCTGGGCACGGACCGGGTCACCGCCACACGGAGACTACAACCCCCAGCATTCTACAACAGGCCCGGTTCCGGGTTCCCCTGCACAACACAGGCCCAGGGGGCGCATCACACACAACTCGCTTCTGCTATAAGGCTATATATTTTGATGTTCTAGGTCTTTTTCATTTTTAGGAATAAATGTAATAATAATTAAACCTCACGGTGGCTCAGTGGTTAGCACTGCAGCCTTGCTGCTCTGGGGTCCTGGCTTCAAATCCCACAAAGGACAACATCTGTAAGGAGTTTGTATGTTCTCCCCATGTTTGTGTGGGTTTCCTCCGAGTTTTCAGGTTTCCTCCCACACTCCAAAGACCTACTGATAGGGAATTTAGATCGTGAGCCCCAATGGGGACAGTGATGATGATGTCTGTAAAGCGCTGCGGAATATGATGGTGCTATATAAGCAAAGCATAATAAATAGTGAAAAACAAATGTGTTATGGTGTTAGTCTGACATCCATATGGTTAATTGTGTACAAAGGAGCATAAAACTCTTAACTTTTATTGCAGATAGAACTATGGGGATCAGAGGAGCCAGAGCTGCAGGATGTTCTCTCGGAGAAGTCACTTATGACACTTCGGCTTGGATGGTACAAACTTCAAAAGATGAGCTGACATCTGTTCATCCAAACAGGACATTCCCCATCCCCAATAATAAGATAATGTATGAAAATGATCTATTTATTCATTGTACTTGCTGCCCTGCCATAGAAAAAAAGACATTCTCTAATGATTGTACTTGCAGTCCTGAGCCCAGGAATTGGGGCTATAACAAATGATTGAGTGGAGCTGCTTTCAATGTATAGCGACTGCTGCTGGATACTGCAGAACAAATCCTACTTTGAATATATTCTGTTCTTCACATTGAATGAAGATGCAGATAACAGCTGATCAATGGGGATGGAGTGCTTTAAAGGGAATCTGTCATCAGGTTTTTGCGCTGTAGTCTGAAGACCGCATGAGGTTGGGGGTTAAAACACAGATTTCAACATTGCCTCTCTTATCAAGCTCTGTGGCTTTGTTTGCAATGATTGTTTTAGCACCAGTAGCTTATTGTTGGGACACAGCAGCACATGCATGCTAGTCTGATATGCCCCCTCCTGTGATGGGCACCTCACTGTCTATAGACATTGTATATATAAAGCCTGGTGTGGGCAGGGTTAGCTTCCTCAGCTCTGCTGCATTGCTAAATCTAAGGCTATGTGCCCACAATGCAGAAATGCTCAGTATTTTTTTCCCCTTCTCCCATGACAGCACCACCTGAGAGAGGGTATCCGCCCACCAAGGACAGGAACCTACTGAATAAAAAGGCGGTACCTCTCCTCCGCATCAGTTTTTGGTTCCTGTCCCTGATGGGAGCCTCACCAGGTGGTACCTCACGTACCTGGATTATGGACTGTGCGGCCTGGAGGCCGTGGAAGCAGCAGATGGTCCCTGTTCCCAGCCCGTCTGGCTGCTGCCCGGGTCTGCGTGTGGGGAGGAGGTGCTGTTTTCCTTTGGATGCCTCCCCGCGTGCGCCGGGGCCTGCGGCCGGGTGTCACACTGTCTCTGTATACTGGAGGTAGGGGCCTAAGCTGACCCTAAGCTGGGGCCCTGACTAATCCCTCAACCTGGAGGTACTGTTAAAGGTACAGAGGTCCAGGCCGCCAGCGTAACCCCTACCTCCTGAGGATCCCTGCACCTAAGTAATCTAGTCCTGAGAAGGACCCCGATCACAACAAAAGAGGACAAGTAATAATATGCCCACACACAGTACTTAGACGAACGAGACAGTACAAGGGAAAAACCAAAACCACCTTGCATACAAAGACTACACTACTACAACAGAGGGAACACCAACGGGAAAGGAGATAAATGATAAAGCGAGGAAGGGAAAATAAACTCCAAATACACTTATCTCAGAAACTCCAAATACCACGATCCGCTCTGTAAGTCTGTATGAAAAGCTTTCACCGACACTTCCCAAACAGACCAGCAGGCATTTGAAGGAGACTCACTACAGCAGCATTGATTGCAGCTGGGCGAGGCTGGACCTCGTCTAGCACAGAGAGAAAGAGAATTAACTCCCTCACTGCCGAAAACACAAAGCACCAAAAAGTCAGCTGCGAGAAGTCAGGCTGTGTAATCGTGACGATCTTCGTGGCGACACACCCGTGACAGTACCCCCCCTTCTACGAGGGGCCTCCGGACCCTCAGGGCCAGGTTTATCCGGGTGAGTCGTGTGGAAGGCCCGAACTAATCGGTCTGCGTTAATATCCGACGCAGGAACCCACATCCTCTCCTCAGGACCATACCCTTTCCAATGAACCAGGTACTGAAGGGACCGGCGATTAAAACGTGAATCGATGACCCTTGATACCTGGAACTCCAAGTTACCATTGACCACCACTGGAGGGGGAGGTAAAGGTGACGGTACCACCGGCGCCACATACCTCTTAAGCAACGATCTGTGGAACACGTTGTGAATTTTAAACGTAGGGGGGAGGTCAAGACGGAATGCCACCGGATTAATAATAGAACTGATTCTGTACGGCCCGATGAACCTGGGACCCAGTTTCCAGGAGGGAACCTTAAGTTTAATATTCCTGGTAGACAACCATACCCGATCGTTCACACTTAGGTCCGGACCAGACACTCTCCTCCTATCAGCCATACGTTTGTATCGGTTCCCCATAGTATTCAGATTCTTCAGCACCCCTCTCCATACTGAAGCGAGTGATGAGGAAAATCGTTCCTCCTCAGGAACCCCCGAAGAGCCCCCCCTACTGAAAGTACAAAACTGGGGGTGAAAACCATATGCCCCAAAAAACGGGGACTTACCAGTGGACTCGCTCCGCCTATTATTGAGAGCAAACTCTGCCAGAGGTAAGAAAGAAGCCCAGTCCTCCTGGTTCTCTGACACAAAACACCGGAGATATGTCTCCAAGCTCTGGTTCATACGTTCCGTCTGACCGTTGGTCTGAGGGTGAAAAGCTGATGAGAATGACAAATGCATCCCCCGCCGTGCACAAAACGCCTTCCAGAACTTGGACACAAACTGAGACCCCCGATCAGACACCACATCGGAGGGTACCCCGTGAAGCCTCACAATCTCCCCAATGAACACCTGCGCAAGAGTTTTAGCATTAGGGAGAGCCGGAAGAGCGATAAAATGTGCCATCTTGCTGAACCTGTCCACTACAACGAGTATGACCGTTTTACCCGAAGACGGAGGGAGGTCCGTAATAAAGTCCATAGACAGATGAGTCCAAGGACGCTCCGGGATCTTCAAAGGTAAGAGGGCCCCAGACGGACGGGTATGTGAGGTCTTAGAGCGCGCACAAACCCCACAGGACGCGACAAAAGTTACCACCTCCTTATGTAAGTTAGGCCACCAAAACCGACGCGAGAGAAGATCCACAGTTGCTTTACTCCCCGGGTGTCCTGCCAAAACTGAGTTATGGTGTGCCTCGATCACCTTTTGTCGCAACTGATCTGGAACAAACAGTCTCCCCGGAGGTCCAACAGGGGCGTCCCCCTGAGCCTCCAATACCTCCTCCTCCAGCTCAGAGCATACTGCCGAAACCACCACCCCCTCCTGAAGGATAGGAATCGGGTCGTCCGTATTCCCGGCCCCAGGGAAACTACGAGATAAGGCATCCGCCTTTACATTTTTTGACCCAGGACGATATGTAACGACAAAATTAAACCTGGTAAAAAACAATGACCACCTAGCTTGTCTGGGATTCAGACGTTTCGCGGACTCCAGATATAGCAGGTTCTTGTGATCGGTGATGACGGTGACCGGATGGACTGCCCCCTCCAAAAAATGGCGCCACTCCTCAAAAGCTAACTTAATGGCTAAGAGTTCCCTATTGCCGACATCGTAATTCCTCTCAGCGGACGACAATTTTTTAGAGAAAAAGGCGCACGGATGCCACTTACCAGGGAAGGAAAGGAGATAAATGATAAAGCGAGGAAGGGAAAATAAACTCCAAATACACTTATCTCAGAAACTCCAAATACCACGATCCGCTCTGTAAGTCTGTATGAAAAGCTTTCACCGACACTTCCCAAACAGACCAGCAGGCATTTGAAGGAGACTCACTACAGCAGCATTGATTGCAGCTGGGCGAGGCTGGACCTCGTCTAGCACAGAGAGAAAGAGAATTAACTCCCTCACTGCCGAAAACACAAAGCACCAAAAAGTCAGCTGCGAGAAGTCAGGCTGTGTAATCGTGACGATCTTCGTGGCGACACACCCGTGACACCGGGTCTGCGCCTCGCAAAGATGAACTGAGCGCGCCGGCTGGCAGGTCTTCCGGGCTGCGCACGTGGGGGTCGCGTCGCACCCTGTGACGGAGTACGCCGGAAACCGGGTCTGCGCATGCGCGGGTGGGAAGCTGTCATCCCGCTGCAAGCGCGCCGGGTGCCGCTGGGCTGCGCACGCGCAGAGGCAGGTGGATCTGCGGGTAGCGCGCCAGCTGGCTAAAATTTAAAAAAAAAAAAAAAGAAAAAAGAGAGATGAGCATGCTGACGGAAGGGGAGGAGCCTAAAGGAGGTGGAGCCCTACTGCTTTTAAGGATGGGGAGCAATCAGGATGGCGGTGTCTGCATCCCCGCCATGATGAATGAGGAACCGCAGTCACCTGGGCAGCAGCTGTCACCGCCACAGGAAGTACAGCAGCAGCCACAGCCATCAAAGCAGCGCAAGCAGCTCAAACAAATGGAACGGGAATCTTCCCATCGACAAAGTCACAGCAGTGAGGGGAGTACGAGTTCTGGCAAGACTGGTCAGAAAAGACTTCGTCAGTCCACCTCCGCCAGATGGGAGCCCTCATGTGAACGGCAACCACCGCCTCCGGTACCCTAGTCTGAACGGCAGTGTGGTGAGTGATCTTCGTGAAAGTCTCACCTTGAATAATGTGCTCTTCTCTCTCTCTCTCTCTCTCTCTCTCTCTTTTCCTCCTTCTTCTCCTTTTATTTCTTGGGGCAGGAGGTGAAGAAGTGTAGTGCTAAAAATAAAAACAGGGAGTGTGCTTTATGCAAAATCGGTCTTCCCACCTCCTATGCCAAAAACCTATGCTCAGACTGTATTCAGAAAACCATTGCAGAGGAGTCCCCCAGGTTTTCTTTAGAATTAAAGGAGTTAAAGCCGTCAGAGGGACTATGGGTATTACCGATACCAAAGTGCCCAGAACAGTCCAGGATGTTATGTTCGGGGGCTTAGACCAAAGGAGGAGACGCTCATTCCCGGTCAATGACAGGATTAAATCTCTGATAGAAAGGGAATGGAAGAAACCGGAGAGGAAGGGTCAGCTGCCGTCATCCTCCAAGCGGAGGTACCCCTTTGAGGATGAGGATGCGGCTAAATGGGACAAAACCCCTAAGATTGATGTGGCCATTTCAAAATCTTCAAAAAAATCCACTCTGCCCTTTGAGGATTTAGGAGCCTTAAAAGACCCGCTGGATAAAAAAGCGGAGTCCTTCCTTAAGCAAACCTGGGAGTTGTCAGCAGGGGCCCTTAAACCGGCAGTAGCAGCAACCTGCACTGCTAGATCTATGATGATCTGGCTTCAACAATTGGAAGACCAGATCAGGGGGAATGTGTCCAGGGAGAAAATTCTATCAGACCTTCCTCTTGTGCAGGGAGCGGCTGCATTCCTGGCAGATGCATCGGCAGATTCAGTTAGGCTGGCTGCCCGGTCTGCAAACCTCTCTAATGCAGCCCGTAGGGCGCTATGGCTCAAGAGCTGGCCAGGAGATGTGCAGTCAAAGTCTAAACTGTGCTCAATCCCTTGTGAGGGGGACTTCTTCTTCGGCAAAGGTCTAGATGACATCCTAGATAAAGCCGCAGACAAAAAACATGGATTTCCCACGGTGTCTGGTTCCCGATTTAACAGTTCCTTTCGGAAGAGAAAATACAGCCGCAGTAAAGCTCCCAGAGACCAAGGTAGCTGGAAAGACCGAAAGCCGTATAGCAGAGGCTTCATGTTTGGGGGTCCCTCCTCCGAGAATAAGAAAGCCCCTAAGTGACAGTTCCCCCCAGGTGGGAGGAAGATTGTCCCACTTCCTGCCTGCCTGGAAGAAAATTTCATCCAATTCTTGGATCTTAGGGATAATCAGGAGGGGGCTCACACTAGAGTTCAAGAGCAGGCCCAAGAACACTGTCAAAATATCAGCCCCCAGAGGTTTAGCGGAACAGATAGCCTTACAGCAGGAAGTTCTCTCTCTGCTCAGGAAAGGAGTTCTGGTGGAAACACCTGCACCCGAGCAAGGAAGAGGATTCTATTCGACCCTCTTCCTAATAAAGAAGCCGGACGGCTCCTTCAGGACCATTGCGAACTTAAAGAGACTGAACGACCATTTAATCTACAGGCCTTTCAAGATGGAAACAATAAAATCAGCCATAAAGATGTTATTTCCGGACTGTTTTATGTGCGTCCTCGATCTGAAGGACGCCTACTACCACGTCCCGATTTTGCCAGATCATCAACAGTTTCTAAGAGTAGCTGTACAATTCGGCAGGCACGTAAGGCATTTTCAGTTCGCAGCTCTTCCCTTTGGCATTTCCATGGCGCCGAGAGTCTTCACAAAAATCATTCTGGAGGTCACAGCGCACTTGAGGGAAAGAGATATTTTAGTCATCCCTTATCTGGACGACTTCTTAGTAGTGGGCAGATCAAGTCAACTCTGTGCTCTAGCCCTGGTGGACGTCATGGCCAGTCTAAGACTCCTAGGTTAGCTGTTAAATCTGGAGAAGTCAAGGCTGGAACCAAAGAGGGTTCAGTCTTTCCTGGGTCTCATTCTGGACTCGGAAAACCAAACCTGTCTTCTGCCAGAGGAAAAGAAACTGAAGATCAGATCCCTAACATCTCAGATTGTCAGCAATCCGACCATCACCCTGAGGAGTGCAATGTCTCTGTTGGGTACAATGACGTCTTGCATTCCGGCGGTTCAGTGGGCCCAGCACCATTCCAGATGTCTTCAACAGGAGATTCTGGCAGCGGACAGGCGGCTCAAAGGTCGCCTGAATGGGAAAATATCTCTTCCAGATGTTGTGATCAACTCCCTGGACTGGTGGACATCTCCGGTCAACCTATCTTTGGGGGTTCTTTGGACCTTCCAGGTGTCGGATACAATTACAACAGACGCAAGTGCGGAAGGTTGGGGAGCTCACCTAAGGGATCGTTCTGTACAAGGCCTCTGGTCGGACAGCGAGACAAGCCTCTTCCAACATGAAAGAGCTGTTGGCAGCCAGAAACGCGCTAAAAGAATTCAGTTCTGTTCTTCAGGGTCCTCACGTCAGGATAATGTCAGACAACAGATCAACAGTCGCCTACATCAATCATCAGGGGGGTACCAGGTCTCTCCCTCTGATGTTAATAGCGGATCAGATCTTCAGGTTTGCCGAGAGTCGGCTGGTTACTCTCTCGGCACTGCATATAAAAGGGGAAGAGAACATAAAGGCCGATTTCTTGAGTCGTCACATCTTGAAACAAGGAGAGTGGGAGTTGAATCCAGCCGTTTTTCAGCAGATTGTGGATCGGTGGGGACAGCCCCAGATAGATCTCTTTGCAAACAGACACAATCGGAAGACCGAAACCTTTTGCTCCCTGAATCCAAAAGAGGGGGCGTTTGCGGTGGACGCGCTGCAGATTCAGTGGGATTTCACTCTAGCTTATGCCTTTCCCCCTTTAGTACTGATCCCTACTATCCTGAGGAAGATCCGAGAGGAACGGGCGAGGGTTATATTGATCGCCCCGTTCTGGCCCAAGAGACCATGGTTCACTTGGATGAAGAGAATGTCCCAAGCAGATCCATGGGTTCTTCCGGACATCCCAGATCTCCTCAGGCAGGGCCCAGTCTGTCATCCCCAAAGAGCGGGCTTGGATTTTGAGAGGTCGCTATTGACGCAAAGGGGGTTTTCTCCAGATCTTGTTACTACCCTTCTAGCAAGTAGAAAGCCGATAACAACTAGAATCTATGGTAGAACCTGGGCTAAGTTCTTTTCTACCTCGGGTCAGTCTGCCAAAGGGAGGGTTCCTATTGAGGCCATACTAGAATTCCTCCAGAAGGGGTTAAACATGGGACTAGCCACCAGTACTCTTAAGGTACAGGTATCGGCTCTGGGGGCACTGTATAATTATGACTTGGCAGCAAATAGATGGATCATTAGATTTATTAAAGCCTGTCATAGATCCAGACCTATTCCTGTTCCAAGAATGCCTCCTTGGGACCTTAATTTAGTTCTGGAAGCATTAACCAAACCTCCCTTCGAGCCCTTAGAGAAGGTTTCAGAAAAAATCTTAACTTTAAAGACTGCGCTATTGGTGGCCCTGACATCAGCTCGTAGAGTCAGTGACTTACACGCACTATCTGTTAACCATCCATTCACTCAAGTATGTATGGATAGAGTAATCTTAGGCCGGGTCTGGTCTTATCTTCCAAAGGTAGCCTCCAAGTTCCATAGGACGCAAGTAATCACTCTCCCTTCCTTCTATCCTAATCCTAGGGATTCTGAGGAATATAAGCTTCACACCTTAGATGTTAGGAGGGTGTTAGTCCAGTATTTGGAAGTGACAAAAGCCTGGAGAAAGAGTGACGCTTTATTTATATCCTTTCAGGGGGCTAGGAAAGGACTTAAGGTTACAAGGGGGACCATAGCTAGATGGGTCAGGGATACTATTACCTTAGCCTACTCTTCTAGCAATCTGCCGGTTCCTGAGAACCTGAAGGCCCATTCCACCAGAGCGGTAGCTGCTTCCTGGGCTGAGAAGGTGGATGTGCCCATCGACATTATATGTAAGGCGGCAACTTGGTCATCCCCTGCTACATTTTACAAACATTACCGTCTTGACCTTTCCTCTTCTACTGATCTGTCCTTTGGTAGAAGGGTGTTGCAAGCGGTGATCCCTCCCTCTGGTATTTGATCTCTATAAATCTCTCAGGTGGTGCTGTCATGGGAGAAGGGGAAAAGATCCTAGTTACTTACCGGTAACGGGATTTTACAGAGCCCATGACAGCACCCTATTAATTCCCTCCCCTTTATCACTGTGGTGTGCACTTTTTTTAAGGTGTTTAGTACATATGTTGAGGTGGTGGTTATGTATTAACCTGTCTTCGGAGGCCCTCTCATGCTCTGAAACAAAAAACTGATGCGGAGGAGAGGTACCGCCTTTTTATTCAGTAGGTTCCTGTCCTTGGTGGGCGGATACCCTCTCAGGTGGTGCTGTCATGGGCTCTGTAAAATCCCGTTACCGGTAAGTAACTAGGATCTTTCCTGAGCGTTTCTGCATCTCCCTGGCACAAAAAAACGCATGCGGATTGTACATGCGTTTTCCTGCCAGGGACATGCAGATGTGAAGCGTTCTTCACTTGCATTTCCGCATGCGGGTTGACAAGCGCTTTCCAAGCGATTTTAGCATCACTTGGAAAGTGCTTGTCAACTTAGTCCCACTATATAAATCCATGCAAACGGCATGGATTTATATAGTGTGACCCGAGAGAATGTCAAAAAATAAAAATGAAATCTATACTTACCTTCCGATGGCCCCCGGAGTCTTGTTTCCCTCTGTCCCAGCTGCGCTACACTGAAGGACCTGACGACATCAGCATCGCGTGACCCGTCACATGACTATGACATCAGCGCAGGTCCTTCAGTACATCACAAACTGTCGGCATGCGAGGAGGAGCACACCGTGAGCCGCCAGAAGGTAAGTATATATTTATTTTTTATTTTATTCTTTTTTTTTACAGTTTGCTATGGTACCTGGGTGTGGATGAGACTCTCCTCTCCTCTACACCCGGGTACCATCCGCACATTAGAGCGCATGGAATGCGCATCTACAGATCCAGTGATACGTAATCCATGCGATCTAATGCAAGTCAATGGCTGCGAAAACGCAGCACTTCCGCAAAATAATTGGTAGTGCTGCGTTTTTTTCCGCAGTGGAAATCTCCACAGCATGTGCACAGCACATGTGGATTATCATTGGGGAACATGGCAGGCCTTTTACCATGCGTTTTTTAAGCGTTTCTGCAGTGTTTTTGCCGCTGCGGAAACACTTAAACGCATCGTGGGCACACAGCCTAAAAGCTGTCAGAACCGCTTCACCCATTAATCTAAGTGATACATCATTGGATTCTACTTCTCTTTGCTTACATCAGGCTGCCCTCATATGAGGTAGAAAAAACCTGCTGAGAGATTCCCTTTAATGAAAGTATGGCCACAGCTGGACCAGTGCTCCTAACTCCTCTCTGGCCTCTGATCTTATATTGCGCCAGTCTGATAGATGACGCTGAGCTTCTGCATCTGGGATGTAAATTTACAAGAATTCTATTCGCTCATTGTGCATTGAACAAATTTTCATGAACTTCAGTCTTAACGGAATCTTTTTTTTTTTTTTTTCTTGCAGTTTCCCGCTGATAAACTGATGTGCTTATGATCCTTATTAGTAATGATCGAGTATGCCTCATTAACCCTTTTGACAAGCACGCTCGGGTGCTCACCGAGTATTTTGGCATACTCAGCGTTTCATTCATTGTCGCTGCACCTGCTAGTGTCACGGCTGTTAAACAATGAATGAAACGCTGAACACGCCAAAATACTCGGCGAGTATCCGAGCGTGCTTGCCGGAAGGGTTAATGAGGCATACTCGCTCATTTGCCCTTATCACTACTGGTGCAGGATTCCCAGGGATGACTACTGAATATCTGCTAAACTGTCCTACACCACAGCCTGGAAAGGATGTATGGTAAAGCGATGACACTGAGAATAAAACTTGTAAATGATAATCCATTAGTTAATCTAATCTGGCCTTAAAGCAGTCTGACTACTTTTGCTGAACAGTGACTTGGGTCCGCACCAAAAATTTGTGCTCCAAATGATGACGTTATAAAGTCTCGTTCGTCTGAAATACGATGAAGAACCCTGATAGCATGGCGGAGATCTGATGGAGCGTAATGTACTAACAGGACATGTTACAAAGTAACATCTGTGCAAAACTTCAGAAGTCACTTTGTGTTTGTTTAGCCATAGGAAAGATCGTTTATGAAATAGTATGTGCTGCCATCTAGTGGACCAAAAAAGTTACATTTTCAGACTAAACAAAAATAAAATGTCTTCAACTGCCTGTGTCAAAAATCTGACATGCTGCAAAAAGGCAGCATTTTTTTTTTATTTTTTATATGGCTATTTTGAGCAATTCCTAGCGTTTTATTGGGTACAACTGAAAGCTAAATCTGTAATATGGACAGGGTAAAGGCACTCCATGTGCTGTTATATAGGGCCACTGAAAATAGGGTGCATCCTAATACTGCACTCCTGATGAAGTTATAATTGGCAATACTGCTTGGATATCGGTCTGTAATTTTGCTGGAAGCTACACACCTCGTATAGAAGGTTGTAATCAGTGAATTCACACATTGTGCCATTGTCTTTGTGATTCCTTTACTGCAGGACATAAGGAAGCTGTGATCGGCTGGGAGATTTAACTGCTCAGGAAGATAGGAACCTCCAGTAGTAAAAAAACAAGAGGTGAGGAAGCCCCAAAAGCGGAACTATGGATTATAGTGACATACTGATATGCCATACACTTGTTTTTTGCTTTTTTTTCCCACCACTTTTCTGAAGTCTGAAAGCGTTAGGCTGTGTGCCCACGATGCGTTTTTGGTGCGTATTTGCAGCGCGTGAGCGCTCCAGAAACGCATTGCATACCTTATCCCATGACTTCCTATGACATTCTGCAAGTTCTGTGCACATGGTTCGTATTTTTTCTGTGCAGATTTTACTCGCAGAAAAAATATGGACATGACCAATTCTTGTGCGTTTCTGCATGCGTATTTGCCTATACAATGCATTGGAAAAACGCATGGCAAATACGCATGTAAAAAGCGCATGTGTTTTTCTGCCAAGGAGATGCAGAAATGCTCAGGAAAATTTCTGCTTCATTTCTGCATCGTGGGCACTAAGCATTAACCTGTCCCTACCACAATCTTTAGCTTCATCTTCCCTGTTTGCTATAAGATGCAGCCCCTCTCACACATACCAAATCTTGCAAAATCAACAGGCAACCCTGTCACACCAAACTTACTAAAGAACTGCGATGGGCCTCCAGGGTTGCGGAGCGGAGATGGAAAAGGTCGCACTGCATCACATTCAAACAATCCCTCACTATCTTCAAGTCCGCGCTCACTACAGCAAAACAAACCTACTTCTCATCTCTCATATCCTCCCTGTCTCACAACCCTAAACAGCTATTTAACACTTTTTCAATTCTCTCCTTTATCCCCCAGCACCTCTTCCCTCTTCTCTCATCTCAGCCGAAGACTTTGCCTCATTCTTCAAGCAGAAGATTGACACCATCAGACAAGGCTTTTGCCTAAAGCCTGCACAACCCCTCATATCTACTCAACCTAACTCCTCCAAACCCCACTTCTCCACCATTACAGAAGGTCAAGTCTCCTCTTTACTCTCCAAATCACACCTCACCACCTGCGAACTTGACCCAATCCCATCCCACCTCATCCCTAACCTTACCAGTCTTCATCCCAACCCTAACCCACCTCTTCAACCTGTCACTAACAACCGGTGTCTTCCCCCTCATGTTTCAAACATGCCGCAATCACACCCATCCTCAAAGCCCTCCCTTGACCCATCCTCTGACTAGCTACCGCCACATATCACTTCTCCCATTTGCCTCAAAACTACTAGAACAACATGTCCACCTTGAACTGTCCTCCCACCTCTCCTCCTGTTCCCTCTTCAACTGCCTGCAATCTGGCTTCCGATCGCATCACTCGACTGAAGCTGCCCTGACCAAAGTCACCAACGACCTACTAACTGCCAAATCCAAGCGACACTACTCCATCCTCCTCCTTCTGGACCTGTCATCTGCCTTCGACACAGTGGACCATTCCCTCTTACTCCAGATTCTCTCATCTCTTGGCATCACGGACTTGGCCCTATCTTGGATCTCCTCATACTTAACAGACAGGTCATTCAGCGTCTCCCACTCACACACCACCTCCTCATCTCGCCCCCTATCTGTCGGTGTCCCCCCAAGGTTCAGTTCTAGGACCTCTGCTTTTCTCCATCTACACCTTAAGCCTGGGACAGCTTATAGTCTCACGGCTTTCAGTATCACCTCTATGCTGATGACACACAGATCTACCTCTCTGGACCCGATATCTCCTCCCTACTAACCAAAATCCCACAATGTCTGTTCGCCATCTCATCCTTCTTCTCTGCCAGATTTCTAAAACTCAACATGGATAAAACAGAGTTCATCATCTTTCCACCCGCTTTCATATCCCCCATCTGACCTATCCATCAACGTCAATGGCTGTTCACTCTCCCCAGTCCCACAAGCTCGCTGCCTTGGGGTAACCCTGGACTCTGATCTCTCCTTCAAACCACATATCCAAGCCCTTTCCACTTCCTGCCGACTCCAGCTCAAAAAATATCTCCCGGATCCGTGCATTCCTCAGCAAAGACTGCAAAAACACTAGTGCATCTCCTGCCTTGACTACTGCAACCTCCTGCTCTGTGGCCTCCCTTCCAACACTTACACCCCTCCAATATATCCTAAACTCTGCTGCTCGACTAATCGACTAATCCACCTGTCCCCCCACTATTCCCCAGCCTCCCCCCTCTGTGAAGCCCTTCACTGGCTCCCCATTGCTCAGAGACTCCAGTTCAAAACCCTAACCATGGCATACAAAGCCATCCACAACCTGTCTCCTCCATACATCTGTGACCTAGTCTCCCGGTACTTACCTGCACGCAACCTCCGATCCTCACAAGATCTCCTTCTCTACTCCCCTCTTATCTCCTCTTCCCACAATAGTATACAAGATTTCTCCCGTGCGTCCCCCCTACTCTGGAACTCTGTACCCCAACACATCAGACTCTCGCCTACCATGGAAGCCTTCAAAAGAAACCTGAAGACCCACCTCTTCCGACAAGCCTACAACCTGCAGTAACCACCGCTCCACCACATTACTGCATGACCTCCTCTACCCTCACCTACTGTATCCTCACCCATCCCTTGTAGACTGTGAGCCCTCGCAGGCAGGGTCCTCGCTCCTCCTGGACCAGTCGCTGACTTGTTTTGTTAAGATTATGTAAATGTTTTTGCTATGTATATCCCTATCACATGTAAAGTGCCATGGAATAAATGGCGCTATAATAATCTATTAAGTTGCATGCGCCTCTTAAAGAAGCCCGCTTCCTCCCATCAGTTTTTATCCTCTTAATATATTGCAATCATCATATTATATAGCACGGTGTCCTTACAATTGCTCATTTTACCTTTCTACCCAGTTAATTCTTCTCTTTTCCATTAGTTCTATGGCATCACGTGATTAAAAACTGACTAGCTGAATCCTTCTAAGCTCTGTGCAGAAACAGGAAGTATTTTCCCTGCATGAATCCTCATCAGAACTACAGTTCTACATCACTGCAAAGTCCCTGTCAGGGGGGACAAGCGGAGCAGCTAAGTCAGGTTTTGAAGAGGAAGTGGAGCTGGGCTGCCAGGGACTGCAGTTATGTAGGATTGTAGTTTTAATGATAACTCATGCATTGAAAATAGACTTCCTGTTTCTATATAGCGCTTAAAATGATTCAGCGAGTCTTTTTTTAATTACATTATGTCATAGACCTAATGGGGGGGGGGGGGAATAATTAACTGGTTAGAAATGTAAAATGAGCAATTGTAAGGACACAGTGCTATATAATATGATTACTGCAATATATTAAGAGGATAAAAACTTTTATGGAAGGAGAAGGAATGCTTCAGTGTGTGCACTTGAGCCAACACTGAAGGTGAAGAATAGCACATGTATGAACAGACATTGAGGCTGATTGTGAGAAATTGGTGTTGGAGGGTATCTAAAGCTCCAAGAAGTTGGTTTTCTTTTCTTTAGGCATCACTTGGGATTTATTTGATACAGATCCTAAACATGGCCATAAATGAGGTCTAAGGTTATCCATAAAGTCCTCAATAAATAAGAGAAATTCTGTAAACTTCCATCCAAGTTGTGTTTTTTTTAAAACTAGGCTAACACTTTGGCTTTGTCGCTGAAAGGCACTGTCCTTTCAAATATTAACCTATCCCTGGAATAAGTCACGAATAATGGCTCGGTAAAGGTCTGTTATAAGTTGCTGCTGGGTATGAACACATTGACTTGTGCAATGGAAGTTCACGGAACCAGGCAGCTGTGGCTAGTGCCCCATTACACCACTCCATGCAATGTGCTCCCATCCAGAAGGAGCTTATAACAGCTGATCGGTAAGGGTGCTGCGGGTTAGATCCCCACTGATCTGATATTGATGACCTATTCCAAGAATGGGTGATCAATATTTGACTGAACAACTTGAAGGGGGCTCTCCAAAGCAAAGTGTCTAAGAGTTGATTTGCATTCTGCCTTCCAGATGAACATCGTGCTGAAGATCGCTGGTTCCCAACTGCATGTATTTCTCGAGTTGGGATGAATGCCATTATTACGTGGCTAAAATAAGTCTTGTGGGGCTTCAGTATCTTAATGGCAATCAAAAGACATTGGCAGGTTAGTATTTTTTTTTTATTTAAGTGGCACTTAATGAATATGCCAAAACTTTATAGAGAAGTGAAGTTTAGCAAAGTAGTGTCCAACTTCTACAGGGAAGAAATTGCACCTGGATCTGTCTTTCAAGTATCGCCTCCTTCATCAATGGGGATCAAGAATCCAAAACAACAAACAGGATTTTCTACTTTCTGCTCAGGTCATTGATCATGATGCAGAAAAAAAGTTATTATGGGAACCCAGAGGATGACTGGCAATGATGCCTGTGTTACATGTGGACAATTGCAAGTATAGACTTTCTATAAGAAAAGTGGAGAATAAATCTGAGCCGGGCTGAAGGCCTATAACTCAAAATAGATGTTTAGTAACTGGTTTCCCATACTTTTTATTTGCTTGAGGAATAAGGGAAACATCCAAACTATCAACTATAAAATGTAGTGATGGTTATTATAGGTGCCTGGACGCATTTGGAAATGATCCCTTTTGTGCAGCTGGCATGATTGATTTATTGTAATGGAATCTTGTTCATCTGAGCAGCTGATGAGCCTTTATTTCTGACCACTCGAGTAGGGACAAACATCCCTGAAACATCAGGATTTGTAGTTTCGGCATTAAAATGACTGGCACCAGGATGCTATAAAGAAAGGAGGAATTTAGAGTAACGTTGGCACAATTCCATGGCATCCATAAACTACAATCTGAGACCTTGCACAGCCATATAATAGTGTCTGACCTGTTTTTGCATTTGATTGTTCTCTATAGGGCAGCATGGTGGCTCAGTGGTTAGCACTGCAGCCTTGCAAGGGTCCTGGGTTGAAATCCCACCAAGGACAACATCTGTAAGGAGTTTGTATGTTCTCTCCATGTTTATGTGGGTTTCCTCCCACACTCCAAAGTCTGATGGGGAATGTAGATTGTGAGCCCCAATGGGGACAGTGATGTCTGTAAAGCACTGGGGGGGGGGAATATTATGGCTCTATGTAAGCAATGCAGAATAAATAATGATATAAGGCTATGTGCGCACAGTTTTTTGAGGAGGTTTTGGAGCAGAAACTCTTCAAATCATTTGCCAAAAACTTGGAGGTTCTGCTCTGCAAAAAAAAGACTGTACATGCCCAAATTTTAATCAAAAACTTGAAGTTTCCACTCCAAAAAGACTGAACATACCAATACTTAATTAAATCCTGTTTGGCACCTTCATCAGTGCCATAGATAACAAATTTGCTGCTCCATTCTTTGTCTGAGGGGGAACAGATCAGGGTCCATCTACACCTACTAGTGATTTGTTTCTATTTTTTTTCCTCTCCTGGGTGAAAAGTTTGCGGTCTTGGGAGGTGGTGGATTAAAATGCTGAGACTGGTTCACTATCCTTAGTAGTACAGAATCACAAGGCTTAAATAGAACTTGCGTATTTAATGTTTTCTATGAAATTTTAACTTTGCATATGTCAGTAATTGATGCCTGATCTGATGTCTGTGACCGTCACTTTCTCAGCTTCTATTTAGTAACTTACAAGTTTTAGATTTGCTGATTTGCATTGAACAAACACTCAAACTTCAGTGTTAACAGAACGTGTTTTTCTTTCAGTTTCCCACTGACAATGAAGCTTGTATCACCACAAATTGATCATCCCAGGATTCACGAGAAAGACTATGGACTTGGCTCATCTTATAATGGATATCCAAATACGGCTAGAATCGGACTATGATATATGGACATGGTTGGTCTCTCCCAAACTCATGGCAGTATTGAACTTCCAAAATAAGTTTTCATAGTAATTCAAAAGGAGAATGTTTTTACATATTTTATAAAAGAATCACATTCAGGAGCTGCGCGCCTTTTGTGTATCCTAATAAACTTCGGTTTGTCCATATACGCAGTGTTCGGTTTTGTGACCGGATGCCGACATCTTAGGATCTAGTAATAAGCAGGAACTAAAACAGGAGACTTGTCAGGATAAATGTGCCAGAATTCAGGCTCAATTTGCACAATAGTTTTTAGACCCTTTGGGGGTCAGAATTCTGGTATAAAATGCCTTAAGTTGCAACTCTTGGTATTTTCATGTCATTCCTGGCCGGCTTCACCTAAGTGGGAGATGCATGGGAAGGATAGGGTAAGCCTGCCCATCTAATTCAGAAATTTGCACCATTCTAGTGGCATAATTTTGGCCAAAATATGTACTCTTGTCTCAAAGAAAGAGCCTCCTAATGAATTGGGCGCACGTCCATCGTTCAACTCTGATCTTAATGAATCGACCATGTTTTACAAGAAGGTGGGACATTGCTGAAATTTGCAGGGATAAGGTGTGTATCCTAGAGTGCAAAAACAAAACCAAGAACCAAAGGCTCAAATAGTAGTGTTTAAATAGGTGTATCAAAAAAATGCAAAAACCACAGAGAACATAAAGTATACACCTTAAGATATAACTTTTAATAGATATATTAAAAGATAATAGCAATAATTCAGGACAAAAAATTCAGATAAGTATGGGGAAGGAAAGGCAATGGGGCAGCACAAAATGGCATACAGACTTTCCCTATAGGCCCCAAGGGAGGAATGCCCTACTTAACAGCAGAGTAATCACCCTAATGTGTCGGCGTGGTGTCCCCGCTCTACGGAGGCTGTCCCTTGCCTGTCCCTAGCACGTCCCTAAACAGACATACAAACATGAAAACAAAAAACAGGAACAAAAAATAAACCGGTGTCCCAAAATTGGGAGACCTGACAGTCATATCAAAAGTTGATATGCTGTAAGAGTAAAGAACCATGCATCAGTTCTGATAAGATGGGTAAGGAGTGTCAACAAGATAACTAATTCAATGATGTGCGCTACACTCCCAGTACTTGGTGCAATGTGCTAAATAAATCCACATCACAGCAATCACGTAATAACAAACTGCTAGATTGCAGACTTATCTGATGCTGATTGCTTCATTATCACTATATAAAGATGAGGTCCCAGTCCCAAGAGTGCACCAAAATTTAATAGGTGGTTGTGAACTTGACTTCTCAAATCAGCGTATTAAGGCTGTCTAGACCAATTCATCAAACGGTGGCATTTTGTACGCTAATCTTGAAGTAGAGCTCATTGGAACAAGAGATGCGTGCCTCCTAATGATCTTAGGGGATCAACACAGAGGATGGAGGCCCAAAACACAGGAATGGGCTCCTAACCTAGATAGCCATGTTTACAACTAGAAGGATGAACAAGAGTGGGCTTAGGGCCAAAATGGATATTCTTACCATATGGTGGTAGATGCCACCTGCAGAACATAAGAGATTACAGTACCGTTATAGATGGTGACTTACAGTTGATGTTCTCTCTGATGGAGTTGTTCACTTTTCCATCTGGCCCTGACCTACATAACTTCTTCCAGTGCTGCCTGTGGTTCAGGTAGTATCAATCCAATGACTGGCTTGTTTTGAAGAACTGTCCGCTTAATCTACTCCCCATCCCCCTCCTAATCCCAGGAAAAAACCAAAACCAACGACTAATTACATGTGTGTAGGGTGTAAGAAGACAAGCAAATCAATATATTTTTTAAAATAAAAACACTGCTGTAATATTTTAGAAGTGGTATTCAAATGAGGCTTTAAGTGCTCTGTGCAGGACAGAGCACTTCCACCGCCTTGGCACGTGGCTCCATTATCAGTTTACCACTGTCGCAGCATGTCTAGGGTGGAATTAGGCTGATGATGGCCTCCTGACAAAGTAGCATGCCAAACGCCCGTCAGGATGCTGGACAGTGTGGTGTCTAGCAGACATGGCTTATGGTTGGTATGAGCTTTAACTATTGGAGATCAAAAAGTTTGAGTTGCATTTGAATTTAGTGCTCACAAAATATAAGGTGCAGTAAGTAACAGATTACAAACAACTCTCTAAAGTTTAACCATTTATTTATTGATTAAAAACATAAATATCAAACTTATTGATGACTAGATGCTATGATATATCTTAGATAAGCACTATAATAGTTATGACCACAGAAATATATCAAATTTATGTCCTAATCAGGGGCATAGATAGAAATCGTGGGGGGCCCTATAGCAGAAGTTCTAATTGCCCTCCTCCCCACCCACATCAAAAAATAAATAAATTGTCAGGGTCACAAGAGCAGATCTCTCAACTTTCCATAGTAATTTTCCACCTGCTGAACTCCTAGATTCCTATTTCATTGCCCCATAACGTATGAAAACAAAAGTGCCCCCCAAACACCGCATGATCCCCCTATCCGCGGAGGTCGGCACCCTACAATTAATGCAAACTGCGTCAGCTCACTGACGGTTGACCCTGTTAGGTCATATTACTTGCAAATCATAAATGAAACCATTCTAGTAGGATAATATAGCAACCTATAAACTCAAACCAGAGCAATGAATATATAGGGTCTTTCATCTGGAGCTCATTCTAGATTAATCAAACCAGTGTAATGGGGCATAAGTAAAACGATAAGAAATCAAATAACTTCATCTGCATCTCTCGCTATACATAGCTTTGACACGTTTCCCCTCGATCATATGGTTCCTCAGAAGGCTCCAAGAAAGTGTGGCACCACAAAAGTGATGTCTATGATGTACTGTGGCCAGGTTGCAGGTCCCCCAGTGGTGTCCCTTATCCTATTTAAATATTGCCATCAGATAGCTATTGGAGGAAGGAGACCATAGTGCGCTATATACTACCAGAGTCTGCGCCATGTGTAATGCACATGTCTAAATAAAGTGGGTCATCTGATTTTCTATTCAGGCACTGGAGGATAGCAGAAATGCTAACATTTACATGGGCCGCTGCTGTTTGTCATGTGATATAGTAACGGGGGCTGCACAGACACCCTGTGCTGTTGAACAGCACAGACCTGCGCATACCTCCGCATTAACTCCAATGACGCAGTCCCCGTCATCTTGAGAAGATGAGGTGGTCCCCGCAAGTGCACTGTATGAAACCTATGCTGCGGCGTCTGCACATACGCCAGTATGCCTGCTGGTAAAGCAATACAGCGCTGCATAGGAAAGAACTGTTTCAAAATATAGAAAAGTGACGATCCAATGGCGCTGTCATACCAATGAATTTTTTAAAAAATTGAAAGTTTTTTTAATATATATATATATTTATTATTATATATATATATATATATATATATATTTATTTATTATAATATATATATTTATTATAATATATATATTTATTATAATATATATATATAATATATTTATTATAATATATATATATATATATATAATATATTTATTATAATATATATATAATATATTTATTATAATATATATATATAAATATAATATATTATTATAATATATATAAAAATATAATATATTATTATAATATATATAAAAATATAATATATTATTATAATATATATAAAAATATAATATATTATTATAATATATATAAAAATATAATATATTATTATAATATATATAAAAATATAATATAATATATAGTGTGTGTGTATATGAACTGCTCTTCATCAGGTACAAATAAACATCCATTCAAAATAACCAACATTCTTATAAAACCCCTTTACCAGGTGCGGGTACTCAAATTCTTGAATCATTTAACCCCATCACCACTGCTCTATAGCTCCACAGCAAACTTTCCCCATTGTCAATGTGATGCATGTTACCTGTATACTGCCAGTGTGAATTAACTGTTTTTTTTTTTTTTTTTTGTTTGTTTTTTTAATAATTCATTGGAGTGACAGTGCCATTGGATCGTCATTTTTTTAAATATTTTCTATTTTGGATCTATCTTCACTCTTAGCAGGGGGCTGATGATGGGGGCTGCAGTCTGCTAACATCAGAGTTGTGCCTGAGATTGCACAACGATTCCAGGTGAGCCTTTTCAGTATGGGGCTCGAGTATGCCAGTCTGGGCTGATTCACACATATGAGCACCTCTTGTTTTTTTTTGTTTGTTTTTTTGCAGAGAACTATTTCGTACCTACTACAACACTAGATAAGGTCCCCCTACCCCACAACCCACGTCTATCATTTCATTCTTAATGCTGTTCACATTTCTGAAATGACATGTCAAGTTATGGACTTTTATGTTGATTTTTAACAAACATAAACATTCATTTTGGACTTGGAAGTATCCAGTGTAGTAGTATTGCATCCACACAACAATATTTTATCTGCATACCATAGACACCATTATAAAAATCCATTGGGTTTCCTTCTGCAGGATAAGTCCGTCCCATTTCCCCTTCCTCCTACTCTCCCTGATGACTTCCAAGGCAGAAGGATAACACCCCAGCATCTCCCTGCTGATATTCCCAAGTGTGCCAGGATATTGGGGTGTCTCTCTTATGTCTCCCAAATGTTCGCTAATACGTTTTCTTAATTCCCTCCTCGTCTTCCCTATATAGTTAAGGGGACAGGTGCAAGTAGCCATATAGACAACCCCTGTGGTCATAAAATTTGTAAAATCCTTGATAAAATATTTTTTTCCCAGACGAAGCACTAACAAAGTTTTTACATGGTGAAACCCAGTTACAAAAAGTACAATCACCACATTGAATGGTACCACAGATTCTTCTATCCAACCATGCACCCTCCTGTTTTGGTTTATTATAGTGGCTGTGTACTAGACAGTCCTTCTAGTGAACGTCCTTTCTTGAATGTGATTTTTGGATATGACATCCAGCAGATCTTTATTCTGCTCTTAGGATCAAGGCTGCCACTAGGAATTTTGGGCCCCCATACTGTCAATCTCCGGGCCCCCTTGAGACTCTGCCCAGGCTCCACCCCTTGAACCTTCTACAGTCCCACTCTTTGAAAAACTCCATTCTGCACCACATCCTCAAAAATCACACATTAATAGTTCCCATCAAACACCAGATCACACAAATAACCAGCAGCTTTTGTTTTGGCCAAAAGATTTCTTAAGCCGCTATCAGAACTTCTGGTCGGGCCCTACTCTACTCTAACCTATTAAACATTTCTTATAATACCCAATACTTTTGTTTTTAGGTATTTTATTTATTTTTCTTTAAGGGAATGTGTCACATACATTTTTTTTAAACTAATTGTAACCAGATTGTGTCTTTTTTTTTTTTTTAATAATTCTGTATTTCTGATTGCAGATTCCATCAATCATTCCCTCCCCATCCAGAATTTATAAACTACTGGAGAATCCTGAGCACGGCCTCCTGATGTTGTAATTCGGCATTTGGATTTGTAGCATCGCTCAGGATCAGCCAATAGCTTTTAAGCTTTGGTTGGGGGTTGGGAGGGGGGAGGGAATGATTTTATCACATGATCACAAATGAATACATTGACTTAAGTTAGCTTCTCACACAGCCAGTGGCGCCGCCACGCCCCCCCTCCCAGTCAAGAAGAATCTAATGGTCGCCTCAGCTTGCCCACCCCCATAGCCTGCGATCACCGAATTAATAAATGTAAGCAGGGTATATTATTACATATATATTCACCGATTATACACTACTAAAAATATCTTTATTGGTATTCATTAAAAACCTATAAATACACCTCAAAACATAACTCAAAGTGATAATATAAAAATCAAGTAGTCAAGAGTAAAGGGGGGGACCACCCCATTTAGCAACTACTCGTCCCTACCTGTCTGCGGAGGTTGGCACCCTCTTGAAACAAAATTGGCGCCCCCTTTCCGCAGTCACTCACCAGAGTCCCCTCAGCAGCCTCCCCCTCTCAGAAGCCTAACCCTCTCAGCAGCCTCCCCTCAGTAGCCTTTGTCATGAGCCTCCCTCTCAGCAGCCTTCCCCTCACTATCATACAGAGACACACTGCACGCCGCCTCCTCACTAACAAACACATAATGCCTTGCCTGACACACACTCACTCACTCACTTGCCTGACCGCCCGCCGCCATCCCCAACAGATTTAAGATGAGCCCACACAGCCTGTCACAGGACCATGATGCACCCTGCGGATTAAAGGTACAGCACTCATTTCCATCTGCCGGGTGCATCATGCACCGAGCTGCTGTCCCTAAGGGCCCGCTAAGCAGAAG
Source organism: Phyllobates terribilis (assembly GCF_046119375.1). Taxonomy (NCBI): domain Eukaryota; kingdom Metazoa; phylum Chordata; class Amphibia; order Anura; family Dendrobatidae; genus Phyllobates; species Phyllobates terribilis. The sequence continues at coordinate 115,219,938 of NW_027362773.1, forward strand.
CAAAGAGAGGGGGGTCCCGGGCCGTGGGCTTGGGGCCCAGGCTGGCGGGCCCCCCCTTTTTGCTTCTGGTCACCGGGCCCCATACAGCAGTAAGGGCAGTAATGCCCTGATGGCGGCCCTGCTTAGGATACCCAAATAACTTTTGCGGATTCTAAAAATCTGGTTTGCCTGATTGTCATATGTCCCTATGACTCTCATCGTATCTTTTTCAGCCTGCCTAAACCTAGATCCTGTTTAAATCTGTCAAATTCCTCCTGTGACCCTGTCCAGGTGAAAAATACATAGTCAATGTATCTATACCATACAGATATCTTACTTGACTACCAAATAGTGTCATTGGGAGAAAATGACGGTTTCCTCCCACCAGCAGCAAGAGGAGATTAGCATATGATGGTGCACATGAACTGCCCATGGTGGTCCCCCTGCGCTGGTGGTAGTACTTATTGTCAAACAAGAAATAATTATGGGTCAACATAAACCTCATAAGATCCAGAACAAAAATGTTAGGTTGATTTATAATGGATTGCTCTTCTTTTCAAAAAATACTCCAAGGCTTTCAGACCCATATGAGAAATGCCCACTGTAAAGGGCTTCTATATCAATAGAGCCTAATATAGTCTCTTTTTCTACCACCACACTATCAAGTTTCAGGAGTAAATCTGAAGTATCTCTCGCATAAGAAGGCAATGAAGTCACGAAGGGACGTAAGATATTGTCAACTTAGATACCGATATTTTGGCTTATCGATTTGACACCAGATACAATAAGGCGTCCTTTCAGGGAAATGAAGCCCTTATGTATCTTTGGTAGTGCATAGAAAGACGGGATCATTGGATGAGTTGAGGTCATGAACTTGTATTCACTGTCAGAAATCAATCTATTATCAAGGACCTAATTAAAGACTAACATCAGAGACTCAAAGTATCTGTTAGGATCTCAAGATATAATTTCATATGTGTCCCTGTCATCCAGAATAGACCTGTGCATGATATATTATTTTGTTTTTAATCCATGAATAAAGGTTACATTTTAGAGGGTTAAATGTTTGCAAGCTGTACATTTGAATTTAGTCATGAATTGACTTTTAAATTAATGTATGTAATTTATATATTTTGGGATTTTTTTTTATCCTTTTGTGTATGAATTGATCCTGTTGCCTTGACCTATGCTGAAGCTTGGACTGGCCCACAGGAGAACAGGAGAATCCTCCGGTGGGCCCCTGTGCAAAAGTAGGTCACCACCTTCTTATATGAGCAGTACTTGGCACAATATACTGGAATCACTATGTACAGACAAAGGCAGCATCTTATTCACTTAACAATCTACCCAGTTCATTGTTATATAAATTTATGATTTGAGGATAATGTCACATTTGCATATATCTGAAAAGTGGGGCCCTGGAGTTGGTTACTGGTGAGTCCTTGGAACCCCAGTCCGACACTGTTAACTTGTCACCTTTTATAGAATCGATTACTTTGTCTTGATTGTGGAAGATGGTTTGCAGAACACTATCTAGTTTTTAATTGGGTGTTTTTAGTAGCTTTTTAGTTATGTTTTTGTATATAATAAACATATTTTGCCTAAGAATAAAATTTTATACTGGATCATTATTGTATGGTGGCAGCCATATTTTATATAGGGCTTGTTTTTTTTTTTTTTTTTCTTGGGATTTATTTTAAAGAAACTATTTATCTGTCACTTCAATGATTAAGACTTTGAGTCATGTTTTGGTATAAATTAATAATGGAGCTGAACTTTTCCTCCCAGAACATTTCTGGCCTCATTTGTATATTACTTCTAAACTGGACTTCTCTGCAACACAGCATTTGTTTTCCTATTTTTAGCTAGCACTCCTTTTGTCTAGGGAGGTAATTACTACGCAATTAAAATGTCCACTGTGGGTGGTGACAGGTACCTGTCCTAGAACGTTAGGATAAGTGCTTTATGAATATTAACATTAGGACGCATCACTGCTGTGAACTAGAAATACCTTTACCATATACTTCATGTCTTCAAAAACATGAGTTAAGCACAAGATCTTTATACTAGTTTTTATTTCCATGCATTGGGAACATTGCACATTGTTTTCTAATTCAAAACATGAAGAGAAATGTATATAATTTTTAACTACTTTACAGAAAATAACAAAAAATGAACATTGGGCTGTTCTAAAAAAATAACAGTGTCTGCGTTTGTCTTTATAAACTCACAATATATACTTTTTTTTTTTTTTCTTTTTTTTTTTTGGATTTCGCATTCCTGTGAATCGCTAACCTAATATTTAGTTGTATACCCACAATTTTTTTTAGAACTGCTTCACATCTATGTTGCATAGAGTCAACCAACTTCTGGCACCTGTCATCTGTTATTCCAGCCCAAGATGCTTTGACTACATCCCCCATTTTATTGGCATTTGTTGGCTTTGCCTCAAACGGCATTTTTGATGGCCCCCCACAAGTGTTCTATCGGATTAAGGTCTGGGGATTGGGCTGGCCACTTCATAACCTCAATTTTGTTGGACTGGAACCAATATTTTGCTTGTTTACTGGTATTTAGGGTCATTGTCTTGTTGAAACACCCATTTCAAAGGCATATCCTCTTCAGCGTAAGGCAACATGACATCTTCAAGTATTTTAATATGTGCAAACTGGTCCATGATCCCTGGTATCCTGTAAATAGGTCCGGCACCATAGTAAGAGAAGCATGCCCATATCATGATGCTGGCACCACCATGCTTCACTGTCTTCAGAGTGTACTGTGGCTTGAATGCAGAGTTTGGGGGTCGTCTGACGAACTGTCTGTGGATCTTGGACCCAAAAAGAACAATTTTACTTTCATCAGCCCACAAACTGTTTCTCGATATCTCTTTAGGCCAGTTGATCTGTTCTTTGGCAAATTGTATCTGCTTCAGTACATGTGTTTTTTTAACAGAAGTTTGTGGGGATTTCTTGCTAAGAGATTAGCTTCACACAGGCGTCTTCTAACTGTCACAGGTAACTTGAGACTGTCTTAGATCATCCTGGAGCTGATAATTGGCTGTTCCTTTGCCATTCTGGCTATTCTTTGATCCATTTGAATTGTAGTCTTCCATTTTTTTCTCTGGTTTTGTTTTCCATTTTAAAGCATTGGTGATAATTTTAGCTGAACATCCTATCATTGTCTGCACTTCTTTATAAGTTTTACCCTCTCCAATCAACTTTTTAATCAAAGTACGCTGTTCTTCTGAACAATGTCTTGAACGACCCATATTTCTCAGGCTTTCAAGGAGAAATGCATGTACAACATGTGCTGGCTTCACCCTTAAATAAGAGCCACCTGATTCACACCTGTTTCTTCACAGAATGATTGACCTCGCTAATTGAACTGCACACTGCTATTAATTTGAACACACCCCCTTTCAAATAATTATTCAAATACACAGACTCAAAACCATGCAGATCGTGAATGCTGAGCATGGTGGTTTCCTTAGAATCTATTGCACCAACTGGTAAATTTTTGACGTGGTAATATCATTTCTACCAAAAACAGTGAGTAATCTGGTTAGTCATACTGGACAGCTATTATTTTGAACACTACTGTATTGTTAAGCTCCCTGCAGCCTCGCAGAATTCAAAAAGACAGGGTTGATAGCAGTGTGAGCAGCCTCTTCTTAAATCTGTACCTCTGGTATCTACAGTATTACATCAGATACACAGTGTGGACAGCAGTGTGAGAAGCCTCTTCTTACCTCAGCACCCCTGCTATCTCCAGTATTAGATCAGATAGGCAGGGTGGACAGCATTGTGAGCAGACTCTTCATAGCTCAGTACCCCTGGTATCTCCAATATTAGATCAGATAGACAGGATGGACAGCAGTGTGAGTGGCCTCTTCTTACCTCAGTACCCTTGATATCTCCCGTATTAGATTAGATAGATAGGATGGACAGCAGTGTGAGTGGCCTCTTCTTTCCTCAGTACCCTTGATATCTCCCGTATTAGATTAGATAGATAGGGTGGACAGCAGTGTGAGCAGCCTCGTCTTACCTCAGAACCTCTGGTATCTCCAGCTCCCTGCAGCCGCTCGGCATTCAAGACAATATGGACAACAGCGTGAGCAGCCTCTTCTGACTTCAGCACCCTTGGTATCTCCAGTATTAGATCAGATAGACAAGGTGGACGGCATTGTGAACAGACTCTTCTTACCTCAGTATCCCTGATATCTCCCTATTAGATCAGATAGACAGGGTGGACAGCAGTGTGAGCAGCCTCTTCTTACCTCAGTACCCCTGATAGCTCCTTATTAGATCAGACAGACAGGGTAGACAGCATTGTGAGCAGACTCTTCTTACCTCAGTATCCCTGGTATATCCCAGTATTAGATCAGATGGGGTGGACTGTAGCATGAGCAGCTTCTTCTTACCTCAGTACCCCTGGTATCTCCCAGCAGTGTGAGCAGCCTCTCCTTACTTCAGCACCCCATGCTGCTGAGGCTCGGTATGGTGGAGCTCAAACATGGTGATATAACGAATTGATGAAAAAAGGTTTTTCAATCCAGCAAAGTGAGTTAAAAGTTAAAAGCAAAAATGTGACTTCATTAAAATAGGAGCATGGGCATAAAAAATATCTGATGCGTTTTGAGCCTGGCTGTCTCTTAATCATAGATATAGTTCAATTTGATGCTTATGACCAGCTCCTAGGTAGATATGAGTAAAGGATTCAAGTTATTTTATACATGTAGAAAGATGGGTATCTACGACACTCCTGATCACTGGCCCACAGGTAAAAATGCCATGACGCAACACTTATTTGATGACTGATCAGATCAATTTTCTTGGGGTAAATATCATGTTTGTTGCCTGCATATCGCATTGTGTAAGCAAGGACGATACTGCCGACAACATGTATGGGGAATGAGCAATCGTTCTGTCACCATACAGTTTTATGGACCCACATGAACGGGACCAGAAACGAGCGACATTCACTTATATAGTGGATTGGAACTCATTTATGGCCAGAAATTGGCTGTGAAAATGGGCTTTTAGACCGAAGCTTGTTGACTTAATAACCAGAGTGGCCAAATAGTCTATAAATCAGTTTTCCTAGCAGCGTAATATTCAAAGTTAAAAAACCAAAACCTATGGAATAAAAAAAATCAACCAAATATTAAAGTTTTATAGGTAGCTGTTTTAAGCCTGCATTACTAGAGACTAGAGTTGATATGAGTTTTACAAAGTTTTTTTTTGCTTTGAATGGTAAAAATAAAGTTATGCTGATTAACTGAACCAAGGTCTGTATTGACATTCCCCACCCCCAAAAAAGTGAATAATCCAAACACTGTTGTCTCCAAGATTGACTTAGTCTTTGGAGATGGAACTGTTACCCAAAGTGTCAGAAATTAAAGGGGTTCTCCACTACTAGGATAACCGCTTCTTGATCTAAATGTTTGGACCCAATAAACTAAGAAAGCCTATTCTCACCTCCCGTGCCTGCACCATTCCCGTGGTGTAGCACTCGCGGGCCCGGGGCCAAGCGTGGGGCATGAACAGGAGTTGACCAACTAGTGGACAACTTCTTTAATACAGAAAACTCCTAATACACAATATAAAGTAAGCAGGTCCTTATTTTATATGAATGCATTTTACAGATTGAATAATGCCTTGCACAATCTAGTGCAGACCAGCAGCTCTTGCAAGTGAAGATCAGGTAGGTCATTTCCAAGCTGGTGTTTTTGTCTCTTTCTACGGTCATTAAATTATAAACGCATTTTTTACAGCAAGGGTTAATACGACTTCTGGCATAGTCCGTGTACCGCCTGCCAGTTTTTACTTGGCGCTGTGCCACGGTTATTAATATGGTGCCTCCGAGTGAAGGCACACTTGGGGGGGCATTTTAAAGAATGATAGCAAGCTGGTTGCGGTGGGCCCTAATAACAATGTGGGCCCTGGATAATGGAGTACAAGGGAGAGAAATGTGTGGGAACCCTCTTTTGGGCCCCAGAGGTTTTAATCCACCAAGGCCAAGCGCATGTTCCCTGCGTTGTGCCACCCTGACTTACTACAGACTGCTTGCTGGAGAACGAAGAGGCAGCGTGCTGTTTACTGAAGCCACCAGAAGTAGGACATGTGCTACGCATGTGTTTATACTCTTTAAACTGCATGTGATACAATTCTCTTGTGCGGCTTTGCTTCCGTACCGTCAGCGGAGCATATGTCTGGTCTGCATGATTTCTTTGCATTTGCACTTTAGCTTGGAGAAAGCATTAAAACTTGTTGCAAAAGCTGCAGCTGTTTCCAGGATGAAGTTTTCATTTATCCCTGGATTTTCCATATCGTAGTTTTGCAACATTCATCTATAACTGTTCATACAATGAATTATGATATTTTCTAAATATTTTCACATCCTTCAGTTACATAATTTGTAGCATGTAATCGGTTTTGATCTTAAAATCCATCTAGGATGTAATTATTTCAGCATTAAATTGTAGAATTATCAGTTTTCTCAATTTCTACTTGGCCGTGCTCTGTTGTTTACTATGGTTAACATGGTCCTACAGTATAATTCTGCATGGGGAGTGCAAAAAAAGACACAAAGTGGATCGGTTACCAGATTATACAATATAAAGTGCATACATTATTAAAAAGATCTTAGACTAGTGAGGCTAGAGTGCTCACTTTGGAAATCCATGTCACAGAAAATGTATAATCCTTAAAAAAAAAAAAAAATTCCTGATAGTAAATGAACATTCCTGGATAGTAGCACATTTACATGGAGATTAATCTCTTTACTATGGATGGGTGGCTGCTCCTTTTCCTATGTATTATGTTATTCCTTCGCGTTGGGTTTGCACTAACAGAGTTTTCTCTATCGCTTCATTGGGGGACACAGGAAACCATGGGGTGTGTGCTGCTGCCACTAGGCGGCTGACACTATGCCAAAAAAAGTTAGCTCCTCCTCAGTAGTGTACACCCCACCGACTGGCATTAAGTTAATCAGTTTAGCTTCGTATCAGTAGGACGTGGACACAGGTCTTTTACTAGACCCAGATCTACCTCGGTTTTTGGTGTTTTCTTGTAATGTCTCCTTCTTTTCTTCTTCAGAAGGTGCTTCTCCCGGATTACCTCTGGAGGGATACAGTCTGCGATGGTCACACTGTACTCCCAAGTAGAGGCTATGAGTATGGCGTGTACTAACACCCCATATCCTCATATGCCTATGACCCCCAGCCCCTAACACATGAAGAGTGTTAAAGTGATCCAATTGTCAGTCCTCACCCCACTTTCCTGCCCGCTCGCCCACCAGAGCCTGACGGTTTCAGGAGGGATGGACGTCCATCACCTGAAGAGGCCCAAACGTCTTCTTCCTTCTCTCCATCAAGGTTCCCAGTGCAGAGGCGACGAGGAGAAGACTAAGATAGAGGAAATGAAGAAGAAAGAAGACAGAAGATTCAAGGATATCATGTTGGGGCTGCTTTTTTATTGTTTGTGTGGAGCAATGTTCCGGATGGTGTGTGTGTGTTTTTTCTTCTCTACAGGGGCCCTCTTTCCTGTGCTTCTCCGCAGCATGTCTATTCCTGGGCATGATGGCTTTGGATATTGGTCCCGCCCGGAGCATTTTTTTCAGGCCTCCGCGCCGCACCTTTCCCCTCCGGCGGCCTCACCTTCTAATTTAGGCCCCCTGGCGTGTCCTCATCACGTGGGCTCTTCTCCCACCCGCTGTAGCCATGCCTCCCTCCTTCTCTTCTGTCGGCGTTGTGTTCCGCCCCCTTCCTCCAGCCTCATCGTGTGGGCTTCTTACCTCCCCGCTGCCTCCTTTCAGTGCCGCGAACTCTGCACGCCCTTTTCACTGTATGCGGCTTTCCTCTTCCTCTTTCCACCGCCATTTACCGGCACCCGGACAGTCTGCAGTCTCCCTGAGCCCTGCGGTCGCCTTGAGCTCTCCCAAGAGCATCTCCAGCAGCGTTCCCAAGGACTACTGGCACCAGATCTTCAGCCTCTCATCGGTTCCTGTGGGTAATAATAATAATAATAACAATTTTTATTTATATAGCGCCAACATATTCCGCAGCACTTTACAATTAAGTAGAGAGTAAGCTCTGCACTGCAGCCTGACACTCTCCTCAGCAACTCTTTTCCTGTCCCCTAACCTCTGGCGTTAGTTAGTGGCTTTGTCTCCTTGCTTATGATGTCTAAGTCTAAAGGAGAGATCTCTCGCCCTCCGGCCTCTACTACTCTGGTAAAGCACTTTGTCTGTTCTTCATGTAAATACAGACTCCCTTCAGGTCAGACTTCTTCCCTCTGTCAGGACTGCAGCAATCCTCTCACTCCCGCTACCCAGGAGGCTCCCACTGTGTCTGGAGAGAGTGTTCCCCCTAACCCAGGGTGGGCGACTTCCCTGTCCCAGTCGGTCGCAGACCTTACCAGGGTATCTCAGACCCTGATAGCTGCACTAGCAGACTACCTACTTTTGCTTCCGCCACCACCAGCGGATCACCCCTGGCTCAGCCTACTAAATTTGGCTGTAAGAAATCTAGGTAAGAAGACAGTTCCAGGTCCTCCTCTCGCTCCCTCAGTCCTCCCAGTCCTTCCCGGCAGCCAGCTTCTTCTTCTCTGTCCTCATCCCCTGACTTACCTGCTGAGTCAGACTCTGATACAGTTACCGAACCTGACTCTGACATGGATTCCGACCAGGCCTCTAACATGCGGGACATAGTCTTATTGCAGCGGTCAACCAGACCTTTAACATTAAGGATTCAGCTACGGAACCCGCAGAACAGGTGGTTTCATTTAGACGGTCTAGACCAACTCCCAAGGTATTCGCTGCCCATAAGGAATTTGAAGAGGTCCTTTCCAGGGAGCAAGAATACCCGACCAGATGCTTTCAGAGAGGAAAACGTCTCGGCATCCTGTATCCCTTTGCCTCTGACCTTACTGAGAACTGGACCACATCCCCTACGGTGGACCCTCCAGTCTCTAGGCTATCTACCAACACTGTACTTCCCCCTACGGACGGGGCTCCCCTTAAAGACTCTAATGACAGGCTCATTGAGTAATTTGCCAAATCAGCCTTTGAAGTGTCTTCTTCCACGTTGTGCCCTGCCTTTGCCACCACATGGGTGTCAAAGTCTATCTCTGCATGGGCTAAGCAAGTCCATCAAGGCATCCTCTCCGGAGCTCAGCCTCAGGCGTTAGCTGATTTGGCAGACCAGATCTCTCATGCGGGAAAGTATGTAGTGTCGGCCCCTTTGGACGCCGCTTCATGTGCCGCCCAAATGGCCAGTAATATGGTGGCCATAGGAAGAACCATCTGACTAAAGGTATAGCAGGTGGACTTGTCCTCTAAGAAGTCCCTCACTAATCTGCCTTGACAGGAATCAAGACTCTTTGGGACCAAGCTGGACCAAATTATTAAGGAGGCCACAGGAGGAACGAGCTCTCTCCTTCCACAGGAAAAACCTTGTCGCCCTCTCCCAAAACGTAGATTTCGTTCCTTTTGGCCCTTTCACCGTTTTTCATTTGCGGCTGAACCCACATATCGGGAGAGGCCACCGACACGCCAGGTCCGGAAAAGGGCTTCCTTTAAGCCAACACCGTCTTGGCGTCCCCGCAATATGCAAGGCAGATCCTCCAGGGCCCGATCTGGCAGGTTCTCTTCCACATGAGTCGCTACCACCCAGAGACTCCCCCAAGCTGGGTGGTCTTCTTCTGTATTTCAAGGACGTCTGTCTGGCTTCTGTCGAGGACACCTGGGTCAGAGAAGTTGAATCTTCAGGATACAAAATAGATTTTGTTTCACGGCCCTGAAACCTTCCCTGATCTCGGGTTTTCTTGCGGCCATTGCTTCTCTCCTCAAAACAGGCGTCATCGTTCCTGTCCCTCCACAAGAACATTTCACAGGCTTCTATTCAAACCTATTTGTGGTTCCAAAAAAGGACGGACGGGTCCGTTCGACCCATCCTGGACTTAAAATTACTAAACAGAAGGGTCCGTCTTCGCCATTTCAGAATGGAATCCTTTTGTTCAGTAATGGCTTCCATGCAGTTGCAAGAGTTCCTGTGCTCTATAGACATCCAAGATGCCTTCCTCCATATCCCTACCTTCCTAGGGCACCAGAGGTACCTGCGATTTGCGGTACATCAGGACCACTTCCAGTTTGTCACCCTGCTGTTCGGCCTTTCTAACGCTCCCAGAGTCTTCACAAAGATAATGGCAGCAGTAATGGCCCTTCTTCGAGTCAGGGGCTTAGTAGTCATTCCCTATCTCGACGACATTCTCGTCAAGGCTCCATCCTTCTCCCTCGCCCAGGAAAGTCTTGCCATCACTCTCAATACTCTGTCTCGACTCGGCTGGCTAGTCAACAGGAAGAAATCTTGTCTTGTTCCTACCCAGTGTCATCTTCCTTAACATTTTATTCAACACCCTTCAGACCAGGGTCTTTCTTCCCAGGGAGAAGAGGACAACCCTCCAGCGTCTGGTTAGCTCTCTTCAGGCCCCTCGACCTTCATCCCTCCGCTCGGCTATGGTGGTCCTGGGAAGGATGGTTGCGGCATTGGAGGCGATTCCCTTCACGTAATTTCACACCAGGCCGCTTCAACAAACCATCCTATCCCAGTGGAACAGATCTGTCCTCTCTCTGGACCGTCCAGTTTGGATCTCACAGCGGGTCAGGGCATCCCTAATCTGGTGGCTGTCATCCCCTCTCATTCTTCAGGGTCGATCCTTTCTCCTGATTCACTGGCAGGTGGTGACGACGGACTCCAGACTCCTTGGCTGGGGAGCTGTGTTCCGCAACCTTACAGTCCAAGGTTGTTTGTCACAGGAGGAGTCCTCTCTGCCGATCAACGTCCTAGAGATTAGGGCCATTCTCCTGTCCCTTCGTCACTGGCAGAACCTTCTCAGGGGCTTACCAGTCCAAATCCAGACAAAGCCATGGCGGTGGCATATGTCAACCACCAGGGAGGGACCAAGAGTCCCTTAGCATTACCGAAGTCTCCAAAATCCTTCTCTGGGCTGAGAGCAGGGTTCCGGCAATATCCGCAGTGCATATCGCCGGCGTAGAGAACTGGGCCGCCGACTTTCTCAGTCACGAGGGTCTCGCGACAGGGGAATTGTCTCTGCATCACGATGTCTTCCTTCAGATTTGTCTGAGGTGGGGAACTCCGGATGTGGATCTCATGGCATCCCGGTTGAACAAGAAGGTGACGCCGTTCGTCTTCAGATCCCGTGACCCCCTCACGGTGGGAATCGATGCCTCGGCGATACCCTGGTCACAGTTTGCGCTACTTTATCTGTTCCCACCCATTCCACTTCTTCCCCGGCTGCTGAAGAAGATCAAAGCAGAGGGGGTGCCGGTCATCCTGATCGCCCCGGATTGGCCCAGGAGGCCCTGATATGCAGTGGTCGTCAATCATCTCGCAGACACCCTTTGGAAACTCCCAGACAGGCCAGATCTGCTTTCTCAGGGCCCCATCTTCCACCGGTATTTAGTCACGTAATTTAACGGCGTAACAGAAAAAACTGACCGGCACTTCCAAAACAAGAAATAGGTGTGAACAGGTGCTTACTATGAGCAGCTACTTCCATATACAACTAACAAACAAAGAAGCACACTGTAACGCTAAGTATGCGAACATGAAATATATGAAATTTGAATAGCATTACTGCTGTAGAAAATAGAAATAAATGAGAAATCTTAGCGCATAAATTGGCCAATTCATGTGTACCTGGTAGCCACGTTAAGGCGTCTCTCAAAATACCAGGACCCTATCAATGTGAACTCCTTTCTAAGAGACTATGTCTGCTTGTGCGTGGGATAATAAGATCCTGCTGCAATTAAAACCACCTGTGGCATAGAGGTGGAGTGCTCAGTCAAAGCTTATACATAGAAACAGAAAAAAATGACCAGCACTTCCAAAACAAGAAATAGGTGTGAACAGGTGCTTACTAGGAGCAGCTACCCCCATATACAACTAACAAACAAAGCAGCACACTGTAACGCTAAGTATGTGAACATGAAATATATGAAATTTGAATTTATTGCTGTTAGAACCTTGCTGTTAGGTTTTTTTTCCTTTGCTGGTCACATGACCTTGTTGGCCTATTTAATCCTGCTCCGCCCTTCTGGCTTTGCTGGACTTCATTGTATATCTACTTTCTAGCTAGCCTGTGCTCTGTATCTAACTCTGTTAGTTTGCTTGGTCTACGGACCTCTAGGTTCTATCTATTTTGTTTGTTCGTCTGTCTGCTGCTATTTCTGTTAGGAGGTGTCCCATATTCCTCCCAGTCCTTAGTACTTGTAGGGATTCCCTCCCCAAATCTATAGGTCTCCGTACAGACTAGATTAGGACTTTAGCAGGTCTGATCGCAGGATCAGGTTCCCTGTTACATCGTAGGGATTCAGCTGAGTCTTATAGTAGGGACAGATCTCCTCTCTTTCCTTAGCTTTGGTAGCAGAACATAACAGTAAGTCCAGCCTGTAAATTCTCTAAGGAAAGATTTTTTTTTGTTCCATCATGGTGTCGGTTCAGGATTTGGCTAAACACCTGCAGGGACTCTCTCTGGAAGTGGCCGAGCTCCGTCAGCACGTGAGTAACTGTCCTGGAGCATATTTCTTGGAGCCTAAGGTATGTTTGCCGGATTTATTTTTTGGTGAACATCGAGAATTTTTTTCATTTAAAAATGCTTGCTTATTGTATTTTCGTTTGAGACCCAAGTCCTCTGGGGATGAATCCCAGCGCGTAGGGTTCATAATGTCACTTTTGCGCAAAGAGCCTCAGGAGTGGGCCTTTTCTTTGCAACCTAGTGATACATGCTTCAGATCAGTGGATAGTTTTTTTTCTGCTTTAGGACTATTATATGATGATCCTGACCGTGTGGCATCAGCTGAGACTGAGTTGAGACGTTTAAAACAAGGATCAGGTAATATGGAAAAATATTGTACACATTTTCGTCGTTGGTCCACTCAAACAGGGTGGAACGATTCTGCTCTGAAAAGTCTATTTCTTGCTGGGCTCAGTGAAAAGGTTAAAGACCTGCTAATTGCTTATCCTACACCTGAAGATTTGCAACAGGCTATGCAATTAGCTATACGGGTGGACAGAAGACTGCGTGCTAGGGTTAATGAGAGCAAATCCTCTGCTATGTCAGTTTCTGGTTATGATAATGTGTGTACTAACAGTGGTGAACCGATGGAGATTGGATCTGTGGCACCTCGCTCTCAAGAAAAACACCGTCGTTTTTCAGAAGGCTTGTGTTTCTATTGTGGAAAATCTGGTCATTTGATTAAAGGCTGTGAGCTTCGTATGAAGAAAGAAAAAAAAATGGTCAGTCACGCCCGTATTGCCTGTTTAAATTCCAAGGGTATATTTTTAGCTGCTTCCACGATTGCTCAGGAAAAATTAATGGAATTTCGGGTGTTTGTTGATTGCGGGTCTACACTGAATGTTATTGATGGGGGATTCGTGGAAAAACTCAATTTAAAACCTGAACCTTTATCATCCCCCATTGCTGTGGTTTCTGTGGATGGCTCCCCTTTGAAGAATATTACTCTCAAGGTCAGTGAATTTCCTCTCACTATTAATGGTGTTCACCATGAGAAATTGGATTTGGTAGTGTTGAATAACTTGCCTTCTCCAGTAATATTGGGTTTGCCCTGGTTAAAATTTCACAATCCTGTACTGGATTGGTCTACCAGTGAAATTAAATCCTGGAGCCATAAATGTTATGACAAGTGTTGTAACGGGCGTATTGCAGCTTTGGATAGGGGAGAATTGCCTGTTCCTATTCAGGATTTTTGGAGAGTTTTTTCTGAGAAAGAATCGCAGGTTTTGCCTCCCCATAGAGACTATGATTGTTCTATTGAATTTGTCCCTGGAGCGACTCTTCCTAAAAGTCGTTTATTTAACCTTACTATTCCTGAGAGGAAGGCTTTGGAGGAATACATACAGACAAGTTTGGCCGCCGGTCACATTAGGCCCTCTAAGTCTCCTGTGGCGGTTGGATTTTTTTTTGTAAAAAAAAAGGACGGCGGTTTACGTCCTTGTCTGGATTTTCGTGAGATTAACAAAATTACGGTACGCAATCCTTACCCACTGCCATTGATTCCTGATCTGTTTAACCAGTTATTGGGGGCCAAGTGGTTCTCTAAAATTGACCTTAAGGGGGCATACAATCTGTTGCGCATGAAGGAGGGTGATGAATGGAAGACTGCTTTTAACACTCCTGTGGGTCATTTTGAGAATCTGGTTATGCCTTTTGGTCTTACTAATGCTCCTGCATTTTTTCAGAATCTGATTAATGACATCCTTAGACCTTTGATCGGTAAAAATGTGGTTGTGTATTTGGATGACATTTTGATTTATTCGCCAGATCTGGAGTCTCATTGGCGGAGCGTGCGTGAGGTATTACAGTTATTAATGGACAATTCGCTTTTTGCTAAGCTGGAGAAATGTGAGTTCGCTGTACAGAGAATTAGTTTTTTGGGCTACATTATCTCCAGCAAAGGTTTTGAGATGGATCCGGTTAAGGTTCAGGCTGTGCAGGAATGGCCTAGGCCTATTGGTTTGAAATCAATACAGAGGTTTTTGGGTTTCGCCAATTACTATAGAAAATTCATAAAAAATTTTTCTAGTATTGTCAAACCTCTGACTGATCTCACCAGGAAAGGTGCTGATGCGGTTCAGTGGTCTTCTGAGGCCATTGAAGCTTTTGTGTATCTCAAGGAGAGGTTCACCTCTGCTCCCATCCTTATGCAGCCTGATGTTACTAGGCCGTTTTTGGTTGAGGTTGATGCTTCCTCTGTGGGGGTTGGCGCAGTATTGTCTCAGGATAACGGGGATGGATTACATCCCTGTGCATTTTTTTCAAAAAAATTTTCGGAGACTGAATTGAATTACGATATTGGTAATCGGGAATTATTGGCTATTAAACTCGCATTTGAACACTGGCGCCACTTCTTGGAAGGTGCGGAATTTCCCGTTCAGGTTCTTACGGATCATAAAAATCTGATATATCTTGACGCTGCCAAGCGCCTGAATGCCCGTCAGGCTAGGTGGGCACTGTTTTTCTCGCGGTTTAATTTCTCCGTTACTTACATCCCTGGTACTAAGAATGTTAAGGCGGATGCCTTGTCTCGCAGTTTTTCTCCCATAGTCGGTGCTGAGAAAGAGGAAAACATTTTACAAGAAGGTGTTGTGATAGCTGCTTTAGACTCCGTTTTGGAAGATGAGATTCTTAAAGCTCAGGAGAATGCCCCATCTAACACTCCTCATGGGAGGTTGTTTGTGCCTGGGACCTTTAGGAGAGATTTGTTTGTTGAGTGTCACGAATCTCGGTTGGCAGGTCATCCCGGAATCTCTGAGACCAAGAGACTGGTGGGTCGCAGTTTTTGGTGGCCTGGATGGCAGAAGGAAGTCATTAAGTGGGTGCGCCAATGTACTATATGTGCTAGATCTAAGTCCTCACATACTCCTGCTGCGGGGTTGCTTTGTCCTTTGGAGGTCCCCAGTGCTCCTTGGACACATTTGGCTATGGACTTTATAACTGACCTTCCCCCCTCTGAGGGTTTTACTGTCATCTGGGTGGTCGTGGACCGTTTTAGCAAGATGTGTCACTTGGTTCCCTTCGTCAAACTGCCCTGCGCTAAAACTCTCGCTAAGGCCTTTGTCAAGGAAATTGTCAGACTTCATGGCGTTCCTACTGACATTGTTTCTGATAGGGGTCCTCAGTTCGTGGCTCGTTTTTGGCGTGCCTTTTGTGACAGGTTGGGAATTCATTTGTCGTTTTCGTCCGGATATCATCCTGAATCTAATGGCCAGACAGAAAGGAAAAACCAGGATGTTGAGCAGTTCTTGCGTTGTTTTGTAGCAGACAATCAAGAGGGGTGGTCTGAGTTTCTGCCACTTGCCGAATTTGCTCTGAACAATCATACATCTTCTTCTGCTGGTTGTTCGCCTTTTTTTTGTTGTTCTGGGAGACATCCGTCGTTTGGGTCGTTCTCCAAGTTGGGATCTGCCGTGCCTGAGGAGGAGAATTTTTCCGGTGATTTGGAAAGAGTTTGGACGGATGTGCGTGGTAATCTTCAGGAGGCCAACAGAAAATCTAAAGACTACTTTGATAGGAAACGACAGGAGGTTTTGTTCGCTGTTGGTGACATGGTTTGGTTGTCCTCTAGGAATCTGCGGTTGAGGATTCCTTCTAAGAAATTGGGTCCCAAGTTTGTAGGGCCCTTTAAGGTGCTTCAGGTTGTCAACCAATCTGCTGTTAGGTTGGAGGTTCCTACCTCCTGGAGAATTAATCCGGTCTTTCATGTCTCTCTGTTAAAAAAAGCTGTTGTGTCGGATGGTGACGCCTCTGCCTCTGTTCCTCCGGTGGTGGAGGACGGGGAATATGAAATTTCTCGCATCCTTGACTCTAGACGGTATAGAGGTAGTTTGCAGTATCTTGTGGCCTGGAAAGGTTTCGGACCCGAGGATAACTCTTGGGTGAGGTCAGATGATGTTTCCGCGTCCAGACTTATCAGAGCGTTTCACAGGAGATTTCCTGATAAGCCTGGTCCTAGGGGATCCGGAGGATCCTCTTAGAAGGGGGGGTACTGTTAGAACCTTGCTGTTAGGTTTTTTTTCCTTTGCTGGTCACATGACCTTGTTGGCCTATTTAATCCTGCTCCGCCCTTCTGGCTTTGCTGGACTTCATTGTATATCTACTTTCTAGCTAGCCTGTGCTCTGTATCTAACTCTGTTAGTTTGCTTGGTCTACGGACCTCTAGGTTCTATCTATTTTGTTTGTTCGTCTGTCTGCTGCTATTTCTGTTAGGAGGTGTCCCATATTCCTCCCAGTCCTTAGTACTTGTAGGGATTCCCTCCCCAAATCTATAGGTCTCCGTACAGACTAGATTAGGACTTTAGCAGGTCTGATCGCAGGATCAGGTTCCCTGTTACATCGTAGGGATTCAGCTGAGTCTTATAGTAGGGACAGATCTCCTCTCTTTCCTTAGCTTTGGTAGCAGAACATAACAATTGCGCTAAGATTTCTCATTTATTTCTATTTTCTACAGCAGTAATGCTATTCAAATTTCATAAATTCATGTTCGTATGCTTAGCGTTACAGTGTGCTGCTTTGTTTATCAATTTAACGGAGTAGCAGTTGATGCCACAGTACTGAGAGTGTCTGGTTTTTCAGAACGAGTGATTCAGACGATGATCCGGGCTCGGAAGCCTTCATCATCTCGAGTATACTACCAGACCTGGAAGGCCTTTTTCTGTTGGAGTGACAGTACTCACACCGTGCCTATGAGATTCTCCCTTCCATCGATTTTGGCCTTTCCTCAGGCCGGACTTGATGCGGGACTTGCTCTCAGTTTTCTGAAGGGCTAAGTCTCTGCGCTTTCTATTAATTTCCAGAAAATTTGGCTTCTTGTGCTCAGGTTAAAACCTTTCTTCAGGGAGTGGCTCATGCAGTCCCTCCGTACCGAACGCCAATTGATCCCTGGGACCTCAACCTGGTTCTGGAGGCTCTTAGGAGCTCCCCCTTTGAGAATTTGCGAGAAGTGTGTCTGTCCCTTCTTTCTTGGAAAGTGTTTTTTATTTTGGCAATAACTTCCATCCGGCACATGTCGGAGCTGACTGCTCTCTCCTGTCGATCTCCTTTTCTCATCTTCCACCAGGACAAGGTGGTCTCGAGACCGATGCTGCCTTCTCTTCCCAAGGAGGTCTCCACCTTTCCACCTTTCACCTCAATGAGGACAAAGTCCTCCCTTCCTTTTGTCCCAATCCGTCTCATCCGCTGGAACGTTCTCTGAGTAAGTTGGATCTTGTCAGAGCAGTTCGAGTTTACCTGGCTAGGACCGCTTCCTTCTGGAGGACGGATTCCCTCTTTGTTATCCCTGAGGGAGCGTGATGAGGCCTCCCGGCTTCCAAGGGTACAATTGCTCGCTGGATCCGGATGGTAATTCTGGAGGCGTACCGAAGTAAGAACAGGATTCCTCCACCCGGGATTAAGGCCCACTCTACCAGAGCAGTGGGCGCCTCCTGGGTGGTTCGTCATAGGGCATCCCCCCTACAGCTTTGTAAGGCAGCAACCTAGTCATCCATTCACACGTTCACCAAGTTTTACAGGGCTCATAACTACGCTTCAGCAGATGCCAGCCTAGGTAGGAGAATCCTACAAGCGGCAGTGGTGAGTTCTCCGAGCTTTTTATGGCTGTTTCCCTCCCAGGGACTGCTTTAGGATGTCCCATGGTTTCTTGTGTCCTCCAATGAAGCTATAGAGAAAACAGGATTTTTGGTTACTCACCGTAAAATCTGTTTCTCGGAGCCTTCATTGGGGAACACAGCACCCTCCCATTTTGACCGCTTTACTAACTTTTATTGTTATGTTGCAGTTTGAATTTTCATATTTATCTCTGTTTAATGTTTCTTCTCCTACTGCTTGTACACTAACTGATTAACATAATGCCAGTCGGTGGGGCGTACACTGCTGGGGAGTAGCTAACTTTTTTTGTGCATAGTGTCAGCCTCCTAGTGGCAGCAGCATACACCCATGGTTTTCTGTGTCCCCCAATGAAAGCTCAGAGAAACAGATTTTATGGTGAGTAACCAAATATCCTGTTTTATTAGCTATGCAAGTTTGAGCTTTACGTCTTAGGTAGGGATGAGCGGACCTATGGAAGTTCTAGCGCTCTCTCTCCTTCTTCCCCCGGAACTCTTTTTCTCTTTTCTCCCGGAACTCTTTTTCTCTATTCCCCTGGAATTCTCTCTCTCTTCTCCAGGAGCCCTCGCTTTCTCTTCTTCCGGAACTCTCTCTTTCTCTTCCCTCAGAACTCTCTCTCTGTTCCCCTGGAACATATTCTCTCTCTTCCCCCGAAACACTCTCTCTCTCTCTTGGAACTCTTTCTTTTTCTCTTCCCCCGGAACTCTCTCTCTCTCTTCTCTCGGAACTCTCTCTCTCTTCTCTCGAAAGTTTCTATTCCCCCCCCGGAACTCTCTCACTCTCTCTATCTTCTCTCTCTTCCCCTGGAACTCCAAACATTGCATCGAACAGTTCGTATTCGGCGTACATCACCGGACAGTAACTGTCTGGTATGAACGCCAAACTTTAAAGTTTGAGTCCGCTCATCTCTAAGACTAGTGCAGACAATTCATAAAAGAGGAAAACCTTTTTCTCAGCCCTAGGCAGGGGTGTACTGTACATATCATTGGTGCAACCACAGGGGCCCAAGAGGTCAGGGGGCCACTTCCAAACCCAATGCAGCTGGAATTGTGCATCATGATGAGTTATTGGACTTCAAATGGCCCATATATTGTTCTTGCATAAAGGCCTTCTACTGTCAGTGTCAAACAGTGGCCCCAGGGGTGAAGCATCTTAATTTGTGATGACACTGACATACAGTGCCTACAAGTAGTATTCAACCCCCTGCAGATTTAGCTGGTTTGATAAGATGCAAATAAGTTAGAGCCTTCAAACTGCAAACGAGAGTAGGTTTTATGAACAGAAGCATAAATCTTACAAACCAAAAAGTTATGTTGCTCAGTTGAATTTTATTAAATTTTAAACATAAAAGTGTGGGTCAATTATTATACAACCCCTATGTTTAATATTTTGGGGAATAACCCTTGTTTGCAATTACAGCTAATAATCGTCTTTTATAAGACCTGATCAGGCCGGCACAGGTCTGTGGAGTTATCTTGGCCCACTCCTCCATGCAGATCTTCTCCAAGTTATCTAGGTTCTTTGGGTGTCTCATGTGGACTTTATTCTTGAGCTCCTTCCACAAGTTTTCAATTGGGTTAAGGTCAGGAGACTGACTAGGCCACTGCAACACCTTGACTTTTTCCCTCTTGAACCAGGCCTTGGTTTTCTTGGCTGTGTGCTTTGGGTCGTTGTCTTATTGGAAGATGAAATTATGACCCATCTTAAGATTCTTGATGGAGGAGCGGAGGTTCTTGGCCAAAATCTCCAGGTAGGCCGTGCTATCCATCTTCCCATGGATGCGGACCAGATGGCCAGGCCCCTTTGCTGAGAAACAGCCCCACAGCATGATGCTGCCACCACCATGCTTGACTGTAGGGATGGTATTCTTGGGGTCGTATGCAGTGCCATCCAGTCTCCAAACGTCACGTGTGTGGTTGGCACCAAAGATCTCGATCTTGGTCTCATCAGACCATAGAACCTTGAACCAGTCTGTCTCAGAGTCCTCCAAGTGATCATGAGCAAACTGTAGACGAGCCTTGACATAACGCTTTGAAAGTAAAGGTACCATACAGGCTCGTCTGGAACGGAGACCATTGCGGTGGAGTACGTTACTTATGGTATTGACTGAAACCAATGTCCCCACTGCCATGAGATCTTCCCGGAGCTCCTTCCTTGTTGTCCTTGGGTTAGCCTTGACTCTTCGGACAAGCCTGGCCTCGGCATGGGAGGACACTTTCAAAGGCTGTCCAGGCCGTGGAAGGCTAACAGTAGTTCCATAAGCCTTCCACTTACGGATGATGCTCCCAACAGTGGAGACAGGTAGGCCCAACTCCTTGGAAAGGGTTTTGTACCCCTTGCCAGCCTTGTGACCCTCCACGATCTTGTCTCTGATGGCCTTGGAATGCTCCTTTGTCTTTCCCATGTTGACCATGTCTGAGTGATGTTCACAAGTTTGGGGAGGGTCTTAAATAGTCAGAAAAGGCTGGCAAAAGAGATCTTTAATCCACACATGTGAAGCTCATTATTCTTGGTGCCTGAACTACTTCTTAATACTTTAGGGGGACCAAACAGAATTCTTGTGGTTTGAGGGGTTGAATAATAAATGACACTCTGAATTAACTTTTAACGTTTAAAAAAAAAAAAAAAAAAAAAAAAAAATTGCTGCAGTGCATTTCCCACTTCCAGGCTGATCTACAGTACAAATGTCACAATGCCAAGTTAATTCCGCATGTGTCAACCAGCTAAATCTGCAGGGGGTTGAATACTACTTGTAGGCACTGTACCTTTAGGATGCAGGCATGACTTTTTTTTGTTTCTCGGTGGGGAAACTTAGTTTAAAATCCATGGGCTATAACCCAACGTATCACTATCACATATTCTGTTTCCTGCAGACCTAAATCCTTCTCAAAGCTTCTCTCAAGGCTTGAAGGTAGTCAAAGAGAACAGTAAGTTCTAGATGTTTACTAGACCTGGGGAAGTTTATCTCAAAACCTATATCTGAAAGAAACGTTTTAGGATGGAAATAACGCAGTATGTTTAGTCCCTCATAGAGCGTTACAATGTTCTTAACCCAGCATGCTGAAGACTATACCGTGGCATGTAAAAGTTTGGGCACCCCTGGTCAAAATTACTGTTATTATAAACAGTTAAAAAGAAAAAAGTGTCTGGTACCGTGTTAGCCAGTTGAAAAAAGATTACTCTCAGTGGGGAAAAACAAGATAATCCTGTAGTTATGATACCTTTTAATGGCTAACAAAAATAAAATAAATGATGTTACAAGGCAAGCTTTCAAGACATCTTTGGTCTAATATGTCTCGAAAGCTTGCCTTGTAACATTATTTATTTTATTTTTGTTAGCCATTAAAAGGTATCATAACTACAGGATTATCTTGTTTTGGTTTTCCCACTGAGAGCAATCTGTGAACCGTTAAGCAAGTTGAAGAAGAAATTATCTCTAAAAGGCCTAAATTTAAAGATGACACATTTCCTTTGTATTTTGTGCAAACAAAAAAATTATTTTTTAAATAAATTACAAAGAGGAAAATGGGCCGATGCAAAAGTTTGGGCACCCTTGGAGGTTTGTGTGCTCAGATAGCTTTGACCAAGGTTTCAGACATTAGCTACCTGCTAGGGTTATGGATTGTTCACCATCATTGTTAGGAAAGGCCAGGTGATGCAAATTTCCCAGCTTTATAAAACCCAGCCTCCTCTATCCTTGTGCCAAAAAACAGCAGCCATGGGTTCTTCCGAGCAGCTGCCTAGCACTCTGAAAATGAAAATGGTGGAGGCCCACAAAGCAGAAGGCTATAAAAAAATAGCAAAGAGTTATCAAGTTGTCCACTCCTCAGTTCGAAATGTAATTAATAGTGATGCGCGAGCACTAAAATGCTCGGGTGCTCATTGCTCGGGTCGAGCACATTGGAATACTCGGGTGCTCGACCCGAGCAACGAGCCCAATGTAAGTCTATGGGAAACTCGAGCATTTTTCAGGCGGCTCCCCCCAGTGGTCTGCAGAGGGCCTAAAAATTGCCCAAATCCATGGGAACAGTGCTTAAATGGTATAGGAACAGCATGGGGAAGACCCCTGGAAGCATTTCTGACTCCCAGATCACTGCTGTCAACAATGTTGTCAGAGGTATTACGCCACTTTTATGGATTCACAATAAAACATACAAAAACTAAACCAAAATGGATTTTCCTGGAAAATATGTTAAGGAACATCCTTTCCAGGGTAATGAGTTGTATATAAGGCAAAATAAATAACCAAAACCAAAAATACTCCTCCACACCTTGGGCTATGTTCACATGTAGCGTTTTTGATGCGTTTTTGCACTGCTTTCAACCGTGACAAATGCATTCACCGGGAAATGTCATTTTAACATTTTACAACCTTATCTGGCCATGTGGTGTGTGAGACATGATCAGTCACATCCTGTTTCATTTATGAAGAAGGGACTCTGAAAGTCACAAAGTCTATTTTTATAGGGCCATCAGGCAGCCTTTACTATTCCTAAAGTGCCAGCAGTTGGCCCTCACTATTCTTAGAGAGCCATCAGCCGGCTATGCTTTGTTGTTCCCATTACTAAAGAGTGGGTCTCCTATACTGTTATTGTGTATGCAGTGAGTGGCAGGGCTGCTGAAAATTTGGACGCACCCCAATACCCCTTTGAAAATTTGGATGCACCCCACTACCCCTTTGAAGAGACTTAGAGGAGGGCCTCCTGAAAACAATGTTCCCATTATTAGGAAGTGAGTCTCCCATAGTGTTGGCCTATGCAGTGAATGCAAGGGTTGCCAAAAATTTGTAGGCACGCCAATGCCCCTTGGAAGAGATGTGGAGGTCAGAGGGCCTCCTGAAAGCAATGTTCCCATTATTAGGAAGTGGGTCTCCCATAGTGTTGGCCTATGCAGTGAATGCAAGGGCTGCCAAAAATTTGGACCTACTCAAATGCCCCTTGGAAGAGACGTAGAGGAGGGCCTCCTGAAAAAAAATGTTCCCATTATTAGGAAGTGGGTCTCCCATAGTGTTGGCCCATGCAGTGAATGCAAGGGCTGCCAAAAATTGGGAGGCACTCCAATGCCCCTTGGAAGAGACGTGGAGGAGGGCCTCATAAAAAAATGTTTCCATTAGAAAGGAGCGGGTCTCCTATACTTGTATTGCTCATGCACTAAGTGTATGGGCTGACAAACATTTACCCCTGGGGGGTATACATGAACATACTGTATACATTTTTTTTTTTTTACTGGCATCATAAACACCCTTTAAAAAAATTATGTGGGTGTTGCATCACGGACCACGGTCACCCTGGTGATATGGTGGTGGAGGATGAGGATGAGGAGAAGGAGGAGGACAAGAGCAAATAGCCAAAATCAGGAAGCGTATACCCATGTGTGGGTGTCAAAAGGTGCATGGGAATACTCCTCCCAAAAAAAGACACTGGATTTGAGTTTGTTACGCTGCTATCATTCGGTGGTGTTGAGAAGTCTGGCCCAATCCAGCCCTTGTTCATTTTTATAAGAGTCAGCCTGTCAGCATTTTCAGTTGACAGGCGGATGCGCTTATCAGTTATAATTCCACCAGCGGCACTAAAAACCCGCTCTGATAAAACGCTAGCGGCAGGGCAGGCCAGGACCTCCGAGGCATAGAGAGCCAGTTCATTTCACGTATCCAGCTTGGATACCCAATAGTTATAAGGCACAGAGGAATCACGGAGGACGTTGATACGGTCGGCAAGGTACTCCCTCAGCATCTTCCCAAACGTTGCACTCCTTGTGAGAGTATCCCGCGCCTCAGGGCTGTGCGATGAAGGGGCTGAGAAAATTCTCCCAGAACTTTGACAGTGTTCCCCTGCTGCTGCTGGATTGGAGTTGTCTCTCTCGCCTGTAGTCCTTGGTTTTCCAACGAACTGTGACCTCTGCCGCCAGCGTTTTCAGATGGGAATTTTTTTTAATAGTTCCGCAACAAGGGCCTTCTGGTACTGCCCCATTTTGTAGACCTGTCCGCCTCAGGAATAAGAGATATAAAGTTCTCCTTGTAGCGGGGGTCTAGAAGTGTCACCAACCAGTAATGACTGTCACCCAAAATTTTGAGAACACGAGGGTCATGGGAAAGGCAGCGTAAAATAAACTCAGCCATGCGTGCCAGACTGCTAACAGACAAGACTTCCGTGTCCTCACCAAGAGGATGACTGACCATGCTCTCCTCCTCCTCTCTGTCCTCAGGCCATCCACGCTGAACAGACGGTATGACAGTCATGCAGGTACTACCGTCTGTAGCGCATGAAACTAGCTCCTGTTCTTCCTCCTCCTCTTCTTCCTCATTGTCACCCAATCCACATTGGGATGAGATGAGGCTTGGCTGTGTGTAATCACCCTGTATGGTTCCTTGCTCCATTTCATCATGCTCCGCCTGCAATGCATCCTCTATGATTGTGAGCAGAGAGCGTTTCAGAAGACAGAGAAGCGGGATGGTGACGCTAATTATGGCCTCATCGCCGCTCACCATCTTGGTGGAGTCCTCAAAGTTTTGGAAGATGGTACATATGTCTGACATCCATGTCCACTCCTGAAGTCTTATGTGTGGAATCTGAACTGAATACCGACGGCCTTGTTGATGCTGGTACTCAACAACTGCCCTCTTCTGCTCACAAATCCTTCCCAACATCTGCAGTGTAGAGTTCCAACGCATGGGGACATCACACACCAGTCTGAGCCGGAAGCTGCAAATGCTGCTGAAACACGGCAAGGGCGGCGGAAGCTGTAGCTGACTTTCGAAAATGGGCACACAGGCGGCGTACTTTAACAAGCAGATCCGGCAGCTCCGGGTAGGATTTGAGAAACCGCTGAACCACGAGGTTAAGCACATGGACCAGGCATGGTACGTGTGTGAGCTTGCCTCGCCTCAGAACCGCCACCAGGTTCCGGCCATTGTCACTCACGACCATGCTGTTATGATCTGCAACAAGTACTAAGGAAAGATAAGGGAAAGCTGTCCCTACAGTAAGACTAAGCTGAGTCCCTGCGATGTAGCGGGCTGCCTGTTCCTAGCGAACAGACCCGCCTTAGTCCTCGGCTAGTCTGAACGAAGACCTATAGCATAAGGGGAGGGGTCCCTAAAAGAAATAAGGACTGGGACAAAAAATGGGACACCTCCTAAACAGAGAAGTTGTTGCAGAACACAAAAAAATAAACTGACAAAAAGGTACTAGAGGTCCCAGAAGGACCAAGCGAACTGATAGAGAAAGGCACAGAAGCACCTGGCTAGAGAAACAGTAAAACACTGAAGTCCAGCACAGCCAAAAGGGTGGAGCTGGAATATAAAGGCAGATGGTCACGTGACCGCAAAACACAAGATGGAAAAAACAAACAAACAGGAGGGTTCTAACAGTACCCCCTGTTTTATGAGGATCCTCCAGGCCCAGGCCTATCCGGAAACCTCTTGTGGAAAGCTTTAACAAGCCTAGGAGCAGAGACATCATCTATCCTTACCCAGGAGTTGTCTTCGGGACCGAAACTCTTCCAGGAGACAATATTGTAATCTCCCTCTATGCCATCTAGAATTCAAGATGCAAGAAATTTCATATTCGCCGTCTTCCACCACAGGAGGAACTGTGACAGTGGCATCCCTATCTGACACATCAGCCTTTTTCAACAAGGAAACATGAAACACAGGATTAATCTTCCAAGAAGTAGGGACATCCAACCTAACAGCAGACGAGTTAACAACCTGAAGCACCTAAAATGGACCCACAAACTTAGGACCCAGTTTTTTAGAGGGAATCCTCAACCACAGGTTCTTTGAGGACAACCAAACCATGTCACCCATAGTAAACAAAACCTTCTTACGTTTCCTGTCAAAATAGTTCTTGGACTTCTTGTTAGCCTCTTGAAGGTTGCAACGTACATTAGTCCAAACTCTCTCCAAATCACCGGAAAAATTCTCCTCCGGCACCGCCGACCCCAATTTGGAGAACGAACCAAAAGACAGATGTCTCCCAGTACAACAAAAAAAAGGAGAACACCCAGCAGAGGAGGATGTATGATTGCTAAGGGCAAATTCTGCGAGAGGCAGAAACTCAGACCACACCTCTTGATTGTCTGCCACCAAACAACGCAAAAACTGTTCAACATCCTGGTTCTTTCTTTCAGTCTGTCCATTAGACTCCGGATGATACCCAGATGAAAATGACAAATGGACTCCCAACCTGTCACAAAAAGCACGCCAAAAGCGAGCCACAAACTGAGGTCCTCTATCAGAAACAATATCCGTGGGAACGCCATGGAGCTTGACAATCTCCTTAACAAACGCCTTAGCGAGTGTCTTGGCGCAAGGCAACTTAATGAATGGAACCAAATGACACATCTTACTAAAACGGTCCACGACCACCCAGATGACAGTAAAACCCTCGGACACAGGAACATCAGTAATAAAATCCATTGTGAGATGCGTCCAAGGCGCACTAGGAACCTCGAGAGGGCAAAGCAACCCCGTAGCAGGAGTATGTGAAGCCTTTGACCTAGCACACACAGTACATTGACGCACCCACTTGATAACTTCCTTCTGCCATCCAGGCCACCAAAAACTGCGACTGATAAGTCTCTTAGTCTCCAAAATTCCTGGATGACCTGCCAACCGAGACTCATGACACTCCACAAACAAATCTCTCCTAAAGGCTCTAGGCACGAACAACCTCCCATGGGGAGTGTTAGATGGAGCATCATCTTGAGCTTTCAGAATCCCATTCTCCAAAATGGAGTCCAATGCCGCCGCCACCACAACTCCTTTCTGTAAAATGTTCTCCTCCTCCTCGGCACTGACCGTAGGAGAGAAGCTGTGAGATAAAGCATCGGCTTTAACATTCTTAGTACCAGGGATATAGGTAACAGAAAAATGAAACTGAGAAAAAAAAAAAGTGCCCACCTAGCTTGACGGGCATTCAAGCGCTTGGCAGCATCCAGATAGACCAAATTCTTATGATCTGTGAAAACCTGAATAGGAAATCTAGCGCCTTCCAAAAAATGACGCCAATGTTCAAACGCGAGTTTAATAGCCAGCAGCTCCCGATTTCCAACATCATAATTCAGTTCGGTTTCCGAAATTTTTTTCGAAAAGAAGGCAGAAGAATGTACTCCACCCTTGTTCTCCTGAGACAAAACTGCTCCGACCCCCACCGATGAAGCATCGACCTCGACCAAAAAAGGCTTGGTCTCATCAGGCTGCATAAGGATAGGGGCAGAACTGAACCTCTCTTTGAGATACTCAAACGCTTCAATGGCTTCAGTAGTCCACTGGACCGTATTCGCACCTTTCCTGGTGAGATTGATCAGAGGCTTAACAATTACAGAAAAATTCTTAATGAATTTCCTGTAATAATTGGCAAACTGCAATAATTGGCAAAACCCAAAAACCTCTGCATAGATTTCAAACCAATAGGCCTAGGCCATTCCTGCACAGCCTGAACCTTCACCGGGTCCATCTCAAAGCCCTCGCTGGAGACAATGTAGCCCAAAAAACTAATTTTCTGCACAGCGAACTCACATTTCTCCAGCTTAGCAAAGAGTGAATTATCACTCAATAAATGCAAAACTTCACGTACACTCTGCCAATGGGACTCCAGATCTGGTGAATAAATCAAAATGTCATCAAAATACACAACCACATTCTTACCAATCAAAGGTCTCAGGATGTCATTAATAAGGTTCTGAAAAAATGCAGGTGCATTGGTAAGACCAAAAGGCATCACCAGATTCTCAAAATGACCTACCGGAGTGTTACAACAGTTTTCCATTCATCACCCTCCTTCACTCGTAACAAATTGTATGCCCCCCTGAGATCAATTTTAGAGAACCACTTGGCCCCCACCAACTGGTTAAGTCAGGAATTAACGGCAATGGGTAGGAATTGCGTACGGTAATCTTATTAATTTCACGAAAATCCAGACATGGACGTAAACCCCCATCCTTTTTTTTAACAAAGAAAAATCCAACTGCCACAGGCGACTTAGAAGGTCTAATGTGACCAGCAGCAAGGCTAGTCTGTATGTACTCCTCCAAGGCCTTTCTTTCAGGGATAGTTAGATTAAACAAGCGACTCTTGGGAAGAGTAGCTCCCGGAACAAACTCAATGGCGCAATCAAAATCCCTATGAGGAGGTAAAACTTGCGACTCCTCCTCTGAAAAAACCCTCCAAAAATCTTGAATAGGTACAGGTAATTCCCCTTTTTCCACAGCCGCAATGCGACCATTACAACATTTATCATAGCACTTCGGACTCCAAGACTTAATCACATTAGTAGACCAGTCCAACAAAGGATTGTGCAATTTTAACCAAGGCAATCCTAGAACAATTGGAGAGGGCAAATTATCCAAAACAACCAAGTCCAAAATTTCTTGGTGAACTCCATTGATAGTGAGGGAAAATGCAGCAACCTTGTGAGTAATACATTTCAAGGGAATGTTATCAATTGCAATCACAGAAATAGGTGATGACAAAGGTTTGGATTTCAATTTAAGGTTTTCCAAAAACCCTTTATCAATCACATTAAGCGTTGAACCACAATCCACAAATACCTGAAATTCAATAAAATTTTCCTGCAAAGTAGTACTCCCAGAAAGAAATACTCCTGCAGAGCGTAAACAAGCAATACGGGCGTACCTGACTTTTTTTTCTTTACTTAAACAAAGCTCACAATACTTAATCAAATGGTCAGCTTTACCACAATAAAGACACAATCCCTCGGCAAACCTCCGGTCTCTTTCCTGAGAGGGGAGCGACTTCGCCCCAACCTCTATTGGTTCTCCACCATCAGAGCAGATTTTCTGGGGACTAGGACCTGGCATTACAGGAGTCTTTACCTCATTCTGTCTAAATCTCAGTCTCCTATCCACAGGAACAGCTAATTGCATGGCATCCTGCAGAGTCTCAGGTGCGGGGAATGCAATTAGCAAATCCTTAACCCTTTCACTCAGACCAGCAAGAAATAGACATTTCAGCGCTGGATCATTCCATTTAACTTCTGAGGCCCATCTTCTGAAGTGTGTGCAATAATTTTCAACATCACCTGACCCCTGATTCAAACGCCTGAGTTCTGCCTCAGCAGATGAGATTCGATCAGAATCGGCATATAATAGCCCCATAGCAGAAAAAAATTCTTCTACAGACCTTAAACATGGATCATTAGGTTGGAGAGAAAAGGCCCACCCCTGTGGTTCTTTGCGCAAAAGTGACATAATAAAACCAATGCGCTGTGATTCATTCCCAGAGGCCCTTGGTCTCAAACGTAAATATAACAAACAAGCATTTTTAAAGGAAAAAAAATCTTGCTGTTTACCATAAAAAAAACATCAGGCAGTCCTACCTTGGGTTCCACAAAATACGCTTCAGAACAGCTACTCACGTGTTGCTGGAGCTTGGCCACCTCCAAAGACAATTCCTGCAGGCATTGAGCCAACTCTTGGACGGAAACCATACTAATCCCCGAATTTATTTCCTTTTAGTTTTTTTTTTGGGCTGGACTTACTGTTATGATCTACAACAAGTACTAAGGAAAGATAGGGGAAAGCTGTCCCTACAGTAAGACTAAGCTGAATCCCTACGATGTAGCGGGCTGCCTGTTCCTAGCGAACAGACCCGCCTTTGTCCTCGGCTAGTCTGAACGAAGATCTATAGCATAAGGGGAGTGGTCCCTAAAAGAACTAAGGACTGGGACAAAAAATGGGACACCTCCTAAACAGAGAAGTTGTTGCAGAACACAAAAAGACAAACTGACAAATAGGTACTAGAGGTCCCAGAAGGACCAAGCGAACTGACAGAGAAAGGCACACAAGCACCTGGCTAGAGGAACAGTAAAACACTGAAGTCCAGCACAGCCAAAAGGGCGGAGCTGGAATATAAAGGCTGATGGCCACGTGACCGCAAAACACAACATGGAAAAACAAACAAACAGGAGCGTTCTAACACATGCCTGGCTGTAGGTTCAGCGGTGTGAGCCACATTTCTGCCTGCTCTTTCAGAGCTGTCCACAACTCTTCAGCATTGTGCAGTTTGTCACCTAAGCATATTAGCTTCAGCACAGCCTGTTGCTGCTTGGCCAAGGCAGTGCTTCCAGCTTGTGACTGATATGGTCATTTCGGAGATGCAGGCTGAAGAGGAGGAGGAGGCCAAGGAGGATGAGGTGCAGGAGCTATAGACTGTGGAGGCAAACCTGTTTGACCTAGGGCCCGCAATCCTTGGCTTCGGGATGACGTGTTCCGTCCCAAGGGCCGACTGGGTCCCGCCTTCCACTATGTTAACCCAGTGTGCCATCAGCGAGATGTACCGTCCCTGCCCACAAGCACTTGTCCACGTGTCCGTGGTTAGGTGGCCTTTCCCGGTAACTGCGTTGTTAAGGGCATGGCTAATGTTTTGGGACACGTACTTGTGTAATGCGGGGACAGCACACCGGAAGAAATAGTGGTGGCTGGGGACTGAGTACCGAGGGACGGCCACCGCCATCAGGTTGCGGAATGCTTCCGTCTCCACGAGCAAAATGTGTGAATTTAGTAGTGTGGCCTGTGGGGCGTTGGCTGCGTATTTGCCCTTGCATTCCAAGGACTGGGGTATGGACAACTGAACGCTGCACTGGGACAAGGACTTGGACGTGTTTCCTGATGCTGCTACTTAAGAGTGTGCAACGTCAGGTGCAGGGCAGGAGGCATCTTCGCATGCACCATGGACAGAGGATTGGCTTGCATGCACAACAGCGGAAGAAGCAGTGGTGTCACCCGCAGACACTGTTCCTGGACCCTGGGGTTCGGCACACAAAGTCGGGTGCTTTGCTGCCATGGGCCTGATCATGCTGGTGGTGGTCAGGCTGGTAGTTTTGCCACCCCTGCTGATGCTGGCCTGGCAGGTCTTGCAAATGGCCTTTTTGGGGTTATCGGCACAGAGTCTTTAAAAAACAACCAGACTCGGGAAGACCTAACAGTTGTACTGGCAACTTCCTTCGTGTTGGTGTTACGGGGAACGGTTGCTTGCCTTCTGTCTGCGGCCACCACACTGCTTCTTCCTGCCTGTTGGGGTGCTCTGCCTCCCTCCCCTTCTGTGCTGCTGTCCTCGCTCTGCATGTCCTCCTGCCAGGTTGGGTCAGTTACTATATCATCCACCACCTTGTCTTCCACTTCCGCACCCTGGTCTTCCTCCTGACTTTCTGGCAATTGTGTCTCATCATCATCCACCTCTTGTGACACTTTCCCACCGTCGCCTTCGTGTGACCGTGGCTGTTCAAATATTTGTGCATCGCTACATGCGATCTCCTCTTGCCCCACTTCAAGTGGACCGGGCGAGAGGCCCAAATCTATAAATGGAAAAGTGAACAGCTCTTCGGAGTGCCCAAGTGTGGGATCAGTTGTCTCTGGGCACTCGGCATGGTGGGAGGAAGGAGGTTCAGAGTGAGGAATATGCGGTCCAGACTCATGGCTACTGAGACTTAACCGTGTGGAAGACAGGGTGGTGGTGGTGGTGGTGGCTAAGTGGCTTATATGTGATCCGTGTGATGGGCAAACCACAGTTTTAAATACCTGGCCTATAGGTAACTATTTTGAACAGCAAACTGGTGTCAATAGCTTCACTGACACACTGAAACAAATTTATAATGGAGGCCAAAAAAAATGCAGTATTTTCTGAAAACGTATATATGATCCGTGTGACGGAGAAAACACAGTTTTAGATACCTGGCCTGCAGGTAACTATTTTTAACAGAAAACTGGTGTCACTAGTGAAACAAAATTTCAATGGAGGCCAGAAATGGCAATATTTTCAGCGCAATTATATTTGATCCGTGTGACGGACAAACCACAGTTTTAAATAGCTGGCCTGTAGGTAACTGTTTTTAACAGCAAACTGGTGTCCATAGCTTCACTGACACACTGAAACAAATTTTTAATGGAGGCCAGAAATGGCAGCATTTTCTGAAAACGTACTATAGGTGAACCGTGTGACAGAGAAAACACAGTTTTAAATACCTGGCCTGTTGGTAACTATTTTGAACAGCAAACTGGTGTCAATAGCTTCACTGACACACTGAAACAAAATTTAAATGGAGGCCAGAAATGGTAATATTTTCAGTGCAATTATATGTGATCCGTATGACGGACAAACCACAGTTTTAAATAGCTGGATTTTTAGCGCTGTAATATGGAAAGGACCTGGCTGTATTCTGCAGTGCCAACAAGCAAATGGTGCAGAAAAACTGTGTTCTCTGGATTCCTTTTTAAGCAAATAATGAGGATTAAGATTAAAAAAAAATTATTCCTGGCCCCTGAGACCTGGGCCTATGTCTAGAAATATCTAACAGCAGCAAAACTGAAATGGAGCCTCTTGTGCTATATGCACTGCAGTCTGCTATATACACTTCCTGCCTGATATCTCTGCAGATGGATTAGTCCTCAGAAGGACTGTTTGTTGAGATGGATATGTGTAATATACTTCTGTTCTACCTACACTACCTAATAAACAAGCGAATCTCTCCCTAGCTCAGCTGCACCTCTCCCTACACTGTCTGATTCCGGAGTGACTGTGACGAGCATGGCGGCGCCAGGTCTGATATAGACCTGATGGCTGCAGC
Source organism: Phyllobates terribilis (assembly GCF_046119375.1). Classification (NCBI taxonomy): domain Eukaryota; kingdom Metazoa; phylum Chordata; class Amphibia; order Anura; family Dendrobatidae; genus Phyllobates; species Phyllobates terribilis. The sequence goes on from NW_027362773.1 coordinate 115,252,705, forward strand.
ATTACAGTGAGTGGCAGGCAATCCCTGCATGTTCATTGGCTCTGTAAAGAGCGCCAAACATGCAGGGAGGGGACCCAAGCTCCCGCCGAGCAACCCCGGAAATACTCGGCGAGCGCCGAGCATCTCGAGCAGTGAGATGCTCGGGCGAGCACCGAGCAGTAGCGAGCATGCTCGCTCATCACTAGTAATTAAGAAATGGCAGTTACCAGGAACAGTGGAGGTAAAGATAAGTTCTGGAAGACCAAGCAAAACTTCAGTGAGAGATGATTGTAGGATTGCTAGACAGGCAAATCAGAACCCCTCGCTTGACTGCAAAAGACCTTCAGAAATATTTAGCAGCAGGGCTGGCGCCACCACCCAGGCAAGTGCCCGGGCCATGAGCAAGCAGCGGGGCCCTCTCGCCGTTGGGCACCCCAGCACACTATGGGGCTCATGAGTCGTGGGAATCCGATGCCAGCGCCTGTGAGTGGGCCCCCCCCGCTTGCTCAGGGCCCCAGCACCTGCAGTACTTACCTCTCCTCGATCCTTCACAGCTCTGGCATCTTCCATATCCTCGGACTCTGACGTGTCAGGGCAGAGGGCGCGATGACTTCACTATAGCGCGCCCTCTGCTCTGACAGTGCAGAGAGCTGGAAGACGCTGAGGAGTCTGGACTTGCCGTCAGCAAGGCGAGGTGAGTATTTGATTTTTTTTTATGTATGGAGCATTATATGGGGCCCATTATGTATGGAGCATTATATGGGGCTCATACTGTATAGAGCAATATATGGGGCCCATTATTCTGTATGGAGAATATTTGCTGAGGAGTCCAGACCTGCAGAACATTATTCTGTATGCATATGGGGTCCAATATTCTGTATGGAGCATTATATGGGGTTCATTATTCTTTATGGAGCATTATATGGGGCCCATTATTCTGTATGCAGAATATTTGCTGAGGAGTCCAGACATGCAGAACATTATTCTGTATGGAGCATGATATGGGGTCCAATATTCTGTATGGAGCATTATATGGGGTTCATTATTCTTTATGGAGCATTATATGGGGCCCATTATTCTGTATGCAGAATATTTGCTGAGGAGTCCAGACATGCAGAACATTATTCTGTATGGAGCATGATATGGGGTCCAATATTCTGTATGGAGCATTATATGGGGCCCATTATTCTGTATGTAGCATTATATGGGGTCCAATATTTCGTATTGAGCTTTATATGTGGCTCATTACACTGTATGGAGGACTACAGTATGTGAGGCTCATAATACTATATGGAGGACTATACTGTCCGGTCTAAAATGAAAACTTTTGAATCCCCCCAGGGCACACACTGTGCGCTGTGAGGATTCACCGGTTTCTGAGCTATTGTATAATTTACAATGTATATCACTCATGTAATGTAAGAAGTAAGTGAAATATTTGGCATTGTACTATACCTATATTTCTATAGGTATCTGTACATTATTAATCATGGTATGTATTAAAGGGGCCCACTGAGACTCTTTTGCTTGGGGCCCACGAAAACCTGGAGCCGGCCCTGTATAGCAGACTCTGGAGTTGTGGTACATTGTTCTACTGTTCAGAGACACCTGCACAAATATGTCCTTCATGGAAGAGTCATCAGAAGAAAACCTCTCCTGCATCCTCACCATAAAATTCAGTGTCAGACGTATGCAAAATAACATCTAAACAAGCCTGATGCAGTTTGGAAACAAGTCCTGGATTCAATGAAACTTCAACAAATTCTTGTTGAAGTTTCATCTGTAAAAAAGCTGAAGTTGAAAAGAGGATAGCTTCTACAAATGGATAATGATCCTAAAGACACGTCAAAATCCACAATAGACTACCTCAAAAGGCGCAAGCTGAAGGTTTTACAATGGCCCTCACAGTCCCCTGATCTGAACAGCATTGAAAATCTGTGGCTAGACCTCAAAAGAGCAGTGCATGCAAGACGCCCCAGGAATCTCACAGAACTGGAAGAATTCTCCAAGGAACAATGGATGACAATCTCTCAAACAAGAACTGAAAGACTTTTGTCTGGCTACAAAAAGCGTTTACAAGCTGTGATACTTTCAAAAGGGGGTGCTACTAGATATTAACCATGCAGGGTGCACAAACTTTTGCATTGGCCCATTTTCCTTTTTGAAATTTTTAAAATGTAAAAGATGAAGATATATATTTTTCTGTCACCATGACACCATACAACGAGAGGGGGGATCCGCCCTTCAAGGACAGGAAACCTTCAAGATAAAAGGGCGGCGCCTCTCTCCAGCCCTCAGTGGATTCCTGTCCTTGAGTGGGGAAGCCTTCAGATACGCGGCACAAGTTTTCACAGACTTGGGCTGTCGTGGTTCCGGCAGGGCACAGTCTGTTTTGGAGCTCCGGGGAAGACTGGAGGCGCCACGCGGGGCCCAATGGGGAGCTGTTCAGTGGTCGATACGTGACTTGCAGCGCCTTCACAGCAAGGAAGCTGGCAGCCGCGTGTCCCGGCGTGTGAGTCATGGAGCGTGAAACCGGAAGTCACATCTGCAAACCGGAAGTCGCGCTCTGATGACGCGTGCTGTGACCCGTCACCTGACCGGAAGGGTACGCCGGCCGGCTGATTCTCTAAGGGGAATCCTACTTAAGGGCATATCACCGGCCAGGTAGGGGCTGATGGCTCTTAATGGAGTCGCTACAGCCCTCCCTCACACAGCCGCAGGAGCAGCTGGTAATACAGCAGCAGGAGCCGGAGCAGCTACAGCAGTGATCCCAGCCTGAGACCAGATGACGATAGTCACGCCTGCAAGAAGATCAGCCACGAGGTTGCGGGGGTCGCAGGACCAAGGAGTCCCGAGGTCGCCACAGCTCTAGCAGAATTGAGGATTTCCGCAGTCTCAAGGGAAAAGATTTCGGATGATATTCTGCCTCCTGTTCCGGTAGCTCCTTATATCTTCTGAGTGGTGAGTGATCCACGTGAAAGTATGATTTATTAATGTTGTTCCCTTTGCTATTTTATTCCTGTCTATCTCCCTTTCTACTGGCTCCCCTATGTTAGGAGGCCCCTAAGAAATGTGTGTCCAAATCAAATCACAAGGCCTGTGCCTTGTGTCATAAGGAACTTGATAAAGACCAGCTTAAGAGGCTATGTCAAGACTGTATTGAGTAAACAATAGCCGAGGAGAATGTTAATCTCTCTTCTAGTCTGAGGTCCCTTATAAAAAAGGAAATAGAGAACACGTTTAGATTCCACTCCCTCCTACTATGGGGCTTGTCGAACGTAAAACTAAAAAATCCATGCAAGATGTCATGTTTGGGACTTTAGATCAAAAGAAACATAAAAACTTTCCTGTTAATGAAAGGGTTCAGAAACTTATCAGTAAAGAATGGGAGAAGCCGAAGAAAAAAGGTCCCCTTCCTTCTGCCTTCAAGAGGACGTACCCCATTAAGGAGGAGGCAACAACTTCTTGGGGTAAAGCACCCAAGGTAGATGTGGCCATATCAAAATCCTCAAGAAGGTCAGCCCTTCTCTTTGAGGATTCAGGGGTGTTAAAAGATCCCCTAGATAGGAAGATTGATACCTTCCTGAAAGGAACATGGGAAGCAGCAGCCGGAGCGTTGAAATCTGCCATAGCAGTGACATGCACAGTTAAGTAAAATAGAAGATCAGTTGAAAAGTGAGACGCCCCGGAAGTCCATACTAGAGGCGATGCCGGTAATGAAGGGCGCAGCTGCTTTCCTGACAGATGCCTCAGCAGATTCAGCGAGGCTGGCGGCCAGATCAGCAGCCTTATCCAACTCTGGGCGCAGGGCGGTCAGGTTAAAGTGTTGCCCGGGAGATTCGCAAGCAAAGGCAAAATTATGTTCCCTTCCATACGAAGGGGAATATTTGTTCGGCTCTGCCCTGGATAACATCCTAGAAAATGCAGGGGAATAGGGGATAAGAAAAAAGACTTTCCGAAAGCACCCTTTTCTTCCTTCAGACAGCCATTTTGGAAAAAGAAATTCAGTAGAAAGAGGATGTTTAAGGAGCAGGACAAATGGGAAGATTGACTAAGGAAGCAGAGAGGGTTCCTCTTTGGTGGTCCCTCCCAGGAGAGAAAAAGACCCCTCAAATGACTTGATATCCCGGGTGGGGGGAAGGCTCTCCCTTTTCCTCCCAGCCTGGGAACAGATATCCTCCAGTGCTTGGATACTCGGACTAGTAAGATCAGGATTGACCCTGCAGTTCCTAAGACCAACCCTGGGCAAGTTTATGATAACGACACTGAGGAAAGTTCAGTCATAACAGCTGGCACTAGAGGCAGAAATCCTAAGTCTCCTGGAGAAGAACATCCTTCTGGAAGTACCACCAGAACAAGAAGGGAAAGGATTCTATTCTCCCCTGTTTCTAGTAAAAAAAAAAAGGACTATTATAAATCTAAAGCGTCTGAACACATATCTGAATATTCCTCATAGTTGGAAGTTCATACAGTCACTGCCAGAATCAGGTAAAGAAGGTTTGCACCATACTAAAGAACTTTGAGCTGGTGTTTAAACCTGGAAAAATCAAAATTAGACCCTCAAAAATCCCAAATATTCTTGGGACTTGTACTAGATTCAGAACGGCAAAAGTGTTGATTGCCGGATCAGAAAAAAGAAAAGTTAATAAGTCTGGTTTCAGGGGCAATACGGAAACCCCTTATGACCCTAAGAAATGCAGTGTCCCTGCTCGGCTCCCTCACCTCTTGTATTCCGGCGGTAAAGTGGGCCCAAGTCCATACACGGCAATTACAGTGGGACATTCTAAGACAGGAGGAAATCCTACATGGGAATCTAGAGGGCTATCTCAGTCTCACACAGGAGGTAGTTCTCTCTCTCCAATGGTGGTTAGCGGCAGCCTCAAACCAGGAGGGAGTACCGTGGGTTTCCAATGTCACCAGAATAGTCACCACGGACGCCAGTTCCAGAGGGTGGGGGGCCCATCTGGACGACCACGTAATTCAGGGCACATGGTCAAAAGAGGAGAGTATGGCTTCCTCCAATTCGTGGGAACTTATGGTGGTGGAACATGCACTGAACAGGTTTCTACCACTCCTGCGGGGTCACCACGTGATGGTGCACTCCGAAAACCAAGTTACGGTGGCTTACATGAATCACCAGGGGGGACTCGTTCCAAATCCCTGATGCAGATTGCAAGTCGAATTTTCTCCCTATCTGACTTACACATCAAAGGGAAGTACAATACCAAAGCCGACTGCCTGAGCTGTAGACAGCTTCTACAGGGGGAATGGTCCCTGAAAATGTCAGTATTCCAACAGATTGTGGACAGATGGGGCCGTCCAGACATAGACCTTTTCGCCACCAAGCAGAACAGGAAGCTGAGAAGATTTTGCTCTCTCAACCCGAGGGAAGATCCCCAGGCAGTAGACGAGTTCCTGATCAGCTGGGACTTCCATCTTGCATATGCCTTCCCTCCAGTTTGCCTAATACCAGCAGTGTTGAGGAAAATCAGGCAGGACAGAGCAAGAGTCCTCCTCATAGCCCCCTTCTGGCCCAGGAGACCTTGGTTCTTCTGGCTAAGGAGGATGTCTGTCACGGACCCCTGGATCCTCCCAGACATCCTGGACCTTCTGTCACAGGGACCCATTTTCTATCCCCAAGTGATAGGCTTACATCTGACAGCCTGGAACTTGAGAGGTCCTTGTTAGAAGGTAAGGGATTCTCTTCAAGTTTGGTTTCCACCCTGTTAGGTAGTAGGAAACCAGTAACTACAAAAATATACGGTGGAACCTGGAGAAAATTTCTGTCATCCACAGGGTTTTCTCCGTTAGGAAATGTGCCCCTTAAAACATTGCTAGAGTTCCTTCAGAAAGGTAAGGATCAAGGGCTTTCAGTTAGTACACTGAAAGTTCAGGTATCGCCCCTTGTGGCTCTTTATAACTGCAACCTAGCTGTGAATATGTGGGTATGTGGGTGGCAAGGTTCATCAAGGCATGTGTTAGAGCTAAACCTATCCCGGTTGTAAGAACTCCCCCCTGGGATTTAAACCTAGTGTTAAACACTCTAACAGAAGCTCACTTTGAGCCCCTTTCTGCAGGGACGATAAAAATCATCACCCTTAAAACCGTGCTTCTGATAGCTCTGACGTCTGCCCGTAGAGTAGGAGGGATACAGGCCCTTTCAGCAGATCTCCCCTTTACTAGAATACTGGAGGATAGAGTAATCCTTAAAACAGACCCAGCCTTTTATCCAAAGGTAGTGACTAAATTTCATAGGTCTCAAGAAATTTCCTTACCATCTTTCTGTCCTAACCCTAAGAATAAAAAGAGCAAAAATTCCACACTCTAGATGTTAGAAAGTGCCTTGTACAGTATCTAAAGTCCACAGAATCCTGGAGGAAAGATGGGGCACTATTAATCTCCTTCCAGAGCTCTAGGAAAGGGTTAAAAGTTTCAAAAAGCACTTTGTCTAGGTGGATAAGAGAAGCTATCGGGATGGCCTACCTAGAGGCAGGTGAGGTGGCTGCAGAAAATCTAACAGCCCACTCTACAAGAGCAATGGCGACATCCTGGGCAGAAAGATCAGGAGTTTCCATCGAGCAGATATGTAAGGCTGTGACTTAGTCGCCCCCCTCTACTTTTTATAATCACTACAGGTTGGATCTATCTGCTTCCTCTGATCTCACGTTTGGTATAAGGGTTCAACAGGCTGTGGTCCCTCCCTAATGCATGTACAGTTTCTGTAATTCTCTCGTTGTATGGTGTTGTCATGGTGACAGAAAAACATGTATATTACTTACCAGTAATGTGCTTTTTTCAGAACCATGACAACACCCTTGGATTTCCTCCCTTTTCTAAAAAATATTCACCCTTCCGGTCAGGTGACCGGTCCCAGTGCGCGTCATCAGAGCGCGACTTCCGGTTTGCAGATGTGACATCCGGTTTCACGCTCCATGACTCAAATACCGGGACGCGCGGCTGCCAGCCGCCTTGCTGTGAAGGCGCTGCAAGTCACACATCGACCACCGGAGAGCACCCCATCGGGCCCCGCGTGGCCTCTCCAGTCTTCCCGGGAGCTCCCGCGACAGACTGTGCCCTGCCGGAACCAAGACAGCCCAGGTCTGGGAAAACTTGTTCTTCTTTCTTCTTGACGCATATCTGAAGGCTTCCCCATTCAAGGACAGGAATCCACTGAGGGCTGGAGAGAGGCGCCGCCCTTTTATCTTGAAGGTTTCCTGTCCTTGAAGGGCAGATCCCCTCTCTCGTTGTATGGTGTTGTCATGGTTCCGAAAAAACACATTACCGGTAAGTAATATACGTGTTTTGTTTTGCCTTAAATACAAAGGAAATGTGTCATCTTTAACTTTAGGCCTTTTAGAGATCATTTCATCGTCAACTTGCTTAACTGTTCACAATAACAGTAATTTTGACCAATGGTGCCCAAACTTTTACATGCCACTGTATATTCCCATATGTACCTGCTGGACAGGACTCAATAAGCTCATTTTAATACCAAGGAAGAAAACTATTTCAAGGCGGCTTACACAGCCATTCTGACGTGGGTTTTCAAAATAAGTACACAAGTCTCATTAGGGTTAAAAGATCTATTCAATAATGTACATATTTTTGAAATTTGGTGATAGATCCACTTTAAAGCTGCGTGATTTCAGTGCTTGTCCAGGGCTTAGCTCTAGTGATCACTGAGTTTCTCCCCCATCTCCACATGCAGGGTTCCAATACACTGCTCAAAAAAAATAAAGGGAACACTCAAATAACACATCCTAGATCTGAATGAATGAAATATTCTCATTGAATACTTTGTTCTGTACAAAGTTGAATGTGCTGACAACAAAATCACACAAAAATCATCAATGGAAATCAAATTTATTGACCAATGGAGGCCTGGATTTGGAGTCACCCCCAAAATTAAAGTGGAAAAACACACTACAGGCTGATCCAACTTTGATGTAATGTCCTTAAAACAAGTCACAATGAGGCTCAGTATTGTGTGTGGCCTCCACGTGCCTGTATGACCTCCCTACAACGCCTGAGCATGCTCCTGATGAGGTTGCGGATGGTCTCCTGTGGGATCTCCTCCCAGACCTGGACTAAAGCATCCGCCAACTCCTGGACAGTCTGTGGTGCAACGTGACGGTGGATGGAGCGAGACATGATGTCCCAGATGTGCTCAATCGGATTCAGGTCTGGGGAACGGGCGAGCCAGTCCATAGCTTCAATGCTTTCATCTTGCAGGAACTGCTGACACACTCCAGCCACATGAGGTCTGGCTCTGTCCTGCATTAGGAGGAACCCAGGACAAACCGCACCAGCATATGGTCTCACAAGGGGTCTGAGGATCTCGCCTCTGTACCTAATGGCAGTCAGGCTACCTCTGGCGAGCACATGGAGGGCTGTGCAGCCCTCCAAAGAAATGCCACCCCACACCATTACTGACCCACTGCCAAACTGGTCATGCTGAAAGATGTTGCAGGCAGATCGCTCTCCACGGCGTCTCCAGACTCTGTCACGTCTGTCACATGTGCTCAGTGTAAACCTGCTTTCATCTGTGAAGAGCACAGGGCGCCAGTGGCAACTTTGCCAATCCTGGTGTTCTGTGGCAAATGCCAAGCATCCTGCACAGTATTGGTCTGTGAGCCCAACCCCCATCTGTAGACGTCAGGCCCTCATACCACCCTCATGGAGTCGTTTCTAATCGTTTATGCAGAGACATGCACATTTGTGGCCTGCTGGAGGTCATTTTGCAGGGCTCTGGCAGTGCTCCTCCTGTTCCTCCTTGCACAAAGGCGAAGGTAGCGGTCCTGCTGCTGGGTTGTTGCCCTCCTACGACCCCCTCCACGTCTCCTGGTAGGGCCTCCAGCCCCTGGACACTACCCTGACAGACACAGCAAACCTTCTTGCCACAGCTCGCATTGATGTGCCATCCTGCATGAGCTGCACTACCTGAGCAACTTCTGTGGGTTGTAGAGTCCGTCTCATGCTACCACGAGTGTGAAAGCACAACCAACATTCAAAAGTGACCAAAACATCAGCCAGAAAGCATTGGTACTGAGATGTGGTCTGTGGTCCCCACCTGCAGAACCACTCCTTTATTGAGGGTGTCTGATAATTGCCAATAATTTCCATCTATTGTCTATTCCATTTGCACAACAGCATGTGAAATTGATTGTCAGTCAGTGTTGCTTCCTAAGTGGACAGTTTGATTTCACAGAAGTTTGATTTACTTGGAGTTATATTCTGTTGTTTAAGTGTTCCCTTTATTTTTTTGAGCAGTGCACCTCTCCAATACTCTTGACTACCCACTTAGAAATAAAGAATTAGTAAAATATTTGCACAAATAATGGTAATGGCCATATACACTGTAACTAATATAATTTCTTGGATTTTCTATGACAGGTTCAGAACAACATTATTGCTGGTTCTTGACGCAACAGTGCCAGGATAATGAAAAGCTTGAAATGGCTTTTGTGATGGTAGATGCCGGTCTCCTATTTTGCCAAATCATCATTCTTAACCCTCGTGGCTCGGACGAGCAGCAGCTGAACCCAGACATCGATGACCACAAGCTCTTGAACCCGCGATGTGGGCTGAGATTTGATGTGACGTTACCATTCCAAAATACACAAAATGCAGCAGAATTTTGTATACGACCCATGTGCCCTGGAGCAGTGACAGAAAACGTGGACGAAAAGACTTCAAAACGTTGCCCTCCTTTTTTGGTCACCTTATGGTATGCACAGCCAGGAGCATGAGGGCTTTTTAGTAACTGATGGAGATTAATGCTGGAGAGTCAAAAATGTTTTTTTTTATGTTGTTCTGTGCATAAAAAACAAACGATTTCCATATGGACAGAACAGAGGTGGACAAACTCTTATAAAGAAATATGGACTGGTGGAGTGAAGAAACATTATACACCTAATGTCTATAGCTTGTCCTCTCGTCTGGATGCTTATCTATTTCAGGAATTCTAACCCATCTATACCTGATCCATTTTTTTTTATCATGAATTTTTCTTATATATTTGTCACTTTTTTTAGTCCACAATTCTGTGATAATTTCAAGAGTATATAATTCTAGTGGTTGGTGCAAAATTTAATGGAAACAGGCCTCGAAGTCCCTTGCAGACATACCGTAGTGCTCAAAATTATAGCGGTGTGTTCAAAAACATGAGATTTTGTGCTTATTTCCATGCATTGGGAACATTGCACACTGTTTTCTAAATCAAAACATGAAGAGAAATGTAGATTTTTTCTTGTTTTGTTTTCTGTAAAGTAGTTAAAAATTAACATTGAGCTGTTCTAAAAAATAGCAGTGTCTGCATTTGTCTTTACAAACTCACAATATGTACTTTTTTTTTTTTTTTTTTTAAGGATTTCGCATTCCTGTGAATCGCTAGCCTAATATTTAGTTGTATACCCACAGTTTTTTAGAACTGCTTCACATCTATGTTGCATAGAGTCAACCAACTTCTGGCACCTGTTACCGGTTATTCCAGCCCAGGATTCTTTGACTACATCTCACAATTTTTTGGGCATTTGTTGGCTTTGCCTCAGAAACAACATTTTTGATGTCACCCCACAAGTGTCCTATCGGATTAAGGTCCAGGGATTGGGCTGGCCACTCCATAACCTCAATCTTGTCGGACTGGAACCAAGATTTTGCTCGCTTACTGGTGTGTTTTGGGTCGTTGTCTTGTTGAAACACCCATTTCAAGGGCATATTCTCTTCAGTTTAAGGCAACATGACCTCTTCAAGTATTTTAATATGTGCAAACTGGTCCATGATCCCCGGTATGCGGTAAATCGGTCCGGCACCATAGTAAGAGAAACATGCCCATATCATGATGCTGGCACCACCATGCTTCACTGTCTTCAGAGTGTAGTGTGGCTTGAATGCAATGAGTGTAATGTAGCTTCATTCAGTGTGTAGCCCCCACTGCAGTGTACTGCGGAACACCGCCTATTTTTTCCCATTTCAAGATTTGTATAAAAATATTGGAAAACAAAATGAGAAATTTTACAGTTTTCACACTGGCTGTTGGGTTTATTTTTTTCTTTATGACTTATACTTCCTGTTTTTTTTAGGAAGAGTTTTCAGCAGGCTCATTAGCATCAGAGGCAGATTACAATGATAGGCAACGTCTCTATACACAGCTGATAACACAGGATCCACCAATCACAACAGGCGATGTCACAGCTGACCTGCTCCCTCTCCCTTCCCAATGACCTTTGCACACGTTCATTAGATGCTTCAATACAAAAATGGGGTCAAGAGCCTGTGCATTGTAGCTAATGTATACGTGCTTCCTGAAACAGAAAATTAGAGTATAAAAAAAAAAAAAAGTGAAAATTGCAAGATTTTAAAGTTTAAGAGATTGTGATTATAGAAAAAAAAATTCCAAAATACAAAAAATAAATACATTTAAACATGAAAATTTATATAAGCTTCAACTACTGACGGACATAGAAGAGCCCCCTGCACACGAACAGTAGTATATGGGCCCTTTGCCATCCAATAGCTCCTCACAATGCACAATCCCACCTGCTTTGGAGGTGGTAGTCGCCCTCTTTCCTCTTGGGCCGAAGGTTGCATCAATGATGTCTGGCACGAAAAGTATTCACCCCATTTAACAGTTTTCATGTTTTGCTACTTCACAACCTGGAATTTCAGTTTGCATCAGTTCATGTAAAGAACATGCCTACAACTGTGAACATTTGCTTTTTTTTCTTGAAGCAAACAACAAATAATCGTTATAATAACCTTTTTATTTATATAGTGCCAACATATTCTGCAGCGCTTTACAATGCAGACAATTTAGACATTATTGGCACTGTCCCCATTGGGGCTCACAATCTGCATTCCCTATCAGTATGTCTTTGGAGTGTGGGAGGAAACCCACGCAAATACAGGGAGACCATTCAAACTCCTTGCAGATGTTGCTCTTGGTGGGATTTTAACCCAGGACCCCAGTGCTGCAAGGCTGCAGTGCTGACCACTGAGCCACTGTGCTGCCCAAATAGGACAAAATAACTGAAAACTTCAGTGTGCTTAACTAACGCCCCTAAAGTCAGTACTTTGTAGAGCCTCCTTTTGCGACAATTACAGCTGAAAGTCGCTTTGGATAAGTCTCTAGGAGCTTTCCATATCTTGCCATTGTCATTTTTGCCCATTCCTCCAGGCAAAACTGCTCCAGCTCCTTCAAGCTAAATGGTTTCCTCTGGTGAACAGCAATCTTCAAGTCTCACTACAGATTCTCAATTGGATTAATGTCTGGGCTTTCAGTAGGCCACTTCAAAACATTTACACATTTGCCCTTAAACCACTCGAGTATTCCTTTAGCAGTATGCTTTGGGTCATTGTCTTGTTGAAGCCCAGCCCAGTCTCAAATCACTGACAACCAGGCTTTGCTCAAAAATATCCCTGTATTTCGCACCATACATCTTCCCTTCAACTTGGACCATTTTCCCTGTCCCTGCTGCCGATAAACATCCCCCAGCATGATGCTGCCACCATGTTTCACTGTGGGGATGGTGTTCTTAGGGTGATGAGCTGTGCTGGTTTGGCACCAGATGCAGCCTTTACCTTGGTGGCCAAAAAGTTCCATTTTGGTCTCATCTGACCACAGCACCTTCCCCTCCATACATTTGGAGAGTCTCCCACATGTCTTTTGGCAAACTCAAAACGAGCCTTACAATTTTTATGTGCAAGTAAAGGGTTTTTCTGCCCATTCTTCCATAAAGGCCACGTATATGGAGTGTACAGCATATTGTGGTTGCATGGATGGACATACTCCTGTCTCTGCTTGGGAACTCTGCAGCTCTTTCAAGGTTACCTTTGGTCTCTGTGATGCATCTCTTTTTGATGCCCTCCTTGCTCGGGCTGAGAGTTTTGGTGGGCAGCCCTCTCTTGGCAAGTTTGTTGTGGTACTATTTTTTTTCCTTTTGATAATGGATTTGATGGTGCTCCGGGGGATCATCAGATTGGGATATATATATATATTTTTTTTAATTACCCAACCCTGACTTCTACTTCTCAACAACTTTGTCCCTGACTTGTTTGGAGATCTCCTTGGTCTTCATGGTGTTGTTTGGTAAGTGGTGGCTCTTTCTTAATGGTGTTGCAGTCCCTGTAGCCTTTCAGAAAAAGTAAAGTGTATATAGTGACAGACATGGGACACTTAGATTGCACACAGGTGGACGTCCTGTCACTAATCATGTTACTTCTGAAGGGAATTGCTTGCACCAGAAATTTCTAGGGGCTTCATAGCAAAAGGGATATGAACATAAATTTATGGGATAAAATAACTAAAAATGTTAATTGATGCCTATATTTTTCTCACTTCACCAACTTAGACTATTTAGTGCTGACGCATCTCACACAATTAGGATTACAAAAATATTTAAACACAGGTTGTAATGTAACAAAATAGGTAAAAAGATAAGGAGGGGAGGGAGGCGGGTGAATATTTTCACAAGCCACTGTATCTCCAAGAGAAACACACAATTCACCTGTTACTGAGCGCAGCTCGACCCTTCTTAAAAACTCACCTTAAAGAAGGTTGCCATCAAAATGCTAATTTTTAAATATTTTTGGACCAATTTTACAGTGCTGTAATAAATATTTTGCACCATGTAGAGGGTTCATTTTCTTTATTTCATACAGAAACATTAAAAAAAAATAAAATAAAATTGTGTTTTAGTTGGTATGTATATAAAAAAAAACAAAAACAAACAACCACACCACATTTCTTACCAAAAGGAAAACAAACATTTAATGAACTTTTTCACAGTGACAGTTACTTTGTACAGGCCAATGTAGAAATACAAATAATCAGAATTGCTATGATGTGAGACGGCAGATCTGGTGTAAACCATCCTGCTGTTTGCAGTAAATGACTGAACATTTCTATTAGTGCGATCAATACACAATCTGATAACAACTGCTCAAGAAAAGATTCAATATACAAAAGGCTTTCAAGGAAAAATATGCAATTCTTGAGCTTGTGACACTGTAGATCAGGGGTCAGCAACCTGTGGCACTCCACCTGCTGTGACACTACAATAGCCAGGTAGGCCTGACAGCAGCGCTCTCTGGTGGCTGTAGAGTGCCACGGGTTGCTGAGCCCTATCCTAGATAGAGTAGGGCTGAACCCTTGTTTCGCCGGCAGCTATTCATCCTGACCGCCCCATCATACACATGTATGCTAAGCTCAGCCTAGCATGCATGTGTAATCAGGGTGTAAGTTGAGGCCCTTAAAAACAAAAAAGGTCAGACATGTTGAAATCCAACATGCGTGATCCACCCTCCCCATAATAGTCAAAGGAAGAATAGTCGGGATACTGCCTTACATATTAGATGCTTGCCAGGTCCAGCCGAAAAAAAATCATCTAATATGTATTGCCAAAATTTACCCAAAAGTAGAACTCCTTATTAAACTGCAACTGAAAATAAATAAAAAAACAAAAACGTTGCTATGGTCAACGCTACTATTCTGAGTTAAAGTTTATATATATGTATATAGCATGCAAATACACAGTCTCTCTAAAAATGGTACAAGTCACGGTGGACAGGTAGCGAGTCTGCGATGCTACCGGCACCGTAGTATATCCACTGTAGGCATGAAGCTAAAGGAGGCTCAAGTCCAAGCTTTGTATTGTAATAAGATATCACCCTTCACTGGAATGATTCCCCAAGCATCCTATCTGCAGTCTTCATTTAGTAAAATGTCACGGTCAGTCCTATGTAAATCAAGTAAATAGAATGGATTTATATTATCTCTAGTGTCAATGGGACTGGAATGACGGGCATGAAACCATTACCGCCATCACACACACACTCACAGAAATGCAACCCTACTAAATAGCTATTAGTCCCCATCTGTACCAACGCAGTTACCATACAACCTCCCATATAACCATCCCCCCATACCACTCATCCATGCAAGCACACCGCCACACACTGCACCCTATACCGCAAGTGACACCCAACCCAAACCCTACTATTCCTTGCCACTCACACCAAATCTGGGAAATACAATCATTGTTACCTATTCTGAAAAATAATTAACAGGAGATTTTAGCAACAGGGGGTAAATTATATGCATTTGCATTGACTTTTGTTGAAACCTAAACTCCCCTAGGATGTTATATAGGACAGCAGCATTCACACTTAAGGCCCCTATGTACATTATACTAAAATGGGCTGAACCGGACGATATCTATGTACAGGGTCTCCTGACTCCCCTCCGACAGATGGATCCGGCACGTTGGGTTTCCAAAGGCAGATCATCCGTTACTAGAGGGGTCTGGTGTCTGCAGTCTCGTAGAGATCACTGGAGCGCTCTGTGTATGGGGGAGAGAGACGCTGGCAGCACAATCATCCGGCTGACCCCTGTCTAATGCTTACATGTAGAGATTATGGTCCATGTCAGAAGATTATCCCAACAAGCGCTGGGACATCGGTTCCGATCCGGCCAAAATGATCGTCAAACTAAATTTATTCCCGCTCTATGGGGTTCTTGTTTAATAGGTAGATCTACAAATTACTATTTTAGTGATTAACAAAATTAAAAATTTTTACGTGCCAGATGAGTATATACGAGTGTTGCTATAGATTTTTTTCCTTTGCACTAGTTTTGCCAATTGTGTCCTGACCCATATATATGTATACATACATATACACACTCATCTAACACTTAAAAAAAAAAAAAAAAAAAATTGTAATTTTGTTCATACCTATCATATATCATATCAGATCATAGCTATATTAAATACATGTAAACCCTAGTAATTTAGAAAGACACACACAGGGCTCATTCATACTTCAGTTTTCCACAGATAGCACTCGTATATATAATAGTCTATGGGGTCATTTGCACGTCCGTTTTTTTTTTTTTTGCGGACCGAGTGGGTCCGTGCAAAATCGCAGTGATGTGTCCTATGTTGATCTGAATGTTGGATCAAACTTCACAATGTGAGTCTATGGGTCTGAGAGAAAATCTGACAAATCTCGGATGCCATAATAGACATATAGATATGAGAAGGTGGAGAAACTTTTTTTTTTTATTCTTCTTATTGGAGAAAAAGCGGATAACAGTGATGAAAATCAATGATTAAAACTTGGATGAGCCCTTACTCTAACACAAGGGAAGCAGAACTTATACACACACATAAAAACCAAAGAGATTTAACCTCTTCAATGAGCGCATGTACACACAAGCCCACCCATGTGATACCACCCCCGCACACATACCACCCCCGCACACACACTACCTCCCTCCCCCCCCACACTCACACCTTCATTTCAGGTTTATAATTTTCACATCAAAAAAGACCCGGGTTTGTGAATCGTACAAACAGATTTAACTATTTTGCCATTGCTACTTGTTACAATAAAAAAAATAAAAGATACAGGCTATTAAAAACTAACATAGATGTCATGCGACTGTTCAGCACAAGTAATGGGATCAGAAAAAGAAAAATAACCACACAAAACCATCCTGGAGGCTAGAGGCAGAACATCACCGTAATGACGTCTACAATTATTTTTTTTCCTCTTAAAGGCTTAACCTTAACACTCAGATATTAAATACATTTTATGTTACATTTCTCAACATAAATAAACAACTTTATTGTAATTAAAAAAAAAAGCACAAAAAAGAGAAACGAAAACTTAAATCTGTGGAATTGTGTTTGCAGAACGCTGTGCATCAATGCTCTTCATGTTACTATACACAGGGGAGACCTCAAGTCTTGCCGGCCTTGTATCAGTCTGCTGATTGAGAAGATCGTTAAATCAGCAGGTAAATCACAAATCATCAAAGCTGGTGCAAAGAAAAGGAGATCTGCACAGAGATCAGCGTGCAACTTCCAGAGGCTCAGCTGCACTCTGATGTGTGGCTATTGATTTTTCCTTTGCACTAGTTTTGCCAATTGTGTCCTGACTCCTGATATCCACCGGCACAAGGTTTAAGACAACTTATGCTTCATTATCTATTGGCATTAATTGCAGATCTTTACTGACATCACGCAGGTCAGTAAACGTGGACTATGAACAGATCATAATGCCAATGTTCTCTTATGGCTGAAATATCAAGGCCGTTTTTCTCATACAGTAAAAAAACAAAACATATAAAATAAAATGCAGGTTTCATTTTACATCAAGTTACTATCTACCCAGAAGTGTGGAGAGAAAAGTGGGCTTTTCTTCAACTTGCAAACTCGTCCCCCCATTTGCCATCTTGTGCTTTTATATTACCCAGGCGTTTGCCAAAAATTAAAAAGTACTTCGTAGACCGGAAATGTCCATGATGCAGCGAGGAAGATGAAGGAGAAACCTTGTAACCCATATGAGACAATCACTCACATGGAAGAAAAATGTATGTTTCATCTGATCCTTAAAACATATAGAGGAGTCTAGGGAGTAGGCAGCCACTCAGGCTTTCCAGGAAAACAATAGAGATTTTTCTTTTTACGGAACTATATGTGGACCGTCCTGTAGTGGGATGTGGTTTACCGATAAAACGGGATATTAGTAGTGCCCAGTGACATGGGCATTAAACAGTGGGTCCTTGTATCCACAAGTACCTGTATGGTTCAGTATAAAGAGTCTTTATGTTGAACTTTAAAAGGAGCATGTAGGAAATATTAATGTGGACGTCACTTCATGAACGCAATTTCTGGGATTTTACCCTCCGCCTGCAAGGAAAAAAACAAAGCAAAGAAGACAACATAGATTTAATAAACTGCAATAGACAAAGATAAACTAGAGACTTCAGTCTGTATATATTTCACAAAGAATATAACTCCCTTTTATTGATGGTAGGAAAGTACCAAAAAATATAATCTTCAGAGGCCTTAGGGTGAAGATGCTAATCAGTACATGGAGAAAGGTATAGTATAAGATGGAAAATTGAGACTTTTTTGAAATTCTGTAAAACATCTGGATCATGTAACTCGTGTCACTACATTCTGGCCACAGAGGTGTCAGCATATCGGGGTATTCACCTCGCTCGGGGGAGCAGTCCCTCATTTCGCCTTGTAAATTACTTGGGCACAAATCCTTTCTTCCTTCGTGGAGAGTAACGCTGCAACCTGTAACTTACTCAGATGCCACCAAGAAGCAGAAACTTTTATACGTTTACTAGTGGATTTATAGAGGGGGGGGGGGGTGGATGATAGCACATATGTGGCCCCTCATCCACTGCTAACAATTAGGAGGTTTCTGTTAGTTTTACTTATTTCAATGGAGAGGTGGCCACAAGTGCACAAGCATTTGTACGGCGCAAGCAGATGTAGCCACAATTACACCGGTTAATGTCCGGGACGTTCCAGGATATCAGACCTTTACCAATCTGAATAATGGAGGGGCTGCAGCACTATGCGAGTGTTGTCTTCTCAGTGTCACTCCGCACAGAAAACTGCACTTTAATGGAGCAGTCTTACAATTCCTGCCGAGTGCCCTCAATGGCCAGACCCTCATAAGTCAGATTTATATGGCATGACGTAATAATGTCATAACATTCTATGATGTGAATACCCCTTTAGAAGGCATTATACATGATAGATCCTTAAAGGGAACCGGTCATGTTCCAAAAAATTATCATGAGGTTAATCTACAAGTTAATAGCAATCTAAAGCAGCGCTCCCGCTGCACTGAAAGCCTGGCTGCCGGGAGGAAATTAATTTTATTCTGGCTTTCAGTCAGAGGTGCGGCCAATGCCCGGCACTGACTGACAAGCGGCTCAGCACTGATGCACTTAAAGAAGCTCAAAAAGCCTGAACATGTGCACAGCAAATCATTCTGACATTGCAGTGCATATGTGCATTCTTTTCAGGTGGAAAGAGACGCTTTGTGCACACACCCTTAGTGAGCAAACATTTCCTTACTGATTTCAGCTGTTGTCCATTTTATTGCACACTTATAAAACACAATGGCCAGTAAAAGTCATGAAAAGAGTTGGAAACCTATAAATCTATACTCGTGACTAAGAATTTACCATATGGGCAAAACTAAAAGTAAAATACAATGCAGTCTCGCTCAGTCCTTACCTTGAGTTTCATAAAAATCTGAGCTGCCTGTTCAAAGTCCCAGCCATTGTCCTGAAGACATCTGTGGGGGAAAGTTCTACAGTTATAGAGTGAAACAAACTTTAGGGCACGCGCAGCTGAAACACGGCTCTTTACAGGCGCGGTATAATTTGGTGCCAAGAAAAAAAAGCCGAATTCCCCCCAAAAGGTTTCATTTAGGAAGGATTTTCCTGCTTTTCTCTGGCAGTTTAATCCTGTTAGCTCCTGTACACATTGGATAGCTGCCAGATGAACGCCTGTTGATCCGTCAGCGCTATCCTGACTCCATACACAGGGGCTGCTGGATTCAGCCGAATGCTCCAGTGTTCTTCAAAGGAGAACGATGCCAGACTCCTCAGCAGCGGCTTATCTCTCAGGAATAAAAGCCCTGGCCGTAGTAAATATGATGTGCTAGATACTCTTCTCCCGAATACTGTCTGGGAAAATTTGGGAGGCTCCCATATGTATTGTCGGGTCCGCCTTTACTCCCATATATTTGAGGGGCTTTTTTTTCAAACATGACAAAAAAAAAAAAAAAAAAAAAAAAGTGAAATCTGCATGAAAGTTCTTACTTTTGAGACCATTCAGCATTCATTGAAGAAAACAGTGAGAATGCTTGCACCAAATCTTGCGGCACTGCTGCGAGGACCGGTACTGGGCTGCTGGAAGGGGTAGGAGCTGGAGTGGCAAAGGCTTTCCGAATCTCCTCTGTGGTGGCATTCCTTATGAACTGTTCGTCATTCACTAAAAGGAGCCTGAGGGGTACAAACATTTTGTTTTCTTACAATATTTAAAAGAAATGAATCTCAACAAAGCATGCACAAAATAACAAGCTTGCTAAAAATTCAATAGAAAATGATCCAATTCTATAGCGGCCGCGCTCCCCGTGGTAATGATTTTAAAAACTTCTTGTCCACAAATAAAATTTATTGCTCAAGCATACGAATGTAAAAAACGGATACAACCGCCTTCCTCGGGTATCTGAATAAAAATACATAGGACTCTCTGCTTTTTTTTTTTTTCCTATAAAGCAAAGAGTCCTATGTATTTTTATACAGATACCTGAGGAAGGCGGTTGTTTCCGCCGATATGCGTTGTATCCGTTTTTTACATTCGTATGCTTGAGCAATAAATTTTATTTGTGGACAAGAAGTTTTTAAAATCATTACCACGGGGAGCGCGGCCGCTATAGAATTGGATCATTTTCTATTGAACCTTTATACCTGTGGGAATCCGTGGCAGGATACAACACAGGATCAATTCAAGGAGAGCAGCAGACCCGGACTAAACCCCGAAGCGTGAGGAGGAACCATGTGCTTGAAGTTTTTATGGCAAGAGGTAAGTGCATAAAACTTCATCAAGAGGGCAGAGAGTTACATTGGTAACATGCTGAGATTGGCGCCGCATGTTTATTTTTTTTATACATACCCTACAGGGAATCACTTTACTTCAAGCTTGCTAAAAAGTCTCAGCTTTATATTGTGGAGTAACAGGACACAAATCAGAAATCAATCTGCCCGATTATAGACATCTGTGCCTCAGTGACCTCTCAGCCCCGGCAGAGCACTGATCTATATTACCATAGTTTGGTAAGAAGGAAATGTGATGTGAATATTAATTTCAGATACCCAGCCCGGACCAGGTCCCAAAGCAACTGCTAATTAGGCTGAAATTTTGTTTTTGAGGCGTCTTTTGGTCCAAAAAATGTGATTCTTACCCTCCATCAGAACCTGGCACAGCGATGAACACCCGAGTGAAAGCTCGTACAGGATCATTCGACTGCCCCTCAACTAAAGGAGTAAGAAAAGTAAAGTGATCAGTACATATTTTTATTTTAGAAGGGAAATTCCTGATGAATTACAGCAGGTACATTTTTCACAAGTGAGAACCGAAAGAGCAAGTTCTTCACTTATGATGCTTCCTTATTAGTGTTGATTGAGCATGTATTGTTAACCCTTTCGGCGAGCACGCTCGGGTGCTCGCCGAGTATTTGCGGCGTGCTCGGCATCTATGTTAGCGTCGCCGCGGCTGCATGTGTCACGGCTGTTAGACAGCTGTGACGCGTGCAGGGATTGCCTGTTAGGCAATCCCTACATGTGTCATAGCTGTCTAACAGCCGAGACACATGCAGCGGCGGCGACGACTTTAACACAGAGCGTACTCGCCGAAATGGTTAACAATACACGCTCGATCAACACTATTCCTTAGCATTAAGTTACAGGGTTGGACAAATCAGTCACTAGAGGGGCAAGAAAATCATGGCTGGCAAATGAAACCTGATGGGTCAGTCAACGGGGAAACCTGCTCATCAGGCATTCACATGGTTTCCTATGCAGTGTAAAAGTCGGTAATGCGCTCCCCTCCATAGACACTGCTGACAATTGGATTTGTGACTTTGCAATCGGATGAGCACTTTGGATCCCTGATGGCTAATGTGGGTTTTAAAGATGCATTTTTTCAACATTAAAAATTGGTATTTTAGTTATGTACAGTCTTTATTATTCTTTATTAACGGAGCACATCACCCCCATCAATAATGACTACAGATGTGACTATACACTGCCTGCGCCGTAAAGTAGCATGAATGACAAAAGGTCACATCCTCCTCCATCTGCGGTCATTTTATGGACAGGATAAAGACTACTCAAATGAATAGGAGGTGCCTTACTGAAAGAAAAAGTGACACACCAGAAAAATATATAGAGCGGTAAAATTATCTTTAAAACCCATTGTTATAAGGGGATATACGGCACCGCTCCCTTCCACATGATGTTACGACCCCACAAACATGATGAGAAGCGTGCACGATCGGTAGGTATCACACACTAATGAACAGGACACCTGCAATATACCTGACAATCCAGCTCGCTTCTCGGCAGGTGTGTGGGGGTCGTAACGTCATTGACACCGCTCAATCGGCTGCAGAAGTTAGTGATGAATAACCCCTTTAACCTTTCCTATAAAAAGTGGTCGGCCTCATTTATAACTTCACTACTAACTGCATATTAAGAAAAAGGAAAAGCTAAAGAAACAAAAAGATACGCACCTTTAAATACACCGTTCACAACAAAGCACAGTAGTGTGTTCTGTAAGAAGAAAAACCATCATGATTGAGCTATAACGGGATATTTCCAGAGTTCTCAGCAATCCTGAAGAAGGGTGCACAAGCAAGTGAAATGCTACAGGCCAGTTTGAAAAAAAAAACAAAAAAAAAAAACCTAAATCTGGCAGTAGATGATACTTATAAAGATTAATCGACGACATGTCATTGTATTAAAAAAACAAACACACAACCAAAACCCCCTGGGATCCCGGCATACTCACAGACTGGGCAGTGACGTCTACTACAAAGGAGTTGAGGTCATGCTGCGTACGGGGGAGCTCGTTCAGAAGGCTGACAACATTAAGGCGCTTGTATTTCAGCAGTTTAAAGCGGAGTGCTAAAACGAAAAAAAGTAAAGATTAACTTTGCTTTACACTAGAACTATTTCGACATTCACCCCCCCCCCCCCCACACCCCGCACATTACAGATAGAAAACCCTGTTCTTACTTGGATCACGTAATCTTTTTATATTTCTGCTGTAGTTGAAATAGTCCCCAAGGCTGCTCCTATAATCAAGAGAGAAAAAGCTACATTAGAGAAAAGACAAAAGCTAGAGTTGGAGAAAAGGAGGAAAGAGAATCACTGACCTGGAGGGATTCTGTCCTATTTGACTGGGAATACTGAGCGAACAGCAAGCTTCATCGTGGTACACATTAAGGAGGCCTTGCCGATCTTCACTATCGTAACATGCATAATATCTGGAAAAGGCAAAGAACAGGCCACACACGATTACAAGAAGAAAAGGGAACAGCTTACCGTCAGTCTATCCTATCCAAAAATGAAAACTGATCTTCTTTGTATTGTTTCCAGCTTCCTGCAGTGCTCTGTAGATCTGCCTCCTCTTCCGATCACAATCATCCCATGCACTGCACTAACCATTCTTAAGTCAGATCAGCTCCTAGTGTTTTCAATAGGAGCTGATTAGTAGCTGCTGTTGGGTACTGCTGAACAGTACATGATGCTGCGGGGTTATACTCCGTAGACTGTTTACATCCAGCCATCACTGGAGGCGATACCAGCTGATTGTGGGGGCTTCAGACCTCCACTGATCCTATACTGATGATCTATCCTATGAATAGGTAAGCAATATAAGAGTAGTGGACAATTCCTTTAACATTTCATTATGGAAAAGAAGAGAATCTCTATAAATGTTCAGAAATCTCATCTTCACTGAATATGCACTAGGATAGGGACACAGTGAAAAGCCAAAAAAAAGGCCTCATCCTTTTAAAGTGTGAACAGTATAAAATCCCATTTGCGATAACATAACATTCAGGTCCGGTAACACTTTACTACAAGTGCAAAATCCAGAACTGAATATGACAAATGCAGGAATTGTTCCTACCTCGTCTCCAACCAAGTCATCTAAATGGTCAATAGACAAAACATAGGTGGGGGGACATGTTAAAAAAGAAGTCTAGATCTACTCACTGTTGGAGAAATCGTAAAACAAGTGCTTTAATATCATCTCCTGCAAGATAACTGCCCTAAAAGAAGAAAAAGAAAAAAAAAGGATCAATAATTGGACACTGATCACAAAGCAATGGGCCCAAGAAAAAAATTCAAGACAGAAGTTACCTTGGAAGGCGGGAGTGTCGTGGGGGTCTCTACATCAAATGTGATCGGTGGAGGAAGGTCATGTCCATCCTATTAAAGCATTATAAAGTGGAAAAGGCAGAAGGAAAAAAAAAGGAAGGAAGGAGGAATAGAAAATAGAGGAAAATTGTAGTTGAAGAATAGTAGAGGAGTCAAGAATGGATAAAGAAGATAATGTTAATTTTACTCAATGAGATGCCACTCACAAATCATCCACCAAGAGCCCACACAGACAACACACTGTGATCTCACCAGCTGCAGGAGTTTGGGAAAGCGTTCTCGCATGGCACTGTCATCCAGGGCAAGATCCGCAGGTTCGACGGACAAATAAACAGGAACACAGAGAATATTAGTTCCGGCAAAATAGTAAGAGCAGATTCGCCATGGCCGAGCTTCTACAATACCCTGATGGCAGGAACTGATGAAGCAATGATCTCTGCTAAAGGGGGATGAGGAGCTGCCGCCTTGCCCTCTGCCATATCTCTGCAGAGGAATACACTTACATGCACGGGAGAATGAAAACTGGTCCGCTTACAGACGAGACCTGGATTCTTAAGGTTTCTTTAGTCGTCAAATGCTTGGTCCGGTCACGAATAGCAATAGGCTAAAGTGACAACTTGCAAAGAAATGACTACTCTTTATAATACTAAGAAGGTCAGCTAACATCAGGCTCAGCCATGACGTCAGATCAAGGCTTCGTTCTCCACGTGGTCGTATGATGAGTACAAGACAGAGGTGG
The DNA here is from genome assembly GCF_046119375.1 of Phyllobates terribilis. NCBI lineage: Eukaryota > Metazoa > Chordata > Amphibia > Anura > Dendrobatidae > Phyllobates > Phyllobates terribilis. Next base: position 115,277,187 of record NW_027362773.1, read on the forward strand.
TGCACAAATACAGAGCAAGGCCAGTGAGCTTAGACTATATAGACTGACTGGGTGGGAGTCACTGCACCACCGGACATATCAATCCTTCTAGTACGGTCATTTATGGACACTGGTTATAGAAGGTCGGATTTAGTTTTTTTAATGGTAAAATACCCTTGAGGCAACATAAATGGTCAGTGATTGATAAAAAATAAAACCAAAACAATGTGATGAGAAATTAAAAGGAAAAGCAGTAGAAAAGATGACAATGAATGATGATGTAGGTGCACATGGCATTGTGTGGAGAGGTACGGTAAGCAGAGGGGAAACAAACGTGGCAAAACCGCCAGAAGAGAGTAGAAAAGCAATGACAACCACGGGTACAAGCCTATGACAGCACTGAAAAGCCGTATGCGACATCTGATGTCCATCAACCTCCAGCTCCTCCGCATTAAATCCTCATTGCTCCACGATTCTAGGCAGGGTCCAGGCCGGGTTACCACACTCATTTAACCACTCCTCAGCATGGGAGCGCTACTGCCTGGGCTAAGAGGCTCATAAGTAGTCCTTAAGGGCACACAGCCCACCCTCCTGGCAAGGAGGGCTCCAGACACCCGAGAGTTACACAGATGGGCAATGCTTTAGACGTAACGTTTCAGCCAACCTCCCTCTGTCTTCATCTTCTCGTGGCTGTTGTGAGGTCTGCCTTAGGTTGCTCCCGCCTGGGGAAACTTACCCGTCATAGACCAAAACAACCACAATGCGACACAAAAAAAAATAAAAGAGGGAGGCGCGTGCAAGTTCAGTAAGGAAATGGCAACACGTGATCTTGATCGAAAGGCAATAATTGAGTCCTCCAAACCCAAAGCATCAGGAGGAGCCAGAGGAAGATATGGAGAGTGAACGGCAGGGAATCATGGAAGCGCTGATATAGGCCTTACCGCATGGCACGAGTAAGGAATGAAATGTATCATGGAAAAAAGGTAAGAAAATGTCAGGTAAAGTTAACGTGTAAAGGAGAAAGAACAATAAAGGAAAACAAGGAAAAAACGATACAAATGAGTGTTGCAAGTGTGTATGGAAATGTACAATATATGTATACTGCTAATTAGAAAATTATTGGGTAGCTCTGAATTCGCTTCATCACAATTACTAGATCGGGCTGCTAATTGATCAGTTCTTTATATAGAACCAATGATGGAGAATTGGGAATTTACTGTTATGCCTCAAGAGAATAATTACACAACAGCCCTAGAGGCCACACATGTGGGAATAACGCCTGTCGGTAAGGGTGCGTTCCTCTGCCGGATTCTCATCAATATGAAGCCACGCTAGCTTTTAGCTCCTTTAGAAAGCGGACATTTTAGCATTTTAATAAGCAGCTCATTTTCTTCACAATAAAAGGTACATGTAAAAATACCGGTGTGTCGGTCTAAATCAGTGTTAGAAGATATTTTTATTTTCTTAATCGGCTCACCTAATCCTTAATGGACCAGTTGGACTAAAATGAAAAATGAATAAAAAGTCTGACAAGCCCCATCTCGCCTTTTGTGCAATGCTTATCACTAGGTTGTACAGCTGCCCAATGTAGTGCGATGACACACAATAATGGGTGTTGTGCTCCGAGCACTACCTTGCAAAGTGAGCACATACAGTGTCCATAAGTATTTGCCCTATAAAGCACTTTTTTTTTACTTTCTGCACATGTGGTTTTGGGACATAATCTTATGCACAATTCTGCTTATCATTTGCAAAATAATTTTATTCTAAGGACTGAAAACTCATGCTGATCAATGGGGGGGGGGGCAAGGTCCTGACAGCCCCCAAAACATGCTAAAAAAATGCTCATAAATGTGCAGCTGACGCAGGAGCCAAATACAGAGTGGTGTATGGGCTGAATAGTATGTCCAGGAGTCTCAGAAAGAACAGTGTACTGAGCTATAGAGTTTCTAATTAGGCCGTGCACTGTTGCCGGAGCTGCGCACTTCAGAACAGTGTTCTGAGCAATGAGTGGGGGAGGGGGGCCTCCAGACCTGGACTCACACCAATCAGCAGCACATGTAATATATAAAAACTTTTTGCCCAGATTTAACTAACGTCAAGTTGGGGCAAAGTTCCAGACTGACCTGATGTATACAGTTTGGTCTTTGAAGGATTTGCAGAGCGGATTCCCATCTAGCCACAGCATTTCCAGTTTAAGTCCTTTTAAATTATCCAGATCCTTTTCACTCTTCAACTGAACATAGAAGACAAAAAAAAATGGCACAGGTAATTTTTGCATTGGTGCGAAACAAATGCCTCCTTAAATAATTTGCTGTGATATATTAATAGGCATGCACAGATAACAATGCTTGCTTCCAAGTAGCATCTTCACCCCTTCCCTCAAAAAAAAACAAAAAAACAAACAGTGCAGAGTGCCACCATTTCTTAGAGTTTGGTTTTCTTTGTTCAACTTTTTGCATCTAACATAATATAAAGTGTCGCGTAATCACATTCTGGTTGTGTAGCTTGTCTACAGCTACAGTAACAATAAAGACATCATATAAACCTGACCCTACAGTCTTGAGAGTGATTAAAGCACTCACCAAGTTTTCAGACAAGTTCAGAATCTTCAGATTTGGAGCTTTAAGATGAATTTCTGACAAATGGTCAAGTTTATAGAGTTTGTTGTTACCAAGATCCAAGGACAGCAGCTGTATAGATATAGGGAAAGAAACGTAACTGATCCACAATGTGAACTGACATACAGTTTTCAGATAATGACAATCATACTGTAATGCTTTATAAAAAACAAAGTATCTGAATTAAAACATTTCTTGTTTATCACTCATGGTTTTTTTTTCTTTGTACATTAAATTGCCTTTTCCAAAAAATCAGAACTATTTCTCTGGCTTGTTTTTGTATGGATGAGTTGTACTTTTGACTGACACTAATGTACTCAAAAATGTTTAAAAAAAAAAACAAAACACAACTCAAATTCAACCATTGTTTTTTGGGTTTTGTTTTTACAATGTTCACTAACGTACTAATGACCTGTGTGGCAGCAGCATACACCCATGGTTTCCTGTGTCCCCCAATGAAGCGACATATACATTTGCAATGTTACTACTTAAAAAAAAAAAACTTGGCCTTTACTTGCCATATTCTGAGAGCCATGAACTTTTTATTTTTAAGTTGATTGAGTTCCATGAGGCCTAGTTTGATGCAGGAGAAGCTGTTTTTATTTTCGGTGCAATTTTGGAGTCCATACAACTGATATCTTATTTTTTTTTTTTTTTATAAACAGGGATGGTGGGTGTGGAGGGGATGAAATGACAAAAAAACACAACCCCACCACAGCAATTTTTGAAATTGATAAAAGGTTCTCACCTCTGGTACGTTTTCTTCTATAATTTGCAGCAAAGCATTCATACAAGTCTTCCGGTTCAGAATAAGGTCTACCTTATTTTCTATTAGATCTATACCAAGAGAAATGGAGGGAGACTTCAAAATATTTGAAGAAGAATGAAAAATGGAAGAAGAAACCGGTTTGTATTTTTACCTGGATCAGTACGTATGGACCTCATGTTAAGAGCTTGTTGAACTCCATCATATCGTTTCTGCATACAGGTCTACAGGGGAAAAAAACAAACGAAACCTGGTAAACCTCGTATGGGCACAAAGACAGCCCGATGTCCTAATGTTATTTGTTCACACAATTCAGCTAATAAGTAATGATAGCAAAAATGCAACATACCTTTAAATGTACAATTTCTTCTTCTGGCATTTCCTTTGGCCCATCTGGGGTAGAACATCGATTTGCAAGAATGGTAATCTGAAATAGAAAGACACCCTGATAGTAAATGCCATACATATATTTTCATCAAGTGAAGGAACCAATCCTAGCAAAACAGATAAGGTAACTCATCTAATGATAGGCTTGTGAACGTCCTAAATTAATAGGAGACTCACTAGAACAGGGTCATATCTCTATACTCCCGAGTACGTCCCATGAACTCCAGGGCTTGGAAACTATGTATAGATACAGTTATATGAAAAAGTTTGGGCACCCCTATTAATCTTAAGCTTAATGTTTTCTAAAAATTGGTGTTTTTGCAAAAGCTATTTCAGTTTGATATATGTAATAACTGTTGGACACAGTAATGTTTCTGCCTTGAAATGAGGTTTATTGTACTAACAGAAAATGTGCAATCTGCATTCAAACAAAATTTGACAGGTGCATAAGTATGGGCACCCTTATCATTTTCTTGTTTTAAATACTCCTACCTAATTTTTACTGACTTACTAAAGCACTTTTTTTGGTTTTGTAACCTCATTGAGCTTTGAACTTCAGAGCCAGGTGTATGCAATCATGAGAAAAGCTACTTAAAGTGGCCACTTGCAAGTTGTTCTCCTGTTTGAATCTCCTCTGAAGAGTGGCATCATGGGCTCCTCAAAACAACTGTCAAATGATATGAAAACAAAGATTATTCAACATAGTTGTTCAGGGGAAGGATACAAAAAGCTGGCTCAGAGATTTAACCTGTCAGTTTCCACTGTGAGGAACATAGTAAGGAAATGGAAGAACACAGGGACAGTTCTTGTTAAGGCCAGAAGTGGCAGGCCAAGAAAAACATCAGAAAGGCAGAGAAGAAGAATGGTGAGATCAGTCAAGGACAATCCTCAGACCACCTCCAGAGAGCTGCAGCATCAACTTGCTGCAGATGGTGTCACTGTGCATCGGTCAACTATACAACGCACTTTGCACAAGGAGAAGCTGTATGGGAGAGTGATGCGAAAGAAGCCGTTTCTGCAAGCACACCACAAACCGAGTCGGCTGAGGTATGCAAAAGCACATTTGGAGAAGCCAATTTCTTTTTGGAAGAAGATCCAGTGGACTGATGAAACCAAGATTCAGTTGTTTGGTCATACAAAAAGGCGTTATGCATGGCGGCAAAAAAACACAGCATTCCAAGAAAAACACTTGCTACCCACAGTAAAATTTGGTGGAGGTTCCATCATGCTTTGGGGCTGTGTGGCCAATGCCGGCACCGGGAATCTTGTTAAAGTTGAGGGACACATGGATTCCATTCAGTATCAGCAGATTCTTGACAATAATGTTCAAGAATCAGTGACAAAGTTGAAGTTACGCAGGGGATGGATCTTTCAGCAAGACAATGATCCAAAACACCGCTCCAAATCTACTCAGGCACTCATGCAGAGGAACAATTACAATGTTCTGGAATGCCCATCCCAGTCCCCAGACCTGAATATCATTGAACATCTGTGGGATCATTTGAAGAGGGCTGTCCATGCTCGGCGACCATCAAACTTAACTGAACTGGAATTGTTTTGTAAAGAGGAATGGTCAAAAATACCTTCATCCAGGAACTCATTAAAAGCTACAGGAAGCGACTAGAGGCTGTTATTTTTGCAAAAGGAGGATCTACTAAATATTAATGTCACTTTTCTGGTGAGGTGCCCATACTTATGCACCTGTCAATTTTAGTTTGAATGCAGATTGCACATTTTCTGTTAGTACAATAAACCTCATTTCAAGGCAGAAACATTACTGTGTCCAACAGTTATTACATATATCAAACTGAAATAGCTGTTGAAAAAGACCAATTTTTATAAAACATTAAGCTTAAGATTAATAGGGGTGCCCAAACTTTTTCATATAACTGTACCTATGAAGTCATGTAAGCAATCTTTAGGCCTACAGGACATCACAGCAATCTATCCTTTCATCCATCTCACTCAAAAACACCTTAAGGGGCTCCGTGCTGTGTGGGTTTATTACATTATTAATACCTTGAAGTTTTCTCGGTCCGTGAACGTCCGCGATATCTGTCTTAATGCTTTTGCAACTGCAGAATCTTCCACGAAGAAGTGAGCCCGAGAATGATCACAATAATACTAGAAAGAAAAAAAATTAATAAAATAAATAAATTTTATATATATATATAATTTATTTTATTTTATTTTTTTTCATAATATCTAAAAACAGAAGACAACTTACCCCTACAGGAGTGAACGGGAGGGAGCAGGCACTTTGCAAAAGACCTAGTAACCAACCCTTATCATATTTTTTTCCATGAGGAATCTGGTTTAGGGGGGGGAAAAAAAAATTATTGTAGTAGTGCACAATGAGAAAACATGTATATTTTTCGATTAACTAAAAACAACATTTTCGACTATCAAACACTTAGCAATGTGCACTTGTCAACACCTACATTTACTATGCAACTTCTCAACATTAAAATTGCAACATCAACAACAGATTTTTACATAGTTCCATTGTGGAGTTATGGAAATTTCAGCATGGATACACGTCAGTATCGAGTATGAGTGCCAGGCACTGGAATACCTGTACTTCGATGCCTTGGCTGCCACCAGTGAGGTAATTAGTGGTTGTCTGTGGACTATTCTGCTGCGCTTAATGCACTTGGGCAAATCATCAAGATCCGCAGCTGGCAGACCATGAGGGCAATGTCATGAAAAAGCCTTCACAAGGGAATGAAAAACTGATTCACAATCCATTTACTCGACATGACAACGCCAGGCTCATGTTGCTCCTGGCCTATCCATGCTACCATTGCCTGCGGCATCTCCAGACTTGTTTCCCATCGAGCACATCATTAGTCAGTGTTTACACAGGAGCTGCCAGCAGTGGATCTTGATGATTTTCCCAAGTGCATTCAGCGGGGCAGAACATCCCTCAGACAACCATTAATAACTTCATTGTTAGCAGCAGAGACTAAATGCCGGGATTACCGTGCATGAAGCTCATTCTCCATACTGAATAAATTGTAATGTTTTGAAAATGTTGTTGCCATTTTTCCATCATTTGCATTTATTGAACTTGTCTATAGATCCGGTGATTTCCATAATTCCACAACTTTTCCTTCTTAGCGCTGCAATTTTAATGTTGAGAAGTGTAGAATATACAGCAGGTATGAACAATTAATGTTTTTCAACAATCACTGCATAATGTGTAAGACAGACTCACCGTGACCTTGAACCAGCTTTTTTCATCTCTTTGATCATTTCTTTGATAATGGGGATTGTCCCTAGAAGTGTTCCCATGCAAGCCTCCTCTGTCTCTTCCTTGTCTGTCATCCCTTTTTCTCCCTCCACGACTGTAAGGATTGCTGGAGGTGCAATAAAAGATGGGTTGGGGGGGGGGGGGGTTTATAATACAGCATAAACACATTTTTTAACCTCATGGATTTACACCTTTACTGACAACTAAAGAATTTGGTTTGGATTCTGACAGCCTTCCACAATCCGGTAAGATATGGGTCCCATTTCCAGCATGCAGCTATTTTTGCTGGGGAACATCCATGACAAGCAAAGTTTAATTATCAAATGCTATATGGCCTAAGGATGGATTGTGATTTTGTTCAGTAGTGATATGTTTCTTAGTTGCTTTTTGTTACCTTAGATACCATACGATAACTTATCTGGTATCTAACAAATAAATCCATTGTTATAGCCTCACATAGCTGTTTGCATACTCACAATCTTGAGCGGACAGTTTCATGGGTTTCACTCATGGCAATATCTCCATCATCGTCCAATCTGGAGCGAGGATTTGGTGGGTAATTACCACGATTCTGATACTTAGGAGGACCTTCGCTGTACATTTTGGCCCGAAAAGGGCCACGTCCTTTCCTCTTCTTCATGAAATGACCTCTGGTAAACCGATCATCATGGTCTGGAGGGGCAAGAGGAAAAAAAAAAAGGTTAGCAAAAACCATAAGACAGAACATGGATGGACACAGCATTATGGCCTGATGTTTGCTTGTATTATAAGTACTGTAGCACTGAACAAGTTTTCTTATCTGTACAGAGCTAGAAGACCTGAACCGATCAACAGGTTTTTTTGGAAATTATCAGTTCTAACTTGAAACTTACTGATCGAAATCCCTGCTCATTGTAACGATCTTATTAGTGAGTGACAGCTCTCTCCATATGCATGCTCATACAAGGAAACTATCAGTTTTTGAGCGAGACCACCCACTATACTGCCAAGACCACAATGAGCAGGGGGTCATTCAAATTACAATTGTGGCCTCGTTCAGATGACCTCATTTCTATATCGCTTTATTGGGGGACACCGGAAACCATGGGTGTATGCCACTAGGCAAAAAAAAAAAGTCAACTCCTCCCCCCGCTGGCTGCACCCACTGACCGAATAAAACCACCCTCCTAAATATATACAAGAACTTTATTAGTTAGATAAAAAGGAGGGAACTATACATGCTTATTATAAGGGGATCACAGGTGCGGCAAAAGTACTACTCCTGTTAAGGGCCTATATCTTACCCTGCCTAAACATGAAGGTTGACACCCTAATTTAGCAATGTGGCGCCTCCTCTCACTCTTATTGACCCTAAAAAAAATATATCTCATCACCAATATGTGAAGAAAATAATAAACAAAAAAACATATGTCACCAAAGATTCAGCATACAGCCTATGGTACAATCTATCTATCTATCTATATAATTGTCTTATCCCGTCCGTCTGCCCAGGAAATCCCGCGTCGCTCATTGGTTCGGCCGTGGCCAATCAGCGACGCGGGATTTCAGAAAAAAGATGGCGGCCGTTAGCGGCTCATCTGCTGCACGGAGGTCAGCGGCGATGCAGACGGGAGATGAGCGGCGCTAGCAGCAGAACTACCCCGACCGGCGCCACTGACCTCCATGCGGCTAACGTCGGGAGATCAGCGGCTGGGGCCGCTGATCTCCGGACGGCAAATGTGAACAGAGGACCGGGACCGCCGGTCGGGATGCTTCTGCTGCGAGCAGCCACTCATCTCTCGGCTTCTCGCAGCAGAAGTAGCCGCACAGGCAGCGCCGCTCCCCGGTCCTCACTAATACGACGCTGATTGGTCGCGGTCGACGCCCGCGACCAATCAGCGATATGGAAGGAAAATTTAAACGCCGCTCTGCTGATTGGTCGCGGTCGCAGTCCGCGACCAATCAGCATTATTGGCCCCAAATTTAAACACCGCTTTGCTGATTGGTCGCGACCGCCGGCCGCGACCAATCAGCGAGATTGGCGCCAAATTGAAACACTGCTCTGCTAATTGTGCCCGGTCGGCCGCATACATATTCTAGAGTACCCGATGCGTTAGAATCGGGCCACTATCTAGTAGATTTATATTTCCTTGTAAGTCACATATACCATACTGGCAAATCACTTCAGATATCCTTAGCACAAAAATATAGATATATTCATCTACCACACACCGTCTCTAGGTTTGTGAACTATAGATAAATTATATTTATTCAATAATAGGTATAGATAGCCAAAAAACATCACACAGTAATAATGACTAATGTGTAGTTATCAACATGTCCCTTAGTTCAGATATATATTCCTAGTCAGACCAACTGTGAAGGAAGGAGCGGCAGAACGGTCACATTCCTAGATTGGCCCATAATCCTCCCCCACTCGGATAACGCTTTCCTGGCTAGATGAAGTTCCCCTTCCCCACCGGTAATGTACTCCCTTTCTGCCAAAAGGTGGAAGGTCGTGATGAGAGTCCAGTCTCCTGGGTTTGGGAGCTGTCTTCCAGGAACTTGTGTACCAACGCTGCTGGAAACACCAGGAATCCGCTCCATCAATCTGCTGAACATCAGGACAATTTACCTAGACAATGGCACAGCTGCGGCTAACATCACCAGGGCAGAACACTGAACAGGGCAGTCTTGTCAAAAGGTATCCATCCTGCATAATGGCTCTCCGCAGTCTTCATCCCAGCGAAATCATTAAAGTTCTGGCCCAGAAGAGCCTGGAAATATCTCTTGGAGGTTCCCAGGGGCCCCCTCTTCCACAAGAATTCACACGCTCTCAATTTACAGCATGGCTGCTGAAGTCGCAGTCCTGTAGCGTGCTGATTTCTCCGACCAGATTAATCAAACCATGATTGAAGCAAGTCTTCTACCGCATATACCATCGCAAATTGGAAGGTCTTGTTTTTTTGCTGGTACGAGACCAAACAGGTCATGCCACCGTCTTTACTCCTCCCTCTCTCCAGGTCGTCAAGAAAGCGTACCAAGTTAAGAAAGGTCCACTCCTGCTCGGGGTCACTGCTCACTCCTCATGTGCAGTGGGGGTTTCTTGGGCTGTTCACCATCAGGCCGCAGCTTTATAGCTGCCAGGCTGCTCCTGGTCTTGGTCCTTACCTTCTCCAGTTCTACATGGTTCTCACCTGCTTTGGCAGACGTCATCCTTGACAGGAAGATTCTGTGTTCAGCAGCAGACCGGCCTTGGATCCATAAGTACATTGTTTTTTCCAATCCTACTCCATATAATGTTTACTTGCAACTGGCACCAGAGGCAAATAGAAATGATAAGCAGTGGGTTGGGGGGGGGGGGGGGGGGGGGTTTGCAGTAGCCAGATCCAAACCAATCTTTTGATAATTTTTCCTAAAAATACTAAAATAAAAGCGAGTCTGTCACCCCCCCCCCCCAACAAAAAATCTCACAAGTAAATAGGGGACTTAAGGCCCCGTCACACTAAGCGATATCGCTAGCGAGATCGCTGCTGTGTCACGGTTTTGGTGACTCACCAGCGACCTCACCAGCGATGTCGCTATGTGTGACACTTTGCAACGATCAGGCCCCTGCTGTGAGGTCACTGATCGTTGCAAAGTGTCCTGGACCATTTTTTGGTCGTTGGCCTCCCGCTGGCCAGCACACATCGCTGTGTGTGACCAGCGGGACCAACGATCTGGCTGGTAACCATGGTAAATATCGGGTTACTAGGGGCACGCGCGCACTTAGTAACCCGCTGTTTACCATAGATACCACTCTGCTACGGTGAGCGGAGGCTCCAGCGCACCGTAGCAGAGTGGTATCCATGGTAAACAGCGGGTTACTAGGGGCACACGCGCACTTAGTAACCTGATATTTACCATAGTTACCAGCCTGCTCCTGCTTAAGCAGCAGGCTGAGAACGGGAGCAGGACATCGTGGAACGATTCTTTCCATGATATCGCTGCTCCCCTCATCGCTGGTGAGCCTGCCTGTTTGACAGCTCACCAGCGATGTATTAGCGATGCAGCAACGATCCCTGACAGGTCGTATCGTTGTCGGGATCGCTGCTGCATCGCTTAGTGTGACGGGGCCTTTAGCTCCTATAGAAAGCATACACTGACAATGAGCACGGCTGGGCTCCTGCTGTGCCCATTTACAGGTGCGGAGCCACTGTATGCATACTGAGGACTTTGTTATATCTTGATTGACAGCTCTCAAATTGAGGGGGCGCAACGATGCACTGAGCCTTTGGCAATGGCAAAGGTGCACCAAGGCCCCCTTATTTGCATACAAAATAATTTTTGTCTGACAACTAAAATCTATACTACAGGTATGATTTTCATACAAATCACGTCCCCTACACACCTGTACAATTGGTTTAATTAGAATTTATTGGAGGTGACAAATTCCCTTTAAAATGTTTTCCACTCTTGGCAATAAATTGATGGCATTGCTTAGCCATATGCTATCAGTGAGGGTCTGAATAAAGCCCCCAAAGTGATCACAAGAGCACAGCATTTTTACCTGTAATGTGCAGCTCCCAGACTGAACACTGCCCCATTCAAGTAACTTTCAGTTTTTTAAAAAAACTTGGTAATAGGTCATTAGTACATTATGGCAGCCCACATCCTGCCAATGAAGAGCAGACCCATGGTACACCGACTGTTCGTACATTTACAAATTGCAATATTTGATGATAGAACTTTACGGCTTCTTTTTGAAACCTATGCAATGTTTGCTTTAGTCACGGTTGCAAAAAAAAGAGCAGACATTACATGGGACTGCTTGGAAAAAGAAAATTTGAAAACCAAGTTTGCATGTGTAACTAAACAAACTTGAAATAAACCAAAGCACTTAGGTCAACAAATCCCGCTGTCAGAGCGGAATGGGCTCTAGTTTGGTTAAACAAAGTGTAACTTAACCATAGACATTGGAAAGTCACAGCTTGGAAGAGGAAAAAAACAGATCTCTGTTGGCTGAATAAACCTTCAACACGGCATCCGAGCTGTAAGTGCTACAGGTACTGTGCCTACAAAACATTCAAGACCCCCGAAATATCAAATAGCCAGATGACTACTCTCATACACACAATATTCTGTCTCTCTCAAAAAAAAAAAAAAAATGCTCATGCGAACAGACCCTAAAAGCAAAAAAACATTCTCAAAATCCTAAGGAGGCTGATGGTGATGATCTCTGCTGGGTTAACAGGACGTTATACCCTTTTAATATAATGTATAGGACACGGCAGGAGGCTGCATATATGATTCACACTCTCCACTTGCTGTTATCGATTATACCTCCCCAACACGCGCACCCACATCACTGGCAGCATCCAGAAAAGCAGCAGCAGCTGTTCCAAAGTTTACCTTGCAAATATTAATAACAGACCGTGTACACAGCGGAGCAGACAGCGTTTCAAAGGTCAAGGAATAAATTGCCACTGATACATAGCAACATCTGCACGCACAATTATATTGTTAGAGGAGCGTAAGGACAAGCACACTAATAGCCTCTCCTGCTTTGCTTTATCGAATATTTTTTGGCATGATGCACATATTTGTTCATCCATATAGATAACTAGGAAGGTGATCATCAATAGACTCCTCATATCCTGCACAGGACAGAGCAGGAGACAAGAAAACCCATAGTCCGGTGCCCAAGAGCTGCAGAAAATGGATTTGGTTGATCTGTGATTTCAGAAAACCCTTTTAAGGGCTCACACACACACGAGCATACACATCGGACAAGTGCTATCTGATGTTTTACTGGATAGCACTTGGACCAATGTTATTCAAAGGGGCCAGATTTTTTTCACTGACAATCAGTGAAAAAAATTGCAGCATGCTACGATTTGCCATGCAAGTCAGATGGCACACACCAATTCAAGTCTATGGGTGGGTGGAAATCATCGGACTGCACTTGGATGACATCTAACTGCAATCTGATTTTCGTAGATTCACAGAATGGAGAAGATGGAGAAATTTTTCTTCATCTTCTCATCCGAGAGACTCAGATCACACTAAGCACTAACAGTTTGATCAGAGTATCATTAAACATAATCTTTACAATTCTCGAGCCTGAGAAAATCTAAGCTCGTGAAAGTAGCCCAAGGATATATACAATGTTTTTCTGCAGGGTTTTCAGAGCAGAATCTTTACATTTTCGTAGGAGGATTTGGAGAGTTTCCTCTCCAAAAAACTGTTTGCACATAGCGTTTTTGCAGAGTTTCTCCCTGCGGAAAAAAAAAAATTCAGCTTTTTACAGTACCAGAAAAGCGAAAGATTTCAAAAATCTCATTCACACACTGCAATTTTTGAGCTGCTTGGTGTTCTCTCACTTTTTCTGAGTTTTGCACCCAAATGAATGTGGGGGAAAAAAAAAAACCAGCAAAAAAGCAGCGTTTTTCCTGCCACCACTCTGGTTTTGTGTGCAGAAAAAAAATAAGTAAATATTGCAAAAACGCAACATGTGAACATACCCTTAGGTTAAAGGAGTTGTCCACTACTTTCACATTGATGCCCTATCCATAGGATAGGGCATCAATGCATGATCGGCCGAGGTTCCGCTCATGGCACCCCCGCCGATCAGCAGTTATTGTGTCAGCGGCTGCAGGCTGGAAGTCCTTACCTGCGTGCTTGGCCGTCTATCTGTAGTGACCGCCGCGGGGTACTACACATCTGCCTCCCATTGAATTGAATGGTTGGCGGATGTGCATTAAAAAAGCACCGGCCACTACAACTTGGAAGGCCAAGCACCGCAGGTAAGGACTTCTGGCCGGGGGCCACCGCCACCGATATCTATTGATCGGCGGGGGTGCCACGTGCGGGACCCCGGCCAATCATACATTGATGCCCTAGCCTATGGACTCTAAGTTACCTGGATGAGTTTTTAACACTGCATATTTTTTTCTGTGCAAAAAAAACACAGCATCTTACAGTTCCACCAAGGAGGATGGGTTTTTATAAAAACCTCAGCCATTTTGGTAAAAAAAAAAAAAAAAAAAAAATTACACTGCATGAACATTTTTTTTTTTAAATGTGCGAAGTGTCAATCTTTCAGATAGTATTGCATTAGACGCAGAAAATCCGCAAATAAAAAACCTTGTGCATTTCTGCTGCATCAAAAAGGTGTGCAACCTAAGGGTATGTGCACACGGTGCGGATTTGCCGCAGTTTTGGTGCTGCATTTTTATGCAGCATGAAAACCACAGCGGCCAGATGTTACAGCATAGTGGATGGGATTTCTAGAAATCCCATGCCCACTATGTGTTTTTGTGCACCCCGCGGAAACTGACATGAGGCTCGGTCTCTCCAGACCGCAGCATGTCAATTTCTCTTGCGGATTTTCCCCATAGACTTGCATTAGATAAGGAAAATCTGCATGGGTAAAAAACGCATGTGTGTTTCAATAGCGTTTCCGCAGCAGAAACGCACACAAAAACTCTACATGATGATCAATAAAGTTTGTTTAAAAAAAAAAAAAAAACTATTCTCTGAAACTCTGCAAATTTCAACATTAAGACATGAAAAACGTATAAAAAAAAAGCATGCGGCAAAACTGCATGTAAAAACCGCACCAAAAACTGCAATAAACCTAATTTCCATATTAGGCGCAGAAATGGTGCAGAAATTCTGCAGCGTCAAAACCGCAGCAAATAAGCACTTTGTGCACATACCTAACAGGTACAAGAATGCTGCAACATAAACTCAGACTCCTGGTGGGAAGGTAGCCTAGCTCATTTAGGTGAGCATACAATGGGGATCGAGCATTCGTTAGAGCATTTATTTGCAGATTGTCATCTTCGGTAAAGTCACTGGATATCATCATACAAAGGGCGATTGGAACGTTCATGCCACCATTAAAATAATCGTTCTTGGCAGCACATCGACCTGTGTAAAAAAGGTGACGTGCTGCCGAGAACGATGATATTAAGTGCACAGAATAAGCATGTTATCCATCGTTCTGTGAGTATATTATTCTGGTTGGATTGTCTGGACAAGCAAGCTGCTTGTATGTAGCGGATTGGCAGTCATTAAAAGGCCTAGGTCAGCTGGTCTAAAAGCGCTAAAGCTAATGTCCATACTAAAAATCAGCAAGGAGACTGTTTCCAGTGCTGTATCGCAAACCACAGTTTATAATACACAGTGTTTGCATGGGTTTCCTCCCACACTTCAAAAGACATACTGACAGGGAATTTACATTGTGAGCCCCAATGGGGACAGCGATTATGTCACCTGTAAAGTGCTGCGGAATATGATGGAGCTACATAAGAGAGTAAGATAAAAATAAATGGTTTCCAGCATGGCATTTGTTGAGGTTATAAAAAAAAAAAAAGATGTGTGAACAGAACCCAAGCTCTAGTTTATATAGCATGATTTCTAAACACCAATATATCACATATACTACAACTTGGGATATAAATGCACAAATCTGCAGATAATTTCCAAAGCTGGTCCAAGGGTTTCTTTCCTGCTAGAAGTGTCACTGCAGTGGATATGTAAGCTTCATCAACAGAAGCAGAAATATAGAGACGTTATAAACCCAGTTTTTTTTTTTTTTTTTTAAACACAACAAAGCACACACTGAACAAGCTAACCTTTTCACGTCACCATCCCTTGCTACTTGTATCCCCATGGCTTCCTTCCACTCATCACTATAGCAACTAAACACAATGGAGGCCGATTACCATGACCTCCACAGCACTTACCAAATGAGTGCTTAGCCTCATAGTAGCAAATAAATGCAATTTATTTACTGAAGACACATGTTTCTGAACTGAAATTTTTGATCATTTGGTTTATTACTTTTCAAGATCTTAAAATGAATCCAGTATTTTAAAATAAAATGTATATAGGTCAATAGATTTAGAATGGAAAATAGTTACATTTACTAATAAATAGATCTTCAGATACAGCTGAGTATTCATCGATTCCGGATGTCTTCAGTGAGTCAATAACATCAATGATTGTTCTAAAAGAGAAGTCAAGTAAAGGACTACGTGTACACATTAGGCTAACGTCTGCTGAACCCGCTGATACTGATGGGTTCGGCCAATGGTCTAATATTTATGAGGGCGCCGGCCGACTGATGGGAACAATGTCGATTGAACACGTCCGATTTCAGACTGCTGAACGCATTGTTCTCCCAGAGATAAGCAGCCAGTCAAGTGTCAGCCGGCAGCTTTCTTATAGAGCGCAAAGGAGCTCGGCGCAGCGAGCGCTCGTGTGTATGGGAGAGTCAGCCACAGCATTGTTCAGTCGACAGCCATCTAATGTGTATGGCTACATAGATACAGATAGGCAAAGCCAAGATATGAACACAATGTAAAAAAATTGTGAGATGTAAAGAGTCATTACATTGCAAATGTGGTTGCCCAACTGCCCCTCTGTATGCAATGTTACGTAAGAGAATATCTCTATAATGTAGTGACTCCATAAAAACTCTGAAGTACCACCACAGAAACTAGTCGGACCCTCAGCAATCAAACAAATCCTACGTTTCTGGGAAAAACCCAGTAGGCCATACTGTGATTTGTGGAAACGTTGCTTTCTTGGCAGCTGCAATATTCAGCAATCTCTCCACCAAAATGTGCAATGTCAATCTACACTAATTAATAGTTGTTGTTTTTTTTTTAAGTTTCTAGTGTAGATTTGACAGTGTTCTTTAATGCATTTAGCAGAGCAACACAGATTCAATTGTGCTTTTTTATGCATTTTTAAAGGCTCCTCATAAAAGCATAAAAAACGGATTTCAACAGTGTTTTTAAACACAGTGGGTAGGAGTTTTCATAAAATCACATCCATTTTGCTTGACCCGTTAAATGCACTAGATTTTCTGCAAAAAAAAAAAAAAAAAGTATGTGTGAGCATGGCTTTAGGTAGCTCATACACAGACTAGACAAACCTGCTGATTTGGGCGAGACCAGCCAAATATCTAATTTGTATAGTGCTTTCCCCAACTCTCCACTGATGTCAGATGTCCCTTGTTTCTGTGGGAGAGAAGCTGCTGACAGCATGTTATTCCATTCCACCCCCCCCCCCCCCCACTGAATTAGACAGTGGTGACTAGTGTTGAGCGAGTGTGTTCCATTAACCCTTTTGCCGAGTATGCTCGGGCCGAGCTCCGAGTATTTACAGTTGCTCGGTGATAAGGTTAAATCGCTCCCGTGTGCATACTCGGACAGAACATACTCACTCAACCCTAGTGGTGACATCTCGCCCCAGCTCTGCCTATTTTAGCAGAACTGGGGTGAAAACGCCCTATGTTGCAAAATGTTTGCACAATTACAAGTTGCGCAAAAAATGTACCGACATTTCAAAGCAATTTACGCCGGAATTCTGACCAAAAACTGATAAAAATCTGATCCAGTACCTTGATGGAAATCGGTCCATTTTCTTAAATTAAGAGGAAAAAAAAATAGAAAAAAACAACAGACATCTGAATGAGGCCTTAGTTGTATGGCATTGGGCACCCCTTCAAAGGATTGAAAATTGAAGATAGTAGTTTGCACAGCATTCTAATAATACAGGTTGTATTTCTAGATCACAGCTTATAGCTTGTAGTTATTTTTCTAGTTTGGCAATGGTTTTCTAAAAGGTTTCAATTTACAATGATGGCTCTAGAATAAGGCTATGTGCCCACGATGCAGAAATGCTCCGGATTTTTCCTGAGCGTTTCTGCATCTCCCTGGCAGAAAAAACGCATGCAGATTGCACATTGCACATGCAGATTGCACATGCGTTTTCCTGCCAGGGACATGCGGATGTGAAGCGTTCTTCACATGCATTTCCGCATGAGGGTTGACAAGCGCTTTCCAATCGATTTTAGCATCACTTGGAAAGTGCTTGACAATTTGGTCACACTATATAAATCCATGCAACCGGCATGGATTTATATAGTGTGACCCCAAAGAATGTCAAAAAATAAAAAAAATAAATCTATACTTAATGGCCCCCGGAGTCTTGCTTCGCTCTGTCCTGGCTTGCCGGCAGCTCGCGGTACACTGAAGGACCTGCCGACGTCAGCGTCGCGTGACCCGTCACATGACTAAATGACGTCACTGCAGGTCCTTCAGTCCACCGCGATCTGCCGGCAAGCGAAGACAAGGAGACCGGGGGCCATCAGAAGGTAAGTATAATATTTATTTTTTATTTCATTCTTTTTTTTTACAGGTTCTATGGTACCCGGGTCCGGAGGAGAGTCTCCTGTCCTCTAGACCCGGGTACCATCCGCACATTGAAACGCATGTAATCCGCATGTACAGATGCAGTGATGCGGATTCCATGCGCTCCAATGCAAGACAATGGCGGCAAAAACGTAGCGCTTCCGCAAAATAATTGGTAGTGCTGCGTTTTTTTCCGCAATGATAACAGCACATGCGGAATATCATTGGGGAACATGGCAGACCTTCTACCATGCGTTTTTTTAAGCGTTTCTGCAGCATTTTTGCTGCTGCGGAAACGCTTAAAAAACGCATCGTGGGCACACAGTCTAAGTGTATGGTCCCTGTATGACTTGAGATATAAATCTGAAATCACTATAATCTATATAAATAAAAATGTAAATGTTCATTTGTTCAAAATCTTAAATCTCCGAAAGTTCTTCACCGATTGCTTTGAAATTTTGACACAAAGTTGCATTTGAATACACGCATGTTTTTATATACCAGCTGTTGGACATAAAAGCAACAGCAAGAAGGGGGTGTTACGAGCTCAGTCAGTCCCAGACGGACTCTCCCTGGCCGCCCGGCATTCTCCTCCCCTTAGTGACATCTCATTCACAAACCCGTCTCCCTCTCCTTCATTTGCCCCAGCCGCTGCCTGTGCTCTGCTCCTTTCGTGTCCCCTGTGGGGGGAGGGGGAGGGGGGGGGGGGGGAAATCACAAGACAGTCTGGTCGAGGCCGAAAGACAGTGCTGCTCATCACCATCCGCCTCTGCTCTCCGGCACCGCTGCTGCTGTGGCTTCTACTCCGGCAGGTGAGTCTTATTTCCAACTGCGCAACAAGGGGGGAGAGAGGAAGGCTGCAAGGAGAGGCGCAGGCTGCGGCCTCCGCTCTGGGTGCAGAGCTGGGCCCAAGCCTCGCAGCAGTGGGCGGACAGCGAGAGAGTGCAAATCCCACTGCGCCACCGACAGGAGTGGCGCTGTGATCTGGCCGGTACTGGCCCAGAACAGGTCAAGCGGACCCCCCCCCTCCTTCTCTGCTGCCTGCATCTCTGCACCCCCTCCTGTCACATTCCCTCTGTACTAGGGAATTGCATAACTATCAATCCATGACATGACCAGCTCCATTATGACACCTGACAGCAAGTACCAACATCCTGACCTGTGAGTGTGCAGGCTGCCACCACGCCTGCATTATATTAGAGATATATAGAGATATATGCACACTCTTGGCATTCTCTTGATGACATAACAAAAAAGTGTGAAACAACTGAAAATATGTCATCAAGAGAATGCCAAGAGTGTGCAAAGCAGTCATCAAAGCAAAAGGGGGCTACTTTGAAGAACCTAGAGTATAAGACGTATTTTCAGTTGTTTCACACTTTTTTGTTAAGTATATAATTCCACATGTGTTAATTCATAGTTTTGATGCCTTCAGTGTGAATGTACAATTTTAATAGTCATGAAAATACAGAAAAATCTTTAACCCCTTCCCGACCCGTGTCACACCGTTTGTGACATGGAAAACAGTTCGTTCCCGACCCATGTCACAGCGTGTGTGACATGGAGGGAAAGAGCCCCTGCAGCGCCCGCGAGCGGGGTCGCTCAGGTGTCACAGTTGCTACTGCAACTAGACAACCTGTAGTTGACCCCACAGGGGGTGGATTAACCCCCCCGTGCCTAAAACCCCTCCGATTGGCAGTTTCACTTTCACTTTTAGTGAAACTGCCAATCGGAATGAATGAAATATTTCACCAATGGAAATTGGTGAAATATTTACTTTCTGGGCATGGCCTGATGCTTATAGCATCAGCCATTGGCTGGGGGGGAGTGTCACCTCTGTGTCACCCCCCCAGATCTGATTGGGGGCTAGCGTCACATGGACACTAGCTCCAATCAGATGTCGAGCGGTGTATTTACTATGGCTGACCAAACTTTCCAGATCCATCCCTTCCGTGGAGCCAGAGGAGTTTGGTCACGCCGATCCGCTGCTGCCACAGATCATCTGCCCCGCCGCCGATCGTCTGCCACCTCCATCGCCGCCACCGATCCTCTGCACCCGCCGCTGCCACCGCTGCTGATCTGCCGCCGACCCCCTGCACCCGCTGCTGCCTCCGCTGCTGATCCGCTGCCGGTAGTATCCCCCCCCTTATCAGATTTCCAGCCCCCACTTCCCCCCCCACCCCCCTTCCACCCCCCTTCCACCCCAGTCCCAATTTCTCACCTGTACCCCGACCTCCGCTCCCTCCCTCTCCCACGTCTTCATCCACCGGCTGCTGCTCTCCTTCTGACAGCCGGTGGACTGTGATCACAGGCAGCAGCAGACTCAGTGTAAATCTCCTGTGCCTGTGATCACACCACCATCCCCCAGTCCCAGGGATCACACCATCATCCCCCAGTCCTAGTGATCTCACCCACCATCCCCCAGTCCTAGTGATCTCACCCCCCCAGTGATCACCCGCCCCCTCCCCCGTCCGAGTGATCACCCCCCCTGCTGCTGCCAGCTACTGCCTGCCGGCCCCTACCCCCCTTGCTGCTGCCGGCTCCTGCCCCCCTTTCTGCCCCTGTGATACCCCCCCTGCTGCTGTTGGCTCTTCTATCTCCTCAGCCCCCCCCTGCGCCCCGTGCGCCTGAGCGCGCCCCCTCCTGCGCCCCGTGCGCCTGAGCGCGCCCCCTCCTGCGCCCCGTGCGCCTGAGCGCGCCCCCTCCTGCGCCCCGTGCGCCTGAGCGCGCCCCCTCCTGCGCCCCGTACGCCTGAGCGCGCCCCCTCCTGCGCCCCGTACGCCTGAGCGCGCCCCCTCCTGCGCCCCGTACGCCTGAGCGCGCCCCCTCCTGCGCCCCGTACGCCTGAGCGCGCCCCCTCCTGCGCCCCGTACGCCTGAGCGCGCCCCCTCCTGCGCCCCGTACGCCTCCACACGTGATTTACACCAAGCACTCACACATACACACGTACACTCATACTAATAATAAAGTTTAGATTTTTTTTTTCCCCACAGCACACAAAATGTCCCGCCCGTCCCGCCCTAGGGCGTACTCAGCTGAGGAGGCATATTCATTTATTGCCTCCGAAGCTGATAGTGAGGGAGAGGACCCCACATTCCTCTATTCCTCTCATTCTTCCTCCTCCAGTGACACCGAGCCGGCACCAAGACGACGTCAGAGGTCAAGGCATCGTCCGGAGGCCGTGGAAGAAGACCCACAGCCATCTGTAAGTAACCCTCAACCTGGTGCTAGTCAAGCCCAACCTAGCACCAGTGCCCCGGTGTGGACCCCCGTCCCTGAAAATTACGCTCCGCGGATTCCTGATTTCCTTCCCCAATCAGGAATCCAGTTCGAGACAGCAAACCTCAGGGAAATAGACTTTTTCAAAGTCTATTTCTCTGAGGCCATTGTCAGTCTCATGGTGGAGCAGACTAACATTTACGCCCAACAATTTTTGTCTGCAAACCCAAATTCAATGTTTTCTACTTGGAGTCCCGTTGACTCAGTAGAAATGTTAAAATATTGGGGACTGGTACTTCACATGGGGATTGTGAAGAAACCAGAAATCCGTCAATACTGGAGTACCGATATTTTATATCAAACTCCAGTGTTCGGAATGGTGATGACCCGCAAAAGATTTGAGGTCATTCACAAATTTTTGCATTTCAGGGATAACACGGACAGCCTTCCCCGCGATGACCCGAATTTTGACAGACTGTTCAAAATTCGTCCGGTCATAGAACACTTCAGCAACAAGTTTGCTGAAGTGTACGTTCCCCAAAGGGAAATTTCTGTGGATGAATTCCTCATCCACTTCAAAGGGAGGCTTCAATTCCGACAATACCTGCCCAGTAAGAGGGCCAGGTACGGAATAAAGCTCTACAAGCTGTGCGAGAGTGCCTCAGGGTACACTCACAGCTTTAGAGTTTACGAAGGAAAGGATTCGAGGATTCAGCCCCCAGAATGTCCACCTGCTCTGAAGGTAAGTGGGAAAATAGTGTGGGATTTGATCCGCCCACTGCTTGATAAAGGTTACCATCTATACGTTGATAACTTTTATACAAGCATTCCCCTATTTCAGTCCCTCTCTGCCAGAGCTACCGCCGCTTGCGGTACTGTGCGCAGAACCAAGAGGGGTCTCCCTTTGACGCTAATTGAGCAGGTTTTCCCAAAGGGTGAGAGCCGAGCTCAATGTAGCGGCAACATGGTTGTGGTGAAGTACAAAGACAAAAGGGACGTCTTTTTCTTGACCACAATCCATGGTCCCGGCACCACGGCCACCAACGTTAGAGGTACCCCAGCACCGGTCCGCAAACCGGACTGTGCCCTGGGGTACAACAAGCACATGGGGGGAGTTGATCTTTCTGATCAAGTCCTCCAGCCCTACAGTGCGATGAGGAAGGCGAAAGTCTGGTATAAAAAACTGGCCGTGCACATCGTTCAAATGGCACTGTATAATGCATACGTGCTGTCACGATGTGCAGGCCAGACCACCAACACCTTCCTCAACTTCCAGGAGGCAGTGATAAAGGCCCTGATTTTTAGAAGCGAAGAAGAAGCGGGCCCCAGCACCCCTGGAACTCGAGTCTCCCGTGTGGTACCAGGGCAACATTTTCCTGGTGAGGTCACGGTAAGAAAAAGGTGCCGGGTCTGCCATAAAAGGGGGATAAGAAAGGTCACCCGTTTCCAATGTGAAACGTGTCCTGATAAACCGGGACTTGAATGAATGTTTCAAAATTCATCACATGTCCCCGGACTAAACACATCCTGACCTTCCCTACAGAACTCACCCACACTAGCATGACATACAAAACATCACGCACACACACAACAACCTCACGTACACTACAACACACACCAACCTATGTCAGGTTGGTGTGTGTGTTGTAGTGTATGTGAGGTTGTTTGTGTGGTGTATACACCACACCACACACCAAACTCACATACACTACATCTAGATAAGTTCCCTGGGGGGTCTAGTTTCCAAAATAGGGTCACTTGTGGGGGAGCTTCAATGTTTACACACAGGGGCTCTCCAAACGCAACATGGTTCCAATTTGTTAGCGGACACCATGTCGTGTTTGGACAGCCCCTGTGTGCCGAAACATTGGAGCTCCCCCACAAGTCACCCCATTTTGGAAACTAGAACCCCCAAGGCACCTATCTAGATGCATAGTGAGCACTTGGAACCCCCAAGTGCTTCACAAATTGATTCGTAAAAATGAAAAAGTATTTTTTTTCCACTTTTTCATTTTTACGAATCAATTTGTGAAGCACCTGGGGGTTCCAACTGCTCACTATGCATCTAGATAGGTGCCTTGGGGGATCTAGTTTCCAAAATGGGGTCACTTATGGGGGAGCTCCAATGTTTACACACACAGGTGCTCTCCAAACGCAACATGGTTCCAATTTGTTAGCGGACACCATGTCGTGTTTGGACAGCCCCTGTGTGCCGAAACATTGGAGCTCCCCCACAAGTCACCCCATTTTGGAAACTAGAACCCCCAAGGCACCTATCTAGATGCATAGTGAGCACTTGGAACCCCCAGGTGCTTCACAAATTAATCCGTAAAAATGAAAAAGTATTTTTTTTTCCACTTTTTCATTTTTACGAATCAATTTGTGAAGCACCTGGGGGTTCCAAGTGCTCACTATGCATCTAGATAGGTGCCTTGGGGGGTCTAGTTTCCAAAATGGGGTCACTTATGGGGGAGCTCCAATGTTTAGGCACACAGGAGCTCTTTAAACGCAACATGGTGTCCGCTAACAATTTGAGCCGAAATTGTTAGCGGACACCATGTTGCGTTTGGAGAGGCCCTGTGTGCCAAAACATTGGAGCTCCCCCACAAGTGACCCCATTTTGGAAACTAGACCCCCCAAGGCACCTATCTAGATGCATAGTGAGCACTTGGAACCCCCAGGTGCTTCACAAATTAATCCGTAAAAATGAAAAAGTATTTTTTTTTCCACTTTTTCATTTTTACGAATCAATTTGTGAAGCACCTGGGGGTTCCAAGTGCTCACTATGCATCTAGATAGGTGCCTTGGGGGGTCTAGTTTCCAAAATGGGGTCACTTATGGGGGAGCTCCAATGTTTAGGCACACAGGAGCTCTTTAAACGCAACATGGTGTCCGCTAACAATTTGAGCCGAAATTGTTAGCGGACACCATGTTGCGTTTGGAGAGGCCCTGTGTGCCAAAACATTGGAGCTCCCCCACAAGTGACCCCATTTTGGAAACTAGACCCCCCAAGGCACCTATCTAGATGCATAGTGAGCACTTGGAACCCCCAGGTGCTTCACAAATTAATCCGTAAAAATGAAAAAGTATTTTTTTTTCCACTTTTTCATTTTTACGAATCAATTTGTGAAGCACCTGGGGGTTCCAAGTGCTCACTATGCATCTAGATAGGTGCCTTGGGGGGTCTAGTTTCCAAAATGGGGTCACTTATGGGGGAGCTCCAATGTTTAGGCACACAGGAGCTCTTTAAACGCAACATGGTGTCCGCTAACAATTTCGGCTCAAATTGTTAGCGGACACCATGTTGCGTTTGGAGAGGCCCTGTGTGCCTAAACATTGGAGCTCCCCCACAAGTGACCCCATTTTGGAAACTAGACCCCCCAAGGCACCTATCTAGATGCATAGTGAGCACTTGGAACCCCCAGGTGCTTCACAAATTAATCCGTAAAAATTAAAAATACTTTTTTTTTTTTTACAAAAAAATTCTTTTAGCCTATTTTTTTTAATTTTCACATAGGTAACAGGATAAAATGCATCCTAAAATTTGTTGGGCAATTTCTCCTGAGTACACCGATACCTCATATGTGGTCATAAACCACTGTTTGGGCGCATGGCAGGGCTCAGAAGGGAAGGAGCGCAATTTGACTTTTGGAGCTAATTTTCCAATCAAAAAGTGAAATGGCGCTCCTTCCCTTCTGAGCCCTGTCGTGTGCCCAAACAGTGGTTTATGACCACATATGAGGTATTGGTTTACTCAGGAGAAAATGGCCAACAAATTTTAGGATGTATTTTACCCTGTTACCCATGTGAAAATTAAAAAATTTAGGCTAGAAAAAAAATTTTGTTAGAAAAATTAAAATGTTCATTTTTTTCTTCCATTTTGCTTTAGTTCCTGTGATGCACCTGAAGGGTTAATAATCTTCATGAATGTAGTTTTGAGTAGCTTGAGGGGTGCAGTTTTTGGAATGGTGTCACTTTTGGGTGTTTTCTGTCATGTACACCCCTCAAAGGGACTTCAAATGTGATGTGGTCACTAAAAAAAATGGCTTTGCAAATTTTGCTGGAAAAAAGAAAATTTGCTGATGAACTTTGAACCCTTCTAACTTCCTACAAAATTTTTTTTTTTTTTTCAAAATTGTGCTGATGTAAAGTAGACATGTGGGAAATGTTATTTATTAACTATTTTGTGTCACATCACTCTCTAGTTTAGCAGAATAAAAATTCAAAATTTGAAAATTGCAAAATTTTCAAAATTTTTCCCATATTTTTGATTTTTTCACAAATAAACGCAAATATTATCGACCTAAATTTAATACTAACATGAAGCCCAATATGTCACGAAAAAACAATCTCAGAATCGCTAGGATCCGTTGAAGTGTTCCAGAGTTTTTAATTCATAAAGGGACACTGGTCAGAATTGACAAAAATGCCAAGGTCTTTAGGGTCAAAATAGGCTGGGTCCTGAAGGGGTTAAAAGAGAAGGTGTGTCCAAACTTTTGGTCTGTACTGTATATCTGTTGGACGTAAAAGCAACAGATTCGATTGGCGTTTGCAATCACCATCAACAAAGCTCAGGGCCAATCCTTAGAATTGTGCGGTTTAAATCTAGACACGGATTGCTTCTCACATGGACAATTATATGTTGCGTGTTCTAGAGTCGGCAAACCAGACAATCTCTATATCTACACAGACAATGAAACAAAAAATATTGTATACCCACAAGCAGAGTGAAATTAAATATTTACGTGCACTTTCTATTTTCTTTCTTTTCCATTTAACCAGACAGCCACAGCAACGCGTGGCCAGGTACAGCTAGTGATAAAATAAGTTCCTGTGAATCGATAGGTATTTAGATGAGTAATATCTTCAATCAGCAAACTCTATAATTATGGTTCAGTCATGACCGGATGGGGTGGACGAGCTAGAACCAGTAATGTGCAGCTAGGTATAATGGGCACTGACTCAGCTCCCGGTTTTATCAGTAAGTAGGCTGAGTTACATAAAAGGGTTTACTAATACTTGTAATGCGCATGCAGATTATACACACGAGGATCGGTATGCTGGCACAAATTAATCGCTTCTGGACTAGATGGCTTCTCACCCTGCCATGGTCAGGCCAGATTGAACAGTTTTCTTATGCAAATTCTAACAGACCCATCATTAGATTCCCAGACTACACTAAAAGGGTGTCATGTTTCTAGGATGACTACAGCTAACATCTGCCCAAACAGTATAGGCATAGGCATGTCCTGTCGGCCCTATAGAGAACAATAAAGTGAACTTTTTCAAGCAGATTTATCAAATTTTACAGTACAAATCTGTTAGACCTGATGAGGCTGGCGTACTTTCAAAAGGATTTAATCCATTAAGATGGCTTTCCGATGGCACTCACTTCTGCATTGGAGGCGAGTGGTGTTGATAACATTAAAAACCTACACTTCTCCCGCAACCTGTGCACTATCAAGTTACGCATCTTATTCTAACAATACAGTGCATTTGTCTCGGCAGCTTATAGACTATTAACATCTTGAGCACTGGTCACCACCAATGAGACAGTGAGGAGCAGTAAAGAACCCCTTTAACAGAGCAATAAAGGTCTGATCCGATTGCAGCCTCATCTCTGACTTAAAGGGGCTGTCCAGACTTGGGGTACAAGTCTGCAATCACCCTATGTGACTGCTGACTTATGAATCCTCACATTGCAGGCACTTTAAAGATTCTATGGTGCTAGGAGCAGGCGGTCATGTGTTTTTCTTACCTCCAGCCACATTCCAACTAGACGTGCCCACCACTTGCATTGAGCGCACGTCTAGTTTGCACGTGACCGCATGCATACACAGTGCATACTTGCAGTCACATGCCAGCACTGGAGAATCCTCACAGCATGTGCAATGTGAGGATTCACAATCTTGATGTCTATGGCTGGAGAAACCCAATAAAGGGGCTCACAGGCTTGGGACAAAAGTCTGTAGTCACTGATGTCATGATTCCCTTTGCTGCCTGGCTTCCAAATTTTCTATCCTGCGACATCCCCACGATAATCATGGGAGATTTTAACATCCCTATTGGCGATCCTCTTTCCCCATCTGCGGCTCACCTTTTATCACTAACCTCCTCCTTCAGCCTTTCACAGCTTGCTAATTCTCCTACACATGAGGACGGGAACACATTGGACCTGATCTTCTCCCGGCTTTGCTCAGTACATGACTTTACTAACTCTCCCCTTCCACTCTCTGACCATAATCTTCTTTCATTCTCGGTCAAGAACTGTGACTCTACTCAAGACCCCCCCACTTTCCACACTTATAGAAATATATGCGCCATTAACACCCAGAAATTTATGAAAAAGTTGCAACCATCATTGGCCCCAATCTCCTCCCTCTCATGTCCCGACTCTGCATTGAAGCATTATAACAAAATAATCCTATGCGCCCTGGATGAAGCCGCACCTCCTACACAAACAATTCGGCATAGACGGCGACAACCCTGGCACACGCCTCAAACACGTCTTCTCCAGCGGTGTTCCAGGTGCGCTGAACGGTTGTGGAGAAAATCAAATCTGCCCGAAGATTTCCTCCATTATAAATTTATGCTGAAAACATATAACTCTGCGCTTCACCTCTCCAAACAAACCTACTTTAACAACCTCATAATCTCACTTTCCAATAATCCTAAACAACTCTTTGACACGTTTCATTCTCTCCTCAATCAAACAGCACAGGCCCCGATCACCGACCTCAACGCTGACTATCTGGCCAATTATTTCAAAGAAAAAAATTGACCATATCCGTCAGCAAATTTTCTCCCAATCCCCAAACGTTTTGCATGCTCTCCCCCGCCACATTGTATCTTGCTCACTTTCTGATTTCGAACCAGTCACGGAAGATGAAGTGATCAGACTCCTTGCATCTTCTCGCCCTACCACCGGCACCAGTGACCCTATTCCCTCACATCTCCTTCAGTCCCTTGCTCCAGCTGTCAACACTCACCTAACTAAAAATTTCAACCTCTCTCTCTCTCATCTGGTATCTTTCCCTCTTCTTTTAAAACACGCCAGCATACATCCATTACTTAAAAAAACATCTCTTGACCTGAACTGCATGGCCAACTACAGACCTGTTTCCAATCTTCCCTTTATCCCTAAACTCTTGGAACGCCTGGTCCATTCCCATCTAATCCACTAGCTCTCAGACAACTCTCTTCTTGACACTTTAAAATCTGGTTTCCGCTCTTTACATTCTACTGAAACTGCCCTCACTAAAGTCTCTAATGATCTACTAACAGCTAAATCTAATGGTCACTGCTCCCTGCTGATTCTCCTGGATCTCTCTGCAGCATTTGACACTGTGGATCACCAGCTCCTCCTCTCTATGCTCCGCACTGTTGGCCTCAAGGACACTGTTCTCTCCTAATTCTCCTCCTATCTCTGTTTTTCGCCAGCTCCTCCTCCTCTCTCCTTCCCCTTACTGTAGGGGTTCCTCAAGGACCAGTCCTAGGCCCCCTTCTTTTCTCCTTATACACCGCTCCCATTGGACAAACAATCAGCAGATTCGGTTTTCAGTACCATCTCTATGCTGATGACACCCAATTATACACCTCTGCTACGGACATCACCCCTGCATTACTGCAAAAGACCAGTGATTGTCTTTCTGCTGTGTCTAACATTATGTCCTCCCTCTACCTAAAACTGAATCTGTCAAAAACTGAACTACTCGTCTTTCCTCCCTCCACTAACCTACCTGTGCCCAATATTGCCATTTCCGTTTGTGGCTCAACCATTACTCCCCAGCAACATGCCCGCTGTCTTGGGGTAATTTTTGACTCAGCTCTTTCCTTCACTCCTCACATCAAATCACTCGCTCGTTCATGTCATCTACACCTCAAAAACATCTCAAGAATCAGGACTTTTCTCACCTTTGACTCAGCAAAAACTCTTACTGTCGCTCTTATTCATTCTCGTCTGGACTACTGCAACTCTCTACTGATCGGGCTCCCTCTTACTAAACTCTCCCCTCTACAATCCGTCCTTAATGCAGCAGGATCATATTCCTCGCCAACCACTACACCGAAGCCTCTTCCCTGTGCCAGTCATTGTATTGGTTACCCATCCAATATAGAGTTCAATTTAAACTTATCACGCTTACCCATAAAGCGCTCCATGCTTCAGTACCCCCCTACATCTCCTCCCTTGTCTCAGTCTACCACCCTACACGTGCCCTCCGTTCTTCCAGTGACTTAAAACTAAAATCCTCCATAATCCGAACTTCCCACTCCCGTCTCCCAAGATTTCTCGCGTGCAGCGCCAATTCTTTGGAATGCACTACCCAGGACAGTTC
Source organism: Phyllobates terribilis (assembly GCF_046119375.1). Lineage (NCBI taxonomy): Eukaryota > Metazoa > Chordata > Amphibia > Anura > Dendrobatidae > Phyllobates > Phyllobates terribilis. Next base: position 115,306,916 of record NW_027362773.1, read on the forward strand.
AATTAATTCCCAATACCCACAGTTTCAAGCGGACCCTAAAAACCCATTTCTTTAGACTGGCGTATCGCCTCCACACACTACTATCTGTCCATCCCAGTTGTCCGTCCCAGTTTTCCCTCATATTAAATCTTCTTCAATTTAAGGTTCATACCAATCATGCACATAATAGCCTCGGTCAGGACTGCACACATACTGGCAGGCGACCAGTCCATGTATCATTTATCCTATATAGTATATCAAGGCTGCATTATACAATATATGTACATTCTACCTTTTGTGTCTCCCCCATTTCCTCAGACTGTAAGCTTGTGAGCAGGGCCCTCACTCCTTTCGATATGAGTTATGTTTATTCTGTATTGTTTGTATAAGTCCCCCCTAAAATTTGTAAAGTGCTGCGGAATATGTTGGCGCTATAAAAATAAAAATTATTATTATTATTATTATATTGCCGGTGTGATTGGCAGGCGAAAATGTGAATGCATGTATGGGATTTGAATACATGCAGTCACTCGCCAACTAAACAAATTTGGCTTCTCTCATTAGAAGTGAATTGAAAGAAGCCAGATGAGCATATTTAGCGATTAACTGCAGGTATGCAAATCACATACATGCGTTCAAATTATGGTCCACTTTCCCAGGAAATAACGAGGAATCATGATAGCGTGTGCACCGCAGGCTGTTTTTGATTCAGCAGACTGAAGTCAGAGTCACTGCAAACTTTTGTCTCAAACCTGGACAACCCCTTAAAGGCTGGTTTCACATCTGTGAAACATGGATCATGGTTGGATCGGAAGCCACGGACTGACCACTGGATCTCCAGGCTTGAGCAAATTACTGCAGATATTCATTTGGATCAGGTATCGCAGGTCAGGAGACAGGTCTTCCAATCCGAGCAAGTTCTGTGTTTCTCTACCTTAGTTCTGTAGCAACTATGCCAATAGCTGCCATCCCAAAAAAATCTGGTTTCTAGTCCCAACAGACACCACCATTAATAAACTATTAGTGAAACACTGCCTGCTGGCCACCATGCAAATAAGATAGCTGTTCTCCGAACAGACCGTTATCTCTCCCATGTGCCCAAATACACAAGAAGCGGCTGGGCCGAGCACTCCTGTGCTCTCCATGACAGAGCCACAGCAAGACTCCTCTGGCAATGGTTCACCTCCCATAGGACAAACATCAGCAATTGGAAATCCAATGTGCCGGATTCTTCTCTCTCCCAACATCAGCTGTCAGTGAAGAGTTAGGAAGCCCCATACACATTACACAGTCGCTGATTATAGTCTAATGTGTAAGGGGTCCCTAAGACATAACTCAAAGCCGCAAACCACATTGCCACTAATTTTAATACTAGAGGTTAGGACCGTCCCGACTGAGTACACCTTGGCTCTGGTGGGGTGGCTTTTACACTTTTGATTACTAAGTGCCATGTTATTTATATGCACTATTGCTTTTTACTTACTTATAGCAGGGTATATGTTAATTTTGTTTCTATCTTAGATTTTCACATTGCCACTAATGTACTGATCAAAATCATGATAAGAGGTTAGGGCATGGAAATCGCTATTTTATCCCCTTATCAACTCTCTTGGGTTTACTTTAAAACAGATAAAAATGTAGCAATAGGTTTTCCGCAAACCGTATCAACCCACCGCTACACCCTTGTTTTATTTTACTGTATCATTATATATTCAGTTTAGCACTAAGTAAACAACAATGTCCCCACTGAATAAAGGACCCTTAAGAGATACTGTACCCCAGTGCCAATTAATGACATGCATAATATATTCCCAAGGGAGCTAATCACAAGCAGTCATCGGTACATGGTTTATTCTAAAAAGTGCAATTATCTGTCTCATTACAAAAAACACCCACTCTACTGACCTCATATTTCATTTATTTGCAGCAGTCCCATACAAGTCCTAGCCTGTCCGTGAACGCTGTGCAAAAAAAGACTCATAACTCATGGGAAGATAGTTAGGCCTTATCCAAGGGTGACAAGAAGAAAAGTACAGTGGGGTGCAATATTCTTGCAGTGAAACATACTGGATCCAACAGACCCCAATATAAGTCAATAGGATTTATGACTATTTTTTGGAAAATGGATTTTATGTAGAGCTCATAAGCCATGACACCAGAGCCCAAATGTAAAGTCTGCAGCTGCTCAAAACATTCAATATGCAGAGCTAATTGTCATAGCTGAAAGAGAGAGGGGCTGTCCCATAAACTACTGTCAACCTTGATCCTTAAAGGTTAAACCATTGGGACCTCAAGAGTTATAAAATCCTGAGTGTGAATGAAGCTACCTAATCCACACAGGGGACCTTGGGACCCACTTGGCCTTGATGATTGGTGGTTCCACCTACATGTTATTGGCGATCATACATTTATTCCGTGGGTAGGTGACATACACTCTTTATGACACAATCCTTGGAGGGCAACTATTGTCTCTTACTGACCGTGTGCCCTGTCCATAGTCCACAGCATCCAACAAACCACAGCTTCAAAGGGGAATGGTCATTTAAATTTAATTTTCAAGGTCAAATTATTCACCTGAGAATCATTAGATAATTTTTCTTCATTACATTACCCATTTTCTCAGCTACTACTAATGATGTCAGCATGAAGGCGAATTGCAGGTGGTAACAGCCAAAATACTGTCAAAAACCACACAATATTTGGGCACAGCAGGAGGAGTGCACACCGAAAAGGAGGGGATGCTCTCCACCCACATTAGGTGACCAGATATAGCCTGGTATCAAAAGATCCTTTACCTGAAGATGCAGTATAGCAATGGAAGGCTGCAGCCGATCGGCCTCTCATCGGCTGCATCGCTCACGTGACATTGTTTATGACTGCTGGGAGACGCCTTGGCGAGATCGGCACTGGACTCAGAGGCAATTATGCAGATTCTTTTATTATTTTGTACAGCAGACTGGAGCTAATAGAAAGTGGATTGTCTATTAGTGGACACCCCTTTTATATTGTGTTTACTCTTTAAGGCTATGTGCCCACGATGCAGAAATGCTCAGGATTTTTTTTGAGCATTTCTGCATCTCCCTGGCAGAAAAAACGCATGTGGATTGTACATGCGTTTTCCTGCCAGGGACATGCGGATGTGAAGCGTTCTTCACATGCATTTCCGCATGCGGATTGACAAGCGCTTTCCAAGCGATTTTAGCATCACTTGGAAAGTGCTTGTCAACTTGGTCACACTATATAAATCCATGCAACCGGCATGGATTTATATAGTGTGACCGAGAGAATGTCAAAAAATAAAAGTATACTTACCCTCCGATGGCCCGCGCTGTCTTGCTTCACCATCCCGGCTGCTGGCAGCGGTGGATTGAAGGACCTGCCGACGTCAGCTTCGCGTGACACGTCACATGACTCTGACGTCAGTGAAGGTCCTTCATTCCATCACGAAGTGCCGGGAAGCAAGGAGGAGCACAGCGAGGGCCGCTGGAAGGCAAGTATATATTTATTTTTTATTTTATTCTTTTTTTACAACTTTTTTAATGGTACCCGGGTGTGGATGAGACTCTCCTCTCCTCTACACCCGGGTACCATCCGCACATTAGAACGCGCCAATTACGCAAGTACAGATGCAGTCTTGTGGAATTGGCGCGTTCTAATGCAAGTCAATGGCGACCAAAACGCAGCACTTCCGCAAAATAATTGGTAGTGCTGCGTTTTTTTCCGCAATGATAATCCGCAGCGGAAATTTCCGCAGCATGTGCACAGCACATGCTGATTATCATTGGGGAACATGGCAGGCCTTCTACCAAGCGTTTTTAATGCGTTTCCGCAGCTGCAGAAACGCATTAAAAACGCATCGTGGGCACACAGCCTATGAGTCTGGAGTCTTCTTTTGGTGGCAAAGAGTGAGGTCATATGTATTATTTGTAATTCACTTAATACTGGTTGGGGTATGTCTTATATAAATGAGCAGAATGTATAGGGGGGGGAGAGAACAGAATGTATAAAAGCCCTGCCTCATCCCTGACAAGCCCCACATGCCCACCTCACCCCCCCCCCCAACCATTCCCCGTGCGCCCCCACCTGACCCCCTGCAAGCCCATCTCACTCCCGCCTCGGCCCCCACCTGACCCCCTACAAGCCCATCTCACTCCCGCCTCGGCCCCCACCTGACCCCCTACAAGCCCATCTCACTCCCGCCTCGGCCCCCACCTGACCCCCTACAAGCCCATCTCACTCCCGCCTCGGCCCCCACCTGACCCCCTACAAGCCCATCTCACTCCCGCCTCGGCCCCCACCTGACCCCCTACAAGCCCATCTCACTCCCGCCTCGGCCCCCACCTGACCCCCTACAAGCCCATCTCACTCCCGCCTCGGCCCCCACCTGACCCCCTACAAGCCCATCTCACTCCCGCCTCAGCCCCCACCTGACCCCCTACAAGCCCATCTCACTCCCGCCTCAGCCCCCACCTGACCCCCTACAAGCCCATCTCACTCCTGCCTCAGCCCCCACCTGACCCCCTACAAGCCCATCTCACTCCCGCCTCAGCCCCCACCTGACCCCCTACAAGCCCATCTCACTCCCGCCTCAGCCCCCACCTGACCCCCTACAAGCCCATCTCACTCCCGCCTCACCCCCCAACCATTCCGCGGGCGCCCCCCCACCTCACCCCGACAAGCCCATCTCACTCCCCAACCACCCCGCGCGCATCCTCCTGCTCGCCGTTATGAGCCAGCATCCTTCTCAGTCACCTCCCTATGATACCACACCTGTACTCGGTGACCCCTGCTCCCGCCATGTATCCCAGCTCTAGTCCAGGGAAGCCCCGCACCTGCGCCCACACACACACTCTCTATGAAACAAACCTCTGCTCCGACTTGTACATCGGCCGATATTAATCTCCAGATTAATCGCCTCAGTCCGGCGCACGAAACTCACGTCCAATAAACTTACCAATATAGGACCGGCCGCCATCCGCCATCTCTAGCTCGCTCGAACTCGGGCTCCGACCTTTCGTCACTTCCCCCTTGAAGGAGTCCGCCTCCAGCTCTCCGCGAATCACCGTAGCAACTAGCCCGTCTCCCCACAGGAAGTGACGCAGGCAGCGCAGGCGTGTGGGCGGGAGGTGCAGCAGAGCGGTCACATGGTCTGTGCACTGGAGAGGGTGGACTGAGCCAAGCGCCGCGCAGCGCAGGGGGCGACGCGACTTCCCCGTTGCTTGATGCTGTAATAGTTCCGTCCATGCTTTTCTTTTTTTTTTTTTTTTTTTTTTTTTGCTTTTCATTTTGTGTTTCTGTTTTTTGGCGGGAGGAGGGTAACTTTTTTTTCTTTTTTGCTTTTATGGCTTCAACATCATATAGTTATCATAAATCAGCCTTAATCTAATAATTGGGCGGCATTTCATTGTAGCAGGCTTCCTACCGCTAGGAACCTTGTAACGTGATTGCCAATATAACATTTGGTGCAGTTTTAGTCATCCCAGTCCAGTGATTGGGTGTCGTGGTCACATGATGTGATGACAGCAAGGCGATGGGGGCCGTGGGGCTCCTTAAAGGGGATGTCTATCATCTCTCACTTCGGTTGTAGACTAGACCATGTGCCCCATACCCGGCAGTCATGGGCGCCCCACGACAGGTGTGTGCCCCCCAGCAGGTCTGCGCCCCCCAGCAGGTGTAGGCCCCGCCAGCAGGTCTGCTCCCCCCAGCAGGTGTAGTCCCCCTGGCTGGTGTGCGCTTAGACGTCATCCCACAAGGCAGAAGTGAGCGGTACCAGATGACCCTTTTAAAGTGTCCGAACTCATGGGGGTCTCAGTGCTGGGATCCCTACCAGGCACAAGATTGGATGGATGTGCAGAGACATGGACAGACGGGACCCCCGTTCTCACAGATGGACGATGCCATTTATATACATCCTTTATAGACAATACTCCGGTTTTACAGAAAAATGTCACAAAGGATTGAAAATAAATCAGCATTTCTTACCCCCTGCCGCTCCTCGGCTCCCTGGCAGTCTTTGTTGTCAAAACGCATCAGTGACATCCCATCTACATCATGTGACCTCTGCAGCCGATCACCAGACTTACAGTGGGTACGGAAAGTATTCAGACCCCTTTAAATTTTTCACTCTTTGTTTCATTGCAGCCATTTGGTAAATTCTAAAAAGTTCATTTTTTTCTCATTAAAGTACACTCTGAACCCCATCTTGACTGAAAAAAAACAAATGTGGAAATTTTTGCAAATTTATTAAAAAAGAAAAACTGAAATATCACATGGTCATAAGTATTCAGACCCTTTGCTCAGCATTGAGTAGAAGCACCCTTTTGAGCTAGTACAGCCATGAGTCTTCTTGGGAATGATGCAACAGGTTTTTCGCACCTGGATTTGGGGATCCTCTGCCATTCTTCCTTGCAGATCCTCTCCAGTTCCGTCAGGTTGGATGGTGAACGTTGGTGGACAGCCATTTTCAGGTCTCTCCAGAGATGCTCAATTGGGTTTAGGTCAGGGCTCTGGCTGGGCCAGTCAAGAATGGTCACAGAGTTGTTCTGAAGCCACTCCTTTGTTATTTTAGCTGTGTGCTTAGGGTCATTGTCTTGTTGGAAGGTGAACCTTCGGCCAAGTCTGAGGTCCAGAGCTCTCTAGACAAGGTTTTCATCCAGGATATCTCTGTACTTGGCCGCATTCATGTTTCCTTCAATTGTAACCAGTCGTCCTGTCCCTGCAGCTGAAAAACACCCCCATAGCATGATGCTGCCACCACCATGTTTCACTGTTGGGATTGTATTGGGCAGGTGATGAGCAGTGCCTGGTTTTCTCCACACATACCGCTTAGAATTATCACCAAAAAGTTCTATCTTTGTCTCATCAGACCAGAGAATCTTGTTTCTCATAGTCTGGGAGTCCTTCATGTGTTTTTGAGCAAACTCTTTGTGGGCTTTCATATGTCTTGCACTGAGGAGAGGCTTCCGTCAGGCCACTCTGCCATAAAGGCCCGACAGGTGGAGGGCTGCAGTGATAGTTGACTTTGTGTAACTTTCTCCCATCTTCCTACTGCATCTCTGGAGCTCAGCCACAGTGATCTTGGGGGTCTTCTTTACCTCTCTCACCAAGGCTCTTCTCCCACGATTGCTCAGTTTGGCTGGACGGGCAGGTCAAGGAAGACTTCTGGTGATCCCAAACTTCCTTCATTTAAGGATTATGGAGGCCTCTGTGCTCTTAGGAACCTAGAGTAATGCAGAAATTATTTTGTAACCTTGGCCAGATCTGTGCCTTGCCACAATTCTGTCTCTGAGCTCCTTGGGCAGTTCCTTTGAGCTCATGATTCTCATTTGGTCTGACATGCACTGTGAGCTGTGAGGTCTTATATAGACAGGTGTGTGCCTTTCCAAATCAAGTCCTATCAGTTAAACACAGCTGGACTCCAATGAAGGAGTAGGACCATCTCAGGAGGATCACAAGGAAATGGACAGCATGTGACTTAAATATGAGTGTCTGATCAAAGGGTCTGAATACTTATGACCATGTGATATTTCAGTTTTTCTGTTTTTAATAAATTTGCAAACATTTCTACATTTCTGGGGGTTTTTTTCAGTCAAGATGGGGTGCAGAGAGTACATTAATGAGAAAAAAATGAACTTTTTAGAATTTACCAAATGGCTGCAATGAAAGAAGGAGTGAAAAATTTAAAGGGGTCTGAATACTCTCCGTACACACTGTAGCAGTGTCTTGCTGTCTATACTCGGCATCACCACTGAGCCTAGTGATTGTCAGATACCGTGTTGGGGGATGTAGGTGCAGTCCTGTGCTACATTAGTCTGGGTGGGACTTGTAGTTCCGCCCAGACCGAGTGTCTGTCTTGTTGCAGGGTGATATTATCTCAATCAATACAGATCCATAATAAATACAGTGTCATAGAAGAACCATCAAATCAAAAAATGATAACCCTCAACCAGAACCATGGTGGGGTAATCAAAAGCATGACCACAAAATAATAATTATCAATTTAATTTATTAGATAGTAAAAATTATTAACAAATAACAATAATAAAAACAAGGCACGTCAGATGCGAGGGACGACAAAAGGCAATACCCTATATCACTGCTAACTGCAGAGCACCAATAGAAGCTCTAATAAAAGTACATATTCTAAGTATACACATGCATAGCAAATGAATTCTATCATAAATAACAGCTCATGTCACAATCATGAAAAGAAAGGAATTGCATATGCTAAAAATTCAACAACTATTTCCAATGTACTTGTAATGAGCTACAGTTATATGAAAAAGTTTGGGCACCCCTATTAATCTTAAGCTTAATGTTTTCTTAAAATTGGTGTTTTTGCAACAGCTATTTCAGTTTGATATATGTAATAACTGTTGGACACAGTAATGTTTCTGCCTTGAAATGAGGTTTATTGTACTAACAGAAAATGTGCAATCTGCATTCAAACAAAATTTGACAGGTGCATAAGTATGGGCACCCTTATCATTTTCTTGTTTTAAATACTCCTACCTACTTTTTACTGACTTACTAAAGCACTTTTTTTGGTTTTGTAACCTCATTGAGCTTTGAACTTCATAGCCAGGTGTATGCAATCATGAGAAAAGCTACTTAAAGTGGCCACTTGCAAGTTGTTCTCCTGTTTGAATCTCCTCTGAAGAGTGGCATCATGGGCTCCTCAAAACAACTGTCAAATGATCTGAAAACAAAGATTATTCAACATAGTTGTTCAGGGGAAGGATACAAAAAGCTGTCTCAGAGATTTAACCTGTCAGTTTCCACTGTGAGGAACATAGTAAGGAAATGGAAGAACACAGGGACAGTTCTTGTTAAGGCCAGAAGTGGCAGGCCAAGAAAAACATCAGAAAGGCAGAGAAGAAGAATGGTGAGATCAGTCAAGGACAATCCTCAGACCACCTCCAGAGAGCTGCAGCATCAACTTGCTGCAGATGGTGTCACTGTGCATCGGTCAACTATACAACGCACTTTGCACAAGGAGAAGCTGTATGGGTGAGTGATGCGAAAGAAGCCATTTCTGCAAGCACGCCACAAACAGAGTCGGCTGAGGTATGCAAAAGCACATTTGGAGAAGCCAATTTCTTTTTGGAAGAAGGTCCTGTGGACTGATGAAACCAAGATTGAGTTGTTTGGTTATACAAAAAGGCGTTATGCATGGCGGCAAAAAAAACACAGCATTCCAAGAAAAACACTTGCTACCCACAGTAAAATTTGGTGGAGGTTCCATCATGCTTTGGGGCTGTGTGGCCAATGCCGGCACCGGGAATCTTGTTAAAGTTGAGGGACGCATGGATTCCACTCAGTATCAGCAGATTCTTGACAATAATGTTCAAGAATCAGTGATAAAGTTGAAGTTACGCAGGGGATGGATCTTTCAGCAAGACAATGATCCAAAATACCGCTCCAAATCTACTCAGGCATTCATGCAGAGGAACAATTACAATGTTCTGGAATGGCCATCCTAGTCCCCAGACCTGAATATCATTGAACATCTGTGGGATCATTTGAAGAGGGCTGTCCATGCTCGGTGACCATCAAACTTAACTGAACTGGAATTGTTTTGTAAAGAGGAATGGTCAAAAATACCTTCATCCAGGATCCAGGAACTCATTAAAAGCTACAGGAAGCGACTAGAGGCTGTTATTTTTGCAAAAGGAGGATCTACTAAATATTAATGTCACTTTTCTGGTGAAGTGCCCATACTTATGCACCTGTCAAATTTTGTTTGAATGCAGATTGCACATTTTCTGTTAGTACAATAAACCTCATTTCAAGGCAGAAACATTACTGTATCCAACAGTTATTACATATATCAAACTGAAATAGCTGTTGCAAAAACACCAATTTTTATAAAACATTAAGCTTAAGATTAATAGGGGTGCCCAAACTTTTTCATATAACTGTATATCTAAGGTAAAGTGACAGTGCCTCTGCCCCCCAGTAATGTGGGATTTCAAAATCTGGAATGAAAGTGCACTCAATAAATTATCAAGATATTAATATAGTGCATGATAAAAAGGCCTGTAATTAAGTTAAAGCGCTAAATCACATGTGGAGATATCAATTGACACTAGGTTCGATTACCTAAGATTTGCGGTGGATCTCTGAGCCGGGTACGCATGTGTCCTTCAACAACGACGCATTTTGTTGGCACTTCCTCAGGGGAGCCCCCTCTCTATATACAGACAGAAGCAGCATCTTATTTATTTAACAATCTACCCAGTTCCTTGTTCTATATACTTAAGATTGTGGATAATGTCACATTTGCTTCTAGTTGAAAAGTGGGGCCCTGGAATTGGTTACAATTTTTTAGGGACCAAATCACATTTGAAGTGACTTTGAGGGGCCTTTATACAGAAAATACCCAAAAGTGACACCATTCTAAAAACTGCAACCCTCAAGGTGCTCAAAACCACATTCAAGAACTTTATTAACCCTTCAGGTGCTTCACAGGAACTGAAGCAATATGGAAGGAAAAAATGAACATTTAACTTTGTTTCACAAGGGTATCAGGAGAAAATGGACCTCAAAATTTGTTGTGCAATTTCTCCTGAGTACGCCAATACCCCATATGTGGGGGAATACCATTGTTTGCGCAAAATCGTCTGGAATCGAGAGCGGATGCCATGTTGCATTTGGAGAGCCCCTGATGTGCTTAAACAGTGGAAACTTACCACAAGTGACCCCATTTTGGAAACTAGACCCCTCAAGGAACATATTTAGATGTGTGGTGAACATCTTGAACCCCCAGGTGCTTCACAGAAGTGTATAACGTAGAGATGTGAAAATAAAAATCTTTTTTTTCCCCACAAAAATTATCTTTTAGTCCCAATTTTTTTATTTTTACAAGGGTAGCAGGAGAAAATGGACCTCAAAAGTTGTTGTGCAATTTCTCCTGAGTACGCCAATACACAATGTGTGGTCGAAAACTACTTTTGAGGCACAGTGCAAAGCTCAGAAGAGAAGAATTTAGCTGGACTGGTTTGAGTGTGCCATGTCACAGTGGCAGAGCCCCTGAGGTGCCAAAACAGCAGAATCCCCCATAAGTGACCCCATTTTACAAACTACACCTCTCAATGAATTCATCTAAGGGTGCAGTCAGCATATTGACACCACAGGTGTGTCACAGAATTTTATACCATCGGGCAGTGAAGAAAAAATATTACATTTTTACCACAAATATTTTGTTTTAGCCCCAGATTTTACATTTTCACATAGGGAAATTGGTAAAAAAAAAAAAAAAAGGCACCAAAATGTGTCACACAATTTCTGTTGAATGTGGCAATACCTCATATGTGGCTGTGAAGTACTGCTTAGCCACACGGCGAGACTCGGGAGGGACGGAGCACTATTTGCCTGCTGGAGCGCAGATTTTCCTAAAATAGTTTGCGGACTCCATATACAGAGCCCCTAAGTGCTAGAAGAGCAGAATACCCCCTCAAGTGACCCCATTTTGGAAATCATACCCCTGCCTAACATGTGGATGCTAAATGTGGTTTAGGCACACTGTGGGTCTCAGAAGGGAGGGGGGAACGCAGAATTTGCTGGATATCTTTTTTGGGGGGGGGGGCGAGGAGCCATTTCACTTTTCCATAGCCTTTGTACTACCAGTAACGTGGAAGTCCCCTATATTTCCATTAACACATGACAGACCTGAGTGGGGGCTTTTTATGTGAAGCTTTTATTGGGAACATTTTACATAACATTTTGGATCACATTTATCCTGTGCTGAGCACTTACTTTGGGGTTTCCATCTAAATCTCCGAATGATGTGATTCAGATGAAACCCCTGAGGGATCTATTCACTATAATAAGATGAGACAGCAGAGTTACTCTGGACTCCGTCTGTCCTCTGTTCAGCATTGTCCTTTTCAGAGGTTCACAAAACAGTGTCTGACCGCGCTTTTATCTACGCGGGACAAGTTGACGTTTTTATTGGTACCATTTTCAGGCACGTGACACTTTTTGATCCCTGTGTAATCCGATTTTTGGGATGCAGAATAAGCAAAAACCAACAATTCAGGAATTGTTTTTTTTTTTTTATGCCGTTCTGCGTGCGGTAAAGTTGATAAGGTCCCTGCTCCTCTTCCCCTGCTGCTCAGTTGTTACTAGAGTATAGAAATTTTCACCGCACACTCAGGAGATTCAATGTAAAAGTTTTAATGATATATAGAAAAACGTGCAATTTTTCTATATATCGTTAAAACTTTTGCATTGAATCTCCTGAGTGTGCGGTGAAAATTTCTATACTCTAGTGTTTGTGGAGTCTGCAACTCCCTTCCACCTGCACCTCACCCTATAGCTGTGTGCTTGCCAATTTTTGTAATCGTTGCTCAGTTGTTACTGACAGCTGTCTGCACTGAACTGTCACTGCGTGAATTTTAATTTCTGTTTCTACTTTTACATCAATCATCTCACGATTTGTGAGCTCTTTTTTTCATTGGCTGTCGGTAACCACGCACCTCCTCAGGATATGATGTAAACGTTGGAGGGCCTGGGATACTTGCTGACAATGATTAAGGAAGGTTTTCCGAAACGTTTCTGTTTCTAAATTATCCTCTTGTGTCACTACAATCTTAGTCTCTGGATATATATCCATTTTAAAAGATTTACATTAAAATTAAATTTTAGAAGTTTTTCACTCTGGATTTTTTGTTCTTTGGATAGTCCTCAATATAGTATAATGTGCCCCCCATAGTCCTCCATACAGTATAATGCACCCTATAGCCCTCCATATAGTATAGTGCACCCCCCATAGTCCTCCATACAGTATAATGCACCCCCATAGTCCTCCATACAGTATAATGCACTCCCTATAGTCCTCCATATAATATAATGCACTCCCCATAGTCCTCCATACAGTATAATGCACCCTATAGCCCTCCATATAGTATAGTGCACCCCCCATAGTCCTCCATACAGTATAATGCACCCCCATAGTCCTCCATTTAATATAATGCACTCCCCATAGTCCTCCATACAGTATAATGCCCCCTATAGTCCTCCATACAGTATAATGCACCCCCTATAGTCCTCCATACAGTATAATGCACCCCCATAGTCCTCCATACAGTATAATGCACTCCCCATAGTCCTCCATATAATATAATGCACACCCCATAGTCCTCCATACAGTATAATGCCCCCCTATAGTCCTCCATACAGTATAATGCACCCCCATAGTCCTCCATATAATATAATGCACTCCCCATTGTTATGTTCTGCAACTTAGAACTAAGGAATAGGAGGGAAAGGCTGTCCCTGCACTGAGACTCAGCTTAACCCTACGCTGGGGTGGGTGCCCTATTCCTTATGAATAGCCTCACCGAAACTCCTACACTGAACTCAAACGAAGACCTGTAGGAAGGGGAAAGGGGTCCCTAAAAGATCTAAGGACTGGGAGCAAAAAGCAGGAGACCTCCTCCCTAAAAGATCTAAGGACTGGGAGCAAAAATCTGGAGACCTCCTAACAGAAAAGTAAGTTGCAGAAACGAAGATTAAAGGAAACAAAAGTGGTGGAACAGGAAGTCCCAGGATTACAATTGACCAAAGCACAAAGAACTAAACAAGGCTACTTAGCCAGAGCACAAGCGTAACAACACTGATGTCCAGCGGGGAATGGGAGCCAGGTGCTGAGTAATAAAGAGTGCAGAGATCACATGACCAAGAAACCCAGCACCAGAGGAAAAGACTAGAAGCCAGCAAACCACAACAAGATGGCTGATAGTCCTCCATACAGTATAATGCACCCCCTATAGTCCTCCATACAGTATAATGCACCCCCATAGTCCTCCATACAGCATAATGCATTCCCCATAGTCCTCCATACAGTATAATGCACTCCCCATAGTCCTCCATACAGTCAGCCGCTGAGGGAGAATAATGAAGGAGGAATCGTCAACTGACTTCTCCCTCTTCCATCATTGCTTTCAACTGTATTGCCGTCTAGGATACCGATACAATTGAATGTGCGATGACAGGCCGGGGAGACCCGACACTTGCGCTGGCATCGGCCCCCTCAGCTCACGGGCCCTATAGCAGCCGCATGGCATGACGCCATTGGCAGTACACGACTGGCCATGATACACTTCCACAAACATGAGTTGTGAAGATCAGATGTTGATGGATTCCTGAATTTTAAATATAAACAGGTTACCCACTTACACCTGATTGCAGGGCCGGACTGGGTCAAAAAAGCTGCCCTCCCACACAAACCCCACCAACCCACATACTATAGGGGTATGTGCACACGGTCGGTATTGGCAGCACTTTGAACGCAGTATACTTTATGCTGCGTCCAAAGCTCTGCACGCAGGTGAATCCGCATATGTTCATTGAACCATTCACTGCATCCTATACATTACACTTGTAGCGTCGGTGTCTCTGCCTCCTGCCAGGCAGAGACGCCGTTCCCCTCACCGCTGCAGTCCCGGTCCGGCGTCCTCCAGCTCTCCCGCTACTGCTGTTGCACGCATCGCGTTCAGCTTCACGGGCACTGTGCTTAGGGCACGCGTGCGCGCGTTCCCTCCCTCTTGAAGGGGCCACGCGCGCCATCCTAAAGAGTCCCTGGCCAATGGCCAGAGGACCACTCCTATATAAAGCACCTCCTCCAAAATGGAGGTGCCTGTGCAAGGTTGTTGTTTGTGTGCCAACACTCTCCTCAGCCCTCAGGTTCCAGTGCCCGCCAGTCTGTCTGTTAGCCGTGCCCGCCAGCCTATCAGCCGTGCCCACCAGCCTGTCTGTCAACTGTGCCCGCCAGCCTGTCTGTCAGCCGTGACCGTCAGTCTGTCTGTCAGCCGTGCCCGCCAGCCTGTCTGTCAGCCATGACCGCCTGCCTGTCTGTCAGCCGTGACCGCCTGCCTGTCTACCCGGATCACCTGTCAGGCCACCTGCCGTGTCTGCCTGCTTGCCTACCCGGATCACCCACCAGGCTACCTGCCGTGCTCACCTGCTTGCCAACCCGGATCACCCATCAGGCTACCTAACGTGCTCTCCCGCTGTACCTGTCAGCTTCAGCCACCTGACCCATGGGAGTCGCCTGCTCTCACACAAGGTCGGTCCTAGAGTGGCACCTGGTTCTCCTGCCCGGTCCCTCCCTGGTTCACGGAATCGACTGAGCCGGCGTGCGACCAGGGTCGTTCCGAGTAGGCTCTTAGTTACGCCCCTCAGGTCCCTCCTTGCACCGAAGCACAGAGGTTCCACCACCTGGATCCGTAACAACACTGATATAATTTCTCTTGTGGAGACTAGCATCTCTGCAAGAGAAATTGACATGCTGCGGTCTGGAAAGATGCGCCACATATCCGTGTCCACAGGTGCACAGAGACACATAGTGGACATGGGATTTCTACAAATCCCATCCACTATGCTGTAACATCTGGCCGCTGCCGATTGCACGCAGCGCAAGTTCGCTGCGTGCAATCCGCAGCAATTACTGATCGTGTGCACGTACCCTAACACTCATTACCCCCGATCAGTGAATTTTGCTTTACTTTGTCGTGCCCCTCACTCTCCTAAAAGGAGTTATTTGAAGAGCCGCATGTGAATGGCGCCACAGTGCGTATGATCGGCTACAGCTCCATTTACATGGTGCTCTACAGAGCTCTGATTCTCAGGATCATGGGGGTCCCAACAGTCAGATCTCCAGCGATTGGACAGTTACCATCTATCCAGAGGAGAAGGGATTACTGGGGATAATTAATTTAAACAGGTTTTCCAATATTTATTTTTATTTGGCCATAGTAATATTGAAAATACTAAACCAATATTGACGCCTCTCCGACAACAGGACTGAAGAAGTGGTACTGTGCAGTGTATATATACAGGACAGGAAAAGTGGTACTGTGCAGTGTATATAGAGGACAGGAGGAGTGGTACTGTGCAGTGTATATATACAGGACAGGAGCAGTGGTACTGTGCAGTGTATATACAGGACAGGAGGAGTGGTACTGTGCAATATATATACAGGACAGGAGAAGGGGTACTGTGCAGTGTATATACAGGACAGGAGAAGTGGTACTGTGCAGTGTATATACAGGACAGGAGAAGTGGTACTGTGCAGCGTATATACAGGACAGGAGAAGTGGTACTGTGCAGTGTATATATACAGGACAGGAGGAGTGGTACTGTGCAGTGTATATACAGAGGACAGGAGGAGTGGTACTGTGCAGTGTATATACAGGACAGGAGGAGTGGTACTGTGCAATATATATACAGGACAGGAGAAGTGGTACTGTGCAGTGTATATACAGGACAGGAGAAGTGGTACTGTGCAGCGTATATACAGGACAGGAGAAGTGGTACTGTGCAGTGTATATATACAGGACAGGAGGAGTGGTACTGTGCAGTGTATATACAGGACAGGAGGAGTGATACTGTGCAGTGTACATATACAGGACAGGAGAAGTGGTACTGTGCAGCGTATATACAGGACAGGATGAGTGGTACTGTGCAGCGTATATATACAGGACAGGAGGAGTGGTACTATGCAGTGTATATATACAGGACAGGAGAAGTGGTACTGTGCAGTGTATATATACAGGACAGGAGAAGTGGTACTGTGCAGTGTATATATACAGGACAGGAGAAGTGGTACTGTGCACTGTATATATACAGGACAGGAGAAGTGGTACTGTGTAGTGTATATATACAGGACAGGAGGAGTGGTACTATGCAGTGTATATATACAGGACAGGAGGATGGTACTGTGCAGTGTATATATACAGGACAGGAGAAGTGGTACTGTGCAGTGTATATATACAGGACAGGAGAAGTGGTACTGTGCAGTGTATATATACAGGACAGGAGAAGTGGTACTGTGCACTGTATATATACAGGACAGGAGAAGTGGTACTGTGTAGTGTATCTATACAGGACAGGAGGAGTGGTGCTATGCAGTGTATATATACAGGACAGGAGAAGTGGTACTGTGCACTGTATATATACAGGACAGGAGAAGTGGTACTGTGTAGTGTATATATACAGGACAGGAGGAGTGGTGCTATGCAGTGTATATATACAGGACAGGAGGAATGGTACTGTGCAGGATATATATACAGGACAGGAGGAGTGGTAATGTGCAGTGTATATATACAGGACAGGAGAAGTGGTACTGTGCAGTATATAGATACAGGACAGGAGAAGTGGTACTGTGTAGTGTATATATACAGGACAGGAGGAGTGGTACTGTGCAGTGTGTGTATATACAGATACTTAGATTTGCAAGGTCTCAGCCCGGCTCCTGTCACTTCTGGAACCCTTGCCACCTTAACATAGCCCAGCTCTACTTCATGAACACTCTCATTTTGTAACCACATTAGTATTTTCCCAGTGAATACTGGAGGAATGGTACCTGTGTGAATGACTGTTCTGACAATGACAAACTCTTCAGAGCAAACTCTGCAGTTAGAGGCATTAGAAACTATTAATTAGTGAACAATATTCAAGACCAGCTTTTCAAAGTCAAATCTGTGTCTGGATTGCCCATCCTAAACTCTTAAGGCCCCGTCACACATAACGAGATCGCTAGCGAGATCGTTGATACGTCACGGTTTTTGTGACGCAATAGCGATCTCGCTAGCGATCTCGTTATGTCTGACAGGTAGCAATGATCAGGCCCCTGCTGTGAGATTGCTGATCATTACAAAGCTTCCTGGACCATTGGACCATTCCTGGGTCATTGCGCTCCCGCTGGGCAGTGTGCATCGCTGTATTTGACACCTTATCAACGACCTCGTTAGCGATTCAGAACTGAGACACGTAGGCGTGCATGAATTGGACTTTTCCGCGCCCCTCGTCCCCGATTGGTGGTCGCTACAGCGTTCTCATTTTCCGCCGTGCATAAAGAAGGCAACAGAATAGCGATTCCATCCTTTGTTTCTGACCTCGTGCTGGATTGCACATCCTAGCAGAATTCTCCGGGCTGTTGATATCCGTTCATTCGACTGAGTCCTGATTTTGCAGAGATGAGGGGGCGCGGAAAAATAATTTTATGCATGCCTTTGTGACACAGTACAGTCCCTATCAAGGTGTGGATCGTTGAAATAGCTGCTGTGTGAAAGCGTCCCAACGACCGCCGAGATCGTTAGTTAGATCGTTGGGGCAGCCGAAATCGTTGGGAAGTTCTGCATGTTTGACAGCTCCCCAGCGATCACGAAATGACTCTCCAGCGATCCCAAAACCGTGACGTAATAACGATCTCGCTAGAGATCTCGGTATGTGTGACCGGGCCTTTAGAAGTCTGAGTTGTCCAGTCATTTGATGCACATTGTTACACTGACAGCAGTAGCCAGGCAGCCCATTTTATGACCTAACAGACCAGCCCACCAGGCATATGCCCGATATGGCAGATTAGCAGTCCGGGCCTGCCTGATTGTGATCCCATCGATTCAAAGTACCAGACTCTAATTTCACCTTCAAATTATATGCTGATCCCAAAGGTTCACATACTTTTGTCACTGATATTGGATCATTTTCCTCGTTTAAAAAGGTGACGAAGTCTACTATTCTTGACTCCTTTGTTTGATATAGTTCTCTTTATCAACTTTTAGGACTTGTGTTAAAATTTGGTGTTGCTTTAGGTCAAATTTATACAGAAATATGGAATTTTTTAAAGGGATGGTTCACAAACTTTCAAGCACAATTGTGGATTTCCTGAAATAGCAAAAAGTTGGAGCTTAAAAAAGCCCTAGTGGCCAAAGTGAAAACTGCAACATTGAGGCTGTGTGCCCACGATGCGTTTTTAATGCGCTTCTGCAGCGTTTTTGCAGCTGCGGAAACGCATTAAAAACGCATGGAAGAAGGGCAGCAATGTTCCACAATGATAATCCGCATGTGCTGTGCACATGCTGCGGAAATTTCCGCTGCGGATTATCATTGCGGAAAAAAACGCAGCACTACCAATTATTTTGCGGAAATGCTGCGTTTTCGCCGCCATTGACTTGCATTAGAACGCGCCAATTCCGCAAGACTGCATCTGTACTTGAGTAATTGGCGCGTTCTAATGTGCGGATGGTACCCGGGTGTAGAGGAGAGGAGAGTCTCATCCACACCCAGGTACCATTAAAAAAATAATAAAATAAAAAATAAATGTATATTTACCTTCTGGCGGCCCGTGCTGCACTCCTACTTGCTTCCCGGCACTTTGCAGTGGATTGAAGGACCTGCGCTGACGTCAGAGTCATGTGACGGGTCACGCGACGCTGACGTCGGCAGGTCTTTCAATCCACTGCTGCCGGCACCGAGCGAAACAAGCCAGCGCGGGCCATCGGAGGGTAAGTATATATATATTTTTTTATTTTTTACCATTCTTTCGGTCACACTATATAAATCCATGCTGTTTGCATGGATTTATATAGTGTGACCTAGTTGTCACAAGCACTTTCCAAGTGATGCTAATCGCTTAGAAAGCGCTTGTCAATCCGCATGCGGAAATGTCAGTGAATAACGCTCCATTTCCGCATGTCCCTGGCAGGAAAACGCATGTACAATCCGCATGTACAATCCGCATGCGTTTTTTTCTGCCAGGGAGATGCAGAAACACTCAGGAAAAAATCCTGAGCATTTCTGCATCGTGGGCACATAGCCTTATATATTTTCTTTATTTTTTAATATATTTTTAATACAAATTATGATATGAGGAAAAAACATTGCCAAAAATTGTTTAAAAATACATAAAGAAATAAGATTTAAACAGATGGTCATTTTCAGGTGACACGTTGCCTTCACAATCTTTTTGAGCTTTCATGCAGGTTCGACCACACACAGAGAATGTGTAGCGTTAACCAGAATCCAATCTACTGTATAGTGATGACATCAGACAATGGATTGTGTTCTCTCCATGTGACAGGTAAGGGATAATTGCCAGCTTGAGCTTGTGATTTGGACAGTGCATGAGATGACCCTGATGTAGAATCTAAAAGAAAAGCAAGCAACCCTAACCCTAATGATGCAACTTTCACATAATTCAGTAATTTTAAATTTTATCAAATGAAAAAAGGAGGGGATGAGATGACATAAGATTTAATCCGATCATTTCATCATTTAAAGTTCCCAATAAAATCAGAAATCTGCCTCGAGGATCAATAATGATTGTCGACATCCTAATAAGAGCTGTGACCCCTCTACTTTTTTTGTAGGTAAAATAGAAAGCTGATTGATATGACATTTAAAGGGATTATCCAGGACTAAATTATTTTTATTTTTAATTATCCCTTTAAGGATAATCTGTCATGTGAAAATGGTATCTGACCTGCAGGTGGAGCTGATCAGATTGATCTATAATATAACGGGAGATGCGCATCTCTGTCTGAAGCCTTTATAGAGTGCGCATGCGTGACGCGCAGTCTGGCTCCAGACAGAAGACCGCATCCAGCCGTTACAGATAAGAGGAGTGTATGGCGCCGGAGATCACGGTATGCGTAGACACTGAACGCATACCGCAATCTCCGGCGCCATACTTACATACTTACCTGACCGGGAGGAGTGTTGCCGCGGCGCCTCCCTTCACCGGACACCGGGGCAGGAGTGAAGGCGTCAGAATCTGCGCATGCGCATAGTGCTATCCGGTGCCATTTTACTGAAGACACATTTGCAGTGTGTCTTCAGCAAAATGGCGCCGGACAGCGCAATATGGGCACGCGCATACTCCGGCGCTACACTTCTCCCCCGGCCTCCGGGAGAACAGGACACAGCAGTGCTGGAGCACAGGGAAGGAAGGTGAGTATAAGTGTTTATTTTTTTGTATGTGTGCAGCGTGAAAGGGATGAGGGGTGCCATACATACCAGGATTGGGGGATGAGGGGGCCACACATACCAGGATTGGGGGATGAGGGGTACCATGCATACCAGGATTGAGGATGAGGGGTGCCATACATACCAGGTTTGGGGGATGAGGGGTACCATGCTTACCAGGATTGTGGGGTGAGGGGACAATGCATACCAGGATTGGGGATGAGGGGTGCCATACATACCAGGATTGGGAGATGAGGGGGCCACACATACCAGGATTGGGGGATGAAGGGTACCAAGCATACCAGGATTGGGGGATGAGGGGTACCATGCATACCAGGATTGTGGGGTGAGGGGACCATGCATACCAGGATGAGGAATGGGATGCCATGCATACCAGGATGAGGGGTACCACACATACCAGGATTGGTGGTGAGGGGACCATGCATACCAGGATTAGGGGGTGAGGGGACCATGCATACCAGGATGAGGGGTACCACACATACCAGGATTGGGGGGTGAGGGGACCATGCATACCAGGATGAGGGGTACCACACATACCAGGATTGGGGGGTGAGGGGACCATGCATACCAGGATTGGGGGGTGAGGGGACCATGCATACCAGGATGAGGGGTGCCATGCATACCAGGATGGGGATGAGGGTGACATGCATACCAGGATTGGGGGGTGAGGGGACCATGCATACCAGGATTGCGGGTGAGGGGTGCCATGCATACCAAGATTGGGGATGAGGGGTGCCATGCATACCAGGATTGGGGATGAGGGGTGCCATGCATACCAGGATAGAGATGTGGGGGTGCCATGCATACCAGGATTCGGATGAGGGGCCATGCATACGAGGATAGGGATGAGGGGTACCATGTATAGCAGGATGAGGGATGGGGTGCCATGCATACCAGGATAGGGATGAGGGGTACCATCCATACCAGGATGAGGGGTACCATACATACCAGGATAGAGATGAGGGATGGGGTACCATGCATACCAGGATAGGGATGAGGAGTGCCATGCATAATTACCAGGGTGGGGGTGAGGAGCCCATGTATACCAGGATTGGGTATGAGGGAGCCATGCATACCAGGATGAGGGGTGCCATGCATACCAGGATTGGGGTGAGGGGTGCCATGCATATCAGGAATGGGGGTGAGGGTTGCCATGCATACCAGGATTAGGGGTGAGGGGTGCCATGCATACCAGGATTGGGGGTGAGGGGTGCCATGCATTCCAGGATTGGGGTGAAGGGTGCCATGCATACCAGGATTGGGGATGAGGGGTGCCATGCATACCAGGATGGGGATGAGGGTGACATGCATACCAGGATAGGGATGAGGGGTGCCATACATACCAGGATGGGGATGAGGGTGACATGCATACCAGGACAGGGATGAGGGGTGCCATGCATACCAAGATAGGGATGAGGGGTGCCATGCATACCAGGATAGGATGGTGGGGACAGGATGGGGGCAGCACAAATGCCAGGAGGGGGGCAGCACATGCCAGCATGGGAGACCATATAAGAGGTGCCATGCATACCAGGATTGAGGGTGAGGGGTTCCATGCATACCAGGATTGAGGGTGAGGGGTGCCATGCATACCAGGATTGGGGGTGAGAGGTGACATGCATACCAGGATTGGGGAAGAGGGGTGCCATGCATACCAGGATTGAGGGTGAGGGGTTCCATGCATACCAGGATAGGGGATGAGGGTCCCATGCATGCCAGGATTGGGGATGAGGGTGCCATGCATACCAGGATTGGGGATGAGGGTGCCATGCATACCAGGATTGGGGATGAGGGTGCCATGCATCCCAGGATTGGGGATGAGGGTGCCATGCATCCCAGGATAGGGGATGAGAGGTGCCATGCATACCAGGATTGGGGATGAGGGTGCCATGCATACCAGGATTGGGGATGAGGGTGCCATGCATACCAGGATTGGGGGTGAGAGGCGCCATGCATACCAGGATAGGGATGAGGGCAGCACATAACAGGATGGGGGAACAGGATTGGAGAGCACAAACACCAGGATGGGGGCAGCACAAATACCAGGATGGGGGCAGCACAAATACCAGCATGGGAGACCATATACCAATAAAAATGCTCGCCACCCAGGCGTAGAACGGGCTCAATAGCTAGTATATATATATTGGTGGGAAAAGTTTCAGTAAAACTTGCATTTTATTCATTGAATCCCTGGTGTTTGTATGTATAGTAGTCCGGTGGGCGGTGCTATTAGTGATTGACAGTCTTCCCTATACTGTGCATGCAGAGAGAGCTGTCAATCACTAGTAGTACCGCCCACCGGACTCCTATACATACAAACATACTAGGGATTCAATGAATAAAATACAAGTTTTACTGAATCTTTTAAAAAAAATCTGTATTGGAGTCTGCAAACTTTGAAATAGTTTTACTTCCATTAATAAATCCGATGTTTTAATGTAATGTGCAATTTTTGATAAATAATCACATTACTTCACTTTCTCCAATGAACGTTAAATATTGAAACCGTTGAACTCTATTCAATAACTTATTGTGGAAGCATTAAATGTGGCTCTGTCACCAAATTTCACAATACAAAGTAAAAACATGAGGAGGTGGCTGTATAATCTTTTTTTTTTTTTTTTGTGAAAGTCTAAAGTTAAAATGAGCATTTCTGAAATACTCACTTTAATTTGAGATCTTGACATGCATTTTCAAAGTAAGCACACCTGCTTCATCAGGTCCTATACATTGATTCAATAACGTATTCAGTTTGTATTGCGAAAATTGGTAACAGATCTGCTTTAAAAGTGTCTTTACTGGGAAATTTTACTCAAATTTCATTAGTGTTTCTCTCACCCCCGTTTAATTTGCCCCAAAAATGAGTTTGGGCCTACATGCTGATATACAGTATCTGCATTAAATAGCTCAATTGTGGAGCTGCACAGCTCCATCGACTGAATAGTGGCCGTGGCCGTGTACTGCACATACACGCCCTATTGATTTGAATATGTGGCGGATGCGCAGTACCCGGCCGCGGCCAATATACTGTCAATGGAGTTGTGCAGCTCCGCAACTGAGTAGTTCCGGCCGCCGCCAACACCGATAACAGGTGATCGGTGGGGTGCAGAGTGTCACACCCCCACTGATCAAACATTGATGACCTATCCTAGTGATCAATGATTAAGTCTTGGGCAACCCCTTTAACCCTTCCGTTTGACATGGCTCCACAGGAGAAAGTGATTTTCACTAACCATTGCAATATATAGTACAAATAATCAAACATTTGCAGATTAATGTCCCCTATAGGGACTAAAAACTCATGTAAAAAAAGTAAAAACAAGTGACTCAACCCACTTTTCTCCTTTTAAGAATAAAGAAATTAAAATAAAAAAGTCCAACCCATTTAAATATAAAGTGATTTAACCCATAAGGTAAACGCGCAAATATCAAAAATTGTCATTTTTCAATGCCTCCTCAAAAAAAAAATACTATGAAAATTGATCAGAAAAACCTCATCTACACCAAAACGATATCAATAAAAACTACAGCTCAGCGTGCAAAAAAAAAAGCCCCCCCACATGACCTCCTCCAAAGATGGAAAAGTTATAAAGAAGTTATGGGTGCCAGAAAATGGTGACATCAAACAATTCTCTTTTTTGTTGCAGTGTTTCAGTCATTGCTCCTGATTTGTATTATTGTCTGCAGCGCTGACGTCATGTCGACAGCTCTGCAGCCAATAAGTGAGCTCAGCGGCTCTACCTGATTCGACAGTGAGATCAGATACCGGGAGCAGCAGTGGAGACTCAGTGCTGGACCCAGGGAGGGTGAGTAAAGCACAATTTACTTTGTTTTTAATAAACTGCAGCTGGGGAACAGGGGTTTTCAGAAACTGGAATACCCATTTAGGCATCAAAAAATGAAAATGCATTAATCATCGTTTTTATTGTTTTCTCCTATTTTTTAACTTTTATTTTTTACACTTGTCCATTAGTTGTTGGAGTTATGCACGCAGAGCGCCACCTAGTGGTTTACGCAAGTATGTCAACCTCCCTTCACAGAGAAACCGTTTTCCGACAGAGAAGAAAGTTTCTGAGTCCGATTCATCATTTGCTTTTTTTTTAAAGTCACTTTTCTTTTTCTTTTTTTTTTTCTTGCAGTATTCGTTGCAGTTTTTTCTCTCCAAGTTCTGCAAAATGGCGCATGCAAATTAATGAATTTTCCACAAAATAAAAAATGCTCTTTACTTTTGTCTCTTAACTTTTTTTGTGTGCCTTTTTAGAACTTACAGGTGCACGATCCTTTAAACAAGCAAACATTAGTAAAAGATAGAATTTGGCACATAAGAATAAAAAAAAAACATCCTTGAAACAGGAAAAACTAGACAAAAAATAGGAGCAAATGCAATAATAAATCAGATCTTCTGTGTCCTACAGTATCACAGATAAACTACTAATAATAATCAAGGGAATTGGTAAAGACAGAATCCGCAGACATATTTTCAGCAGAAAAACTCCCCGTAGAGAGTTTCTAATGATCGGTTGTTGCCATCTTATACTATCAGATTATCACTGCTGATAAATGGATCAGTTCCAAACATAACATCAAACTCTGAAAGTTATACACATATATAGTTCATTTTAAAGTGCATTTATTGATAGGATTTGCAATACAAACTGCATGCATTACTAAATAGATTTCTCAGACCTGGTGAGGCTGGTGTACTTACTTTGAAAATTTCTAACAAAATGACTGTATAATCGTGACATGAACAGTAGATCAAGCACTATATGTGTATGTATATATATATATATATATATATATATATACATGTATATGTATATATATATATATATATATATACATGTATATATACAGTACAGACCAAAAGTTTGGACACACCTTCTCATTTAAAGATTTTTCTGTATTTTCATGACTATGAAAATTGTACATTCACACTGAAGGCATCAAAACTATGAATTAACACATGTGGAATTATATACTTAACAAAAAAGTGTGAAACAACTGAAAATATGTCTTATATTCTAGGTTCTTCAAAGTAGCCACCTTTTGCTTTGATGACTGCTTTGCACACTCTTGGCATTCTCTTGATGAGCTTCAAGAGGTAGTCACCGGAAATGGTCTTCCAACAATCTTGAAGGAGTTCCCAGAGATGCTTAGCACTTGTTGGCCCTTTTGCCTTCACTCTGCGGTCCAGCTCACCCCAAACCATCTCGATTGGGTTCAGGTCTGGTGACTGTGGAGGTCAGGTCATCTGGCGTAGCACCCCATCACTCTCCTTCTTGGTCAAATAGCCCTTACACAGCCTGGAGGTGTGTTTGGGGTCATTGTCCTGTTGAAAAATAAATGATGGTCCAACTAAACGCAAACTGGATGGAATAGCATGCCGCTGCAAGATGCTGTGGTAGCCATGCTGGTCCAGTATGCCTTCAATTTTGAATAAATCCCCAGCAGTGTCACCAGCAAAGCACCCCCACACCATCACACCTCCTCCTCCATGCTTCACGGTGGTAACCAGGCATGTAGAGTCCATCCGTTCACCTTTTCTGCGTCGCACAAAGACACGGTGGTTGCAACCAAAGATCTCAAATTTGGACTCATCAGACCAAAGCACAGATTTCCACTGGTCTAATGTCCATTCCTTGTGTTCTTTAGCCCAAACAAGTCTCTTCTGCTTGTTGCCTGTCCTTAGCAGTGGTTTCCTAGCAGCTATTTTACCATGAAGGCCTGCTGCACAAAGTCTCCTCTTAACAGTTGTTGAAGAGATGTGTCTGCTGCTAGAACTCTGTGTGGCATTGACCTGGTCTCTAATCTGAGCTGCTGTTAACCTGCGATTTCTGAGGCTGGTGACTCGGATAAACTTATCCTCAGAAGCAGAGGTGACTCTTGGTCTTCCTTTCCTGGGCGGTCCTCATGTGAGCCAGTTTCTTTGTAGCGCTTGATGATTTTTGCAACTGCACTTGAGGACATTTTCAAAGTCTTCCCAATTTTTCGCACTGACTGACCTTCATTTCTTAAAGTAATGATGGCCACTCGTTTTTCTTTACTTAGCTGCTTTTTTCTTGCCATAATACAAATTCTAACAGTCTATTCAGCTGTGTATCCACCAGACTTCTGCACAACACAACTGATGGTCCCCACCCCATTTATAAGGCAAGAAATCCCACTTATTAAACCTGACAGGGCACACCTGTGAAGTGAAAACCATTTCCGGTGACTACCTCTTGAAGCTCATCAAGAAAATACCAAGAGTGTGCAAAGCAGTCATCAAAGCAAAAGGTGGCTACTTTGAAGGGCCTAGAATATAAGACATATTTTCAGTTGTTTCACACTTTTTTGTTAAGTATATAATTCCACATGTGTTAATTCATAGTTTTGATGCCTTCAGTGTGAATGTACAATTTTCATAGTCATGAAAATACAGAAAAATCTTTAAATCAGAAGGTGTGTCCAAACTTTTGGTCTGTACTGTATATATATATAGGTGGGCAGAAAATAATAACATTTATTTTGATTTATATATAAAATTATATTTACTAACACAAGCATAACATTGACAATTAAATGTTATTCTGAACAATAATGCAAAAGCCCTTAAATTTTATCAGCGCAGGTGCTCAAACTGTTTTCCATTACAATTTGCACAGCTTTGAAGTCGCCTCTTACCATTCGACAAACTTTTTTGCATGAGTCTCTTTGGGTATTAATTTCTTGAAATGCATCTCTTATGTAATTTTTCAAATCACTGACACTTTTTGGTTTTCGACTATAAACTTTGTCCTTGAGTACTCCCCAAAAGAAAAAATCCATTGGGGTCAAGTCTGGTGAACGTGTCGGCCAATCAAGTGGGCCTCTTCGCCCAATCCATTTATTAGGAAATGTTTCATCAAGATACTCACGGACCACTCTTGAATAATGTGGAGGGGCCCCATCTTGTTGGAAATAAAGGTCATGTGAATTAGGCTGTTGCTGTAACTAGGGAACAACTTGATTCATTAGAATTTGGAGATACTTATCTCCTGTGACTGTTCCATCAAAAAATATTGGTCCTAAAACACCAAAACTTGAAATACCACCCCAAACATTGACACCAGGCTCATTTAGTTGTTGCTCTAATGTTAAATGCATGCTCTCATTATACCAGTAAATACAATTATGTCTGTTAATATGGCCGGAGAATTTGAAAGAAACTTCATCACTCCACATAATGTTATCTAAAATTACTGGATTTTTTTGATAAATCTGCCCCTTCATAACCTTTTATAACGCAAGAAATCCCAGTTATTAAACCTGTCAGGGCGCACCTGTGAAGTGAAAACCATTTCCGGTGACTACGAGAATGCCAAGAATGCGCAAAGCAGTCATCAAAGCAAAAGGTGGCTACTTTGAAGAACCTAGAATATAAGACATATTTTCAGTTGTTTCACACTTTTTTGTTAAGTATATAATTCCACATGTGTTAATTCATAGTTTTGATGCCTTCAGTGTGAATGTACAATTTTCATAGTCATGAAAATACAGAAAAATGTTTAAATGAGAAGGTGTGTCCAAACTTTTGGTCTGTACTGTATATATACTGTGACAAAGTCACTGGCAGAATACTGGAGGGGAGATATATAAATAAGGAAGTCTTCTCCTGCATAGTAGATGCAGATAGTGTTTAAGCAGCTAAATTTAAAAGGGCATGTTTTATAGGCGAATGACCAGAAGTGCGGGCGGGAGGTCATTCACCATATCTCCGCCCCATGGTGTGGTCTGGGGGCTTTAAATAGCCACCCTTTTCACTCAGGTGGGGGTCAGTATCTGGAGGCCAGCTCCAGAGAGAGGAGCTTGTGTTTGTTTCTGCTAACCTGAACTGTGGGGTTTTTGCCAATCCTGAGTGGCCGGAGCCCGGCCGGTGCAAGGACTTTGCTGGACATTTTCTTATTTTGTTTTGCTATTATACCAAATGGGCAGTTTTTATTTTCATGAACTCATTGGTTTATACCTCTTAATAAACCAACTGAAAATTTAAAGAGACAGTGTTCGGTATCTACTTCCACGTGCAGCCGAATGAGTGGATCTATCACAGGTGGTGTTAGAATTGCGGGCAGCATTCCCAGTGAACACGTGCGACTGCTACAAGAGAAGCTGCATGTCCTGGGTGAAGGCAGCAGTAAGCCAGGAGGCGGAGTCAGACAGCATGGAGGACCTGATTAAGCACCTTGTGAAGGCCCAACAGCAGCAACAACTGGCACATCAGATGAGTAAGTTGCTGATGCAACAGATCCAACAACAGCAGCAGCAGCTACAAGACCAGTACCGACAGCAGCAGCAGCATCAAGATCAGTACAGACAACAACAGCAACAGATTGAGTTGCTCACAGAGGCGGTTCGTGGGAGGCCGGCAGCCTCTCTCCCAAGTCCAGGTGATGACGACACATACGTCCGGAAAGCGGTAAGATGAGCAATGCAAAAAATGACCCCAGGAGATGATGTGGAAGCCTTTTTGACTGTTTAAAAGGGTAGCAGAGCGGGAGAAGCTGCCGCCGGAGCAGTGGGCGGAGGTGTTGGCCCCTTATTTAACTGGCGAGCCCCAGAAGGCTTACTATGACCTGGCCTTGCAGAATGCCCAGGAATATTCCAAACTAAAAACTGAGATACTTCCACGCTCAGCGGTGACTATGACTGTCCGAGCTCAAAGGGTCCATCACTGGGTGTATTGCAATGATAAACGCCCTCGCTCCCAAATGTTCGACCTGCTGCATCTGGTACAGAAGTGGATGCAGCCGGAGTCCTCCACCCCAGCCCAGATGGTAGAGCGGGTCGTAATGGACAGATTTATCCACTTCCTCCCCAAACCGGTGCAGACCTGGGTTGCCCAGGGGGACCCCCGACATGCAGATGACCTAGTGGGCCTAGTAGAAAGGTACCAAGTGGTTGAGAGGTCCCTGAGGAAGTCAGGCGTTGTTGCATCCCCGTACTGGGGTACCCAGAAGGAGCCCGAATCTCAAAAGAGGGGTAGTAGAGCCAACGCTGGAGGGAGTTTGAGGTCCCAAGGGGTCGCTGAGGGGGTTGCCAAATGTTGCTGGTAAGGACTTGACCTGTTGGAGATGTCACGGTCCCGGCACATAGCCGCCTGCTGTCCTATGTCCTCCAAACAGATAGACTGCAGCATGGGGAGGCGCTGTTCGTATTATGCTCATCCAGCCTGCAGTGTGGACTGTCAGCCCGGTAAGGGGCCGCAGGCATGTTCCGCAACAATAAATGGAATAATGGTGACGGGACTCTTAGACTCAGGGAGTTCGGTGACTCTGATAAGGGCCACACTCCCCCATCAATTGGTCCCCGGGAAAAACGTGGGCGTCCGCTGTATTCACGGGGACACCAAAGACTACTCTGTAGCCGGAGTGACTGTAAAAGCTAACTGCGGCTCTGAGTCCCATTCGGTGGGAGTAGTTAAGAACCTGCTACACCCAGTAATAATAGGGCGGGACTTTAGCCTGTTCTGGGAGTTATGGCAGAAAGCTGAGGTACCATGTGACTCAGGAAGGAGCCGGTTCCACTATGTTGAATCCCCACCACAGTCTGAGACGGATAAATTCCCCCCTGTGTGTCCTTGCCATTGACGAGGACGAGACAGTGACCCAAGAGGCTGAGATTTCTGAGTTGGGGTTTCTGGGGGGAATTTTGGTACTGCTCAGATGCAGGATCCCACATTGAAAAATGCATTTGATAATGTGTCTGTGATAAATGGGGTTGCTCAAGAGCCGGGGGCTGACATCAGGTTCCCATATTTCACTCTAAATGAAGAACTACTTTATCGGGTCACGAAACCAAGAGGTGAAGTGGTAGAGCAGTTGGTGGTGCCGGATCCCTATAGGCGTAGAGTGGAGTATAAAAAACCCAAGAGCGGGTTCTACAGAGGTTCTACTTGCCTGGATGTCACAGAGAGATTGTTAATTACTGCCGGTCCTGCCCCACCTGTCAGCTAACTGTACCCGTGTCCCACTTCCGAAGCCCTCTAGTGCCATTGCCTATTATAGAGGTCACATTTGACTGGATTGCCATGGACCTTGTTGGGCACCTGGTCAAGTACGCCAGGGGGCACCAATACATCCTGATAGTGTTGGACTATGCAACTCGGTATCCGGAGGCGGTACCATTGAGAAACTCCTTCGCTAGGAGTATCGCCAGAGAGCTTGTGCATATTTTCTCCCGGACAGGCCTGCCAAAAGAGATCCTGACAGACCAGGGAACTCCTTTTATGTCTAAGGTGATGAGAGAGTTGTGTAAGGCTCTCTAGATTACACAGCTCTGAACCTCTGTATACCATCTGCAGACGGATGGCCTGGTGGAGAGATTCAACAAGACCTTGAAGTCTATGCTGAAGAAGGTTGTGGAGAAGGATAGGCGAGACTGGGATTGCCTATTGCGATACTTGCTGTTCTCCTTTAAGGAAGTTCCCCAGAGCTCTACGGGATTCTCATCATTTGAGCTGCTATACGGACGGTACCCTCGGGGACTTCTGGACATAGCAAAGGAGACCTCGGAAGCAGAGGTTACACTCCACCGGAACATCATCGAGCATGTGACCCAAATGCAGGACCAGATCGCAAGGGTGATGCCAATTGTGAAGGCGAGCCTTCTACAGGCACAAGAAGCCCAGGCGATGGTCTACAATTGGGCCGCAAGGCTGAGACAATTCAGCCCTGGAGACCTGGTATTAGTATTAGTACTCACGGTCGAAAGTACATTTCTGGCCAAGTGGCATGGGCCGTACGAGGTGGTCGAGAAGTTGAGTGAAGTCAATTATAAAATCCACCAGCCAGGAAGAAGAAAGCCGTATCAGATCAACCACACAACTTGCTTAAGCCTTGGCGGGACAGGGAACCGGTGGAAGCTATGTGTCTGTGGGCCAATCCTGAAGCCTGGGTCGAGGATGTCACAGTGGCCGAGACACTATCACCAGTTCAAAAACCGCAGTGCTGAGAACTGCTGCAGAAAAACCGAGACCTGTTCTCAGAGTTGCCCGGATGTACGCAGGTTGTGGAGCATGAGATCTTGACGGAACGGCATGTACGGATGAACCAGAGGCCATATCGAATCCCCGAAGCCCGCCAAGAGGTGATCTCCAAGGAGGTGCGGAGAATGCTGAGCCTGGGCGTCGAGGAGTCTAAGAGCGACTGGTCCAGCCCCATTGTTCTTGTACAGAAGCCGGACAGAGAATGGCGCTTTTGTAACGATTACAGAAAACTAAACGAAGTGTCTAAGTTTGATGCCTATCCGATGCCCCGGGTTGATGAACTTGCTGAAAGGCTGGAGCCTGCCAGGTACATCACTATCCTGGACCTAACAAAAGGATATTGGCAAATCCTCCTGTCTCCAAGTGCCAAGGAGAAGACAGCTTTCTCTACACTCAACGGGCGCTTTCAGTACACCAGGATGCCGTTCAGTCTGCAGGGTGCCCCAGCTACCTTCCAGAGGGCCATGGACCGGATCCTAGCCTCGCACAAGAAGTACGCCGCCGCTTACCTGGACGACATCGTGATCTTCAGCCTGGATTGGGGAAGTCACCTACAGAAGGTCCAGGTGGTACTGAATGCGCTGAGGAAGGCCAGCTTTACCATAAACCCGAAAAAATGCGCTATGGGAAAAGAAGAGGCGAAATACTTGGGCTACATCATCGGAAGGGGCAAAATAAAGCCGCAAGTGAAGAAGGTGGAAGCAATCAAGAGTTGTCCGCAACTGGCCTCCAGAAAACAGGTTTGAGCGTTTCTAGGACTGGTGGGATACTATTGGTGGTTTATCCTGAATTTCGCCATGTTAGCCGCACCCCCTAACCGACCTGCTTAAAGGGACGAAGACAGCAATGGCCAAATGGTCTGAGGAAGTGGAGGGAGTGTTCCAAGAATTGAAACTCTCCCTATGTAAGCAGCTGCTCTTGATTGCTCCTGACTTCAATAAGGAGCTTGTGGTCCAGACGGATGCCTCGGAGGTCGGGTTAGGAGCCGTGTTGTCGCAAGAAGTGAACAGGGAGGAACATCCCATTTTGCATTTGAGCAGAAAACTCTCTGTCTGTGAGAAAAACTACGCCACTGTAGAAAAAGAGTGCCTGGCCGTCAAGTGGGCAGTTGACACACTGAGGTATTACCTTTTTAGGCCGAAAGTTTAGGTTAGTGTCAGACCATGCACCCCTTAGATGGATGAGGGAAAAGATGGAGAAGAACGCCTGAGTTACTAGGTGGTTTCTAGCGCTCCAGGACTTTAGTTTTCATGTAGAGCACAGGCCCAGGAAGCTACATGGTAATGCAGATGTCCTGTCCAGACTTTCCTGTTTAGCAAGTGAAGGTGCCAAAACCCTCAGCTTTGGGCAGAGAGGGGTGATATGTGACAAAGTCACTGGCAGAATACTGGAGGGAAGATATGTTTCACTGAAGCTATTAGCTTCAGTGATGTGAAACATGGAAGTCTTCTCCTGCATAGTAGGTAAAGAGAGGGTTAAGCAGCTATATTTAAAAGGGCATGTTTTATAGGTGTATGACCAGAAGTGCAGGCGGGAGGTCATTCACCATATCTCCGCCCCATGGTGTGGTCTGGGGGCTTTAAATAGCCACCCTTTTCACTCAGGTGGGGGTCAGTATCTGGAGGCTAGCTCCAGAGAGAGGAGCTTGTGTTTGTTTCTGCTAACCTGAACTGTGGGGTTTTTGCTAATCCTGAGTGACCGGACCCCGGCCGGTGGAAGGACTTTGCTGGACATTTTCTTATTTTGTTTTGCTGTTATGCCAAATGGGTTGTGTTTATTTTCATGAACTCTACATTGGTTTATGCCGCTTAATAAACCAACTGAAAATTTAAAGAGACAGTGTTCCGTGTTTACCTCCATGTACAGCCGAGTGAGTAGATCTGCCACAATATATATATATATATATATATATATATATATATATATATATATATATATATATATAAGCAGCACAGAGTCAGGCCTCAACCACGTCTACATTGGGTAATATCCCAAAATGACAGCGCTCCTACAATAAGTGAAAAAATAAGGTGTCTTTGTTAGTGCATAGCCTATTGCAATGTGATCATTTCCTCCAAGGTTTCAGGAAGAATTGAAATGTTGCTATTGGATATGCACTAATAGACACCTTATTTTTTCACTTATTGGAGGAGTGCTGTAGTTTTTCGATATTACATTTGTATAAAGTGGCATGTAAAAGTTTAGGCACCCCTGGTCAAAATTACTGTTATTGTGAACAGTTAAGCAAGTTGAAGATGAAATGATCTCTAAAAGGCCTAAAGTTAAAGATGACACATTTCCTTTGTATTTTAGGCAAAAAATATATATATTGTTTCATCGTTTACATTTTAAAAATTACAAAAAGGAAAATGGGCCTATGCAAAAGTTTGGGCACCCTGCATAGTTAGTACCTAGTAGCACCCGCTTTTGAAAGTATTACAGCTTGTAAACGCTTTATGTAGCCAGACAAGAGTCTTTCAGTTCTTGTTTGAGGGATTTTCATCCATTCTTCCTTGGAAAATTCTTCCAGTTCTGTGATATTCCTGGGTCATCTTGCATGCACTGCTATTTTGATGTCTAGCCACAGATTTTCAATGATGTTCAGATCAGGGGACTGTGAGGGCCATTGTAAAACCTTTTGAGGTCGTCTATTGTGGATTTTGACGTGTGTTTAGGATCATTATCCATTTGTAGAAGTCATTCTATTTTCAACTTCAGCTTTTTTACAGATGCTGTTATGTTTTCATCAAGAATTTGTTGAAATTTCATTGAATCCATTTTTCCCTCTACCCAGGAAATGTTCCCCGTGCTATTGGCTTTGTGACAATCTGAGATAGTGGGTTTTAATAATCACCTAGGCAGGTTAACAATGCAACAATATTTTATTTGTTACATCCATGGTAATACAGCAATTCCAGGTAAATGTCCAAAATACAATTGTCTTAGTCCACAGGATCCCCTCCCCGGGGTGGTAGTTCCATTGACTTTGTGCCAGGCGATACTCACTATCCCCCAACTTTTGGTTGGCCCACAAATTTCGTATCTCCAGCCAGTATAGTCTGTAGTCACAGTCCACAATCCTTCATATGACAGATAAAACGATAGAAGCAAAAGTATCCAGTAGCAACAGTCCTTTTAAGAAAGTTTATCAAATCCAGATGACAGATCTCACTACTGTAGCACTTTTATCCAGCCCAGTCAGCAGCCGATCTGTACTCCATAAACCATTGATCCATCCATGGTCCAGGTCCTTAAACTAGATCCTATCCCTTCGATGACATTCCACCAACTCCCCCTAAACATGTGCCTTTTCTCCTTCACTGGGATCAGCCCCTTGAATCAGCAGAACTGCTGTCACCCTCCCCCCCAAAGCTAAGTGTGTATTAGTGGAAGTATTTTTCTCAGGTCAAACCCATCACCTGGGTCTGCATGTGAGACTTCCTGTGGTGACGGCTCCGCCGGATCTACTTTCAACACACAATGGTCCTAGTTGCTGTTTGAACAATGGTTAATGGCTCCTGAGATACTAATGAAATTACTAGAATGCTGGACACTTAACAAGTGAAATTAGTGCACATACTGACGAGCAAGCAGAACAATAAAACACAGCAAGAAATAACTAATAAAACTCAACAATAAGATCGATGGCAGCGGTCCTCCGTGCTGGAAAAATTCTGGTAGTCTTTACAACAAGGCCAGATCCTCCCAAACTTCAACACAACCCCAAAGCATGATTGATCCACCCCCATGCTTAATGGTTGGCGAGATGTTCTTTTCCTGAAATTCTGTGCTCTTTTTTTTTCTCCACACATACCTTTGATCATTGTGGCCAAAGAGTTCTATTTTAACCTCATCGGTCCACAGGACTTGTTTACAAAATGCATCAGGCTTGTTTAGATGTTGTTTTGTGTACTACTGATGCTGAATTTTATGGTGAGGACACAGGAGAGGTTTTCTTCTGATGACTGTTCCATGAAGGCCATATTTGTGCAGGTGTCTCTGAACAGTAGAACAATGTACCACAACTCCAGAGTCTGCTAAATCTTTCTGAAGGTCTTTTGCAGTCAAGCGGGGGTTCTGATTTGCCTCTCTAGCAATCCTACGAGCAGCTCTCACTGAATTTTTGCTTGGTCTTCCAGACCTTATCTTGACCTCTACTGTTCCTGTTAACTTTTGTGAAAAAAAGAAAATAAACAAACAAAAAAAAATAAAAAAATATATATATATATAGACTGATCAAAAAAATATAGGGAACACATAAACAACAGAATATAACTCCAAGTAAATCAAACTTCTGTGAAATCAAACTGTCCACTTAGGAAGCAACACTGATTCACAATCAATTTCACATGCTGTTGTGCAAATGGAATAGACAATAGATGGAAATTATTGGCAATTATCAAGACTCACTCAATAAAGGAGTGGTTCTGCAGGTGGGGACCACAGACCACATCTCAGTACCAATGCTTTCTGGCTGATGTTTTGGTCACTTTTGAATGTTGGTTGTGCTTTCACACTCGTGGTAGCATGAGACGGACTCTACAACCCACAGAAGTTGCTCAGGTAGTGCAGCTCATCCAGGATGGCACATCAATGCGAGCTTTGGCAAGAAGGTTTGCTGTGTCTGTCAGCGTAGTGTCCAGAGGCTGGAGGCGCTACCAGGAGACAGGCCAGTACACCAGGAGAAGTGGAGGGGGTCGTAGGAGGGCAACAACCAAGCAGCAGGACAGCTACATCCACCTTTGTGCAAGGAAGAACAGGAGGAGCACTGCCAGAGCCCTGCAAAATGACCTCCAGCTGGCCACAAATGTGCATGTGTCTGCACAAACAGTTAGAAACCGACTCCATGAGGGTGGTATGAGGGCCCGACGTCCACAGATGGGGGTTGTGCTCACAGCCCAACACCGTGCAGGACGCTTGGCATTTGCCACAGAACACCAGGATTGGCAAAGCCGCCACTGGCGCCCTGTGCTCTTCACAGATGAAAGCAGGTTCACACTGAGCACATGTGACAGACATGACAGAGTCTGGAGACGCCGTGGAGAGCGATCTGCTGCCTGCAACATCCTTCAGCATGACCAGTTTGGCAGTGGGTCAGTAATAGTGTGGGGTGGTATTTCTTTAGAGGGCCGCACATCCCTCCATGTGCTCTCCAGAGGTAGCCTGACTGCCATTAGGTACCAAGATGAGATCCTCAGACTCCTTCTGAGACCATGTGCTGGTGCGGTTGGCCCTGGGTTCCTCCTAATGCAGGACAATGCCAGACCTCATGTGGCTGGAGTGTGTCAGCAGTTCCTGCAAGGTGAAGGCATTGAAGCTATGGACTGGCCCGCCCGTTCCCCAGACCTGAATCCGATTGAGCACATCTGGGACATCATGTCTCGCTCCATCCACCAACGTCACGTTGCACCACAGACTGTCCAGGAGTTGGCGGATGCTTTACTCCAGGTCTGGGAGGAGATCCCAAAGGAGACCATACGCAACGTCATCAGGAGCATGCCCAGGCATTGTAGGGAGGTCATACAGGCACGTGGAGGCCACACACTATACTGAGCCTCATTTTAACTTGTTTTAAGGACATTACATCAAAGTTGGATCAGCCTGTAGTGTGTTTTTCCACTTTAATTTTGGGGGTGACTCCAAATCCAGGCCTCCATTGGTTAATAAATGTGATTTCCATTGATGATTTTTGTGTGATTTTGTTGTCAGCACATTCAACTTTGTACAGAACGAAGTATTCAATGAGAATATTTCATTCATTCAGATCTAGGATGGGTTATTTGAGTGTTCCCTTTATTTTTTTGAGCGGTGTATATAAATAAGGCAGCAGCACTCCATATGGCCAAGTTACGTCTTAATGAAAATATTAGATCTAAACTGTTTTGCTCAGCAACAAGAACTTACAAAAAATGAAGGTTTTTAGCGCATAAATTGGCCAATTCATGTGTGCCCATCAACCATGACAAGGTAACCTCCCCCTGATGGGTAACTACTCTGCCCTCCATGCCACTTCTGGGCTACAAGCCTTCAGCTAAACGGACAAACATGTCTTCTTCTGGGATAAAAACACCTACATTTAAAGGGCAAGTAGAGCAGTTTATGCATCACCTGCTAGTTAATGGGGGAGTGCAGAATCAGGCAAGAGGTAGTTACACCCCCTTATAGCAATATAAACCAGAAAAACCTGACCAGCACCTCCTAGTGTGAACTGGTGCCAGCTGCCGTAACTATAAAATATATATATGATTCTGTACTCCTCCCATTAACTAGCAAGTAATAAAACATTCTCTCTCTCTCATTATTCTGGCATTTGTCAAATGTTAAAAATTATGATAATCCCAATTGACCTAAAACAGGAAAGGTTTATCCTGATTTCATGTCAGATATTGAGAAAAACATGCATATGTGTCTTTTTATATAGTGTATGTAAACTTCTGGTTTCAATTGTGTGTATACAGTACAGACCAAAAGTTTGGACACACCTTCTCATTTAAAGATTTTTCTGTATTTTCATGACTATGAAAATTGTACATTCACACTGAAGGCATCAAAACTATGAATTAACACATGTGGAATTATATACTTAACAAAAAAGTGTGAAACAACTGAAAATATGTCTTATATTCTAGGTTCTTCAAAGTAGCCACCTTTTGCTTTGATTACTGCTTTGCACACACTTGGCATTCTCTTGATGAGCTTCAAGAGGTAGTCACCGGAAATGGTTTTCACTTCACAGGTGTGCCCTGTCAGGTTTAATAAGTGGGATTTCTTTCCTTATAAATGGGGTTGGGACCATCAGTTGTGTTGTGCAGAAGTCTGGTGGATACACAGCTGATAGTCCTACTGAACAGAATGTTAGAATTTGTATTATGGCAAGAAAAAAGCAGCTAAGTAAAGAAAAACGAGTGGCCATCATTACTTTAAGAAATGAAGGTCAGTCAGTGTGAAAAATTGGGAAAACTTTGAAAGTGTCCCCAAGTGCAGTCGCAAAAACCATCAAGCGCTACAAAGAAACTGGCTCACATGAGGACCGCCCCAGGAAAGGAAGACCAAGAGTCACCTCTGCTTCTGAGGATAAGTTTATCCGAGTCACCAGCCTCAGAAATCGCAGGTTAACAGCAGCTCAGATTAGAGACCAGGTCAATGCCACACAGATTTCTAGCAGCAGACACATCTCTACAACAACTGTTAAGAGGAGACTTTGTGCAGCAGGCCTTCATGGTAAAATAGCTGCTAGGAAACCACAGCTAAGGACAGGCAACAAGCAGAAGAGACTTGTTTGGGCTAAAGAACACAAGGAATGAACATTAGACCAGTGGAAATCTGTGCTTTGGTCTGATGAGTCCAAATTTGAGATCTTTGGTTCCAACCACCGTGTCTTTGTGCGACGCAGAAAAGGTGAACGGATGGACTCTACATGCCTGGTTCCCACCGTGAAGCATGGAGGAGGAGGTGTGATGGTGTGGGGGTGCTTTGCTGGTGACACTGTTGGGGATTTATTCAAAATTGAAGGCATACTGAACCAGCATGACTACCACAGCATCTTGCAGCGGCATGCTATTCCATCCGGTTTGCGCTTAGTTGGGCCATCATTTATTTTTCAACAGGACAATGACCCCAAACACACCTCCAGGCTGTGTAAGGGCTATTTCACCAAGAGGGAGAGTGATGGGGTGCTACGCCAGATGACCTGGCCTCCAAAGTCACCAGACCTGAACCCAATCGTGATGGTTTGGGGTGAGCTGGACCGCAGAGTGAAGGCAAAAGGGCCAACAAGTGCTAAGCATCTCTGGGAACTCCTTCAAGATTGTTGGAAGACCATTTCCGGTGACTACCTCTTGAAGCTCATCAAGAGAATGCCAAGAGTGTGAAAAGCAGTCATCAAAGCAAAACGTGGCTACTTTGAAGAACCTAGAATATAAGACATATTTTCAGTTGTTTCACACTTTTTTGTTAAGTATATAATTCCACATGTGTTAATTCATAGTTTTGATGCCTTCAGTGTGAATGTACAATTTTCATAGTCATGAAAATACAGAAAAATCTTTAAGTGAGAAGGTGTGTCCAAACTTTTGGTCTGTACTGTATATATATATATATATATATATATATATATATATATATATATATGAAGTACACAGTATAGGGGGCTGGACCACCACAGCGCCATATACTGTGTAGTGGCCATTCTTGATTACTGCGGCTCAGCTCCCATTAACTTTAATGGGAGCTGGACAACCCCTTTTACTAAGCGCCTTCATAAAATATTTACATTCACTCCAAATCACATAGGTTAGGAAGGTTAATTATGGGAGACAAATCTAATTACGTGCATATCCCTGATGCTTGGCTTCTACTCCTAGTGTTCATTTCATTTCCTGTATAATAGGATGAGGAGCTGCCCTCCTTCTCACTGGAGCTGCTCACCAGAACGGATTAGACTCCTTAATCGTCATGATAATAGAAAATCCTTGTCTTCGATCACTTCATTAGCAGATTAATGCGGTTCTCAATAGGTCCCTAAGGTCAAGTTAAGTAAACAATCCAGAGTAAGATCTCCTTCCGTTCACCTTATTTGCTATTTATTTTACCAGTGAGTATGTCACTGTATTCACTAATAGAACAATCCTCTTTTTATGTAACTTAATGCTGTTCATAAGACGACTATCCTTTATACATTTTATAAGGCTGCATTTATTTCTTGTTTTTGCAGACTTTGCTCCTGTAGCTGGGTAAACAATGATGTCTGATGTGCTCCCCTATACAGTTGTGCTCAAAAGTTTACATACCCCAGCAGAATTTTTCCTTTCTTGGCCTTTTTTTCAGAGAATATGAATGATAACAAAAAAAAAACTTTTTCTCCACTCATGGTTATTGGTTGGGTGAAGACATTTATTGTCAAACTACTGTGTTTTCTCTTTTTAAATCTTAATGACAACCAAAAACATCCAAATAACCCTGATCAAAAGTTCACATACCCTGGTGATTTTGGCCTGATAACATGCACAGAATTTGACACAAATGGGTTTGAATGGCTACTAAAGGTAACATCCTCACTTGTGACCAGTTTGCTTGTAATCAGTGTGTGTGCATGAAAGCTGAGTGAGTTTCTGGGATTCAGACAGACTCTTGCATCCTTCATCCAGCCACAGACGTTTCTGGATTGTGAGTCATGGGGAAAGCAAAAGAATTGTCACCGGATTTACGGGAAAAGGTAGTTGAACTGTATAACACGGGAAAGGGATACAAAAAGATATCCAAGAAATTGATAATGCCAGTCAGCAGCGTTCAAACTGTGATTAACAAATGGAAAATCAGGGACTCTGTAAAAACCAAACCATGGTCAGGTAGACCAACAAAAATTTCGGCCACAACTGCCAGGAAAATTGTTTGCGATGCAAAGAAAAACCCACAAATAACATCAGTTGAAATTCAAGACTCTCTGAAAACTAGCGGTGTGGCTGTTTCAAGATGCACAATAAGGAGGCACTTGAAGAAAAATGGGCTGCATGGTCGAGTCACCAGAAGAAAGCCATTACTGCGCAAATGCCACAAAGTGTCTCGCCTACAATACACCAAACAGCAGAGACAAACCTCAAAACTTCTGGAACAAGGTAATTTGTGATGAGGCGAAAATTGAACTTTTTGGCCACAACCATAAACGTTACATTTGGAGAGAGGTCCACAAGGCCTATGATGAAAGGAACATCATTCCTACAGTAAAGCACGGAGGAGGATCGCAGATGTTTTTGGGGATGTGTGAGCTACAAAGGCACAGGAAACTTGGTAAAAGTTGAAGGAAAGATGAATATAGCACGTTATCAGCAAATACTGGAGGCAAATTTGCACTCATCAGCGCATGGGACGTACTTGGACGTTCCAACATGACAACGATCCAAAACACAAGGCCAAGTCGACTTGTCATTGGCTACAGCAGAACAAAGGTAAGGTTCTGGAGTGGCCATCTCAGTCTCCTGACCTCAATATCATTGAGCCACTCTGGGGAGATCTCAAGTGCGCAGTTCATGTTAGACAGCCCAGGAATTTACAGGAACTGGAGGCTTTTTTGCAAAGAAGAATGGGCAGCTTTACCATCTGAGAAAATAAAGAACCTCATTCACAACTACCACAAAAGACTTCAAGCTGTCATTGATGTTAGAGGGGGCAATACACGGTATTAAGAACTGGGGTATGTGAACTTTTGATCAGGGTCATTTGGATGTTTTTGGTTGTCATTAAAATTTAAAAAGAGGAGAAAACACAGTAGTTTGACAATAAATGGCTTCACCCAACCAATAACCATGAGTGGAGAAAAAGTTTTTTTGTTATCATTCATATTCTCTGAAACAAGGCCAAGAAAGGAAAAATTATTCAGATTTTCTGCACCTATTATGTAAATTAGGTTATTTGCATTTTTTTAACAAGCGCTTTTATTACATTTTTTACACTACAGTCTCTGTCTTTTGTTGGTGTGTCATCTTTTACATAAAGCTGCTTTGTTTTTGACACTTCCTGGTATGTGGCTTTGACAAAAGTTTATTGCTACGTTCATGTGTGGATTTTTAGTGTGCTTCCACAGTGGAAATGGACCAAGAACGCATAAGTGTTTTTTTACCTGTGGATTTTCAGCACCTAATGGAAGTCTATGGGGAAAATCCATAGATAAAACTCAACGTTCCGGAAGGGAAATTGACATGTATAGCAAAGCTTTTTTTTGCTGTTCTTTCTCATCCGAGAAAAATTAATGAAGCTTGGACCAAACTCTGATAGTAAAAACCGACCAAACTCTGATGGTAAAATGCTACCAAACTCTGATGGTAAAATGCTACCAAACTCTGATGGTAAAATGTTACCAAACTCTGATGGTAAAATGTTACCAAACTCTGATGGTAAAATGTTACCAAACTCTGATGGTAAAATGCTACCAAACTCTGATGGTAAAATGTTACCAAACTCTGATGGTAAAATGTTACCAAACTCTGATGGTAAAATCCGACCACACTCTGATGGTAAAATGCGACCACACTCTGATGAAATGCTGATCAAAAACACTAATTAAATTCAGAATTTTTTTCTCATACGTTAAAATCACTGACACTGGCCCAAGGATTTAGGGCTCAGGCAGACTTCTGATCTCGGATCGTAATGCGCGGACTGGCAGTGGCTCTCCCAACCGGAGCATCACAGCATCATATATTTCTATGGATCTGCCATGCTCGGGTCGGTAGAACCACGGCCAGTCTGTGCACTGTAGTCCGAGATCCACGGATGTGCATCCAAAAACCACATCCAATTAAGTTGCTTATTAAACTATTTTCCGGGGGATCAACTGTTTGACCAGCAAATCTGCTTGGCCATTGCATTCGGTCACATTGTTTTCTGCATGAAACAGCTGCTTGTCTCCAAAGTTTGTTCAACAATCACAAATTTGGCTTTGACTTGGGCGCTCCGTTGGGTTTTTGCTAACAATAATTAATAATATTTACCAATAAACAATTCCTTTAATTTATTTTATATTTATTATTATTCAAAATTAGTTAACAATTAATAATTCCTTTAAATTAATTTCCTACAATCTAATTGACGGCTGCTGTGACTGTCAGCACATGGGCACGTGGCTGATCCTTATGCCAATACTCTGTGTGAATATTGTTGGAGGCAATCTATTGATACAAATCGTCTACATCAGCGTTTTATATAACCAGTGGCGCAGGTAACACATGTTCCTCTCAGGTGTTCTGCATGAGGCTCCCGAGCTCTTGGCAGCTGCTGGTATGATTGTGCACCAATGACACCGGGGATTACATGACTGATCCATATGACTGTCAGTCAATAGACACATGGCGAGGTATATCACTGCTACTTGGCCTGCGAGACGGGGTCATGTAACAGTCACTTGGCTTAGCAGTCAGGACTGTGGACTTTGAAATAATACAATATCACTGTCATTTGTTATATTTCACACTGATATTTTCAATCTGGTTGATC
This sequence comes from Phyllobates terribilis, assembly GCF_046119375.1. NCBI lineage: Eukaryota > Metazoa > Chordata > Amphibia > Anura > Dendrobatidae > Phyllobates > Phyllobates terribilis. The sequence goes on from NW_027362773.1 coordinate 115,350,657, forward strand.
AGTTAGTAACTGGTGGTGTTACAGCCGTATCTAAAAACCCCAACAGCTACTTCTTGCTACCAGTTATAGTTTTTTACTACCCTGGTCTGTTTCTTTGTCAGTCCCTTGTATCATGTTTCTCCTGGTATAGTCTTATGTCTTTCAGTTTAAGGCCAGGTTCAGACTGCCGTATTAAACAGTCCGTTCACAGACCGCAGTTAGTTTTTGGATTAATTGCTGGACTCCTGATCCAAATTTATGGTATCATAAGCACATATGAGTCTCCAAATTCATGGTGACTATTGAAGCAATGGACGTAGAGCAGAGTCCAAGGCTCTAAAGGATTCAGACTTTTTCCAGCACGGAGCACTGGTTCTGTCGATCTTATTGCTGTGTTTTATTAGACATTCGCTTGCTCGTTAGTTCAGCCTTAGGAATCAATGTTTCCATTCAGTGACAGTAAGCAGAGGAAGACGTGCAGGCTGGATCTTATGCATACATAAGGCCACACAAGAGATTGCTAAAGGAAAATGTAAAGCAATCAATCCATTACCAGTATCTCAGGAGCCTCAAGCCATTGTTCTCCCTGCCACTAGACCCATTGTGTGGATGGGGATAGTAGACCCAGGGGAGCCATCACCCCAGAGGGTCTCACATGCAGTTGCAGGTGATGGGCTTCTGGAATAGTCTTCATTCTTTGAGCTAAAAGTAAATGTTTAAAGGGGTAGGGCGTGAACACTTCTGCCCTTTCAGGGGGATTATCCCAGGGTTGGAGGAAGAAATCAAATGTTTTAGTCAGGGAGTGGCGAGAGTGACGTCGAAGGGAGAGGATCTAGGCTGAGGTCCTGGAGGCATGGATGGATGGCCTATGGAATTTGGAGATGAGTTGCTGGTGGGGCTGGACACATGTGCTACAATTGTGGGATCTGTCGTCTGGAGTTGATGAAGTTCTTAAGGACTATTGCTGCTCGATATATATGGGCTTCAGTCATGTTATCTGTTGTTTGAAGGAGCGTGGACTTTGGCTACAGACTATACAGGCTGGAGATACAAAATCTGTGGGCCAACAAAAAGTTCGGAGACAGTGAGTATCACCTGGTACAGGGGAAGTGGAACTACGGATCCCAGGTTGGGAAATTGTATTTTAGTCATTGTACCTGAAATTGTTGTAAAACCATGGATGTAAGGAATAAAATATTGTTGCATTGTTAACCTGCCGAAGTGATTATTACAACCCACAACCTCAGATCTTCACAGGTTTTTACTACCCTGGTCTGTTTCTTTGTCGTTCCCTTGTATACTGTACTGTATCTCCTGGTATAGTCTGATGTCTTTTAGTTTAAAGCCAGGTTCAGACTGACATATTAAACAGTCCATTCACGGACCGCAGTGCTTGGATTAATTGCCTGTCTCTTGATCCAAACTAACGGTATCATAAGCACATACAGTATGAGGATGCAAATTCATGGTGGTGCATTGTGGTCCGTATGCACAGAAGTATTACATTGTATTTTACCCACGACCCATTTTGCTTCCAAGAAAACTGGATAACGACTTGATGGTAAAAATAGACAAAAAAAAAAATGGAAAAAAATTCCCCCCAAAAAAGGCTAAATCCTGCAACAACAAAAAAAACAACAAAACAAGCTCTTAGCCTCTTACACAACAAAAAAAAAAAAAAGAAAAGTCATGGCTTTAAGAATATGGTAACAACCAAAAATTGTTTTTTTTTTGTTTAAAATGGGTTTTATGGTGCAATGTATGGTGTGGGTCTCAAGTGGGCACAAGATGTTGGGCATTTGAAATGGCATATCTGTGAATAAATTGTAATCTTCACTTTGCACCACGTCTGGGCATTAAATTATGGGAAACCGCTGTGGAGTCAAAGTGATTTATGCCTTGAGGGATGTAGTTTACAAAATGGGGTCACTTTTTATTCATTATTTTTTTCCCCCAATGCGGTGTAAGGTGGAATTTCCATCATGAGCATTTGGTATGTTTTTGATACTACAGATTTACTGCACTAATTAACTATTTAACATTAATTGCATCTTTTATTGTGTTTTTAGTGATTTTTTTAAACTTGTTTTTATTGCTTTTTTTTTTCCTGCATGTGTTTTTACGCATATATATTTTCTTGATCTGCGGATTTTCTGCATCTCATTAAACTCAGTGGGAGAAATCTGCAAATAAGAAATTGACATAAAGCAGGTTTCAAAATTGCACAGTTTTGACAGTACAAAAAAAATGCACAATGGACATGAGATTTAACGTATTTTTCGGACTATAAGATGCACCGGACCATAAGACGCACCTAGGTTTTAGAGGAGGAAAATAGGAAAAAAAATATTTAAGCAAAAAATGTGGTCATGATGCCCTGTTATAGGGGAAGGGGTCTGCTGCTGACACTGGTATTGGGGTAATGTCCCCCAATTCTGTTAATATTCTCCATCCTGGTATGTATGGCCCCTCCTTCCTGGTATACGTGGCCCCCATCCCCATCCTGGAATGCATGGCACCCCTTGATCCCCCATCCTGGTATGCATGGCACCTCTTGATCCCCCATTCTGGTATGTATGGCACCCCTTGAGCCCCCATCCAGGTATGCATGGCACCCCTTGAGCCCCCATCCAGGTATGCATGGCACCCCTTGATCACACATCCTTGTATGTATGGCTCCCCTCATCCCCATCCTGGTATGCATGGCACCCCTTGATTCCCCCATCCTGGTATGCATGGCACCCCTTGATACCCCATCATGGTATGTGTAGCACCTCGAGGACTCGGCTGCTACAGGGGTATTGCACCTCGAACCAGAGGTGTGGTATTCCACTCCCGGGTAAGGATGAAGTGTGGGACTGAGCTCAGATAGCTGCATGCACTACACTCATCCCATTTCCGGGGGACAGAACTACGGTACTCCCACCAGTTAGATGTGCAGGTACGACAGCGTCTGTCCCTGGCTGGAGTGGGAGGGGGGGAGGAACATCCCAGTAGTGTAGGGGCAGATAGGGGAGGGACTCTGGGCATAGAGGTAGGAGCCCATTGGGTGCTAGTCACCTGGGCTCACACATAGAGGGAGTATATAAGGTGGGCACAATCTAGGAACAGGGTCAGTTCAGGGAGTGAGTTCAGAGAGGAGCTCAGCCAGAGAGGGCTGACAGGGAGCTGTGGCTCCGGCTGGGCCCAGCTCCAGGGCCAGGCCTGTAGTGAAGAGACGGAGGAAGAGAGGCCCAGGGACACAAGACAAGAGGGAACCCTGAGATCCCAGAAGTAAACCAGAAGGGTGAAGGGTTGGCAGAAAAGGGTACCGGATCCCAAACTGGCAGAGGCAAAATATCCTTAGCCAGGAACCGGAGGTCGTGGTCAAGTTTTGGGCACGACCCTCACCACATCCACCAGGAAGGCATACCACGAATAGGGTCAGGAAAGCCAGGAAAGGTTTTGCCACCAAGAGGCCCGAGGGAGCCGGACAAAGGTGGGTCCCTGGTGGGGACGGCCAGTAGGAAGAAAGAGAGGGGAGCTCAGGACCACGCTCTGGAACTGCCCGGGAGTTGACCGAGTCCCGCACCTGGTGGACGCAGCACGGCCCGGGTGGTCACCCTTGGCCGAAGTGACCGGAGCAACACCTGTGAGTAAAAACCCTGAAACTGCATCACACGTCTCTGAGCTTCCTTGCCGCACCATCACTACCACCATCATTTACGTCTGCTGCCCTGAGGCCATACCCCTCCCGTTGGGGGTTATACCATCTACGCTGCACAACCATATCACCGGCCTCAACGGACTGTCCTGCAGCGGCAGCTCCATAGCTGCATTCAACGGGTGGCGTAGTCGTCCAACATCTACCGTTCAAAACACTGCCGTCCAGCTTGACTCCCTGGGCACGGACCGGGTCACCGCCACGAGACTACTACTCCCATCGGATCCGGCTCCGGGTAAGCCCCCGTGCGCGCGATGCCGCGCGACGAAGGCCCAGGGGCGCGTCAACTTTGGCGTAGTCGGCAGGATTTCGTGCCCGCAACTACCGGGTACTGCGTGCCTGAAGAAAAGTTTATATGTACCGTAAGAAGAAGTCTCCCGCCAATTCCAGAGGGTCCCCGCCATCGGACGCCATCTCGGGTCGTTTCCTGCCGTTTGCCTGCCATCTGCAGCCTTTTCCCGCCATCCACGGAGTTTCCTGCCATTGGGAGACGATTCCCGCCATCTGAGACGATTTCCCGCCCTGGCAGAGCGGACGCCATTATGGGCGTGCCAGAGGGTGGCAAGAGACCACCTCCCATCGTGGGCCTGGTCCCAGAAGAGCGCCAAAAGCGGAGACCGCCCCCACCAGCAGAGACTGCAATGATAGAGATGTCCATCAGAGCGAGGGGTCTGCCCCTGGAACTGACAATCACCAAGTGGCCCCGGGACCACCCTCAGTATGGGCGGATCAAGAACAAAAGAGAGAGGATGGGTGCAGCCTGGAGGAGTCTGGAAAGATCGCACCCGGAGATGGAGGGAGAGTCAGGCAGCACCGACCCTCTGGTCAGGAGCCTGTTGCAGGCCGCCACCCCAGAAGGCCTGGTGGAGATCCTGGCACAGCTCCCCAAAGATCGGGAGCATGCACAGACCGCGCTGGAGGGCTTGGCTCAGAAGATGGCCCGAGTGCAGCAAGAAGTGCTGGCCGAGTGGAGCAGAGAAATGGCCCTGCAGGCTGGAACCCGCCAGCAAAGGACGCCACCCGGGACGAGGAGTCTGTCTGCCTCTGAGGATGGTGCAGGAGGGACGAAGGCCGGAGACGATGCCGTGGAAGGAGCTGAAGAGATGGAAGCAGGTAAAGGGGACGTCACCACCCCAGGCCTAGAAGCCGTGAGCCTGCCCCAGCTCCCCGTCGCAGAGCCCAAAATCCCCCTTACCGTGCCCGTTGCTGCACCGCCACCGCTCCAAACTAGGCCTCAAGCGGCAGGAGCCGCGGCCGCGCCCCCTGTGACGTCACGCGCCTCAATCCAGAGCGCGGCCAAGCAGGAAACGCCACCGGCCTGGTCGCAAGGCCGAGTACCCCCGGGCGCCGCCGTTTCCACAGTGCCCTTCACCTTCAGAGTGCCACCGGCCTGGTCGCAAGGCTTGGTGAATCCTGGCGCAGCTATCACCACCGCGCCCTCAACCTCCACCGTGCTGCCCTTAGGTGAAGACCTGTTCGCACAGCATACTTGCCCGGATGGGCAGCCCTTTGAGTAGCCACCGGAGTACCTCAGTCCCCGACTCCGGAAGGAAAGGCCCCTGTGTGAGCCCCTGATCCCGGCTCCGGCGCCCGCCAAGATCACCCCACTCCCGTTGGAGGAGGCGCAGTTCGCATGGGACCCCACCGGTGAAAACCTCATGGGGTTCACCCAAGAGACCCGGGCGGCCGCAGCCCAGCGTGCGGAGTGCTGCCGACAACAACTAGAGGTCTTCAACAAAGAACGGCGAGAGAGGCGGGTCCGCGAGGAGCGGCTGCAGGTCCAAAGTGCGGAGCAGAAAAGCCGGACCCGACGAAACCGCCGTGCGGCCCACGGTCCCCGCGCCACCGGGACTGTAATAAAATTTCAAATGGAGCACGGCTGGGGCTTTATCAGGGATCACAGAACCCCCGGCGACGTCTTTGTTACCCGCAGGGATGTCGAGTCCCACCTGCCAGAGGGACACCGTGGACGTGACCTTTACCTGGGTGACGAGGTCACCTTCACCCGGCATCAGTGTGCAAAAGGACCATACGCCCTTCATGTGCACCGGCTGACGGAGGAAGAGCTGCGGTATGAGGAGGAACAAGAGGACCCGGACGGGTCTGAAGATTACCCTCAGGAGGAGACAAGGAGAGGACACCGCTGCTGAAGGGAAGTAGCATAAACTGAAACTGTATATAGTTACCCGTAGGGGTACTTGTCATGCTGCCAATTTAAGTGTGTTCCCCGTTGGGACTAGTGTGAATTGTTCCCTGTGTGTCCCTATCCCTAACCAGGCTGAGGACTGTGAGCAGCCATTCCTTATCCCCACAGGCTGAGGACTGTGAGCAGCCATTCCTAATCCCCACTGGCCGAGGACTGAGAGCGGCTATACCCTGTAAATAGTTGCGCTTCCTAAAGCGCCCCCTTCTGGTTTTATAAGGAACTGTTTTTCTTCTAGTGACTGTGGCACTTTACCTGGTCACAAGTTGCACCGTGGCCAGAAGATCAAGAACATTTTATATGAAAAAGTTTTATATCAAAAGTTTATAATGCTAGAATAATATATAAGAAGTTACCTGTCATGTTATATCTGCTGATAATGTTTATGATGTCTTACCTGTTAGTGTATGTTTTAAAAAGTTTGTATGTTTTGGTATGTTTTACTCTTTTCCAGCCCGAGGACGTGCTGTGGTTTACCAGGGGGGAATGTAGCACCCCGAGGACTCGGCTGCTACAGGGGTATTGCACCTCGAACCAGAGGTGTGGTATTCCACTCCCGGGTAAGGATGGAGTGTGGGACTGAGCTCAGATAGCTGCATGCACTACACTCATCCCATTTCCGGGGGACAGAACTACGGTACTCCCACCAGTTAGATGTGCAGGTACGACAGCGTCTGTCCCTGGCTGGAGTGGGAGGGGGGGAGGAACATCCCAGTAGTGTAGGGGCAGATAGGGGAGGGACTCTGGGCATAGAGGTAGAAGCCCATTGGGTGCTAGTCACCTGGGCTCACACATAGAGGGAGTATATAAGGTGGGCACAATCTAGGAACAGGGTCAGTTCAGGGAGTGAGTTCAGAGAGGAGCTCAGCCAGAGAGGGCTGACAGGGAGCTGTGGCTCCGGCTGGGCCCAGCTCCAGGGCCAGGCCTGTAGTGAAGAGACGGAGGAAGAGAGGCCCAGGGACACAAGACAAGAGGGAACCCTGAGATCCCAGAAGTAAACCAGAAGGGTGAAGGGTTGGCAGAAAAGGGTACCGGATCCCAAACTGGCAGAGGCAAAATATCCTTAGCCAGGAACCGGAGGTCGTGGTCAAGTTTTGGGCACGACCCTCACCACATCCACCAGGAAGGCATACCACGAATAGGGTCAGGAAAGCCAGGAAAGGTTTTGCCACCAAGAGGCCCGAGGGAGCCGGACAAAGGTGGGTCCCTGGTGGGGACGGCCAGTAGGAAGAAAGAGAGGGGAGCTCAGGACCACGCTCTGGAACTGCCCGGGAGTTGACCGAGTCCCGCACCTGGTGGACGCAGCACGGCCCGGGTGGTCACCCTTGGCCGAAGTGACCGGAGCAACACCTGTGAGTAAAAACCCTGAAACTGCATCACACGTCTCTGAGCTTCCTTGCCGCACCATCACTACCACCATCATTTACGTCTGCTGCCCTGAGGCCATACCCCTCCCGTTGGGGGTTATACCATCTACGCTGCACAACCATATCACCGGCCTCAGCGGACTGTCCTGCAGCGGCAGCTCCATAGCTGCATTCAACGGGTGGCGTAGTCGTCCAACATCTACCGTTCAAAACACTGCCGTCCAGCTTGACTCCCTGGGCACGGACCGGGTCACCGCCACGAGACTACTACTCCCATCGGATCCGGCTCCGGGTAAGCCCCCGTGCGCGCGATGCCGCGCGACGAAGGCCCAGGGGCGCGTCATATGCATGGCACCCCCTTATCCCCATCCTGGTATGTATGGCACCCCTTGAGCTCCCATCCTGGTATGTATGGCACCCCTTGAGCTCCCATCCTGGTATGCATGGCACCCCTTCATCCCCCATCCTGGTATTCATGGCACCCCTTGAGCCCCCATCCTGGTATGCAATGCACCCCTTGATCACCCATCCTGGTATGCATGGCACCCCTTGAGCCCCCATCCTGGTATGCATGGCACCCCTTCATTCCCCATCCTGGTATGCATAGCACCCCTTGATCACCCATCCTGCTGCCCACAAAAAAAACTAAAACACTCATACTCACCTCCTCTCTCCTCCAGCGCTGTCCCGCTCTGCTGCTGACACTCTCACTGTGTGAGCCGCGCATGGCGTCCCTGCCATGCGCCCTCACACAGTGTGAGAGCGCGCACACTGTACCGCATCGCGATTCCTGCTGCCGGTCTGTGTGCCAGCTATTAAAGACCATGGATATTCACTACAACCCATGGAAGTGGGTTGTAGTGAATATTCATGAGCTTTAATAGTGGGCACACAGACCGCAGAGTGCAGCAGGAGCCACGCTGCGGTACAGTGTACCGGCTATTAGGGAAGTAGTCTTTAGTAGCGGGCATAGCGCAGGCTGCAGCAGTCGGCTGCTGCCTCCTGTGCCCCGCTGATCCCCCACTGCTGCTTGGAGGAAAAAAGTGCGTCTTATAGTCCGAAAAATACGGTATGTAAATCCCTTACACGTTGCTGGAACTGTAATACGCTGCATTTTTTTGTACCAGCGTGTGTAAAGAAAACAGGGAGGATGAGAACAAGTCATCCCTCTGCTAATTCTCTCTGTTCTCTCTGCCAGCAAAATGCAGAGATGAGTGACAGCGCTGTCAGACTATTTTGGATACAGGAGCCCCAATATTAAATTTAAAGGGAACTTACTTTCTCAAATGCTATAAATCTGCAGATACACGATCAAACTGAAGGATAATAGCATTACAATGCTGCTCGATCGCCTTACTGAAAGTGCAGCTACCAGGAGAAAATGATCTTCATTCCTCTCGGGAGCCACCGGCTTTCAGTCATAGAGGTGGGCCGGAAGTGGCTACAGTCACCACCAATCAGTACACAGTGCCCGCCCCGGCATCTTGATTGACAGCTTGTTCGGCAGCACATCTGTGCAGAGAGAACTGGGCTTACAACCGCCGCTCATAGTGCTGTGAGCGGTGACTGCAGCTGCACCTCTATGACTGAAAGCCGGCAGCTCACAGGAGCAATAAAGATCATACCCATGCTTTCAGTAAGGCAGACAGACAGAATTGGAACAATATTAATTTGCAGATTAGCCTTATATCTGAAGATTAATAGCTTTTGGGGACATGACAGGATCCCTGTAAGTTTTGCAGCAAATACATAGATATATTTATAATAAAAACATTGTTACAAACGTCATTAGGAAGGGGATACATCACTCCTACCACTTTATTGAAGTAAATCCTGTTGTCAGGTTCCCTTTAAATGTAACGATCATAAATGAAACATCATAAAGTCTCTATTTTTTTTTAGTTATAATGTCTCAAATTGTGCAAATATTTAGAGAGGTGGGCTACTATTGGGATATGTGCCCCAATGTGTATGGTTATATAAGACTTTCAGTGTCTCGCGGTGCGGATTATGCTGACTGGGTGGAATTCCCAGATTACAAAGTATTAAATGAAGCTTTAAAAGTAGAGCTGGTGAAAAGACCGTAGTGTGGGAGATAGAAGAGGAGGAGGGGGGACCAGAGATTACCGGGAACAGAAGACCTCTAACAGGAGACAGAGAAAATGGGAATGTAGAACACCTGAATCTACCAGGAATTTGGTAGAACCCGAAGATAAAAACTTAATAAGGAGCTGTAACACCTGAAGGAGAAAGAAGGCGCCAGAAGGAAGAGAACTTGGCTGTGGCACATTTCAGGTAGGGATCTGTATACACCTTGATTGTATAGTGTCAAGGTAAGGGTTCGTGCAGACGACTGTAAAAATTGGACGAGTGATTATCCGTTTTTAATCTACAAGGCCGGGCACATCTAAATTTGAAGACCATCTTAAGGAACTGAGAGCTGGTTGAAGACATCAGAGTTTTCTTAATTCATAGCATTGTCAAGCATTTAGCAAAAAAAGAAAAGTTCAAATAGTCTTTTATTTAGATTAATAACCTGGAATTATGAAAAGAACGAACACCGTCCATGCAATATTTAAAGTCAGGAAGGTTCATTGTAGAACAGTTTTTATGATGTTGTTCCAGAAAGTATATACAGGTGCATCTCACAAAATTAGAATATCAACAAAAAGTTAATTTATTTCAGTTCTTCAATACAAAAAGTGAAACTCATATATTATATAGAGTCATTACAAACAGAGTGATCTATTTCAAGTGTTTATTTCTGTTAATGTTGATGGTTATGGCTTACAGCCAATGACAACGCAAAAGTCATTATCTCAGTAAATTAAAATAATTAACAAAAAAAAAACACCTGCAAAGGCTTCCTAAGCGTTTTAAAACGTCCCTTAGTCTGTTTCAGTAGGCTCAACAATCATGGAGAAGTCTGCTGACTTGACAGATGTCCAGAAGGCAATCATTGACACTCTCCACAAGGTCCCAGAGTCAGGAGGAAGAATGGAGAGGCCACAATCCAAGCTGCTTGAGGTCTAGTGTGAAGTTCCCACAATCAGTGATGGTTTGGGGAGCCATGTCATCTGCTGGTGTAGGTCCACTGTGTTTTATCAAGACCAAAGTCAGCGCAGCCGTCTAACAGGAAATTTTAGACCACTTCATGCTTCCCTCTACCGACAAGCTTTCTCGAGATGGAAATTTCATTCTCCAGCAGGACTTGGCCCCTGTCCACACTGCCAAAAGTACGAATACCTGGTTTACACACAACAGTATCACTGTATTAGATTGGCCAGCAAACTCACCTGACCTTAACCCCATAGAGAATCTATAGAGTATTGTCAAGAGGAAGATGAGAGACACCAGACCCAACAATGCAGACGAGCTGAAGGCTGCTATCAAAGCAACTGGACTTCCACAACACCTCAGCAGTGCCACAGGCTGTTCGCCTCCATGCCACGCCACATTGATGCAGTAATTGATGCAAAAGGAGCCCCGACCAAGTATTGAGGACATTTACTGAATATACATTTCAGGAAGACAACATTTCAGATTTTAAAAACATTTTTCAAGCTGTTGTTATAAAGTATTCTAATTTACTGAGATAATGACTTTTGTGTTTTTATTGGCCGTAAGCCATAATGCCATAATCATCACCATTAACAGAAATAAACACTTGAAATAGATCACTCTGTTTGTAATGACTCTATATAATATACGAGTTTCACTTTTTGTATTGAAGAACTGAAATAAATTAACTTTTTGATGATATTCTAATTTAGTGAGATGCACCTGTATATAGAATATCGATTTGGTGTAGTATCTATATCTACTATTAAACCAAGTACAGTCCAGTAAGACATTCTCATGCACCATTGTAGCTCTGTGCTGACTCGGTACGACCCCCCCTCCCCCACACACAAGGTCCAAAGCAGTAGATAATCCAAAAATTCCAAGGCCCCAGAAAGCAATAGGGATAAGACATAGCCTAGACTTCATCCTGAAAATTGCATAATGAAATAAAAAAACGAGGTAGACGATGCAACGTTTCGGCACTAACGAGCCTTTTTCAGGCCAAAAATACAATAAAAATTACAACCATAAAGTATATCTGTAATTATTATTGTATTTCTGGCTTGAAAAAGGTCATTTAGGGCCGAAATGTTGCATCGTCTAAGGATGGAATAAAGGCTACGTCTTATCCTTATTACTCTCTGGTGCCTGGAATTTTTGGGTTATCTATTAAACCAAGTGCAGTCAGGTAAGTTTATGTTCATATTTATGTTTTTTATGTTTTTTTGGGTGTATTTTTTATAAATCAATCCCAAGATGAAAATATTTTTACACAATTTACTTTGATATTTTCATTAGTTGAGGACAAACAAATACTGCAAAAAAAAGAAAATGTGAACATAGCTTAACTTTGTATATGAGGCATTGAGAAGCGATGAGATCTGTTCTAGCTTGAGATTATTTTAGTCTTGGCTTTGCAGTTTGGGCAAGTGAAAATTTTATTAAAATTCAATCTGGCCTTTCTTTCCACCAACTGTGTAGACTTTGGGAGATGTCTGTCTCTGTTTTGAGGAAAATCATAAAAGTTATATAATTTTATTACATGTGGCTTTACCAGGTATCAAGAATGTTCCTGGCATCTCTTTTTGGCTGGAATGACCCAGATGGGTCTACGGTGAAGCTGGCTCCCAGGAGCAGCGCAGAGCTGGTTACAGAGACTCTAATGTTAGAGCTGGGATCCCACCTAAAACGAGCTGAAAAGCAGCAGCGAGAGCGCCTCATTGAATACCGACGAGTGAAGAATGGAGTAGACTACACATGGCTAGCATCTGTCCCACGCCAAGGTTACGAAGTCAGCCCAGGGGACCAGCTGGAGCTCAGAGACATTTGTTCCAAAATAAGTCCTTCTCAATGTGGCCCTGTCATTCTAAGGTAATGTACATATTGGGTTACTGAATAGTATAAGATGCACTCCCCATAGACCTCCATATAGTATAGTGCAACCCCATAGTATAATGTACTCCCCATAGTCCTCCATATAGTATAATGCACCCCAATAGTCCTCCACATAGTATAATGTACTTCCCATAGTCCTCCATATAGTATAATGCACCCCAATAGTCCTCCACATAGTATAATGTACTCCCCATAGTCCTCCATATAGTATAATGCACCCCAATAGTCCTCCACATCGTATAATGTACTCCCCATAGTCCTCCATATAGTATAGTGCGCCTCTATAGTCCTCCACATAGTAGAATGCACTCCATAGTCCTCCATATAGTATAATGCACTCCCCATAGTCCTCCACATAGTACAATGCACTCCCCATAGTCCTCCATATAGTATAGTGCGCCTCCATAGTCCTCTACATAGTAGAATGCACTCCATAGTCCTCCATATAGTATAATGCACTCCCCATAGTACTCCATATAGTATAATGCACTCCCCATAGTCCTCCACATAGTACAATGCACTCCCCATAGTCCTCCATATAGTATAGTGCACCCCCATAGTCCTCCACATAGAATAATGCACTCCCCATAGTCCTCCATATAGTATAGCGCAGTCCCCACATTCCTCCATATAGTATAATGCACTCCCCATAGTCCTCCATATAGTATAAGGAGTTTTTATGTTCTCCCCATGTTAACGCGGGTTTCCTCAGGGCTCTCCTGTTTCCTCCCACACTCGAAAGACATACGGATAGGGAATTTAGATTGTGAGCCCAATGGTGACAGTGATGATGTCTGTAAAGCGCTGCGGAATATGATGGTGCTAGATAAGCGAGTAAAATGTAGGGATTTTATGAAAATGGCTAAAAAAAAAACAAACAACTAAGTATAATACAGAACTAGAATTAGGATCCCTGATAATATTTCTGATGACCTTCGATTGGACAGTATAAATCTGGTCATAGATCCACTTCGATTTTTAGGTAAACGTTATAAAGAGTATTCCTTTAATATTGTGGCAGTAGGCTTCATCTCTTTACACTACACGGGGGGGAATAAACATTATCAAATATCTCTGGGGTCGATCAAGGACACGTGGCATTGGTGTTTATATCGTAGGTTGAAGAAACACCATTTTTAAAGAACTGCATCCAACTTTGACAATGTAGAAGTTGGGGAGGTATGGCCCAACACCCTAACATTAAATCATTTTGAGTTTGGCAAGAAGGGTCAATTGTATCCAGAAAGAAAGCATCTTTAACAATATTAAGAAAAGCGGATTTGTAAAGTATATGGAGAAAGTAGCTCACCAATGCCAAAACTTTTGGCTAACACAAAATACTTTTAAGAACACAAAAATGTACAAAACTATAAACAAATATGAACGAACTGAAATATTGTTTTTAAATAGTGACTCGGGTATATAAATAAAAAAAATAAAATAATAAAAATGTGGAATATTTGGAATTTATACTTTTTGAATCTTTAGTTTGTAGGATAGGGCTCAACAGCATTGGCCTTTACTTGTATTTTAGCCTGATCAGGTATTGTGTAAGTGATGGAAATGAATGCATCACGCATATAACAGTTTATCTTCCTGTCCAGGTTTCGTAGGCTGATGTTGGAGTTTGAGCCCGAGGGAACGGAGATCCTAAGGCTTTTTCGGTCAGTGCTTCAGGATTTTTTGACTCAGGAAGAGGAACAACGAAAAACGCAGGAAGGTCACTGGGAGAAGCGCAGAAGAGCCAAAAGCCTGGCCACGTTCAGCTTCAAGCCTCCTCGTCTGCGCGTCAATCCTTTCCAACTGGAAGACGCACATAACTCAGATACTGAGAGCGAGCTGATAACTGCTGGGAGAGCAAGAAGCAAAAGTATGCCGGAGTTCAGCATCACCAGGGAAGTGCATTGTGACTGATCTCTATATACACCAGCATCTACTGCAAACAGAATTGTACCCAATGGCCAGAGTAAGGGCACAATCACAAGCGTCTCCGCTCATGTTAGATCCAAAGATGGCTGGGCAATGTTTTTTTATTTTTGGACAGAAAGATGAAATAAGGTCACCTTAGACATCCCCTCATCAATATCCTTAAAACCGCCACCCTGAAAATGTCCTTTTAGTATGTGACGTGACGGACACCTTCCAGCACCGTACTAACTGCCTTGAATAAACTTCACCTTTTTATTATAATTCTGCCTAGCCCCAACATTAGGTTAATGAGGGAGCAATTTTATATTTTATTTTCTCATTTCTAGATCACCATCATATTCCGCAGCGCTTTACAGAAATCACTGTCCCCATTGGGGCTCACAATCTACATTCCCTATCAGTATGCCCCTTTTGTGTTTTGTCAAATCTTTCTCCTATGAATCAGGACGACCTCTGTAAATATACCGACTCCATTCTATGTTTTTACATAAATAGCATTGTATAAAGAAAAATCTCTTAAGGGTTGTGATTTGTTTTATTTTTTTATTTGTAATTTTTTCTTTTTTTCTTTTTCAGTGGCTGAAAAAAAATATTATTGGCCGAGCGTGCAACTGTTCTCAATAGGAAAAAGCAAATAAGTACATAAAAAAAAATTAAGGCATTTTGAAATCCAACATCCAATCCTTCTTTCCTCCCAAAACCTACAGGCAGAGGAGAGTTAGGATATACCCATTAATGATAAATAAAATAAGTTTGTCAAGCTGAAATCAGGTCCCATAAATACTGTACATGAGTCTGGATAAAGACATACAGAGTACTTGCAGAAGTCTACGGGGGGGGGGGGGGGGGGGGGGGGGGGGCAAATTACAACTTTGGACGACGTGAAGCTAGTACAGAACCTAACGGTTCATGCATACGAGCGTATACATCGGACATGTGCTATACGATTTTTAATCACTGGCCCATGTTAGTCAATAGAGCTGTTCAGATGAATGATTTTTATTCTTGGTCCGAGAAAAAAAAAAAAATACATAATCGGAGCATGCACTACTTTCATCCGAATCTCGGATGAGACTAAAGCATTAAAGTCTATAGCGGTGACCAAAAAAAAAAATAAAACTGATTCCACATTGATCATCAGAGTAGCATCCGATTTTTACAGATACATTTCCTAGATTTATAATAGAAATCTATGTATGTGATCATGTACAGGTTTTAATGTAGTTGTATCAAAACGGATCGCACACGGATGTAAAAAATTGACATGGATGGCACAAGGATAAAAATTTGAAAAAAAAAAAAAAAAAATTGGTCAGAGTTTCCTGGCTGAGACGCGGACGAGTTTTCATACGCTCTTCTGCAGGCGTCCTTAAAGTTTCAGCGTAATATGACTGTTCATACCAAGCCTAGACCCTCAGTACCCCCTTCTCATAACCGAGCAGTTCAGTGCCGCGTCCCACCTACTTGTTTTCCATCC
The DNA here is from genome assembly GCF_046119375.1 of Phyllobates terribilis. Classification (NCBI taxonomy): domain Eukaryota; kingdom Metazoa; phylum Chordata; class Amphibia; order Anura; family Dendrobatidae; genus Phyllobates; species Phyllobates terribilis. The sequence goes on from NW_027362773.1 coordinate 115,366,274, forward strand.
ATCTCCGCCAGCAGCTCGCTCCTGTAAAGCCAGAGCAGTCAATAAAAGACAAGCACACACTTAGGCCTCATTCACACACCAGTATTTGTATGTCAAAACCAGGAGCGTCTCCAAAACAAAGAACAGGTGTCAATCTTTCAATTATAGTTTTTCTCTGTATGTTCCACTCCTGGCTTTGGAATACAAGCACAAATACAGACGTGTGAATGAGGCCTTAGTCTGTCATATGGAAATACCCCTCCTGTATGTACATATTATATATATCAGTGTATATATATTATGTTAATCTATTTTGCACAATAGGACCCATTTATGCAGCAAAACAGTGTTTATATTTTCTTTTCGGATGTCAAAAGTGGGTATGAAAGCCAGCAAGAAAGGAAATGTCATCTCAACCATCCCTGTCCCTTTTAGGGTACATAGCCATGATCACTGGGGTCCTACTGCTTGTGAATGCCTCTATGGGCCTAAGCGATGGCTGTAGGTCTGGTGGTCGTGATCCATCCACGTATGACATTACTAGTCGTATTGTCCGTGGACAATCAACAACTTCATCTGGCAAAATCGTCCGTTTTCTCTGTGATCTTGTGGGCCAAACCTATGGCTCTTTAACTGGGGAAATGAATGAAAGCATGTCCCTTATTGGGATCCAGGTTTTTTTTTTTTTTTAATAAAAAGTATAGAAACTAAAATTTATGCTTGTGTAAACTTTCCATTTCTATACAAGGGATTCAATACATATCCACTTTTCTAGAATTATTGGTGCTGGCAAGTCTAACGCATAGTACTGGTAATAACACTGCTCTATAAAAAAAAAAATAAAAGACAGAAATATCAAGTGACAATATTAATTTCTAAATGTACATTTTTTTTTTTAAATAAAATGTGATATATTTACAAAAATTTCTCCTATGTAGTCTATTTGTACATGTATGATGGGGATGTACATTTATTAAACCTGTATGTTTAGGTTAATAACCTAAATGGAGCCATATAATGAAAACATTTTTAAGAACAGACTTTGGAAGCTGGGAGAACCCATCTCATCTTAAAAAGAATATGTTCTGTTCTACGTGTAAATGGAGATCTGTCCCAATACTAGAACGGGTAATGAAATACAACAGTTACTGAATGCGTCCTGCTAGGTCTAAAAAAAAAAAAAAAAAGTTTACAGTAACTTAAATGTTTTTTTTTTTGAACCATAGGGGACAGGTCACTTCTCCACTTTACAGAGGCTTTCTAGAATGACATTGATGGCTTATTTCAAGTATAAACCTTGAATGCATGATTAATAGGGGTTCTACCTTTTCGAACCCAAGAATGAAGCAGCATTGCTTGCCAAGATCCACACAGCCCCAGTGAAGCCTATACGAGTTTGGCCGTGCCTGGTACAGCAGATCACTGCACTTTAAGGGATTTTATTATCAAAAGTAGGTAAAATTGCAAAGCGCTTGTAAAAAGCAGCAACTTTGCAATTTGCCTCGTATTAAAAATCTTCTCTGTTCTCAAGAACTGACTTTTTTTAAATTTTTTATTGTGTACTTCTAATTTCCTAGGTTACCGGCCACCACTGCAGTCTATCAGAGGTGGTTGGTTTCTTAGACAAGGAGAGCAGCTCTTACAAGCTCTTTGCTGTATAGACTGTAAGCACTGTTATTAAGCTGGACACACAATACAGTGCCTGGCCAGTTTCAGTACCCATGTCCCTCTGATGCTGCAGAGGTAAAGCTGCCTTTACTTGCAGCATAGGAGAGCACGCCGGTTGGGAGAGCACGCCGGTTGGACCAGTGGCTCAGTCATGTTGTTGGTCAAAATTGTCAAACAGCTGGAGCACACCGACCTCCCCCTGGCAAGCAGGAAGCCAGGAGGCAAGGGAGCGGTATCCTCCTGAAGAACGATCATGAGAATATTCATTTAAAAAAAAAAAAAAAAAAAAAAAAAAGATTGTCCAGACACTTTTAAATTCACCAAATGCTTAGGATGTTATAAAATAACATTAACATTAATTGAGGCACAACAGGCGGGCGACTCGGGAAGCGACATAACAGGTTCAGGAAAGCAAGTACTGTGTTACTCAATTTTATATATTAAATCATTAAAAGCTATTAACAAAAAATTCAACGAGCAGGACAACCATTTTCACCTCATTCACTTGAAAATGCCGAAATGCAGTACCAGCTACAGTCACACTCAGGAGGACATTGCTGTGCCGGGCCGGCACTTCTGTAGAGGGGAGCTTCCATTCCCCTTGATCCTGCTGATCTGTGGAAGTCCTTTAGTCTCCAGACGTTGAACATTGATGACCTGTCCTACATACACACCCAATGAGAATTAGAAAAAAATATATAGATATAGAAAATAAAGTCAAACACAAGTTTCTGAGCTGAAATGTTTTGTATTTTTCGTGCATTCCAAGTTATATACAATCTGTACATCGTGTGAAGGTCATAGCATTGACCCTGAATTTGACAGGGGAGAGGGGTTAAAGTCATCCGTGTTTTATGGAATGTTAAAAATAACCTCTTCTCTAGGTCATTCAATCCATGTCTGCTGGATCGTCCCCTGCAAGAGGGTAAATCTATGCCCGGTGTAGTATGCATTTTTTTTCAGTTTTTTTATATATTTTTTTTTTTAATATTAATGGACAATGAATAATTTAAAAACAAACAAGTCAATATGGAGATTAAAATAATGATGAAATCTGTGTACAGAGACGTGGCCGGTCCTTGTCAATGCCTCAGATTGATTTTTTTTGGGGGAAGGGGGGGGGGGGGGGTAGTTCCAGTAAGACACTTCAGATTAGTCAGCCACTCAGTCTTTTGTCACACTCGCTCATACGCAATTTTACAAATATTGGCAAATGTCACAGCATGTAGATGCACACGTCACCCACATCTGCACATCGTACAGGCACGCATACATTCACTCTACACGACTATATACCTATGACTCTGTGTGCATATATATTTACATAGGCTAAAATATGTATATAATGCTTGTAATAAACCTATAAATGCACACACAGCCATCAACCGTTCATCCTTCTTTATGACACTATCAAATATGTGCACGGTCTCTTCTGGGCATGAGCATCCTACGGCGGTAATAAGACCTTAGGATGCCCAAGCAAGAAGTCATAACACACCTCCGCCATCCTTCACACATGTACCCAGTCCTCTTACAAACACAAGCAGTGACAATTTCGGATATTCCTTCCTTTTTCTTTTTTTTGCAAGACTGGGCGGTCTGGAGGTAGCATGAAGTGTGCCAATAGTTTTAATTTTTTTTTTTTTTTTTTTTGTGGGGTGCAATAGTCTCAGGCCAAGAAAACTACAAAGATGATAAAGAAAACAATAAGTATAAGAAAGATCTTTATCATGAGCCAGCGGTTTGATGTGACCGATTGGAAATATTTCAGGATTTCCGAATGTGCCGCTTCCACGTTCAAATGTGTTTCTTCCACATTTCCATCAATTCTGGGGAAAAAAAAAAATAGGAAAATGTATAAGTAATCAGGACGGCGTTACTGAGATCAAGATTTAGTTATATGTTTGGTTCTGAAGAGCTTTACCTCTGTATAGTTTCCTCCTGCTCCTTTACCATGTGAGCTAATTGTTGGAAGATGGAGCCCAGTTCAACGATGGTGGATTCTATGTTCTGCATAGTGTCTGCTCGGCTCTGAATATATGAATCCTGAAAGAGAATAAAATGGAATTTGTGCTGTACCATAATATAATATAATATATATATATTACACAATGTTTTTCTTTTCTTTTATTAAAGTTAACCCCTTTCCCTCCCATGCGCATATGTAAAGTCGTAACTTGAAATTTAGAATTTAATTAAATTCCATAGAAAAGCCCAGAATCTTTTCAAATGATACCCGGATCAAAGCTCTTGAGTGCAGAAGCTTTTACTTTCTGCAGGTATGGGATGCAAGAAATTGCAGGGAAAAATGAGAGATTGCTACTGCCATCCCTGCACACGTACAAAAGGATGTACCTACAGGAACCTTTCTTCATGGTACTATCCTCTAGAATTGGAGATTGTGGACATGTGCTTTCTAAATGTCAAACTGATGGAAAGCATTTTTTTTTCCTAAAGGGATGCAAGGAGTTGCACACCCTTTTACAATTGCATCTAATTATGCCAGTTGTCAACTTTATGATGCAAAAGTTACTGGTATCCGTATTGCAGAGATTTATGGCCTTTTCAGATTTAATGATTTTGTGAACATCTATGCCAGTAGACATAGGCATGTGTGAACTCTACATATTTTGACCTGTCGGTTTTACAAAGTGCTGGGTGGATTCTGCTTGGCTTAGACGTGGAGTGATTCACACCTCCGTGCAAAATCGGACCGCAGGTCTCTTGACCAGAGTATGACGGCTTCATATATCTCTATGAAGCGGTCATGCTTGGGTCAGGAGATCCAAGGACATACTGTGTATTGTGGTCCGTTCACAGACATCTGAATACGCCCTTATAGTCATGTTTTTTTTAATTTACATGTTATGACTTTCTTCATGCAATTCTGCTTCAAAACGTAACATGTAAATTAAAAAAAACAAAAAAACATGACTATAAAGATTGCATTCAGACGTAAAGTACCGGGTGGACATAGAGTCACAGGACCCGGTTCAGCAGTCTGGACAAATGCCCTGGGAACCGACGACATCTTCGACTCCTCTTTTGATTAGCCGTCCATGATGCACATCTGACATCGTGCAAGACCAGCTAGTCAAAAGAAGATCTGCAAATCAGGTAAGAGGCACCTGTCCAGTGGCACCGGCTTAGCGACTTGGCTGCTGAACCGGGTTCTGAGAATCAATTTGCACCAACCCTATCAGAAGAAAAAATAATTGCAAAAATTCTAAAATCCACCTAGCTGTAAAAAGTATTAATATTCTTAGGGTTCGCTAAGCGATATCGCCTTTACCTGCTCATCTATGAGCTGCAATTGTTGACTAACTTTAGAATCCATCTCTATTGTCACATCACCATGTCTTCGGGAGTCGTCTTGAAATAGAACCGATGGCCCTAAAAAATCAAGATGAGACCGTATGGAGAATAACGTTTCATTACATAGATGTCAAGGTGAAATCGATATCATTACTCACATATGTTTCATGCCATCAGAGAAGTAAAAAAAAAAAAGACAGTGGCTATAAAAGACATTCTGGCAGACTTACCCATGCTATTGTGATGAAGAGGAAGAGTGGAGACCTGGCCCTGCGAGAACTGCTCTCTGCGACTTTTTTGCTGTTTTAGATTCTGAAAAAGAATAAAAAACACAAAACAAAAACCAGTTAAAACTAATAAAACTTCAGAAGAAACCCCATAAAATAAATGGGTTTTCTCTCCATCGCAAAGAATGAAAGAAAAAAAAATCCAGCCACCAAAAAAATCTAACTCACCTCTGTTCTTACTTCCAATACAGACTTGAAATCATTGGACATGGACGCCAGTTTTGACTAGAAAGAAAAAGTTATGGTGTTAAATATGAACTTCTAAAAAGGTCATAGACACGTTTCACAAGGAAGAATGTTTTTATATAAAAGTTAGACCAAGTTTCAGTCTGCAATCTTCATTCTCAGACCACTTGATATGCAGTGTGTAACTTAGCTTCAGACTTTTCTTGTGTCATTGTGTCCCTGATAATACATGCTAAATGCAGAGTCTGTGTGTTCAGAAAGCTGCTGCCTTTGCTAGCTCTCCTGTACGAGCACGGCTTCATTCCTTGACTGTATTCGCTTCTACAGCCATGGGGGATAACTTTTTTCTTGTATATACAGACAGTGATGCTGAGGAGTGTGCCATTACCCCTTCACTTTCCTCCTGCAGATTCTCTCATGAGTGTGTGCTTAGTTCTCTCTATACCAGGGATGTCAAACTCAAATACAGAGAGATCCAAAATAAAAAACTTGGACAAAGTTGCAGGTCAACCTTGATATCTATTAACAGCCCTCCATACAGAATAATGGGCCCCACACAGTCCTCCATACAGAATAATGGGCCCCACACAGCCCTCCATACAGAATAATGGGCCCCACACAGCCCTCCATACAGAATAATGGGCCCCACATAGTCCTTCATACAGAATAATGGGCCCCACACAGCCCTCCATACAGAATAATGGGCCCCACACAGCCCTCCATACAGAATAATGGGCCCCACACAGTCCTCCATACAGAATAATGGGCCCCACACAGTCCTCCATACAGAATAACGGGCCCCACACAGTCCTCCATACAGAATAACGGGCCCCACACAGTCCTCCATACAGAATAACGGGCCCCACACAGTCCTCCATACAGAATAACGGGCCCCACACAGTCCTCCATACAGAATAACGGGCCCCACACAGTCCTCCATACAGAATAACGGGCCCCACATAGTCCTCCATACAGAATAACGGGCCCCACATAGTCCTCCATACAGAATAACGGGCCCCACATAATCCTCCATACAGAATAACGGGCCCCACATAGTCCTCCATACAGAATAACGGGCCCCACATAGTCCTCCATACAGAATAATGGGCCCCACATAGTCCTCCATACAGAATAATGGGCCCACATCAGTTATCTGCTGTAGATCTAGCAGTTCTCTGAATGCTGAGCTGTATAACCCCGCCCACACCACTGATTGGCAGCTTTCTCTGTACACAGAGAGAAAACCGCCAATGAGTGGTGTGGGTGGAGTTATGCAGAGCTCATGAATATGGAGGACTACCTGGCAGCAGGTTTACTAGTCCTCTATCGATAAAAATCACTGTTTGATCAGCAGAAGATTATCAAAACTACAACAAGCAGCCTAGTAAGTGATACGTCACTGGAATCAGGGTCTCTGTCTCTACATTATGCTGTTCTCAGATTAGGTGGCAAAAACCTGATGACAGAATCCCTTTAAACACAGAAGAGCGAGGGAGAGCTTAGTTGTTCACATAAGATGTAAAAAAAATAAAATGTACATCTCCTGGTGGAGAGTAGTATTAGTACTGTGGCATTTGGTCAAATGCTAATACATGACCACCTCACCTGAAGGGAGACCACCACAGTATTAGAATGAGTCTGGAGATGCCGTCCGCTCTGGCTGCCCCTGGCTCTCACAAAGGACTGTAACTGGGCAATTTGTTGATTTAAACTATTAATATCCTGGAGACATAAAGAAATAATCCATGCATTAAACATAAGAAACAAATGCATGTGTAGTTATGTAGAATAACTAAAGATATATTGTATATACAGACACTTACTTGCTTAATGATATATGTTAGTTCCTCAATTTCTACAGCTTTGTCATCAAAAAGAGACTTCCTTTTAGCCACTATGGAGAAAATAAAAACGTTTAAGTTCTCTGCAACCAAAAAAGCAACTTCGTGTAGATAATATTTTTATTTTTTCACTTAAAATGGGAATAAAGATTGTGGTATGGAAACGAAAAAAAAAAACAAAAAAATACTTTTTTTTAACAGTCCACACCTTTAGGCTATGTGCCCACGATGCAGAAATGAAGCAGAAAATTTCTGCAGCATTTCTGCATCTCCCTGGCAGAAAAAAACGCATGCAGATTGTACATGTGTTTTTCCTGCGGAATACATGCGGATTCACATGCGTTTCCGCATGCGGATTGACAAGCGCTTTCAAAGCGATTTTAGCATCACTTGGAAAGTGCTTGACAACTTGTTCACACTGTATAAATCCATGCAAATGACATGGATTTATATAGTGTGACCCGAGAGAATGGTTAAAAATAAAAAAATAAACCTATATTTACGTTCCGATGGCCCGGCGTGTGTTGCTGCGCTCATTCCTGGCTGCCAGCTGATCACGGGACACTGCACTGAAAGACCTGCCGTCACATGACTGACGTCACCGCAGGTCCTTCAGTCCTGCCCGCAAGCACAGGGAAGGACACCGGGGGCCGTCGGAAGGTGAATATAATCTTTATTTTATTCTTGTTTTTACAGTTTCTATGGTACCTGGGTGTGGAGGAGAGTCTCCTGTCCTCCACACCCGGGTACCATCCGCACATAAGAATGCGCCAATTACGCAAGTACAGATGCAGTCTTGCGGAATTGGCGCGTTCTAATGCAAGTCAATGGCGGCGAAAACGCAGCGCTTCCGCAAAATAATTGGTAGTGCTGCGTTTTTTTCCCGCAATGATAATCCGCAGCGGAAATTTCCGCAGCATGTGCACAGCACATGCGGATTATCATTGGGGAACATGGCAGGCCTTCTACCATGCGTTTTTAATGCGTTTCCGCAGCTGCAAAAACGCTGCGGAAACCCCATTAAAAACGCATCGTGGGCACACAGCCTTACAGACAATGCCAAATATGTATATTTTGTAGATTGTTTTACTTTTATATATAACCTACATGTACGACACAGGAACTGGGGCATTATAAAATATAACATTTATTGATAAATAAATAAAATAAAAAATATGTGTACGGGAAAAGTGACAACAAAATAGTCAAAAAGGGGTAATAACTATTGCATTATGTTCATACATTCATAAATGAAAAGGATATCAACAAATCATATACCAGACCAAGACATATAAATATTTAGAGGCATGCATGAAATGTGTAACAGGGTCCCTAAATAAAATTACAAAATAAAGTGCATAGTGCTAAATGTAAAATGTATAGAGACCAATAGATGGATACACTGTCATTAGTAACATGATTAGTGATGCATTCACTTGGTAAATATAAAAGAGAGCTAACAGTCGTGTATTGAAGGAATGGTATATTGCAAACATATATATGAAAGAAGATAGCCAATACTAACCCCCAAGTGACTGGATCCAACGCGCGTTTCGCCAGAGGCTTTGAATTTTAAATAGTTTAAAAATGTTTGCAAATTAAAAAAAACAACTTTATTTTAATTTGTGAACATTTTTAAAACAATTTTTTTTTTTTTTTTAAAAAAGGACAATATATTGTCCATTTGGGGGATCTCAGAAACACAGGAAAGGCATATGGGGGAACGTCAGTCAGCCCCCTCAGCACCAAGGGCTCCGAGTCTAACCGCTAGCCAATGGGTTTATTGCGGATATCAGCAATAGCTCCGATCGTAGCAGTTCCAGGTGGGTGCCAGCTGTATAACACAGTCAGCACGCACACTGTACTGAGTCGGCTCCGAAGCCCACTTTATACAACTGTACCTGAAGTGGAAAGGGGTTAATGATAAGTATACTTTAAAAAAAAAAAAAAAAAAATCCACTAGGGAAGGGATAAGGGAATTACACTTCTAAATGGTTGCCCTTGGAACTCAAAAGAACATTGCAGAGTATGGTTTTCCTTATTCTTGCTTTGGACCTCTCTAGCGAGGAGCTGGAGCAATTCTGCTAGGAAAGGTTTTGCAGAAAGTACAGTACCCCTTACATTACTCGGCTTTGTGCCACCAAACTGAAAGATACCTTTTAACCTCCCAACATTAATAAAAATCAAAAGCTTATACGAGATCTATATATGAACGGCCGGTACTTACGTATCGTCAACTTTTCCAGTTTAGTAAATGTGTTGCTGAGGTCCTTCCCGATGCGTCTGCAAAACAGAAACAAGGTGAACTAAGTTCTATCCTAAAGCTTTACCCTATGTAAATCTGACAACACAATCCTCATGTATTTTTTTTTTTTTTTTACATCAATGCATCAAACAATATCTCTGCTCCATAATTGACAAAGAAAGGGAGCAATTCTGCTCCAAAGGAGTAAAGAAAAGATCAGACTTTCCACTTATAAATTGTAAAGGCACCCATAATCTTAAAGGGAACCTGACAGCAGATTACATGCTGCCCAATCCATGCATCAAGTGCGGACAGGTATGTATGACTGTGAAACGCTAAAGGTGTTTCAGAGAGAAACGTATTTTAAAAGCCGCTAGGGACCAAACTGCACAGGAGAATACTCAAGCAGACAGGTACCTGGCAGCTGCCCTTTGCCTGCTATCCTGGAGTGACCGGTCTGTCCCTGCGTGCATAGGGAGAAACCCGGCAGGTGGGGGGGCAGCCATCAGCTATCCCCGGTGGCTTTTAAAGTATGTTTTTTCTCTGACACACCGCGGAGTTTCAGAGTCAAACATACATTACTGAGATCCTACAGCCGGTGCCCGATACATACTAGCTGTGGTTCGAGCAGCATGTGTCAGCTGTCAGGGTCCCTTTAACTGAACATAGATGTAGCTTACTTATTAAAGTATAACACGTCAACATCCTAGCATCCAAGACTGGATTCACACATGCAGTTTTTTTTCTTCTTTGAAGACATGTAGATTTTTTTTGTAAGATCCACAAAAAAAAACGCAAATGCAATTCCAGTAAAACATTGAATGGTTATAAATTTTCCCCAAAAAGCGTCTCCTCAAGTACTGAACTCTCTAATAATAGTTTAGTGTGTTCACAGAGGACACTTCACTGTGTTTTCGTAGGACATAAGGTGACACATAGAAAGGTTCTTCAGCTTCTTACTTGGCCATAAGAGTGAATTCACTTCTCTGTTTTACAGCATTGAGAGAGGGGTTGGAGAGCGGCACACTATTCTGTAAATGAAAGGAAAGGAAGGAAGTTGAGTGACATAGACTTAGCAGAGGTCACTTAGAGCAAATTCATCACTGCCTTTTAAAAGAAAAAGAATAGGAGTTGGATCATCCCATTGAATACCCCCAACTATTGTTGTCCCTTTTATTCCAGCACTAACCTGACGTCCACGCAATGACTTGCAGGCAGACATGAACTCAGCTGTGCGGTCCCGGCAAGACATGTTATCAGCTGGTGGGACGAGAGTAGGGGGAGGCAAAACTTCAGGGGCAGCTTGGGAGGGCAGGACCTGGGTTTGTGGGGGTCCTACGTATACTCCGTTCTCAGTGTTTCGGGAACCGTGACGTTTACGAGCGTTCATGGGTCCTGGGCCAGCTGTAAAAAAAAAAAAAAAAAAAAAAAAAACTTGCGCAAATAATAATGCATCATGTTTTCCATAGAAAAAAAAAAAAACTAAAAAATAGCATTACAAAGCTTAGGAGAATGAAAATAAAAAGGAAGGACTTTGGTATATTTTTCAACCATTTTTCTGTGTTAAGCATTCATTTGGAAGGATCATGCCAAAGAATAACCATCAGAGCGGCAAAAGTTCTTAAAAAGTTTGTAAGTTATCCCTTTCCCACGCAGGAAGTAACTTCCTGATTTCTGCAGCTCCTTCAGCCGAGACCCCTAATTCATCATCTATGGGACTCTCAATTCAGATGGGGCACAGCAGAGCCCATTTCTTCGGATCAGTGGTCGATCAATAAATTATCCCATCCTATAAGTTGCGGAAAACATACAAACTTTGGTCATTTTAACCATGACCAGGCCAAGTTTTTGAAATCTGACCAGTGTCCCTTTATGTAGTAATAACTCTGGAACGCTTCAACATATCGCACCGATTTTGAGACTATTTTTTCGTGATACATTATACTTTATGATCATGCTAAATTTAGTTTGATATGTTTTGTATTTATTTATAAACATATCAGAAATTTGACAAAAACTATTTAAAAATTGCAATTTTTAAACTTTGAATGACTCTCCCTTTAATCCAGCTAGTCATACCACACAAAAACATCAATGAATAACTTTTCCCTCATGTCTGCTTTACATCAGCACCATTTGTAAAATGTTGTTTTATTTTTTTAACATTTTAGCAGGTTTAAAAATGTAGCAGTAGTTTTTCATTTTTTTCAAGGAAATTTACAAAAATTATTTTTATAGGGACTTGTTCAGTTTTGAAGTGACTTTGGGGGTCCTATATATTGGAAACCACCCAAAAGTCATACCATTTTAAAAACGGCACCCCTTAACGTATTCAAAATTGCTTTCAAATAGTTTATTAACCCTTGAAGTGCTTTTCAGGAATTAATGCAAAGTGACATGACAGGAAAGAAAAAAAAAAAAATTTTTTTACCACCTAAATGTTTCTATAACAGGCAGACGCTAAGGCCGTTATATGGCCATGAATAGCCAAGGCAAACATCTGGACCACGCGATCAAGATCTCAGGGTGCCAATGGGGTTAAAGAGGAAGACCCCCATCTAGATGCTGTAGTCATTATTGAAAGCAAGGGGTTAAAAGGCCATGGTCGGTGCCGACACTGATCGTGGCTGATGCAGCAAGTTGTCAGCTATAGTGTACAGCTGACAGCGGCTGGATTGTCATCCATCAGAGGATACTAGTCTCTTATGTCTCAGGTCAGTTTTAAGTTGTATTGGCGGTCATTTAAGGGGTTAAGTATTTTGTTAACCCTTATGAGAGCACCAAATGCTCTCGTTCTTTCATCAGAGGGTTGTATATACCCATGAACTCCCAAATGGGGCCGTATAAACAAACCTCATATGCATTTGTGTGGGTCTTGCCCTGGTAGGATTGGGGAAAAAAAAAAAATTCAGAGTGTCCCCAAAACCAGTCAGTAATAGAAGGACAGTAACCTTCCATATTCCTGTGATGTCACTCCTGTTGTAGCGGAAAGTTAGTCTCCCACAATGGAGCAATAGAAAGGCGGCTCCAAGGAAAGGGCTCTTCTACAGGGAGGGGACCGGTAGGTCCGTACATTGCCATATAGCCATTCCACAAAGCACAAGAAGCAGCAATGGGCAGGAAAATGCAAGTCCTCAATATACAATAGGACTTACTAAAAGCTTAATAATTCAGACATTAGAAGATAAGAGGAAATAATGCCTCTTTCAGATGATGACACCACTTTCACTCCAAGCCTCTGTAGGTCCAAGCTGAAATTCACGGTCCCATCCATTACGATCACTTTGTCCGCTTGTGCTTTGTATTCTAAGATGTATGGAAGATAGATTGAGTTATTGTCCGGGTGTTGCCGTGGATGTAGGAGACCACAGAGGGAGGAAGAACTTTTAATGAACTATGCGTTTCGGGAACGTTCCGTCTCCTTCATCAAGTCGGTGTTGCGCCTGCCTGCCCAGCACAACCAAAGTATGTGAGCAGCACTCGCTCATTGACACACGCCTGGCCCCATCGATTCACACGTGGAGGGCTTTTCTTTGTTCAGTTACATTGTTTTCTGGCTGGAGATAAATTAAGACAGTAGCTCCGGTGGTGGTGAGGAGGCAGCTCCGGTGATGGTGAGGAGGCAGCTCCGGTGGTGGTGAGGAGGCAGCTCCGGTGGTGGTGAGGAGGCAGCTCCGGTGGTGGTGAGGAGGCAGCTCCGGCATTGCAGGCAGTAGCTTTCCTGAAGAAATGGGTTTTCAAGTTTTGTCTGAAAGGTCCAAATGTGGTGAATAATCGGACGTGTTGGAGCACAGAAGTCCAGAGGATGTGGGACACTTGGGAGAAGTCTTGGAGCGATTTGGTGAGGAACGTAAAAGTGTGGAAGAGAGAAGGAGGTCTTAAGAGGACCAGAGGTTACATGTTGGAAAATATCAGGAGTTGCAGCAAAATCACAGCTCAAACTCTTTTTGATGGTTGCCCATGACTGAAATTGCAACTTGAGAGCATGCAACAATTGCTCTGCAGCCCCGGCTATATTTCACACTTTTTCCCCCTTTATTGTAGGGATTTGGCAAATTGTTCTGCCACATGTGGGAACCACTGTGTAAATGAGATGTCCATAAAAATCATTAAAGGTCATCAATATCAGATTGGTGGCCGTCAAGAGAATAGCAGCTGCTGTGCAGAATATGCAAGAAAATAAGGGCTGATCTGCAGTACCTGGTAGCGGCCGCTACACATCAAATAGAGCTACACATTGCAGCTCCTATCAAGGTGTACAACTGGACAGAGATAATAGCAGCCAAATGGGGAGGATGCCAGATATCAGGCCCCCACAGATCGAATATGGATGACCCAATCCTGAGGATAAGTCATCGCTATCTTTTGTCTGGTGAACCCCTTCTAGTAGCCATTGATTTAAATGGACACTGAATTGAGGAGGGTACAAAAAACTCGGAATAGGTTTAGGTCTACACAAGACATGTATCTTATCGGTAAGGACCAAGTAACCTATTCTAAGAGCCGAGATCCACCAGAAGACAATCAACTGGAAGGGTTTTTCTACAGAAGAAATTTATGCTCAGCTGGTGACGCAAATCATGTAGTCTGGAATGGATTCAGACACATGTATAAACCTCAATCTCTGCAGTATCTGCCAGGGGTCAATGCATCTTCCTTCTCACCATAGGCGAGTCTCATTCTGTGGATATGCTAGAAATATTTTTGCAAAATCTGCATACCCTTTTTCCCCCAATTGCAAAAAAAAAATATGAATGGATGCATCTCTGCCAACAGTGCATTATGCAAACATTCAGGCAAGAAGAATAGATCCTCTGTTCGGTTTACGTTGCTTAACTAGGAAAAATGTTCTCCGCAAGTAAATCCGGAAAGTTCATGAGACCTTAACCCATGCCGTTCAAACACTGAAACCTAATGGAAGCTGTAACATATTCACAGGTTGTTTTTTTTCTTCATGAAGATGTGAAAAATACCAGAAAAAAAAACAAACATTTAATAACCACATCCCATACTTAAAGATGCTAAGGGGCTGCAGAAACATAAAAACCAAAGTGCTGCAGAATAACAGTTTCAAAAAGCAAAAAGAATCACAAAGCCGAAAGGCGGGTGCCTGGACGGGTATCCAGAAATAAGGGCAGAATTAATGTCAGTCCTTAAGGTACACAGCATTCAGTAAGTACAGGGCAAACAGCAAAGGAAATGGATCCTGAGATAGCAGTCATGGCACAGAACTTTTGGGTCTAACTAGACCAAATACAGGATTGTGACTCCCATTATTGGGGCAGTTTGCACTATTGCAGGTCCAGTTTTTTGGGAGAGATGCAATTCTCTTTCTTACTTTCTGTTAAAATAAAAAAAAAATGTTGAAACAGACCAAATTTAAAAAAAGGAAATACTAAAACTAAGAAAACCCCTACAGTACGCATCGCATTGAGAGCCTTGAACTCAGCTGAGAAGAATTGTGAATGCAGCTCTAGATTATAAGGCTGAGTTCGCACAACAAGGTTTTGGAGCTGCGTATTTTCACTGTGCAAAAAAACGCAGTGTCTTAAAGTTTCAGCAAAGTGGATGTGATTTATGCAATCTCATGCCCACTGGGGTTTTTTTTACGCCGCGTAACTTGACCTGTGGTGTGTGTATATGATATCCGCAACATGTCAATTTCTCTTGCGGGTACACTGAGTTTTATGTGCAGATTTTCCCCGTAGAATTAAATTAGATGTGGAAAATCCGCAGGTAAAAAAACGCATATAATCCGTACATGACTAGATCAATAAAGTTTTGTCAAAGTCAAATACCAGACGTTTCAACAGCAGCAGCTAAGCTTATGATGGTTTACCTCTGATTTTCATCTATTTTCGTAAGTCCCCCTACAATACTTGAGCAAATATCTTGTTGGGGAGAAGATGCTGATCTTCCCTAATAGGATCATTAATCTTGAGGATAGTGGGTTGGAAGGCTTTCAATCTTTTTTGTCATTGGTGCTGGTCAAAATCCATGTGGTGTTATTTGACGCGCCACATATGGAGGGTTTAAGGCCTTATTCTTATTGGCGTGGTGACACTTAGAGAGCATTTTCGGTATTTTTTTTTCTTTTCTGCCAAACAATAACTGTATAGTGTTAAAAAAATAAAAAATAAAATAAAGTACATAATTAACTCAAAACTATAGCCTTGTTTGGCCACTGGCTTTGTCTACAGATCCTTCAAACACATGCTCAGTTAGGCCTAATATACAAGCATTTTTCATGGGGGTTAGTGGGAGGACATCTTGGTGTCAGCTTCTTAAAGCACCACAACGGTGTTTTTTTTTTTTTTTTATATTAGCACCACTAATACTCGTTCCCTACCTGTAGTAAAATACTTACCGTTACCAGCCACCATCTTCTTCTGTTCTCAGTACCACTCCAGTCACCTTCTGTTATTTGCGACCTGCCGCATCGTTCCAGCGTTGCTGGACAGACCGGAAGTCACTTCTCAATGCAGGCCTATGAGAGCCAGAACGAGGTCCTCAGACTTACGTTGAGAGCTTCTGACCGTTACCTCTGACATTTGGTCAGTCAGGTGCTGCGGTCAAAATATGGCAGAACGGGACTGGAGTGGCACTGGGAAGAGCAGAAGGCTGCGAGACTGGGAAGAGCAGAAGACAGCAGCTGGTAAGTATATTACTAGGGGCAAGGAACAGACATTAGAGATACCACTCTGGCGGTAAAATAATTAAAAAAAAAACGCTGGAGTTCTGCTTTAAAGTGAAGATAAGTTATGATACAATTGACGTTTCATTCATTCTCTAAAGAATGGACAGCTGGAAAAAGCCAAGTAAAGAGCTCGCCAACCTCACAGAACAGTGATCAGGCACGTGCAATGCTGTTCCAATCTAACATAGGTAAAAGTACACTGTTTTGCTGATCGATGCAGGTCTCAGTGGTTGGACAGCAACTGATATATAATTTATATATGGACAACCCCTTAAAATTCTCCTTGGTGCCTCTTTTGGAGGGAGAGTCTAGAGGCCCCTCTTTTTGGAAGAGATCCAACTTTCCAGTAGTGCTAAATCTAATGTAGAAGCCATATGCAAATCAGGTTGGAAGTGCATTAGGGTAGTGTCAATGCACTTGGAAACAGCAGTTTAAATGCACCAACACTCCCCCATTGCACTTCTACATTAAATTTCTCCAGACTAGCACATCTAAGCTCTATCAACACAGGTATAAATTTTTAATGGGGGCACAAGCACATACACAGTTATACCTCTATTCTAAACATTCAAAAACGTTCCCATACGTTCCTTGTAAAGCTGTCAAGGGGCATTGGCATTGTAAAAACAAGGAGCTGCAGAATAACTGCAAAAAAAAAAATCACATAGCCAGTGGTCAGATGTCTGGTGAGATAGTGAAAAGAGAATGCATAGTTCATCTTTTGGTATTCTCCATATCCAGCGGTCAGCAAGCACTGTGTACACAACGGACGAAGACGTCCAACGAGGCAGCTGTCGTGTCACAAAACTGTCTGATTGTGACTCCTATTATCTGCTCCATTTCACCCATAATGGCCCCACCGCAAGGTCAGTCACAGAGAGATAAGCAAGGTAAAAAGAATTAACTAAAGGAACCTTTAAAAATAAGTTTTCAAGTGTTTAAATAGGGAATGATGAATGTGATCGCATCAGATTCAGCAGTGCAATATTATCACTTGTACACCTGCAACTATGAGATTAACATTTATTAAAATCACATTAAACATTTCCTCCCTTAAAGGTTTTTTCTCATTTTCTTCAGGACAGTAGTCCTCGCTTGCCTCCTAGCTTCCCAGAGAGAATTGACAGGGGGACGATGACATGGCCCAACTGTGCGCTCTCCCTTGATGTGAGCAGAGGCAGCTTTGTCTCTGCAGCATTTGAGAAGGGCAGGGACACTGAATCTAGTCACTTCAGAGCAGACTTGCTGCCTAAGAAACCAACCACCTCTAACAAACACAGACGGTTTCCGGTAACCTAGACAATGAGCAGTACACTATAAAATTAGAAGCCAAATTACAAATTTGCTTGATTTTACCCAAATTATGAAAAAAAAAAAACATTTAAAAAAAGAGAATGAAAAGGGAGCAATCAGCTCACCTGTCCAGGTGCACAGGAAAATACTCCAGTAAGAGCAACAGTCCAAACGATAGCACTCACATCTTCTTAAAAGAATTGCTTTATTGATCCAATAGTATAAAAAGCACAAAAAAATTGTTGAACACAACAGCACAAAAGTTAAAAAGGCAGAAAAGAAATATTCGCTGCGCTCCCAGCCAACACGTTTCAGACCTACAGTACATGTCAAGCCTTGACAAAGGACCATGTAGGTGTGAAACACGTTTCCTGGGAGCGCAGCGGATATTTCTTTTCTGACTTTTTAATTTTTGTGCTGCTGTGTTCAACCATTTTTTGCACCTTTTATACTACTGGATCAATAAAATTATTATTTTAAGATGTGAGTGCCGGACTGTTCCCTTTAAAAGGGGTTCTATATGTCCAAAGGCCGTCAGATTTATAATATACACTGAGCTTTTACTCATCTCCCCTGGGTCCGGTGATGAGCTCTGCCCCTGCTCCCGTCACCAGTGCTCATAACCACTGCAGCCAATCACTGGGCTCCGAAGAGTATGCAGTCTACATTTGCAGTTAGACAAGGCATCACCGCTACTGCCAATCAATAATGAGGGGAGCAGCGGTGAAGAAACATCACTGGAGCTGGGTAGGGTTTTATTAACAGCTCTAAATCTGACAGCCTATGTACAAAACAGGAACACCACTTTAAGCTCCTATCACCGTGGAGTCTTTACGGGTCACCACAACATAATCGTCCGATACCACATCCAATGCCTCAGCCTCTTGGCACCAGGTCCCCCGGTGTCCGGTCCCCCATACCTCAGCCTCTTGGCACCAGGTCCCCCATACCTCAGCCTCTTGGCACCAGGTCCCCCATACCTCAGCCTCTTGGCACCAGGTCCCCCATACCTCAGCCTCTTGGCACCAGGTCCCCCATACCTCAGCCTCTTGGCACCATGTCCCCAGGTGTCCGGTCCCCCATACCTCAGCCTCTTGGCAACAGGTCCCCTGGTGTCCAGTACCCAATACCTCAGCACCAGCCCCTGAGATAACACAATTGTGGGCTCCTGAGGGGATTCTTTAACAACGCAAACCACAATCTCAGATTTCGCTTCTCATCGGCTTCTGATACAAGAGCGGTCGCCCCACACCAGTCACAGGAACAGAAGTGTGACCAGACATCCACTGCCCACTAGGACCACCACTGACGCCATCACAGGCACCTTGGTAACTCCGGCCTGACGACCCCTTCTAATGACGTCATCAAAATAAACTACGATAACTGCCGGCGCCTGTGAGCAGAGTGATGGCGCCATTCTTACAGCAGAGCTCTGTGTACGGCTCACCCCGCCCGCACCGGCAGCACTTACGTTTCTTTTCTCCGTCTGTTTCACCGGTCACCGCCGCTTACAGGCTCTGTCTGTGCCGGGGGTTTCGTTGACGTCAGCGCCACGTACTCACACGTCACTGGTTCCTGTGCAACTCACGGCGCAAGCTGATGACGTAGTGGGAAAAGAGGCGGGGACATGTGTGAACCCGGAAGTGGAGGGAGTGAGGCGTCCAAGCGCAGCTGATAGCTGATAGCGGAATGCTGCTCACTGGTGGGTGACCATGGCGGTCAGGGAGTTCGGAGGCTTCAGGACGGCGCTTATAAACAGCCTGTATAATGGAGGCCCTGCTGCTGGCTTCTCTGACTTCAACTAGGACTATAGTAAAATGTATCACCAGAGATGTAGGTCGGGCTCACACGTGACCCATGAATAAGGACTAGTGTCAATCCCAAACGCGTCAGCGTCATACACACCTTCAGTTTTTATGACTTTTTTTTTATTTAATAAATTTGTTTTTTTGACTTACTGAGGATTTTCTGTTAGGTGCTGGACTTTGGTTTTTCCGGTTTCTCTGTTGCCTCCGTCGGGGGTCACACATTTCGCGGTCCGTGTACAGATCGCACAGCCTTCTAGACGTATATGAGGCGTTACGTTCGGATCGGGAGACCTGCGCTTAGTATACAGACCGGGAAATGCGATCCTGGCCTTAGACTGGTTTCAGATGTCCGTGTTTCATAGCCGAGTACCCAGGCAATGATGCATGGACCGACCGCTGGTGTCCTGACCCAGGCTCGGCAGTCTCATGGCCTTGGGTCTCCTGACCCAGGCTCTGCAATCTCATGGCCTGGGTCTCCTGACCCAGGATCGGCAGTCTCATGGCCGTGGGTCTCCTGACCCAGGCTCGGCAGTCTCATGGCCGCGGGTCTCCTGACCCAGGCACAGCAGTCTCATGGCCGTGGGTCTCCTGACCCAGTCTCGGCAGTCTCATGACCGCGGGTCTCCTGAGCCAGGCTCGGCAGTCTCATGACCGCGGGTCTCCTGAGCCAGGCTCGGCAATCTCATGGCCCTGGGTCTCCTGACCCAGGCTCTGCAATCTCATGGCCGTGGGTCTCCTGACCCAGGCTCTGCAGTCTCATGACCGCGGGTCTCCTGACCCAGGCTCAGCAGTCCCATCGCCGCGGGTCTCCTGACCCAGGCTCGGCAGCCCCATGGCCGCGGGTCTCCTGACACAAGCTCTGCATTCCCATGGCCACGGGTCTGCTGACCCAAGCCCTGAAGTCCCATGGTCGCGGGTCTCCTGACCCAGGCTTGGCAGTCTCATGGCCGTGGGTCTCCTGACCCAGGCTCGGCAGTCTCATGGCCGTGGGTCTCCTGACCCATGCTCGGCAGTCTCATGGCCGCGGGTCTCCTGACCCAGGCTCGGCAGTCCCATGGCCGCGGGTCTCCTGACCCAGGCTCGGCAGTTCCATGGCCGCGGGTCTCCTGACCCAGGCTCGGCAGTCCCATGACCGCGGGTCTCCTGACCCAAACTCGGCAGTCCCATGGCCGCGGGTCTCGTGACCCATGCTCGGCAGTCTCATGGCCCCGGGTCTCCTGACCCAGGCTCGGCAGTCTCGTGGCCGCGGGTCTCCTGACCCAGGCTCAGCAGTCTCATGGCCGCGGGTCTCCTGACCCAGGCTCAGCAGTCTCATGGCCGCTGGTCTCCTGACCTAGGCTTGGCAATCCAATTGCCGCAGGTCTCCTGACCCAGGCTCGGCAGTCCCATGGTCGCGGGTCTCCTGACACAAGCTCTACATTCCCATGGCCACGGGTCTGCTGACCCAAGCTCTGAAGTCCCATGGTCGCTGGTCTTCTGACCCATGCTCGGCAATCTCATGGTCGCGGGATTCCTGACCTTTGCTTGGCAATCCCATGGCCACGGGTCTGCTGACCCAAGCTCTGAAGTCCCATGGTCGCGGGTGTTCTGACCCAAGCTTGGCAGTCCCATGGCCACGGATCTCCTGACCCAGGCTCGGCAATCCCATGGTCGTGGGACTCCTGACCCATGCTCGGCAGGCCCATGGTCGCAGGTCTTCTGACCCAGGCTTGGCAGTCCTATGGTCGCGGGTCTCCTGACCCAGGCTCGGCAGTCCCATGGTCGCGAGTCTTCTGACCCAGGCTCGGCAGTCTCATGGCCGTGGGTCTCCTGACCCAGGCTCGGCAGTCTCATGGCCGTGGGTCTCCTGACTCAGGCTCGGCAGTCTCATGGCCGCGGGTCTCCTGACCCAAGCTCGGCAGTCTCATGGCCCCGGGTCTCCTGACCCAGGCTCGGCAGTCTCATGGCCGCGGGTCTCCTGACCCAGGCTCAGCAGTCTCATGGCTGCTGGTCTCCTGACCCAGGCTCGGCAATCCAATTGCCGCAGGTCTCCTGACCCAGGCTCGGCAGTCCCATGGTCGTGGGTCTCCTGACACAAGCTCTGCATTCCCATGGCCACGGGTCTGCTGACCCAAGCTCTGAAGTCCCATGGTCGCGGGTCTCCTGACCCAGGCTCAGCAGTCTCATGGCCGCGGGTCTCCTGACCCAAGCTCGGCAGTCTCATGGCCCCGGGTCTCCTGACCCAGGCTCGGCAGTCTCATGGCCGCGGGTCTCCTGACCCAGGCTCAGCAGTCTCATGGCCGCTGGTCTCCTGACCTAGGCTTGGCAATCCAATTGCCGCAGGTCTCCTGACCCAGGCTCGGCAGTCCCATGGTCGCGGGTCTCCTGACACAAGCTCTACATTCCCATGGCCACGGGTCTGCTGACCCAAGCTCTGAAGTCCCATGGTCGCTGGTCTTCTGACCCATGCTCGGCAATCTCATGGTCGCGGGATTCCTGACCTTTGCTTGGCAGTCCCATGGCCACGGGTCTGCTGACCCAAGCTCTGAAGTCCCATGGTCGCGGGTGTTCTGACCCAAGCTTGGCAGTCCCATGGCCACGGATCTCCTGACCCAGGCTCGGCAATCCCATGGTCGTGGGACTCCTGACCCATGCTCGGCAGGCCCATGGTCGCAGGTCTTCTGACCCAGGCTTGGCAGTCCTATGGTCGCGGGTCTCCTGACCCAGGCTCGGCAGTCCCATGGTCGCGAGTCTTCTGACCCAGGCTCGGCAGTCTCATGGCCGTGGGTCTCCTGACCCAGGCTCGGCAGTCTCATGGCCCCGGGTCTCCTGACCCAGGCTCGGCAGTCTCATGGCCGCGGGTCTCCTGACCCAAGCTCGGCAGTCTCATGGCCGCGGGTCTCCTGACCCAGGCTCAGCAGTCTCATGGCCGCTGGTCTCCTGACCCAGGCTCGGCAATCCAATTGCCGCAGGTCTCCTGACCCAGGCTCGGCAATCCAATTGCCGCAGGTCTCCTGACCCAGGCTCGGCAGTCCCATGGTCGTGGGTCTCCTGACACAAGCTCTGCATTCCCATGGCCACGGGTCTGCTGACCCAAGCTCTGAAGTCCCATGGTCGCGGGTCTCCTGACCCAGGCTTGGCAGTCTCATGGCCCCGGGTCTCCTGACCCAGGCTCGGCAGTCTCATGGCCGCGAGTCTCCTGACCCAGGCTCAGCAGTCTCATGGCCGCGGGTCTCCTGACCCAAGCTCGGCAGTCTCATGGCCCTGGGTCTCCTGACCCAGGCTCGGCAGTCTCTTGGCCGCGGGTCTCCTGACCCAGGCTCAGCAGTCTCATGGCCGCTGGTCTCCTGAGCCAGGCTCGGCAATCCAATTGCCGCAGGTCTCCTGACCCAGGCTCGGCAGTCCCATGGTCGTGGGTCTCCTGACACAAGCTCTGCATTCCCATGGCCACGGGTCTGCTGACCCAAGCTCTGAAGTCCCATGGTCGCAGGTCTCCTGACCCAGGCTTGGCAGTCTCATGGCCATGGGTCTCCTGACCCAGGCTCGGCAGTCTCATGGCCGTGGGTCTCCTGACCCAGGCTCGGCAGTCTCATGGCCGCGGGTCTCCTGACCCAGGCTCAGCAGTCTCATGGCCGCAGGTCTCCTGACCCAGGCTCAGCAGTCTCATGGCCGCTGGTCTCCTGACCCAGGCTTGGCAATCCAATTGCCGCAGGTCTCCTGACCCAGGCTCGGCAGTCCCATGGTCGCGGGTCTCCTGACACAAGCTCTGCATTCCCATGGCCACGTGTCTGCTGACCCAAGCTCTGAAGTCCCATGGTCGCGGGTCTTCTGACCCAGGCTCGGCAATCTCATGGTCGCTGGATTCCTGACCTATGCTTGGCAGTCCCATGGCCACGGGTCTGCTGATCCAAGCTCTGAAGTCCCATGGTCGCGGGTGTTCTGACCCAAGCTTGGCAGTCCCATGGCCACGGATCTCCTGACCCAGGCTCGGCAATCCCATGGTCGTGGGACTCCTGACCCATGCTCGGCAGGCCCATGGTTGCAGGTCTTCTGACCCAGGCTTGGCAGTCCTATGGTCACGGGTCTCCTGACCCAGGCTCGGCAGTCCCATGGTCGCGGGTCTTCTGACCCAGGCTCGGCAGTCTCATGGCCGTGGGTCTCCTGACCCAGGCTCGGCAGTCTCATGGCCCCGGGTCTCCTGACCCAGGCTCGGCAGTCTCATGGCCGCGGGTCTCCTGACCCAGGCTCAGCAGTCTCATGGCCGCGGGTCTCCTGACCCAGGCTCAGCAGTCTCATGGCCGCTGGTCTCCTGACCCAGGCTCGGCAATCCAATTGCCGCAGGTCTCCTGACCCAGGCTCGGCAATCCAATTGCCGCAGGTCTCCTGACCCAGGCTCGGCAGTCCCATGGTCGTGGGTCTCCTGACACAAGCTCTGCATTCCCATGGCCACGGGTCTGCTGACCCAAGCTCTGAAGTCCCATGGTCGCGGGTCTCCTGACCCAGGCTCTGCAGTCTCATGGCCGCTGGTCTCCTGACCCAGGCTCGGCAATCCAATTGCCGCAGGTCTCCTGACCCAGGCTCGGCAGTCCCATGGTCGTGGGTCTCCTGACACAAGCTCTGCATTCCCATGGCCACGGGTCTGCTGACCCAAGCTCTGAAGTCCCATGGTCGCAGGTCTCCTGACCCAGGCTTGGCAGTCTCATGGCCATGGGTCTCCTGACCCAGGCTCGGCAGTCTCATGGCCGTGGGTCTCCTGACCCAGGCTCGGCAGTCTCATGGCCGCGGGTCTCCTGACCCAGGCTCAGCAGTCTCATGGCCGCGGGTCTCCTGACCCAGGCTCAGCAGTCTCATGGCCGCTGGTCTCCTGACCCAGGCTTGGCAATCCAATTGCCGCAGGTCTCCTGACCCAGGCTCGGCAGTCCCATGGTCGCGGGTCTCCTGACACAAGCTCTGCATTCCCATGGCCACGTGTCTGCTGACCCAAGCTCTGAAGTCCCATGGTCGCGGGTCTTCTGACCCAGGCTCGGCAATCTCATGGTCGCGGGATTCCTGACCTATGCTTGGCAGTCCCATGGCCACGGGTCTGCTGACCCAAGCTCTGAAGTCCCATGGTCGCGGGTGTTCTGACCCAAGCTTGGCAGTCCCATGGCCACGGATCTCCTGACCCAGGCTCGGCAATCCCATGGTCGTGGGACTCCTGACCCATGCTCGGCAGGCCCATGGTTGCAGGTCTTCTGACCCAGGCTTGGCAGTCCTATGGTCACGGGTCTTCTGACCCAGGCTCGGCAGTCCCATGGCCGTGGGTCTCCTGACCCAGGCTCGGCAGTCTCATGGCCCCGGGTCTCCTGACCCAGGCTCGGCAGTCTCATGGCCGCGGGTCTCCTGACCCAGGCTCAGCAGTCTCATGGCCGCGGGTCTCCTGACCCAGGCTCAGCAGTCTCATGGCCGCTGGTCTCCTGACCCAGGCTCGGCAATCCAATTGCCGCAGGTCTCCTGACCCAGGCTCGGCAATCCAATTGCCGCAGGTCTCCTGACCCAGGCTCGGCAGTCCCATGGTCGTGGGTCTCCTGACACAAGCTCTGCATTCCCATGGCCACGGGTCTGCTGACCCAAGCTCTGAAGTCCCATGGTCGCGGGTCTCCTGACCCAGGCTCTGCAGTCTCATGGCCGCTGGTCTCCTGACCCAGGCTCGGCAATCCAATTGCCGCAGGTCTCCTGACCCAGGCTCGGCAGTCCCATGGTCGTGGGTCTCCTGACACAAGCTCTGCATTCCCATGGCCACGGGTCTGCTGACCCAAGCTCTGAAGTCCCATGGTCGCAGGTCTCCTGACCCAGGCTTGGCAGTCTCATGGCCATGGGTCTCCTGACCCAGGCTCGGCAGTCTCATGGCCGTGGGTCTCCTGACCCAGGCTCGGCAGTCTCATGGCCGCGGGTCTCCTGACCCAGGCTCAGCAGTCTCATGGCCGCGGGTCTCCTGACCCAGGCTCAGCAGTCTCATGGCCGCTGGTCTCCTGACCCAGGCTTGGCAATCCAATTGCCGCAGGTCTCCTGACCCAGGCTCGGCAGTCCCATGGTCGCGGGTCTCCTGACACAAGCTCTGCATTCCCATGGCCACGTGTCTGCTGACCCAAGCTCTGAAGTCCCATGGTCGCGGGTCTTCTGAC
The DNA here is from genome assembly GCF_046119375.1 of Phyllobates terribilis. Classification (NCBI taxonomy): domain Eukaryota; kingdom Metazoa; phylum Chordata; class Amphibia; order Anura; family Dendrobatidae; genus Phyllobates; species Phyllobates terribilis. The sequence goes on from NW_027362773.1 coordinate 115,391,736, forward strand.
CCAGGCTCGGCAATCTCATGGTCGCGGGATTCCTGACCTATGCTTGGCAGTCCCATGGCCACGGGTCTGCTGACCCAAGCTCTGAAGTCCCATGGTCGTGGGTGTTCTGACCCAAGCTTGGCAGTCCCATGGCCACGGATCTCCTGACCCAGGCTCGGCAATCCCATGGTCGTGGGACTCCTGACCCATGCTCGGCAGGCCCATGGTTGCAGGTCTTCTGACCCAGGCTTGGCAGTCCTATGGTCACGGGTCTCCTGACCCAGGCTCGGCAGTCCCATGGTCGCGGGTCTTCTGACCCAGGCTCGGCAGTCTCATGGCCGTGGGTCTCCTGACCCAGGCTCGGCAGTCTCATGGCCCCGGGTCTCCTGACCCAGGCTCGGCAGTCTCATGGCCGCGGGTCTCCTGACCCAGGCTCAGCAGTCTCATGGCCGCGGGTCTCCTGACCCAGGCTCAGCAGTCTCATGGCCGCTGGTCTCCTGACCCAGGCTCGGCAATCCAATTGCCGCAGGTCTCCTGACCCAGGCTCGGCAATCCAATTGCCGCAGGTCTCCTGACCCAGGCTCGGCAGTCCCATGGTCGTGGGTCTCCTGACACAAGCTCTGCATTCCCATGGCCACGGGTCTGCTGACCCAAGCTCTGAAGTCCCATGGTCGCGGGTCTCCTGACCCAGGCTCTGCAGTCTCATGGCCGCTGGTCTCCTGACCCAGGCTCGGCAATCCAATTGCCGCAGGTCTCCTGACCCAGGCTCGGCAGTCCCATGGTCGTGGGTCTCCTGACACAAGCTCTGCATTCCCATGGCCACGGGTCTGCTGACCCAAGCTCTGAAGTCCCATGGTCGCAGGTCTCCTGACCCAGGCTTGGCAGTCTCATGGCCATGGGTCTCCTGACCCAGGCTCGGCAGTCTCATGGCCGTGGGTCTCCTGACCCAGGCTCGGCAGTCTCATGGCCGCGGGTCTCCTGACCCAGGCTCAGCAGTCTCATGGCCGCGGGTCTCCTGACCCAGGCTCAGCAGTCTCATGGCCGCTGGTCTCCTGACCCAGGCTTGGCAATCCAATTGCCGCAGGTCTCCTGACCCAGGCTCGGCAGTCCCATGGTCGCGGGTCTCCTGACACAAGCTCTGCATTCCCATGGCCACTTGTCTGCTGACCCAAGCTCTGAAGTCCCATGGTCGCGGGTCTTCTGACCCAGGCTCGGCAATCTCATGGTCGCGGGATTCCTGACCTATGCTTGGCAGTCCCATGGCCACGGGTCTGCTGACCCAAGCTCTGAAGTCCCATGGTCGTGGGTGTTCTGACCCAAGCTTGGCAGTCCCATGGCCACGGATCTCCTGACCCAGGCTCGGCAATCCCATGGTCGTGGGACTCCTGACCCATGCTCGGCAGGCCCATGGTTGCAGGTCTTCTGACCCAGGCTTGGCAGTCCTATGGTCACGGGTCTCCTGACCCAGGCTCGGCAGTCCCATGGTCGCGGGTCTTCTGACCCAGGCTCGGCAGTCTCATGGCCGTGGGTCTCCTGACCCAGGCTCGGCAGTCTCATGGCCCCGGGTCTCCTGACCCAGGCTCGGCAGTCTCATGGCCGCGGGTCTCCTGACCCAGGCTCAGCAGTCTCATGGCCGCGGGTCTCCTGACCCAGGCTCAGCAGTCTCATGGCCGCTGGTCTCCTGACCCAGGCTCGGCAATCCAATTGCCGCAGGTCTCCTGACCCAGGCTCGGCAGTCCCATGGTCGTGGGTCTCCTGACACAAGCTCTGCATTCCCATGGCCACGGGTCTGCTGACCCAAGCTCTGAAGTCCCATGGTCGCGGGTCTCCTGACCCAGGCTTGGCAGTCTCATGGCCATGGGTCTCCTGACCCAGGCTCGACAGTCTCATGGCCGTGGGTCTCCTGACCCAGGCTCGGCAGTCTCATGGCCGTTGGTCTCCTGACCCAGGCTCGGCAGTCTCATTGCCGCGGGTCTCCTGACCCAGGCTCGGCAGTCCCATGGCCGCGGGTCTCCTGACCCAGGCTCGGCAGTCCCATGGCCGCGGGTCTCCTGACTCAAGCTCGGCAGTCCCATGGCCGCGGGTCTCCTGACCCAAGCTCGGCAGTCTCATGGCCCCGGGTCTCCTGACCCAGGCTCGGCAGTCTCATGGCCGCGGGTCTCCTGACCCAGGCTCGGCAGTCTCATGGCCGCGGGTCTCCTGACCCAGGCTCAGCAGTCACATGGCCGCTGGTCTCCTGACCCAGGCTCGGCAATCCAATTGCCGCAGGTCTCCTGACCCAGGCTCGGCAGTCCCATGGTCGCGGGTCTCCTGACACAAGCTCTGCATTCCCATGGCCACGGGTCTGCTGACCCAAGCTCTGAAGTCCCATGGTCGCGGGTCTTCTGACCCAGGCTCGGCAATCTCATGGTCGCAGGATTCCTGACCAATGCTTGGCAGTCCAATGGCCACGGGTCTGCTGACCCAAGCTCTGAAGTCCCATGGTCGCGGGTGTTCTGACCCAAGCTTGGCAGTCCCATGGCCACGGATCTCCTGACCCAGGCTCGGCAATCCCATGGTCGTGGGACTCCTGACCCATGCTCGGCAGGCCCATGGTCGCAGGTCTTCTGACCCAGGCTTGGCAGTCCTATGGTCACGGGTCTCCTGACCCAGGCTTGGCAGTCCCATGGTCACGGGTCTTCTGACCCAGGCTCGGCAGTCTCATGACCGTGGGTCTCCTGACCCAGGCTCGGCAGTCCCATGGCCGCGGGTCTCCTGACCCAAGCTCGGCAGTCCCATGGCCGCGGGTCTCGTGACCCATGCTCGGCAGTCTCATGGCCCCGGGTCTCCTGACCCAGGCTCGGCAGTCTCATGGCCGCGGGTCTCCTGACCCAGGCTCAGCAGTCTCATGGCCGCGGGTCTCCTGACCCAGGCTCAGCAGTCTCATGGCCGCTGGTCTCCTGACCCAGGCTTGGCAATCCAATTGCCGCAGGTCTCCTGACCCAGGCTCGGCAGTCCCATGGTCGCGGGTCTCCTGACACAAGCTCTGCATTCCCATGGCCACGGGTCTGCTGACCCAAGCTCTGAAGTCCCATGGTCGCGGGTCTTCTGACCCATGCTCGGCAATCTCATGGTCGCGGGATTCCTGACCTTTGCTTGGCAGTCCCATGGCCACGGGTCTGCTGACCCAAGCTCTGAAGTCCCATGGTCGCGGGTGTTCTGACCCAAGCTTGGCAGTCCCATGGCCACGGATCTCCTGACCCAGGCTCGGCAATCCCATGGTCGTGGGACTCCTGACCCATGCTCGGCAGGCCCATGGTCGCAGGTCTTCTGACCCAGGCTTGGCAGTCCTATGGTCGCGGGTCTCCTGACCCAGGCTCGGCAGTCCCATGGTCGCGGGTCTTCTGACCCAGGCTCGGCAGTCTCATGGCCGTGGGTCTCCTGAACCAGGCTCGGCAGTCTCATGGCCGTGGGTCTCCTGACCCAGGCTCGGCAGTCTCATGGCCGCGGGTCTCCTGACCCAAGCTCGGCAGTCTCATGGCCCCGGGTCTCCTGACCCAGGCTCGGCAGTCTCATGGCCGCGGGTCTCCTGACCCAGGCTCAGCAGTCTCATGGCCGCGGGTCTCCTGACCCAGGCTCAGCAGTCTCATGGCCGCTGGTCTCCTGACACAGGCTCGGCAATCCAATTGCCGCAGGTCTCCTGACCCAGGCTCAGCAGTCCCATGGTCGTGGGTCTCCTGACACAAGCTCTGCATTCGCATGGCCACGGGTCTGCTGACCCAAGCTCTGAAGTCCCATGGTCGTGGGTCTCCTGACCCAGGCTTGGCAGTCTCATGGCCATGGGTCTCCTGACCCAGGCTCGGCAGTCTCATGGCCGTGGGTCTCCTGACCCAGGCTCGGCAGTCTCATGGCCGCGGGTCTCCTGACCGAGGCTCAGCAGTCTCATGGCCGCGGGTCTCCTGACCCAGGCTCAGCAGTCTCATGGCCGCTGGTCTCCTGACCCAGGCTTGGCAATCAAATTACCGCAGGTCTCCTGACCCAGGCTCGGCAGTCCCATGGTCGTGGGTCTCCTGACACAAGCTCTGCATTCCCATGGCCATGGGTCTGCTGACCCAAGCTCTGAAGTCCCATGGTCGCGGGTCTCCTGACCCAGGCTCAGCAGTCTCATGGCCGCTGGTCTCCTGACTCAGGCTCGGCAATCCAATTGCCGCAGGTCTCCTGACCCAGGCTCGGCAGTCCCATGGTCGTGGGTCTCCTGACACAAGCTCTGCATTCCCATGGCCACGGGTCTGCTGACCCAAGCTCTGAAGTCCCATGGTCGCAGGTCTCCTGAACCAGGCTTGGCAGTCTCATGGCCATGGGTCTCCTGACCCAGGCTCGGCAGTCTCATGGCCGCGGGTCTCCTGACCCAGGCTCAGCAGTCTCATGGCCGCGGGTCTCCTGACCCAGGCTCAGCAGTCTCATGGCCGCTGGTCTCCTGACCCAGGCTCGGCAATCCAATTGCCGCAGGTCTCCTGACCCAGGCTCGGCAATCCAATTGCCGCAGGTCTCCTGACCCAGGCTCGGCAGTCCCATGGTCGTGGGTCTCCTGACACAAGCTCTGCATTCCCATGGCCACGGGTCTGCTGACCCAAGCTCTGAAGTCCCATGGTCGCGGGTCTCCTGACCCAGGCTCTGCAGTCTCATGGCCGCTGGTCTCCTGACCCAGGCTCGGCAATCCAATTGCCGCAGGTCTCCTGACCCAGGCTCGGCAGTCCCATGGTCGTGGGTCTCCTGACACAAGCTCTGCATTCCCATGGCCACGGGTCTGCTGACCCAAGCTCTGAAGTCCCATGGTCGCAGGTCTCCTGACCCAGGCTTGGCAGTCTCATGGCCATGGGTCTCCTGACCCAGGCTCGGCAGTCTCATGGCCGTGGGTCTCCTGACCCAGGCTCGGCAGTCTCATGGCCGCGGGTCTCCTGACCCAGGCTCAGCAGTCTCATGGCCGCGGGTCTCCTGACCCAGGCTCAGCAGTCTCATGGCCGCGGGTCTCCTGACCCAGGCTCAGCAGTCTCATGGCCGCGGGTCTCCTGACCCAGGCTTGGCAATCCAATTGCCGCAGGTCTCCTGACCCAGGCTCGGCAGTCCCATGGTCGCGGGTCTCCTGACACAAGCTCTGCATTCCCATGGCCACGTGTCTGCTGACCCAAGCTCTGAAGTCCCATGGTCGCGGGTCTTCTGACCCAGGCTCGGCAATCTCATGGTCGCGGGATTCCTGACCTATGCTTGGCAGTCCCATGGCCACGGGTCTGCTGACCCAAGCTCTGAAGTCCCATGGTCGCGGGTGTTCTGACCCAAGCTTGGCAGTCCCATGGCCACGGATCTCCTGACCCAGGCTCGGCAATCCCATGGTCGTGGGACTCCTGACCCATGCTCGGCAGGCCCATGGTTGCAGGTCTTCTGACCCAGGCTTGGCAGTCCTATGGTCACGGGTCTCCTGACCCAGGCTCGGCAGTCCCATGGTCGCGGGTCTTCTGACCCAGGCTCGGCAGTCTCATGGCCGTGGGTCTCCTGACCCAGGCTCGGCAGTCTCATGGCCCCGGGTCTCCTGACCCAGGCTCGGCAGTCTCATGGCCGCGGGTCTCCTGACCCAGGCTCAGCAGTCTCATGGCCGCGGGTCTCCTGACCCAGGCTCAGCAGTCTCATGGCCGCTGGTCTCCTGACCCAGGCTCGGCAATCCAATTGCCGCAGGTCTCCTGACCCAGGCTCGGCAATCCAATTGCCGCAGGTCTCCTGACCCAGGCTTGGCAGTCCCATGGTCGTGGGTCTCCTGACACAAGCTCTGCATTCCCATGGCCACGGGTCTGCTGACCCAAGCTCTGAAGTCCCATGGTCGCGGGTCTCCTGACCCAGGCTCTGCAGTCTCATGGCCGCTGGTCTCCTGACCCAGGCTCGGCAATCCAATTGCCGCAGGTCTCCTGACCCAGGCTCGGCAGTCCCATGGTCGTGGGTCTCCTGACACAAGCTCTGCATTCCCATGGCCACGGGTCTGCTGACCCAAGCTCTGAAGTCCCATGGTCGCAGGTCTCCTGACCCAGGCTTGGCAGTCTCATGGCCATGGGTCTCCTGACCCAGGCTCGGCAGTCTCATGGCCGTGGGTCTCCTGACCCAGGCTCGGCAGTCTCATGGCCGCGGGTCTCCTGACCCAGGCTCAGCAGTCTCATGGCCGCGGGTCTCCTGACCCAGGCTCAGCAGTCTCATGGCCGCTGGTCTCCTGACCCAGGCTTGGCAATCCAATTGCCGCAGGTCTCCTGACCCAGGCTCGGCAGTCCCATGGTCGCGGGTCTCCTGACACAAGCTCTGCATTCCCATGGCCACGTGTCTGCTGACCCAAGCTCTGAAGTCCCATGGTCGCGGGTCTTCTGACCCAGGCTCGGCAATCTCATGGTCGCGGGATTCCTGACCTATGCTTGGCAGTCCCATGGCCACGGGTCTGCTGACCCAAGCTCTGAAGTCCCATGGTCGTGGGTGTTCTGACCCAAGCTTGGCAGTCCCATGGCCACGGATCTCCTGACCCAGGCTCGGCAATCCCATGGTCGTGGGACTCCTGACCCATGCTCGGCAGGCCCATGGTTGCAGGTCTTCTGACCCAGGCTTGGCAGTCCTATGGTCACGGGTCTCCTGACCCAGGCTCGGCAGTCCCATGGTCGCGGGTCTTCTGACCCAGACTCGGCAGTCTCATGGCCGTGGGTCTCCTGACCCAGGCTCGGCAGTCTCATGGCCCCGGGTCTCCTGACCCAGGCTCGGCAGTCTCATGGCCGCGGGTCTCCTGACCCAGGCTCAGCAGTCTCATGGCCGCGGGTCTCCTGACCCAGGCTCAGCAGTCTCATGGCCGCTGGTCTCCTGACCCAGGCTCGGCAATCCAATTGCCGCAGGTCTCCTGACCCAGGCTCGGCAATCCAATTGCCGCAGGTCTCCTGACCCAGGCTCGGCAGTCCCATGGTCGTGGGTCTCCTGACACAAGCTCTGCATTTCCATGGCCACGGGTCTGCTGACCCAAGCTCTGAAGTCCCATGGTCGCGGGTCTCCTGACCCAGGCTTGGCAGTCTCATGGCCATGGGTCTCCTGACCCAGGCTCGACAGTCTCATGGCCGTGGGTCTCCTGACCCAGGCTCGGCAGTCTCATGGCCGTGGGTCTCCTGACCCAGGCTCGGCAGTCTCATTGCCGCGGGTCTCCTGACCCAGGCTCGGCAGTCCCATGGCCGCGGGTCTCCTGACCCAGGCTCGGCAGTCCCATGGCCGCGGGTCTCCTGACTCAAGCTCGGCAGTCCCATGGCCGCGGGTCTCCTGACCCAAGCTCGGCAGTCTCATGGCCCCGGGTCTCCTGACCCAGGCTCGGCAGTCTCATGGCCGCGGGTCTCCTGACCCAGGCTCGGCAGTCTCATGGCCGCGGGTCTCCTGACCCAGGCTCAGCAGTCACATGGCCGCTGGTCTCCTGACCCAGGCTTGGCAATCCAATTGCCGCAGGTCTCCTGACCCAGGCTCGGCAGTCCCATGGTCGCGGGTCTCCTGACACAAGCTCTGCATTCCCATGGCCACGGGTCTGCTGACCCAAGCTCTGAAGTCCCATGGTCGCGGGTCTTCTGACCCATGCTCGGCAATCTCATGGTCGCAGGATTCCTGACCTTTGCTTGGCAGTCCCATGGCCACGGGTCTGCTGACCCAAGCTCTGAAGTCCCATGGTCGCGGGTGTTCTGACCCAAGCTTGGCAGTCCCATGGCCACGGATCTCCTGACCCAGGCTCGGCAATCCCATGGTCGTGGGACTCCTGACCCATGCTCGGCAGGCCCATGGTCGCAGGTCTTCTGACCCAGGCTTGGCAGTCCTATGGTCGCGGGTCTCCTGACCCAGGCTCGGCAGTCCCATGGTCGCGGGTCTTCTGACCCAGGCTCGGCAGTCTCATGGCCGTGGGTCTCCTGAACCAGGCTCGGCAGTCTCATGGCCGTGGGTCTCCTGACCCAGGCTCGGCAGTCTCATGGCCGCGGGTCTCCTGACCCAAGCTCGGCAGTCTCATGGCCCCGGGTCTCCTGACCCAGGCTCGGCAGTCTCATGGCCGCGGGTCTCCTGACCCAGGCTCAGCAGTCTCATGGCCGCGGGTCTCCTGACCCAGGCTCAGCAGTCTCATGGCCGCGGGTCTCCTGACCCAGGCTCAGCAGTCTCATGGCCGCTGGTCTCCTGACCCAGGCTCGGCAATCCAATTGCCGCAGGTCTCCTGACCCAGGCTCAGCAGTCCCATGGTCGTGGGTCTCCTGACACAAGCTCTGCATTCGCATGGCCACGGGTCTGCTGACCCAAGCTCTGAAGTCCCATGGTCGTGGGTCTCCTGACCCAGGCTTGGCAGTCTCATGGCCATGGGTCTCCTGACCCAGGCTCGGCAGTCTCATGGCCGTGGGTCTCCTGACCCAGGCTCGGCAGTCTCATGGCCGCGGGTCTCCTGACCCAGGCTCAGCAGTCTCATGGCCGCGGGTCTCCTGACCCAGGCTCAGCAGTCTCATGGCCGCTGGTCTCCTGACCCAGGCTTGGCAATCAAATTACCGCAGGTCTCCTGACCCAGGCTCGGCAGTCCCATGGTCGTGGGTCTCCTGACACAAGCTCTGCATTCCCATGGCCACGGGTCTGCTGACCCAAGCTCTGAAGTCCCATGGTCGCGGGTCTCCTGACCCAGGCTCAGCAGTCTCATGGCCGCTGGTCTCCTGACTCAGGCTCGGCAATCCAATTGCCGCAGGTCTCCTGACCCAGGCTCGGCAGTCCCATGGTCGTGGGTCTCCTGACACAAGCTCTGCATTCCCATGGCCACGGGTCTGCTGACCCAAGCTCTGAAGTCCCATGGTCGCAGGTCTCCTGACCCAGGCTTGGCAGTCTCATGGCCATGGGTCTCCTGACCCAGGCTCGGCAGTCTCATGGCCGTGGGTCTCCTGACCCAGGCTCGGCAGCCTCATGGCCGCGGGTCTCCTGACCCAGGCTCAGCAGTCTCATGGCCGCGGGTCTCCTGACCCAGGCTCAGCAGTCTCATGGCCGCTGGTCTCCTGACCCAGGCTTGGCAATCCAATTGCCGCAGGTCTCCTGACCCAGGCTCGGCAGTCCCATGGTCGCGGGTCTCCTGACACAAGCTCTGCATTTCCATGGCCACGGGTCTGCTGACCCAAGCTCTGAAGTCCCATGGTCGCGGGTCTTCTGACCCAGGCTCGGCAATCTCATGGTCGCGGGATTCCTGACCTATGCTTGGCAGTCCCATGGCCACGGGTCTGCTGACCCAAGCTCTGAAGTCCCATGGTCGCGGGTGTTCTGACCCAAGCTTGGCAGTCCCATGGCCACGGATCTCCTGACCCAGGCTCGGCAATCCCATGGTCGTGGGACTCCTGACCCATGCTTGGCAGGCCCATGGTTGCAGGTCTTCTGACCCAGGCTTGGCAGTCCTATGGTCACGGGTCTCCTGACCCAGGCTCGGCAGTCCCATGGTCGCGGGTCTTCTGACCCAGGCTCGGCAGTCTCATGGCCGTGGGTCTCCTGACCCAGGCTCGGCAGTCTCATGGCCCCGGGTCTCCTGACCCAGGCTCGGCAGTCTCATGGCCGCGGGTCTCCTGACCCAGGCTCAGCAGTCTCATGGCCGCGGGTCTCCTGACCCAGGCTCAGCAGTCTCATGGCCGCTGGTCTCCTGACCCAGGCTCGGCAATCCAATTGCCGCAGGTCTCCTGACCCAGGCTCGGCAATCCAATTGCCGCAGGTCTCCTGACCCAGGCTCGGCAGTCCCATGGTCGTGGGTCTCCTGACACAAGCTCTGCATTCCCATGGCCACGGGTCTGCTGACCCAAGCTCTGAAGTCCCATGGTCGCGGGTCTCCTGACCCAGGCTTGGCAGTCTCATGGCCATGGGTCTCCTGACCCAGGCTCGACAGTCTCATGGCCGTGGGTCTCCTGACCCAGGCTCGGCAGTCTCATGGCCGTGGGTCTCCTGACCCAGGCTCGGCAGTCTCATTGCCGCGGGTCTCCTGACCCAGGCTCGGCAGTCCCATGGCCGCGGGTCTCCTGACCCAGGCTCGGCAGTCCCATGGCCGCGGGTCTCCTGACTCAAGCTCGGCAGTCCCATGGCCGCGGGTCTCCTGACCCAAGCTCGGCAGTCTCATGGCCCCGGGTCTCCTGACCCAGGCTCGGCAGTCTCATGGCCGCGGGTCTCCTGACCCAGGCTCGGCAGTCTCATGGCCGCGGGTCTCCTGACCCAGGCTCAGCAGTCACATGGCCGCTGGTCTCCTGACCCAGGCTCGGCAATCCAATTGCCGCAGGTCTCCTGACCCAGGCTCGGCAGTCCCATGGTCGCGGGTCTCCTGACACAAGCTCTGCATTCCCATGGCCACGGGTCTGCTGACCCAAGCTCTGAAGTCCCATGGTCGCGGGTCTTCTGACCCAGGCTCGGCAATCTCATGGTCGCAGGATTCCTGACCAATGCTTGGCAGTCCAATGGCCACGGGTCTGCTGACCCAAGCTCTGAAGTCCCATGGTCGCGGGTGTTCTGACCCAAGCTTGGCAGTCCCATGGCCACGGATCTCCTGACCCAGGCTCGGCAATCCCATGGTCGTGGGACTCCTGACCCATGCTCGGCAGGCCCATGGTCGCAGGTCTTCTGACCCAGGCTTGGCAGTCCTATGGTCACGGGTCTCCTGACCCAGGCTCGGCAGTCCCATGGTCACGGGTCTTCTGACCCAGGCTCGGCAGTCTCATGACCGTGGGTCTCCTGACCCAGGCTCGGCAGTCCCATGGCCGCGGGTCTCCTGACCCAAGCTCGGCAGTCCCATGGCCGCGGGTCTCGTGACCCATGCTCGGCAGTCTCATGGCCCCGGGTCTCCTGACCCAGGCTCGGCAGTCTCATGGCCGCGGGTCTCCTGACCCAGGCTCAGCAGTCTCATGGCCGCGGGTCTCCTGACCCAGGCTCAGCAGTCTCATGGCCGCTGGTCTCCTGACCCAGGCTTGGCAATCCAATTGCCGCAGGTCTCCTGACCCAGGCTCGGCAGTCCCATGGTCGCGGGTCTCCTGACACAAGCTCTGCATTCCCATGGCCACGGGTCTGCTGACCCAAGCTCTGAAGTCCCATGGTCGCGGGTCTTCTGACCCATGCTCGGCAATCTCATGGTCGCGGGATTCCTGACCTTTGCTTGGCAGTCCCATGGCCACGGGTCTGCTGACCCAAGCTCTGAAGTCCCATGGTCGCGGGTGTTCTGACCCAAGCTTGGCAGTCCCATGGCCACGGATCTCCTGACCCAGGCTCGGCAATCCCATGGTCGTGGGACTCCTGACCCATGCTCGGCAGGCCCATGGTCGCAGGTCTTCTGACCCAGGCTTGGCAGTCCTATGGTCGCGGGTCTCCTGACCCAGGCTCGGCAGTCCCATGGTCGCGGGTCTTCTGACCCAGGCTCGGCAGTCTCATGGCCGTGGGTCTCCTGAACCAGGCTCGGCAGTCTCATGGCCGTGGGTCTCCTGACCCAGGCTCGGCAGTCTCATGGCCGCGGGTCTCCTGACCCAAGCTCGGCAGTCTCATGGCCCCGGGTCTCCTGACCCAGGCTCGGCAGTCTCATGGCCGCGGGTCTCCTGACCCAGGCTCAGCAGTCTCATGGCCGCGGGTCTCCTGACCCAGGCTCAGCAGTCTCATGGCCGCGGGTCTCCTGACCCAGGCTCAGCAGTCTCATGGCCGCTGGTCTCCTGACCCAGGCTCGGCAATCCAATTGCCGCAGGTCTCCTGACCCAGGCTCAGCAGTCCCATGGTCGTGGGTCTCCTGACACAAGCTCTGCATTCGCATGGCCACGGGTCTGCTGACCCAAGCTCTGAAGTCCCATGGTCGTGGGTGTCCTGACCCAGGCTTGGCAGTCTCATGGCCATGGGTCTCCTGACCCAGGCTCGGCAGTCTCATGGCCGTGGGTCTCCTGACCCAGGCTCGGCAGTCTCATGGCCGCGGGTCTCCTGACCCAGGCTCAGCAGTCTCATGGCCGCGGGTCTCCTGACCCAGGCTCAGCAGTCTCATGGCCGCTGGTCTCCTGACCCAGGCTTGGCAATCAAATTACCGCAGGTCTCCTGACCCAGGCTCGGCAGTCCCATGGTCGTGGGTCTCCTGACACAAGCTCTGCATTCCCATGGCCACGGGTCTGCTGACCCAAGCTCTGAAGTCCCATGGTCGCGGGTCTCCTGACCCAGGCTCAGCAGTCTCATGGCCGCTGGTCTCCTGACTCAGGCTCGGCAATCCAATTGCCGCAGGTCTCCTGACCCAGGCTCGGCAGTCCCATGGTCGTGGGTCTCCTGACACAAGCTCTGCATTCCCATGGCCACGGGTCTGCTGACCCAAGCTCTGAAGTCCCATGGTCGCATGTCTCCTGACCCAGGCTTGGCAGTCTCATGGCCATGGGTCTCCTGACCCAGGCTCGGCAGTCTCATGGCCGTGGGTCTCCTGACCCAGGCTCGGCAGTCTCATGGCCGCGGGTCTCCTGACCCAGGCTCAGCAGTCTCATGGCCGCGGGTCTCCTGACCCAGGCTCAGCAGTCTCATGGCCGCTGGTCTCCTGACCCAGGCTTGGCAATCCAATTGCCGCAGGTCTCCTGACCCAGGCTCGGCAGTCCCATGGTCGCGGGTCTCCTGACACAAGCTCTGCATTCCCATGGCCACGTGTCTGCTGACCCAAGCTCTGAAGTCCCATGGTCGCGGGTCTTCTGACCCAGGCTCGGCAATCTCATGGTCGCGGGATTCCTGACCTATGCTTGGCAGTCCCATGGCCACGGGTCTGCTGACCCAAGCTCTGAAGTCCCATGGTCGCGGGTGTTCTGACCCAAGCTTGGCAGTCCCATAGCCACGGATCTCCTGACCCAGGCTCGGCAATCCCATGGTCGTGGGACTCCTGACCCATGCTTGGCAGGCCCATGGTTGCAGGTCTTCTGACCCAGGCTTGGCAGTCCTATGGTCACGGGTCTCCTGACCCAGGCTCGGCAGTCCCATGGTCGCGGGTCTTCTGACCCAGGCTCGGCAGTCTCATGGCCGTGGGTCTCCTGACCCAGGCTCGGCAGTCTCATGGCCCCGGGTCTCCTGACCCAGGCTCGGCAGTCTCATGGCCGCGGGTCTCCTGCCCCAGGCTCAGCAGTCTCATGGCCGCGGGTCTCCTGACCCAGGCTCAGCAGTCTCATGGCCGCTGGTCTCCTGACCCAGGCTCGGCAATCCAATTGCCGCAGGTCTCCTGACCCAGGCTCGGCAATCCAATTGCCGCAGGTCTCCTGACCCAGGCTCGGCAGTCCCATGGTCGTGGGTCTCCTGACACAAGCTCTGCATTCCCATGGCCACGGGTCTGCTGACCCAAGCTCTGAAGTCCCATGGTCGCGGGTCTCCTGACCCAGGCTTGGCAGTCTCATGGCCATGGGTCTCCTGACCCAGGCTCGACAGTCTCATGGCCGTGGGTCTCCTGACCCAGGCTCGGCAGTCTCATGGCCGTGGGTCTCCTGACCCAGGCTCGGCAGTCTCATGGCCGCGGGTCTCCTGACCCAGGCTCGGCAGTCCCATGGCCGCGGGTCTCCTGACCCAGGCTCGGCAGTCCCATGGCCGCGGGTCTCCTGACTCAAGCTCGGCAGTCCCATGGCCGCGGGTCTCCTGACCCAAGCTCGGCAGTCTCATGGCCCCGGGTCTCCTGACCCAGGCTCGGCAGTCTCATGGCCGCGGGTCTCCTGACCCAGGCTCGGCAGTCTCATGGCCGCGGGTCTCCTGACCAAGGCTCAGCAGTCACATGGCCGCTGGTCTCCTGACCCAGGCTCGGCAATCCAATTGCCGCAGGTCTCCTGACCCAGTCTCGGCAGTCCCATGGTCGCGGGTCTCCTGACACAAGCTCTGCATTCCCATGGCCACGGGTCTGCTGACCCAAGCTCTGAAGTCCCATGGTCGCGGGTCTTCTGACCCAGGCTCGGCAATCTCATGGTCGCAGGATTCCTGACCAATGCTTGGCAGTCCAATGGCCACGGGTCTGCTGACCCAAGCTCTGAAGTCCCATGGTCGCGGGTGTTCTGACCCAAGCTTGGCAGTCCCATGGCCACGGATCTCCTGACCCAGGCTCGGCAATCCTATGGTCGTGGGACTCCTGACCCATGCTCGGCAGGCCCATGGTCGCAGGTTTTCTGACCCAGGCTTGGCAGTCCTATGGTCACGGGTCTCCTGACCCAGGCTCGGCAGTCCCATGGTCACGGGTCTTCTGACCCAGGCTCGGCAGTCTCATGACCGTGGGTCTCCTGACCCAGGCTCGGCAGTCCCATGGCCGCGGGTCTCCTGACCCAAGCTCGGCAGTCCCATGGCCGCGGGTCTCGTGACCCATGCTCGGCAGTCTCATGGCCCCGGGTCTCCTGACCCAGGCTCGGCAGTCTCATGGCCGCGGGTCTCCTGACCCAGGCTCAGCAGTCTCATGGCCGCGGGTCTCCTGACCCAGGCTCAGCAGTCTCATGGCCGCTGGTCTCCTGACCCAGGCTTGGCAATCCAATTGCCTCAGGTCTCCTGACCCAGGCTCGGCAGTCCCATGGTCGCGGGTCTCCTGACACAAGCTCTGCATTCCCATGGCCACGGGTCTGCTGACCCAAGCTCTGAAGTCCCATGGTCGCGGGTCTTCTGACCCATGCTCGGCAATCTCATGGTCGCGGGATTCCTGACCTTTGCTTGGCAGTCCCATGGCCACGGGTCTGCTGACCCAAGCTCTGAAGTCCCATGGTCGCGGGTGTTCTGACCCAAGCTTGGCAGTCCCATGGCCACGGATCTCCTGACCCAGGCTCGGCAATCCCATGGTCGTGGGACTCCTGACCCATGCTCGGCAGGCCCATGGTCGCAGGTCTTCTGACCCAGGCTTGGCAGTCCTATGGTCGCGGGTCTCCTGACCCAGGCTCGGCAGTCCCATGGTCGCGGGTCTTCTGACCCAGGCTTGGCAGTCTCATGGCCGTGGGTCTCCTGAACCAGGCTCGGCAGTCTCATGGCCGTGGGTCTCCTGACCCAGGCTCTGCAGTCTCATGGCCGCGGGTCTCCTGACCCAAGCTCGGCAGTCTCATGGCCCCGGGTCTCCTGACCCAGGCTCGGCAGTCTCATGGCCGCGGGTCTCCTGACCCAGGCTCAGCAGTCTCATGGCCGCGGGTCTCCTGACCCAGGCTCAGCAGTCTCATGGCCGCTGGTCTCCTGACCCAGGCTCGGCAATCCAATTGCCGCAGGTCTCCTGACCCAGGCTCAGCAGTCCCATGGTCGTGGGTCTCCTGACACAAGCTCTGCATTCGCATGGCCACGGGTCTGCTGACCCAAGCTCTGAAGTCCCATGATCGTGGGTCTCCTGACCCAGGCTTGGCAGTCTCATGGCCATGGGTCTCCTGACCCAGGCTCGGCAGTCTCATGGCCGTGGGTCTCCTGACCCAGGCTCGGCAGTCTCATGGCCGCGGGTCTCCTGACCCAGGCTCAGCAGTCTCATGGCCGCGGGTCTCCTGACCCAGGCTCAGCAGTCTCATGGCCGCTGGTCTCCTGACCCAGGCTTGGCAATCAAATTACCGCAGGTCTCCTGACCCAGGCTCGGCAGTCCCATGGTCGCGGGTCTCCTGACACAAGCTCTGCATTCCCATGGCCACGTGTCTGCTGACCCAAGCTCTGAAGTCCCATGGTCGCAGGTCTTCTGACCCAGGCTCGGCAATCTCATGGTCGCGGGATTCCTGACCTATGCTTGGCAGTCCCATGGCCACGGGTCTGCTGACCCAAGCTCTGAAGTCCCATAGTCGCGGGTGTTCTGACCCAAGCTTGGCAGTCCCATGGCCACGGATCTCCTGACCCAGGCTCGGCAATCCCATGGTCGTGGGACTCCTGACCCATGCTCGGCAGGCCCATGGTCGCAGGTCTTCTGACCCAGGCTTGGCAGTCCTATGGTCACGGGTCTCCTGACCCAGGCTCGGCAGTCTCATGGCCGTGGGTCTCCTGACCCAGGCTCGGCAGTCTCATGGCCCCGGGTCTCCTGACCCAGGCTCGGCAGTCTCATGGCCGCGGGTCTCCTGACCCAGGCTCAGCAGTCTCATGGCCGCGGGTCTCCTGACCCAGGCTCAGCAGTCTCATGGCCGCTGGTCTCCTGACCCAGGCTCGGCAATCCAATTGCCGCAGGTCTCCTGACCCAGGCTCGGCAATCCAATTGCCGCAGGTCTCCTGACCCAGGCTCGGCAGTCCCATGGTCGTGGGTCTCCTGACACAAGCTCTGCATTCCCATGGCCACGGGTCTGCTGACCCAAGCTCTGAAGTCCCATGGTCGCGGGTCTCCTGACCCAGGCTTGGCAGTCTCATGGCCATGGGTCTCCTGACCCAGGCTCGGCAGTCTCATGGCCGTGGGTCTCCTGACCCAGGTTCGGCAGTCTCATGGCCGTGGGTCTCCTGACCCAGGCTCGGCAGTCTCTTGGCCGCGGGTCTCCTGACCCAGGCTCGGCAGTCCCATGGCCGCGGGTCTCCTGACCCAGGCTCGGCAGTCCCATGGCCGCGGGTCTCCTGACCCAAGCTCGGCAGTCTCATGGCCCCGGGTCTCCTGACCCAGGCTCGGCAGTCTCATGGCCGCGGGTCTCCTGACCCAGGCTCGGCAGTCTCATGGCCGCGGGTCTCCTGACCCAGGCTCAGCAGTCACATGGCCGCTGGTCTCCTGACCCAGGCTCGGCAATCCAATTGCCGCAGGTCTCCTGACCCAGGCTTGGCAGTCCCATGGTCGCGGGTCTCCTGACACAAGCTCTGCATTCCCATGGCCACGGATCTGCTGACCCAAGCTCTGAAGTCCCATGGTCGCGGGTCTTCTGACCCAGGCTCGGCAATCTCATGGTCGCAGGATTCCTGACCAATGCTTGGCAGTCCAATGGCCACGGGTCTGCTAACCCAAGCTCTGAAGTCCCATGGTCGCGGGTGTTCTGACCTAAGCTTGGCAGTCCCATGGCCACGGATCTCCTGACCCAGGCTCGGCAATCCCATGGTCGTGGGACTCCTGACCCATGCTCGGCAGGCCCATGGTCGCAGGTCTTCTGACCCAGGCTTGGCAGTCCTATGGTCACGGGTCTCCTGACCCAGGCTCGGCAGTCCCATGACCGTGGGTCTCCTGACCCAGTCTCGGCAGTCTCATGGCCGTGGGTCTCCTGACCCAGGCTTGGCAGTCTCATGGCCGCGGGTCTCCTGACCCAGGCTCGGCAGTCCCATGGCCTCGGGTCTCCTGACCCAGGCTCGGCAGTCCCATGGCCGCGGGTCTCCTGACCCAAGCTCGGCAGTCCCATGGCCACGGGTTTCCTGACCCAAGCTCGGCAGTCTCATGGCCCCGGGTCTCCTGACCCAGGCTCGGCAGTCTCATGGCCCCGGGTCTCTTGACCCAGGCTCAGCAGTCCCATGGTCGCGGGTCTCCTGACACAAGCTCAGCATTCCCATGGCCACGGGTCTGCTGACCCAAGCTCTGAAGTCCCATGGTCGCGGGTCTTCTGACCCAGGCTCGGCAGTCCCATGGTCGCGGGTCTTCTGACC
Organism: Phyllobates terribilis; assembly: GCF_046119375.1. NCBI lineage: Eukaryota > Metazoa > Chordata > Amphibia > Anura > Dendrobatidae > Phyllobates > Phyllobates terribilis. The sequence goes on from NW_027362773.1 coordinate 115,409,238, forward strand.
CAGGCTCGGCAGTCTCATGGCCGTGGGTCTCCTGACCCAGGCTCGGCAGTCTCATGGCCGTGGGTCTCCTGACCCAGGCTCGGCAGTCTCATGGCCGTGGGTCTCCTGACCGCGGGTCTCATGGCCGCGGGTCTCCTGACCCAAGCTCGGCAGTCTCATGGCCCCGGGTCTCCTGACCCAGGCTCGGCAGTCTCATGGCCGCGGGTCTCCTGACCCAGGCTCAGCAGTCTCATGGCCGCGGGTCTCCTGACTCAGGCTCGGCAATCCAATTGCCGCAGGTCTCCTGACCCAAGCTCGGCAGTCCCATGGTCGCGGGTCTCCTGACACAAGCTCTGCATTCCCATGGCCACGGGTCTGCTGACCCAAGCTCTGAAGTCCCATGGTCGCGGGTCTTCTGACCCAGGCTCGGCAGTCCCATGGCCGCGGGTCTCCTGACCCAGGCTCGGCAGTCTCATGGCCGCGGGTCTCCTGACCCAGGCTCGGCAATCCAATTGCCGCAGGTCTCCTGACCCAGGCTCGGCAGTCCCATGGCTGCGGGTCTCCTGACCCAAGCTCGGCAGTCTCATGGCCCCGGGTCTCCTGACCCAGGCTTGGCAGTCTCATGGTCGCGGGTCTCCTGACCCAGGCTCAGCAGTCTCATGGCCGCGGGTCTCCTGACCCAGGCTCAGCAGTCTCATGGCCGCTGGTCTCCTGACCCAGGCTCTGCAATCCAATTGCCGCAGGTCTCCTGACCCAGGCTCGGCAGTCCCATGGTCGCGGGTCTCCTGACCCAGGCTCAGCAGTTCCATGGCCGCAGGTCTCCTGACCCAGGCTCAGCAGTCTCATGGCCGCTGGTCTCCTGACCCAGGCTCGGCAATCCAATTGCCGCAGGTCTTCTGACCCAGGCTTGGCAGTCCTATGGTCACGGGTCTCCTGACCCAGGCTCGGCAGTCACATGGTCGCGGGTCTTCTGACCCAAGCTCGGCCGTCCCACGGCCACGGGTCTCCTGACCCAGGCTTGGCAGTCTTATGACCGCGGGTCAGCTCACCCAAGCTCTGCATTTCCATGGTCGCGGGTCTCCTGACCCAAGCTCTGCATTCCCATGGTCGCGGGTCTCCTGACACAAGCTCTGCATTCCCATGGTCGCAGGTCTCCTGACACAAGCTCTGCATCCCCATGGCCGCGGGTCTGCTGACCCAAGCTCTGAAGTCCCATGGTCGCGGGTCTTCTGACCCAGGCTCGGCAGTCCCATGGTCGCGGGTCTTCTGACCCAGGCTCGGCAGTCCCATGGTCGCGGGTCTTCTGACCCAGGCTTGGCAGTCCCATGGCCTCGGGTCTCCTGACCCAAGCTCGGCAGTCCCATGGCGCGAGTGTCCTGACCCAGGCTCGGCTGTCCTATGGCCACAGGTCTCCTGATCGGAGCTAGCCAGTCTCATATATACATACTGTATAAGACTGCCACGTTTGGGTCAGGACGAGTACAGACCACAAAACACGGGGGTGCGAAACTGACCTATTATTCACTGAATAGGTGATCACTCGGGTCTGACCAGTCGGACAATGTGTGGATAGGACCGTAGTACACGTGTGATCACCACTCTATTCACTGTCCATGGATCTGATAACACAGATTCCTCATAAATCCCATAGACGTGAATAAAGGTGATTAGACTAATGATATTGTGGCATGGTCACTACCACGTACTGCTGCTTAGTGTCTATTCATTTTAGTAGAAGCTAAGGGGACGATTTTCTCGCTTGTCTTGAGGGGACTTGTTGGAGTGGAAGCTTCTGATTCATTAAGAGAAAAACGCCTCTTAATGAATTAGGCGAGGTGCGTAGTGGCCTCTGCCAGTCATAAATCTAAGGTATAGCGGACGCAGTTCGTCCCTTTAAAGGGACTCTGTCAGCACCGAATGACTGTTCAAACCAAGTACAGGCGCTCGGTGCTTCATGGCAAGACCAATCGTTTGCATACACCTTCTCACCTGCTTGGAACATTGTAGCTTCAGACTGAAGGCAGCAATACCATGAAGGAACACATGGAAACAAGGAGTAAAGAGATATGTGTGAAACAAACCGGAGTATATGTTAAGCCTTAGATTCCTCAAAGTACCCCCTTTTTATTCTGATGACAGCTTTACACCTCCTTGGTATTCTATCATCACCGGTGATGGCTTCCAACAGTCTTGAAGACTTCAGAGAGGTGCTGAGTACTTATTGGTTGTTTTGCCTTCACTCTACGATCCAACTCATTCCAAACCATTTTACATGGGTTAAGATTGTGGAAGCCATGTTGGGATGGTATGTCTTTACAGAGTACTGTAATCTCCATGTTGGGCAAATGTGTTTTGAATTTGGAAATTTGGAATAAATCACCAACAGTGTCACCAGCAAACATCCTCACACCTCTATGCTTCACGGTGGCCGCCACACACACAGAAGCCATTCGCTTATCTTTTCTGCGTCTCACAAAGACATGTTGGTTGGTATTAAACATCTCAAATTTTTATTCATCAGACCACAGTACAAAGTTACACTGATATAAAAAACATAGGGACCCATTGAGAGGTTTGCAGTGACGTGGCAGAGGGCTTCATACAGTCTGATCAGAATGTTAAACTAAGAACCTCATGTTCAGCTTTGTAACTTTTTGCCTAGCGGCAGTAGATCAACATATGATTTTTGGATGTATGGTCGATGTCTTTTTTTCTACAATCCAGCACACTCAACCATAAAGGCCCACTTCTAGCAGTCTTCTTCTGGACAGTTGCTTTTGAGATGTCTGCTACTTGATATTTTTGCATCATTTATGAAGGTTGTTATCTGAGGTGCTGTCAGTTTGCGGTTTTACTGGTAACTCTAATGAACTTATCCTATGCTGCAGTCTTAATTCTTTGTCTTTCTTTCCTGGGGTGGTCTTCTTGAAAGCCAGTTTCATCATAGCAATTTGTGTTTTTTATGACTAAACTTGAGGATACCTTCAGTAATTTTTTTGGATTGACGGACCATCATGTCTTAAAGTAATGATAGACTCGCCCGTCAAGACTTAGTGGAGAAAGGATGTGTGGTCTAAGAGAGCAACACCATGTGCCAAAATATTGGCGAAAATTTGTACCATAAAGTAAGCCAACTTATAGGTGGCGTGAAGACGTCGAACAGTACGTGCCACAGTGAAATATTTCATTTTCACAGGCAGCCTGAATCAGACGCTGGCTTTCGTTATTGCAGCCATGTACGAGTGTCTTAAGTCTCCTTCAAACGTCCATTTTTCTTGTACCAGTTCTATGTGTGTTTTTCACATATCATAGTCTATGGAGCTGTTCACATGCCCGTCTATTTTTGCAGACTGAGAGGACCAAACAAAATCACTGACATATGTCCGATTTTGATCCAAACTTGCCAATGCAAGTCTATGGGGTCTTGAAAAATAAAATCAGACAGCACTCAGATGCCGTACATGTAGTGTCCGTTTTTCACTGACTGTTTGATAGAAGCTTGAAAACCTCCATGGTTTTTTTTGTTCATACAAGAAAAACTAAATTAAATTGATGGAGAAACTGACCAAACTTTCACTTTGGGCTCACTGATCTATCCGATTTTCACGTACAAGTGCCATCTCTCGTACCTATGATAGTTTTTGGGGCCATTCACATGTCTGAGATTTTTTGCAGACCAACTAGTCAGCGGAAAATCACACAGATCCGAAGGTTGGATCAAAATCAACAATGCAAGTCAACCGCTTCTGTGAAAGAAAAAAAATGCACTCAGATGACATTCAAGTGCAGCCTGATTTTCACAGTCTGTCATAATGAGGAATGTATAGGAACTTCTTTCTTTTTTTTAAATTTCTCCACATATGAGAAAAACGGATGACCTTGAACCACACTCTAATCAGAATAATGGGTCGATTTTTCTCAAACGTGGAAAAATCAGCCCTTTCTCTGACTTTCTGTGTGTGAGAAAAATCACAGGATGTCTCAACAAGCCCTTACTCTGAAATGGTGTTTCAAAAATAAAAAACAATTTTGAAAGCTGGCTGGAGACTATACATTTTGGATGACTAGTCCAAAAGGCAAATCTCCGGAGGCTTCATCCCACCCCGCTCTCCTAGACTGACAGGGGACTCCTGAGGTGTGTGTCTCAGAGCGAAACATAAATGGCTGCAAAAATGCTCCGATTCATGCTAAGTCTTCAGAGTTTTTATACATAAATAGTTATAAAGACATACTATTATAGATACATAGAATTTATAATATTACAAAGGGACGTTTATGGTTTCTATATTGATTCGTCCTGTACAAATAAACCATATGACATGAAAGCTGGTAATCGCTTCTTTCCATCACACATCGTCAATTATTCATCAGTTTATAAGCCTCCATACGATGCCTGCTTTCATGGAACAGCAGCAGACAGGCAACAATCCAGTTCTATAAATACATATACACACAATAGTGCTTATCGCAGTGATGTAACCATCATCAGATTAGGAAGAGGTGCTTATTCAGCAAGTATTTAATTCTCTGCCACCTGTTCACACACATCAGCCTGTTATCAAGGTATACCACTAAGAGATTCCGAAATAATACAAGATAATGCAGGATGAGATACAAGAGAACGGCATAGTGTAAGACGAAAAAGGAAACGCATGAAAGGGTTTTTATGGTTGTAAAGATTAGTCACACTATTAATAAAAGTTCTGTACTTTCCCATATAAAGGAGCTTCTCACTAAATTAGAATATCATCAAAAAGTAAATTTATTTCAGTTCTACAATGTAGCATCGGCGTCTCTGCCTCCTGCCGGGCAGAGACGCCGTTCCCCTCACCGCCGTGGTCCTGGTCCGGCGTCTTCCTGCTCTCTAGCTGCTGTGGCGCGCACCGCGCGCAGCTTCCCAGGCACTGTGGTTAGGGCGTGCGCGGGCTCCCTCCTTCTTAAAGGGGCCACGCGCGCCATCCTATAGAGTCCCCGGCCAATGGCCGGAGGACTTCTCTTATACAAGGCACCTCCTCCAAAATGGAATTGCCTGTGCAAGGTTGTTGTTCCGTGTGCTAACACTCGCTTCAGGCCTCAGGTCCCGCTGCCTATCAGTCCAGCCCACCAGTCTAACAGTCCCTGCCCGCCTGTCTACAGTTCAGCCCGCCAGCCTGTCTGTTACCTGTTGTGCCCGCAAACCAGCCTACCTGGAGCACCTGCCTGTAACCTGTCATGCTCACCAGCCTGTCTTCCCGGAGCACTTGCCAGTTATCTGCCGTGCCCTCCTGCTTCCCTACCTGGAGCACCTGTCTCTGCCAGTTACCTGCCATGCCCACCTGCTTCCCTACCCGGAGCACGTGTCTCTGCCAGTTACCTGCGGTGCCCGCCTGCTTGCCTACCCGGAGCACCCTTCTGGCTATCTGCCGTCCCAGCCTGCTTATCTACCCGGACCACCCGTCAACCTTCCTGCCATGCTCATCCGCTGTACCGGTCAGCTCCTGTCATCTAACCCGTGGGAGTCACCTGCTCTCACACAAGGTTGGTCCCAGAGTGGCACCTGGTTCACCTGCCCGGTCCCTCCCTGGTTCACGGAGTCGACTGAGCCGCCGTGTGACCTGGGTCAGTCCGAGTAGGCACTTAATTACGCCCCTCTGGTCCCTCCTTGCACCGCAGCACAGGGGTTCCACCACCTGGCCCCGTAACATACAATGCAAAAAGTGAAACTAATATTATATAGAGTCATTACAAACAGAGTGATCTATTTCAAGTGTTTATTTCTGTTAATGTTGATGATAACTTACAGCCAATGAAAACACAAAAGTCATTATCTCAGTAAATTAGAATAATTAACAAAAAACACCTGCAAAGGCTTCCGAAGCGTTTTAAAAGGTTCTTTAGTCTGTTTCAGTAGGCTCCACAATCATGGGGAAGACTGCTGACTTGACAGATGTCCAGAAGGCAGTCATTGACACACTCCGCAAGGAGGGTAAGCCACAAAAGGTCATTGCTAAAGAATCTGTCTGTTCACAGTGCTGTATAAAAGCATATTAATGGAAAGTGGAGTGGAAGGAAAAAGTGTGTTAGAAAAAGGTGCACAAGCAACCGGGATAACCGCAGCCTTGGAAGGATTGTTAAGAAAAGGCCATTCAAAAATTTGGGGGAGATTCACAAGGAGTGGACTGCTGCTGGAGTCATTGCTTCAAGAGCCACCACACAGACGTATCCAGGACATGGGCTACAAGTGTCGCATTCCTTGTGTCAAGCCACTCATGACCAACAGACAACGCCAGAAGAGTCTTATCTGGGGCAAGGAGACCCGGACTGTTTGCTCAGTGGCCCAAGGTACTGTTTTCAGATGAAAGTAAATTTTGCATTTCATTTGGAAATCAAGGTCCCAGAGTCTGGAGGAAGAGTGGAGAGGCCACAATCCAAGCTGCTGGAGGTCTAGTGTGAAGTTTCCACCATCAGTGATGGTTTGGGGAGCCATGTCATCTGCTGGTGGAGGTCCACTGTGTTTTATCAAGACCAAAGTCAGCGCAGCCGTCTACCAGGACATTTTACAGCACTCCATGCTTCCCTCTGCCGACAAGCTTTCTGGAGATGGAAATGTCATTCTCCAGCAGGACTTGGCCCCTGTCCACACTGCCAAAAGTACCAATACCTGGTTTACACACAACAGTATCACTGTGCTTGATTGGCAGCAAACTCGCCTGACCTTAACCCCATAGAGAATCTATTATAGAGAATCTATGGGGTATTGTCAAGAGGAAGATGAGACACCAAACTCAACAATGCAGACGAGCTGAAGGCTGCTATCAAAGCCACCTGGGCTTCCATAACCCCTCAGCAGTGCCACAGGCTGATCGCCTCCATGCCACATTGCCGCATTGATGCAGTAATTGATGCAAAAGGAGCCCGACCAAGTATTGAGGGCATTTACTAAACATACATTTCAGTAGGACAACTTTTCAGATTTTAAAATCATTTTTCAAGCTGTTGTTATAAATTATTCTAATTTACTGAGATAACGACTTTTGTGTTTTCATTGGCTGTAATCCATAATCATCAACATTAACAGAAATAAACACTTGAAATAGATCACTCTGTTTGTAATGACTCTATATATGAGTTTCACTTTTTGTATCGAAGAACTGAAATAAATAAACTTTTTGAGGATATTCTAATTTAGTGAGATGCACTTGTACTTTGGGGCCAATTCTTCAAGCATTTAACAACGGTCTTCTGGCATTATAGAGTCTCAAATTTTTTTTTGGTATAACCCGCATTTGCACAAAAATGTTGCGCGTTGCCAGCCTTGCCAACATCTTGAAGCACGTTCAGCCATCAGTTCTCATGTTTGTTTTTAACCCTTTCATTACCAGCCTATTTTCAATTTTTGTGCTCCCTCCACCCTTGACAGAACTGTACGATGTTTTTTTATTTTTATCGTCCCAGAATGTTTTGTACTTTTGAATGTCAGTCGCTTTACAATATAATTTACTGAAAAATGGGGGAGGGGGAAATTCCACCATTTTTTGGGGGGATTTTACAGTATTCATTGTGCAGTAAAAATGATTTGACAATATGATTTTGCAGGTCAGTAAGCTGTGTGAGGATTTTGTGCGCAGTGCACAGATGTTTTAATTGCCACCATTTTGGGTTACATACAAACATTTTACTGCAATATCTGTCGAGGAGGGTGGGGAATGCTTCAATTTATTTTTTACTTTGCATTTAACTTCGTTTAATTTTATATTTTCATAAATTAGGGCTTTCTTTTTGCTTAAACCATTATTTTTAATTATGGGGCATCTACTTTTTTTTTTTTCTACAAAGGAAACTGTTCACATAGTGTATAGAATGAGACAAGACTCCAGAAGCAAACTAGCAATATCGCAGCACTTGCAGGATGTGATTCTGCAGAATAGTCAGACACAGGAGGGACCCATTTACACTCTGCCTTTAGTACTTTAAAGACCCTATTCATGCAATAGGTCCCCCTGAGGAATCCATTAGGGAAGAAACATGACGGGAAAGTGCAGAGCCTCCACATTAGGGATAGTTGTGGACGGCCCTTGTCAGGGCGGGAGCTTTTGCGGTTTCAGTCTAGTAAAGTTGCTATAGGGACCTATAGGGCTAGACTGCACCCCTTTTTCCTGGATCACCTCTACCAGGATGACGTATACCTGCAGCAACGAACATCGAATAGGTGAGAACGTTCTTATCTCTCCTCCTGTACCAGTCGGTAACTCATTATTTTTAAAGATTATTGTAATTGTGTTTTTTTTGCTATGTATACACCTATTCAAATGTAAAGCACCATGTAATAATTGGTACTATAATAATAAATATTGGTACCTAACCTACTGTGTGTTCTGATATACACCAGGGACTATGTACTGGTTACAACTCTAGTAAAATCCCTGTCTGACGGTCCACCAATGTCCTTCTGGTGTCTCATTTGATCCACGACACAATACCTTGGATGATCTTGACCTAGACGTCCTCACTGTAGGGTGGTCTTGATCATTTCTTTTTTGTTGTACTTTGTTTCCCTTATATTACAATCATCCATCCATTAAAAAAAAGGTTACTTAGACCCTGGGTGGGGAATCCGTCCTCTTTTTAGGCAGCACTTCGACTCTCTTGAATATATTAAAAGTTAAGTTCTATTATACTCTCACAAATTGCTGTTCCCTATTGATACAGTGAGGTGTTTATGAATGTGAGTGGGTAATTTATTCCCAGTAATATTTGCTTTTTTTCCCTCATGTTCTAGTTATGCAAGAATCAGCACTACGACAACTTTGGACTGTGGTTTTGGCACACAAGCCTGCCATGTATTCTGCATGTTAATCTCTGGTCTTTCTGGTTCTTGTTGTACAGAGCGACAGTAAAAGTCTCACACAGACATCATTAGATTAACCCGAGCTACACGAGCAGATAACTGGTTATTATGGATTTATATAAAACATCAAAGTAGCGACCATATGACAACAGTTTGAGCTAGGTTGTTATCCCAGTCTTAAAAGCATCTCCATTACAGCAGACCTGTAAAGGGTTAATTCCAAATTATTACATTATCCCATATTTATAGTATAGGGTATGACTTACTGATTACTGAGAGTCCCCAACAATTCTGAGTACAGCCTGTGGAAGACAGGAATGGCGTTATCTACAGAGCCCCTTATTTACTGGAGTAAGGTGCCCACGCTCAACCTTCACTCCATTTATTGACTGACTGCCAGAAAAAGCCGATTGCTATACTCTGCTTTTTCTATCAGTTCCCTCAAGAATAAAACGTAGGGCTATACATGTGCATTTCTGCTCCATTCAGGATCTCCGGACGTCCGAGTGGTGTGAGCCCCAGAAATCAGACAGTTATCCCTTATCTTATGGATTTGGCATAACTTATTATTGCGGATTTATATATAAATAATTAGTATCGTGTCTAGAACAAGGGGCAAAGTCCTGTTGCGTTGGGCACCGCTTATCAGCGAAGTATAAAAAGACAAAGTCAAATAAAAATTAAACGGCCTTCTTCTTTCTCTTCTTCTTTGTGGTGTTTTCTGTTGATTCAGCCACACTTGGCTCCTGTGCATCTTTTCTCTTTTTGGAACTGGTTTTGTCCATGACCGTGTCCATGTTGTACCAGACCTCATCCTCTTCTTCCTCTTTTACATCTTCTGCTTCAGCTGGGGTCAATTCTTCATCCTGAAGAGAAGTGAAATTAATGTTACCAGGATATATTTCTAATACATATGTGTTTCAGCTGTAAATGCAAGTGCCTAGATTTGCTTATATCCTATAGGTACATTCCACAGGGATAGTAGAGATGTTAGTTATGTCTGGTTTTGTGCCGTTTTTTATTTTGAATGGACAAAAATGGATCTGTCGAATTACTGATGCAAATAGGAGAGTGACCCCACTGATTATTATTATGGGGGTCTGTATGGATTCTGTTGTGTCCTATTTTTAGAACACAGAAAGAAGATGCACTTTGTTCCATTCTAAAAACCAGACACATAACAGTACCCTGACAGACCCCATAACAACTAATGCAGTCCCTCTGTGTCCGTTGTGCAATAGATCCTAATTTGGACATTAATTTGATTACTCTGCTCCGAACGCCAGTGTGAACTGAGCCCAATCTCTATTGATCACGGTGTCCGTCAAATTGTGCAAACTGAAAAGCTTACCTCCCACTTGTCTCGTGACGTTAGCAGTAGGCAGTTCAGCCGTGACTTTAGATACACCTGAAGAAGGCAAACAGATGACTAAGTAATGCAAGGCTGCAAAATAAACTGCTGAGCAAACATCCAGGATGCAAACCCCCCCCCCCCCCCCCTCCTTATAACCAGTTCAACGGTCATGAAAATTTTATAGTGCGAATTGAAAGCCATTTAGGCTATGTGCCCACCATGCAGAAATGCTGCATATTTTTTCCGCTTCTCCCTGGCAGGAAAAACGCATGCAGATTGTACATGCGGAAGTGAAGCGTTCTTCACATGCATTTCCGCATGCTGGTTGACAAACGCCTTCCAAGCGATTTTAGCATCACTTGGAAAGTGCTTGACAACTTGGTCACACTATATAAATCCATGCAACCGGCATGGATTTATATAGTGTGACCAAGTATAAGTTAAAAAAAAAGAAAAAAAAAAAAAGAATGGTGAAAAAAAAAAAAAAATAAATAAAATAATACAGATTATACTTACCTTACGATGGCCCCCGGTCTCCTCCTCCGCTCCGTTCGGTCTCCTCGGTGTCTCGCGGTGGTGTGAAGGACCTGCGATGACGTCATTGATTCATGTGACAGGTCACGCAACTGCCGACGTCAGCGATCGCGTGACCTGTCACAAGACTCAATGACGTCATGTCAAGTCCTCACACCACCACAAGCCGCCCAACACATCGCTGAGGAGGCCGAGGGACATCGGAAGGCAAGTATAATCTTTATTTAATTTTAAATTCCTTTTTTTACAGGTTCTATAGTACCCAGGTCTGGATGAGAGTCTCCTCTCCTCCAGACCTGGGTTCCATCCGCACATTGAATCGCATAATATCCGCGTGTGCAAATGTAGTGATGTGGATATGAAACGTTTCAATGCAAGTCAATGGCGGCAATTACGCTGCGTGTCCGCAAAATTAATGGACATGCTGCGTATTTTTCCGCAATGATAATCCGCAGCGGAAATTTCCGCAGCACATGCGGATTATCATTGGGGACCATGGGGCATGTATTATCAAGCGTTTTCGCTGTGGAAATTCCACGGCAAAAACACATAGTGGGCACACAGCCTTATAAGTAGAAAAAAAAAACAGCTCTAAATATCGATCTATCCACATACACACACACCAAAAGTTTGGACACACCTTCTCATTTAAAGATTTTTCTGTATTTTCATGACTATGAAAATTGTACATTCACACTGAAGGCATCAAAACTATGAATTAACACATGTGGAATTATATACTTAACAAAAAAGTGTGAAACAACTGAAAATATGTCTTATATTCTAGGTTCTTCAAAGTAGCCACCTTTTGCTTTGATGACTGCTTTGCACACTCTTGGCATTCTCTTGATGAGCTTCAAGAGGTAGTCACCGGAAATGGTCTTCCAACAATCTTGAAGGAGTTCCCAGAGATGCTTAGCACTTGTTGGCCCTTTTGCCTTCACTCTGCGGTCCAGCTCACCCCAAACCATCTCGATTGGGTTCAGGTCTGGTGACTGTGGAGGCCAGGTCATCTGGCGTAGCACCCCATCACTCTCCTTCTTGGTCAAATAGCCCTTACACAGCCTGGAGGTGTTTGGGGTCATTGTCCTGTTGAAAAATAAATGATGGTCCAACTAAATGCAAACTGGATGGAATAGCATGCCGCTGCAAGATGCTGTGGTAGCCATGCTGGTTCAGTATGCCTTCAATTTTGAATAAATCCCCAGCAGTGTCACCAGCAAAGCACCCCCACACCATCACACCTCCTCCTCCATGCTTCACGATGGGAACCAGGCATGTAGAGTCCATCCGTTCACATTTTCTGCGTCGCACAAAGACATGGTGGTTGGAACCAAAGATCTCAAATTTGGACTCATCAGACCAAAGCACAGATTTCCACTGGTCTAATGTCCATTCCTTGTGTTCTTTAGCCCAAACAAGTCTCTTCTGCTTGTTGCCTGTCCTTAGCAGTGGTTTCCTAGCAGCTATTTTACCATGAAGGCCTGCTGCACAAAGTCTCCTCTTAACAGTTGTTGAAGAGATGTGTCTGCTGCTAGAACTCTGTGTGGCATTGACCTGGTCTCTAATCTGAGCTGCTGTTAACCTGCGATTTCTGAGGCTGGTGACTCTGATAAACTTATCCTCAGAAGCAGAGGTGACTCTTGGTCTTCCTTTCCTGGGGCGGTCCTCATGTGAGCCAGTTTCTTTGTAGCGCTTGATGGTTTTTGCAATTGCACTTGGGGACACTTTCAAAGTTTTCCCAATTTTTCGCACTGACTGACCTTCATTTCTTAAAGTAATGATGGCCACTCGTTTTTCTTTACTTAGAATTTGTATTATGGCAAGAAAAAAGCAGCTAACAGTCTATTCAGTAGGACTATCAGCTGTGTATCCACCAGACTTCTGCACAACACAACTGATGGTCCCAACCCCATTTATAAGGCAAGAACTCCCACTTATTAAACCTGACAGGGCACACCTGTGAAGTGAAAACCATTTCCGGTGACTACCTCTTGAAGCTCATCAAGAGAATGCCAAGAGTGTGCAAAGCAGTCATCAAAGCAAAAGGTGGCTACTTTGAAGAACCTAGAATATAAGACATATTTTCAGTTGTTTCACACTTTTTTGTTAAGTATATAATTCCATATGTGTTAATTCATAGTTTTGATGCCTTCAGTGTGAATGTACAATTTTCATAGTCATGAAAATACAGAAAAATCTTTAAAAGAGAAGGTGTGTCCAAACTTTTGGTTTGTACTGTATACATTTATTTTTTTTTGGAAAGGGCTACACTGCGTTCATTTTATTATAGAATACTTTTATCTTAGCGTCTGAATATACGCTGTGCACTGTATAATAGGAATCCATGTGAAATGTTCCACCATTGGGGTGGATATCATTAGTAGTAATTGGTTATTTCTGAGAACAGAAAAAACTACTGCAATATAAAAAAAAAAAAAAAAAAAAAAAGAATACAGATTAGAGGATTGTTGCTTCATATTAAAAAGGAACCAGTTTCTCTCATTTCTGTTCGGTTTCACCCATCTATAGACTGGAGTTGTAGTCATGAAACAAACCCCTTTAAAAAGAAACTCTATAGTAGGGGTTAAGTAAGTAATAACTACACAATCATATTGACTTGCTCGTACAGTTGTGTGTTCAACTAAGGATAATTATATTGAGAGTCCTATTGGGGAAAGGGACTTCTGGATACTGACAGCACTGCAGAATAGGCGGCTGATATACATTTAGCAGAAATAATACTGAACCACAAACCTTATGCAATAGCTTCTTGTCATTTAAGCTATGAAGTCTCATGAATCTGTCCAAACCGCAGGAAGCCACAACAGGCATAGACTTGTGACACTGGATGGATCGCACAGAGCCTGCATTTCCCTTAAGCGCACACAGCAGACGACCTGAAAATATAAAAGGATTAAAAATTAAGCAACAAATAAATAAAAACATACAAGATTCAATAGGTTACAATGACTGAAGTACAACTTGCCTTTCCTCAGATCAATCACACCCATGTGACCATGAGAGTTTCCAACCACTACAGACCTGTATCGGGAAGGAAATGGATACGGTTATTTTACTGTACACAAGTCCTACAATAGCGAGTAACCAAGGGAAATAAATCAAAAAGGTAATGAGCAAATGTACAAGAATTAATTAGGCAAATAATATTACAAGACAGCATTGCACTGAATCCAAACTGATGCTCGGCCCAACCGCAGGTCTACGGACCCAAACATACAGCTTCATATAGATATATAGCCAATATATAGGCCAGGAGTCCAGCGGTTGGTCTGGGTATTGTGGGTCTTGAAATACAGATGTCTGAATCTAGCCCATGTTAGCAAGGCTGTATTTCATGGTCCATATATGCACTGCAACGCACAAGAACGTACCGTGGGTCTCCCGACCCAAACTTACAGCCTAATAGGCATATACGTGGGTTTGGTTAGGGAGACCTGTGGTCAGTCTGTGCACTGTGGTCCATACACAGACTGAAATACAGCCATCTGAACCCGTCCGTGAAAACGTAGGTAGAAATCTGCTGGGTATCGCACCTGTGCAAACATACTCTCAGCAGTCAGATGTTACAGAGCGGTGGATATAAACCGGTTTTGTTACTGTACCACTGCTCTTTAGCCAAATGTGCACACGTTGTCTGACCACAAGATTACCTGCCATCTGGAGTGATACTCAAAGCAGTCAACGGATCTTCTCTAAAAAGAACCTCCAGAACAGGGCGTCTCTGTGTGGCGCTGGGATCATATATTCTAACCTGCCAAGAGTAAATTAAATCAGTTATCACTCCACACTTTAAAATTAAGAATTTTTAATTAATGCTAAAAAGCACATTTTACAGAATTTTGTACTAAGCCTATTCATAGAGACAGCAAAAACTTCACACTCACCTGATGATGACTTGTGCACGTCACTATTTTATCTGACTCTGGAATAAAATCCAGGTCACGAATCCAAATAGGCACCCGGAGATCTAACCAGTCATTCCTGACCTGAAGGAAGAGGCATGTTACATGATGCAATACTGAATTTAATATATGCAAAAAAAAAAGGAAGATCATGACAAACTATAAATCCTGGACACGATAAATGCAGAATGGTGCAGTAACTGCTAATCTCAGAGACTGCAGCAGAGGGATAATATAAACCATTACATTTTGTGAAGCCCAGTTATAGAATGATTTGGTGGAGAATTCCTTTTCTATCACCTACTTATCCTGGATCAAGCTTCTACAATGTTTAAGAGATGATTAAAAAGTACATTTAACAAAACAAAAAAAAGAAAAAAGGTAGATGCTAGCACTACAAACACTATGTAATACACTAGATAGATAGATAGATAGATACAAATGCTGCCTGGCAAGTCTACTATAATTTACACCAGAAAGTTAGTGCGAATCAATATGCATGACCCGCTCCATAGGCCACATCCCGCTGGACGGGAGCCCTAGTAACTGACCCCGACCTCCCATTATCCGAGGTTCTGTTGATTAGCCGGTCTGGCGCGATATCACATGGGCGTCAAGCTGCCGGATAATTAAAAGCCACAGATGCTGTCAGGTGAAATCGGTCCTCGGGGCTCCCGTCCAGCTACCACAGATTACTGACATGGCAGGTGAAGCAGGTCCTGCTCATTGATTCACATTGATTGTTGTAAATTAAAGCAGAAATCCAGACCAGGTGACGTAGATTTGCTCATAGCTGGCACAGATTTAATTTATTGGCGCGTGAATGGGTGCCACATTGTTAGGAATTGTGCATCTGTTTGTAGTTAAACTATCAGCTTTTTGTTCAAGCCTGGGAACATAATGTCCATTTGATAAATTTATCCTACTGTGTGGGAATATTAGCTACAAACCAACAGGGGAAGCAAGAAGATTTCAGACACTTAAATGGACGAGTCTGCAGCTGGTATTCATAGACAAGCATGCTGCCCAAAGCAGTTTCGGCAATTGACAATGTCCCTTAGGCTACGGCCCCACTATCAGTATTTGGTCAGTATTTTTTCTCAGGAGTGGGAGCCAAAACCAGGTGAGGAACAATCAGAGAAAAGGTATAACAGACAAGTGCACCAATTCTGCATTTATCACCCACTCCTGGTTTTGGCTCCCACTCCTGAGAAAAAATACTGATAGTGGGGCCATGGCCTTACTTTCCATCTCAGACTCTCGACTTAAGTGGTATTCCTATTTTTGAATGAAATACCCCTTTAATCCATTCATACTTTTAAAATATCCAAAAAAGTCCCTTACAACTTACATTTTTGGCTCTGAAGATTGGCTCTTCTGGTCTTTGCAGATCCCAGATTTTTAGGTCATTCTCTTTGCCTCCAGTTCCTACTTTGTGACGCTGAGTATCACACAGACGCATTTTCTCTACCGCAGCACCAACTTGCACTTCCAGCTGGAGAACATGTTTAAATGCACAAATATTATATAGATTATTCCATGTCAGCCTGCAATACTGTTATATCTGCTTTGTACATTAATTCCGGGGTCCCACTAGCATATGGCATCAGATGCGATATGCTAATGACACACTGCTCCTGCTCTGCTGCAAGAGGGAGCTGAATGTTCGTGCTCCGTTCCTCTCGCACGGAGAAGATCGCAGCACAGCTGCGGAGGGGACGGAGAAATCAATTTCTCCATCTCCTCTGCAGCTGACATCGGGTGATATCCGAGCGCAGTGCGATGTTTCACACACACCCATAGATTATATAGGTGCGTGCGATCCGAATGCAGCCAGCAATCTCAACATGCTGCAATCGGGGGGAGGGGGAAATCGCAATCTGATCGGCGCTGGAAAAAAAACACGCCACTGAGCACACACTCATGGGATTAAATTGGTCCGAATGCAATCTGATTTTTTTATTGGATTGCATTCGTCCGATTTAATGACAAGTCAGGGCGAGCCCTAATACAGCCAATCACCTGCAAAACAACCAATTTTGGCAACCTTGCTAGACTAGGAACCCTAATCCTATTCTGCCCTGATCACTTCTGCATAGAAAAACAAGTGGGGCCAGTGACGTGATCCCTTGTTTATCGATGTCTGCAGGGTCGCATGCACGATTGACAGGTATCAGTAGATGTGATGAGCTTCCCACGTGAAAGTGAGAAAAGCAGGACTAACTTCAATGTAACATTTTCTTTCAGATAGGGAACTTTATTTGCAGACAACACTGTTACACTGCACCAAAATATACAAAAATGCAATACTAACAAACCATATTATACAAGGAAAAGAACCCGGAAAATCAAGTACTTTATTAGAGGCTCAACTCACATTTTCATTTGATCCTTCTTTCCACACCTTTAGCAGTCCTGACTCCACACAGGTTACAAGAGCACTGAAAAAGAACAGAACGCAGTGTTTCACAGTACAAGCAAAGTGAATGAGATTTTTTTCTTTAAACATATAAGGTTTCCATAAGACCACAGGCATGAGTGATAACAGATGATCGGTGGGGTTGCTGGGTGTCGGACCACCACTGCTCTGATATTGATTAATGAGCAGAACGATTAAAACACATTCCCACTGCACTAACCATGTAAACCTTCCTGCATTACTACAAAAACCCTATTTCCTCACCTAATAAGTGACTATGTACAGAAGTTACTCACTTGTCCAGCACACCAAGACCCCGAAATACTCCCTCCCCTCCTCTGCATTCATGAAATTCAGTAAATTTTGATTTTTCAGTGTTGAAGACTCGTACAGTCCCATCTCGGCAGCCCAGCAGCACCTGAATAGATATGGACGTGAAACAAGCGTCAGTGCAAATATAAAAAGAGGAGAATGGATCATAGCAGCGCAGCTAAAACAGCTCCAAAAATGACCACTATCTTGCTGTGATAGACCAATTTGCCATTCATGAGTATTAGGCAGTGATGCATCCTCAGACTGTACTGCTGCATAACTAGATCATTCTGACAAACTGGTACCCCACTTTACTGATTATGTATTGCAGCCACAACAGAACACACACATTATCCCAGAAGCAACTAAAGTTACTCTACAGGCCAGGGACTGCCCTTGTGTACGTACGGTGCCAGAGCACGCCGCCAAGGACCGCCCTTGCGTACGTACGGCGCCAGAGCGCACCCCCAGAGGCCAAGGACCGCCTTTGCGTACGTAAGGCGCCAGAGCGCGCCCCCACAGGCCAAGGACCGCCCTTGCGTACGTAAGGCGCCAGAGCGCGCCCCCACAGGCCAAGGACCGCCCTTGCGTACGTAAGGCGCCAGAGCGCGCCCCCACAGGCCAAGGACCGCCCTTGCGTACGTAAGGCGCCAGAGCGCGCCCCCACAGGCCAAGGACCGCCCTTGCGTACGTAAGGCGCCAGAGCGCGCCCCCACAGGCCAAGGACCGCCCTTGCGTACGTAAGGCGCCAGAGCGCGTCCCCACAGGCCAAGGACCGCCCTTGCGTACGTAAGGCGCCAGAGCGCGTCCCCACAGGCCAAGGACCGCCCTTGCGTACGTAAGGCGCCAGAGCGCGCCCCCACAGGCCAAGGTCCGCCCTTGCGTACGTAAGGCGCCAGAGCGCGCCCCCACAGGCCAAGGACCGCCCTTGCGTACGTAAGGCGCCAGAGCGCGCCCCCACAGGCCAAGGTCCGCCCTTGCGTACGTAAGGCGCCAGAGCACGTCCCCACAGGCCAAGGTCCGCCCTTGCGTACGTAAGGCGCCAGAGCGCGCCCCCACAGGCCAAGGACCGCCCTTGCGTACGTAAGGCGCCAGAGCGCGCCCCCACAGGCCAAGGACCGCCCTTGCGTACGTAAGGCGCCAGAGCGCGCCCCCACAGGCCAAGGACCACCCTTGCATACGTACAGCGCCAGAGTGCGCCCCCACACAGAGCATAGCCCCTCTCACCTCACACTCCTGGGGGTCGCCATAGCACATGGCGCTGATCTCCTGACTGCGGTCCAGTGAGGAGACCTCCGTGTAGTTGGCCGCCTGCTTCTTCACCAGGTTGATGCCTGTGGGTGTGAACAGTAAAGCATGACCACAGAGGACGGGCACCTCTGCGGTGTCTGCCGCCCCTCACACACAGACATACGGGGGCTCACAGCACAACGCTCAACTCCTCACCCTTAAGGATCCCGGTTTCGGTACCAACCCACACGTGGTTCTGTGCAGGCGCCGCCATGTTTACTAATCAGGTAACGTCGACTTCCGCCTTGCGACTTCCTGTCGCGCCGAGGTGGCTGATGGGAAATGTAGTCTGCGCTGTCTGTAGATTTCATTGTTTACAATTCAGTGGCTGAAATCCGCATGAGTTTTATTTCGGTGCTGGGGTGTGATGGCCGGTTGTCCTTTCTGTAGTGCACATCCATTAATCCGCTGCCATTCTGGCTCTGATGAGGTTTCACGATTCAGTACAGGCAGTGTTCACACATAGAGGCAAGACGCATGCAGTTTTCTCCAAATTGAGGCCATAGGGACTGAGTCATTGCAATGCGCTTTTTTGTCCAGTTTTCTGCCTTTTATTTGCACCATATTCATTTTTTTTATATGCTCCTATTTTAAAGTCACTTTTTTATGTGTTCACCTGTTTTGTTTTTTTTACACCATTTTGGACAGGGGGGGGGGGGGGGGGTTAGGCTTTTCCATCTAATTCATCACTTGCAGCTTTTCAAAAAGTTGCAACATTTTTGCACAATGTACTCCAATCCCCCTCCATCCCCCCAGAGTCATTTTATGCACATGGTGGATTTTTTTGCTCAGTTTTTGCAAAACATCTGACTTTTTTTTTAAAGCTAAGGAGTTGCAAATAAAGTTCAAGACAGAAATAAAAAAACATTTTTGATTTTGCGCAAATTTTATGAACCGTGCACGCTATTTAGATGGATTTGACGCAGAAAAACAGCAACTAATACCACAAAACAAAAACATTACTTTAAAAAAAAAAAGGTAAATGATGAATGGGGATCATAACATGTGAAGTGCCTCATCTGTAAGGCCTCATTCACAGAAAAACGGACGGACAATTTGATCAGAGTTTGGTCCGTTTTTTTCATACATGGAGAAAAAAAAAAAAAAAAAGTTTTTCCACCTTCTCCAATATGACAGACTGTGAAAATCAGTCAGATGTCATCTTAGTGCTGTGAGGTTTCTTTCACGGACCCATTGACTTGCATTGCTGGTTTTTATCTGACACTTGTATCAATACCGGACGCGTCTCTCTGATTTTGCACGGACCACTCGGTCCACAGAATATCACAGACATGTGAATGGCCCCATAGAGTGTGCCTCAGTTTGTTCCATGCCTACAAAGAAAATGTTTCCAGCTTTGACAACCCCTATAATCAAAGATGTCTGGATATACCCCAAAGAACAATCTGCAGCACGGCACAATAATTACAACAACCAACAGGAGTTTCCCTTCAAGGCTACACAGGAGCAAAAAAGGCAAACACAGTCCTGGGATGTATGAAGAGAAGCATTCAGTCTAGATCACGTGATAAGCTGGAACAATGGACAGCGACAAATAGATGGTATTTAACAGAGAGAACTGCAAGATTCGACATCTGGGCAAGAAAAATGAAAATTACATCTACAGAATGGGAGGAATAGAACTAAGCAACAGCACGTGTGAAAAAGACTTGGGTATACTAATAGATCACTGAGTGAACATGAGTCGACAGTGTGATGCAGCAGCAAAAAAGGCAAACACGGTTCTGGGATGTATTAAGAGAAGCATAGAGTCTACAACCCCTGGCAAAAATTATGGAATCACCGGGCTCGGAGGATGTTCATTCAGTTGTTTAATGTTGTTGAAAAAAGCAGATCACAGACATGGCACAAAACTAAAGTCATTTCAAATGGCAACTTTAGGGCTTTAAGAAACACTAAAAGAAATCAAGATTAAAAATGTGGTACTCAGTAAGGGTAATTTTTTCAGACCAAGCAGAGGGAAAAAATTATGGAATCACTCAATTCTGAGGAAAAAATTATGGAATCATGAAAAACAAACACAAAAGAACACTCCAATACATCACTAGTATTTTGTTGCACCACCTCTGGCTTTAATAACAGCTTGCAGTCTCTGAGGCATGGACTTACTGAGTGACAAACAGTACTCTTCATCAATCTGGCTCCAACTTTCTCTGATTGCTGTTGCCAGATCAGCTTTGCAGGTTGGAGCCTTGTCATGGACCATTTTCTTCAACTTCCACCAAATATTTTCAGTTGGATTGAGATCTAGACTATTTGCAGGCCATGACATTGACCTTGTGTGTCTTCTTTCAAGGAATGTTTTCACAGTTTTTGCTCTATGGCAGGATGCATTATCATCTTGAAAAATGGTGTCATCATCCCCAAACATCCTTTCAATTGATGGGATAAGAAAACTGTCCAAAATATCAATGTAAACTTGGGCATTTATTGAAGATGTAATTACAGCCATCTCCCCAGTGCCTTTACCTGACATGCAGCCCCATATCATCAATGACTGTGGAAATTTGCATGTTCTCTTCATGCAGTCATCTTTATAAATCTTATTGGAACGGCACCAAACAAAAGTTCCAGCATCATTATCTTGCCCAATGCAGATTCGCAATTCATCACTGAATATGACTTTCATCCAGTCATCCACAGTCCACGATTGCTTTTCCTTAGCCCATTGTAACCTTGTTTTTTTCTGTTTAGGTGTTAATGATGGCTTATGTTTAGCTTTCTGTATGTAAATCCCATTTCCTTTAGGCGGTTTCTTACAGTTCGGTCACAGACATTAACTCCAGTTTCCTCCCATTCATTCATTTGTTTTGTTGTGCATTTCCTGTTTTGGAGACATATTGCTTTAAGTTTCCGGTCTTGAGGCTTTGATGTCTTCCTTGGTCTACCAGTATGTTTGCCTTTAACAACCTTCCCATGTTGTTTGTATTTGGTCCACATTTTAGACACAGCTGACTGTGAACAACCAACATCTTTTGCAACATTGCGTGATGATTTACCTTCTTTTAAGAGTTTGATAATCCTCTCCTTTATTTCAATTGACATCTCTCGTGTTGGAGCCATGATTCATGTCAGTCCACTTGGTGCAACAGCTCTCCAAGGTGTGATCACTCCTTTTTAGATGCAGACTAACGAGCAGATCTAATTTGATGCAGGTGTTAGTTTTGGAAATTAAAATTTACAGGGTGATTCCATATTTTTTTCCTCAGAATTGAGTGATTCCATAATTTTTTCCCTCTGCTTGGTCTGAAAAAAATTACCCTTACTGAGTACCACATTTTTAATCTTGATTTCTTTTAGTGTTTCTTAAAGCCCTAAAGTTGCCATTTAAAATGACTTTAGTTTTGTGCCATGTCTGTGATCTGCTTTTTTTCAACAACCTTAAACAACTGCATGAACATCCTCCGAGCCCGGTGATTCCATAATTTTTGCCAGGGGTTGTAGATCACGTGAAGTCATTATCCCCCTCTACTCCTCTTTGGTCAGACCTCATCTGGAATACTGTTTCCAGTTCTGGGCACCACATTTTAAAAAAGATTGAAAAACTGGAGCAAGTTCAGAGAAGAGCAACCAAGATAGTGAGCGGACTGCAAACAATGTCCTACGAGGAACGGTTAAAGGATCTGGGAATGTTTAGCTTGCAAAAAAGAAAACTGAGAGGAGACTTAATAGCTGTCTACAAATATCTGAAGGGATGTCACAGTGTAAAGGAATCATCCTTATTCTCATTTGCACATGGAAAAACAAGAAGCAATGGGATGAAACTGAATGGGAGAAGATACAGATTAGATATTAGAAAAAACTTTTTGACAGTGAGGGTGATTAATGAGCGGAACAGGCGGCCACGAAAGGTGGTGAGTTCTCCTTCAATGGACGTCTTCAAACAGAGGCTGGACAGATATCTGTCTGAGATGGTTTAGTGAATCCTGCATTGAGCAGGGGGTTTGACATGATGACCCTGGAGGTCCCCTCCAACTCTAACATTCTATGACTATGAATTCTGATGCGGATGCTGCAGCAAAATTGGCAGCGGTACTTATTTCCTTGTTTTTTGATGCAGAAATGGTGCTGTTAGGCCACACATTCCACCCTCTCCATATCAAAGGGTGACATCTGGAATGCCACTGGGAGCAGAAATTGACATGCTGAGAATTTGAAAAATGCAGCACAAGTATTCTCTGCAGCATATGCATGAGAAAAATTGCACACAGAATGCTGCTACTGTTAAATACTGAGGATATTCTGTCTGGAAAGAAAATCTGCTGCGTATCTGCCCTGAGTGTACATTCCCTAAGACTGGAGCTCTATGGCAGCTTACTGCATGTAGTCTGATGTCATGTCCCCAAAATCGAAGGTTAGAGGCGATAATGCACAATATGCATTCTAACATTATCACAGCATATAAATGATATTCTGCTTTGCCAAACAGAATATGGGAATAATGACTCAGGGTTATTCATGGCCATTATTTACTGGGCTGCAATAATCTGATTTTTACCCAGGGACATGTATGTTTGCATGTAGTAGATTTTGTATATATGTTATAAAAAAAAAAACTTTATTATACCTCAATAAACTGCCTAGCCAAACCAAATTTCTAAGTCTTTGGATCCCAGTTTACATTGCAAGACTCCACCACCCACCATGGCAGCTGCTAGCGCCAAAACACGAGAACTTGCGTTCATTTATCAGATCTTGTGCTCTGACTAACCAAAGAGTCTTTACAGAACCTGCCGATCAGCAACCAAAAGTAAAATAGGCCTGTGTGCTTTTGAAATCCGAAAAAACATCGGATCGCACTCGGACCAATGTTATTCTATGGGGTTGTGCAAATTCAGATTTTTTTATCGGACTGAGCCGGTCTGAGGAAAAATCGCTGAATGGGCATATTTGATCCAATGTTTGGATCGCACTCGGCCATGCAAGTCAGTGAGTCCATGGACTAACACAATGGAGAAGATGGATACATTTTTTTCTCCATCTTCTCGTCCGAGAGAATCAGATCCCACTATGCTCACACTCTGGTCAGAGTCTGATTTTGATAATCGACCCTATTCTCTTGGATGAGGGAATACATGGTTGTCTGCACCGAGCCTAGGATGTCTTTACAAGCAGGTTTTTGTTAATGAAAAACTAATATGCAGCCATTTTAGTTAGAAGTCAATATGTAAATATGAAACACAACATATCGAAGGCATTTTCATTGCATTTGTGCATTTCTACCATTTCTGGAGTTTTGTTTGTAAAAAAAATGCATATCAAAAATGTGTTTACAAGAAACTGCACAAAATCTACTTAAAACTTGAAATTCAATGTTTATTTAAAGAATGAAAAAAAGGTGATGTCATTACTTCTGATGCTTGTGCAGGCCATGGAGACGTCTGTGCTGAATCTATGAGGGATGGAGGGGTGACAACAGATGAGTATGGGAAAGTTTGTGAACAGTTTCATCAGTTTTTCTCAGATGAGAAACAAAAAAAAAGTTTTTCTACCTTCTCCTATCAAACAGTCCATGAAAAAGAGAGCACTCGTATGGCATCACGGGTCCATAGACTTGAATTGCCAATTTTTAGCTGACGCTCAGATCAATATTGGACATGTCACCAAAATTTTGAGCAGAACGCTCAGTGCGCAGCACACAAAAACAGGTTTGTGAACAACCCCATAGACTATCATCTGTGTGTTATCTTTGAAATACACGGCTAGCACTTGTACGCAAGAAAACGGTCGTATCACTAAGTTCTTAGGGTGAGAAGCCAAACCAGAAACTCCATTTGCAGAAACGTGTTTCAGGGTGTTTACCCTTCATCAGTGCAGAGCAGGAAAGCTTGTTTGGCCGGATGAAAGTGCTGTGTAAGGCCACATTCAGTGCTTGGTCAGTATTTTACATCAGTATTTATAAGCCAAAATCAGGAGTGGAACAATCAGAGGAAAAATATAATAGAAACAAGTCACCACTTCTGTATTTATCACCCACTCCTGGTTTTGGCTTACAAATACTGATGTAAAATACTGACCAAATACTGATAGTGGGGCCGTGGCCTAAAACAGTGAACTTGTATGCAAAAATTGATGTGTGAATGAGGCCTTGGCGTTAAAAGATATATGTATGGGTGTCTGGATCTATTTCTCTAGCTACCACCATTCATGTTCTGGAGGACTGTAAATAGGGTCACTTTTTGCTTACAGCACCATTAATTGGGGTGATTTCTTGCCTGGATCATTTTCCCCGGCTCTCTGGCACTGTATATATACAATGATGGAGGAAGCACAGCTATGGTTGCTGTCAGGGCTGATGTGGAAGCTATCATCTCGTTTAGTGTGTCCCTGTAACCTCTCCTCGTTCACTTTGCACAGACCACCGACCAGTAATCAAATCCCACCTCTCATTCAGTAAGAACTGAAGAGGAGCTCAGAACGAGCATCTCCTCTTGGCCCACACTCCAGGGTGACGCCATCTTTGTACTCTCGGCCTCAGTTACGCTTCTGCGCACGCGCTAGAAGTGATCCCGCCCACGTGGAGACGTCATCACTTCGCGCCTCCAGGGTCAGCGTTTATCAGGGAGGGGGTGGGATACTAGAATTGGCATGGGTCTCCTGCGGTTGCTAGGAGACGTTCGATCGTTCTTGGTGCACAGGCCCCGAGCTGTTCTCCTCACCCGTTATTTCCAAGCAGACCCGGTGCCCCGAGACGTGCTGCTGTTCCAGCACCAGAGGCCGCGCTTCTTCCCGCTGCTGGGCGCTTTCTGTGCGGCTCAGGCCGGCTTCTGGGCATACTTGGCTCATTTCGGGTACACATCATTGCGGGACATAAAACCGAATGACCTCGGAGAGGAGAAGGAAGTGAGAGGAGGAAGGAACATGGGCTCCCCCTTGTGGAGGACGATATTCACCGTCGGCTGCTTGTCTGTGGGTAGGTGTGCTGTGACCTCCAGGGAGAGCTGCAGCCCCCAGAGCCTGGGGAGGAGAGTCCTGCCTGTCATCTGAGGCTGTGCCGCACAGGGGTCCCCTAGTGACAAAACAAAGTGAGCTCTACTCATCTTCCCCTGGTCCAGTGCTGCTCCCGGTGTCTGTTATTGTCTGCAGAGCTGAGGTCATGTTGACAGCGCTGCAGCCAGTCACTGAGCTCATCAGCTTTTGCCATCAACTCAAGCAAAGTTGCTGAGTTCAGTTATTATCATCAACATGACCTCAGCCCTGGACACAATAACAGACACTGGACCAGGGGAGGGTGACTAAAGTCAACTTTTTTAATTTTCTTTTTTAAAACCAAAAAATTGCAGCATTGGTGGAGGAAAGGGGTTAACCCCAAAACCCTTTAAATTGTGGTTTCTCATAGCAAAGCAGCAGATTTGAATTTTTTTTGGGAGCCACAGCATTATTGATAATAATTTGATGTGTCTTTTTTTCAATACAAACTTGCCAGAAACATCCATCTAGGTCTCTTCTCACGTGTCCGTTCCTAAAACAGAATCAGAGTTTGGTTCGAGCTTCATCAGTTTTTCTGATATGAGAAACTTTAGTTTCTTTTCCCAGTGAATTGATGACATCTGAGTGCGGTACAATTTTTTTTTTTTTTTCACTGACCTATAGACTTGCATTGTCATTTTGATCTGACACTCAGATAAACATCAGACATGTCTTTGCAATTTGTGAAAAACCACATACACGTGAGCAGCCCCATTCACTATTATAGATACGATAGCTATCACTGAAAAACATGGATGTAACTCGTACTCAAAAAAAAAAAAAAAAAAAAAAAAAAGTCTGAATGAGCCCTAACAGTGAATGTTTCAGTTTACATCATTAATGCATCCGATTACTCATTGCAAAATACATAAATGGAAAATCCGATCTGACACCTGACCAGAACCTTATCCAGACTCCTAAGCTGAATTTATAAGTTCTAGAATACAAGATAGGCCTCATTAAGACAATATTTTTCACATACGAAAAATAGGAACAATTATTCTGATCAGAGTGTGGTCCAAGTGTCATCAGATTGCCTCATATGTGGAGAAATTTAAAAAAGGTTCTCCATTCTGACAGTCTGTGAAAATAGGACCACACTGGGATGGCATCAAAATGCAGTCAAGTTTTTATTTTTTTTCCCCACAGACCCCTTGACTTTCATTGCTGATTTTGATCCGACGTCTCCCAATATGTTCTGCGGACCACTCAGTTCAAGTGAGAAGAGAAAAAAAAAAAATCGGACATGTGAACAGCTCCATAGACTATCCTAGATCCAAGTGCTATCCAAGAAAATCACAGATGGCACTTGGATGCAAAATTGGACATCTGAATGAGGCCGTACCTAGAATATTTTCCCACAAAACTATATCAGTCTGCTGAGATCTTCCTACTTTATGGCCACACGCCTGCAGATCACAGTGTTAAATGAGAATCAGACTGAGGCCATGGCCCCACTATCAGTATTTGGTCAGTATTTTTTCTCAGGAGTGGGAGCCAAAACCAGGTGAGGAACAATCAGAGAAAAGGTGTAATAGAAACAAGTCACCAATTCTGCATTTATCACCCACTCCTGGTTTTGGCTCCCACTCCTGAGAAAAAATACTGACCGTATACTGATAATGGGGCCGTGGCCTGAGGTTAAGAGTAGGGTTTTTGAATGCATAAAATACAACTTGGAATGGACTTTCTCCCATAAAACTATCTATCTGCTCCTTGACATTGCCTGTGGGTTTGGCTGCTTTGGTAGTAACTTTGGTTTATTTCTCTTTGCTAGGTTCCCTTGTAGTAACTGCCGGGCTGCTGTTCTCCCGCCGATCTGTGAATGCTGTGACTCTACATGCCGGAGGAAACAGAGTGACCATTGCCACCGCAGGAGTGTTTGGCCTTGGCTCGTCCTTCAACATCCCCTTGAGGCACGTGTCTTGCATGGCTCACCGCTCCGAGGTTCCAGCTATGATACCCTTGAAGGTTAAAGGTCGACCTCTGTACTACTTGTTAGACAAGCAAGGACAGGTTTCCAACGCCAAGTTGTTTGATCTCACCGTGGGAGCTTATCGTACACTATGACCTTCATCCATCTCATGTATATATGTATAAATAAACTTGCTATACCCCAGTGTTGTCTTTGTGTGTGTGCAGAATGAGGAGCAACAATTACAGCATTAACGCTCATTTTATTAATCAAACCCTAGTGCAAACGTGATAACATTTACATTGTCTGACAAACCAAATATTCCGATTAATTTGGAAAAAGGCATCACCGTGGTGTCATTTCACGTCATTAGCATAAATCAGCATTGGATACACATTCAGGTAATAGGAGCTGATGTGAAGCAGCAGTCACTATCCAGGTGACAGGGATGTGATGTCCCACTCCCTCACACTGTAAGAGCTGATGGGTGGGGGTGCTGGGTGTTAAACTCCTACCGATCTGATATCGATGACTTGTCCTAAGGTATATGGCATAAATGTGGCTCTCAAATGCTGGTACTGCCACCTCTCTCGAGAATCGCGCTTGCAAATTCTCACAACCATACAGGTGAATAAAGAAAGCTTTGCATGCCTATCATGGCTTCTTTTCAGCATAGATGTGGGAACAGCGTCCGTCAGACATTTATGGTGTATCCTGTGGGTAGGCTACAAATGTCCAACCTCTTTAAGATCATGTGTTTTAGTATTCATTCCAACACACCACCTATACAACCAACTGTAGTCTATTATTGCAGGCAGTGACAATCACTCAGGCAAGAAGAATGTGCTCAGGAGGACTCTGGTCTTCAAACTAGTAAGTTACTGCAGTGTTTAATGCGAAGGTCCACAAGTCCGACCTCCATCACAATGGTAAATAAAGTGAAAGTTCTGCTTGCGCCCCCCTCCGTCCAGGCTTTGTCATTCTTCCAATCATTGGCAACTTTTGGGCATAGCGACTAGCTGTAGCTGTTGGGCCAGTGTGCAGCTGGAAGACACTCTGAAACCTCCGGCCATTGCCCCCACGACCTGCTTGTCTACCTCCAATAAGGAAGGTGAAGCGTGGAGACCCACGTGGTGCGAGTCTACTCCTCTGAAATGCTTCTCTCACTCCCTGTCCCCTCTGTCCCTGTCGAGAAGCTCCGCGAGGGCGTGATGAGGAGGATGCTGTTGCTAGAGGAATCTGGGGAGGACGTTGAAGCGGTCTGCCTGTGTTTGTCACTTCTTCCTCTCCATGAGCCGTTAGTTGCGGCATTTTCCGTGCCCCCTCCACTGAACACTCCTTTTTAGGCTCTTGTTGGCCTCTAGAAATCGTTCCTGGTTGCGAAGGAGTTCCTGCAGTCCCAAAGCGAACAGCTAAACTGTCTCCGAAAAAACAATACAGCTCATTGTACATCTCGAGCAGAGACACGGTGGGGGCAGGAGGCAATGTAGAATACGAGTCGTGGGGTGAAGGACCTGCATCTTTCTCACAGTATTTCGCTTTCATTTTCAAAAGGCGTTCCACAGCCACCTAGGGGAAAAAAAAATATCGCAAAAAGTCATTATTATTCCATACCAATATATGTGACCCCTGCTGCTCTCAGTCAAACTTGCAAGGCTATGTTTCCATCCCGTTAATGGCTTGCGTTTTATGTATATGGTTGGAAAAGCACCCAATTTAACAAACAGGTGTCATGGCTGCTCAATAGTGGATTCTGTTTATCAGATACATCATCTGAAATATACTTAACCAAATGCAATTGTATCCGATAGTGTCCCTCATCGCCTATTAAACATCCATGTCTTATAGGTATCTGTTTAATATGTCAAATTTTTTTTGAAAAGTTTACAATGTATTCATTAAGCAGATACTATACCCATAAAATCATATAGTATCCATTTAATACTTAATTCTCAGATATATTAACATACTGGGCCAACAAAGGGCGAAATTATATAGTCCCTGGCTGGAGGTCTTGCAGACCCCCAAAGACATTTAGGTTATTAGACTAGATATTGGGGTGATAATGGCCCATCTTATCATTCGTTCAGTAGAAAAAATGCCATCAGACTGTCCAAAGGTGACAGAGCACTCATATTTTGCCTTACTGGTAAGTTGGGTGATAGCATGAAGAAAAGTTCCTTTAGTTCACTTTTGTCCACTTACCAGAATGGCTCCATAGACCTTATGGCCGTCTGCCTTCACCTGAGCATTGGACATGGAGTGATCATCAAGCACAGTTTGCAATCCAGCCCAGTAAGTTGGGAGCAAAGGATACAACACCTGTTCCACTGCCTGGAATAAAAAAAAAATTAACTAGTTGAAGTCCTGACTGGTTTGTAAAATATGGTTCCATCCTGATAATAGGAAGAATTCACTAAACATCTGAAAACGTACCTTCCAGCCTAAGGCATGGAGACCAACCACCGCTCCATAATGGGAGCACAGAGGGCGGACAGGGTCTCCCAAAACTTTTTGTAGAGATTGCAAAACCTGGGTATACAGTGACCCTTCCAAATCCCGATGTGTCCTGAAAAACAAAGAATAAATCAGCAAAGTAGTCATGAATTCTCTACAGTCTAAGAGTCTATTCACACTGGGCTTACAGTGTCCACCGAAGGTATATGTGTAAAGGATTTCCTGATTTACAGTCATGGCCAAAAGTGTTGGCGACTTGAAATTGTTCCAGAAAACAAAGTATTTCTCCTAGTAACTTATTGCAGTTATACACGTTTATTTCCTTTGTGTGTATTGGAACAACACAAAAAAACGGCAAATTGGACATAATTTTACACAAAACCCCAAAAATGGGTCAGACAAAATTATTGTCACTCTCAACTTATTATTTGGTTGCACACCCTTTGGAATTAATAACTGCAATCAATCGCTTCCTATAACCATGAACAAGCTTCTTACACCTCTCAGCTGGAATTTTGGACGACTCTTTTGAAAACTTCTTCAGGTTTCTCATATTTGAAGGTGTCTTCCCCCAACAGCAATTGTAAGATCTCTCCACAGGTGTCCAATGGGATTTAGATCCGGACTCATTGCTACAACTTCATTACTCTGCAGCACTTTGTTTCCATCCATGTCTGGGTGCTTCTTGAAGTATGTTTGGGTGATTGTTCTGCTGGAAGACCCATGACCTAAGACGCAAACCCATTTACATTTACTGCCTTTTAAGGATAGCTGCCGTTGTATGACCATGCCAGTCAATGTGCAGAACGATAAATGAAATGATCTTGTTATTATTGTATTTTCTTAGACTTTTGCTGACGTTTTCGCTTCTCCTTCCAACGTTAATATATATTTTTTAATCCTTGAAAAAAAAAATAAAATAAAAAATATTATATATATATATATATATATATATATATATATATATATATATATATATATATATATATATATATATATATATATATATATATATATATATATATATATATATATATATATACACTAAATTTCATCAGTGTGCTGGAACCAATTTTTATCTGTTGTTTTTCGTCAAGAGTCATCCGTTTTTCCGTTTTTGTTGTGTGTGAATAAAACTGATACAAGTTTACAAGATTCATCGAAAAACAGATGCGCACAAACGGGCGAGTTTGATCTACAAAAGTTTTGAATCTTTTTTTATGTGCAGACCATGGATCAGGAAGAAAAAAAAAACAAAACATGTGAACAGCATCCTAGAAAATAATTTGACAGTGAAAAACTTTTCCAGCGCAGATGCGACAAAAGACGACGTGTAAATGATACGAACTGCAAATTCCAAAGGAAACACATAGGAGACAATGGAGACAGAATGCATCCAAACCTATGCTGGGTATCTGGAGTAATCAGATGCTTTGTGCCCTGTGAGCTTGCACTCATTTACAGCAGCCAGCGCTGTAGTATAGAAAAATAATGGGAAAGCCTGGGCCTTGGAGGAGATCAAAGGTTGGTTAATATGTGCTCAGATTCTCAATAGACAGTGCACCGAACTCAGATTTTTGCCCAGAAAATACGACTTGGATTTAACACCAAGGATGAATGAAAGCGCACTGGAGAAGTGCAGGGTCACTGAAGATGGCCGTCTCCAAGAATCTTGCCAGATTCAAGCAAATTTGGAAACTGGCCATCTCTGATAGATTGCAAAAGTGGCCGGTAACCTAGGCAACGAGCGTTAAACAATAGAATTAAAAACGCCCTTTGTTCTTGAGAATAGTGAGCATTTTTTAGTAAAAGATCAATTGCAAAGTTGATTCTTTTTAACAAGGACTTTGTAATTTCACCCATTTATGATGCTGAGACGCATTCACTTATATATCATTTTTCAGGATCATGACAAGTACTGATCAATTTCTTGTAAAACAAACAACAAAAATAAAAAAGGTTAATTATTTCTCTTCTTCTTCCGTCCTACCATATGCAAGTGAGTAATCCTGCTCCATAATCTCGCAGAGTCCAGTGATCATTGAGGGGGTTTATGGAGGCGGCGAGCGGCTCGGTCACACAGTACAATACGCTCTGCATGAGGCTGCATCCGTAGCTGCCCAGATACAAGTAAGGATTGGACAGGAGAGACCGGACTAATTGTAACAAGCGACTCAACTGCTCCAGATCATGACTCACTGACTTCACCTAGAAATAAAAAAGTAAAGAAGGGAAGAAAAGGTGTAAGATGGTGGAATAGAAGAGGTTAAGGTGACCGGTCACAAAGCTTGTGGTTTATCTCGGAAAATAACACACTTCCTATAATCACTGCCCCCGGATCCAGTGCAGGTCACTAGTCACAGGCCGCTGTAGTCTATGATTGGCGGCAGTGGTCAGGTGACTTGATTAGTATCTGATCACATGCTATTCAAGTCAACAGGTCGCTGCTGCCAATCACAGGCCGCAGCAGTCCTGTGACAGGTGAACAGTGACATCACCACTACTAGTGCCATTGTAGACCACAGAGCGTCCTCTAGATCCACGGGGGTGAAAGCAAGTGAGTGTAGGAGAGTTTGTCGAATCTGGGCAACATTGTATTTAGTGCGGACAACCCCTTTAATACGAGCAGCACCTCTCATCTCTGGAAATCTGATATATACCATTCAGACCCTGATTTATTATGTCATCATCTAAACCAGGCCAATACAATACAGTATTAGGGTCTGTACACACTAAGTATTTGCAACAGTAATTTCTGCACCAGTTCTGCATCTGTTGGCAGGAAAACCGCTGCTTAAAGTAGGTGCGTTTTTTAATGCATTTTTTACATGTGTTTTTTGGTGCAGATTTTTCACCATTCATTAGTTTGGGTGAAATCTTCAGCAAAAAATTGTCATGCTGCAGGTTTAAATCTGCAAGGAAAAATAAGCAACAGGTGCATGAGACTTCTCACTCTGCTGGCACTAGGAAATCCTTCAGGTTTTGTGACAAATCTGTGCATAAATAAATGCAAATCTGCAATGTGTGCACAGACCCTTAAACTGCTGTACATTTTGTAAGTCATTTAATCTGAATGATATAAACAAGACATGAAATGACTGCCAAGATTCTCCATTTAAATGTGTAAAGTTTCCTTTTTTTCACATTTTGTTTTTAGCATGCTTGAAAAAAACCCAAAAAACTGTACAATAAAAGATATGTGCACATAGGTCAAAACTGCAAAAGATTTTATGGATAGAAAGTCAACAATAAAGCAGAAGGAGGTTTACAAAGAGTCATCCACGTGCTGCAAATGGGAGCAAAGCGCTAGAAGAAAAACAAGTCCGACACCGGGAACAACGAGAAGGTCCTCATTCACATTAGATTGTCATTGGGTCCCGTTAACATCAGTTGAAAATGATCTAATGTGTATAACCAGAAGGATGACATTGGTAATGATATACTCACCCCACTCACAACGTACACAAAATATGGCAACAACGCTCCAATCTTTGAATTGGTCTGTAAATCTTGAAGTGCCACCTAGAAAAAATTAGGATAACAAAAAAAAGTAAATTCCTAATATACTGATGTGTTGGGTTGGGGGTGTTGGGTACATGGTAAAGAGACCTTCATAAGGTGCAGGTCATCTCCTAGCACTGCCCTGGTCACACGCTGGTAATATTTCAGCAGGTCATCTGTTAGCATCGAGACTGCGGCCGGAACTGGAAGAAGAATATATGAAAAAAATCAACATCCGAAAAAGTTTATGGAGAGTGATCAGTATGTAACATGTGAACACCTACCAGTCCCCTGTGGCTCCAGGTTTCCTTTACTGTCCAGATAAGATACATGAACTGGAGGAAGCAAAGATAATTTAGCAAAATCCGGCAACAAACAAAACTTTGCTGAAGCAGGAGAAGTCGGCCTCTTACCTCTTACGGCGGTCTCCGCGGTTCCTTTGGGAATGTTCGTGGCTAACGCCAGTTCCACCAAATTTATTTCACGGTCTTCGGCGCAATGACAGTCGCTATCTCGAACACTGCGGAACGAAACTGGGTCTGGGGATCCGTGACCATATATCGGCTAAAAGTTAAAAGCGACATCCTGCATAGTCTCAAAATCATCAGATGAGTCCAGCATTGTCTTTCATGATTGTGACCAAGCCGACATCCTGATCACCCATATATCAGACAGATCGCAATATAGCCAACAATAATAAATGGCAGTATGCAGGAAAAAGGAAACACAAAATAACCCTCTAACAGCAAAAATAAAATCAAACTCTTCCCAAACAAGCAATTTTTTTATTTTTTTGGTCTCTCGTTTTTTTCTTGTAAGAGCCATAACTTTCTTATTTTTCCGTCAAGATCGCTGTATGAGCGTTTGCTCATTGCGCAACAAGAAGAAGTTTTTACAACAACATTATTGTGATCTGGAACTTATTTGTTTTTTCTATCGATTGACCTGTATGATGACTTATTTTACCTGGACAGCTGACATTTTTATTGATGCCGTTTTGGGGTAAATACAGCAACCGAAAAACTGCATTTTTTTTACAGCTTTTACCATACAGGTTCACTCATTTTATATTTTCATAGATCGGACTGTTACGGACGCGTCAACCACCAAATATGTTTATTCACTAAAATTTTTGAATTGGGGAAAACCTTTACATTTTCTTTTTAACATTTTTTCCTTCATTTTACATTAATTTTTTTATCCCTTTTGGAGGACTTGAATTGCAATCGTTTGATCACTTGCGCCTGATACTGCAGTAACTCAGTATAACAATATATAGAAGAAATGACCCATATAGCCAAGCCTATTAAGTAAAAAGATGGCAGCGATGAGGGCATTTCCCGGCTGCCACGCAGTCCAACTGCACACCTCAGGCGCCGGAACAGTCGCATGATGCGATCACTCCAATTAAATTCTGCTGTCAGAGAATGACAGCGGCACTTACGTAATTAACAGCAGTGATCAGAACTAGCTCCAATCACTGCTGTTAGAAGCAGATGTTGGCTGTGTAACACAGCTGTCAACCTCTATGCATGTAAAGGGCTCTGCTTCTACAGCTTCACGCACTCGCCAGTGGCTCCTAAGGCTCCATGCACCCGCCTGGCGGAATAACCCCTTTTAGTCTGTAAAGAAGATCTAATTGATTTCCAATACACTGCATTATTGCATTACCTCCACATTGTTCCAGCGCAGTGCTCGGTTGAAGTCCTCTACTGTAAGTCTTCGCCTCCGAGAGTGTCTGAGGCACTGTGCGCTGAACTGAGAAAAAAAACACACATTTTATATATATATATATATATATATATATATATATATATATATATATATATATATATATATATATATATATATATATATATATATATATATATATATATATATATATATATATAGAAACATACATTAGAAACCAGAGGCAGAGTATACAGATAAGAGCTTGTGAAGACAAGTGTATAACTCGGACGTGTGCAATCCGTCCTTCTGACCTAATAGGCAATATAAAGATGGCAGACACAGAGACCCCAATTAGGGTATATGCACACTTTTGTCAGTTTTTTTCTGCACAGTTTTGTCTCAAAACCTGAAGGGTTTCCTGATTCCAGCAAAGTGAATGAGATTCTTGAAGTCTCATGCACATGGTGCTCATTTTTTCCTTGCAGATTTTACCTCTACTAATTACCAGGGGAAAATATGCACCAAAAACGCATGTAAAAAACATAGCAACAATGCGCCTATTTTATTCAGAATTGCCAACACAGCACTGCAAATCCTGAATGTGTGCACATACCCTTAAGCTCATGGCAGCAGTCCCAATCCATTGGCAACCAGCAATTGCGTCACGGT
Organism: Phyllobates terribilis; assembly: GCF_046119375.1. Classification (NCBI taxonomy): domain Eukaryota; kingdom Metazoa; phylum Chordata; class Amphibia; order Anura; family Dendrobatidae; genus Phyllobates; species Phyllobates terribilis. The sequence continues at coordinate 115,445,085 of NW_027362773.1, forward strand.
GGTGCCGATGGGGTAACAAAGGAAGCCCCATCCCAATTTTAAACTCCTTAAATTCTGCAGTCACTATTAACGGTGGCATCTCAGCAGTGGTTAAATAGCGTAAGAAGAGAGAGAAAGAGAAAGAGAGAAAAAAAAAAGAGAAAAAAAAAAAAGAGGAAAAAATAAGAGAGAAAGAGAGAGAAAGAGAGAGAGAGAGAGAGATTGATTGATTATTTATTTTGGAAAAATAAAGCAGACATGATAAATACCTGTGTGATTTCTCTGAGCCGGTAACACACGTCCTCGGCCAGCAGAGCGGCGACCTCATCAGTGATCTCAAACCCCACACTTTCTGCACTCAGACGGACTGAATCCTGACACAGCTCCACATAGCGCCGATCCTCGGTGTGAGACATCCTGACACTGCATGCTGCAAAAGAGGATGGCGGGTTTTTTTTTGCTTTACATTTTAACCCTTTGAAAAGGTTATCTGATTTAAAGCATCCCATCTCTCTGCTGCTCCTGTACGTTCTCAGTTTTACAGGGCTGCAGTGATGGGGTCTTAATTGTAACAATCATTGTCCGCTCAGCAGTGTTGTGTTAATGATGAACCCAGTGATTGCCTGCAGTGGTCACGACTTGAAGACAAGACTCTTAGGCTATGTTCACATGTTCAGTATTTGTAAGCCAAAACCTGGAGAGGAACGATCAGAGGAAAAGTATAATAGAAACACGTCACCAATTCTGCATTTATCACCCACTCCTGGTTTTGGCTTACAGATACTGAGGTAAAAACTCAAATCAAATACTCAATGTGTGCACATGGCTTTAGACCAGGGGTCTCAAACACGCGGCCCGCGGGCCGCATGCGGCCCCTGAGGCTGCTTTATGCGGCCCGCAGGCACAGACCCCTTGATGATCCCGACCAGGTCCAGTAGGAGCCGCCGACAGCAGCGCTGAATTGCCGCACAGAGACTGTTTCCCAGCACTGCATTTCCAATGCCAGCCGCCGGCCAATCAGAGCTGATATCTGCGTGTCGGCGCAGCGAGTATGACGTCATTGCCATATGCAGATGTCAGCTGCTGGCCTCTGATTGGCCGGCGGCTGACATTGAAAATGCTGTGCTGGGAGAGAGTCTCTGTGCGGCAATGCAGCGCTGCTGTCGGCGGCTCCTCCTGGACCAGGTCGGGATCGTCAAGGGGTCGGACTCTGTGGTGCCTGCGGGCCACATCTGCAGGAAGGCCGCCGAGGGAACGGAGGACAGGTGAGAATCATCTTTTTTTTTTTTTTTTTTTTTATGTGTGTGAAGAACAGCACAGGGGGCACATAGCCACAAGATGGGGACCTGGATGGGGCACATAGCCACAAGATGGGGACCTGGATGGGGCACATAGCCACAAGATGGGGACCTGGATGGGGCACATAGCCACAAGATGGGGACCTGGATGGGGCACATAGCCACAAGATGGGGACCTGGATGGGGCACATAGCCACAAGATGGGGACCTGGATGGGGCACATAGCCACAAGATGGGGACCTGGATGGGGCACATAGCCACAAGATGGGGACCTGGATGGGGCACATAGCCACAAGATGGGGACCTGGATGGGGCACATAGCCACAAGATGGGGACCTGGATGGGGCACATAGCCACAAGATGGGGACCTGGATGGGGCACATAGCCACAAGATGGGGACCTGGATGGGGCACATAGCCACAAGATGGGGACCTGGATGGGGCACATAGCCACAAGATGGGGACCTGGATGGGGCACATAGCCACAAGATGGGGATCTGGATGGGGCACATTAGTACAAGATGGGGACTTGGATGGGGACCATTACTACAAGATGTTTGCCATTATTACTATATGATGCTAATTGTAAGACAATATTACTGAATGTGGCCAATTGGGGGAAACAAAATTGTAAAAATCAAAAAAATAAAAATAAAGCATGAAAAAATATTGGGCACTAAAAATGCTGTTTTATATGTAAACTAAAGTAAACACAAAAAAGTGCACGTTTATTATCGCCACATCCATAACGACCCAAGCCATAAAAAAATAAACACGGAAAAAATGTTCAAAAGGTGTATACAAAAAAAAATGGTATCACTAAAAATGTCACATTGAACAAAGAATGCGGCCCCCCAAATTCAAATTTTTTCCATGTGCGGCCCATATACCCAGCCGAGTTTGAGACCCCTGCTTTAGACGCTGCATTTTTGATGTAGCAAAAATACACAGGAAAAAAACTTCACCAAAAACTCATCGTGGGCACACTGACTTAGAGTGCTGATTTTGAAGGGGAGAGTCCTGTAAGTAGAATTTCTAATTATCAGAATCTCTAACATTTATTCAATATACTTCCAATATGCCACAAATGTCACAAAAGGTAATACCCCTTTAATTTTTAGTGCGACTCCCTGATTGTTATAATGAACCAATGTGGTCCTTGGGCCAAAAAAGGTTGCAGACACCTGAAGTAAAGATTGGAAAGCACACTGACCAATAGGACTGTCCAGATGACAGTTTAACACGGACCAAAAATAAATAAGAAAAAAATATATAAAATAATAATAATAATAATATATAGATAAAAAAAATAAAACATATATAATACACTGCTCAAAAAAAATAAAGGGAACACTTAAACAACACTGATTGACAATCAATTTCACATGCTGTTGTGCAAATGGAATAGACAATAGATGGAAGTTATTGGCAATTATCAAGACAAACTCAATAAAGGAGTGGTTCTGCAGGTGGGGACCACAGACCACATCTCAGTACCAATGCTTTCTGGCTGATGTTTTGGTCACTTTTGAATGTTGGTTGTGCTTTCACACTCGTGGTAGCATGAGACGGACTCTACAACCCACAGAAGTTGCTCAGGTAGTGCAGCTCATCCAGGATGGCACATCAATGGGAGCTGTGGCAAGAAGGTTTGCTGTGTCTGTCAGTGTAGTGTCCAGAGACTGGAGGCGCTACCAGGAGACGTGGAGGGGTTGTAGGAGGGCAACAACCAAGCAGCAGGACCGCTACCTCCGCCTTTGTACAAGGAGGAACAGGAGGAGCACTACCAGAGCCCTGCAAAATGACCTCCAGCAGGCCACAAATGTGCATGTGTCTGCACAAACGGTTAGAAACCGACTCCATGAGGGTGGTATGAGGGCCCGACGTCCACAGATGGGGGCTGTGCTCACAGCCCAACACCGTGCAGGACGCTTGGCATTTTCCACAGAACACCAGGATTGGCAAAGTCGCCACTTTCGCCCTGTGGTCTTCACAGATGAAAGCAGGTTCACACTGAGCACATGACAGAGCGATCTGCTGCCTGCAACATCCTTCAGCATGGCCGGTTTGGCAGTGGGTCACTAATGGTGTGGGGTGGCATTTCTTTGGAGGGCCGCACAGCCCTCCATGTGCTCGCCAGAGGTAGCCTGACTGCCATTAGGTACAGAGATGAGATCCTCAGACCCCTTGTGAGACCATATGCTGGTGCGGTTGGCCCTGGGTTCCTCCTAATGCAGGGCAATGCCAGACCTCTTGTTTTAAGGACATTACATCAAAGTTGGATCAGCCTGTAGTGTGTTTTACCACTTTAATTTTGGGGTTGACTCCAAATCCAGGCCTCCATTGGTCAATAAATTTGATTTCCATTGATGATTTTTGTGTGATTTTGTTGTCAGCACATTCAACTTTGTACAGAACAAAGTATTCAATGAGAATATTTCATTCATTCAGATCTAGGATGTGTTATTGGTGTGTTCCCTTTATTTTTTTGAGCAGTGAGTGTGTGTACATACATACATACATACATATATATATCTCTTTAATATAACCGGGGATGCGGGTCTCTGTCCGAAGCCTCGATAGACTGCGCATGCGTGACGCGCAGTCTGGCTCCAGACAGAAGACCGCATCCAGCCGTTACAGGAAAGACAGTGGCGTACCGCCAATGGAGGCAGACCACGCCACTGCTATGGGGCCCGTGGCCGGAGGGGGCCCGTGAGAGCCCCAAGCAGCGTGGGAAATAGGAGGATAGGTGAGTAGGAGGTTGCGGCGGCAGAGGAGCGGGACCACACGCTGTAGCCGCTGCTGCAGCTACCACGTGTGCCCGCTGCTAAAGGGACATGAATATTCCCTCTTCTCCACTCCCATGGGCGTGGAGAAGACGGAATATTCATTCTCTTTAGTAGCGGGCACGGAGGAGCGCTGAGCCCCGGCTCCTGCTGTCAGTGCCCGCCGCTAAAGAGAAAGCATATTCACGCTTCTCCACGCCCATAGTCCCGGCGTGGAGAAGAGTGAATGTGCCGGCAGCAGCTCACCTCGGCTTCTGAGAGCGCGCGCAGCTCAGATGCCGAAATGAGCTGCTGCAGACAGGACGCAGCGCTGGAGCAGAGGTGAGGAAGGAAGGTGAGTATAAGTGTTTATTGTTTTATGTGTGCAGTGATTGGGGGGGTGAGGAGGCCACACATACCAGGATTGGGGGGTTGAGGGGGCCACACACACCAGGGATTGTGGGGTTGAGGGGGCCACACACACCAGGGATTGTGGGATTGAGGGGGCCACACACACCAGGGATTGTGGGATTGAGGGGGCCACACACACCAGGGATTGTGGGATTGAGGGGGCCACACACACCAGGGATTGTGGGATTGAGGGGGCCACACACACCAGGGATTGTGGGATTGAGGGGGCCACACACACCAGGGATTGTGGGATTGAGGGGGCCACACACACCAGGGATTGTGGGATTGAGGGGGCCACACACACCAGGGATTGTGGGATTGAGGGGGCCACACACACCAGGGATTGAGGGGGCCACACACACCAGGGATTGTGGGGGCCACACACACCAGGGATTGTGGGGGCCACACACACCAGGGATTGTGGGGGCCACACACACCAGGGATTGTGGGATTGAGGGGGCCACACACACCAGGGATTGTGGGATTGAGGGGGCCACACACACCAGGGATTGTGGGATTGAGGGGGCCACACACACCAGGGATTGTGGGATTGAGGGGGCCACACACACCAGGGATTGTGGGATTGAGGGGGCCACACACACCAGGGATTGTGGGATTGAGGGGGCCACACACACCAGGGATTGTGGGATTGAGGGGGCCACACACACCAGGGATTGTGGGATTGAGGGGGCCACACACACCAGGGATTGTGGGATTGAGGGGGCCACACACACCAGGGATTGTGGGATTGAGGGGGCCACACACACCAGGGATTGTGGGATTGAGGGGGCCACACACACCAGGGATTGTGGGATTGAGGGGGCCACACACACCAGGGATTGTGGGATTGAGGGGGCCACACACACCAGGGATTGTGGGATTGAGGGGGCCACACACACCAGGGATTGTGGGATTGAGGGGGCCACACACACCAGGGATTGTGGGATTGAGGGGGCCACACACACCAGGGATTGTGGGATTGAGGGGGCCACACACACCAGGGATTGTGGGATTGAGGGGGCCACACACACCAGGGATTGTGGGATTGAGGGGGCCACACACACCAGGGATTGTGGGATTGAGGGGGCCACACACACCAGGGATTGTGGGATTGAGGGGGCCACACATACCAGGGATTGTGGGATTGAGGGGGCCACACATACCAGGGATTGTGGGATTGAGGGGGCCACACATACCAGGGATTGTGGAGGCCACACATACCAGGGATTGTGGGGGCCACACATACCAGGGATTGTGGGATTGAGGGGGCCACACATACGAGGATGGGGAAATTTACCAGTAGCTGCTGCATTTCCCACCCTAGGCTTATACTCAAGTCAATAGGTTTTCCCATTTTTATGTTGTAAAATTAGGGGCCTCGGCTTATATTCGGGTCGGCTTATTTAAAATATATGGTATTTTAAAATCAGTGAGTACGTGGTGCCCATAATACTGCAGGACTGTGGCGTGCATTATACTATATGGGGGCAGCATTTTACCCTATGGGGTGTGTAATATACTGTATGGAGGACTATGGGGAGTGCATTATATTCTATGGAGGACCATGGGAAGTTCATTATACTATATGGAGGATTATGGGGGGCGCATTATACTATATGGAGATTTATGGGGGGAGCATTATACTATATGGAGGCGCATTATACTATATGGGAGATTATTGGTGGTGCATTATACTATATGGAAGGCTATGTGGGGCCATTATAATATTTTGAGGGCTATGTGGGGGGCCATTATACTGTATGAAAGCAATTATACAGCGTGAATGTTTGTGTGGGGTCATTATACTGTTTGGAGGGCTGTGTGGGGGCCATTATACTGTTTGGAGGGCTGTGTGGGGCCATGAGAGTGTATGGAGGGCTCTGTGGGGTTCACAGTTGGGGGATTATACTGTGTTAAGGTCACCATACTTTGCCGTGGGAGTTGAAGTGGGGTACAATAGGGTCATTATACTGTGCATGTGGATGAATGCACCATAGGGGTATTATACTGTTTGGGGGGCACTTTTGTTGGCATCATACTTTATGGGGGCAATGAAGGAGGAATCTATGACTTCAGAAGGAGGTAAATTACTATGTAAAGGCTGGAAAGTTATGAGATCTGCTCTTCTGTGACACAGACAAATATTTATTTTTTGTAGGGGGGGGGCCAATTAGAGCTTCTGCTATGGGGCCCCATGACTTTTATGTACGCCCCTGGGTAAGAGGAGGTGTATGGCGTCGGAGATCGCGGTATGCGTAGGCACTGAACGCACACTGCGATCTCCGGAGCCATACTTACATACTTACCTGACCGGGAAGAGCATTGCCGCGGCGCCTCTCTTCAGCGGAGACAGGGGGCGGAGTGAGACGTCGGATCGGCGCGTGCTCATAGCGCTATCTGGCGCCATTTTACTGAAGACACATTTACAGTGTGTCTTCAGCAAAATGGCGCCGGACAGCGCGGTGCTCTGGCGCCGCACTCCTCCCCCCGGCAGAACAAGACGCTGCAGCGCTGGAGTACAGAGAAGAAAGGTGAGTATAACTGTTTATTTTTTTGGGGATGTGTGTATAGTGGGGGGGTGAGGGGTGCCACGCATACCGGGATTAAGGGAGCCATGCATACCAGAATAGAGACGAGGGGTGCCACGCATACCGGCATTGGGGGACGAGGGGTGCCACGCATACCGGCATTGGGGGACGAGGGGTGCCACGCATACCGGCATTGGGGGACGAGGGGTGCCACGCATACCGGCATTGGGGGACGAGGGGTGCCACGCATACCGGCATTGGGGGACGAGGGGTGCCACGCATACCGGCATTGGGGGACGAGGGGTGCCACGCATACCGGCATTGGGGGACGAGGGGTGCCACGCATACCGGCATTGGGGGACGAGGGGTGCCACGCATACCGGCATTGGGGGACGAGGGGTGCCACGCATACCGGCATTGGGGGACGAGGGGTGCCACGCATACCGGCATTGAGGGGTGAGGGGTGCCACGCATACCGGCATTGGGGGGTGAGGGGTGCCACGCATACCGGCATTGGGGGGTGAGGGGTGCCACGCATACCGGGATTGGGGGGTGAGGGGTGCCACGCATACCGGGATTGGGGGGTGAGGGGTGCCACGCATACCGGGATTGGGGGGTGAGGGGTGCCACGCATACCGGGATTGGGGGGTGAGGGGTGCCACGCATACCGGGATTGGGGGGTGAGGGGTGCCACGCATACCGGGATTGGGGGGTGAGGGGTGCCACGCATACCGGGATTGGGGGTGAGGGGTGCCACGCATACCGGGATTGGGGATGAGGGATGGGGTGCCATGCATACCAGGATGAGGGATACCATACACACCAGGATATGGATGGGGTATCATGCATACCAGGATGAGGGATACCATACACACCAGGATAAGGATGAGGGGTGCCACGCATGCCGGGATTGGGGATGAGGGATACCATACACACCAGGATTGGGGGGTGAGGGGTGCCACGCATACCAGGATTGGGGGGGGTGAGGGGTGCCATGCATACCAGGACTGGGAGTGAGGGATAGGGTGCCATGCATACCAGGATGAGGGATACCATACACACCAGGATCGGGGAGGAGGGGAGCCACGCATTCCAGGATCGGGGGGTGAGGGGTGCCACGCATACCGGGATTGGGGGGTGAGGGGTGCCACGCATACCGGGATGAGGGATACCATACACACCAGGATATGGATGGGGTACCATGCATACCAGGATGAGGGATACCATACACACCAGGATAAGGATGAGGGGTGCCACGCATGCTGGGATTGGGGGTGAGGGGTGCCATGCATACCGGGATTGGGGATGAGGGGTGCCACGCATACCAGAATAGGGATGAGGGGTGCCACGCATACCAGGATTGGGGGGTGAGGGGTGCCATGCATAAAGGGATTGGGGGGTGAGGGGTGCCACGCATACCAGGATGAGGGATACCATACACACCAGGATATGGATGGGGTACCATGCATACCAGGATGAGGGATACCATACACACCAGGATAAGGAGTGCCACGCATGCCGGGATTGGGGATGAGGGGTGCCACGCATACCGGGATTGGGGATGAGGGATAGGGTGCCATGCATACCAGGATGAGGGATACCATACACACCAGGATTGGGGGTGAGGGGTGCCACGCATACCAGGATTGGGAGTGAGGGATAGGGTGCCATGCATACCAGGATGAGGGATACCATACACACCAGGATCGGGGAGGAGGGGAGCCATGCATGCCGGGATCGGGGATGAGGGATAGGGTGCCATGCATACCAGGATGAGGGATACGATACACACCAGGATTGGGGGGGGTGAGGGGTGCCACGCATACCAGGATTGGGGGGGGGGTGAGGGGTGCCACGCATACCAGGACCAGGATTGGGAGTGAGGGATAGGGTGCCATGCATACCAGGATGAGGGATACCATACACACCAGGATCAGGGAGGAGGGGAGCCACGCATTCCGGGATCGGGGAGGAGGGGAGCCACGCATTCCGGGATCGGGGAGGACAGGATGGGGGCAGCACATACCAGCATGGGAGACCATATACCAATAAAAATGCTCGCCACCCGGGCGTAGAACGGGTTCAATAGCTAGTATTATATATATATATATATATATATATATATATATATATATATATATATATATATATATATATATATATTATATATATAGCTGCATGCCGTATTCCCTTCCGTGTATCTGGTGAGACTCATCCATTAAAGTCTATGGAGGTGCAAAAAAAAAATAAAAAATCTTGGATCCCATAAGGAACTTTTGCATAGCGTCAGATTTTTATGGACACATTTCTATAATTAGCCTAAAAAACTGTATTAGATCATGAAAATGTTAAAGTGTTGATGTATAAACATGCGGATGACAATATGGATGGAAACCGAATGCGTTTTCTGGCTGACAGACTGCATAGGCTTGAAGATGCATGATATGTATCAAAGTGGCGCACATCAGTTTTGCATCTTCATAGATTCGATATCGGAGTCATTGCACTTCATTTCCCACTGCGGCAAATGTGCGTTTAACAAATCAAGCAAAGTGGATGTGATTCCCTGAAAACTCGTGTCCTCTGTGTGGTTAAAGATGCAGCAAACAGTCATTTTGGGGCTTTTTTTTTTTTTTTTTTACTAAGAGTGAAAAGCCTGTAAAATTGTAATTACATTTTTTAAGGGCAGAATCGCAGAGTTTCTGAACAAAAAAGCATCGAATATAAATCAAACTAATAAAATCACATTAAAAAAGTATAAAAAATAAAAAGAAGACTGGCCATGTTCTCACTTCCTAAAAATACAGCACTACAGCACCTAAGAACATTTTATTTTTATTAAATGCTTGTGGGGGAGGGGGGTGAAAATTATTTTTGCAATTGGATTTAATTAAAAACTTTGCACCGTTTGCCTTCTATAGTGCTATGTCTATTGATGGCTGCAGAATGAGTTAACTGAAGATCTGTCAGCGAGCTCATTCAGACAGTTTTTAGGTATTTGATGTGTTTTCTGGGTGTCTCTGACCAGGGGAAGGTATCGGTGGGGCCTTCAAAAACCAAAAAGGTACAAAAATTTTACTGCAACCAGTTTACAAGAAATATATTCAAATACTTGCATTTAAATAAAAAATATAAACATTAAACCAGAAAGTGGACAATCCCTTTAAACATCTGTTGCTAATATGTGCCGAAAATCTGGTGCAATCTTTGATTAACCCTTCTCTAGACACCATGGTGCACATGACTGGTCTGTTTGCTGCAGAAAAGTGCAATTCGCAGCAGATTTTGCGGTAATACCAACAGTAAATGTGAGTTAGGAGTTTTTGCAAGGTTTGATAGTTATGGGGGCATCTAATATACAGATGTGTGGGACACTGGTCCTCGCACCCCCACAATGAACACCAGTGGATTTCTAGTTTGCCTCTTCATGACGTCACCAAGTTCCTCACTCCCAGCATGCAACACTCACAGGGTGCGCGCTGCGGCTTCTCGCCCCCTGTTGTCCGATAAGAGCGGAGGCCGGTGGCACCTGAGCTGCCGGTATAACCGAAGCACAAACTCACCGGAGTCGGCGCATCCGGGAGCGCACTACAGAGGCCGCTTTCCCCACAACATCGTCTGTGCACAGCCTGCTGGGCGGAGCCTGCGCTCATTGGTGGACGCAGCCGTCAATCACATGATCAGCACGCGGCGCCTGAAGCTTGGTCACGTGATGATTGTGCGCATTGTAAGGCGTCCAGTGACTACCAACATGGCTGACTGCTCCTTCAAGGGGTCTCTATTGAACCTATAGCATCGCTCTATGCATCCTGCTGAGTAGAAACACTCCCTGAGGTTTTTTCTTAAAGCAAAAGCTGTCTGTCCACATAGACTTAACCCCTTTACCCCCCAGGGTGGTTTGCACGTTAATGACCAGGCCAATTTTTACAATTCTGACCACTGCCACTTTATGAGGTAATTACTCTGGAACGCTTCAACAGATTCCCCTGATTCTGAGATTGTTTTTTCGTGACATATTGTACTTCATGGTTGTGGTAAAATTTCTTTTATATCACTTGCGTTTATTTGTGAAAAAAAATCAGAAATTTGTCGAAAATGTTGAAAATTTTGCAATTTTCAAAGTTTGAATTTTCATGCCCTTAAATCAGAGAGATATGTCACACAAAATAGTTAATAAATAACATTTCCCACATGTCTACTTTACATCAGCACAATTTTGGAAACATAATTTTTTTAGTTAGGAAGTTATAAGGGTTAAAAGTTGACCAGCGATTTCTCATTTTTCCAACAAAATTTACAAAAACATTTTTTTAGAGACCACATCACATCTGAAGTGACTTTGAGGGGTCTTTATGACATAAATATCCCAAAGTGACACCATTCTAAAAACTGCACCCCTCAAGGTGCTCAAAACCACATTCAAGAAGTTCATTAAACCTTCAGGTGCTTCACAGGAATTAATGGAATGTGGAAGAAAAAAATGAACATTTAACTTTTATGCACAAAAATTTTACTTTAGACCCAATTTTTTTTTATTTTCAGAAGAATATCAGGAAAAAATGGACCCCAGAATTTGTTGTGCAATTTCTCTTGAGTACGCTGATTCCCCATATGTGGGTGAAAACTACTGTTTGGACACACGGCAGGGCATCAGAAGCGAAGGAGCGCCATTTGGCCTTTGGAGCGCAAAGTTGGCTGGAACATTAGCGGACGCCATGCCGCGTTTGAAGAGCCCTTGGTGTATCTAAACAGTAAAAAGCCCTCACAAGTGAAACCATTTTGGAAACTAGACCCCTCAAGGAATGTATATAGATAGATATGTGGTGAGCACCTTGAACCCCCAGGTGCTTCACAGAAGTTTATAACGTAGAGCCGTAAAAATAGAAAATCACATTTTTCCCACAAAAATGTTATTTTACCCCAAATGTCTTATTTTCACAAGGGTAACAGGAGAAAATGGACCCAAAATCTGTTGTGCATTTTCTCCTTTGGGGGAAAACTACTGTTTGGGCGCATGGCAGGACTCAAAAAGGAAGGAGTGATGTTTTGGAACGCAGACTATAGATTTTGGACATGTACTGGCTTCATCATGGAGGCAAAAATGCAACATGTCCGACCAGTGTCTGAAAAGTTATACTTTCAGTTGGTGGTCAAAATTAACAATTGTTCGTTTCACCTAATTGTTATGCTCCAATTTGGCCACTTCATTTGATTTTAATATATGTATATATATATATATATATATATATATATACAGTACAGACCAAAAGTTTGGACACACCTTCTCATTTAACACTAGGACTACTGGACTCGTGACCCCGCCTAGAACTACTGAAAGGAGTCATTTTGACTCCTTGCTTGTTATCGTTTATTTTTAGAGTTTCATTTGTGGTTATTTATTAATAATTATATTTTTTGTAATGTATTATTATTGTGAGATCCAACAGTAATGCTTTTGATTGTTTTTTTTTCTGCTTTTCTTATTTTTCTACAGAAAATAACAATAATTATAATAGACGTTTTTCAAACATTTTTTTTTATTCAAGTGCACACATATAAACAACTGAAGAACAAAAAGCAGAGAAAATGTAGGTGGAGGAGCATAAAAATGAAAATATGGCGCAGAATTCACCTTCTAAACATTTGGTGTTTCGCATTTTAGGCATTGCCTTTGATTTATGGCAGTACATTGCCCACACAAAGACTTACCACAAGTCTTACAATTTCCGACAGATCTATTTTTCTTGCACTTTTCTTTGATCTGGCAAAATTTTGTTTGAACCATCACTTCTGAGCATGTAGAAACTTGGGACGTGGAACCCTTTTCCCTATCTGTGACATAAGGACCACTCAACTCTCTCACAAGCGTTTGCAAAAATGCCTTGCGTGACATTTTTTGGTGGGTAATCTCCTTGAATATTATCCATGCATTTATACCCGCAAAGTCTAAGGCATTTTCAAATGCATGAACAGGCCATCTCCTTGTGCATGTTCGTGTGGTATATTTTCGTGCCATCTGATCCACTACATCTACTCCATATTTTGTTTCATTGTAAAACTTTACCGTTTCTGGAGTTTTTTTAGCGGAATCAGACGCAACAACAACATCTGGATGGACGGAACTCAAAATGACAACATTTTTGTTGGGCTTTCCTTGATATACTGTAAGTGTAAAATTGTCTTCATTTCTAAACACTTTAGTGTTGTACAATTCCTCTTTCAAGGATTTTATTTCTTTAGGCACTTCTCGCCTTATCTTGTTCAGTGTTCCCACGATGGTTGTTCCTTTGCTTTTTAGCTGTTTAGCTAATTTTACTGAAGTAAAATAATTATCGGTTGTAACATTGCGACCTTTTTTCAAAAACGGGTCCAATAACTTCATTACCACATGGTCAGCTAAACGGTCCTCAGCACGGCGTGTGTCATCTTTGCCTAGATAAGGGAAGCCATTTGCCAGATATTTGCTCCTCTTATCAACAGCTAGCCAATATTTGTGGCCATATTTATCTGGTTTGGAAGGCATGTACTGCGTGAATGGACACCTAGTTTTGCTTGGGAAAAGTTGCTCATCCACCGTTATGTATGGGCCAGGTTTGTAACACGCAATACAATTTTCAATAAACCTGTCCCACACAGTAGAAAATAGAGCAAACTTGTCCGTTTGCAGTCTCTCCGATCGAGTAGATTTCTCATCAAATCTGAGAAACCTCATAATTTCAACAAAGCGGCCCCTAGACATTGTCGCTTTGCAAAACGGTATTCCCCAGTCATTACACCAAATACTGCTAATCGAGTGACGGTTCGTGCCAGATATTCCACGAGCATAGAATATCGCAATGAATGCATCTAGCTCCTCATCAGATAGAGTAAACTGTAAATTATTGTTCCTGCATGCTTCTGCAAGCGTACAGTTCTTTATATGTGTCAATATATATGAATCAAAAAATAAACGCCATGCGCTCAAAGGACTATCGATAATGATATTTCTTCTGGCGTATCCTGTAGGGCCAGGTGCTTCTCGAAGAATATTTTGGCTGTCACGCCTACCAGGCAAGTGTTCTCCAATTTCAACAGGTTTCCATTGAATACCATCCGCTGAAACTAGTATTCCTTCAGATTCGCCTTCTCTGGTGTTTGTTGTTGCATTACCTTCGCCGCCATCGTTATCTGTTGTTCTTTCATTTCTGGGACGTTTTGCTGATTTTTTCTGTCCACGACCAGGAGGATGGTCACGAGGCAGCATAACTGCATGAGCCCGATCCCCAGTTGATGTGCTTGGAATATCTGTAAAAAAGTTGATGAATATTTAGAATTTTTGGTTTGTAAGGGTCCGTGCACACTGGCTGGATTAGCGGCGGAATATCCGACCGGATATTCTCACCACAATCCGGCCCGTACCTGCCCGCTCAGGTACAGAGCGGAGTTTCATACCTGAAGCTCCGCTCCGAACCCCGGGCTGGAGCCGCTGTCTGGGACGGAGCCGTGCTCGCGCGTAAGCAAGCGCTGCTCTGTCCCTGACAGCGGCTCCAGCCCGGGGTTCGGAGCGGAGCTTCAGGCATGAGCGGGCAGGTACGGCCTGTATTGCGACAAGAATATCCAGATGGCTATTCAGCCAGAATTCTGCTAGTGTGCACAGGCCCTAACTCAGTGTGTGGAAGAACAAATAAATACACATAACTACTTACCTTCTGGATTTGTTCCTTCTGAGTCTTCAGATTCACTTGATATGTTCTGAGGAATGAAATCTTCATCACTGTCAGAATCAAATACATGTTCCTGCAATTCGGATTCCGATTCATCCTCCGGTATGGATTGCAAAGTAGCCAGAATATCCTGAGGCTTTATCAAACGTCTTCTCTCCATATTCCTCACAAATTCCATAATTCTATATAGTTCCCTGCTGAAAAATAGAAATGAAATGAAAACTAAAAGAAATAACTGTTCTGCCACCTTCAAAAGTAGGTGGGCTGAATCAGTTGACAGACAGCTAAACTATTTCATAACAATTCATACCTGTATGAGTCTTCAGAGCTCGTATGTCTGCGTCTGTTCTCTTTGTCTCTTCAGCTGAACTGAAAGTAAAGTTACTATCCAGAATACTGTCTCCTGCTAGGACCTTAGAAAAACACCACCCTTCATTAGCATAAGATAAGAGCCTAGAGTAAACAAGCTATTTTGTTCAGCATTACACAGTAATACAAGCAGGTAAAACACAAGGAAAATGTGAAAAGTTGACATGTAAATTGAACTACATCTATATAAACATCAGGGTAAATAAGACAGAGTGAAAAAATTATGCACAAAACTTTATAGCAACATTTAGTGACAAAAGGACCTCAAAATATAGTAGGGAGTCAAAATGACTCCCTTCAGTAGTTCTTGGTAAATTTTGAAAAAAACGCGCAAATTTTTCACCAAAATTATTTATTCTCACAAAATCTTTTTTCACATCATATTTGCTGAAAAGTCACAGAGTTTCAAGCCGGAATTCTGAAAAATGTAGTCACAGAAGAGAAATAAAAAACGAAAGGAGTCAAAATGACTCCATCAGTAGTTCTAGTGTTAAAGATTTTTCTGTATTTTCATGACTTTGAAAATTGTACATTCACACTGAAGGCATCAAAACTATGAATTAACACATGTGGAATTATATACTTAACAAAAAAGTGTGAAACAACTGAAAATATGTCTTATATTCTAGGTTCTTCAAAGTAGCCACCTTTTGCTTTGATGACTGCTTTGCACACTCTTGGCATTCTCTTGATGAGCTTCAAGAGGTAGTCACCGGAAATGGTTTTCACTTCACAGGTGCGCCCTGTCAGGTTTAATAAGTGGGATTTCTTGCCTTATAAATGGGGTTGGGACCATCAGTTGTGTTGTGCAGAAGTCAGGTGGATACACAGCTGATAGTCCTACTGAATAGACTGTTAGAATTTGTATTATGGCAAGAAAAAAGCAGCTAAGTAAAGAAAAACGAGTGGCAATCATTACTTTAAGAAATGAAGGTTAGTCAGTCCGAAAAATTGGGCAAACTTTGAAAATGTCCCCAAGTGCAGTTGCAAAAACCATCAAGCGCTACAAAGAAACTGGCTCACATGAGGACCGCCCCAGGAAAGGAAGACCAAGAGTCACCTCTGCTTCTGAGGATAAGTTTATCCGAGTCACCAGCTTCAGAAATCACAGGTTAACAGCAGCTCAGATTAGAGACCAGGTCAATGCCACACAGAGTTCTAGCAGCAGACACATCTCTTCAACAGCTGTTAAGAGGAGACTTTGTGCAGCAGGCCTTCATGGTAAAATAGCTGCTAGGAAACCACTGCTAAGGACAGGCAACAAGCAGAAGAGACTTGTTTGGGCTAAAGAACACAAGGAATGGACATTAGACCAGTGGAAATCTGTGCTTTGGTCTGATGAGTCCAAATTTGAGATCTTTGGTTCCAACCACCGTGTCTTTGTGCGACACAGAAAAGGTGAACGGATGGACTCTACATGCCTGGTTCCCACTGTGAAGCATGGAGGAGGAGGTGTGATGGTGTGGGGGTGCTTTGCTGGTGACACTGTTAGGGATTTATTCAAAATTGAAGGTATACTGAACCAGCATGGCTACCACAGCATCTTGCAGCGGCATGCTATTCCATCTGGTTTGCGTTTAGTTGAACCATCATTTATTTTTCAACAGGACAATGACCCCAAACACACCTCCAGGCTGTGTAAGGGCTATTTGACCAAGAGGGAGAGTGATGAGGTGCTACGCCAGATGACCTGGCCTCCACAGTCACCAGACCTGAACCCAATCGAGATGGTTTGGGGTGAGCTGGACAGCAGAGTGAAGGCAAAAGGGCCAACAAGTGCTAAGCATCTCTGGGAACTCCTTCAAGATTGTTGGAAGACCATTTCCGGTGACTACCTCTTGAAGCTCATCAAGAGAATGCCAAGAGTGTGCAAAGCAGTCATCAAAGCAAAAGGTGGCTACTTTGAAGAACCTAGAATATAAGACATATTTTCAGTTGTTTCACACTTTTTTGTTAAGTATATAATTCCACATGTGTTAATTCATAGTTTTGATGCCTTCAGTGTGAATGTACAATTTTCAAAGTCATGAAAATACAGAAAAATCTTTAAATGAGAAGGTGTATCCAAACTTTTGGTCTGTACTGTATATATATACAGTTATATGAAAAAGTTTGGGCACCCCTATTAATCTTAAGCTTATTGTTTTATAAAAATTGGTGTTTTTGCAACAGCTATTTCAGTTTGATATATGTAATAACTGTTGGACACAGTAATGTTTCTGCCTTGAAATGAGGTTTATTGTACTAACAGAAAATGTGCAATCTGCATTGAAACAAAATTTGACAGGTGCATAAGTATGGGCACCTCACCAGAAAAGTGACATTAATATTTAGTAGATCCTCCTTTTGCAAAAATAACAGCCTCTAGTTGCTTCCTGTAGCTTTTAATGAGTTCCTGGATCCTGGATGAAGGTATTTTTGACCATTCCTCTTTACAAAACAATTCCAGTTCAGTTAAGTTTGATGGTCGCCGAGCATGGACAGCTCTCTTCAAATGATCCCACAGATGTTCAATGATATTCAGGTCTGTGGACTGGGATGGCCATTCCAGAACATTGTAATTGTTCCTCTGCATGAATGCCTGAGTAGATTTGGTTTTGGATCATTGTCTTGCTGAAAGATCCATCCCCTGCGTAACTTCAACTTTATCACTGATTCTTGAACATTATTGTCAAGAATCTGTTGATACTGAGTGGAATCCATGCGTCCCTCAACTTTAACAAGATTCCCGGTGCTGGCATTGGCCACACAGCCCCAAAGCATGATGGAACCTCCACCAAATTTTACTGTGGGTAGCAAGTGTTTTTCTTGGAATGCTGTGTTTTTTTGCCGCCATGCATAACGCCTTTTTGTATGACCAAACAACTCAATCTTGGTTTCATCAGTCCACAGGACCTTATTCCAAAAAGAAATTGGCTTCTCCAAATGTGCTTTTGCATACATCAGCCGACTCTGTTTGTGGTGTGCTTGCAGAAACGGCTTCTTTCGCATCACTCTCCCATACAGCTTCTCCTTGTGCAAAGTGCGTTGTATAGTTCAGGGTTCCCCAACTCCAGTCCTCAAGGCCCACCAACAGGTCATGTTTTCAGGATTTCCTTAGTATTACACAGGTGATAATTTCATCACCTGCACAGGCAATAATTCCATCACCTGTGCAATGCTAAGGAAATCCTGAAAACATGACCTGTTGGTGGGCCTTGAGGACTGGAGTTGGGGAACCCTGGTATAGTTGACCGATGCACAGTGACACCATCTGCAGCAAGTTGATGCTGCAGCTCTCTGGAGGTGGTCTGAGGATTGTCCTTGACTGATCTCACCATTCTTCTTCTCTGCCTTTCTGATGTTTTTCTTGGCCTGCCACTTCTGGCCTTAACAAGAACTGTCCCTGTGTTCTTCCATTTCCTTACTATGTTCCTCACAGTGGAAACTGACAGGTTAAATCTCTGAGACAGCTTTTTGTATCCTTCCCCTGAACAACTATATTGGATAATCTTTGTTTTCAGATCATTTGACAGTTGTTTTGAGGAGCCCATGATGCCACTCTTCAGAGGAGATTCACACAGGAGAACAACTTGCAAGTGGCCACTTTAAGTAGCTTTTCTCATGATTGCATACACCTGGCTATGAAGTTCAAAGCTCAATGAGGTTACAAAACCCCAAAAAATGCTTTCGGAAGTCAGTAAAAAGTAGGTAGGAGTATTTAAAACAAGAAAATGATAAGGGTGCCCATACTTATGCACCTGTCAAATTTTGTTTGAATGCAGATTGCACATTTTCTGTTAGTACAATAAACCTCATTTCAAGGCAGAAACATTACTGTGTCCAACAGTTATTACATATATCAAACTGAAATAGCTGTTGCAAAAACACCAATTTCTATAAAACATTAAGCTTAAGATTAATAGGGGTGCCCAAACTTTTTCATATAACTGTATATATATATATATATATATATATATATATATATATATATATACCGTATATATACTATATATATGAAACGCAAATGTAGTGGACAATTTCAACCATAATATACAGTGCCTTGAAAAAATATTCAAACCCCATGAACGTTTTCACATTTTTTCACATTACACCCTCAAACTAAAATGTATTTTATTGTGATTTTATGTGATACCAACACAAAGTAGCAAGAATTTGTGAAGTGTAAAGGTAATTATATATGGTTTTCTAAATATTTTAAAAATATGTCTGAAAATTGTGAGGTGCATTTGTATTCAGCCCAATGTAGTCTGATACCCCTAAATAAAATCCTGAGTGACCAATTGCCTCCAGAAGTCACATAATTAGTATGTTGACTCCACCTGTGTGTAATTTATTCTCAGTATAACTACAGCTGTTCTGTGAAGGCCTCAGAGGTTTGTTTGACAACATTAGGGATCAAACAGCATCATGAAAACCAAGGAACACACCGGACAGGTCAGGGATAAAGTTAAAGCAGGGTTAGGTTATAAAAAGATAGCACAAGCTCTGAACATCTCACTGAGCACTGTTCAATCCAACAAGCAAAAATGGAAGGAGTATGGCGCAACTGCAAACCTACCAAGACATGGCTGTCCACTTAAATTGACATCCCAAGAAAGGGGAGCACTAATTAGAGAAGCATCCAAGAGGCCCATGGTCACTTTGGAGGAGCTGCAGAGATCCACAGCTCAGGCGGTAGAATATGTCCACAGGACAACTCAACAAATATGGAAGCGTGACAAGAAGAAAGCCACTTTTGAAACCAAGTCGCATTTGCAGTTTGCAATAAGCCATGTAGGGGGCACAGCTAGCATGTGGAGGAAAAAAAATTCTGGTCAGATGAGACCAAAATAGAACTTTTTGGACTGAATTCAAAATACTATGTGGGTCAGAAAACTAGCACTGGACATCACAATGAAAACACCATCCCCACCGTCACACATGGTGGTGGCTGCATCATGCTGTGGGAAGGCTTTTCTTCAGCAGGGATAGGGAAGCTGGTTAGAGTTGATGGGAAGATGGATGGAGCTAAATACAGGGCAGTCCTGGAGAAAAACCTGTTAGAGGCTGCAAAAGACTTAAGACTGGGGCGTAGGTTCACCTTTCAGCAGGACATCGACCTGAAACATAATGCCAGAGCTACAATGGAATGGTTAAGATCAAAGAATATGCATGTCACGGACCCATGCCCAGTCACGGTCCGGACTTAAATCCCATTGAGAATCTGTGGAAAGACTGGAAAATTACTGTTCACAGATGCTTCCATCCAATCTCACTGAGTGAGAGCGAGAGTGCAAAGAAGAATGGGCAAAAATTTCACATTCTAGATCATACATGTCAAACTCTGGCCCGTGGGCCAAATCTGGCCCACAGGGTGATTATATTTGGCCCGCGACACCAGAGCCACCACTTCTATGTGGGGTTCTGTATGGAGGACTTTGTGAGGCCCATTATACTGTATGGAGGGCTATGTGGGTGTTATGCACACGCCCGGGCTAAGCGGCGTGTGCGTGTGATTGGTAGTGATTCCACTGGACCGTGCCGGAGAGTGAATGCCTGGAGGGGCGTGACTAGGTATTCACCCGATCCGACCAGGGTCGCACGACGGCATACGACGCCAGTGCACCAAGGAGGAACCGAGCAGAGGGACCAGGTGCTACTCCAGGACAGACCCCGGACACGGCTGTTGACCCACACAGGGGAATACAGGAACAGGCTGGTAGGCTGGCACACAGACTGGTGGGTATAGGCAGGCACGACTGGTATGCAGGCAGGCGGGTATGCAGGCAGGGGGGTAAAGACAAGCACAGCTAGAGTGCAGACAGGGAGGCACTAGCAGGTAGGAACACAGGCGGGATAGGACCCAGTACACACCGGGACTCAGGAACAATACAGGCAGAGGGTTACAGGCAAGCACAGCTAGAGTGCAGACAAGGCTGAGCAGGGAGGACAGGGCTCTGTTCACACGGAACAGACAGGAAGGGAAAGACAGAGCCAGATACTCACACAGTACTTGCAGAGACAACAAGCAGGAGTTAGGTACGAGTTCAGACTCTGCAGAAAAAGGAAGGGAACGGACATAGAGGCAAAACAGGTAAAGGACAGGAGAGAGTTCAGACTGGAACTGAGTGTACGGAGGAGACCGACACTGCAGAGGGATACAGGAGCGGGTCTGGGAATACGGCCCCCAGAGAGGCGGAACGAACAGGCAAGGAGCGTGTTCAGACAGGACAGACCAGACACAGGAGCGGGTCTAGGAAATCGGCCACTAGAAGGCGAGAGGAACAGGCTAGGAGCGAGTTCAGACAGGTCAGACAAGATACAGGAACGGGTCTAGGAAATCGGCCACTAAAAGGCGGAACGAACAGGCAAGGAGCGTGTTCAGACAGGACAGACCAGACACAGGAGCGGGTCTAGGAAATCGGCCACTAGAAGGCGAGAGGAACAGGCTAGGAGCGAGTTCAGACAGGTCAGACAAGATACAGGAACGGGTCTAGGTAATCGGCCCCTAGAAGGCAGGAGAAACAGGCTAGGAGCGTGTTCAGACAGGACAGACAAGAGAACACAGAAAGGACTCAGTTCAGACACGGGAGCTGATACCGCAAAGCAGGAGACATACAGGACTCAGTTCAGACACGGGAGCTGATACCGCAAAGCAGGAGACATACAGGACACAGTTCAGACACGGGAGCTGATACCGCAAAGCAGGAGACATACAGGACTCAGTTCAGACACGGGAACTGATACAAAAAGCAGGAGACAAGAGACGGGACCTGGCACCTTCAGAGTGCAAGCACACACTGAAGGAAACACTATGCTCAGGCAGGGATAGAAGGGAGCTGCTGAGCTATATACCAAGTGACAGACAGCAATAGGCTGAGGACGCACAAGGGGTGTGACCCACAGCAGGTACAAAAGGCAGGAAGTGATCGGGCGCCGCCCTTAAGCAGCAGAAACAGACACAAACAGACAGCATGGAGGGAAGCCAGAGAGACATTCTGGACAGGAGATCAAGTGCGCCCTCTTGCACAGTGGGAGATGGACCACCATGCAAGGACGCCGCCAGGTATGTTACAGTACCTCCCCCCTTACGCCCCCTCTTCTTCAGGCCTGCCAGAATCTTCCGCAGGGAATTCGAGGGCCAGTCGTTCACTGGGTTGGAGGGGGACAGAGACTTAAGGGTAATCTCTGCTTCGAGGTACATCTTGTCAAGCTCACAGGAAGAAATAGACGGGTTATCAGGTACATAATGAGGAAAAGTCACTGTCTCTTTGTTATCTGGTGATATCCCGGAGGATTCAGGAAACAACTGGAGGTCCTCCGCCGGGTCAGAAGAGTGCAGAGGCTCAGAGAAAACAACTGCTTCAGAGTACACTAGGTCGGACTCACTGGAGGAAGCAGGCGAGGTATCGGGTACCGAGTATAGGAAAGTCTCTGTCCATTCACCACCAGGTGGCACCCCGAAGGGTTCTGGAGACAGCTGGCGGTCCTCCGCCTGGTCAGAGGGGTGTAGAGACTCACGGGTAACCTCTGCTTCAGAGTACACTAGGTCGGACTCACTGGACGAAGCAAGCGAGGTATCAGATCCAGGATATAGGAAAGTCTCTGTCCATTCACCACCAGGTGGCACCCCGAAGGATTCTGAACACAACTGGAGGTCCTCCGCCTGGTCGGAGGGGTGTAGAGACTCAGGAGTAACCTCTGCTTCGGAGTACACTAAGTTGGACTCACTGGACGAAGCGAGCGAGGTATCAGGTACAGAGTATAGGAGAGTCTCTGTCCTTTCGCTACCAGGTAGCACCCCGAAGGGTTCAGGAGACAACTGGAGATCCTCCGCCTGGTCGGAGGGGTGTAGAGACTCGGAGGTAACTACCACTTTGGGGTACCCATTGTCAGGCTCACAGGACGAAGCGGACAAAGTATTGAGTACCGGGTGTAGAGAAGTCTCTCTCCATTTGTCATCGAGTGGTATCCCGGAGGGTTCAGGAGGCAACAGGGGATCCTCCGCCAGGTAGTAGAGGTGCACAGACTCTGAGGTAACCACAGCTTTGGAGCATCCTTGGACATGCACACCGGTTAAAGAGAAAGAAGCATCTGATGCCGGGTGCAGGAAGTTCTCCTGTGTGGAGTCTGGATGGGCAGAAGTCTCTTCGGCCAGGAGAACTGGTGCACTACCCACGCACATTACCCATTGGGGTTTCTCCGGGATACAGGGAGATGAAGCTTCAGTAGGGACTCCAAGGCTGGGGTCAGGAGGTCTCAGGGAGGACAGACCCTGGCGTGACGGCTTGCCTCTAAGTCTAGCACGTCTGGACTGCCTCTTGAGGTTGAGAGAAGTATTCCGGAAAGCGTAGTCACCCTGTGAGGATTCTGGGTGGGCAGTAGTCTCATTGGGCTGGAGGACTATTGCGCTACCCACACACATTACCCGTCGGGGCTGCTCCGGGATAATGGGAAGTGAAGCTTCAGCAGGGGCTTCAGAGTTAGGGTCCTCGAAGACCATACGAAAGGCCACCAGGAAGGCCTGCAGGTCAAGGATGACAGGATCCCATGCTTCCCATAGGGGGGTGACCCATTTCAAGGCATCACCCGCTAGGTAGTCAATCATAAAGGCCACTTTAGCCCAATCGGAAGGAAAATAGAGAGGGTAGGCCTTAAAGTGTAGCATGCATTGCTCCACAAATGCACGACACTGTCTTGGATCCCCATAGTAACGTGGCGGATCCGCAGGAACGAGGGCTGATAGATCCATCTGGACGGGTGCGTAATTCGCCTGGAACTCAGCTAAAGGGGGGAAAAAATTTGTTTATTTTATTTTAATGCATGTATTCGCTGGAAAAACTTCTCAAAGAGCGAAGGCCGTGGGGCTCAACGGGAACCATGGCCTGAGCATGCTGTTATGCACACGCCCGGGCTAAGCGGCGTGTGCGTGTGATTGGTAGTGATTCCACTGGACCGTGCCGGAGAGTGAATGCCTGGAGGGGCGTGACTAGGTATTCACCCGATCCGACCAGGGTCGCACGACGGCATACGACGCCAGTGCACCAAGGAGGAACCGAGCAGAGGGACCAGGTGCTACTCCAGGACAGACCCCGGACACGGCTGTTGACCCACACAGGGGAATACAGGAACAGGCTGGTAGGCTGGCACACAGACTGGTGGGTATAGGCAGGCACGACTGGTATGCAGGCAGGCGGGTATGCAGGCAGGGGGGTAAAGACAAGCACAGCTAGAGTGCAGACAGGGAGGCACTAGCAGGTAGGAACACAGGCGGGATAGGACCCAGTACACACCGGGACTCAGGAACATTACAGGCAGAGGGTTACAGGCAAGCACAGCTAGAGTGCAGACAAGGCTGAGCAGGGAGGACAGGGCTCTGTTCACACGGAACAGACAGGAAGGGAAAGACAGAGCCAGATACTCACACAGTACTTGCAGAGACAACAAGCAGGAGTTAGGTACGAGTTCAGACTCTGCAGAAAAAGGAAGGGAACGGACATAGAGGCAAAACAGGTAAAGGACAGGAGAGAGTTCAGACTGGAACTGAGTGTACGGAGGAGACCGACACTGCAGAGGGATACAGGAGCGGGTCTGGGAATACGGCCCCCAGAGAGGCGGAACGAACAGGCAAGGAGCGTGTTCAGACAGGACAGACCAGACACAGGAGCGGGTCTAGGAAATCGGCCACTAGAAGGCGAGAGGAACAGGCTAGGAGCGAGTTCAGACAGGTCAGACAAGATACAGGAACGGGTCTAGGAAATCGGCCACTAAAAGGCGGAACGAACAGGCAAGGAGCGTGTTCAGACAGGACAGACCAGACACAGGAGCGGGTCTAGGAAATCGGCCACTAGAAGGCGAGAGGAACAGGCTAGGAGCGAGTTCAGACAGGTCAGACAAGATACAGGAACGGGTCTAGGTAATCGGCCCCTAGAAGGCAGGAGAAACAGGCTAGGAGCGTGTTCAGACAGGACAGACAAGAGAACACAGAAAGGACTCAGTTCAGACACGGGAGCTGATACCGCAAAGCAGGAGACATACAGGACTCAGTTCAGACACGGGAGCTGATACCGCAAAGCAGGAGACATACAGGACACAGTTCAGACACGGGAGCTGATACCGCAAAGCAGGAGACATACAGGACTCAGTTCAGACACGGGAACTGATACAAAAAGCAGGAGACAAGAGACGGGACCTGGCACCTTCAGAGTGCAAGCACACACTGAAGGAAACACTATGCTCAGGCAGGGATAGAAGGGAGCTGCTGAGCTATATACCAAGTGACAGACAGCAATAGGCTGAGGACGCACAAGGGGTGTGACCCACAGCAGGTACAAAAGGCAGGAAGTGATCGGGCGCCGCCCTTAAGCAGCAGAAACAGACACAAACAGACAGCATGGAGGGAAGCCAGAGAGACATTCTGGACAGGAGATCAAGTGCGCCCTCTTGCACAGTGGGAGATGGACCACCATGCAAGGACGCCGCCAGGTATGTTACAGTGGGGCCCATTATTCTGTATGGAGGACTATGTGGGGCCCATTATACTGTATAGAGGACTATGTGGGGCCCATTATACTGTATGGAGGGCTATGTGGGGCCTATTATACTGTATGGAGGACTATGTGGGGCCTATTATTCTGTATGGAGGACTATGTGGAGACCATTATTCTGTATGGAGGACTTTGTGGGGCCCATTATTATGTATGGATGACTATATGGGGCCCATTATTCTGTATATAGGACTATGTGGGGCCCATTATTCTGTATAGAGGACTATGTGGGGCCCATTATTCTGTATGGAGGTCTATGTGGGGACCATTATTCTGTATGGAGGACTATGTGGGGCCATTATACAGTATGGAGGACTATGTGGGACCCATTATTCTGTATGGAGGACTATGTGAAGCCCATTATTCTGTATGGAGGAGTATGTGGGGCCCATTATACTGTATGGAGGACTGTGTGGGACACATTATTCTGTACAGAGGGCTATGTGGGGCCCATTATTCTGTATGGAGGGCTATGTGGGGTCGATTATACTGTATAGAGGACACTATGTGGGGCCCATTATACTGTATGGAGGACTATGTGGGGCCCATTATAATGTATACTGGTTGGCCCATGACTCTGTCCAAGTTTTTCATTTTGTCCCTCTGTGTGTTTCAGTTTGACATCCCTGCTCTACAAAGCTGATGGAGACAGACCCCAAAAGGCTTGTAGCAGTAATTGCAGAAAAAGGTGGACCTACAAAGTATTAACTCAGTGGGGCTGAATACAAATGCATGTCTCAATTTTCAGATTTATGTTTTTAAAATATTTAGAAAACCATGTATCATTTCCTTTACACTTCACAAATACTTGCTACTTTGTGTTGGCATAAAATCCCAATAAAATACATTTAAGTTTGTGATTGTGACATGGAAAAATGTGGAAAAGTTCACAGGGTATGAATACTTTTTCAAGGCACAGTATATATGCTTGAATTAACAAAAGAAAATAATCTTTACTTATATAAATTGTGTAACTCATTGAGAATAAAATGATGGATCAGCTGTCAAATTAGCCAAAACCATCAACCAATTGAGGGCCGAATTCCAAATCACCCCAAAAATCATAGTAATAAACTGAATCACAGTTGGATCCAATTGGTGTGAATTTAGTTATGACAATTTGATCACGTGACTCAGTAGTGTGTGTGTCCCATGTGCCTGCATGCTCTTGATGAGATGGTGCACAGTGTACTGGTCGTCTCCTCCTAAACCTGGATCAGGTCTGGGAACTTGAGGGCCAGCCAATGGCTTCAGGACCTTTATCATCCAGGAACTGCTTACAAACTGACCACAAGTTTGGGCACTCTCCTCCATAAGGAGGATACCAGGGGCCCCTACACCAAAGTAAGGTCTTACAATGGATTCAGATGATTACATCCCGATACATAACAGCAGACATGGTATGTCCTGGCAGTTTGCGCAAACCTCCAAAGATATGCCTTCCCAGACCATCACTGTCCTACCACCAAACCAGTCATGCTGGATGCTTCTGCAGGCATCATAGCATCCACCATGTCATCCCCAGTGTCTTCCACATCTGTCACATGCTCAGTGTGAAACTGCTCTAAACTGTCAAGAGAAAGGGGCGCCAATGGTGAACCTAGCAATTCTAGTATTCTCTGGCAAATGCCAGCCGAGCTGCACAAGGTCATTTTGTAGGACTCTGGCGTTGCTCTTCCTTCTCTTCCTCACACAAAGTAGTATATACCGTGTCTGCTGTAGGGTTTGGTGCCGTTCTATAATTGGTGCTGGACTACCTGTGTAACCTGAATGGTTGGTGGTCCAAGAGCATCATCTGAATTGAGCGGTGGAACAACATGTGCACCACTATGGGGTTCCCGTTGATAGCCTCCTTTCTGAGGATCAGTGGGTGTCACAGTGGTTGGACCTCCACCGATCAGAAAGTTAATATTTATCTCACCTATATGATCCGTGACGCTCATCCGTGTAGGTAACTATTGATTTCACCAGTGCCCACATCTGAAAACCCTTTCAGAGAAGTATTTCGTCTGACCCATCACACTTATTTATTTATTTTACTCACTTATATAGCGCCATTAATTCCACAGCACTTCACAGACATTATCGCCACTGTCCCTATTGGGGCTCACAATCTAAATTCCCTATCAGTATGTCTTTGGAGTGTGGGAACATGCACAGCGCGCCCACTGAGATCTGCTGGCCAGTACCCAGCAACAATAGGGAATTTTCCCTATTGGTTCCTTTTGATCACTGTGATAGACCCTATCACAGAGATAAAAAAAAATAGTAAATCAAATCCCCGTTTGTCTCCTCCTTAGTAAGATAAAATAAAAATATATATTTTTTCCATTCTTTGCAGTTAGGGTTAGGATTAGGGTTACGGTTGTGTCAGGGTTGGGCTAAGGGTTGTGTTATGGTTGTGTTAGGGTTAGGATTAGGGTTGTGTTATGGTTAGGGACATGTTGGGGTTAGGGTTGTGTTAGTGTTAGGGTTGTGTTGGGGTTGGGGTTGTGTTAGAGTTGGGGTTGTATTAGGGTTGTGTCAGGGATAGGATTAGGGTTACAGTTAGGGTAAGGGTTGTGTTAGGTTTAGAGTTGGGGTTAGGGTTGTGTTGGGTTTGGGATTTTTTCAAAAGTAAAGAAAAAAAATAATGACGATATGATATGTTGAGAGCAAGTGCTCACTACTTGAGTTTGCATCTGGTGCTCGGGTATGTACCGAGTATCGCGGGTGCAAGAGTGACATGCTCGAGTCTCCGCCCCACTTGTCTTGCAGCTGTTAGCAAATTCTGTGTCATACATCTGGGGTCAAAATGTTCACTGTACCCCTTGATAAAATCCTGGAGGGGTCTAGTTTCCAAAATGGGGTCACTTGTGGGGAGTTTCCACTGTTTAAACACATCAGGGGCTCCACAAGCACGACATAGCATCCGCTCTCGATTCCAGCCAATTTTGCATTCCAAAAGTCACACAGTGCTCCTTCGCTTCTGAGCCCTGCCGTGTGCTTAAACAGTGCACTGAGGAGAAATTGCACAACAAATTTTATGATCCATTTTCTCAGTGAAGTACCTGAAAGGTCAATAAACTTCTTGAAGGTGTTTTTGAGCACCTTGAGGGGTTCAGTTTTTAGAATGGTGTCACTTTTGGGTATTTTCTGTCATAAAGGCCCCTCAAAGTCACTTCAAATGTGATGTGCTCACTAAAAAAAAAAAATATTTTGTAAATTTTGTTGGAAAAATGAGAAATCGCTGGTCAACTTTTAACTCTTATAACTTCCTAACAAAAAAAAATGTTGTTGCAAAAATTGTGCTGATGTAAAGTAGACATGTGGGAAATGTTATTTATTAACTATTTTGTGTGACATAACTACCGTATTTTTCGGACTATAAGACGCACCTTTTTCCTCCAAAATTTTGGAGGAAAGGGGGGGGTTGCGTCTTATAGTCCGGATGTATGGCTGTATATGTTTATGGTGGCTGTGGGTGGTAGGGGGTGTGAGGGGTGGCAGTGGGGGAGGAGCGGGCACAGGAGGCAGGAGCCGCCTGCTGCAGCCTACTCTGTGCCCGCTACTAAAGAAAATGGATATTCGCTGCTCTCCACGCCCATTGAATATTAATTTTCCTTAATAGCGCTCACACTGTAGCGCGGCTCTTGCAGCGCCTGCGATCTGTGTGCCCGTTATTAAAGTCCATGAATATTCACTACAACCCACTCTCATGCAGTTTAATATCGGGCACATAGATCGCCGGCGACTGCAGGTGCCGCGCTGTGGGTACAGTGTGAGCGCTATTAGGGAGAATGAATGGTCACTGCTCCCCACACACACAGTCCCAGCGTGGGGAGCCGTGATTCTTCCAGCACAGCATCTCACAGTGCGCCATGCGCGGCTCACACTGTGACATGCTGTGTTGGCAGCAGAGCAGAACGCAGTGCTGGAACACAGGGAAGAAAGGTGAGTAGACGTGTTTTTTTTTGTGTGCAGCATGGGATGGGGGGTGCCAAGCATACCAGGAAGAGGGATGAGGAGTGCCAAGCATACAAGGAAGAGGGATCAGTGGTGCCATGCATACCAGAATGGTGGATTGGGGTGCCATGCACATCAGGATGGGGATCAAGGGTACCATGCACACCAGGATGGGGATCAAGGGTGCCATGCATACCAGGATGGTGGATTGGGGCGCCATGCACATCAGGATGGGGATCAAGGGTGCCTTGCATACCAGGATGGGGGATTGGAGTGCCATGCATACCAGGATGGGGATCAGGGGTGCCATGCATACCAGGATGGGGATCAGAGGTGCCATGCACACCCGGATGGGGATCACAGGTGCCATGCATACCAGGATGGGGATCAGGGTTGCCATGCATACCAGGATGGTGGATTGGGGTGCCATGCGTCAGGATGGGGATCAGGGGTGCCATGCATACCAGGATGGGGATCAGGGGTGCTATGCACACTAGGATGGGGATCACGGGTGCCATGCACACCAGGATGGGGATCAGGGTTGCCATGCATACCAGGATGGGGGATTGGGGTGCCATGCATACCAGGATGGGGATGAGGGGTGCCATGCATACCAGGATGAGGATCAGGGGTGCCATGCATACCAGGATGAGGATCAGGGGTGCCATGCATACCAGGATGGGGATCAGGGGTACCATGCATACCAGGATGGGGGATTGGGGTGCCATGCATATCAGGATGGGGATCAGGGGTGCCATGCATACCAGGATGGGGATCAGGGGTGCCATACATACCAGGATGGAGATCAGGGGTG
This sequence comes from Phyllobates terribilis, assembly GCF_046119375.1. NCBI lineage: Eukaryota > Metazoa > Chordata > Amphibia > Anura > Dendrobatidae > Phyllobates > Phyllobates terribilis. The sequence continues at coordinate 115,475,428 of NW_027362773.1, forward strand.
CCATGCATACCAGGATGGGGATCAGGGGTGCCATGCATACCAGGATGGGGGATTGGGGTGCCATGCATACCAGAATGGGGATCAGGGGTGCCATGCATACCAGGATGGGGATCAGGGGTGCCATGCATACCAGAATGGGGATCAGGGGTGCCATGCATACCAGGATGGGGATGAGGGCCACGTATAACAGGAAGGAGGGGGCATATATAGCAGGATGGAGGACATTAACCAAATTGGGGGACATTACCCCTATACCAGTGTCAGCAGCAGACCCCCTCCCCCATAACAGTGCATCATGACCACATTTTTTGCTTAATTTTTTTTTTCTATTTTCCTCCTCTAAAACCTAGGTGTGTCTTATGGTCTGGTGCCTCTTATAGTCCGAACAATACGGTATGTGATTTAAGGGCATAAGAATTCAAAGTTTGAAAATTGCAAAATTTTCGCAAATTTCCATTTTTTTTCACAAAGTAACGCAAGTCATATCGAAGAAATTTTACCACTATAATGAAGTACAATATGTCACGAAAAAACAGTCTCAGAATCAGTGGGATCCGCTGAAGCGTTCCAGAGTTACCTCATAAAGTGACAGTGGTCAGAATTGTAAAATTTGACTTGGTCACTAAGGACATAATTGACTCTGTCACTAGGGGGTTAATGTACCCTAAAGGGGAACAATATTAATACAAATTTTATTTATATTGCGCCAACATATTCCGCAGCATTTTACAATTAAGTGGGGATGTGTACAGACAATAAATACAATACAAAGTAAAACATAGTTCAACAGTTACAGGAGGAGTGAGGGTCATTCTCACAAGTTTACAATCTATGAGGAAATAAGGGGTACACAATACACAATAGGGGGCTAGATATTAGTCAGATCGTTTAGGGTAGTGCATTCCAGAGCACTGGTGCAGCACGTGAGAAGTTTTAAAGACGAAGGTGTGAGGTTCGGATTATGGAGGATGTTGACAAGTGCAATGGAAGTAAACACTAAACAGGAAAGCTATGGCCAACCTTCATCACCCAAAACATATTGCCACAGTAAGAAGGACCAAAATAAAGGTATAATAGGGCAGCATGGTGGATCACTGGTTAGTACTGCAGCCTTGCAGCACTGGGGTCCTGGGTTCAAATCTTACCAAGGACAACATCTGCAAAGAGTTTGTATGTTCTCCCCGTGTTTGTGTGGGTTTCCTCCGGGTTCTCAGATTTCCTCCCATACTCCAAAAGACATACTGATAGGGAATCTAGATTGTGAGCCCCAATGGGGACAGTTCCAAAGCGCTGTGGAATTAATGGCGCTATATTTTTGAGTAAAATAAATAAATATCTATAGGCAGAGCAGAACTGTAAGACATCCCGTAAGCCCTGGTGCTAGAGAGTGCCCAAAGTCTCCACTGCCACATAAGAAGAAATCAGCAATATAAATGAAACATACCAGGTGGTTGGCCCTGTTAAAGATTTTGCATTGGCGCCAGAATCTTTAAGGTTTGCCTCAAATAGTGGGCCACCAACCTCCGATGGATGTCTCATGAGCTCTGTGCAGCTTATCTATTAAAGAAGTTGTCACATGAACCCCCAGCAGCAATTATGCCCAGATGAAACCTTGTCTAACAAGACAATTCCCTTCAGTGACCTGTAGCATTCAAAGAAATGGATGTCCACATGATACATGTTATGATCTGCAACATAAACTAAGGAAAGAAAGGGGAAAGCTGTCCCTACAGTAAGACTAAACTGAATCCCTACAATGTAGCGGGCTGCCTGTTCCTTGTGAACAGACCCGTCTTCGTCCTCGGCTAGTCTGAACGGAGACCTATAGAATAAAGGGAGGGGTCCCTAAAAGGACTGGGACAAAAATGGGACACCTCCTAACAGAAGTTGTTGCAGAGCAAAAAGACAAACTGACAAAAAGAACTAGAGGTCCCAGAGGACCAAGCTAACAGACAGAGATAGGCACCGAAGCACCTGGCTAGAAAGACAGTCTAGAAAACATTGAAGTCCAGCAAAGCCAGGAGGGCGGAGCTGGAATTTATAGGCCGCTGGTCACGTGACCGCAAAACACAAGATAGCAAAAACTAACAGGAGGGTTCTAACAGTACCCCCTCTTCTATGAGGATCCTCCGGATCCTCGAGGCCCAGGCCTATCAGGAAACCTCCTGTGGAAAGCTTTAGCAAGCCTAGGAGCAGAGACATCATCCGTCCTTACCCAGGAGTTGTCTTCGGGACTGAAACCCTTCCAGGAGACAAGATACTGTAATTTCCCTCTATGCCATCTAGAATTCAAGATACGAGAAATTTCATATTCGCAGTCTTCCACCACAGGAGGAACTGTGACAGTGGCGTCCCTATTAGATACGTCAGCCTTTTTCAACAAGGAAATATGAAACACAGGACTAATCTTCCAGGAAGTAGGGACATCCAACCTGACAGCAGATGGGTTAACAACCTGAAGCACTTTAAATGGACCCACAAACTTAGGACCCAGTTTTTTAGAGGGAATCCTCAACCGCAGGTTCTTCGAGGACAACCAAACCATGTCACCCACAGTAAACAAAACCTCTTTACGTTTCCTGTCAAAATACTTCTTGGACTTCTTGTTAGCCTCTTGCAGGTTACAACGTACATTAGTCCAAACTCTCTCCAAATCACCGGAAAAATTCTCCTCCTCCGTCACCGCCGACCCCAATTTGGAGAACGAACCAAAAGACGGATGTCTCCCAGTACAACATAAAAAAGGAGAACACCCAGCAGAGGAGGATGTATGATTGTTAAGAGCAAATTCTGCGAGAGGCAGAAACTCAGACCACACCTCTTTATTGTCTGCCACAAAACAACGCAAAAACTGTTCCACATCCTGGTTCTTTCTTTCAGTCTGTCCATTAGACTCAGGATGATAACCAGACGAAAATGACAAATGGACTCCCAACCTGTCACAAAAAGCATGTCAAAAGCGAGCCACAAACTGAGGTCCTCTATCAGAAACAATATACGTGGGAACGCCATGGAGCTTGACAATCTCCTTAACAAACGCCTTAGCGAGTGTCTTGGCGCAGGGCAACTTAATGAATGGAACCACATGACACATCTTACTAAAACGGTCCACGACCACCCAGATGACAGTAAAACCCTCACACAGGAAGATCAGTAATAAAATCCATAGTGAGATGCGTCCAAGGCGCACTAGGAACCTCCAGAGGGCAAAGCAACCCCGCAGCAGGAGTATGTGAAGCCTTTGACCTAGCACACACAGTACACTGACGCACCCACTTGATGACTTCCTTCTGCCATTCAGGCCACCAAAAACTGCGACTGATAAGTCTCTTAGTCTCCGAAACTCCTGGATGACCTGCCAACCGAGACTCATGACACTCCACAAACAAATCTCTCCTAAAGGCTCTAGACACGAACAACCTCCCATAGGGAGTGTTAGATGGAGCATCATCTTGAGCATTCAGAATCACATTCTCCAAATCGGAGTCCAATGCCACCACCACAACTCCTGTCTGCAAAATGCTCTCCTCCTCCTCGGCACCGACCGTAGGAGCGAAGCTGCGAGATACAGCATCGGCTTTAACATACTTAGTACCAGGGATATAGGTAACAGAACAATGAAACCGAGAAAAAAAAGTGCCCACCTAGCTTTACGGGCATTCAAGCGCTTGGCAGCATCCAGATAGATCAAATTCTTATGATCTGTGAAAACCTGAATAGGAAATCTAGCGCCTTCCAAAAAATGACGCCAGTGTTCAAACGCAAGTTTAATAGCCAGCAACTCCCGATTTCCAACATCATAATTCAGTTCGGTTTCCGAATTTTTTTTTGAAAAGAAGGCACAAGGATGTACTCCATCCCTGTTCTCCTGAGACAAAACTGCTCCGACCCCCACCGATGAAGCATCGACCTCGACCAAAAAAGGCTTGGTCTCATCAGGCTGCATAAGGATAGGGGCAGAACTGAACCTCTCTTTGAGATACTCAAACGCTTCAATGGCCTCAGTAGTCCACTGGGCCTTATTCGCACCTTTCCTGGTGAGATCGGTTAGAGGTTTAACAATTACAGAAAAATTCTTAATGAATTTCCTGTAATAATTGGCAAAACCCAAAAATCTCTGTATAGATTTCAAACCAATAGGCCTAGGCCATTTCTGCACAGCCTGAACCTTCACAGGGTCCATCTCAAAGCCCTAGCTGGAGACAATGTAGCCCAAAAAACTAATTTTCTGCACAGCGAACTCACATTTCTCCAGCTTAGCAAAGAGTGAATTATCAGTCAATAATTGCAAAACTTCACGTACACTCTGCCAATGGGACTCTAGATCTGATGAATAAATCAAAATGTCATCCAAATACACAACCACATTCTTACCAATCAAAGGTCTCAGGATGTCATTAATAAGGTTCTGAAAAAATGCAGGTGCATTGGTAAGACCGAAAGGCATCACCAGATTCTCAAAATGACCTACCGGAGTGTTAAAAGTAGTTTTCCATTCATCACCCTCCTTCACACGTAACAAATTGTATGCCCCTCGGAGATCAATTTTTGAGAACCACTTGGCTCCCACTAACTGGTTAAACAAGTCAGGAATTAACTGCAATGGGTAGGAATTGCGTACGGTAATCTTATTAATTTCACGAAAATCCAGACATGGACGTAAACCACCGTCCTTTTTTTTAACAAAGAAGAATCCGACTGCCACAGGCGACTTAGAAGGTCTAATGTGACCAGCAGCCAGGCTAGTCTCTATGTACTCCTCCAAGGCCTTTCTTTCAGGGATAATCAGATTAAACAAGCGACTTTTGGGAAGAGTAGCACCCGGAACAAACTCAATGGCGCAATCATAATCCCTATGAGGAGGTAAAACTTGTGACTCCTCCTCCGAAAAAAACCTCCAAAAATCTTGAATAGGTACTGGTAATTCCCCTTTTTCCACAGCCGCAATGCGACCATTACAACATTTATCATAGCACTTCGGACTCCAAGACTTAATCACATTAGTAGACCAGTCCAATAAAGGATTGTGCAGTTTTAACCAAGGCAATCCTAGAACAACTGGAGAGGGCAAATTATCCAAAACAACCAAGTCCAAAATTTCTTGGTGAACACCATTGATAGTGAGAGGAAATGCAGCAGTTGTTATGATCTGCTATAAGCACTAAGGAAAGACAGGAGATCTGTCCCTACAATAGAACTAAGCTAGATCCCTACGATGTAACGGGGAACCTGATCCTGCGATCAGACCCGCTAAAGTCCTCAGCTAGTCTGAACGAAGACCTTTAGATGTGAGGAAGGGATCCCTACAAGAACTAGGGACTGGGAGAAAGATGGACACCTCCTAGCAGAAATTGTAGCAGTAAAAAGACAAACTAACAGCATAGAACATAGAGGTCAAAAGACCTAGCTAAACTGACTGAGATAGGCAACAAAGCACCTGGCTAGCTTAAGAGTAGAAATTACAATGAAGTCCAGCAAGGCCAGAAGGGCGGAGCAGGATTAAATAGGCAAAAACGGTCATGTGACCAGCATAATAGAAAAAACTTAACAGGAGAGTTCTAACAGTACCCCCTCTTCTATGAGGATCCTCTGGATCCCCTAGGCCCAGGCTTATCAGGAAACCTCTTGTGAAACGCTCTGACAAGTCTGGAAGCAGAAACATCATCTGCCCTCACCCATGAGTTATCCTCGGGACCGAAACCCTTCCAAGCAGCGAGATACTGCAAACTCCCTCTATACCGTCTAGAATTAAGGATGCGGGAAATTTCATATTCCCCGTCCTCCACCACCGGAGGAACAGTGGCAGTGGCGTCTCTATCTGATACATAAGCTTTTTTCAATAGAGAAACATGAAACACCGGATTAATCTTCCAGGAGGTAGGAACCTCCAACCTAACAGCAGATTGGTTAACTACCTGAAGCACCTTAAAGGGCCCTACAAACTTGGGACCCAATTTTTTAGAAGGAATCCTCAACCGCAGATTCCTAGAGGACAACCAAACCATGTCACCAACCGTAAACAAAACCTCTTGACGTTTCCTGTCAAAGTACCTCTTAGATTTTTTGTTAGCCTCCTGAAGATTACCACGCACATCCGTCCAAACTCTTTCCAAATTACCGGAAAAACTCTGCTCCTCAGGCACAGCCGATACCAATTTGGAGAATGACCCAAAAGACGGATGTCTCCAAGAACAACAAAAAAAAGGCGAACACCCAGCAGAAGAGGATGTATGGTTGTTAAGAGCAAATTCAGCTAGCGGCAGAAACTCAGACCACCCCTCTTGATTGTCTGCCACAAAACAACGCAAGAATTGCTCAACATCCTGATTCTTCCTTTCTGTCTGGCCATTAGACTCAGGATGATATCCAGATGAAAACAACAAATGAACTCCCAACCTGTCACAAAAGGCACGCCAAAAACGAGCCACGAACTGAGGTCCCCTATCAGAAACAATGTCAGTAGGAACACCATGGAGTCTGACAATCTCCTTGACAAAGGCTTTAGCGAGTGTCTTAGCGCAGGGCAGTTTGATGAAGGGAACCAAGTGACACATCTTGCTAAAACGGTCCACGACCACCCAGATGACCGTGAAACTCTCAGAGGGGGGAAGGTCAGTAATAAAGTCCATAGCTAGATGTGTCCAAGGTGCAATAGGAACCTCCAGAGGGCAAAGCAACCCCGCAGCAGGAGTATGTGAAGACTTAGATCTAGCACACACAGTACATTGACGCACCCACTTAATGACCTCCTTCTGCCATCCAGGCCACCAAAAACTGCGACCCAGAAGTCTCTTGGTCTCAGAAATTCCAGGATGACCTGCCAACCGAGACTCATGACACTCAACAAACAAATCTCTCCTAAAGGTCCTAGGCACAAACAACCTCCCATGGGGAGTGTTAGATGGGGCATTCTCCTGTGCTTTAAGAATCTCATCTTCCAAAACGGAGTCCAATGCAGCAATCACAGCACCTTCTTGTAAAATGCTCTCCTCCTCCTCAGCACCGACCATGGGAGAAAAGCTGCGAGACAAAGCATCAGCTTTAACATTCTTGGTACCCGGGATGTAAGTAACGGAAAAATTAAACCGTGAAAAAAAAATTGCCCACCTAGCCTAACGGGCATTCAAGCGCTTGGCAGCATCAAGATAGATCAGATTTTTATGATCAGTGAAAACCTGAATGGGAAAATCAGCACCTTCCAAGAAATGACGCCAGTGTTCAAATGCGAGTTTAATAGCCAGCAATTCCCGATTACCAATATCGTAAAGTTCAGTCTCAGAAATTTTTTTTGAAAAAACGGCACAGGGATGTACTCCATCCTTGTTTTCCTGAGACAACACCGCACCGACCCCCACAGAAGAAGCATCAACCTCAACCAAAAATGGCTTAGTCACATCAGGCTGCATAAGGATGGGGGTAGAACTGAACCTCTCCTTTAGAAACACAAAAGCTTCAATGGCCTCAGTAGTCCACTGAACCATATTAGAACCTTTCCTGGTGAGATCGGTCAGTGGTTTAACAATAATAGAAAATTTTTTAATGAATTTTCTGTAATAATTGGCGAAACCCAAAAACCTCTGTATCGATTTCAAACCAATAGGCCTAGGCCATTCCTGAACCGCCTGAACCTTCACCGGGTCCATCTCAAAGCCCTCGCTGGAGATAATGTAGCCCAAAACACGAATTCTCTGTACAGCAAACTCACATTTCTCCAGCTTAGCAAAAAGCGAATTGTCAATCAATAACTGCAATACCTCACGTACGCTCTGCCAATGAGACTCCAGGTCAGGCGAATAAATCAAAATGTCATCCAAATACACAACCACATTTTTGCCGATCAAAGGTCTAAGGATGTCATTAATAAGATTCTGAAAAAATGCTGGTGCATTGGTAAGACCAAAAGGCATAACCAAATTCTCAAAATGACCCACAGGAGTGTTAAAAGCAGTCTTCCATTCATCACCCTCCTTCATGCGCAACAAATTGTATGCCCCCCGGAGATCAATTTTAGAGAACCACTTGGCCCCCACTAACTGGTTAAACAAATCAGGAATCAATGGCAGTGGGTAGGGATTGCGTACAGTAATTTTATTAATCTCGCGAATGTCCAAACAAGGACGTAAACCGCCGTCCTTTTTTTTAACAAAAAAAAATCCAACAGCCACAGGTGATTTAGAGGGTCTGATATGACCGGCGGCCAAGCTCGTCTGTATGTATTCCTCCAAAGCCTTTCTCTCAGGAATAGTCAGATTAAATAAACGACTTTTAGGAAGAGTCGCTCCAGGGACAAATTCAATGGTACAATCGTAGTCTCTATGGGGAGGCAAAATTTGCGACTCCTCCTCAGAAAAAACTTTCCAAAACTCCTGAATAGGTACAGGTAATTCCCCTTTATCCACAGCAGCAATGCGCCCGTTACAACACTTGTCATAACACTTAGGGCTCCAGGACTTAATTTCATTGGTAGACCAATCCAGTACAGGATTGTGCAATTTTAACCAGGGCAACCCCAAAACTACTGGAGAAGGCAAATTATTTAATACCACCAAATCCAAATTTTCTTGGTGAATACCATTAATAGTGAGGGGAAATTCATAAACCTTGTGAGTAACACATTTCAAGGGAGAGCCATCGACAGAAACCACGGCAATAGGGGATGACAAAGGTTTGGGTTTTAAATTAAGTTTTTCCAAGAATCCCCCATCAATCACATTCAGAGTTGAACCACAATCCACAAATACCCGAAATTCAATTAATTCTTCCTGAGCTGCGGTAGTAACAGAAAGAAATACACCCTTAGTGTTTAAACAGGCTATACGGGTGTAACTGACCTTTTTTTTTCTTTGTTCATACGAAGCACACAGTTCTTAATGAAATGGTCAGATTTGCCGCAATAAAAGCACAAACCTTCAGAAAACCTGCGGTCTTTTTCCTGAGAACGGGGTGACATCGCCCCAATCTCCATCGGCTCTCCAGTGTCAGTACAGACCCTCTCAAGACTCGGAGCTGACATGGCAGAGGATTTACTCTCATTAACCCTTGCACGCAGTCTCCTGTCCATCCGTATAGCTACTTGCATTGCCTCCTGCAAGTTTCCATGTGTAGGATAACCTAGCCCAGCAAGAAACAAACTTTTCAGAGCTGAATCGTTCCACCCCACCTGAGCAGACCACCGATGGAAGTGAGTACAATAATTTTCCACATTACCTGATCCCTGCCTCAAATGTCTCAATTCCGTCTCAGCTGATGAGACACGATCAGGATCATCATACAACAACCCCAAAGCAGAAAAAAAACTATCCACTGATCTAAAGCACGGATCACTAGGTTGGAGAGAAAAGGCCCATCCCTGAGGTTCTTTGCGTAAAAGTGACATTATGAACCCTATGCGCTGTGATTCATCACCAGAGGATCTGGGTCTCAAACGAAAATACAATAAACAAGCATTTTTAAAGGAAAAAAAATCTTGTTGTTCACCAAAAAATAAATCAGGCAATCGTACCTTTGGCTCCACAAAATGCGCTCCAGAACAGCTACTCACGTGTTGTTGGAGCTCGGCCACCTCCAGAGAGAGTCCCTGCAGGCGTTGAGCCAAATCCTGAACCGACACCATGATGGAAACTGGAGGTCTTTCCTTAGAGAAATTTTTTGGGCTGGACTTACTGTTATGATCTGCTACAAGCACTAAGGAAAGACAGGAGATCTGTCCCTACAATAGAACTAAGCTAGATCCCTACGATGTAACGGGGAACCTGATCCTGCGATCAGACCCGCTAAAGTCCTCAGCTAGTCTGAACGAAGACCTTTAGATGTGAGGAAGGGATCCCTACAAGAACTAGGGACTGGGAGAAAGATGGACACTTCCTAGCAGAAATTGTAGCACTAAAAAGACAAACAAACAACATAGAACATAGAGGTCAAAAGACCTATCTAAACTGACTGAGATAGGTAACAAAGCACCTGGCTAGCTTAAGAGTAGAAATTACAATGAAGTCCAGCAAGGCCAGAAGGGCGGAGCAGGATTAAATAGGCAAAAACGGTCATGTGACCAGCATAATAGAAGAAACCTAACAGGAGAGTTCTAACAGCAGTCTTGTGAGTTATACATTTTAAAGGAGTGTTATTAATTGCAACCACAGAAATAGGTGATGACAAAGGTTTGGATTTCAATTTAAGTTTTTCCAAAAACTCTTTATCAATCACATTAAGTGTTGAACCACAATCCACAAATACCTGAAATTCAATCAAATCTCCCTGCAGAGTAGTACACCCAGAAAGAAACACTCCTGCAGAGCGTAAACAAGCTATACGGGCGTAACTGACCTTTTTTTTTTCTTTACTTAAACGACGCTCACAATACTTAATCAAATGATCAGCTTCACCACAATAAAGACACAAACCTTCGGCGAATCTCTGATCTCTTTCTTGAGAGCGGAGTGACATCGCCCCAACCTCCATTGGTTCTCCGCTGTCAGAGCAGATTTTCTGGAAACTAGCACCTGAAGTTACAGGAGTTTTTACATCATTGACCCTGGACCTTATTCTCTTGTCCACACGAACAGCTAACTGCATAGCTTTCTGCAGAGTCTCAGGTGCAGGGAATGCAATTAGCAAATCCTTAATCCTTTCACTCAGACCAGCAATAAATAAACATTTCAGTGCAAAATCATTCCATTTAACTTCTGAGGCCCATTTCCTGAAGTGTGTGCAATAAATTTCAACATCATCTGACCCCTGATTCAAACGTCTAAGTTCTGAATCAGCAGATGAGATTCGATCAGGATCGTCATATAATAGCCCCATAGCAGAAAAAAATTCTTCAACAGAACTTAAACACGGATCATTAGGTTGGAGAGAAAAGGCCCACCCATGTGGTTCATTGCGCAAAAGTGACATAATAAAACCAATGCGCTGTGATTCATTCCTAGAGGACCTTGGTCTCAAACGAAAATATAACAAACAAGCATTTTTAAAGGAAAAAAAATCTTGCTGTTTACCATAAAAAACATCAGGCAGTCCTACCTTTAACTAAGTGCTCAAGCACTCTTCTGGAATTATTGATAGGAATAGATAAGCGAACTCTTGAGTCACTGGAGAAAGAAATTGAAGACTTACGTACTAAAATACAGAATACACTCTCTAACGACGAATATAAATTATTTGATCAGTCTCTGGATATAGATCTATCTAAGTGGGAATTGGAGATACAGAATAATAAGACTAAAAAATACCAACGTGACTTGGGGGACTATCAGTCTAAACGTGTGTACCGTTGACATCAGAAACGCCATAAATTTACAGCTCGCTCACAATCAGTCTCCAATATTTCGACAACCTCAGAGGAGGAATGTGGGGATAATTTTTTAGAAAAACGGCTAACATCAGTAGAAGACTCTACACCCCAAAACTCAACAACACGCCTCAGAACATTAAATGCCAAAGGAAGGAATCACCCCTATTACTTCAGGGACAAGAAAATGAAGAAACCCTAAAGGTAATTAATTTATCTAATAAACATCTCTCCAAGTCACAGATTGAGGTACTTGCAAAAGGCCTCTCCTTCTCACCGGTGATGGGTTCTGACTATTTTACCCTAATCAAAGATTTGGAATTGTTTGCTCGAAAGCTCCTTTTTAAAAAACACTTTAGTCCCGATTTGTCATCATTCTCGACAGTCACTGAGTTCAGGGAACTTCGGGACCTGGAGTCATTGGAAGCCGAGAATCTTTCACGGAGTGACCCCCTTTTCCCTCCAAATCTATGCCCACGTTCACAGACATTTCCGTCTCTGTCATCTTGTCCGCCGGTGGAAATTTTTGTGAACATGGTGAAGGAAGATTTTGCTAAGCTTAACAACAAATCCATTAAAGATAATCTTTCCCGATCACATAGATTAGCTCTTAAAGAACTTATGAACATGAAGGACGTCGTCCTGAAAAGGGCAGACAAGGGAGGCAACATAGTTGTCTGGCCGGTAGACATGTATGAGGCAGAGGTATTCAAGCAATTGAATAGGAAAGACTGGTACAAGAGACTGGATTCTATTCCATTATTAAAATTTAAACAAGAACTTACGGAGTTAATCAATGATGGCCTAATGACTTCCACTATTCCATCAAAAATTGGGGAAGCCTTATTGCCTGAACATCCAATTATACCCACGTTTTATTTGCTTCCCAAAGTTCACAAGGACCCCCTCTGCCCACCAGGGAGACCCATCGTCTCTGGCATGGGGGTCTTTGTGAATCAGCATGTCAGTTTATCGATTTTTATTTGAAGAAATGCGTTGAAACCCTTCCTTCCTATGTTAAGGATACCTCTGATGTCCTGAGGAGATTGGATGGGGTCATTTTGGAGGAGGACATGTGGCTTGTCACTTGCGACGTGGAGTCCCTGTATACGTCGATATGCCACGACCACGGGATCAGTACTGCGCGTATCTTTTTGAACATGACTAGCCTAGAGTCAGATCTTATCTTGTTCATCTTGTCATTATTACAATTTATCTTAACACACAATTTCTTTGTGTTCAAGGACCGCCCCTTCCTACAACTCCAGGGCACGGCAATGGGGGCATCATGTGCCCCCTCCTATGCCAATCTTTTCCTGGGGTTGTGGGAGAGTGATACGGTCCTTGACACACCTGGACACGAGCACGTGGTCTCGTGGTCGAGATATATTGACGACATTATCTTCATCTGGCATCGATCCACATCGCAATTAGACTCCTTTCTAAGCCTATTAAACATCAATAATTTTAACATCAAGCTTACATGGAAATATAGCCAATGCCAGTTTGACTTCTTGGACCTGCTTATTACCAGGTCTCCTGATGGGACCATCAATACGGATATTTTTCGGAAAAAAACATCCACTAATTCGCTTTTGCATTTTCAATCATCCCATCCCCCAAAATTGAAAAAATCAATCCCTATAGGCCAATTTCTAAGAGCCCGTCGTATTTGTTCTGACAACATGAGTTTTAATACTCAGGCAGATGATTTATCTCGCAGGTTCTTGAGTAGGGGATATAATCATCGGGATATCTGCAAAGGCTTTAATCGTGCTAAGAGCATCAATAGACGAACTCTATTGACTGGGAATCAAAAATCCAAGAAACTCTCCCCCACTGATCAACCTCCGAGATTTATCACTACCTTCAATGCCAATTGGGACGGGATTCAAAAAATCCTGTCTAAACATTGGCCAATATTACGATCGGATAAGGACTTACAATATCAATTACCTAAACATCCATCTGTGACCTGGCGTAAATCACGTACATGTGAAGCCCAGCTGTGCTTGGTATCACAAATCCTAGAAGGGTGTATTGAAGGATTCCTCCACAAGAGGCCCCCATAACCATTCACACATCTCCACCTTCCACCTCAGACCACCAGAGGGAGCCCATTAGGGATAGATAAATAGGGAAGGTGGAGCCAGGCAGCTCAGTTCCTCTGAAGAGTTCAGCAAGTACAAACCTGAATGCAGAGTCGAGCTCAGTTAGTCTAGACTGGAGTCGACAGAGAGCAAACCTGTTGAGAGGTTAGTCTGCGGTGGAGCACAGTCGAGACTCAGTTGTAGCTCAGAGAGGTGAGCTTTAGGTGTGCCGGCGCCATAAGATCGGTGAAGCGCGGCAAGCTGCCGTTAGTGTGAGTAGCCTATTGTGGGCCCGAGTAGGCCGAAGGCGAGTAGAGAGCGTTAGTTCATAGGGGGCAGAGGAGCTTAACTAGCTCACCCCGAAGAAGCAGTTACCGGACACCGGGTCCGAAGCTTACCGGGATCTCCATGACCCAGTAAGATAAACCGGAATCCCTGGAGAACTACAAGTCCCAGGATCGCTAAAGTGCTGATACGTAACAGAGCCAGGAGACACATAGGCCCCGTAAGTCGGGAGCGTGTAATCCAACTGAAGGCCCTACTACAAGGTCAGCCAGCGCAGGACAGAGACAAAGTTAGGCCTAGCTCCAGGCAGGTCAGAAACTTACTACGCAGAATCAAGAAACAGGAGGCCCAAAACCCGCTCATTGGGGAGGATCCGGACATACACCCTTCACCCTACAGTGCTCTTGGGAGTGCCTGAATTTCCATCAGTAAAAGGTACTGAAGTAACTATCGTGTCTGTCCCTGTTCTTGCTCTGACCCGGCGGGGTCTCTTCGTCCTGCTTTCCCCGTTCATACACTGCCCTGAGGCCTAGCTCCACCTGTGGGGAGCTATACCATCCAGCTGCCTTACCACCAGCCTCAGTGGACTGCGCATCGCTGGTGATCATCACCAGAAGCCACAGGTGGCGTCATGAACTCTTTTATAAACGTAACAAATCGCCAACCCTTTTTTAAAGGAGCGGCCCAGGGTACGGGCCCGAGAGCCGACCACCGCGACATCCCTAAAGGCCAGGCTAAAGGCCCGGGTACCGAGTCATCCCCATCCCCCTGGGATAGTCATCTCCTTCTTGGCGTCACGAACAGGATTGTGTGCCCGCTGCAACGACGCCGTGTTTTGCCCGTTGCCACCAGGTACTGTGCGCCTTTATTCTGAATTGTGTACGTAAAGTTGTGGTGAAGGTTGCCGCCATTGTTGGGCCGCTGAGCGAGAAGAAGGGCGTAACCGCGGGAAAAAAAGGGGCGTACCTGCAAAAGAGCACAAAGTCCCGGACACGCCCCACGCCTCGACGTCAAATCAGGAAGCGCCAGGTCCTGTACGGAGTGTCGTTGAACGCTCTGACGTAGGACGCTAGCAACGCAAGGTCCTGAAGATAACCGTCACCTGCGGAGCTGCGGCCTACCGGAAGAAAAAACAGAAGGTAGGCCACGGTTAACTAGGGGGGGCGCTAAGATGTCCGATGAGCAGCAGAACACCGACCTGCCGGTCAACGTCCCTGAAGTTCAACCTGCGCCCGATGATGAGCAGACCGAAGCCGCCGCTCCACCAGCAGCGCCTGTAACACCCGTCATTCCTTTGACTTTACCGTACATCCCTGGAGCAAAGTGGCTCCCCCAGTACAACGGCAAACCAGATACCCTGTCTGGATTCAAACGGAAGATATGTGGTATCTTAGACATGTACTCTATGACCGGCAAACAAAGAGCTGCCGTTGTATTAGGACAACTGACTGGTGCTGCGGAACGGGAAGTGGAAACATGGTCAGCCGCAGACCAGGAGTCAGTGTCCGCAATATTCCAAAAACTACAGACTGTATTTGAGGACCTTACTGAGGCGGACCTCCGGATGAGGTTCTACAGCTGCTCCCAACAACCAGAGGACAATGTTAGGGACTACGCCTGGCGTCTCCAAGGGGCCTTGCGGGCTCTGAACCAGGTTAGTCCAACCAGCGTTGAGAATGAGAACAAAATGCTGAAGGAACAGTTTGTCCGGGGACTGAAGTCTCCAGAGGAGAGCAGGACTGTGCGTTGGTGGTCCCTGGATCATCCGGATGCCACCTTTGACAATCTTAAGGACATGGCTATAAAAGGACTGCAGCCCCTGGAAACAAATGCCATCCAACGTTACCAGGGTGGGGCTACTCCAGTGCCTGCTACACCCACCTTATCCCCAGTGGCTGCTGAAGTTAAAGTCCCAGCAACGTCCCCTAAAGAACTGGACAGTCTGCTCTCTGAGGTGCGTCAGTTGAGCAAAACTCTGACCACCGTGCTGAGTGCTCTGCAGCTGCGGACGGAGCCCGAGGAAGAGGGAAGATCCTGCTAGCCGATAGCCCTGAGGATGTCCCCTGGATGCGCAGGAGGAGGAGGCCAACACCGCCCTCGCTGAGGACCAGTGACCAGCGTCGTCCACCGAGGGACCCGACCTGCTACCGCTGCCGCAAGACTGGACACCTCGCCCAGAAGTGTCCTTTAAACGAGAAAACCCTGGGTCCGAGGGCCGACACCCAGGAGTAGACTCACCAGGCCCATCAGACTGGTACAACAGGTTCGTCGGAGGAAGTCCTTTCCTGTCCATTGTACTGGACGGGATCCCGACGCATGCGCTGCTGGACACAGGATCTCAGGTAACCATCATGCCTGACGTTCTCTACAAGAGGTTCTGGTCCATGGACGACCTACATCCGCCAGCTCCAAATTTGACTGTATATGCCTCAAATGGACTCCCCCTTAACCTACTCAGGGTTAAGAATGTGTCTGTAAAGGTGGGGAGAGTGGAGATGAAGGACCAGGGACTAATTGTGGTAGAGACCAATCCTGATGACACTAATCCGTATATGGTACTTGGCACTAACATTGTTGGTAACTGTTTGGGAGAGGTTGTGTTCTTACTCCAACAGATAGCTGACACTGCCAAACCAGGACAGAGGAGGGCGCTACAGAAGGAGATCCGACTCCTGATGTATCAACAGCAAGTAAGGCTAACAGACGGTGAAATCGGTAACGTGAGGGTAACAGACCCCATACCCATTGTCATCTCCCCAATGAGTGAAATGCTCATCTGGTGTAGAGCTGCCATAGGTGTAGCGCCGGCGTCCCTGTCCTCTGCTAGGCAGGGACGCTGTTCCCCTCACCCCTCTGCTCCGAGCCAGGCGTCCTCCTCCCGCTCTGCTGGGAGCGCGCGCTCCTTCCCGGCCACTGTGCTTAGGGCGCGCGCGCGCGCGCTCCCTCCCTCTTAAAGGGGCCGCGCGCGCCGTCCTAAGGAGTCCCTGGCCAATGGCTGGAGGACTTCACCATATATAAGGCACCTCCTCCAAAATGGAGGTGCCCGAGCAATGTTGTTGCACTGTTCACTACTCTGCTTCAGCCCTCAGGTCCCGTTGCCAGTTACCTGCCAGATTCCTGCCAGTTTGCTGTCTGATTCCTGCCTGATATTCTGCTTACCTGCCTGCTAGCCTGAGGTCCGACGGTCTGCCTACCGACTCCTGTCAGTCTGTCTAAGGACCAGCTTGCCCGCTCACCTGGGAGCGCTCCTCTGCTACCTGCCTGCTAGCCTGAGGTCCGACGGTCTGCCCTCCAACTCCTGTCAGTCTGTCTATGGACCAGCTTGCCCGCTCACCTGGGAGCGCACATCTGCTACCTGCCTGCTAGCCTACCTGGAGGCTCCGCCGTCACGTGCTGTGACCACCTGCCATTCCAGAGACTCCTGCCCGCTCACCTGGGAGCGCACACCTGTTACCTGTCTGCTAGCCTACCTGGAGGCTCCGGCGTCACGTGCTGTGACCACCTGCCATTCCAGAGACTCCTGCCCACTCACCTGGGAGCGCACACCTGTTACCTGCCTGCTAGCCTACCTGGAGGCTCCGCCGTCACGTGCTGTGACCACCTGCCATTCCAGAGACTCTCGCTTGCTCACCTGGGAGCACACATCAACCATCTGCCTGCTAGCCTACCTGGAGGCTCTGCCATCACAGGTCGTACCTACCCTTTACCCAGAGACTGCCCCGGTCACTTGCCGTGACCTCCTGCCCGTTCATCCAGAGACTGCCCCGGTCACTTGCCGTGACCTCCTGCCCGTTCATCCAGAGACTGCCCCGGTCACTTGCCGTGACCTCCAGCCCGTTCACTCAGAGACTGTCCCAGTCACCTGCTGTGACTGCCTGCCCGTCTTCCCTGGTCGCCATCCGCTCCCTTACAAGGACCGCCCCCTTGTATAGTAGCTCAGAGGTTCCGCCTCCCAGACCCGTTACAATAGGTCTTAGAGGACAGAGCTACCAGGCGGTAGTAGAACCCCTTTGCTCCGAGCATAGACCCACGCTCTTAACCGCCAGGGGAGTAGTAGATGTACATAATGGGAGGGTGCCCGTCCGTCTTCTCAACTTAGGGGAAGATGAGGTCAGACTGCCATGTTATGCCACTGTTGCCAAATTACATGCTGTCAATAATAACTGCATCCATGAGGCGGAGTCCTTAACCTCACCAGATGAAGTAGAGGATAATGACCCTGCAACCCAGGTGGAGGATTGGTGTCAACAGCTTCATGTTGGGACAGACACCACTCCTACCCATCAAAAACAGGGTGTACACAGGATGGTTCAAGTAAAGTCGCAGGTGTTCAGTAAACATCCACTAGATTTCGGGAGGGTTAAGGGGGTTCAACATCATATCCCCACAGGCAACCATTCCCCAATCAAAGAACGTTATAGGCCTATACCCCCAGCTCACTACCAGAAGGCAAAAGAAATGTTGCATGACATGAGGAAGGCGGAAGTGATAAGGGATAGTTGTAGTCCCTGGGCGGCTCCCCTAGTGCTGGTTAGGAAAAAGGACGGGAGCATGAGAATGTGTGTACATTACTGTCAAGTAAATCGCATTACACATAAAGATGCATACCCTTTACCACGCATAGAGGAGTCCCTAGCTGCCTTGAAGTCTGCAAATTACTTTTCCACCCTTGACCTCACTAGTGGATACTGGCAAGTAGCTGTGGCTGAGGAGGATCGGGAGAAGACGGCCTTCACCACCCCGATGGCACTCTGCGAGTTCAACAGCATGCCGTTTGGACTCTGCAATGCCCCCGGTATGTTCCAGAGATTGATGGAGTGCTGCCTGGGACACCGCAACTTCGAGACTGTGTTACTGTAACGGGTCCGGGAGGCGGACTGAAACGGGTCCGGGAGGCGGAACCTCTGAGCTACTATACAAGGGGGCGGCCCTTGTAAGGGAGCGGGTGGCAGTCTCTGGGTGAACGGACAGGGAGTTACGGCAAGTGATCAGGGCAGTCTCTGGGTAAGGGGTAGGTACGACCTGTGATGGCAGAGCCTCCGGGTAGGCTAGCAGGCAGGTGGTAGATGTGTGCTCCCAGGTGAGCAAGCGAGAGTCTCTGGAATAGCAGGTGGTCACGGCACGTGACGGCGGAACCTCCGGGCTGGCAGGCAGGTAGGTAACGGAGAAGCGCTCCCAGGTGAGCGGGCAAGAGTCTCTGGAATAGCTGATGGTCACCGCACGTGACAACGGGACCTCCGGGCTGGCAAGCAGGCAGGTAACGGAGATGCGCTCCCAGGTGAGCGGGCAAGAGTCTGGAGTAGCTGGTGGTCACAGCACGTGACAACGGAGCCTCCGGGCTGGCAAGCAGGCAGATAACGGAGAAGCGCTCCCAGGTGAGCGGGCAAGCTGGTCCATAGACAGACTGACCGGAGTAGTAAGGCAGACCGTCGGACCTCAGGCAAGCAGGCAGGTAGCTGATATGCGCTCCCAGGTGAGCGGGCAGGCTGGTCCTTTAGACAGACTGACAGGAGTAGTAAGGCAGACCGTCGGACCTCAGACTGGCAGACAGGTAACAAGTATTCAGGCAGGAATCAGGCAGGTAACTGGCAGGTACTGGCAGGTAACTAGCAGGAAACTGGCAGGAAACTGGCAGGTAACTGGCAACGGGACCTGAGGGCTGAAGCACAGGTGAGACACAGGTGCAAACAACATTGCTCGGGCACCTCCATTTTGGAGGAGGTGCCTTATATATGATGAAGTCCTCCGGCCATTGGCCGGGGACTCTTTAGGGCGGCGCGCGCGGCCCCTTTAAGAGGAGGGGAGCGCGCGCGCGCGCGCCCTAAGCACAGGGGCCGGAAAGGAGCGCGCGCTGAGAGCAGAGCAGGAGGAGGACGCCGGGACGGAGCGCGCGCTGACAGCAGAGCGGGGGGAGGAGGCCGGGCACGGAGCAGAGCGGTGAGAGGAGCAGCGTCCCTGCCTAGCAGAGGGCAGGGACGCCGGCACTACAGTACCCCCCCCTTTAGGCCCCCCCTTTTTTAGGCCAGACAGAAATTTAGCTAGGATGAGAGGGGCATGGATGTTCTCCCGGGGCTCCCACGTTCTCTCCTCAGGACCAAACCCCTTCCAATCTACCAGGAAAAAGGTCTTTCCTCTTACCCTTTTGGTGGCAAGAATGTGCTCTACCTCAAACTCGTCCTCAGCAGAAACCGGAGCAGGAGGCGTACCTGTAGACTTGGAAAAAGAGTTAAGTACCACAGGTTTGAGGAGAGACACATGGAAGGAGTTAGGGATCCGTAAGTTGGCCGGGAGTCTCAATTTATAGGCCACCGGGTTGATCTGACTGATGACCTCCAGTGGGCCGATGAACCGAGGCCCTAACTTATAGGAAGGGATCTTGAGCCGGACATATTTGGACGAGAGCCAGACTTTATCCCCAGGGCGGAATTGAGGAGGGTCCAGACGTTTTTTGTCAGCGTGTCTTTTCATACGCTCGGATGACAGAAGGAGTGCGGACCGGGTACTCTCCCATATGGAGGAAAATTTGTTAACAAGAGATTCCGCAGCCGGATTGTCCGCCGAGGTGGAGACGGGAAACGGGATCCGAGGATGCTGACCGGAGACTACAAAAAACGGGGATTTGGAGGAAGACTCGCTCTCGTGATTGTTGTACGAGAATTCGGCCCATGGCAGGAGATCCACCCAGTCAGAATGGTGGGCATTAACGAAGTGCCGAAGGTAACTGGTCAGGTTCTGATTGATCCGCTCCACTTGACCATTAGACTGTGGGTGGTAAGCGGAGGAGAAGTCCAGGGTGACGTCCAGCAATTTACAAGTGGCTCTCCAGAAACGGGAAGTGAACTGTACCCCACGATCCGACACGATGTGACGGGGCAGGCCATGAAGACGGAAGATGTGGCGGATAAAGTCTTTAGCCAGCTCGGGTGCAGACGGAAGACCTGGCAGTGGAATGAAGTGAGCCATCTTGGAGAAGCGGTCAGCGACCACCCAAATGACCGTACAACCGGCAGAGACGGGCAGATCAGTAATGAAGTCCATCGCTATATGCTGCCAGGGGGCAGCAGGTACTGGCAGAGGTAGGAGGCGGCCGGCCGGCAGGTGTCTCGGAACTTTGTTGCGGGCGCAGGACACACAGGCAGAAACAAAGTCTATTACATCCTTGTGCAGGTTAGGCCACCAGTAGTGCCGGGTAATAAGCTGGAGGGTCTTTTTCTGACCGGCGTGGCCAGCTAGTTTAGACGAATGACCCCAGTGTAGAATCTTCTCCCGATCAGGTACTGGTACGAACGTCTTACCAGGAGGAAGACGATTTAGACTCACGGGAGCCACCTGCATTACTCTGGCGGGATCGATGATATGTTTCGGATCCTCCTCGAGATCAGACACCAGAAAGGATCGAGACAAGGCATCCGCCTTGACGTTTTTGTCAGCCGGGCGAAAATGAAGGACAAAATCAAAACGAGCAAAAAACAAGGACCACCGGGTTTGGCGCGGGTTAAGTCTCTGGGCATGCTGGAGGTAAGCCAAGTTCTTGTGGTCAGTGTAAATTATTACCGGGTGAAGAGCCCCCTCGAGCAGGTAACGCCACTCCTCCAATGCCAGTTTGATGGCCAATAACTCTCGGTCTCCTATGGAATAGTTGCGCTCAGAGGAGGAGAAGAGTTTAGAGAAGAAGCCACAAGTTACCATCCTCCCGGAAGATGATTTTTGAGTAAGTACCGCTCCGGCTCCAGAGGAGGAGGCGTCAACTTCCAGGAAGAACTGCTTGTTGCCATCTGGGCGATGCAGCACCGGGGCGGAAGAGAAGGCCTGTTTAAGGGAAAGAAAGGCCTCCTCTGCTTCGGGTGGCCACTCTTTGGGATTAGTACCTTTACGGGTGAGCGCAGAAATTGGGGCCGTCCGGGAAGAGAAGTGTGGTATGAAGAGGCGGTAGTAGTTGGCGAAGCCCAGGAAACGCTGAATGGCCTTCAACCCCTCCGGTCGGGGCCATTTCTCGATGGCAGACAGTTTCTCAGGATCCATTTGAAGGCCGGTCTGAGAGATAATGTAGCCCAGAAACGGAAGCGAGGTCTGCTCAAAGAGGCACTTCTCAAATTTAGCGTAGAGATGGTTCTGCCTTAGCCTGAGCAGGACCTGACGAACGTCCCTCCGGTGAGTCTGGAGATCCGGAGAGAAGACCAAGATGTCGTCCAGGTACACCACTACGCAGGAGTAGAGAAGGTCCCGGAAGATGTCATTGACCAACTCTTGAAAGACGGCAGGAGCGTTACAGAGACCAAAGGGCATTACCAGGTATTCATAGTGGCCGTCCCGGGTGTTGAATGCCGTCTTCCATTCATCCCCCTGACGAATACGAACCAGGTTGTACGCCCCACGAAGGTCCAGTTTGGTGAAGATCCTAGCCCCCCTCAGACGATCAAATAATTCTGGAATGAGCGGAAGGGGGTACTTATTCTTCACCGTGATCAGGTTTAGGCCTCTATAGTCTATACAGGGACGGAGAGAGCCGTCCTTCTTTTTGACGAAAAAGAAGCCTGCTCCCGCCGGGGAGGTAGATTTCCGGATGAATCCTATGGCCAGATTCTCCTCAATATATTCGGACATTGACCGGGTCTCAGCAGCGGATAAAGGATAGATACGCCCACGGGGAGGAGTAGTACCGGGTAGCAGATCGATGGGACAGTCGTATGGTCTATGTGGTGGTAATGTCTCTGCCTCCTTTTTATTAAAGACATCTGCATAAGACCAATAAGGAATCGGAAGTCCAGGTAGATTAGCTGGGGTAGGAGAGGGACGGACGGGATGGACGGGAACCAGGCAGGTTTTATGACAGTCTTGTCCCCAGCGAAGGACCTCTCCGGTTTGCCAGTCTAGCACGGGTGCATGTCTCTGGAGCCAGGGCAGACCTAGCAAGAGGGCGTGAGAGAGTCCAGGCAGAACATGAAAGGAGATACTTTCAGAATGCAGCATTCCCACCTGCAGGGTAATGGATTCGGTGATGAGTTGAATGGGGCGAGGTAAGAGGCCCCCATCCACGGCAGCGACAGACAAGGGTACAGCCAGAGGTTGGTGGGGATGCGGTATTTCTCAACCAGGGACTGTGAAATAAGGTTCCCGGCTGCTCCAGAGTCAAGTTGGGCTAGTTCGAAATAACGGTTCTCCCCGTAGATGATCGAAACTGACAACAGCAGGGATGGAGAGGATTTATTCTTGTCTAGGTGGACCTCTCTGAGCGAACCTAGACACAGGCGTTTCCCGACCTCTCCGGGCAGGCACGGATCCGGTGCTCCTTACTGCCACAGTAGAAGCAGCTCCCCTCGGCACGGCGTGAGTCCTGACGGGTTTTGACCATCTTGGTCTGGTCGACCTGCATAGGCTCAGGAGAGTGTACCTGGGGAGAGATGGAGGGAATGACGGGTTTCTGGAAAGTAGGAGCTAAACGTGGAATCCTTCTCTCACGGGTGACCTCTTTGGCACGCTCCTGAAACCGTAGGTCAATTCGGGTGGCAAGAGTTATTAAGTCATCGAGAGTGGTAGGAATGTCCCGACCGGAAGTTCATCTTTAATACGGCCGGACAGACCCTCCCAGAAGACGGAAACCAGAGCGTCGTTATCCCAGGCCAGCTACGAGGCAAGGGTACGGAACCGTATGGCATATTGGCCCACGGTGAGACTCCCCTGACGGAGGCGTAGCAACGATGATGCAGATGAGGTCTTCCGTCCGGGTTCGTCGAAGACTTTCCGGAAAGCCGTGAGAAAAGCAGGCAAGTTGGACACCAGGGGGTCTCCTCTCTCCCATAGAGGATTCAGCCAGGCCAGGGCCTCCCCGGTGAGATGGGACATGATGAAGGCAATTTTGGCCCGGTCGGAGTTAAACTGGTAGGACAAAAGTTCAAAATGCAGGGTGCACTGATTCAAGAAGCCCCGAGCCTGGACGGGGTCGCCTCCGAAGCGAGGAGGTGCAGAAAGCCGGGGTCCGGGGTAGGATACCATAGTATTAGTGAGCAGCGGAGCCGCCGGATTGCAAGATATGGCACTGGCGGAGGTTGTTGGTGGATCAGACAGAGTGTTCAGGCGAGTATTAACATTCCGCAGGTGACCCAGGATGGCCTCCTGTTGGGACCTCTGACGGGACAGTTCAAGACAGAGGTCCGAGAGCGAGGGAGCTTGGGTGCCACCGGGTTCCATGGCCCGAGCAAACTGTAACGGGTCCGGGAGGCGGACTGAAACGGGTCCGGGAGGCGGAACCTCTGAGCTACTATACAAGGGGGCGGCCCTTGTAAGGGAGCGGGTGGCAGTCTCTGGGTGAACGGACAGGGAGTTACGGCAAGTGATCAGGGCAGTCTCTGGGTAAGGGGTAGGTACGACCTGTGATGGCAGAGCCTCCGGGTAGGCTAGCAGGCAGGTGGTAGATGTGTGCTCCCAGGTGAGCAAGCGAGAGTCTCTGGAATAGCAGGTGGTCACGGCACGTGACGGCGGAACCTCCGGGCTGGCAGGCAGGTAGGTAACGGAGAAGCGCTCCCAGGTGAGCGGGCAAGAGTCTCTGGAATAGCTGATGGTCACCGCACGTGACAACGGGACCTCCGGGCTGGCAAGCAGGCAGGTAACGGAGATGCGCTCCCAGGTGAGCGGGCAAGAGTCTGGAGTAGCTGGTGGTCACAGCACGTGACAACGGAGCCTCCGGGCTGGCAAGCAGGCAGATAACGGAGAAGCGCTCCCAGGTGAGCGGGCAAGCTGGTCCATAGACAAACTGACCGGAGTAGTAAGGCAGACCGTCGGACCTCAGGCAAGCAGGCAGGTAGCTGATATGCGCTCCCAGGTGAGCGGGCAGGCTGGTCCTTTAGACAGACTGACAGGAGTAGTAAGGCAGACCGTCGGACCTCAGACTGGCAGACAGGTAACAAGTATTCAGGCAGGAATCAGGCAGGTAACTGGCAGGTACTGGCAGGTAACTAGCAGGAAACTGGCAGGAAACTGGCAGGTAACTGGCAACGGGACCTGAGGGCTGAAGCACAGGTGAGACACAGGTGCAAACAACATTGCTCGGGCACCTCCATTTTGGAGGAGGTGCCTTATATATGATGAAGTCCTCCGGCCATTGGCCGGGGACTCTTTAGGGCGGCGCGCGCGGCCCCTTTAAGAGGAGGGGAGCGCGCGCGCGCGCGCCCTAAGCACAGGGGCCGGAAAGGAGCGCGCGCTGAGAGCAGAGCAGGAGGAGGACGCCGGGACGGAGCGCGCGCTGACAGCAGAGCGGGGGGAGGAGGCCGGGCACGGAGCAGAGCGGTGAGAGGAGCAGCGTCCCTGCCTAGCAGAGGGCAGGGACGCCGGCACTACAGTTACTTTACCTGGATGACGTAATTGTGTACTCCAGAACGTACGAGGACCACTTGAAACACCTGGCAGAGGTATTTGAGTCACTGTCCCGGTACGGGATGAAGTTGAAACCCTCAAAGTGCCATGTGCTCAAGAAGAAGGTACAGTACCTGGGACACATTGTCAGTCCAGAAGGCGTAGCACCAGACCCGGAGAAAGTCACAGCCATCCAGAAGTGGTCGGAGCCGAAGAACCTCAAGGAGGTGCGTCAGTTCTTGGGACTAGTAGGATACTACCGGAGGTTCGTAAAGGACTACACGAAGAAAGCAGCTCCTCTGCATGACCTCCTGGTAGGGCAGTCCCCCAAAGGCAAAAACCCTCCATTCCACTGGGGTAAGGAGCAAGCAGAGTCGTTTCAGGAGATGAAGGAGATCCTGACGGGTGATGAGATCCTAGCCTACCCTGACTACAGCCAACCATTCCTGCTGTATACGGATGCCAGCAACGAAGGCCTGGGCACTGTCTTAAGTCAGAAGCAGAATGGGCAAGAGAAAGTCATCGCATACGCAAGCAGGAAGCTCCGTCCGACTGAGAGGAACCCAGAGAACTATAGCAGCTTCAAGTTGGAGTGCCTGGCCTTAGTCTGGGCCATCACTGAAAGATTCAAGCACTATCTGGCTTCCAGCAAGTTCACTGCCTTTACTGATAACAACCCCTTGACCCATCTTGAAACAGCTAAGTTGGGGGCTCTGGAACAACGATGGATGGCTCGGCTGTCAAACTAACAATTTACAATTAAATACCGGGCGGGCCGCAAGAACGCCAACGCCGATGCCCTGTCTAGGATGCCTCACCAGTCAGACACAGAAAAAGAAGTGGATGACCTGGAAGTGGGATGATCCATGAGCAACAAGCCTCCAGGAAGCAGCGTGGAAAGACGTTAAACCCCCTGCCTCACCACAGCTGGAAAGAAACCCAGGACAGCGACCCGGTTGTCAGCCGCATCAAACAGCTGATAACCCAAGAAGGTGCCTCCCTGGAGAAAGATGCGTCTCTGCAAGCAAAGCAGCTGTGGAACTAGAGAAGCCGGCTGTTTATTTACCGTGAGAAGCTGTGCCGGAGGTACGTCAATCCAAAAACTCATGAGATGGTATGGCAGATAGTAGTCCCTAAGACAGACATCCAGATGGTATTGAAAGCTTACCACGATCAGGCGGGGCATTTTGGCTGGAAAAAGCTAGAGACCCTGCTGAAGTGTCGATTCTACTGGGTAGGAATGCGCAGCTCCATTGAAAGGTGGTGCCGGGACTGTGGACCCTGCGGCCTAAGAAGGAAAGACTTGAGCAGCCAGAAGGCACCCCTGCAGCCCATCAAGACGACTCGGCCCCTGGAGATCGTGGCCCTGGACCATGTCAAGCTCTCCCCCAGCTGGTCAGGGTACTCCTATGCTCTGACCATGGTAGATCACTACTCACGTTTTCTGGTGGTCGCCCCCGTCAAAGACCTGACGGCAGAGACAGCAGCAAAAACGTTCCAAGTGTATTTCTGCAGACCCCATGGCTACCCTGAGCAGGTGCTGACGGACCAGGGCCCGGCCTTTGAGGCTGAGTTGTTCAAGGAGTTCTGCCATCTCTACGGGTGTAAAAAGATAAGAACTACGCCTTACCACCCACAAACAAACGGTCTCTGCGAAAAGATGAACAACATCATCATTGACCTGCTAAAGACCATACCACTTGAGGAGAGAAACCAGTGGCCAGACCTACTACCAGACCTAGTGGATCTGTACAATCATATACCAGTCAGTTCCACCAATTGCACTCCGGCATATCTCATGCGGGCAAGGCCAGGAAAGCTGCCCATGGATCTGGAGCTTGGTGTTGTTGAACCTGAAGCTGATATGACCACTGAAGACTGGGACAAGACCAGACAAGAGCAGTACAGAAGGGTACAAGCTTGTGTCAAGGACAGTCTTACTCGGGTGAGAGAAAAGCAGGAAATGCACTACAACAAAAACGCACCCGTGGAACCTTTCACACCAGGTGAAACAGTACTAAAAAGGAAAAGACGCAACCACAAACTTGATGACCAGTGGGAAAAAGACCCCTACACTGTGTTACCGTCAAGGTTTGACAACAAAAAGACTTGTATAATCAGTCGAGATGGAGTAAAAACATCTACAACAGTGTCCATGGACCACCTAAAATTGTGTCCAGACTTACTGAAACCCCAAGAAAAAGTGCCTCTCACAATCCAGGAAGAACCTGAAGAAGCGGTGATAGACACTGACCTTGGAGACTTCCCAGCTGATTGGCCTCAGATAGGAGGTGCAGTAATCATTCCAGTACTCCAATTCTATGAACAGCCAGAAAACCCTCCACAGTAAGTGGTACCTGTAAGTGCTGCAGAAGAGCCAGCTCAAGAAGTATCCCCGGATGAAGGATCCCCGGCAGGAGCAGAGCAAGAGGGCCCAGCCAATGGTAGACTTGCCAGTCCAAGAGAGAGGTTAAGGCAGTTTTACAACATGCTTACACGTAGAACTGATAGAGTAACTGAGGATACAGACACTGACACTCCACCAACCACAGCACTACGCAGATCAGTATGCAGCACAAGAGGTAAACCTCCTGCTAGGTACACACAGTAGATGATCAAAATTGCTGAAAGTGTAGATAATTACCCCTGAGGTATTAAATTGAATTATATTAACTTGAAATGTACAATATAATTGTTTATTTTCATGCATGCTAATCAATTTGTGCTTTTTCCTATTAATTCTTTATGCCTACATAATGAACTTCGTGGCTGAGGACTGTGTGCAGCCCAAAAACTTTTATTGTATATAATTGTGCTCCCTGGAGTGTCCTTTAGGTGACCTCAGAAGGAAAACCTGTCTGGAGTGGCTCTCTTGCAGGTCCAACTCGGGATCTTGATGCCCTGCAGCCACCCCAGGGCCTACGTAGAGGGTTTAGGACAGGTCCTTCAAAACCAACAAAGTACTCGACCTTGTGAGATGGACATCCTTTCTGGGAACCTCACCACAGGAGACTTGGATTCTGAGGACGCTTTGCATTTGTTATCGTTATGTAACGTTTAAGATTTGTGCCTCCCATAAAGGGAAGATTGTTTTAGTATTGCTTATATTTCCTATTGTTACTGTTTTTTATAAAATGTACTTCATCCCGGGAATGCTGAGTTCAACTAGGGGGGAATGTGAAGCCCAGCTGTGCTTGGTATCACAAATCCTAGAAGGGTGTATTGAAGGATTCCTCCACAAGAGGCCCCCATAACCATTCACACATCTCCACCTTCCACCTCAGACCACCAGAGGGAGCCCGTTAGGGATAGATAAATAGGGAAGGTGGAGCCAGGCAGCTCAGTTCCTCTGAAGAGTTCAGCAAGTACAAACCTGAATGCTGAGTCAAGCTCAGTTAGTCTAGACTGGAGTCGACAGAGAGCAAACCTGTTGAGAGGTTAGTCTGCGGTGGAGCACAGTCGAGACTCAGTTGTAGCTCAGAGAGGTGAGCTTTAGGTGTGCCGGCATCATAAGATTGGTGAAGCGCGGCAAGCTGCCGTTAGTGTGAGTAGCCTATTGTGGGCCCGAGTAGGCCGAAGGCGAGTAGAGAGAGTTAGTTCATAGGGGGCAGAGGAGCTTAACTAGCTCACCCCGAAGAAGCAGTTACCGGACACCGGGTCCGAAGCTTACCGGGATCTCCATGACCCAGTAAGATAAACCGGAATCCCTGGAGAACTACAAGTCCCAGGATCACTAAAGTGCTGATACGTAACAGAGCCAGGAGACACATAGGCCCCGTAAGTCGGGAGCGTGTAATCCAACTGAAGGCCCTACTACAAGGTCAGCCAGCGCAGGACAGAGACAAAGTTAGGCCTAGCTCCAGGCAGGTCAGAAACTTACTACGCAGAATCAAGAAACAGGAGGCCCAAAACCCGCTCATTGGGGAGGATCCGGACATACACCCTTCACCTTACAGTGCTCTTGGGAGTGCCTGAATTTCCATCAGTAAAAGGTACTGAAGTGACTATCTTGTCTGTCCCTGTTCTTGCTCTGACCCGGCGGGGTCTCTTCATCCTGCTTTCCCCGTTCATACAATGCCCTGAGGCCTAGCTCCACCTGTGGGGAGCTATACCTTCCAGCTGCCTTACCACCAGCCTCAGTGGACTGCGCAGCGCTGGTGATCATCACCAGAAGCCACAGGTGGCGTCACGAACTCTTTTATAAACTAAACAAATCGCCAACCCTTTTTTAAAGGAGCGGCCCAGGGTACGGGCCCGGGAGCCGACCACCGTGACATCCCTAAAGGCCAGGCTAAAGGCCCGGGTACCGAATCATCCCCATCCCCCTGGGCTAGTCATACACTAGGAGACTTACTTTGTAATAGCCATTATGTCCCCCCCAAGAATCAATACCTTTTTGGCAGTTCAGGTCCCCCTTGGGGCTGTTTTCCTTGTCGAGATTGCTCAGCCTGTAAGTATATTGTTAGAACAAAAACATTTACCAACACAAACCATAAAAAAACTTTTTAAAATTGTTCACCACATTACGTGCAATACCACAGTGGTTATATATCTTGCCAAATGTCCTTGTGGACGTATCTACACAGGCATGGCAACCAGAGCGCTAAAAACAAGGACACAATAACATGTCCGGGACATAGTTAATGCAGTTAACTGTCCTGATCCATATCTGTTAAAGACCATCCCTAGACATTTCTTTGAATGTCACAATTGCAACCCAAAGGGTCTGACTGTCTGTGGTATTGATCACGTATATATGGGTTGTAACGGGTCTGGGAGGCGGAACCTCTGAGCTACTATACAAGGGGGCGGTCCTTGTAAGGAAGCGGGTGGTGACCAGGGAAGACGGGCAGGTAGTCACAGCAGGTGACCGGGACAGTCTCTGGGTAAACGGGCAGGAGGTCACGGCAAGTAACCGGGGCAGTCTCTGGGTGAACGGGCAGGAGGTCACAGCAAGTGACCGGGGCAGTCTCTGGGTGAACGGGCAGGAGGTCACGGCAAGTGACCGGGGCAGTCTCTGGGTATAGGGTAGGTACGACCTGTGACGGCTGAGCCTCCGGGTAGGCTAGCAGGCGGATGACAGATGAGTGCTCCCAGGTGAGCAGGCGAGAGTCTCTGGATAAGCAGGTGGTCACAGCATGTGACGGCGGAGCCTCCAGGTAGGCCAACAGACAGGCAGCAGATGAGCGCTCCCAGGTGAGCGGGCAGGAGTCTCTGGAATGGCAGGTGGTCACAGCACGTGACGGCAGAGCCTCCAGGTAGGCTAGCAGGCAGGTAGCAGATGAGCGCTCCCAGGTGAGCGGGCAGGAGTCTCTGGAATGGCAGGTGGTCACAGCACGTGACGGCGGAGCCTCCAGGTAGGCTAGCAGGCAGGTAGCAGATGTGCGCTCCCAGGTGAGCGGGCAGGAGTCTCTGGAATGGAAGGTGGTCACAGCACGTGACGGCGGAGCCTCCAGGTAGGCTAGCAGGCAGGTAGCAGATGTGCGCTCCCAGGTGAGCGGGCAAGCTGGTCCATAGACAGACTGACAGGAGTAGGAAGGCAGACCGTCGGACCTCAGGCTAGCAAGCAGGTAGGAGAAATGTCAGGCAGGAAACAGACAGCAAACTGGCAGGTTTCTGTCAGGTAACTGGCAACGGGACCTGAGGGCTGAAGCAGAGTAGTGAACAGTGCAACAACATTGCTCGGGCACCTCCAATTTGGAGGAGGTGCCTTATATATGGCGAAGTCCTCCGGCCATTGGCCGGGGACTCCTTAGGACGGCGCGCGCGGCCCCCCTTAAGAGGGAGGGAGCGCGCGCGCGCGCGCCCTAAGCACAGTGGCCGGGAAGGAGCGCGCGCTGCCAGCAGAGCGGGAGGAGGACGCCGGGCTCGGAGCAGAGGGGTGAGGGGAACAGCGTCCCTGCCTAGCAGAGGGCAGGGACGCCGGCGCTACATGGGTATTAGAGGGGGGAATCTGAAACAAAAATTGCTCCAGAAAGAAACTCGATGGATGGTCACTTTGGATACGCTATCCCCCAATGGTCTAAATGAGACCATCAGTTTCAAGCCTTTTCTTTGATTTTCTTTTCTTTTATTGTGGGACACTATATTTGTGTTTTTATTGTTGTCTTGTTTACTTACATTCATACTTTCTTACATATTGTAGTTTGGAGGTACTTATGTGCTTCACTTTGTCTGGTGTTGGTCGGTGATGATCGGTGCTGCCATCCACTTCTTATCATGGGATTGCGGAATGACTGCACTTATTTGGCGGAGTTTTCTACTACTGAAGCAGCATGCTGACTGGCCGATTATCATTTTTTTTATGTGAATATCTTCAAGGAGGACTGTCAAGACTTTTAACATTCAAGTATAATTCTGATATTTGGATTATCATTATGTGATCATGCACTTTATTTGTACTTTCCTCCTATCGATAAGTAACAATTTCTATGTAATTATATGGTTGGTTGCTATATGATGTTGCTAATACTCTCTGCATGCGGCAGGCTATACTTATAGTCTCCCCAGACTCAAATCTGTGCTATGACACGTTATCATAAATATTTATAGGGTTATCTTTGTTGTACATAAGAGGCTATATTTATATGTCCCCCCTATAGCCCTATTTCATTCTTACTTGTTACTTAACATTCTTGGGCTGATATCTATTAGCTGCCTCTAATAAGTCTTGAACCTAAGGGATATCGTCGTCATTGGATACAGCAGGCATGTCTCGTCTGCTGACTGTAGTATGTTGTGCTGCTCATGTCAGCCGCACACTTCACTCCTAGAGGACATTTATCCTCACTTCAAATTCCACCATTAAATCCCTAAATCCCTATAATTTTTGAAACCTATTAGTCTTCTTACTTTAGCGGCGCAGACGCATCTCGTACATGCGCTGTTCGTCCCCTGTGGCGCTGCCGGCCAGATGCGTTGCCGGGACGATGGGAGCGATGACGTTGTCCTCCTTCCCGTCTTCTCCCGGCGCGCGTCGGCCGGCCGCATCCCCTGGGGGGAGGAGCAACATGACGAGCGATGCGCCGATTCGCCAGCCACCCGGACCCTGACATACATATAGTGTCCTTTTTTAATCTCTGCGATGCCTCCTGACGAAGCCGGAAGGAGAAACGCGCGTCGAGGCGCCTGTGTGGACTCCCAGCCTGTCCCATACAACGCCAGCATGTCTTCAGGTACAGCATTTCCTACTCAATGTTTTACTATGTTCGGCTAAATCTCCAAAGTGTTTATTGAATAGTGCATTTATCATCTACATAACATTTTATATCCCTGCTGTCTCTGAAGCCATTATGCTTTGCTGTGGGGGGTGATTTTCTGCTAACCCTGATTGAGGGCTGGGAATCCATTGTGTTCCCATGGGTTCTTACTGCACATTACTGCTTTAAATATATTTTAGCAACTTGTTTTGTCTCATCGTATATGGATTTTCTATTTATATGAATATATATCTTTAATAAAATTGATTTTGTGCTAAACCGATCCCGCGTTTTTTTCTGACAAGAGCCCTCTGATCTTCTATATTTTATGTTGATATTTATCTGAACCTTTAGTTAAACTCCATTATATCATTATTATTATTATTACTACTTTTTAAGGGTTCTATTATTTTGATTATATGCTTTAGATCAGAGGACTTTGTCCCCCCTTTTTTGGTCTAGTTCTACCTTGGGTTTGACAAAATGCACTCCAGAACAGCTACTCAGGGGTTTCTGAAGCTCGGCCACCTCCAGAGACAATCCCTGCAGGCGTTGAGCCAAATCCTGGACGGAAACCATACTGATCCCCGAAATTCTTTCCTTTTAGGTTTTTTTTTTTTTTTTTTTTGGGCTGGACTTACTGTTATGATCTGCAACATAAACTAAGGAAAGAAAGGGGAAAGCTGTCCCTACAGTAAGACTAAGCTGAATTCCTACGATGTAGCGGGCTGCCTGTTCCTTGTGAACAGACCCGCCTTTGTCCTTGGCTAGTCTGAACGGAGACCTATAGAATAAAGGGAGGGGTCCCTAAAAGAACTAAGGACTGGGACAAAAATGGGACACCTCCTAACAGAAGTTGTTGCAGAGCAAAAAGACAAACTGACAAAAAGAACTAGAGGTCCCAGAGGACCAAGCAAACTAGACAGAGATAGGCACCGAAGCACCTGGCTAGAAAGACAGTCTAGAAAGCACTGAAGTCCGGCAAAGCCAGGAGGGCGGAGCTGGAATATATAGGCAGCTGGTCACGTGACTGCAAAACACAAGATAGCAAAAACTAACAGGAGGGTTCTAACAATACATAACGGCAGTTTTTGGACTTCCAACAAAAATAACTGAAGAGAGCCTCACATAAGAGTGCAACAGAGCCATGTTCTCAAGACAGATGTAGGTGCCAATGCTGGGAGCAGTATCTGTCAGGGAGAACACCAGGAAGTTCGCGCAGATCCCACCGCTACCGCCAGTTTGTTAGGGGACTCAGCTGCGCTGCCTTCAATCGTCAATACAATTACGCAATTGACTGACGAGTGATGGATGAGCCCACGGCTGTTTTCCCTACTGGGTTGGTTATTGTGGAACTCACAGTGAGTGTATGGTATATGCACCTCTGATTCCAACGCATGGAATATATACACTGTGTTCGAAATTATTATGCAAATAATATTTTCTCAGATTTTCCCAAATTACCTATATGAATTGCAGTCATTGTAATTTTCCAGTCAAATAACTATTAGAGTACAATTGAAAGGTTTTTGTACAAACTGCCTATGATAACAGTATATTTTTAAAAAAATAAAAAACTGAAACTGCACTCAAAATGCATGTTCCAAATTATTATGCACAGCAGAGTTTTCAACCTTTTCATTTTAATAAAGAACAAAAAAATGGTCATTTTTGAAATTATAAGCATTAGCAGGTTATTACAAACTGAAATCAAACAGTTTTCAACTCAAAACTTTATTCTAGGTGATGTTACATTTGCACATAGGACCGCTTGTTCGAAAGAAGCTTCTGAACTCTCTCGTCCATTGAATTTGTCAGGTTTTGGATGGTTTCTGCTTCAATTGTTTTGCATGAGGACAGAATACCCTCCCAGAGCTGTTGCTTAGATGTGAACTGCCTCCCGCCATCATAGACACTCCTTTTGATGATGCTCCAGAGGTTCTCAATGGAGTTGAGGTCAGGGGAGCATGGTTGCCACACCATAAGTTTGTCCCCTTTTATGCCCATAGCAGCCAGAGATGCAGATGTGTTATGTGCAGCATGAGACAGGTATTATCATGCATGAAATGATCTCGATGGTCCAGATGGATGGAGTGGAGGATGGCTGGTTGATGGACACCCCATGCAAACACGGCTACGGCGCTAACAAGGAGGAGGTGGAGTAATGTTTTGGGCTGGAATCATGGGGAGAGAGATTGTCGGCCCTTTTAGGATCCCTGAAGGGGTAAAGATGAACTCCATAATGTATGTTGAGTTTCTCAAACAGCACTTCCTTCCATGGCTCAAGAAGAAGAACCGTGCATTCCGCAGCAAGATCATTTTCATGCATGATAATGCCCCGTCTCATGCTGCACATAACACATCTGCATCTCTGGCTTCTATGGGCATAAAAGGGGACAAACTTATGGTGTGGCACCCATGCTCCCCTGACCTCAACCCCATTGAGAACCTCTGGAGTTGCGGTGGACAAGCAGAGCAGAGCAAAACCGCTGATGCGGTGAACAAGCAGAGCAGAGCGAAACCGCAGATGCGGTGAACAAGCAGAGCAGAGCGAAACCGCAGATGCGGTGGACAAGCTGAGCAGAACAGAGCAGAAGGTGCAGGCAGACAGGACATGGCTCTGTTCACATGGAATAGACTGGAAAATACAGGAAGATAGAACACAGGATGTAGATACGGAGGCAGGGAAACAGCACAAGCAGAACCAGATACACACAAGGTACTTACAATGAAGTAGCGAGTGGACACAAAACTCACAAACAGAAGTACAGAGACGAGTTGGAGTTAGGTGCAGGTTCAGACACTGCAGGAAAAGGGAAGGTACGGACATAGAGACAAACAGGTAACGGGCTAGGGCACAGTTCAGACAGAAACTGAACCCGGAACAAGATACAGGAACGAGCCTGGAAACTCAGCCCCCAGGGTGGCGGAAACAGACTAGAAGTAACAGATAAAGATAACGGGCCTGGGTATACAGCCCCCAGGGTGGCGGAACAGACTAGAAGTCACAGATACAGGTAACAGGCCTGGGTATACAGCCCCCAGGGTGGTGGAAACAGACAAGATACAGGACAGGACCTGGCAACTCAGTTGCACAGAACACACTGAAAGAAAGTGTTGGTCAGGCACCTCCTACTGGGTGGAGGGGGTTTAAGTATCCAGTGACTCACAGCAATAGGCTGGGGACGCATTAGGACTGTGCACACAGTAACTATAAGAAACAGGCAGTAACCGCGCCGCCGCCCTAAGCAATCAGACAAGAGACATGCACACAGCAGGTACTGGAGCAAAGTGTGCAGCCTGGACTGATAGGTAAGATGGCCGTCTTGCATGGTGGGAGGTGGTAAGCCATGCCAGCATGCCGCCAGGGATGTTACACAGTGTTTATAAAAATATACGGAGAGGATACAAAATAGGAACAAAACAATACGATATATACAATCACATAGCATAAAATGGATAACAAAAGAAAAGTACTAAACCTGTGTCACAGAAATGGCTCAGAGCTTAGTGGAGGGAGGTACTCCTTAGGAAAACTGACAGAACTACAGGAAGCTTTACCTTCCAGGACTGAAAAATTACCAAAACCTAAACTCTGATTTTTATTAGATCAAGGTTACGCCCACATACCTCCCCTTGGTGAGCTCATATGGGGGCTGGTCATGGGATGTGCTAGGTCTTTTAAAAGTTTGAGATCCCCAACTTTTAGGAAATCTTCGCCCATGGAGGTCCCAGGAGGGAGATATCATTATCATGTTTCCTGTCAAGATTTTACCTTTCTATAGAGAAGAAACATAGATAGCATCATCCATCTTCCCGATATTAAGTTGGAGGTGTTTGGCCGGCCTTACAGTGATGAGAGTGAATGCGTTATGTTCGTCCCTTTGCTACAATGCCGAAAATATATCTCCCATAAATATTGGATCGATGCAAACTCCAATATTGATCACTGATATTTCCTTTGAACAGATGTCAATAGCAGCAAGGATAGATATTAGTAGGGTTTTAAAAACTAACTTATTCTAAACATATAAAAACAGGGGAATATGTAATCAAAACAGACAATACCACAAAAAAGGTGCTCAATGACTGACTAAGTTGTGCAGGATTCTGCCGACAGAACAATGGTTACTCGTCACTGGTGCAACCCCAGAAAATTTCAGTGCCAATGATTTTACTATGGTTCTAATATTTGAACTTTATAGTTTCTAATTTATATTCCCTTTTCCCTGATGAGCCACTTAGATCAATGGGTGAAATGCGTCGGGAGGGAACTAAGGGACATTTTCTAGGACAGGACCTTGTTTGGGGACTGTCTTTGTTAGGAAGGGAGACTTGCACGGGGCACAACAGGGTTTGTATCCCTCCCCTGACTTCTCCGTTACAACTATGGTTGGCCTGCTCTGGACATTGAAGGGGTGAGACCAAACCATTTTTTACTTATGTGCTCTGGTGAACCATTGAGCACTTTTTTGTGGTAGTGTCTGTTTTGATTACATATTCCCCTATTTTATAATAAAAGTTAGGTTTTAATACCCTACGAATATCTATTCTTGCTGCTATTGATACTTGATTGATAGGAATTTCTCTGCTTAATTATTCCTTTGAACAGAGGAATCCCTTGTACTTCTCCTCCTCTGCATATATGAATCCTAGGCTTGTTGACTGATTCTCAGAGATCCCTTGTTTATAATAACCTGTTCACGGCAGGAGGTCCTACTTCAAGAGAGGTTGAAGTGTCAGCTCTTTCTCACTTCCCTAGTTAGAATTAATCCCATGTGTGAGGGTGATATGTCCCCTCTCCGGAGATGTCTCTATGGATTTTTCAATTTTATATATGACTTTATCTATGATCACTTTATGACGTATACTATAAGATTGGAATACCCCTTTAAGGTCAGTGGGCAAAAACAGTGGCTGATAACAGCGAGAGCAGCGTGGATGGGAGAAGCACCAGCCTGCTTCTCCCAGCCCACGTGCCAGTGGCAGTAAAAAAAAAGCTTAAAAAAGTGAAAATAAAAGAAAGAAATCCTTATACTCACCTGTCCGGATGCCCCCGGTGTCCTTCTCTGCGATGTTTTCCCGTTGGTGGCTCGTAGTACACTGCTAGACGCGGGTTCGTGCCCCGCAGTGTACTTACAGGACCTGCGATGACATCACTGATCACCTGATAGTCGTTCGACCATCAGCTGATCGGTGACATCAGTGATCACCTGATGGTCACGCGACCATCAGGTGATCGCTGACGTCACCGATGAGCTGATGGTCGCGTGACCATCAGGTGATCAGGGCCGGCAGCAATCAGCTGATGGTCGCGTGACCATCAGCTGATTGCTGAAGCCGGTAATCAGCTGGTCAGCTGATATTAATAGCCATGGAACATTGTTGGCTAATGGCCCCTTAAGCGGCTACTAATATGAGCCCCTAGCGGTCAGCTTTCCCTCTGCTGGTTATAAAAATGACGTGGGAGCCCACGCCATTTTTTTTAAATTTTATGCTCTGTGCCCATAATTCAGACATAGCAATGCTTTGGACGCAATTTTTTTGTGCGTCCAAAACGTTGCATTCTATTGAACGCAGGTAAATCCACATGTGTTCACTGAACCATGCGTATTTACCGCATTCAATACTTTCTAGTGGTAAATTTCTGTTGTGGAGACTAGCAACTCCGCAAGAGAAATTGACATCGCAGCCTCTGATCCATGTATAGAGGACATGGGATTTCTAGAGATCCCATCCACTATGCTGTAACATCTGGACGCTGCGGGTTTTACACTGTATATACACGCAGCGTCAAACCTGCAGTGGCTCCTGACCGTGGCCACTCACCCAAACTAACCCGCAGCGTATCAATTTCTGTAGCAGACACACCAGTCTCCTCTGCAGATTTTGACCGATTCCAGTGTCATTATATGCGATAGATTCAAATGTACCGACAACAAAAGTGCGGCATTAGAAAACCGCATTTTGGACGCAACATAAATACGTTATGTCCAAAGTGCTGCTGAGAGCTGATCTGGGGATGTAGTGGCTAACGAAACAGCTGTGAGATGTTATTTAATGGCCAGGGAAATGTTTGGCTTGTGGCACCTTCCCAGGCTAAAATAAAAAAGCAGCTCACAACAGTTGCATAAATCACTTGAATAGAAATGCTAATGAAGATTGGGTGAATAGGACTAGCTAACACCCAGCTCTTTTGTTTGGTGATGTCAAGGTGTCAATCAGACCTTTCATGACCAAACAAAGTAAAGAAACAGACAGACACAGTGTAAACACTTTATTTGAAATACAACAGACCCATTCTTTAATCATTTAAATGAACCTGCATACTCACACCAGTTCTTATGGTAATCCAAGAGCTTAAGCAATGTCCCACCAACTTTATTTAGCTCCAAAAATCATTCATTGATGCTCAAAAACGCTTCAAAAAACACTTAAAAAATGCATTTAAAAACTCGTCAAAACGCATAAAAATCCGCATGCTTTTTTTTTTGCCAGGGAGAGGCAAAAACGCTCAGGAAATTTCTGCTTCAATTCCTGAACGTGTGCACATACCCTAAAAGTTAATTTATTCTAAAATATTGAATAAAAAACAGATAAGTTAAAATGTAAACCCAAAGAACCTTTAACATTTTTCCAGTCATATCAAACCCTCCGCTGTGCCCATTATGCATAATAAATAATCTACGATCTTTTTGCGTTTCTGTTGTTGACCTCAGTTTATATAGCAAGTAAGCCTAATTACCATATGAAGCATCCCCTCTTGAAGGGCATTTTTTTTTTATACCTTTTTAAGCATTATCTTTGAGAGATTCAGCAAGAAATAAGATTTGTACAGGGAACCTATTCTGGTTAATGGATGGGAACAAAGCTGGTGTTTAGATCTCAATGGGTAGTGGGGTCTCAATCCTGAGGATGGAGGGATCAGGAACAACTGATATAATTCCACATGTGTTAATTCATAGTTTTGATGCCTTCAGTGTGAATGTACAATTTTTATAGTCATGAAAATACAGAAAAATCTTTAAATGAGAAGGTGTGTCCAAACTTTTGGTGTGTACTGTATATATATATATATATATATATATATATATATATATATATATATACAGTATATACTGTACAGACCAAAAGTTTAGACACGCCTTCTCATTTAAAGATTTTTCAGTATTTCCATGACTTTGAAAATTATACATTCACACTGAAGGCATCAAAACTATGAATTAACACATGTGGAATTATATACTTAACAAAAAAGTGTGAAACAACTGAAAATATGTCTTATATTCTAGGTTCTTCAAAGTAGCCACCTTTTGCTTTGATGATTGCTTTGCACACTCTTGGCATTCTCTTGATGAGCTTCAAGAGGTAGTCACTGGAAATGGTCTTCCAACAATCTTGAAGGAGTTCCCAGAGATGCTTAGCACTTGTTGGCCCTTTTGCCTTCACTCTGCGGTCCAGCTCACCCCAAACCATCTCGATTGGGTTCAGGTCTAGTGACTGTGGAGGCCAGGTCATCTGGCGTAGCACCCCATCACTCTCCTTCTTGGTCAAACAGCCCTTACACAGCCTGGAGGTGTGTTTGGAGTCATTGTCATGTTGAAAAAAAAATGATGGTCCAACTAAACGCAAACCGGATGGAATAGCATGCCGCTGCAAGATGCTGTGGTAGCCATGCTGGTTCAGTATGCCTTCAATTTTGAATAAATCCCCAACAGTGTCACCAGCAAAGCACCCCCACACCATCACACCTCCTCCTCCATGCTTCACGGTGGGAACCAGGCATGTAGAGTCCATCTGTTCACCTTTTCTGCGTCGCACAAAGACACGGTGGTTGGAACCAAAGATCTCAAATTTGGACTCATAAGACCAAAGCACAGATTTCCGCTGGTCTAATGTCCATTCCTTGTGTTCTTTACCCAGGCAAGTCTCTTCTGCTTGTTGCCTGTCCTTAGCAGTGGTTTCCTAGCAGCTATTTTACCATGAAGGCCTGCTGCACAAAGTCTCCTCTTAACAGTTGTTGTAGAGATGTGTCTGCTGCTAGAACTCTGTGTGGCATTGACCTGGTCTCTAATCTGAGCTGCTGTTAACCTGCGATTTCTGAGGCTGGTGACTCGGATAAACTTATCCTCAGAAGCAGAGGTGACTCTTGGTCTTCCTTTCCTGGGGCGGTCCTCATGTGAGCCAGTTTCTTTGTAGCGCTTGATGGTTTTTGCAACTGCACTTTGGGACACATTCAAAGTTTGCTCAATTTTTCGGACTGACTGACCTTAATTTCTTAAAGTAATGATGGCCACTCATTTTTCTTTACTTAGCTGCTTTTTTCTTGCCATAATACAAATTCTAACAGTCTATTCAGTAGGACTATCAGCTGTGTATCCACCTGACTTCTCCACAACACAACTGATGGTCCCAACCCCATTTATAAGGCAAGAAATCCCACTTATTAAACCTGACAGGGCACACCTGTGAAGTGAAAACTATTTCCGGTGACTACCTCTTGAAGCTCATCAAGAGAATGCCAAGAGTGTGCAAAGCAGTCATCAAAGCAAAAGGTGGCTACTTTGAAGAACCTAGAATATAAGACATATTTTCAGTTGTTTCACACTTTTTTGTTAAGTATATAATTCCACATGTGTTATTTCATAGTTTTGATGCCTTCAGTGTGAATGTACAATTTTCAAAGTCATGAAAATACAGAAAAATCTTTAAATGAGAAGGTGTGTCCAAACTTTTGGTCTGTACTGTATATCAAAAGAATGCAGCAGCACTCCATATGGCCAAGATACGTCTTAACAATGAAAATAATGAAAATATTAGATCTAAACTGTTTTGCTCAGCAACAAGTACTTACAAAAAATGAAGGTTTTTAGCGCATAAATTGGACAATTCATGTGTGCCCCCATCAGCCATGGCAAGGTAACCTCCCCCTGCCTAACATGCCACTTTTGGGCTATAAGCCTACAACTAAATGGACAAACATGTCTTCTTCTGGGCTAAAAACACCTACATTTAAAGGGCAAGCAGAGCTGTTTATACAACACCTGCTGGTTAATGGTTAACCTTCATTTTTTGTAAGTACTTGTTGCTGAGCAAAACAGTTTAGATCTAATATTTTCATTATTTTCATTGTTAAGACGTATCTTGGCCATATGGAGTGCTGCTGCATTCTTTTGATATATTTTATAGTTACGGCAGCTGGCACCAGTTCACAGTAGGAGGTGCTGGTCAGGTTTCTCTGGTTTGTGTATATACAGTTAGGTCCATATATATTTGGACAGAGACAACATTTTTCTAATTTTGGTTCTAGACATTACCACAATGAATTTTAAACAAAACAATTCAGATGCAGTTGAAGTTCAGACTTTCAGCTTTCATTTGAGGGTATCCACATTAAACTTGGATGAAGGGTTTAGGAGTTTAAATAAATAAAGGGAACACTCAAATAACCCATCCTAGATCTGAATGAATAAAATATTCTCATTGAATACTTTGTTCTGTACAAAGTTGAATGTGCTGACAACAAAATCACACAAAAATCATCAATGGAAATCAAACTTATTAACCAATAGAGGCCTGGATTTGGAGTCACCCCCAAAATTAAAGTGGAAAAACACACTACAGGCTGATCCAACTTTGATGTATTGTCCTGAAAACAAGTCAAAATGCCACTTTGTCCTGAAGACCAGCATCCCGGAGTCGCCTCTTCACTGTAGACGTTGACACTGGCGTTTTGGGTGTACTATTTAATGAAGCTGCCAGTTGAGGAGCTGTGAGGCGTCGATTTCTCAAACTAGAGACTCTAATGTACTTGTCTTGTTGCTCAGTTGTGCAGCGGGGTCTCCCACTTCTCTTTCCACTCTGGTTAGAGCCTGTTTGTGCTCTCCTCTGAAGGGAGTAGTACACACCATTGTAGGAAATCTTCAGTTTCTTGGCAAGTTCTCGCATGGAATAGCCTTCATTTCTAAGTACAAGAATAGACTGTCGAGTTTCACATGAAAGTTCTCTTTTTCTGGCCATTTTGAG
Source organism: Phyllobates terribilis (assembly GCF_046119375.1). NCBI lineage: Eukaryota > Metazoa > Chordata > Amphibia > Anura > Dendrobatidae > Phyllobates > Phyllobates terribilis. Next base: position 115,517,667 of record NW_027362773.1, read on the forward strand.
AGTTTCATAGAATAAACAAATGTAATGCTCCAGATTCTCAACTTGCTCAAAGGAAGGTCAATTTTATAGCTTCTCAAATCAGCCAAACCTTTTTCAGCTGGGCTAACATACTTGTGCAAGGGTTTTCTAGGGTTTTCTAAGCATCCATTAGCCTTCTTACACAGTTAGCACAGTTAATACAATATACCATTAAAACACTGGAGTGGTGGTTGTTGGAAATGGGCCTCTATACACCTACGTAGATATTGCAATAAAAACAAGACGTTTGCAGCTAGAATAGTCATTTACCACATTGACAATGTATAGAGTGTATTTCTGATTCATTTAATGTTAGCTTCATTGAAGAAAAATGTGCTTTTCTTTAAAAAATAATGAAATTTCTAAATGACCCCAAACTTTTGAACGGTAGTGTATATATACCTATATGGTCAAATGTAGAAGTGGCCCTCTACTAATATGGCGCCTTATCCTTTGAGATCCGTATTGCTCATGCGCGAAAAAGAATTGAAATGATTGTCTTTAAAAAGATGACGATTTGGAGTACAACATGGCGATGCGCATGCGCAGAAGCTAGTAACATGTTTTTCTTATGTGCATTACGGACATACGCTGTGTAACTTCCGGGATGCCAGGAGCAGCGCATCCATGTGTGGGCACATGTCCCTATACTGTGAGTGGTGGGGTGAGTCATAGAAATCACCACATATTAACATATATTATGCACACATGTATTAATTAAAGGAATTATGATATTATGATGATTGGGTAAATGTGGTGGATGTTTTATAGTAAAATTAATTGTGCTCTGACATTATTATATTGCACTGTGCAATTTTTTGCACTATTGTCACTTTCGTATTTCACAAAAATTTAATTGTATATTAATTGTAAGTTGATTGGATCACCTATTTATATGACTATGATACAATGATTCACTGCTTGAAAAAGGTCTCCACTGGACCGAAAAGTTGCCCTGACATGATGGGTCAATAAATCATCACAAATTGTACTATGGAGCGCTGCCTTTGTGTTTTATGGATACATATAAACCTAGCTATCTACCTATCACTATATATATATATATATATATATATATATATATATATATGTATACACAGAGAGAAAAAGAGGGAGAGAGATTGAGATTGCAGCACTGTGACATCGCGATAAATGTTATGTCACAAGTGGTGTGATGACATCATCGCATTCTAGATCCCAGTGTTATGGCCTTAAGGAAATCACTGCCTCACAGACCCCCAAGGGTGAGGGAGTTCTTTTGTTTTTGTGATAAACAAAGCAAAAATTGATTCTACAATGAATATAGAAAGAAGACGAGCCCAAAGAGATCGGGTTCTAAGAGAGAGGAGAGGATTAAATGAAGAGCAGAAACCGTTGTTCGCTTTAGGGCGAAAAGACATTATATTACCGGACATGGACACTGACGCCTCAGAGATGGCGTCCAAACGACAACATCTGGATAAAATGAGAAAGTCCAAAAGACATGAGATCTTTACAGAGAGAAGGACCATGGAGAACATCATGGAGTCTCACTCTGCAGCCTCCGCTGAGCTTCAGAGGGCCATCCTTATCTCCTTGAAAAAAATCGGAGATCTGGTCCCTGAAATAAGGAGGAGAAACAAAGAAGCCATCCTCAATAAGCGGAGAAACATCAGCGCAGAGATAGAGGTGGAAGAGGTTCTCCAAGAAACATCAAGACAAGTCTCATCCACATCTGAAAGTCTAGAGACACCGAACCTGCAAAGAGCAGCAGTCCAGAAAAGAATTAAGAACAGCAGAGACTGGGTTGTCCAATGCAGGAGACATCTGATCTATGCTAAACCCATTATAAATGGGAATGATGCATTACAGAGATCCCAGTCATCATCTGAAACCAATTCCATCCCAGAGTTTCTCTTCCAGCTGAGTGATTCTTCACCTGACAGATCAGTGGACAATGATGAACCAGGTAAGATAGAAACTTACTCAGAAAAATAAGACTGGGGGTGAGGGGGATTATAGTCCTAATGTCATGTACAGGCCACAAATATTAATGTTATCTAACTGAAGAACTGTCCTTGTTGCCCGTAGCAACCAGTCACATTTCATTGTTCTATGATGGAATGTTAAGAAATAGAATCTGTGCTGTGAATCGTTGCTATGGGCAACAAGGACATTTTTGCTAATAGACAATTTTGATAAAGGAAAAAACAAATATTAGACATTTCCTGCTGATTTATATCAATCTGATTAAAATGTAATGTAGGTTCTGGAGATATATTTCTTAATAAATCTTGTATCATCTCAGCAGATGGAAGCAGTGAGACATCCTCTGACTCATCGGACATACCAGTACAAGACCTTGGGTATGCCAATGTCTCGGGAGAACTGGTCAAGGCAAATATTCCTATTGACATTTCCAGTCTCGAGTTCCAGAAAGATCTTGGAAAGGGAGGCTTCGGAAAAGTAAGTGTGAATTTCTACTCCTCCGTGCTCCTCAATGTATCCTGCCCCAGATACACAGGCGGGAGATACATATTCATTACTGGGTGTTCATATGTAATGGTGACTGGGATAAACCAGTGATCCATTACACAGATCCCTATAATAGATGAGAGTCGGGTCTGATCTGTTATGATTTTCCTCCAGGTCGTCTTGGCATCACATCCGGTCAGTAAAGAACTGCTGGCCGTGAAAATCATGAACAAGAGTCGTTGTTCAGAGGAGATGATCAGTGCAGAGATGGACGTCCTGCTAATAGCCACCGGGTGCCGCTACCTAATGTCAGCACGAGCAGTCATGGAGACACCTACAGAATATAAAGTAGCCATGGACTTTATGGCCAAAGGAGACCTGAGTGGCCACATGGCACGATTGATGCCTTTTGATACTGTAACAACAAGGTAAAGTCTTATACTGGTTTGCTGCCTGTACATTGTAGTCCAAGACCAATAGACAATGACAGCAGGAGAAAATTATGACATAAATAGGACACGTGTCATCTCCTAATGTTGTCTTTTTGATTGTGTATCTAACCATTGATCCAACCTGTACTTTCTACTCCACAGACTCTTTGCGGCAGAGATGGTGTGCGGACTCCAATTCCTGCATGAACGTGACATCATACATCGGTAATCAGTTCATCTTCATAAATCTGTCCCCTGTGACTCTCTGTTGTCTCCTTTCATATCTATTGTAGAAAGTTCTTTTCATGAATTCTCCTCACAATCATTGTCTTCTCCCTGCAGGGACGTGAAGCCAGGGAACATCCTCCTCAATGAGACCGGACACATTAAAATCTCTGACTTTGGCTTATCCGCCATAGTCATGTTTGAGGACGACATATTGAACAAATATGTTGGCACGAAAGGTTACATCGCACCCGAGGTAAGTAACATCCCTGTGTGATTAATGACAATAGTAGGACTGAGGAATAATCTGATCACAAAGTATCCTGCAGATATCTGTCCACAGATCGGTCTTTATATCCTCTGTGTGTAAATCCCCTGCCCGGTATATTCAGATCATCTCCTATCTTATGTTCCCACAGATAATGGACGGTAAGAGCTACAACCATTTGGTGGACTCATTTTCCTTCGGTGTCATCCTATATACGATGATTGTAGGGATAAAGCCATTCTATAGCCGAGGCTCAACGAAGGAGTACCACAAGTCTCTGCAGGAGGACGTCCCATATTTTCCACCCGGGATCAGCATTGATGCCATTGACATCTTAGACGGGGTGAGTAGGGTCAGATGAAGGATAATGATGGGTGATTATAAGGAGAGGTAGAAGATTAGATGTAAACAGTAGATAGATATTGTGTAATAATGTATCATTAATAATACATTATATAATGACTAATGGTCTTTCTCATTTTCCAGCTTCTCTGTAAAACTCCATTTTCCCGATTTGCCATAACATCGACCATCCGAGAGCACCCATTCTTCCAGTTCATAAACTGGAGCGACGTGGAGTCCGGCAGAGCCGACCCACCATTCAAATAAGACTATGTAAGTGTAGGACGTAGGGAAACATAGTGCTATCACTGCCCAGTAACATGCATACCCACTATACACCTTATTATTACACCCCCCGTATACAGTATATATGTGAGGAGCCGATTCTCAGACGTGTATATTTCTCTTCTTACAGGAGTATTAGGCTGATAATAATCAGCCCCATTCCAGTAACATCTAGGAATGAAGATTTACATGAATTGGATGAGACAACTACACTGGACTTTCTCATTTACCGGACTGTGACAAATCCTACCGAGCTTCCACCACGTAACAGCCACGTAGATTGGAGCACCAAACATCCAGGGATTTATTCCGATCGCCATATTTGGGGTCAGGAAGGAATTTTTTCCCCTGATATGAGGATAATCCAACAACAATTCCTCGGGGTTATTTTTCGCCTTCCTCTGGATCAACATAGCAAGTAATTAAAGGCTGAAATTGAAGGATTTCTTTCAGCCATACTTGCTATGTTACCATCTGGACGACTCATCTACAGTGTGGTGGTAAGGAGACGACTACAAAATATGGACAGACAGAAGGCAGCGGCTGCTCCTTCTCCTACCGGATATGGACAGACAGAAGGAAGCTGCTGCTCCTTCTCATACTTGGCCTTGTACAGACAGAAGGTAGCGGCTGCTCCTTCTCATACTTGGCCTTGTACAGACAGAAGGCAGCGACTGCTCCTTCTCCTACCGGATATGGACATACAGAAGGAAGCTGCTGCTCCTTCTCTTACTTGGTCTTGTACAGACAGAAGGAAGTGACTGCTCCTTCTCATACTTGGCTTTGTACAGACAGAAGGTAGCGGCTGCTCCTTCTCCTACCTGGCCATGGACAGAGAGAAGAAGCGGCTGCTCCTTCACCTTCCTGGCCATGGTCAAACAGAAGGCCAAATGGTTGATCTTTGTGCTTTAGGAATCCAGAAAAGCTCCATCTACACAGATCACACATCACACATTCCTGCTCTTCTCCTCTCTGTCATGTGTGATCCAGACCTGGATATCCAAAACCGCCACAAGTGCAACCCAAGGCCTCAGAAGTGGAATCATCAACATCTGCTCCTTTCTATAGAAAGTGACTGTATATTCAGGCTTTCTTTTTTCATCTTTGCATGTTATTAACAACTTTCATGCACAAATAAATATATTGAACACCTATGCAGCTTCTCTTTAGATTCTTCTCATATATAGCACTGCTTTTTTGGTATTTTATTACCATATATACTCGAGTATAAGCCGAGCTTTTCAGCACATTTTTTGTGCTGAAAAAGCCCGCCTCGGCTTATACTCGGGTATATACTCGAGTATATACATATTCTGTTGGTTGATAGTGGTGGGGGGCTGCGGCGGCGGACGGAGGGATTGTGGCAGCGGAGGAGCGGGACACACTCAGTAGCCAGCTGCTGCAGCTACCACGTGTGCCCGCTGCTAAAGGGAAATGAATATTCCCTCTTCTCCACTCCCATGGGCGTGGAGAAGAGAGAATATTCATTCTCTTTAGTAGCAGGCACAGAAGATCGCGGAGCCGCAGCTCCTGCTGACAGTGCCCGCTACTAAAGAGGATGCATATTCTTTTTTAAACCAATTATTTTTATTTAGGTTTCAAAAATTTACAGCAAACAGTTATCAATATACATATAACAATTCACATAACGTGTAGTAATACAGTCAAAACCCTCTCCCCCCTCCCCCCTCCCGCCAATACTCCTTATGCCGGGCATACCTGGGAACATTGACAATCATATTACCGCCATCCATGCGGACCATATTTTCCCAAAAGTTCTCTCTCCATGCCTCCGCCTGTAAATGCTTTCCTCTAAATGCATTACCGTACGTGTCTGAGCAATAAATTCCCTCCAAGTGGGGGGTTCCGAATCTGTCCATTTTCGTGCTATTAGTTTGCGTGCCACATATAGCAATCGCGCTATCGCCACTTTGTAATGTTCTGAGACAGGTATTCCATCCACCTCCCCCAAAACACACAGCACCGGGTTTCTGTCAATTGTACATGTATAAGCCCTCTCAATTTTGCTAACAACGACCAACCAATAAGCCACTAGCCATGGGCATGACCATAGCATGTGTAGCAGTCCGGCCTGGTCCGTGCCACATCTAGGGCAACTGGAATCTCCCCTCAAGCTCGCCTTGTACAGGCGCAGCGGTGTTTTGTATGTCCTATGTATTATGTATAATTGGGAGATCCGTGCCTGCTCGCTTAGAGAGATCTTCGGGACATATTCTAGAATTGCCTCCCATTGTTCTGTTGTGAGGGTACCCATCTCCCTTTCCCATTTACTCTTTGCAATGAAGTGATTTCCCCCCAGATAGGAGTGCAGTAGGTCATGATATAAGCTCGATATGACTCCCCTCGTCCCTCCCTTCATACACACAGAGTCTAGTACAATGTCACCCTGAACCGTCATGGCTCCCAATCCACACTGTGCCCTCCAAGCATGTCGAAGCCTATAGTATTGAAATCCCCATACCAAAGGCAAATCAAATTCTTCTCTCAATTTCTCAAAGGTCTTCAGGTCCGTTCCACTCTGCAGCTGGCACACATATCTCACTCCTTGCGCCTTCCAATTGCCCATTTGACACAGCTTATTAAGTTCCGGCAGATGTTCATTGCCCAACACCGGTGAGTACTTAGTCAGCCCGTCCACCCCCCTGATCTTTTTAATAGTGTCCCATACCTTCTGAGTCAAGCCTAAGGTAGGATATATTGCTCCCAATTTCTTAAAGGTACCATCCTCTAACGCCTGGACCAGTGGGCGTCTCCCCGACACATGTACCAGCACCCGGCAAGCTGCCCCTCCACAATCGGGTTCTCTCCATCCCCTGACATGCTGGCCCTGTACTGCCAAGAAATAGACCCAGGGATTGGGTGCGGCCAATCCTCCCTCCTCCTTCCCATTTTGCAGCGTTCCCAATTTAATCCTTGCCTGCCTCTTGTCCCATATCAAGGATCTGAAGATAGAATCAATACCCTGAAACCGTTTTTTTGGTAGCCATATCGGTGAGTTGTGCAAAACGTACATTAGTTGTGGCATAAGGACCATCTTAATCAGGTTAGTTCTACCCGTCACCGTCAAAGCCAATTGGCACCATGCGCCTATTTTCTTTTTAAATTTCTCTAGCAGAGGAACTAAATTCAGATCCGTGAATCGTGTCAATGGAAGCGCCACCCATATCCCAAGGTATTTAAATTGTGAAACCAGCTGGAGCTGCTTCCCCCTCTCATCTATCTCCTCCGCTTTTATTGGTCTATCTACAGCCATGACATAAGACTTGTGCCAGTTTATCTCCAGTCCCGAAATGCTCCCAAAGTGTTTAATTACATCCATCGTGCACCCCAATGTCTCTCCTGCATTTTCCAGAAATAACAGGATGTCATCGGCATACAGTGATATTTTTTCTTCCAGCCTCCCAAATTTAAATCCGACCACTCCTCTCTCAGCTCTTATTTTGGCCGCCAGGGGCTCCACTGCCACCGCAAACAATAGCGGGGACAGCGGGCACCCCTGCCTTGTGCCCCTATGTAAGTCAAACATCCCGGACCGTTCACCATTCACCTTAACTACCGCCCTTGGGGATGAGTACAATAACTTCACCCAGGCCATGAATGCGGGGCCAAATCCCATTATTTCCATGATTTTCCATAAATATTTCCATTCCACGCTATCAAATGCTTTTCTAGCGTCCAATGACATCACTATTCTCCCGCCACCATTATCAGCAGGCAGCTGCATATTAAGAAATAATCTTCTCAAGTTAACAGCCGTGGAGCGGTTGGGCATAAAGCCCGACTGGTCCTCGTGAATAACAGTATGCGCAACCCCGGTGAGCCGGGTGGCCAGGATCTTAGCGAGTATTTTGACATCCGTTGTCAACAACGATATGGGCCTATACGACTCCGCATCCATGGGATCTTTCCCCTCCTTTGGCAGAACCACTATCACCGCTTCCTCCATTGATCTCGGTAACGCCCCCTTCACCAAAGCCTCATCAAACACAGATTTCAATTTTGGAGCTAGCAGTTCCACCAGCTCCCTGTACACCTCCCCAGGTAGACCATCAGCACCCGGTGATTTGTTATTGGGCATAGACAGAATTGCACATTCCACCTCCTCCACACTCACAGGTTCATCCAACCTCATCCTATCTTCCTCAGACAATTTAGACAGTGAGATGCCTTCCAAAAATTCCTCTACGGCCCCCTCCGTGTCCCGTACTCTTGAATTGTACAGTGCCATGTAATATTCCTTGAAGACCTCCAATATGTCCTTTGTGTCTGTCAGAGTCGTCCCCGTTTGGTCTCTCAACCTGTACACCCTGGAAGACTCCCTCTGTGCCGCAGATATCACCGCCAACAAGTGACCCACTCTCTCTCCTTCCTCAAAGAATTGGGCTTGCTGAAATGCCCTTTTCCTCTCAGCTTGCATCATGTGCAGTTTATTAACTGCCTCCTGTGCCAATTTTAGTCTATTGTGAGCTACACTCGTTGGCGCCAAAATCATGTCTGCCTCTGCCCTTGTCAAGTCATCCTTTATTTGTTGATCTGCCAATTTAGTTTTGGTCTTACACCGTGAGATCTCACTTATAAAGAGCCCCCTCGTAAATGCCTTCATAGCCTCCCACACCACTGTGGCCTCAGCACTCCCTTCATTCACTTGGAAGAAGTGCTCTAGTTCTTTGGTTATGCCACCCATATCCACCACTTTAAGCCACGTCGGGTGAAGACTCCAACCTCCCCTCTGACCCTGAGCAGATCCCACTAGAAGCGTGACAACCATAGGACTATGATCCGATAGAGTCCTCTGTAGGTATTCCACCTCCCCAACCATCCCATCCATAGCAGTATCCCCAAAAGCCAGGTCTATCCTTGACAGTGTTCCGTGTGTAGCCGAGTGACACGAGAAGGTCCTCTTACCCTCATTTCGTACTCTCCACAGATCCACCAGCCCCAGCTCCCCCACGTAGGTGCCAAATGCAGTCATTCCGTCCCGTCCAGCTTCCATACCTGCCGGACGTACTTTATCCCAGTAATCATTCATGGTGTTATTAACATCTCCCATAATCAACATCGGAGCCTCCCCCCATCTGGCCGTCAAGTCCATTACTGCTTGAAGTTCCTTTTTAGAATAAGGCGGAGGGATATATAAAGCCACTAAAATCATTTTGTATCTATACAATCTGCACGCAATCCATACATACTGCCCTTCACTGTCTACTTGCACTGCCAGCTCTTCATAATGTGCGTTTTTGTGTATTAGGACTGACACCCCCCTGGAGTACGAGGAATAAGTGGAATGATATGTCTTTAACATCCACCCTCTCGATAGCCAGTGCCTAGTATCTCTAGTGAGATGGGTCTCCTGTAAGCACGCAATCATAGGATCACAAGATCTGATGTGATTCAGAACTGCTGCCCTCTTAATCCTGTCAGATATACCACGTACATTCCAACTTAAAATCCGAACCGTACGGTTACTCATTGTGCATTAGAAAAAACAATCCACCATCATCAAGTAACATCTTTCCATTTTGTTCCCAAGCATACCAGGTCAAACAGCATAAGCAACCCCATTTTCCCGCAAATCCAACCCATCCACCTCTCCAGGCACTGGGGGTCTCATGGGCACTCGATGGGCACGCTCCACAGCAAACACCCTCGACAGGATATTAGACCCAAACTTTCCCAGCAGCCAGGTTTCAACAAAGGTCGTGGGGTCAGCACCCTCAGCTCTTTCAGGGATGCCCACAATACGCAAATTGTTCCTGCGTGACCGGTTTTCCAGGTCATCGTTTTTGTTAGCCACTACCGTGATCCTCTGAGTGTGCTGTTGCTGCGTCTTTTGCACTGAGGTTAAATGATCTTCTGTTACACCAACTCTGCCCTCCACCTCAGTCAATCTGGCTGTAACTTTCTGCATAGAAGCCTCAATGCCTCCCATGTCGGCTTTCAAACCATTCACCTGCTTTGTCAGAGCAGTTAAAGCAGTCTTGCAGTATAAGACAGCCTGGAATACATCTCGCAGAGTCGGCTCTGCCTCATCTGAACTTTCAGCTGCCAGCACAGTGTCACCATCCCCCTCCTCCTGCTGTTCATTATGTAGCACCGGCACAGGCATCTCCTCACCATCTTCCTCCTCATCTCCATGCTTCTCACTGCCTTCACTTCCTTCTTCATCTGCCTTCATGCTCCTCGCATACCTGTGCAGCCGTGCTGAAGCCTCCAGCCTCCGTGCATAGGCTGTGTTCCTCCTTCCCGCCTCTTCCTCTGTCTCGGTGCCATCTTGGGCTGAGGCACTGCTGCAGGCCCCGGCATCCTTCTGCCTTTTGCGGCCCATGTTGGACTCTCTGAGTCTGGCAGAAGCTCGCCTCTGACTCCCGGGACCCTCAGACAGTAGTTCCTGATAAGGGATTTGGCTGGTTCGGGCTCTGTGCAGGATAATTGAAGCTAATGGTGGTGGAGAGGCACTGCCACCCGACCTCTCACATCAAGAGCTAGGCCACGCCCCCCATGCATATTCACTCCTCTCCACGCCCATAGTCCCGGCGTGGAGAGGAGTGAATATGCCGGCATCTCACATCAGCTTCTGAGAGCATATGGCTGTGACACCATGCATTGCTCAGATGCTGACATGAGCTGCTGCAGCAGAACAGGACTCAGCGCTGGAGCAGAGGTGAGGAAGGAAGGTGAGCATAAGTGTTTATTTTTTTATGTGTGCAGTAATGGGGCCATTCATACCAGGATTTGGGATGAGGGAGCCATACATACCAGGATAGGGGGATGAGGGGTGCCATACATACCAGGATTGGGGGATGAAGGGGCCATGCATTACCAGGATTGGGGATGAGGAGGCCATGCATTACCAGGATTGAGGATGAGGTGGCCATGCATACCAGGATTGAGGATGAGGGGGCCATGCATTACCAGGATTGGGGATGAGGAGGCCATGCATACCAGGATTGGGGATGAGGGGGCGATGCATACCAGGATTGGGATGAGGGGGCCATACATACCAGGATTGGAGGATGAGGGGGCAATGCATACCAAGATTGGGGTATGAGGGTGCCATGCATTACCAGGATTGGAGATGAGGGTGCCATGCATACCAGGATTGGGGATGAGGGTGCCATGCATACCAGAATTGGGGATGAGGGTGCCATGCATACCAGGATGGGGGATGAGGGGGCCATGCATACCAGGATTGGGGATGAGGGTGCCATGCTTACCAGGAATGGGGATGAGGGGGCCATGCATACTAGGACTGGGATGAGGGGGCCATGCATACTAGGATTGGGGGTGAGGGGACCATGCATACCAGGATTGGGGATGAGGGAGCTATTCATGCCAGGATTGTGGATGAGGGGGCTATGCATACCAGGATTGGTGATGAGGTGTGCCATGCATACCAGGATTGGGGATGAGGGGACCATGCATACCAGGATTGGGGATGAGGGGATAATACTTACCAGGATGGGTAAATTTACCAGTAGCTGTTGTATTTCCCACCCTAGGCTTATACTTGAGTCAATAAGTTTTCCCAATTTTTTGTGGTAAAATTAGGTACCTCGGCTTATACTCCGGTCGGCTTATACTCGAGTATATACGGTAATATAATGATGACCTAATGTATTTGTCAAAGGGGCTGAATATCTCACATAAAGATTTCTGCATAGAATAAAATATTTAAGTTTTAAGTGCTCATAAAACCTGAATCACCATAAGTAGATGGCATTCCTACTCCACATCTAAAATGTATACAGGCCTCAGACTAGACTCACTATAGAAAATATACACCCAGACCCAGGAAACAATTACAAACCCCAGATCGTACCCCTAAATAAATACAGACCCAGACAAAACCCACTAAAACATAGACAATAAACCCACTAAATACAAACTAAAAACTCAACCAACTAGAAATATACAGTCTTAGACTAAAGAAATACAGACACTAAACCCCTTAAAATTCAGACACAGATCTGCTCCCTATATAAATACAGACCTCCTAAACACAGACACAAAACTCCTTCAATAGAAGCCCATTCCCAACCCCTAATTATATACAGACCCCCAGGGACGTACATAGAAATCATGAGGCCCCATAGCAGAAGTTATAATCTCATCCTCCACAAAAAAAAAAAAAAAATAATAATAATAATATAACAGACAGTATGAAACCCACCCAGTGAATTCCTACACACCACCCTCCAGGTGCACACAGTATGATGACCCTGCTGTATGGACCCGTGGCAAAGTATAATGTCCCCAACACAGTATGATGCCCCAACTGTGACCCGAACACAGCTCTCCAAACAATATTAATGCTCCCACACAGATTGATGGACTCCACAGAAACCTCCACATTGTATAATGGCCTCCACATAGCCCTACAAACAGTAAAATGGCCCCCACATTGCCCTTCAAACTGTTATGTTTGTAATTCTGTGCGATAATCGGCGATAGTCTTATCAATCCTTGTCTTCAGGGTAGAAAACTCTTCGGGCATTACCGTATTACTCAGTTGTTGTTCCGTAGTAGCTATGTGAGTGTTCAGATCTGTTATCTCCTTCTGTAAAAAGTCAATGGTTAGAAGAATAATGTCCATAGAACATTTATTTAAAATCCCTTCATCTTCTGATGTATGTACAATAATTTTCCACATCACCTGACCCCTGCTTCAAACGTCTTAATTCAGTTTCAGCAGATGAGACTCGATCAGGATCGTCATACAACAACCCGATAGCAGAAAAAAAATCTTCCACTGATCTAAAACACGGATCATTAGGTTGGAGAGAAAAGGCCCATCCCTGTGGTTCTTTGTGCAACAGTGACATTATAAACCCAATGCGCTGTGATTCATTCCCAGAGGATCTGGGTCTTAAAGGAAAATATAATAAACAATCGTTTTTAAAGGAAAAAAAATATTGCTGTTTACCATAAAAAAAAAACTGGCAGTCCTACCTTCGGTTCCACAAAATGCGCTCCAGGACAGCTACTCACGTGTTGCTGGAGCTTGGCCACCTCCAAAGACAGTCCCTGTAGGCATTGAGCCAAGTCCTGAACCGACACCAAGCTGATATCTGGATTTCTTTCCTTAGAGTGTTTTATTTTTGTTTTGGGCTGGACTTACTGTAATGAACTGCTACAAGCACAAGGTAAGATAGGAAAACTGCCCCTACAATAGGACTAAGCTGAATCCCTACGATGCTGCGGGGGACCTGTTCCTTGTGAACAGACCCGCCTAAGTCCTCGGCCAGTCTGAACGCATACCTATAGATATAAGGGAGGGGTCCCTACAAGAACTAAGGACTGGGATATAGATGGACGCCTCCTAGCAGAAATTGTAGCAGAGCAAAGACAAACAAACAAAAAGTACTAGTGGTCCAAGGACCAAGCAAACTACAGAGTTAGGTACAAAGGCACCTGGCTAGCTTGAGAGTAAATGAAACACTGAAGTCCAGCAAGGCCAGAAGGGCGGAGCTTGATTATATAGGCAGAAAGTCATGTGACCAACAAAATAGAAAAAAAGACTAACAGGAGGGTTCTAACAGTACTCCCTCTTCTTTGAGGATCCTCCGGATCCTCCAGGCCCAGGTTTATCAGGAAACCTCCTGTGAAACGCACCGACAAGTTTAGGAGCAGAGACATCATCCGCCTTTACCCAGGAGTTATCCTCGGGACCGAAACCTTTCCAAACGATGAGATACTGCAATCTCCCTCTATGCCATCTAGAATTAAGAATGCGAGAAATTTCATATTCACCGTCTTCCACCACCGGAGGAACAGAAACAGTGGCGTCCCTATCCAAAACATCAGCTTTTTTCAATAAGGAAACATGAAACACCGGATTAATCTTCCAGGAGGTGGGAACCTCCAACCTAACCGCAGATTGGTTAACTACCTGAAGTACCTTAAACGGCCCTACAAATTTCGGGCCCAATTTCTTAGAAGGAATCCTCAAACGCCGATTCTTAGAGGACAACCAAACCATGTCACCAACCGTAAACAAAACCTCTTGACGTTTCCTGTCAAAGTACCTCTTAGATTTTTTGTTAGCCTCTTGAAGGTTGCAATGTTCATCAGTCCAAACTCTCTCCAAATCACCGGAAAAATTCTCCTCCTCCGGCACAGCCGATACCAATTTGGAGAATGACCCAAACGACGGATGTCTCCCAGTACAACAAAAAAAAGGAGAACACCCAGCAAAAGAGGATGTATGGTTGCTAAGAGCAAATTCAGCAAGTGGGAGAAACTCAGACCACCCCTCTTGATTGTCAGCCACAAAACAACGCAAAAACTGTTCAACATCCTAGTTCTTTCTTTCTGTCTGTCCATTAGACTCAGGATGATATCCAGATGAAAATGACAAATGAACTCCCAACCTGTCACAAAAGGCACGCCAAAAACGAGCCACGAACTGAGGTCCCCTATCGGAAACAATGTCGGTAGGAACGCCATGGAGTCTGACAATTTCGTTAACAAAAGCCTTAGCGAGTGTCTTAGCGCAGGGCAGTTTGATGAAAGGAACCAAGTGACTCATCTTGCTAAAACGGTCCACGACCACCCAGATGACAGTGAAACCCTCAGAGGCAGGAAGGTCAGTAATAAAATCCATAGCAAGATGCGTCCAAGGTGCACTAGGAACCTCCAGAGGGCAAAGCAACCCCGCAGCAGGAGCATGTGAAGACTTAGATCTAGCACACACAGTACATTGATGCACCCACTTAATGATTTCCTTCTGCCACCCAGGCCACCAAAAACTGCGACCTACAAGTCTCTTAGTCTCAGAAATTCCTGGATGACCTGCCAACTGAGACTCATGACACTTCACAAACAAATCTCTCCTAAAGTTCCTAGGCACAAACAACCTCCCATAGGCAGTGTTAGACGGGGCACCCTCCTGGGCCTTCAGAATCCCATCTTCCAAAACGGAGTCCAATGCTGCTATCATAACACCTTCCTGTAAAATGCTCTCCTCCTCCTCGATACCAACCATGGGAGAAAAGCTGCGAGATAAAGCATCAGCTTTTACATTCTTGGTACCCGGGATGTAGGTAACAGAAAAATTAAACCGCGAAAAAAAAAGTGCCCACCTAGCCTGACGGGCATTCAAGCGCTTGGCAGCATCAAGATAGATCAGATTCTTATGATCTGTGAAAACCTGAATGGGAAATTTAGCACCTTCCAAGAGATGACGCCAATGTTCAAATGCGAGTTTAATAGCCAGCAATTCCCGATTACCAACATCGTAATTAAGTTCGGTCTCAGAAATTTTTTTTGAAAAAAAAAGCACAGGGATGTACTCCATCCTTGTTTTCCTGAGACAAAACAGCACCGACCCCCACCGAAGAAGCATCATCCTCGACCAAAAAAGACTTGGTCTCATCAGGCTGCATAAGGATGGGGGCAGAACTGAACCTCTCCTTGAGATACACAAAAGCTTCAGTGGCCTCCGTAGTCCACTGAACCGTATTCGCACCTTTCCTGGTGAGATCGGTCAGCGGCTTAGCAATTATAGAAAAATTCTTAATGAATTTTCTGTAATAATTGGCAAAACCCAAAAATCTCTGTATCGATTTCAAACCAATAGGCCTAGGCCATTCCTGCACCGCCTGAACCTTCACCGGGTCCATCTCAAAGCCCTCGCTGGAGATAATGTAGCCCAAAAAACTAATTCTCTGCACAGCGAACTCACATTTCTCCAGCTTAGCAAAAAGTGAATTGTCACTTAACAACTGCAATACCTCACTTACGCTCTGCCAATGAGACTCCAGATCCGGCGAATAAATCAAAATGTCATCCAAATACCCCACCACATTCTTACCGATTAACGGTCTTAGGATGTCATTAATAAGGTTCTGAAAAAACGCTGGTGCATTGGTAAGACCAAAAGGCATAAACAGATTCTCAAAATGACCCACCGGAGTGTTAAAAGCAGTTTTCCATTCATCACCTTCCTTCATTCGTAAGAAATTGTATGCCCCCCGGAGATCAATTTTTGAGAACCACTTGGCCCCCACTAACTGGTTGAACAAGTCAGGAATTAATGGCAGTGGGTAGGAATTACGTACGGTAATTTTATTAATTTCACGAAAGTCCAGACATTGACGTAAACCGCCGTCCTTTTTTGTTTACACAAAAAAATCCAACAGCCACAGGAGACTTAGAAGGTCTAATGTGACCGGCGGCCAAGCTTGTCTGTATGTATTCCTCCAAGGCCTTTCTCTCAGCGATAGTCAGATTAAATAAGCGACTCTTGGGAAGAGTAGCTCCAGGGACAAACTCAATAGTGCAATCATAGTCCCTATGAGGAGGCAAAACTTGCGACTCCTCCTCAGAAAAAACCTTCCAAAAATCCTGAATAGGTACAGGTAATTCCCCTTTTTCCACAGCAGCAATGCGACCATTACAACATTTATCATGACACTTAGGACTCCAAGACTTAATTTCATGGGTAGACCAGTCCAGTACAGGATTGTACGATTTTAACCAAGGTAACCCCAAAACCACTGGAGAAGGCAAATTATTTAATACCGCCAAATCCAAATTCTCTTGGTGAATACCATTAATGATGAGGCGAAATTCAAAAACCTTGTGAGTAATACATTTCAAAGGAGAGCCATCAACAGCAACCACAGAAATAGGAGATGACAAAGGTTTGGATTCTAATTTAAATTTTTCCAAAAATCCCTTATCAATCACATTGAGTGTAGAACCACAATCCACAAATACCCGAAATTCAATCAACTCCTCCTGAAATGAGGTACTCCCAGAAAGAAATACACCCTTTGAGTTTAAACAAGCTATACGGGCGTAACTGACCTTTTTTTTTTCTTTGTTCAAACGAAGCACACAGTTCTTAATAAAGTGGTCAGATTTACCGCATTAAAAACATAATCCCTTAGCAAACCTGCGGTCTTTTTCCTGAGAATGGGGTGACATCGCCCCAATCTCCATCGGTTCTCCACCTTCCGAGCAGACCCTCTGAAAACTAGGAGCTGCCATAGCAGTAGATTTCTCTTCATTAATCCTAGCACGCAGTCTCCTGTCCACACGTATAGCTAATTGCATTGCCTCCTGCAATGTTCCAGGTGTTGGGAAGGCAATCAGCAGATCCTTAACCCTTTCACCTAGACCAGCAAGAAACATACGTTTTAATGCCGAGTCATTCCATTCCACTTCGGCCGACCATCTTCTGAAGTACTGTATCAAAGATACTTCGGCACTCCAGTATATGCTTGAAAAAGTTTTTAATTTTTATTCACATGTGCCCCTTGTTTCACAGAACAGGGCGTGAGCCCAAAATAATAATAAAGCAGACCAACGTTTCGACCTTTAGGACGGTCTTTCTCAGGGTCATCACTAGGCATAAACAAACGAATAATTAATGTGAGAATCCATATAAATTGAATTCTATTATACGATATGTGAAAAACAGGAGAGGGAAAATACATGGGTTTAATAAAGTCTACATATAGTATGCACCAAAATTTAGGTCTATTTTTTCAATAGAATAGATAATATCAGAAGAAGCTAAGCTTTGTAGGAAAAAACTCTATATGAGTCAAGTTATATGCTTGTGGATCTGTACCTCATGGGAGGCCAAAGAGTCTACCAATATATTAAATGGAACTAATTATACATAAAATTAAGTTCATATTACCAGTTTAAGAATGCTGTATCACTCAGAATTAGAGAGCTGGAAGTTTCCTATGTAACACAAAAATATGAATTATATTCTCAAGACAGCATGTGAGGTCAGCAATGGCTGGTATATATATAAACACACAGTCCCATTCATTCACTACCGGTATCATACCTGTGCCTCGGGTGAGGGTGGATAAGGCTGCACGTGCTGTGGGGAAGTGTGGAATGCTACTTCCTTTTATATCTGGCCCCGCAGTCTCATTGGTGGTACTGGTGGGGGCGCGTTCTGTGTGACCAGATCGCGCTATACTATTGCCTTGAGGACCTACAGGTCCTTCAGATCACGTGTGTTGCGACTTCCTGTCACATGACTCGTGACTTCCGGGAGCGGTGGAACGCATATGTTGTCCGTAGCGTCCGCTACTACGTAGCGTTATACTGCAAGGGGGAGAACCTGAGCCACCAATGTAGTGTGCAGGTGCGTGCACAGTGATCCAAGGGAAAGGGAACCCACCATCAAGGTGCACAGAAGACAGTAATTATCCATTAATAAACGGAGATAGTGTGATCCTTTATGAATGAGGGAGTGAAAATCCACTATTAGCCAGGCATCCTGAAGTGCAGTGAGATGAGACGCTGGTAATACTAGTTAGTGACCTGAATGTGAAAAAGAGGAGAAAACAGATGAAAAATATTGCTTATGAACCTTGAATATGACAAATTACATATACAGTTGAGAAATGAACGATGTAAAAAAGCAATTAGCAGAACCTACTCATTGTAGAGCGCATGTATTATAACACTGATAATCAAAACAGTGTTTCATATTCCCTATTGAGACCTTTGGGATGTAAGGTCTGAAGGGTGTGAATCCAGAAGGATTCACGCTCCTTCAGCCTTTTAATCCGATTGCCACCTCTACGGGCCAGAGGTACATGATCTATTACTTGATATCTCAACTGAGAGACGGTATGGGATCTGTCCAGAAAATGAGCAGGTATGGGTAGAATAGTGCGTTTGCATCTAATTGTTGATTTATGTTGAGATATGCGATCTCGGATGTGCTGGGTGGTTTCCCCAACATACCCGAGACCACAAGGACATTTAATGAGGTATATCACGTATGTAGATTCACATGTGAAGTATCCCTGAATAGGAAATCTCTTGCCTGAGAGGGGGTGTGTAAATGAATCACCTTTCATGATATTTGAACATTGGAGGCACCCCAAACATGGGAAAGTGCCCCTGCGTGGTGTCATCAGAGTACGTTGTATTGGTCCACTTTTTAAGGGACCTACATCTGTTTTGACTAGATGGTCACGTATATTGCGTGGACGTTTATTACATATCAGTGGTTGGTTGGCAAATTCAGATATTGTTGGGTATGACTTAGCCAATAGGGTCCAATGTCGTGATATACACCGTTGAATCGCATTTCCAAAGGGGTGATATGTGTTTATGTGTCACCCTACCTGGATGCCACAAGTGTAATAAAGCTGTGTCTGAGAGCAAGGGGGAGGTTCTCTGGTCAGGGGAACATTAGCATGCAATGCCTCCTGTCTCAGGCCAATAGGGTGAGCAGGCTGCCCCTATAAAAGCTGGTACTGGGGACAGGGTTAGAGAGAACTGGATTGCCTGTCTCAGCTTTGAGACGTGTCCCAGAGTGGAGCAGGGACAGAAAGTTGCATTGTAACCTAAGAGGAAGTGTGGCAGGAGGAGAGCCACAAGCCAGAGACAAGAGGCAAAGAGAGCCTGTCTTGGCAGAAAGAGGACTTCATTTACCAGACTTTGGTGTCTGAGGCTGGAAGGATTCCACATCCCCCAGCAGAGAACCAGTTCGCAAGGGACTGTACTTTCCTTGGCCTAAGAAGCCTGGAGGCCCTGCCACAACCGAAGGGACCAGTAAAGCCGTACAAGGCTGGGAGCAGAAAGGAACCCACGTCGCAGGCCATACAGGCGAGAATACACGAAAAGCTTGGAAACGTGGGCTGTTACTCTATAAGGAGGGGATAGCCAGAAGGAGCGCAGAAAGCACGGTAGGCCTACACCCTCACCCTGACCAGGGCCAATTTCCCCGTTGCTCTCAGACATCCAGGTCCCCTCCTAGCTGGGACTGTTTATGGGTCAGTTTACCTGTTTCAGTAAAGGCCCTGGACTGCAACTTGTTGTCTGTGTGCTCCTTGCTCCTCCAGCACTATCAGCACCGGGACTCTCACTACCATCACTCCCACCATCCATTATACTGCCCTGGGGCCGCACTCTTCCCGTGGGGAGTCACACTACCCTAGCTGCACACCTCATCAGCCCCAGCGGTCTGCATGCAGCGGCGGTTCCTAATAACCGCAATCCACGGGTGGCGTAGTCGGACATAATCAATAACACATAACGGACTACCACTGGCCTTACCACCCTGAGCCACGGAACCGGGTTGCCACTACTACTCCCATCGTTCCCCCTATTGCCCGGATCCGAGTGCCCCACGGCCCAGGGGGCGAGTCATTTACAAAGACAATCCTCTGGATTTTCTCATGTGTAGAGGAACGGGAATTATCTTGTTTTAAAGCTCGTTCTGGATAGCCCCGTTGTTGAAATTTTCGGTTCATTTCCATGTGTCTGATATCCCTAAGTTCATTGTTTGAAACGATGCGTTCGACTCTATGGTGTTGGGACTGGGGTACAGACCTTTTAATGTGCCGTGGATGGCAACTGGATTATAAGAGTAGGCTATTTTTGTCAGTAGGTTTGACATAAAGGTCACTCTCTAAAAAGCCGGTCTCAGTTAAAGTAATTAGAGTATCCAGAAAATGGATTGAATGGAAGTCAAATTGCATTGTGAAAGTCAAATCAGGGATACATGTATTAAGATATGTAAAAAAGGAATATAATTCACTATTAGTCCCCGTCCAAATGAAAAAAATATTGTCAATAAATCGTTTCCAATATAGTACATATCTTGGGAAAGAGTCATGAGTATATACGAAAGCGTCCTCGAAATGTGCCATGAAGATGTTGGCATACAGGGGTGCCACATTGGACCCCATTGCAGTCCCCCTTTTTTGGAAGTAAAATGTATCCTCAAAAAGAAAGTAATTTTTAGTGAGGATCAGTGTGAGCATATCCACACAAAAATGGATTTGTTGTGGGGTTAACGGGGTCAGTGTATTAAGAAATTAGTGGTGGCTGTGATACCCTCCTGATGGCCAATGCTCGTATAAAGGCTATTTACATCCATTGTCACTAGTATGCTATTTGGAGGGACAGCATTGAGGTCTTGCAAAGTGGTGAGAAAATGGTTGGTATCCTTAAGGTATGAGGTAATCTTAGGAATGTATGGTGTCAAAATCTTCTCGAGTGTAATAGCGAGGGGTGACAAAATAGAGTCTGTGGAAGCAACGATGGGCCTGCCTGGTGGAGCTTGTAAATTCTTATGTATTTTTGATAATGTATAAAATACTGGTATGGTGGGATGATGATTCAACAGAAATTCACCCAATTTGGAATTAATGGTGCCTGTCTCTGAATGGTGGGAGATTAGTCCGATGAAGAGATCTCTTATCTGTGATGTAGGGTTGAAAGGAAGTAATCACTGTTGTTTAATTGTGACCTAATTTCAGTGACATAGTATGTCCGGTCTAATACGACCACTGACCCGCCTTTGTCGGCTGGTTTAATAATAATGTCCCTATTGTTTTTTAGGGACTGGAGTGCCTTAGATTCCTCATTGGTGAGGTTGTTTTTATTATGAAATAGTCCCCTCTTGATAGAAGAGAGGGTCTGCTCAATATCCCTATTCACCAGGTCTATGAAGGTTTCAGCATGGTGATAGTGGCGAGGGGGTTGAAATCGGCTTGTGACCCTTAGTTGTAAATCATGTAAAGAGAATCTTCCTTCGCTCTTACTCTCAATATTTCCATTAGTATCATTTTTATTACTAAAAGTATCGTTTTTGTTACTCAAAAAATGTACCTTAAGTCTTATATTTCTATAAAATCTCTGCAGTTCTTGTTCCAACACGAATGTGTCAAAAGCTGGGGTAGGACAAAAAGAAAGTCCCTTCTGGAGGACAGTTAATTCTGCTGGCATTAGTTTATGTAGCACCCTGAGGACTCGGCTGCTACAGGGGTATTGCACCTCGACCCAGAGGTGTGGTATTCCACTCCCGGGTAAGGATGGAGTGTGGGACTGAGCTCAGTAGGCTGCATGCACTACATACATCCCATTTCCGGGGGACAGAACTACGGTACTCCCACCAAGTATATGTGCAGGTACGACAGCGTCTGTCCCTGGCTGGAGTGGGAGGGGGGTGGAACATCCCAGTAGTGTAGGGGCAGATAGGGGGAGTACTCTGGGTAAAGCTAGGAGCTCATTGGGTGCTGGTCACCTGGGCTCACACATAGAGGGAGTATATAAGGTGGGCACCATCTTAGGACAGGGAGTCTTTAGGAAGAGTTCAGCCAGGAGGGCTGACAGGGAGCTGTGGCTCCGGCTGGGCCCAGCTCCAGGGCCAAGCCTGCAGTGAAGAGAGAGGAGGAAGAAGGACCCAGAGAAGCAGAGTCAGAAGGAACCCTAAGAACCCAGAATCAGACCAAAAAGGGTGAAGGGTTGGCGGACACGGGTACCGGAACCCGAACTGGTGGAGGCCACTTATCCTCAGCCAGGAACCGGAGGTCGTGGTCAAGATTTGCCACGACCCTCACCAAATCCACCAGAAAGGCACACCAAGTATAGGGTCAGGGAACCCAGAGGAGGTTTGACCACCAAGAGACCCGAGGGAGCCGGCCAAAGGTGGATCCCTGGTGGGAACGGCCAGAGACAGAGAGAGAGAAGGGAGCTCAGGACCACGCTCCGGAACTGCCTGGGGGTTAGCCGAGTCCAGGACCTGGTGGACGCAGCACGGCTCGGGTGGTCACTCAAGGCCAGAGTGACTGAGGGAACACCAGTGAGTAAAAACCCTGAAACTGCATCTCCTGACTCTGACTCTTCTTACTGCACCGTCACAACCCTCATCATCTACACCTGCTGCCCTGAGGCCATACCCCTCCCGTTGGGGGTTATACCACCACGCTGCACATCCTTATACACCTGGCCTCAGTGGACTGTTCTGCAGCGGCGGCTTCAAAGCCGCACTCAACGGGTGGCGTAGTCGATCAAGTTAACATCTACTGCCATAGACTGCCACTTAGTTTGACACCCTGGGCACGGACCGGGTCACCGCCACAAGGACTACTACCCCTATCCAGATCCGGCTCCGGGTATCCCCTGAACATGGCCCAGGGGGTGCGTCAACTTTGGCGTAGCCGGCAGGATAACGTGCCCGCAACCACCGGGTACTGCGTGCCTGAAGAAAAGTTCATATTTACCTCAAAAAGAAGTCTCCCGCCAATTCCGGAGGGTCCCCGCCATCGGACGCCATCTCAGATCGGTTCCCGCCGTTTGCCCGCCATCTGCAGTCTTTTCCCGCCATCCACGGAGTTTCCCGCCACTGGGAGACGATTCCCGCCATCTGAGAAGATTTCCCGCCCTGGCAGAGCGGACGCCATTATGGGCGTGCCAGAGGGTGGCAAGAGGCCACCTCCCATCGTGGGCCAGGACCAAGAATGGCGCCAAAAACGAAGACCGCCCCCACCAGCAGAGACTGCAATGATTGAGATGTCCGTCAGCGTGGGGGGTCTGCCCCTGGAACTGACAATCACCAAGTTGCCCCAGGACCGCCCTCAATGGGGGCGGATACAGAACAAAAGAGAGAAGATGGGTGCAGCCTGGAGGAGTCTGGAGAAGCCGTACCCGGAGATGGAGGGAGAGTCAGGCAGCACCGACCCTGTGGTCAGGAGCCTGTTGCAAGCCACCACCCCACAAGACCTGGTGGAGATCCTGGCACAGCTCCCCCGAGACCGGGAGCGTGCACAGACCGCGCTGGAGGGCCTCGCACGGAGGATGGCCCAGGTGCAGCGAGAAACGCTGATGGAGTGGAGCAGGGAGATGGTCCAGCAGGCTGGAACCCGCCAGCGGAGCACACCATCGGCAACGAGGAGCACGCCTGCCCCTGAAGAGGATGCAGAAGGGACGGAGGCCGGAGACGACGCCGCAGAGGGAGCTGAAGAGACGGAGGCAAGTAAAGGGGACGTTACTACCCCAAGCCCAGCCACCGTAAGCCTACCCCCGCTCCCCGTCGCAGAGCCCGAAGTCCCACTGATCGATCCCGTCGCTGCACCGCTACCGCTCCAGACTAGGCCTCAAGCAGGAGCCGCGGCCACGCCCCCTGTGACGTCACGCGCCTCAACCCTGAGCGCGGCCAAGCAGGAGACGCCACCGGCCTGGACGCAGGGCCGAGTACCCCCGGGCGCCGCCGTCTTCACAGTGCCCTTTACTTTCAGGGTGCCCCAAGCCTGGTCGCAAGGCCTGGTGAACCCGGGCGCCGCTGCCACCACCGCGCCCTCAACCTCCACAGTGCCGCACCTGGGTGAAGACTTGTTCGCCCAGCACACTTGCCCGGATGGGCAGCCCTTGGAGTGGCCACCGGAGTACTACCATCCCCGACTCCGGAAGGAAAGGCCCCTGGATGAGCCCCTGATTCCGGCTCCGGCGCCCGCCAAGATCACCCCACTCTCGTTGGAGGAAGCGCAGTTTGCGTGGGACCCCACTGGAGGAGACCTCATCGGGTTCACTCAAGAGACCCGGGCGGCTGCAGCTGAGCGTGCGGAGTGCTGCCGGCAGCAATTAGAGGTTTTCGACCGGGAACGACGAGAGAGGCGGGTCCGCGAGGAGCAGCTGCAAGTGAAGAGTGCAGAACAGAAGAGCCGGACCCGAAGGAACCCCCGTGCAGCCCACGGTCCCCGTGCCACCGGGACTGTAATTAAATTCCAACTGCAGCACGGTTGGGGCTTCATCCGGGATCACCGCACCCCCGGCGATGTCTTCGTGACCCGCAGAGATGTTGAGTCCCACCTGCCGGAGGGACACAGAGGTCGTGACCTATACCTGGGTGATGAGGTCACCTTTACCCGGCACCAATGTGCTAAAGGACCCTATGCCCTTCATGTACACCGGTTGACAGATCAAGAGCTGAGGTGTCAGGAGGAGCAAGAGGACCCGGACGGGTCTGAAGAATACAGGGAGGAAGCATTAGGAGGACGCCGTTATTAGAGTACGGTAAAAAGAACTGTACATAGTTACCCGTAAGGGTATAAGAACTGCTGCTAATTTAAATATGTTCCCCGTTGGGACAAGTGTGAACTTAAACCCGTGTGTCCCCTATCCCTTAACAGGCTGAGGACTGTGAACAGCCATTCCTTTTCCCCACTGGCCGAGGACTGAGAGCGGCCATCCCCTTGTAAATAGTTGCGCTTTCTAAGGCGCCCCCTACTGGTTTTATAGGAAAACTGTTTTTTCTTAAACTGACTGTTGCACTTTTACCTGGTCACAAGCGCACAGTGGCCAGAGGCGGAAGAACATTATTATGAAAGAGTTTTATATGAAAGAAAAAGTTTATCTTGTTTAAATCTGATAATGTTTAATGTTTTATATGGTTATGGATGTTTTGAAAAAAAATTGTATGTTTCTGGAATGTTTTTATTCTTTTACAGCCCGAGGACGTGCTGTGATTTACCAGGGGGGAATGTAGCACCCTGAGGACTCGGCTGCTACAGGGGTATTGCACCTCGACCCAGAGGTGTGGTATTCCACTCCCGGGTAAGGATGGAGTGTGGGACTGAGCTCAGTAGGCTGCATACACTACATACATCCCATTTCCGGGGGACAGAACTACGGTACTCCCACCAAGTATATGTGCAGGTACGACAGCGTCTGTCCCTGGCTGGAGTGGGAGGGGGGTGGAACATCCCAGTAGTGTAGGGGCAGATAGGGGGAGTACTCTGGGTAAAGCTAGGAGCTCATTGGGTGCTGGTCACCTGGGCTCACACATAGAGGGAGTATATAAGGTGGGCACCATCTTAGGACAGGGAGTCTTTAGGAAGAGTTCAGCCAGGAGGGCTGACAGGGCGCTGTGGCTCCGGCTGGGCCCAGCTCCAGGGCCAAGCCTGCAGTGAAGAGAGAGGAGAAAGAAGGACCCAGAGAAGCAGAGTCAGAAGGAACCCTAAGAACCCAGAATCAGACCAAAAAGGGTGAAGGGTTGGCGGACACGGGTACCGGAACCCGAACTGGTGGAGGCCACTTATCCTCAGCCAGGAACCGGAGGTCGTGGTCAAGATTTGCCACGACCCTCACCAAATCCACCAGAAAGGCACAGCAAGTATAGGGTCAGGGAACCCAGAGGAGGTTTGACCACCAAGAGACCCGAGGGAGCCGGCCAAAGGTGGATCCCTGGTGGGAACGGCCAGAGACAGAGAGAGAGAAGGGAGCTCAGGACCACGCTCCGGAACTGCCTGGGGGTTAGCCGAGTCCAGGACCTGGTGGACGCAGCACGGCTCGGGTGGTCACTCAAGGCCAGAGTGACTGAGGGAACACCAGTGAGTAAAAACCCTGAAACTGCATCTCCTGACTCTGACTCTTCTTACTGCACCGTCACAACCCTCATCATCTACACCTGCTGCCCTGAGGCCATACCCCTCCCGTTGGGGGTTATACCACCACGCTGCACATCCTTATACACCTGGCCTCAGTGGACTGTTCTGCAGCGGCGGCTTCAAAGCCGCACTCAACGGGTGGCGTAGTCGATCAAGTTAACATCTACTGCCATAGACTGCCACTTAGTTTGACACCCTGGGCATGGACCGGGTCACCGCCACAAGGACTACTACCCCTATCCAGATCCGGCTCCGGGTATCCCCTGAACATGGCCCAGAGGGTGCGTCAATTATATTTTGAGATGTTGTATACAATGTTCTCCGTCCTACCTGAGACCGTGTCGTCATTCGGTTGTAATCTTGTGGACGTCCGCCTCCCCCTCCGTGTCCTGTTTTGTATGGTCGGCGTCCTCGTTGTTCTAAAAAATGGCTCGGATATTGGGTGCTGTGGTCACTGTCGGTTGAGGAATTTCGACCTGATGAGTAGTGTTGAGCGATACCTTCCGATATCAGGAAATATCGGATCGGATTGGATCGGGCCGATACCCAAAAAGTATCGGATATCACCGATTCCGATACCGGAAGCCAATGCAAGTCAATGGGACACAAATATCGGAATGAAAATAAACCCTTTCTTTCCTTGTAGGTTAATTCTACATGAAGGAAAGCAACTAACAATAATGTAGAATGTATTGGGGGAGGTGGTTGCCCAAATCGATGGGAACAGTGCTCACAGTGAAACATGAAAAGCCGGCAATTCAGCAGCGGCATACACCGGTACCCGACAATTTATAACAGAAAGAATAGAGCTTCACACATAGATTAGATAGATAGAAACATGTCAGTCACATATATAATAAGTACAGTGACAGTGTTGCTTACTGTACTTGTCATTTAGTGTAAAGGATTTATTAAAATAAATAACAGTGTTTTCATGCACCGTCTCTTTAAAAAAGCCGGCCGGCAATTCAGCAGCGGTACTCGACAATTTAGAATAGAAAGAATAGAGAATCACACATAGATTAGATAGATAGAAACATGTCAGTCACATATATAATAAGTACAGTGACAGTGTTGGTTACTGTACTTGTCATTTAGTGTAAAGGATTTATTTAAAAAAATATTAGTGTTTTCATGCACCGTCTCTTTAAAAAAGCCGGCCGGCAATTCAGCAGCGGTACCCGACAATTTAGAATAGAAAGAATAGAGTATCACACATAGATTAGATAGATAGAAACATATCAGTCACATATATAATAAGTACAGTGATAGTGTTGATTACTGTACTTGTCATTTAGTGTTAAAATAAAGGATTTATTAAAAAAAAAATTGGCGTGGGGTTCCCCGTAATTTGAGTCTCTAGCGGAGGTTAAGCAGACAGCTGGGGCAGATGTTTGAAGCCTGGGAAGCTGGGAAGGGGGTAATACCCATGGAGCTTCCCAGGCTACTAATATCAGCCCCCAGCTGAATACCTAGCCTTTACTAGCTATTAAAATGGGGGACCCACCCAAAAAAATGAAGTGGGGTCCCCCCTATTTTAATAGCTAGCAAAGGCTAGGCAGACAGCTGGGGGCTGATATTAATAGCCCAGGAAGGGTGCCATGAATATTGGCCCCCTCCCAGGCTAGAAACACCAGCCGTCAGCCGCCCCAGAAATGGCGCATCCATAGGATGCTCCAATTCTGGCACTTAGCCTCGCTCTTCCCACTGCCCTGTAGCGGTGGCAGTGGGGTAATAGTGCTGGGGTTGATGTCAGCTTATAATGCCAGCTGACATCAAGCCCAGGTTAGTAATGGAGAGGCGTCTATAAGACACCCCCATTACTAACCCCATAGTCAAAGTTAAAAAAAACCCACAAACACCCAGAATAAAATCCTTTAATTGAAATAAACACACAATTCTTTATTGTTCTAAATTAAACCATACTTACCATCACGCCCATTCCAGCTGAAGCCAACGATCTCCTGCAATAAAATAAAAATAATAAAGCAACATCATCCTGTGTCCAGCCAGGTACAACTAGGCAGCTGGGGGCTGGAATCTGCAGCGCAGGGAGGCCCAAGCTCTCTGGGCCCCCCCCCCGCTGCAAATTGCAGTCCGCAGCCACCCCGGAAAATGGCGCGTTCATAGAAGCGCCATCTTCTGGCGCTGTACCCAACTCATCCAGGGCCCTGGTGCGGTGGCTCACTGGGTAATAAAGGGGTTAGGGCCAGCTTTGTATTATCAGCTGGCCCTAAGCTTGAAATTCATGGGGTCACGCCAATATTAGACATGACCACCATGAATTTCTAGTAAAGTATTTAAAAAAAACACAACACCCAGAATAAAGTCCTTTAATTGAAATAAACACACAATTCTTTATTGTTCTAAATTAAACCATACTTACCATCACGCCGATTCCAGCTGAAGCCAATGATCTCCTGCAATAATAGAAAAATAATAAAAAACCAACATCATCCTTACCTTTCCATGGTTCCCAGGACAGCTCCAGCTCTGCTACATCGAGATGACAGGCTGGATCGCAGCAGAAAGCTGCCATCCAGCCTGTCATCCTGCGGACACTGAGAAGTGCAGGCATGCTGGCGCTCCTCAGTGTCAAGCTGTGACGGCATCCAGATGAGCCGAGTCTCTCACGCTCACCGCATGCGCAGGAGAATTCTCCCACACTGTCAGTGACGTGCATGAGGTGAGCTGAGTTCATTGTCGGCTCATCTGGATGCCGTCACAGCCAGACACTGAGGAGCGCAAGCATGCCTGCGCTTCTCAGTGTCTGCGGGATAACAGGCTGGATGGCAGCTTTCTGCTGCGATCCAGCCTGTCATCTCGATGTAGCAGAGCTGAAGCTGTCCTGGAAACCATGGAAAGGTAAGGATGATGTTGCTTTATTATTTTACTTTTATTGCAGGAGATCGTTGGCTTCAGCTGGAATGGGCGTGACGGTAAGTATGGTTTAATTTAGAACATTAAAGAATTGTGTGTTTATTTCAATTAAAGGACTTTATTCTGGGTGTTGTGTTTTTTTTAAATACTTTACTAGAAATTCATGGCAGTCATGTCTAATATTGGCGTGACCCCATGAATTTCGGGCTTAGGGCCAGCGGATAATACAAAGCTGGCCCTAACCCCTTTATTACCCAGTGAGCCACCACACCAGGGCCTTGGATGAGCTGGATACAGCGCCAGAAGATGGCGCTTCTATGAAAGCAAATTTTCTGGGGTGGCTGCGGACTTTAGTTCGCAGCAGGGGGGGCCCAGAAAGCTTGGGCCACCCTGCGCTGTGGATTCCAGCCCCCAGCTGCTTAGTTGTACCTGGCTGGACACAAAAATAGGGCGAAGCCCCACGTATTTTTTTTTTTTTTTACTTATTTCATGAAATTCATGAAATAATAATAAAAAAAAAGGGCTTCCCTATATTGTTGTGTCCGGCCAGGTACAAATAGGCAGCTGGGAGTTGGGGGCAGCCCGTTCCTGGATGCTGTACCTGGCTGGCATACAAAAATATGGCAAAGCCCACGTCAAAATATTTGGGAAAAATGAATTAAAAAATAAATAATAATTTAGGGACGGCATCTTTATTAACCCCTCAAGTGTCATTTAGTGTTAAAATAAAGGATTTATAAAAAAAAAAATTGGCGTGGGATCCCCCATAATTTTAGTCTCTAGCGGAGGTTAAGCAGACGGCTGGGGCAGATGTTTGAAGCCTGGGAAGGGGGTAATACCCACGGAGCTTCCCAGGCTACTAATATCAGCCCCCATCTGAATACCTAGCCTTTACTAGCTATTAAAATGGGAGACCCCCCCAAAAAAATGACGTGGGGTCCCCCTATTTTAATAGCTAGCAAAGGCTAGGCAGACAGCTGGGGGCTGATATTAATAGCCCAGGAAGGGTGCCATGAATATTGACTCCCTCCCAAGCTAGAAACACCAGCCGTCAGCCGCCCCAGAAATGGCGCATCCATAGGATGGGCCAATTCTGGCACTTAGCCTCGCTCTTCCACGCTGCCCTGGTGCGGTGGCAGGGGGTAATAGTGGTGGGGTTCATGTCAGCGCCAGCTGCCATGAAGCCCAGGTTAGTAATGATGGGCGTCTATAAGACACCCCCATTACTAACCTACAAAGTGTTAAAAAAATAATTTATTTGAAATAAAACACACCATTTTATTTAATTCTTAGTTTACTAAAAAAAAATAGTTCCCTGTCCACGTTCCTGCGCTGATCTCCCATGCACAGCTGTCACATCTGGAGATGGTGACAGCTGTGCATGGCTGCTGTAAGCTCACGCTGCCGGGAACACGTCCGCTCCCGGCAGCGTGAGCCCCTGACTGAGGTCACCGGAGTGCATTCAGTCAGCGCAGCTCCGGAGACCTCCTTTACGGCCCTGCTGTACCGTGGGAGTTTCTCACGGTCAGCGGGGCCGTAAAGGAGCTAACCGGAGCAGAGCTGCCTGAACTCCGGCGAACCCACTTATGCAATGACGGGGCTGCTTTACGGCCCCGTCATTCTAGCGGCGGCAGCGGTTCAGAGCGGTCACATTCTATGTGGCTGCTCTAAACTGGAGATCATCGTGGGACACTTGTGGACTACTACGGAGGGGTAAGGATAAGGTTGTGGTTTATTATTTTATATTTTATTACAGGAGATCGATGGCTTCGGGGAATTAGGTGTCTAGGTGAGTATAGGTGTAGTTTTTTATCTTTTACTTTATTTTAGGTGGCGATCGGCGGGGACAGGTAATGTATAAACTAATTTATTTTAGGTAACCACTGGCCACCAATGACATGTATTTAAAATTTATTGGGGACCAAAAACAAATATATATGGGGGCCTAAAAGAATAAAAGATGTATAGGGGCAAAATAACATATGAGGCAGTTTAAATAGCAGGATCAGGCTGATGGGAACTACTGCTCCCATCAAGCTGATCCTGCTGGCACGAGTTGACGGGGGACAGACATAGGCCGATGGGAGTAGTAGTGTCACATCGGCCTATGTCTGCCAGCAACGCACACACCCGCAGACATCGCACAGACACCGCGCACACCCGCAGACATCGCAAAGACACCCCGCACACACTCGCAGACATCGCACAGACACCGCGCACACACTAATCATGACGGGTCTGATGGTCTGGGAGGTGAGGCTGACCTGTGTGGCCGTGGGAAAGTTCATGTGAGTTCATGCAGTCAAGCATGAACTCACATGAACCCTCTGAGGGCACCGCGGCTACGTCAAATGAAGAGCTGATCGGCATCAGCGGATACCTCAGCTGTTCATTTGAAATAACCGGCGGGAAAGTGCAGCACAGAACGGGAAAGCCGGCGGTGAAGTCTTTTCACTGCCGGCTTCCCCGCCCGGGTACTTCGCTCCCCGCTCCTTGGTGCTGCGCTCCCCGCCCGGTCCTAACTTGCGATCAGGATGGGGGGAGCAGAGGATCGGGGTGAGAGGCTGCGGGGAAGCAGTACGGCGCTGTGTGATTGTTTAAAAGCCGGCGGCCGGCTTTTAAACAATCAGGAGAATTCTTTCAAGCTGGGATGGCATTCTGATGACAGGCTGGATCGCAGCTGAGTGCTGCCATCCAGCTTGTCATCCTTCAGAAATACTGCAGAGCTCAGGCATTATGGGAACTTCCGATTCCGGTATTCGGTATTCTAAAAGTATCGGAATTCCGATACCGCGAATATCGGCCGATACCCGATATTTCAGTATCGGAATGCTCAACACTACTGATGAGGTATAATAGCCCCTTCGTGGTGGTCTTGGAGTCTGATGGGAATCGGAGGAACGCCATCTGTATACCTGATGATGTAGATAGTCCTCTGCGTCGCGAAGAAATTTAGATTTTTTTCTCACTTGTAATTCTGTGCGATAATCGGCGATAGTCTTATCAATTCTTGTCTTCAGGGTAGAAAACTCTTCGGGCGTTACCGTATTACTCAGTTGTTGTTCCGTAGTAGCTATGCGGGTGTTCAGATCTGTTATCTCCTTCTGTAAAAAGTCAATGGTTAGAAGAATAATGTCCATAGAACATTTATTTAAAATCCCTTCATCTTCTGAAGTATGTACAATAATTTTCCACATCACCTGACCCCTGCTTCAAACGTCTTAATTCAGTTTCAGCAGATGAGACTCGATCTGGATCGTCATACAACAACCCCATAGCAGAAAAAAAATCTTCCACTGATCTAAAACACGGATCATTAGGTTGGAGAGAAAAGGCCCATCCCTGTGGTTCTTTGCGCAAAAGTGACATTATAAACCCAATGCGCTGTGATTCATTCCCAGAGGATCTGGGTCTTAAACGAAAATATAATAATCAATTGTTTTTAAAGTAAAAAAAATCTTGCTGTTTTCCATAGAAAAAATCTGGCAGTCCTACCTTCGGTTCCACAAAATGCGCTCCAGGACAGCTACTCACGTGTTGCTGGAGCTCGGCCACGTCCAAAGACAGTCCCTGTAGGTGTTGAGCCAAGTCCTGAACCGACACCATGCTGATATCTGGATTTCTTTCCTTAGAGTGTTTTATTTTTGTTTTGGGCTGGACTCACTGTTATGAACTGCTACAAGTGACGCGCCCCCTGGGCCTGTGCTGTGCAGGGGGATACCCGGAGCCGGATCGCTGGGGGTTGTAGTTCTCCGTGGCGGTGACCCGGTCCGTGCCCAGGGCGGTCAAACCAGTGGCAGTCTATAGGTAAGAACAATGTCCGACTACGCCACCAGTGGATTGCGGTCAGTGAGGACCGCCGCTGCGCTGCCGACCGCTGAGGCTGATGTTGTTTGCGCAGCCGAGTATGGGATAACTCCCCACGGGAGAAGTATTGCCTCAGGGCAGCTAATGTGGATGATGGGAGTGATGGTGTGAGCGTCCCAGTAGTAATGGTGCTGGTGCGGCAAGGAATCACAGAGACGTGTGGTGCAGTTCAGGGTCTTTACTGATGGTATAAAGCAGACCCTCCCGGGAGTACTGGTTAGCAGTAGGGGCCTGGTCAGTCTGTGAGCAAGCAGGATCTCCCCTGGCCAGGTGGAGTTGTAGGCCTCCCCGACTATCTGCACTCTTTCCTGGCTACCTTGCTCTATGCGGGTAGAAGTAGCCCACGTCCCTGAGTATACCGTGTGGTGCTCACCCGTATGGCCGGTGACTTGGGGCCTTCCGTTAGCCTTCGCTTCACGATGGCGGTGCTGGTCCCTTGCTTGTGACCGTGCCTTCGGGTTTCTAAGGCCAGAGGACATGGAATCCCCTGCCGGTTGGATTCTGCTGCTGGACCTGGATGTCCCCACAGCCTCGGACTCCGTGTCCGGCTTAGTGTCTTCAGCCAAGGCGAGCTTTCTAGCTTCCAGCCTCTGGCCCTCGCTCCTGCTCCTAGTTCTTCCTTTCCTTGTGTCTGGAACTGAACTCCAGGCTCTGACTGTGTCTCTGTCTGGGACTTCACTGTCTAATCCCGCCCCAGACCCAGTTTATAAGGGCAGATTCCTCCCCTCCCAGGTCTGGGTGGGCCGTGTTGCATGCTTAGGGCTCCTGACCAGAGAAACCTCCCACTTGCTCTCAGACATAATATCTCTATTACTGTGGCAGCCAGACCCCTGGGGTGTCACATTCCCCCCTAGTAAATTTTAGTACTCCGGGGCTAAACACATTTTTAAAGAAACATAAATACAAGGTATAACAATAATACAATAACATATTTACAAGAAGCTTTAGTTCTTTAAAGGTCACCGCGTGTCCGCAACCGGGTGTCCATATCACCCAAGGTGAAGCTTTAAGCGAAGTAGGGGACCTGTCCAAAGCAAACCCCTTGCGTTGTCCTCGGGCGTGGCTGCAAGGCTGGAGCTAGCTACTTTGGGCCGCAAGTAGGCCACGCCAGACAGGTTTTTCTCTTCCGCGGCCGTCTTCACAAGAGGCACCAAGGTGCAACTATCTACAAAACTGTTCCGGTTATCAGTGTCCATAACCTGTTAGTCCATAAAAATCTGCAGGGTAACTGAGAAACATAATTAATAACAGGCAACAAACATAAACCATAAACATTTTCAAGAACAGGTAAATTTACAGTGCATTAGTTTAGATTCTCCAGCAAGCGGGCATTTGACTTCTAGTGACTCTAGTGGACCTACGGAGCTCACTAACTGGTCCTGCACTACAGGGTGTAGGAGGTGTTATGGGCAAGCTGGGCAGCTGTCTGCGTACTCTTTGGCTCACTAGGGGCACGGCAGGCTCACTACTAGCAGAGGGTTGATTCTCCTGTGCTGCTGGTGTGGATTCTTCTGCCTCCTGGGCCGGTTGCTCTTCCAACTCTACCTGGTCTTCTGTAGGCACTTGAGGGGCTGGCTGGAGAAATGTGAGGACGGGCACCACGATAGCGTTGTTTACTTGTGTCCAGGACCGGGGAAAGTCTCCGAGTACGGTGCTGATCATTCCCTCCTTTTCCTCTACGGGTTGAGGGTCTTCCTGATCTTCATCCGTGCTTTGCAACTTCTCGGGGCACTTTTTCAGGTGGTCTCTGGAGACAGTGGTTGTGGTCTCTCCTCCATCCTTGCTGATGACGTACACCTTTGGATTATTGTGGCTTGAGGGCAGTACGGTGTACGGGTCCTTTTCCACTGGTCGTCCAACTTATGGAGCCGCCTTTTTCTTTTCAAGACCTGCTCTCCAGGTACCAGGGGAACAGCGGGAGCATGTTGGTTATAAGTCCTCTCCTGCCTTTCTCTTTATTGACAGAGACTTCGCTCGACGCTCTCCTGTACTTTCCGGTACTGTTGCTGCCGTTCTGTATCCCAATCTGTCTCTGGCGAGGTGTCCTCGGGTATCAGGACTCCCATATCCGGGTCAACAGGCAGCTTACC
Organism: Phyllobates terribilis; assembly: GCF_046119375.1. Classification (NCBI taxonomy): domain Eukaryota; kingdom Metazoa; phylum Chordata; class Amphibia; order Anura; family Dendrobatidae; genus Phyllobates; species Phyllobates terribilis. The sequence continues at coordinate 115,552,705 of NW_027362773.1, forward strand.
AGGTCTTGCTCGCATTAGGTAAGCCGGGGTACAGTTGGTGGAACCTACCGGGATGTGGTTATACAGGTCCACCAGATCGGGCAGTTTCTCAGGCCACAGACTGCGTTCTTCCAGGGGCAATGTTTTTAGCAGATCTATCACCACCTGGTTCATCTTCTCGCAGAGTCCATTGGTTTGGGGGTGATAGGGCGTCGTTCTTATCTTCTTGCAGCCATACAGGTTGCAGAACTCCTGGAAGACCTCCGCTTCGAAGGCTGGTCCTTGGTCCGTCAGCACTTGGTCCGGGTACCCGTGTGGGCGGCAGAAGTGCAGCTGGAAGGCTCTAGCTGCTGTTTGTGCTGTTAAGTCTTTGACGGGGACCACCACTAGGAATCGGGAGTAGTGATCCACGATGGTTAGGGCGTAGACATACCCGCTTCTGCTTGGAGCCAGTTTAACATGGTCCAGAGCGACCAGTTCCAGCGGCTGCCTGGTGATGATGGGCTGCAGGGGAGTCCTCTGGCTGGCACGGTCCCTTCTTCTTAGATTGCACGGGCCACAGTCTCTACACCACCTCTCAATGGCTCCTCTCATGCCTATCCAGTAGAACCGTTCACGCAGCAGGAACTCCAGCTTCTTCCATCCGAAGTGCCCTGCCCTATTGTGGTAGGCGTCCAGTACCATAGCTGCGTCCCGTCTCGGTACCACCACCTGCCAGATCAGTTCATGTGTCCGGGCATTGACCATTCTGCGGCACAACTTCTCCTTGTAGAGGAACAGTCTGCTCTTCTCCGTCCACAGTTGCTTGGTCTCTTCCGGAGCGTCTGGGTCTAGGCGGGCGTCAGCCTGGGTCAGCATCTCCTTCACCAGACGGACTGCGGGGTCACTGTCTTGCGTCTCCGCCCAGTTGTAGTGGGGTAAGGGGTTGAACGTAGCGGATCGCTGGCCCCTCACACGGTGGGAATACTGGGTAATCCCATGACGGTGAAACGCAGGGAGTTCGATCTCTTCCAATTCTTCTGGATCCTCCCCTTCATCCGGTAGGTTTGGCATTCTGGACAGGGCGTCCGTGTTGGTATTGGAGCGTCCTGCCCGGTATTTGATTGTGAACTCAAAATTGGACAGGCGGGCCATCCATCTCTGCTCCAGGGCACCCAGTCTTGCAGTGTCCAGGTGTGTCAACGGGTTGTTGTCCGTGTACACGGTGAACCTGGAAGAGGCAAAGTAATGCTTGAAACGTTCGGTTACTGCCCACACCACTGCCAGGAACTCGAGCTTGAACGAGCTGTACTTCTCAGGGTTTCTTTCCGTGGGTCGCAGTTTTCGGCTGGCGTAAGCAATTACCCGTTCTCTCCCCTGCTGGATCTGGGACAGTACGGCTCCTAGCCCGATGTTGCTTGCGTTCGTGTAGAGGATAAAGGGCTGGATGTAATCAGGGTACGCCAGGATTTCATCCCCCGTGAGGGCCATCTTCAGCTGGCGGAACGACTCCTCTTCTAGCTTTTCCCATTTGAAGGGTGGCTTCTGGTTTTTGGCCTTCCTGGACTGGCCTATCAGGAGGTCCTGCATAGGAGCTGCCTTCTTGGTGAAACCGGGAATGAATCTTCGGTAGTAGCCTACCAACCCGAGGAACTGCCGCACTTCCTTTATGCTGGATGGTCTTGGCCAGTCCTTGATCACGGTGATCTTGTCAGGGTCGGGGGCTACTTCGTCAGCACTCACCACGTGTCCCAGGTACTGTACCTTTGGCTTCAGTAGGTGACACTTTGAGGGTTTTACTTTTAGGCCATAGTTTGCCTGGGCTTCAAACACTTCTGCCAGGTGTTCCAGATGGTCCTCATAGGTCTTGGAATAGACGATGACGTCGTCCAGGTATAATAGGACCGTCTCGAAGTTCCGGTGTCCCAGACAGCATTCCATCAACCGTTGGAAGGTTCCTGGTGCGTTGCAGAGCCCGAACGGCATACAGTTAAATTCGCTGAGTCCCATCGGGGTGGTGAATGCGGTCTTCTCCCGGTCCGCCTCTGCTACAGGAACCTGCCAGTACCCGCTAGTGAGGTCCAAAGTAGAGAAGAAGTTAGCAGATTTTAATGCAGCTAAGGACTCTTCTATCCTTGGTAACGGGTACGCATCTTTGTGTGTGATACGGTTGACCTTCCTGTAGTCTACACACATTCTCATGGTGTTGTCTTTCTTTTTCACTAAGACTAGTGGAGCTGCCCAGGGGCTACAGCTGTCCCTAATTACCCCAGCCTCCTTCATGTCTTTTAGCATCCACTTGGCGTGTTGATAGTGTGCAGGGGGTACGGGTCGGTATCTCTCCTTTATGGGAGGATGGTCTCCCGTGGGGATGTGATGTTCTACCCCCTTCACTCGCCCGAAGTCTAGCGGGTGTTTACTAAACACTCTCTCGTACTCTTGAACCACCCGATAGACTCCCTGTTTTTGGTGTGAGGGAGTGGAGTCAGTACCCAAATGCAGTTGCTGACACCAGTCCTCCATTGATTTCTTAGAGCCGTTACCTTCCTCTGGTTGAGATGGAGGCAAGGGTTCCACGGCCTGTACAGAGTTCTGGTTGATGGTGAACAATTTGGCTAGCGTGGCATACCGGGGCAGGTATACTTCTCTCTCCCCGATATTTATGATGCGGACTGGTACCCTCCCGTGGCGTACATCGACCACCCCCCGTGCTGTCAAAATGGTGGGCCTACTGTCTGAGTAGACGGGTTCTACCATTGCTTGGTAGTCTCTACCTCTTAGACCAATAGCTGCCCGGCACCAAATCATCTTCTCACTTTTCGGGGGCATGGTAATAGGGAACGGGTCACACATTCTCACGCTACCTATCTCACCACCAGATAGTTCCACTTGTTGCCGCTTCATCAGTGCCCGGATCTCTTTTTGGAGTACACGCTGCTGGCAGGAACTGGCGTTCTTGACAACCTGTTGCAAAATAAGAATCACCTCTACAAGACAGTTTTCGATTACATTAGTACCTAGGGTTATTTTTGGGTGACTCTCGCGACGGTCAATGTCCACAATGATAAGTCCTTGTGCCGGCAGTTCAACTTTACCGACCTTGATGGTCACTTCCTTAAATCCTATCTGTGGCACAGGCTGACCATTGCTGGCGATAATGCTCAAGTCGTCATCTGGGTAGCGGGTTATGTCCAAGTCATTCCAGTACCGCTTGAAGAGCACGTACGGGATGGTGGTGACCTGTGACCCGGTGTCTAGTAGGGCACTCATAGGAATGCCATCCAGTACCACAGGCAAGACCGGACGTCCCCCTACGTATTTGTCACGCCAGTTCGATGGGCCTGATGATCTTATTCCTGGGGGTTGGCCCTCTACCCCAGGTTGTGCCCGTTTAAATGACAGTACCTTGCCATATGTCCGGGTTGATTGCAGCGGCGGCAGATGGGTCGTCCGTCCTCGCTGTATCTGTCGCTGGGTCTTCCTCTGGCCGGTGGGGTCCTCCTCAGTCGGCGCCACGGGACGTCCTCCGGTCCGGATGCCAGCTGGATCTTTCCTGGAGAAGAGACCTGTAAAGACTGCACAGTTCTGGTTAGCGCGGCAACGCTCTTATTCAGCTCTTGGACCTGATGGTGCAGGTCTGTAGCCGGGTCATTGTTCAAAGCCTGCGCATCAGCTCCCACAGGCCCTGCAGACAAGGGCGCCGCGTCCTGGTGATAAGTGATAGCAGGGCGCCTGTGGGTCACAGCGCCACCTGGTGCCGGTTCTCGGAGCACCCGGATGGCTCTGTCCTTGAACTGTGCAAAGTCCAGGTCAGGGTCCTGTAAGGCCATTGCCCGCAACTGGGTTCGGTGGGCATTGCACAGTAGACCCTCAATAAATTGTTCGGTCAACAGCTTGTCTTCATTTCCCACGCTGTCAGGGTCTGCCTGCTTAATGGCTCTCAGGGCCTCTTGTAGGTTTAGAGCATAGTCTCTTATACTTTCATGTGCCCGTTGTTTGCACCCGTAAAATCTTAGTTTTATCTCGGCTGAGGTTCGGGTATCAAATGTGTCTTTCAGCCGGGCTAGTATCTCTCTGACAGTCCTCTTCTTCCCAGGTGACCAGGACTTTACCTCCCTTTGGGCTGCCCCGATTAACTGGGCCACCAGGATGCTCACTTTTTGCTCTTCTGTGAGGGGGTATACCTGGAAGAGGCTATCAAGTCTTTCTCTAAAGTCATTTAGGGTATGTGACTCCCCTGAGTACTGGGGTAGCCAGGTTGCCCCCGGGATATAGGGCATGGTGAATGGCATGACCGCTGCAGCGGTTGCGCTGGCGGTGGCTGTGGCAGTGGAGCTCCCCTCGGTGTCCGACATCCTTCTTCCCCCCTAGTGGATCGTGGCCTACCTTGCGATGCTCTTCTTCCGTAGGCCGCGGCTCCGCAGTCGATCATCTCCGATGATGTCAGCTTCGCTCTTCCTTCCTTCCAGGACCTTACGCAGCGTCGGAGCGTGGGGCGGAGCTTCGGATCTCGCGTGCTTTCGGCGTCCACGCCCCTCTTCTTCCTGCGCGGCGTCCCGAAGATGGCGTCTGAAGGCGGGAAGCAGCTGCGGATGGCGGGAAGACGGCAGAAGACGGCGGGAAATGGTCCAAGATGGCGTCTGATGGCGGGAATCGGCTCCGGACGGCGGGAAACTTCACCACAGGTAAGTATAAAAGTCTTTTTCAGGCACGCAGTACCCGGTGGTTGCGGGCACGAAATCCTGCCGACTACGCCAAAATTGACGCGCCCCCTGGGCCTGTGCTGTGCAGGGGGATACCCGGAGCCGGATCGCTGGGGATTGTAGTTCTCCGTGGCGGTGACCTGGTCCGTGCCCAGGGCGGTCAAACCAGTGGCAGTCTATAGGTAAGAACAATGTCTGACAACGCCACCCGTGGATTGCGGTCAGTGAGGACCGCCGCTGCGCTGCCGACCGCTGAGGCTGATGTTGTTTGCGCAGCTGAGTATGGGATAACTCCCCACGGGAGAAGTATTGCCTCAGGGCAGCTAATGTGGATGATGGGAGTGATGGTGTGAGCGTCCCAGTAGTAATGGTGCTGGTGCGGCAAGGAATCACAGAGACGTGTGGTGCAGTTCAGGGTCTTTACTGATGGTATAAAGCAGACCCTCCCGGGAGTACTGGTTAGCAGTAGGGGCCTGGTCAGTCTGTGAGCAAGCAGGATCTCCCCTGGCCAGGTGGAGTTGTAGGCCTCTCCGACTATCTGCACTCTTTCCTGGCTACCTTGCTCTATGCGGGTAGAAGTAGCCCACGTCCCTGAGTATACCGTGTGGTGCTCACCCGTATGGCCGGTGACTTGGGGCCTTCCGTTAGCCTTCGCTTCACGATGGCGGTGCTGGTCCCTTGCTTGTGACCGTGCCTTCGGGTTTCTAAGGCCAGAGGACATGGAATCCCCTGCCGGTTGGATTCTGCTGCTGGACCTGGATGTCCCCACAGCCTCGGACTCCGTGTCCGGGTTAGTGTCTTCAGCCAAGGCGAGCTATCTAGCTTCCAGCCTCTGGCACTCGCTCCTGCTCCTACAGAGCTCCTAGTTCTTCCTTTCCCTGTGTCTGGAACTGAACTCCAGGCTCTGACTGTGTCTCTGTCTGGGACTTCACTGTCTAATCCCGCCCCAGACCCAGTTTATAAGGGCAGATTCCTCCCCTCCCAGGTCTGGGCGGGCAGTGTTGCATGCTTAGGGCTCCTGACCAGAGAAACCTCCCACTTGCTCTCAGACATAATATCTTTATTACTGTGGCAACCAGACCCCTGGGGTATCACACAAGCACTAAGGAAAGATAGGAAAACTGTCCCTACAATAGGACTAAGCTGAATCCCTACGATGCAGCGGGGGACCTGTTCCTTGTGAACAGACCCGCCTAAGTCCTCGGCTAGTCTGAACGCAGACCTATAGATATAAGCGAGGGGTCCCTACAAGAACTAAGGGCTGGGATATAGATGGACACCTCCTAGCAGAAATTGTAGCAGATCAAAGACAAACAAACAAAAAGTACTAGTGGTCCAAGGACCAAGCAAACTACAGAGTTAGGTACAAAGGCACCTGGCTAGCTTGAGAGTAAATGAAACACTGAAGTCCAGCAAGGCCAGAAGGGTGGAGCTGGATTATATAGGCAGAAAGTCATGTGACCAACAAAATAGAAAAAAGACTAACAGGAGGGTTCTAACACAAACTGCATAATGCCTTTTCATACATTGACTGCGGCACCAATCAGTTCTCCCCGGCTCCTCAGCGTGATTGGTTGCATGGATTACAGTGAGGGACACTTAGGAAAGGTGAGTATAAGAATTTTTTATTTTATTCTTATTTTTACAGGTGGACACTGCAGGATCAGACACTACTACTCTCATCATTGTCCCTGCTGGCGCTGATCGCAGCCCCGGCAGGGAACCATGATGAGGGCAGTGTTCAGCACCATGTGCTTGGGAGCAGGGGCTCTATATGGGCTCTGCTCACAGGCAGGCCAAGTCTCAAGGCCTGAGCCTGGAGGAGAAGAAGAGAGAGGAGAGGAACGGAGGAGGCTACAGGAGTGGAGTGAAGGGACCCCAGGGGTACGGACCGGCCAGTCGCCACCGTACGCCCGCCGCTACCAGAGTAGGGGGGTCAGGCCAAGAAAGGGAACCGGATCCCTCATCTAGTGGAGGAGAGCAACTACCCTCAGCTAGTAACCGGAGGCCGTGGCATTGCACGTGTTACGGCCCCTCACTACACCCGTTACGAAGGCACCATATAGGACCCAGGGAAACGGAACATACGTTTGCCCGCCAAGGCCTGAGGCAGCTGGACAGAAACGTGGTCAATTGTGGGGTATGACAGGCCAGAGAAAGGACACACAAAGGGGGTCCTGAAAAGCATTCCAAAGGTCCCTGGGAGTTGGCCGAGCCCCTCACCTGGTGAGCACAGTACAACATGGGCAGCCATTACCTGCAGAAGTGGCTTGGAGTGTAAAACTGTGAGTAAAGACCCTGGACTGCATCACTGGACTCTGAGTCATTACTGTTGCTCCCGCGCACCATCACCCCCACCATCTGCACTCACTGCCCTGAGGCTATACTCCTCCCGTGGGGAGTTATACTACCCTCTGCTGCGCACACAACATCAGCCTCAGCGGTCTGCCCCGCAGCGGCGGTTCTCAGTGACCGCAATCCACGTGTGGCGTAGTCGGACATTTAAACATTACAAAACCAAATAAACAGATCCGCCACTGGTTTGACCACCCTGAGCCACGGGACCGGGTCGCTGCCACGGAGACTACAACCCCCAGCATTACACAGAGACCCGGCTCCGGGTATTTCCCCCACACACGGCCCAGGGGGACCGTCAAATTCAACTGAAGAAATAAAAATTGCACCATTTACTGGTGGTATACTATCCACCTACATGCCCCAATAGCTCCAATATTCGATCTGTTTCAGGACAGGGTAATAAAAGATGTGGAAGCTTTAGTATTCACAAGTCCCACTGACAATTTTAGTACAGGGAAACTAAAAGCATTGAGTGACATCAAAAACTGGAAAGATGTAATAATTCGTAAAACCGACAAAGGCGGAAATATTGTGCTACAAACTAGGAAGATGTATATTGCTGAAGCCAAAAAAACAGCTGATACTTTCGCTAATATTATCCTGGCTAATGATCCTACGAATAAATTTAAAAACTTGTTAAGAACCTTTTTAAGGACGCAGCTGGAGAAAGGTATTTTAACTAGAAAAGGAGCAGAAAAATTATTACCGCAATATCCACAAAAACCTCATTGGTATTGCATTCCCAAGGTCCATAAATCTTTAACCACCCCGCCAGGACGCCCGATAGTGTCGGGGCATAGGCTCAATTACAGAGCCTTTGTCCCAATATTTGGACTCGTTACTGAAACCACTATTGAGAAATATTCCATCATTGATTAAGGACACCGGATCCTTCTTGAGTGTAGTTAGCGAAATAAATTACTGCAATAGTTACATGCGTGGCTTGCGTTTTTCCTCATTTATTTTTAGCTTTTTTTTTTTAATAAATATGTGGAAACCGTGACCAATCCATATCTAAATACATAAAAACATACTTAAGATATGTGGATGACATATTTGTAACGTGGGCTGGTACTCAAGAACAATTGAGTCGTTTGTAAAATATCTGAACGACATTAACCCCTTTACCCCCAGGGTGGTTTGCACGTTAATGACCAGGCCAATTTTTACAATTCTGACCACTGTCACTCTATGAGGTAATTACTCTGGAACACTTCAATGGATCCCCCTGATTCTGAGATTGTTTTTTCGTGACATTTTGTACTTCATGATAGTGGTAAAATTTCTTCAATATCACTTGTGTTTATTTGTGAAAAAATCTGAAATTTGGCGAAAATTTAGAAAATTTTGTAATTTTCAAAATTTAAATTTTTATGCCCTTAAATCAAGAGATTTTTTTCATAAGGGTAACAGGAGAAATTGCACCATGCAATTTGTTGTACAATTTCTCATGAGTAAGCCGATACCCAATATGTGTGGGAAAACCACTGTTTGGACGCACGGCAGAGTTCAGAAGGGTAGGAGCCCCATTTGACTTTTTGAATGTAAAATTTGCTTGAATAATTAGCGGATGTGCCCCTGATGTGCCTAAACAGTGGAAACACCCCACAAGTGACACCATTTTGGAAACTAGATCCCTTAGGGAACTTATCTAGATGTGTGGTGAGCACCCTGAACCCCCAGGTGCTTCACAGAAGTTTATAACATTGAACCGTAAAAATAACATTTTCACATTTTTTCAACAAAAATGTTTTTCAGCCCCCAATTTTGCATTTTCACAAGGGTAACAGGTTGCGTTTGGGGAGTCCCTGATGTGCCTAAATAGTGGAAACCACCCCACCCTCCCCCAGTGACTCCATTTTGGAAGCTACACCCCTCCAGGATTTTATCAAGGGGTATAGTGAACATTTTGAACCCAGAGGTACGACACAGAATTTGATAACATTAGGTCATCATATTAAATAAGTTGTCATTAGTCTTGAGTGCAAGTGCTCGCTATTTGAGTTTGCATCAAGTACTAGGGTATGCTCCAAGTATCGCGAGTGCTCAAGTGACATGCTCGAGTCCCTGCCCCGCATGTTTTTTTATTGGATACCCCCAAAAAAACATGCGGGGATCGCTCGTGCATGGCAGGCAATCCCCGCAAGGTTTTTTTTGGCTGTATAACAGCTGCAAAACATTTGGGGAGGAGACTCGAGCATGTCACTCGAGCACCTGCCACACTCGGTGCATACCCAAGCACCCGATGCAAACTCAAGTAGCGAGTACTTGCGCTCACTAGTCGCCATATCGTCGTCATTTTTTTTTTCTTTACTTCTGGAAAAATCCCAACCCCAACCCGAACCTTAGCCCAACCCTAACCCTAGCCTAACCCTAACCTTAGCCCAAACCTAACCCTAGCCCAACCCTAACCCTAGCCCAACCCTAACCCCAACCCCAGCCCAACCATAACCCTAGCCCAACGTTAACCCAAACCCTAGCACAACCCTAGCAAAACCCTAACCCTAGCACAACCCTAAACCTAAAGTTTATTTTTTATGCCGTTCCTCGTGTGGTATAAGTGATTAGACGACGTTATTCTTCGGGTCGGTGAAATCACAGCGATGCCAGATTCATATCGGGTTTTTATGATTGACAGCTGTCACACACTAAAAGATGCATTTTTTTGCAAAGACTAGTTTTTGCATCGCCATATTTTGAGAGCTATAATTTTTCCATATTTCGACCGACTGAGTCACGTGATGGCTTATTTTTTGCGGGACAAGTTGACGTTTTTATCGGTATCATTTTCGGGCAAATTAAATTTTTTGATTGCTTTCTATTCCGATTTTTGGGAGGCAGAATAAACAAAAGCCAACAATTCAGGAATTGTTTTTTTTTTTTTTATGCCGTTCTGCATGGGGTGAAATTGATAAGGTAGCTTTATTCTTCTGGTCAGTAGGTTTACAGCGGTACCGCATTTTTTTTTTATATATTTTGGCGCTTTTACACAATAAAAACTATTTTATAGAAAAAAGAATTGTTTTTGCATCGCTTTATTCTGAGAGCTACAACTTTTTTCTTTTTCTGTTGTTGGAGCTGTATTGCGGTTTGTTTTTTGCGGGACAAGATGATGTTTTCAGCTGTACCATTTTTATTTACATTCGTCTTTTTGATCGCGTTTTATTCCATTTTTTGTTTGGCAGAATGATGATAAAACATCGCTTTATGTTTCGTTTTTTTTATTTTAATACCGTGTTCACTAAAGGGGTTAACTGGTGGGACAGTTTTATAGATCATGTCGTTCCAGACGCTGCGATACCAAATATGTGTACTTTTATTGGTTTATTTTTTTTTTTTCATAAGATTATTTATTTACGGGTACAATATATATATTTTTTTATTATTATTTTTTTTCATTTTTAAAAAAATATTTTTACAATTTTTTTTAATTTTTTTTTTCACTTTCTGACATTTTCATTACTTGTTCACATTGTCCCACTATGGGACTTTCACTTTTTGCAGCCTTAAAGGGGTTAATAGTGAAAATATGAAAATTACATCAGCATGTGGTGGCAATGAATTGGAATTTTTGGATGTAAAAATGAGAGTAATAGATGGTAAAATCATAACTGAAAATTGTATAAAGAAAACACAAACAAATTCATTATCAGGCTGTGTGCACACGATGCGTTTTTCATGCGTTTCCGCTGTGGAATCTCCGCAGCGGAAACGCATCAAAAACGCATGGTAATCCGCACCCCATGGACCCCAATGGCATTCCGCAATGTCAATGCACATGCTGCGGATTTTTCCGCAGCGTTTCTGCAGCGCAAATAAATCCGCAGCATGTTCATTAATTTTGCGGAAGCGCAGCGGAAGCGCCGCCATTGACTTGCATTGAGATGCATAGAATCCGTCTCTGTACATTTGTACAAGCGGATAATATGCGTTTCAATGTGCGGATGGTACCCAATTCTGGAGGAGAGAAGACTCTCATCCAGACCTGGGTACCATTATACCTGTGAAAACAAGAATAAAATAATAAATAAAGTTTATATTCACCTGTCCGGCGGCCCCTGCAGCGCTTCTCCTTCCAGGACCTGAGATGAAGTCGCGGTCATGTGACCGCAGGCTGTCTCGCGAGATGCCGGCAAGCCAGGAAGGAACCAGGAAGGAGCGCAACAGCACACGCGGCGGCATCGGAGGTAAGTATAGCTTTATTTTTTTTATTTTTACGGTCGCACTGTATAAATCCATGCCGTTTGCATGGATTTATACAGAGTGACCTAGTTGTCAAGCACTTTCCAAGTGATGCTATCGCCTGGAAAGTGCTTGTCAGTCCGCATGCGGAAACACATGCGTTAACGCATGTGGATACGCATGAGAATCTGCATGTATTCCGCATGTATTCTGCAGGAAAAACGCATGCACAATCTGCATGCGTTTTTTCTGCCAGGGAGATGCAGAAATGCTGCAGAAATTTTCTGCTTCATTTCTGCATCGTGGGCACATAGCCTTACATTTCAACAGTGCGCATTCGCACGATTACAAAAAAGGCGTTATCATATAGCCAGTTCGTAAGATTAAGAAAAATTAATAATAAAAAGGCAACGTTTAAATCACAGGCTGAAGAATTAAAGGATAGATTTTTGAGAAGGGGGTATCCCCCAAATCTGCTAAAGGAAGCCCTTGAAAAAGTAGAAAGAAACTCAAAAAATGGCCATATTACCAATAGAAAAAATAAGGGGAATAAATCTGACTGTAAGTTCATCTTTAATTTCAAGCATAGTCCTATGGATAATATAGTACATACGGCAATTAAACGGAACTGGCATTTGATCAAAAGAGACAGAGATTTACATGCTATAGCAATCCGTAAACCTAGTTTGTCATATAGAAGAGGACGTCATTTGGGTGATTTATCTATCTATATAAATAAAAATGTAAATGTTTGTTTGTTCAAAATCTTAAATCTCCGAAAGTTCTTCACCGATTGCTTTGAAATTTTGACACAACATTGCATTCGAATACACGCATGTTTTTATATATACCTACTATGTTTTTATATGCCAGCTGTTGGACGTAAAAGCAACAGCGAGAGGGGGGAGTTACGAGCTCAGTCCCAGGCTGACTCTTCCAGGCCGCCTGGCATCCCCCCCCCCCCCCAAGTGACATCTCATTTATAAACCTTTCTCCCTCTCCTTCATTCGCCCCAGCGGCTGCCTGTGCTCTGCTCCTCGTAGGGGTTGGAAGGGAAGGGGAATAACGAGACTGTCTGTTCGAAACTGATAGACGCTCCTACTCATCACCACCGCCTCTGCTCTGCAGAGGTCACTAAAGAGGTCGGTACTTGCTGTCAGGTGTCACAATGGAGCCGGTCATGTCATGGATTGCTAGTTATGCAATTCCCTAGTACAGAGGAAATGTGTCAGAAGGGGGTGCAGAGATGAAGGCAGGCGGCAGAGGAGACTGGGGTGATCTGCTTGACATGTCCTGGGCCAGTACGGGCCAGAACACAGCGCCACTCCTGTCGGTGGCGCAGTGGGATTTGCACTCACTCGCTATCCGCCCACTGCTGCGACGCTCGGGCCCAGCTCAGCGCCCAAAGCGGAGGCCGTGGCCTGCACCCCTCTGTGCAGCCTCCCTCTCTCCTTCCCTCCCCCGCTTGTTGTTGCGCAGTCGGAAATAAGACTTGCCGGAGAAGAAGCCTCAGCAGCAGATTTGCCGCATCTTATGGATGTGCCATTTCTAGGACTGCTGAGGTGTGATATTAATAGCCGCAGAGGGGGCTAGTATTCATGGCTCCTTCCATGGCTATTAATATCAGCCTGCAGCTGTCTAGTTTAGCCTTTGCTGGCTAGATTTTATAGGGGGGCCCCACGTCAATTTTTTTCTGGGGTCCCCCTGTAATCTAGCCAGTAAAGGCTAAACAAACAGTTGTGGGCTGATATTAATAGCCATGGAACATTGTTGGCTAATGGCCCCTTCCGTGGATACTAATATCAGCCCCCAGCGGTGGCTTTCCCTCTGCTGGTTATAAAAATTACGCGGGAGCCCACGCCATTTTTTTTTAAATTTTAGGCTCTGTGCCCATAATTCAGACGTAGCAACGCTTTCGACGCACATTTTTTCTACATCCAAAACGTTGCATTCTATTGAACGCAGGTAAATCCACATGTGTTCACTGAACCATGCGTATTTACCGCATTCAATACTTTGTAGTGGTTAAATTTCTGTTGTGGAGACTAGCGACTCCGCAAGAGAAATTGACATGCTGAGGTCCTGAAAGACGCGCCACATGTCAGCGTCCACGGGTGATTCGCAGCCTCTGATGCACGCATAGCGGATATGGGACTGCTAGAGATCCCATCCACTATGCTGTAACATCTGGACGCTGCGGGTTTGACACTGTATATACACGCAGCGTCAAACCTGCAGTGGCTCCTGACCGTGGCCACTTACCCAAACTAACCCGCAGCATATCAATTTCTGTAGCGGACACACCAGTCTCCGCTGCAGATTTTGACCGATTCCAGTGTCATTATTTGCGGTGGATTCATATGTACCGACAACAAAAGTGCGGCATTAGAATACCACGTTTTGGACGCAGCATAAACTCTTTGTGTCCAAAGTGCTGCTGAGTGCTGATCGGGGGATGTAGTGGCTAAAGAACCACCTGTGAGATGTTATTTAATGGCCAGGGAAATATTTACCAAGTGGCACCTTCCCAGGCTAAAATAACCCAGCTCACATCAGTCGCATAACTTACATGAATAGAAATGTTAATGAAGATTGGAGGAATGGGACTAGCTGTCACCCAGCTCTTTTGTTTGGTGATGTCAAGGTGTCACTCAGACCTTTTCATTACCAAAGTAAAGAAACACACAGATACAGTGTTAACTTTAACACTTATTAAACCTGACAGGGCACACCTGTGAAATGAAAACCATTTCCGGTGACTACCTCTTGAAGCTCATCAAGAGAATGCCAAGAGTGTGCAAAGCAGTCATCAAAGCAAAAGGTGGCTACTTTGAAGAACCTAGAATATAAGACATATTTTCAGTTGTTTCACACTTTTTTGTTAAGTATATAATTCCACATGTGTTAATTCATAGTTTTGATGCCTTCAGTGTGAACGTACAATTTTCATAGTCATGAAATTACAGAAAAATCTTTAAATGAGAAGGTGTGTCCAAACTTTTGGTCTGTACTGTATATGACTCGCCCCCTGGGCCGTGGGGCACCCGGAACCGGGCTTCAGTTCGATGATGGGGGCAGTAGTGGCAACCTGATCCCGTGGCTCAGGGTGGTCAGACCAAATGCTGTGGCAGTCTATTTGTAGAGTTTTGAATGTCCGACTACGCCACCCGTGGATTGCGGTCAGGGATGACCGCCCCTGCTAGGCAGACTGCTGAGGCTGATGTTGGTGTGCAGCACAGGGGTAGGATAACTCCCCACGGGAAGAGTGTAGCCTCAGGGCAGCGTATGTGAATGCTGGGGGTGATAGTGCAGGCCGCAGTAATAAGAGTTCAGAGTCCGCTTCAAACAGTCCAGGGTCTTTATTGTAGGTATTACTACTGACCCAACAGGAGTACCGGGTAGGAATGGGCCTGGGTGTCTGAGAGCATTCGGGCGAGCCCCACTGGTCAGGGTGAGTGTGAAGGCCTACCGTTCTCTCTCTGCCCTTGCTGACTATCCCCCTTTTCGTGGTGTGATAGCCCACGTCCCTGAGCTGGCCGTGTACTTCGCCTGTATGGCTTGCGACTCGGGCCTTAGGTACCTTTTGCTTCTCCGTGCTGTACTGGTCCCTCTGTGTGGCGGAGCCTCCAGGCTTCTTAGGCCAAGGGACCTGAAATCCCTCGCGGGTTGGTTCTCTGCTGCTGGGCTTGCAACCCTCACAGCCTCGGACCCCAATGTCCGGTAGTGTAGTTCCCTCAGCCAGGACCGGCTCTCGTCGCCTCTGTCCCTGGCTCGCAGCTTCTCCTCTGCCTCACAGACTCCTCGGCTACAGCTGAACTGTCCCTCCTCTCTGGGACTAGTCTCCGTTCTGAGCTAGGTCGTCCAGTTCTCACTAACCCTGCCCCCAGTACCAGCTTTTATAGGGGCAGCCAGCTCCCCCTACTGGCCTGGGACAGGAGGTGCTGGATGCTAATTGTCCCTGACCAGGGAACCTCCCTCCTGTTCTCAGACACAGCCTTTAATATTTGTGGCATCCAGACCTGGGGTGACACATTCCCCCCTAGTAAAATTTAATTTAGTACTCCGGAACTAAATAGGAAACTCAAATACAGGGTATAAATGCATGACCATAGACACAACAGGGAAGGAAATAACGAACAAAATCACATATTGAGTTCTTTAGGTCACAGTGTGTAACGGGTCTGGGAGGTGGAACCTCTGTGCAACTATACAAGGGGGCAGTCCATGTAAGGAAGCGGGTGGCTCCCAGGGAAGACGGGCAGGTAGTCACGGCAAGTGACAGGGACAGTCTCTGGGTAGAGGGGCAGGTAGTCACGGCAAGTGACAGGGACAGTCTCTGGGTAAAAGGACGGGTACTCACGGCAAGTGACAGGGACAGTCTCTGGGTAGAAGGACAGCAGGCAGGTGGCTGGTGAGCGCTCCCAGGTGAGCGGGCGAGAGTCTCTGGACGGGCAGGTGGTCACGGCAAGTGACGGCAGAGCCTCCAGGTAGGCTATCAGGCAGGTAGCAGGTGGACGCTCCCAGGTGAGCGGGCAAGAGTCTCTGGACAGGCAGGTGGTCACAGCACGTGACGGCAGAGCCTCCAGGTAGGCTAGCAGACAGGTAGCAGATGAGCGCTCCCAGGTGAGCAGGCGAGAGTCTCTGGACAGGCAGGTGGTCACGGCAAGTGACGGCGGAGCCTCCAGGTAGGCTAGCAGGCAGGTAGCAGATGAGCGCTCCCAGGTGAGCGAGCAGGCTGGTCCATAGACAGACTGACAGGTGTAGGAAAGCAGACCGTCGGACCGCAGGCTTGCAAGCAGGTAAACGGATATCAGGCAGGTATCAAGCAGGAGTCAGGCAGGTAACTGGCAGGTAACAAGCAGGAATCTGGCAGGTGACTGGCTGGTAACTGGTAACGGGACCTGAGGGCTGAAGCAGAGTGAAGGCTTTGCAACAACATTGCTCGGGCACCTCCATTTTGGAGGAGGTGCCTTAAATATGGGAGGTCCTCCGGCAATTGGCCGGGGACTCCTTAGCACGGCGCGCGCGGTCCCTTTAAGAGAGGGGGAGCGCGCGCGCGCCCTAAGCACACTGCCGGGGAAGGAGCGCGTGCCGGAAGCAGCGGGGAGAGAAGCGCTGGAGGACGCCGCGCCTGGAGCGGGGAGGTGAGAGGGACGGCGTCTCTGCCTAGTACGGGGCAGAGACGCCGATGCTACACAGTGTGGTCTGTGACTGGGTGTCCATATCACCAACAAAAGGAGAGGGTCACAGTATGATCCGTGACCGGGTGTCCCTTTCACCAACACAACGGGAGCCTTAACCAGGTCGGGGTCTGTCCTTGCCCCGAGTCCTTGACAGTCTTTATTCATTCCTTTGGTTAGGCTCCGAACATATTCACAAAGAAGTCCCGGTTACTCAAAGTTCATAACTTGTTAGTCCATATATCTAGAAAAACTGGGAAAACAGTATTAATAACCAGGGTACAAACATAAAACATTAAATATATACACTGTGCATTTAGATCTTCCAGCGAGCTGGTATTTGACCCCTAGTGCTCCGGGTTGACCTGCGTAACCCACTGTCTGGTGGTGGTCTAACCTGGCTTTCCCCACTATCATTTAGGGTACAGCTACTAGCTGGGTTTACAGGCAGCTGTCTGCGGGTTCTTTGGCTTACCGCAGGCATGGCAGGCTCACTGTCAGCAGAGGGCAGACTCTCCTGGGCTGCTGGCATGGGTTCTTCTGCCTCTGGGGCTGCTTGTTCTTCTTGTTCTTCCTGTTCTTCTGTAGGTTCCTGCTGGGTAGGTTGAAGGAAGTGTAGGACGGGTACCACTATGGCATCGTTTATTCGAGTCCAGGTCCGGGGGAACTCTCCGAGAACTGTGCTGATCATTTCTTCCTTGTCCTCTGCGGGTTCAAGGTCATCTTGATCTTCACTTGGACTCTGTAGTTGCTCGGGGCACCGTTTTAGGTGGTCTCTGGAGACGGTGCTAGTGGTTTCTCCTCCATCCTTGGTAATTACACATACCTTCGGGTTGTTGTGGTCGGACTGCAGTACTGTGTATGGGTCTCTCTCCCACTGGTCGTCCAGCTTGTGAAGCCTTCTCTTCCGCTTCAGGACCTGCTCACCAGGTTCCAGGGGACCAGCAGGAGCGTGTTGGTTGAAGAGCCTCTCTTGCTTTTCTCTCGCTTGAGCCAGACTCCTCTCCACACTCTCCTGTACCTTCTTGTACTGTAGCCGCCGTTCCGTATCCCAGTCCGCGTCTGGTGAGGTGTCCTCGGGTGTCAGGACTCCCTTCTCCAGGTCTATCGGCAGCTTACCTGGTCTTGACCGCATCAGGCAAGCCGGGGTGCAATTTGTAGCATTCACCGGGATATGGTTGTACAAGTCAATCAGGTCTGGCAGCTTCTCCGGCCACAGGCTGCGTTCTTCCAGGGGCAACGTCTTGAGGAGATCAATGACGATATTGTTCATTTTCTCACACAGCCCGTTGGTTTGCGGGTGGTAAGGCGTCGTCCGAATCTTCCTACAGCCGTAGAGGTTGCAGAACTCCTGGAATACTTCAGCCTCAAACGCTGGAACTTGATCTGTCAAGACCTGTTCCGGATACCCGTGTGGACGGCAGAAGTGTTGCTGGAAGTCTCTGGCCGCGGTTTGGGCTGTCAGGTCTTTAACAGGAACCACCACCAGGAACCGGGAGTAATGGTCCACAATCGTAAGGGCATAGGTGTAGCCGGACCGGCTTGGAGCCAACTTCACATGGTCCAGAGCTACTAGCTCAAGAGGCTGCCTGGTGACGATGGGCCTCAAGGGTGTCTTCTTGCTGGTACGGTCCTTCCTTCTGAGGTGGCATGGGCCGCAGTCCCTGCTCCACTTATCTATGGCCCCTCTCATACCGATGCAGTAGAACCGCTCTCTCAGTAGGAACTCCAGTTTCTTCCACCCGAAGTGTCCTGCTCTGTCATGGTAGGCCTCCAGGACCATCGCTGCATCTCGCCTTGGGACCACTATCTGCCAGGTCAGCTCGTGCGTCCGGTGGATGACAAGCCTTCTGCACAGCTTTCCCTCGTAGAGGAATAGCCTGCTTTTCTCCTTCCATATCTGCTTGGCTTCCTCTGGAGCTTCCGGACCAGGGCTAGCATCTGCCTGGGTTAACAGGTCTTTCACCAGGCAAACTGCAGGGTCACTATCTTGCGTTTCAGCCCAGCCGTGGTGGGGTAAGGGGTTGAACATGACAGTGGTTAGGTCTTTGTCTCTTACCCGGTGAGAATACTGAGTGGCCCCATACCGGTGGAACGCAGGGAGCTCTACTTCCTCCAGCTCTTCCGAGTCATCTTCTCCTTCAGGTAGGTGGGGCATTCTTGATAGGGCGTCTGCGTTGGCGTTGGTTCCGCCTACCCGGTATTTGATTGTGAAGTCATAATTGGATAGCCGGGCCATCCACCGCTGTTCTAGGGCACCTAGTCTTGCATTGTCCAGGTGTGTCAGCGGGTTGTTGTCCGTGTACACAGTGAACTTTGCGGAGGCCAGGTAATGCTTAAACCGCTCTGTGACGGCCCACACCACTGCCAAGAATTCTAGCTTGAAGGAGCTGTAAATCTCCGGGTTTCTCTCGGTGGGCCTCAGCTTCCGGCTGGCGTACGCGATCACCCTTTCTCTGCCCTGTTGGTTCTGTGACAGTACGGCTCCCAGCTCCACATTACTGGCGTCTGTGTGGAGGATAAAAGGCTGGCCATAATCGGGGTAGGCCAGGATCTCATCCCCCGTGAGGGCCATCTTCAACTGGCGGAAGGACTCCTTTTCTGGCTTGTCCCACTTGAAGGGTGGCTTGTGACTTCTGGATTTAGACTGGCCTATCAGGAGGTCCTGCATTGGAGCTGCCATCTTTGTGAATCCACGGATTAACCTTCGGTAGTAGCCTACCAACCCGAGGAATTGCCTCACTTCTTTGATGTTAGAGCGGCTTGGCCAGCTCTTGATGGCTGTAACTTTGTCGGGGTTGGGGGCTACTCCCTCTGCACTCACCACGTGTCCTAGGTACTGGACCTTCGGTTTCAACAGGTGACACTTTGAGGGTTTCACCTTCAGGCCATAGCCTGCCAGGGCTTCGAACACCTCGGCCAGGTGCTTTAGATGGTCCTCGTAAGTCTTCGAATAGACAATCACATCGTCCAGGTAAAGTAGGACCGTCTCAAAGATTCGGTGCCCTAGACAGCATTCCATCAGCCTCTGGAAGGTCCCGGGTGCGTTGCAGAGCTTGAATGGCATACAGTTGAATTCACTCAACCACATCGGGGTGGTGAAGGCGGTCTTCTCCTTGTCTTCCTCTGCCACAGGAACCTGCCAGTACCCGCTAGTAAGGTCCAAAGTAGAGAAGAAATTAGCTGATTTCAGTGTAGGCTAAAGACTCCTCTATCCTTGGTAACGGGTATGCGTCTTTATGGGTGATACGATTGATTTGTCTATAGTCCACGCACATTCTCATGGTACCGTCTTTCTTTTTTTACCAGAACCAAGGGGGCTGCCCAGGGGCTACAGCTATCTCTTATGACCCCAGCTTCTTTCATTTCTCTCAGCAGGCCCTTTGCGTTCTGATAATGTGCACTGGGTACAGGTCTGTGTCTCTCTTTTATTGGGTGGCTCCCCGTGGGGATGTGGTGTTCTACTCCCTTTACTCGGCCGAAGTCTAGCGGGTGCTTACTAAAAACTCTCTCTTACTCCTGAACCACCCGGTAGACTCCTAGTTTTTGGTGCAGGGGAGTGGAGTCAGCACCCACATGGAGTTTCTGGCACCAGTCCTCCTTGTGTTTCTGGGAGCCATTACCCTCCACCGGGGGAGATGGAGGCAAGGGTTCCACGACCCTGATAGCATTGTGTTCGACGGCAAACAATTTGGCTAGTGTAGCGTACTGGGGCAAGTGTACTTCCCTTTCCCCGATGTTTAAGATCCGGACGGGCACCCTTCCATGGCGGACATCAACCACCCCCTGACTGTCAAAATGGTGGGCCTGCTGTCTGAGTACACGGGTTCTACCATGGCTTGGTAGTCTCTCCCTCTTAACCCTATTGCAGTCCGACACCAGATCATCATTTCACTTTTGGGAGGCATGGCAATGGGGAACGGGTCGCTCATCCTCACGCTACCGATCTCACCACCAGACAGTTCTACCTGTTGCCGTCTCATCAGGGCTCTTATCTCTTTCTGGAGAACCCTCTGTTGGCTGGAGCTCGCATTCATCGCCACCTGCTGCAAAATCACAATTACTTCTGAAAGACAGTTTTCAATCACATTAGTACCCAAGGTTATTTTAGGGTGACTTTTTTCACGACGGTCAGTGTCCAAAATGATCACTCCCTGTGCCGGCAGTTCCACCTTACCAATCTTGATGGTCATCTCTCTGAACCCCACCTGCGGCACGGGTTGCCCATTGCTGGCGATGATGCTTAAGTCATCGTCTGGATAACGGGTTATATCCGCGTCACTCCAGTACCGCTTGAAAAGTACGGAGGGGATGGTAGTCACTTGGGACCCGGTGTCCAGCAGTGCACTCATGGGGATACCGTCCAGCACTACGGGTAAGACCGGGCGTCCCCCCACGTACTTATCACGCCAATTAGACAGGCCTGATGATCTTATGCCTGGGGGTTGCCCTCTGCCCCAGGTCGGACCCATTTAAAGTACAGTACCTTGCTATGTGTCCTGGCTGACTGCAACGGCGGCAAATCGGCTGTCCATCCTCAGTGTAACGGTCGGCGGGCCTCCCTCTGAACGACGGGATCCTCCTCTGTCGACGCCACGGGACATCCTCCGGACTGGAAGCCAGCTTGATTGGTCTTGACGGTTCCACCTGCAACGACTGTATGGTCCTGGTCAGTGCAGCCACACTCTTTGTTAGCTCTTGGACCTGATGGTGCAGGTTTGCAGGCTGGGATGGATTTAGGGCCTGTGCATCAGCCCCCACAAGGTCTGCGGGGTAGGGTGCCGCCCCCTGGTGGTAAGTGATGGCAGGGCGCCGGGAATCTACAGCGCCACTTGGTGCGGGTTCTCGGAGCACCCGGATGGCCCTATCCTTGAACTGCGCAAAAGTCAAATCGGGGTTCTGTAGGGCCATGAGGCGCAGCTGGGTTCTGTGGGCGTTGGACAGCAGACCTTCTATGAACTGGTCAGTCAACAGTTTATCAGTGTCCTGCACGCTGCCAGGGTCAGCTTGTTTAGTTGCTCCCAGAGCTTCTTGCAGGTTCAAGGCGCAGACTCTGATACTATCTTGGGCTCGCTGCTTACAGCCATAGAACCGCATTTTGATTTCTGCTGAGGTACGGGTATCAAAGGTACTCCGCAGCTGGGTCAGAATGTCCTTTACAGTCCTTTTCTCCTCATCTGACCATAATTTCACTTCCCGCTGGGCTGCACCGGTTAGCTGCCCCGTCAGAATGCTCACTTTCTGTTCTTCTGTCAGGGGATAAACTTTAAATAAACTGTGCAGTCTTTCCTTAAAGTCAGTTAACGTATGGGATTCCCCTGAGTATTGGGGCAGCCAGGCTGCTCCGGGGATGTAGGGGATGGAGAACGGCATCACCGCTGCCGCAGCCACGCTGGTGGTAGAAGGCCCCTCCGCGTCCGTCATCTTCCTCCCCCCTAGTTAAGCACGGCCTACCTTCCGTTGATCCTCTTCCGTAGGCCGCAGCTCCGCTGGTGCTGCTCCGGGCGAGGACCTTGCATCGCGTCCTGGTGACGTCAGCGTCGCTCTCTCTCCTTCCAGGACCTTGCGCAGCGTCGGTGCGTAGGGCGGGGCTTCAGGTCTCGCGCGGTTTGGACATCCACGCCCCTCTTCTTCCCGCGCGGCGTCCCGAAGATGGCCCCCGATGGCGGGAAAACGGCTGAAGATGGCGGGAAAACGGCTGAAGACGGCAGGAAACGACTGAAGATGGCGGGAAATCTCTTTTTAAGGTATGTGTACAGTCTTTTTCAGGCACGCAATACCCGTTTGTGGCGGGTTGGTCACAATCCTGCCGCCTACGCCAAAGCTGACTTGCCCCCTGGGCCGTGGGGCACCCGGAACCGGGCTTCAGTCCGATGATGGGGGTAGTAGTGGCAACCCGATCCAGTGGCTCAGGGTGGTCAGACCAAATGCTGTGGCAGTCTATTTGAAGAGTTATGAATGTCCGACTACGCCACCCGTGGATTGCGGTCAGGGATGACCGCCGCTGCTAGGCAGACCGCTGAGGCTGATGTTGGTGTGCAGCACAGGCGTAGGATAACTCCCCACGGGAAGCGTGTAGCCTCAGGGCAGCGTATGTGAATGCTGGGGGTGATAGTGCAGGCCGCAGTAATAAGAGTTCAGAGTCCGCTTCAAACAGTCCAGGGTCTTTATTGTCGGTATTACTACTGACCCAA
The DNA here is from genome assembly GCF_046119375.1 of Phyllobates terribilis. Lineage (NCBI taxonomy): Eukaryota > Metazoa > Chordata > Amphibia > Anura > Dendrobatidae > Phyllobates > Phyllobates terribilis. The sequence continues at coordinate 115,575,280 of NW_027362773.1, forward strand.
CAGGAGTACTGGGTAGGAATGGGCCTGGGTGTCTGAGAGCATTCGGGCGAGCCCCACTGGTCAGGGTGAGTGTGAAGGCCTACCGTTCTCTCTCTGCCCTTGCTGACTATCCCCCTTTTCGTGGAGAGATAGCCCACGTCCCTGAGCTGGCCGTGTACTTTGCCTGTATGGCTTCCGACTCGGGCCTTAGGTACCTTTTGCTTGTCCGTGCTGTACTGGTCCCTCTATGTGGCGGAGCCTCCAGGCTTCTTAGGCCAAGGGACCTGAAATCCCTCGCGGGTTGGTTCTCTTCTGCTGGGCTTGCAACCCTCACAGACTCGGACCCCAATGTCCGGTAGTGTAGTTCCCTCAGCCAGGACCGGCTCTCGTCGCCTCTGTCCCTGGCTCGCAGCTTCTCCTCTGCCTCACAGACTCCTCGGCTACAGGTGAACTGTCCCTCCTCTCTGGGACTAGTCTCAGTCCTGAGCTAGGTCGTCCAGTTCTCACTAACCCTGCCCCCAGTACCAGCTTTTATAGGGGCAGCCAGCTCCCCCTACTGGCCTGGGACAGGAGGTGCTGTATGCTAATTGTCCCTGACCAGGGAACCTCCCTCCTGCTCTCAGACACAGCCTTTAATATTTGTGGCATACAGGCCTGTGGTGACACATATATATATATATATATATATATATATATATATATATATATATATATATATACATACAGTATATATATATCAAAAGAATGCAGCAGCTCTCCATATGGCCAAGATACATCTTAACAATGAAAATAATGAAAATATTAGAACTAAACTGTTTTGCTCAGGAACAAGTACTTACAAAAAATTAAGTTTTTTTGCGCATAAATAGGACAATTCATGTGTGCCCATCAACCACGGCAAGGTAACCTCCCCCTGCCTAACATGTCACTTTTGGGCTATAAGCCTAAAACTTAACGGAGAAACATGTCTTCTTCTGGGCTAAAAACACCTACATTTAAAGGGCAAGCAGAGCTGTTTATACAACACCTGCTGGTTAATGGTTAACCTTCATTTTTTGTAAGTACTTGTTGCTGAGCAAAACAGTTTAGATCTAATATTTTCATTATTTTCATTGTTAAGACGTATCTTGGCCATATGGAGTGCTGCTGCATTCTTTTGATATATTTTATAGTTACGGCAGCTGGCACCAGTTCACAGTAGGAGGTGCTGGTCAGGTTTCTCTGGTTTGTATTACTATAAGGGGGTGTAACTGCCTCTTGCCTGATTCTGCACTCCCCCATTAACCAGCAGGTGTTGTATAAACAGCTCTGCTTGCCCTTTAAATGTAGGTGTTTTTAGCCCAGAAGAAGACATGTTTGTCCGTTTAGTTGTAGGCTTATAGCCCAAAAGTGGCATGTTGGACAGAGTAGTTACCCATCAGGGGGAGGTTACCTTGCCGTGGTTGATGGGCACACATGAATTGTCCTATTTATGCGCTAAAAACCTTCATTTTTTGTAAGTACTTGTTGCTGAGCAAAGCAGTTTAGATCTAATATTTTCATTATTTTCATTGGTAAGACGTATCTTGGCCATATGGAGTGCTGCTGCATTCTTTTGATATATTTTATAGTTACGGCAGCTGGCACCAGGTCACACTAGGAGGTGCTGGTCAGGTTTCTCTGGTTTGTGTATATATATGTATATACAGTATATATATATATATATATATATATATATATATATACATATATACAGTACAGACCAAAAGTCTGTCACCTCTGTAACACATTCAATCTATATTCTTCTCACATTATACATTTTCTGTGATGCATTTATGTTATATGTATTTTTACACATGGGAAGCGTGTATTAATTTTGATGGTGGGGCTGAGTGATAGACACACTCTCTTGTGGTGTGTCTCTGCTACCCAATTGGACCGCACTGTCATGGACAGATTTTCTACACTTACCTTCCCCCACCTTCACTGACGTGCTATTGATCCCTCTCTGTTCTCCCATTGGGGTATTCTCGTAGCTGCGGGAGTGGTGCGCGTGTGCGGTGGTCCCTTGCCCACCCGCGCTCGTGTCCGGCTGTCTCCATGTCTCCGACGCGCTTCCGCGCGCCTGTGACTTGACGGCTGGGGTACGCACGACGGGGGGCGTGGCTCCGGGCACACGCGCCGGCATCCTCCAATCAGCTCTCTCGACCCTTGGATCACGTGACTGATCCGAGTCGTATAATTACAGGTCCTGTTGGCGCTTTAACAATGCGCCTCTTGAGAAAGACCGGCGAAACGCGCGTCGGGGCGTGTCCTCCTCCATCTGTGCCGTCCTGGGGGCCTCTGGGAATCGTGGGCTCTCCTTTACTGACCTCACGGGTGAGTGCAATGGTTTATGATTCTGGGAATCCCTTTGGGACATTACTGTAGTTCACCCCTCATTTATTGACATGTTCTTTGCGGTCACATTTGCATTTAACATGAGACCTCATCCCCTGCTACTAAGCATGATTTGTGATGTGTACACATTTTCTATCTGGTATTGATTAGGAGGCTCTTGCTGTTTCATGGGGGGTGAGCCTTTTTTACTGTCCCATTTGTACTCTCTCCTGTCGATTTTATTGATGCATATCTACCCTTGGTCATGTATTTATACATTTAAACAACTGTGACTGTTTCGCCCTCCCAGAAATTCCCCCCTTTTTCCGGCACCTTGCACTTTATTTCCCCATTCTTTGGATTTTGTATACTTTCATATTTTGAATTTATCTATTAATAAAACTTTACTTATTTTGCCTAATTACTCATTTTGTTCTCCTGTTTCTTGATTGATGATATGAGTAGGCTTTTCTGGACCCGGGACTCAACATGTATGTTCAGGTACCATGGTCCATCTAGCGTCTTATGGTTGGCCTTGGTTTGTTCATATGTTCTGTACAAAGTTGAATGTGCTGACAACAAAATCACACAAGAATCATCAATGGAAATCAAACTTATTAACCAATGGAGGCCTGGATTTGGAGTCACCCCCAAAATTAAAGTGGAAAAACACACTACAGCCTGATCCAACTTTGATGTAATGTCCTTAAAACAAGTCAAAATGAGGCTCAGTATTGTGTGTGGCCTCCACGTGCCTGTATGACCGCCCTACAATGCCTGGGCATGCTCCTGATGAGGTTGCGGATGGTCTCCTGTGGGATCTCCTCCCAGACCTGGACTAAAGCGTCTGCCAACTCCTGGACAGTCTGTGGTGCAACGTGACGTTGGTGGATGGAGCGAGACATGATGTCACAGATGTGCTCAATCAGATTCAGGTCTGGGGAACGGGCGGACAAGTCAATAGCTTCAATGCCTTCATCTTGCAGGAACTGCTGACACACTCCAGCCACATGAGGTCTGGCATTGTCCTACATTAGGAGGAACTCTGGGCCAACCGCACCAGCATATGGTCTCACAAGGGGTCTGAGGATCTCATCTCGGTACCTAATGGCAGGCAGGCTACCTCTGGCGAGCACATGGAGGGCTGTGGGGGCCTCCAAAGAAATGCCACCCCACACCATTACTGACCCACTGCCAAACCGGTCATGCTGAAGGATGTTGCAGGCAGCAAATCGCTCTCCACAGCGTCTCCAGACTCTGTCACGTCTGTCACATGTGCTCAGTGTGAACCTGCTTTCATCTGTGAAGAGCACAGGGCGCAAGTGGCGGCTTTGCCAATCCTAGTGTTCTGTGGAAAATGCCAAGCGTCCTGCACGGTGTTGGGCTGTGAGCACAGCCCCCATCTGTGGACGTTGGACCCTCATACCACCCTCATGGAGTCGGTTTCTAACAATTTGTGCCGACACATGCACATTTGTGGCCTGTCGGAGTTCATTTGGCAGGGCTCTGGCAGTGCTCCTCCTGTTCCTCCTTGCACAAAGGCGGAGGTAGCGGTCCTGCTGCTGGGTTGTTGCCCTCCTACGGCCCCCTCCACGTCTCCTGGTGTACTGGCCAATCTCCTGGTAGCGTCTCCAGCCTCTGGACACTACGCTGACAGACACAGCAAACCTTCTTGCCACAGCTCGCATTAATGTGCCATCCTGGATGAGCTGCATTACCTGAGCAACTTCTGTGGGTTGTAGAGTCCGTCTCATGCTACCACGAGTGTGAAAGCACAACCAACATTCAAAAGTGACCAAAACATCAGTCAGAAAGCATTGGTACTGAGATGTGGTCTGTGGTCCCCACCTGCAGAACCACTACTTTTTTGAATGTATCTTAATAATTGCCAATAATTTCCATCTATTGTCTATTCCATTTGCACAACAGCATGTGAAATTGATTGTCAATCAGTGTTGCTTCCTAAGTGGACAGTTTGATTTCACAGAAGTTTGATTTACTTGGAGTTATATTCTGTTGTTTAAGTGTTCCCTTTATTCTTTTGAGCAGTGTATATATACACACATATAAACCTTTAGCCAATACTTGAGGGCAAAGCGAATCACTAGTGATGAGTCTAATGTACAAATAACATTTGATGCTTTAACGAAAAAATTTAAAGATAGAAATTATCCCATGAGAGTTTTAAAAAAATATGAGGATAGAGCTAAACAATTTGACCGCTCTACATTGTTAAATAATATACAACGAGATAGAGACACGACTAAAAGGATCCCTGTGGTCTCAACTTATTCAGAGGAAAGCAACCAAGTTGCGTGTATAAGTCGGAGACATTGGGATATGTTGGGAAAATGTATATCAGGTGTTGATGAGTTTACAGTTCCACCCCTTTTTTCGTATAAGCGTTGGAGGAATTTGAAGGATGATGTGGTCCATTCGGATATTGGCCCCAGTAGAAAGAAGAGCCAAATAACTTTGACACAGAGGAAAAGAACAGGATGTTTCCCTTGCTTGAGCTGTGTGAATTGTCCGTACATGTTGAAAGGAGAGAATTTTCGGCACTTTACCTCTGGTAAAGTGTATAATCCTAGGTTGTATTTGACGTGTGACATGGACTATGTTATATATATATTGCAGTGTCCGTGCAAATTAAAATATGTAGGCATAACCACTTATGATTTCAAAACCAGAATCATCCATCATCGGAACACAATATGTAAAAAGAAAATGGATTTACCAGTCCCAAAACATTTTACAGAGGCAGGACATAGAGAGAGGGATTTACAATTCTATATCATAGATCATGTTCCCCCCCTGAGAAGAGGTGGCAAAGGTGAGAAATTACTTAAAAAGAAAGAATTAGAATGGATCTACAGATTGGAATCCTTAAAGCCTAACGGACTTAATTTTTATGTTTCTATATAATATATTGGGATTATGAGACATTTGTTTGGCTTTCTTGCAGGATTAATATTGTAATAATGTACTAGAATATATTAGACTAGATGGTGGCCCGATTCTAATGCATCGGGTAATCTAGAATATGCATGCGGCTGACCGGGCGCGACTAAGCAGCGAAGCAGTGTTTAAATGGGTTGTGCACTACTTTAAATTAACTTCACAATGTATCCCCTTGGTGCGCCTAATGAATTTTGTCATTACGTCATGTTGTCAATCCTGCTTGTGACAACATCGCTGACGACGCACAGTCAGCACGTAATTCTCCCGCCTGCAGCCGGATCTTGCTTCCGTTTACATCACGACTATTTGCTGCCAGGGGTCTGCTGTTCCGCGCACCACAGTGAATGACGGGCTGTGGGCGGGGTTATCCCACATCGTGTCACATCCAGCATCCACGGCGCGGTCTGTCAATGTGGTTTGTATGGCTCCGTCATTCCTCTAATCATGGTTTGTATGGCTGACTTATTTTGGATTGTACGCCTTCCTCATCTTAGCTTGTATGGCCTTCTTATCCTGGTTTTGTCTGACCTACTCAGTCTCCCATCTCTACAGCACAGTTAAATAACTAAACCCTAATCCTCCCCTTGTTTCCTTTTCTCTGCCCCAGCGCTGTCTGTCCTGTTTTCAGCAGCTCCTCGCAGGATGTGAGGCACAGCACGCGCTCTCAGATACTGCTGTGATTAGCTGCTGTCTGTAGATTCGCTGCTTTCCACGCCGGGACTAAGTGCGTGGAGAGGCACAAATCTGCATTCACTTTAGTAGCAGATGCTGCAGATGTCGCTATGAAGATTTAACAATAATACAATGAATACACAAAATAATACTTTATTATTAACTATTATTGGTTATAGAACTTAATACAACTGAACAAAATTATTAAACAGATGATCAAAATATATAAACTATTCCATGAATATGTAACAATATTTTACAATAAATCATCGGACAAAAGAAGTACGACCCTAGAATATATTTCTTAACAATATCAACCTAAAATATTTTTGTACACAACATTTTTGGTGAATACTTTTGGACTATCTGTAAGCAACTTTCCTTGTAAATGGGTATCCAAAAGGTGCACCTTGACATTGGACCTCATTTTAACTCTTGAAAATGCAACATAGAGTTGTCCATGACCAAAAACGGGCTCCGGTAAATATATGCCAACACGGTGTAGAGTTTGACCTTGTGACTTGTTTATTTTCATGGCAAATGCTGGTTTTACTGGAAACTGTCAATGTCGAAGCCTAAATGGAAGACCAGTGTCTGAAGGACATAAATCAATGCGTGGAATGAACACTTCGTCTCCTTTTGCAGGTCCAGTGATCACTGTTGCTTGAATTATGAGGGAATGGAGTCCAGTAACAATAAGGCGAGTTTCATTACATAGACCACTTCTTGTATTTAGATTCCGCAGCAACATTACGATTGCTCCAACTTTAAGTTGTAGTCTATGGGATGGCATTCCTGATGGCGTAACACTATTTAAAAATTCAACTGGATAATGCTCTCGTTCATCTTCATTGTCGACATCCACCGAATCATCACTTTTGTACAATTTATACTCTCCAGGCATTCTATCCATCACACGGGAATTTAGCAGAGCTATGTCATCGTTCTTGGGACAGAGAATTGCATAGGAAGAGGCCCTCTCAACACTGATTTGGTCGTTCACATCTATTTCAACGCGTTGTCCAAAAACATCACTTACGATGCAGTCAGTGCACAACATGTCTTCTGGTATTTCAATAATGTCTTCTCCAAAGTTATATTCATTGCTAAGTTCACCATTACCAAGTTTAAGAAGCCAGTTGCTGTACTCTGGGTCAGAAGATCGCATGTTGTTAATTAGTTGGAGTTTATTAAACTCTTTCCAAAGGTCTGACATTTTTAAGGTTGACTCGATAATATTTGTTCTTGTTCCATTTGGTACAACTGGAAGGCATTGCCTAAAATCTCCGCCAAGGACAAAAACTTTACCTCCAAAAGGAATTTCATTTTTTTCAGCAATATTTGTAGCCATAACTTCACGCAGAAGTCTGTCAATTAAGCTCAAAGCATATTTGGGTGCCATGGTGCACTCATCAAGTATCAAAAGATTTGCACTGTTTAACTGTTTTCCTGCAAATGTGTCTTGTTTGATTCTGGAAACGGAGATTTCATTGACTGGAACTGGTATCCCAAAGAGTGAATGCATAGTGCGACCTCCTCTTAAAAGGTTTGCTGCAATACCTGTTGTAGCCGATGGCAATACGACTTTTCCCAACCCTCTAACGTGATGCAATAAAACTTCATAGAGGTATGTTTTATCGCTGTCTCCAGGACCATCAATAAAGAAACATTTTGGCGTTGGATCGGCTTGGTTTTCTACAGCGCTCACAATAGTATCATATGCAATCCGTTGTTCTTGATTTAAGGAGTTTTTCTTCTCTGTTGCCAACAATAATTCATAAGCTTCGTCATACTCTTGAATTTGTGCAACTTGACTTGCAGGCTGTGGCAAATTAAAGTCTGAAAATGTTTTTCCATGCAGTAGTAGGACATTTTGGACATCTTGCATGGCATAAGATTCGCAATTTTGACAATTTCCACTTTTGTTGTGAAGACGTAAGCAGTAATCTTCAATTATATGTTCTTTGAAATTTGTCCAAAGTTGAGCCGGATTTGTAGGCGGTCCAAAGACACAAATGTAGGCAAACAATTCACGAAGTTTCTTAGGCATATGTAGGGTAACTGCGTCTTCTAAAGTAAGTGTCCACATAGTATCATCCAATAGAAGTCCTAAATACAAAGCTGCAGCTTTAAATATATCGTGCAATACTCTATTAACTGTTTTCAAATCTTCGTAACTTCTAGCTCCTTTGACATGCAGTAGTAACAGCCGAAGGCAATATCTTTCTTGATCCTTGACACTAACAGTATACATGCGTCCAATTATTCTGCTAAGTCCTCGTTGTCTTGGCTTTCAAGTTTTATTCCAAACGTAATGCTCTGGAATCTCTCGATACAAATACTGCCTTGCGTTTTCGTTACGTTGGTTCAGAAAAAAACATTCCATTAATGTTGACGTTGTGCTTAAATTTTTTGAGACATCTTCGACTTGAGCATTTTCAAAGAAATAAAGCTGCTGTTGATTTGGTAAATGAATAGCTAAACGTATAATGGCATGGGATTGTGAATGCATTGGAAACGCAAATATTCTCCAAGCAGCTTCTGGAGCACTGACATATCTTGAGTCAACAAACCGTGATGATTCATCGTGATTGACTGTTTTTTGTTGTATTTCAATGTTAGCTTTGTCATGCCCCTTGTAGATGTACTTGAAAAGATATTTAACACTTTTTATTGAAGCGCAGATATCAACGTTGATGTGACAGTTGTACCGTTTTAATAAGTGGGGGTTATATGGAACTATCCATGAGTTATTTATAATCTTTTTGTTGTGTACAATGTTATCAATCAGTTGTCTCCGGTAGGATGGGTAGCTGTCCAAATCTTTAACAGTGTGCTGTTTCAACTGCTTTGGAAACCCTTTTGTATACTTTCCGTTTTCCATGCATGGACTTTTTGGATTTGCTACACCGCATGGGCCATGAACCATATTACAAATTACAATATTATACAATTCCGGATACTTTTCTTGGTTAGGAATTTCAGCCCACGCTATGTTGTCAATTTCGTCCTCCGTGCGAAACTTGGAATCCGCGTATAAAATAATTAGTATATGCGCATGTGGGAGACCTCGTTTCTGAAACTCTATGACGTGTACCATTGCTACGACTGTTCCAAAAAGCCCATTTTTGATGTCTTTAAAAAGGCTGCTGAGTTTTAGTCGAAATACGCGTGCAACTAAGTCCGGCCTGTGTTCAACTTGCTGCCAGGGTTGTAGATTTTCGGTAATTTCTGGCCATTTAGGATTACAGGTCATTGTTAAAAAAATGTCAGGTCTTCCATACTTTGTTACTATTGCCATTGCATCTTGATAACGCTGTTGCATGTTGCGGGGGCTACCTTCAAAGGACGACGGGAGAATTACTGTTTTTCCAATTGGAATTCCTTTTTGAATGGATTGTTTTTGCAAATGTTCTTGAAGAACGCAGTAGTCTTCAACATTAAGTTGTTTTTGGTTCATTCGTATGAAATTTAGCCGATTAGCTTCAATTTTAACGTATGCGTCGACTAAGTACTGTTGTGTCAGTTTCCCACTGTTTAAAACAGGATTGAAGTAATTTCACACAGACAGAAGAAAACTGTAGTACTGCAGTTGTGTAATTCTTCTTGAAGTTCCTTGCTGGTGTAGGTTTTCATGCCACCCTTGATCACTGCTTGTAAAGAATAGCGCATACAGAAGAGCATCAAGGTTGCTGTGCAAAATGCTAATACGTTGTGTTTTAGGAACGAAAGGGTTGTTTTTGTCTGGCTTAAGATGGACTAATATATCTCTTTGAAAAGGAGGCTGTCCATCATCGTTTTGAAAAACAACTGCGACCTCACTTACACGTGGTTTGTTGTAACATCGGGGATCTTGTTGACGTTCTTGTTTAATGGCCATGATAATAGAAGGCATTTCCATCCCATTTTGTATAGCTCTCTGTTCCTCCTCAGCTTCGATGTCTTTTAGTATGCGATATGCGGCAGCAAAATGGGCTGATTGTTTGTAAATGTACGGCAATTAGGTTCATCAGTTCTGCATTACACTTTTCATTTTCTTTTCGGTTCATCCTTTGTTCTGTAGCCTCATTTGGATCAAAGATGTATAATTGTGCAAATTTTGGTGGTTGTCCTAGTTCTGGGTGAAGTGTTCCAGTGCGGTGGTAGATCTGGCCATGAATTTTAAAACAATACGGTCCGAATCCAGGGGGCGGTGCAATGTTGGCACCAAATGAAGCAAACGCATGAGAACTGTTGACACTTCTGATATTTTCCATAAAATTTCTACTGTGTTCATGCGTTCCTTTCATCAACTGCTCAAACAGATCTGAGTAGTGACATCTTGGTAGCATCACTTTTCCTTTTTGGCAGCATTGAGTTAAATGATTGTCAGATGGTTTTTCCTTGATGAAATTCGGAGATTCGCATTTTGAACAAACTACATTCATCTTCCCACAGTAGTGTTGAATAATTATAGTTTCATTGTCTGTTACGTAACATGCAAGTTGTTGAATGTTCTGCTGGGTTTGCCTTAGTTGGTAGAGCATTCGTTTTTGATAAATTTGTCGATCGTGTTGTTCTCGGTTTGTCCTGGATTCTGGAGATTCATTCAGCCGACATTGTCTATGGGATTCCGCATCGTGTTCCTGTCTAGCCGCAGTGTGTTGCGGTGTTTCCCGTTCCCGACGTTGTCTGTGAGATTCCGCATCCTGGGCTTGTCTGGCGGCAGTGTGTTGTGGTGTCTCCTGTTTCCGACGTTGTCTGTGAGATTCCGCATCCTGGGCTTGTCTGGCGACAGTGTGTTGTGGTGTCTCTTGTTCCCGGCATTTTTGGTGAGATTCTGCATCCTGGGCTTGTCTGGCGCCAGTGTGTTGTGGTGTCTCTTGTTCCCGACGTTGTCTGTGACATTCGGCATCCTGGGCTTGTCTGGCGACAGTGTGTTGTGGTGTCTCCTGTTCCCGACATTTTCTGTGAGATTCCGCATCCTGGGCTTGTCTGCCGGCAGTGTGTTGTGGTGTCTCCTGGTCCTGAAGTTTTCTGTGAGCTTCCGCATCCTGGGCTTGTCTGCCGGCAGTGTGTCGTGGTGTCTCCTGTTCCCGGCGTTTTTGGTGAAATTCCGCATCCTGGGCTTGTCTGGCGGCAGTGTGTTGCGGTGTCTCCTTTTTCCGGCGTTTTTGGTGAGATTCCGCATCCTTGGCTTGTCTGGCGGCAGTGTGTTGCGGTGTCTCCTGTTCCCGGTGTTTTTGGTGAGCTTCCACATCCTGGGCTTGTCTGGCGGCAGTGTGTTGCGGTGTCTCCTGTTCCCGGCGTTTTTGTTGAGCTTCCGCATCCTTGGCTTGTCTGGCGGCACTGTGTTGCGGTGTCTCCTCTTCCCGGTGTTTTTTGTGAGATTCCGCATCCTGGGCTTGTCTGGCGGCAGTATGTTGTGGTGTCTGTTGCTCTTGACGTTGTCGTTTTCTTGCTGCCTCTGCTGCTTTTCTGTCTTCCTCCGTGGCGTATTTTCGCTTACGACCCATTATAAAACAGGAAGCGTAAAGAAGTATCTCTTCAGCGCGCTGTCACTGGCAGAACGTGTTCAGTAAACCTGACTGAAGTCCCTTGCACAGTGTGACTGAAGTCCCTCGCACAGTGTGACTGAAGTCCCTCGCACAGTGTGACAGAAGTCCCTCGCACAGTGTGACAGAAGTCCCTCGCACAGTGTGACTGAGAAAACCTGCTCAGTACGTTATGAGCAGTTTGTGAGTCACATGACCACATGGGCGGAGTTAGCCCTGCTCTCTCCCGAAGGTGGCGTAGCTATTTGAAATGTTGCAGTAATTGGCCAGAGAGCGTGTTTAAATTTGGCGTGAAAATCTGTGATTGGTCGCGGGCGGCGTCCGCGACCAATCATAGAAGCGGGTTTTAAATCTCGCTCGCCGTGTTACTAAGGAGCGGACAGAGTGTTTGAATTTAGCGTTAAAATCTTTGATTGGTGGCGGCAGAAGGGGGCGACCAATCAGCGAATCGTATTGGTGAGGACCGGCGAGCGGCTGCCTGTGCGGCTACTTCCGCTCCGAGAAGCCGGGAGATGAGCGACTGCTCGCAGCAGAAGTATCCCGACCCGCAGCGCTGCTCCCCGGTCCTCCCTTGACACCCTAGCCGCATGAATGTCAGCGGCGCTGCCTGTGCGGATACTTCCGCTGCGATAAGCCGGGACATGAGCGACTGCTCGCAGCAGAAGTATCTCGACCCGCAGCGCCGCTCCCCGGTCCTCCCTTGACACCCTAGCCGCATGAATGTCAGCGTCGCTGGCTGTGCGGATACTTCCGCTGCGATAAGCTGGGACATGAGCGACTGCTCGCAGCAGAAGTATCCCGACCCGCAGCGCAGCTCCCCGGTCCTCCCTTGACACACTAGCCGCTGCTCTCCCGACAGTAGCCGCATGGTGTTACTAAGGTCCGGACATTTGTGTTCAAAATCGCTGATTGGTTGAGGGCGCTTCCCGCGACCAATCACCGATTTGGGCGCCACATTTAAATATCGTCCGCGACCAATCACCGATTTGGGCGCACATTTAAACACCGCTGTGCTGATTGGTCGCCGACGCTGCCCGCGATCAATCACCGATTTGGGCGCCACATTTAAATAGCGGCCGCGACCAATCACCGATCTTGCAGAGACATTTAAACACCGCTGTGCTGATTGGTCGCCGACGCTGCCCGCGACCAATCACCGATTTGGGCGCCACATTTAAATAGCGTCCGCGACCAATCAGCACAGCGGTGTTTAAATGTGTCTGCAAGATCGGTGATTGGTCGCGGGCGCTATTTAAATGTTGCGCCAAATCGGTGATTGGTCGCGGGCAGCGTCGGCGACCAATCAGCACAGCGGTGTTTAAATGTGGCGCCCAAATGTGTGATTGGTCGCGGGCAGCGTCCGCGACCAATCATCAGAGCAGTGTTTAACCCCTTAAGCCCCGAGGTTGGTTTGCACGTTAATGACCAGGCCAATTTTTACAATTCTGACCACTGTCACTTTATGAGGTAATTACTCTGGAACGCTTCAACGGATCCCCCTGATTCTGAGATTGTTTTTTCGTGACATATTGTACTTCATGATTGTGGAAAAATTTCTTCGATATCACTTGCGTTTATTTGTGAAAAAAATGGAAATTTGGCGAAAATTTTGAAAATTTTGCAATTTTCAAAATTTGAATTTTTAAGCCCTGAAATCAGAGAGATATGTCACACAAAAGAGTTAATAAATAACATTTCCCACATGTCTACTTTACATCAGCACAATTTTGGAACCAAAATTTTTTTTGTTAGGGAGCTATAAGGGTTAAAAGTTGACCAGCGATTTCTCATTTTTCCAACAAAATTTACAAAACCATTTTTTTAGGGACCACATCACATTTGAAGTCACTTTGAGAGGTCTTTATGACAGAAAATACCCAAAAGTGACACCATTCTAAAAACTGCACTCCTCAAGGTGCTCAAAACCACATTCAAGAACTTTATTAACCCTTCAGGCGCTTCACAGGAATTTTTTGAATGTGGAAGAAAAAAATGAACATTTAACTTTTTTCACAAAAATGTTAATTTAGACCCAATTTTTTTTATTTTCACAGGGGTAACAAGAAAAAATGGACCCCAAAATTTGTTGTGCAATTTCCCCTGGGCACGCAGATACCCAATATTTGGGGAAAAAACACTGTTTGGGCGCACGGCAGGGCTCGGAAGGGAAGGAGCGCCATTTGACTTTTTGATTGTAAAATTTGCTTGAATAATTAGTGGACGCCATGTTGTGTTTGGAGAGCCCCTGTGTGCCCAAACTTTGGAGCTCCCCCACAAGTGACCCCATTTTGGAAACTAGACCCCCCAAGGCACCTTTCTAGATACATAGTGAGCACTTGGAACCCCCAGGTGCTTCACAAATTGATTCATAAAAATGAAAAAGTGAAAAAAAAAACACTTTTTCATTTTTACGAATCAATTTGTGAAGCACCTGGGGTTCCAAGTGCTCACTATGCATCTAGATAGGTGCCTTGGGGGGGTCTAGTTTCCAAAATGGGGTCACTTGTGGGGGAGCTCCAATGTTTGGGCACACAGGGACTCTCCAAATACAACATGGTATCCGCTAACAAATTGAATGGAAAATCGGCTCAAATTGTTAGCGGACACCACGTTGCGTTTGGAGAGCCCCTCTGTGCCCAAACTTTGGAGCTCCCCCACAAGTGACCCCATTTTTGAAACTAGACCCCCCAAGGCACCTTTCTAGATGCATAGTGAGCATTTGGAAACCCCAGGTGCTTCACAAATTGATTCGTAAAAATGAAAAAGTGAAAAAAAAAAACACTTTTTCATTTTTTATGAATCAATTTGTGAAGCACCTGGGGTTCCAAGTGTTCACTATGCATCTAGATAGGTGCCTTGGGGGGTCTAGTTTCCAAAATGGGATCAATTGTGGGGGAGGTCCAATGTTTGGGCACACAGGGACTCTCCAAATGCAACATGGTATCCGCTAACAAATTGAATGGAAAATCGGCTCAAATTGTTAGCGGACACCACGTTGCGTTTGGAGAGCCCCTCTGTGCCCAAACTTTGGAGCTCCCCCACAAGTGACCCCATTATGGAAACTAGACCCCCCAAGGCACCTTTCTAGATGCATAGTGAGCACTTGGAACCCCCAGGTGCTTCACAAATTGATTCGTAAAAATGAAAAAGTGAAAAAAAAACCACTTTTTCATTTTTATGAATCAATTTGTGAAGCACCTGGGGTTCCAAGTGCTCACTATGAATCTAGATAGGTGCCTTGGGGGGTCTAGTTTCCAAAATGGGGTCACTTGTGGGGGAGCTCCAAAGTTTGGGCACACAGGGGCTCTCCAAACGCAACATGATGTCCGCTAACAATTTGAGCCGACAATTTGTTAGCGGATATCATGTTGCATTTGGAGAGTCCCTGTGTGCCCAAACATTGGAGCTCCCCCACAAGTGACCCCATTTTGGAAACTAGACCCCCCAAGGCACCTATCTAGATTCATAGTGAGCACTTGGAACCCCAGGTGCTTCACAAATTGATTCATAAAAATGAAAAAGTGTTTTTTTTTTCACTTTTTCATTTTTACGAATCAATTTGTGAAGCACCTGGGGGTTCCAAGTGCTCACTATGCATCTAGATAGGTGCCTTGGGGGGTCTAGTTTCCAAAATGGGGTCACTTGTGGGGGAGCTCCAAAGTTTGGGCATACAGGGGCTCTCCAAACGCAACATGGCGTCCGCTAACAATTTGAGCCGATTTTCCATTCAATTCGTTAGCGGACACCATGTCGCGTTTGGAGAGCCCGTGATGTGCCTAAACAGTGGAGCTCCCCCACAAGTGTCCCCATTTTGGAAACTATACCCCTCAAGGATTTTATTAAGGTGTATAGTGAACATTTTGAACCCAGAGGTACGGCACAGAATTTGTTTGCATTAGGTCATCATATTGAATAAGTTGTCATTATTCTTGAGCGCAAGTGCTCGCTACTTGAGTTTGCATCGGGTACTCAGGTATGCACCATGTACAGCGTGTGCTCGAGTGACATGCTTGAGTCCCTGCTCCGCATGTTTCACGGTTATTAGACATCCAAAAAAAAACATGCGGGGATCGTTCGTGCATGGCAGGCAATCCCTGTAAAGTTTTTTTGGCCACGAAGCATATGGGGCAGAGACTCGAGCATGTCACTCAAATACCCACGATACTCAGTGCATACCAGAGCACCCGATGCAAACTCAAGTAGCGAGCACTTGCGCTCAACATTAGTCGCCATATCGTCATCTTTATTTCTTACTTTTGAAAAAAATCCCAACCCCAGCCCTAACCCTAGCACAACCTTAACCATAGCACAACCCTAGCCCTAGCACAACCCTAGCCCCAGCACAACCCTAGCCCCAGCACAACCCTAGCCCCAAACCCAGCCCTAACCCTAGCCCAATCCTAACCCAAGAGTTTATTTTTGACGCCGTTCCTTGTGCGATATAAGTGATTAGACGACTTTATTCTTCAGGTCGGTGTGATTACAGCAATGCCAGAATCATATGGGGTTTTTATGACTGACAGCTGTCACACACTAAAAGATGCATTTTTTGTAAAATCTAGTTTTTGCATCGCCATATTTTGAGAGCTATAATTTTTCCAGATTTTGGCAGACAGTCATGTGACGGCTCGTTTTTTGCGGGATGACTTGATGTTGTTATTGGTGCCATTTTCAGGCACGTGACATTTTTTGATCGCTTTCTATTCCGATTTTTGGGAGGCAGAATAAACAAAAACCAACAATTCAGGAATTGTTTTTTTTTTTTTTTTTTATTCTGTTCCGCGTGTGGTAAGATTGATGAGGTAGCTTTATTCTTCGGGTCAGTACGTTTACAGCGGTACTACATTTGTATAATTTTTCTATGTTTTGGCGCTTATACACAATAAAAGCTATTTTATAGAAAAAAATATTTTTTAGCATCGCTTTATTCTGAGAGCTATAACTTTTTTTTTTTTCGGCTGATGGAGCTGTATCATGGCTTGTTTTTTGCGGGACGAGATGACGTTTTCAGCGGTACCATTTTTATTTATATGCGTCTTTTTGATCGCGTGTTATTCTACTTTTTGTTTGGCGGTATGGTGATAAAGCATTGTTTTTTGCTTCGTTTTTTTTTTTTTTACCGTGTTCACTGAAGGGGTTAATTAGTGGGACAGTTTTATAGGTCAGGTTGTTCCGGACGCGGCGATACCAAATATGTGTACTTTTATTTTATTTATTTTTTTATGATAATATTTATTGATGGATACATTATATTTTTATTTTTGGTGGATTATTTTTTTTATTTTTTTTTATATTTTTGCAATTTTTTTTTTTTTTTTCCACTTTCAGACAGTTTATACACTTTATTACTTTGTCCCACTCTGGGACTTTCACTTTTTTTTCTCTGATCGCCTGCATGGCATAGGAATGGAGCACCATCCCTATGCCATGCAGGCTGTCAGCGGTGCACAGTGTGAAGATTGTTTGGAGATGCACTGCACATGTCCAAACAATCTTCCTGCTGTCTGGTGACCCGGATGTTGTCATGACGACATCGGGTCGTCATGGCAACACCCGGGAAGCCTTTGCAGACTGCGCTGGAAGCCGGAAGAGGAGGTGAGTATCGGCGATCACCTCCCCTTGCCCCCGCAATGCTGCGATCGACTTCGATCGACTTCGATTGCACGATCGCAGGGGTTAATGTGCTGGGAGCGGTGCAGGACCGCTCCCTGCACATAGTACCGGGTGTCAGCTGTGACAATCAGCTGACACCCGGCGGCGATCGCACCCGCACAGCCTGTGTGCACGCGCGATCGCGATGACGTACTAATACGGGTCTGGCTCTTAAGTCCCAGGGCACAGACGCGTATTAGTACGTCAGATGTTGTTAAGGGGTTAAATGTGGCACCCAAATCAATGATTGGTCGCGGGCAGTGTCCGCGACCAATCAGCACAACGGTGTTTAACTTTTGCGGCAAGATTAGTGATTGGTCGCGGCCGAAGACCACGACCAATCATCGAATTGTATTGTGAGGACCGGGGAGCGGAATCGTATTGGTGAGGACCGGGGAGCGCCGCTGCCTGTGCGGCTACTTCCGCTGCGAGAAGCCGGGAGATGAGCAACTGCTCGCAGCAGAAATATCCCGACCCGCAGCGCCGCTCCCCGGTCCTCCCTGGACACCCTAGCCGCATGGATGTCAGCGCCGCTGCCTGTACGGCTACTTCCGCTGCGAGAAGCCTGGAGATGAGCGGCTGCTCGCAGCAGAAGTATCCCGAACCTCAGCGCTGCTCCCCGGTCCTCCCTTCCGCATGGAGGTCAGCGGCACTGGCGGTCCTTCTGCTGCTACCGGCCGGGAGATGAGCGCCTCGCGCCGGTCATCTCCCGTCTGCATCTCCGTCCCGCAGATGAGCCGCTAACGGCCGCCATTTTTTTTCAGAAATCCCGCGGCGCTGATTGGCCGCTGCCGGACCAATGAGCGACGCGGGATTTCCAGGACAGACAGACAGAAAGACAGACAGACAGACGGGATAAGACGATTATATATATAGATTAAAAGTATGTGATTGAGGGTAGACAAATTGAAATAGGTATATTCCCCTTTAAATTATCGTGGAACTACAAGCCTCAGCAATAACCTAAGTGTGTTTCCCTTTAAAAAGAATGCGGAATTGGAAGCCCTTTAAGCGATATAATTAAATGTTAATTGGGAAGTTAGCACAATGTTCGCAGGTCTACTTGTATTTATAGGGGGTTTGCGATATATACACACTACCTTTCAAACGTTTGGGTCACCCATACAATTTTGTGCTGTCCATGAAAACTCATACTTTTATTTATCAAATGAGTTGCAAAATGAATCGAAAATATAGTCCAGACATTGACAAGGTTAGAAATAATGATTTTTATTAGAAAGAATAATTTTCTCCTTCAAACTTTGCTTTCGTCACAGAATGCTCCCTTTGCAGCAATTGCAGCATTGCAGACTTTCAGTTGTTCTGCGTCTCACAAATGTTCTTCTGTGTGATCCAAACACCTCAAACTTTGATTCGTCTGTCCATAAAACTTTTTTTCCAATCTTCCTCTGTCCAATGTCTGTGTTCTTTTGCCCATATTAATCTTTTCCTTTTATTAGCCAGTCTCATATACAGCCTTTTCTTTGCCTCTTTGCCCTGAAGGCCAGCATCCCGGAGTCGCCTCTTCACTGTAGACGTTGACACTGGCCTTTTGCGTGTACTATTTAATGATGCTGCCAGTTGAGGAGCTGTGAGGCGTCGATTTCTCAAACTAGAGACTCTAATGTACTTGTCTTGTTGCTCAGTTGTGCAGCGGGGCCTCCCACTTCTCTTTCCACTCTGGTTAGAGCCTGTTTGTGCTCTCCTCTGAAGGGAGTAGTACACACCGTTGTAGGAAATCTTCAATTTCTAGGCAAGTTCTCGCATGGAATAGCCTTCATTTCTAAGAACAAGAATAGACTGTCGAGTTTCACATGAAAGTTCTCTTTTTCTGGTGATTTTGAGAGTTTCATAGAATAAACAAATGTAATGCTCCAGATTCTCAACTAGCTCAAAGGAAGGTCAATTTTATAGCTTCTCAAATCAGCCAAACCGTTTTCAGCTGGGCTAACATACTTGTGCAAGGGTTTTCCAGGGTTTTCTAAGCATCAATTAGCCTTCTTACACAGTTAGCACAGTTAGCACAGTTAATACAATGTACCATTAAAACACTGGAGTGGTGGTTGTTGGAAATGGGCCTCTATACACCTATGTAGATATTGCAATAAAAATAAGACGTTTTCAGCTAGAATAGTCATTTACCACATTGACAATGTATAGAGTGTATTTCTGATTCATTTAATGTTAGCTTCATTGAAGAAAAATGTGCTTTTCTTTCAAAAATAATACAATTTCTAAATGATCCCAAACTTTTGAATGGTAGTGTATATATATCTACAGTGCTGGCCAAAAGTATTGGCACCCCTGCAATTCTGTCAGATAATACTCAGTTTCTTCCTGAAAATGATTGCAATCACAAATTCTTTGGTATTATTCTCTCCATTTAATTTGTCTTCAATGAAAAAAACACAAAAAGAATTGTCCTAAAGCCAAATTGGATATAATTCCACACCAAACCTAAAAAAGGGGGTGGACAAAAGTATTGGCACCCTTTGAAAAATCATGTGATGCTTCTCTAATTCGTGTAATTAACAGCACCTGTAACTAACAGGTGTTGGGAATAACTAAATCACACTTGCAGCCAGTTAACATGGATTAAAGTTGACTCAACCTCTGTCCTGTGTCCTTGTGTGTACCACATTGAGCATGTAGAAAAGAAAGAAGACCAAAGAACTGTCTGAGGACTTGAGAAACCAAATTTTGAGGAAGCATGAGCAATCTCAAGGCTACAAGTCCATCTCAAAAGACCTGAATGTTCCTGTGTCTTCCGTGCGCAGTGGCATCAAGAAGTGTAAAGCCCATGGCACTGTGGCTAACCTCCTTAGATGTGGACGGAAAAGAAAAATTGACGAGAGATTTCAACGCAAGATTGTGCGGATGGTGGATAAAGAACCTCGACTAACATCCAAACAAGTTCAAGCTGCCCTGCAGTCCGAGGGTACAACAGTGTCAACCCGTACTATCCGTCGGTGTCTGAATGAAAAGGGACTGTATGGTAGGATACCCAGGAAGACCCCACTTCTTACCCCGAGACATAAAAAAGCTAGGCTGGAGTTTGCCAAAACTTACCTGAGAAAGCCTAAAAAGTTTTGGAAGAATGTTCTCTGGTCAGATGAGACAAAAGTAGAGCTTTTGGGGAAAAAGCATCAACATAGAGTGTACAGGAAAAAAAAAAGAGGCATTCAAAGAAAAGAACACGGTTCCTACAGTCAAACATGGCGGAGGTTCCCTGATGTTTTGGGGTTGCTTTGCTGCCTCTGGCACTGGACTGCTTGACCGTGTGCATGGCATTATGAAGTCTGAAGACTACCAACAATTTTTGCGGCATAATGTAGGGCCCAGTGTGAGAAAGCTGGGTCTCCCTCAGAGGTCATGGGTCTTCCAGCTGGACAATGACCCAAAACACACTTCCAAAAGCACTATAAAATGGTTTGAGAGAAAGCACTGGAGACTTCTAAGGTGGCCAGCAATGAGTCCAGACCTGAATCCCATAGAACACCTGTGGAGAGATCTCAAAATGGCAGTTTGGAGAAGGCACCCTTCAAATATCAGGGACCTGGAGCAGTTTGCCAAAGAAGAATGGTCTACAATTCCAGCAGAGCATTGTAAGAAACTCATTGATGGTTACAGGAAGCGGTTGTTCGCAGTTATTTTGGCTAAAGGTTGTGCAACCAAGTATTAGGCTGAGGGTGCCAATACTTTTGTCCGGCCCTTTTTTGGAGTTTTGTGTGAAATGATCAATGATTTGATTTTTGCTTCATTCTCTTTTGTGTTTTTTCCTTGCAAGCAAATTAAATGAAGATAATAAGACCAAAGAATTTGTGATTGCAATCATTTTCAGGAAGAAACTGAGCATTATCTGACAGAATTGCAAGGGTGCCAATACTTTTGGCCAGCACTGTATATGGTCAAATGTAGAAGTGGCCCTCTACTAATATGGCGCCTTATCCTTTGAGATCCGTATTGCGCATGCGTGAAAAAGAATTGAAAGGATTATCTTTAAAAAGATGACGATTTGGAGTACAACATGGCGATGCGCATGCGCAGAAGCTAGTAACATGTTTTTCTTATGTGCATTACGGACATGCGCTGTGTAACTTCCGGGACACCGGGAGCAGCGCGTCCATGTGTTGGCACATGTCCCTATACTGTGAGTGGTGGGGTGAGTCATAGAAATCACCACATATTAACATATATTATGCACACATGTATTAATTAAAGGAATTATGATATTATGATGATTGGGTAAATGTGGTGGATGTTTTATAGTAAAATTAATTGTGCTCTGACATTATTATATTGCACTTTGCAATTTTTTGCACTATTGTCACTTTCGTATTTCACAAAAATTTAATTGTATATTAATTGTAAGTTGATTGGATCACCTATTTATATGACTATGATACAATGATTCACTGCTTGAAAAAGGTCTCCACTGGACCGAAAAGTTGCCCTGACATGATGGGTCAATAAATCATCACAAACTGTACTATGGAGCGCTGCATTTGTGTTTTATGGATACATATAAACCTAGCTATCTACCTATCACTATATATATATATATATATATATATATATATATATATATATATATATACACACAGAGAAAAAGAGGGAGAGAGATTGAGATTGCAGCACTGTGACATCACGATAAATGTTATGTCACAAGTAGTGTGATGACATCATCGCATTCTAGATCCCTGTGTTATGGCCTTAAGGAAATCACTGCCTCACAGACCCCCAAGGGTGAGGGAGTTCTTTTGTTTTTGTGATAAACAAAGCAAAAATTGATTCTACAATGAATATAGAAAGAAGACGAGCCCAAAGAGATCGGGTTCTAAGAGAAAGGAGAGGATTAAATGAAGAGCAGAAACCGTTGTTCGCTTTAGGGCGAAAAGACATTATATTACCGGACATGGACACTGACGCCTCAGAGATGGCGTACAAACGACAACATCTGGATAAAATGAGAAAATCCAAAAGACATGAGATCTTTACAGAGAGAAGGACCATGGAGAACATCATGGAGTCTCACTCTGCAGCCTCCGCTGAACTTCAGAGGGCCATCCTTATCTCCTTGAAAAAAATCGGAGATCTGGTCCCTGAAATAAGGAGGAGGAACAAAGAAGCCATCCTCAATAAGCGGAGAAACATCAGCGCAGAGATAGAGGTGGAAGAGGTTCTCCAAGAAACATCAAGACAAGTCTCATCCACATCTGAAAGTCTAGAGACACCGAACCTGCAAAGAGCAGCAGCCCAGAAAAGAATTAGGAACAGCAGAGACTGGGTTGTCCAATGTAGGAGACATCGAATCTATGCTAAACCCATTATAAATGGGAATGGTGCACTATGGAGATCCCAGTCATCATCTGAAACCATTTCCATCCCAGAGTTTCTCTTCCAGCTGAGTGATTCTTCACCTGACAGATCAGTGGACAATGATAAACCAGGTAAGATAGAAACTTACTCAGTATAATAAGACTGGGGGTGAGGGGGATTATAGTCCTAATGTTATGTACAGGCCACAATTATTAATGTTATCTAACTGAAAAACTGACCTTGTTACCCGTAGCAACCAGTCACATTTCATTGTTCTATGATGGAATGTTAAGAAATAGAATCTGTGCTGTGAATCGTTGCTACGGACAACAAGGACATTTTTGCTAATAGATAATTTTGATAAAGGAAAAAACAAATATTGGACATTTCCTGCTGATTTATATCAATCTGATTAAAATGTAATGTAGGTTCTGACGATATATTTCTTAATAAATCTTGTATCATCTCAGCAGATGGAAGCAGTGAGACATCCTCTGACTCATCGGACATACCAGTACAAGACCTTGGGGATGCCAATGTCTCGGGAGAACTGGTCAAGGCAAATATTCCTATTGACATTTCCAGTCTCGAGTTCCAGAAAGATCTTGGAAAGGGAGGCTTCGGAAAAGTAAGTGTGAATTTCTACTCCTCCGTGCTCCTCAATGTATCCTGCCCCAGATACACAGGAGGGAGATACATATTCATTACTGGGTGTTCATATGTAATGGTGACTGGGATAAACCAGTGATCCATTACACAGATCCCTATAATAGATGGGAGTTGGGTCTGATCTGTTATGATTTTCCTCCAGGTCATCTTGGCATCACATCCGGTCAGTAAAGAACTGCTGGCCGTGAAAATCATGAACAAGAGTCGTTGTTCAGAGGAGATGATCAGTGCAGAGATGGACGTCCTGCTAATAGCCACCGGGTGCCGCTACCTAATGTCAGCACGAGCAGTCATGGAGACACCTACAGAATATAAAGTAGCCATGGACTTTATGACCAAAGGAGACCTGAGTGGCCACATGGCACGATTGATGCCTTTTGATACAGTAACAACAAGGTAAAGTCTTATACTGGTTTGCTGCCTGTACATTGTAGTCCAAGAGCAATAGACAATGACAGCAGGAGAAAATTATGACATAAATAGGACACGTGTCATCTCCTAATGTTGTCTTTTTGATTGTGTATCTAACCACTTTTCCAACCTGTACTTTCTACTCCACAGACTCTTTGCGGCAGAGATGGTGTGCGGACTCCAATTCCTGCATGAACGTGACATCATACATCGGTAATCAGTTCATCTCTATAAATTTGTCCCCTGTGACTCTCTGTTGTCTCCTTACATATCTATTGTAGAAAGTTCTTTTCATGAATTCTCCTCACAATCATTGTCTTCTCCCTGCAGGGACGTGAAGCCAGGGAACATCCTCCTCAATGAGACCGGACACATTAAAATCTCTGATTTTGGCTTATCCGCCATAGTCATGTTTGAGGACGACATATTGAACAAATATGTTGGCACGAAAGGTTACATCGCACCCGAGGTAAGTAACATCCCAGTGTGATTAATGGCGATAGTAGGACTGAGGAATAATCTGATCACAAAGTATCCTGCAGATATCTATCCACAGATCGGTCCTTATAGCCTCTGTGTGTAAATCCCCTGCCTGGTATATTCAGATCATCTCCTATCTTATGTTCCCACAGATAATGGACGGTAAGAGCTACAACCATCTGGTGGACTCATTTTCCTTCGGTGTCATCCTATATACGATGATTGTAGGAATAAAGCCATTCTATAGCCGAGGCTCAACTAAGGAGTACCACAAGTCTCTGCAGGAGGACGTCCCATATTTTCCACCCGGGATCAGCATTGATGCCATTGACATCTTAGACGGGGTGAGTAGGGTCAGATGAAGGAGGATGATGGGTGATTATTAAGAGAGGTAGAAGATTAGATGTAAACAGTAGAAAGATATTGTGTAATAATGTATCATTAATAATACATAATATAATGACCAATGGTCTTTCTCATTTTCCAGCTTCTCTGTAAAACTCCATTTTCCCGATCTGCCATAACATTGACCATCCGAGAGCACCCATTCTTCCAGTTCATAAACTGGAGCGACGTGGAGTCCGGCAGAGCCGACCCACCATTCAAATAAGACTATGTAAGTGTAGGATGTAGGGAAACAGTGTTATCACTGCCCAGTAACATGCATACCCACTATACTCCTTATTATTATACCCCCCCCCCGTATACAGTATATATGTGAGGAGCCGATTCTCAGACGTGTATATTTCTCTTCTTACAGGAGTATTAGGCTGATAATAATCAGCTCCATTCCAATAACATCTAGGAATGAAGATTTACATGAATTGGATGAGACAACTACACTGGACTTTCTCATTTACCGGACTGTGACAAATCCTACCGAGCTTCCACCACGTAACAGCCACGTAGATTCGAGCACCAAACATCCAGGGATTTATTCCGATCGCCATATTTGGGGTCAGGAAGGAATTTTTTCCCCTGATATGAGGATAATCCAACAACAAGTCCTCGGGGTTATTTTTCGCCTTCCTCTGGATCAACATAGGAAGTAATTAAAGGCTGAAATTGAAGAACTTCTTTCTGCCATACTTGCTATGTTACCATCTGGACGACTCATCTACAGTGTGGTGGTAAGGAGACGACTACAAGATATGGACAGACAGAAGGCAGCGGCTGCTCCTTCTCCTACCGGATATGGACATACAGAAGGCAGCAGCTGCTCCTTCTCATACTTGGCCTTGTACAGACAGAAGGAAGCGGCTGCTCCTTCTCATACATGGCCTTGTACAGACAGAAGGTAGCGGCTGCTCCTTCTCCTACCTGACCATGGACAGAGAGAAGAAGCGGCTGCTCCTTCACCTTCCTGGCCATGGTCAAACAGAAGGCCAAATGGTTGATCTTTGTGCTTTAGGAATCCAGAAATGCTCCATCTACACAGATCACACATCACACATTCCTGCTCTTCTCCTCTCCGTCATGTGTGATCCAGACCTGGATATCCAAAACCGACACAAGTGCAACCAAAGGCCTGAGGAGCGGAATCATCAACATCTGCTCCTTTCTATAGAAAGTGACTGTATATTCAGGCTTTCTTTTTTCATCTTTGCATGTTATTAACAACTTTCATGCACAAATAAATATATTGAACACCTATGCAGCTTCTCTTTAGATTCTTCTCATATATAGCACTGCTTTTTTGGTATTTTATTACCATATATACTCAAGTATAAGACGAGTTTTTCAGCACATTTTTTGTGCTGAAAAAGCCCACCTCGGCCTATACTCGGGTATATACTCGAGTATATACATATTCCGTTGGTTGATATTGGTGGGGGGCTGCGGCGGCGGACTGAGAGATTGTGGCGGCGGAGGAGCGGGACACACTCAGTAGCCAGCTGCTGCAGCTACCACATGTGCCCGCTGCTAAAGGTAAATGAATATTCCCTCTTCTCCACTCTCATGGGCGTGGAGAAGAGGGAATATTCATTCTCTTTAGTAGCAGGCACAGAAGATCGCGGAGCCGCAGCTCCTGCTGACAGTGCCCGCAACTAAAGAGGATGCATATTCACTCCTCTCCACGCCCATAGTCCCGGCGTGGAGAGGAGTGAATATGCCGGCATCTCACATCAGCTTCTGAGAGCATATGGCTGTGACGCCATGCACTGCTCAGATGCTGACATGAGCTGCTGCAGCAGAACAGAATATTGTCACGGGTGTGTTGCCACGAAGATCGTCACGAGTACACAGCCTGACTTCTCGCAGCTGACTTGTTGGTGCTTTGTGTCTCTCGGCAGTGAGGGAGTTAATTCTCTCTCTCTGGGCTAGATGAGGTCCAGCCTCGCCCAGCTGCAATCAATACTTCTGTAGTGAGACTCCTTCTTATACCTGCTGGTCTGTTTGGGAGGTGTCGGTGAAAGCATTTCATTCAGACTGACAGAGCGGATCGTGGTGTTTGGAGTTGCTGAGATAAGTGTATTTGGAAGTGTTTTTTCCCTTTCCTCGCTTTATCATTTATCTCCTTTCCCGTTGGTTTTCCCTCTGTTGTAGTTGAGAAGTTGTTTGTATGCAAGGTGGTTTTGGTTTTTCCCTTGTACTGTCTCGTTCGTCTAAGTATTGTGTTTGGGCATATTATGTCTTGTTCCCTTTGGTTGTGATCGGGGTCCTTCTCAGGACTAGATTACTGTGGTGCAGGGATCTTCAGGAGGTAGGGGTTACGCTGGCGGCCTGGACCTCTGTACCTTTAACAGTACCTCCAGGTTGAGGGATTAGTCAGGGCCCCAGCTTAGGGTCAGCTTAGGCCCCCTACTTCCAGTATACGGAGACAGCGTGACATTTTCACCGACCCAACTTAGTTTTTCTCCAGCTACCATGGATCCAGTAGCCGGTCTAGCTCGGCAATTGCAGAGTTTGTCTATGGAGCTGGCGGACGTTAGGTCCAAGGTTTGGCATCCTCAGGAGCAAGCCGGACCAGAACCTAAAGTAGCTCTCCCTGATAGGTTCACTGGGGGGCGGGACAAGTTTTTTGTTTTCCGGGAGGCATGCAAATTGTACTTTCGGCTGCGGCCTCGGTCATCGGGGAGTGAAGAACAAAGGGTGGGAATTGTCATCTCGCTCCTACAAGGGGACCCACAATCCTGGGCGTTCTCTCTTCCCCCGGGTTCCCCGGCTCTCCAGTCAGTGGATAGGTTTTTCGCTGCTCTGGGACTCGTATATGATGACCCAGATCGGATCTCCCTTGCTGAGTCTAAGTTACGTAGGATCCAGCAGGGAGATCGTCCGGCGGAGGAATTCTGTTCGGAGTTCCGTAGGTGGGCCACGGACACCCAGTGGAATGACCCGGCTCTTAGGAGCCAGTTTTGTCATGGTTTATCCGACAAATTACAGGATGTGTTGGCACAGTATGACTCTCCCGTGTCACTGGAAGCCGCTATGGCCCTTGCTATTCGCGTGGACAGACGGCTTCGGGAGAGGTGCGGGATAATTCTACCCCCTGTGATGACTCCACCTCCTACAAGGTCCCCTCATATGGTGGTTCCCCTGGTCAGTCCAGAGGAGCCTATGCAATTAGGAGGGACATCATTTCGGGGGAGGGGACCGGTGGTGCGCCATAAGGCAGTAAGGTGTTTCTTCTGCGGGAGAAAGGGACATTTTATTGGGGGGTGTCCATCCCGTCCCTTGCAGAGTGAAGAGTCGTCGGAAAACTGTTAATCCCAGGTTGTGTGGTGGACGGCAATCTGGGAGTAGGTATTTCGTCCCTAGGTTCGTCTCAGTTTCTCGTACCGGCGGAGGTGGTGGTGGGTACGAGAACTGAGAGGATATCTGTTCTTCTGGATAGTGGGGCCGGGGCTAATCTGGTTGATGCTCGGTTTGCCCGGGTCCAAGGTATGCGGTTGAGTGAGTTGGCTAAACCCATCCCCATATTCTCGATCGATGCCAGGCCTCTCGGTCAGGGAAGTTTTTTGCAAGCTGTGCATGACATAAAACTTCAAGTGGGGGCGATACATAAAGAACTGTTGTCTTGCTACGTGTTGGAGGGTCTTCCCACTCCTATTGTGTTAGGCCTTCCTTGGTTAGCTAAGCATAACCCGGTTATTAATTGGCAAACCAGGGAGATAAGCCAATGGAGTAAATTCTGTAATAAAAACTGCATGAACACGGTCATTGGTGCGGTTACTCCTTGGGTCTTACCTCCATTTCTGGCGGACTTTGAGGATGTATTCTCGGAGAAAGGGTGTCAGGAACTACCTCCTCATCGCGTGTATGACTGTTCTGTAAAACTGCTCCCTGAGGCCAAGTTACCTAAAGCTAGGTTGTATAACCTTTCTGGTCCTGAGAGGCAGGCCATGAAGGATTATATCTCAGAAAGTCTGGCTAAGGGGCATATTAGACCTTCATCTTCACCGGTGGCTGCGGGGTTCTTCTTTGTTAAGAAGAAAGATGGAGGCCTACGCCCTTGCCTGGATTTCCGTGAACTTAATCGGATTACGGTCCGAGATCCGTATCCGCTCCCACTTATTCCCGATCTCTTTAATCAGATCGTGGGCGCCAAATGGTTCTCTAAGTTGGATCTCAGGGGGGCGTACAATCTGATTAGGATGAAGGAGGGGGATGAGTGGAAGACGGCGTTTAACACTCCGGAGGGGCATTATGAGAACCTTGTCATGCCATTCGGTCTGACTAATGCCCCGGCGGTGTTTCAACACTTTGTTAATGACATCTTTCGCCGCCTGGTGGGACAGTTTGTTGTCATATATCTGGATGATATCTTAATTTACTCGCCGGATCTGGTGTCTCATCAGGAGCACGTTAGGCAGGTGTTACAGATCTTGCGGGATAATAAACTGTATGCCAAATGGGAAAAGTGTGTGTTCGCCGTACAGGAACTCCAGTTTTTAGGCTTCCTGGTTTCAGCGTCCGGTTTTCGTATGGACCCTGGGAAAGTGCGGGCAGTTCTTGAGTGGGATCGGCCAGAGAATCTTAAGGCACTACAACGTTTCCTGGGGTTTGCTAATTATTACCGGAAGTTCATTCGTAATTTCTCGTCCATGGTTAAGCCTCTCACAGACATGACTAAAAAGGGGACGGATTTTTCTAGGTGGTCTGACAAGGCTTGTCAAGCATTCTCCTCTTTGAAAAAATGTTTTGCCTCGGCGCCCATACTCATTCAACCTGATGCGTCTCAGCCATTCATTGTAGAGGTAGACGCTTCCAAGGTAGGGGTGGGAGCAGTATTGTCACAGGGTTCGTCCCCTGGTAAGTGGCATCCGTGCGCCTTTTTCTCTAAAAAATTGTCGTCCGCTGAGAGGAATTACGATGTCGGCAATAGGGAACTCTTGGCCATTAAGTTAGCTTTTGAGGAGTGGCGCCATTTTTTGGAGGGGGCAGTTCATCCGGTCACCGTCATCACCGATCACAAGAACCTGCTATATCTGGAGTCCGCGAAACGTCTGAATCCCAGACAAGCTAGGTGGTCATTGTTTTTTACCAGGTTTAATTTTGTCGTTACATATCGTCCTGGGTCAAAAAATGTAAAGGCGGATGCCTTATCTCGTAGTTTCCCGGGGGCCGGGAATACGGACGACCCGATTCCTATCCTTCAGGAGGGGGTGGTGGTTTCGGCAGTATGCTCTGAGCTGGAGGAGGAGGTATTGGAGGCTCAGGGGGACGCCCCTGTTGGACCTCCAGGGAGACTGTTTGTTCCAGATCAGTTGCGACAAAAGGTGATCGAGGCACACCATAACTCTGTTTTTGCAGGACACCCGGGGAGTAAAGCAACTGTGGATCTCCTCTCGCGTCGGTTTTGGTGGCCTAACTTACATAAGGAGGTGGTAACTTTTGTCGCGTCCTGTGGGGTTTGTGCGCGCTCTAAGACCTCACATACCCGTCCGTCTGGGGCCCTCTTACCTTTGAAGATCCCGGAGCGTCCTTGGACTCATCTGTCTATGGACTTTATTACGGACCTCCCTCCGTCTTCGGGTAAAACGGTCATACTCGTTGTAGTGGACAGGTTCAGCAAGATGGCACATTTTATCGCTCTTCCGGCTCTCCCTAATGCTAAAACTCTTGCGCAGGTGTTCATTGGGGAGATTGTGAGGCTTCACGGGGTACCCTCCGAGGTGGTGTCTGATCGGGGGTCTCAGTTTGTGTCCAAGTTCTGGAAGGCGTTTTGTGCACGGCGGGGGATGCAGTTGTCATTCTCTTCGGCTTTTCATCCTCAGACCAATGGTCAGACGGAACGTATGAACCAGAGCTTGGAGACATATCTCCGGTGTTTTGTGTCAGAGAACCAGGAGGACTGGGCTTCTTTCTTACCTCTGGCAGAGTTTGCTCTTAATAATAGGCGGAGCGAGTCCACTGGTAAGTCCCCGTTTTTTGGGGCATATGGTTTTCACCCCCAGTTTTGTACTTTCAGTAGGGGGGGCTCTTCGGGGGTTCCTGAGGAGGAACGATTTTCCTCATCACTCTCTTCAGTATGGAGAGGGGTGCTGAAGAATCTGAATACTATGGGGAACCGATACAAACGTATGGCTGATAGGAGGAGAGTGTCTGGTCCGGACCTTAGTGTGAACGATCGGGTATGGTTGTCTACCAGGAATATTAAACTTAAGGTTCCCTCCTGGAAATTGGGTCCCAGGTTCATTGGGCCGTACAGAATCAGTTCTATTATTAATCCGGTGGCATTCCGTCTTGACCTCCCCCCTACGTTTAAAATTCACAACGTGTTTCACAGATCATTGCTTAAGAGGTATGTGGCGCCGGTGGTACCGTCACCTTTACCTCCCCCTCCAGTGGTTGTCAATGGTAACTTGGAGTTCCAGGTATCGAGGGTC
Organism: Phyllobates terribilis; assembly: GCF_046119375.1. Taxonomy (NCBI): domain Eukaryota; kingdom Metazoa; phylum Chordata; class Amphibia; order Anura; family Dendrobatidae; genus Phyllobates; species Phyllobates terribilis. The sequence continues at coordinate 115,606,145 of NW_027362773.1, forward strand.
ATTGATTCACGCTTTAATCGCCGGTCCCTTCAGTACCTGGTTCATTGGAAGGGGTATGGTCCTGAGGAGAGGATGTGGGTTCCTGCGTCGGATATTAACGCAGACCGATTAGTTCGGGCCTTCCACACGACTCACCCGGATAAACCTGGCCCTGAGGGTCCGGAGGCCCCTCGTAGAAGGGGGGGTACTGTCACGGGTGTGTTGCCACGAAGATCGTCACGAGTACACAGCCTGACTTCTCGCAGCTGACTTGTTGGTGCTTTGTGTCTCTCGGCAGTGAGGGAGTTAATTCTCTCTCTCTGGGCTAGATGAGGTCCAGCCTCGCCCAGCTGCAATCAATACTTCTGTAGTGAGACTCCTTCTTATACCTGCTGGTCTGTTTGGGAGGTGTCGGTGAAAGCATTTCATTCAGACTGACAGAGCGGATCGTGGTGTTTGGAGTTGCTGAGATAAGTGTATTTGGAAGTGTTTTTTCCCTTTCCTCGCTTTATCATTTATCTCCTTTCCCGTTGGTTTTCCCTCTGTTGTAGTTGAGAAGTTGTTTGTATGCAAGGTGGTTTTGGTTTTTCCCTTGTACTGTCTCGTTCGTCTAAGTATTGTGTTTGGGCATATTATGTCTTGTTCCCTTTGGTTGTGATCGGGGTCCTTCTCAGGACTAGATTACTGTGGTGCAGGGATCTTCAGGAGGTAGGGGTTACGCTGGCGGCCTGGACCTCTGTACCTTTAACAGTACCTCCAGGTTGAGGGATTAGTCAGGGCCCCAGCTTAGGGTCAGCTTAGGACCCCTACTTCCAGTATACGGAGACAGCGTGACAAATATCCTTAACAAGAAGGTGGGCACTGCTATGAAATAATAAATGTTATGGGGTGCTATAGTAACCTGATATAGTTACATAATATAAGAAAGAAGAGAAAAGACTCAGGATATACAACCATGCACACCCAATATTAGAAAAATGAAAAAATCTTTATTACATGATTACAGACTGACAACACAGAAAAATAAAAACAATTAAAAACAGACAAAGCATAGCAATATTCATAGGGGAGGAATAATGTAGTATTCCAAAGTAATAAATCCCCCTAAAGCCACAGGTATCATTTAATATAATATATTTACCATCTCATAATACAATAAGGCTTATTGACCAAGCTATGTCACCCTAATGAAGGGTGGCACAGTACCACTAGACCAAATATGGATAATAAACCATGTACTCCCAAATAATCGGACCATACATAATAATAAATAGATCAAAGAATAGAGGAATGAGTGGAAGTAGTAGTCTGCTTAAACTAGGGGCCCTTGTAATATCAGCGTATGTCAAAACATATCATCCCACCTGGTATACGATATGGGATCATAAATGAAGGCCCTATATATAACCAAGCAGACACTCTTAAGTGGTCAAAGGAAAAGGTCAAAAATAATAAAGTGACATAGTTACCTGTTGGCACCAGAGACCCTACGCGTTACGCTGCTAGACCGCAGCTTCGTCAGGGGTATGTTGTCAGTGGACACATGTGTATATTAAATAGTCTATCCAATTTAGTGTGATTCCCTTCAGGTGAAAATAAATACCCTCACTAAGTCTCTCCAGTATCGTGGCGGATCGAACGATCATTTCCTGTTTCCACAGCGTGCGGCCCACGTGCTATGGTATGACACAACCGGAATTGAATAAGACGTCATATCCGGTCGGCGAAGCGCCGCCCCTTCCTATCACTCATGCGTTCCACCCAGACGCCATGGTGGAACGCAACCGGAACTAGACAGGAAACATCATATCCGGTTCTAGGAGCCGCCCCCATTGGGATCGCACGGGATATGGTCCCACAGCCACAAAAAAGAAAACAAAAAACAAGGCGCAAAAAACATATATATATGTAAATAAACACCCCCGGAAGTAGCGCGTCCGCTACAAAAAATGCACCGGTACAGAGACAAGAGGGCTAGCCCTAATCAAGAAAAATGCCTGACTAGGCCAAGAACAAGATGAAAGATGTAATTAGAATCAGAAAGTCACCAAATGTGCATAAGAGTGTGACCAATCATGACAATACAAACATAGACATAAGACAAACCAACCACAAATGAACATAAAACAGACAACAATCATATACAGATTGTGGGCCATTACAAGGTGGCTGATAAAGTCTAATGACAATACATATAATATGCATATAGATGTAAGGGCATGGCATTTGCAATGATGACCAGAGATTAGCTTATTGTAAAATTAAAATTAAAATTAAGGAGATGCACAAGCCAGCCACACGAGAGGAGATAACCGGAAAAATGGAGGAGAAAAAGAAAGGAAAAAGGAGGAAACCAGAGGGCCCTCAATCCAAAACGGGACTCTAACAGAAAGGATACCATGGGAATTTAAGCCAAGTAACCAGTAAATGAAAAGTCCTCATTTATACCCCTAGGGGCCACTGTATCAAGAACAAAAATCCACCTTGATTCAGATCTCAGTAGATCCTTAGTGTGATCCGGGTTACGTAAATTAGGCCTCATTTTTTGAAGACCCGTAACTCGCATTTTATTAGGGCTACCAGAATGGCATTGGAAAAAGTGCAGGGCCACTGATGAGATGGCTCTGCCCTTTTTCAAATCCTGTTCAGCAAGATGGATGTTAGAGACATGTTGCTGTACCCGTCTACGGAGTTCCTGCGACGTTTGGCCTACATAAACCTTCGGACAGGGACAGGTCAATGCATATACAACATTTGTAGACCTGCAATTGATAAAGTCCCTCAAAGGATATTGATGGTTGTCAGTCGGATTAGTGAAAATTTTTCCAGATGAGAAGAATGGACAAGCAGAACAGTCGCCACAAGGGAATGAACCCTTAAATTTACTACCGCCCGAAGTACTACAAGTGGGGCGTGTATAATGACTATGCATAAGTTTATCCCTTAAATTAGGGGCGCGTCTAGCCGTCAACAACGGTCTCTCTGGTACAATGCTAGAAAGACGACTATCCGTTTTAAGTATATTCCAATGTTTCCGAAACAGACTACCCACTTCATTCCATTGATTATTGAACCTAGTAAAAAATCTAATCTGTGTATCCTCCATATTAACACGCGATTGTAGCAACATCTCCCGTGGCTTGACCAAAACCTTCTGATGAGCCTTGGAGATTACCGCTTTAGGATATCCACGTTCCCGAAAGCGTGAGGTTAAATTTCTGGCCTCGGTTTTGTAGTCCTCCTGTGTTGTACAGTTCCTTTTGGCCCTTGAGAACTGTCCCACCGGTATGCTGTCTCTCAAGTTTCTAGGATGAAAACTTTGGTAGTGTAGGAGACTATTAGTAGCAGTAGATTTCCTATGTAATTTCGATACAAGTGAGTCACCCACTTTCCTGATCTCCAAATCCAAGAAGTTAACTGCAGAGGAAGATATACAGTGGGTAAGATGAATGTTAAAATCATTTACGTTCAGCCTATCAATGAATGCAAGTGCCTCAGTTTCCATGCCCGTCCAGATAATCAGAATGTCATCTATAAAGCGTAACCATTTAAAGACCCCCCGGTTGTATGCCTGTGAGAGGTACACGTGTGTGTCCTCCCACCAACCCAAAAAAAGGTTGGCAAAGGAGGGCGCACAACGCGCCCCCATGGCGGTCCCAGAGATTTGTCGATAGAAGATATGATCAAACACAAAATAATTGTGAGTAAGAATGAAGTTCAAGAGGTCCACAATAAAAGAGTCATGTAGGCGATTACCTCCACTTGTAGCATTCAGGAAATAAAGAACTGCCGCTATGCCATCTTAATGGGCTATATTTGAATATAGCGATTCAACGTCAACAGTGATGAGTAAAAAGTGGTCAGGTAAACAAAGAGAGGTAAGAGTCCATATCAGATGAGATGAGTCCCTGAGATAAGAGGGTAAACTGGTAACGAGGGGCTGCAAGAAAAAATCTATGTAAATACATGCCTTCTCACAAATACTTCCTATACCTGACACAATAGGTCGACCCGGTGGACATTCCAGATTTTTGTGGACTTTGGGCAAAATATAGAAAGTGGGTATGGAGGGTTTCCTCACTATCATAAATTCCCTCTCTTGTTTATTAATAGTTCCCATAGAAAAAGCCTTCAAGAGTAGTCGTTCAAGCTTAGCCGAGAAGACCTGTGTGGGGTCCGAAGGAAGTCTCAAATAAAATCTGGTGTTATTAAGCTGTCTATGTACTTCAGCAGTGTACATACCACGAGGCCATAAGACGATGTTGCCCCCCTTGTCTGCTTCCTTTATCAGGAATTCCTGGTTTTTCTGCAGACAGAGGAGGGCACGTCTCTCCATAGTGTTTAAATTTTGATGAGATATTTTATTAACAGGTAATCTCCTAATCTCATCTTTCATAACCTCAAAAAATGTAGAAACTGCTGGAAGCAAAGACAAAGATGGTAAAATGTTAGATGGTGATCGATGCGGAAACTTTTTCCTACCTTGATAAGACTGATTGTCCTCAAGAAGTTCTTTTTTGTAGGAGAATTATTCTTAAGGTCATCTATACTAAATCTGATTTATTCTCAGACCTCTCCTCCCCCACTGATAAACAGGTCTTCCGAGACTTACTTGAACTTCTTGAGGACAATCAGCTTAATAACACCAGATTTTATTTGAGACTTCCTTCGGACCCCACACAGGTCTTCTCGGCTAAGCTTGAACGACTACTCTTGAAGGCTTTTTCTATGGGAACTATTAATAAACAAGAGAGGGAATTTATGATAGTGAGGAAACCCTCCATACCCACTTTCTATATTTTGCCCAAAGTCCACAAAAATCTGGAATGTCCACCGGGTCGACCTATTGTGTCAGGTATAGGAAGTATTTGTGAGAAGGCATGTATTTACATAGATTTTTTCTTGCAGCCCCTCGTTACCAGTTTACCCTCTTATCTCAGGGACTCATCTCATCTGATACGGACTCTTACCTCTCTTTGTTTACCTGACCACTTTTTACTCATCACTGTTGACGTTGAATCGCTATATTCAAATATAGCCCATAAAGATGGCATAGCGGCAGTTCTTTATTTCCTGAATGCTACAAGTGGAGGTAATCGCCTACATGACTCTTTTATTGTGGACCTCTTGAACTTCATTCTTACTCACAATTATTTTGTGTTTGATCATATCTTCTATCGACAAATCTCTGGGACCGCCATGGGGGCGCGTTGTGCGCCCTCCTTTGCCAACCTTTTTTTGGGTTGGTGGGAGGACACACACGTGTACCCCTCACAGGCATACAACTGGGGGGTCTTTAAATGGTTACGCTTTATAGATGACATTCTGATTATCTGGACGGGCACGGAAACTGAGGCACTTGCATTCATTGATAGGCTGAACGTAAATGATTTTAACATTCATCTTACCCACTGTATATCTTCCTCTGCAGTTAACTTCTTGGATTTGGAGATCAGGAAAGTGGGTGACTCACTTGTATCGAAATTACATAGGAAATCTACTGCTACTAATAGTCTCCTACACTACCAAAGTTTTCATCCTAGAAACTTGAGAGACAGCATACCGGTGGGACAGTTCTCAAGGGCCAAAAGGAACTGTACAACACAGGAGGACTACAAAACCGAGGCCAGAAATTTAACCTCACGCTTTCGGGAACGTGGATATCCTAAAGCGGTAATCTCCAAGGCTCATCAGAAGGTTTTGGTCAAGCCACGGGAGATGTTGCTACAATCGCGTGTTAATATGGAGGATACACAGATTAGATTTTTTACTAGGTTCAATAATCAATGGAATGAAGTGGGTAGTCTGTTTCGGAAACATTGGAATATACTTAAAACGGATAGTCGTCTTTCTAGCATTGTACCAGAGAGACCGTTGTTGACGGCTAGACGCGCCCCTAATTTAAGGGATAAACTTATGCATAGTCATTATACACGCCCCACTTGTAGTACTTCGGGCGGTAGTAAATTTAAGGGTTCATTCCCTTGTGGCGACTGTTCTGCTTGTCCATTCTTCTCATCTGGAAAAATTTTCACTAATCCGACTGACAACCATCAATATCCTTTGAGGGACTTTATCAATTGCAGGTCTACAAATGTTGTATATGCATTGACCTGTCCCTGTCCGAAGGTTTATGTAGGCCAAACGTCGCAGGAACTCCGTAGACGGGTACAGCAACATGTCTCTAACATCCATCTTGCTGAACAGGATTTGAAAAAGGGCAGAGCCATCTCATCAGTGGCCCTGCACTTTTTCCAATGCCATTCTGGTAGCCCTAATAAAATGCGAGTTACGGGTCTTCAAAAAATGAGGCCTAATTTACGTAACCCGGATCACACTAAGGATCTACTGAGATCTGAATCAAGGTGGATTTTTGTTCTTGATACAGTGGCCCCTAGGGGTATAAATGAGGACTTTTCATTTACTGGTTACTTGGCTTAAATTCCCATGGTATCCTTTCTGTTAGAGTCCCGTTTTGGATTGAGGGCCCTCTGGTTTCCTCCTTTTTCCTTTCTTTTTCTCCTCCATTTTTCCGGTTATCTCCTCTCGTGTGGCTGGCTTGTGCATCTCCTTAATTTTAATTTTAATTTTACAATAAGCTAATCTCTGGTCATCATTGCAAATGCCATGCCCTTACATCTATATGCATATTATATGTATTGTCATTAGACTTTATCAGCCACCTTGTAATGGCCCACAATCTGTATATGATTGTTGTCTGTTTTATGTTCATTTGTGGTTGGTTTGTCTTATGTCTATGTTTGTATTGTCATGATTGGTCACACTCTTATGCACATTTGGTGACTTTCTGATTCTAATTACATCTTTCATCTTGTTCTTGGCCTAGTCAGGCATTTTTCTTGATTAGGGCTAGCCCTCTTGTCTCTGTACCGGTGCATTTTTTGTAGCGGACGCGCTACTTCCGGGGGTGTTTATTTACATATATATATGTTTTTTGCGCCTTGTTTTTTGTTTTCTTTTTTGTGGCTGTGGGACCATGTCCCGTGCGATCCCAATGGGGGCGGCTCCTAGAACCGGATATGATGTTTCCTGTCTAGTTCCGGTTGCGTTCCACCATGGCGTCTGGGTGGAACGCATGAGTGATAGGAAGGGGCGGCGCTTCGCCGACCGGATATGACGTCTTATTCAATTCCGGTTGTGTCATACCATAGCACGTGGGCCGCACGCTGTGGAAACAGGAAATGATCGTTCGATCCGCCACGATACTGGAGAGACTTAGTGAGGGTATTTATTTTCACCTGAAGGGAATCACACTAAATTGGATAGACTATTTAATATACACATGTGTCCACTGACAACATACCCCTGACGAAGCTGCGGTCTAGCAGCGTAACGCGTAGGGTCTCTAGTGCCAACAGGTAACTATGTCACTTTATTATTTTTGACCTTTTCCTTTGACCACTTAAGAGTGTCTGCTTGGTTATATATAGGGCCTTCATTTATGATCCCATATCGTATACCAGGTGGGATGATATGTTTTGACATACGCTGATATTACAAGGGCCCCTAGTTTAAGCAGACTACTACTTCCACTCATTCCTCTATTCTTTGATCTATTTATTATTATGTATGGTCCGATTATTTGGGAGTACGTGGTTTATTATCCATATTTGGTCTAGTGGTACTGTGCCACCCTTCATTAGGGTGACATAGCTTGGTCAATAAGCCTTATTGTATTATGAGATGGTAAATATATTATATTAAATGATACCTGTGGCTTTAGGGGGATTTATTACTTTGGAATACTACATTATTCCTCCCCTATGAATATTGCTATGCTTTGTCTGTTTTTAATTGTTTTTATTTTTCTGTGTTGTCAGTCTGTAATCATGTAATAAAGATTTTTTCATTTTTCTAATATTGGGTGTGCATAGTTGTATATCCTGAGTCTTTTCTCTTCTTTCTTATATGCTGCAGCAGAACAGGACGCAGCGCTGGAGTAGAGGTGAGGAAGGAAGGTTAGCATAAGTGTTTATTTTTTTATGTGTGCAGTGATGGGGCCATACATACCAGGATTGGGGATGAGGGGGCCATACATACCAGGATAGGGGGGATGAGGGGTGCCATACATACCAGGATTGGGGAATGAAGAAGCCATGCATACCAGGATTGGGGGATGAAGGGGCCATGCATTACCAGGATTGAGGATGAGGAGGCCATACATACCAGGATTGAGGATGAGGGGGCCATGCATTACCAGGATTGGGGATGAGGGTGCCATGCATTACCAGGATTGGAGATGAGGGTGCCATGCATACCAGAATTGGGGATGAGGGTGCCATGCTTACCAGAATTCGGGATGAGGGTGCCATGCATACCAGGATTGGGGATGAGGGGGCTATGCATACCAGGATTGGGGATGAGGGTGCCATGCTTACCAGGAATGGGGATGAGGGGGCCATGCATACTAGGACTGGGATGAGGGGGCCATGCATACCAGGATTGGGGGTGAGGGGAACATGCATACCAGGATTGGGGATGAGGGAGCTATTCATGCCAGGATTGTGAATGAGGGGGCTATGCATACCAGGATTGGTGATGAGGGGTGCCATGCATACCAGGATTGGGGATGAGGGGACTGTGGCACCCCAGGGGTCCGGTTGCCACAGTGGCATTGCCTCCCTCAAAAGAGGTGATGCCATGCCTGGAAGCAAGCAGGGATCCCCTAGTCAGGTATACTAAACATGCAACACTTTCCTGGCTCCAGACCAGCAAGGGGAGCACCTCCCCTTGGCAACTGGGATCTGGGGGTGGGGTTAGTTAGTCTTAGTGTGAGGAGTTGAAGAGAGGACGTCGAGGAGAAAGGAGCTGGGGACTGGAGCTGCACGGCAGCTCATCCCAGAAGGAACAAACACAGAAGAACCGGACACCGGAGTCCGAGGCTGTGGGGCACTAAAGGCCCAGGCGCAGAAACCGGAGGGCAGGCGACTGCAGGTCTCCTGGCCCCATCAGACGCCCGGAGGGTCAGCAGCACCGCAGGGTCCAGCACCGCCACGTGGGAGCGACGCACCAGCAAGCCCGAGCTGCCTGCCATACGGGTGAGCACAGAAACGTTGCACCCGGGGACGAGGGCTACCACACAGCTACAAGCAGCAGGGCCAAAGAGTTTAGTGGAAAGGGAAGGCCTCCAACTTCACCTGACAAGGAGGATCCTTTACTTGCTTCCAGGCTGCCCAGACTTTCACTTCTAGCCAGTACCTTAGTCCCGGCTTGTCTAATCGCCACCAGTAAAGACAAGAGTAAACTGCCATTAAGTTGTGGACTGATTCTTGCTGCGCCATCAACCCCTGCACTACAACGCCCAGCACAACCTGCAATATCTACACTGCCCTGGAGCTAGCTCTTCCTGTGGAGAGCCACACCATCCCTGCTGCAGTAACATCAGCTTCAGAGGACTGCTCCGCAGCGGCGGCTCCCTTTAGCCGCACTCCACAGGTGGAGTCACGAACTCTATAAAAACACTATAAATCCCCTATAAATAATCCCTTTTTTATTGACCGCCCTGGGTCACGGACCAGGTCACCGCCACTGTGACATCCCCCAGCATTTACCAGCCCAGCCCTGGGTACCCCACGGCCCAGGGGGCGCGTCAGCTTGGCGTCACGAACAGGATTCACGAAGCCAGGTATAACCGGGTCCTGTGTGCCATAGACTTTATTGAACGGTGTTATCACGTGGTTTGCCGCCCGCCGAGGGGAAAGAAAGAAGCCCCGATCTGGAACCGCCGGGTTAGAGATCCTTCCACCTGCAGAGCAGCAGACTGGTGCGTGAGGAGACGCCCAGGACCTGGCTGAGGTTCACTAGGGGGGAGGAAGATGCCCAACATGGAGGAGGGTTCAGCCGCAGGCGCGACCGCTGCCACTGTGATGCCGTTATCAATGCCATATATACCGGGGGCGGCGTGGTTGCCCCAGTACTCAGGGGAGTCGCACACCCTGAACGACTTTGAGGAGAGACTGCGCAGTTTGTTTAAAGTATACCCCCTGTCTGAGGAGCAAAAAGTCAGCATCCTCATAGGCCAGCTAATCGGTGCAGCTCAGAGATAAGTGAAGTCCTGGCCAGGCAGAGACAAAGGCACTGTAAAAGAAATACTGGCCCGATTGAAGGATACCTTTGACACCCGCACCGCAGCAGAAATTAAAATGAAGTTTTACGGGTGCAAACAAAGGGTGCAGGACAGTGTACGGGACTATGCTCTTAACCTGCAGGAGGCGCTGCGGGCCATCAAACAGGTAGACCCTGACAGTGTGCATGATGAGAACAGATTGCTGACTGAGCAGTTTATTGAGGGGCTCCTGTCCAGTGCTCACAGGACACAGCTGCGCATTATGGCTCTGCAAAACCCTGATCTGGACTTTGCACAATTTAAAGACAGAGACATCCGGGTGCTGTGGGAATCAACACCAGGAGGCGCTGCATCCCACCGGCGCGCAGCTGTCACCTACCACCAGGAGGTGGCATCCTTTTCCCCAGAACCTGTGGAGGCTGACGCGCAGACTCTGGACAATGACCCGTCTGCAGACCTGCGCCTTCAGGTCCAGGAGCTGACCAAAAGTGTGGCTGCGTTAACCAAAACCGTGCAGGCCATTCAAGTGTCCCCCAAGGAAAATATCCAGCTGGCTTCCAGTCCAGATGACGTCCCGTGGCGACGACAGAAGAGAATTCCACCGATCAGAAGGAGGAACAGCGATCGCTGCGACCAGGACGGACAACCCATCTGCTGCCGCTGTCAAAAGGCGGGACACTACGCAAGATTCTGCAATTTAAAAGAGCAACACATGGGGCAGAGGGCCAACCCCCAGGAGTAAGATGACCAGGCCCATAAAGTTGGCGAGACAAGTACGTGGGAGGACGGCCGGTCCTACCTGTCGTGCTTGATGGCATCCCAATGAATGCGTTGCTGGACACTGGGTCCCAGGTGACCACGATGCCATATATCCTTTATAAACAATACTGGACTGATTCCGACATTACCCACAGTCCAGATGAACATCTTAACATCTATGCCAGCAATGGTCAGCCCTTGCCTCAGGTGGGGTATAAAGAGGTGACCATAAAAGTTGGCAAAGTAGAATTGTTATCACAAGGAATTATTATTGTTGATATTGATCGCCGAGAAAGTCATCCCATGATAACCTTAGGCACTAATGTGATAGAAAATTGTCTTGGAGAAATTACTGTTTTGTTGCAACAGGTCGCAGAGACTGCCAGTTCCAGTCAGCAGCGAGTTCTGCAGAAGGAGATCAGAGCCCTGATGAAAAGACAACAGGTAGAGCTGTCTGGAGGGGAAATTGGCAGTGTAAGGATGAGTGATCCGTTCCCCATTACAATGCCCCCTAGGAGTGAAATGTTGATATGGTGTCGAGCAGCAATTGGTCCCAGGGGTCAAGATTATCAGGCCCTGGTAGAACCTGTATACTCTGACAGTATGCCCACCATCTTGACAGCCAGGGGAGTAGTCGATGTTCGCAAGGGGAGAGTGCTGATCCGCATCCTGAATTGTGGGGAGAAAGAGGTCCATTTACCCCAGTATGCTACCCTTGCTAAGTTATTCACTCTCAGTAACAACTCAATAAAGACAGTGGAACCCTTGCCTCCATCAAAACCGGCGGAGGATAATGGCTCCAAGGGGCAGATGGAGGATTGGTGTCAGAAGCTACAATTGGGCACTGACTCCACCCCTTTGCACCAAAAGCATGGAGTATACCGGGTGGTCCAAGAGTATGAGCAGGTCTTCAGTAAACACCCATTAGACTTTGGGCAGGTAAAAGGGGTCCAACATCATATCCCCACAGGAGATCATCCACCCATTAAAGAGAGGTACCGGCCTGTACTTCCAGCTCACTATCAATGTGCCAAGGGAATGTTACGGGAGATGAAGGAGGCTGGGGTGATGAGAGATAGTTGTAGCCCCTGGGCAGCTCCATTAGTTCTCGTGAGAAAGAAGGATGGTACAATGAGGATGTGTGTTGACTACAGGCAGATTAACCGCATTACACATAAGGATGCCTACCCATTACCCAGGATTGAGGAGTCACTAGCTGCATTAAGATCTGCTAATTATTTCTCCACTTTGGATCTCAATAGTGGGTATTGGCAGGTTCCTGTGGCAGAGGCGGACAAAGAAAAGACCGCGTTTACAACACCAATGGGCCTCAGCAAGTTCAACTGCATGTCATTCGGGCTCTGCAATGCCCCAGGAACCTTCCAGCAGTTAATGGAGTGCTGCCTAGGACACAAAAACTTCGAAACTGTCCTGCTGTACCTGGACGACGTAATTGTCTACTCGAAGACATATGAAGATCACCTGGAGCACCTGGCCGAGGTGTTTGAAGCCCTATCTGGTTTTGGCCTGAAGGTAAAGCCGTCCAAATGCCACCTGTTGAAGCCCAAGGTGCAGTACCTAGGTCACGTGGTAAGCGCGGAAGGTGTAGCGCCAGACCCTGAAAAAGTCACCGCAATCAAGGACTGGCCAAGACCCTCCACTATCAAGGAAGTGCGGCAGTTCCTCGGGCTGGTAGGCTACTACAGGAGATTTATCAAGGGTTTCACCAAAATAGCAGCACCCATGCAGGACCTCCTGGTAGGCCAGTCCAAGAAAGCCAAGAACCCGAAACCTCCGTTCAAATGGGGTAAACCAGAAGACGAATCCTTCACCCGACTGAAGATGGCTCTGACCAGAGACGAAGTCCTGGCATACCCTGACTATGGCCAACCCTTTATACTTCATACAGATGCCAGCAACGTGGGATTGGGAGTGGTGCTGTCCCAGGTACAGCAAGGCAGAGAGCGAGTGATTGCATACGCCAGCAGGAAGCTCCGGCCCACGGAAAGGAACCCCGACAATTACAGTTCCTTCAAGTTGGAGTTTCTCGCCATAGTCTGGGCTGTAATAGAGCGCTTCAAGCACTATCTCGCCTCCTCCAAATTTACAGTCTTCACGGACAATAACCCTCGGACGCACCTGGAGACTGCGAAGCTTGGTGCCCTAGAGCAACGATGGATGGCCCGACTGTCTAACTACGAGTTTACCATCAAGTATCGGGCGGGGCATAAAAATGCAAATTCTGATGCGCTGTCCAGAATGCCCAACTTGCCAGATGGGGGAGAAGACCCGGAAGAGCTGGAGGAGATAGAGATACCCGCTTTCCATCGTCATGGGGTGACCCAGTGCTCCCACTGTGTAAGGGACAAGCGCTCCGCCAACAGAGAGGCCACGCTCAACCCATTGCCCCACCATGGATGGGCAGAAACGCAGTATAGCGACCTGGCTGTCCGCCTAGTCAAGGAGTTGCTGATGCAAGCTGACTTGCACCCTGATTCAGATGCTCCACGGGAGACCCAACAGTTGTGGAAGGAGAAGGGCAAACTGTTCATCTACGAAGGAAAGCTGTGTCGAAGAAGCATCAACTCCCGGACACATGAACTGGTCTTGCAGGTGGTAGTCCCGAGGCGGGATGCGTCAATGGTCTTAGAAGCGCACCACGATGGAGCAGGACACTTCGGGTGGAAGAAGTTGGAAGTCCTGCTACGTGAGCGATTCTACTTGGCTGGCATGAGGAAAGCAATCGAGAGATGGTGTCGAGAATGTGGTCCATGCAACCTGAGACGAAAAGACCGTGACAGCCAGAGGGCTCCCCTGCAGCCCATCATCACCAAACAGCCACTAGAACTGGTAGCCTTGGACCACGTGAAGCTAGCCCCAAGCAGGTCAGGCTATGTCTACGCTCTAACCATAGTAGACCACTACTCAAGGTTCCTGGTAGTAGTGCCAGTGAAAGACCAGACGGCTCAGACGGCAGCCAAAGCATTCCAACAGCACTTTTGTCGCCCGCACGGTTACCCTGAATGAGTGCTTACCGACCAAGGTCCAGCCTTTGAAGCAGAGGTGTTCCAGGAATTCTGTAACTTGTACGGCTGCAAGAAAATCAGGACGACGCCGTATCATCCCCAGACCAACGGGTTGTGTGAAAAGATGAACCAGGTGGTGATAGATCTGACCTTTGGCCAGAGAAGTTACCAGATTTGGTGGACCTGTATAACCACATCCCGGTGAACTCCACCAACTGTACACCCGCTTACCTGATGAGAGCAAGACCTGGCAAGCTACCCATTGACTTGGACATGGGAGTCCTAACACCAGAGACGACATCACCAGATGAGGATTGGGATACCGAGCGGCTGCAACAATACCGCAAAGTGCAAGAGTGTGTTGAAAGAAGTTTGTCCCAGGCAAGACAGAAGCAAGAGAAGACTTACAATCAGCACGCACCTGCCGTTCCCTTGTCACCTGGAGAGCAGGTACTTAAGAGAAAGAGAGGACTCCACAAATTAGATGACCAGTGGGAGGTAGAGCCATACACTGTCCTACCCTCGAACTACGATAACACCAAAGTGTGCCTCATCAGCAAAGATGGAGGGGAATCTTCAGCGGAAGTCTCAAGAGACCACTTGAAGATCAGTCCTGAACAGTTGAAACACACAGAAGAAGATCAAGATAACCCTCAGCCCACAGAAAAGGAGGAAGTGGTCCAAACAGTACTTAGAGAATTTCCCCGGTCTTGGACGCAGGTGAACAAAGCCATTGTGGTACCTGTCCTAACCTTTCTCCAAGTGGCATCACCGGAAGCTGCAGAAGTCCCAGAACAGCTGGAAGACCAGTCGGCCCCAGAGACAGAGGTTTCATCATCAGCAGACCAGGAGAATCTATCCTCTGTTAGCAGTGAACCTGTCATACCCATGGTGAGCCAAAGAATTCGTAGGAGATTACCCAGCCTACCAGTATTACTTCAGACTAAATGTAGAGTAGGTCACACTGAGCCCATCACACCAGGGGTAGGTAGACACAAGGGACCAGGGTAGAGCAGTAACTACCAATGTACTATGTAGTTCGACCAGGAGTACAAAAGGTCAGCTACCTGCCCGTTGGAGAAACTAAAATGTAAAGAATTAAAGTATAAGAGAGCTAAAATGTATGCTGTATATACACTGTGTTCCAAATTATTATGCAAATAATATTTTCTCAGATTTTCCCAAATTACCTATATGAATTGCAGTCATTGTAATTTTCCAGTCAAATAACTATTAGAGTACAATTGAAAGGTTTTTGTACAAACTGCCTATGATAACAGTATATTTTTAAAAAAAATAAAAAACTCAAACTGCACTCAAAATGCATGTTCCAAATTATTATGCACAGCAGAGTTTTCAACCTTTTCATTTTAATACAGAACAAAAAAATGGTCATTTTTGAAATTATAAGCATTAGCAGGTTATTACAAACTGAAATCAAACAGTTTTCAACTCAAAACTTTATTCTAGGTGATGTTACATTTGCACATAGGACCCCTTGTTCGAAAGGAGCTTCTGAACTCTCTCGTCCATTGAATTTGTCAGGTTTTGGATGGTTTCTGCTTTAATTGTTTTGCATAAGGACAGAATACCCTCCCAGAGCTGTTGCTTAGATGTGAACTGCCTCCCGCCATCATAGACACTCCTTTTGATGATGCTCCAGAGGTTCTCAATGGGGTTGAGGTCAGGGGAGCATGGGTGCCACACCATAAGTTTGTCCCCTTTTATGCCCATAGCAGCCAGAGATGCAGATGTGTTATGTGCAGCATGAGATGGGGCATTATCATGCATGAAATGATCTCGATGGTCCAGATGGATGGAGTGGAGGATGGCTGGTTGATGGACACCCCATGCAAACACGGCTACGGCGCTAACAAGGAGGAGGTGGAGTAATGTTTTGGGCTGGAATCATGGGGAGAGAGATTGGCAGCCCTTTTAGGATCCCTGAAGGGGTAAAGATGAACTCCATAATGTATGTTGAGTTTCTCAAACAGCACTTCCTTCCATGGTTCAAGAAGAAGAACCGTGCATTCCGCAGCAAGATCATTTTCATGCATGATTTCCTGCATGGGGAAATTTACCAGCAGCTGCAGCATTTCCCACCCTAGGCTTATACTCGAGTCAATAAATTTTCCCAGTTTTTTGTGGTAAAATTAGGTACCTCGGCTTATACTCGGGTCGGCTTATACTCGAGTATATACGGTAATATCATGATGACCTAATGTATTTGTCAAAGGGGCTGAATATCTCACATAAAGATTTCTGCATAGAGTAAAATATTTAAGTTTTAAGTGTTCATAAAACCTGAATCACCATAAGTAGATGACATTCCTATTCCACATCTAAAATGTATACAGGCCTCAGACTAAACTCACTATAGAAAATATACACCCAGACCCAGGAAACAATTACAAACCCCAGATCGTACCCCTAAATAAGTACAGACCCAGACAAAAGCCACTAAAACATAGACAATAAACCCACTAAATACAAACTAAAAACTCAACCAACTAGAAATATATAGACATAGACTAAAGAAATACAGACACTAAACCCCTTAAATTCAGACACAGATCTGCCCCCTATATAATTACAGACCTCCTAAACACAGACACAAAACTCCTTCAATAGAAGCCCATTCCCAACCCCTAATTATATACAGACCCCAGGGACGTACATAGAAATCATGGGGCCCCATAGCAGAAGTTATAATCTCATCCTCCACAAAAAATAAATAAATAAAAAATAATAATAATATAACGGACAGTATGAAACCCACCCAGTGAATTCCTACACACCACCCTCCAGGTGCACAGTATGATGACCCTGCTGTATGCACCCGTGGCAAAGTATAGCGACCCCAACACAGTATGATGTCCCAACTGTGACCCCAACACAGCTCTCCAAACAATATGATGGCTCCCACACAGATTGATGGACCCCACAGAAACCTCCACACTGTATAATGGCCTCCACATAGCCCTACAAACAGTGAAATGGACCCCACATTGCCCTACAAACTGTATAATGCCTTTTCATACATGGACTGCGGCACCAATCAGTTCTCCCCAGCTTCTGAGCGTGATTGGTCGCATGGATTACAGTGAGGGACACTTAGGAAAGGTGAGTATAAGAATTTTTTATTTTATTCTTATTTTTACAGGTGGACACTGCAGGAGCAGACACTACTACTCTCAGCATTGACCCTGCTGGGGCTGATCGCAGCCCCGGCAGGGAACCATGATGAGGGCAGTGTTCAGCACCCGGTGCTTGGGAGCAGCGCTAACTGTAAACTAATTCCCTGGCGCTGGTACGTGTGATCCTGATGCGGCACACGGGACACGGATATCTCCAGTACCAGTAATATACGGACGTGTGAAACCGGCCTGAGTATTGCTGATCCTAGTGAATCAAATGTAAATTTGTAGCACCCCGAGGACTCGGCTGCTACAGGGGTATTGCACCTCAAACCAGAGGTGTGGTATTCCACTCCCGGGTAAGGATGGAGTGTGGGACCGAGCTCAGTAGCTGCATGCACTACACTCATCCCATTTCCGGGGGACAGAACAACGGTACTCCCACTAGGTAGATGTGCAGGTACGACAGCGTCTGTCCCTGGCTGGAGTGGGAGGGGGGGAGGAACATCCCAGTAGTGTAGGAGCAGACAGGGGAGGGACTCTGGGCATAGGAAGGAGCCCATTGGGTGCTAGTCACCTGGGCTCGGGTGTCAGAGGGAGTATAAGAGGTGGGCACCATCTTGAGACAGGGTCTGTTCTGAGGGAGAGTTCAGCCAGAGAGGGCTGACAGGGAGCTGTGGCTCCGGCTGGGCCCAGCTCCAGGGCCAGGCCTGAAGAGCAGAGAAAGAGGAAGAAGAGGAAAAACCCACTGGAAGGCCCAGAGACACAAGCAGAGGGAACCCTGAGATCCCACAAGTGAACTAAGACGGGTGAAGGGTTGGCAGAAGAGGGTACCGGATCCCAAACTGGTAGAGGCAAAACATCCTTAGCCAGGAACCGGAGGTCGTGGACAAGTTTTGGCGCGACCTGGGGGTTGGCCGAGTCCCGCACCTGGTGGACGCAGCACGGCTCGGGTGGTCACTGCTGGCCAAAGTGACCGGAGCAACACCTGTGAGTAAAAGCCTTGAAACTGCACCACACGTCTCTGAGCTTCCTTGCTACACCATCACTACCACTATCATCCACATCTGCTGCCCTGAGGTCATACCCCTCCCGTTGGGGGTTCTACCAGTTACGCTGCACAACCTTACCACCGACCTCAGCGGTCTGCCCTGCAGCGGCGGCTTCATAGCCGCATTCAACGGGTGGCGTAGTCGAACATTCTAACATCTACTGCTGAAGACTGCCGCTCAGTTTGACTCCCTGGGCACGGACCGGGTCACCGCCACGAGACTACTACCCCCATCTGATCCGGCTCCGGGTAAGCCCCCGTGCGCACGATGCCGCACGACACAGCAGGCCCAGGGGCGCGTCAACTTTGGCGTAGTCGGCAGGATTACGTGCCCGCAACCGACGGGTACTGTGTGCCTGAAGAAAAGTTCACATTTACCGTAAAAAGGAGTCTCCCGCCAATTCCGGAGGGTCCCCGCCATCGGACGCCATCTCGGATCGTTTCCCGCCGTTTGCCCGCCATCTGCAGCCTTTTCCCGCCATCCACGGAGTTTCCCGCCATAAAGAGACGATTCCCGCCATCTGAGACGATTTCCCGCCCTGGCAGAGCGGACTCCATTATGGGCGTGCCAGAGGGTGGCAAGAGGCCACCTCCCATCGTGGGCCAGGTCCAGGAATGGCGCCAAAAGCGGAAACCGCCCCCACCAGCAGAGACTGCAATGGTAGAAATGTCCATCAGCGTGAGGGGGCTGCCCCTGGAACTGACAATCACTAAGTTGCCCCAGGACCACCCTCAATGGGGGCGGATACAGAACAAAACCAAGAAGATGGGTGCGGCCTGGAGGAGTCTGGACAGATCGCACCCGGAGATGGAGGGAGAGTCGATCAGCACCGACCCTGTGGTCCGGAACATGTTGCAGGCTGCCACCCCGGAAGGCCTGGTGGAGATCCTGGCACAGCTCCCCAGAAATCGGGAGCGTGCACAGACCGCGCTGGAGGCCTTGGCCCGGAAGATGGCCTGGGTACAGCAAGAAGCGCTGGCCGAGTGGAGGAGAGAGATGGTCCAGCAGGCTGGAACCAGCCAGCAGAGGACACCACCCGCATCGTGGAGCAAGTCTGCCCCTGAGGATGGTGCAGGAGGAACGGAGGCCGGAGACGACGCCGCAGAGGGAGCCGCAGAGATGGAAGCAGGTAATGGGGACGTCATCACCCCGTGCCCCGTAGCCGCAAGCCTGCCCCAGCTCCCCGTCGCAGAGCCCGAAGTTCCACTTACCGCGCCCGTTGCCGCACCGCCGCTGCTTCCAACTAGGCCTCAAGCGGCAGGAGCCGCGGTCGTGCCCTCTGTTACGCCACGCCCCTTGACCCTGAGCGCGGCAAAAGAGGAAGTGCCCCCGGCCTGGTCGCAGGCCCGAGTACCCCCGGGCGCCGCAGTCTCCACAGCGCCCTCTACCTCCACAGCGCCACCGTCCTGGTCGCAAGGCCGAGTACCCCAGGGCGCCGCCGTCTCCACAGTACCCTTCACCTTCAGAGTGCCACCGGCCTGGTCGCAAGGCCTGGTGAATCCGGGCGCCGCTGCCCCCACCGCGCCCTCAACCTCCACAGTGCTGCCCCTGGGTGCAGATCTATTCGCACAGCACACTTGCCTGGATGGGCAGTCCTTCGTGTGGCCACCGGAGTACGTCAACCCCCGACTCCGGAAGGAGTGGCCCCAGTGTGAGCCTCTGATCCCGGCTCCGGCGCCCGCCAACATTGTCTCGCTCCCATTGGAAGAGGCCCAATTTGCGTGGGACCCCACCGGCGAAGACCTCATGGGGTTCACTCAAGAGACCCGGGCGGCCGCAGCCCAACGTGAGGAGTGTTGCCGACAACAACTGGAAGTCTTTCAGAGGGAACGGCGAGAGAGGCGGGTCCGCGAGGAGCGGCTGCAGGTCCAAAGCGCGGAGCAGAAAAGCCGGACCCGACGAAACCGCCGTGCGGCCCACGGTCCCCGCGCCACCGGGACTGTAATAAAGTTTCAAATGGAGCACGGCTGGGGCTTTATCCGGGATCACAGAACCCCCGGCGATGTCTTTGTTACCCGCAGGGATGTTGAGAGCCACCTGCCGGAGGGACACCGAGGACGTGACCTCTACCCGGGTGATGAGGTCACCTTCACCCGGCACCAGTGTGCCAAAGGACCATACGCCCTTCACGTGCACCGGTTGACGGAGGAGGAGTTGCAGTATGAGGAAGATCAAGAGGACCCGGACGGGTCTGAAGACTATCCTCAGGAGGAGCCAAGGAGAAGACACCGCTACTGAAGGGAAGTAGCCCAAATAAAGTACTGTAAATAGTTACCCGTAAGGGTACTTGACATGCTGCTAATCAGAGTATGGTCCCCGTTGGGACTAGTGTGGAACTGTTTAAAAGAACTGTTTCCTGTGTGCCCCTATCCCTTACCAGGCTGAGGACTGTGAGCAGCCATTCCCCTATCCCCACTGGCCGAGGACTGAGAGCGGCCATACCCTGTAAATAGTTGCGCTTCCTAAAGCGCCCCCTTCTGGTTTTATAAAGAACTGTTTTTCTCTAGTGACTGTTGCACTTTACCCGGTCACAAGTTGCACCGTGGCTGGAAGAACAAGAACATTTTATATAAAAGAGTTTTATATAATATAAGAAGTTACCCGTAACGTTATATTTTCTGATAATGTTTTTTATAATGTTTTATATGTTAGTGTGTACTTTAAAAATTTTGTATGTCTAAATGTCTTTACTCTTTTCCAGCCCGAGGACGTGCTGTGGTTTACCAGGGGGGAATGTAGCACCCCGAGGACTCGGCTGCTACAGGGGTATTGCACCTCAAACCAGAGGTGTGGTATTCCACTCCCGGGTAAGGATGGAGTGTGGGACCGAGCTCAGTAGCTGCATGCACTACACTCATCCCATTTCCGGGGGACAGAACAACGGTACTCCCACTAGGTAGATGTGCAGGTACGACAGCGTCTGTCCCTGGCTGGAGTGGGAGGGGGGGAGGAACATCCCAGTAGTGTAGGAGCAGACAGGGGAGGGACTCTGGGCATAGGAAGGAGCCCATTGGGTGCTAGTCACCTGGGCTCGGGTGTCAGAGGGAGTATAAGAGGTGGGCACCATCTTGAGACAGGGTCTGTTCTGAGGGAGAGTTCAGCCAGAGAGGGCTGACAGGGAGCTGTGGCTCTGGCTGGGCCCAGCTCCAGGGCCAGGCCTGAAGAGCAGAGAAAGAGGAAGAAGAGGAAAAACCCAGTGGAAGGCCCAGAGACACAAGCAGAGGGAACCCTGAGATCCCACAAGTGAACTAAGACGGGTGAAGGGTTGGCAGAAGAGGGTACCGGATCCCAAACTGGTAGAGGCAAAACATCCTTAGCCAGGAACCGGAGGTCGTGGACAAGTTTTGGCGCGACCTGGGGGTTGGCCGAGTCCCGCACCTGGTGGACGCAGCACGGCTCGGGTGGTCACTGCTGGCCAAAGTGACCGGAGCAACACCTGTGAGTAAAAGCCTTGAAACTGCACCACACGTCTCTGAGCTTCCTTGCTACACCATCACTACCACTATCATCCACATCTGCTGCCCTGAGGTCATACCCCTCCCGTTGGGGGTTCTACCAGCTACGCTGCACAACCTTACCACCGACCTCAGCGGTCTGCCCTGCAGCGGCGGCTTCATAGCCGCATTCAACGGGTGGCGTAGTCGAACATTCTAACATCTACTGCTGAAGACTGCCGCTCAGTTTGACTTCCTGGGCACGGACCGGGTCACCGCCACGAGACTACTACCCCCATCTGATCCGGCTCCGGGTAAGCCCCCGTGCGCGCGATGCCGCACGACACAGCAGGCCCAGGGGCGCGTCAAATTCAACTGAAGAAATAAAAATTGCACCATTTACTGGTGGTATACTATCCACCTACATGCCCCAATAGCTCCAATATTCGATCTGTTTCAGGACAGGGTAATAAAAGATGTGGAAGCTTTAGTATTCACAAGTCCCACTGACAATTTAAGAACAGGGAAACTAAAAGCATTGAGTGAAATAAAAAACTGGAAAGATGTAATAATTTGTAAAGCTGACAAAGGTGGAAATATTGTGCTACAAACTAGGAAGATGTATATTGCTGAAGCAAAAAAACAACAACTGATACTTCCGCTAATATTAACCTGGCTAATGATCCTACGAATAAATTAAAAAACTTGTTAAGAACCTTTTTAAGGACGCAGCTGGAGAAAGGTATTTTAACTAGAAAAGGAGCAATATCCACAAAAACCTCATTGGTATTGCATTCCCAAGGTCCATAAATCTTTAACCACCCAGCCTGGACGCCCGATAGTGTCGGGCATAGGC
This sequence comes from Phyllobates terribilis, assembly GCF_046119375.1. NCBI lineage: Eukaryota > Metazoa > Chordata > Amphibia > Anura > Dendrobatidae > Phyllobates > Phyllobates terribilis. The sequence goes on from NW_027362773.1 coordinate 115,628,475, forward strand.
TCAATTACAGAGCCTTTGTCCCAATATTTGGACTCATTACTGAAACCACTATTGAGAAATATTCCATCTTTGATTAAGGACACCGGATCCTACTTGAGTGTAGTTAGCGAAATAAATTACTGCAATAGTTACATGCGTGGCTTGCGTTTTTCCTCATTTATTTTTAGCTTTTTTTGAAAATAAATATGTGGAAACCGTGACCAATCCATATATTAAATACATAAAAACATACTTAAGATATGTGGATGACATATTTATAGCGTGGGCTGGTACTCAAGAACAATTGAGTCGTTTGTAAAATATCTGAACGACATTAACCCCTTTACCCCCAGGGTGGTTTGCACGTTAATGACCAGGCCAATTTTTACAATTCTGACCACTGTCACTTTATGAGGTAATTACTCTGGAACGCTTCAATGGATCCCCCTGATTCTGAGCTTGTTTTTTCGTGACATATTGTACCTGCACGGCAGGATTTGGAAGGGAAGGAGCGCCATTTGACTTTTTGAATGTAAAATTTGCTTGAATAATTAGAGGACGCCATGTTGCGTTTGGGGAGCTCCTGATGTGCCTAATAGAGATGAGCGTTGTTCTACTCGAACTGTTCGCCAATCTCAAATTCGAGCTGTTTTGGGCGGTGTTCGAGCCGGTCGGCGAACACGAACAATTTGAGAAAAATTCGGCTGTTCGAGGTTATGTTCGATAACTGTTCGTGCACCAAAATCATAACTGGATTTTTTCTCAGTAATGATGAAAATTAATGTTAATACGCAGTTTGAGTGTACAGCGGGGCGGGGGGAGGGGCAGGGGATGGATCTCTGCAGGAACAATGAAGATCTCCATTTTTTTTTCTCTTTCCCGCATTTGCAGTGGGGAGGTGCAATCTGTCAGCCTATCAGCAGCGCACACACGGAGCAAAGTGCTTTTTTTCACACAAGCAAGGGCATGTGTCATTGGCAGTGTATGTCACATGTCCTTGCCCTATAAGACCAAGCCATTTTCCCCGTCGCCACCATTTTCTCACTGCTGCAGCTGCGTGTTAGACGGCACCGCTGTTGCTGTGTGCGCTATACCTTGTTAATTTCAAGCCAATTTTCGCACAAATATACAGATAGCTTGGGAGTAGGGAATAGTTGTGATTGCAGTCCTTTTAAGGACTAGGTTACAGCATTTCCTACGACTTTTATCAGGCAGGTCTGTGCTCTTAAATAGATAGATTGTGGGAGTAAAGACTAATTGTAATTGGAGTCCTTTTCAGGACTAGGTTACATCAGTTCCTATCAGTTTTTGCCAGGCAGGTCTGTGCCAGTGCTGTGCAAGTTTTTTTCACAGCATTTGGCTGAATCTAGCAAAGCTAATCCTTTTTGGCCTATTGCAGAGTGTGTTAGTCAGTGGAGTAGCCTATCTGTGTTGCAAGATATACCACCTGTGTATAGAATACCAATTTTTTTACTGCACCTAGTGAAGTAAAATCTTTTGGGCATAGCATCATTCTATTAGTCCATCTATACTGACCTCCATCAGGTTGCAAACTGAATATAATTTTTTTCTGCATCTAGCTCTGAAAAAATATTTGGGCTTCTAGCAGTGTGTGGGACTTGGTCTATTAGTCCATCTATACTGACCTCCATCAGGTTGCAAATTAAAAATAATTTTTTTCTTCATTTAGCTCTGAAAAAATATTTGGGCTTCTAGCAGTGTGTGGGACTTGTTCTATTAGTCCTTCTATACTGACCTCCAGCAGGTTGCAAATTGAATATAATTTTTTTCTGCATCTAGCTCTGAAAAAATATTTGGGCTTCTAGCGGTGTGTGGGACTTGGTCTATTAGTCCATCTATACTGACCTCCATCAGGTTGCAAATTAAAAATATTTTTTTTCTGCATCTAGCTCTGAAAAAATATTTGGGCTTCTAGCAGTGTGTGGGACTTGGTCTATTAGTCCATCTATACTGACCTCCATCAGGTTGCAAATTAAAAATAATTTTTTTCTTCATTTATCTCTGAAAAAATATTTGGGCTTCTAGCAGCGTGTGGGACTTGTTCTATTAGTCCATCTATACTGACCTCCATCAGGTTGCAAATTAAAAATAATTTTTTTCTGCATCTAGCTCTGAAAAAATATTTGGGCTTCTAGCAGTGTGTGGGACTTGGTCTATTAGTCCATCTATACTGACCTCCATCAGGTTGCAAATTGAATAAAAAAATTTTCTGCATCTAGCTCTGAAAAAATATTTGGGCTTCTAGCGGTGTGTGGGACTTGGTCTATTAGTCCATCTATACTGACCTCCATCAGGTTGCAAATTAAAAATAATTTTTTTCTGCATCTAGCTCTGAAAAAATATTTGGGCTTCTAGCAGTGTGTGGGACTTGGTCTATTAGTCCATCTATACTGACCTCCATCAGGTTGCAAATTAAAAATAATTTTTTTCTGCATCTAGCTCTGAAAAAATATTTGGGCTTCTAGCAGTGTGTGGGACTTGTTCTATTAGTCCTTCTATACTGACCTCCAGCAGGTTGCAAATTGAATAAAAAAATTTTCTGCATCTAGCTCTGAAAAAATATTTGGGCTTCTAGCGGTGTGTGGGACTTGGTCTATTAGTCCATCTATACTGACCTCCATCAGGTTGCAAATTAAAAATAATTTTTTTCTTCATTTAGCTCTGAAAAAATATTTGGGCTTCTAGCAGTGTGTGGGACTTGTTCTATTAGTCCTTCTATACTGACCTCCAGCAGGTTGCAAATTGAATATAATTTTTTTCTGCATCTAGCTCTGAAAAAATATTTGGGCTTCTAGCGGTGCGTGGGACTTGGTCTATTAGTCCATCTATACTGACCTCCATCAGGTTGCAAATTAAAAATATTTTTTTTCTGCATCTAGCTCTGAAAAAATATTTGGGCTTCTAGCAGTGTGTGGGACTTGGTCTATTAGTCCATCTATACTGACCTCCATCAGGTTGCAAATTAAAAATAATTTTTTTCTTCATTTATCTCTGAAAAAATATTTGGGCTTCTAGCAGCGTGTGGGACTTGTTCTATTAGTCCATCTATACTGACCTCCATCAGGTTGCAAATTAAAAATAATTTTTTTCTGCATCTAGCTCTGAAAAAATATTTGGGCTTCTAGCAGTGTGTGGGACTTGGTCTATTAGTCCATCTATACTGACCTCCATCAGGTTGCAAATTGAATAAAAAAATTTTCTGCATCTAGCTCTGAAAAAATATTTGGGCTTCTAGCGGTGTGTGGGACTTGGTCTATTAGTCCATCTATACTGACCTCCATCAGGTTGCAAATTAAAAATAATTTTTTTCTGCATCTAGCTCTGAAAAAATATTTGGGCTTCTAGCAGTGTGTGGGACTTGGTCTATTAGTCCATCTATACTGACCTCCATCAGGTTGCAAATTAAAAATAATTTTTTTCTGCATCTAGCTCTGAAAAAATATTTGGGCTTCTAGCAGTGTGTGGGACTTGTTCTATTAGTCCTTCTATACTGACCTCCAGCAGGTTGCAAATTGAATATAATTTTTTTCTGCATCTAGCTCTGAAAAAATATTTGGGCTTCTAGCGGTGTGTGGGACTTGGTCTATTAGTCCATCTATACTGACCTCCATCAGGTTGCAAATTAAAAATAATTTTTTTCTGCATCTAGCTCTGAAAAAATATTTGGGCTTCTAGCGGTGTGTGGGACTTGGTCTATTAGTCCATCTATACTGACCTCCATCAGGTTGCAAATTAAAAATAATTTTTTTCTGCATCTAGCTCTGAAAAAATATGTGGGCTTCTAGCAGTGTGTGGGACTTGGTCTATTAGTCCATCTATACTGACCTCCATCAGGTTGCAAATTGAATAAAAAAATTTTCTGCATCTAGCTCTGAAAAAATATTTGGGCTTCTAGCGGTGTGTGGGACTTGGTCTATTAGTCCATCTATACTGACCTCCATCAGGTTGCAAATTAAAAATAATTTTTTTCTGCATCTAACCCAGCCAATAGTTTTGGCCTAATACCACAGTTTGGCCACTCAGCTCTGCTCGGTTACCATCCATTGTTTTTTTGTGCAAACAACTCCAGAGTTGTGAATTAGTTAACCACCAAAATGAGTGGAAAAAGGCCTGCTGCTGGTGGAAAGGGGAATAGGCGTGTTGGGAAGGGGAAAAAAGGTTGTGTCCGTGGGGTAGGTGCAGAAGAAAGACCATCTTCCAGCCAAACTAAAATGTCTACTTCTTTTAGCGGACAATGTGATAAGATCCCTTTCTTACGGCCACGCCAATCGCTACAAATTCCAGATGAGGCACAAAAACAGCAGGTGCTTCAACGGATATCAAGTGCTCCTTTAAGTGGGCTCTCCTCCACATCAACTTCAACATCACAAATACTCCAGTCCTCAAAGGTGTCACCCAAATCGCACTTGCTTCCTCACAGCTCCCAAATCTCCAGCTGCCCGTCTGAGTATGAGGTAGAACAGATGGTTGAGTCTGCAGAGCTGTTTACTCATACTATAGCCTGGGAATCAGAGGTCGACTCCAGCGCTTCTGTGAATCCAGACGAGGAAATGATCTGCACTGATGCCCAGAATCTTTATGAGTCGGATCCAGGACCAGACGCAGAAGGTTCTGACCATAATGTAGACCCTCATTCCCAAACTGTAACTCCTGTTGGTGGAGACAATGAGGAAGACGATGATAAGACTCAAATACCTGATTGGAGCGACAACTTTAGTTTTTTGTCAGGGCAGGAACAGGTTGGCTCTGAGGACGACGGGTGTGATAACGCACAGGGTGATGATGATGAGGTCGGAGATCCCACTTACTGTCAACCCACAGTCAGCCAAGAGATGAGGTCAGCAGAGGAGGTGGAGGAAGATGCTAGTGACGACGAGGTCAGGTTGCGCCTTCCTGGACAGAGACGTAGTACTGGAAGCACGTCAACAACTGCATCCTCAAACACAACTCTGCCTCTCACCACAAGTCGTGGTGGCTCTTCAGGTCGCATGGGTGCTAAGCCTTGCATAGCCTGGGCATTTTTTCAGATCGATAAAGATGACCCAACTCGTGTTATCTGTAACATTTGTCAGCAAAAGCTAAGTAGAGGCCAAAAAATACATAGTTTGAGTACTTCATGCATGAACCGGCACATGGACATGAAGCATAAGTTGCAGTGGGAAGCTCAGTGTGCTACAATGCGGTCTAGCCGGCCGGGCCAACCACCGTCTGCCATATCTTGTGCATCCGCGGCCTCTTCATCCTCTGTGACTGGGGGGACAGCAGTCACACCTGTTTTGGGGCGCAGACCTGCCACCTCTTTACCCGCAACAGCCAGCGTGATTGGCAGGTCATCATTTTCTTTGGAGGTGGTAACACCAGCTGGTCTTGAGCGCTGTCCGACATCGATAGCACCACCTTTGGATCAAGGCAACCTAACATGTCCGCCTGCATCTTCCTCACAGACCGGCAGTTTGCCGGGGACACCCTTATCAACCCCGTCTAAGCACAATAGCCAGCCCTCGGTCCCTCAGATGTGGACAAGTAAAAGACCATTTCCTCCTAGCCATGAGAAAGCTAAGAGGTTGAATTTCACCATCTGCAAGCTCTTGGCTACAGAAATGCTGCCTTTCCGCCTGGTGGACACAGAGGATTTTCGAGACCTTATGTCCGTCGCAGTGCCCCAGTACCAGATGCCCAGTCGGCACTACTTCTCAAAGAAAGGTGTGCCTGCGCTCCACCAGCATGTCGCACACAACATCACCGCTTCTTTGAGAAACTCTGTGTGTGACAGGGTGCATTTCACCACAGACACTTGGACAGGGGCGTTACATGTCGCTGACTGGGCACTGGGTAACTATGGTGACAGCAGGACAAGGGGCTGCTGTCCAAGTCTTGCCGTCCCCACGAGTTGTGCGTCAATCCTCTTTATGTCATTTTTCCTCCACTGCTTCTGCCTCCTCAACCTCCTCTCGGTCTTCCACCTGCACCCAAAGCCTGTCTGGTCATGCCACAAGCTTTCTAACTGCGCAGAAGGGATCCTGCACACCTCCTTACTATGCTGGCAGTAGGGCTCAACGTCATCAGGCGGTTTTTACATTGAAATGTCTGGGAAATGTGAGTCACACAGCTGAGGAGTTGTGGTCAGCTCTGGAGAACCAATTTCATGAATGGTTGTCTCCACTGGACCTGAAACCAGGGAAGGCCGTGTGCGACAATGCTGCAAACCTGGGTGCGGCCCTTCGCCGGGGCAATGTCACACACGTGCCTTGTATGGCTCACGTGTTGAACCTGGTTGTCCAGCAATTTTTAGCCCACTATCCCAGACTAGATGGCCTTCTGCAGAGGGCACGGTCGCTGTGTGCTCACTTCCGCCGTTCGCATCCCGCAGCTCAGCGACTTACATCTCTACAGAAGTCGTTGGGCCTGCCACTTCACCGGCTAAAATGCGATGTGCCTACCCGGTGGAATTCAACTCTGCACATGTTGCAGCGACTGTGGCAGCACCGACAAGCCCTGGTGCAATACGTTCTGACGTATAGCCTGGGCCAACGAGATTCAGAGGTGGGGCAAATCACGCTGGAGGAGTGGTCTCAGATCAGGGACCTATGCACCCTTCTGCACAGTTTTGAAATGGCGACGAAGATGTTTAGTGCTGACGATGCCATTATCAGCATGACTATTCCGGTGATTTACATGCTGGAGCACATGTTAAACAGAATTCGGAGTCAGGTGGTGGCACAAGAGGAGGTGGAGGAAGTAGAGGAGGAGGAGTTGTATGCGGAAGGGCTAACATCTGCAAGGTCCAGACGGTCGGCAGCACCAGGGCGGCAGGCATGTGAGGGTGGGGGAGATGATTTTACCAGGGCGCATGGTAGCAGCCAAACTAGTGAGGAAGGTGCAGGAGCCCAGGAAGAAGTGGAGGACGAACTGATGGAAGACTCATCAGATGAGGGAGACCTTGATCACATTTCTGTTGTGCGAGGTTGGGGGGAGAGGACAGAGGAAGGAAGCATGATTGTTACCTCGCCACCAACACAACAGGGACTTGGTGCTCCTGGATGCGCAACACACATGAGTGCCTTCTTGCTGCACTACCTGCAACATGACCCTCGAATTGTGAGAATTAGAAATAATCCTGACTACTGGGTTGCCACACTGTTAGATCCCCGGTACAAAAGTAAATTTGCAGAAATTATTCCTGCCATAGAAAGGGATGCACGCATGCAGGAGTATCAGCAGAGACTGTTGCAGAATCTTACATGTGCTTTTCCACAAAACACCAGTGGTTCACGTAGTGAATCTTACAGTTCTAACTTGCCAACCGTGGTCTGTATGGAATTGTTCAATAAAGGGCCCAAAATTAAGATAACATAGATGGGAGAGGTCTCTATGAATAGGAATTCCTAAGTATTTGATACCCTGTGAGGGCCAGGCAAAGGGAAAGTTGGACTGGATGGAATCCTATATGGATTTAGGGAGGGAGACATCGAGGGCCTCAGACTTCGCTGCATTGATTTTAAAATTTTACCATGTAACAAAGTGATCTATTTCAGCCATAACAGCAGGGATGGATATATGTGATTGAGTGATATATACTAGGACATCATCAGCAAATAGAGAGCACTTGTACTCGGTGCCTCCCACCTCAATCCACCTAATATTGGGGTTATGGCGAATTGATGAGAGCAGGTGCTCCGTCACTAGGATGTATAAGAGAGGGGACAGAGGACATCCCTGCCTTGTCCCATTGGTGATTGTGAAAGGTGATGAAAATGTTCTGACGCACCCCCTGGGCCTTGGGACACCCGGAGCCGGACCCTTTTTGGTGGATGCTGGTGGTTGTAGTCTTCGTGGCGGCGATCCGGTTCCGTGGCTCAGGGCGGTCAAACCAGTGGCGGAACTATTTATGTGGTTTTGATGTTTAAATGTCCGACTACGCCACCCGTGGATTGCGGTCAGAGTGAACCGCCGCTACAGGGCAGACCGCTAAGGCTGGTGTTGTGGGTGCAGCAGAGCGTAGCATAACTCCCCACGGGAGGAGTATAGCCTCAGGGCAGTGTATGCGGAGGATGGGGGTGATGGTGCAGGGCAGCAGCAGTAACGACACGGAGTCAGTGATGCAGTTCAGGGCCTTTACTCACAGTTCTTATTATCCAGACCACGTCTGCAGGTAACGGCTGCCCACGTCGTACTGTGCTCACCAGGTGAGGGGCTCAGACAACTCCCAGATAACTTTGGAGCGCTTCACAGGACCCCCTTTGTGTGTCCTTTGTCTGGCCTTTCTTACCAACACTTCTGTCCGGCTGCCTCGGGCCTCCTCTTGGTAAACTTGGCGCCAGTTTCCCTGACCCTATGTGGTGCCTTCCTAGCGGGTGGAGCAAGGGGCTGCGCCACATAAAATGTCAGAGCCTCCGGTTTCTAGCTGAGGGTCGTTTCCTGCCTCCACTAGTTCGGGGACCGGTCTCCCCCTTTGGCCTGACCCCTCCACGCAGGTGGATTCGGGCGTACGGTGGCGACTCGCCCATCCGCACCCCTGGGATCCCTTCATTCCTCGTTCCTGGAGCCTTCTCTGCTCCTCTTCCTTCCTTCTCCCTCTTGCAGGCCTGGGCCTCTGTTACTAGGCCCGCCTCCGGAGCAGAGCTCACGCAGAGCCCCTGCTCCCTGCCACTTCTGCTCAGACTTCTCTGCACTGAACTAAGATGGTGCCCACCTTTTATACTCCCTTCTCAATGCACCCAGGAACTGCTTCCTCCCTGCTCCTGCACTGCAGGGTTCCCCTTCCTCAGTGTTCCCTCCCCCCACTCCAGCCAGGGACAGGGACTGTCGTGCCCATCTCAGGGGCATATTGGTCGCCCTGCCCCACGGCAATGTGGTGTAATGCATGCAGGTGTCGGGTCCTGATCCACACTCCATCCTTATCTGAGAGTGAGATATCACACCTCTGGGTGAGGTGCAATACGTCTGTAGCAACCGAGCCCTCGGTGCTACAGTTCCATTTATCTTCAGCCTAGGTGACGTATTGTGATACAGGGCCGTGATTTTGGCTATAAAAGGGTCCCCTAGACCCCTACCCCAAGCTTTTTAAGAGAATCATATATGGCGTGCCAGGAGACTCTATGGAATGCTTTCTCAGCATCCAACGAGAGTATCTACTTACAAATTTTTAACTGCATCTAGCCCAGGAAATACTTTGTGCCTAGTAGCAGTGTCTGCTAGTCAGCGGATTATCCCGGCTGTTAAGCAAGCTACACCACCTGTAGTTTGGACACTTAATTTTTTCAAAGGAAATGCTTCGGGACCACGGGATACTTAGTGAAGAGCATCAGGAGGCACCCCAAGGCATAGGGGCTGGGACTGGCACTAGGATGCCTTGCGGTGGACAGCCGAGCTCGATCCTTATAAAAGCTTTTTAACTGCAGCAGCTTTAGTGGACGCTACTGGAGCTGGAATTACGCGGCTGCTGGCATGAGACTTGCCCTCCAATAGATCCTTGTAAATGGATTTAAAGTGTATTCATTCAAATTAGAGGGACAATTTAAATTAAAAAGCTTAGAGCTGCCTCCACCACAGGGGGGCTCTCTCGACCCACCAGCGGACAGGCACCAGTATTGGGAGAGGGGGGCTGGCCGTCAGGGTTCACCGCGGCTCTGGCACAAACCCGGCGACACGGAGGTGGCACGGGCAGGAGCGGACTGGCCGTCTCGGCTTCTCACTTTTTGGATTTTAGAAGGGCATGACATGCCTATATCTGTGTCTCCCCCTCCTTTTACTCCTCCACCTCTTTTCTTTTCGCATGACTACATGTACTTGTCACTTTTCCATGTGTTAGTTGTGTCTTCTGAGCAGTTTGTCAGCTTTTGGACACCTTTGAAGGTGTTTTCTATGTGTTTCTATGTGTTTTTGTTTGCCTGCCATTGGTTTTAACGGTGTTCGAAGGTGTTCGACGAACAGTTCGACGAACACACGGGTGTTCGACAAACCGAACCGAACTCGAACACTACGGGGGTGGCTCAACACTAGTGCCTAAACAGTGGAAACCCCGCACAAGTGACACCATTTTGGAAACTAGACCCCTTAGGGAACTTATCTAGATGAGTGGTGTGCACCTTAAACCCCCAGGTGCTTCACAGAAGTTTATAACATTGAGCCGTAAAAATACAATTTTCATATTTTTCCCACAAAAATGTTTTTCAGCCCCCAATTTTGCATTTTCATAAGGGTAACTGTGATGAACCCGTAGCCGCCATCTTGGTAAAGATAAATCATATCCAGGGATGGCCACACTTCAGCAGCCCCCACCCTTGGGACCTTCTGTTAAAAAGTCAACTAGATAGTTTCCCCCATCCAGGCTCCTGTGAGATAAGAAGAGCCAGGGCCTACTTAACACTTGAATGCTAGGAGCTTCAAAGGCTTTGAGAGGAAACACAGCCAGCAGGGGGGGGGTGCTTCGTCCATCTGTACCTGACCATTTGTCCCATAGGACTAGTTTCTTTGTCTGTCACAAGCATGGAGGCATAAGATATAGAAACATGAAAAGTACACGCATGTTGCATGGGATGGGCCAATAAAAAAATATCACGGCGTCCCGGAGCCATTGCGCACACAAGCCTCCGCGGTAGACGTTTGTACGTGCTCTGGAAGCCAAGATATAGCGCGGAGCCATTCCTGAGGACCGTATGGTATCATAATTGATATCAAAAGGTCGGTTACGGCGGCCCGAATCCATGGGAACCCCTGGGGGTATCATGAGACCATCCCAGAAGAAGTTATTGGGTTCCATAGAATTTGGGCTTCTGATCGAAGTTAGACCTGAGGGTGGAGACTGAGCCAGCTGACCTCACCAGCAGTGGGCGGGACGGGGCAGGTAAGATAGCAGGACAGACAAGAGATAAGTCAGTCTTGACCCAAGAGTGGGGTGCTGAACATCTGAGCACCAGCTGAGGCCACCAAGGGGAGGAGCAGTTTGACCATGCGGTGGTAGGCCTCAGCCTGTAACAAAGAACCGTGCCTGCGACCGCAGAATCCTCTCCCTGCGTCACAAGAGAATCAAGAAACCGGTAACTGATATGCTGTGGTGATTCTGTGTGTTGTATTCCATTGTTGTATAGTTTAGCCTGACCTTATACCTGTGTATATTTAGTTGTATATCGTGTATCTAGTGTATTATTATAATCAATTACCTCAAGTAATTGTGGGCCTGCCTTTTATTCTGCATAACGAACGCACGTCCGTGTGAGCTCGGCTCAAGCCAAAAACGCTACCCAGGGTTGGTTCCTGACCCGATATAGGCCCATTCACGGACTGGGCGTATATCTAAAATAGGGACTGGTGGCAGCATACCAACTGGGGATTGGGGAAGGCTGGTAGTGACGGTCGGAGGTTCAGATATATATATTCCTGGCGCGGCCAAGGAAGATATATATACCGCCCTCACTACAGAGGGCCCCGATACCCAGTAGGTTACAGGACAGTCTCTCTGGCGACCGCTTATCCTAGGTGCAGTTCCTTGACTGACCTGAGGCTAAGAGGGCGCTAGCGAGTTGTGCTGTGTAGTGACGTTACGGTTTAGTGACGTTGAAGGGATAACACACTACCGTGTTCCCTGCGCTGGTTGCAGCTACCTGGCACTACTTTCTCTAGGTGCAGTACCTTGACTGACCTGAGAGGTAAGGGGGCGCCAGAGAGCTGCACCCACCGGCCAGCTTTCATCACATTGGTGGCAGAGCGGTGGGATTGCAGAATAATAGTGTTGTGGGACCCCTACTCCCAGGCACTAAAGACTGCCAGTGGTAACTTCCACTGCTGGAGTCTTAAGGTCAGCCCAACGTTAGACGGTCAGGCTAAAAGTATAACAAGGTGTGTGCAAACTCAGGGTTGCAGCGGTGTCGGTTACCAAGATGGCAGATGGCACCAGGAGCAAGACCCTGCAGGAGGCTAATGCTACGGTCCGTGTGGCAGGAGGGGAGGACATTGTTACTCATGGCGAGGAGGAGTCCAGCCCGGGCACCTCAGGGAGCCAGTCCCCAGTATACGGTCCCGCAGTGGGCTGCCCACCACCTACCCAGCCCAGCCTGTCCAGATCACAAGCCCTTTTACAAGCGGCTATGGCAAGTCTCCAGTCTCATGGCGATGCCGTCTACAAAACCCTCCTGGCAGCATCAGAGAAGGCAGCGGAGGAGGAGCGTGCAGAGCGGGCTGCGGAGCGGGCTGCGGAGCGGGCTGCGGAGCGTGAAGCTGCAGAGCGCCGGGAGGCTGCGGAGCGTGAAGCTGCAGAGCGCCGGGAGGTTGCGGAGCGTGCAGAGCGAGCTGCGGAGCGCCAGCACCAACTGGACCTGGCCCAGCGGGGGCTTCCGCTAGAGCAACCAACCCATCAGGAGACCAAGTCGTCCAAAGTCCGAGCTGAGGACTTCCCTCTACTGGAGAAGGATGGGGACCTGGACTCCTTTCTGGTGGCATTTGAACGGACCTGTCTTCAGCACCATCTGGCCCGGGATCAGTGGGCCAGATACCTGACCCCCCGTTTGAGGGGTAAGTCCCTGGATGCCTTGGGGGACTTACCTGCCGGGGAGGTACAGAACTACGACTGCATCAAGCGGGCCCTGATCCGGCAGTACAACCTCACTCCCGAGTCGTACCGCCAGAAGTTCCGGAGCCTGCTGCGTGGCCCCAAGGACACCTGGACCGATCATATGCGGGCGCTGTTGAGAGCCGCAGAGCACTGGACCTCGGGTCTAGCGCTTACTACCCGCCAGGAGGTCCAGGAACTGTTCGTCACGGAGCAGTTCTTGTGGAACTGCCCAGAGGACCTCCGACAGTTCCTCCGTGACCGAAAACCAACAGGGGCTTCTGCTACAGCCGCCCTGGCAGACGAGTATGCCAATAACAGGGCGCCTGAGCTGAAGAAGTCTGCCAGCAGCACCTGGAGAGGGGGTAAGCCCAGTCATGCCCCTGTTTCCCCAGCCCCTAGAACACAAGGGGTGTATCCCCCTGTTGCCCTCTCCAGGCAAGGACCAGACGTAAGACGTTGTCATCTATGCAACAAACCAGGACACTTTAGGGCTGAGTGTCCCCAGCGCCAAAAGACCCCATCCCAGTCCCAGAGAGCGCCCAATGTTTTGTGTGTGGGAGGGGGTGGTGGTAGGTCCCTGGACAACATCCAACCCGTCACCATAGGCCGTTCTGCGGTCATGGGACTGCGGGACACTGGCGCTGAACGAACACTGGTACGGCCTGAGGTGGTGTCCCCCCAGGACTTGGTACCAGGAAAGACTCTTTCCGTCTCCGGGGTTGGAGGCGTGGAGCCGGCACTTCCCGTTGCCATGGTGTATTTGGACTGGGGTGCCGGAAGGGGGATGCGGGAGGTGGGAGTAACGCCAAATATTCCCGCAAATGTTTTATTAGGGACCGACTTGGGGCGTCTAGTATCGCAGTATGTACCCTCTGAACCCCCAAGTTCGGCCCCCCAAGAGTGTATTGATTTGTCTGCTGCTAATGCCAACCATGTTGTATGTAGTGTGTGTCCTGCTGAGGAGGAGGGAGTGAAACCTGAGGGTAACACCTGCACAGACACAACACAAACAGGGTTAGTGAAAGCAGGTGGGGAGTGTGGGGATGCCCGCAGAGGTGCTCAGCCGGCGTGCCGTGACCTCTTGTCCTCCGGTGAGGGAGGGGGCGGGCAGGATTCTGTAGAGGGAAGCTCAGGGATGGAGAGGGGGGCAGCTACCGGCAGTGTAGGGCTCCCAGGGGTATCCAGGCTGCTGAGTATAGGCCCACTGCAGGGGGAGGAACAGGCCATGGGAGGTGGGGGTGTCCCAAGAGAGGAGCCGCCAGGTAAGACCCCAGGGCAGGAGTTCCCCACATCCGAGATGTCCAAAGGCCTAGGAAGCCTGCCTGATCGGGCGGCTTGGTCAGAAACAGAGGGGAAGCAGGCACTACCCACGGTCACAGCGGTCATAGCCGCTGTCACCAGGAGTGGGAGCGCCGGAGCCCAAGGAGCCTTGCAGAGGTCCGACGGCTTCCCCACTTCTGACCAAGTGTCTGCCGGGTCAGACAGCGGCCAGGTGACATGCCCGGAGGGGCTGACAGAGGATGTGGCAGTTTCGTCGATTCTGGCCACATCAAGTCAGGAATTTCAGGCTGCGTTGGAAGCAGACGACAGCCTGAAAGCTCTCAAGGAACAGGCGGCACAGCCTCCCATGGAGTCAGACTGCGAGCGTGTGGTCTGGGACCAGGGACGGCTGTACCGGGTAACGGTCCAGCAGGGTTCACCGGAGGCGTGGCCCAGGGACCGACAGTTAGTGGTACCCTATCCGTTCAGGGCGGAATTGTTGCGGATCGCACACGAGATTCCGATGGCCGGACACCTAGGGATCGCTAAAACCAAGGCCAGGATAGCTCAGCATTTCTACTGGCCTGGGATGGGAGCCGCGGTGGGTGCCTACTGCCGTTCGTGTGACACCTGTCAGAGGGTGGGGAAGGCGGGGCCGCGCCCCAAAGCCCCACTGGTAACTCTGCCAATCATCGAAGAGCCTTTCTCGAGGGTCGCTGTGGATCTTATTGGACCTCTGTCCACTCCCAGCCACTCCGGGAAATGCTTCATACTCACGGTAGTGGACTATGCCACCCGGTACCCGGAAGCGGTAGCTTTGTCGTCCATTCGGGCCGACAAGGTGGCTACCGCCTTACTGGAGATCTTCTCCAGAGTGGGTTTCCCCCAAGAAATGCTCACCGACCGAGGGACCCAGTTCATGTCGCGGCTGATGGAGTCCCTCTGTAAGCAAATGCAGGTGCAACATCTGGTGGCCAGCCCGTATCACCCACAGACTAATGGCCTGTGTGAGCGGTTCAATGGCACCTTAAAGCAGATGCTTAAGATGTTGGTCGACTCCCACGGGAGAGACTGGGAGCGTTACCTCCCACACCTCCTATTTGCTTACCGGGAGGTTCCGCAGGCCTCAACGGGGTTCTCCCCCTTTGAGCTCCTGTACGGGCGACGGGTACTTGGCCCCCTGGCTCTGGTGAAGGAAGCATGGGAAGGGGATTTGGCCACCCCCGAGGTGTCGGTCATCGAGTATGTCGTGCGCCACCGGGACAGGATGATGGCCTTGGCAAAGCTGGTGCAGGACAATATGGCCCAGGCCCAGGCCGACCAGAAGCGGTGGTATGACCAGAATGCTTGTGAGAGGACCTACCAGGTGGGTCAAAAGGTGTGGGTACTGGTCCCCGTACCACAGAACAAGCTTCAGGCAGCCTGGGAAGGTCCCTACTTCGTGCACCAGAAACTCAACGCCGTCACCTATCTGGTCACCCTGGATCACGCCCGTGGAAGGAGGAAGACCTTCCACGTGAACATGATGAAGGCTCATCATGAGCGGGAAGCGACTGCCCACCCAGTGTGCAACCTTCCCGAGGAAGGAGAGGTAGAAACCCTCCTGGATCTGCTCACCCAAGCCAAGGCGGGTGGGTCCATCGAGGATGTGGGGGTTGGCCACCAGCTCACGGAGGACCAACGGTCCCAGCTGGGGACCACCCTGCACCCCTTCCGGGGGCTGTTCAGCAGCCTGCCCGGAAGGACTGAGATGGCTGTCCACGACGTGGACACTGGCGATCACCCGCCGATCCGGCGTTCAGCATATCGGGTCTCTTTCGAGGTGCAGGGAAACATGCGCCAAGAGATAGACGAGATGCTGAAGCTGGGGGTGATCCAGGCATCCAGCAGCGCGTGGGCCTCGCCTGTAGTCCTCGTACCAAAGAAGGACCGAACTACACGGTTCTGCGTGGACTACCGGGGGCTCAACGCTGTAACGGCCACCGATGCGTTCCCCATACCATGCATCGATGACCTGCTCGATCGGATGGCCGGGGCTAAGTACCTGACCATCATGGATCTGAGCCGGGGGTACTGGCAGATTCCTCTGACCCCCGCGGCAAGGGAACGCTCTGCCTTTATCACCCCTTTTGGACTGTACGAGTCCACAGTGATGCCATTCGGCATGAAGAATGCCCCTGCCACTTTTCAGCGGATGGTCAATACGCTGCTTGAGGGACTTGAAGGGTACGCGGCTGCGTACTTGGACGATATTGCAGTCTTCAGTCCCACTTGGGAGGATCACCTAGAGCACCTGCGGCAGGTGCTCGGTCGGATCCACCGGGCAGGCTTGACCATCAAGCCGGAAAAGTGCCAGCTGGGCATGAGTGAGGTCCTCTACCTGGGTCACCGGGTAGGCGGGGGGGTTCTGAAGCCAGAACCGGGGAAAGTGGATGCCATCGCATCCTGGCCCACTCCTAGGACCAAAAAGCAGGTGATGTCCTTCTTGGGGACCGCCGGGTACTATAGGAGGTTCGTCCCACACTATAGCACCCTGGCCAAGCCCCTGACGGACCTCACCAAGAAGAAGCTGCCCGTCGCAGTCGACTGGACAGTCGCCTGCGAGACAGCTTTCGGGGCACTCAAGGCCGCCCTAAGTAGCTCCCCTGTACTGCAAGCTGCCGACTTCGACCGGCCGTTTGTGGTACAGACCGACGCCAGTGACTTTGGCCTCGGTGCTGTGCTAAGTCAGGTCAACACGACAGGCCAGGAACATCCTGTCTTGTACCTGAGCAGGAAGCTACTGCCCCGGGAGGTGGCTTACTCCACGGTGGAAAAAGAATGCCTGGCAATTGTATGGGCCCTGCAGCGTCTGCAGCCCTACTTGTACGGGAGCCATTTCACCGTGGAGACGGACCACAACCCCCTCAGCTGGTTACACACGGTCTCTGGGTCGAATGGCAGGTTGCTACGCTGGAGCCTCGCTCTCCAGCAGTACCACTTCTCCATTCGCCACAGAAGAGGCCGTGACCACGGTAACGCTGACGGGTTATCCCGGCAAGGGGAGGGTGCAGAAGGACGCACGGGGGAACACAGGAATGTGCTACCCCCTCGCGCCCTCGTATAGGGGGAGGTGTGATGAACCCGTAGCCGCCATCTTGGTAAAGATAAATCATATCCAGGGATGGCCACACTTCAGCAGCCCCCACCCTTGGGACCTTCTGTTAAAAAGTCAACTAGATAGTTTCCCCCATCCAGGCTCCTGTGAGATAAGAAGAGCCAGGGCCTACTTAACACTTGAATGCTAGGAGCTTCAAAGGCTTTGAGAGGAAACACAGCCAGCAGGGGGGGGGTGCTTCGTCCATCTGTACCTGACCATTTGTCCCATAGGACTAGTTTCTTTGTCTGTCACAAGCATGGAGGCATAAGATATAGAAACATGAAAAGTACACGCATGTTGCATGGGATGGGCCAATAAAAAAATATCACGGCGTCCCGGAGCCATTGCGCACACAAGCCTCCGCGGTAGACGTTTGTACGTGCTCTGGAAGCCAAGATATAGCGCGGAGCCATTCCTGAGGACCGTATGGTATCATAATTGATATCAAAAGGTCGGTTACGGCGGCCCGAATCCATGGGAACCCCTGGGGGTATCATGAGACCATCCCAGAAGAAGTTATTGGGTTCCATAGAATTTGGGCTTCTGATCGAAGTTAGACCTGAGGGTGGAGACTGAGCCAGCTGACCTCACCAGCAGTGGGCGGGACGGGGCAGGTAAGATAGCAGGACAGACAAGAGATAAGTCAGTCTTGACCCAAGAGTGGGGTGCTGAACATCTGAGCACCAGCTGAGGCCACCAAGGGGAGGAGCAGTTTGACCATGCGGTGGTAGGCCTCAGCCTGTAACAAAGAACCGTGCCTGCGACCGCAGAATCCTCTCCCTGCGTCACAAGAGAATCAAGAAACCGGTAACTGATATGCTGTGGTGATTCTGTGTGTTGTATTCCATTGTTGTATAGTTTAGCCTGACCTTATACCTGTGTATATTTAGTTGTATATCGTGTATCTAGTGTATTATTATAATCAATTACCTCAAGTAATTGTGGGCCTGCCTTTTATTCTGCATAACGAACGCACGTCCGTGTGAGCTCGGCTCAAGCCAAAAACGCTACCCAGGGTTGGTTCCTGACCCGATATAGGCCCATTCACGGACTGGGCGTATATCTAAAATAGGGACTGGTGGCAGCATACCAACTGGGGATTGGGGAAGGCTGGTAGTGACGGTCGGAGGTTCAGATATATATATTCCTGGCGCGGCCAAGGAAGATATATATACCGCCCTCACTACAGAGGGCCCCGATACCCAGTAGGTTACAGGACAGTCTCTCTGGCGACCGCTTATCCTAGGTGCAGTTCCTTGACTGACCTGAGGCTAAGAGGGCGCTAGCGAGTTGTGCTGTGTAGTGACGTTACGGTTTAGTGACGTTGAAGGGATAACACACTACCGTGTTCCCTGCGCTGGTTGCAGCTACCTGGCACTACTTTCTCTAGGTGCAGTACCTTGACTGACCTGAGAGGTAAGGGGGCGCCAGAGAGCTGCACCCACCGGCCAGCTTTCATCACAGTAACAGGAGAAATTTCACCATGCAGTTTATTGTGCAATTTCTCCTGAGTAAGCCGATACCCCATATGTGGGGGAAAACCATTGCTTGGACGCACGGCAGAGTTCGGAAGGGTAGGAGCACCATTTGACTTTTTGAATGTAAAATTTGCTTGAATAATTAGCGGACGCCATGTTGCGTTTGGGGAGCTCCTGATGTGCCTAAACAGTGGAAACCCCCCACAAGTGACACCATTTTGGAAACTAGACCCCTTAGGGAACTTATCTAGATGTGTGGTGAGCACCCTGAACCCCCAAATGCTTCACAGAAGTTTATAACATTGAACCGTAAAAATAACACTTTCACATTTTTTCAACAAAAATGTTTTTCAGCCCCCAATTTTGCATTTTCAGAAGGGTAACAGGTTGCATTTGGAGAGTCCCTGATGTGCCTAAATAGTGGAAACCACCCCACCCTCCCCCCAGTGACTCCATTTTGGAAGCTACACCCCTCCAGGATTTTATCAAGGGGTATAGTGAACATTTTGAACCCAGAGGTACGACACAGAATTTGATAACATTAGGTCATCATATTGAATAAGTTGTCATTAGTCTTGAGTGCAAGTGCTCGCTATTTGAGTTTGCATCAGGTACTAGGGTATGCTCCAAGTATCGCGGGTGCTCAAGTGACATGCTCGAGTCCCTGCCCCACATGTTTTTTTATTAGATACCCCCCAAAAAAACATGCGGGGATTGCTCATGCATGGCAGGCAATCCCTGCAAGTTTTTTTTGGCTGTATAACAGCTGCAAAACATTTGGGGAGGAGACTAAAGCATGTCACTCGAGCACCCGCCATACTCGGTGCATACCCAAGCACCCGATGCAAACTCAAGTAGCGAGTACTTGCGCTCACTAGTCGCCATATCGTCATCATTTTTTTTTTCTTTACTTCTGAAAAAATCCCAACCCCAACCCGAACCTTAGCCCAACCCTAACCCTAGCCTAACCCTAAACTTAGCCTAACCCTAGCCCAACCCTAACCCTAGCCCAACCCTAACCCTAGCCCAACCCTAACCCTAGCCCAACCTTAGCCCAACCCTAACCCCAACCCTAGCCCAACCCTAACCCTAGCCCAACATTAACCCAAACCCTAGCACAACCCTAGCAAAACCCTAGCAAAACCCTAACCCTAGCACAACCCTAACCCTAAAGTTTATTTTTTACACCATTCCTCGTGTGGTATAAGTGATTAGACGACGTTATTTTTCGGGTCGGTGCAATTACAGCGATGCCAGATTCATATCGGGTTTTTATGACTGACAGCTGTCACACACTAAAAGACTCATTTTTTTGCAAAGACTAGTTTTTGCATTGCCATATTTTGAGAGCTATAATTTTTCCATATTTCGGCCGACTGAGTCATGTGATGGCTTGTTTTTTGCGGGACAAGTTGACGTTTTTATCGGTATCATTTTCGGGCAAATAACATTTTTTGATCGCTTTCTATTCCGGAAAACAATTCAGGAATTTTTTTTTTTTTTTGTTATGCTGTTCTGCATAAAGGTAGCTTTACTCTTCGGGTCAATACGTTTAGAGCGGTACCGCATTTTTTTTTTATATTTTGGCGCTTTTACACAATAAAAACTATTTTATAGAAAAAAAAATTGTTTTTGCATCGCTTTATTCTGAGAGCTATAACTTTTTTATTTTTCTGTTGTTGGAGCTGTATTGTGGTTTGTTTTTTGCGGGACAAGATGACGTTTTCAGCGGTACCATTTTTCTTTACATTCGTCTTTTTTATCGCGTTTTATTCCATTTTTTGTTTGGCGGTTTGATGATAAAACATCGCTTTATGTTTGTTCTTTTTGTTTGTTTTTTTACCGTGTTCACTAAAGGGGTTAACTAGTGGGACAATTTTATAGGTCAGGTCGTTCCGGACGCGGCGATACCAAATATGTATACTTTTATTGGTTTATTTTTTTTTTCATAAGATTATTTATTTATGGGTACAATATACTGTATATATTTTTTTCTTATTATTTTTTCTTTTATTTTTTTAATTTTTTACAATTTTTTTTTTTTTTTTCACTTTCTGACATTTTTATTACTTGTTCACATTGTCCCACTATGGGACTCTCACTTTTTGCAGCCTGATCGCCTGCATGGCATAGAGAGCAGCATCTCCCTATGCCATGCAGCCTGTCAGCGCTGCACAGGGAGAAGTTACTTTGGTCGTGCACTGCGCATGACCAAAGCAACTTCCTGCCTCCTGGTGACCCGGATGTTGTTATGATGACGTTGGGTCACCATGGCAACATCCGGGATCGGATTCAGATGCCGCTGGACGTCGGCAGAGAAGGTAAGTATCACGCTTACCTCCTCTTGCCACCGGAATGCTGCGATCGATTTCGATCACAGCATTTCGGGGGTTAATGTGCCGGGAGCGGTGCAGGACCGCTCCCTGCACATAGCACAGGGTGTCAGCTGTGACAATCAGCTGACACCCGGTGGTGATCTCGCCTGCACCGCTTGTGTGCGGGCGAAATCGCCAGGGCGTATTAATACGTATCAGGCCCATAAGGCCCAGGGCACAGATACGTACTAATACGCCCTGGGTCAGAAAGGGGTTAATAGTGAAAATATGAAAATTACATCAGCATATGGTGGTAATGATAGAAAAGCTAGTGTGGTGCCCAACCAATTTTATGATACATAGCAGAGGGATAAAACTAATAAACTTTATTCAAATTATTTAAAATCAAACCAATGCCACAAAGGCATGTGGCCTTGTATATCACTCCAGTAGTACGACAGTTGATGAAGTGTCATATGGTATATTCCTTCCCAGTCACATTACTACGAAACGTCCTACCCTTTGTCAGAAATTCACAAGCACTACAGTTGCCACACCTGTAGCAGCCCTTGGCATGCTTGATGGGTAGTACACCAGATGGATATTAATTTAAAAGAGTATATATAAATTAGCATACATTATCCAACATGGTGTACACAATATGGTGTATAATGCTAGTAGAGCCCTGTATAGCTGCCAGAAATAATTCAAAAAGGTTGAATGTATTGGCCTTAATATATTAACTTAATATACTGTATGCTCTTGCACCTGTCCTGCCTCTCGTGCTCTTTATTTTCCTCTCTCCGGTATGTATATATAGGGTCTGAGTGACCCACTTCTGCCTTTTGACATATGTATGTGGACAATATCATATTAAGTTAATACACTGCTCAAAAAATAAAGGGAACACTTAAGCAACAGAATATAACTCCAAGTAAATCAGACTTCTGTGAAATCAAACTGTCCACTTAGGAAGCAACACTGATTGACAATCAATTTCACATGCTGTTGTGCAAATGGAATAGACAATAGATGGAAATTATTGGCAATTATCAAGACACCCTCAATAAAGGAGTGGTTCTGCAGGTGGGGACCACAGACCACATCTCAGTACCAATGCTTTCTGGCTGATGTTTTGGTCACTTTTGAATGTTGGTTGTGCTTTCACACTCGTGGTATCATAAGACGGACTCTACAACCCACAGAAGTTGCTCAGGTAGTGCAGCTCATCCAGGATGGCACATCAATGCGAGCTGTGGCAAGAAGGTTTGCTGTGTCTGTCAGCGTAGTGTCCAAAGGCTGGAGGCGCTAACAGGAGACAGGTCAGTACACCAGGAAACGTGGAGGGGGCCATAGGAGGGCAACAACCCAGCAGCAGGACCGCTACCTCCGCCTTTGTGCAAGGAGGAAAAGGAGGAGCACTGCCAGAGCCCTGCAAAATGACCTCCAGCAGGCCACAAATGTGCATGTGTCTGCACAAACGGTTTGAAACCCACTCCATGAGGGTGGTATGAGGGCCCGACGTCCACAGATGGGGGCTGTGCTCACAGCCCAACACCGTGCAGGACTCTTGGCATTTGCCACAGAACACCATGATTGGCAAAGTAACCACTGGTGCCCTGTGCTCTTCACAGATGAAAGCAGGTTCACACTGAGCACATGTGACAGACGTGACAGAGTCTGGAGATGCCGTGTAGAGCGATCTGCTGCCAGCAACATCCTTCAGCATGACCTGTTTGGCAGTGGGTCAGTAATGGTGCGGGGTGGCATTTCTTTGGAGGGCCGCACAGCCCTCCATGTGCTCGCCAGAGGTAGCCTGAATGCCATTAGGTACCGAGATAAGATCCTCAGACCCCTTGTGAGACCATATGCTGGTGCGGTTAGCCCTGGGTTCCTCCTAATGCAGGACAATGCCAGACCTCATGTGGCTGGAGTGTGTCAGCAGTTCCTGCAAGATGAAGGCATTGAAGCTATGGACTGGCCCTCCCGTTCCCCAGATCTGAATCCGATTGAGCACATCTGGGACATTATGTCTCGCTCCATCCACTAACGTTGCACCACAGACTGTCCAGGAGTTGGCAGATGCTTTAGTCCAGGTCTGGGAGGAGATCCCACAGGAGACCATCCGCAACCTCATCAGGAGCATGTCCAGGCATTGTAGGGAGGTCATACAGGTACGTGGAGGCCACACACAATACTGAGCCTCATTTTGACTTGTTTTAAGGACATTACATCAAAGTTGGATCAGCCTGTAGTGTGTTTTTCCAGGCCTCCATTGGTTAATAAATTAGATTTCCATTGATGATTTTTGTGTGATTTTGCTGTCAGCACATTCAACTTTGTACAGAACAAAGTATTCAATGAGAATATTTCATTCATTCAGATCTAGGATGTGTTATTTGAGTGTTCCCTTTATTTTTTTGAGCAGTGTATATTAAGGTCAATACATTCGACCTTTTTGAATTATTTCTGGCAGCTATACAGGGCTCTACTAGCATTATACGCCATATTGTGTACACCATGTTGGATAATGTATACTAATTTATATATATTCTTTTAATTTAATATCCATCTGGTGTACTACTGTAGCGCCCCGAGGGTTCGGTTGCTACAGGGGTATTGCACCTCAACCAGATGTGTGGTATTCCACTCCCGGGTAAGGATGGAGTATGGACCAGGGCTCAGGTAGCTGCATGCATCACACACACCCCATTTCCGGGGGACAGCTCTACAGTGCTCCCATTTATATATTTATGCAGGCACATCTGACTATGTCCCTGGCTGGAGTGGGGAGGGGGGAGGAAAACCCAGTGGTGTAGGAGCAGATAGGGGTTGGTTTCTGAGCATAGGTAGGAGCTCATTGGGTGCTGGTCACCTGAGCTCACACACAGAGGAGGATGTATATAAGGTGGACACCATCTTAGTTCAGTGTTCAGTCAGTGAGGAGAATACAGGGAGCGGAGGCTCTGTAGGAGCTCTGCTCAGAGGCAGGCCTAGAGAAAAGGCCGGGGCAAGGAGGAGGAAGGAAGGAGAAGTAGGCCTAAAGAAGAGGCCGAGGAAGGGGGAGAAGAAGGAACTGGAAAGGAGGAGAAGAGACAGAGAAGCAGAAGGACTCAGAAACAAGAAGGTAGAAGGGACCCTAAGAACCCACGAGATAACGGGTGAAGGATCAGGCAGAATAAGGGTACCGGATCCCAAGTTGGTGGAGGTAAATCATCCCTCAGCCAAGAACCGGAGGTCGTGATCATTTATTGGTGCGACCCCCCGCCAAACCTGCTAGGAAGGCACCATATAGGTTAGAGGGAAACGGGGCCCACGTTTGCCCGCATAGATCCGCGGCAGCTGGACAGAAGTTTGGTCACTGGTGGGGCACGAGCCAGAGAGAGGACAGAAGGGAGTCCTGTACCATGCTCCTGAAGTGCCTGGGGGTTGACCGAGCCCCTCACCTGGTGGACGCAGCACGGCTTGGGCAGTCATTACCTGTACAGAAGTGGCTTGGAGTATACGAACTGTGAGTAAAAGACCCTGGACTGCAACACGTTGTAGTTGTGTTTCTTACCGCGCCAGCACTAACGGTACGGGACGCACTGCACCACAACCCCCACCATCTACGCTCAGTGCCCTGAGACTACATTCCTCCCGTGGGGAGTTGTACTATTCCCTGCTGCACCCACAACACCAGCCTCAGCGGTCTTCTCTGCAGCGGCGGTTCACTCTGATCGCAATCCACAGGTGGCGTAGTCGGACATTGCAAAACATATAAATAGACTGCCACAATTTGATCTGACCACCTTGAGCCACGGGATCGGGTTGCCACTACTACCCCCATCAGCACCGTACACTAGAAGGCCCGGTTCCGAGTACCCCACGGCCCAGGGGGCGAGTCAGCTTTAGCGTAGTGGGCAGGATTGTGACCAACCCACCACAAATGGGTATTGCGTGCCTGAAAAGAGACTGTTTCACTGTATTAAAGATGGCAACCTCCCCAGAAGAACGAGCGCCATAGTGTGCGCACCAAAATATCACAGGAGGCCACCCCCTTCGTGGGCCAGGTCCCAGAATGGCGCCAAAGAAGGAGCCCACCCCCAACAGCCATGAGTGCGGCTGTAGAGATTTCCATGAAGGTGGGGGGGCTGCCCCTGAAAGTGATTGTCAGCAGATTGCCCCAAGACCACCCCCAATGGGGGCGGAAAGAGAAGAAAACTGTAGGGCCGGGTGTGGTTTGGATCAGTCTCACCGGACCACACCCGGAGATGGAGAGAGGAGCCAGCTCCAGCATCCTGGCGAGGGGCCTGCTGCAGGTCGAACCACCATGCAGCTTCACGGAGCTGCTAGCACAACTCCCCAAGGAAGACCCGGAGTATGTGCGGGCTGCACTGGAGGAGCTGGACCGGAGGATGGTCTGGGCGCAGCGGGACGTGATTGCCGGGTGGAAGGAAGAGATGGCCCGGCGGGCCGTGACCCAGCAGCAGGAGGCGCTGCCACCACCCAGCAGCACACCTGCCTCCGAGGGCGGTGAGAGTGGACCGGAGGCCGAGGACGACGCCGCGGAGGAGGCCACAGCCGCGGAGGCAGGTAACGGGGGAGTCCTTACCCCGAGTCCAGGGGCCGCGGCCCTGTCCCTGCCTCCCGTTACGGAACCTGAAGCCCCGGGAGCCGTAGCTGTCATCAAGCCTCCCCCGCTACCAACTGGGCCCCAGGCCGTAGGCGCCGCCGTTGAGCCCCGCCCCGCGCCGTGCCCTTTAACCCTGGGCGCGACCAGAAGACGACCACCGCAGGCCTGGTCGCAAGGCCTAGTGCCCTCGGGCGCCGCTGCCCTGTCAGCGCCCCCTGCCTCTGCTGTACCACCCCTGGGCGCGGATCTGTTCGCCCAGCACACCGGTCAGGATGGGCTCTCTTTCATCTGGCCCCCCGGATATGTTAAACCCCGCCTCCAGAGGAGCCTGTCTGCGCAGGCTGGAGCCCCACCTGAACCCCTGATACCTGCTCCGGAGTCCATGGAAGTCTCCCAGCCCCCGCTCGAGGACGCCCAGTTTGAGTGGGACCCGACCGGAGAAAATCTGATGGGGTTCACCCAGGAAACGCGGGCAGGCGCAGCCCGCCGACGGGAGTCCTGCCGCCAGCAGTTGGCGCTGTTCGAGAGGGAGCAGCGAGAGCGGCGCGTCAAGCAAGAACAACTACAGGTTCAGAGTGCGGAACAGAAAATGAGAACCCGGCGAGACCCCCGAGCTGCCCACGGTCCCCGAGCCACGGGGACTGTCGTCAAGTTCCAAATGGAGCACGGCTGGGGTTTCATCAGAGATCCGAACACCATCAGCGACGTGTTCGTGACCCGGAGGGATGTCGAGAGCCACCTGCCGGAGGGACATTGAGGGCGAGACCTGTATCCTGGGGACGTGGTGACTTACACCCGACACCAAGGCGTAAAGGGGTGGTACGCCCTCCACGTCCACAGAGTGGTAGAAGAGGAGGAACAGCGCCACTCTGCCCAAGGATATCAAGAGGGCCCGGACGGGCCTGAAGATTACCAGGAGCAAGGCGCATATGGAGGTCAGCATTCACAGTGAAGTGAAGAAGCGCCCGTGTACATAGTTACCCGTCAGGGTACAGAGACTGTTTTGGGACTGTTTCCAGATTAGAGCGTGGTCCCCGTTGGGACTGTTATGGTTAACTGTGCCAAGTTATCCCCTTCCTAACCTGGCTGGGGACTGAGAACAGCCATCCCCTTCCCTACCTGGCCGAGGACTGAGAGCGGCCGTCCCTGTAAATAGTTGCGCTTCCTATGGCGCCCCCTATTGGTTTTATAAAAGAACTGCAACGTCTACCTCAAGACAAGTTTGCTACAATGTTGCACCTTTAAGAAGAATGAACACCTGGTCGCAAGTTGCACCGCGGCCAGGGCACAAGAATATGTTTTACTTAAAAATGTTTTATATTAAGAGTTTTATATGCTGCTAGGTAATAATGCAAATGTTTTCTATGATGTTTTATATGACAAAAGAGTTCCGGTAGTATTAACAATGTCTTATAAAGAAAAATGTTGAAAAAGAGAAAAGTGTTTCCCATGAAGGTAATTGAACAATGTCGTCCATTTTGTAATGTAAAAAGTTATTGAAAAAGTTTTGCATGTCTTGTAATCAAATGTCTTTACTCTTTTCCAGCCCGAGGACGTGCTGTGGTTTACCAGGGGGGAATGTAGCGCCCCGAGGGTTCGATTACTACAGGGGTATTGCACCTCAACCAGAGGTGTGGTATTCCACTCCCGGGTAAGGATGGAGTATGGACCAGGGCTCAGGTAGCTGCATGCATCACACACACCCCATTTCCGGGGGACAGCTCTACAGTGCTCCCATTTATATATTTATGCAGGCACATCTGACTATGTCCCTGGCTGGAGTGGGGAGGGGGGAGGAAAACCCAGTGGTGTAGGAGCAGATAGGGGTTGGTTTCTGAGCATAGGTAGGAGCTCATTGGGTGCTGGTCACCTGAGCTCACACACAGAGGAGGAGGTATATAAGGTGGACATCATCTTAGTTCAGTGTTCAGTCTGTGAGGAGAAGACAGGGAGCGGAGGCTCTGTAGGAGCTCTGCTCAGAGGCAGGCCTAGAGAAAAGGCCGGGGCCAGGAGGAGGAAGGAAGGAGAAGTAGGCCTAAAGAAGAGGCCGAGGAAGGGGGAGAAGAAGGAACTGGAAAGGAGACAGAGAAGCACAAGGGCTCAGAAACAAGAAGGAAGAAGGGACCCTAAGAACCCACGAGATAACGGGTGAAGGGTCAGGCAGAATAAGGGTACCGGATCCCAAGTTGGTGGAGGTAAATCATCCCTCAGCCAAGAACCGGAGGTCGTGATCATTTATTGGTGCAACCCCCCGCCAAACCTCCTAGGAAGGCACCATATAGGATAGAGGGAAACGGGGCCCACGTTTGCCCGCATAGATCCGCGGCAGCTGGACAGAAGTTTGGTCACTGGTGGGGCACGAGCCAGAGAGAAGACAGAAGGGAGTCCTGTGCCATGCTCCTGAATTGCCTGGGGGTTGACCGAGCCCCTCACCTGGTGGACGCAGCACGGCTTGGGCAGTCAGTACCTGTACAGAAGTGGCTTCGAGTATACGAACTGTGAGTAAAAGACCCTGGACGGCAACACGTTGTCGTTGTGTTTCTTACCGCGCTAGCACTAACGGTACTGGGACGCCCTGCACCACAACCCCCACCATTTACGCTCAGTGCCCTGAGGCTACACTCCTCCCATGGGTAGTTGTACTATTCCCTGCTTCACCCACAACACCAGCCTCAGCGGTCTGCTCTGCAGCGGCGGTTCACTCTGACCGCAATCCACGGGTGGCGTAGTCGGACATTGCAAAACATATAAATAGACTGCCACAATTTGGTCTGACCACCCTGAGCCACGGGATCGGGTTGCCACTACTACCCCCATCAGCACCGTACACTAGAAGGCCCAGTTCCGAGTACCCCACGGCCCAGGGGGCGAGTCACTACCCATCAAGCATGTTTGCAGATTGGGTATAATTATATCTCATATATACATGTGTGGTAGCAGCTGCGTGGGGCTGTCTTAAAGGTTTTTTCCTGTCTGTACTTTGCACTTTACCCCCCCCCCCCCCGGTTTGCCTGCCATTACCTTTCAATAAATTTTGATATTTTTGCATAAAATTAGTGGCCTCTTGATCGTTATTATTGTTTTTGCTTTTATTCCTCTGCTTATTGACGATTAGGCCCTAACTTGGTCCTTATTATGGTAGTTTTATTAATAAAATATCTCTTTATATAGGCATAGCTAATTAATACACGCTCCCTGCGGGCATATACTACCATCTCTCCATGAATTGTATTTATAGAGTACAGGCCTGTAGGGGTCACAGGGTACAAGACTGACGTGAATCCCAACCCTATTACCCCCTGCCACTGCTACAGGGCAGTGTGGAAGAGCGAGGCTAAGCGCCAGATTTGGCGCATCTTATGGATGTGCCATTTCTGGGACTGCTGAGGTGTGATATTAATAGCCGCAGAGGGGGCTAGTATTCATGGCTCCTTCCATGGCTATTGATATCAGCCCGCAGCTGTCTAGTTTAGCCTTTGCTGGCTAGATTTTACAGGGGGGCCCACGTCAATTTTTTTCTGGGGTCCCCCTGTAATCTAGCCAGTAAAGGCTAAACAAACAGTTGTGGGCTGATATTAATAGCCATGGAACATTATTGGCTAATGGCCCCTTCCGCGGATACTAATATCAGCCCCCAGCGGTGGCTTTCCCTCTGCTGGTTATAAAAACTATAGGGAGCCCACGCCATTTTTTAAAACATTTTAGGCTCTGTGCCCATAATTCAGACGTAGCAACGCTTTGGACGCACATTTTTTCTGCATCCAAAATGTTGCATTCTATTGAACGCAGGTAAATCCACGTGTTCACTGAACCATGCGTATTTACCGCATTCAATACTTTCGAGTGGTTAAATTTCTGTTGTGGAGACTAGCGACTCCGCAAGAGAAATTGACATGCTGAGGTCCTGAAAGACGCGCCACATGTCAGCGTCCACGGGTGATTCGAAGCCTCTGATGCACGCATAGCGGACATGGGATTTCTAGAGATCCCATCCACTATGCTGTAACATCTGGACGCTGCGGGTTTGACACTATATACACGCAGCGTCAAACCTGCAGTGGCTCCTGACCGTGGCCAAACTAACCCGCAGCATATCAATTTCTGTAGCGGACACACCAGTCTCCGCTGCAGATTTTGACCGATTCCAGTGTCATTATATGCGGTGGATTCATATGTACCGACAACAAAAGTGCGGCATTGGAACACCGCGTTTTGGACACAACATAAATGTGTTGTGTCCAAAGTGCTGCTGAGTGCTGATCGGGGGATGTAGTGGCGAAAGAACCAGCTGTGAGATGTTATTTAATGGCCAGGGAAATATTTACCAAGTGGCACCTTCCCAGACTAAAAAAACCCAGCTCACATCAGTCGCATAACTTACATGAATAGAAATGTTAATGAAGATTGGAGGAATGGGACTAGCTGTCATCCAGCTCTTTTGTTTGGTGATGTCAAGGTGTCACTCAGACCTTTTCATTACCAAAGTAAAGAAACACACAGACACAGTGTAACCACTTAATTTGAAATACAACAGACCCATTCTTTAATCATTTAAATGAACCAATATATTCACCCCAGTTCTTATGGTAATACAAGGGCTTAAGCAATGTCCCACCAACTTTATTTAGCTCCAAAATCATTCATGGATGCTCAAAAACCACTTAAAAAAATGCATGTAAAAACGTGTCTAAAACACATGTAAATCCGCATGCGTTTTTTTCTGCCAGGGAGAGGCAAAAACGCTCAGGAAATTTCTGCTTCAATTCCTGAACTTGTGCACAAACCCTAAAAGTTAATTTATTCTAAAATATTGAATAAAAAACAGATAAGTTAAAATATAAACCTAAAGACCCTTTAACATTTTTCCAGTCATATCAAACCCTCCGCTGTGCCCATTATGCATAATAAATGATCTACGATCTTTTTGTGTTTCTGTTGTTGACCTCACTTTATATAGCAAGTAAGCCTAATTACCATACATTACCTACTACACAACCCTCATAGCCTCCCTATCCCACAACCTCAAACAGCTATTCAACACTTTTAACTCTCTCCTCCGCCCTCCACTGCCCCCTCCGACCTCCCTCATCTCTGCTGAGGAGTTTGCCACACACTTCAAAAACAAGATTGACCAAACACGGCAAGTCTTTACTGTCCGACCACCACAATCCCTTTGTTTTCCACACCATTGCCCTTCCCCCATAACCTCCCTTCCCAACATCACGGAAAGAGACCTTACTCGCCTTCTCTCCAAATCACACCTCACCACTTGTGCACTGGACCCCATCCCATCCCACCTCCTCCCCATCCTCACCCCCACACTCGTCCCATCCCTAACCCATCTCTTCAACCTATCACTATCCTCAGGTACTTTCCCTGCTGCCTTCAAACATGCCACAATCACGCCCATCCTCAAAAAGCCATCCCTCGACCCATCCGCCCTGTCCAGCTATCGCCCCATATCGCTGCTCCCATTTGCCTCCAAACTCTTTGAGCAACACGTTCACGCTGAACTTTCCTCCCACTTTTCATCTAACTCTCTTTTCGACAACCGACAATCCGGCTTCCGCCCCCACCATTCCACCGAAACTGCCCTTACCAAAATCACCAATGACCTACTTACAGCCAAGGCTAACAGACAATTCTCTGTACTCCTTCTTCTTGACCTGTCCTCTGCTTTTGATACAGTTGACCATTGCCTCCTACTACAGATCCTCTCTTCCTTTGGAGTCAAAGACCTTGCCCTATCCTGGATCTCCTCATATCTTTCTACCCGCACATTTAACATCTCCCACTCCCACACTAGCTCCTCACCCCGCCCCCTCTCTGTTGGAGTCCCTCAAGGCTCTGTCCTAGGACCCCTATTCTTCTCAATCTATACCCTTGGCCTGGGACAGCTCATAAAATCCTATGGCTTCCAGTACCATCTGTACGCTGATGACACCCAGATCTACCTCTCTGGCCCAGACGTCACCTCTCTGCTGTCCAGAATCCCAGCATGTCTATCAGCCATATCCTCCTTCTTCTCCTCCCGCTTCCTCAAGCTCAATGTGGACAAAACTTAACTCACCATCTTTCCCCCATCTCGCGTATCTTCCCCATCTGATCTTTCTATCACAATAAATGACATCACTCTTTCCGCTGTACCGACAATCCGCTGCCTCGGACTAACCCTTGACTCTTCCCTGTCCTTCAAACCGGACATCCAAGCTCTCGCCACCTCCTGTCGCCTCCAGCTCAAAAATATTTCCAGAATCTGTCCTTTCCTCAACCCCAACTCTACTAAACTGCTTGTGCATGCCCTCATCATCTCCCGCCTCAACTATTGCAACATCCTCCTCTGTGGCCTACCTGCTAACACTCTCGCACCCCTCCAGTCCATCCTCAACTCTGCATCATGACTTGTTCATCTCTCGCCTCACTACTCCTCTGCTACCCCCCTTTGCAAATCCCTTCATTGGCTCCCACTTGCCCAGCGTATCCAGTTCAAACTGCTAACACTGACCTACAAAGCCATCCATAACCTCTCTCCTCCGTACATCTCTGAACTAATCTCCCGATATATTCCCTCACGTAACCTCCGGTCCTCCCAAGACTTCCTTCTCTCCTTCACACTTATCCGTTCCTCACGCAATCGCCTCCAAGATTTCTCCCGAATATCCCCCATCCTCTGGAATTCTGTGCCTCAGCACGTCCGATTATCCACCACATCTGGATCCTTCAGACGGAACCTGAAAACCCATCTTTTCAAGAAAGCTTACAACCTGCAATGACCACACTGCCTCTTCAACACCGGAGCTACTGCACCCCCCCAACCTACTGTCTCCTCCCCATTCCTGTAGAATGTAAGCCCGCAAGGGCAGGGTCCACTTCCCTCCATACCAGTCTATCAGTGTTTACTGTATTGTTTACTGTAAGTGATATTTGTATTTTGTATGTAACCCCTTATGTACAGCACCATGGAATCAATGGCGCTATATAAATTAATAATAATAATAATAATAATAATAATATGAAGCATCCCCTCTTGAAGGGCATATTTTTTTTACCTTTTTAAGCAATATCTTTGAGAGACTCAGCAAGAAATAAGATTTGTACAGGGAGAAAGTCAAAGAGAACCTATTCTGGTTAATGGATGGGAGCAAAGCTGGTGTTTAGATCTCAATGGGCAGCGGGGTCTCAATCCTGAGGATGGAGGGATCAGGAACAACTGTGAGCGTTCCAGCGATCTGCAAAATGAAATACTAGCTTCTACAAGGACTCCATGGTCCATGAATATGATATGGGCACATGTGAACAAGCTGTTATCCTAAAATATACCCACTTACGGAAACATATTATTTCATTGGTAAGTACATAGGTGCTGTAGATATGTATGTGTGCATCAAATTTGGAGGATGCTGAGCCAAAATGTGGCAGATGTGTGTAGATACATATGTGTGTATGTACAGTACAGACCAAAAGTTTGGACACACCTTCTCATTTAAAGATTTTTCTGTATTTTCATGACTATGAAAATTGTACATTCACACTGAAGGCATCAAAACTATGAATTAACACATGTGGAATTATATACTTAACAAAAAAGCGTGAAACAACTGAAAATATGTCTTATATTCTACGTTCTTCAAAGTAGCCACCTTTTGCTTTGATGACTGCTTTGCACACTCTTGGCATTCTCTGGATGAGCTTCAAGAGGTAGTCACCGGAAATGGTCTTCCAACAATCTTGAAGGAGTTCCCAGAGATGCTTAGAACTTGTGAAGAGCACAGGGCACCAGTGGCGGCTTTGCCAATCCTGGTGTTCTGTGGAAATTGCCAAGCGTCCTGCACGGTGTTGGGCTGTGAGCACAGCCCCCATCTGTGGACGTCGGGTCCTCATACCACCCTCATGGAGGTGGTTTCTTACTGTTTGTGCAGACACATGCACATTTATGGCCTGCCGGAGTTCATTTTGCAGGGCTCTGGCAGTGCTCCTCCTGTTCCTCCTTGCACAAAGGCGGAGGTAGCGGTCCTGCTGCTGGGTTGTTGCCCTCCTACGGCCCCCTCCATGTCTCCTGGTGTACTGGCCTGTCTCCTGGTAGCGCCTCCAGCCTCTGGACACTACGCTGACAGATGCTGCAAACCTTCTTGCCACAGCTTGCATTGATGTGCCATCCTGGATGTGCTGCACTACCTGAGCAACTTCTGTGGGTTGTAGAGTCCGTCTCATGCTACCACGAGTGTGAAAGCACAACCAACGTTCAAAAGTGACCAAAACATCAGCCAGAAAGCATTGGTACTGAGATGTGGTCTGTGGTCCCCACCTGCAGAACCACTACTTGTTTGAGTGTGTCTTAATAATTGACAATAATTTCCATCTATTGTCTATTCCATTTGCACAACAGCATGTGAAATTGATTGTCAATCAGGGTTGCTTCCTAAGTGGACAGTTTGATTTCACAGAAGTTTGATTTACTTGGAGTTATATTCTGTTGTTTAAGTGTTCCCTTTATTTTTTTGAGCAGTGTATATATACACACATATAAACCTTTAGCCAATACTTGAGGGCAAAGCGAATCACTAGTGATGAGTCTAATGTACAAATAACATTTGATGTTTTAACGAAAAAAATTTAAAGATAGAAATTATCCCATGAGAGTTTTAAAAAAATATGAGGATAGAGCTATATCGACCGCTCTACATTGTTAAATAATATACAACGAGATAGAGACACGACTAAAAGGATCCCTGTGGTCTCAACTTATTCAGAGGAAAGAAACGAAGTTGCGGGTATAAGTCGGAGACTTTGGGATATGTTGGGAAAATGTATATCAGGTGTTGATGAGTTTACAGTTCCACCCCTTTTTTCGTATAAGCGTTGGAGGAATTTGAAGGATGATGTGGTCCATTCGGATATTGGCCCCAGTAAAAAGAAGAGCCAAATAACTTTGACACGGAGGAAAAGAACAGGATGTTTCCCTTGCTTGAGCTGTGTGAATTGTCCGTATATGTTGAAAGGAGAGAATTTTCGGCACTTTACTTCTGGTAAAGTGTATAATCCTAGGTTGTATTTGATGTGTGACACGGGCTATGTTATATATATATTGCAGTGTCCGTGCAAATTAAAATATGTAGGCATAACAACTTATGATTTCAAAACCAGAATCATCCATCATCGGAACACAATATGTAAAAAGAAAATGGATTTACCAGTCCCAAAACATTTTACAGAGGCAGGACATAGAGAGAGGGATTTACAATTCTATATAATAGATCATGTTCCCCCTGTGAGAAGAGGTGGCAATCGTGAGAAATTACTTAAAAAGAAAGAATTAGAATGGATCTACAGATTGGAATCCTTAAAGCCTAACGGACTTAATTTTTATGTTTCTATATAATATATTGGGATTATGAGACATTTGTTTGGCTTTCTTGCAAGATTAATATTGTAATAATGTACTAGAATATATTAGATTAAAAGTATGTGATTGAGGGTAGCCGAATTGAAATAGGTATATTCCCCTTTAAATTATCGTGGAACTACAAGCCTCAGCAATAACCTAGGTGTGTTTCCCCTTTAAAAAGAATGCGGAATTGGAAGCCCTTTAAGGGATATAATTAAATGTTAATTGTGAAGTTAGCATAATGTTCGTGACGCGCGCAGGGGATGGGGACGACTCGGCGCCCGGGTCTTGTTGTTGCCTGACCTTGGGGGATGTCGCGGTGGTCGGCTCCCGGGCCCGTACCCTAGGGTCACTCTTAAAAAGTGAAAAGGGGGAAAGTTTATATGGGAAAGGGGAAATGTTCGTGATGCCACCTGTAGATTCTGGTGAGGATCACCAGAGCTGCGGCAGTCCTCTGAGGCCTGTGTTCATGCAGCTTAGTTGGTGCAGCTCCCCACAGGTGGAGCGGGGCCTCAGGGCAGCGTAAGAGGTAGGGATGCAGGACAGAGGGGACCCAGCCGGGTCAGAAGAAGAACAGGCACATTCACAACAGTTCACTTCAGTACCTTTACTGGTGGTGTTTCAGGCATGATCCAGGGCACTGTAGGGTGAAGGGTGCATTTCAGGACTCTCCCCAGTGAGCGAGTGTGGGGCCTCCTGTTTCTTGCCTTTTCCTGATAAGTTTATGACCTGCCTGAAGCTAGGCCTAACTTGGTCTCTGTCTTGCACCTGCTGACCTGGTGGTAGGGCCTTCTGATGGAGATCACACTCCCTGGTCTCTTGGGCCTCTGTGATTCCTGACCCTGGGATAACGGTCAGCTTCTGGTGTTCCTGGGACATATAGTTCACCAGGGCTTCCGGTAGTTTCTGCTGGTCCTAGAGATCCTTGCAGACACGGACCTGGTGTTCGGTAAATGGTCTTGGGGTGAGCTGGCTAAGCTCCTCTGCCTCCTATGTAGCTCGCTTACTCCACTTGCCTTCGGCCGCGCTCGGGGCCCTCACTAGGCTTCACACTGGCAGTAGGCCTCGCTACTCTTCACCGCTCTTATGGCGTCGACACACCTTAGGCTCACTAACCTGAGCTCTCTGAGTCTGGACTGGGCTTCACTGCAGGCTAGCTTCTGCAGGAGCTGGACCTAGCTCTGTCCCCTGAGGAAACTGTTCTATAAACCGAACTTCTCTCTCTGTGGACTCCAGACCGACTGGACTGCCTAGCTCCACCTTCCCTCTTTATATCCCTAACGGGCTCCCTCTGCTGGTCTGAGGTGGAGGGTGGAGGTGTGTGAATGCTATGAGGGCCTCTTGTGGAGGAATCTGTCCATGCACCCCTCTAGGATCTGTGGCACCAATGGACAGCAGGTCTACTTGTATTTATAGGGGGTTTGCGATATATACACACTACCATTCAAAAGTTTGGGTCACCCATACAATTTTCTGCTGTCCATGAAAACTCATACTTTTATTTATCAAATGAGTTGCAAAATGAATCGAAAATATAGTCCAGACATTGACAAGGTTAGAAATAATGATTTTTATTAGAAAAAATAATTTTCTCCTTCAAACTTTGCTTTCGTCACAGAATGCTCCCTTTGCAGCAATTACAGCATTGCAGACTTTCAGTTGTTCTGCGTCTCACAAATGTTCTTCTGTGTGATCTAAACACCTCAAACTTTGATTCTTCTGTCCATAAAACTTTTTTTCCAGTCTTCCTCTGTCCAATGTCTGTGTGCTTTTGCCCATATTAATCTTTTCCTTTTATTAGCCAGTCTCAGATATGGCTTTTTCTTTGCCACTTTGCCCTGAAGGCCAGCATCCCGGAGTTGCCTCTTCACTGTAGACGTTGACACTGGCGTTTTGCGTGTACTATTTAGTGAAGCTGCCAGTTGAGGAGCTGTGAGGCGTCGATTTCTCAAATTAGAGACTGTAATGTACTTGTCTTGTTGCTCAGTTGTGCAGCGGGGCCTCCCACTTCTCTTTCCACTCTGGTTAGAGCCTGTTTGTGCTCTCCTTTGAAGGGAGTAGTCCACACCGTTGTAGGAAATCTTCAGTTTCTTGGCAAGTTCTCGCATGGAATAGCCTTCATTTCTAAGAACAAGAATAGACTGTAGAGTTTCACATGAAAGTTCTCATTTTCTGGCCATTTTGAGAGTTTCATAGAATAAACAAATGTAATGCTCCAGATTCTTAACTAGCTCAAAGGAAGGTCAATTTTATAGCTTCTCAAATCAGCCAAACCATTTTCAGCTGGGCTAACATACTTGTGCAAGGGTTTTATAGGGTTTTCTAAGCATCCATTAGCCTTCTTACACAGTTAGCACAGTTAGCACAGTTAATACAATGTACCATTAAAACACTGGAGTGGTGGTTGTTGGAAATGGGCCTCTATACACCTGTGGCGCCCCTGAGGGTTCAGTCGCCACAGGGGTACTGCACCTTGTAAAAGAGGTGTGGTATCTTCTCTCCGAGGTAAGGATGGGGGGGGGGCACCACACAGGACCCCTTTTACTCACTCAACACCACACTGCTCCCATTCTGTAGGGGGTGTAAAGCACGAAGTGCTGCCCCGGTCCTGAATGAAAGAGCAAGGGGGGGAACCAAAGATAGGGGGAACCTAGTGGCTAGTTGGGTGGAGGAAGCACTTTACAGTTACACTTGCTAATTCATATTTAAACAACGGCCATCTTGGGTTCAAGGTCTTTGATTGTGATCTTCATCACTGAACGTGGCTTTCTGTTAGAACCTGCAGCTGATTGAAGATACACGGTCCTCGTCCTCTGGCCTTGAGGCGAGGAGCGGGCTAGAGTTAACAGCTGCCTCTACCCGGTCAAGTTCCCTACCTAAGAAGGCCTGGAGGGGAGCAGAGGAGAAAGCTCCACAGGCAAAAGGATCCCAGGGGATGCGGACGGAGCGGCGTACGCCACCTGCTACCCTCATTCTGGCCAAGCCAGAGGGACTCCTGCTGCAAAAGGGGACCGGCCCCCAATATCTGACTTTGCTACTTCACGTCCTAGTCAGAGAAGCTCCGGAGGCTTAGTGGATCCCACCGGTAACGGACGGAGCGGAGTCGTCACCCGTACCCTTGTTCTGTGTATAGCCAGAGGGAGACCCAGCCTTGTAACACGCACCACATACGGACAGGAGAGGACCTAGTGGGAAAGTCTAGGAACACTCTGGTGCGGGGGTCCTGATTGATGCACCCAAACTACCCGGAGTGTGTTGAACCCCTTCCTGGTGGCCGCAGCGCGCCGTGAGGAGCGAGGAGAAGCCTTGCAGCTGATGCCTAACATCGTGAGTAAAGCTTGGAATACTGCATCCATTGCCTCCGGTTCATTATTTCAGCGCGGCACCTCATCGCACCCCATCACCCACTACTACTCCCCTGATCCCTCTTCTCTGCCCTGAGGCCCTGCTCCGCCTGTGGGGAGTAGTACCATCTTCTGCTGCCACGACATCCCGCCTCGGAGGACTGCCGCAGCGCTGGTGGCGAATCACCAGACACCACAGGTGGCGTTAATCCACTCGATTACCACCGTCCCTATTTTTGATTGTGACAACCCTGGGCACGGGCGGGGCCTAGGCCACGACTGCATCCATCCTCCACCTGGAGGCCCGGTTCCGAGTACCCCTGTAACGACCGGAACGCCGGTCGAATGTGTATGAGGAATATGGCGCTACTATGAATGACTCCGACTTTGTATAGTGGCAGAACACTTTCTTTTTTTAACTGATCACAAGAATGATCGGGTTAAACAATTCTACAAAATATGGGTCACAACAGCCACTAGCACAAATTACAAGTTATGCAGCCCGAGAGAGCCCAAGTGCCAATCTCGCGGGGATGAGCCAAACTACCCCTGGGCTATGCGACCCCCACCCTTATTCCGTCCAGGGTCAACCCAGGACGTTACCGCGGACGTGGCACGTGGTCCTCCCTGGAATATAACCTTACACCCCCCTCACACACTAATACAATGAGATCTCGGTACCCTTGTTTTCCACTTAGAGAACACTCATATTTTACCAAAGCGTTACCTGTACAGTGTACAGTTTCTCTTCTTACAAGAGCAAAGAGAAATCTCTCAGACTTAATACATATACAAACAGTTAACAAACTAAACCTTTAACTAGAGCCTGATCTCCGGCCACAGGGTTTGATCTGCTTCTCCTTCTCACCAAACTCTCCAGCACATCCAGGTGTAAGCAGAAATTAGAATCAATCTCAGTCTCAAAGTGTAGTTCACAGCAGGGCTCCTTTGTAGTATCCACGTGCACAGTCTTAGTATGCCAGATCTTTCACAATCTCTGGATCAAGCCAGCTCAGTCCATCAGCAGTCATATACACCAGGCAGTTCTCGGCACCCTGGAATCACTAACTAGCTTTCCCTAACTGACTACACAGTTGGTGACCGGTCACATATCTCAGTTACTCACAAGGCACAGCTTCTCCTTGGACACACAGTCTGGCTCCATGCTGTATAAGCTCTCCAACGTCAAAAACAGCATCAGCCCGCACGTCCCCTTCTCTCTGCACTTCCTGGATCTCTGTTTTCCTGGGCTTTTCACAGATCCCCGGGCTTTTTCTTTACTTGTTTCTTGCTGACCCCTAATGGCCGGACTAAGTCATTGCAGGAGAAATTTACACTGTCATAAATATGAGCTCATTACCAGAAAGACATGTCAACATGTTACACTCCACCCCACTTACAATTTGGCGTCCCGACAAATGGTTTCATACCACTCATATGTAACACATACTTTTCAGGATTGTATTGTATCAGGGGAACACCAGCTATGCCCCTCTCCGATCTCCGCAAACCAGTACCTGCAGAGCTCGATCTAGGGTCCATCGTATCTAGTGGAACAGTAACATCAGGGGCGGTGTCTGGAACACCTGGAACTTGCGCTATTGGACTCTGCACATCCGATGGTCTCACCCAGAAGTCATCCCAACAGTCGCATTCAACATTGCTCGGTGCAACTGCCGTAGGTGGCACAGGTGACTCAGGGTGACACGCAGGTGTGTCGGACATACACCTCTTTAGCCAGTTCCGGTGCATTGTGCGACAGGGTCCAATGCACCCTTCGGGAACCACTGTGTACACACTTCCCCCTGGGAATACCCTTTCCACTACTGTGTAGGGCGTTTCCTCCCACCTGTCGCTCAACTTCCCTCCCGGACGCGTGATTCGTACTAGCACCTTATCACCCGCCCTGAACTCATCTAGGTGCACCGGCCCCCGATCTCGGTGGGGATGATCCTGCACACGGTCTTTTTCTATCCGGTGGATTTCACGCAACCTTCGGCGATGATCCTCGACCCACTCACTGGCTGTACGATATTCTGGTTCATCGGGTACAGTGAGACTAAGTTCTTCAATCTCTTGCCCAGGCCAACCGAACATCATCCTCCCACATAAGTTCTTAGAGGAACTCAGTCCATCGCTCCTTCTGCCTCTGTTCAAGCGTTCTCAGCATCTGGAGCAAGGTTCAGTTGAACCGTTCACAGGCCCCATTTCCCTGCGGATGGTAGGGCATTGTCCGGGATTGCTGAATCCCATAGACTTGCAGCAACTCCGTTATGAGCTGACCTTGGAAGCAAGCACCTTGATCTGAATGTATCCTTTGAGGACACCCATAAACCTGGATGAAATGCTTACAAATTGCCTCCGCTGCAGACTTAGCAGTCTGATCTTTGGTGGGGACAGCGACGGCAAACTTAGTAAAGTGATCAGTCATGACCAGACATGAATGATGACCACTTCTGGCGTACCCAATTGACAAATAATCCACCATTAGCACTTCCAGTGGGGCAGACGTCACGATTGTCTGGACAGGAGCCCTCTGCTCTGGGGACTTATTCAGCTCGTATGCCCGACACCTACCACACACCTGTCATGCTGTCTCTGTATACTGGAGGTAGGGGGCCTAAGCTGACCCTAAGCTGGGGCCCTGACTAATCCCTCAACCTGGAGGTACTGTTAAAGGTACAGAGGTCCAGGCCGCCAGCGTAACCCCTACCTCCTGAGGATCCCTGCACCTAAGTAATCTAGTCCTGAGAAGGACCCCGATCACAACAAAAGGGGACAAGTAATAATATGCCCACACACAGTACTTAGACGAACGAGACAGTACAAGGGAAAAACCAAAACCACCTTGCATACAAAAACTACACAACTACAACAGAGGGAACACCAACGGGAAAGGAGATAAATGATAAAGCGAGGAAGGGAAAAAACACTCCAAATACACTTATCTCTGAAACTCCAAATACCACGATCCGCTCTGTTAGTCTGCATGAAATGCTTTCGCCGACACTTCCCTAACAGACCAGCAGGCATTTGAAGGAGTCTCACTACAGCAGCATTGATTGCAGCTGGGCGAGGCAGGACCTCGTCTAGCACAGAGAGAGAGAGAATTAACTCCCTCACTGCCGAAAAACACAAAGCACCAAAAAGTCAGCTGCGAGAAGTCAGGCTGTGTAATCGTGACGATCTTCGTGGCGACACACCCGTGACAGTACCCCCCCTTCTGCGAGGGGCCTCCGGACCCTCAGGGCCAGGTTTATCCGGGTGAGTCGTGTGGAAGGCCCGAACTAATCGGTCTGCGTTAATATCCGACGCAGGAACCCACATCCTCTCCTCAGGACCATACCCTTTCCAATGAACCAGGTACTGAAGGGACCGGCGATTAAAGCGTGAATCGATGACCCTCGATACCTGGAACTCCAAGTTACCCTTGACCACCACTGGAGGGGGAGGTAAAGGTGACGGTACCACCGGCGCCACATACCTCTTAAGCAACGATCTGTGGAACACCTTGTGAATTTTAAACGTAGGGGGGAGGTCAAGACGGAATGCCACCGGATTAATAATAGAACTGATTCTGTACGGCCCGATGAACCTGGGACCCAGTTTCCAGGAGGGAACCTTAAGTTTTATATTCCTGGTAGACAACCATACCCGATCGTTCACACTTAGGTCCGGACGAGACACTCTCCTCCTATCAGCCATACGTTTGTATCGCTTCCCCATAGTATTCAGATTCTTCAGCACCCCTCTCCATACTGAAGCGAGTGATGAGGAAAATCGTTCCTCCTCAGGAACCCCCGAAGAGCCCCCCCTACTGAAAGTACAAAACTGGGGGTGAAAACCATATGCCCCAAAAAACGGGGACTTACCAGTGGACTCGCTCCGCCTATTATTAATAGCAAACTCTGCCAGAGGTAAGAAA
This sequence comes from Phyllobates terribilis, assembly GCF_046119375.1. Classification (NCBI taxonomy): domain Eukaryota; kingdom Metazoa; phylum Chordata; class Amphibia; order Anura; family Dendrobatidae; genus Phyllobates; species Phyllobates terribilis. Next base: position 115,670,486 of record NW_027362773.1, read on the forward strand.
GAAGCCCAGTCCTCCTGGTTCTCTGACACAAAACACCGGAGATATGTCTCCAAGCTCTGGTTCATACGTTCCGTCTGACCATTGGTCTGAGGATGAAAAGCCGATGAGAACGACAAATGCATCCCCCGCCGTGCACAAAACGCCTTCCAGAACTTGGACACAAACTGAGACCCCCGATCAGACACCACCTCGGAGGGTACCCCGTGAAGCCTCACAATCTCCCCAATGAACACCTGCGCAAGAGTTTTAGCATTAGGGAGAGCCGGAAGAGCGATAAAATGTGCCATCTTGCTGAACCTGTCCACTACAACGAGTATGACCGTTTTACCCGAAGACGGAGGGAGGTCCGTAATAAAGTCCATAGACAGATGAGTCCAAGGACGCTCCGGGATCTTCAAAGGTAAGAGGGCCCCAGACGGACGGGTATGTGAGGTCTTAGAGCGCGCACAAACCCCACAGGACGCGACAAAAGTTACCACCTCCTTATGTAAGTTAGGCCACCAAAACCGACGCGAGAGGAGATCCACAGTTGCTCTACTCCCCGGGTGTCCTGCGAAAACTGAGTTATGGTGTGCCTCGATCACCTTTTGTCGCAACTGATCTGGAACAAACAGTCTCCCCGGAGGTCCAACAGGGGCGTCCCCCTGAGCCTCCAATACCTCCTCCTCCAGCTCAGAGCATACTGCCGAAACCACCACCCCCTCCTGAAGGATAGGAATCGGGTCGTCCGTATTCCCGGCCCCAGGGAAACTACGAGATAAGGCATCCGCCTTTACAGTTTTTGACCCAGGACGATATGTAACGACAAAATTAAACCTGGTAAAAAACAATGACCACCTAGCTTGTCTGGGATTCAGACGTTTCGCGGACTCCAGATATAGCAGGTTCTTGTGATCGGTGATGACGGTGACCGGATGGACTGCCCCCTCCAAAAAATGGCGCCACTCCTCAAAAGCTAACTTAATGGCCAAGAGTTCCCTATTGCTGACATCGTAATTCCTCTCAGCGGACGACAATTTTTTAGAGAAAAAGGCGCACGGATGCCACTTACCAGGGGACGAACCTTGTGACAATACTGCTCCCACCCCTACCTCGGAAGCGTCTACCTCTACAATGAATGGCTGTGACGCATCAGGTTGAATGAGTATGGGTGCCGAGGCAAAACATTTTTTCAAGGAGGAGAATGCTTGACAAGCCTTGTCAGATCACCTAGAAAAATCCGTCCCCTTTTTAGTCATGTCTGTGAGAGGCTTAACCATGGACGAGAAATTACGAATGAACTTCCGGTAATAATTAGCAAACCCCAGGAAACGTTGTAGTGCCTTAAGATTCTCTGGCCGATCCCACTCAAGAACTGCCCGCACTTTCCCAGGGTCCATACGAAAACCGGACGCTGAAACCAGGAAGCCTAAAAACTGGAGTTCCTGTACGGCGAACACACACTTTTCCCATTTGGCATACAGTTTATTATCCCGCAAGATCTGTAACACCTGCCTAACGTGCTCCTGATGAGACACCAGATCCGGCGAGTAAATTAAGATATCATCCAGATATATGACAACAAACTGTCCCACCAGGCGGCGAAAAATGTCATTAACAAAGTGTTGGAACACCGCCGGGGCATTAGTCAGACCGAATGGCATGACAAGGTTCTCATAATGCCCCTCCGGAGTGTTAAACGCCGTCTTCCACTCATCCCCCTCCTTCATCCTAATCAGATTGTACGCCCCCCTGAGATCCAACTTAGAGAACCATTTGGCGCCCACGATCTGATTAAAGAGATCGGGAATAAGTGGGAGCGGATACGGATCTCGGACCGTAATCCGATTAAGTTCACGGAAATCCAGGCAAGGGCGTAGGCCTCCATCTTTCTTCTTAACAAAGAAGAACCCCGCAGCCACCGGTGAAGATGAAGGTCTAATATGCCCCTTAGCCAGACTTTCTGAAATATAATCCTTCATGGCCTGCCTCTCAGGACCAGAAAGGTTATACAACCTAGCTTTAGGTAACTTGGCCTCAGGGAGCAGTTTTACAGAACAGTCATACTCGCGATGAGGAGGTAGTTCCTGACACCCTTTCTCCGAGAATACATCCTCAAAGTCCGCCAGAAATGGAGGTAAGACCCAAGGAGTAACCGCACCGATGACCGTGTTCATGCAGTTTTTATTACAGAATTTACTCCATTGGCTTATCTCTCTGGTTTGCCAATTAATAACCGGGTTATGCTTAGTTAACCAAGGAAGGCCCAACACTATAGGAGTGGGAAGACCCTCCAACACGTAGCAAGACAACAGTTCTTTATGTATCGCCCCCACTTGAAGTTTTACGTCATGCACAGCTTGCAAAAAACTTCCCTGACCGAGAGGCCTGGCATCGATCGAGAATATGGGGATGGGTTTAGCCAACTCACTCAATCGCATACCTTGAACCCGGGCAAACCGAGCATCAACCAGATTAGCCCCGGCCCCACTATCCAGAAGAACAGATATCCTCTCAGTTCTCGTACCCACCACCACCTCCGCCGGTACGAGAAACTGAGACGAACCTAGGGACGAAATACCTACTCCCAGATTGCCGTCCACCACACAACCTGGGATCAACAGTTTTCTGACGACTCTTCACTCTTCAAGGGACGGGATGGACACCCCCCAATAAAATGTCCCTTTCTCCCGCAGAAGAAACACCTTCCTGTCTTATGGCGCACCACCGGTCCCCTCCCCCGAAATGATGTCCCTCCTAATTGCATAGGCTCCTCTGGACTGACCAGGGGAACAACCATATGAGGGGACCTTGTAGGAGGTGGAGTCATCACAGGGGGTAGAGTTATCCCGCACCTCTCCCGAAGCCGTCTGTCAACGCGAATAGCAAGGGCCATAGCGGCTTCCAGTGACGCGGGAGAGTCATACTGTGCCAACACATCCTGTAATTTGTCGGATAAACCTTGACAAAACTGGCTCCTAAGAGCCGGGTCATTCCACTGGGTGTCCGTGGCCCACCTACGGAACTCCGAACAGAATTCCTCCGCCGGACGATCTCCCTGCTGGATCCTACGTAACTTAGACTCAGCAAGGGAGATCCGATCTGGGTCATCATATACGAGTCCCAGAGCAGCGAAAAACCTATCCACTGACTGGAGAGCCGGGGAGCCCGGGGGAAGAGAGAACGCCCAAGATTGTGGGTCCCCTTGTAGGAGCGAGATGACAATTCCCACCCTTTGTTCTTCACTCCCCGATGACCGAGGCCGCAGCCGAAAGTACAACTTGCATGCCTCCCGGAAAACAAAAAACTTGTCCCGCCCCCCAGTGAACCTGTCAGGGAGAGCTACTTTAGGTTCTGGTCCGGCTTGCTCCTGAGGATACAAAACCTTGGACCTAACGTCCGCCAGCTCCATGGACAAACTCTGCAACTGCCGAGCTAGACCGGCTACTGGATCCATGGTAGCTGGAGAAAAACTAAGTGGTCGGTGAAAATGTCATGCTGTCTCTGTATACTGGAGGTAGGGGGCCTAAGCTGACCCTAAGCTGGGGCCCTGACTAATCCCTCAACCTGGAGGTACTGTTAAAGGTACAGAGGTCCAGGCCGCCAGCGTAACCCCTACCTCCTGAGGATCCCTGCACCTAAGTAATCTAGTCCTGAGAAGGACCCCGATCACAACAAAAGGGGACAAGTAATAATATGCCCACACACAGTACTTAGACGAACGAGACAGTACAAGGGAAAAACCAAAACCACCTTGCATACAAGAACTACACAACTACAACAGAGGGAACACCAACGGGAAAGGAGATAAATGATAAAGCGAGGAAGGGAAAAAACACTCCAAATACACTTATCTCTGAAACTCCAAATACCACGATCCGCTCTGTTAGTCTGCATGAAATGCTTTCACCGACACTTCCCTAACAGACCAGCAGGCATTTGAAGGAGTCTCACTACAGCAGCATTGATTGCAGCTGGGCGAGGCAGGACCTCGTCTAGCACAGAGAGAGAGAGAATTAACTCCCTCACTGCCGAAAAACACAAAGCATCAAAAAGTCAGCTGCGAGAAGTCAGGCTGTGTAATCGTGACGATCTTCGTGGCGACACACCCGTGACAACACCTCTCTCACAACCTCTTCTAAGCCAGGCGTGTACACGTACCGGTGCAGCCAACGATAAGTCTTCTCAGGCCCGAAATGTGCACCTCGCGTATGAGCTTCCGGGGCAATGTCTGGAGCCACTGAAGCTGGAATTACTACCTGCCAACGGTACCCCAGCTCTGCTGCTATGTAGATCCAGCGATACAGTATCCCCTCCGCTATGACCAATCGATCCCACTGCCTTAGCAGCTTTTGTCCTTCGGTTCCCAGCCGGGCTCTTGCTCTCCCATCGGGCCAGGACTTTTGACTCAGCCATTTCTTTACTCGTGACAGTTCGGAGTCTGCGTCCTGTAACTCAGCCCACTCTTGACGAGTCTTGCCCAGCAACGTGGCGACCCGTGTCGCCACCCCACTTGAATGTGCCACATCTACGAACACAGGCAGTCACCTCCGGGGATCTCAGTATCCTCGAGGTCTTCATCCACCCCATGCTCGGGTGCGCCTCGGGTCACTCGTGATAATGCGTCAGCATTGGAGTTCTCTTTACCCGAACGGAACCGAATCCGGTAATTAAACTTGGACATCCGAGCTACCCATCTCTGCTCCAGGGCTCCAAGCTTAGCGTTTTCCAAGTGTGCAAGCAGATTATTGTCATCACGAGAATCTCAGAACCAGCCAGATACTCTGCAAACTTCTCAGTCATGGCCCACACCAGGGCCAACATCTCCAGCTTAAACGAGCTGTAATTGTCCGGGTTTTGCTTGGTGTCCTGTAGAGACCGGCTAGCATACGCGATGACCCTCTCACGCCCATCTTGTTCTTGGGCTAACACAGCTCCCAGACCATGGAGACTTCCATCCGTGTACAGGGTGAACGGTTGGTCAAAGCGAGCATATGCCAATAAAGGTGCCTGTACGAGGGCGGCTCTGACCCGATCAAATGCCTGTTGCTGTCGGTCAGTCCACCGAATTGGCTGATTCTTGGGCTCCTGTGCCGTCCCTCTCAACAACTCATTCAGTGGTTCAGCCACCTTAGCAAAGTCTTTCACAAACCGACGGTAGTATCCTGCTAAACCAAGGAATGCTCGCACTTCTCTCACGGTCTTGGGACAGGGCCACCCCTGAATGGCCTCAATTTTACTTGGTGCTGGTCGCACACCGTCAGCAGACACCATATGCCCCAGATACTCGATCTGTGTCTGGAACAAGTGACATTTCTTTGGCTTGATCTTAAGTCCATTGTCTCTCAGTCGGTGCAACACTTGCCGGAGCTTCTTCAGGTGGTCGTCGAACGAATCTCCAAATATAATCACATCCTCCAAATAGATCAGCACGGACTCGAAATTGTAATCGCCCAAGCAGTATTCCATTAATGGCTGAAAAGTTCCTGGAGCATTAGTCAGTCCGAAGGGCATTCAATTAAATTCATACAGTCCCATTGGCAAGATGAATGCTGTCTTCTGCCGATCTAGAGCTGCCACGGGCACCTGCCAGTAGCCGCTGGCCAGGTCAAGGGTGGAGAAGTACTTCGCCTTTCCCAGGGCAGACAGGGATTCCTCGATCCGGGGCAATGGGTAGGAATCACGTACTGTGTGCACATTCAGCTTACGGTAATCAACACAAAACCGTATGGTCCCATCCTTTTTCCGGACCAGCACGACTGGTGCGGCCCAAGGACTTTGACTCATCCGGATCTCCCCATTATCCAGCATCTGCGCCAGCATTCCTTTGACCTCCTGATAAAGACTCGGTGGGATCTGGCGATATCTCTCCAGAATTGGGGGGGTGTTTCCCGTGGGTATCCCGTGCTCCACAGCCTTGGTGCAACCAAAGTCTTCATCTCCCCTGGAGAAGGCAGCCTGATATTCCCACAGCGCAGCCTCCAGTCTGCGAGCCTGTTCGGGAGTCAACTGGGACTCATCCACGCCCATGATTTCCATAATCCTTTTGCCATTCCACTCAGGCATGGGGGATTCTTCAGCTGTCGTCTGCATCGACAGGGTCCAGGCGGTCCGGCTGTCTGCCCTCAGTGTGAACTGGCTTTTGGGGATGACTCCTTCACCACACACATACACGTCAGCCAGCTTCGTGCCCACTGTCAGAGTCACCTCATGATTCTGCAGATTCAGGCATCTCACTGGTACACTTCCATCTTGCACAATGGCCAGTGTTCGGGCTATCATCGGGCTATCCGTATCTTCTGACCATCCCACCGGTTCCAGAATCACCTCCACACCATTCAGTTTCCTGTGCGTCCCTACCGGCATCAATACAAGCTTCTCTTGACCCAGAGCGATTACAACGGCAGACCCGTGTGGGACATACATCGCTCCCACTGCTCTTCCTTCAGTCGTGCTCTTTTGAATGCCGCACGAACGGACCACCTGTTGCAGGGCCCTCTGAGTGGCTTTGTGGGGTGTCGCTCGTTTCCAGTATCTCAGACCATCGCGCTCAAACAAAAGGGAGTCCAGTTCTCTCAGGATATTCATTCCCAGAACCACCGGGAGATTCGGCCTCGCCTGAGTCTTCACGAGCACCACTCCTTTGGTTCCCAACTGCTGGCCGCACAGCTGTACTCTCATCCAAGCGATGCCTGCCACTGGAATTTCTTCATCATTAGCGGCCTTCAGCCTTAGCAGGTGTCCTGACTCCGTTTTGACAGTCTCTTCGAAGTGCGTCTTGAAAAATTCCATCGGCATGGTCGTCACCTCTGATCCGGTATCCACCAAGCCCGCCACCTTCTTTCCTGCAAACTGCACATCCAACGTGGGACTCTCTGCAATCAGATCCTCGGAACAGACATTGGGCGCTGATTTTCATTCCTGCCTCGCCGTATGCCCAACTACAGCAATGGCCTCTCTTTTACCGATGGCGGGACTTCAGCTGGCAGACTCCTCGGGCAGTACCGCTGCATATGCCCCAGTTCTCGGCATTGCCAACATTGAACTGGTCTTCTTGCCCTACCTCCGGATGCCTCAGGTCTAGGAGCAGTCGGCGTCCTCCCTGAGGTATAGGGGGGTTGATCATAAAGGGGAATAGAGGGGTTCGTCAAGGCCGAGCATATCGGAGGCGTCCCCCGAACTTGCATCTGCTCTACCTGTTCCGTCAGGTTTTCCCCGGTTTTCTGCAAAGCAGCCAGCTGTGCTTGAACAGGATCTGGTCTCGGCTCTCCTGTGTTAGCCACTTGCAGGCTACTCCACTGCAGAGCAGGCTTCACTTCCAAAGTCCGTGCTACCGCCTCTTCCTGTATTTCGGCATAGGTGACACCAGGGGTATTCCGCGCCTTCAGCAACAATTCGCTCCTTAGCGCCTCACTCCGTATCCCCTCGATGAACTGATCCCGAAGAATGCTGTCGACATCGGCTTCAGTACCCACGGTTACAGGCGATTTCTTTTTGATCTCTTGATGCAATTCCTCCAGCGCTATAGCATACTGGATCAGGCTTTCTCCGTCTCTCTGGGTCCGGGCGAAAAACTGTACTCGTAGTTGCCCTGCCGCTGCCACGTGATCAAATGCTTTCCCTAGTATCCGGATGATGTCATCGACCGTCTTTCGCCTATCCTCAGGTTTTAACAAGACAACTTTACGGGCATCCTCCTCCAGAGCATTCAGTGCGACTTCCGGTTGAAGCTGAGAGCTGACACCGTGCAAGGCAATGGCATTCTTCAACCTGCCTATCCAATCACTGAACAGCAAGTTATACCCATCAAACTTGGCCAGGTGGTTAAGTAGTACGCCCGTTGCAGAGCAACCAACTAACCGATCCCTACCGATCACAACAGGAGAAGGGGGGTGGAGTACTACAGCGGACGCGGCAGTACCTTCCGCGCTACTGTCACCATTCATGGCGAGCACCGTATCCTGCCGACTACGCCAAGTTGTAACGACCGGAACGCCGGTCGAATGTGAATGAGGAATATGGCGCTCCTATGAATGACTCCGACTTTGTATAGTGGCAGAACACTTTCTTTTTTTACGGATCACAAGAATGACAGGGTTAAACAATTCTACAAAATATGGGCCACAACAGCCACTAACACAAATTACAAGTTATGCAGCCCGAGAGAGCCCAAGTGCCAATCTCACGGGGATGAGCCAAACTACCCCTGGGCTATGCCACCCCCACCCTTATTCAGTACAGGGCCTACCCAGGACGTTACCGCGGATGTGGCACGTGGTCCTCCCAGGAATATAACCTTACACCCCCCTCACACACTAATACAATGAGATCTGGGTACCCTTGTTTTCCCCTTAGAGAACACTCATATTTTACCAACGCATTACCTGTACAGTTTCTCTTCTTACAAGAGCAAAGAGAAATCTCTCAGACTTAATACATATACAAACAGTTAACAAACTAAACTTTTAACTAGAGCCTGATCTCCGGCCACAGGGTTTGATCTGCTTCTCCTTCTCACCAAACTCTCCAGCACATCCAGGTGTAAGCAGGGATTAGAATCAATCTCAGTCTCAACGTGTAGTTCACAACAGGGCTCCTTTGTAGTATCCACGTGCACAGTCTTAGTATGCCAGATCTTTCACAACCTCTGGATCAAGCCTGCTCAGTCCATCAGCAGTGATATACACCAGGCAGTTCTCAGCACCCTGGAATCACTAACTAGCTTTCCCTAACTGACTACACAGTTGGTGACCGGTCACATATCTCAGTTACTCACAAGGCACAGCTTCTCCTTGGACACACAGTCTGGCTCCAGTCTGTATAAGCTCTCCAACGTCAAAAACAGCATCAGCCCGCACGTCCCCTTCTCTCTGCACTTCCTGGATCTCTGTTTTCCCGGGCTTTTCACAGATCCCCGGGCTTTTTCTTTACTTGTTTCTTGCTGACCCCTAATGGCTGGACTAAGTCATTGCAGGAGAAATTTACACTGTCATAAATATGAGCTCATTACCAGAAAGACATGTCAACATGTTACACCCCCATCTCTCAGGGTGGGCAGGAGGCGTCACACAACTTGGCGTAGTAGGCAGGATTGTGTGCCCGCAGCAACGGAAGAAGTTATCCCCATTGCTACCGGGTACTGTGTGCCTTTACAAAAGACTGTCGTTTTATATTCCATGTGGCGCCCGCCCAAGAAGAACGGACGCCATTATGTGCAAAAAGAACAGCAACCCAGCACCTCCCATCGTGGGCATGGCTCCCCAATGACGCCAAAAGTGCAGACCGCCCCCTCCAGCAGAGACAGTCCGCGCAGGGATGTCCGTCAAAACGGATGGGGCGTCCCTGGGAGTGCCCGTCAGCCAGCCGCCCTGGAGCTGCCCCGAAATGAGGAGGAGCCAAAGGAAACAACGAGGTGTGGCCGCAACAATCCCAGACTCACCGCACCTTGCAGCAGTGATGGACGCCGCCGAGGAGAGTCGTTCCAAGCCCTCCAACGCTGGTCCACAAGCTGCTACCTTCCAAGGTTTGGAAGGAATCCACCTAACCCCCGGAGGAGGCAGAGTTCTTCCGCGGAGAGACGCAGGACCTGACCCGGAGGGTTGAAGAGGCCCAGCGAACGGTGGCCGCAGCATGGCGGGAGGAGGTGTTGCAAAAGATCCGGTCCCGCCGCCAAAGTTCTGCGAGCCAAAGTATTGGAGCAGAAGCCCAGGAGGAGGAAACCCCGGAGGCCGCGTGCAGCCCAGGAGAGGGGTAAGCAAGAAATCCCCGTCCCTGGCGCAAGACGCACGGAAGCCCTCCTGGATCTGATGCTGGCACCCCTGTCCCCGGGCGCCGTTGTTTGGCAGCAGCTCTGGAGCTCGAAGCCCCCGTCACCGCCACTGCCGGAGGCCTGCTACGCCTCCCGACTCCCGGTCAGCAGGATCCTGCCCTTACTGGGGATACCACCAGCCCCAACTCGGACTGGTCCTTACTTGTTGAGGACCTGCAGCAACTCCAGAGTTCTTCCGCGGAGAGACCCAGGACCTGACCCGGAGGGTTGCGGAGGCCCAGCGATCAGTGACTGCAGCATGGCGGGAGGAGGTGCTCCGCAAGATCCGTGCTCGCCGCCAGAGCTCTGCAAGTATGGTCAGCAGAACAGCAGCCCAGGCGGAGGAAACCCCGGAGGCCTCGTTCAGCCCAGGAACGGGTAAGGTGCAAACCCCCGTCCTGACCGCCACATGCACAGAGGCCCTCGTGGATCTGATGCCGGCACCCCTGTCCCCCGGCGCCGTGGTCTGGCAGCAGCTCTCAGCTCTGGAGCTCGAGGCCCAAGTGACCGCCACTGCCGGAGGTCTGATATGCCTCACGACTCCCGGTCAACAGGATCCTGCCCTTACTGAGGAGACCACCAGCCCCAACCTGGACTGGTCCGTACTTGTTGAGGACCTGCAGCAACCCCTGATGTCGCCGCTCCCCACGCCCCCGGTCGCCTGCCCGGCGGCGGAAGAGATGGCCTGGGATAACCAGGGGAGCAACCTGATAGGCTTCCCCCAGGAGACCCAGGCTGAAGCGCAGAGGAGGGAAGAGTTCTGCAAAAGGGAGCTCCTCCAACTCAACAAGGAGCGGCGGGAGAGGATTATCCGCTGCGAGCGTTTAGAGGTGAGCTCCAAAGCTGCGAAGACGAGGGCCCACCAGGCGGAGGCCGCCCGTCCAAGCCCCCGGGAGGAAGGTCTAATAGTCCGCTTCCACCAGGAGGCAGGATGGGGCTTCATACGGGGTCCCCAGTTTGCCGAAGACGTCTTTGTGAGTAGACGGGACGTCGAGCTGCAACTGAAGAAGGGTCACCCTGGCCGGAACCTCTGTCCGGGTGATCTGGTGTCATACACCCGCCACCATGGGGTGCGTGGATGGTACGCCCTGGACGTCCACAGGGTGTTCAAGGGTGACACCCCCACGTGCCTGTCAATAGAGGACCGGTCAGGCTCCGTAGGGAGGAATGAGCCTTTTCCCCGGTGGGGATACCTGGACTGAGCAGCCCCGGAGGTTGTACCTCCCTGTTGACTAAGTTACCGCTATAAGTTATTATGTTGTTTTTCCTCCCGGTTTAAAGAGACATTTGTCCCTGCGGACATTGGCAGCAGACAGACTTCTTTTGTAAATAGTTCAGCATCTATTTAGGTGCTCCCTATTGGTTTTATGCAAAACCACTCTACTTCTACCTCAGACCTCAGAAGCAAAACCTGTCTGGAGTGGCTCTCCTGGAGGTCCAACTCAGGATCTCCATGCGCTGCAGCCACCCCAGGGCCTACGTTGAGGGTTTGGGACAGGTCCCTCATGCTGCTGAACTGACACTTTCTACTGTATTTTCTACTGATTTATCTACTTGCATAATGCCTCTTTGATGTTTTATACATTTGTACTATATTATATTTTGTACTATTTGCAGCGTTTAAGAAATTGAGCCTCCCTTAAAGGGAAGAAAGTTTTACTGTTATAAAAGCATATAAAAGTCTGTACCAATGCTTTGCTCTCTTTCCAGCCCGCAGACGTGCTGCGTTTCACCAGGGGGGAATGTGGCGCCCCTGAGGGTTCAGTCGCCACAGGGGTACTGCACCTTGTAAAAGAGGTGTGGTATCTCCTCTCTGAGGTAAGGATGGGGGTGGCACCACACAGGACCCCTTGTATTTACTCAATACCACACTGCTCCCATACTGTAGGGGGTGTAAAGCACAAAGTGCTGCCCCGGCCCTGAATGAAAGAGCAAGGGGGGAACCAAAGATAGGGGGAACCTAGTGGCTAGTTGGGTGGAAGCACTTTACAGTTACACTTGCTAATTCATATTTAAACCATGGCCATCTTGGGGTCAAGGTCTTTGATTGTGATCTTCATCACTGAACGTGGCTTTCTGTTAGAACCTGCAGCTGATTGAAGATACACGGTCCTCTGGCCTTGAGGCGAGGAGCGGGCTAGAGTTAACAGAGGCCTCTACCCGGTCAAGGTCCCTACCTAAGAAGGCCTGGAGGGGAGCAGAGGAGAAAGCTCCACAGGCAAAAGGATCCCAGGGGATGCGGACGGAGCGGAGTACGCCACCTGCTACCCTCATTCTGGCCAAGCCAGAGGGACTCCTGCTGCAAAAGGGGACCGGCCCCCGATATCTGACTTTGCTACTTCACGTCCTAGTCAGAGAAGCTCTGGAGGCTTAGTGGATCCCACCGGGTAACGGACAGAGCGGAGTTGCCACCCGTACCCTTGTTCTGTGTATAGCCAGAGGGAGACCCAGCCTTGTAACACTCACCACATACGGACAGGAGAGGACCTAGTGGGAAATTCTAGGAACACTCTGGTGCGGGGGTCCTGATTGATGCACCCGAACTACCCGGAGTGTGTTGAACCCCTTTCTGGTGGCCGCAACGCGCTGTGAGGAGCGAGGAGAAGCCTTGTAGCTGATGACTAACATCGTGAGTAAAGCTTGGAATACTGCATCCATTGCCTCCGGTTCACTATTTCAGCGTGGCACCACACCGCACCACATCACCCACTACTACTCCCCTGATCCTTCTTCTCTGCCCTGAGGCCCTGCTCCGCCTGTGGGGAATAGAACCATCTTCTGCTGCCACGACATCCCGCCTCAGAGGACTGCCGCAGCGCTGGTGGCGAATCACCAGACACCACAGGTGGAGTAGTCATTTTAATCCACTCGATTACCACCGTCCCTCCTAGCCCTTATTTTTGATTGTGACAACCCTGGGCACGGGCCGGGCCTAGGCCATGACTGCATCCACCCTCCACCTGGAGGCCCGATTCCGAGTACCCCCATCTCTCAGGGTGGGCTAGCGAGGCAGGAGGCGTCACACAACTCTATCTATGTAGATATTGCAATAAAAACAAGACTTTTGCAGCTAGAATAGTCATTTACCACATTGACAATGTACAGAGTGTATTTCTGATTCATTTAATGTTAGCTTTATTGAAAAAAAATGTGCTTTTCTTTCAAAAATAATTACATTTCTAAATGACCCCAAACTTTTGAACGGTAGTGTATATATACCTATATGGTCAAATGTAGAAGTGGTCCTCTAGTAATATGGCGCCTTATCCTTTGAGATCCGTATTGCGCATGTGCAAAAAAGAATTGAAAGGATTATCTTTAAAAAGATGACGATTTGGAGTACAACATGGCGACGCGCATGCGCAGAAGCTAGTAACATGTTTTTCTTATGTGCATTACGGACATGCGCTGTGTAACTTCCGGGACACCGGGAGCATCGCGTCCATGTGTGGGCACATGTCCCTATACTGTGAGTGGTGGGGTGAGTCATAGAAATCACCACATATTAACATATATTATGCACACATGTATTAATTAAAGGAATTATGATATTATAATGATTGGGTAAATGTGGTGGATGTTTTATAGTAAAATTAATTGTGCTCTGACATTATTATATTGCACTATGCATTTTTTTGCACTATTGTCACTTTCGTATTTCACAAAAATTGAATTGTATATTAATTGTAAGTTGATTGGATCACCTATTTATATGACTATGATACAATGATTCACTGCTTGAAAAAGGTCTCCACTGGACCGAAAAGTTGCCCTGACATGATGGGTCAATAAATCATCACAAATTGTACTATGGAGCGCTGCCTTTGTGTTTTATGGATACATATAAACCTAGCTATCTACCTATCACTATATATATATATATATATATATATATATATATATATATATATATATGTATATTAAAGACAGCACCATTTAATCATTACTCACTAGTGGGTGCCAGGCCTCCAAACAGTCTGTCCAAACTGTTGCATATCAATAGAAAGTATATCAAAAGGCAGCACTCCAAAAATTCTTTAGAACAAATGGTCTTTAATGAGCCCAAAAGGCAACGTTTCGGTTCACAGAACCTTTCTCAAGCAGATTTCAAATGCATATGGTGCAATATATATAGCTACAAACAGTGATTCCATAATTACAAATAATTTATACAAAAACATGATTTCTCAAAAAAAGTGCAGTGGTGCATATCACAAAATACTATTCAGTTACATACATAGTGATAAGATTTTATATATATATATATATATATATATATATATATATGTATACACAGAGAGAAAAAGAGGGAGAGAGATTGAGATTGCAGCACTGTAACATCACGATAAATGTTATGTCACAAGTAGTGTGATGACATCATCGCATTCTAGATCCCAGTGTTATGGCCTTAAGGAAATCACTGCCTCACAGACCCCCAAGGGTGAGGGAGTTCTTTTGTTTTTGTGATAAACAAAGCAAAAATTGATTCTACAATGAATATAGAAAGAAGAAGAGTCCAAAGAGATCGGGTTCTAAGAGAAAGGGGAGGATTAAATGAAGAGCAGAAACCGTTGTTCGCTTTAGGGCGAAAAGACATTATATTACCGGACATGGACACTGACGCATCAGAGATGGCATCCAAACGACAACATCTGGATAAAATGAGAAAGTCCAAAAGACATGAGATCTTTACAGAGAGAAGGACCATGGAGAACCTCATGGAGTCTCACTCTGCAGCCTCCGCTGAGCTTCAGAGGGCCATCCTTATCTCCTTGAAAAAAATCAAAGATCTGGTCCCTGAAATAAGGAGGAGGAACAAAGAAGCCATCCTCAATAAGCGGAGAAACATCAGCGCAGAGATAGAGGTGGAAGAGGTTCTCCAAGAAACATCAAGACAAGTCTCATCCACATCTGAAAGTCTAGAGACACCGAACCTGCAAAGAGCAGCAGCCCAGAAAAGAATTAGAAACAGCAGAGACTGGGTTGTCCAATGTAGGAGACATATGATCTATGCTAAACCCATTATAAATGGGAATGGTGCACTATGGAGATCCCAGTCATCATCTGAAACCATTTCCATTCCAGAGTTTCTCTTCCAGCTGAATGATTCTTCACCTGACAGATCAGTCGACAATGATGAACCAGGTAAGATAGAAACTTACTCAGAATAATAAGACTGGGGGTGAGGGGGATTATAGTCCTAATGTTATGTACAGGCCACAATTATTAATGTTATCTAACTGAAAAACTGTCCTTGTTACCCGTAGCAACCAGTCACATTTCATTGTTCTATGATGGAATGTTAAGAAATAGAATCTGTGCTGTGAATTGTTGCTATGGGCAACAAGGACGTTTTTGCTAATAGACAATTTTGTTAAAGGAAAAAACAAATATTAGACATTTCCTGCTGATTTATATCAATCTGATTAAAATGTAATGTAGGTTCTGGAGATATATTTCTTAATAAATCTTGTATCATCTCAGCAGATGGAAGCAGTGAGACATCCTCTGACTCATCGGACATATCAGTACAAGACCTTGGGGATGCCAATGTCTCGGGAGAACTGGTCAAGGCAAATATTCCTATTGACATTTGCAGTCTCGAGTTCCAGAAAGATCTTGGAAAGGGAGGCTTCGGAAAAGTAAGTGTGAATTTCTACTCCTCCGTGCTCCCCAATGTATCCTGCCCCAGATACACAGGAGGGAGATACATATTCATTACTGGGTGTTCATATGTAATGGTGACTGGGATAAACCAGTGATCCATTACACAGATCCCTATAATAGATGGGAGTTGGGTCTGATCTGTTATGATTTTCCTCCAGGTCATCTTGGCATCACATCCGGTCAGTAAAGAACTGCTGGCCGTGAAAATCATGAACAAGAGTCGCTGTTCAGAGGAGATGATCAGTGCAGAGATGGACGTCCTGCTAATAGCCACCGGGTGCCGCTACCTAATGTCAGCACGAGCAGTCATGGAGACACCTACAGAATATAAAGTAGCCATGGACTTTATGGCCAAAGGAGACCTGAGTGGCCACATGGCACGATTGATGCCTTTTGATACAGTAACAACAAGGTAAAGTCTTATACTGGTTTGCTGCCTGTACATTGTAGTCCAAGACCAATAGACAATGACAGCAGGAGAAAATTATGACATAAATAGGACACGTGTCATCTCCTAATGTTGTCTTTTTGATTGTGTATCTAACCACTGATCCAACCTGTACTTTCTACTCCACAGACTCTTTGCGGCAGAGATGGTGTGCGGACTCCAATTCCTGCATGAACGTGACATCATACATCGGTAATCAGTTCATCTTCATAAATCTGTCCCCTGTGAATCTCTGTTGTCTCCTTACATATCTATTGTAGAAAGTTCTTTTCATGAATTCTCCTCACAATCATTGTCTTCTCCCTGCAGGGACGTGAAGCCAGGGAACATCCTCCTCAATGAGACCGGACACATTAAAATCTCTGACTTTGGCTTATCCGCCATAGTCATGTTTGAGATCGACATATTGAACAAATATGTTGGCACGAAAGGTTACATCGCACCCGAGGTAAGTAACATCCCAGTGTGATTAATGGCGATAGTAGGACTGAGGAATAATCTGATCACAAAGTATCCTGCAGATATCTATCCACAGATCGGTCCTTATAGCCTCTGTGTGTAAATCCCCTCCCCGGTATATTCAGATCATCTCCTATCTTATGTTCCCACAGATAATGGACGGTAAGAGCTACAACCATCTGGTGGACTCATTTTCCTTCGGTGTCATCCTATATACGATGATTGTAGGGATAAAGCCATTCTATAGCCGAGGCTCAACGAAGGAGTACCACAAGTCTCTGCAGGAGGACGTCCCATATTTTCCACCCGGGATCAGCATTGATGCCATTGACATCTTAGACGGGGTGAGTAGGGTCAGATAAAGGAGGATGATGGGTGATTATAAGGAAAGGTAGAAGATTAGATGTGGACAGTCGGTAGATATTGTGTAATAATGTACCATTAATAATACATTATATAATGACTAATGGTCTTTCTCATTTTCCAGCTTCTCTGCAAAACTCCATTTTCCCGATTTGCCATAACATCGACCATCCGAGAGCACCCATTCTTCCAGTTCATAAACTGGAGCGACGTGGAGTCCGGAAGAACCGACCCACCATTCAAATAAGACTATGTAAGTGTAGGATGTAGGGAAACAGTGTTATCACTGCCTAGTAACATGTATACCCACTATACACCTTATTATTATACCCCCCCCCGTATACAGTATATATGTGAGGAACCAATTCTCAGACGTGTATATTTCTCTTCTTACAGGAGTATTAGGCTGATAATAATCAGCCCCATTCCAGTAACATCTAGGAATGAAGATTAACATGAATTGGATGAGACAACTATACTGGACTTTCTCATTTACCGGACTGTGACAAATCCTACCGAGCTTCCACCACGTAACAGCCACATAGATTCGAGCACCAAACATCCAGGGATTTATTTATTCTGATCGCCATATTTGGGGTCAGGAAGGAATTTTTTTCCCCTGATATGAGGATAATCCAGCAACGAGTCCTCGGGGTTATTTTTCGCCTTCCTCTGGATCAACATAGCAAGTAATTAAAGGCTGAAATTGAAGGACTTCTTTCAGCCATACTTGCTATGTTACCATCTGGACGACTCATCTACAGTGTGGTGGTAAGGAGACGACTACAAGATATGGACAGACAGAAGGCAGCGGCTGCTCCTTCTCCTACCGGATATGGACATACAGAAGGTAGAGGCTGCTCCTTCTCATACTTGGCCTTGTACAGACAGAAGGCAGCGGCTGCTCCTTCTCCTACCGGATATGGACATACAGAAGGAAGCTGCTGCTCCTTCTCATACTTGGCCTTGTACAGACAGAAGGCAGCGGCTGCTCCTTCTCATACTTGGCCTTGTACAGACAGAAGGAAGCCGCTGCTCTTTCTCATACTTGGCCTTGTACAGACAGAAGGTAGCGGCTGCTCCTTCTCATACTTGGCCATGTACAGACAGAAGGAAGCGGCTGCTCCTTCTCATATTTGGCCTTGTACAGACAGAAGGCAGCGGCTGCTCCTTCTCATACTTGGCCTTGTACAGAGAGAAGAAGCTGCTGCTCCTTCTCATACTTGGCCTTGTACAGACAGAAGGTAGCGGCTGCTCCTTCTCCTACCTTGCCATGGACAGAGAGAAGAAGCGGCTGCTCCTTCACCTTCCTGGCCATGGTCAAACAGAAGGACAAATGGTTGATCTTTGTGCTTTAGGAATCCAGAAAAGCTCCATCTACACAGATCACACATCACACATTCCTGCTCTTCGCCTCTCCGTCATGTGTGATCCAAACCTGGATATCCAAAACCGGCACAAGTGCAACCAAAGGCCCGAGGAGCGGAATCATCAACATCTGCTCCTTTCTATAGAAAGTGACTGTATCTACAGACTTTCTTTTTTCATCTTTGCATGTTATTAACAACTTTCATGCACAAATAAATATATTGAACATCTATGCTGCTTCTCTTTAGATTCTTCTCATGTATAGAACTGCTTTTTTGGTATTTTATTACCGTATATACTCAAGTATAAGCCAAGTTTTTCACCACATTTTTTGTGCTGAAAAAGCCCGCCTCGGCTTATACTCGGGTATATACTCAAGTATATACAAATTCCGTTGGTGGATAGTGGTGGGGGGGTTGCGGCGGCGGACGGAGGGATTGTGGCTGCGGAGGAGCGGGACACACTCAGTAGCCGGCTGCTGCAGCTACTACGTCTGCCCGCTGCTAAAGGAAAATGAATATTCCCTCTTCTCCACTCCCATGGGCGTGGAGAAGAGAGAATATTCATTCTCTTTAGTAGCGGGCACAGAAGATCGCGGAGCCGCAGGTCCTGCTGACAGTGCCCGTTACTAAAGAGAATGCATATTCACTCCTGTCCACGCCCATAGTCCCGCCGTGGAGAGGAGTGAATATGCCGGCATCTCACATCAGCTTCTGAGAGCATATGGCTGTGACGCCATGCACTGCTCAGATGCTGACATGAGCTGCTGACATGAGCTCCTGACATGAGCAGAACAGGACGCAGCGCTGGAGCAGAGGTGAGGAAGGAAGGTGAGCATAAGTGTTTATTTTTTTATGTGTGCAGTGATGGGGCCATACATACCAGGATTAGGGATGAGGGGGCCATACATACCAGGATAGGGGGATGAGGGGTGCCATACATACCAGGATTGGGGAATGAAGAGGCCATGCATTACCTGGATTGGGGATGAGGTGGCCATGCATATGTGGCACCCCAGGGGTCCGGTTGCCACAGGGGCATTGCCTCCCTCACAACAGGTGATGCCATGCCTTGAAGCAAGCAGGGGTCCCCTAATTAGGTTTTTCTAAGCATGCAACACTTTCCTGGCTCCAGACCAGCAAGGGGAGTCCCTCCCCTTGGCAACTGGGATCTGGGGGCGGGGTTAGTTAGACTTAGTGTGAGGAGTTGAAGTCAGGACGTCGAGGAGAGAGGAGCTTGGGAGTGGAGCTGCGTGGCAGTTCACTTCTGAGGGACACAGAAGAATTGGACACCAGAGTACGAGGCTGTGGGGCACTGAACGCCCAGCCGCAGAAACCGGAGGGCAGGAGACTGCAGGTCTCCTGGCCCCATCAGACGCCCGGAGGCTCAGCAGCACAGAGGGCCCAGCACCGCCACATGGGAGCGACGCACCAGCAAGGCCCGAGCTGCCTGCCATACAGGTGAGCACAGAAATGTTGCACTCAGGGACGAGGGCCACCGCACAGCTACAAGCAGCAGGGCCAAATAGTTTAGTGGAAAGGGAAAGCCTCCAACTTCACCTGGCAAGGAGGATTCTTTACTTGCTTCCAGGCTGCCCGGACTTCCGCTTCTAGCCAGTACCCTAGTCCCGGCTTGTCTAATCACCACCAGTAAAGATAAGAGGAAACCGCCATTAAGTTGTGGACTGATTATTGCTGCGCCATCAACCCCTGCACTACAATGCCCAGCATAGCCCATAACATCTACACTGCCCTGGATCTAAGCTCTACCTGTGGAGAGCCACAGCATCCCTGCTGCAGTAACATCAGCTCCAGAGGACCTGCTCCGCAGCGGCGGCTCCCTTGGCCACATACCACAGGTGGCGTCACGAACTTTATACAATCACTATAAATTCCCCTATCAATAACCCCTTTTTATTGACCGCCCTGGGTCACGGACCGAGTCACCGCCATTGTGACATCCCCCCAGCATCTACCGGCCCGGCATCGGGCACCCCACGGCCCAGGGGGCGCGTCACATACCAGGATTGGGGGATGAAGGGGCTATGCATTACCAGGATTGTGGATGAGAAGGCCATGCATTACCAGGATTGAGGATGAGGAGGCCATGCATACCAGAATTGAGAATGAGGGGGCCATGCATTACCAGGATTGGGGATAAGGAGGCCATGCATACCAGGATTGGGGATGAGGGGGCCATGCATACCAGGACTGGGATGAGGGGGCCATACATACCAGGATTGGAGGATGAGGGGGCCATGCTTACCAGAATTGGGGATGAGGGGGCAATGCATACCAGGATTGGGGTATGAGGGTGCCATGCATTACCAGGATTGGAGATGAGGGTGCCATGCATACCAGGATTAGGGGTGAGGGGACCATGCATACCAAGATTGGGGATGAGGGGACAATACTTACCAGGATGGGGAAATTTACCAGTAGCTGCAGCATTTCCCACCCTAGGCTAATACTCGAGTCAATAAGTTTTCCCAGTTTTTTGTGGTAAAATTAGGTACCTCGGCTTATACTCGGGTCGGCTTATACTCGAGTATATACGGTAATATCATGATGACCTAATGTATTTGTCAAAGGGGCTGAATATCTCACATAAAGATTTCTGCATAGAGTAAAATATTTAAGTTTTAAGTGTTCATAAAACCTGAATCACCATAAGTAGATGGCATTCCTATTCCACATCTAAAATGTATACAGACCTCAGACCAGACTCACTATAGAAAATATACACCCAGACCCAGGAAACAATTACAAACCCCAGATCGTACCCCTAAATAAGTACAGACCCAGACAAAACACACTAAAACATAGACAATAAACCCACTAAATGCAAACTAGAAACTCAACCAACTAGAAATATATAGACTTAGACTAAAGAAATACAGACACTAAACCCCTTAAATTCAAACACAGATCAGCCCCCTATATAAATACAGACCTCCTAAACACAGACACAAAACTCCTTCAATAGAAGCCCATTCCCAACCCCTAATTATATACAGACCCCCAGGGATGTACATAGAAATCATGGGGCCCCATAGCAGAAGTTATAATTTCATCCTTCACAAAAAAAAAATAATAATAATAATAATAATATAACAGACAGTATGAAACCCACCTAGTGAATTCCTACACACAACCCTCCAGGAGCACAGTATGATGACCCTGCTATATGCACCCGTGGCAAAGTATAGTGACCCCAACACAGTATGATGCCCCAACTGTGACCCCAACACAGCTCTCCAACAATATGATGGCTCCCACACAGATTGATTGACCCCACAAAAACCTCCACACTGTATAATGGCCTCCACATAGCCCTACAAACAGTGAAATGGCCCCCACATTTCCCTACAAACTGTATAATGCCTTTTCATTCATGGACTGCGGCACCAATCAGTTCTCCCCGGCTCCTTGGCGTGATTGGTAGCATGGATTACAGTGAGGGACACTTAGGAAAGGTGAGTAGAAGAATTTTTTATTTTATTCTTATTTTTACAGGTGGACACTGCAGGAACAGACACTACTACTCTCATCATTGTCCCTGCTGGTGCTGATCGCAGCGCCGGCAGGGAACCATGATGAGGGCAGTGTTCAGCACCCGGTGCTTGGGAACAGCGCTAACTGTAAACTGATTCCCTGGCGCCGGTACGTGTGATCCTGATGCGGCACACGGGACACGGATATCTCCAGTACCAGTAATATACGGACGTGTGAAACCGGCCTGAGTATTGCTGATCCTAGTGAACCAAATGTAAATTCAACTGAAGAAATAAATATTGCACCTTTTACTGGTGGTATACCATCCACCTACATGCCTCCAATAGCTCCAATATTCGATCTGTTTCAGGACAGGGTAATAAAAGATGTGGAAGCTTTAGTATTCACAAGTCCCACTGACAATTTAAGTACAGGGGAACTAAAAGCATTGAGTGAAATCAAAAACTGGAAAGATGTAATAATTTGTAAAGCCGACAAAGGTGGAAATATTGTGCTGCAAACTAGGAAGATGTATATTGCTGAATCCAAAAAAACAGCTGATACTTTCGGTAATATTAACCTGGCTAATGATCCTACGAATAAATTTAAAAACTTGTTAAGAACCTTTTTAAGGACGCAGCTGGAGAAAGGTATTTTAACTAGAAAAGGAGCAGAAAAATTATTACCGCAATATCCACAAAAACCACATTGGTATTGCATTCCCAAGGTCCATAAATCTTTAACCACCCAGCCTGGACGCCCGATAGTGTCGGGCATAGGCTCAATTACAGAGCCTTTGTCCCAATATTTGGACTCGTTACTGAAACCACTATTGAGAAATATTCCATCATTGATTAAGGACACCGGATCCTACTTGAGTGTAGTTAGCGAAATAAATTACTGCAATAGTTACATGCGTGGCTTGCGTTTTTCCTCATTTATTTTTAGCTTTTTTTTTTTAATAAATATGTGGAAACCGTGACCAATCCATATCTAAATACATAAAAACATACTTAAGATATGTGGATGACATATTTGTAACGTGGGCTGGTACTCAAGAACAATTGAGTCGTTTGTAAAATATCTGAACGACATTAATATTGAAAATATGAAAATTACATCAGCATGTGGTGGTAATGAATTGGAATTTTTGGATGTAAAAATGAGAGTAATAGATGGTAAAATCATAACTGAAAATTGTAGAAAGAAAACATAAACAAATTCATTATTACATTTCAACAGTGTGCATCCGCACGATTACAAAAAAGGCGTCATCATATAGCCAGTTCGTATAATTATGAAAAATTAATAATAAAAAGGCAACATTTAAATCACAGGCTGAAGAATTAAAGGATAGATTTTTGAGAAGGGGGTTTCCCCCAAATCTGCTAAAGGAAGCCCTTGAAAAAGTAGAAAGAAACTCAAAAAATGGCCATATTACCAATAGAAAAAATAAGGGGAATAAATCTGACTGTAAGTTCATCTTTAATTTCAAGCATAGTTCTATGGATAATATAGTACATACGGCAATTAAACGGAACTGGCATTTGATCAAAAGAGACAGAGATTTACATGCTATAGCAATCCGTAAACCTAGTTTGTCATATAGAAGAGGACGTAATTTGGGTGATTTATCTATCTATATAAATAAAAATGTAAATGTTTGTTTGTTCAAAATCTTAAATCTCCGAAAGTTCTTCACCGATTGCTTTGAAATTTTGACACAACGTTGCATTTGAATACACGCATGTTTTTATATATACCTACTATGTTTTTATATACCAGCTGTTGGACGTAAAAGCAACAGCGAGAGGGGGGTGTTACGAGCTCAGTCCCAGGCTGACTCTCCCCGGCCGCCTGGCATTCTCCCCCCCTAAGTGACATCGCATTCATAAACCTTTCTCCCTCTCCTTCATTCGCCCCAGCAGCTGCCTGTGCTCTGCTCCTTTTGTGTCCCTTGTAGGGGTTGGGAGGGAAAGGGAATGACGAGACTGTCTGTTCGAGGCCGAAAGATGCTCCTGCTCATCACCACCACCGCCTGACAGGCGGTCGCCTCTGCTCTCCAGCACCACTGCTGCTGCGGCTTCTTCTCCGGCAAGCCTTATTTCCGACTGCGCAACAATAAGCGGAGGAGGGAGGGAAGGAGAGAGGGAGGCTGCACGGAGGGGTGCAGGCCGCGGCCTCCGCTCTGGGTGCTGAGCTGCGCTCAAGCGTCACAGCAGTGGGCGGATAGCGAGTGAGTGCAAATCCCACTGCGCCACTGATGGGAGTGGCGCTGTGATCTGGCCCGTACTGGCCCAGGACATGTCAAGCAGATCACCCCCTCCTCCTCTGCCACCTGTCTTCATATCTGCACCCCCTCCTGGCACATTCCCTCTGTACTAGGGAATTGCATAACTAGCAATCCCTGACATGACCCGCTCCATTGTGACACCTGACAGCAAGTACCGACCTCTTTAGTGACCTTTGCAGAGTACAGGCCTGCAGGGGTCACAGGGTACAAGGCTGACGTGAACGCCAACCCCATTACCCCCTGCCACTGCTACAGTGCAGTGTGGAAGAGCGAGGCTAAGCGCCAGGAGTGATATTAATGGCCGCAGAGGGGGCTAGTATTCATGGCCCTTTCCATGGCTATTAATATCAGCCCGCAGCTGTCTAGTTTAGCCTTTGCTGGCTAGATTTTATAGGGGGGCCCCATGTAAATTTTTTTCTGGGGTCCCCCTGTAATCTAGCCAGTAAAGGCTAAACAAACAGTTGTGGGCTGATATTAATAGCCATGGAACATTGTTGGCTAATGGCTCCTTCTCCGGCTACTATCAGCCCTCGGTGGTGACTTTCCCTCTGCTGGTTATAAAAATTACGCGGGAGCCCACACCATTTTTTTTAAATTTTAGGCTCTGTGCCCATAATTCAGACGTAGCAACGCTTTGGACGCACATTTTTTCTGCATCCAAAACGTTGCATTCTATTGAACACAGGTAAATCCACATGTTCACTGAACCATGCGTATTTACCGCATTCAATACTTTTTAGTGGTTAAATTTCTGTTGTGGAGACTAGCGACTCTAAATTGACATGCTGAGGTCCTGAAAGACGCGCCACATGTCAGTGTCCACGGGTGATTCGCAGCCTCTGATGCACGCATAGTGGACATGGGATTTCTAGAGATCCCATCCACTATGCTGTAACATCTGGACGCTGCGGGTTTGACACTGTATATACACGCAGCGTCAAACCTGCAGCGGCTCCTGACCATGGCCACGTACCCAAACTAACCCGCAGCGCATCAATTTCTGTAGCGAACACACCAGTCTCCGCTGCAGATTTTGACTGATTACAGTGTCACTATATGCGGTCGATTCACATGTACCGACAACAAAAGTTTGGCATTAGAACACCGCGTCTTGGAGGAAACATAAACGCGTTGTGTCCAAAGTGCTGCTGAGTGCTGATCAGGGGATGTAGTGGCTAACGAACCAGCTGTGAGATGTTATTTAATGGCCAGGGAAATGTTTACCAAGTGGCACCATCCCAGGCTAAAAAAAACAGCTCACAGCAGTCGCATAACTTACGTGAATAGAAATGCTAATGAAGATTGGAGGAATGGGACTAGCTGACACCCAGCTCTCTTGTTCGGTGATGTCAAGGTGTCAATCATAACTTTTCATTACCAAACAAAGTAAAGAAGCACACAGACACAGTGTAAACACTTAATTTGAAATACAACAGACCCATTCTTTAATCATTTAAATGAACCAATATAGTCACCCCAGTTCTTATGGTAATCCAAGGGCTTAAGCAATGTCCCACCAACTTTATTTAGCTCCAAAAATCATTCATGGATGCTCAAAAACGCTTCAAAAACCGCTTCAAAAAACGCATGTAAAAACGCGTCAAAAACACATGTAAATCCGCATGCGTTTTTTTCTGCCAGGGAGAGGCAAAAACGCTCAGTAAATTCCTGCTTCAATTCCTGAACGTGTGCACATACCCTGAAAGTTAATTTATTCTAAAATATTGAATAAAAAAACATATAAGTTAAAATGTAAACCCAAAGACCCTTTAACATTTTTCCCGTCATATCAAACCCTCCGCTGTACCCATTATGCATAATAAATAATCTATGATCTTTTTGCGTTTCTGTTGTTGACCTCACTTTATATAGCTAGTAAGCCTAATTACCATATGAAGCATCCCCTCTTGAAGGGCATATTTTTTTACCTTTTTAAGCAATATCTTTGAGAGACTCAGCAAGAAATAAGATTTGTACAGGGAGAAAGTCAAAGTGAACCTCTTCTGGTTAATGGATGGGAGCAAAGCTGGTGTTTAGATCTCAATGGGCAGCGGGGTCTCAATCCTGAGGACGGAGCGATCAGGAACACCTGTGAGCGTTCCAGTGATCTGCTAAATGAAATACTGGCTTGTACAAGGACTCCATGGTCCATGAATATGATATGGGCACATGTGAACCAGCTGTTATCCTAAAATGTACCCACTTACGGAAACATATTATTTCATTGGTAAGTACATAGGTGCTGTAGATATGTATGTGTGCATCAAATTTGGAGGATGCTGAGCCAAAATGTGGCAGATGTGTGTAGATACTTATGTTTGTATGTATATATATATATATATATATATATATATATATATATGACTCGCCCAGGGGGATATGGGGGACTCGGTACCCGGGCCTTTACCTTCTGTGGGATGTCACGGTGGTCGGCTCCCGCGCCCATACCCTGGGGTCACTCTTTAAAAGGGCTTTGTTACTTGAAGGGATGAATAACAGTTTTGTCTCGTGACGCCACCTGTGGCTCCTGGTAATGGGTACCAGCGCTGCTGCAGACCTCCGGGGGTGATGGGATGGCAGCTGGGATGTTTCTGCTCCCCACAGGCGGAGCGGGTCCTCGGGGCAGGGTTGATGGAAGGGATGTAGGTGAGAGGTGGCCCGGTCGGGTCAGGGGGAATGATGGACACGCACACAGGGGATTCGCTACAGTACCTTTACTGGTGTAAACAGCAGGTATGGTCCAGGGTACTTAGCAGGAAGGGTGCACTTCTGGACTCTCCCCAGTGAGCGGGTATTAGGCCTCCTGGTCCGTTTCTTCCTCTCTCTAAAGCTCCTGGCCAGCCTGGAACTAGGCCTAACTTCTGTACTGTTTCGCCCTCTCACCTGTCTGCTTGGTAGTAGAACTTTTCTTTGGCTACCACTATCTCTGGACGCTGGGGCCTTCGTGGTTCCTAGTTCTGTAAATGATGGTAGCTTCAGGTTGACCAGGGGTCTGGAATCCTCCTGGTATGCCGGTTGTCCCTACTGGTTGTAGAGGACCCTGTAGGCGCAGACCCGGTGTCCGGATTGTGTTCTGGGGTGAGCTTAAGATGCTCCTCTGCCCCCTTAACTCCACTCTCCTTGCCTCCGGCCACACTCGGGGCCCACAGCACAGCAGCTAACATGTGCTGCTTCTTCACTGATCTCTGGAGCCAGCACACTCTGCCTGCCTAACTCCACCCTCCAGTATATATATCCCTAACAGGGCTCCCTCTGGTGGTATGAGGTGGAAGGGTGGAGGTGTCTGTGTGTAGTGAGGGCCTCTTGTGGAGAAGTCTGTCCATGCACCCTTTTGGGTCCTGTGGTACCTGTGTGTAGCAGGGTGCCACATTCCCCCCTAGTACTACTCCTGGACTGAAGCATTTTTTTTGTAAACAGGTCACAACAACAATTACGATAACAATAACACATATCAAAGTTACAGTGAGTCTCATAACCAGGTGTCCATCTCACTGGTGAAGGCGCAAAATGAGTAGCATGAGGGACCCGTCTGAAAACCCTCAACGTAGGCCCTGGGCGTGGCTACAGGGCATAAGTGATCTAGGTGTTGGACCACGTCTTCGGCCACGCCAAACGGCTTTTTGTTCAGTGGTGTTTCAGTATCAAACCAATAGGGGGCAATTCAGGGCCGGCTCCAGGTTTTTCTGGGCCCCGGGCGAAAGAGTCTCAGTGGGCCCCTTTAACACATACCACGATTCATGATGCAGAGATACGGCGGAGAAATATATATATATATATATATATATATAGTACAATGCAAATATTTCACTTCTTACATTACATGAGTGATATCTATTGTAAATTCCACAATAGCTCAGAAACCGGTGAATCGCTCCACACAGAATAGTGGCCCCCATATAAGGCTCCATATGGAATACTGGCCCCCATATAACGCTTGATACGGAATACTGGCCCCCATATTACACTCCATACGGAATACTGGCCCCCATATAAGGCCCCATAAGGAATACTGGCCCCCATATAAGGCCCCATAAGGAATACTGGCCCCCATATAAGGCCCCATACGGAATACTGGCCCCCATATAAGGCTCCATATGGAATACTGGCCCCCATATAAGGCTCCATACGGAATACTGGCCCCCATATAAGGCTCCATACGGAATACTGGCCCCCATATAAGGCTCCATACGGAATACTGGCCCCCATATAAGGCTCCATACGGAATACTGGCCCCCATATAAGGCTCCATACGGAATACTGGCCCCCATATAAGGTTCCATACAGAATACTGGCCCCCATATAACGCTCCATACTGAATACTGGTCCCCTTATAAAGCTCCATACAGGATACTTGCCCCCATATAACGCTCCATACAGGATACTGGTCCCCTTATAAAACTCCATACAGGATACTGGCCCCCATATAACGCTCCATACAGGATACCGGTCCCCTTATAACGCTCCATACAGGATACCGGTCCCCTTATAACGCTCCATACAGGATGCTGGCCCCCATATAATGCTGCATGCAGGCTGTGCCCCCTTATAATGCTCCATGCAGGCTGTTACCCCCCACATAATGCCCCATACAGGCTGTCCCCCCACGTAATGCCCCATACAGGCCCCCCTTTTAATGCTCCATGCAGGCTGTTACCCCCCACATAATGCTCCATACAGGATGTCACCCCCCCTCTTTATAATGCCCCATGCAGGATGTACCCCCCCTCTCTTTATAATGCCCCATGCAGGATGCCCCCCCCTTCTCTTTATACTGCCCCATGCCTCCATACATTAAAAAAAAAAAAATCAAATACTCACCTCCCTTCTACTCACCTGCTACCTGCTACCTGCTGCCTGCTGCCCGCTGCTCGGGTCCGAACTCCAGCGTTGTCGGCGTCTTCCCGCTCAGCGCTTCCTGTGACGGCTCAGGGGAGGGCGCGGTGTAAAGGCGTCACCGCGCCCTCTGACCTGAGACGTCACAGGGAGCGCAGAGCAGGAAGACAGCTGATCTGCGGAGGCATGGGGAGAGGTAAGTATCCAGCTGCCGGGGCCCTGAGCAAGCGGCGGAGAAGGGCGGGCGCTGACACCGCTCTCCTCCGCCCATAGCCCAGCGGGGTGCGCGACCGCCAGTGGGCCCCTCTGCCTGCTCAGGGCCCCGGCATTTGCCCGGGTGCACCGAGTGCTGACGCCGGCCCTGGGGCAATTTAATAAGTGCAACTATTTACAATGGACAGTTTTTGGCTGCTCACAGTCCTCAGCCTGCAAGTCTTTATACCCTTTACGGGTAACTAAATGCACACATATAACTTTTTCAGTTCACAAAAACAATGCTATACCCTTCTGGGTAGCTATTTACATTGTAGGCATTTTGTACCTTATTCCCTATACCTGGTAGGGATTTGACCTTGTGTGCTTCGTGTGGATCTACGTAGCACTGGGGTGATACTGGTGTCTGTGCATGTGTGTCACCCCAGGCCTGGATGCCACAAATATTAAAGGCTGTGTCTGAGAGCAGGAGGGAGGTTCTTTGGTCAGGGACTATTAGCATGCAGCACCTCCTGTCCCAGGCCAGTAGGGGGAGCAGGCTGCCCCTATAAAAGCTGGAACTGAGGGCAGGGTTAGAGAGACCAGGACCCACTTCTGAAGCATCCAGAAGGGTTCCCAGAGGAAAGGGACAGGTCAGCAGCAGCTGAGGAGTCCGAAAGGCAGAGGACGAACAGCAAGCCAGGGACAGAGGCGACGAGAGACGGTCCTGGCTGAGAGAGAACTACACAACCGGACACTGGGGTTCGAGGCTGTCAGGGTTGCAAGCCCTGCAGCAGATAACCAACCCGCAAGGGATTTCAGGTTCCTTGGCTTAAGAAGCCTGGAGGCTCCGCCACACAGAGGGACCGGTATAGCACGGAGAAGCAACAGGTACCTAAGGCCCGAGTCGCAAGCCATACAGGCGTAGTACACGGCCAGCTCAGGGACGTGGGCTATCACACCACGAAAAGGGGGATAGTCAGCAAGGGCAGAGAGAGAACGGTAGTCCTACCCACTCACCCTGACCAGTGGGGCTCGCCCGAATGCTCTCAGACACCCAGGCCCATTCCTACCCTGTACTCCTGTTGGGTCATTAGTACTAACTACAATAAAGACCCTGGACTGTTTGAAGCAGACTCTGAACCCTTATTATTGCGGCCTGCACCATCACCCCCAGCATCCTATTACACTGCCCTGAGGCTACACTCTTCCCGTGGGGAGTTATCCTATCCCTGTGCGGCATACCAACATCAGCCTCAGCGGTCAGCCTCGCAGCGGCGGTCATCCCTGACCGCAATCCACGGGTGGCGTAGTCGGACATTCAAAACACTACAAATAGACTGCCACAGCATTTGGTCTGACCACCCTGAGCCACGGGATCGGGTTGCCACTACTACCTCCAACATTGCACTGAAGCCCGGTTCCGGGTGCCCCACGGCCCAGGGGGCGAGTCACATGCACTATCCGCTAACCTATCAGGTCTACGTGCGGGTAAGTTAGAGAACTGCCTCAACATCTCTACACTGTGTTCCAAATTATGATGCAAATAATATTTTCTCAGATTTTCCCAAATTACCTATATGAATTGCAGTCATTGTAATTTTCCAGTCAAATAACTATTAGAGTACAATTGAAAGGTTTTTGTACAAACTGCCTATGATAACAGTATATTTTTAAAAAAATAAAAAACTCAAACTGCACTCAAAATGCATGTTCCAAATTATTATGCACAGTAGAGTTTTCCACCTTTTCATTTTAATAAAGAACAAAAAAATGGTCATTTTTGAAATTATAAGCATTAGCAGGTTATTACAAACTGAAATCAAACAGTTTTCAACTCAAAACTTTATTCTAGGTGATGTTACATTTGCACATAGGACCCCTTGTTCAAAAGGAGCTTCTGAACTCTTTTGTCCATTGAATTTGTCAGGTTTTGGATGGTTTCTGCTTTAATTGTTTTGCATGAGGACTGAATACCCTCCCTGAGCTGTTGCTTAGATGTGAACTGCCTCCCGCCATCATAGACACTCCTTTTGATGATGCTCCAGAGGTTCTCAATGGGGTTGAGGTCAGGGGGGCATGGGTGCCACACCATAAGTTTGTCCCCTTTTATGCCCATAGCAGCCAGAGATGCAGATGTGTTATGTGCAGCATGAGATGGGGCATTATCATGTATGAAATGATCTCGATGGTCCAGATGGATGGAGTGGTGGATGGCTGGTTGATGGACACCCCATGCAAACACAGCTACGGCGCTAACAAGGAGGAGGTGGAGTAATGTTTTGGGCTGGAATCATGGGGAGAGAGATTGTCGGCCCTTTTAGGATCCCTGAAGGGGTAAAGATGAACTCCATAATGTATGTTGAGTTTCTCAAACAGCACTTCCTTACATGGTTCAAGAAGAAGAACCGTGCATTCCGCAGCAAGATCATTTTCATGCATGATAATGCCCCGTCTCATGCTGCACATAACACATCTGCATCTCTGGCTGCTATGGGCATAAAAGGGGACAAACTTATGGTGTGGCCCCCATGCTCCCCTGACCTCAACCCCATTGAGAACCTCTGGAGCATCATCAAAAGGAGTGTCTATGATGGCGGGAGGCAGTTCAAATCTAATCAACAGCTCTGGGAGGGTATTCTGTCCTCATGCAAAACAATTAAAGCAGAAACCATCCAAAACCTGACAAATTCAATGGACGAGAGAGTTCAGAAGCTCCTTTCGAACAAGCGGTCCTATGTGCAAATGTAACATCACCTAGAATAAAGTTTTAATTTGAAAACTGTTTGATTTCAGTTTGTAATAACCTGCTAATGCTTATAATTTCAAAAATGACCATTTTTTTGTTCTTTATTAAAATGAAAAGGTTGAAAACTCTGCTGTGCATAATAATTTGGAACATGCATTTTGAGTGCAGTTTGAGTTTTTTATTTTTTAAAAAATATACTGTTATCATAGGCAGTTTGTACAAAAACCTTTCAGTTGTACTCTAATAGTTATTTGACTGGAAAATTACAATGACTGCAATTCATATAGGTAATTTGGGAAAATCTGAGAAAATATTGTCAAGGGGTTATTGACGGTAAAGGCTGTAAATTTAGTTGAGGCTAGGTAATGTTTGAATTAATACAAAGGACTCAGTCTGTTCTTTGCCCCACTGCAATGGGGGACTTCAACCTCTTTTGGACTGTCCTTCTAAGAGATCTTGTAAAGGTGCTGCCTTTTTGGTGTAGTCCTTAATGAACCTCCTGTAGTACCCGACCAGTCCCAGAAATTGACGTACTTCTTTGATGTTCCTTGGTTCAGGCCACTTCTGGATGGCAGTGACCTTCTCCGGGTCTGGTGCTACTCCCTCTGGGCTGACCACGTGTCCCAGGTACTGAACCTTCTGTTTGAGCAGGTGGCACTTGGAATGTTTTAGTTTCATCCCATACCAGGACAATGCCTCAAATACCTCCGCTAGGTGCTTTAGATGGTCTTCATACGTCCTCGAGTACACGATAACGTCATCCAGGTATAGCAGCACTGTCTCAAAGTTCCGGTGTCCCAATCAACACTCCATCAACCTCTGGAACGTTCCGGGTGCGTTGCAGATACCAAATAGCATGCTGTTGAATTCGAATAATCCCATCGGGATGGTGAATGCTGTCTTCTCCCGGTCTTCCTCACCAACAGAGACTTGCCAGTACCCGCTAGTGAGATCCAATGTGGAGAAATAATTGGCAGATTTTAGTGCAGGTAGGGATTCCTCTATATGGGGCAAAGGGTATGCATCCTTATATGTTATTCGATTAATTTGTCTATAATCTACACACATCCTCATGCCACCATCCTTCTTTCTGACCAGTACCAGGGGAGCTGCCCAGGGGCTACAGCTATCCCTTACTACCCCTGCCTCTTTCATGTCATGCAACATTTCTTTTGCTTTTTGGTAATGTGCTGGTGGTATGGGTCTGTAACGCTCCTTAATGGGTGGATGGTTACCTGTGGGTATGTGGTGTTGTACCCCTTTGACCCTTCCAAAATCAAGTGAGTGTTTACTAAACACCTGTTCATATTCCTGAACCACTCTGTAGACACCGTGTTTTTGATGGACAGGTGTGGCGTCAGTTCCAACATGGAGCTGTGAACACCATTCCTCCAGCTGGGTTTTGGAGTCATTGTCCTCCACCGTATCTGGTGGGGTCAAGGATTCCACTGTGTGTATGGCATTATTATTCACAGTATACAGTCTGGCAACAGTGGTGTATCTTGGCAATTTGACTTCCTCCTCCCCACAATTTAGGAGGCGTACGGGTACCCTCCCATTGCGCACATCAACTACTCCTCTAGCAGTTAGAAGTGTAGGTCTGTGCTCTGAGTTAACAGGCTCTACTACCGCCTGGTAGTTCTGTCCCTTGAGACCTATTGCTGCCCTACACCAAATCAGCATTTCACTCATTGGGGGAATCACAATGGGTATCGGGTCTGTCACCCGTACATTACCAATCTCACCACCTGTTAGTTTTAC
This sequence comes from Phyllobates terribilis, assembly GCF_046119375.1. Taxonomy (NCBI): domain Eukaryota; kingdom Metazoa; phylum Chordata; class Amphibia; order Anura; family Dendrobatidae; genus Phyllobates; species Phyllobates terribilis. Next base: position 115,703,900 of record NW_027362773.1, read on the forward strand.
CTGTTGCTGGTACAGGAGGGCGCGAATTTCCTTCTGGAGCACATTCCTCTGCCCTGGTCTGGCAGTGTCAGCAATCCATTGGAGTAAGAACAACACTTCTCCCAAACAGTTACCAACAACATTTGTACCAAGTATCATATATGGGTTTGTATCACCAGGGTTAGACTCTATTACAATCAGTCCTTGGTTCTTTAGTTCCACTCTTCCCACCTTCACTGTCACATCCTTAACCCCGACTAGGTTAAGAGGAAGGCCATTGGAGGCATACACATAGTGGTTTGGGTCTGGCAGGTGGAGTTCATCTATGGACCAGTACCTTTTGTAGAGGACATCAGGTATGATGGTTACCTGTGACCCGGTGTCCAGTAGTGCAGGGGTTGCTATGCCGTCCAGCACGATGGACAGGAAAGGCCTTCCTCCTACAAACCGGTCGTACTAGCTTGATGGGCCTGGTTGATCTACTCCTGGGTGTCGGCCCTTGGCCCCAGGGTTTGCCCGTTTAAAGAGCAGGTCCGTGTGGTGTGGCCTACATTGCGGCAACGGTAGCAAATGAGTTCACCTGAAGGCCGAGGTCGGCCGTTGGTCCTCCCACGGGGTGGCGTTGTCCTCTTTCTTCTCCTCATCCAGGGGACATCCCCAGGACTGTCAGCGAGTAGGATCCTTCCATCCGGCTCGGGCTCCGTCTGTAGCTGCAGGGCGCTCAGGACAGTGGTAAGGGTTTTACTTAGCTGACGCACTTCAGAGTGCAGGCTGTCCAACTCGCAATGGGCCGCTGTTTGCACTTTTGCCTCAGCCGCTAATGAAGGGGCAGTGAGTGCTGTGGGCATTGGGGTGGCCCCACCCTGGTAACACTGGATGGCAGTATCTGATGTTTCCAGGGGCTGAAGTCCCTTAATAGCCATGTCCTTTAGGGCGTCAAAGGTGGCATCTGGATGATCTAAGGCCCACCACCGTACAGTTCTGCTCTCCTCCTGGGACCTTAACCCCTGGATGAATTGTTCTATCAGCATTTTGTCCTCATCATGTATGCTGGCTGGACTAACCTGTTTCAGGGCCCGCAGGGCCTCTTGTAAACGCCAGGCATAGTCCCAGATACTGTCCTCAGGTTTCTGGGTACAGTGGTAGAACCTCATCCGAAGATCTGTCTCAGTGCGGTTTTCAAAGACAGTTTGCAGTCTCTTAAATATAATACATACTGATTCCTGGTCTGCGGCTGGCCAGGTTTCAACTTCCCGCTCTGCGGCACCAGCCAATTGTCCCAGCACAACAGCGGCTCTCTGTTTACCAGTCATTGAGTACATGTCCAATACACCGCATATTTTCCTCTTGAACCCAGTCAGGGTGTCTGGTTTGCCATCAAACTGGGAAAGCCATTTCGTTCCGGGGACGTACGGCAGGGCCATGGGTATCACTGGAGTCACGACCCCTGCTGGTGAGGCGGCCGCTCCGGCCTGAGCAGCGCCGGGCGTGAGTTGAGCATCGGGAGTGTTAACCGATGCTTCGGCGTTTTGCTTGTCGTCGGCCATGGTTGCGACCCCCTAGTAAACCGTAGCCTACCTTCTTTGCTTTTATCGGGTAGGCCGCAGCTCCGCAGATGGCTGTCTCCTTCCAGGATCTGAAGCTTCCTGGTGTGGCGCCAGAGCGCGAGGCGGGGCTTGGGCGTCGCGCGCTACCAACGGTCACGCCTCTCTGGTTCCCGCGGTTACGCCCCTCTTCTTCCCGCGCAGCGACGCGGTAATGGCGGCAATGTTCACCACAGTTCAAACACAGTTCAAATACGGAACACAGTACCCGGCGGCAACGGGCACGAAATCCTGTGGGATGTCACGGCTGTCGGCTCCCGGGCCCATACCCTGGGGTCACTCTTTAAAAGGGCTTTGTTGCTTGAAGGGATGAATAACAGTTTTGTCTCATGACGCCACCTGTGGCTCCTGGTAATGGGTACCAGTGCTGCTGCAGACCTCCGGGAGTGATGGGATGGTAGCTGGGATGTTTCTGCTCCCCACAGGCGGAGCGGGCCCCCGGGGCAGGGTTGATGGAAGGGATGCAGGTGTGATGTGGCTCATTCGGGTCAGGGGGAATGACAGACACGCACACAGGGATTCGCTTCAGTACCTTTACTGGTGTAAACAGCAGGTATAGTCCAGGGTACTTAGCAGGAAGGGTGCACTTCTGGACTCTCCCCAGTGAGCGGGTATTAGGCCTCCTGGTCCGTTTCTTCCTCTCTCTAAAGCTCCTGGCCAGCCTGGAACTAGGCCTAGCTTCTGTACTGCTTCGCCCTCTCACCTGTCTGCTTGGTAGTAGAACTTTTCTCTGGCTACCACTATCTCTGGACGCTGGGGCCTTCGTGGTTCCTAGTTCTGTAAATGATGGTAGCTTCAGGTTGACCAGGGGTCTGGAATCCTCCTGGTATTTCGGCTTGTCCCTACTGGGTGTAGAGGACCCTGTAGGCGCGGACCCAGTGTCCGGATTGTGTTCTGGGGTGAGCTTAAGATGCTCCTCTGCCCCCTTAACTCCTCTCTCCTTGCCTCCGGTCACACTCGGGGCCCACAGCACAGCAGCTAACATGTGCTGCTTCTTCACTGATGTCTAGTGACAGCACACCCTGCCTGCCTAACTCCACCCACCAGTATATATATCCCTAACAGGGCTCCCTCTGGTGGTATGAGGTGGAAGGGTGGAGGTGTTTGTGTGTAGTGAGGGCCTCTTGTGGAGAAGTCCATCCATGCACCCTTTTGGGTCCTGTGGTACCTGTGTGTAGCAGGGTGCCACATATATATATATATATATATATACATATATATATATATATATACATATATATACACTGCTCAAAAAATAGGGAACACTCAAATAACACACCCTAGATCTGAATGAATGAAATATTCTCATTGAATACTTTGTTATGTACAAAGTTGAATGTGCTGACAACAAAATCACACGAAAATAATCAATGGAAATCACATTTATTAACCAATGGAGGCCTGGATTTGGAGTGACCCCCAAAATTAAAGTGGAAAAACACACTACAGGCTGATCCAACTTTGATGTAATGTCCTTAAAACAAGTCAAAATGAGGTTCAGTATTGTGTGTGGCCTCCACATGCCTGTATGATATCCCTACAACGCCTGGACATGCTCCTGATGAGTTTACGGAAGGTCTCCTGTGAGATCTCCTCCCAGACCTGGACTAAAGCATCCACCAACTCCTGGACAGTCTATGGTGCAACGTGACGTTGGTGGATGGAGCGAGACATGATGTCCCAGATGTGCTCAATCGGATTCAGGCGGGCTAGTCCATAGCTTCAATGCCTTCATCTTGAAGGAACTGCTGACACACTCCAGCCACATGAGGTCTGGCATTGTCCTGCATTAGGAGGAACCCAGGGTCAACCGCACCAGCATATGGTCTCACAAGGGATCTGAGGACCTCATCTCGGTACCTAATGGCAGTCAGGTTACCTCTGGCGAGCACATGGAGGGCTGTGCGGCCCTCCAAAGAAATGCCACCCCACACCATTACTGACCCACTGCCAAACCGGTCATGCTGAAGGATGTTGCAGGCAGCAGATCGCTTGCCACGGCATCTCCAGACTCTATCACGTCTGTCACATGTGCTCAGTGTGAACCTGCTTTCATCTGTGAAGAGCACAGGGCGCCAGTGGCGGCTTTGCCAATCCTGGTGCTCTGTGGCAAATGCCAAGCGTCATGCACGGTGTTGGGCTGTGAGCACAACCCTCATCTGTGGACGTCAGGCCGTCATACCACCCTCATGGAGTCGGTTTCTAACTGTTTGTGCAGACACATGCACATTTGTGGCCTGCTGGAGGTCATTTTGCAGGGCTCTGGCAGAGCTCCTCCTGTTCCTCCTTGCACAAAGGCGGAGGTAGCGGTCCTGCTGCTGGGTTGTTGCCCTCCTACAGCCCCCTCCACGTCTCCTGGTGTACTGGCCTGTCTCCTGGTAGCGCCTCCAGCCTCTGGACACTACGTTGACAGACACAGCAAACCTTCTTGCCACAGCTCGCATTGATGTGCCATCCTGAATGAGCTGCACTACCTGAGCAAATTCTGTGGGTTGTAGAGTCCGTCTCATGCTACCACGAGTGTGAAAGCGCAACCAACATTCAAAAGTGACCAAAATATCATCCAGAAAGCATTGGTACTGAGATGTGGTATGTGGTCCCCACCTGCAGAACCACTCCTTTATTGAGGGTGTCTTAATAATTGCCAATATTTTCCATCTATTGTCTATTCCATTTGCACAACAGCGTGTGAAACTGATTGTCAATCAGTGTTGCTTCCTAAGTGGACAGTTTGATTTCACAGAAGTTTGATTCACTTGGAGTTATATTCTGTTGTTTAAGTGTTCCCTTTATTTTTTTGAGCAGTGTATATATACACACATATAAACCTTTAGCCAATACTTGAGGGCAAAGCGAATCACTAGTGATGAGTCTAATGTACAAATAACATTTGATGCTTTAACGAAAAAATTTAAAGATAGAAATTATCCCATGAGAGTTTTAAAAAAAATATGAGGATAGAGCTATATCGACCGCTCTACATTGTTAAATAATATACAACGAGATAGAGACACGAATAAAAGGATCCCTGTGGTCTCAACTTATTCAGAGGAAAGCAACGAAGTTGCGGGTATAAGACGGAGACATTGGGATATGTTGGGAAAATGTATATCAGGTGTTGATGAGTTTACAGTTCCACCCCTTTTTTCGTATAAGCGTTGGAGGAATTTGAAGGATGATGTGGTCCATTCGGATATTGGCCCCAGTAAAAAGAAGAGCCAAATAACTTTGACACTGAGGCAAAGAACACGATGTTTCCCTTGCTTGAGCTGTGTGAATTGTCCGTATATGTTGAAAGGAGAGAATTTTCGGCACTTTACCTCTGGTAAAGTGTATAATCCTAGGTTGTATTTGACGTGTGACATGGACTATGTTATATATATATATTGCAGTGTCCGTGCAAATTAAAATATGTAGGCATAACCACTTATGATTTCAAAACCAGAATCATCCATCATCGGTACACAATATGTAAAAAGAAAATGGATTTACCAGTCCCAAAACATTTTACAGAGCCAGGACATAGAGAGAGGGATTTACAATTCTATATAATAGATCATGTTCCCCCCGTGAGAAGAGGTGGCAATCGTGAGAAATTACTTAAAAAGAAAGAATTAGAATGGATCTACAGATTGGAATCCTTAAAGCCTAACGGACTTAATTTTTATGTTTCTATATAATATATTGGGATTATGAGACATTTGTTTGGCTTTCTTGCAGGATTAATATTGTAATAATGTACTAGAATATATTAGACTAGATGGTGGCCCGATTCTAATGCATCGGGTAATCTAGAATATGCATGCGGCTGACCGGGCGCGACTAAGCAGCGAAGCAGTGTTTAAATGGGTTGTGCACTACTTTAAATTAACTTCACAATGTATCCCCTCGGTGCCCCTAATGAATTTTGTCATTACGTCATGTTGTCAATCCTGCTTGTGACAACATCGCTGACGACGCACAGTCAGCATGTAATTCTCCCGCCTGCAGCCGGATCTTGCTTCCGTTTACATCACGACTATTTGCTGCCAGGGGTCTGCTGTTCCGCGCACCACAGTGAATGACGGGCTGTGGGCGGGGTTATCCCACATCGTGTCACATCCAGCATCCACGGCGCGGTCTGTCAATGTGGTTTGTATGGCTCCGTCATTCCTCTAATCATGGTTTGTATGGCTGACTTATTTTGGATTGTACGCCTTCCTCATCTTAGCTTGTATGGCCTTCTTATCCTGGTTTTGTCTGACCTACTCATTCTCCCATCTCTACAGCACAGTTAAATAACTAAACCCTAATCCTCCCCTTGTTTCCTTTTCTCTGCCCCAGCGCTGTCTGTCCTGTTTTCAGCAGCTCCTCGCAGGATGTGAGGCACAGCACGCGCTCTCAGATACTGCTGTGATTAGCTGCTGTCTGTAGATTCGCTGCTTTCCACGCCGGGACTAAGTGCGTGGAGAGGCACAAATCTGCATTCACTTTAGTAGCAGATGCTGCAGATGTCGCTATGAAGATTTAACAATAATACAATGAATACACAAAATAATACTTTATTATTAACTATTATTGGTTATAGAACTTAATACAACTGAACAAAATTATTAAACAGATGATCAAAATATATAAACTATTCCATGAATATGTAACAATATTTTACAATAAATCATCGGACAAAAGAAGTACGACCCTAGAATATATTTCTTAACAATATCAACCTAAAATATTTTTGTACACAACATTTTTGGTGAATACTTTTGGACTATCTGTAAGCAACTTTCCTTGTAAATGGGTATCCAAAAGGTGCACCTTGACATTGGACCTCATTTTAACTCTTGAAAATGCAACATAGAGTTGTCCATGACCAAAAACGGGCTCCGGTAAATATATGCCAACGCGGTGTAGAGTTTGACCTTGTGACTTGTTTATTTTCATGGCAAATGCTGGTTTTACTGGAAACTGTCAATGTCGAAGCCTAAATGGAAGACCGGTGTCTGAAGGACATAAATCAATGCGTGGAATGAACACTTCGTCTCCTTTTGCAGGTCCAGTGATCACTGTTGCTTGAATTTTGAGAGAATGGAGTCCAGTAACAATAAGGCGAGTTCCATTACATAGACCACTTCTTGTATTTAGATTCCGCAGCAACATTACGATTGCTCCAACTTTAAGTTGTAGTCTGTGGGATGGCATTCCTGATGGCGTAACACTATTTAAAAATTCAACTGGATAATGCTCTCGTTCATCTTCATTGTCGACATCCACCGAATCATCACTTTTGTACAATTTATACTCTCCAGGCATTCTATCCATCACACGGGAATTTAGCAGAGCTATGTCATCGTTCTTGGGACAGAGAATTGCATAGGAAGAGGCCCTTTCAACACTGCTTTGGTCGTTCACATCTATTTCAACGCGTTGTCCAAAAACATCACTTACGATGCAGTCAGTGCACAACATGTCTTCTGGTATTTCAATAATGTCTTCTCCAAGGTTATATTCATTGCTAAGTTCACCATTACCAAGTTTAAGAAGCCAGTTGCTGTACTCTGGGTCAGAAGATCGCATGTTGTTAATTAGTTGGAGTTTATTAAACTCTTTCCAAAGGTCTGACATTTTTAAGGTTGACTCTATAATATTTGTTCTTGTTCCATTTGGTACAACTGGAAGGCATTGCCTAAAATCTCCACCAAGGACAAAAACTTTACCTCCAAAAGGAATTTCATTTTTTTCAGCAATATTTGTAGTCATAACTTCACGCAGAAGTCTGTCAATTAAGCTCAAAGCATATTTGGGTGCCATGGTGCACTCATCAAGTATCAAAAGATTTGCACTGTTTAACTGTTTTCCTGCAAATGTGTCTTGTTTGATTCTGGAAACGGAGATTTCATTGACTGGTATCCCAAAGAGTGAATGCATAGTGCGACCTCCTCTTAAAAGGTTTGCTGCAATACCTGTTGTAGCCAATGGCAATACGACTTTTCCCAACCCTCTAACGTGATGCAATAAAACTTCATAGAGGTATGTTTTATCGCTGCCTCCAGGACCGTCAATAAAGAAACATTTTGGCGTTGGATCGGCTTGGTTTTCTACAGCGCTCACAATAGTATCATATGCAATCCATTGTTCTTGATTTAAGGAGTTTTTCTTCTCTGTTGCCAACAATAATTCATAAGCTTCGTCATACTCTTGAATTTGTGCAACTTGACTTGCAGGCTGTGGAAAATTAAAGTCTGAAAATGTTTTTCCATGCAGTAGTAGGACATTTTGGACATCTTGCATGGCATAAGATTCGCAATTTTGACAATTTCCACTTTTGTTTTGAAGACGTAAGCAGTAATCTTCAATTATATGTTCTTTGAAATTTGTCCAAAGTTGAGCCGGATTTGTAGGCGGTCCAAAGACACAAATGTAGGCAAACAATTCACGAAGTTTCTTAGGCATATGTAGGGTAACTGCGTCTTCTAAAGTAAGTGTCCACATAGTATCATCCAATAGAAGTCCTAAATCCAAAGCTGCAGCTTTAAATGTATCGTGCAATACTCCATTAACTGTTTTCAAATCTTCGTAACTTCTAGCTCCTTTGACATGCAGTAGTAACAGCCGAAGGCAATATCTTTCTTGATCCTTGACACTAACAGTATACATGCGTCCAATTATTCTGCTAAGTCCTCGTTGTCTTGGCTTCCAAGTTTTATTCCAAACGTAATGCTCTGGAATCTCTTAATACAAATACTGCCTTGCGTTTTCGTTACGTTGGTTCAGAAAAAAACATTCCATTAATGTTGACGTTGTGCTTAAATTTTTTGAGACATCTTCGACTTGAGCATTTTCAAAGAAATAAAGCTGCTGTTGATTTGGTAAATGAATAGCTAAACGTATAATGACATGGGATTGTGAATGCATTGGAAACGCAAATATTCTCCAAGCAGCTTCTGGAGCACTGACATATCTTGAGTCAACAAACCGTGATGATTCATCGTGATTGACTGTTTTTTGTTGTATTTCAATGTTAGCTTTGTCATGCCCCTTGTAGATGTACTTGAAAAGATATTTAACACTTTTTATTGAAGCGCAGATTTCAACGTTGATGTGACAGTTGTACTGTTTTAATAAGTGGGGGTTGTATGGAACTATTCATGAGTTATTTATAATCTTTTTGTTGTGTACAATGTTATCAATCAATTGTCTCCGGTAGGATGGGTAGCCGTCCAAATCTTTAACAGTGTGCTGTTTCAACTGCTTTGGAAACCCTTTTGTATACTTTCCGTTTTCCATGCATGGACTTTTTGGATTTGCTACACCGCATGGGCCATGAACCATATTACAAATTACAATATTATACAATTCCGGATACTTTTCTTGGTTAGGAATTTCAGCCCACGCTATGTTGTCAATTTCGTCCTCCGTGCGAAACTTGGAATCCGCGTATAAAATAATTAGTATATGCGCATGTGGGAGACCTCGTTTCTGAAACTCTATGACGTGTACCATTGCTACGACTGTTCCAAAAAGCCCATTTTTGATGTCTTTAAAAAGGCTGCTGAGTTTTAGTCGAAATACGCGTGCAACTAAGTCCGGCCTGTGTTCAACTTGCTGCCAGGGTTGTAGATTTTCGGTAATTTCCGGCCATTTAGGATTACAGGTCATTGTTAAAAAAATGTCAGGTCTTCCATACTTTGTTACTATTGCCATTGCATCTTGATAACGCTGTTGCATGTTGCGGGGGCTACCTTCAAAGGACGACGGGAGAATTACTGTTTTTCCAATTGGAATTCCTTTTTGAATGGATTGTTTTTGCAAATGTTCTTGAAGAACGCAGTAGTCTTCAACATTAAGTTGTTTTTGGTTCATTCGTATGAAATTTAGCCGATTAGCTTCAATTTTAACGTATGCGTCGACTAAGTACTGTTGTGTCAGTTTCCCACTGTTTAAAACAGGATTGAAGTAATTTCACACAGACAGAAGAAAACTGTAGTACTGCAGTTGTGTAATTCTTCTTGAAGTTCCTTGCTGGTGTAGGTTTTCATGCCACCCTTGATCACTGCTTGTAAAGAATAGCGGATACAGAAGAGCATCAAGGTTGCTGTGCAAAATGCTAATACGTTGTGTTTTAGGAACGAAAGGGTTGTTTTTGTCTGGCTTAAGATGGACTAATATATCTCTTTGAAAAGGAGGCTGTCCATCATCGTTTTGAAAAACAACTGCGACCTCACTTACACGTGGTTTGTTGTAACATCGGGGATCTTGTTGACGTTCTTGTTTAATGGCCATGATAATAGAAGGCATTTCCATCCCATTTTGTATAGCTCTCTGTTCCTCCTCAGCTTCGATGTCTTTTAGTATGCGATATGCGGCAGCAAAATGGGCTGATTGTTTGTAAATGTACGGCAATTAGGTTCATCAGTTCTGCATTACACTTTTCATTTTCTTTTCGGTTCATCCTTTGTTCTGTAGCCTCATTTGGATCAAAGATGTATAATTGTGCAAATTTTGGTGGTTGTCCTAGTTCTGGGTGAAGTGTTCCAGTGCGGTGGTAGATCTGGCCATGAATTTTAAAACAATACGGTCCGAATCCAGGGGGCGGTGCAATGTTGGCACCAAATGAAGCAAACGCATGAGAACTGTTGACACTTCTGATATTTTCCATAAAATTTCTACTGTGTTCATGCGTTCCTTTCATCAACTGCTCAAACAGATCTGAGTAGTGACATCTTGGTAGCATCACTTTTCCTTTTTGGCAGCATTGAGTAAACTGATTGTCAGATGGTTTTTCCTTGATGAAATTCAGAGATTCGCATTTTGAACAAACTACATTCATCTTCCCACAGTAGTGTTGAATAATTATAGTTTCATTGTCTGTTACGTAACGTGCAAGTTGTTGAATGTTCTGCTGGGTTTGCCTTAGTTGGTAGAGCATTCGTTTTTGATAAATTTGTCGATCGTGTTGTTCTCGGTTTGTCCTGGATTCTGGAGATTCATTCAGCCGACATTGTCTATGGGATTCCGCATCGTGTTCCTGTCTAGCCGCAGTGTGTTGCGGTGTTTCCCGTTCCCGACATTGTCTGTGAGATTCCGCATCCTGGGCTTGTCTGGCGGCAGTGTGTTGTGGTGTCTCCTGTTTCCGACGTTGTCTGTGAGATTCCGCATCCTGGGCTTGTCTGGCGACAGTGTGTTGTGGTGTCTCTTGTTCCCGGCATTTTTGGTGAGATTCCGCATCCTGGGCTTGTCTGGCGCCAGTGTGTTGTGGTGTCTCTTGTTCCCGACGTTGTCTGTGACATTCGGCATCCTGGGCTTGTCTGGCTACAGTGTGTTGTAGTGTCTCCTGTTCCCGACATTTTCTGTGAGATTCCGCATCCTGGGCTTGTCTGCCGGCAGTGTGTTGTGGTGTCTCCTGGTCCTGAAGTTTTCTGTGAGCTTCCGCATCCTGGGCTTGTCTGCCAGCAGTGTGTCGTGGTGTCTCCTGTTCCCGGCGTTTTTGGTGAGATTCCGCATCCTGGGCTTGTCTGGCGGCAGTGTGTTGCGGTGTTTCCTTTTTCCGGCGTTTTTGGTGAGATTCCGCATCCTTGGCCTGTCTGGCGGCAGTGTGTTGCGGTGTCTCCTGTTCTCTGTGTTTTTGGTGAGCGTCCACATCCTGGGCTTGTCTGGCAGCAGTGTGTTGCGGTGTCTCCTGTTCCCGGCGTTTTTGTTGAGCTTCCGCATCCTTGGCTTGTCTGGCGGCACTGTGTTGCGGTGTCTCCTGTTCCCGGTGTTTTTTGTGAGATTACGCATCATGGGCTTGTCTGGCGACAGTATGTTGTGGTGTCTGTTGCTCTTGACGTTGTCGTTTTCTTGCTGCCTCTGCTGCTTTTCTGTCTTCCTCCGTGGCGTATTTTCGCTTACGACCCATTATAAAACAGGAAGCGTAAAGAAGTATCTCTTCAGCGCGCTGTCACTGGCAGAACGTGTTCAGTAAACCTGACTGAAGTCCCTTGCACAGTGTGACTGAAGTCCCTCGCACAGTGTGAGTGAAGTCCCTCGCACAGTGTGACTGAAGTCCCTCGCACAGTGTGACAGAAGTCCCTCGCACAGTGTGACTGAAGTCCCTCGCACAGTGTGACAGAAGTCCCTCGCACAGTGTGACAGAAGTCCCTCGCACAGTGTGACTGAGAAAACCTGCTCAGTACGTTATGAGCAGTTTGTGAGTCACATGACCACATGGGCGGAGTTAGCCCTGCTCTCTCCCGAAGGTGGCGTAGCTATTTGAAATGTTGCAGTAATTGGCCAGAGAGCGTGTTTAAATTTGGCGTGAAAATCTGTGATTGGTCGCGGGCGGCGTCCGCGACCAATCATAGAAGCGGCTTTTAAATCTCGCTCGCCGTGTTACTAAGGAGCGGACAGAGTGTTTGAATTTAGCGTTAAAATCTCTGATTGGTGGCGGCAGGAGGGCGCGACCAATCAGCGAATCGTATTGGTGAGGACCGGCGAGCGGCTGCCTGTGCGGCTACTTCCGCTCCGAGAAGCCGGGAGATGAGCGACTGCTCGCAGCAGAAGTATCCCGACCCGCAGCGCTGCTCCCCGGTCCTCCCTTGACACCCTAGCCGCATGAATGTCAGCGGCGCTGCCTGTGCGGATACTTCCGCTGCGATAAGCCGGGACATGAGCGACTGCTCGCAGCAGAAGTATCTCGACCCGCAGCGCCGCTCCCCGGTCCTCCCTTGACACCCTAGCCGCATGAATGTCAGCGGCGCTGGCTCTGCTGATACTTCCGCTGCGATAAGCCGGGAGATGAGCGACTGCTCGCAGCAGAAGTATCCCGACCCGCACCGCCGCTCCCCGGTCCTCCCTTCACACCCTAGCCGCATGAATGTCAGCGGCGCTGGCTGTGCGGATACTTCCGCTGCGATAAGCTGGGACATGAGCGACTGCTCGCAGCAGAAGTATCCCGACCCGCATCGCCGCTCCCCGGTCCTCCCTTGACACACTAGCCGCTGCTCTCCCGACAGTAGCCGCATGGTGTTACTAAGGTCCGGACATTTGTGTTCAAAATCGCTGATTGGTTGAGGGCGCTTCCTGCGACCAATCACCGATTTGGGCGCCACATTTAAATAGCGGCCGCGACCAATCACCGATCTTGCAGAGACATTTAAACACCGCTGTGCTGATTGGTCGCCGACGCTGCCCGCGACCAATCACCGATTTGGGCGCCACATTTAAATAGCGTCCGCGACCAATCAGCACAGCGGTGTTTAAATGTGTCTGCAAGATCGGTGATTGGTCGCGGGCGCTATTTAAATGTTGCGCCCAAATAGGTGATTGGTCGCGGGCAGCGTCGGCGACCAATCAGCACAGCGGTGTTTAAATGTGGCGCCCAAATCGGTGATTGGTCGCGGGCAGCGTCCGCGACCAATCATCAGAGCAGTGTTTAACCCCTTAAGCCCCGAGGGTGGTTTGCACGTTAATGACCAGGCCAATTTTTACAATTCTGACCACTGTCACTTTATGAGGTAATTACTCTGGAACGCTTCAACGGATCCCCCTGATTCTGAGACTGTTTTTTCGTGACATATTGTACTTCATGATTGTGGAAAAATTTCTTTGATATCACTTGCGTTTATTTGTGAAAAAAATGGAAATTTGGCGAAAATTTTGAAAATTTTGCAATTTTCAAAATTTGAATTTTTAAGCCCTGAAATCAGAGAGATATGTCACACAAAAGAGTTAATAAATAACATTTTAGATGCTTAGCACTTGTTGGCCCTTTTGCCTTCACTCTGCGGTCCAGCTCACCCCAAACCATCTCGACTGAGTTCAGGTCTGGTGACTGTGGAGGCCAGGTCATCTGGCGTAGCACCCCATCACTCTCCTCCTTGGTCAAATAGCCCTTACACAGCCTGGAGGTGTGTTTGGGGTCATTGTCCTGTTGAAAAATAAATGATGGTCCAACTAAACGCAAACCGGATGGAATAGCATGCCGCCGCAAGATGCTGTGGTAGCCATGCTGGTTCAGTATGCCTTCAATTTTGAATAAATCCCCAACAGTGTCACCAGCAAAGCACCCCCCTCACCATCACACCTCCTCCTCCATGCTTCACGGTGGGAACCAGGCATGTAGAGTCCATCCGTTCACCTTTTCTGCGCCGCACAAAGACATGGTGGTTGGAACCAAAGATCTCAAATTTGGACTCATCAGACCAAAGCACAGATTCCACTGGTCTAATGTCCATTCCTTGTGTTCTTTAGCCCAAACAAGTCTCTTCTGCTTGTTGCCTGTCCTTAGCAGTGGTTTCCTAGCAGCTATTTTACCATGAAGGCCTGCTGCACAAAGTCTCCTCTTAACAGTTGTTGTAGAGATGTGTCTGCTGCTAGAACTCTGTGTGGCATTGACCTGGTCTCTAATCTGAGCTGCTGTTAACCTGCGATTTCTGAGGCTGGTGACTCGGATGAACTTATCCTCAGAAGCAGAGGTGACTCTTGGTCTTCCTTTCCTGGGGCGGTCCTCATGTGAGCCAGTTTCTTTGCAGCGCTTGATGGTTTTTGCAACTGCACTTGGGGACACTTTCAAAGTTTGCCCAATTTTTCGGACTGACTGACCTTCATTTCTTAAAGTAATGATGGCCACTCGTTTTTCTTTACTTAGCTGCTTTTTTCTTGCCATAATACAAATTCTAACAGTCTATTCAGTAGGACTATCAGCTGTGTATCCACCAGACTTCTGCACAACACAACTGATGGTCCCAACCCCATTTATAAGCCAAGAAATCCCACTTATTAAACCTGACAAGGCACACCTGTGAAGTGAAAACCATTTCCGGTGATTACCTCTTGAAGCTACTCAAGAGAATGTCAAGAATGTCAAAAGTTTGGACACACCTTCTCATTTATAGATTTTTCTGTATTTTCTTGACTATGAAAATTGTACATTCAAACTGAAGGCATCAAAACTATGAATTAACACATGTGGAATTATATACTTTACAAAAAAGTGTGAAACAACTGAAAATATGTCTTATATTCTAGGTTCTTCAAAGTAGCCACCTTTTGCCTTGATGACTGCTTTGCACACTCTTAGCATTCTCTTGATGAGCTTCAAGAGGTAGTCACCGGAAATGGTCTTCCAACAATCTTGAAGGAGTTCAACACTTCAAAAAGTGTTTTTTTTTTCACTTTTTCATTTTTACGAATCAATTTGTGAAGCACCTGGGGGTTCCAAGTGCTCACTATGCATCTAGATAGGTGCCTTGGGGGGTCTAGTTTCCAAAATGGGGTCACTTGTGGGGGAGCTCCAAAGTTTGGGCACACAGGGGCTCTCCAAACGCAACATGGTGTCCGCTAACAATTTGAGCCGACAATTTGTTAGCGAATATCATGTTGCATTTGGAGAGTCCCTGTGTGCCCAAACATTGGAGCTCCCCTACAAGTGACCCCATTTTGGAAACTAGACCCCCCAAGGCACCGATCTAGATTCATAGTGAGCACTTGGAACCCCAGGTGCTTCACAAATTGATTCATAAAAATGAAAAAGTGTTTTTTTTTTCACTTTTTCATTTTTACGAATCAATTTGTGAAGCATCTGGGGGTTTCAAGTGCTCACTATGCATCTAGATAGGTGCCTTGGGGGGTCTAGTTTCCAAAATGGGGTCACTTGTGGGGGAGCTCCAAAGTTTGGGCACACAGGGGCTCTCCAAACGCAACATGGCGTCCGCTAACAATTTGAGCCGATTTTCCATTCAATTCGTTAGCGGACACCATGTCGCGTTTGGAGAGCCCGTGATGTGCCTAAACAGTGGAGCTCCCCCACAATTGTCCCCATTTTGGAAACTATACCCCTCAAGGATTTTATTAAGGTGTATAGTGAACATTTTGAACCCAGAGGTACGGCACAGAATTTGTTTACATTAGGTCATCATATTGAATAATTTGTCATTATTCTTGAGCGCAAGTGCTCGCTACTTGAGTTTGCACCATGCACAGCGTGTGCTCGAGTGACATGCTCGAGTCCCTGCTCCGCATGTTTCACGGTTATTAGACACCCAAAAAAAAACATGCGGGGATCGCTCGTGCATGGCAGGCAATCCCCGTAAAGTTTTTTTGGCCGCGAAGCATATGGGGCAGAGACTCGAGCATGTCACTCAAATACCCACGATACTCAATGCATACCAGAGCACCCGATGCAAACTCAAGTAACGAGCACTTGCGCTCAACATTAGTCGCCATATCGTCATCTTTTTTTCTTACTTTTGAAAAAAATCCCAACCCCAGCCCTAACCCTAGCACAACCCTAACCATAGCACAACCCTAGCCCTAGCACAACCCTAGCCCCAGCACAACCCTAGCCCCAGCACAACCCTAGCCCCAAACCCAGCCCTAACCCTAGCCCAATCCTAACCCAAGAGTTTATTTTTGACGCCGTTCCTTGTGCGATATAAGTGATTAGACGACTTTATTCTTCAGGTCGGTGTGATTACAGCAATGCCAG
Source organism: Phyllobates terribilis (assembly GCF_046119375.1). Lineage (NCBI taxonomy): Eukaryota > Metazoa > Chordata > Amphibia > Anura > Dendrobatidae > Phyllobates > Phyllobates terribilis. The sequence continues at coordinate 115,719,929 of NW_027362773.1, forward strand.
AATCATATGGGGTTTTTATGACTGACAGCTGTCACACACTAAAAGATGCATTTTTTGTAAAATCTAGTTTTTGCATCGCCATATTTTGAGAGCTATAATTTTTCCAGATTTTGGCAGACAGTCATGTGACGGCTCGTTTTTTGCGGGATGACTTGACGTTGTTATTGGTGCCATTTTCAGGCATGTGACATTTTTTGATCGCTTTCTATTCCGATTTTTGGGATGCAGAATAAACAAAAACCAACAATTCAGGAATTGTTTTTTTTTTTTTTTTTATTCTGTTCCGCGTGTGGTAAAATTGATGAGGTAGCTTTATTCTTCGGGTCAGTACGTTTACAGTGGTACCACATTTGTATCATTATTCTATGTTTTGGCGCTTATACACAATAAAAGCTATTTTATAGAATAAAATATTTTTTAGCATCGCTTTATTCTGAGAGCTATAACTTTTTCATTTTTCGGCTGATGGAGCTGTGTGGTGGCTTGTTTTTTGCGGGACAAGATGACGTTTTCAGCGGTACCATTTTTATTTATATGCGTCTTTTTGATCGCGTGTTATTCCACTTTTTGTTTGGCGGTATGGTGATAAAGCATTGTTTTTTGCTTCGTTTTTTTTTTTTTTTTAACGTGTTCACTGAAGGGGTTAACTAGTGGGACAGTTTTATAGGTCAGGTTGTTCCGGACGCGGCGATATCAAATATGTGTACTTTTATTTTATTTTTTTTTTTTATAATAATATTTATTGATGGGTACATTATATTTTTATTTTTGGTGGATTATTTTTTTATTTTTTTTTTATATTTTTGCAATTTTTTTTTTTTTTTTTTCCACTTTCAGACAGTTTATACACTTTATTACTTTGTCCCACTCTGGGACTTTCACTTTTTTTTTTCTGATCGCCTGCATGGCATAGGAATGGAGCACCATCCCTATGCCATGCAGGCTGTCAGCGGTGCACAGTGTGAAGATTGTTTGGAGATGCACTGCGCATGTCCAAACAATCTTCCTGCTGTCTGGTGACCCGGATGTTGTCATGACGACATCGGGTCGTCATGGCAACACCCGTGAAGCCTTTGCAGACTGCGCTGGAAGCCGGAAGAGGAGGTGAGTATCGGCGATCACCTCCCCTTGCCCCCGCAATGCCGCGATCGACTTCGATCGACTTCGATCGCAGCATCGCAGGGGTTAATGTGCTGGGAGCGGTGCAGGACCGCTCCCTGCACATAGTACCGGGTGTCAGCTGTGACAATCAGCTGACACCCGGCGGCGACCGCGCCCGCACAGCCTGTGTGCGCGCGCGATCGCGATGACGTACTAATACGGGTCTGGCTCTTAAGTCCCAGGGCACAGACGCGTATTAGTACGTCAGATGTTGTTAAGGGGTTAAATGTGGCACCCAAATCAATGATTGGTCGCGGGCAGCATCCGCGACCAATCAGCACAGCGGTGTTTAACTTTTGCGGCAAGATTAGTGATTGGTCGCGGCCGAAGACCGCGACCAATCATCGAATTGTATTGTGAGGACCGGGGAGCGGAATCGTATTGGTGAGGACCGGGGAGCGCCGCTGCCTGTGCGGCTACTTCCGCTGCGAGAAGCCGGGAGATGAGCAACTGCTCGCAGCAGAAATATCCCGACCCGCAGCGCCGCTCCCCGGTCCTCCCTGGACACCCTAGCCGCATGGATGTCAGCGCCGCTGCCTGTACGGCTACTTCCGCTGCGAGAAGCCTGGAGATGAGCGGCTGCTCGCAGCAGAAGTATCCCGAACCTCAGCGCTGCTCCCCGGTCCTCCCTTCCGCATGGAGGTCAGCGGCGCTGGCGGTCCTTCTGCTGCTACCGGCCGGGAGATGAGCGCCTCGCGCCGGTCATCTCCTGTCTGCATCTCCGTCCCGCAGATGAGCCGCTAACGGCCGCCATTTTTTTTCAGAAATCCCGCGGCGCTGATTGGCCGCTGCCGGACCAATGAGCGACGCGGGATTTCCAGGACAGACAGACAGAAAGACAGACAGACAGACGGGATAAGACGATTATATATATAGATTAAAAGTATGTGATTGAGGGTAGCCAAATTGAAATAGGTATATTCCCCTTTAAATTATCGTGGAACTACAAGCCTCAGCAATAACCTAGGTGTGTTTCCCTTTAAAAAGAATGCGGAATTGGAAGCCCTTTAAGGGATATAATTAAATGTTAATTGGGAAGTTAGCACAATGTTCGCAGGTCTACTTGTATTTATAGGGGGTTTGCGATATATACACACGACCTTTCAAACGTTTGGGTCACCCATACAATTTTGTGCTGTCCATGAAAACTCATACTTTTATTTATCAAATGAGTTGCAAAATAAATCGAAAATATAGTCCAGACATTGACAAGGTTAGAAATAATGATTTTTATTAGAAAGAATAATTTTCTCCTTCAAACTTTGCTTTCGTCACAGAATGCTCCCTTTGCAGCAATTACAGCATTGCAGACTTTCAGTTGTTCTGCGTCTCACAAATGTTCTTCTGTGTGATCCAAACACCTCAAACTTTGATTCGTCTGTCCATAAAACTTTTTTTCCAATCTTCCTCTGTCCAATGTCTGTGTTCTTTTGCCCATATTAATCTTTTCCTTTTATTATCCAGTCTCAGATACGGCCTTTTCTTTGCCTCTTTGCCCTGAAGGCCAGCATCCCGGAGTCGCCTCTTCACTGTAGACGTTGACACTGGCCTTTTGCGTGTACTATTTAATGATGCTGCCAGTTGAGGAGCTGTGAGGCGTCGATTTCTCAAACTAGAGACTCTAATGTACTTGTCTTGTTGCTCAGTTGTGCAGCGGGGCCTCCCACTTCTCTTTCCACTCTGGTTAGAGCCTGTTTGTGCTCTCCTCTGAAGGGAGTAGTACACACCGTTGTAGGAAATCTTCAATTTCTAGGCAAGTTCTCGCATGGAATAGCCTTCATTTCTAAGAACAAGAATAGACTGTCGAGTTTCACATGAAAGTTCTCTTTTTCTGGTGATTTTGAGAGTTTCATAGAATAAACAAATGTAATGCCCCAGATTCTCAACTAGCTCAAAGGAAGGTCAATTTTATAGCTTCTCAAATCAGCCAAACCGTTTTCAGCTGGGCTAACATACTTGTGCAAGGGTTTTCCAGGGTTTTCTAAGCATCCATTAGCCTTCTTACACAGTTAGCACAGTTAGCACAGTTAATACAATGTACCATTAAAACACTGGAGTGGTGGTTGTTGGAAATGGGCCTCTATACACCTATGTAGATATTGCAATAAAAACAAGACGTTTTCAGCTAGAATAGTCATTTACCACATTGACAATGTATAGAGTGTATTTCTGATTCATTTAATGTTAGCTTCATTGAAGAAAAATGTGCTTTTCTTTCAAAAATAATACAATTTCTAAATGATCCCAAACTTTTGAATGGTAGTGTATATATATCTACAGTGCTGGCCAAAAGTATTGGCACCCCTGCAATTCTGTCAGATAATACTCAGTTTCTTCCTGAAAATGATTGCAATCACAAATTCTTTGGTATTATTCTCTCCATTTAATTTGTCTTCAATGAAAAAAACACAAAAAGAATTGTCCTAAAGCCAAATTGGATATAATTCCACACCAAACCTAAAAAAGGGGGTGGACAAAAGTATTGGCACCCTTTGAAAAATCATGTGATGCTTCTCTAATTTGTGTAATTAACAGCACCTGTAACTTACCTGTGGCATCTAACAGGTGTTGGGAATAACTAAATCACACTTGCAGCCAGTTAACATGGATTAAAGTTGACTCAACCTCTGTCCTGTGTCCTTGTGTGTACCACATTGAGCATGTAGAAAAGAAAGAAGACCAAAGAACTGTCTGAGGACTTGAGAAACCAAATTTTGAGGAAGCATGAGCAATCTCAAGGCTACAAGTCCATCTCCAAAGACCTGAATGTTCCTGTGTCTTCCGTGCGCAGTGGCATCAAGAAGTGTAAAGCCCATGGCACTGTGGCTAACCTCCCTAGATGTGGACGGAAAAGAAAAATTGACGAGAGATTTCAACGCAAGATTGTGCGGATGGTGGATAAAGAACCTCGACTAACATCCAAACAAGTTCAAGCTGCCCTGCAGTCCGAGAGTACAACAGTGTCAACCCGTACTATCCGTCGGTGTCTGAATGAAAAGGGACTGTATGGTAGGATACCCAGGAAGACCCCACTTCTTACCCCGAGACATAAAAAAGCTAGGCTGGAGTTTGCCAAAACTTACCTGAGAAAGCCTAAAAAGTTTTGGAAGAATGTTCTCTGGTCAGATGAGACAAAAGTAGAGCTTTTGGGGAAAAAGCATCAACATAGAGTGTACAGGAAAAAAAAAGAGGCATTCAAAGAAAAGAACACGGTCCCTACAGTCAAACGTGGCGGAGGTTCCCTGATGTTTTGGGGTTGCTTTGCTGCCTCTGGCACTGGACTGCTTGACCGTGTGCATGGCATTATGAAGTCTGAAGACTACCAACAATTTTTGCGGCATAATGTAGGGCCCAGTGTGAGAAAGCTGGGTCTCCCTCAGAGGTCATGGGTCTTCCAGCAGGACAATGACCCAAAACACACTTCCAAAAGCACTATAAAATGGTTTTAGAGAAAGCACTGGAGACTTCTAAGGTGGCCAGCAATGAGTCCAGACCTGAATCCCATAGAACACCTGTGGAGAGATCTCAAAATGGCAGTTTGGAGAAGGCACCCTTCAAATATCAGGGACCTGGAGCAGTTTGCCAAAGAAGAATGGTCTACAATTCCAGCAGAGCATTGTAAGAAACTCATTGATGGTTACAGGAAGCGGTTGTTCGCAGTTATTTTGGCTAAAGGTTGTGCAACCAAGTATTAGGCTGAGGGTGCCAATACTTTTGTCCGGCCCTTTTTTGAAGTTTTGTGTGAAATGATCAATAATTTGATTTTTGCTTCATTCTCTTTTGTGTTTTTTCCTTGCAAGCAAATTAAATGAAGAGAATAAGACCAAAGAATTTGTGATTGCAATCATTTTCAGGAAGAAACTGAGCATTATCTGACAGAATTGCAGGGATGCCAATACTTTTGGCCAGCACTGTATATGGTCAAATGTAGAAGTGGCCCTCTACTAATATGGCGCCTTATCCTTTGAGATCCGTATTGCGCATGCGTGAAAAAGAATTGAAAGGATTATCTTTAAAAAGATGACGATTTGGAGTACAACATGGCGATGCGCATGCGCAGAAGCTAGTAACATGTTTTTCTTATGTGCATTACGGACATGCGCTGTGTAACTTCCGGGACGCCGGGAGCAGCGCGTCCATGTGTGGGCACATGTCCCTATACTGTGAGTGGTGGGGTGAGTCATAGAAATCACCACATATATTATGCACACATGTATTAATTAAAGGAATTATGATATTATGATTATTGGGTAAATGTGGTGGATGTTTTATAGTAAAATTAATTGTGCTCTGACATTATTATATTGCACTTTGCAATTTTTTGCACTATTGTCACTTTCGTATTTCACAAAAATTTAATTGTATATTAATTGTAAGTTGATTGGATCACCTATTTATATGACTATGATACAATGATTCACTGCTTGAAAAAGGTCTCCACTGGACCGAAAAGTTGCCCTGACATGATGGGTCAATAAATCATCACAAATTGTACTATGGAGCGCTGCATTTGTGTTTTATGGATACATATAAACCTAGCTATCTACCTATCACTATATATATATATATTTATATATATATATATATATATATATATATATATATATATATATATATATATACACACACAGAGAAAAAGAGGGAGAGAGATTGAGATTGCAGCACTGTAACATCACGATAAATGTTATGTCACAAGTAGTGTGATGACATCATCGCATTCTAGATCCCAGTGTTATGGCCTTAAGGAAATCACTGCCTCACAGACCCCCAAGGGTGAGGGAGTTCTTTTGTTTTTGTGATAAACAAAGCAAAAATTGATTCTACAATGAATATAGAAAGAAGACGAGCCCAAAGAGATCGGGTTCTAAGAGAGAGGAGAGGATTAAATGAAGAGCAGAAACCGTTGTTCGCTTTAGGGCGAAAAGACATTATATTACCGGACATGGACACTGACGCCTCAGAGATGGCGTACAAACGACAACATCTGGATAAAATGAGAAAATCCAAAAGACATGAGATCTTTACAGAGAGAAGGACCATGGAGAACCTCATGGAGTCTCACTCTGCAGCCTCCGCTGAGCTTCAGAGGGCCATCCTTATCTCCTTGAAAAAAATCGGAGATCTGGTCCCTGAAATAAGGAGGAGGAACAAAGAAGCCATCCTCAATAAGCGGAGAAACATCAGCGCAGAGATAGAGGTGGAAGAGGTTCTCCAAGAAACATCAAGACAAGTCTCATCCACATCGGAAAGTCTAGAGACACCAAACCTGCAAAGAGCAGCAGCCCAGAAAAGAATTAGGAACAGCAGAGACTGGGTTGTCCAATGCAGGAGACATCGAATCTATGCTAAACCCATTATAAATGGGAATGGTGCACTATGGAGATCCCAGTCATCATCGGAAACCATTTCCATCCCAGAGTTTCTCTTCCAGCTGAGTGATTCTTCACCTGACAGATCAGTGGACAATGATGAACCAGGTAAGATAGAAACTTACTCAGTATAATAAGACTGGGGGTGAGGGGGATTATAGTCCTAATGTTATGTACAGGCCACAATTATTAATGTTATCTAACTGAAAAACTGTCCTTGTTGCCCGTAGCAACCAGTCACATTTCATTGTTCTATGATGGAATGTTAAGAAATAGAATCTGTGCTGTGAATCGTTGCTACGGACAACAAGGACATTTTTGCTAATAGATAATTTTGATAAAGGAAAAAACAAATATTGGACATTTCCTGCTGATTTATATCAATCTGATTAAAATGTAATGTAGGTTCTGACGATATATTTCTTAATAAATCTTGTATCATCTCAGCAGATGGAAGCAGTGAGACATCCTCTGACTCATCGGACATACCAGTACAAGACCTTGGGGATGCCAATGTCTTGGGAGAACTGGTCAAGGCAAATATTCCTATTGACATTTCCAGTCTCGAGTTCCAGAAAGATCTTGGAAAGGGAGGCTTCGGAAAAGTAAGTGTGAATTTCTACTCCTCCGTGCTCCTCAATGTATCCTGCCCCAGATACACAGGAGGGAGATACATATTCATTACTGGGTGTTCATATGTAATTGTGACTGGGATAAACCAGTGACTGGGAGCTGGGTCTGATCTGTTATGATTTTCCTCCAGGTCATCTTGGCATCACATCCGGTCAGTAAAGAACTGCTGGCCGTGAAAATCATGAACAAGAGTCGTTGTTCAGAGGAGATGATCAGTGCAGAGATGGACGTCCTGCTAATAGCCACCGGGTGCCGCTACCTAATGTCAGCACGAGCAGTCATGGAGACACCTACAGAATATAAAGTAGCCATGGACTTTATGGCCAAAGGAGACCTGAGTGGCCACATGGCACGATTGATGCCTTTTGATACAGTAACAACAAGGTAAAGTCTTATACTGGTTTGCTGCCTGTACATTGTAGTCCAAGACCAATAGACAATGACAGCAGGAGAAAATTATGACATAAATAGGACACGTGTCATCTCCTAATGTTGTCTTTTTGATTGTGTATCTAACCACTTTTCCAACCTGTACTTTCTACTCCACAGACTCTTTGCGGCAGAGATGGTGTGCGGACTCCAATTCCTGCATGAACGTGACATCATACATCGGTAATCAGTTCATCTTCATAAATCTGTCCCCTGTGACTCTCTGTTGTCTCCTTACATATCTATTGTAGAAAGTTCTTTTCATGAATTCTCCTCACAATCATTGTCTTCTCCCTGCAGGGACGTGAAGCCAAGGAACATCCTCCTCAATGAGACCGGACACATTAAAATCTCTGATTTTGGCTTATCCGCCATAGTCATGTTTGAGGACGACATATTGAACAAATATGTTGGCACGAAAGGTTACATCGCACCCGAGGTAAGTAACATCCCAGTGTGATTAATGGCGATAGTAGGACTGAGGAATAATCTGATCACAAAGTATCCTGCAGATATCTATCCACAGATCGGTCCTTATAGCCTCTGTGTGTAAATCCCCTCCCCGGTATATTCAGATCATCTCCTATCTTATGTTCCCACAGATAATGGACGGTAAGAGCTACAACCATCTGGTGGACTCATTTTCCTTCGGTGTCATCCTATATACGATGATTGTAGGAATAAAGCCATTCTATAGCCGAGGCTCAACGAAGGAGTACCACAAGTCTCTGCAGGAGGACGTCCCATATTTTCCACCCGGGATCAGCATTGATGCCATTGACATCTTAGACGGGGTGAGTAGGGTCAGATGAAGGAGGATGATGGGTGATTATTAAGAGAGGTAGAAGATTAGATGTAAACAGTAGATAGATATTGTGTAATAATGTATCATTAATAATACATAATATAATGACTAATGGTCTTTCTCATTTTCCAGCTTCTCTGTAAAACTCCATTTTCCCGATCTGCCATAACATTGACCATCCGAGAGCACCCATTCTTCCAGTTCATAAACTGGAGCGACGTGGAGTCCGGCAGAGCCGACCCACCATTCAAATAAGACTATGTAAGTGTAGGATGTAGGGAAACAGTGTTATCACTGCCCAGTAACATGCATACCCGCTATACACCTTATTATTATACCCCCCCCCGTATACAGTATATATGTGAGGAGCCAATTCTCAGACGTGTATATTTCTCTTCTTACAGGAGTATTAGGCTGATAATAATCAGCCCCATTCCAATAACATCTAGGAATGAAGATTTACATGAATTGGATGAGACAACTACACTGGACTTTCTCATTTACCGGACTGTGACAAATCCTACCGAGCTTCCACCACGTAACAGCCACGTAGATTCGAGCACCAAACATCCAGGGATTTATTCCGATCGCCATATTTGGGGTCAGGAAGGAATTTTTTTCCCCTGATATGAGGATAATCCAACAACAAGTCCTCGGGGTTATTTTTCGCCTTCCACTGGATCAACATAGCAAGTAATTAAAGGCTGAAATTGAAGATCTTCTTTCAGCCATACTTGCTATGTTACCATCTGGACGACTCATCTACAGTGTGGTGGTAAGGAGACGACTACAAGATATGGACAGACAGAAGGCAGCGGCTGCTCCTTCTCCTACCGGATATGGACATACAGAAGGCAGCAGCTGCTCCTTCTCATACTTGGCCTTGTACAGACAGAAGGAAGCGGCTGCTCCTTCTCATACATGGCCTTATACAGACAGAAGGTAGCGGCTGCTCCTTCTCCTACCTGACCATGGACAGAGAGAAGAAGCGGCTGCTCCTTCACCTTCCTGGCCATGGTCAAACAGAAGGCCAAATGGTTGATCTTTGTGCTTTAGGAATCCAGAAATGCTCCATCTACACAGATCACACATCACACATTCCTGCTCTTCTCCTCTCCGTCATGTGTGATCCAGACCTGGATATCCAAAACCGACACAAGTGCAACCAAAGGCCTGAGGAGCGGAATCATCAACATCTGCTCCTTTCTATAGAAAGTGACTGTATATTCAGGCTTTCTTTTTTCATCTTTGCATGTTATTAACAACTTTCATGCACAAATAAATATATTGAACACCTATGCAGCTTCTCTTTAGATTCTTCTCATATATAGCACTGCTTTTTTGGTATTTTATTACCATATATACTCAAGTATAAGACGAGTTTTTCAGCACATTTTTTGTGCTGAAAAAGCCCACCTCGGCCTATACTCGGGTATATACTCGAGTATATACATATTCCGTTGGTTGATAGTGGTGGGGGGCTGCGGCGGCGGACTGAGGGATTGTGGCGGCGGAGGAGCGGGACACACTCAGTAGCCAGCTGCTGCAGCTACCACATGTGCCCGCTGCTAAAGGTAAATGAATATTCCCTCTTCTCCACTCTCATGGGCGTGGAGAAGAGGGAATATTCATTCTCTTTAGTATCAGGCACAGAAGATCGCGGAGCCGCAGCTCCTGCTGACAGTGCCCGCAACTAAAGAGGATGCATATTCACTCCTCTCCACGCCCATAGTCCCGGCGTGGAGAGGAGTGAATATGCCGGCATCTCACATCAGCTTCTGAGAGCATATGGCTGTGACGCCATGCACTGCTCAGATGCTGACATGAGCTGCTGCAGCAGAACAGGACGCAGCGCTGGAGTAGAGGTGAGGAAGGAAGGTTAGCATAATTGTTTATTTTTTTATGTGTGCAGTGATGGGGCCATACATACCAGGATTGGGGATGAGGGGGCCATACATACCAGGATAGGGGGGATGAGGGGTGCCATACATACCAGGATTGGGGAATGAAGAAGCCATGCATACCAGGATTGGGGGATGAAGGGGCCATGCATTACCAGGATTGGGGATGAGGAGGCCATGCATTACCAGGATTGAGGATGAGGAGGCCATACATACCAGGATTGAGGATGAGGGGGCCATGCATTACCAGGATTGGGGATGAGGGTGCCATGCATTACCAGGATTGGAGATGAGGGTGCCATGCATACCAGAATTGGGGATGAGGGTGCCATGCTTACCAGAATTCGGGATGAGGGTGCCATGCATACCAGGATTGGGGATGAGGGGGCTATGCATACCAGGATTGGGGATGAGGGTGCCATGCTTACCAGGAATGGGGATGAGGGGGCCATGCATACTAGGACTGGGATGAGGGGGCCATGCATACCAGGATTGGGGGTGAGGGGAACATGCATACCAGGATTGGGGATGAGGGAGCTATTCATGCCAGGATTGTGAATGAGGGGGCTATGCATACCAGGATTGGTGATGAGGGGTGCCATGCATACCAGGATTGGGGATGAGGGGACTGTGGCACCTCAGGGGTCCGGTTGCCACAGTGGCATTGCCTCCCTCAAAAGAGGTGATGCCATGCCTGGAAGCAAGCAGGGATCCCCTAGTCAGGTATACTAAACATGCAACACTTTCCTGGCTCCAGACCAGCAAGGGGAGCACCTCCCCTTGGCAACTGGGATCTGGGGGTGGGGTTAGTTAGTCTTAGTGTGAGGAGTTGAAGAGAGGACGTCGAGGAGAAAGGAGCTGGGGACTGGAGCTGCACGGCAGCTCACCCCAGAAGGAACAAACACAGAAGAACCGGACACCGGAGTCCGAGGCTGTGGGGCACTGAAGGCCCAGGCGCAGAAACCGGAGGGCAGGCGACTGCAGGTCTCCTGGCCCCATCAGACGCCCGGAGGGTCAGCAGCACCGCAGGGTTCAGCACCGCCACGTGGGAGCGACGCACCAGCAAGCCCGAGCTGCCTGCCATATGGGTGAGCACAGAAACGTTGCACCCGGGGACGAGGGCTACCACACAGCTACAAGCAGCAGGGCCAAAGAGTTTAGTGGAAAGGGAAGGCCTCCAACTTCACCTGACAAGGAGGATCCTTTACTTGCTTCCAGGCTGCCCAGACTTTCACTTCTAGCCAGTACCTTAGTCCCGGCTTGTCTAATCGCCACCAGTAAAGACAAGAGTAAACTGCCATTAAGTTGTGGACTGATTCTTGCTGCACCATCAACCCCTGCACTACAACGCCCAGCACAACCTGCAATATCTACACTGCCCTGGAGCTAGCTCTTCCTGTGGAGAGCCACACCATCCCTGCTGCAGTAACATCAGCTTCAGAGGACTGCTCCGCAGCGGCGGCTCCCTTTAGCCGCACTCCACAGGTGGAGTCACGAACTCTATAAAAACACTATAAATCCCCTATAAATAATCCCTTTTTTATTGACCGCCCTGGGTCACGGACCAGGTCACCGCCACTGTGACATCCCCCAGCATTTACCAGCCCAGCCCTGGGTACCCCACGGCCCAGGGGGCGCGTCAGCTTGGCGTCACGAACAGGATTCACGAAGCCAGGTATAACCGGGTCCTGTGTGCCATAGACTTTATTGAACGGTGTTATCACGTGGTTTGCCGCCCGCCGAGGGGAAAGCAAGAAGCCCCGATCTGGAACCGCCGGGTTAGAGATCCTTCCACCTGCAGAGCAGCAGACTGGTGCGTGAGGAGACGCCCAGGACCTGGCTGAGGTTCACTAGGGGGGAGGAAGATGCCCAACATGGAGGAGGGTTCAGCCGCAGGCGCGACCGCTGCCACTGTGATGCCGTTATCAATGCCATATATACCGGGGGCGGCGTGGTTGCCCCAGTACTCAGGGGAGTCGCACACCCTGAACGACTTTGAGGAGAGACTGCGCAGTTTGTTTAAAGTATACCCCCTGTCTGAGGAGCAAAAAGTCAGCATCCTCATAGGCCAGCTAATCGGTGCAGCTCAGAGATAAGTGAAGTCCTGGCCAGGCAGAGACAAAGGCACTGTAAAAGAAATACTGGCCCGATTGAAGGATACCTTTGACACCCGCACTGCAGCAGAAATTAAAATGAAGTTTTACGGGTGCAAACAAAGGGTGCAGGACAGTGTACGGGACTATGCTCTTAACCTGCAGGAGGCGCTGCGGGCCATCAAACAGGTAGACCCTGACAGTGTGCATGATGAGAACAGATTGCTCTCTGAGCAGTTTATTGAGGGGCTCCTGTCCAGTGCTCACAGGACACAGCTGCGCATTATGGCTCTGCAAAACCCTGATCTGGACTTTGCACAATTTAAAGACAGAGACATCCGGGTGCTGTGGGAATCAACACCAGGAGGCGCTGCATCCCACCGGCGCGCAGCTGTCACCTACCACCAGGAGGTGGCATCCTTTTCCCCAGAACCTGTGGAGGCTGATGCGCAGACTCTGGACAATGACCCGTCTGCAGACCTGCGCCTTCAGGTCCAGGAGCTGACCAAAAGTGTGGCTGCGTTAACCAAAACCGTGCAGGCCATTCAAGTGTCCCCCAAGGAAAATATCCAGCTGGCTTCCAGTCCAGATGACGTCCCGTGGCGACGACAGAAGAGAATTCCACCGATCAGAAGGAGGAACAGCGATCGCTGCGACCAGGACGGACAACCCATCTGCCGCCGCTGTCAAAAGGCGGGACACTACGCAAGATTCTGCAATTTAAAAGAGCAACACATGGGGCAGAGGGCCAACCCCCAGGAGTAAGATGACCAGGCCCATAAAGTTGGCGAGACAAGTACGTGGGAGGACGGCCGGTCCTACCTGTCGTGCTTGATGGCATCCCAATGAATGCGTTGCTGGACACTGGGTCCCAGGTGACCACGATGCCATATATCCTTTATAAACAATACTGGACTGATTCCGACATTACCCACAGTCCAGATGAACATCTTAACATCTATGCCAGCAATGGTCAGCCCTTGCCTCAGGTGGGGTATAAAGAGGTGACCATAAAAGTTGGCAAAGTAGAATTGTTATCACAAGGAATTATTATTGTTGATATTGATAGCCGAGAAAGTCATCCCATGATAACCTTAGGCACTAATGTGATAGAAAATTGTCTTGGAGAAATTACTGTTTTGTTGCAACAGGTCGCAGAGACTGCCAGTTCCAGTCAGCAGCGAGTTCTGCAGAAGGAGATCAGAGCCCTGATGAAAAGACAACAGGTAGAGCTGTCTGGAGGGGAAATTGGCAGTGTAAGGATGAGTGATCCGTTCCCCATTACAATGCCCCCTAGGAGTGAAATGTTGATATGGTGTCGAGCAGCAATTGGTCCCAGGGGTCAAGATTATCAGGCCCTGGTAGAACCTGTATACTCTGACAGTATGCCCACCATCTTGACAGCCAGGGGAGTAGTCGATGTCCGCAAGGGGAGAGTGCTGATCCGCATCCTGAATTGTGGGGAGAAAGAGGTCCATTTACCCCAGTATGCTACCCTTGCTAAGTTATTCACTGTCAGTAACAACTCAATAAAGACAGTGGAACCCTTGCCTCCATCAAAACCGGCGGAGGATAATGGCTCCAAGGGGCAGATGGAGGATTGGTGTCAGAAGCTACAATTGGGCACTGACTCCACCCCTTTGCACCAAAAGCATGGAGTATACCGGGTGGTCCAAGAGTATGAGCAGGTCTTCAGTAAACACCCATTAGACTTTGGGCAGGTAAAAGGGGTCCAACATCATATCCCCACAGGAGATCATCCACCCATTAAAGAGAGGTACCGGCCTCTACTTCCAACTCACTATCAATGTGCCAAGGGAATGTTATGGGAGATGAAGGAGGCTGGGGTGATGAGAGATAGTTGTAGCCCCTGGGCAGCTCCATTAGTTCTCGTAAGAAAGAAGGATGGTACAATGAGGATGTGTGTTGACTACAGGCAGATTAACCGCATTACACATAAGGATGCCTACCCATTACCCAGGATTGAGGAGTCACTAGCTGCATTAAGATCTGCTAATTATTTCTCCACTTTGGATCTCAATAGTGGGTACTGGCAGGTTCCTGTGGCAGAGGCGGACAAAGAAAAGACCGCGTTTACAACACCAATGGGCCTCAGCAAGTTCAACTGCATGTCATTCAGGCTCTGCAACGCCCCAGGAACCTTCCAGCAGTTAATGGAGTGCTGCCTAGGACACAAAAACTTCGAAACTGTCCTGCTGTACCTGGACGACATAATTGTCTACTCGAAGACATATGAAGATCACCTGGAGCACCTGGCCGAGGTGTTTGAAGCCCTATCTGGTTTTGGCCTGAAGGTAAAGCCGTCCAAATGCCACCTGTTGAAGCCCAAGGTGCAGTACCTAGGTCACGTGGTAAGCGCCAAAGGTGTAGCGCCAGACCCTGAAAAAGTCACCGTAATCAAGGACTGGCCAAGACCCTCCACTATCAAGGAAGTGCGGCAGTTCTTCGGGCTGGTAGGCTACTACAGGAGATTTATCAAGGGTTTCACCAAAATAGCAGCACCCATGCAGGACCTCCTGGTAGGCCAGTCCAAGAAAGCCAAGAACCCGAAACCTCCGTTCAAATGGGGTAAACCAGAAGACGAATCCTTCACCCGACTGAAGATGGCTCTGACCAGAGACGAAGTCCTGGCATACCCCGACTATGGCCAACCCTTTATACTTCATACAGATGCCAGCAACGTGGGATTGGGAGTGGTGCTGTCCCAGGTACAGCAAGGCAGAGAGCGAGTGATTGCATACGCCAGCAGGAAGCTCCGGCCCACGGAAAGGAACCCCGACAATTACAGTTCCTTCAAGTTGGAGTTTCTCGCCATAGTCTGGGCTGTAATAGAGCGCTTCAAGCACTATCTCGCCTCCTCCAAATTTACAGTCTTCACGGACAATAACCCTCGGACGCACCTGGAGACTGCGAAGCTTGGTGCCCTAGAGCAACGATGGATGGCCCGACTGTCTAACTACGAGTTTACCATCAAGTATCGGGCGGGGCATAAAAATGCAAATTCTGATGCGCTGTCCAGAATGCCCAACTTGCCAGATGGGGGAGAAGACCCGGAAGAGCTGGAGGAGATAGAGATACCCGCTTTCCATCGTCATGGGGTGACCCAGTGCTCCCACTGTGTAAGGGACAAGCGCTCCGCCAACAGAGAGGCCACGTTCAACCCATTGCCCCACCATGGATGGGCAGAAACGCAGTATAGCGACCTGGCTGTCCGCCTAGTCAAGGAGTTACTGATGCAAGCTGACTCGCACCCTGATTCAGATGCTCCACAGGAGACCCAACAGTTGTGGAAGGAGAAGGGCAAACTGTTCATCTACGAAGGAAAGCTGTGTCGAAGAAGCATCAACTCCCGGACACATGAACTGGTCTTGCAGGTGGTAGTCCCGAGGCGGGATGCGTCAATGGTCTTAGAAGCGCACCATGATGGAGCAGGACACTTTGGGTGGAAGAAGTTGGAAGTCCTGCTACGTGAGCGATTCTACTTGGCTGGCATGAGGAAAGCAATCGAGAGATGGTGTCGAGAATGTGGTCCATGCAACCTGAGACGAAAAGACCGTGACAGCCAGAGGGCTCCCCTGCAGCCCATCATCACCAAACAGCCACTAGAACTGGTAGCCTTGGACCACGTGAAGCTAGCCCCAAGCAGGTCAGGCTATGTCTACGCTCTAACCATAGTAGACCACTACTCAAGGTTCCTGGTAGTAGTGCCAGTGAAAGACCAGACGGCTCAGACGGCAGCCAAAGCATTCCAACAGCACTTTTGTCGCCCGCACGGTTACCCTGAATGAGTGCTTACCGACCAAGGTCCGGCCTTTGAAGCAGAGGTGTTCCAGGAATTCTGTAACTTGTACGGCTGCAAGAAAATCAGGACGCCGCCGTATCATCCCCAGACCAACGGGTTGTGTGAAAAGATGAACCAGGTGGTGATAGACCTGTTGAAGACGTTGCCCCTTGAAGAGCGCAGCCTTTGGCCAGAGAAGTTACCAGATTTGGTGGACCTGTATAACCACATCCCGGTGAACTCCACCAACTGTACACCCGCTTACCTGATGAGAGCAAGACCTGGCAAGCTACCCATTGACTTGGACATGGGAGTCCTAACACCAGAGACGACATCACCAGATGAGGATTGGGATACCGAGCGGCTGCAACAATACCGCAAAGTGCAAGAGTGTGTTGAAAGAAGTTTGTCCCAGGCAAGACAGAAGCAAGAGAAGACTTACAATCAGCACGCACCTGCCGTTCCCTTGTCACCTGGAGAGCAGGTACTTAAGAGAAAGAGAGGACTCCACAAATTAGATGACCAGTGGGAGGTAGAGCCATACACTGTCCTACCCTCGAACTACGATAACACCAAAGTGTGCCTCATCAGCAAAGATGGAGGGGAATCTTCAGCAGAAGTCTCAAGAGACCACTTGAAGATCAGTCCTGAACAGTTGAAACACACAGAAGAAGATCAAGATAACCCTCAGCCCACAGAAAAGGAGGAAGTGGTCCAAACAGTACTTAGAGAATTTCCCCGGTCTTGGACGCAGGTGAACAAAGCCATTGTGGTACCTGTCCTAACCTTTCTCCAAGTGGCATCACCGGAAGCTGCAGAAGTCCCAGAACAGCTGGAAGACCAGTCGGCCCCAGAGACAGAGGTTTCATCATCAGCAGACCAGGAGAATCTATCCTCTGTTAGCAGTGAACCTGTCATACCCATGGTGAGCCAAAGAATTCGTAGGAGATTACCCAGCCTACCAGTATTACTTCAGACTAAATGTAGAGTAGGTCACACTGAGCCCATCACACCAGGGGTAGACACAAGGGACCAGGGTAGAGCAGTAACTACCAATGTACTATGTAGTTCGACCAGGAGTACAAAAGGTCAGCTACCTGCCCGTTGGAGAAACTAAAATGTAAAGAATTAAAGTATAAGAGAGCTAAAATGTATGCTGTATATACACTGTGTTCCAAATTATTATGCAAATAATATTTTCTCAGATTTTCCCAAATTACCTATATGAATTGCAGTCATTGTAATTTTCCAGTCAAATAACTATTAGAGTACAATTGAAAGGTTTTTGTACAAACTGCCTATGATAACAGTATATTTTTTAAAAAAATAAAAAACTCAAACTGCACTCAAAATGCATGTTCCAAATTATTATGCACAGCAGAGTTTTCAACCTTTTCATTTTAATACAGAACAAAAAAATGGTCATTTTTGAAATTATAAGCATTAGCAGGTTATTACAAACTGAAATCAAACAGTTTTCAACTCAAAACTTTATTCTAGGTGATGTTACATTTGCACATAGGACCCCTTGTTCGAAAGGAGCTTCTGAACTCTCTCGTCCATTGAATTTGTCAGGTTTTGGATGGTTTCTGCTTTAATTGTTTTGCATGAGGACAGAATACCCTCCCAGAGCTGTTGCTTAGATGTGAACTGCCTCCCGCCATCATTGACACTCCTTTTGATGATACTCCAGAGGTTCTCAATGGGGTTGAGGTCAGGGGAGCATGGGTGCCACACCATAAGTTTGTCCCCTTTTATGCCCATAGCAGCCAGAGATGCAGATGTGTTATGTGCAGCATGAGATGGGGCATTATCATGCATGAAATGATCTCGATGGTCCAGATGGATGGAGTGGAGGATGGCTGGTTGATGGACACCCCATGCAAACACGGCTACGGTGCTAACAAGGAGGAGGTGGAGTAATGTTTTGGGCTGGAATCATGGGGAGAGAGATTGGCCCTTTTAGGATCCCTGAAGGGGTAAAGATGAACTCCATAATGTATGTTGAGTTTCTCAAACAGCACTTCCTTACATGGTTCAAGAAGAAGAACCGTGCATTCCGCAGCAAGATCATTTTCATGCATGATAATGCCCCGTCTCATGCTGCACATAACACATCTGCATCTCTGGCTGCTATGGGCATAAAAGGGGACAAACTTATGGTGTGGCCCCCATGCTCCCCTGACCTCAACCCCATTGAGAACCTCTGGAGCATCATCAAAAGGAGTGTCTATGATGGCGGGAGGCAGTTCAAATCTAATCAACAGCTCTGGGAGGGTATTCTGTCCTCATGCAAAACAATTAAAGCAGAAACCATCCAAAACCTGACAAATTCAATGGACGAGAGAGTTCAGAAGCTCCTTTCGAACAAGCGGTCCTATGTGCAAATGTAACATCACCTAGAATAAAGTTTTAATTTGAAAACTGTTTGATTTCAGTTTGTAATAACCTGCTAATGCTTATAATTTCAAAAATGACCATTTTTTTGTTCTTTATTAAAATGAAAAGGTTGAAAACTCTGCTGTGCATAATAATTTGGAACATGCATTTTGAGTGCAGTTTGAGTTTTTTATTTTTTAAAAAATATACTGTTATCATAGGCAGTTTGTACAAAAACCTTTCAGTTGTACTCTAATAGTTATTTGACTGGAAAATTACAATGACTGCAATTCATATAGGTAATTTGGGAAAATCTGAGAAAATATTATTTGCGTAATAATTTGGAACACAGTGTATAGGACTGGCAAGTGCACTGTTTACTGGACCCTCAGGTTCTGCTTCAACTGGTGATCCTCCTCTTACTGGGGACTCTTCCTGTTCCTGAGCAGGTTCTTTTAGGGTGCTCACAGGCTCTTCTTGTGGTGGAGGTTCTTCTGGTGGCTGACAGAAGTGTATCACTGGTATGATAACGGCTCCATCAAGTTGAGGCCAGTCCGCGGGGAAGTCTCCTAGGACTGTATGAACTACATCTTCCTTGGGTTTTCCCAGTATTATAAGAGGTACTTCTTCCTCCTGTGTCTTCAGTAGACCTGGGCACAATTTCAAGTGGTCTCTTGAGACTGTTGAGGTTGTCCTACCTCCATCCTTGCTGATCAGGCAGGTTTTGGTGTTGTCAAATCTGGAACTTAACACTGTGTAGAGCTCTCTTTCCCACTGGTTATCGAGCTTGTGACCCCTTCTTTTCCGCTTTAGCACTATTTCTCTGGATGCCAAGGGTTCTGCTGGTGCATGCTTGTTATATTGGTCTTCTTGTCTTTCCCTTACTTTGTTTAGGCTGTCTTCAACACCGGCCTGTACTTTCCTGTACTGCTCTTACCGATTTGTGTCCCAGTCTTCAGTGGACATATCTGCAGCAGGATCTACCACTCCGAGCTCCAGGTCCATGGGCAATTAGTAGAACTCACAGGTATGTGATTATACAGGTCCACCAGGTCAGGTAGTTTGTAGTTTGTCTGGCCACTGGTTCCTCTCTTACAAAGGTAGGGTTTTTAACAGGTCAATGACGATGTTATTCATTTTCTCGCACATACCGTTAGTTTGAGGATGATATGGTGTAGACCGGATCTTCTTACATCCATACAGGTGACAGAATTCTTTGAATAGTTCAGCTTCAAAGGCAGGGCCTTGATCTGTTAGCATCTTGTCCGGGTATCCATGGGGCCTGCAGAAGTAGGTTTGGAATGTTATTGCTGCAGTTTCTGCTGTCAGATCCTTGACAGGGGCTACCACCAGGAACCGGTAATAGTGATCCACGATGGTCAGGGCGTAGGAATAGCCTGATCTGCTGGGCGACAGTTTGACGTGATCCAGAGCGACAATCTCCAGGAGTTGGGTTGTTTTGATGAACTGCAAGGTTGCTTTCTGACTTCTGTAGTCTTTCCTTCTGAGGCTACAGGGCCCACAATTCCGGCACCACCTTTCTATGGAACTCCACATTCCATCCCAATCGAACCGGTCCTTCAGCAGGGTTTCCAGCTTCTTCTATCCAAAATTACCTGCTTGGTCATGGTAGGCCTCTAGCACCATCTGGATATCCGTCCTGGGCACTACAATCTGCCACACCATTTCATGGGTTCTAGGGTTGACATACCTCCTGCACAGCTTTTCTCTGTAGATGAACAGCCGGCTCCTCTCATTCAACAGGTGTTTAGCTTGTGGAGGAGCATCCTTCTCCAGGTGAGAACCTTCTTGGGTTATCAGTCCTTTCATGAGGCTGACAACCCGGTCACTGTCCTGGGTCTCCTTCCAACTATGATGAGGTAAAGGGTTTAGCGTCTTACCATGACGTCTTCTGGAGGTGTGTTGCTCGTGGACCATTCCATTCCTGTGGAAAGCAGGTAATTCAATTTCTTCTAGGTCATTCACTTCATCCTCGGTGTCCGACTGGTGGGACATTCTTTACAGGGCATCAGCATTGGTGTTCTTGTGACCTGCCCGGTACTTGATTGTGAACTGGTAATTCGACAATCTATCCACCCAACGCTGTTCCATTGCTCCCAACTTGGCTGTCTCCAGGTGTGTCAAGGGGTTATTGACGGTAAAGGCTGTAAATTTAGTTGAGGCTAGGTAATGTTTGAATCTTTCTGTGATAGCCCAGACCAAGGCCAGGAACTCCAGCTTGAAGGAACTGTAATTCTCCAGGTTCCTCTCAGTAGGGCGAAGCTTCCTACTGGCATAGGCAATTACCTTTTCTCTGCCATTTTGCTTCTGGGACAACACAGCTCCCAGTCCCTCATTGCTGGCATCTGTGTATAACAGGAAATGTTGGCTGTAGTCGGTGTAAGCCAGGATTTCCTCACCGGTTAGGGCTTCCTTCATTAATACAAAGGACTCAGTCTGTTCTTTGCCCCACTGCAATGGGGGACTTCAACCTCTTTTGGACTGTCCTTCTAAGAGATCTTGTAAAGGTGCTGCCTTTTTGGTGTAGTCCTTAATGAACCTCCTGTAGTACCCGACCAGTCCCAGAAATTGACGTACTTCTTTGATGTTCCTTGGTTCAGGCCACTTCTGGATGGCAGTGACCTTCTCCGGGTCTGGTGCTACTCCCTCTGGGCTGACCACGTGTCCCAGGTACTGAACCTTCTGTTTGAGCAGGTGGCACTTGGAATGTTTTAGTTTCATCCCATACCAGGACAATGCCTCAAATACCTCCGCTAGGTGCTTTAGATGGTCTTCATACGTCCTCGAGTACACGATAACGTCATCCAGGTATAGCAGCACTGTCTCAAAGTTCCGGTGTCCCAATCAACACTCCATCAACCTCTGGAACGTTCCGGGTGCGTTGCAGATACCAAATAGCATGCTGTTGAATTCGAATAATCCCATCGGGATGGTGAATGCTGTCTTCTCCCGGTCTTCCTCACCAACAGAGACTTGCCAGTACCCGCTAGTGAGATCCAATGTGGAGAAATAATTGGCAGATTTTAGTGCAGGTAGGGATTCCTCTATATGGGGCAAAGGGTATGCATCCTTATATGTTATTCGATTAATTTCTCTATAATCTACACACATCCTCATGCCACCATCCTTCTTTCTGACCAGTACCAGGGGAGCTGCCCAGGGGCTACAGCTATCCCTTACTACCCCTGCCTCTTTCATGTCATGCAACATTTCTTTTGCTTTTTGGTAATGTGCTGGTGGTATGGGTCTGTAACGCTCCTTAATGGGTGGATGGTTACCTGTGGGTATGTGGTGTTGTACCCCTTTGACTCTTCCAAAATCAAGTGAGTGTTTACTAAACACCTGTTCATATTCCTGAACCACTCTGTAGACACCGTGTTTTTGATGGACAGGTGTGGCGTCAGTTCCAACATGGAGCTGTGAACACCATTCCTCCAGCTGGGTTTTGGAGTCATTGTCCTCCACCGTATCTGGTGGGGTCAAGGATTCCACTGTGTGTATGGCATTATTACTCACAGTATACAGTCTGGCAACAGTGGTGTATCTTGGCAATTTGACTTCCTCCTCCCCACAATTTAGGAGGCGTACGGGTACCCTCCCATTGCGCACATCAACTACTCCTCTAGCAGTTAGAAGTGTAGGTCTGTGCTCTGAGTTAACAGGCTCTACTACCGCCTGGTAGTTCTGTCCCTTGAGACCTATTGCTGCCCTACACCAAATCAGCATTTCACTCATTGGGGGAATCACAATGGGTATCGGGTCTGTCACCCGTACATTACCAATCTCACCACCTGTTAGTTTTACCTGTTGCTGGTACAGGAGGGCGCGAATTTCCTTCTGGAGCACATTCCTCTGCCCTGGTCTGGCAGTGTCAGCAATCCATTGGAGTAAGAACAACACTTCTCCCAAACAGTTACCAACAACATTTGTACCAAGTATCATATATGGGTTTGTATCACCAGGGTTAGACTCTATTACAATCAGTCCTTGGTTCTTTAGTTCCACTCTTCCCACCTTCACTGTCACATCCTTAACCCCGACTAGGTTAAGAGGAAGGCCATTGGAGGCATACACATAGTGGTTTGGGTCTGGCAGGTGGAGTTCATCTATGGACCAGTACCTTTTGTAGAGGACATCAGGTATGATAGTTACCTGTGACCCGGTGTCCAGTAGTGCAGGGGTTGCTATGCCGTCCAGCACGATGGACAGGAAAGGCCTTCCTCCTACAAACCGGTCGTACTAGCTTGATGGGCCTGGTTGATCTACTCCTGGGTGTCGGCCCTTGGCCCCAGGGTTTGCCCGTTTAAAGAGCAGGTCCATGTGGTGTGGCCTACATTGCGGCAACGGTAGCAAATGAGTTCACCTGAAGGCCGAGGTCGGCCGTTGGTCCTCCCACGGGGTGGCGTTGTCCTCTTTCTTCTCCTCATCCAGGGGACATCCCCAGGACTGTCAGCGAGTAGGATCCTTCCATCCGGCTCGGGCTCCGTCTGTAGCTGCAGGGCGCTCAGGACAGTGGTAAGGGTTTTACTTAGCTGACGCACTTCAGAGTGCAGGCTGTCCAACTCGCAATGGGCCGCTGTTTGCACTTTTGCCTCAGCCGCTAATGAAGGGGCAGTGAGTGCTGTGGGCATTGGGGTGGCCCCACCCTGGTAACACTGGATGGCAGTATCTGATGTTTCCAGGGGCTGAAGTCCCTTAATAGCCATGTCCTTTAGGGCGTTAAAGGTGGCATCTGGATGATCTAAGGCCCACCACCGTACAGTTCTGCTCTCCTCCTGGGACCTTAACCCCTGGATGAATTGTTCTATCAGCATTTTGTCCTCATCATGTATGCTGGCTGGACTAACCTGTTTCAGGGCCCGCAGGGCCTCTTGTAAACGCCAGGCATAGTCCCAGATACTGTCCTCAGGTTTCTGGGTACAGTGGTAGAACCTCATCCGAAGATCTGTCTCAGTGCGGTTGTCAAAGACAGTTTGCAGTCTCTTAAATATAATACATACTGATTCCTGGTCTGCGGCTGGCCAGGTTTCAACTTCCCGCTCTGCGGCACCAGCCAATTGTCCCAGCACAACAGCGGCTCTCTGTTTACCAGTCATTGAGTACATGTCCAATACACCGCATATTTTCCTCTTGAACCCAGTCAGGGTGTCTGGTTTGCCATCAAACTGGGAAAGCCATTTCGTTCCGGGGACGTACGGCAGGGCCATGGGTATCACTGGAGTCACGACCCCTGCTGGTGAGGCGGCCGCTCCGGCCTGAGCAGCGCCGGGCGTGAGTTGAGCATCGGGAGTGTTAACCGATGCTTCGGCGTTTTGCTTGTCGTCGGCCATGGTTGCGACCCCCTAGTAAACCGTAGCCTACCTTCTTTGCTTTTATCGGGTAGGCCGCAGCTCTGCAGATGGCTGTCTCCTTCCAGGATCTGAAGCTTCCTGGTGTGGCGCCAGAGCGCGAGGCGGGGCTTGGGCGTCGCGCGCTACCAACAGTCACGCCTCTCTGGTTCCCGCGGTTACGCCCCTCTTCTTCCCGCGCAGCGACGCGGTAATGGCGGCAATGTTCACCACAGTTCAAACACAGTTCAAATACGGCACACAGTACCCGGCGGCAACGGGCACGAAATCCTGTGGGATGTCACGGCTGTCGGCTCCCGGGCCCATACCCTGGGGTCACTCTTTAAAAGGGCTTTGTTACTTGAAGGGATGAATAACAGTTTTGTCTCATGACGCCACCTGTGGCTCCTGGTAATGGGTACCAGTGCTGCTGCAGACCTCCGGGAGTGATGGGATGGTAGCTGGGATGTTTCTGCTCCCCACAGGCGGAGCGGGCCCCCGGGGCAGGGTTGATGGAAGGGATGCAGGTGGGATGTGGCCTCCTGGTCCGTTTCTTCCTCTCTCTAAAGCTCCTGGCCAGCCTGGAGCTAGGCCTAGCTTCTGTACTGCTTCGCCCTCTCACCTGTCTGCTTGGTAGTAGAACTTTTCTCTGGCTACCACTATCTCTGGACGCTGGGGCCTTCGTGGTTCCTAGTTCTGTAAATGATGGTAGCTTCAGGTTGACCAGGGGTCTGGAATCCTCCTGGTATTTCAGCTTGTCCCTACTGGGTGTAGAGGACCCTGTAGGCGCGGACCCAGTGTCCGGATTGTGTTCTGGGGTGAGCTTAAGATGCTCCTCTGCCCCCTTAACTCCTCTCTCCTTGCCTCCGGCCACACTCGGGGCCCACAGCACAGCAGCTAACATGTGCTGCTTCTTCACTGATGTCTAGTGACAGCACACCCTGCCTGCCTAACTCCACCCACCAGTATATATATCCCTAACAGGGCTCCCTCTGGTGGTATGAGGTGGAAGGGTGGAGGTGTTTGTGTGTAGTGAGGGCCTCTTGTGGAGAAGTCCATCCATGCACCCTTTTGGGTCCTGTGGTACCTGTGTGTAGCAGGGTGCCACATTTATATATATATATATATATATATATACATATATATACACTGCTCAAAAAATAGGGAACACTCAAATAACACACCCTAGATCTGAATGAATGAAATATTCTCATTGAATACTTTGTTATGTACAAAGTTGAATGTGCTGACAACAAAATCACACGAAAATAATCAATGGAAATCACATTTATTAACCAATGGAGGCCTGGATTTGGAGTGACCCCCAAAATTAAAGTGGAAAAACACACTACAGGCTGATCCAACTTTGATGTAATGTCCTTAAAACAAGTCAAAATGAGGTTCAGTATTGTGTGTGGCCTCCACATGCCTGTATGACATCCCTACAACGCCTGGACATGCTCCTGATGAGTTTACGGAAGGTCTCCTGTGAGATCTCCTCCCAGACCTGGACTAAAGCATCCACCAACTCCTGGACAGTCTATGGTGCAACGTGACGTTGGTGGATGGAGCGAGACATGATGTCCCAGATGTGCTCAATCGGATTCAGGCGGGCCAGTCCATAGCTTCAATGCCTTCATCTTGAAGGAACTGCTGACACACTCCAGCCACATGAGGTCTGGCATTGTCCTGCATTAGGAGGAACCCAGGGTCAACCGCACCAGCATATGGTCTCACAAGGGGTCTGAGGACCTCATCTCGGTACCTAATGGCAGTCAGGTTACCTCTGGCGAGCACATGGAGGGCTGTGCGGCCCTCCAAAGAAATGCCACCCCACACCATTACTGACCCACTGCCAAACCGGTCATGCTGAAGGATGTTGCAGGCAGCAGATCGCTTGCCACGGCATCTCCAGACTCTATCACGTCTGTCACATGTGCTCAGTGTGAACCTGCTTTCATCTGTGAAGAGCACAGGGCGCCAGTGGCGGCTTTGCCAATCCTGGTGCTCTGTGGCAAATGCCAAGCATCATGCACGGTGTTGGGCTGTGAGCACAACCCTCATCTGTGGACGTCAGGCCGTCATACCACCCTCATGGAGTCGGTTTCTAACTGTTTGTGCAGACACATGCTCTGGCAGAGCTCCTCCTGCTCCTCCTTGCTCAAAGGCGGAGGTAGCGGTCCTGCTGCTGGGTTGTTGCCCTCCTACAGCCCCCTCCACGTCTCCTGGTGTACTGGCCTGTCTCCTGGTAGCGCCTCCAGCCTCTGGACACTACGTTGACAGACACAGCAAACCTTCTTGCCACAGCTCGCATTGATGTGCCATCCTGAATGAGCTGCACTACCTGAGCAACTTCTGTGGGTTGTAGAGTCCGTCTCATGCTACCACGAGTGTGAAAGCGCAACCAACATTCAAAAGTGACCAAAATATCATCCAGAAAGCATTGGTACTGAGATGTGGTATGTGGTCCCCACCTGCAGAACCACTCCTTTATTGAGGGTGTCTTAATAATTGCCAATACTTTCCATCTATTGTCTATTCCATTTGCACAACAGCATGTGAAACTGATTGTCAATCAGTGTTGCTTCCTAAGTGGACAGTTTGATTTCACAGAAGTTTGATTCACTTGGAGTTATATTCTGTTGTTTAAGTGTTCCCTTTATTTTTTTGAGCAGTGTATATATACACACATATAAACCTTTAGCCAATACTTGAGGGCAAAGCGAATCACTAGTGATGAGTCTAATGTACAAATAACATTTGATGCTTTAACGAAAAAATTTAAAGATAGAAATTATTCCATGAGAGTTTTAAAAAAATATGAGGATAGAGCTATATCGACCGCTCTACATTGTTAAATAATATACAACGAGATAGAGACACGAATAAAAGGATCCCTGTGGTCTCAACTTATTCAGAGGAAAGCAACGAAGTTGCGGGTATAAGACGGAGACATTGGGATATGTTGGGAAAATGTATATCAGGTGTTGATGAGTTTACAGTTCCACCCCTTTTTTCGTATAAGCGTTGGAGGAATTTGAAGGATGATGTGGTCCATTCGGATATTGGCCCCAGTAAAAAGAAGAGCCAAATTACTTTGACACGGAGGCAAAGAACACGATGTTTCCCTTGCTTGAGCTGTGTGAATTGTCCGTATATGTTGAAAGGAGAGAATTTTCGGCACTTTACCTCTGGTAAAGTGTATAATCCTAGGTTGTATTTGACGTGTGACATGGACTATGTTATATATATATATTGCAGTGTCCGTGCAAATTAAAATATGTAGGCATAACCACTTATGATTTCAAAACCAGAATCATCCATCATCGGTACACAATATGTAAAAAGAAAATGGATTTACCAGTCCCAAAACATTTTACAGAGCCAGGACATAGAGAGAGGGATTTACAATTCTATATAATAGATCATGTTCCCCCCGTGAGAAGAGGTGGCAATCGTGAGAAATTACTTAAAAAGAAAGAATTAGAATGGATCTACAGATTGGAATCCTTAAAGCCTAACGGACTTAATTTTTATGTTTCTATATAATATATTGGGATTATGAGACATTTGTTTGGCTTTCTTGCAGGATTAATATTGTAATAATGTACTAGAATATATTAGACTAGATGATGGCCCGATTCTAATGCATCGGGTAATCTAGAATATGCATGCGGCTGACCGGGCGCGACTAAGCAGCGAAGCAGTGTTTAAATGGGTTGTGCACTACTTTAAATTAACTTCACAATGTATCCCCTCGGTGCCCCTAATGAATTTTGTCATTACGGCATGTTGTCAATCCTGCTTGTGACAACATCGCTGATGACGCACAGTCAGCACGTAATTCTCCCGCCTGCAGCCGGATCTTGCTTCCGTTTACATCACGACTATTTGCTGCCAGGGGTCTGCTGTTCCGCGCACCACAGTGAATGACGGGCTGTGGGCGGGGTTATCCCACATCGTGTCACATCCAGCATCCACGGCGCGGTCTGTCAATGTGGTTTGTATGGCTCCGTCATTCCTCTAATCATGGTTTGTATGGCTGACTTATTTTGGATTGTACGCCTTCCTCATCTTAGCTTGTATGGCCTTCTTATCCTGGTTTTGTCTGACCTACTCAGTCTCCCATCTCTACAGCACAGTTAAATAACTAAACCCTAATCCTCCCCTTGTTTCCTTTTCTCTGCCCCAGCGCTGTCTGTCCTGTTTTCAGCAGCTCCTCGCAGGATGTGAGGCACAGCACGCGCTCTCAGATACTGCTGTGATTAGCTGCTGTCTGTAGATTCGCTGCTTTCCACGCCGGGACTAAGTGCGTGGAGAGGCACAAATCTGCATTCACTTTAGTAGCAGATGCTGCAGATGTCGCTATGAAGATTTAACAATAATACAATGAATACACAAAATAATACTTTATTATTAACTATTATTGGTTATAGAACTTAATACAACTGAACAAAATTATTAAACAGATGATCAAAATATATAAACTATTCCATGAATATGTAACAATATTTTACAATAAATCATCGGACAAAAGAAGTACGACCCTAGAATATATTTCTTAACAATATCAACCTAAAATATTTTTGTACACAACATTTTTGGTGAATACTTTTGGACTATCTGTAAGCAACTTTCCTTGTAAATGGGTATCCAAAAGGTGCACCTTGACATTGGACCTCATTTTAACTCTTGAAAATGCAACAAAGAGTTGTCCATGACCAAAAACGGGCTCCGGTAAATATATGCCAACGCGGTGTAGAGTTTGACCTTGTGACTTGTTTATTTTCATGGCAAATGCTGGTTTTACTGGAAACTGTCAATGTCGAAGCCTAAATGGAAGACCGGTGTCTGAAGGACATAAATCAATGCGTGGAATGAACACTTCGTCTCCTTTTGCAGGTCCAGTGATCACTGTTGCTTGAATTATGAGAGAATGGAGTCCAGTAACAATAAGGTGAGTTCCATTACATAGACCACTTCTTGTATTTAGATTCCGCAGCAACATTACGATTGCTCCAACTTTAAGTTGTAGTCTGTGGGATGGCATTCCTGATGGCGTAACACTATTTAAAAATTCAACTGGATAATGCTCTCGTTCATCTTCATTGTCGACATCCACCGAATCATCACTTTTGTACAATTTATACTCTCCAGGCATTCTATCCATCACACGGGAATTTAGCAGAGCTATGTCATCGTTCTTGGGACAGAGAATTGCATAGGAAGAGGCCCTCTCAACACTGCTTTGGTCGTTCACATCTATTTCAACGCGTTGTCCAAAAACATCACTTACGATGCAGTCAGTGCACAACATGTCTTCTGGTATTTCAATAATGTCTTCTCCAAGGTTATATTCATTGCTAAGTTCACCATTACCAAGTTTAAGAAGCCAGTTGCTGTACTCTGGGTCAGAAGATCGCATGTTGTTAATTAGTTGGAGTTTATTAAACTCTTTCCAAAGGTCTGACATTTTTAAGGTTGACTCTATAATATTTGTTCTTGTTCCATTTGGTACAACTGGAAGGCATTGCCTAAAATCTCCACCAAGGACAAAAACTTTACCTCCAAAAGGAATTTCATTTTTTTCAGCAATATTTGTAGTCATAACTTCACGCAGAAGTCTGTCAATTAAGCTCAAAGCATATTTGGGTGCCATGGTGCACTCATCAAGTATCAAAAGATTTGCACTGTTTAACTGTTTTCCTGCAAATGTGTCTTGTTTGATTCTGGAAACGGAGATTTCATTGACTGGTATCCCAAAGAGTGAATGCATAGTGCGACCTCCTCTTAAAAGGTTTGCTGCAATACCTGTTGTAGCCAATGGCAATACAACTTTTCCCAACCCTCTAACGTGATGCAATAAAACTTCATAGAGGTATGTTTTATCGCTGCCTCCAGGACCGTCAATAAAGAAACATTTTGGCTTTGGATCGGCTTGGTTTTCTACAGCGCTCACAATAGTATCATATGCAATCCGTTGTTCTTGATTTAAGGAGTTTTTCTTCTCTGTTGCCAACAATAATTCATAAGCTTCGTCATACTCTTGAATTTGTGCAACTTGACTTGCAGGCTGTGGCAAATTAAAGTCTGAAAATGTTTTTCCATGCAGTAGTAGGACATTTTGGACATCTTGCATGGCATAAGATTCGCAATTTTGACAATTTCCACTTTTGTTGTGAAGACGTAAGCAGTAATCTTCAATTATATGTTCTTTGAAATTTGTCCAAAGTTGAGCCGGATTTGTAGGCGGTCCAAAGACACAAATGTAGGCAAACAATTCACGAAGTTTCTTAGGCATATGTAGGGTAACTGCGTCTTCTAAAGTAAGTGTCCACATAGTATCATCCAATAGAAGTCCTAAATCCAAAGCTGCAGCTTTAAATGTATCGTGCAATACTCCATTAACTGTTTTCAAATCTTCGTAACTTCTAGCTCCTTTGACATGCAGTAGTAACAGCCGAAGGCAATATCTTTCTTGATCCTTGACACTAACAGTATACATGCGTCCAATTATTCTGCTAAGTCCTCGTAGTCTTGGCTTCCAAGTTTTATTCCAAACGTAATGCTCTGGAATCTCTCGATACAAATACTGCCTTGCGTTTTCGTTACGTTGGTTCAGAAAAAAACATTCCATTAATGTTGACGTTGTGCTTAAATTTTTTGAGACATCTTCGACTTGAGCATTTTCAAAGAAATAAAGCTGCTGTTGATTTGGAAAATGAATAGCTAAACGTATAATGGCATGGGATTGTGAATGCATTGGAAACGCAAATATTCTCCAAGCAGCTTCTGGAGCACTGACATATCTTGAGTCAACAAACCGTGATGATTCATCGTGATTGACTGTTTTTTGTTGTATTTCAATGTTAGCTTTGTCATGCCCCTTGTAGATGTACTTGAAAAGATATTTAACACTTTTTATTGAAGCGCAGATTTCAACGTTGATGTGACAGTTGTACCGTTTTAATAAGTGGGGGTTGTATGGAACTATCCATGAGTTATTTATAATCTTTTTGTTGTGTACAATGTTATCAATCAGTTGTCTCCGGTAGGATGGGTAGCCGTCCAAATCTTTAACAGTGTGCTGTTTCAACTGCTTTGGAAACCCTTTTGTATACTTTCCGTTTTCCATGCATGGACTTTTTGGATTTGCTACACCGCATGGGCCATGAACCATATTACAAATTACAATATTATACAATTCCGGATACTTTTCTTGGTTAGGAATTTCAGCCCACGCTATGTTGTCAATTTCGTCCTCCGTGCGAAACTTGGAATCCGCGTATAAAATAATTAGTATATGCGCATGTGGGAGACCTAGTTTCTGAAACTCTATGACGTGTACCATTGCTACGACTGTTCCAAAAAGCCCATTTTTGATGTCTTTAAAAAGGCTGCTGAGTTTTAGTCGAAATACGCGTGCAACTAAGTCCGGCCTGTGTTCAACTTGCTGCCAGGGTTGTAGATTTTCGGTAATTTCCGGCCATTTAGGATTACAGGTCATTGTTAAAAAAATGTCAGGTCTTCCATACTTTGTTACTATTGCCATTGCATCTTGATAACGCTGTTGCATGTTGCGGGGGCTACGTTCAAAGGACGACGGGAGAATTACTTTTTTTCCAATTGGAATTCCTTTTTGAATGGATTGTTTTTGCAAATGTTCTTGAAGAACGCAGTAGTCTTCAACATTAAGTTGTTTTTGGTTCATTCGTATGAAATTTAGCCGATTAGCTTCAATTTTAACGTATGCGTCGACTAAGTACTGTTGTGTCAGTTTCCCACTGTTTAAAACAGGATTGAAGTAATTTCACACAGACAGAAGAAAACTGTAGTACTGCAGTTGTGTAATTCTTCTTGAAGTTCCTTGCTGGTGTAGGTTTTCATGCCACCCTTGATCATTGCTTGTAAAGAATAGCGGATACAGAAGAGCATCAAGGTTGCTGTGCAAAATGCTAATACGTTGTGTTTTAGGAACGAAAGGGTTGTTTTTGTCTGGCTTAAGATGGACTAATATACCTCTTTGAAAAGGAGGCTGTCCATCATCGTTTTGAAAAACAACTGCGACCTCACTTACACGTGGTTTGTTGTAACATCGGGGATCTTGTTGACGTTCTTGTTTAATGGCCATAATAATAGAAGGCATTTCCATCCCATTTTGTATAGCTCTCTGTTCCACCTCAGCTTCGATGTCTTTTAGTATGCGATATGCGGCAGCAAAATGGGCTGATTGTTTGTAAATGTACGGCAATTAGGTTCATCAGTTCTGCATTACACTTTTCATTTTCTTTTCGGTTCATCCTTTGTTCTGTAGCCTCATTTGGATCAAAGATGTATAATTGTGCAAATTTTGGTGGTTGTCCTAGTTCTGGGTGAAGTGTTCCAGTGCGGTGGTAGATCTGGCCATGAATTTTAAAACAATACGGTCCGAATCCAGGGGGCGGTGCAATGTTGGCACCAAATGAAGCAAACGCATGAGAACTGTTGACACTTCTGATATTTTCCATAAAATTTCTACTGTGTTCATGCGTTCCTTTCATCAACTGCTCAAACAGATCTGAGTAGTGACATCTTGGTAGCATCACTTTTCCTTTTTGGCAGCATTGAGTAAACTGATTGTCAGATGGTTTTTCCTTGATGAAATTCAGAGATTCGCATTTTGAACAAACTACATTCATCTTCCCACAGTAGTGTTGAATAATTATAGTTTCATTGTCTGTTACGTAACGTGCAAGTTGTTGAATGTTCTGCTGGGTTTGCCTTAGTTGGTAGAGCATTCGTTTTTGATAAATTTGTCGATCGTGTTGTTCTCGGTTTGTCCTGGATTCTGGAGATTCATTCAGCCGACATTGTCTATGGGATTCCGCATCGTGTTCCTGTCTAGCCGCAGTGTGTTGCGGTGTTTCCCGTTCCCGACATTGTCTGTGAGATTCCGCATCCTGGGCTTGTCTGGCGGCAGTGTGTTGTGGTGTCTCCTGTTTCCGACGTTGTCTGTGAGATTCCGCATCCTGGGCTTGTCTGGCGACAGTGTGTTGTGGTGTCTCTTGTTCCCGGCATTTTTGGTGAGATTCCGCATCCTGGGCTTGTCTGGCGCCAGTGTGCTGTGGTGTCTCTTGTTCCCGACGTTGTCTGTGACATTCGGCATCCTGGGCTTATCTGGCGACAGTGTGTTGTGTTGTCTCCTGTTCCCGACATTTTCTGTGAGATTCCGCATCCTGGGCTTGTCTGCCGGCAGTGTGTTGTGGTGTCTCCTGGTCCTGAAGTTTTCTGTGAGCTTCCGCATCCTGGGCTTGTCTGCCAGCAGTGTGTCGTGGTGTCTCCTGTTCCCGGCGTTTTTGGTGAGATTCCGCATCCTGGGCTTGTCTGGCGGCAGTGTGTTGCGGTGTTTCCTTTTTCCGGCGTTTTTGGTGAGATTACGCATCCTTGGCTTGTCTGGCGGCAGTGTGTTGTGGTGTCTCCTGTTCCCGGTGTTTTTTGTGAGATTCCGCATCCTGGGCTTGTCTGGCGGCAGTATGTTGTGGTGTCTGTTGCTCTTGACGTTGTCGTTTTCTTGCTGCCTCTGCTGCTTTTCTGTCTTCCTCCGTGGCGTATTTTCGCTTGCGACCCATTATAAAACAGGAAGCGTAAAGAAGTATCTCTTCAGCGCGCTGTCACTGGCAGAACGTGTTCAGTAAACCTGACTGAAGTCCCTTGCACAGTGTGACTGAAGTCCCTCGCACAGTGTGAGTGAAGTCCCTCGCACAGTGTGACTGAAGTCCCTCGCACAGTGTGACAGAAGTCCCTCGCACAGTGTGACTGAAGTCCCTCGCACAGTGTGACTGAAGTCCCTCGCACAGTGTGACAGAAGTCCCTCGCACAGTGTGACTGAGAAAACCTGCTCAGTACGTTATGAGCAGTTTGTGAGTCACATGACCACATGGGTGGAGTTAGCCCTGCTCTCTCCCGAAGGTGGCCTAGCTATTTGAAATGTTGCAGTAATTGGCCAGAGAGCGTGTTTAAATTTGGCGTGAAAATCTGTGATTGGTCGCGGGCGGCGTCCGCGACCAATCATAGAAGCAGGTTTTAAATCTCGCTCGCCGTGTTACTAAGGAGCGGACAGAGTGTTTGAATTTAGCGTTAAAATCTCTGATTGGTGGCGGCAGGAGGGCGCGACCAATCAGCGAATCGTATTGGTGAGGACCGGCGAGCGGCTGCCTGTGCGGCTACTTCCGCTCCGAGAAGCCGGGAGATGAACGACTGCTCGCAGCAGAAGTATCCCGACCCGCAGCGCTGCTCCCCGGTCCTCCCTTGACACCCTAGCCGCATGAATGTCAGCGGCGCTGCCTGTGCGGATACTTCCGCTGCGATAAGCCGGGACATGAGCGACTGCTCGCAGCAGAAGTATCTCGACCCGCAGCGCCGCTCCCCGGTCCTCCCTTGACACCCTAGCCGCATGAATGTCAGTGGCGCTGGCTCTGCTGATACGTCCGCTGCGATAAGCCGGGAGATGAGCGACTGCTCGCAGCAGAAGTATTCCGACCCGCACCGCCGCTCCCCGGTCCTCCCTTCACACCCTAGCCGCATGAATGTCAGCGGCGCTGGCTGTGCGGATACTTCCGCTGCGATAAGCTGGGACATGAGCGACTGCTCGCAGCAGAAGTATCCCGACCCGCAGCGCAGCTCCCCGGTCCTCCCTTGACACACTAGCCGCTGCTCTCCCGACAGTAGCCGCATGGTGTTACTAAGGTCCGGACATTTGTGTTCAATATCGCTGATTGGTTGAGGGCGCTTCCTGCGACCAATCACCGATTTGGGCGCCACATTTAAATATCGGCCGCGACCAATCACCGATTTGGGCGCACATTTAAACACCGCTGTGCTGATTGGTCGCCGACGCTGCCCGCGACCAATCACCGATTTGGGCGCCACATTTAAATAGCGGCCGCGACCAATCACCGATCTTGCAGAGACATTTAAACACCGCTGTGCTGATTGGTCGCCGACGCTGCCCGCGACCAATCACCGATTTGGGCGCCACATTTAAATAGCGTCCGCGACCAATCAGCACAGCGGTGTTTAAATGTGTCTGCAAGATCGGTGATTGGTCGCGGGCGCTATTTAAATGTTGCGCCCAAATAGGTGATTGGTCGCGGGCAGCGTCGGCGACCAATCAGCACAGCGGTGTTTAAATGTGGCGCCCAAATCGGTGATTGGTCGCGGGCAGCGTCCGCGACCAATCATCAGAGCAGTGTTTAACCCCTTAAGCCCCGAGGGTGGTTTGCACGTTAATGACCAGGCCAATTTTTACAATTCTGACCACTGTCACTTTATGAGGTAATTACTCTGGAACGCTTCAACGGATCCCCCTGATTCTGAGACTGTTTTTTCGTGACATATTGTACTTCATGATTGTGGAAAAATTTCTTTGATATCACTTGCGTTTATTTGTGAAAAAAATGGAAATTTGGCGAAAATTTTGAAAATTTTGCAATTTTCAAAATTTGAATTTTTAAGCCCTGAAATCAGAGAGATACAGTACAGACCAAAAGTTTGGACACACCTTCTCATTTATAGATTTTTCTGTATTTTCTTGACTATGAAAATTGTACATTCACTCTGAAGGCATCAAAACTATGAATTAACACATGTGGAATTATATACTTTACAAAAAAGTGTGAAACAACTGAAAATATGTCTTACATTCTAGGTTCTTCAAAGTAGCCACCTTTTGCCTTGATGACTGCTTTGCACACTCTTAGCATTCTCTTGATGAGCTTCAAGAGGTAGTCACCGGAAATGGTCTTCCAACAATCTTGAAGGAGTTCCCAGAGATGCTTAGCACTTGTTGGCCCTTTTGCCTTCACTCTGCGGTCCAGCTCACCCCAAACCATCTCGACTGGGTTCAGGTCTGGTGACTGTGGAGGCCAGGTCATCTGGCGTAGCACCCCATCACTCTCCTCCTTGGTCAAATAGCCCTTACACAGCCTGGAGGTGTGTTTGGGGTCATTGTCAATTGTCATTGTCAATTTCTTTGATATCACTTGCGTTTATTTGTGAAAAAAAACGGAAATTTGGCGAAAATTTTGAAAATTTTGCAATTTTCAAAATTTGAATTTTTAAGCCCTGAAATCAGAGAGATACAGTACAGACCAAAAGTTTGGACACACCTTCTCATTTATAGATTTTTCTGTATTTTCTTGACTATGAAAATTGTACATTCACACTGAAGGCATCAAAACTATGAATTAACACATGTGGAATTATATACTTTACAAAAAAGTGTGAAACAACTGAAAATATGTCTTATATTCTAGGTTCTTCAAAGTAGCCACCTTTTGCCTTGATGACTGCTTTGCACACTCTTAGCATTCTCTTGATGAGCTTCAAGAGGTAGTCACCGGAAATGGTCTTCCAACAATCTTGAAGGAGTTCCCAGAGATGCTTAGCACTTGTTGGCCCTTTTGCCTTCACTCTGCGGTCCAGCTCACCCCAAACCATCTCGACTGGGTTCAGGTCTGGTGACTGTGGAGGCCAGGTCATTTGGCGTAGCACCCCATCACTCTCCTCCTTGGTCAAATAGCCCTTACACAGCCTGGAGGTGTGTTTGGGGTCATTGTCCTGTTGAAAAATTAATGATGGTCCAACTAAACGCAAACCGGATGGAATAGCATGCCGCCGCAAGATGCTGTGGTAGCCATGCTGGTTCAGTATGCCTTCAATTTTGAATAAATCCCCAACAGTGTCACCAGCAAAGCACCCCCCTCACCATCACACCTCCTCCTCCATGCTTCACGGTGGGAATCAGGCATGTAGAGTCCATCCGTTCACCTTTTCTGCGTCGCACAAAGACATGGTGGTTGGAACCAAAGATCTCAAATTTGGACTCATCAGACCAAAGCACAGATTTCCACTGGTCTAATGTCCATTCCTTGTGTTCTTTAGCCCAAACAAGTCTCTTCTGCTTGTTGCCTGTCCTTAGCAGTGGTTTCCTAGCAGCTATTTTACCATGAAGGCCTGCTGCACAAAGTCTCCTCTTAACAGTTGTTGTAGAGATGTGTCTGCTGCTAGAACTCTGTGTGGCATTGACCTGGTCTCTAATCTGAGCTGCTGTTAACCTGCGATTTCTGAGGCTGGTGACTCGGATAAACTTATCCTCAGAAGCAGAGGTGACTCTTGGTCTTCCTTTCCTGGGGCGGTCCTCATGTGAGCCAGTTTCTTTGCAGCGCTTGATGGTTTTTGCAACTGCACTTGGGGACACTTTCAAAGTTTGCCCAATTTTTCGGACTGACTGACCTTCATTTCTTAAAGTAATGATGGCCACTCGTTTTTCTTTACTTAGCTGCTTTTTTCTTGCCATAATACAAATTCTAACAGTCTATTCAGTAGGACTATCAGCTGTGTATCCACCAGTCTTCTGCACAACACAACTGATGGTCCCAACCCCATTTATAAGCCAAGAAATCCCACTTATTAAACCTGACAAGGCACACCTGTGAAGTGAAAACCATTTCCGGTGATTTCCTCTTGAAGCTACTCAAGAGAATGTCAAGAGTGTGCAAAGCAGTCATCAAAGCAAAAGGTGGCTATTTTGAAGAACCTAGAATATAAGATATATTTTCAGTTGTTTCACACTTTTTTGCTAAGTATATAATTCCACATGTGTTAATTCATAGTTTTGATGTCTTCAGTGTGAATGTACAATTTTCATAGTTATGAAAATACAGAAAAATCTTTAAATGAAAAGGTGCGTCCAAACTTTTGGTCTGTATTGTATGTCACACAAAAGAGTTAATAAATAACATTTCCCACATGTCTACTTTACATCAGCACAATTTTGGAACCAAAATTTTTTTTTGTTAGGGAGCTATAAGGGTTAAAAGTTGACCAGCGATTTCTCATTTTTCCAACAAAATTTACAAAACCATTTTTTTAGGGACCACATCACATTTGAAGTCACTTTGAGAGGTCTTTATGACAGAAAATACCCAAAAGTGACACCATTCTAAAAACTGCACTCCTCAAGGTGCTCAAAACCACATTCAAGAACTTTATTAACCATTCAGGTGCTTCACAGGAATTTTTTGAATGTGGAAGAAACAAATGAACATTTAACTTTTTTCACAAAAATGTTACTTTAGACCCAATTTTTTTTATTTTCGCAGGGGTAACAAGAAAAAATGGACCCCAAAATTTGTTGTGCAATTTCCCCTGGGCACGCAGATACCCAATATTTGGGGAAAAAACACTGTTTGGGCGCACGGCAGGGCTCGGAAGGGAAGGAGCGCCATTTGACTTTTTGATTGTAAAATTTGCTTGAATAATTAGCGGACGCCATGTTGTGTTTGGAGAGCCCCTGTGTGCCCAAACTTTAGAGCTCCCCCACAAGTGACCCCATTTTGGAAACTAGACCCCCCAAGGCACCTTTCTAGATGCATAGTGAGCACTTGGAACCCCCAGGTGCTTCACAAATTGATTCATAAAAATGAAAAAGTGAAAAAAAAAACACTTTTTCATTTTTACGAATCAATTTGTGAAGCACCTGGGGTTCCAAGTGCTCACTATGCATCTAGATAGGTGCCTTGGGGGGTCTAGTTTCCAAAATGGGATCAATTGTGGGGGAGCTCCAATGTTTGGGCACACAGGGACTCTCCAAATGCAACATGGTATCCGCTAACAAATTGAATGGAAAATCGGCTCAAATTGTTAGCGGACACCACGTTGCGTTTGGAGAGCCCCTCTGTGCCCAAACTTTGGAGCTCCCCCACAAGTGACCCCATTATGGAAACTAGACCCCCCAAGGCACCTTTCTAGATGCATAGTGAGCACTTGAAACCCCCAGTTGCTTCACAAATTGATTCGTAAAAATGAAAAAGTGAAAAAAAAAACACTTTTTAATTTTTATGAATCAATTTGTGAAGCACCTGGGGTTCCAAGTGCTCACTATGAATCTAGATAGGTGCCTTGGGGGGTCTAGTTTCCAAAATGGGGTCACTTGTGGGGGAGCTCCAAAGTTTGGGCACACAGGGGCTCTCCAAATGCAACATGGTGTCCGCTAACAATTTGAGCCGACAATTTGTTAGCGGATATCATGTTGCATTTGGAGAGTCCCTGTGTGCCCAAACATTGGAGCTCCCCCACAAGTGACCCCATTTTGGAAACTAGACCCCCCAAGGCACCTATCTAGATTCATAGTGAGCACTTGGAACCCCAGGTGCTTCACCAATTGATTCATAAAAATGAAAAAGTGTTTTTTTTTTCACTTTTTCATTTTTACGAATCAATTTGTGAAGCACCTGGGGGTTCCAAGTGCTCACTATGCATCTAGATAGGTGCCTTGGGGGGTCTAGTTTCCAAAATGGGGTCACTTGTGGGGGAGCTCCAAAGTTTGGGCACACAGGGGCTCTCCAAACGCAACATGGTGTCCGCTAACAATTTGAGCCGACAATTTGTTAGCGAATATCATGTTGCATTTGGAGAGTCCCTGTGTGCCCAAACATTGG
This sequence comes from Phyllobates terribilis, assembly GCF_046119375.1. Lineage (NCBI taxonomy): Eukaryota > Metazoa > Chordata > Amphibia > Anura > Dendrobatidae > Phyllobates > Phyllobates terribilis. Next base: position 115,759,328 of record NW_027362773.1, read on the forward strand.
AGCTCCCCCACAGGTGACCCCATTTTGGAAACTAGACCCCCCAAGGCACCGATCTAGATTCATAGTGAGCACTTGGAACCCCAGGTGCTTCACAAATTGATTCATAAAAATGAAAAAGTGTTTTTTTTTTCACTTTTTCATTTTTACGAATCAATTTGTGAAGCACCTGGGGATTCCAAGTGCTCACTATGCATCTAGATAGGTGCCTTGGGGGGTCTAGTTTCCAAAATGGGGTCACTTGTGGGGGAGGTCCAAAGTTTGGGCACACAGGGGCTCTCCAAACGCAACATGGCGTCCGCTAACAATTTGAGCCGATTTTCCATTCAATTCGTTAGCGGACACCATGTCGCATTTGGAGAGCCCGTGATGTGCCTAAACAGTGGAGCTCCCCCACAAGTATCCCCATTTTGGAAACTATACCCCTCAAGGATTTTATTAAGGTGTATAGTGAACATTTTGAACCCAGAGGTACGGCACAGAATTTGTTTACATTAGGTCATCATATTGAATAAGTTGTCATTATTCTTGAGCGCAAGTGCTCGCTACTTGAGTTTGCACCATGCACAGCGTGTGCTCGAGTGACATGCTCGAGTCCCTGCTCCGCATGTTTCACGGTTATTAGACACCCAAAAAAAAACATGAGGGGATCGCTCGTGCATGGCAGGCAATCCCCGTAAAGTTTTTTTGGCCGCGAAGCATATGGGGCAGAGACTCGAGCATGTCACTCAAATACCCACGATACTCAATGCATACCAGAGCACCCGATGCAAACTCAAGTAACGAGCACTTGCGCTCAACATTAGTCGCCATGTCGTCATCTTTTTTTCTTACTTTTGAAAAAAATCCCAACCCCAGCCCTAACCCTAGCACAACCCTAACCATAGCACAACCCTAGCCCTAGCACAACCCTAGCCCCAGCACAACCCTAGCCCCAAACCCAGCCCTAACCCTAGCCCAATCCTAACCCAAGAGTTTATTTTTGACGCCGTTCCTTGTGCGATATAAGTGATTAGACAACTTTATTCTTCAGGTCGGTGTGATTACAGCAATGCCAGAATCATATGGGGTTTTTATGACTGACAGCTGTCACACACTAAAAGATGCATTTTTTGTAAAATCTAGTTTTTGCATCGCCATATTTTGAGAGCTATAATTTTTCCAGATTTTGGCAGACAGTCATGTGACGGCTCGTTTTTTGCGGGATGACTTGACGTTGTTATTGGTGCCATTTTCAGGCACGTGACATTTTTTGATCGCTTTCTATTCCGATTTTTGGGAGGCAGAATAAACAAAAACCAACAATTCAGGAATTGTTTTTTTTTTTTTTTTTTATTCTGTTCCGCGTGTGGTAAAATTGATGAGGTAGCTTTATTCTTCGGGTCAGTACGTTTACAGCGGTACCACATTTGTATCATTTTTCTATGTTTTGGCGCTTATACACAATAAAAGCTATTTTATAGAAAAAAATATTTTTTAGCATCGCTTTTTTCTGAGAGCTATAACTTTTTTATTTTTCGGCTGATGGAGCTATATGGCAGCTTGTTTTTTGCGGGACAAGATGACGTTTTCAGCGGTACCATTTTTATTTATATGCGTTGTTTTGATCGCGTGTTATTCCACTTTTTGTTTGGCGGTATGGTGATAAAGCATTGTTTTTTGCTTCGTTTTTTTTTTTTTTTTAACGTGTTCACTGAAGGGGTTAACTAGTGGGACAGTTTTATAGGTCAGGTTGTTCCGGACGCGGCGATATCAAATATGTGTACTTTTATTTTATTTTTTTTTTTTATAATAATATTTATTGATGGGTACATTATATTTTTATTTTTGGTGGATTATTTTTTTATTATTTTTTTATATTTTTGCAATTTTTTTTTTTTTTTTTTTTTCCACTTTCAGACAGTTTATACACTTTATTACTTTGTCCCACTCTGGGACTTTCACTTTTTTTTTTCTGATCGCCTGCATGGCATAGGAATGGAGCACCATCCCTATGCCATGCAGGCTGTCAGCGGTGCACAGTGTGAAGATTGTTTGGAGATGCACTGCGCATGTCCAAACAATCTTCCTGCTGTCTGGTGACCCGGATGTTGTCATGACGACATCGGGTCGTCATGGCAACACCCGGGAAGCCTTTGCAGACTGCGCTGGAAGCCGGAAGAGGAGGTGAGTATCGGCGATCACCTCCCCTTGCCCCCGCAATGCCGCGATCGACTTCGATCGACTTCGATCGCAGCATCGCAGGGGTTAATGTGCTGGGAGCGGTGCAGGACCGCTCCCTGCACATAGTACCGGGTGTCAGCTGTGACAATCAGCTGACACCCGGCGGCGACCGCGCCCGCACAGCCTGTGTGCGCGCGCGATCGCGATGACGTACTAATACGGGTCTGGCTCTTAAGTCCCAGGGCACAGACGCGTATTAGTACGTCAGATGTTGTTAAGGGGTTAAATGTGGCACCCAAATCAATGATTGGTCGCGGGCAGCATCCGCGACCAATCAGCACAGCGGTGTTTAACTTTTGCGGCAAGATTAGTGATTGGTCGCGGCCGAAGACCGCGACCAATCATCGAATTGTATTGTGAGGACCGGGGAGCGGAATCGTATTGGTGAGGACCGGGGAGCGCCGCTGCCTGTGCGGCTACTTCCGCTGCGAGAAGCCGGGAGATGAGCAACTGCTCGCAGCAGAAATATCCCGACCCGCAGCGCCGCTCCCCGGTCCTCCCTGGACACCCTAGCCGCATGGATGTCAGCGCCGCTGCCTGTACAGCTACTTCCGCTGCGAGAAGCCTGGAGATGAGCGGCTGCTCGCAGCAGAAGTATCCCGAACCTCAGCCCTGCTCCCCGGTCCTCCCTTCCGCATGGAGGTCAGCGGCGCTGGCGGTCCTTCTGCTGCTACCGGCCGGGAGATGAGCGCCTTGCGCCGGTCATCTCCCGTCTGCATCTCCGTCCCGCAGATGAGCCGCTAACGGCCGCCATTTTTTTTCAGAAATCCCGCGGCGCTGATTGGCCGCTGCCGGACCAATGAGCGACGCGGGATTTCCAGGACAGACAGACAGAAAGACAGACAGACAGACGGGATAAGACGATTATATATATAGATTAAAAGTATGTGATTGAGGGTAGCCAAATTGAAATAGGTATATTCCCCTTTAAATTATCGTGGAACTACAAGCCTCAGCAATAACCTAGGTGTGTTTCCCTTTAAAAAGAATGCGGAATTGGAAGCCCTTTAAGGGATATAATTAAATGTTAATTGGGAAGTTAGCACAATGTTCGCAGGTCTACTTGTATTTATAGGGGGTTTGCGATATATACACACTACCTTTCAAACGTTTGGGTCACCCATACAATTTTGTGCTGTCCATGAAAACTCATACTTTTATTTATCAAATGAGCTGCAAAATAAATCGAAAATATAGTCCAGACATTGACAAGGTTAGAAATAATGATTTTTATTAGAAAGAATAATTTTCTCCTTCAAACTTTGCTTTCGTCACAGAATGCTCCCTTTGCAGCAATTACAGCATTGCAGACTTTCAGTTGTTCTGCGTCTCACAAATGTTCTTCTGTGTGATCCAAACACCTCAAACTTTGATTCGTCTGTCCATAAAACTTTTTTTCCAATCTTCCTCTGTCCAATGTCTGTGTTCTTTTGCCCATATTAATCTTTTCCTTTTATTAGCCAGTCTCAGATACGGCCTTTTCTTTGCCTCTTTGCCCTGAAGGCCAGCATCCCGGAGTCGCCTCTTCACTGTAGATGTTGACACTGGCCTTTTGCGTGTACTATTTAATGATGCTGCCAGTTGAGGAGCTGTGAGGCGTCGATTTCTCAAACTAGAGACTCTAATGTACTTGTCTTGTTGCTCAGTTGTGCAGCGGGGCCTCCCACTTCTCTTTCCACTCTGGTTAGAGCCTGTTTGTGCTCTCCTCTGAAGGGAGTAGTACACACCGTTGTAGGAAATCTTCAATTTCTAGGCAAGTTCTCACATGGAATAGCCTTCATTTCTAAGAACAAGAATAGACTGTCGAGTTTCACATGAAAGTTCTCTTTTTCTGGTGATTTTGAGAGTTTCATAGAATAAACAAATGTAATGCTCCAGATTCTCAACTAGCTCAAAGGAAGGTCAATTTTATAGCTTCTCAAATCAGCCAAACCGTTTTCAGCTGGGCTAACATACTTGTGCAAGGGTTTTCCAGGGTTTTCTAAGCATCCATTAGCCTTCTTACACAGTTAGCAAACACAATGTACCATTAAAACACTGGAGTGGTGGTTGTTGGAAATGGGCCTCTATACACCTATGTAGATATTGCAATAAAAACAAGATGCTATCAGCTAGAATAGTCATTTACCACATTGACAATGTATAGAGTGTATTTCTGATTCATTTAATGTTAGCTTCATTGAAGAAAAATGTGCTTTTCTTTCAAAAATAATACAATTTCTAAATGATCCCAAACTTTTGAATGGTAGTGTATATATATCTACAGTGCTGGCCAAAAGTATTGGCACCCCTGCAATTCTGTCAGATAATACTCAGTTTCTTCCTGAAAATGATTGCAATCACAAATTCTTTGCTATTATTCTCTCCATTTAATTTGTCTTCAATGAAAAAAACACAAAAAGAATTGTCCTAAAGCCAAATTGGATATAATTCCACACCAAACCTAAAAAAGGGGGTGGACAAAAGTATTGGCACCCTTTGAAAAATCATGTGATGCTTCTCTAATTCGTGTAATTAACAGCACCTGTAACTTACCTGTGGCATCTAACAGGTGTTGGGAATAACTAAATCACACTTGCAGCCAGTTAACATGGATTAAAGTTGACTCAACCTCTGTCCTGTGTCCTTGTGTGTACCACATTGAGCATGTAGAAAAGAAAGAAGACCAAAGAACTGTCTGAGGACTTGAGAAACCAAATTTTGAGAAAGCATGAGCAATCTCAAGGCTACAAGTCCATCTCCAAAGACCTGAATGTTCCTGTGTCTTCCGTGCGCAGTGGCATCAAGAAGTGTAAAGCCCATGGCACTGTGGCTAACCTCCCTAGATGTGGACGGAAAAGAAAAATTGACGAGAGATTTCAACGCAAGATTGTGCGGATGGTGGATAAAGAACCTCGACTAACATCCAAACAAGTTCAAGCTGCCCTGCAGTCCGAGGGTACAACAGTGTCAACCCGTACTATCCGTCGGTGTCTGAATGAAAAGGGACTGTATGGTAGGATACCCAGGAAGACCCCACTTCTTAGCCCGAGACATAAAAAAGCTAGGCTAGAGTTTGCCAAAACTTACCTGAGAAAGCCTAAAACGCTTTGGAAGAATGTTCTCTGGTCAGATGAGACAAAAGTAGAGCTTTTGGGGAAAAAGCATCAACATAGAGTGTACAGGAAAAAAAAAGAGGCATTCAAAGAAAAGAACACGGTCCCTACAGTCAAACGTGGCGGAGGTTCCCTGATGTTTTGGGGTTGCTTTGCTGCCTCTGGCACTGGACTGCTTGACCGTGTGCATGGCATTATGAAGTCTGAAGACTACCAACAATTTTTGCGGCATAATGTAGGGCCCAGTGTGAGAAAGCTGGGTCTCCCTCAGAGGTCATGGGTCTTCCAGCAGGACAATGACCCAAAACACACTTCCAAAAGCACTATAAAATGGTTTCAGAGAAAGCACTGGAGACTTCTAAGGTGGCCAGCAATGAGTCCAGACCTGAATCCCATAGAACACCTGTGGAGAGATCTCAAAATGGCAGTTTGGAGAAGGCACCCTTCAAATATCAGGGACCTGGAGCCGTTTGCCAAAGAAGAATGGTCTACAATTCCAGCAGAGCATTGTAAGAAACTCATTGATGGTTACCGGAAGCGGTTGTTCGCAGTTATTTTGGCTAAAGGTTGTGCAACCAAGTATTAGGCTGAGAGTGCCAATACTTTTGTCCGACCCTTTTTTGGAGTTTTGTGTGAAATGATCAATGATTTGATTTTTGCTTCATTCTCTTTTGTGTTTTTTCCTTGCAAGCAAATTAAATGAAGAGAATAATACCAAAGAATTTGTGATTGCAATCATTTTCAGGAAGAAACTGAGCATTATCTGACAGAATTGCAGGGGTGCTAATACTTTTGGCCAGCCCTGTATATGGTCAAATGTAGAAGTGGCCCTCTACTAATATGGCGCCTTATCCTTTGAGATCCGTATTGCGCATGCGTGAAAAAGAATTGAAAGGATTATCTTTAAAAAGATGACGATTTGGAGTACAACATGGCGATGTGCATGCGCAGAAGCTAGTAACATGTTTTTCTTATGTGCATTACGGACATATGTGGCACCCCAGGGGTCTGGTTCCCACAGTAGTAGCAATATTACGTCTGTGAGCAGGTGGGAGGTTTCCTGGTCAGACATCCTATGCATGCCACACCTCCTGCCCAGTCCTGGGAGGGGAAGAACTTCCCCTATATAAAGCTGGGGCTGAGGCAGGGTTAGAGGGAGAGAGCAGAGAACACAGACAGAGACACAGTCTGGTCTGTAGTGGAGCAGCTATAGGAAAGAAAGATCAGGAGCTCAGTGGGAGCAGTGCTAAAAGAGGTCAGGGCTGGAAGCTGTAGAGCTCGCCCTGATTGAAGAATTCTTACCGGACCCGGAGTCCGAGGCTGTGGGGACTAATCCTTACCCAGCAGCAGAAACCGCCCGGCAGGGGATTTCAGGTCCTCTGGCCAAGAAACCCGAAGGCACGGTCACACTCAAGGGACCAGCACCGCGACGTGGAGCGGAAGCTACCAAAAGGCCCCGAGTCACCGGCCATACGGGTGAGCACCACACGGTACACTCAGGGACGTGGGCTACTTTTATCAGCCTCTAGCAAGGTAGCCAGAAGAGTACGATTAGTTGGGGAGGCCTACAACTCCACCTAGCCAGGGGAGATTCCATCTGCTCACGGACTGACCAGGCCCCGATCGCTAGCCAGTACTCCGGGAGGGTCTACCTTTGCCACCAGTAAAGACACTGAACTACACCGCACCGTCTCTGAGTGTTTCATCATCCACGTCCGCTGCCCTGAGGCCATACCCCTCCCGTTGGGGGTTATACCATCCCCGCTGCACAACCGTATCACCGGCCTCAGCGGTCTGCCCTGCAGCGGCGGTCTCATGACCGCATTCAACGGGTGGCGTAGTCGAACATTCTAACATCTACTGCTAAATACTGCCGCTCAGTTTGACTCCCTGGGCACGGACCGGGTCACCGCCACGAAATTACTACCCCTCTCAGATCCGGCTCCGGGTAGGCCCCCGCGTGCGCAACGCTACTCAGCACAGGCCCAGGGGCGCGTCAACTTTTGGCGTAGTTGGCAGGATTTCGTGCCCGCAACCACCGGGTACTGCGTGCCTGAAAAAGAGACTTTTCAACTTACCTGTGGTGAAGATTCCCGCCATCCGACGCCATCTTCTACCTTCTTCCCGCCATCCGTGGAGTTTTCCCGCCGTTGGACGCCATCTTCTGCCTTCTTCCCGCCATCCGTGGAGTTTTCCCGCCGTTGGACGCCATCTTGAAGACGCCGCGCGGGAAGAAGAGGGGCGTGGACTCCGAAAAGCCCGCGAGAACTGAAGCCCCGCCTCACGTCCGGACGTTGCGTAAGGTCCTGGAAGGAGCCCAGCAGACGCCGACGTCACAGGAGCGCGACGGAAGGTCCTCGACCCTGACGATCCACTGCGGAGCCGCGGCCTACGGAAGAGGATCATCGCAAGGTAGGCCACGGTCCACTAGGGGGGAGGAAGATGTCGGATACGGAAGAGAGCTTCACTGCCGCAGCCACCGCCAGCGCCACCGCTGCTGCGGTCATGCCTTTCACGATGCCCTATATCCCGGGGGCAGCCTGGCTACCCCAGTACTCAGGGGAGTCACATACCCTGAATGACTTTAGAGGAAAGCTGGATAGCCTCTTCCAGGTGTACCCCCTCACAGAAGAGCAAAAAGTGAGCATCCTGGTGGCCCAACTAACCGGGGCAGCCCAAAGGGAGGTAAAGTCCTGGCCACCTGGGAGGAGGACTGTCGCAGGGATATTAACCCGGCTGAAGGACACCTTTGATACCCGCACCTCAGCCGAGATTAAGCTTAGATTCTACGGGTGCAAACAGCGAGCACATGAGAGTATAAGAGACTATGCTTTAAACCTACAAGAGGCCCTGAGAGCCATTAAGCAGACCGACCCTGACGGCGTGGGAAACGAGGACAGGCTGTTGACCGAACAATTTATAGAGGGACTATATTGCAATGCCCACCGAACCCAGTTACGGGCAATGGCCTTACAGGATCCTCATCTGGACTTTGCACAGTTCAAGGACAGAGCCATCCGGGTGCTCCGAGAACCGGCACCGGGTGGCGTTGTGACCCACAGGCGCCCTACTACCGCTTACCACCAGGAGGCGGCGCCCTTGTCGGCAGGGCCTGTGGGGGCTGATGCGCAGGCTTTGAACAATGACCCGGCTCCAGACCTGCACCATCAGGTCCAAGATCTAGCTAGAAGCGTAGCTGCGCTAACCCGAACTGTGCAGTCGTTACAGGTTTCTGCTCCAGGGAAGATCCAGCTGGCATCCGGACCGGAGGACATCCCGTGGCGTCGACCAAGGAGGACCCCACCGGCCAGAGGAAGACCCAGCGACCGATACAACGAGGACGGACAACCCATCTGCCGCCGCTGCAATCAACCCGGACATATGGCAAGGTACTGTCCTTTAAACTGGCACAACCTGGGGTAGAGGGCCGACCCCTAGGAATAAGATCACCAGGCCCATCGAACTGGCGTGACAAATACGTGGGAGGACGTCCAGTCTTGCCTGTAGTACTGGATGGCATTCCTATGAGTGCCCTACTTGACACCGGGTCACAGGTCACCACCATCCCGTACGTGCTCTTCAAGCAGTACTGGAATGACTCGGATATAACCCGCTACCCTGACGACGACTTGAGTATCATCGCCAGCAATGGTCAACCCGTGCCACAGATCGGATTCAAAGAGATGACCATTAAAATCGGTAGAGTCGAACTGGCAGCACAGGGACTGATCATTGTAGACATTGACAAGCGCGAGAGTCACCCAAAGATAACGCTAGGAACTAATGTGATTGAAAATTGTCTTGCAGAGGTGATTTTCATTTTACAGCAGGTTGCCAAGAACGCCAGCTCCGGCCAGCAGCTAGTGCTCCAAAAAGAGATCCGGGCACTGATGCGACGGCAACAGGTGGAACTCTCCGGTGGTGAGATTGGAAGCGTGAGAATGTGTGACCCTTTCCCTATTGCCATGCCCCCAAAAAGTGAAATGATGATTTGGTGCCGGGCAGCTATTGGTCTAAGAGGTAGAGACTACCAAGCAATGGTAGAACCCGTCTACTCAGACAGTAGGCCCACCATTTTGACAGCACGGGGGGTGGTTGATGTACGCCATGGGAGGGTGCCCGTTCGCATAATAAACATCGGGAAGAGAGAAGTACACCTGCCCCGGTATGCCACGCTAGCTAAATTGTTCACCATAAACCAGAATTCTGTACAGTCCGTGGAACCCTTGCCTCCATCTCAACCAGAGGAAGGTAACGGCTCTAAGAAAACAATAGAGGACTGGTGTCAGCAACTACATTTGGGTACTGACTCCACTCCCTCACACCAGAAACAGGGAGTCTATCGGGTGGTTCAAGAGTACGAGAGAGTGTTTAGTAAACACCCGTTAGACTTCGGGCGAGTAAAGGGGGTAGAACACCACATCCCCACGGGAGACCATCCTCCCATAAAGGAGAGATACCGACCCGTACCCCCTGCACACTACCAACACGCCAAGGGGATGCTTAGAGACATGAAGGAGGCTGGGGTAATCAGGGATAGCTGTAGCCCCTGGGCAGCTCCACTAGTCTTGGTTAAAAAGAAAGACAACACCATGAGAATGTGTGTAGATTACCGGAAAATCAATCGTATCACACACAAAGATGCGTACCCTTTACCAAGGATAGAGGAGTCTTTGGCTGCTTTAAAATCTGCTAACTTCTTCTCTACTTTGGATCTCACTAGCGGGTACTGGCAGGTTCCTGTAGCAGAGGCGGACCGGGAGAAGACCGCATTCACCACCCCGATGGGACTCAGCGAGTTTACCTGCATGCCATTCGGACTCTGCAACGCACCAGGAACCTTCCAACGGTTGATGGAGTGCTGTCTGGGACACCGAAACTTCGAGACGGTCCTGTTATACCTGGACGATATCATCGTCTACTCCAAGACCTACGAGGACCACCTGAAACACCTGGCAGAAGTGTTCGAAGCCCTGGCAAACTACGGCCTAAAGGTGAAACCCTCCAAGTGTCACCTCCTGAAACCAAAGGTGCAGTACCTGGGACACGTGGTGAGTGCTGACGGAGTGGCTCCCGACCCTGATAAGATCACCGCAATTAAGGAATGGCCAAGCCCCTCCAGCGTAAAGGAAGTGCGGCAGTTCCTCGGGTTGGTAGGCTACTACCGAAGATTCATTCCCGGTTTCACCAAAAAGGCAGCTCCTATGCAGGACCTCCTGATAGGCCAGTCCAGGAAGGCCAAGAACCAGAAGCCGCCCTTCAGATGGGAGAAGCTGGAAGAAGAGTCCTTCCGCCAGCTGAAGATGGCCCTCACGGGGGATGAAATCTTGGCGTACCCGGATTACAGCCAGCCCTTTATCCTCTACACCGACGCAAGTAACATCGGGCTAGGAGCCGTACTGTCCCAGATCTAGCAGGGGAAAGAACGAGTAATTGCTTACGCCAGCCGAAAACTGCGACCCACCGAAAGAAACCCTGAGAATTACAGCTCATTCAAGCTAGAGTTCCTGGCAGTGGTGTGGGCAGTCACCGAACGCTTTAAGCACTACCTCGCCTCTTCCCGGTTCACCGTGTACACGGATAACAACCCGTTGACACACCTGGACACAGCAAGACTCGGTGCCCTGGAGCAGAGATGGATGGCCCGCCTGTCCAACTTTGAGTTCACAATCAAATACCGGGCAGGACGCTCCAATACCAACGCGGATGCCTTGTCCAGAATGCCAAACCTACCGGACGTGGGGGAAGATCCAGAGGAACTGGAGGAGGTTGAACTTCCCGCGTTCCACCGGCATGGGACTATCCAGTATTCCCACCGTGTAAGGAGTAAGCAATCCGCTACGTTCAACCCCTTACCTCATTACAACTGGGCGGAAACGCAAGACAGTGACCCCGCCGTCCGACTGGTGAAGGAGATGCTGACTCAGCTAGATGCCCGCCTTGACCCAGACGCTCCGGAGGAGACCAAGCAACTGTGGGCTGAGAAGAGTCGACTGTTCCTTTACAAGGGGAAGTTGTGCCGCAGAATGGTTAACTCCCGGACGCATGAACTGATCTGGCAAGTAGTGGTGCCAAGAAGAGACGCGGCTATGGTACTGGAGGCATACCACGACGGAGCTGGGCACTTCGGGTGGAAGAAGCTGGAGTTCCTGCTGCGCGGGCGGTTCCACTGGGTAGGCATGAGGGGAACCATCGAGAGGTGGTGCAGAGACTGTGGACCGTGCCACCTAAGAAGGAAGGACCGTGCCAGCCAGAAGACTCCCTTGCAGCCCATCATCACCCGACAGCCACTGGAACTGGTAGCCCTGGACCATGTGAAACTGGCTCCAAGCAGATCTGGGTATGTCTACGCCCTCACAATCGTAGATCATTACTCCCGGTTCCTGGTGGTGGTCCCGGTCAAGGACTTAACGGCTCAAACAGCAGCTAGAGCCTTCCAGCAGCACTTCTGCCGTCCACACGGATACCCGGAGCAGGTGCTGACGGACCAGGGACATGCCTTTGAAGCGGAAGTCTTCCAGGAGTTCTGTACTCTGTATGGCTGCCGGAAGATAAGAACAACACCCTATCATCCGCAAACCAATGGGCTCTGCGAGAAAATGAACCAGGTGGTGATTGATCTTCTGAAAACATTGCCCCTGGAGGAACGCAGTCTGTGGCCTGAGAAACTGCCTGATCTGGTGGACCTATACAACCACATCCCGGTAGGTTCTACCAACTGTACCCCGGCTTACCTAATGAGAGCAAGACCTGGTAAGCTTCCTGTTGATATGGAGATGGGAGTCCTGACACCCGAGGACACTTCACCAGAAGCAGACTGGGACACAGAAAGGCAGCAGCAGTACCGGAAAGTACAGGAGAGCGTGGAGCGAAGTCTCTGTCAAGCTAGAGAAATGACAGGAGAAGACTTACAACCAGTATGCTCCCGCTGTTCCCCTGGTACCTAGAGAGCAGGTCTTGAAGAGGAAGAGACGCCTCCACAAGTTGGACGACCAGTGGGAGAAGGACCCGTACACCATACTGCCCTCAAGCCATGAGAACCCGAAAGTCTGCATAATCAGTAAGGATGGAGGAGAAACCACAGCCATTGTATCCCGAGATCACCTGAAGAAGTGTCCCGAACAGCTACGAAGCCCTGAAGAAGAACAAGAAGACCCTCGACCCGCAGAGGAAAGGGAAGATATGGTTAGTACTGTGCTCGGAGACTTCCCTCGGTCTTGGACTCAAGTCAATGGCGCAGTTGTGGTACCCGTCCTCACCTTCCTCCAACCAGAATCTCAAGTACCTATGGAGAAACAGGTAGAGCTGGAAGAGCAGCCGGTCCAAGAGGCAGGAGACCCCACACAAGCAGACCAGGAGGATCAACCCTCTGCTTATAGTGAGCCTGCCGTACCCCTAGTGAGCCAAAGAGCCCGTAGACAGCTGCCCAGTTTACCTTTGACAGCTCCTACACCCCGTAGCTCAGGACCAGTCAGTCAGCTCCGTAGGTCCACTAGAGCCACTAGAGGCCAGTTGCCCGTACGTTGGAGGATCTAAGTGTTTAGACTGTTTATTTGTATTTACCTGTTTTCTGTTACTTGTAAATAATTGTGTTTTTCTTTATTGTACTGTTTCTGTTTTTACCTGTTATGTTTTACAAAAATATGTTTAGTCCCGGAGTACTAAATTTCACTAGGGGGGAATGTGGCACCCCAGGGGTCTGGTTCCCACAGTAGTAGCAATATTACGTCTGTGAGCAGGTGGGAGGTTTCCTGGTCAGACATCCTATGCATGCCACACCTCCTGCCCAGTCCTGGGAGGGGAAGAACTTCCCCTATATAAAGCTGGGGCTGAGGCAGGGTTAGAGGGAGAGAGCAGAGAACACAGACAGAGACACAGTCTGGTCTGTAGTGGAGCAGCTATAGGAAAGAAAGATCAGGAGCTCAGTGGGAGCAGTGCTAAAAGAGGTCAGGGCTGGAAGCTGTAGAGCTCGCCCTGATTGAAGAATTCTTACCGGACCCGGAGTCCGAGGCTGTGGGGACTAATCCTTACCCAGCAGCAGAAACCGCCCGGCAGGGGATTTCAGGTCCTCTGGCCAAGAAACCCGAAGGCACGGTCACACTCAAGGGACCAGCACCGCGACGTGGAGCGGAAGCTACCAAAAGGCCCCGAGTCACCGGCCATACGGGTGAGCACCACACGGTACACTCAGGGACGTGGGCTACTTTTATCAGCCTCTAGCAAGGTAGCCAGAAGAGTACGATTAGTTGGGGAGGCCTACAACTCCACCTGGCCAGGGGAGATTCCATCTGCTCACGGACTGACCAGGCCCCGATCGCTAGCCAGTACTCCGGGAGGGTCTACCTTTGCCACCAGTAAAGACCCTGAACTACACCGCACCGTCTCTGAGTGTTTCATCATCCACGTCCGCTGCCCTGAGGCCATACCCCTCCCGTTGGGGGTTATACCATCCCCGCTGCACAACCGTATCACCGGCCTCAGCGGTCTGCCCTGCAGCGGCGGTCTCATGACCGCATTCAACGGGTGGCGTAGTCGAACATTCTAACATCTACTGCTAAATACTGCCGCTCAGTTTGACTCCCTGGGCACGGACCGGGTCACCGCCACGAAACTACTACCCCTCTCAGATCCGGCTCTGGGTAGGCCCCCGCGTGCGCAACGCTACTCAGCACAGGCCCAGGGGCGCGTCACATACGCTGTGTAACTTCCGGGACACCGGGAACAGCGCGTCCATGTGTGGGCACATGTCCCTATACTGTGAGTGGTGGGGTGAGTCATAGAAATCACCACATATTAACATATATTATGCACACATGTATTAATTAAAGGAATTATGATATTATGATGATTGGGTAAATGTGGTGGATGTTTTATAGTAAAATTAATTGTGCTCTGACATTATTATATTGCACTTTGCAATTTTTTGCACTATTGTCACTTTCGTATTTCACAAAAATTTAATTGTATATTAATTGTAAGTTGATTGGATCACCTATTTATATGACTATGATACAATGATTCACTGCTTGAAAAAGGTCTCCACTGGACCGAAAAGTTGCCCTGACATGATGGGTCAATAAATCATCACAAACTGTACTATGGAGCGCTGCATTTGTGTTTTATGGATACATATAAACCTAGCTATCTACCTATCACTATATATATATATATATATATATATATATATATATATACACACACAGAGAAAAAGAGGGAGAGAGATTGAGATTGCAGCACTGTGACATCACGATAAATGTTATGTCACAAGTGGTGTGATGACATCATCGCATTCTAGATCCCAGTGTTATGGCCTTAAGGAAATCACTGCCTCACAGACCCCCAAGGATGAGGGAGTTCTTTTGTTTTTGTGATAAACAAAGCAAAAATTGATTCTACAATGAATATAGAAAGAAGACGAGCCCAAAGAGATCGGGTTCTAAGAGAAAGGAGAGGATTAGATGAAGAGCAGAAACCGTTGTTCGCTTTAGGGCGAAAAGACATTATATTACCGGACATGGACACTGACGCCTCAGAGATGGCGTCCAAACGACAACATCTGGATAAAATGAGAAAGTCCAAAAGACAGGAGATCTATACAGAGAAAAGGACCATGGAGAACATCATGGAGTCTCACTCTGCAGCCTCCGCTGAGCTTCAGAGGGCCATCCTTATCTCCTTGAAAAAAATCGGAGATCTGGTCCCTGAAATAAGGAGGAGGAACAAAGAAGCCATCCTCAATAAGCGGAGAAACATCAGCGCAGAGATAGAGGTGGAACAGGTTCTCCAAGAAACATCAAGACAAGTCTCATCCACATCTGAAAGTCTAGAGACACCGAAACTGCAAAGAGCAGCAGCCCAGAAAAGAATTAGGAACAGCAGAGACTGGGTTGTCCAATGTAGGAGACATATGATCTATGCTAAACCCATTATAAATGGGAATGGTGCACTATGGAGATCCCAGTCATCATCTGAAACCATTTCCATCCCAGAGTTTCTCTTCCAGCTGAGTGATTCTTCACCTGACAGATCAGTGGACAATGATGAACCAGGTAAGATAGAAACTTACTCAGTATAATAAGACTGGGGGTGAGGGGGATTATAGTCCTAATGTTATGTACAGGCCACAATTATTAATGTTATCTAACTGAAAAACTGTCCTTGTTACCCGTAGCAACCAGTCACATTTCATTGTTCTATGATGGAATGTTAAGAAATAGAATCTGTGCTGTGAATCGTTGCTACGGACAACAAGGACATTTTTGCTAATAGATAATTTTGATAAAGGAAAAAACAAATATTGGACATTTCCTGCTGATTTATATCAATCTGATTAAAATGTAATGTAGGTTCTGACGATATATTTCTTAATAAATCTTGTATCATCTCAGCAGATGGAAGCAGTGAGACATCCTCTGACTCATCGGACATACCAGTACAAGACCTTGGGGATGCCAATGTCTTGGGAGAACTGGTCAAGGCAAATATTCCTATTGACATTTCCAGTCTCGAGTTCCAGAAAGATCTTGGAAAGGGAGGCTTCGGAAAAGTAAGTGTGAATTTCTACTCCTCCGTGCTCCCCAATGTATCCTGCCCCAGATACACAGGAGGGAGATACATATTCATTACTGGGTGTTCATATGTAATGGTGACTGGGATAAACCAGTGATCCATTACACAGATCTCTATAATAGATGGGAGTTGGGTCTGATATGTTATGATTTTCCTCCAGGTCATCTTGGCATCACATTCGGTCAGTAAAGAACTGCTGGCCGTGAAAATCATGAACAAGAGTCGCTGTTCAGAGGAGATGATCAGTGCAGAGATGGACGTCCTGCTAATAGCCACCGGGTGCCGCTACCTAATGTCAGCACGAGCAGTCATGGAGACACCTACAGAATATAAAGTAGCCATGGACTTTATGGCCAAAGGAGACCTGAGTGGCCACATGGCACGATTGATGCCTTTTGATACAGTAACAACAAGGTAAAGTCTTCTACTGGTTTGCTGCCTGTACATTGTAGTCCAAGAGCAATAGACAATGACAGCAGGAGAAAATTATGACATAAATAGGACACGTGTCATCTCCTAATGTTGTCTTTTTGATTGTGTATCTAACCACTGATCCAACCTGTACTTTCTACTCCACAGACTCTTTGCGGCAGAGATGGTGTGCGGACTCCAATTCCTGCATGAACGTGACATCATACATCGGTAATCAGTTCAGCTTCATAAATCTGTCCCCTGTGACTCTCTGTTGTCTCCTTACATATCTATTGTAGAAAGTTCTTTTCATGAATTCTCCTCACAATCATTGTCTTCTCCCTGCAGGGACGTGAAGCCAGGGAACATCCTCCTCAATGAGACCGGACACATTAAAATCTCTGACTTTGGCTTATCCGCCATAGTCATGTTTGAGGACGACATATTGAAAAAATATGTTGGCACGAAAGGTTACATCGCACCCGAGGTAAGTAACATCCCAGTGTGATTAATGGCGATAGTAGGACTGAGGAATAATCTGATCACAAAGTATCCTGCAGATATCTATCCACAGATCGGTCTTTATATCCTCTGTGTGTAAATCCCCTACCCGGTATATTCAGATCATCTCCTATCTTATGTTCCCACAGATAATGGACGGTAAGAGCTACAACCATCTGGTGGACTCATTTTCCTTCGGTGTCATCCTATATACGATGATTGTAGGGATAAAGCCATTCTATAGCCGAGGCTCAACTAAGGAGTACCACAAGTCTCTGCAGGAGGACGTCCCATATTTTCCACCCGGGATCAGCATTGATGCCATTGACATCTTAGACGGGGTGAGTAGGGTCAGATGAAGGAGGATGATGGGTGATTATTAAGAGAGGTAGAAGATTAGATGTAAACAGTAGATAGATATTGTGTAATAATGTATCATTAATAATACATAATATAATGACTAATGATCTTTCTCATTTTCCAGCTTCTCTGTAAAACTCCATTTTCCCGATCTGCCATAACATTGACCATCCGAGAGCATCCATTCTTCCAGTTCATAAACTGGAGCGACGTGGAGTCCGGCAGAGCCGACCCACCATTCAAATAAGACTATGTAAGTGTAGGATGTAGGGAAACAGTGTTATCACTGCCCAGTAACATGCATACCCACTATACACCTTATTATTATACCCCCCCCCCCCCCCGTATACAGTATATATGTGAGAAGCCAATTCTCAGACGTGTATATTTCTCTTCTTACAGGAGTATTAGGCTGATAACAATCAGCCCCATTCCAATAACATCTAGGAATGAAGATTTACATGAATTGGATGAGACAACTACACTGGACTTTCTCATTTACCGGACTGTGACAAATCCTACCGAGCTTCCACCACGTAACAGCCACGTAGATTCGAGCACCAAACATCCAGGGATTTATTCCGATCGCCATATTTGGGGTCAGGAAGGAATTTTTTCCCCTGATATGAGGATAATCCAACAACAAGTCCTCGGGGTTATTTTTCGCCTTCCTCTGGATCAACATAGGAAGTAATTAAAGGCTGAAATTGAAGAACTTCTTTCTGCCATACTTGCTATGTTACCATCTGGACGACTCATCTACAGTGTGGTGGTAAGGAGACGACTATAATATATGGACAGACAGAAGGCAGCGCCTGCTCCTTCTCCTACCGGATATGGACATACAGAAGGCAGCAGCTGCTCCTTCTCATACATGGCCTTGTACAGACAGAAGGTAGCGGCTGCTCCTTCTCCTACCTGACCATGGACAGAGAGAAGAAGCGGCTGCTCCTTCACCTTCCTGGCCATGGTCAAACAGAAAGCCAAATGGTTGATCTTTGTGCTTTAGGAATCCAGAAATGCTCCATCTACACAGATCACACATCACACATTCCTGCTCTTCTCCTCTCCGTCATGTGTGATCCAGACCTGGATATCCAAAACCGACACAAGTGCAACCAAAGGCCTGAGGAGCGGAATCATCAACATCTGCTCCTTTCTATAGAAAGTGACTGTATATTCAGGCTTTCTTTTTTCATCTTTGCATGTTATTATCAACTTTCATGCACAAATAAATATATTGAACACCTATGCAGCTTCTCTTTAGATTCTTCTCATATATAGCACTGCTTTTTTGGTATCTTATTACCATATATACTCAAGTATAAGACGAGTTTTTCAGCACATTTTTTGTGCTGAAAAAGCCCACCTCGGCCTATACTCGGGTATATACTCGAGTATATACATATTCCGTTGGTTGATAGTGGTGGGGGGCTGCGGCGGCGGACTGAGGGATTGTGGCGGCGGAGGAGCGGGACACACTCAGTAGCCAGCTGCTGCAGCTACCACATGTGCCCGCTGCTAAAGGTAAATGAATATTCCCTCTTCTCCACTCTCATGGGCGTGGAGAAGAGGGAATATTCATTCTCTTTAGTAGCAGGCACAGAAGATCGCGGAGCCGCAGCTCCTGCTGACAGTGCCCGCAACTAAAGAGGATGCATATTCACTCCTCTCCACGCCCATAGTCCCGGCGTGGAGAGGAGTGAATATGCCGGCATCTCACATCAGCTTCTGAGAGCATATGGCTGTGACGCCATGCACTGCTCAGATGCTGACATGAGCTGCTGCAGCAGAACAGGACGCAGCGCTGGAGTAGAGGTGAGGAAGGAAGGTTAGCATAAGTGTTTATTTTTTTATGTGTGCAGTGATGGGGCCATACATACCAGGATTGGGGATGAGGGGGCCATGCATACCAGGATAGGGGGGTTGAGGGGTGCCATACATACCAGGATTGGGGAATGAAGAAGCCATGCATACCAGGATTGGGGGATGAAGGGGCCATGCATTACCAGGATTGGGGATGAGGAGGCCATGCATTACCAGGATTGAGGATGAGGAGGCCATACATACCAGGATTGAGGATGAGGGGGCCATACATTACCAGGATTGGGGATGAGGGTGCCATGCATTACCAGGATTGGAGATGAGGGTGCCATGCATACCAGAATTGGGGATGAGGGTGCCATGCTTACCAGAATTGGGGATGAGGGTGCCATGCATACCAGGATGATTGGGGATGAGGGGGCTATGCATACCAGGATTGGGGATGAGGGTGCCATGCTTACCAGGAATGGGGATGAGGGGGCCATGCATACTAGGACTGGGATGAGGGGGCCATGCATACCAGGATTGGGGGTGAGGGGAACATGCATACCAGGATTGGGGATGAGGGAGCTATTCATGCCAGGATTGTGAATGAGGGGGCTATGCATACCAGGATTGGTGATGAGGGGTGCCATGCATACCAGGATTGGGGATGAGGGACTGTGGCACCCCAGGGGTCCGGTTGCCACAGTGGCATTGCCTCCCTCAAAAGAGGTGATGCCATGCCTGGAAGCAAGCAGGGATCCCCTAGTCAGGTATACTAAACATGCAACACTTTCCTGGCTCCAGACCAGCAAGGGGAGCACCTCCCCTTGGCAACTGGGATCTGGGGGTGGGGTTAGTTAGTCTTAGTGTGAGGAGTTGAAGAGAGGACGTCGAGGAGAAAGGAGCTGGGGACTGGAGCTGCACGGCAGCTCACCCCAGAAGGAACAAACACAGAAGAACCGGACACCGGAGTCCGAGGCTGTGGGGCACTGAAGGCCCAGGCACAGAAACCGGAGGGCAGGAGACTGCAGGTCTCCTGGCCCCATCAGACGCCCGGAGGGTCAGCAGCACCGCAGGGTCCAGCACCGCCACGTGGGAGCGACGCACCAGCAAGCCCGAGCTGCCTTCCATACGGGTGAGCACAGAAACGTTGCACCCGGGGACGAGGGCTACCACACAGCTACAAGCAGCAGGGCCAAAGAGTTTAGTGGAAAAGGAAGGCCTCCAACTTCACCTGACAAGGAGGATCCTTTACTTGCTTCCAGGCTGCCCAGACTTTCACTTCTAGCCAGTACCTTAGTCCCGGCTTGTCTAATCGCCACCAGTAAAGACAAGAGTAAACTGCCATTAAGTTGTGGACTGATTCTTGCTGCGCCATCAACCCCTGCACTACAACGCCCAGCACAACCTGCAATATCTACACTGCCCTGGAGCTAGCTCTTCCTGTGGAGAGCCACACCATCCCTGCTGCAGTAACATCAGCTTCAGAGGACTGCTCCGCAGCGGCGGCTCCCTTTAGCCGCACTCCACAGGTGGAGTCACGAACTCTATAAAAACACTATAAATCCCCTATAAATAATCCCTTTTTTATTGACCGCCCTGGGTCATGGACCAGGTCACCGCCACTGTGACATCCCCCAGCATTTACCGGCCCAGCACCGGGTACCCCACAGCCCAGGGGGCGCGTCAGCTTGGCGTCACGAACAGGATTCACGAAGCCAGGTATAACCGGGTCCTGTGTGCCATAGACTTTATTGAACGGTGTTATCACGTGGTTTGCCGCCCGCCGAGGGGAAAGAAAGAAGCCCCGATCTGGAACCGCCGGGTTAGAGATCCTTCCACCTGCAGAGCAGCAGACTGGTGCGTGAGGAGACGCCCAGGACCTGGCTGAGGTTCACTAGGGGGGAGGAAGATGCCCAACATGGAGGAGGGTTCAGCCGCAGGCGCGACCGCTGCCACTGTGATGCCGTTATCAATGCCATATATACCGGGGGCGGCGTGGTTGCTCCAGTACTCAGGGGAGTCGCACACCCTGAACGACTTTGAGGAGAGACTGCGCAGTTTGTTTAAAGTATACCCCCTGTCTGAGGAGCAAAAAGTCAGCATCCTCATAGGCCAGCTAATCGGTGCAGCTCAGAGATAAGTGAAGTCCTGGCCAGGCAGAGACAAAGGCACTGTAAAAGAAATACTGGCCCGATTGAAGGATACCTTTGACACCCGCACCGCAGCAGAAATTAAAATGAAGTTTTATGGGTGCAAACAAAGGGTGCAGGACAGTGTACGGGACTATGCTCTTAACCTGCAGGAGGCGCTGCGGGCCATCAAACAGGTAGACCCTGACAGTGTGCATGATGAGAACAGATTGCTGACTGAGCAGTTTATTGAGGGGCTCCTGTCCAGTGCTCACAGGACACAGCTGCGCATTATGGCTCTGCAAAACCCTGATCTGGACTTTGCACAATTTAAAGACAGAGACATCCGGGTGCTGTAAGAATCAACACCAGGAGGCGCTGCATCCCACCGGCGCGCAGCTGTCACCTACCACCAGGAGGTGGCATCCTTTTCCCCAGAACCTGTGGAGGCTGACGCACAGACTCTGGACAATGACCCGTCTGCAGACCTGCGCCTTCAGGTCCAGGAGCTGACCAAAAGTGTGGCTGCGTTAACCAAAACCGTGCAGGCCATTCAAGTGTCCCCCAAGGAAAATATCCAGCTGGCTTCCAGTCCAGATGACGTCCCGTGGCGACGACAGAAGAGAATTCCACCGATCAGAAGGAGGAACAGCGATCGCTGCGACTGTAGCGCCCCGAGGGCTCGGCCGCTACAGGGGTATTGCACCTCTGCCAGAGGTGTGGTATTTCACTCCCAGGTAAGGATGGAGTATGAACCAGGGCTCAGTTAGCTGCATGCAGCACACACACCCCATTTCCGAGGGACAGCTCAACGGTGCTCCCACTAGACAGAAGTGCAGGCACGACCGACCATGTCCCTGCTGGAGTGGGGAGGGAGGGGTGGAACACCCAGTGCTGTAGGGGCAGATAGGGGGCGGTTCCTGAGCGTAGGAAGGAGCCCATTGGTTGCTGGTCACCTGGGCTCATGGTCAGAGGGAGGTATAAAAGGTGGGCACCATCTTAGTTCAGTGTTCAGTCTGTGAGGAGAGGAGAGCTGACAGGGAGCAGCAGCTCAGGCTGAGTGCTGCTCCAGAGGCAGGCCTAGAGAAGAGGCCGGAGCCTGAGAGGAGAAGGAGAAGTGGGCCTGGAGAAGAGGCCAAGGGAAGGAGGAGAAGACAGAACAGGAAAGAAGGAGAAGAGAGAGAGAAACAGAAGGGCTTAGGAACAAGAAGGTGGAAGGGACCCTAAGAACCCACGAGAATCCAGGGTGAAGGGTCAGGCAGATTAAGGGTACCGGATCCCAAGTTGGTGGAGGAGAAACTACCCTCAGCCAAAGACCGGTCGTCGTGATCATCTATTGGTGCGACACCTCATCAAACCTGCTAGGAAGGCACCATATAGGACAGCGGAGGACGGGGCCCACGTTTAACCGCACAAGTCCGCGGCAGCTGGACAAAAGTGGGTCACTGGTGAGGCAGGCCAGAGAAAGGATTAAAGGGGGTCCTGTGCCATGCTCCTGAACTGCCTGGGAGTTGACCGAGCCCCACACCTGGTGGACGCAGCACGGCTTGGGCAGTCACCGCCGGTACCAAGGTGACTAGGACCAGTAAAGAACTGTGAGTAAAGACCCTGGACTGTAACTTGTTGTCTGTGTGCTCCTTCGCGCCTCCAGCACTACCGGTACTGGGACTCTCACCACCATCACTCCCACCATCCACTACACTGCCCTGGGGCCGCACTCTTCCCGTGGGGAGTCACACCATCCCAGCTGCACACGTCATCGGCCCCAGCGGACTGCCTTGCAGCGGCGGTTCCTAATAGCCGCAATCCACGGGTGGCGTAGTCGGACATTATCTAAAGTACAGTAGCAGACTACCAATGGCCTGACCACCCTGAGCCGCGGGACCGGGCCGCCACTACTACTACCCCCAGCGTCTCCCTATCGCCCGGATCCGCGTGCCCCACGGCCCAGGGGGCGAGTCACGACCAGGACGGACAACCCATCTGCCGCCGCTGTCAAAAGGCGGGACACTACGCAAGATTCTGCAATTTAAAAAAGCAACACATGGGGCAGAGGGCCAACCCCCAGGAGTAAGATGACCAGGCCCATAAAGTTGGCGAGAGAAGTACGTGGGAGGACGGCCGGTCCTACCTGTCGTGCTTGATGGCATCCCAATGAATGCGTTGCTGGACACTGGGTCCCAGGTGACCACGATGCCATATATCCTTTATAAACAATACTGGACTGATTCCGACATTACCCACAGTCCAGATGAACATCTTAACATCTATGCCAGCAATGGTCAGCCCTTGCCTCAGGTGGGGTATAAAGAGGTGACCATAAAAGTTGGCAAAGTAGAATTGTTATCACAAGGAATTATTATTGTTGATATTGATCGCCGAGAAAGTCATCCCATGATAACCTTAGGCACTAATGTGATAGAAAATTGTCTTGGAGAAATTACTGTTTTGTTGCAACAGGTCGCAGAGACTGCCAGTTCCAGTCAGCAGCGAGTTCTGCAGAAGGAGATCAGAGCCCTGATGAAAAGACAACAGGTAGAGCTGTCTGGAGGGGAAATTGGCAGTGTAAGGATGAGTGATCCGTTCCCCATTACAATGCCCCCTAGGAGTGAAATGTTGATATGGTGTCGAGCAGCAATTGGTCCCAGGGGTCAAGATTATCAGGCCCTGGTAGAACCTGTATACTCTGACAGTATGCCCACCATCTTGACAGCCAGGGGAGTAGTCGATGTCCGCAAGGGGAGAGTGCTGATCCGCATCCTGAATTGTGGGGAGAAAGAGGTCCATTTACCCCAGTATGCTACCCTTGCTAAGTTATTCACTGTCAGTAACAACTCAATAAAGACAGTGGAACCCTTGCCTCCATCAAAACCGGCGGAGGATAATGGCTCCAAGGGGCAGATGGAGGATTGGTGTCAGAAGCTACAATTGGGCACTGACTCCACCCCTTTGCACCAAAAGCATGGAGTATACCGGGTGGTCCAAGAGTATGAGCAGGTCTTCAGTAAACACCCATTAGACTTTGGGCAGGTAAAAGGGGTCCAACATCATATCCCCACAGGAGATCATCCACCCATTAAAGAGAGGTACCGGCCTGTACTTCCAGCTCACTATCAATGTGCCAAGGGAATGTTACGGGAGATGAAGGAGGCTGGGGTGATGAGAGATAGTTGTAGCCCCTGGGCAGCTCCATTAGTTCTCGTGAGAAAGAAGGATGGTACAATGAGGATGTGTGTTGACTACAGGCAGATTAACCGCATTACACATAAGGATGCCTACCCATTACCCAGGATTGAGGAGTCACTAGCTGCATTAAGATCTGCTAATTATTTCTCCACTTTGGATCTCAATAGTGGGTATTGGCAGGTTCCTGTGGCAGAGGCGGACAAAGAAAAGACCGCGTTTACAACACCAATGGGCCTCAGCAAGTTCAACTGCATGTCATTCGGGCTCTGCAACGCCCCAGGAACCTTCCAGCAGTTAATGGAGTGCTGCCTAGGACACAAGAACTTCGAAACTGTCCTGCTGTACCTGGACGACGTAATTGTCTACTCGAAGACATATGAAGATCACCTGGAGCACCTGGCCGAGGTGTTTGAAGCCCTATCTGGTTTTGGCCTGAAGGTAAAGCCGTCCAAATGCCACCTGTTGAAGCCCAAGGTGCAGTACCTAGGTCACGTGGTAAGCGCCGAAGGTGTAGCGCCAGACCCTGAAAAAGTCACCGTAATCAAGGACTGGCCAAGACCCTCCACTATCAAGGAAGTGCGGCAGTTCCTGGGGTGGTAGGCTACTACAGGAGATTTATCAAGGGTTTCACCAAAATAGCAGCACCCATGCAGGACCTCCTGGTAGGCCAGTCCAAGAAAGCCAAGAACCCGAAACCTCCGTTCAAATGGGGTAAACCAGAAGACGAATCCTTCACCCGACTGAAGATGGCTCTGACCAGAGACGAAGTCCTGGCATACCCCGACTATGGCCAACCCTTTATACTTCATACAGATGCCAGCAACGTGGGATTGGGAGTGGTGCTGTCCCAGGTACAGCAAGGCAGAGAGCGAGTGATTGCATACGCCAGCAGGAAGCTCCGGCCCACGGAAAGGAACCCCGACAATTACAGTTCCTTCAAGTTGGAGTTTCTGGCCATAGTCTGGGCTGTAACAGAGCGCTTCAAGCACTATCTCGCCTCCTCCAAATTTACAGTCTTCACGGACAATAACCCTCGGACGCACCTGGAGACTGCGAAGCTTGGTGCCCTAGAGCAACGATGGATGGCCCGACTGTCTAACTACGAGTTTACCATCAAGTATCGGGCGGGGCATAAAAATGCAAATTCTGATGCGCTGTCCAGAATGCCCAACTTGCCAGATGGGGGAGAAGACCCGGAAGAGCTGGAGGAGATAGAGATACCCGCTTTCCATCGTCATGGGGTGACCCAGTGCTCCCACTGTGTAAGGGACAAGCGCTCCGCCAACAGAGAGGCCACGTTCAACCCATTGCCCCACCATGGATGGGCAGAAACGCAGTATAGCGACCTGGCTGTCCACCTAGTCAAGGAGTTGCTGATGCAAGCTGACTCGCACCCTGATTCAGATGCTCCACAGGAGACCCAACAGTTGTGGAAGGAGAAGGGCAAACTGTTCATCTACGAAGGAAAGCTGTGTCGAAGAAGCATCAACTCCCGGACACAAGAACTGGTCTTGCAGGTGGTAGTCCCGAGGCGGGATGCGTCAATGGTCTTAGAAGCGCACCATGATGGAGCAGGACACTTTGGGTGGAAGAAGTTGGAAGTCCTGCTACGTGAGCGATTCTACTTGGCTGGCATGAGGAAAGCAATCGAGAGATGGTGTCGAGAATGTGGTCCATGCAACCTGAGACGAAAAGACCGTGACAGCCAGAGGGCTCCCCTGCAGCCCATCATCACCAAACAGCCACTAGAACTGGTAGCCTTGGACCACGTGAAGCTAGCCCCAAGCAGGTCAGGCTATGTCTACGCTCTAACCATAGTAGACCACTACTCAAGGTTCCTGGTAGTAGTGCCAGTGAAAGACCAGACGGCTCAGACGGCAGCCAAAGCATTCCAACAGCACTTTTGTCGCCCGCACGGTTACCTTGAATGAGTGCTTACCGACCAAGGTCCAGCCTTTGAAGCAGAGGTGTTCCAGGAATTCTGTAACTTGTACGGCTGCAAGAAAATCAGGACGCCGCCGTATCATCCCCAGACCAACGGGTTGTGTGAAAAGATGAACCAGGTGGTGATAGACCTGTTGAAGACGTTGCCCCTTGAAGAGCGCAGCCTTTGGCCAGAGAAGTTACCAGATTTGGTGGACCTGTATAACCACATCCCGGTGAACTCCACCAACTGTACACCCGCTTACCTGATGAGAGCAAGACCTGGCAAGCTACCCATTGACTTGGACATGGGAGTCCTAACACCAGAGACGACATCACCAGATGAGGATTGGGATACCGAGCGGCTGCAACAATACCGCAAAGTGCAAGAGTGTGTTGAAAGAAGTTTGTCCCAGGCAAGACAGAAGCAAGAGAAGACTTACAATCAGCACGCACCTGCCGTTCCCTTGTCACCTGGAGAGCAGGTACTTAAGAGAAAGAGAGGACTCCACAAATTAGATGACCAGTGGGAGGTAGAGCCATACACTGTCCTACCCTCGAACTACGATAACACCAAAGTGTGCCTCATCAGCAAAGATGGAGGGGAATCTTCAGCAGAAGTCTCAAGAGACCACTTGAAGATCAGTCCTGAACAGTTGAAACACACAGAAGAAGATCAAGATAACCCTCAGCCCACAGAAAAGGAGGAAGTGGTCCAAACAGTACTTAGAGAAATTCCCCGGTCTTGGACGCAGGTGAACAAAGCCATTGTGGTACCTGTCCTAACCTTTCTCCAAGTGGCATCACCAGAAGCTGCAGAAGTCCCAGAACAGCTGGAAGACCAGTCGGCCCCAGAGACAGAGGTTTCATCATCAGCAGACCAGGAGAATCTATCCTCTGTTAGCAGTGAACCTGTCATACCCATGGTGAGCCAAAGAATTCGTAGGAGATTACCCAGCCTACCAGTATTACTTCAGACTAAATGTAGAGTAGGTCACACTGAGCCCATCACACCAGGGGTAGACACAAGGGACCAGGGTAGAGCAGTAACTACCAATGTACTATGTAGTTCGACCAGGAGTACAAAAGGTCAGCTACCTGCCCGTTGGAGAAACTAAAATGTAAAGAATTAAAGTATAAGAGAGCTAAAATGTATGCTGTATATACACTGTGTTCCAAATTATTATGCAAATAATATTTTCTCAGATTTTCCCAAATTACCTATATGAATTGCAGTCATTGTAATTTTCCAGTCAAATAACTATTAGAGTACAATTGAAAGGTTTTTGTACAAACTGCCTATGATAACAGTATATTTTTTAAAAAAATAAAAAACTCAAACTGCACTCAAAATGCATGTTCCAAATTATTATGCACAGCAGAGTTTTCAACCTTTTCATTTTAATACAGAACAAAAAAATGGTCATTTTTGAAATTATAAGCATTAGCAGGTTATTACAAACTGAAATCAAACAGTTTTCAACTCAAAACTTTATTCTAGGTGATGCTACATTTGCACATAGGACCCCTTGTTCGAAAGGAGCTTCTGAACTCTCTCGTCCATTGAATTTGTCAGGTTTTGGATGGTTTCTGCTTTAATTGTTTTGCATGAGGACAGAATACCCTCCCAGAGCTGTTGCTTAGATGTGAACTGCCTCCCGCCATCATAGACACTCCTTTTGATGATGCTCCAGAGGTTCTCAATGGGGTTGAGGTCAGGGGAGCATGGGTGCCACACCATAAGTTTGTCCCCTTTTATGCCCATAGCAGCCAGAGATGCAGATGTGTTATGTGCAGCATGAGATGGGGCATTATCATGCATGAAATGATCTCGATGGTCCAGATGGATGGAGTGGAGGATGGCTGGTTGATGGACACCCCATGCAAACACACCTACGGCGCTAACAAGGAGGAGGTGGAGTAATGTTTTGGGCTGGAATCATGGGGAGAGAGATTGGCCCTTTTAGGATCCCTGAAGGGGTAAAGATGAACTCCATAATGTATGTTGAGTTTCTCAAACAGCACTTCCTTCCATGGTTCAAGAAGAAGAACCGTGCATTCTGCAGCAAGATCATTTTCATGCATGATTTCCTGCATGGGGAAATTTACCAGCAGCTGCAGCATTTCCCACCCTAGGCTTATACTCGAGTCAATAAGTTTTCCCAGTTTTTTGTGGTAAAATTAGGTACCTCGGCTTATACTCGGGTCGGCTTATACTCGAGTATATACGGTAATATCATGATGACCTAATGTATTTGTCAAAGGGGCTGAATATCTCACATAAAGATTTCTGCATAGAGTAAAATATTTAAGTTTTAAGTGTTCATAAAACCTGAATCACCATAAGTAGATGACATTCCTATTCCACATCTAAAATGTATACAGGCCTCAGACTAAACTCACTATAGAAAATATACACCCAGACCCAGGAAACAATTACAAACCCCAGATCGTACCCCTAAATAAGTACAGACCCAGACAAAACCCACTAAAACATAGACAATAAACCCACTAAATACAAACTAAAAACTCAACCAACTAGAAATATATAGACATAGACTAAAGAAATACAGACACTAAACCCCTTAAATTCAGACACAGATCTGCCCCCTATATAATTACAGACCTCCTAAACACAGACACAAAACTCCTTCAATAGAAGCCCATTCCCAACCCCTAATTATATACAGACCCCAGGGACGTACATAGAAATCATGGGGCCCCATAGCAGAAGTTATAATCTCATCCTCCACAAAAAATAAATAAATAAAAAATAATAATAATATAACGGACAGTATGAAACCCACCCAGTGAATTCCTACACACCACCCTCCAGGTGCACAGTATGATGACCCTGCTGTATGCACCCGTGGCAAAGTATAGCGACCCCAACACAGTATGATGTCCCAACTGTGACCCCAACACAGCTCTCCAAACAATATGATGGCTCCCACACAGATTGATGGACCCCACAGAAACCTCCACACTGTATAATGGCCTCCACATAGCCCTACAAACAGTAAAATGGACCCCACATTGCCCTACAAACTGTATAATGCCTTTTCATACATGGACTGCGGCACCAATCAGTTCTCCCCAGCTTCTGAGCGTGATTGGTCGCATGGATTACAGTGAGGGACACTTAGGAAAGGTGAGTATAAGATTTTTTATTTTATTCTTATTTTTACAGGTGGACACTGCAGGAACAGACACTACTACTCTCAGCATTGACCCTGCTGGGGCTGATCGCAGCCCCGGCAGGGAACCATGATGAGGGCAGTGTTCAGCACCCGGTGCTTGGGAGCAGCGCTAACTGTAAACTAATTCCCTGGCGCCGGTACGTGTGATCCTGATGCGGCACACGGGACACGGATATCTCCAGTACCATTAATATACGGACGTGTGAAACCGGCCTGAGTATTGCTGATCCTAGTGAATCAAATGTAAATTCAACTGAAGAAATAAAAATTGCACCATTTACTGGTGGTATACTATCCACCTACATGCCCCAATAGCTCCAATATTCGATCTGTTTCAGGACAGGGTAATAAAAGATGTGGAAGCTTTAGTATTCACAAGTCCCACTGACAATTTAAGAACAGGGAAACTAAAAGCATTGAGTGAAATAAAAAACTGGAAAGATGTAATAATTTGTAAAGCCGACAAAGGCGGAAATATTGTGCTACAAACTAGGAAGATGTATATTGCTGAAGCAAAAAAACAACAACTGATACTTCCGCTAATATTAACCTGGCTAATGATCCTACGAATAAATTAAAAAACTTGTTAAGAACCTTTTTAAGGACGCAGCTGGAGAAAGGTATTTTAACTAGAAAAGGAGCAGAAAAATTATTACCGCAATATCCACAAAAACCACATTGGTATTGCATTCCCAAGGTCCATAAATCTTTAACCACCCAGCCAGGACGCCCGATAGTGTCGGGCATAGGCTCAATTACAGAGCCTTTGTCCCAATATTTGGACTCGTTACTGAAACCACTATTGAGAAATATTCCATCTTTGATTAAGGACACCGGATCCTACTTGAGTGCAGTTAGCAAAATAAATTACTGCAATAGTTACATGCGTGGCTTGCGTTTTTCCTCATTTATTTTTAGCTTTTTTTGAAAATAAATATGTGGAAACCGTGACCAATCCATATCTAAATACATAAAAACATACTTAACATATGTGGATGACATATTTATAGCGTGGGCTGGTACTCAAGAACAATTGAGTCGTTTGTAAAATATCTGAACGACATTAACCCCTTTACCCCCAGGGTGGTTTGCATGTTAATGACCAGGCCAATTTTTACAATTCTGACCACTGTCACTTTATGAGGTAATTACTCTGGAACGCTTCAACGGATCCCCCTGATTCTGAGCTTGTTTTTTCGTGACATATTTTACCTGCACGGCAGGATTTGGAAGGGAAGGAGCACCATTTGACTTTTTGAATGTAAAATTTGCTTGAATAATTAGCGGACGCCATGTTGCGTTTGGGGAGCTCCTGATGTGCCTAAACAGTGGAAACCCCCCACAAGTGACACCATTTTGGAAACTAGACCCCTTAGGGAACTTATCTAGATGTGTGGTGAGCACCCTGAACCCCCAAATGCTTCACAGAAGTTTATAACATTGAACCGTAAAAATAACACTTTCACATTTTTTCAACAAAAGTGTTTTTCAGCCCCCAATTTTGCATTTTCAGAAGGGTAACAGGTTGCGTTTGAAGAGTCCCTGATGTGCCTAAATAGTGGAAACCACCCCACCCTCTCCCCAGTGACTCCATTTTGGAAGCTACACCCCTCCAGGATTTTATCAAGGGGTATAGTGAACATTTTGAACCCAGAGGTACGACACAGAATTTGATAACATTAGGTCATCATATTGAATAAGTTGTCATTAGTCTTGAGTGCAAGTGCTCGCTATTTGAGTTTGCATCAGGTACTAGGGTATGCTCCAAGTATCGCGGGTGCTCAAGTGACATGCTCGAGTCCCTGCCCCGCATGTTTTTTTTATTAGATACCCCCAAAAAAAACATGCGGGGATTGCTCATGCATGGCAGGCAATCCCTGCAAGGTTTTTTTGGCTGTATAACAGCTGCAAAACATTTGGGGAGGAGACTAAAGCATGTCACTCGAGCACCCGCCATACTCGGTGCATACCCAAGCACCCGATGCAAACTCAAGTAGCGAGTACTTGCGCTCACTAGTCGCCATATCGTCATCATTTTTTTTTTCTTTACTTCTGAAAAAATCCCAACCCCAACCCGAACCTTAGCCCAACCCTAACCCTAGCCTAACCCTAAACTTAGCCTAACCCTAGCCCAACCCTAACCCTAGCCCAACCCTAACCCTAGCCCAACCTTAGCCCAACCCTAACCCCAACCCTAGCCCAACCCTAACCCTAGCCCAACATTAACCCAAACTCTAGCACAACCCTAGCAAAACCCTAGCAAAACCCTAACCCTAGCACAACCCTAACCCTAAAGTTTATTTTTTACACCGTTCCTCGTGTGGTATAAGTGATTAGACGACGTTATTTTTCGGGTCGGTGCAATTACAGCGATGCCAGATTCATATCGGGTTTTTATGACTGACAGCTGTCACACACTAAAAGACTCATTTTTTTGCAAAGACTAGTTTTTGCATTGCCATATTTTGAGAGCTATAATTTTTCCATATTTCGGCCGACTGAGTCATGTGATGGCTTGTTTTTTGCGGGACAAGTTGACGTTTTTATCGGTATCATTTTCGGGCAAATAACATTTTTTGATCGCTTTCTATTCCGGAAAACAATTCAGGAATTTTTTTTTTTTTGTTATGCTGTTCTGCATAAAGGTAGCTTTATTCTTCGGGTCAATACGTTTAGAGCGGTACCGCATTTTTTTTTTAGATTTTGGCGCTTTTACACAATAAAAACTATTTTATAGAAAAAAAAATTGTTTTTGTATCGCTTTATTCTGAGAGCTATAACTTTTTTATTTTTCAGTTGTTGGAGCTGTATTGTGGTTTGTTTTTTGCGGGACAAGATGACGTTTTCAGCGGTACCATTTTTCTTTACATTCGTCTTTTTTATCGCGTTTTATTCCATTTTTTGTTTGGCGGTTTGATGATAAAACATCGTTTTATGTTTGTTTTTTTTTTTGTTTTTTTACCGTGTTCACTAAAGGGGTTAACTAGTGGGACAATTTTATAGGTCAGGTCGTTCCGGACGCGGCGATACCAAATATGTATACTTTTATTGGTTTATTTATTTTTTCATAAGATTATTTATTTATGGGTACAATATACTGTATATATTTTTTTCTTATTATTTTTTCTTTTATTTTTTTAATTTTTTACAATTTTTTTTTTTTTTTTCACTTTCTGACATTTTTATTACTTGTTCACATTGTCCCACTATGGGACTCTCACTTTTTGCAGCCTGATCGCCTGCATGGCATAGAGAGCAGCATCTCCCTATGCCATGCAGCCTGTCAGCGCTGCACAGGGAGAAGTTACTTTGGTCGTGCACTGCGCATGACCAAAGCAACTTCCTGCCTCCTGGTGACCCGGATGTTGTTATGATGACGTTGGGTCACCATGGCAACATCCGGGATCGGATTCAGATGCCGCTGGACGCCGGCAGAGAAGGTAAGTATCACGCTTACCTCCTCTTGCCACCGGAATGCTGCGATCGATTTCGATCACAGCATTTCGGGGGTTAATGTGCCGGGAGCGGTGCGGGACCGCTCCCTGCACATAGCACAGGGTGTCAGCTGTGACAATCAGCTGACACCCGGTGGTGATCTCGCCTGCACCGCTTGTGTGCGGGCGAAATCGCCAGGGCGTATTAATACATATCAGGCCCATAATACCCAGGGCACAGATACGTACTAATACGCCCTGGGTCAGAAAGGGGTTAATAGTGAAAATATGAAAATTACATCAGCATATGGTGGTAATGATAGAAAAGCTAGTGTGGTGCCCAACCAATTTGATGATACATAGCAGAGGGATAAAACTAATAAACTTTATTCAAATTATTTAAAATCAAACCAATGCCACAAAGGCATGTGGCCTTGTATATCACTCCAGTAGTACGACAGTTGATGAAGTGTCATATGGTATATTCCTTCCCAGTCACATTACTACGAAACGTCCTACCCTTTGTCAGAAATTCACAAGCACTACAGTTGCCACACCTGTAGCAGCCCTTGGCATGCTTGATGGGTAGTACACCAGATGGATATTAATTTAAAAGAGTATATATAAATTAGCATACATTATCCAACATGGTGTACACAATATGGCGTATAATGCTAGTAGAGCCCTGTATAGCTGCCAGAAATAATTCAAAAAGGTTGAATGTATTGGCCTTAATATATTAACTTAATATACTGTATGCTCTTGCACCTGTCCTGCCTCTCGTGCTCTTTATTTTCCTCTCTCCGGTATGTATATATAGGGTCTGAGTGACCCACTTCTGCCTTTTGACATATGTATGTGGACAATATCGTATTAAGTTAATACACTGCTCAAAAAATAAAGGGAACACTTAAGCAACAGAATATAACTCCAAGTAAATCAGACTTCTGTGAAATCAAACTGTCCACTTAGGAAGCAACACTGATTGACAATCAATTTCACATGCTGTTGTGCAAATGGAATAGACAATAGATGGAAATTATTGGCAATTATCAAGACACCCTCAATAAAGGAGTGGTTCTGCAGGTGGGGACCACAGACCACATCTCAGTACCAATGCTTTCTGACTGATGTTTTGGTCACTTTTGAATGTTGGTTGTGCTTTCACACTCGTGGTATCATAAGACGGACTCTACAACCCACAGAAGTTGCTCAGGTAGTGCAGCTCATCCAGGATGGCACATCAATGCGAACTGTGGCAAGAAGGTTTGCTGTGTCTGTCAGCGTAGTGTCCAAAGGCTGGAGGCGCTAACAGGAGACAGGCCAGTACACCAGGAAACGTGGAGGGGGCCATAGGAGGGCAACAACCCAGCAGCAGGACTGCTTTGTGCAAGGAGGAAAAGGAGGAGCACTGCCAGAGCCCTGCAAAATGACCTCCAGCAGGCCACAAATGTGCATGTGTCTGCACAAACGGTTTGAAACCCACTCCATGAGGGTGGCATGAGGGCCCGACGTCCACAGATGGGGGCTGTGCTCACAGCCCAACACCGTGCAGGACTCTTGGCATTTGCCACAGAACACCATGATTGGCAAAGTAACCACTGGTGCCCTGTGCTCTTCACAGATGAAAGCAGGTTCAAACTGAGCACATGTGACAGACGTGACAGAGTCTGGAGATGCCGTGTAGAGCGATCTGCTGCCAGCAACATCCTTCAGCATGATCTGTTTGGCAGTGGGTCAGTAATGGTGCGGGGTGGCATTTCTTTGGAGGGCCGCACAGCCCTCCATGTGCTCGCCAGAGGTAGCCTGATTGCCATTAGGTACCGAGATAAGATCCTCAGACCCTTTGTGAGACCATATGCTGGTGCGGTTAGCCCTGGGTTCCTCCTAATGCAGGACAATGCCAGACCTCATGTGGCTGGAGTGTGTCAGCAATTCCTGCAAGATGAAGGCATTGAAGCTATGGACTGGCCCTCCCGTTCCCCAGACCTGAATCCGATTAAGCACATCTGGGACATCATGTCTCGCTCCATCCACCAACGTTGCACCACAGACTGTCCAGGAGTTGGCAGATGCTTTAGTCCAGGTCTGGGAGGAGATCCCACAGGAGACCATCCGCAACCTCATCAGGAGCATGTCCAGGCATTGTAGGGAGGTCATACAGGTACGTGGAGGCCACACACAATATTGAGCCTCATTTTGACTTGTTTTAAGGACATTACATCAAAGTTGGATCAGCCTGTAGTGTGTTTTTCCAGGCCTCCATTGGTTAATAAATTAGATTTCCATTGATGATTTTTTGTGTGATTTTGCTGTCAGCACATTCAACTTTGTACAGAACAAAGTATTCAATGAGAATATTTCATTCATTCAGATCTAGGATGTGTTATTTGAGTGTTCCCTTTATTTTTTTGAGCAGTGTATATTAAGGTCAATACATTCGACCTTTTTGAATTATTTCTGGCAGCTATACAGGGCTCTACTAGCATTATACGCCATATTGTGTACACCATGTTGGATAATGTATACTAATTTATATATATTCTTTTAATTTAATATCCATCTGGTGTACTACTGTAGCGCCCCGAGGGTTCGGTTGCTACAGGGGTATTGCACCTCAACCAGATGTGTGGTATTCCACTCCCGGGTAAGGATGGAGTATGGACCAGGGCTCAGGTAGCTGCATGCATCACACACACCCCATTTCCGGGGGACAGCTCTACAGTGCTCCCATTTATATATTTATGCAGGCACATCTGACTATGTCCCTGGCTGGAGTGGGGAGGGGGGAGGAAAACCCAGTGGTGTAGGAGCAGATAGGGGTTGGTTTCTGAGCATAGGTAGGAGCTCATTGGGTGCTGGTCACCTGAGCTCACACACAGAGGAGGATGTATATAAGGTGGACACCATCTTAGTTCAGTGTTCAGTCAGTGAGGAGAATACAGGGAGCGGAGGCTCTGTAGGAGCTCTGCTCAGAGGCAGGCCTAGAGAAAAGGCCGGGGCAAGGAGGAGGAAGGAAGGAGAAGTAGGCCTAAAAAAGAGGCCGAGGAAGGGGGAGAAGAAGGAACTGGAAAGGAGGAGAAGAGACAGAGAAGCAGAAGGACTCAGAAACAAGAAGGTAGAAGGGACCCTAAGAACCCACGAGATAACGGGTGAAGGATCAGGCAGAATAAGGGTACCGGATCCCAAGTTGGTGGAGGTAAATCATCCCTCAGCCAAGAACCGGAGTTCGTGATCATTTATTGGTGCGACCCACCACCAAACCTGCTAGGAAGGCACCATATAGGTTAGAGGGAAACGGGGCCCACGTTTGCCCGCATAGATCCGCGGCAGCTGGACAGAAGTTTGGTCACTGGTGGGGCACGAGCCAGAGAGAGGACAGAAGGGAGTCCTGTACCATGCTCCTGAATTGCCTGGGGGTTGACCGAGCCCCTCACCTGGTGGACGCAGCACGGCTTGGGCAGTCATTACCTGTACAGAAATGGCTTGGAGTATACGAACTGTGAGTAAAAGACCCTGGACTGCAACACGTTGTAGTTGTGTTTCTTACCGCGCCAGCACTAACGGTACGGGACGCACTGCACCACAACCCCCACCATCTACGCTCAGTGCCCTGAGACTACACTCCTCCCGTGGGGAGTTGTACTATTCCCTGCTGCACCCACAACACCAGCCTCAGCGGTCTGCTCTGCAGCGGCGGTTCACTCTGATCGCAATCCACAGGTGGCGTAGTCGGACATTGCAAAACATATAAATAGACTGCCACAATTTGATCTGACCACCTTGAGCCACGGGATCGGGTTGCCACTACTACCCCCATCAGCACCGTACACTAGAAGGCCCGGTTCCGAGTACCCCACGGCCCAGGGGGCGAGTCAGCTTTAGCGTAGTCGGCAGGATTGTGACCAACCCACCACAAATGGGTATTGCGTGCCTGAAAAGAGACTGTTTCACTGTATTAAAGACGGCAACCTCCCCAGAAGAACGAGCGCCATAGTGTGCGCGCCAAAATATCACAGGAGGCCACCCCCATCGTGGGCCAGGTCCCAGAATGGCGCCAAAGAAGGAGCCCACCCCCAACAGCCATGAGTGCGGCTGTAGAGATTTCCATCAAGGTGGGGGGGCTGCCCCTGAAAGTGATTGTCAGCAGATTGCCCCAAGACCACCCCCAATGGGGGCGGAAAGAGAAGAAAACTGTGGGGCCGGGTGTGGTTTGGATCAGTCTCACCGGACCACACCCGGAGATGGAGAGAGGAGCCAGCTCCAGCATCCTGGCGAGGGGCCTGCTGCAGGTCGAACCACCATGCAGCTTCACGGAGCTGCTAGCACAAGTCCCCAAGGAAGACCCGGAGTACGTGCGGGCTGCACTGGAGGAGCTGGACCGGAGGATGGTCTGGGCGCAGCGGGACGTGATTGCCGGGTGGAAGGAAGAGATGGCCCGGCGGGCCGTGACCCAGCAGCAGGAGGCGCTGCCACCACCCAGCAGCACGCCTGCCTCCGAGGGCGGTGAGAGTGGACCGGAGGCCGAGGACGACGCCGCGGAGGAGGCCACAGCCGCGGAGGCAGGTAACGGGGGAGTCCTTACCCCGAGTCCAGGGGCCGCGGCCCTGTCCCTGCCTCCCGTCACGGAACCCGAAGCCCCGGGAGCCGTAGCTGTCATCAAGCCTCCCCCGCTACCAACTGGGCCCCAGGCCGTAGGCGCCGCCGTTGAGCCCCGCCCCCCGCCGTGCCCTTTAACCCTGGGTGCGACCAGAAGACGACCACCGCAGGCCTGGTCGCAAGGCCTAGTGCCCTCGGGCGCCGCTGCCCTGTCAGCGCCCCCTGCCTCTGCTGTACCACCCCTGGGCGCGGATCTGTTCGCCCAGCACACCGGTCAGGATGGGCTCTCTTTCATCTGGCCCCCCGGATATGTTAAACCCCGCCTCCAGAAGAGCCTGTCTGCGCAGGCTGGAGCCCCACCTGAACCCCTGATACCTGCTACGGAGTCCATGGAAGTCTCCCAGCCCCCGCTCGAGGACGCCCAGTTTGAGTGGGACCCGACCGGAGAAAATCTGATGGGGTTCACCCAGGAAACGCGGGCAGGCGCAGCCCGCCGACGGGAGTCCTTCCGCCAGCAGTTGGCGCTGTTCGAGAGGGAGCAGCGAGAGCGGCGCGTCAAGCAAGAACAACTACAGGTTCAGAGTGCGGAACAGAAAATGAGAACCCGGCGAGACCCCCGAGCTGCCCACGGTCCCCGAGCCACGGGGACTGTCGTCAAGTTCCAAATGGAGCACGGCTGGGGTTTCATCAGAGATCCGAACACCATCAGCGACGTGTTCGTGACCCGGAGGGATGTCGAGAGCCACCTGCCGGAGGGACATTGAGGGCGAGACCTGTATCCTGGGGACGTGGTGACTTACACCCGACACCAAGGAGTAAAGGGGTGGTACGCCCTCCATGTCCACAGAGTGGTAGAAGAGGAGGAACAGCGCCACTCTGCCCAAGGATATCAAGAGGGCCCGGACGGGCCTGAAGATTACCAGAAGCAAGGCGCATATGGAGGTCAGCATTCACAGTGAAGTGAAGAAGCGCCCGTGTACATAGTTACCCGTCAGGGTACAGAGACTGTTTTGGGACTGTTTCCAGATTAGAGCGTGGTCCCCGTTGGGACTGTTATGGTTAACTGTGCCAAGTTATCCCCTTCCTAACCTGGCTGGGGACTGAGAACAGCCATCCCCTTCCCTACCTGGCCGAGGACTGAGAGCGGCCGTCCCTGTAAATAGTTGCGCTTCCTATGGCGCCCCCTATTGGTTTTATAAAAGAACTGCAACGTCTACCTCAAGACAAGTTTGCTACAATGTTGCACCTTTAAGAAGAATGAACACCTGGTCGCAAGTTGCACCGCGGCCAGGGCACAAGAATATGTTTTTTTTAAAAATGTTTTATATTAAGAGTTTTATATGCTGCTAGGTAATAATGCAAATGTTTTCTATGATGTTTTATATGACAAAAGAGTTCCGGTAGTATTAACAATGTCTTATAAAGAAAAATGTTGAAAAAGAGAAAAGTGTTTCCCATGAAGGTAATTGAACAATGTCGTCCGTTTTGTAATGTAAAAAGTTATTGAAAAAGTTTTGCATGTCTTGTAATCAAATGTCTTTACTCTTTTCCAGCCCGAGGACGTGCTGTGGTTTACCAGGGGGGAATGTAGCGCCCCGAGGGTTCGGTTACTACAGGGGTATTGCACCTCAACCAGAGGTGTGGTATTCCACTCCCGGGTAAGGATGGAGTATGGACCAGGGCTCAGGTAGCTGCATGCATCACACACACCCCATTTCCGGGGGACAGCTCTACAGTGCTCCCATTTATATATTTATGCAGGCACATCTGACTATGTCCCTGGCTGGAGTGGGGAGGGGGGAGGAAAACCCAGTGGTGTAGGAGCAGATAGGGGTTGGTTTCTGAGCATAGGTAGGAGCTCATTGGGTGCTGGTCACCTGAGCTCACACACAGAGGAGGAGGTATATAAGGTGGACATCATCTTAGTTCAGTGTTCAGTCTGTGAGGAGAAGACAGGGAGCGGAGGCTCTGTAGGAGCTCTGCTCAGAGGCAGGCCTAGAGAAAAGGCCGGGGCCAGGAGGAGGAAGGAAGGAGAAGTAGGCCTAAAGAAGAGGCCGAGGAAGGGGGAGAAGAAGGAACTGGAAAGGAGACAGAGAAGCACAAGGGCTCAGAAACAAGAAGGAAGAAGGGACCCTAAGAACCCACGAGATAACGGGTGAAGGGTCAGGCAGAATAAGGGTACCGGATCCCAAGTTGGTGGAGGTAAATCATCCCTCAGCCAAGAACCGGAGGTCGTGATCATTTATTGGTGCAACCCCCCGCCAAACCTCCTAGGAAGGCACCATATAGGATAGCGGGAAACGGGGCCCACGTTTGCCCGCATAGATCCGCGGCAGCTGGACAGAAGTTTGGTCACTGGTGGGGCACGAGCCAGAAAGAAGACAGAAGGGAGTCCTGTGCCATGCTCCTGAATTGCCTGGGGGTTGACCGAGCCCCTCACCTGGTGGACGCAGCACGGCTTGGGCAGTCAGTACCTGTACAGAAGTGGCTTGGAGTATACGAACTGTGAGTAAAAGACCCTGGACTGCAACACGTTGTCGTTGTGTTTCTTACCGCGCTAGCACTAACGGTACTGGGACGCCCTGCACCACAACCCCCACCATCTACGCTCAGTGCCCTGAGGCTACACTCCTCCCATGGGGAGTTGTACTATTCCCTGCTGCACCCACAACACCAGCCTCAGCGGTCTGCTCTGCAGCGGCGGTTCACTCTGACCGCAATCCACGGGTGGCGTAGTCGGACATTGCAAAACATATAAATAGACTGCCACAATTTGGTCTGACCACCCTGAGCCACGGGATCGGGTTGCCACTACTACCCCCATCAGCACCGTACACTAGAAGGCCCAGTTCCGAGTACCCCACGGCCCAGGGGGCGAGTCACTACCCATCAAGCATGTTTGCAGATTGGGTATAATTATATCTCATATATACATGTGTGGTAGCAGCTGCGTGGGGCTGTCTTAAAGGTTTTTTCCTGTCTGCACTTTGCACTTTACCCCTCCCCCCGGTTTGCCTGCCATTACCTTTCAATAAATTTTGATATTTTTGCATAAAATTAGTGGCCTCTTGATCGTTATTATTGTTTTTGCTTTTATTCCTCTGCTTATTGACGATTAGGCCCTAACTTGGTCCTTATTATGGTAGTTTTATTAATAAAATATCTCTTTATATAGGCATAGCTAATTAGTACACGCTCCCTGCGGGCATATACTACCATCTCTCCATGAATTGTATTTATAGAGTACAGGCCTGTAGGGGTCACAGGGTACAAGACTGACGTGAATCCCAACCCTATTACCCCCTGCCACTGCTACAGGGCAGTGTGGAAGAGCGAGGCTAAGCGCCAGATTTGGCGCATCTTATGGATGTGCCATTTCTGGGACTGCTGAGGTGTGATATTAATAGCCGCAGAGGGGGCTAGTATTCATGGCTCCTTCCATGGCTATTGATATCAGCCCGCAGCTGTCTAGTTTAGCCTTTGCTGGCTAGATTTTACAGGGGGGCCCACGTCAATTTTTTTCTGGGGTCCCCTGTAATCTAGCCAGTAAAGGCTAAACAAACAGTTGTGGGGTGATATTAATAGCCATGGAACATTGTTGGCTAATGGCCCCTTCCGCGGATACTAATATCAGCCCCCAGCGGTGGCTTTCCCTCTGCTGGTTATAAAAACTATAGGGAGCCCACGCCATTTTTTAAAACATTTTAGGCTCTGTGCCCATAATTCAGACGTAGCAACGCTTTGGACGCACATTTTTTCTGCATCCAAAACGTTGCATTCTATTGAACGCAGGTAAATCCACGTGTTCACTGAACCATGCGTATTTACCGCATTCAATACTTTCGAGTGGCTAAATTTCTGTTGTGGAGACTAGCGACTCCGCAAGAGAAATTGACATGCTGAGGTCCTGAAAGACGCGCCACATGTCAGCGTCCACGGGTGATTCGAAGCCTCTGATGCACGCATAGCGGACATGGGATTTCTAGAGATCCCATCCACTATGCTGTAACATCTGGACGCTGCGGGTTTGACACTATATACACGCAGCGTCAAACCTGCAGTGGCTCCTGACCGTGGCCAAACTAACCCGCAGCATATCAATTTCTGTAGCGGACACACCAGTCTCCGCTGCAGATTTTGACCGATTCCAGTGTCATTATATGCGGTGGATTCATATGTACCTACAACAAAAGTGCGGCATTGGAACACCGCGTTTTGGACACAACATAAATGTGTTGTGTCCAAAGTGCTGCTGAGTGCTGATCGGGGGATGTAGTGGCTAAAGAACCAGCTGTGAGATGTTATTTAATGGCCAGGGAAATATTTACCAAGTGGCACCTTCCCAGACTAAAAAAACCCAGCTCACATCAGTCGCATAACTTACATGAATAGAAATGTTAATGAAGATTGGAGGAATGGGACTAGCTGTCATCCAGCTCTTTTGTTTGGTGATGTCAAGGTGTCACTCAGACCTTTTCATTACCAAAGTAAAGAAACACACAGACACAGTGTAACCACTTAATTTGAAATACAACAGACCCATTCTTTAATCATTTAAATGAACCAATATATTCACCCCAGTTCTTATGGTAATACAAGGGCTTAAGCAATGTCCCACCAACTTTATTTAGCTCCAAAATCATTCATGGATGCTCAAAAACCACTTAAAAAAATGCATGTAAAAACGTGTCAAAAACACATGTAAATCCGCATGCGTTTTTTTCTGCCAGGGAGAGGCAAAAACGCTCAGGAAATTTCTGCTTCAATTCCTGAACTTGTGCACAAACCCTAAAAGTTAATTTATTCTAAAATATTGAATAAAAAACAGATAAGTTAAAATATAAACCTAAAGACCCTTTAACATTTTTCCAGTCATATCAAACCCTCCGCTGTGCCCATTATGCATAATAAATGATCTACGATCTTTTTGTGTTTCTGTTGTTGACCTCACTTTATATAGCAAGTAAGCCTAATTACCATACATTACCTACTACACAACCCTCATAGCCTCCCTATCCCACAACCTCAAACAGCTATTCAACACTTTTAACTCTCTCCTCCGCCCTCCACTGCCCCCTCCGACCTCCCTCATCTCTGCTGAGGAGTTTGCCACACACTTCAAAAACAAGATTGACCAAACACGGCAAGTCTTTACTGTCCGACCACCACAATCCCTTTGTTTTCCACACCATTGCCCTTCCCCCATAACCTCCCTTCCCAACATCACGGAAAGAGACCTTACTCGCCTTCTCTCCAAATCACACCTCACCACTTGTGCACTGGACCCCATCCCATCCCACCTCCTCCCCATCCTCACCCCCACACTCGTCCCATCCCTAACCCATCTCTTCAACATATCACTATCCTCTGGTACTTTCCCTGCTGCCTTCAAACATGCCACAATCACGCCCATCCTCAAAAAGCCATCCCTCGACCCATCCGCCCTGTCCAGCTATCGCCCCATATCGCTGCTCCCATTTGCCTCCAAACTCTTTGAGCAACACGTTCACGCTGAACTTTCCTCCCACTTTTCATCTAACTCTCTTTTCGACAACCGACAATCCGGCTTCCGCCCCCACCATTCCACCGAAACTGCCCTTACCAAAATCACCAATGACCTACTTACAGCCAAGGCTAACAGACAATTCTCTGTACTCCTTCTTCTTGACCTGTCCTCTGCTTTTGATACAGTTGACCATTGCCTCCTACTACAGATCCTCTCTTCCTCTGGAGTCAAAGACCTTGCCCTATCCTGGATCTCCTCATATCTTTCTACCCGCACATTTAACATCTCCCACTCCCACACTACCTCCTCACCCCGCCCCCTCTCTGTTGGAGTCCCTCAAGGCTCTGTCCTAGGACCCCTATTCTTCTCAATCTATACCCTTGGCCTGGGACAGCTCATAAAATCCTATGGCTTCCAGTACCATCTGTACGCTGATGACACCCAGATCTACCTCTCTGGCCCAGACGTCACCTCTCTGCTGTCCAGAATCCCAGCATGTCTATCAGCCATATCCTCCTTCTTCTCCTCCCGCTTCCTCAAGCTCAATGTGGACAAAACTTAACTCACCATCTTTCCCCCATCTCGCGTATCTTCCCCATCTGATCTTTCTATCACAATAAATGACATCACTCTTTCCGCTGTACCGACAATCCGCTGCCTCGGACTAACCCTTGACTCTTCCCTGTCCTTCAAACCGGACATCCAAGCTCTCGCCACCTCCTGTCGCCTCCAGCTCAAAAATATTTCCAGAATCCGTCCTTTCCTCAACCCCAACTCTACTAAACTGCTTGTGCATGCCCTCATCATCTCCCGCCTCAACTATTGCAACATCCTCCTCTGTGGCCTACCTGCTAACACTCTCGCACCCCTCCAGTCCATCCTCAACTCTGCTGCATGACTTGTTCATCTCTCGCCTCACTACTCCTCTGCTACCCCCCTTTGCAAATCCCTTCATTGGCTCCCACTTGCCCAGCGTATCCAGTTCAAACTGCTAACACTGACCTACAAAGCCATCCATAACCTCTCTCCTCCGTACATCTCTGAACTAATCTCCCGATATACTCCCTCACGTAACCTCCGGTCCTCCCAAGACTTCATTCTCTCCTTCACACTTATCCGTTCCTCACGCAATCGCCTCCAAGATTTCTCCCGAATATCCCCCATCCTCTGGAATTCTGTGCCTCAGCACGTCCGATTATCCACCACATCTGGATCCTTCAGACGGAACCTGAAAACCCATCTTTTCAAGAAAGCTTACAACCTGCAATGACCACACTGCCTCTTCAACACCGGAGCTACTGCACCCCCCCAACCTACTGTCTCCTCCCCATTCCTGTAGAATGTAAGCCCGCAAGGGCAGGGTCCACTTCCCTCCATACCAGTCTATCAGTGTTTACTGTATTGTTTACTGTAAGTGATATTTGTATTTTGTATGTAACCCCTTATGTACAGCACCATGGAATCAATGGTGCTATATAAATTAATAATAATAAAAATAATAATAATATGAAGCATCCCCTCTTGAAGGGCATATTTTTTTTACCTTTTTAAGCAATATCTTTGAGAGACTCAGCAAGAAATAAGATTTGTACAGGGAGAAAGTCAAAGAGAACCTATTCTGGTTAATGGATGGGAGCAAAGCTGGTGTTTAGATCTCAATGGGCAGCGGGGTCTCAATCCTGAGGATGGAGGGATCAGGAACAACTGTGAGCGTTCCAGCGATCTGCAAAATGAAATACTAGCTTCTACAAGGACTCCATGGTCCATGAATATGATATGGGCACATGTGAACAAGCTGTTATCCTAAAATATACCCACTTACGGAAACATATTATTTCATTGGTAAGTACATAGGTGCTGTAGATATGTATGTGTGCATCAAATTTGGAGGATGCTGAGCCAAAATGTGGCAGATGTGTGTAGATACATATGTGTGTATGTACAGTACAGACCAAAAGTTTGGACACACCTTCTCATTTAAAGATTTTTCTGTATTTTCATGACTATGAAAATTGTACATTCACACTGAAGGCATCAAAACTATGA
Organism: Phyllobates terribilis; assembly: GCF_046119375.1. NCBI lineage: Eukaryota > Metazoa > Chordata > Amphibia > Anura > Dendrobatidae > Phyllobates > Phyllobates terribilis. The sequence goes on from NW_027362773.1 coordinate 115,804,319, forward strand.
ATTAACACATGTGGAATTATATACTTAACAAAAAAGCGTGAAACAACTGAAAATATGTCTTATATTCTACGTTCTTCAAAGTAGCCACCTTTTGCTTTGATGACTGCTTTGCACACTCTTGGCATTCTCTGGATGAGCTTCAAGAGGTAGTCACCGGAAATGGTCTTCCAACAATCTTGAAGGAGTTCCCAGAGATGCTTAGCACTTGTGAAGAGCACAGGGCGCCAGTGGCGGCTTTGCCAATCCTGGTGTTCTGTGGAAAATGCCAAGCGTCCTGCACGGTGTTGGGCTGTGAGCACAGCCCCCATCTGTGGACGTCGGGTCCTCATACCACCCTCATGGAGGTGGTTTCTTACTGTTTGTGCAGACACATGCACATTTATGGCCTGCCGGAGTTCATTTTGCAGGGCTCTGGCAGTGCTCCTCCTGTTCCTCCTTGCACAAAGGCGGAGGTAGCGGTCCTGCTGCTGGGTTGTTGCCCTCCTACGGCCCCCTCCATGTCTCCTGGTGTACTGGCCTGTCTCCTGGTAGTGCCTCCAGCCTCTGGACACTACGCTGACAGATGCTGCAAACCTTCTTGCCACAGCTTGCATTGATGTGCCATCCTGGATGAGCTGCACTACCTGAGCAACTTCTGTGGGTTGTAGAGTCCGTCTCATGCTACCACGAGTGTGAAAGCACAACCAACGTTCAAAAGTGACCAAAACATCAGCCAGAAAGCATTGGTACTGAGATGTGGTCTGTGGTCCCCACCTGCAGAACCACTACTTGATTGAGTGTGTCTTAATAATTGACAATAATTTCCATCTATTGTCTATTCCATTTGCACAACAGCATGTGAAATTGATTGTCAATCAGGGTTGCTTCCTAAGTGGACAGTTTGATTTCACAGAAGTTTGATTTACTTGGAGTTATATTCTGTTGTTTAAGTGTTCCCTTTATTTTTTTGAGCAGTGTATATATACACACATATAAACCTTTAGCCAATACTTGAGGGCAAAGCGAATCACTAGTGATGAGTCTAATGTACAAATAACATTTGATGTTTTAACGAAAAAATTTAAAGATAGAAATTATCCCATGAGAGTTTTAAAAAAATATGAGGATAGAGCTAAACAATTTGACCACTCTACATTGTTAAATAATATACAACGAGATAGAGACACGACTAAAAGGATCCCTGTGGTCTCAACTTATTCAGAGAAAAGCAACCAAGTTGCGGGTATAAGTCGGAGACTTTGGGATATGTTGGGAAAATGTATATCAGGTGTTGATGAGTTTACAGTTCCACCCCTTTTTTCGTATAAGCGTTGGAGGAATTTGAAGGATGATGTGGTCCATTCGGATATTGGCCCCAGTAAAAAGAAGAGCCAAATAACTTTGACACGGAGGAAAAGAACAGGATGTTTCCCTTGCTTGAGCTGTGTGAATTGTCCGTATATGTTGAAAGGAGAGAATTTTCGGCACTTTACTTCTGGTAAAGTGTATAATCCTAGGTTGTATTTTATGTGTGACACGGGCTATGTTATATATATATTGCAGTGTCCGTGCAAATTAAAATATGTAGGCATAACAACTTATGATTTCAAAACCAGAATCATCCATCATCGGTACACAATATGTAAAAAGGAAATGGATTTACCAGTCCCAAAACATTTTACAGAGGCAGGACATAGAGAGAGGGATTTACAATTCTATATAATAGATCATGTTCCCCCTGTGAGAAGAGGTGGCAATCGTGAGAAATTACTTAAAAAGAAAGAATTAGAATGGATCTACAGATTGGAATCCTTAAAGCCTAACGGACTTAATTTTTATGTTTCTATATAATATATTGGGATTATGAGACATTTGTTTGGCTTTCTTGCAAGATTAATATTGTAATAATGTACTAGAATATATTAGATTAAAAGTATGTGATTGAGGGTAGCCAAATTGAAATAGGTATATTCCCCTTTAAATTATCGTGGAACTACAAGCCTCAGCAATAACCTAGGTGTGTTTCCCCTTTAAAAAGAATGCGGAATTGGAAGCCCTTTAAGGGATATAATTAAATGTTAATTGTGAAGTTAGCATAATGTTCGTGACGCGCGCAGGGGATGGGGACGACTCGGCGCCCGGGTCTTGTTGTTGCCTGACCTTGGGGGATGTCGCGGTGGTCGGCTCCCGGGCCCATACCCTAGGGTCACTCTTAAAAAGTGAAAAGGGGGAAAGTTTATATGGGAAAGGGGAAATGTTCGTGATGCCACCTGTAGATTCTGGTGAGGATCACCAGAGCTGCGGCAGTCCTCTGAGGCCTGTGTTCATGCAGCTTAGTTGGTGCAGCTCCCCACAGGTGGAGCGGGGCCTCAGGGCAGCGTAAGAGGTAGGGATGCAGGACAGAGGGGACCCAGCCGGGTCAGAAGAAGAACAGGCACATTCACAACAGTTCACTTCAGTACCTTTACTGGTGGTGTTTCAGGCATGATCCAGGGCACTGTAGGGTGAAGGGTGCATTTCAGGACTCTCCCCAGTGAGAGGGTGTGGGGCCTCCTGTTTCTTGCCTTTTCCTGATAAGTTTATGACCTGCCTGAAGCTAGGCCTAACTTGGTCTCTGTCTTGCACCTGCTGACCTGGTGGTAGTGGCTTCTGATGGAGATCACACTCCCTGGTCTCTTGGGCCTCTGTGATTCCTGACCCTGGGATAACGGTCAGCTTCTGGTGTTCCTGGGACATATAGTTCACCAGGGCTTCCGGTAGTTTCTGCTGGTCCTAGAGATCCTTGCAGACACGGACCTGGTGTTCGGTAAATGGTCTTGGGGTGAGCTGGCTAAGCTCCTCTGCCTCCTATGTAGCTCGCTTACTCCACTTGCCTTCGGCCGCGCTCGGGGCCCTCACTAGGCTTCACACTGGCAGTAGGCCTCGCTACTCTTCACCGCTCTTATGGCGTCGGCACACCTTAGGCTCACTAACCTGAGCTCTCTGAGTCTGGACTGGGCTTCACTGCAGGCTAGCTTCTGCAGGAGCTGGACCTAGCTCTGTCCCCTGAGGAAACTGTTCTATAGACCGAACTTCTCTCTCTGTGGACTCCAGACCGACTGGACTGCCTAGCTCCACCTTCCCTCTTTATATCCCTAACGGGCTCCCTCTGCTGGTCTGAGGTGGAGGGTGGAGGTGTGTGAATGCTATGAGGGCCTCTTGTGGAGGAATCTGTCCATGCACCCCTCTAGGATCTGTGGCACCAATGGACAGCAGGTCTACTTGTATTTATAGGGGGTTTGCGATATATACACACTACCATTCAAAAGTTTGGGTCACCCATACAATTTTCTGCTGTCCATGAAAACTCATACTTTTATTTATCAAATGAGTTGCAAAATGAATCGAAAATATAGTCCAGACATTGACAAGGTTAGAAATAATGATTTTTATTAGAAAAAATAATTTTCTCCTTCAAACTTTGCTTTCGTCACAGAATGCTCCCTTTGCAGCAATTACAGCATTGCAGACTTTCAGTTGTTCTGCGTCTCACAAATGTTCTTCTGTGTGATCTAAACACCTCAAACTTTGATTCTTCTGTCCATAAAACTTTTTTTCCAGTCTTCCTCTGTCCAATGTTTGTGTGCTTTTGCCCATATTAATCTTTTCCTTTTATTAGCCAGTCTCAGATATGGCTTTTTCTTTGCCACTTTGCCCTGAAGGCCAGCATCCCGGAGTTGCCTCTTCACTGTAGACGTTGACACTGGCGTTTTGCGTGTACTATTTAGTGAAGCTGCCAGTTGAGGAGCTGTGAGGCGTCGATTTCTCAAACTAGAGACTGTAATGTACTTGTCTTGTTGCTCAGTTGTGCAGCGGGGCCTCCCACTTCTCTTTCCACTCTGGTTAGAGCCTGTTTGTGCTCTCCTTTGAAGGGAGTAGTCCACACCGTTGTAGGAAATCTTCAGTTTCTTGGCAAGTTCTCGCATGGAATAGCCTTCATTTCTAAGAACAAGAATAGACTGTAGAGTTTCACATGAAAGTTCTCATTTTCTGGCCATTTTGAGAGTTTCATAGAATAAACAAATGTAATGATCCAGATTCTTAACTAGCTCAAAGGAAGGTCAATTTTATAGCTTCTCAAATCAGCCAAACCGTTTTCAGCTGGGCTAACATACTTGTGCAAGGGTTTTATAGGGTTTTCTAAGCATCCATTAGCCTTCTTACACAGTTAGCACAGTTAATACAATGTACCATTAAAACACTGGAGTGGTGGTTGTTGGAAATGGGCCTCTATACACCTGTGGCGCCCCTGAGGGTTCAGTCGCCACAGGGGTACTGCACCTTGTAAAAGAGGTGTGGTATCTTCTCTCCGAGGTAAGGATGGGGGGGGCACCACACAGGACCCCTTTTACTCACTCAACACCACACTGCTCCCATTCTGTAGGGGGTGTAAAGCACGAAGTGCTGCCCCGGTCCTGAATGAAAGAGCAAGGGGGGGAACCAAAGATAGGGGGAACCTAGTGGCTAGTTGGGTGGAGGAAGCACTTTACAGTTACACTTGCTAATTTATATTTAAACAACGGCCATCTTGGGTTCAAGGTCTTTAATTGTGATCTTCATCACTGAACGTGGCTTTCTGTTAGAACCTGCAGCTGATTGAAGATACACGGTCCTCGTCCTCTGGCCTTGAGGCGAGGAGCGGGCTAGAGTTAACAGCTGCCTCTACCCGGTCAAGTTCCCTACCTAAGAAGGCCTGGAGGGGAGCAGAGGAGAAAGCTCCACAGGCAAAAGGATCCCAGGGGATGCGGACGGAGCGTCGTACGCCACCTGCTACCCTCATTCTGGCCAAGCCAGAGGGACTCCTGCTGCAAAAGGGGACCGGCCCCCAATATCTGACTTTGCTACTTCACGTCCTAGTCAGAGAAGCTCCGGAGGCTTAGTGGATCCCACCGGTAACGGACGGAGCGGAGTCGTCACCCGTACCCTTGTTCTGTGTATAGCCAGAGGGAGACCCAGCCTTGTAACACGCACCACATACGGACAGGAGAGGACCTAGTGGGAAAGTCTAGGAACACTCTGGTGCGGGGGTCCTGATTGATGCACCCAAACTACCCGGAGTGTGTTGAACCCCTTCCTGGTGGCCGCAGCGCGCCGTGAGGAGCGAGGAGAAGCCTTGCAGCTGATGCCTAACATCGTGAGTAAAGCTTGGAATACTGCATCTGACGCGCCCCTGGGCCTGTGTCGCGCTGCGGTGCGCACGCGGGAGCTTACCCGGAGCCGGATCCGTGGAGGGTTGTAATCTCGTGGCGGTGACCCGGTCCGTGCCCAGGGAGTCAAACTAGACGGCAGTCTATTAGTAGTAAATAGTTGATGACTACGCCACCCGTTGAGTGCAGCCAGGAAGCTGCTGCTGCAGGGCAGACCGCTGAGGCCGGTGGTAGGATTGTGCAGCGTGATAGTATAACCCCCAACGGGAGGGGTATGGCCTCAGGGCAGCCGACGTGGATGATGGGGGTAGCAGGAACCACTCAGAGACGGTACGGTGTAGTTCAGGGTCTTTACTGGTAACAACGACAGACCCTCCCGGAGTACTTGCTAGCAAACGGGGCCTGGTCAGTCTTTGAGCAGATGGGATCTCCCCTGGCCAGGCGTAGTTGTAGGCCTCCCAAACTGACTGTACTCTTCTGGCTACCTTGCTAGAAGCTGATGTAAGTAGCCCACGTCCCTGAGTGTACCGTGTGGTGCTCACCCGTATGGCCGGTGACTCGGGGCCTTCTAATGGCTTCCGCTCCACGATGGCGGTGCTGGTCCCACGCGTGTGACCGTGCCTTCGGGCTTCTGGGCCAGAGGACCTGAAATCCCCTGCCCGACGGATTCTGCTGCTGGGTAGGAGTTAGTCCCCACAGCCTCGGACTCCGAGTCCGGTAAAGAATCTTCTTAGTCAGGGCGAGCTCTGTAGCTGCCAGCCCCTGACTCCTTGTAACTCTGCTGTTTCCTATGCTGCTTCTCTTCTCCACTCTCCTTGTCTCACTCACCCTGCCTCAGCCCCGGGTTTATACAGGGGAAGTTCTTCCCCTCCCAAGACTGGGCAGGAGGTGTGGCATGCACAGGATCCCTGACCAAAGGACCTCCCACCTGCTCTCAGACATAACATTACATTACTGTGGAAAACCAGACCCCTGGGGTGCCACATTCCCCCCTAGTGAAATTTAGTACTCCGGGACTAAACACATTTAGAAAAACATAACAAGGCAAAAACATTAATAATACAATAAGAAAAACATATAAAGTTGGTTACGGCATGTCCGTAACCGGGTGCAGTCTTTGAAGAAAAGCAAGGTGTCCATTTCACCAAAACAGGGAGACGTAACCAGGTAGGGGTTTGTCCTACCCCGAGTCCTTAACAGTCTTTAGTCCGTCCTGGGTTACGCTCCAACTATGTACAAGGATTCCCGGTAAATCCACCAAGGTTTCCTAAAAATAACTAGAAACACAAAATTATACACAAGCAACAAGACACAGAAAAACATAAATAAAACAATTTATACACTTTAAATTCTCCAGCGTGCGGGTAACTGGCCTCTAGTGGCCCGAGTGGAACTACGGAGCTGACTATCTGGCCCTGAACTACAGGGTGTAGGAGCTGTCAAGGGTAAACTGGGCAGCTGTCTACCGGCTCTTTGTCTCACTAGGGGTACGGCAGGCTCACTATAAGCAGAGGGTTGATTCTCCTGTTCTGCTTGTGTGGAGTCTTCTGCCTCCTGGACCGGCTGTTCTTCCAGCTCTACCCGTTGCTCCGTAGGTTCTTGGGATGATGGTTGGAGGAAGGTGAGTACGGGTACCACAACTGCACCATTGACTTGAGTCCAAGACTGAGGAAAGTCCCCGAGCACGGTACTAACCATATCTTCCCTTTCTTCCACGGGTCGATGGTCTTCTTGTTCCTCTTCAGGGTTCCTCAGTTGTTCGGGACACTTCTTCAGGTGGTCCCGGGATACAATGGCTGTGGTTTCCCCTCCGTCTTTACTGATGGTACAGACCTTCGGGTTCTCGTGGCTTGAGGGCAGTACGGTGTACGGGTCCTTCTCCCACTGGTCGTCCAACTTGTGGAGCCGTCTCTTCCTCTTCAAGACCTGCTCTCCGGGTACCAGGGGAACAGCGGGAGCATACTGGTTGTAAGTTTTCTCTTGTCTTTCCCTAGCCTGACAGAGACTTCGCTCCACGCTCTCCTGTACTCTCCGGTACTGCTGCTGCCTCTCTGTGTCCCAGTCTGTTTCTGGTGAAGTGTCCTCGGGGGTCAGGACTCCCATTTCCAGGTCAACAGGTAACTTACCAGGTCTTGCCCTCATTAGGTAAGCCGGGGTACAGTTGGTGGAACCTACCGGGATGTGGTTGTATAGGTCCACCAGATCGGGCAACTTTTCAGGCCACAGACTGCGTTCTTCCAGGGGCAACGTTTTTAGAAGATCCATTACCACCTGGTTCATTTTTTCACAAAGTCCATTAGTCTGCGGATGGTAGGGTGTCGTCCTTATCTTCCGGCAGCCATACAGATTGCAGAATTCCTGAAAGACCTCCGCTTCAAAGGCAGGTCCCTGGTCCGTCAGCACTTGGTCCGGGTACCCGTGTGGACGGCAGAAGTGCTGCTGGAAGGCTCTAGCTGCTGTTTGAGCCGTTAAGTCCTTGACGGGGACGACAACCAAGAACCGGGAGTAATGATCCACGATGGTTAACGCGTAGACGTAGCCACTTCTGCTTGGGGTCAGTTTTACATGATCCAAGGCTACCAGTTCCAACGGTTGCCGGGTGACGATGGACTGCAGGGGAGTCTTCTGGCTGGCTCGGTCCTTCCTTCTCAGGTTGCACGGGCCACAATCTCTGCACCACTTCTCGATGGTTCCCCTCATGCCTACCCAGTGGAACCGCTCGCGCAGCAGGAACTCCAGCTTTTTCCACCCAAAGTGTCCAGCTCCGTCGTGGTATGCCTCCATCACCATGGCTGCGTCTCTTCGTGGCACCACTACTTGCCAGAGTAATTCATGCGTCCGGGAGTTAACCATTCTGCGGCACAACTTCCCTTTGTAAAGGAACAGTCGACTCTTCTCTGCCCATAGTTGTTTGGCTTCCTCCGGAGCGTCTGGTTCAAGGCAAGCCTCCGGCCGAGTCAGCATCTCCTTCACCAGTCGGACGGCAGGGTCGCTGTCTTGCGTTTCCGCCCAGTTGTAGTGGGGTAAGGGGTTCAACGTAGCAGCCTGCTTACTCCTTACCCGGTGGGAATACTGAATAGTCCCATGACGGTGGAACGCAGGGAGTTCAACTTCTTCCAGTCCCTCCGGATCTTCTCCTCCGTCCGGCAGGTTGGGCATCCTGGACAGGGCGTCCGCGTTGGTATTGGAGCGTCCTGCTCGGTATTTAATTGTGAACTCGTAGTTGGACAGACGGGCCATCCACCTCTGCTCCAGGGCGCCGAGTCTTGCCGTGTCCAGGTGTGTCAGCGGGTTGTTATCCGTGTACACGGTGAACCGGGAAGAAGCGAGGTAATGCTTAAAGCGCTCAGTGATTGCCCATACTACGGCCAGGAACTCTAACTTAAATGAGCTGTAATTCTCGGGGTTCCTTTCGGTGGGTCGCAGTTTTCGGCTGGCGTAGGCGATTACTCGTTCCTTCCCCTGCTGGATCTGGGACAGTACGGCTCCTAGCCCGATGTTACTGGCGTCGGTGTAGAGGATAAAGGGCTGGCTATAATCCGGGTACGCCAGGATTTCGTCCCCCGTGAGGGCCATCTTCAGCTGGCGGAAGGACTCTTCTTCCAGCTCTTCCCATTTGAAGGGCGGCTTCTGGTTCTTGGCCTTCCGGGACTGGCCTATCAGGAGGTCCTGCATAGGTGCTGCCTTTTTGGTGAAACCGGGAATAAACCTTCGGTAGTAGCCTACCAACCCGAGGAACTGCCGCACTTCTTTTACGCTGGAGGGGCTTGGCCATCCCTTAATTGCGGTGATCTTATCGGGGTCGGGAGCCACTCCGTCAGCGCTCACCACGTGTCCCAGGTACTGCACCTTTGGTTTCAGGAGGTGACACTTGGAGGGTTTCACCTTTAGGCCGTAACTCGCCAGAGCCTCGAACACTTCCGCCAGGTGTTTCAGGTGGTCCTCATACGTCTTGGAATATACGATGACATCGTCCAGGTACAACAGGACCGTCTCGAAGTTTCTGTGGCCCAGACAACACTCCATTAGGCGTTGGAAGGTTCCTGGTGCGTTGCAGAGTCCGAACGGCATGCAGGTGAACTCGCTAAGTCCCATCGGGGTGGTGAATGCGGTCTTCTCCCGGTCCGCCTCTGCTACAGGAACCTGCCAGTACCCGCTAGTGAGATCCAAGGTAGAGAAGAAGTTAGCAGATCTTAAAGCAGCCAATGACTCCTCTATCCTTGGTAAGGGGTACGCATCCTTGTGTGTGATACGGTTGATTTTCCGGTAATCTACACACATCCTCATGGTGTTGTCTTTCTTTTTGACTAAAACTAATGGGGCTGCCCAGGGGCTACAACTATCCCGGATTACCCCAGCCTCCTTCATATCTCTAAGCATCCCCTTGGCGTGTTGGTAATGTGCAGGGGGTACGGGTCGATACCTCTCTTTTATGGGAGGATGATCTCCCGTGGGGATGCGATGTTCTACCCCCTTGACTCGCCCGAAGTCTAACGGGTGTTTACTAAACACTCTCTCATACTCTTGAACCACCCGATAGACTCCTTGTTTCTGATGTGAGGGAGTGGAGTCAGTACCCAAATGTAGTTGCTGACACCAGTCCTCCATGTCTTTCTTAGAGCCGTTACCTTCCTCCGGGTGAGATGGAGGCAAGGGTTCCACAGATTGTATAGAACTTTGATTAGTGGTATATAATTTGGCTAGCGTGGCATACCGGGGCAGGTACACTTCCCTCTCCCCGATATTTATTATGCGAATGGGCACCCTCCCATGGCGTACATTGACCACCCCCCGTGCTGTCAAAATGGTGGGCCTACTGTCTGAGTAAACTGGTTCTACCATTGCCTGGTAATCTCTACCTCTCAGACCAATAGCTGCCCGGCACCAAATCATCATTTCACTTTTTGGGGGCATGGCAATAGGAAAAGGGTCACACATTCTTACGCTACCAATCTCACCGCCGGAGAGTTCCACTTGTTGCCGTTGCATCAGTGCCCGGATCTCTTTCTGGAGCACCCGCTGCTCGCCGGAGCTGGCATTCTTGGCAACCTGCTGTAAAAGGAAAATCACCTCTGCAAGACAATTTTCAATTACATTAGTTCCTAGAGTTATTTTTGGGTGACTCTCATGTTTATCGATATCTACAATGATCAGTCCCTGTGCGGCCAGTTCGACTCTACCAATTTTGATGGTCACCTCTTTAAATCCGATCTGTGGCACGGGCTGACCATTGCTGGCGATGATACTCAAGTCGTCGTCGGGGTAGCGGGTAATATCCGAGTCATTCCAGTACTGCTTGAAGAGCACGTACGGGATGGTGGTGACCTGTGACCCGGTGTCCAGTAGGGCACTCATGGGAATGCCATCCAGTACCACAGGCAAGACTGGACGTCCTCCCACATATCTGTCGCGCCAGTTCGATGGGCCTGGTGATCTTTTTCCTGGGGGTTGGCCCTCTACCCCAGGTTGTGCCCGTTTAAAGAACAGTACCTTGCCATATGTCCGGGTTGATTGCAGCGGCGGCAGATGGGTCGTCCATCCTCACTGTATCGGTCACTGGGTCTTCCTCTGGCCGGTGGGGTCCTCCTTGGTCGACGCCACGGGATGTCCTCCGGTCCGGATGCCAGCTGGATCTTCCCTGGGGTGGAAACCTGTAAAGACTGCACAGTTCGGGTTAGCGCAGCAACGCTCTTAGCTAGCTCTTGGACCTGATGGTGTAGGTCTGGAGCCGGGTCATTGTCCAAAGCCTGCGCATCAGCTCCCACAGGCCCTGCTGACAAGGGCGCCGCCTCCTGGTAGTAAGTGGTAGTGGGGCGTCTGTGGGTCACAACGCCACCTGGTGCCGGTTCTCGGAGCACCCGGATGGCTCTGTCCTTGAACTGTGCAAAGTCCAGATGGGGATCCTGTAAGGCCATTGCCCGCAACTGGGTTCGGTGGGCATTGCAATATAAACCCTCTATAAATTGTTCAGTCAACAGCCTGTCCTCGTTTCCCACCCCATCAGGGTCGGTCTGCTTTATGGCCCTCAGGGCCTCTTGTAGGTTTAGTGCATAGTCCCTTATACTCTCATGCGCTCGCTGCTTGCACCCGTAGAATCTAAGCTTAATCTCGGCTGAGGTGCGGGTATCAAAGGTGTCCTTCAGCCGGGTTAGTATCCCTGCGACAGTCTTCCTCCCAGGTGGCCAGGATTTTACTTCCCTTTTGGCTGCCCCGGTTAGTTGGGCCACCAGGATGCTCACTTTTTGCTCTTCTGTGAGGGGGTACACCTGGAAGAGGCTATCCAGCTTTTCTCTAAAGTCATGCAGGGTATGTGACTCCCCTGAGTACTGGGGTAGCCAAGCTGCTCCCGGGATATAGGGCATGGTGAAGGGCATAACTGCAGCAGCGGTAGCGCTGGCGGGGGTTGAGGCAGTGAAGCTCTCCTCCGTATCTGACATCTTCCTCCCCCCTAGTGGACCGTGGCCTACCTTGCGATGATCCTCTTCCGTAGGCCGCGGCTCCGCAGTGGATCGTCAGGGTTGAGGACCTTCCGTCGCGCTCCTGTGACGTCGGCGTCTGCTGGGCTCCTTCCAGGACCTTACGCAACGTCCGGACGTGAGGCGGGGCTTCAGTTCTCGCGCGCTTTCGGAGTCCACGCCCCTCTTCTTCCCGCGCGGCGTCCTCAAGATGGCGTCCAATGGCGGGAAAACTCCACGGATGGCGGGAAGAAGGTCGAAGATGGCGCCGGATGGCGGGAAAACTTTGCGGATAGCGGGAAGAAGGTAGAAGATGGCGCCGGATGGCGGGAAACCTTCACCACTGGTAAGTTTGAACAGTCTTTGCTTTTCAGGCACGCAGTACCCGGTGGTTGCGGGCACGAAATCCTGCCGACTACGCCAAAGTTGACGCGCCCCTGGGCCTGTGTCGCGCTGCGCTGCGCATGCGGGAGCTTACCCGGAGCCGGATCTGTTTAGGGTTGTAGTCTCGTGGCGGTGACCCGGTCCGTGCCCAGGGAGTCAAACTGGACGGCAGTCTGTTAGCGGTAGAAAATGGTTGATGACTACGCCACCCGTTGAGTGCAGCCAGGAAGCTGCTGCTGCAGGGCAGACCGCTGAGGCCGGTGGTAGGATTGTGCAGCGTGATAGTATAACCCCCAACGGGAGGGGTATGGCCTCAGGGCAGCCGACGTGGATGATGGGGGTAGCAGGAACCACTCAGAGACGGTACGGTGTAGTTCAGGGTCTTTACTGGTAACAACGACAGACCCTCCCGGAGTACTTGCTAGCAAACGGGGCCTGGTCAGTCTTTGAGCAGATGGGATCTCCCCTGGCCAGGCGTAGTTGTAGGCCTCCCAAACTGACTGTACTCTTCTGGCTACCTTGCTAGAAGCTGATGTAAGTAGCCCACGTCCCTGAGTGTACCGTGTGGTGCTCACCCGTATGGCCGGTGACTCGGGGCCTTCTAATGGCTTCCGCTCCACGATGGCGGTGCTGGTCCCACGCGTGTGACCGTGCCTTCGGGCTTCTGGGCCAGAGGACCTGAAATCCCCTGCCCGACGGATTCTGCTGCTGGGTAGGAGTTAGTCCCCACAGCCTCGGACTCCGAGTCCGGTAAAGAATCTTCTTAGTCAGGGCGAGCTCTGTAGCTGCCAGCCCCTGACTCCTTGTAACTCTGCTGTTTCCTATGCTGCTTCTCTTCTCCACTCTCCTTGTCTCACTCACCCTGCCTCAGCCCCGGGTTTATACAGGGGAAGTTCTTCCCCTCCCAAGACTGGGCAGGAGGTGTGGCATGCACAGGATCCCTGACCAAAGGACCTCCCACCTGCTCTCAGACATAACATTACATTACTGTGGAAAACCAGACCCCTGGGGTGCCACACATCCATTGCCTCCGGTTCATTATTTCAGCGCGGCACCACATCGCACCCCATCACCCACTACTACTCCCCTGATCCCTCTTCTCTGCCCTGAGGCCCTGCTCCGCCTGTGGGGAGTAGTACCATCTTCTGCTGCCACGACATCCCGCCTCGGAGGACTGCCGCAGCGCTGGTGGCGAATCACCAGACAACACAGGTGGCGTTGTCATATTAATCCACTCGATTACCACCGTCCCTATTTTTGATTGTGACAACCCTGGGCACGGGCGGGGCCTAGGCCACGACTGCATCCATCCTCCACCTGGAGGCCCGGTTCCGAGTACCCCTGTAACGACCGGAACGCCGGTCGAATGTGTATGAGGAATATGGCGCTACTATGAATGACTCCGACTTTGTATAGTGGCAGAACACTTTCTTTTTTAACTGATCACAAGAATGATCGGGTTAAACAATTCTACAAAATATGGGTCACAACAGCCACTAACACAAATTACAAGTTATGCAGCCCGAGAGAACCCAAGTGCCAATCTCGCGGGGATGAGTCAAACTACCCCTGGGCTATGCGACCCCCACCCTTATTCCGTACAGGGTCAACCCAGGACGTTACCGCGGACGTGGCACGTGGTACTCCCTGGAATATAACCTTACACCCCCCTCACACACTAATACAATGAGATCTCGGTACCCTTGTTTTCCCCTTAGAGAACACTCATATTTTACCAAAGCGTTACCTGTACAGTGTACAGTTTCTCTCCTTACAAGAGCAAAGAGAAATCTCTCAGACTTAATACATATACAAACAGTTAATAAACTAAACCTTTAACTAGAGCCTGATCTCCGGCCACAGGGTTTGATCTGCTTCTCCTTCTCACCAAACTCTCCAGCACATCCAGGTGTAAGCAGAAATTAGAATCAATCTCAGTCTCAAAGTGTAGTTCACAGCAGGGCTCCTTTGTAGTATCCACGTGCACAGTCTTAGTATGCCAGATCTTTCACAATCTCTGGATCAAGCCTGCTCAGTCCATCAGCAGTGATATACACCAGGCAGTTCTCGGCACCCTGGAATCACTAACTAGCTTTCCCTAACTGACTACACAGTTGGTGACCGGTCACATATCTCAGTTACTCACAAGGCACAGCTTCTCCTTGGACACACAGTCTGGCTCCAGTCTGTATAAGCTCTCCAACGTCAAAAACAGCATCAGCCCGCACGTCCCCTTCTCTCTGCACTTCCTGGATCTCTGTTTTCCTGGGCTTTTCACAGATCCCCGGGCTTTTTCTTTACTTGTTTCTTGCTGACCCCTAATGGCCGGACTAAGTCATTGCAGGAGAAATTTACACTGTCATAAATATGAGCTCATTACCAGAAAGACATGTCAACATGTTACACTCCACCCCACTTACAATTTGGCGTCCCGACAAATGGTTTCATACCACTCATATGTAACACATACTTTTCAGGATTGTATTGTATCAGGGGAACACCAGCTATGCTCCTCTCCGATCTCCGCAAACCAGTACCTGCAGAGCTCGATCTAGGGTCCACCGTATCTAGTGGAACAGTAACATCAGGGGCGGTGTCTGGAACACCTGGAACTTGCGCTATTGGACTCTGCACATCCGATGGTCTCATCCAGAAGTCATCCCAACAGTCGCATTCAACATTGCTCGGTGCAACTGCCGTAGGTGGCACAGGTGACTCAGGGTGACACGCAGGTGTGTCGGACATACACCTCTTTAGCCAGTTCCGGTGCATTGTGCGACAGGGTCCAATGCACCCTTCGGGAACCACTGTGTACACACTTCCCCCTGGGAATACCCTTTCCACTACTGTGTAGGGCGTTTCCTCCCACCTGTCGCTCAACTTCCCTCCCGGACGCGTGATTCGTACTAGCACCTTATCACTCGCCCTGAACTCATCTAGGTGCACCGGCCCCCGATCTCGGTGGGGATGATCCTGCACACGGTCTTTTTCTATCCGGTGGATTTCACGCAACCTTCGGCGATGATCCTCGACCCACTCACTGGCTGTACAATATTCTGGTTCATCGTGTACAGTGAGACTAAGTTCTTCAATCTCTCGCCCAGGCCAACCGAACATCATCCTCCCACATAAGTTCTTAGAGGAACTCAGTCCATCGCTCCTTCTGCCTCTGTTCAAGCGTTCTCAGCATCTGGAGCAAGGTTCAGTTGAACCGTTCACAGGCCCCATTTCCCTGCGGATGTAGGGCATTGTCCGGGATTGCTGAATCCCATAGACTTGCAGCAACTCCGTTATGAGCTGACCTTGGAAGAAAGCACCTTGATCTGAATGTATCCTTTGAGGACACCTATAAACCTGGATGAAATGCTTACAAATTGCCTCCGCTGCAGACTTAGCAGTCTGATCTTTGGTGGGGACAGCGACGGCAAACTTAGTAAAGTGATCAGTCATGACCAGACATGAATGATGACCACTTCTGGCGTACCCAATTGACAAATAATCCACCATTAGCACTTCCAGTGGGGCAGACGTCACGATTGTCTGGACAGGAGCCCTCTGCTCTGGGGACTTATTCAGCTCGTATGCCCGGCACCTACCACACACCTCTCTCACAACCTCTTCTAAGCCAGGCGTGTACACGTACCGGTGCAGCCAACGATAAGTCTTCTCAGGCCCGAAATGTGCACCTCGCGTATGAGCTTCCTGGGCAATGTCTGGAGCCACTGAAGCTGGAATTACTACCTGCCAACGGTACCCCAGCTCTGCTGCTATGTAGATCCAGCGATACAGTATCCCCTCCGCTATGACCAATCGATCCCACTGCCTTAGCAGCTTTTGCCCTTCGGTTCCCAGCCGGGCTCTTGCTCTCCCATCGGGCCAGGACTTTTGACTCAGCCATTTCTTTACTCGTGACAGTTCGGAGTCTGCGTCCTGTAACTCAGCCCACTCTTGACGAGTCTTGCCCAGCAACGTGGCGACCCGTGTCGCCACCCCACTTGAATGTGCCACATCTACGAACACAGGCAGTCACCTCCGGGGATCTCAGTATCCTCGAGGTCTTCATCCACCCCATGCTCGGGTGCGCCTCGGGTCACTCGTGATAATGCGTCAGCATTGGAGTTCTCTTTAACCGAACGGAACCGAATCCGGTAATTAAACTTGGACATCCGAGCTACCCATCTCTGCTCCAGGGCTCCAAGCTTAGCGTTTTCCAAGTGTGCAAGCGGATTATTGTCATCACGAGAATCTCAGAACCAGCCAGATACTCTGCAAACTTCTCAGTCATGGCCCACACCAGGGCCAACATCTCCAGCTTAAACGAGCTGTAATTGTCCGGGTTTCGCTTGGTGTCCTGTAGAGACCGGCTAGCATACGCGATGACCCTCTCACGCCCATCTTGTTCTTGGGCTAACACAGCTCCCAGACCATGGAGACTTCCATCCGTGTACAGGGTGAACGGTTGGTCAAAGCGAGCATATGCCAATAAAGGTGCCTGTACGAGGGCGGCTCTGACCCGATCAAATGCCTGTTGCTGTCGGTCAGTCCACCGAATTGGCTGATTCTTGGGCCCCTGTGCCGTCCCTCTCAACAACTCATTCAGTGGTTCAGCCACCTTAGCAAAGTCTTTCACAAACCGACGGTAGTATCCTGCTAAACCAAGGAATGCTCGCACTTCTCTCATGGTCTTGGGACAGGGCCACCCCTGAATGGCCTCAATTTTACTCGGTGCTGGTCGCACACCGTCAGCAGACACCACATGCCCCAGATACTCGATCTGTGTCTGGAACAAGTGACATTTCTTTGGCTTGATCTTAAGTCCATTGTCTCTCAGTCGGTGCAACACTTGCCGGAGCTTCTTCAGGTGGTCGTCGAACGAATCTCCAAATATAATCACATCCTCCAAATAGATCAGCACGGACTCGAAATTGTAATCGCCCAAGCAGTATTCCATTAATCGCTGAAAAGTTCCTGGAGCATTAGTCAGTCCGAAGGACATTCGATTAAATTCATACAGTCCCATTGGCAAGATGAATGCTGTCTTCTGCCGATCTAGAGCTGCCACGGGCACCTGCCAGTAGCCGCTGGCCAGGTCAAGGGTGGAGAAGTACTTCGCCTTTCCCAGGGCAGACAGGGATTCCTCGATCCGGGGCAATGGGTAGGAATCACGTACTGTGTGCACATTCAGCTTACGGTAATCAACACAAAACCGTATGGTCCCATCCTTTTTCCGGACCAGCACGACTGGTGCGGCCCAAGGACTTTGACTCATCCGGATCACCCCATTATCCAGCATCTGCGCCAGCATTCCTTTGACCTCCTGATAAAGACTCGGTGGGATCTGGCGATATCTCTCCAGAATTGGGGGGGTGTTTCCCTTGGGTATCTCGTGCTCCACAGCCTTGGTGCAACCAAAGTCTTCATCTCCCCTGGAGAAGGCAGCCTGATATTCCCACAGCGCAGCCTCCAGTCTGCGAGCCTGTTCGGGAGTCAACTGGGACTCATCCACGCTCATGATTTCCATAATCCTTTTGCCATTCCACTCAGGCATGGGGGATTCTTCAGCTGTCGTCTGCATCGACAGGGTCCAGGCGGTCCGGCTGTCTGCCCTCAGTGTGAACTGGCTTTTGGGGATGACTCCTTCACCACACACATACACGTCAGCCAGCTTCGTGCCCACTGTCAGAGTCACCTCATGATTCTGCAGATTCAGGCATCTCACTGGTACACTTCCATCTTGCACAATGGCCAGTGTTCGGGCTATCATCGGGCTATCCGTATCTTCTGACCGTCCCACCGGTTCCAGAATCACCTCCACACCATTCAGTTTCCTGTGCGTCCCTACCGGCATCAATACAAGCTTCTCTTGACCCAGAGCGATTACAACGGCAGACCCGTGTGGGACATACATCGCTCCCACTGCTCTTCCTTCAGTCGTGCTCTTTTGAATGCCGCACGAACGGACCACCTGTTGCAGGGCCCTCTGAGTGGCTTTGTGGGGTGTCGCTCGTTTCCAGTATCTCAGACCATCGCGCTCAAACAAAAGGGAGTCCAGTTCTCTTAGGATATTCATTCCCAGAACCACCGGGAGATTCGGCCTCGCCTGAGTCTTCACGAGCACCACTCCTTTGGTTCCCAACTGCTGGCCGCACAGCTGTACTCTCATCCAAGCGATGCCTGCCACTGGAATTTCTTCATCATTAGCGGCCTTCAGCCTTAGCAGGTGTCCTGACTCCGTTTTGACAGTCTCTTCGAAGTGCGTCTTGAAAAATTCCATCGGCATGGTCGTCACCTCTGATCCGGTATCCACCAAGCCCGCCACCTTCTTTCCTGCAAACTGCACATCCAACGTGGGACTCTCTGCAATCAGATCCTCGGAACAGACATTGGGCGCTGATTTTCATTCCTGCCTCGCCGTATGCCCAACTACAGCAATGGCCTCTCTTTTACCGATGGCGGGACTTCAGCTGGCAGACTCCTCGGGCAGTACCGCTGCATATGCCCCAGTTCTCGGCATTGCCAACATTGAACTGGTCTTCTTGCCCTACCTCCGGATGCCTCAGGTCTAGGAGCAGTCGGCGTCCTCCCTGAGGTATAGGGGGGTTGATCATAAAGGGGAATAGAGGGGTTCGTCAAGGCCGAGCATATCGGAGGCGTCCCCCGAACTTGCATCTGCTCTACCTGTTCCGTCAGGTTTTCCCCGGTTTTCTGCAAAGCAGCCAGCTGTGCTTGAACAGGATCTGGTCTCGGCTCTCCTGTGTTAGCCACTTGCAGGCTACTCCACTGCAGAGCAGGCTTCACTTCCAAAGTCCGTGCTACCGCCTCTTCCTGTATTTCGGCATAGGTGACACCAGGGGTATTCCGCGCCTTCAGCAACAATTCGCTCCTTAGCGCCTCACTCCGTATCCCCTCGATGAACTGATCCCGAAGAATGCTGTCGACATCGGCTTCAGTACCCACGTTTACAGGCGATTTCTTTTTGATCTCTTGATGCAATTCCTCCAGCGCTATAGCATACTGGATCAGGCTTTCTCCGTCTCTCTGGGTCCGGGCGAAAAACTGTACTCGTAGTTGCCCTGCCGCTGCCACGTGATCAATTGCTTTCCCTAGTATCCAGATGATGTCATCGACCGTCTTTCGCCTATCCTCAGGTTTTAACAAGACAACTTTACGGGCATCCTCCTCCAGAGCATTCAGTGCGACTTCCGGTTGAAGCTGAGAGCTGACACCGTGCAAGGCAATGGCATTCTTCAACCTGCCTATCCAATCACTGAACAGCAAGTTATACCCATCAAACTTGGCCAGGTGGTTAAGTAGTACGCCCGTTGCAGAGCAACCAACTAACCGATCCCTACCGATCACAACAGGAGAAGGGGGGTGGAGTACTACAGCGGACGCGGCAGTACCTTCCGCGCTACTGTCACCATTCATGGCGAGCACCGTATCCTGCCGACTACGCCAAGTTGTAACGACCGGAACGCCGGTCGAATGTGAATGAGGAATATGGCGCTCCTATGAATGACTCCGACTTTGTATAGTGGCAGGACACTTTCTTTTTTTACGGATCACAAGAATGACAGGGTTAAACAATTCTACAAAATATGGGCCACAACAGCCACTAACACAAATTACAAGTTATGCAGCCCGAGAGAGCCCAAGTGCCAATCTCACGGGGATGAGCCAAACTACCCCTGGGCTATGCCACCCCCACCCTTATTCAGTACAGGGCCTACCCAGGACGTTACCGCGGATGTGGCACGTGGTCCTCCCAGGAATATAACCTTACACCCCCCTCACACACTAATACAATGAGATCTGGGTACCCTTGTTTTCCCCTTAGAGAACACTCATATTTTACCAACGCATTACCTGTACAGTTTCTCTTCTTACAAGAGCAAAGAGAAATCTCTCAGACTTAATACATATACAAACAGTTAACAAACTAAACCTTTAACTAGAGCCTGATCTCCGGCCACAGGGTTTGATCTGCTTCTCCTTCTCACCAAACTCTCCAGCACATCCAGGTGTAAGCAGGAATTAGAATCAATCTCAGTCTCAACGTGTAGTTCACAACAGGGCTCCTTTGTAGTATCCACGTGCACAGTCTTAGTATGCCAGATCTTTCACAACCTCTGGATCAAGCCTGCTCAGTCCATCAGCAGTGATATACACCAGGCAGTTCTCAGCACCCTGGAATCACTAACTAGCTTTCCCTAACTGACTACACAGTTGGTGACCGGTCACATATCTCAGTTACTCACAAGGCACAGCTTCTCCTTGGACACACAGTCTGGCTCCAGTCTGTATAAGCTCTCCAACGTCAAAAACAGCATCAGCCCGCACGTCCCCTTCTCTCTGCACTTCCTGGATCTCTGTTTTCCCGGGCTTTTCACAGATCCCCGGGCTTTTTCTTTACTTGTTTCTTGCTGACCCCTAATGGCTGGACTAAGTCATTGCAGGAGAAATTTACACTGTCATAAATATGAGCTCATTACCAGAAAGACATGTCAACATGTTACACCCCCATCTCTCAGGGTGGGAAGGAGGCGTCACACAACTTGGCGTAGTAGGCAGGATTATGTGCCCGCAGCAACGGAAGAAGTTATCCCCATTGCTACCGGGTACTGTGTGCCTTTACAAAAGACTGTCGTTTTATATTCCATGTGGCGCCCGCCCAAGAAGAACGGACGCCATTATGTGCAAAAAGAACAGCAACCCAGCACCTCCCATCGTGGGCATGGCTCCCCAATGACGCCAAAAGTGCAGACCGCCCCCTCCAGCAGAGACATTCCGCGCAGGGATGTCCGTCAAAACGGATGGGGCGTCCCTGGGAGTGCCCGTCAGCCAGCCGCCCTGGAGCTGCCCCGAAATGAGGAGGAGCCAAAGGAAACAACGAGGTGTGGCCGCAACAATCCCAGACTCACCGCACCTTGCAGCAGTGATGGACGCCGCCGAGGAGAGTCGTTCCAAGCCCTCCAACGCTGGTCCACAAGCTGCTACCTTCCAAGGTTTGGAAGGAATACACCTAACCCCCGGAGGAGGCAGAGTTCTTCCGCGGAGAGACGCAGGACCTGACCCGGAGGGTTGAAGAGGCCCAGCGAACGGTGGCCGCAGCATGGCGGGAGGAGGTGTTGCAAAAGATCCGGTCCCGCCGCCAAAGTTCTGCGAGCCAAAGTATTGGAGCAGAAGCCCAGGAGGAGGAAACCACGGAGGCCGCGTGCAGCCCAGGAGAGGGGTAAGCAAGAAATCCCCGTCCCTGGCGCAAGACGCACGGAAGCCCTCCTGGATCTGATGCTGGCACCCCTGTCCCCGGGCGCCGTTGTTTGGCAGCAGCTCTGGAGCTCGAAGCCCCCGTCACCGCCACTGCCGGAGGCCTGCTACGCCTCCCGACTCCCGGTCAGCAGGATCCTGCCCTTACTGGGGATACCACCAGCCCCAACTCGGACTGGTCCTTACTTGTTGAGGACCTGCAGCAACCCCAGAGTTCTTCCGCGGAGAGACCCAGGACCTGACCCGGAGGGTTGCGGAGGCCCAGCGATCAGTGTCTGCAGCATGGCGGGAGGAGGTGCTCCGCAAGATCCGTGCTCGCCGCCAGAGCTCTGCAAGTATGGTCAGCGGAACAGCAGCCCAGGCGGAGGAAACCCCGGAGGCCTCGTTCAGCCCAGGAACGGGTAAGGTGCAAACCCCCGTCCTGACCGCCACATGCACAGAGGCCCTCCTGGATCTGATGCCGGCACCCCTGTCCCCGGGCGCCGTGGTCTGGCAGCAGCTCTCAGCTCTGGAGCTCGAGGCCCAAGTGACCGCCACTGCCGGAGGTCTGATATGCCTCACGACTCCCGGTCAACAGGATCCTGCCCTTACTGAGGAGACCACCAGCCCCAACCTGGACTGGTCCGTACTTGTTGAGGAACTGCAGCAACCCCTGATGTCGCCGCTACCCACGCCCCCGTTCGCCTGCCCGGCGGCGGAAGAGATGGCCTGGGATAACCAGGGGAGCAACCTGATAGGCTTCCCCCAGGAGACCCAGGCTGAAGCGCAGAGGAGGGAAGAGTTCTGCAAAAGGGAGCTCCTCCAACTTAACAAGGAGCGGCGGGAGAGGAGGATCCGCTGCGAGCGTTTAGAGGTGAGCTCCAAAGCGGCGAAGACGAGGGCCCACCAGGCGGAGGCCGCCCGTCCAAGCTCCCGGGAGGAAGGTCTAATAGTCCGCTTCCACCAGGAGGCAGGATGGGGCTTCATACGGGGTTCCCAGTTTGCCGAAGACGTCTTTGTGAGTAGACGGGACGTCGAGCTGCAACTGAAGAAGGGTCACCCTGGCCGGAACCTCTGTCCGGGTGATCTGGTGTCATACACCCGCCACCATGGGGTGCGTGGATGGTACGCCCTGGACGTCCACAGGGTGTTCAAGGGTGACACCCCCACGTGCCTGTCAATAGAGGACCGGTCAGGCTCCGTAGGGAGGAATGAGCCTTTTCCCCGGTGGGGATACCTGGACTGAGCAGCCCCGGAGGTTGTACCTCCCTGTTGACTAAGTTACCGCTATAAGTTATTATGTTGTTTTTCCTCCCGGTTTAAAGAGACATTTGTCCCTGCGGACATTGGCAGCAGACAGACTTCTTTTGTAAATAGTTCAGCATCTATTTAGGTGCTCCCTATTGGTTTTATGCAAAACCACTCTACTTCTACCTCAGACCTCAGAAGCAAAACCTGTCTGGAGTGGCTCTCCTGGAGGTCCAACTCAGGATCTCCATGCGCTGCAGCCTCCCCAGGGCCTACGTTGAGGGTTTGGGACAGGTCCCTCATGCTGCTGAACTGACACTTTCTACTGTATTTTCTACTGATTTGTCTACTTGCATAATGCCTCTTTGATGTTTTATACATTTGTACTATATTATATTTTGTACTATTTGCAGCATTTAAGAAATTGAGCCTCCCTTAAAAGGAAGAAAGTTTTACTGTTATAAAAGCATATAAAAGTCTGTACCAATGCTTTGCTCTCTTTCCAGCCCGCAGACGTGCTGCGTTTCACCAGGGGGGAATGTGGCGCCCCTGAGGGTTCAGTTGCCACAGGGGTACTGCACCTTGTAAAAGAGGTGTGGTATCTCCTCTCTGAGGTAAGGATGGGGGTGGCACCACACAGGACCCCTTGTATTCACTCAACACCACACTGCTCCCATACTGTAGGGGGTGTAAAGCACAAAGTGCTGCCCCGGCCCTGAATGAAAGAGCAAGGGGGGAACCAAAGATAGGGGGAACCTAGTGGCTAGTTGGGTGGAAGCACTTTACAGTTACACTTGCTAATTCATATTTAAACCATGGCCATCTTGGGGTCAAGGTCTTTGATTGTGATCTTCATCACTGAACGTGGCTTTCTGTTAGAACCTGCAGCTGATTGAAGATACACGGTCCTCTGGCTTTGAGGCGAGGAGCGGGCTAGAGTTAACAGCTGCCTCTACCCGGTCAAGGTCCCTACCTAAGAAGGCCTGGAGGGGAGCAGAGGAGAAAGCTCCACAGGCAAAAGGATCCCAGGGGATGCGGACGGAGCGGAGTACGCCACCTGCTACCCTCATTCTGGCCAAGCCAGAGGGACTCCTGCTGCAAAAGGGGACCGGCCCCCGATATCTGACTTTGCTACTTCACGTCCTAGTCAGAGAAGCTACGGAGGCTTAGTGGATCCCACCGGGTAACGGACAGAGCGGAGTTGCCACCCGTACCCTTGTTCTGTGTATAGCCAGAGGGAGACCCAGCCTTGTAACACTCACCACATACGGACAGGAGAGGACCTAGTGGGAAATTCTAGGAACACTCTGGTGCGGGGGTCCTGATTGATGCACCCAAACTACCCGGAGTGTGTTGAACCCCTTCCTGGTGGCCGCAACGCGCTGTGAGGAGCGAGGAGAAGCCTTGTAGCTGATGACTAACATCGTGAGTAAAGCTTGGAATACTGCATCCATTGCCTCCGGTTCACTATTTCAGCGCGGCACCACACCGCACCACATCACCCACTACTACTCCCCTGATCCCTCTTCTCTGCCCTGAGGCCCTGCTCCGCCTGTGGGGAGTAGAACCATCTTCTGCTGCCACGACATCCCGCCTCAGAGGACTGCCGCAGCGCTGGTGGCGAATCACCAGACACCACAAGTGGAGTAGTCATTTTAATCCACTCGATTACCACCGTCCCTCCTAGCCCTTATTTTTGATTGTGACAACCCTGGGCACGGGCCGGGCCTAGGCCATGACTGCATCCACCCTCCACCTGGAGGCCCGATTCCGAGTACCCCCATCTCTCAGGGTGGGCTAGCGAGGCAGGAGGCGTCACACAACTCTATCTATGTAGATATTGCAATAAAAACAAGACTTTTGCAGCTAGAATAGTCATTTACCACATTGACAATGTACAGAGTGTATTTCTGATTCATTTAATGTTAGCTTTATTGAAAAAAAATGTGCTTTTCTTTCAAAAATAATTACATTTCTAAATGACCCCAAACTTTTGAACGGTAGTGTATATATACCTATATGGTCAAATGTAGAAGTGGCCCTCTAGTAATATGGCGCCTTATCCTTTGAGATCCATATTGCGCATGTGCAAAAAAGAATTGAAAGGATTATCTTTAAAAAGATGACGATTTGGAGTACAACATGGCGACGCGCATGCGCAAAAGCTAGTAACATGTTTTTCTTATGTGCATTACGGACATGCGCTGTGTAACTTCCGGGACACCGGGAGCAGCGCGTCCATGTGTGGGCACATGTCCCTATACTGTGAGTGGTGGGGTGAGAAATCACCACATATTAACTTATATTATGCACACATGTATTAACTAAAGGAATTATGATATTATGATGATTGGGTAAATGTGGTGGATGTTTTATAGTAAAATTAATTGTGCTCTGACATTATTATATTGCACTATGCATTTTTTTGCACTATTGTCACTTTCGTATTTCACAAAAATTGAATTGCATATTAATTGTAAGTTGATTGGATCACCTATTTATATGACTATGATACAATGATTCACTGCTTGAAAAAGGTCTCCACTGGACCGAAAAGTTGCCCTGACATGATGGGTTAATAAATCATCACAAATTGTACTATGGAGCGCTGCCTTTGTGTTTTATGGATACATATAAACCTAGCTATCTACCTATCACTATATATATATATATATATATATATATATATATATATATATATATATATATATACATATATATATAAATATATATATATATATATTAAAGACATCACCATTTAATCATTACTCACTAGTGGGTGCCAGGCCTCCAAACAGTCTGTCCAAACTGTTGCATATCAATAGAAAGTATATCAAAAGGCAGCACTTCAAAAATTCTTTAGAACAAATGGTCTTTAATGAGCCCAAAAGGCAACGTTTCGGTTCACAGAACCTTTCTCAAGCAGATTTCAAATGCATATGGTGCAATATATATAGATACAAACAGTGATTCCATAATTACAAATAATTTATACAAAAACATGATTTCTCAAAAAAAGTGCAGTGGTGCATATCACAAAATACTATTCAGTTACATACATAGTGATAAGATTTTATATATATATATATATATATATATATATATATATGTATACACAGAGAGAAAAAGAGGGAGAGAGATTGAGATTGCAGCACTGTGACATCACGATAAATGTTATGTCACAAGTAGTGTGATGACATCATCGCATTCTAGATCCCAGTGTTATGGCCTTAAGGAAATCACTGCCTCACAGACCCGCAAGGGTGAGGGAGTTCTTTTGTTTTTGTGATAAACAAAGCAAAAATTGATTCTACAATGAATATAGAAAGAAGAAGAGTCCAAAGAGATCGGGTTCTAAGAGAGAGGAGAGGATTAAATGAAGAGCAGAAACCGTTGTTCGCTTTAGGGCGAAAAGACATTATATTACCGGACATGGACACTGACGCATCAGAGATGGCGTCCAAACGACAACATCTGGATAAAATGAGAAAGTCCAAAAGACATGAGATCTTTACAGAGAGAAGGACCATGGAGAACCTCATGGAGTCTCACTCTGCAGCCTCCGCTGAGCTTCAGAGGGCCATCCTTATCTCCTTGAAAAAAATCAGAGATCTGGTCCCTGAAATAAGGAGGAGGAACAAAGAAGCCATCCTCAATAAGCGGAGAAACATCAGCGCAGAGATAGAGGTGGAAGAGGTTCTCCAAGAAACATCAAGACAAGTCTCATCCACATCGGAAAGTCTAGAGACACCGAACCTGCAAAGAGCAGCAGCCCAGAAAAGAATTAGAAACAGCAGAGACTGGGTTGTCCAATGTAGGAGACATATGATCTATGCTAAACCCATTATAAATGGGAATGGTGCACTATGGAGATCCCAGTCATCATCTGAAACCATTTCCATTCCAGAGTTTCTATTCCAGCTGAATGATTCTTCACCTGACAGATCAGTGGACAATGATGAACCAGGTAAGATAGAAACTTACTCAGAATAATAAGACTGGGGGTGAGGGGGATTATAGTCCTAATGTTATGTACAGGCCACAATTATTAATGTTATCTAACTGAAGAACTGTCCTTGTTGCCCGTAGCAACCAGTCACATTTCATTGTTCTATGATGGAATGTTAAGAAATAGAATCTGTGCTGTGAATCGTTGCTACGGGCAACAAGGACGTTTTTGCTAATAGACAATTTTGTTAAAGGAAAAAACAAATATTAGACATTTCCTGCTGATTTATATCAATCTGATTAAAATGTAATGTAGGTTCTGGAGATATATTTCTTAATAAATCTTGTATCATCTCAGCAGATGGAAGCAGTGAGACATCCTCTGACTCATCGGACATACCAGTACAAGACCTTGGGGATGCCAATGTCTCGGGAGAACTGGTCAAGGCAAATATTCCTATTGACATTTGCAGTCTCGAGTTCCAGAAAGATCTTGGAAAGGGAGGCTTCGGAAAAGTAAGTGTGAATTTCTACTCCTCCGTGCTCCCCAATGTATCCTGCCCCAGATACACAGGAGGGAGATACATATTCATTACTGGGTGTTCATATGTAATGGTGACTGGGATAAACCAGTGATCCATTACACAGATCCCTATAATAGATGGGAGTTGGGTCTGATCTGTTATGATTTTCCTCCAGGTCATCTTGGCATCACATCCGGTCAGTAAAGAACTGCTGGCCGTGAAAATCATGAACAAGAGTTGTTGTTCAGAGGAGATGATCAGTGCAGAGATGGACGTCCTGCTAATAGCCACCGGGTGCCGCTACCTAATGTCAGCACGAGCAGTCATGGAGACACCTACAGAATATAAAGTAGCTATGGACTTTATGGCCAAAGGAGACCTGAGTGGCCACATGGCACGATTGATGCCTTTTGATACAGTAACAACAAGGTAAAGTCTTATACTGGTTAGCTGCCTGTACATTGTAGTCCAAGACCAATAGACAATGACAGCAGGAGAAAATTATGACATAAATAGGACACGTGTCATCTCCTAATGTTGTCTTTTTGATTGTGTATCTAACCACTGATCCAACCTGTACTTTCTACTCCACAGACTCTTTGCGGCAGAGATGGTGTGCGGACTCCAATTCCTGCATGAACGTGACATCATACATCGGTAATCAGTTCATCTTCATAAATCTGTCCCCTGTGACTCTCTGTTGTCTCCTTACATATCTATTGTAGAAAGTTCTTTTCATGAATTCTCCTCACAATCATTGTCTTCTCCCTGCAGGGACGTGAAGCCAGGGAACATCCTCCTCAATGAGACCGGACACATTAAAATCTCTGACTTTGGCTTATCCGCCATAGTCATGTTTGAGGACGACATATTGAACAAATATGTTGGCACGAAAGGTTACATCGCACCCGAGGTAAGTAACATCCCAGTGTGATTAATGGCGATAGTAGGACTGAGGAATAATCTGATCACAAAGTATCCTGCAGATATCTATCCACAGATCGGTCCTTATAGCCTCTGTGTATAAATCCCCTCCCCGGTATATTCAGATCATCTCCTATCTTATGTTCCCACAGATAATGGACGGTAAGAGCTACAACCATCTGGTGGACTCATTTTCCTTCGGTGTCATCCTATATACGATGATTGTAGGGATAAAGCCATTCTATAGCCGAGGCTCAACGAAGGAGTACCACAAGTCTCTGCAGGAGGACGTCCCATATTTTCCACCCGGGATCAGCATTGATGCCATTGACATCTTAGATGGGGTGAGTAGGGTCAGATAAAGGAGGATGATGGGTGATTATAAGGAAAGGTAGAAGATTAGATGTGGACAGTCGGTAGATATTGTGTAATAATGTATCATTAATAATACATTATATAATGACTAATGGTCTTTCTCATTTTCCAGCTTCTCTGCAAAACTCCATTTTCCCGATTTGCCATAACATCGACCATCCGAGAGCACCCATTCTTCCAGTTCATAAACTGGAGCGACGTGGAGTCCGGAAGAACCGACCCACCATTCAAATAAGACTATGTAAGTGTAGGATGTAGGGAAACAGTGTTATCACTGCCTAGTAACATGTATACCCACTATACACCTTATTATTATACCCCCCCCCGTATACAGTATATATGTGAGGAGCCAATTCTCAGACGTGTATATTTCTCTTCTTACAGGAGTATTAGGCTGATAATAATCAGCCCCATTCCAGTAACATCTAGGAATGAAGATTAACATGAATTGGATGAGACAACTATACTGGACTTTCTCATTTACCGGACTGTGACAAATCCTACCGAGCTTCCACCACGTAACAGCCACGTAGATTCGAGCACCAAACATCCAGGGATTTATTTATTCTGATCGCCATATTTGGGGTCAGGAAGGAATTTTTTTCCCCTGATATGAGGATAATCCAGCAACGAGTCCTCGGGGTTATTTTTCGCCTTCCTCTGGATCAACATAGCAAGTAATTAAAGGCTGAAATTGAAGGACTTCTTTCAGCCATACTTGCTATGTTACCATCTGGACGACTCATCTACAGTGTGGTGGTAAGGAGACGACTACAAGATATGGACAGACAGAAGGCAGCGGCTGCTCCTTCTCCTACCGGATATGGACATACAGAAGGTAGAGGCTGCTCCTTCTCATACTTGGCCTTGTACAGACAGAAGGCAGCCGCTGCTCTTTCTCATACTTGGCCTTGTACAGACAGAAGGTAGCGGCTGCTCCTTCTCATACTTGGCCATGTACAGACAGAAGGAAGCGGCTGCTCCTTCTCATACTTGGCCTTGTACAGACAGAAGGCAGCGGCTGCTCCTTCTCATACTTGGCCTTGTACAGAGAGAAGAAGAGGCTGCTCCTTCTCATACTTGGCCTTGTACAGACAGAAGGTAGCGGCTGCTCCTTCTCCTACCTTGCCATGGACAGAGAGAAGAAGCGGCTGCTCCTTCACCTTCCTGGCCATGGTCAAACAGAAGGACAAATTGTTGATCTTTGTGCTTTAGGAATCCAGAAAAGCTCCATCTACACAGATCACACATCACACATTCCTGCTCTTCGCCTCTCCGTCATGTGTGATCCAGACCTGGATATCCAAAACCGGCACAAGTGCAACCAAAGGCCCGAGGAGCGGAATCATCAACATCTGCTCCTTTCTATAGAAAGTGACTGTATATACAGACTTTCTTTTTTCATCTTTGCATGTTATTAACAACTTTCATGCACAAATAAATATATTGAACATCTATGCTGCTTCTCTTTAGATTCTTCTCATGTATAGAACTGCTTTTTTGGTATTTTATTACTGTATATACTCAAGTATAAGCCAAGTTTTTCACCACATTTTTTGTGCTGAAAAAGCCCGCCTCGGCTTATACTCGGGTATATACTCAAGTATATACAAATTCCGTTGGTGGATAGTGGTGGGGGGGTTGCGGCGGCGGACGGAGGGATTGTGGCTGCGGAGGAGCGGGACACACTCAGTAGCCGGCTGCTGCAGCTACTACGTCTGCCCGCTGCTAAAGGAAAATGAATATTCCCTCTTCTCCACTCCCATGGGCGTGGAGAAGAGAGAATATTCATTCTCTTTAGTAGCGGGCACAGAAGATCGCGGAGCCGCAGGTCCTGCTGACAGTGCCCGTTACTAAAGAGAATGCATATTCACTCCTGTCCACGCCCATAGTCCCGCCGTGGAGAGGAGTGAATGTGCCGGCATCTCACATCAGCTTCTGAGAGCATATGGCTGTGACGCCATGCACTGCTCAGATGCTGACATGAGCTGCTGACATGAGCTGCTGACATGAGCAGAACAGGACGCAGCGCTGGAGCAGAGGTGAGGAAGGAAGGTGAGCATAAGTGTTTATTTTTTTATGTGTGCAGTGATGGGGCCATACATACCAGGATTAGGGATGAGGGGGCCATACATACCAGGATAGGGGGATGAGGGGTGCCATACATACCAGGATTGGGGAATGAAGAGGCCATGCATTACCTGGATTGGGGATGAGGTGGCCATGCATATGTGGCACCCCAGGGGTCCGGTTGCCACAGGGGCATTGCCTCCCTCACAACAGGTGATGCCATGCCTTGAAGCAAGCAGGGGTCCCCTAATTAGGTTTTGCTAAGCATGCAACACTTTCCTGGCTCCAGACCAGCAAGGGGAGTCCCTCCCCTTGGCAACTGGGATCTGGGGGCGGGGTTAGTTAGACTTAGTGTGAGGAGTTGAAGTCAGGACGTCGAGGAGAGAGGAGCTTGGGAGTGGAGCTGCGTGGTAGTTCACTTCTGAGGGACACAGAAGAATTGGACACCAGAGTCCGAGGCTGTGGGGCACTGAACGCCCAGCCGCAGAAACCGGAGGGCAGGAGACTGCAGGTCTCCTGGCCCCATCAGACGCCCAGAGGCTCAGCAGCACAGAGGGCCCAGCACCGCCACATGGGAGCGACGCACCAGCAAGGCCCGAGCTGCCTGCCATACAGGTGAGCACAGAAATGTTGCACTCAGGGACGAGGGCCACCGCACAGCTACAAGCAGCAGGGCCAAATAGTTTAGTGGAAAGGGAAAGCCTCCAACTTCACCTGGCAAGGAGGATTCTTTACTTGCTTCCAGGCTGCCCGGACTTCCGCTTCTAGCCAGTACCCTAGTCCCGGCTTGTCTAATCACCACCAGTAAAGATAAGAGGAAACCGCCATTAAGTTGTGGACTGATTATTGCTGCGCCATCAACCCCTGCACTACAATGCCCAGCATAGCCCATAACATCTACACTGCCCTGGATCTAAGCTCTACCTGTGGAGAGCCACAGCATCCCTGCTGCAGTAACATCAGCTCCAGAGGACCTGCTCCGCAGCGGCGGCTCCCTTGGCCACATACCACAGGTGGCATCACGAACTTTATACAATCACTATAAATTCCCCTATCAATAACCCCTTTTTATTGACCGCCCTGGGTCACGGACCGAGTCACCGCCATTGTGACATCCCCCCCAGCATCTACCGGCCCGGCATCGGGCACCCCACGGCCCAGGGGGCGCGTCACATACCAGGATTGGGGGATGAAGGGGCTATGCATTACCAGGATTGTGGATGAGGAGGCCATGCATTACCAGGATTGAGGATGAGGAGGCCATGCATACCAGAATTGAGAATGAGGGGGCCATGCATTACCAGGATTGGGGATAAGGAGGCCATGCATACCAGGATTGGGGATGAGGGGGCCATGCATACCAGGACTGGGATGAGGGGGCCATACATACCAGGATTGGAGGATGAGGGGGCCATGCTTACCAGGATTGGGGATGAGGGGGCAATGCATACCAGGATTGGGGTATGAGGGTGCCATGCATTACCAGGATTGGAGATGAGGGTGCCATGCATACCAGGATTAGGGGTGAGGGGACCATGCATACCAAGATTGGGGATGAGGGGACAATACTTACCAGGATGGGGAAATTTACCAGTAGCTGCAGCATTTCCCACCCTAGGCTAATACTCGAGTCAATAAGTTTTCCCAGTTTTTGTGGTAAAATTAGGTACCTCGGCTTATTCTCGGGTCGGCTTATACTCGAGTATATACAGTAATATCATGATGACCTAATGTATTTGTCAAAGGGACTGAATATCTCACATAAAGATTTCTGCATAGAGTAAAATATTTAAGTTTTAAGTGTTCATAAAACCTGAATCACCATAAGTAGATGGCATTCCTATTCCACATCTAAAATGTATACAGACCTCAGACCAGACTCACTATAGAAAATATACACCCAGCCCAGGAAACAATTACAAACCCCAGATCGTACCCCTAAATAAGTACAGACCCAGACAAAACCCACTAAAACATAGACAATAAACCCACTAAATGCAAACTAAAAACTCAACCAACTAGAAATATATAGACTTAGACTAAAGAAATACAGACACTAAACCCCTTAAATTCAGACACAGATCAGCCCCCTATATAAATACAGACCTCCTAAACACAGACACAAAACTCCTTCAATAGAAGCCCATTCCCAACCCCTAATTATATACAGACCCCCAGGGATGTACATAGAAATCATGGGGCCCCATAGCAGAAGTTATAATTTCATCCTTCACAAAAAAATAAAAAAATAAATAATAATAATAATAATATAACAGACAGTATGAAACCCATCTAGTGAATTCCTACACACAACCCTCCAGGAGCACAGTATGATGACCCTGCTATATGCACCCGTGGCAAAGTATAGTGACCCCAACACAGTATGATGCCCCAACTGTGACCCCAACACAGCTCTCCAACAATATGATGGCTCCCACACAGATTGATTGACCCCACAAAAACCTCCACACTGTATAATGGCCTCCACATAGCCCTACAAACAGTAAAATGGCCCCCACATTTCCCTACAAACTGTATAATGCCTTTTCATTCATGGACTGCGGCACCAATCAGTTCTCCCCGGCTCATTGGCGTGATTGGTAGCATGGATTACAGTGAGGGACACTTAGGAAAGGTGAGTAGAAGAATTTTTTATTTTATTCTTATTTTTACAGGTGGACACTGCAGGAACAGACACTACTACTCTCATCATTGTCCCTGCTGGTGCTGATCGCAGCGCTGGCAGGGAACCATGATGAGGGCAGTGTTCAGCACCCGGTGCATGGGAACAGCGCTAACTGTAAACTGATTCCCAGGCGCCGGTACGTGTGATCCTGATGCGGCACACGGGACACGGATATCTCCAGTACCAGTAATATACGGACGTGTGAAACCGGCCTGAGTATTGCTGATCCTAGTGAACCAAATGTAAATTCAACTGAAGAAATAAATATTGCACCTTTTACTGGTGGTATACCATCCACCTACATGCCTCCAATAGCTCCAATATTCGATCTGTTTCAGGACAGGGTAATAAAAGATGTGGAAGCTTTAGTATTCACAAGTCCCACTGACAATTTAAGTACAGGGGAACTAAACGCATTGAGTGAAATCAAAAACTGGAAAGATGTAATAATTTGTAAAGCCGACAAAGGTGGAAATATTGTGCTGCAAACTAGGAAGATGTATATTGCTGAATCCAAAAAAACAGCTGATACTTTCGGTAATATTAACCTGGCTAATGATCCTACGAATAAATTTAAAAACTTGTTAAGAACCTTTTTAAGGACGCAGGTGGAGAAAGGTATTTTAACTAGAAAAGGAGCAGAAAAATTATTACCGCAATATCCACAAAAACCATATTGGTACTGCATTCCCAAGGTCCATAAATCTTTAACCACCCAGCCTAGATGCCCGATAGTGTCGGGCATAGGCTCAATTACAGAGCCTTTGTCCCAATATTTGGACTCGTTACTGAAACCACTATTGAGAAATTTTCCATCATTGATTAAGGACACCGGATCCTTCTTGAGTGTAGTTAGCGAAATAAATTACTGCAATAGTTACATGCGTGGCTTGCGTTTTTCCTCATTTATTTTTAGCTTTTTTTTTTTAATAAATATGTGGAAACCGTGACCAATCCATATCTAAATACATAAAAACATACTTAAGATATGTGGATGACATATTTGTAACGTGGGCTGGTACTCAAGAACAATTGAGTCGTTTGTAAAATATCTGAACGACATTAATATTGAAAATATGAAAATTACATCAGCATGTGGTGGTAATGAATTGGAATTTTTGGATGTAAAAATGAGAGTAATAGATGGTAAAATCATAACTGAAAATTGTAGAAAGAAAACATAAACAAATTCATTATTACATTTCAACAGTGTGCATCCGCACGATTACAAAAAAGGCGTCATCATATAGCCAGTTCGTATAATTATGAAAAATTAATAATAAAAAGGCAACATTTAAATCACAGGCTGAAGAATTAAAGGATAGATTTTTGAAAAGGGGGTATCCCCCAAATCTGCTAAAGGAAGCCCTTGAAAAAGTAGAAAGAAACTCAAAAAATGGCCATATTACCAATAGAAAAAATAAGGGGAATAAATCTGACTGTAAGTTCATCTTTAATTTCAAGCATAGTCCTATGTATAATATAGTACATACGGCAATTAAACGGAACTGGCATTTGATCAAAAGAGACAGAGATTTACATGCTATAGCAATCCGTAAACCTAGTTTGTCATATAGAAGAGGACGTAATTTGGGTGATTTATCTATCTATATAAATAAAAATGTAAATGTTTGTTTGTTCAAAATCTTAAATCTCCGAAAGTTCTTCACCGATTGCTTTGAAATTTTGACACAACGTTGCATTTGAATACACGCATGTTTTTATATATACCTACTATGTTTTTATATACCAGCTGTTGGACGTAAAAGCAACAGCGAGAGGGGGGTGTTACGAGCTCAGTCCCAGGCTGACTCTCCCCGGCCGCCTGGCATTCTCCCCCCCTAAGTGACATCGCATTCATAAACCTTTCTCCCTCTCCTTCATTCGCCCCAGCAGCTGCCTGTGCTCTGCTCCTTTTGTGTCCGTTGTAGGGGTTGGGAGGGAAAGGGAATGACGAGACTGTCTGTTCGAGGCCGAAAGATGCTCCTGCTCATCACCACCACCGCCTGACAGGCGGTCGCCTCTGCTCTCCAGCACCACTGCTGCTGCGGCTTCTTCTCCGGCAAGCCTTATTTCCGACTGCGCAACAATAAGCGGAGGAGGGAGGGAAGGAGAGAGGGAGGCTGCACGGAGGGGTGCAGGCCGCGGCCTCCGCTCTGGGTGCTGAGCTGGGCTCAAGCGTCACAGCAGTGGGCGGATAGCGAGTGAGTGCAAATCCCACTGCGCCACTGATGGGAGTGGCGCTGTGATCTGGCCCGTACTGGCCCAGGACATGTCAAGCAGATCACCCCCTCCTCCTCTGCCACCTGTCTTCATATCTGCACCCCCTCCTGGCACATTCCCTCTGTACTAGGTAATTGCATAACTAGCAATCCCTGACATGACCCGCTCCATTGTGACACCTGACAGCAAGTACCGACCTCTTTAGTGACCTTTGCAGAGTACAGGCCTGCAGGGGTCACAGGGTACAAGGCTGACGTGAACGCCAACCCCATTACCCCCTGCCACTGCTACAGTGCAGTGTGGAAGAGCGAGGCTAAGCGCCAGGTGTGATATTAATGGCCGCAGAGGGGGCTAGTATTCATGGCCCTTTCCATGGCTATTAATATCAGCCCGCAGCTGTCTAGTTTAGCCTTTGCTGGCTAGATTTTATAGGGGGGCCCCATGTAAATTTTTTTCTGGGGTCCCCCTGTAATCTAGCCAGTAAAGGCTAAACAAACAGTTGTGGGCTGATATTAATAGCCATGGAACATTGTTGGCTAATGGCTCCTTCTCCGGCTACTATCAGCCCTCGGTGGCGACTTTCCCTCTGCTGGTTATAAAAATTACGCGGGAGCCCACACCATTTTTTTTAAATTTTAGGCTCTGTGCCCATAATTCAGACGTAGCAACGCTTTGGACGCACATTTTTTCTGCATCCAAAACCTTGCATTCTATTGAACACAGGTAAATCCACGTGTTCACTGAACCATGCGTATTTACCGCATTCAATACTTTTTAGTGGTTAAATTTCTGTTGTGGAGACTAGCGACTCTAAATTGACATGCTGAGGTCCTGAAAGACGCGCCACATGTCAGTGTCCACGGGTGATTCGCAGCCTCTGATGCACGCATAGTGGACATGGGATTTCTAGAGATCCCATCCACTATGCTGTAACATCTGGACGCTGCGGGTTTGACACTGTATATACACGCAGCGTCAAACCTGCAGCGGCTCCTGACCATGGCCACGTACCCAAACTATCCCGCAGCGCATCAATTTCTGTAGCGAACACACCAGTCTCCGCTGCAGATTTTGACTGATTACAGTGTCACTATATGCGGTCGATTCACATGTACCGACAACAAAAGTTTGGCATTAGAACACCGCGTCTTGGAGGAAACATAAACGCGTTGTGTCCAAAGTGCTGCTGAGTGCTGATCAGGGGATGTAGTGGCTAACGAACCAGCTGTGAGATGTTATTTAATGGCCAGGGAAATGTTTACCAAGTGGCACCATCCCAGGCTAAAAAAAACAGCTCACAGCAGTCGCATAATTTACGTGAATAGAAATGCTAATGAAGATTGGAGGAATGGGACTAGCTGACACCCAGCTCTCTTGTTCGGTGATATCAAGGTGTCATTCATAACTTTTCATTACCAAACAAAGTAAAGAAGCACACAGACACAGTGTAAACACTTAATTTGAAATACAACAGACCCATTCTTTAATCATTTAAATGAACCAATATAGTCACCCCAGTTCTTATGGTAATCCAAGGGCTTAAGCAATGTCCCACCAACTTTATTTAGCTCCAAAAATCATTCATTGATGCTCAAAAACGCTTCAAAAACCGCTTCAAAAAACGCATGTAAAAACGCGTCAAAAACACATGTAAATCCGCATGCGTTTTTTTCTGCCAGGGAGAGGCAAAAACACTCAGTAAATTCCTGCTTCAATTCCTGAACGTGTGCACATACCCTGAAAGTTAATTTATTCTAAAATATTGAATAAAAAAACATATAAGTTAAAATGTAAACCCAAAGACCCTTTAACATTTTTCCCGTCATATCAAACCCTCCGCTGTACCCATTATGCATAATAAATAATCTATGATCTTTTTGCGTTTCTGTTGTTGACCTCACTTTATATAGCTAGTAAGCCTAATTACCATATGAAGCATCCCCTCTTGAAGGGCATATTTTTTTACCTTTTTAAGCAATATCTTTGAGAGACTCAGCAAGAAATAAGATTTGTACAGGGAGAAAGTCAAAGTGAACCTCTTCTGGTTAATGGATGGGAGCAAAGCTGGTGTTTAGCTCTCAATGGGCAGCGGGGTCTCAATCCTGAGGACGGAGCGATCAGGAACACCTGTGAGCGTTCCAGTGATCTGCTAAATGAAATACTGGCTTGTACAAGGACTCCATGGTCCATGAATATGATATGGGCACATGTGAACCAGCTGTTATCCTAAAATGTACCCACTTACGGAAACATATTATTTCATTGGTAAGTACATAGGTGCTGTAGATATGTATGTGTGCATCAAATTTGGAGGATGCTGAGCCAAAATGTGGCAGATGTGTGTAGATACTTATGTTTGTATGTATATATATATATATATGACTCGCCCAGGGGGATATGGGGGACTTGGTACCCGGGCCTTTACCTTCTGTGGGATGTCACGGTGGTCGGCTCCCGCGCCCATACCCTGGGGTCACTCTTTAAAAGGGCTTTGTTACTTGAAGGGATGAATAACAGTTTTGTCTCATGACGCCACCTGTGGCTCCTGGTAATGGGTTCGGGCGCTGCTGCAGATCTCCGGGGGTGATGGGATGGCAGCTGGGATGTTTCTGCTCCCCACAGGCGGAGCGGGCCCTCGGGGCAGGGTTGATGGAAGGGATGTAGGTGAGAGGTGGCCCGGTCGGGTCAGGGGGAATGATGGACACGCACACAGGGGATTCGCTTCAGTACCTTTACTGGTGTAAACAGCAGGTATGGTCCAGGGTACTTAGCAGGAAGGGTGCACTTCTGGACTCTCCCCAGTGAGCGGGTATTAGGCCTCCTGGTCCGTTTCTTCCTCTCTCTAAAGCTCCTGGCCAGCCTGGAACTAGGCCTAGCTTCTGTACTGCTTCGCCCTCTCACCTGTCTGCTTGGTAGTAGAACTTTTCTTTGGCTACCACTATCTCTGGACGCTGGGGCCTTCGTGGTTCCTAGTTCTGTAAATGATGGTAGCTTCAGGTTGACCAAGGGTCTGGAATCCTCCTGGTATGCCGGTTGTCCCTACTGGTTGTAGAGGACCCTGTAGGCGCAGACCCGGTGTCCGGATTGTGTTCTGGGGTGAGCTTAAGATGCTCCTCTGCCCCCTTAACTCCACTCTCCTTGCCTCCGGCCACACTCGGGGCCCACAGCACAGCAGCTAACATGTGCTGCTTCTTCACTGATCTCTGGAGCCAGCACACTCTGCCTGCCTAACTCCACCCTCCAGTATATATATCCCTAACAGGGCTCCCTCTGGTGGTATGAGGTGGAAGGGTGGAGGTGTCTGTGTGTAGTGAGGGCCTCTTGTGGAGAAGTCCGTCCATGCACCCTTTTGGGTCCTGTGGTACCTGTGTGTAGCAGGGTGCCACATTCCCCCCTAGTACAACTCAGTACTCCTGGACTGAAGCATTTTTTTTGTAAACAGGTCATAACAACAATTACGATAACAATAACACATATCAAAGTTACAGTGAGTCTCATAACCAGGTGTCCATCTCACTGGTGAAGGTGCAAAATGAGTAGCATGAGGGACCCGTCTGAAAACCTTCAACGTAGGCCCTGGGCGTGGCTACAGGGCATAAGTGATCTAGGTGTTGGACCACGTCTTCGGCCACGCCAAACGGCTTTTTGTTCAGTGGTCTTTCAGTATAAAACCAATAGGGGGCAATTCAGGGCCGGCTCCAGGTTTTTCTGGGCCCCGGGCGAAAGAGTCTCAGTGGGCCCCTTTAACACATACCACGATTCATGATGCAGAGATACGGCGGAGAAATATATATATATATATATATATATATATAGTACAATGCAAATATTTCACTTCTTACATTACATGAGTGATATCTATTGTAAATTCCACAATAGCTCAGAAACCGGTGAATCGCTCCACACAGAATAGTGGCCCCCATATAAGGCTCCATACGGAATACTGGCCCCCATATAACGCTTCATACGGAATACTGGCCCCCATATTACACTCCATACGGAATACTGGCCCCCATATAAGGCCCCATAAGGAATACTGGCCCCCATATAAGGCCCCATAAGGAATACTGGCCCCCATATAAGGCCCCATACGGAATACTGGCCCCCATATAAGGCTCCATATGGAATACTGGCCCCCATATAAGGCTCCATACGGAATACTGGCCCCCATATAAGGCTCCATACGGAATACTGGCCCCATATAAGGCTCCATACGGAATACTGGCCCCCATATAAGGCTCCATACGGAATACTGGCCCCCATACGGAATACTGGCCCCCATATAAGGCTCCATACGGAATACTGGCCTCCATATAAGGTTCCATACAGAATACTGGCCCCCATATAACGCTCCATACTGAATACTGGTCCCCTTATAAAGCTCCATACAGGATACTGGCCCCCATATAACGCTCCATACAGGATACTGGTCCCCTTATAAAACTCCATACAGAATACTGGCCCCCATATAACGCTCCATACAGGATACCGGTCCCCTTATAACGCTCCATACAGGATACCGGTCCCCTTATAACGCTCCATACAGGATACTGGCCCCCATATAATGCTGCATGCAGGCTGTGCCCCCTTATAATGCTCCATGCAGGCTGTTACCCCCCACATAATGCCCCATACAGGCTGTCCCCCCACGTAATGCCCCATACAGGCCCCCCCTTTTAATGCTCCATGCAGGCTGTTACCCCCCACATAATGCTCCATACAGGATGTCACCCCCCCTCTTTATAATGCCCCATGCAGGATGTACCCCCCCTCTCTTTATAATGCCCCATGCAGGATGCCCCCCCCCCCTTCTCTTTATACTGCCCCATGCCTCCATACATTAAAAAAAAAAAAATCAAATACTCACCTCCCTTCTCCTCACCTGCTACCTGCTACCTGCTACCTGCTGCCCGCTGCCCGCTGCTCAGGTCCGAACTCCAGCGTTGTCGGCGTCTTCCCGCTCAGCGCTTCCTGTGACGGCTCAGGGGAGGGCGCGGTGTAAAGGCGTCACCGCGCCCTCTGACCTGAGACGTCACAGGGAGCGCAGAGCAGGAAGACAGCTGATCTGCGGAGGCATGGGGAGAGGTAAGTATCCAGCTGCCGGGGCCCTGAGCAAGCGGCTGAGAAGGGCGGGCGCTGACACCGCTCTCCTCCGCCCATAGCCCAGCGGGGTGCGCGACCGCCAGTGGGCCCCTCTGCCTGCTCAGGGCCCCGGCATTTGCCCGGGTGCACCGAGTGCTGACGCCGGCCCTGGGGCAATTTAATAAGTGCAACTATTTACAATGGACAGTTTTTGGCTGCTCACAGTCCTCAGCCTGCAAGTCTTTATACCCTTTACGGGTAACTAAATGCACACATATAACTTTTTCAGTTCACAAAAACAATGCTATACCCTTCCGGGTAGCTATTTACATTGTAGGCATTTTGTACCTTATTCCCTATACCTGGTAGGGATTTGACCTTGTGTGCTTCGTGTGGATCTACGTAGCACTGGGGTGATACTGGTGTCTGTGCATGTGTGTCACCCCAATCCTGGATGCCACAAATATTAAAGGCTGTGTCTGAGAGCAGGAGGGAGGTTCTTTGGTCAGGGACTATTAGCATGCAGCACCTCCTGTCCCAGGCCAGTAGGGGGAGCAGGCTGCCCCTATAAAAGCTGGAACTGAGGGCAGGGTTAGAGAGACCAGGACCCACTTCTGAAGCATCCAGAAGGGTTCCCAGAGGAAAGGGACAGGTCAGCAGCAGCTGAGGAGTCCGAAAGGCAGAGGACGAACAGCAAGCCAGGGACAGAGGCGACGAGAGACGGTCCTGGCTGAGAGAGAACTACACAAACGGACACTGGGGTTCGAGGCTATCAGGGTTGCAAGCCCTGCAGCAGATAACCAACCCGCAAGGGATTTCAGGTTCCTTGGCTTAAGAAGCCTGGAGGCTTCGCCACACAGAGGGACCGGTATAGCACGGAGAAGCAACAGGTACCTAAGGCCCGAGTCGCAAGCCATGCAGGCGTAGTACACGGCCAGCTCAGGGACGTGGGCTATCACACCACGAAAAGGGGGATAGTCAGCAAGGGCAGAGAGAGAACGGTAGTCCTACCCACTCACCCTGACCAGTGGGGCTCGCCCGAATGCTCTCAGACACCCAGGCCCATTCCTACCCTGTACTCCTGTTGGGTCATTAGTACTAACTACAATAAAGACCCTGGACTGTTTGAAGCAGACTCTGAACCCTTATTATTGCGGCCTGCACCATCACCCCCAGCATCCTATTACACTGCCCTGAGGCTACACTCTTCCCGTGGGGAGTTATCCTATCCCTGTGCGGCATACCAACATCAGCCTCAGCGGTCAGCCTCGCAGCGGCGGTCATCCCTGACCGCAATCCACGGGTGGCGTAGTCGGACATTCAAAACACTACAAATAGACTGCCACAGCATTTGGTCTGACCACCCTGAGCCACGGGATCGGGTTGCCACTACTACCTCCAACATTGCACTGAAGCCCGGTTCCGGGTGCCCCGCGGCCCAGGGGGCGAGTCACATGCACTATCCGCTAACCTATCAGGTCTACGTGCGGGTAAGTTAGAGAACTGCCTCAACATCTCTACACTGTGTTCCAAATTATGATGCAAATAATATTTTCTCAGATTTTCCCAAATTACCTATATGAATTGCAGTCATTGTAATTTTCCAGTCAAATAACTATTAGAGTACAATTGAAAGGTTTTTGTACAAACTGCCTATGATAACAGTATATTTTTAAAAAAATAAAAAACTCAAACTGCACTCAAAATGCATGTTCCAAATTATTATGCACAGTAGAGTTTTCCACCTTTTCATTTTAATAAAGAACAAAAAAATGGTCATTTTTGAAATTATAAGCATTAGCAGGTTATTACAAACTGAAATCAAACAGTTTTCAACTCAAAACTTTATTCTAGGTGATGTTACATTTGCACATAGGACCGCTTGT
The DNA here is from genome assembly GCF_046119375.1 of Phyllobates terribilis. Taxonomy (NCBI): domain Eukaryota; kingdom Metazoa; phylum Chordata; class Amphibia; order Anura; family Dendrobatidae; genus Phyllobates; species Phyllobates terribilis. Next base: position 115,846,535 of record NW_027362773.1, read on the forward strand.
TCAAAAGGAGCTTCTGAACTCTCTTGTCCATTGAATTTGTCAGGTTTTGGATGGTTTCTTCTTTAATTGTTTTGCATGAGGACTGAATACCCTCCCAGAGCTGTTGCTTAGATGTGAACTGCCTCCCGCCATCATAGACACTCCTTTTGATGATGCTCCAGAGGTTCTCAATGGGGTTGAGGTCAGGGGGGCATGGGTGCCACACCATAAGTTTGTCCCCTTTTATGCCCATAGCAGCCAGAGATGCAGATGTGTTATGTGCAGCATGAGATGGGGCATTATCATGTATGAAATGATCTCGATGGTCCAGATGGATGGAGTGGTGGATGGCTGGTTGATGGACACCCCATGCAAACACGGCTACGGCGCTAACAAGGAGGAGGTGGAGTAATGTTTTGGGCTGGAATCATGGGGAGAGAGATTGTCGGCCCTTTTAGGATCCCTGAAGGGGTAAAGATGAACTCCATAATGTATGTTGAGTTTCTCAAACAGCACTTCCTTCCATGGTTCAAGAAGAAGAACCGTGCATTCCGCAGCAAGATCATTTTCATGCATGATAATGCCCCGTCTCATGCTGCACATAACACATCTGCATCTCTGGCTGCTATGGGCATAAAAGGGGACAAACTTATGGTGTGGCCCCCATGCTCCCCTGACCTCAACCCCATTGAGAACCTCTGGAGCATCATCAAAAGGAGTGTCTATGATGGCGGGAGGCAGTTCACATCTAATCAACAGCTCTGGGAGGGTATTCTGTCCTCATGCAAAACAATTAAAGCAGAAACCATCCAAAACCTGACAAATTCAATGGACGAGAGAGTTCAGAAGCTCCTTTCGAACAAGCGGTCCTATGTGCAAATGTAACATCACCTAGAATAAAGTTTTAATTTGAAAACTGTTTGATTTCAGTTTGTAATAACCTGCTAATGCTTATAATTTCAAAAATGACCATTTTTTTGTTCTTTATTAAAATGAAAAGGTTGAAAACTCTGCTGTGCATAATAATTTGGAACATGCATTTTGAGTGCAGTTTGAGTTTTTTATTTTTTAAAAAATATACTGTTATCATAGGCAGTTTGTACAAAAACCTTTCAGTTGTACTCTAATAGTTATTTGACTGGAAAATTACAATGACTGCAATTCATATAGGTAATTTGGGAAAATCTGAGAAAATATTATTTGCGTAATAATTTGGAACACAGTGTATAGGACTGGCAAGTGCACTGTTTACTGGACCCTCAGGTTCTGCTTCAACTGGTGATCCTCCTCTTACTGGGGACTCTTCCTGTTCCTGAGCAGGTTCTTTTAGGGTGCTCACAGGCTCTTCTTGTGGTGGAGGTTCTTCTGGTGGCTGACAGAAGTGTATCACTGGTATGATAACGGCTCCATCAAGTTGAGGCCAGTCCGCGGGGAAGTCTCCTAGGACTGTATGAACTACATCTTCCTTGGGTTTTCCCAGTATTATAAGAGGTACTTCTTCCTCCTGTGTCTTCAGTAGACCTGGGCACAATTTTAAGTGGTCTCTTGAGACTGTTGTGGTTGTCCTACCTCCATCCTTGCTGATCAGGCAGGTTTTGGTGTTGTCAAATCTGGAACTTAACACTGTGTAGAGCTCTCTTTCCCACTGGTTATCGAGCTTGTCACCCCTTCTTTTCCGCTTTAGCACTATTTCTCTGGATGCCAAGGGTTCTGCTGGTGCATGCTTGTTATATTGGTCTTCTTGTCTTTCCCTTACTTTGTTTAGGCTGTCTTCAACACCGGCCTGTACTTTCCTGTACTGCTCTTACCGATTTGTGTCCCAGTCTTCAGTGGACATATCTGCAGCAGTATCTACCACTCCGAGCTCCAGGTCCATGGGCAATTTTCCAGGTCTTGCTCTCATGAGGTACGCTGGGGTACAATTAGTAGAACTCACAGGTATGTGATTATACAGGTCCACCAGGTCAGGTAGTTTGTCTGGCCACTGGTTCCTCTCTTACAAAGGTAGGGTTTTTAACAGGTCAATGACGATGTTATTCATTTTCTCGCACATACTGTTAGTTTGAGGATGATATGGTGTAGACCGGATCTTCTTACATCCATACAGGTGACAGAATTCTTTAAATAGTTCAGCTTCAAAGGCAGGGCCTTGATCTGTTAGCATCTTGTCCGGGTATCCATGGGGCCTGCAGAAGTAGGTTTGGAATGTTCTTGCTGCAGTTTCTGCTGTCAGATCCTTGACAGGGGCTACCACCAGGAACCGGGAATAATGATCCACCATGGTCAGGGCGTAGGAATAGCCTGATCTGCTGGGCGACAGTTTGACGTGATCCAGAGCGACAATCTCCAGGAGTTGGGTTGTTTTGATGAACTGCAAGGTTGCTTTCTGACTTCTGTAGTCTTTCCTTCTGAGGCTACAGGGCCCTCAATTCCGGCACCACCTTTCTATGGAACTCCGCATTCCATCCCAATAGAACCGGTCCTTCAGCAGGGTTTCCAGCTTCTTCCATCCAAAATTACCTGCTTGGTACCTGTAGATGAACAGCCGGCTCCTCTCATTCCACAGGTGTTTAGCTTGTGAAGGAGCATCCTTCTCCAGGTGAGAACCTTCTTGGGTTATCAGTCCTTTCATGAGGCTGACAACCCGGTCACTGTCCTGGGTCTCCTTCCAACTATGATGAGGTAAAGGGTTTAGCGTCTTACCATGACGTCTTCTGGAGGTGTGTTGCTCGTGGACCATTCCATTCCTGTGGAAAGCAGGTAATTCAATTTCTTCTAGGTCATCCACTTCATCCTCGGTGTCCGACTGGTGGGACATTCTTTACAGGGCATCAGCATCGGTGTTCTTGTCACCTGCCCGGTACTTGATTGTGAACTGGTAATTCGACAATCTATCCACCCAACGCTGTTCCATGGCTCCCAACTTGGCTGTCTCCAGGTGTGTCAAGGGGTTATTGACGGTAAAGGCTGTAAATTTAGTTGAGGCTAGGTAATGTTTGAATTTTTCTGTGATAGCCCAGACCAAGGCCAGGAACTCCAGCTTGAAGGAACTGTAATTCTCCAGGTTCCTCTCAGTAGGGCGAAGCTTCCTACTGGCATAGGCAATTACCTTTTCTCTGCCATTTTGCTTCTGGGACAACACAGCTCCCAGTCCCTCATTGCTGGCATCTGTGTATAACAGGAAATGTTGGCTGTAGTCGGGGTAAGCCAGGATTTCCTCACCGGTTAGGGCTTCCTTCATTAATACAAAGGACTCAGTCTGTTCTTTGCCCCACTGCAATGGGGGACTTCAACCTCTTTTGGACTGTCCTACTAAGAGATCTTGTAAAGGTGCTGCCTTTTTGGTGTAGTCCTTAATGAACCTCCTGTAGTACCCGACCAGTCCCAGAAATTGACGTACTTCTTTGATGTTCCTTGGTTCAGGCCACTTCTGGATGGCAGTGACCTTCTCCGGGTCTGGTGCTACTCCCTCTGGGCTGACCACGTGTCCCAGGTACTGAACCTTCTGTTTGAGCAGGTGGCACTTGGAATGTTTTAGTTTCATCCCATACCGGGACAATGCCTCAAATACCTCCGCTAGGTGCTTTAGATGGTCTTCATACGTCCTCGAGTACACGATAACGTCATCCAGGTATAGCAGCACTGTCTCAAAGTTCCGGTGTCCCAATCAACACTCCATCAACCTCTGGAACGTTCCGGGTGCGTTGCAGATACCAAATAGCATGCTGTTGAATTCGAATAATCCCATCGGGATGGTGAAGGCTGTCTTCTCCCGGTCTTCCTCACCAACAGAGACTTGCCAGTACCCGCTAGTGAGATCCAATGTGGAGAAATAATTGGCAGATTTTAGTGCAGGTAGGGATTCCTCTATATGGGGCAAAGGGTATGCATCCTTATATGTTATTCGATTAATTTGTCTATAATCTACACACATCCTCATGCCACCATCCTTCTTTCTGACCAGTACCAGGGGAGCTGCCCAGGGGCTACAGCTATCCCTTACTACCCCTGCTTCTTTCATGTCATGCAACATTTCTTTTGCTTTTTGGTAATGTGCTGGTGGTATGGGTCTGTAACGCTCCTTAATGGGTGGATGGTTACCTGTGGGTATGTGGTGTTGTACCCCTTTGACCCTTCCAAAATCAAGTGAGTGTTTACTAAACACCTGTTCATATTCCTGAACCACTCTGTAGACACCGTGTTTTTGATGGACAGGTGTGGCGTCAGTTCCAACATGGAGCTGTGAACACCATTCCTCCAGCTGGGTTTTGGAGTCATTGTCCTCCACCGTATCTGGTGGGGTCAAGGATTCCACTGTGTGTATGGCATTATTATTCACAGTATACAGTCTGGCAACAGTGGTGTATCTTGGCAATTTGACTTCCTCCTCCCCACAATTTAGGAGGCGTACGGGTACCCTCCCATTGCGCACATCAACTACTCCTCTAGCAGTTAGAAGTGTAGGTCTGTGCTCTGAGTTAACAGGCTCTACTACCGCCTGGTAGTTCTGTCCATTGAGACCTATTGCTGCCCTACACCAAATCAGCATTTCACTCATTGGGGGAATCACAATGGGTATCGGGTCTGTCACCCGTACATTACCAATCTCACCACCTGTTAGTTTTACCTGTTGCTGGTACAGGAGGGCGCGAATTTCCTTCTGGAGCACATTCCTCTGCCCTGGTCTGGCAGTGTCAGCAATCCATTGGAGTAAGAACAACACTTCTCCCAAACAGTTACCAACAACATTTGTACCAAGTATCATATATGGGTTTGTATCACCAGGGTTAGACTCTATTACAATCAGTCCTTGGTTATTTAGTTCCACTCTTCCCACCTTCACTGTCACATCCTTAACTCCGACTAGGTTAAGAGGAAGGCCATTGGAGGCATACACATAGTGGTTTGGGTCTGGCAGGTGGAGTTCATCTATGGACCAGTACCTTTTGTAGAGGACATCAGGTATGATGGTTACCTGTGACCCGGTGTCCAGTAGTGCAGGGGTTGCTATGCCGTCCAGCACGATGGACAGGAAAGGCCTTCCTCCTACAAACCGGTCGTACTAGCTTGATGGGCCTGGTTGATCTACTCCTGGGTGTCGGCCCTTGGCCCCAGGGTTTGCCCGTTTAAAGAGCAGGTCCGTGTGGTGTGGCCTACATTGCGGCAACGGTAGCAAATGAGTTCACCTGGAGGCCGAGGTCGGCCGTTGTTCCTCCCACGGGGTGGCGTTGTCCTCTTTCTTCTCCTCATCCAGGGGACATCCCCAGGACTGTCAGCGAGTAGGATCCTTCCATCCGGCTCGGGCTCCGTCTGTAGCTGCAGGGCGCTCAGGACAGTGGTAAGGGTTTTACTTAGCTGACGCACTTCAGAGTGCAGGCTGTCCAACTCGCAATGGGCCGCTGTTTGCACTTTTGCCTCAGCCGCTAATGAAGGGGCAGTGAGTGCTGTGGGCATTGGGGTGGCCCCACCCTGGTAACACTGGATGGCAGTATCTGATGTTTCCAGGGGCTGAAGGCCCTTAATAGCCATGTCCTTTAGGGCGTCAAAGGTGGCATCTGGATGATCTAAGGCCCACCACCGTACAGTTCTGCTCTCCTCCTGGGACCTTAACCCCTGGATGAATTGTTCTATCAGCATTTTGTCCTCATCATGTATGCTGGCTGGACTAACCTGTTTCAGGGCCCGCAGGGCCTCTTGTAAACGCCAGGCATAGTCCCAGATACTGTCCTCAGGTTTCTGGGTACAGTGGTAGAACCTCATCCGAAGATCTGTCTCAGTGCGGTTTTCAAAGACAGTTTGCAGTCTCTTAAATATAATACATACTGATTCCTGGTCTGCGGCTGGCCAGGTTTCAACTTCCCGCTCTGCGGCACCAGCCAATTGTCCCAGCACAACAGCGGCTCTCTGTTTACCAGTCATTGAGTACATGTCCAATACACCGCATATTTTCCTCTTGAACCCAGACAGGGTGTCTGGTTTGCCATCAAACTGGGAAAGCCATTTCGTTCCGGGGACGTACGGCAGGGCCATGGGTATCACTGGAGTCACGACCCCTGCTGGTGAGGCGGCCGCTCCGGCCTGAGCAGCGCCGGGCGTGAGTTGAGCATCGGGAGTGTTAACCGATGCTTCGGCGTTTTGCTTGTCGTCGGCCATGGTTGCGACCCCCTAGTAAACCGTAGCCTACCTTCTTTGCTTTTATCGGGTAGGCCGCAGCTCCGCAGATGGCTGTCTCCTTCCAGGATCTGAAGCTTCCTGGTGTGGCGCCAGAGCGCGAGGCGGGGCTTGGGCGTCGCGCGCTACCAACGGTCACGCCTCTCTGGTTCCCGCGGTTACGCCCCTCTTCTTCCCGCGCAGCGACGCGGTAATGGCGGCAATGTTCACCACAGTTCAAACACAGTTCAAATACGGCACACAGTACCCGGCGGCAACGGGCACGAAATCCTGTGGGATGTCACGGCTGTCGGCTCCCGGGCCCATACCCTGGGGTCACTCTTTAAAAGGGCTTTGTTACTTGAAGGGATGAATAACAGTTTTGTCTCATGACGCCACCTGTGGCTCCTGGTAATGGGTACCAGTGCTGCTGCAGACCTCCGGGAGTGATGGGATGGTAGCTGGGATGTTTCTGCTCCCCACAGGCGGAGCGGGCCCCCGGGGCAGGGTTGATGGAAGGGATGCAGGTGTGATGTGGCTCATTCGGGTCAGGGGGAATGACAGACACGCACACAGGGATTCGCTTCAGTACCTTTACTGGTGTAAACAGCAGGTATAGTCCAGGGTACTTAGCAGGAAGGGTGCACTTCTGGACTCTCCCCAGTGAGCGGGTATTAGGCCTCCTGGTCCGTTTCTTCCTCTCTCTAAAGCTCCTGGCCAGCCTGGAACTAGGCCTAGCTTCTGTACTGCTTCGCCCTCTCACCTGTCTGCTTGGTAGTAGAACTTTTCTCTGGCTACCACTATCTCTGGACGCTGGGGCCTTCGTGGTTCCTAGTTCTGTAAATGATGGTAGCTTCAGGTTGACCAGGGGTCTGGAATCCTCCTGGTATTTCGGCTTGTCCCTACTGGGTGTAGAGGACCCTGTAGGCGCGGACCCAGTGTCCGGATTGTGTTCTGGGTTGAGCTTAAGATGCTCCTCTGCCCCCTTAACTCCTCTCTCCTTGCCTCCGGCCACACTCGGGGCCCACAGCACAGCAGCTAACATGTGCTGCTTCTTCACTGATGTCTAGTGCCAGCACACCCTGCCTGCCTAACTCCACCCTCCAGTATATATATCCCTAACAGGGCTCCCTCTGGTGGTATGAGGTGGAAGGGTGGAGGTGTCTGTGTGTAGTGAGGGCCTCTTGTGGAGAAGTCCATCCATGCACCCTTTTGGGTCCTGTGGTACCTGTGTGTAGCAGGGTGCCACATATATATATATATATATATATATATATATATATATATATATATATATACACTGCTCAAAAAATAGGGAACACTCAAATAACACACCCTAGATCTGAATGAATGAAATATTCTCATTGAATACTTTGTTATGTACAAAGTTGAATGTGCTGACAACAAAATCACACGAAAATAATCAATGGAAATCACATTTATTAACCAATGGAGGCCTGGATTTGGAGTGACCCCCAAAATTAAAGTGGAAAAACACACTACAGGCTGATCCAACTTTGATGTAATGTCCTTAAAACAAGTCAAAATGAGGTTCAGTATTGTGTGTGGCCTCCACATGCCTGTATGACATCCCTACAACGCCTGGACATGCTCCTGATGAGTTTACAGAAGGTCTCCTGTGGGATCTCCTCCCAGACCTGGACTAAAGCATCCACCAACTCCTGGACAGTCTATGGTGCAACGTGACGTTGGTGGATGGAGCGAGACATGATGTCCCAGATGTGCTCAATCGGATTCAGGCGGGCCAGTCCATAGCTTCAATGCCTTCATCTTGAAGGAACTGCTGACACACTCCAGCCACATGAGGTCTGGCATTGTCCTGCATTAGGAGGAACCCAGGGTCAACCGCACCAGCATATGGTCTCACAAGGGGTCTGAGGACCTCATCTCGGTACCTAATGGCAGTCAGGTTACCTCTGGCGAGCACATGGAGGGCTGTGCGGCCCTGAAAAGAAATGCCACCCCACACCATTACTGATCCACTGCCAAACCGGTCATGCTGAAGGATGTTGCAGGCAGCAGATCGCTTGCCACGGCATCTCCAGACTCTATCACGTCTGTCACATGTGCTCAGTGTGAACCTGCTTTCATCTGTGAAGAGCACAGGGCGCCAGTGGCGGCTTTGCCAATCCTGGTGCTCTGTGGCAAATGCCAAGCGTCATGCACGGTGTTGGGCTGTGAGCACAACCCTCATCTGTGGACGTCAGGCTGTCATACCACCCTCATGGAGTCGGTTTCTAACTGTTTGTGCAGACACATGCACATTTGTGGCCTGCTGGAGGTCATTTTGCAGGGCTCTGGCAGAGCTCCTCCTGTTCCTCCTTGCACAAAGGCGGAGGTAGCGGTCCTGCTGCTGGGTTGTTGCCCTCCTACAGCCCCCTCCACGTCTCCTGGTGTACTGGCCTGTCTCCTGGTAGCGCCTCCAGCCTCTGGACACTACGTTGACAGACACAGCAAACCTTCTTGCCACAGCTCGCATTGATGTGCCATCCTGAATGAGCTGCACTACCTGAGCAACTTCTGTGGGTTGTAGAGTCCGTCTCATGCTACCACGAGTGTGAAAGCGCAACCAACATTCAAAAGTGACCAAAATATCATCCAGAAAGCATTGGTACTGAGATGTGGTATGTGGTCCCCACCTGCAGAACCACTCCTTTATTGAGGGTGTCTTAATAATTGCCAATACTTTCCATCTATTGTCTATTCCATTTGCACAACAGCGTGTGAAACTGATTGTCAATCAGTGTTGCTTCCTAAGTGGACAGTTTGATTTCACAGAAGTTTGATTCACTTGGAGTTATATTCTGTTGTTTAAGTGTTCCCTTTATTTTTTTGAGCAGTGTATATATACACACATATAAACCTTTAGCCAATACTTGAGGGCAAAGCGAATCACTAGTGATGAGTCTAATGTACAAATAACATTTGATGCTTTAACGAAAAAATTTAAAGATAGAAATTATCCCATGAGAGTTTAAAAAAAAATATGAGGATAGAGCTATATCGACTGCTCTACATTGTTAAATAATATACAACGAGATAGAGACACGAATAAAAGGATCCCTGTGGTCTCAACTTATTCAGAGGAAAGCAACGAAGTTGCGGGTATAAGTCGGAGACTTTGGAATATGTTGGGAAAATGTATATCAGGTGTTGATGAGTTTACAGTTCCACCCCTTTTTTCGTATAAGCGTTGGAGGAATTTGAAGGATGATGTGGTCCATTCGGATATTGGCCCCAGTAAAAAGAAGAGCCAAATAACTTTGACACGGAGGCAAAGAACACGATGTTTCCCTTGCTTGAGCTGTGTGAATTGTCCGTATATGTTGAAAGGAGAGAATTTTCGGCACTTTACCTCTGGTAAAGTGTATAATCCTAGGTTGTATTTGACGTGTGACATGGACTATGTTATATATATATATTGCAGTGTCCGTGCAAATTAAAATATGTAGGCATAACCACTTATGATTTCAAAACCAGAATCATCCATCATCGGTACACAATATGTAAAAAGAAAATGGATTTACCAGTCCCAAAACATTTTACAGAGCCAGGACATAGAGAGAGGGATTTACAATTCTATATAATAGATCATGTTCCCCCCGTGAGAAGAGGTGGCAATCGTGAGAAATTACTTAAAAAGAAAGAATTAGAATGGATCTACAGATTGGAATCCTTAAAGCCTAACGGACTTAATTTTTATGTTTCTATATAATATATTGGGATTATGAGACATTTGTTTGGCTTTCTTGCAGGATTAATATTGTAATAATGTACTAGAATATATTAGACTAGATGGTGGCCCGATTCTAATGCATCGGGTAATCTAGAATATGCATGCGGCTGACCGGGCGCGACTAAGCAGCGAAGCAGTGTTTAAATGGGTTGTGCACTACTTTAAATTAACTTCACAATGTATCCCCTCGGTGCCCCTAATGAATTTTGTCATTACGGCATGTTGTCAATCCTGCTTGTGACAACATCGCTGACGACGCACAGTCAGCACGTAATTCTCCCGCCTGCAGCCGGATCTTGCTTCCGTTTACATCACGACTATTTGCTGCCAGGGGTCTGCTGTTCCGCGCACCACAGTGAATGACGGGCTGTGGGCGGGGTTATCCCACATCGTGTCACATCCAGCATCCACGGCGCGGTCTGTCAATGTGGTTTGTATGGCTCCGTCATTCCTCTAATCATGCTTTGTATGGCTGACTTATTTTGGATTGTACGCCTTCCTCATCTTAGCTTGTATGGCCTTCTTATCCTGGTTTTGTCTGACCTACTCAGTCTCCCATCTCTACAGCACAGTTAAATAACTAAACCCTAATCCTCCCCTTGTTTCCTTTTCTCTGCCCCAGCGCTGTCTGTCATGTTTTCAGCAGCTCCTCGCAGGATGTGAGGCACAGCACGCGCTCTCAGATACTGCTGTGATTAGCTGCTGTCTGTAGATTCGCTGCTTTCCACGCCGGGACTAAGTGCGTGGAGAGGCACAAATCTGCATTCACTTTAGTAGCAGATGCTGCAGATGTCGCTATGAAGATTTAACAATAATACAATGAATACACAAAATAATACTTTATTATTAACTATTATTGGTTATAGAACTTAATACAACTGAACAAAATTATTAAACAGATGATCAAAATATATAAACTATTCCATGAATATGTAACAATATTTTACAATAAATCATCGGACAAAAGAAGTACGACCCTAGAATATATTTCTTAACAATATCAACCTAAAATATTTTTGTACACAACATTTTTGGTGAATACTTTTGGACTATCTGTAAGCAACTTTCCTTGTAAATGGGTATCCAAAAGGTGCACCTTGACATTGGACCTCATTTTAACTCTTGAAAATGCAACATAGAGTTGTCCATGACCAAAAACGGGCTCCGGTAAATATATGCCAACGCGGTGTAGAGTTTGACCTTGTGACTTGTTTATTTTCATGGCAAATGCTGGTTTTACTGGAAACTGTCAATGTCGAAGCCTAAATGGAAGACTGGTGTCTGAAGGACATAAATCAATGCGTGGAATGAACACTTCGTCTCCTTTTGCAGGTCCAGTGATCACTGTTGCTTGAATTATGAGAGAATGGAGTCCAGTAACAATAAGGCGAGTTCCATTACATAGACCACTTCTTGTATTTAGATTCCGCAGCAACATTACGATTGCTCCAACTTTAAGTTGTAGTCTGTGGGATGGCATTCCTGATGGCGTAACACTATTTAAAAATTCAACTGGATAATGCTCTCGTTCATCTTCATTGTCGACATCCACCGAATCATCACTTTTGTACAATTTATACTCTCCAGGCATTCTATCCATCACACGGGAATTTAGCAGAGCTATGTCATCGTTCTTGGGACAGAGAATTGCATAGGAAGAGGCCCTCTCAACACTGCTTTGGTCGTTCACATCTATTTCAACGCGTTGTCCAAAAACATCACTTACGATGCAGTCAGTGCACAACATGTCTTCTGGTATTTCAATAATGTCTTCTCCAAGGTTATATTCATTGCTAAGTTCACCATTACCAAGTTTAAGAAGCCAGTTGCTGTACTCTGGGTCAGAAGATCGCATGTTGTTAATTAGTTGGAGTTTATTAAACTCTTTCCAAAGGTCTGACATTTTTAAGGTTGACTCTATAATATTTGTTCTTGTTCCATTTGGTACAACTGGAAGGCATTGCCTAAAATCTCCACCAAGGACAAAAACTTTACCTCCAAAAGGAATTTCATTTTTTTCAGCAATATTTGTAGTCATAACTTCACGCAGAAGTCTGTCAATTAAGCTCAAAGCATATTTGGGTGCCATGGTGCACTCATCAAGTATCAAAAGATTTGCACTGTTTAACTGTTTTCCTGCAAATGTGTCTTGTTTGATTCTGGAAACGGAGATTTCATTGACTGGTATCCCAAAGAGTGAATGCATAGTGCGACCTCCTCTTAAAAGGTTTGCTGCAATACCTGTTGTAGCCAATGGCAATACGACTTTTCCCAACCCTCTAACGTGATGCAATAAAACTTCATAGAGGTATGTTTTATCGCTGCCTCCAGGACCGTCAATAAAGAAACATTTTGGCGTTGGATCGGCTTGGTTTTCTACAGCGCTCACAATAGTATCATATGCAATCCGTTGTTCTTGATTTAAGGAGTTTTTCTTCTCTGTTGCCAACAATAATTCATAAGCTTCGTCATACTCTTGAATTTGTGCAACTTGACTTGCAGGCTGTGGCAAATTAAAGTCTGAAAATGTTTTTCCATGCAGTAGTAGGACATTTTGGACATCTTGCATGGCATAAGATTCGCAATTTTGACAATTTCCACTTTTGTTGTGAAGACATAAGCAGTAATCTTCAATTATATGTTCTTTGAAATTTGTCCAAAGTTGAGCCGGATTTGTAGGCGGTCCAAAGACACAAATGTAGGCAAACAATTCACGAAGTTTCTTAGGCATATGTAGGGTAACTGCGTCTTCTAAAGTAAGTGTCCACATAGTATCATCCAATAGAAGTCCTAAATCCAAAGCTGCAGCTTTAAATGTATCGTGCAATACTCCATTAACTGTTTTCAAATCTTCGTAACTTCTAGCTCCTTTGACATGCAGTAGTAACAGCCGAAGGCAATATCTTTCTTGATCCTTGACACTAACAGTATACATGCGTCCAATTATTCTGCTAAGTCCTCGTTGTCTTGGCTTCCAAGTTTTATTCCAAACGTAATGCTCTGGAATCTCTCGATACAAATACTGCCTTGCGTTTTCGTTACGTTGGTTCAGAAAAAAACATTCCATTAATGTTGACGTTGTGCTTAAATTTTTTGAGACATCTTCGACTTGAGCATTTTCAAAGAAATAAAGCTGCTGTTGATTTGGTAAATGAATAGCTAAACGTATAATGACATGGGATTGTGAATGCATTGGAAACGCAAATATTCTCCAAGCAGCTTCTGGAGCACTGACATATCTTGAGTCAACAAACCGTGATGATTCATCGTGATTGACTGTTTTTTGTTGTATTTCAATGTTAGCTTTGTCATGCCCCTTGTAGATGTACTTGAAAAGATATTTAACACTTTTTATTGAAGCGCAGATTTCAACGTTGATGTGACAGTTGTACCGTTTTAATAAGTGGGGGTTGTATGGAACTATCCATGAGTTATTTATAATCTTTTTGTTGTGTACAATGTTATCAATCAGTTGTCTCCGGTAGGATGGGTAGCCGTCCAAATCTTTAACAGTGTGCTGTTTCAACTGCTTTGGAAACCCTTTTGTATACTTTCCGTTTTCCATGCATGGACTTTTTGGATTTGCTACACCGCATGGGCCATGAACCATATTACAAATTACAATATTATACAATTCCGGATACTTTTCTTGGTTAGGAATTTCAGCCCACGCTATGTTGTCAATTTCGTCCTCCGTGCGAAACTTGGAATCCGCGTATAAAATAATTAGTATATGCGCATGTGGGAGACCTCGTTTCTGAAACTCTATGACGTGTACCATTGCTACGACTGTTCCAAAAAGCCCATTTTTGATGTCTTTAAAAAGGCTGCTGAGTTTTAGTCGAAATACGCGTGCAACTAAGTCCGGCCTGTGTTCAACTTGCTGCCAGGGTTGTAGATTTTCGGTAATTTCCGGCCATTTAGGATTACAGGTCATTGTTAAAAAAATGTCAGGTCTTCCATACTTTTTTACTATTGCCATTGCATCTTGATAACGCTGTTGCATGTTGCGGGGGCTACCTTCAAAGGACTACGGGAGAATTACTGTTTTTCCAATTGGAATTCCTTTTTGAATGGATTGTTTTTGCAAATGTTCTTGAAGAACGCAGTAGTCTTCAACATTAAGTTGTTTTTGGTTCATTCGTATGAAATTTAGCCGATTAGCTTCAATTTTAACGTATGCGTCGACTAAGTACTGTTGTGTCAGTTTCCCACTGTTTAAAACAGGATTGAAGTAATTTCACACAGACAGAAGAAAACTGTAGTACTGCAGTTGTGTAATTCTTCTTGAAGTTCCTTGCTGGTGTAGGTTTTCATGCCACCCTTGATCACTGCTTGTAAAGAATAGCGGATACAGAAGAGCATCAAGGTTGCTGTGCAAAATGCTAATACGTTGTGTTTTAGGAACGAAAGGGTTGTTTTTGTCTGGCTTAAGATGGACTAATAAATCTCTTTGAAAAGGAGGCTGTCCATCATCGTTTTGAAAAACAACTGCGACCTCACTTACACGTGGTTTGTTGTAACATCGGGGATCTTGTTGACGTTCTTGTTTAATGGCCATGATAATAGAAGGCATTTCCATCCCATTTTGTATAGCTCTCTGTTCCTCCTCAGCTTCGATGTCTTTTAGTATGCGATATGCGGCAGCAAAATGGGCTGATTGTTTGTAAATGTACGGCAATTAGGTTCATCAGTTCTGCATTACACTTTTCATTTTCTTTTCGGTTCATCCTTTGTTCTGTAGCCTCATTTGGATCAAAGATGTATAATTGTGCAAATTTTGGTGGTTGTCCTAGTTCTGGGTGAAGTGTTCCAGTGCGGTGGTAGATCTGGCCATGAATTTTAAAACAATACGGTCCGAATCCAGGGGGCGGTGCAATGTTGGCACCAAATGAAGCAAACGCATGAGAACTGTTGACACTTCTGATATTTTCCATAAAATTTCTACTGTGTTCATGCGTTCCTTTCATCAACTGCTCAAACAGATCTGAGTAGTGACATCTTGGTAGCATCACTTTTCCTTTTTGGCAGCATTGAGTAAACTGATTGTCAGATGGTTTTTCCTTGATGAAATTCAGAGATTCGCATTTTGAACAAACTACATTCATCTTCCCACAGTAGTGTTGAATAATTATAGTTTCATTGTCTGTTACGTAACGTGCAAGTTGTTGAATGTTCTGCTGGGTTTGCCTTAGTTGGTAGAGCATTCGTTTTTGATAAATTTGTCGATCGTGTTGTTCTCGGTTTGTCCTGGATTCTGGAGATTCATTCAGCCGACATTGTCTATGGGATTCCGCATCGTGTTCCTGTCTAGCCGCAGTGTGTTGCGGTGTTTCCCGTTCCCGACGTTGTCTGTGAGATTCCGCATCCTGGGCTTGTCTGGCGGCAGTGTGTTGTGGT
Source organism: Phyllobates terribilis (assembly GCF_046119375.1). Classification (NCBI taxonomy): domain Eukaryota; kingdom Metazoa; phylum Chordata; class Amphibia; order Anura; family Dendrobatidae; genus Phyllobates; species Phyllobates terribilis. The sequence goes on from NW_027362773.1 coordinate 115,861,821, forward strand.
GTCTCCTGTTTCCGACGTTGTCTGTGAGATTCCGCATCCTGGGCTTGTCTGGCGACAGTGTGTTGTGGTGTCTCTTGTTCCCGGCATTTTTGGTGAGATTCCGCATCCTGGGCTTGTCTGGCGCCAGTGTGTTGTGGTGTCTCTTGTTCCCGACGTTGTCTGTGACATTCGGCATCCTGGGCTTGTCTGGCGACAGTGTGTTGTAGTGTCTCCTGTTCCCGACATTTTCTGTGAGATTCCGCATCCTGGGCTTGTCTGCCGGCAGTGTGTTGTGGTGTCTCCTGGTCCTGAAGTTTTCTGTGAGCTTCCGCATCCTGGGCTTGTCTGCCAGCAGTGTGTCGTGGTGTCTCCTGTTCCCGGCGTTTTTGGTGAGATTCCGCATCCTGGGCTTGTCTGGCGGCAGTGTGTTGCGGTGTTTCCTTTTTCCGGCGTTTTTGGTGAGATTCCGCATCCTTGGCTTGTCTGGCGGCAGTGTGTTGCGGTGTCTCCTGTTCTCTGTGTTTTTGGTGAGCTTCCACATCCTGGGCTTGTCTGGCAGCAGTGTGTTGCGGTGTCTCCTGTTCCCGGCGTTTTTGTTGAGCTTCCGCATCCTTGGCTTGTCTGGCGGCACTGTGTTGCGGTGTCTCCTGTTCCCGGTGTTTTTTGTGAGATTACGCATCATGGGCTTGTCTGGCGGCAGTATGTTGTGGTGTCTGTTGCTCTTGACGTTGTCGTTTTCTTGCTGCCTCTGCTGCTTTTCTGTCTTCCTCCGTGGCGTATTTTCGCTTACGACCCATTATAAAACAGGAAGCGTAAAGAAGTATCTCTTCAGCGCGCTGTCACTGGCAGAACGTGTTCAGTAAACCTGACTGAAGTCCCTTGCACAGTGTGACTGAAGTCCCTCGCACAGTGTGAGTGAAGTCCCTCGCACAGTGTGACTGAAGTCCCTCGCACAGTGTGACAGAAGTCCCTCGCACAGTGTGACTGAAGTCCCTCGCACAGTGTGACAGAAGTCCCTCGCACAGTGTGACTGAGAAAACCTGCTCAGTACGTTATGAGCAGTTTGTGAGTCACATGACCACATGGGCGGAGTTAGCCCTGCTCTCTCCCGAAGGTGGCGTAGCTATTTGAAATGTTGCAGTAATTGGCCAGAGAGCGTGTTTAAATTTGGCGTGAAAATCTGTGATTGGTCGCGGGCGGCGTCCGCGACCAATCATAGAAGCGGGTTTTAAATCTCGCTCGCCGTGTTACTAAGGAGCGGACAGAGTGTTTGAATTTAGCGTTAAAATCTCTGATTGGTGGCGGCAGGAGGGCGCGACCAATCAGCGAATCGTATTGGTGAGGACCGGCGAGCGGCTGCCTGTGCGGCTACTTCCGCTCCGAGAAGCCGGGAGATGAGCGACTGCTCGCAGCAGAAGTATCCCGACCCGCAGCGCTGCTCCCCGGTCCTCCCTTGACACCCTAGCCGCATGAATGTCAGCGGCGCTGCCTGTGCGGATACTTCCGCTGCGATAAGCCGGGACATGAGCGACTGCTCGCAGCAGAAGTATCTCGACCCGCAGCGCCGCTCCCCGGTCCTCCCTTGACACCCTAGCCGCATGAATGTCAGCGGCGCTGGCTCTGCTGATACTTCCGCTGCGATAAGCCGGGAGATGAGCGACTGCTCGCAGCAGAAGTATCCCGACCCGCACCGCCGCTCCCCGGTCCTCCCTTCACACCCTAGCCGCATGAATGTCAGCGGCGCTGGCTGTGCGGATACTTCCGCTGCGATAAGCTGGGACATGAGCGACTGCTCGCAGCAGAAGTATCCCGACCCGCAGCGCCGCTCCCCGGTCCTCCCTTGACACACTAGCCGCTGCTCTCCCGACAGTAGCCGCATGGTGTTACTAAGGTCCGGACATTTGTGTTCAAAATCGCTGATTGGTTGAGGGCGCTTCCTGCGACCAATCACCGATTTGGGCGCCACATTTAAATATCGGCCGCGACCAATCACCGATTTGGGCGCACATTTAAACACCGCTGTGCTGATTGGTCGCCGACGCTGCCCGCGACCAATCACCGATTTGGGCGCCACATTTAAATAGCGGCCGCGACCAATCACCGATCTTGCAGAGACATTTAAACACCGCTGTGCTGATTGGTCGCCGACGCTGCCCGCGACCAATCACCGATTTGGGCGCCACATTTAAATAGCGTCCGCGACCAATCAGCACAGCGGTGTTTAAATGTGTCTGCAAGATCGGTGATTGGTCGCGGGCGCTATTTAAATGTTGCGCCCAAATAGGTGATTGGTCGCGGGCAGCGTCGGCGACCAATCAGCACAGCGGTGTTTAAATGTGGCGCCCAAATCGGTGATTGGTCGCGGGCAGCGTCCGCGACCAATCATCAGAGCAGTGTTTAACCCCTTAAGCCCCGAGGGTGGTTTGCACGTTAATGACCAGGCCAATTTTTACAATTCTGACCACTGTCACTTTATGAGGTAATTACTCTGGAACGCTTCAACGGATCCCCCTGATTCTGAGACTGTTTTTTCGTGACATATTGTACTTCATGATTGTGGAAAAATTTCTTTGATATCACTTGCGTTTATTTGTGAAAAAAATGGAAATTTGGCGAAAATTTTGAAAATTTTGCAATTTTCAAAATTTGAATTTTTAAGCCCTGAAATCAGAGAGATATGTCACACAAAAGAGTTAATAAATAACATTTTAGATGCTTAGCACTTGTTGGCCCTTTTGCCTTCACTCTGCGGTCCAGCTCACCCCAAACCATCTCGACTGGGTTCAGGTCTGGTGACTGTGGAGGCCAGGTCATCTGGCGTAGCACCCCATCACTCTCCTCCTTGGTCAAATAGCCCTTACACAGCCTGGAGGTGTGTTTGGGGTCATTGTCCTGTTGAAAAATAAATGATGGTCCAACTAAACGCAAACCGGATGGAATAGCATGCCGCCGCAAGATGCTGTGGTAGCCATGCTGGTTCAGTATGCCTTCAATTTTGAATAAATCCCCAACAGTGTCACCAGCAAAGCACCCCCCTCACCATCACACCTCCTCCTCCATGCTTCACGGTGGGAACCAGGCATGTAGAGTCCATCCGTTCACCTTTTCTGCGCCGCACAAAGACATGGTGGTTGGAACCAAAGATCTCAAATTTGGACTCATCAGACTAAAGCACAGATTCCACTGGTCTAATGTCCATTCCTTGTGTTCTTTAGCCCAAACAAGTCTCTTCTGCTTGTTGCCTGTCCTTAGCAGTGGTTTCCTAGCAGCTATTTTACCATGAAGGCCTGCTGCACAAAGTCTCCTCTTAACAGTTGTTGTAGAGATGTGTCTGCTGCTAGAACTCTGTGTGGCATTGACCTGGTCTCTAATCTGAGCTGCTGTTAACCTGCGATTTCTGAGGCTGGTGACTCGGATGAACTTATCCTCAGAAGCAGAGGTGACTCTTGGTCTTCCTTTCCTGGGGCGGTCCTCATGTGAGCCAGTTTCTTTGCAGCGCTTGATGGTTTTTGCAACTGCACTTGGGGACACTTTCAAAGTTTGCCCAATTTTTCGGACTGACTGACCTTCATTTCTTAAAGTAATGATGGCCACTCGTTTTTCTTTACTTAGCTGCTTTTTTCTTGCCATAATACAAATTCTAACAGTCTATTCAGTAGGACTATCAGCTGTGTATCCACCAGACTTCTGCACAACACAACTGATGGTCCCAACCCCATTTATAAGCCAAGAAATCCCACTTATTAAACCTGACAAGGCACACCTGTGAAGTGAAAACCATTTCCGGTGATTACCTCTTGAAGCTACTCAAGAGAATGTCAAGAATGTCAAAAGTTTGGACACACCTTCTCATTTATAGATTTTTCTGTATTTTCTTGACTATGAAAATTGTACATTCAAACTGAAGGCATCAAAACTATGAATTAACACATGTGGAATTATATACTTTACAAAAAAGTGTGAAACAACTGAAAATATGTCTTATATTCTAGGTTCTTCAAAGTAGCCACCTTTTGCCTTGATGACTGCTTTGCACACTCTTAGCATTCTCTTGATGAGCTTCAAGAGGTAGTCACTGGAAATGGTCTTCCAACAATCTTGAAGGAGTTCAACACTTCAAAAAGTGGTTTTTTTTTCACTTTTTCATTTTTACGAATCAATTTGTGACGCACCTGGGGGTTCCAAGTGCTCACTATGCATCTAGATAGGTGCCTTGGGGGGTCTAGTTTCCAAAATGGGGTCACTTGTGGGGGAGCTCCAAAGTTTGGGCACACAGGGGCTCTCCAAACGCAACATGGTGTCCGCTAACAATTTGAGTCGACAATTTGTTAGCGAATATCATGTTGCATTTGGAGAGTCCCTGTGTGCCCAAACATTGGAGCTACCCCACAAGTGACCCCATTTTGGAAACTAGACCCCCCAAGGCACCGATCTAGATTCATAGTGAGCACTTGGAACCCCAGGTGCTTCACAAATTGATTCATAAAAATGAAAAAGTGTTTTTTTTTTCACTTTTTCATTTTTACAAATCAATTTGTGAAGCACCTGGGGGTTTCAAGTGCTCACTATGCATCTAGATAGGTGCCTTGGGGGGTCTAGTTTCCAAAATGGGGTCACTTGTGGGGGAGCTCCAAAGTTTGGGCACACAGGGGCTCTCCAAACGCAACATGGCGTCCGCTAACAATTTGAGCCGATTTTCCATTCAATTCGTTAGCGGACACCATGTCACGTTTGGAGAGCCCGTGATGTGCCTAAACAGTGGAGCTCCCCCACAAGTGTCCCCATTTTGGAAACTATACCCCTCAAGGATTTTATTAAGGTGTATAGTGAACATTTTGAACCCAGAGGTACGGCACAGAATTTGCTTACATTAGGTCATCATATTGAATAATTTGTAATTATTCTTGAGCGCAAGTGCTCGCTACTTGAGTTTGCACCATGCACAGCGTGTGCTCGAGTGACATGCTCGAGTCTCTGCTCCGCATGTTTCACGGTTATTAGACACCCAAAAAAAAACATGCGGGGATCGCTCGTGCATGGCAGGCAATCCCCGTAAAGTTTTTTTGGCCGCGAAGCATATGGGGCAGAGACTCGAGCATGTCACTCAAATACCCACGATACTCAATGCATACCAGAGCACCCGATGCAAACTCAAGTAACGAGCACTTGCGCTCAACATTAGTCGCCATATCGTCATCTTTTTTTCTTACTTTTGAAAAAAATCCCAACCCCAGCCCTAACCCTAGCACAACCCTAACCATAGCACAACCCTAGCCCTAGCACAACCCTAGCCCCAGCACAACCCTAGCCCCAGCACAACCCTAGCCCCAAACCCAGCCCTAACCCTAGCCCAATCCTAACCCAAGAGTTTATTTTTGACTCCGTTCCTTGTGCGATATAAGTGATTAGACGACTTTATTCTTCAGGTCGGTGTGATTACAGCAATGCCAGAATCATATGGGGTTTTTATGACTGACAGCTGTCACACACTAAAAGATGCATTTTTTGTAAAATCTAGTTTTTGCATCGCCATATTTTGAGAGCTATAATTTTTCCAGATTTTGGCAGACAGTCATGTGACGGCTCGTTTTTTGCGGGATGACTTGACGTTGTTATTGGTGCCATTTTCAGGCACGTGACATTTTTTGATCGCTTTCTATTCCGATTTTTGGGATGCAGAATAAACAAAAACCAACAATTCAGGAATTGGTTTTTTTTTTTTTTTTATTCTGTTCCGCGTGTGGTAAAATTGATGAGGTAGCTTTATTCTTCGGGTCAGTACGTTTACAGTGGTACCACATTTGTATCATTTTTCTATGTTTTGGCGCTTATACACAATAAAAGCTATTTTATAGAATAAAATATTTTTTAGCATCGCTTTATTCTGAGAGCTATAACTTTTTCATTTTTCGGCTGATGGAGCTGTGTGGTGGCTTGTTTTTTGCGGGACGAGATGACGTTTTCAGCGGTACCATTTTTATTTCTATGCGTCTTTTTGATCGCGTGTTATTCCACTTTTTGTTTGGCGGTATGGTGATAAAGCATTGTTTTTTGCTTCGTTTTTTTTTTTTTTTTTTAACGTGTTCACTGAAGGGGTTAACTAGTGGGACAGATTTATAGGTCAGGTTGTTCCGGACGCGGCGATACCAAATATGTGTACTTTTATTTATTTTTTTTTTTTTATAATAATATTTATTGATGGGTACATTATATTTTTATTTTTGGTGGATTATTTTTTTTTTTTTTTTTTATATTTTTGCAATTTTTTTTTTTTTTTTTTCCACTTTCAGACAGTTTATACACTTTATTACTTTGTCCCACTCTGGGACTTTCACTTTTTTTTTTCTGATCGCCTGCATGGCATAGGAATGGAGCACCATCCCTATGCCATGCAGGCTGTCAGTGGTGCACAGTGTGAAGAATGTTTGGAGATGCACTGCGCATGTCCAAACAATCTTCCTGCTGTCTGGTGACCCGGATGTTGTCATGACGACATCGGGTCGTCATGGCAACACCCGGGAAGCCTTTGCAGACTGCGCTGGAAGCCGGAAGAGGAGGTGAGTATCGGCGATCACCTCCCCTTGCCCCCGCAATGCCGCGATCGACTTCGATCGACTTCGATCGCAGCATCGCAGGGGTTAATGTGCTGGGAGCGGTGCAGGACCGCTCCCTGCACATAGTACCGGGTGTCAGCTGTGACAATCAGCTGACACCCGGCGGCGATCGCGCCCGCACAGCCTGTGTGCGCGCGCGATCGCGATGACGTACTAATACGGGTCTGGCTCTTAAGTCCCAGGGCACAGACGCGTATTAGTACGTCAGATGTTGTTAAGGGGTTAAATGTGGCACCCAAATCAATGATTGGTCGCGGGCAGCATCCGCGACCAATCAGCACAGCGGTGTTTAACTTTTGCGGCAAGATTAGTGATTGGTCGCGGCCGAAGACCGCGACCAATCATCGAATTGTATTGTGAGGACCGGGGAGCGGAATCGTATTGGTGAGGACCGGGGAGCGCCGCTGCCTGTGCGGCTACTTCCGCTGCGAGAAGCCGGGAGATGAGCAACTGCTCGCAGCAGAAATATCCCGACCCGCAGCGCCGCTCCCCGGTCCTCCCTGGACACCCTAGCCGCATGGATGTCAGCGCCGCTGCCTGTACGGCTACTTCCGCTGCGAGAAGCCTGGAGATGAGCGGCTGCTCGCAGCAGAAGTATCCCGAACCTCAGCGCTGCTCCCCAGTCCTCCCTTCCGCATGGAGGTCAGCGGCGTTGGCGGTCCTTCTGCTGCTACCGGCCGGGAGATGAGCGCCTCGCGCTGGTCATCTCCTGTCTGCATCTCCGTCCCGAAGATGAGCCGCTAACGGCCGCCATTTTTTTTCAGAAATCCCGCGGCGCTGATTGGCCGCTGCCGGACCAATGAGCGACGCGGGATTTCCAGGACAGACAGACAGAAAGACAGACAGACAGACGGGATAAGACGATTATATATATAGAATAAAAGTATGTGATTGAGGGTAGCCAAATTGAAATAGGTATATTCCCCTTTAAATTATCGTGGAACTACAAGCCTCAGCAATAACCTAGGTGTGTTTCCCTTTAAAAAGAATGCGGAATTGGAAGCCCTTTAAGGGATATAATTAAATGTTAATTGGGAAGTTAGCACAATGTTCGCAGGTCTACTTGTATTTATAGGGGGTTTGCGATATATACACACTACCTTTCAAACGTTTGGGTCACCCATACAATTTTGTGCTGTCCATGAAAACTCATACTTTTATTTATCAAATGAGTTGCAAAATAAATCGAAAATATAGTCCAGACATTGACAAGGTTAGAAATAATGATTTTTATTAGAAAGAATAATTTTCTCCTTCAAACTTTGCTTTCGTCACAGAATGCTCCCTTTGCAGCAATTGCAGCATTGCAGACTTTCAGTTGTTCTGCGTCTCACAAATGTTCTTCTGTGTGATCCAAACACCTCAAACTTTGATTCGTCTGTCCATAAAACTTTTTTTCCAATCTTCCTCTGTCCAATGTCTGTGTTCTTTTGCCCATATTAATCTTTTCCTTTTATTATCCAGTCTCAGATACGGCCTTTTCTTTGCCTCTTTGCCCTGAAGGCCAGCATCCCGGAGTCGCCTCTTCACTGTAGACGTTGACACTGGCCTTTTGCGTGTACTATTTAATGATGCTGCCAGTTGAGGAGCTGTGAGGCGTCGATTTCTCAAACTAGAGACTCTAATGTACTTGTCTTGTTGCTCAGTTGTGCAGCGGGGCCTCCCACTTCTCTTTCCACTCTGGTTAGAGCCTGTTTGCGCTCTCCTCTGAAGGGAGTAGTACACACGTTGTAGGAAATCTTCAATTTCTAGGCAAGTTCTCGCATGGAATAGCCTTCATTTCTAAGAACAAGAATAGACTGTCGAGTTTCACATGAAAGTTCTCTTTTTCTGGTGATTTTGAGAGTTTCATAGAATAAACAAATGTAATGCTCCAGATTCTCAACTAGCTCAAAGGAAGGTCAATTTTATAGCTTCTCAAATCAGCCAAACCGTTTTCAGCTGGGCTAACATACTTGTGCAAGGGTTTTCCAGGGTTTTCTAAGCATCCATTAGCCTTCTTACACAGTTAGCACAGTTAGCACAGTTAATACAATGTACCATTAAAACACTGGAGTGGTGGTTGTTGGAAATGGGCCTCTATACACCTATGTAGATATTGCAATAAAAACAAGACGTTTTCAGCTAGAATAGTCATTTACCACATTGACAATGTATAGAGTGTATTTCTGATTCATTTAATGTTAGCTTCATTGAAGAAAAATGTGCTTTTCTTTCAAAAATAATACAATTTCTAAATGATCCCAAACTTTTGAATGGTAGTGTATATATATCTACAGTGCTGGCCAAAAGTATTGGCACCCCTGCAATTCTGTCAGATAATACTCAGTTTCTTCCTGAAAATGATTGCAATCACAAATTCTTTGGTATTATTCTCTCCATTTAATTTGTCTTCAATGAAAAAAACACAAAAAGAATTGTCCTAAAGCCAAATTGGATATAATTCCACACCAAACCTAAAAAAGGGGGTGGACAAAAGTATTGGCACCCTTTGAAAAATCATGTGATGCTTCTCTAATTTGTGTAATTAAGAGCACCTGTAACTTACCTGTGGCATCTAACAGGTGTTGGGAATAACTAAATCACACTTGCAGCCAGTTAACATGGATTAAAGTTGACTCAACCTCTGTCCTGTGTCCTTGTGTGTACCACATTGAGCATGTAGAAAAGAAAGAAGACCAAAGAACTGTCTGAGGACTTGAGAAACCAAATTTTGAGGAAGCATGAGCAATCTCAAGGCTACAAGTCCATCTCCAAAGACCTGAATGTTCCTGTGTCTTCCGTGCGCAGTGGCATCAAGAAGTGTAAAGCCCATGGCACTGTGGCTAACCTCCCTAGATGTGGACGGAAAAGAAAAATTGACGAGAGATTTCAACGCAAGATTGTGCGGATGGTGGATAAAGAACCTCGACTAACATCCAAACAAGTTCAAGCTGCCCTGCAGTCCGAGAGTACAACAGTGTCAACCCGTACTATCCGTCGGCGTCTGAATGAAAAGGGACTGTATGGTAGGATACCCAGGAAGACCCCACTTCTTACCCCGAGACATAAAAAAGCTAGGCTGGAGTTTGCCAAAACTTACCTGAGAAAGCCTAAAAAGTTTTGGAAGAATGTTCTCTGGTCAGATGAGACAAAAGTAGAGCTTTTGGGGAAAAAGCATCAACATAGAGTGTACAGGAAAAAAAAAGAGGCATTCAAAGAAAAGAACACGGTCCCTACAGTCAAACGTGGCGGAGGTTCCCTGATGTTTTGGGGTTGCTTTGCTGCCTCTGGCACTGGACTGCTTGACCGTGTGCATGGCATTATGAAGTCTGAAGACTACCAACAATTTTTGCGGCATAATGTAGGGCCCAGTGTGAGAAAGCTGGGTCTCCCTCAGAGGTCATGGGTCTTCCAGCAGGACAATCACCCAAAACACACTTCCAAAAGCACTATAAAATGGTTTTAGAGAAAGCACTGGAGACTTCTAAGGTGGCCAGCAATGAGTCCAGACCTGAATCCCATAGAACACCTGTGGAGAGATCTCAAAATGGCAGTTTGGAGAAGGCACCCTTCAAATATCAGGGACCTGGAGCAGTTTGCCAAAGAAGAATGGTCTACAATTCCAGCAGAGCATTGTAAGAAACTCATTGATGGTTACAGGAAGCGGTTGTTCGCAGTTATTTTGGCTAAAGGTTGTGCAACCAAGTATTAGGCTGAGGGTGCCAATACTTTTGTCCGGCCCTTTTTTGGAGTTTTGTGTGAAATGATCAATAATTAGATTTTTGCTTCATTCTCTTTTGTGTTTTTTCCTTGCAAGCAAATTAAATGAAGAGAATAAGACCAAAGAATTTGTGATTGCAATCATTTTCAGGAAGAAACTGAGCATTATCTGACAGAATTGCAGGGATGCCAATACTTTTGGCCAGCACTGTATATGGTCAAATGTAGAAGTGGCCCTCTACTAATATGGCGCCTTATCCTTTGAGATCCGTATTGCGCATGCGTGAAAAAGAATTGAAAGGATTATCTTTAAAAAGATGACGATTTGGAGTACAACATGGCGATGCGCATGCGCAGAAGCTAGTAACATGTTTTTCTTATGTGCATTACGGACATGCGCTGTGTAACTTCCGGGACGCCGGGAGCAGCGCGTCCATGTGTGGGCACATGTCCCTATACTGTGAGTGGTGGGGTGAGTCATAGAAATCACCACATATTAACATATATTATGCACACATGTATTAATTAAAGGAATTATGATATTATGATGATTGGGTAAATGTGGTGGATGTTTTATAGTAAAATTAATTGTGCTCTGACATTATTATATTGCACTTTGCAATTTTTTGCACTATTGTCACTTTCGTATTTCACAAAAATTTAATTATATATTAATTGTAAGTTGATTGGATCACCTATTTATATGACTATGATACAATGATTCACTGCTTGAAAAAGGTCTCCACTGGACCGAAAAGTTGCCCTGACATGATGGGTCAATAAATCATCACAAATTGTACTATGGAGCGCTGCATTTGTGTTTTATGGATACATATAAACCTAGCTATCTACCTATCACTATATATATATATATATATATATATATATATATATATATATATATATACACACACAGAGAAAAAGAGGGAGAGAGATTGAGATTGCAGCACTGTGACATCACGATAAATGTTATGTCACAAGTGGTGTGATGACATCATCGCATTCTAGATCCCAGTGTTATGGCCTTAAGGAAATCACTGCCTCACAGACCCCCAAGGGTGAGGGAGTTCTTTTGTTTTTGTGATAAACAAAGCAAAAATTGATTCTACAATGAATATAGAAAGAAGACGAGCCCAAAGAGATCGGGTTCTAAGAGAGAGGAGAGGATTAAATGAAGAGCAGAAACCGTTGTTCGCTTTAGGGCGAAAAGACATTATATTACCGGACATGGACACTGACGCATCAGAGATGGCGTACAAAACGACAACATCTGGATAAAATGAGAAAATCCAAAAGACATGAGATCTTTACAGAGAGAAGGACCATGGAGAACCTCATGGAGTCTCACTCTGCAGCCTCCGCTGAGCTTCAGAGGGCCATCCTTATCTCCTTGAAAAAAATCGGAGATCTGGTCCCTGAAATAAGGAGGAGGAACAAAGAAGCCATCCTCAATAAGCGGAGAAACATCAGCGCAGAGATAGAGGTGGAAGAGGTTCTCCAAGAAACATCAAGACAAGTCTCATCCACATCGGAAAGTCTAGAGACACCGAACCTGCAAAGAGCAGCAGCCCAGAAAAGAATTAGGAACAGCAGAGACTGGGTTGTCCAATGCAGGAGACATCGAATCTATGCTAAACCCATTATAAATGGGAATGGTGCACTATGGAGATCCCAGTCATCATCGGAAACCATTTCCATCCCAGAGTTTCTCTTCCAGCTGAGTGATTCTTCACCTGACAGATCAGTGGACAATGATAAACCAGGTAAGATAGAAACTTACTCAGTATAATAAGACTGGGGGTGAGGGGGATTATAGTCCTAATGTTATGTACAGGCCACAATTATTAATGTTATCTAACTGAAAAACTGTCCTTGTTACCCGTAGCAACCAGTCACATTTCATTGTTCTATGATGGAATGTTAAGAAATAGAATCTGTGCTGTGAATCGTTGCTACGGACAACAAGGACATTTTTGCTAATAGATAATTTTGATAAAGGAAAAAACAAATATTGGACATTTCCTGCTGATTTATATCAATCTGATTAAAATGTAATGTAGGTTCTGACGATATATTTCTTAATAAATCTTGTATCTCAGCAGATGGAAGCAGTGAGACATCCTCTGACTCATCGGACATACCAGTACAAGACCTTGGGGATGCCAATGTCTTGGGAGAACTGGTCAAGGCAAATATTCCTATTGACATTTCCAGTCTCGAGTTCCAGAAAGATCTTGGAAAGGGAGGCTTCGGAAAAGTAAGTGTGAATTTCTACTCCTCCGTGCTCCTCAATGTATCCTGCGCCAGATACACAGGAGGGAGATACATATTCATTACTGGGTGTTCATATGTAATTGTGACTGGGATAAACCAGTGACTGGGAGCTGGGTCTGATCTGTTATGATTTTCCTCCAGGTCATCTTGGCATCACATCCGGTCAGTAAAGAACTGCTGGCCGTGAAAATCATGAACAAGAGTCGTTGTTCAGAGGAGATGATCAGTGCAGAGATGGACGTCCTGCTAATAGCCACCGGGTGCCGCTACCTAATGTCAGCACGAGCAGTCATGGAGACACCTACAGAATATAAAGTAGCCATGGACTTTATGGCCAAAGGAGACCTGAGTGGCCACATGGCACGATTGATGCCTTTTGATACAGTAACAACAAGGTAAAGTCTTATACTGGTTAGCTGCCTGTACATTGTAGTCCAAGACCAATAGACAATGACAGCAGGAGAAAATTATGACATAAATAGGACACGTGTCATCTCCTAATGTTGTCTTTTTGATTGTGTATCTAACCACTTTTCCAACCTGTACTTTCTACTCCACAGACTCTTTGCGGCAGAGATGGTGTGCGGACTTCAATTCCTGCATGAACGTGACATCATACATCGGTAATCAGTTCATCTTCATAAATCTGTCCCCTGTGACTCTCTGTTGTCTCCTTACATATCTATTGTAGAAAGTTCTTTTCATGAATTCTCCTCACAATCATTGTCTTCTCCCTGCAGGGACGTGAAGCCAGGGAACATCCTCCTCAATGAGACCGGACACATTAAAATCTCTGATTTTGGCTTATCCGCCATAGTCATGTTTGAGGACGACATATTGAACAAATATGTTGGCACGAAAGGTTACATCGCACCCGAGGTAAGTAACATCCCAGTGTGATTAATGGCGATAGTAGGACTGAGGAATAATCTGATCACAAAGTATCCTGCAGATATCTATCCACAGATCGGTCCTTATAGCCTCTGTGTGTAAATCCCCTCCCCGGTATATTCAGATCATCTCCTATCTTATGTTCCCACAGATAATGGACAGTAAGAGCTACAACCATCTGGTGGACTCATTTTCCTTCGGTGTCATCCTATATACGATGATTGTAGGAATAAAGCCATTCTATAGCCGAGGCTCAACGAAGGAGTACCACAAGTCTCTGCAGGAGGACGTCCCATATTTTCCACCCGGGATCAGCATTGATGCCATTGACATCTTAGACGGGGTGAGTAGGGTCAGATGAAGGAGGATGATGAGTGATTATTAAGAGAGGTAGAAGATTAGATGTAAACAGTAGATAGATATTGTGTAATAATGTATCATTAATAATACATAATATAATGACTAATGGTCTTTCTCATTTTCCAGCTTCTCTGTAAAACTCCATTTTCCCGATCTGCCATAACATTGACCATCCGAGAGCACCCATTCTTCCAGTTCATAAACTGGAGCGACGTGGAGTCCGGCAGAGCCGACCCACCATTCAAATAAGACTATGTAAGTGTAGGATGTAGGGAAACAGTGTTATCACTGCCCAGTAACATGCATACCCACTATACACCTTATTATTATACCCCCCCCCCGTATACAGTATATATGTGAGGAGCCAATTCTCAGACGTGTATATTTCTCTTCTTACAGGAGTATTAGGCTGATAATAATCAGCCCCATTCCAATAACATCTAGGAATGAAGATTTACATGAATTGGATGAGACAACTACACTGGACTTTCTCATTTACCGGACTGTGACAAATCCTACCGAGCTTCCACCACGTAACAGCCACGTAGATTCGAGCACCAAACATCCAGGGATTTATTCCGATCGCCATATTTGGGGTCAGGAAGGAATTTTTTTCCCCTGATATGAGGATAATCCAACAACAAGTCCTCGGGGTTATTTTTCGCCTTCCACTGGATCAACATAGCAAGTAATTAAAGGCTGAAATTGAAGATCTTCTTTCAGCCATACTTGCTATGTTACCATCTGGACGACTCATCTACAGTGTGGTGGTAAGGAGACGACTACAAGATATGGACAGACAGAAGGCAGCGGCTGCTCCTTCTCCTACCGGATATGGACATACAGAAGGCAGCAGCTGCTCCTTCTCATACTCGGCCTTGTACAGACAGAAGGAGGCGGCTGCTCCTTCTCATACATGGCCTTATACAGACAGAAGGTAGCGGCTGCTCCTTCTCCTACCTGACCATGGACAGAGAGAAGAAGCGGCTGCTCCTTCACCTTCCTGGCCATGGTCAAACAGAAGGCCAAATGGTTGATCTTTGTGCTTTAGGAATCCAGAAATGCTCCATCTACACAGATCACACATCACACATTCCTGCTCTTCTCCTCTCCGTCATGTGTGATCCAGACCTGGATATCCAAAACCGACACAAGTGCAACCAAAGGCCTGAGGAGCGGAATCATCAACATCTGCTCCTTTCTATAGAAAGTGACTGTATATTCAGGCTTTCTTTTTTCATCTTTGCATGTTATTAACAACTTTCATGCACAAATAAATATATTGAACACCTATGCAGCTTCTCTTTAGATTCTTCTCATATATAGCACTGCTTTTTTGGTATTTTATTACCATATATACTCAAGTATAAGACGAGTTTTTCAGCACATTTTTTGTGCTGAAAAAGCCCACCTCGGCCTATACTCGGGTATATACTCGAGTATATACATATTCCGTTGGTTGATAGTGGTGGGGGGCTGCGGCGGCGGACTGAGGGATTGTGGCGGCGGAGGAGCGGGACACACTCAGTAGCCAGCTGCTGCAGCTACCACATGTGCCGCTGCTAAAGGTAAATGAATATTCCCTCTTCTCCACTCTCATGGGCGTGGAGAAGAGGGAATATTCATTCTCTTTAGTAGCAGGCACAGAAGATCGCGGAGCCGCAGCTCCTGCTGACAGTGCCCGCAACTAAAGAGGATGCATATTCACTCTTCTCCACGCCCATAGTCCCGGCGTGGAGAGGAGTGAATATGCCGGCATCTCACATCAGCTTCTGAGAGCATATGGCTGTGACGCCATGCACTGCTCAGATGCTGACATGAGCTGCTGCAGCAGAACAGGACGCAGCGCTGGAGTAGAGGTGAGGAAGGAAGGTTAGCATAAGTGTTTATTTTTTTATGTGTGCAGTGATGGGGCCATACATACCAGGATTGGGGATGAGGGGGCCATACATACCAGGATAGGGGGGATGAGGGGTGCCATACATACCAGGATTGGGGAATGAAGAAGCCATGCATACCAGGATTGGGGGATGAAGGGGCCATGCATTACCAGGATTGGGGATGAGGAGGCCATGCATTACCAGGATTGAGGATGAGGAGGCCATACATACCAGGATTGAGGATGAGGGGGCCATGCATTACCAGTATTGGGGATGAGGGTGCCATGCATTACCAGGATTGGAGATGAGGGTGCCATGCATACCAGAATTGGGGATGAGGGTGCCATGCTTACCAGAATTGGGGATGAGGGTGCCATGCATACCAGGATTGGGGATGAGGGGGCTATGCATACCAGGATTGGGGATGAGGGTGCCATGCTTACCAGGAATGGGGATGAGGGGGCCATGCATACTAGGACTGGGATGAGGGGGCCATGCATACCAGGATTGGGGGTGAGGGGAACATGCATACCAGGATTGGGGATGAGGGAGCTATTCATGCCAGGATTGTGAATGAGGGGGCTATGCATACCAGGATTGGTGATGAGGGGTGCCATGCATACCAGGATTGGGGATGAGGGGACTGTGGCACCCCAGGGGTCCGGTTGCCACAGTGGCATTGCCTCCCTCAAAAGAGGTGATGCCATGCCTGGAAGCAAGCAGGGATCCCCTAGTCAGGTATACTAAACATGCAACACTTTCCTGGCTCCAGACCAGCAAGGGGAGCACCTCCCCTTGGCAACTGGGATCTGGGGGTGGGGTTAGTTAGTCTTAGTGTGAGGAGTTGAAGAGAGGACGTCGAGGAGAAAGGAGCTGGGGACTGGAGCTGCACGGCAGCTCACCCCAGAAGGAACAAACACAGAAGAACCGGACACCGGAGTCCGAGGCTGTGGGGCACTGAAGGCCCAGGCGCAGAAACCGGAGGGCAGGCGACTGCAGGTCTCCTGGCCCCATCAGACGCCCGGAGGGTCAGCAGCACCGCAGGGTCCAGCACCGCCACGTGGGAGCGACGCACCAGCAAGCCCGAGCTGCCTGCCATACGGGTGAGCACAGAAACGTTGCACCCGGGGACGAGGGCTACCACACAGCTACAAGCAGCAGGGCCAAAGAGTTTAGTGGAAAGGGAAGGCCTCCAACTTCACCTGACAAGGAGGATCCTTTACTTGCTTCCAGGCTGCCCAGACTTTCACTTCTAGCCAGTACCTTAGTCCCGGCTTGTCTAATCGCCACCAGTAAAGACAAGAGTAAACTGCCATTAAGTTGTGGACTGATTCTTGCTGCACCATCAACCCCTGCACTACAACGCCCAGCACAACCTGCAATATCTACACTGCCCTGGAGCTAGCTCTTCCTGTGGAGAGCCACACCATCCCTGCTGCAGTAACATCAGCTTCAGAGGACTGCTCCGCAGCGGCGGCTCCCTTTAGCCGCACTCCACAGGTGGAGTCACGAACTCTATAAAAACACTATAAATCCCCTATAAATAATCCCTTTTTTATTGACCGCCCTGGGTCACGGACCAGGTCACCGCCACTGTGACATCCCCCAGCATTTACCAGCCCAGCCCTGGGTACCCCACGGCCCAGGGGGCGCGTCAGCTTGGCGTCACGAACAGGATTCACGAAGCCAGGTATAACCGGGTCCTGTGTGCCATAGACTTTATTGAACGGTGTTATCACGTGGTTTGCCGCCCGCCGAGGGGAAAGCAAGAAGCCCCGATCTGGAACCGCCGGGTTAGAGATCCTTCCACCTGCAGAGCAGCAGACTGGTGCGTGAGGAGACGCCCAGGACCTGGCTGAGGTTCACTAGGGGGGAGGAAGATGCCCAACATGGAGGAGGGTTCAGCCGCAGGCGCGACCGCTGCCACTGTGATGCCGTTATCAATGCCATATATACCGGGGGCAGCGTGGTTGCCCCAGTACTCAGGGGAGTCGCACACCCTGAACGACTTTGAGGAGAGACTGCGCAGTTTGTTTAAAGTATACCCCCTGTCTGAGGAGCAAAAAGTCAGCATCCTCATAGGCCAGCTAATCGGTGCAGCTCAGAGATAAGTGAAGTCCTGGCCAGGCAGAGACAAAGGCACTGTAAAAGAAATACTGGCCCGATTGAAGGATACCTTTGACACCCGCACTGCAGCAGAAATTAAAATGAAGTTTTACGGGTGCAAACAAAGGGTGCAGGACAGTGTACGGGACTATGCTCTTAACCTGCAGGAGGCGCTGCGGGCCATCAAACAGGTAGACCCTGACAGTGTGCATGATGAGAACAGATTGCTGACTGAGCAGTTTATTGAGGGGCTCCTGTCCAGTGCTCACAGGACACAGCTGCGCATTATGGCTCTGCAAAACCCTGATCTGGACTTTGCACAATTTAAAGACAGAGACATCCGGGTGCTGTGGGAATCAACACCAGGAGGCGCTGCATCCCACCGGCGCGCAGCTGTCACCTACCACCAGGAGGTGGCATCCTTTTCCCCAGAACCTGTGGAGGCTGACGCGCAGACTCTGGACAATGACCCGTCTGCAGACCTGCGCCTTCAGGTCCAGGAGCTGACCAAAAGTGTGGCTGCGTTAACCAAAACCGTGCAGGCCATTCAAGTGTCCCCCAAGGAAAATATCCAGCTGGCTTCCAGTCCAGATGACGTCCCGTGGCGACGACAGAAGAGAATTCCACCGATCAGAAGGAGGAACAGCGATCGCTGCGACCAGGACGGACAACCCATCTGCCGCCGCTGTCAAAAGGCGGGACACTACGCAAGATTCTGCAATTTAAAAGAGCAACACATGGGGCAGAGGGCCAACCCCCAGGAGTAAGATGACCAGGCCCATAAAGTTGGCGAGACAAGTACGTGGGAGGACGGCCGGTCCTACCTGTCGTGCTTGATGGCATCCCAATGAATGCGTTGCTGGACACTGGGTCCCAGGTGACCACGATGCCATATATCCTTTATAAACAATACTGGACTGATTCCGACATTACCCACAGTCCAGATGAACATCTTAACATCTATGCCAGCAATGGTCAGCCCTTGCCTCAGGTGGGGTATAAAGAGGTGACCATAAAAGTTGGCAAAGTAGAATTGTTATCACAAGGAATTATTATTGTTGATATTGATCGCCGAGAAAGTCATCCCATGATAACCTTAGGCACTAATGTGATAGAAAATTGTCTTGGAGAAATTACTGTTTTGTTGCAACAGGTCGCAGAGACTGCCAGTTCCAGTCAGCAGCGAGTTCTGCAGAAGGAGATCAGAGCCCTGATGAAAAGACAACAGGTAGAGCTGTCTGGAGGGGAAATTGGCAGTGTAAGGATGAGTGATCCGTTCCCCATTACAATGCCCCCTAGGAGTGAAATGTTGATATGGTGTCGAGCAGCAATTGGTCCCAGGGGTCAAGATTATCAGGCCCTGGTAGAACCTGTATACTCTGACAGTATGCCCACCATCTTGACAGCCAGGGGAGTAGTCGATGTCCGCAAGGGGAGAGTGCTGATCCGCATCCTGAATTGTGGGGAGAAAGAGGTCCATTTACCCCAGTATGCTACCCTTTCTAAGTTATTCACTGTCAGTAACAACTCAATAAAGACAGTGGAACCCTTGCCTCCATCAAAACCGGCGGAGGATAATGGCTCCAAGGGGCAGATGGAGGATTGGTGTCAGAAGCTACAATTGGGCACTGACTCCACCCCTTTGCACCAAAAGCATGGAGTATACCGGGTGGTCCAAGAGTATGAGCAGGTCTTCAGTAAACACCCATTAGACTTTGGGCAGGTAAAAGGGGTCCAACATCATATCCCCACAGGAGATCATCCACCCATTAAAGAGAGGTACCGGCCTCTACTTCCAACTCACTATCAATGTGCCAAGGGAATGTTACGGGAGATGAAGGAGGCTGGGGTGATGAGAGATAGTTGTAGCCCCTGGGCAGCTCCATTAGTTCTCGTAAGAAAGAAGGATGGTACAATGAGGATGTGTGTTGACTACAGGCAGATTAACCGCATTACACATAAGGATGCCTACCCATTACCCAGGATTGAGGAGTCACTAGCTGCATTAAGATCTTCTAATTATTTCTCCACTTTGGATCTCAATAGTGGGTACTGGCAGGTTCCTGTGGCAGAGGCGGACAAAGAAAAGACCGCGTTTACAACACCAATGGGCCTCAGCAAGTTCAACTGCATGTCATTCAGGCTCTGCAACGCCCCAGGAACCTTCCAGCAGTTAATGGAGTGCTGCCTAGGACACAAAAACTTCCAAACTGTCCTGCTGTACCTGGACGACATAATTGTCTACTCGAAGACATATGAAGATCACCTGGAGCACCTGGCCGAGGTGTTTGAAGCCCTATCTGGTTTTGGCCTGAAGGTAAAGCCGTCCAAATGCCACCTGTTGAAGCCCAAGGTGCAGTACCTAGGTCACGTGGTAAGCGCCAAAGGTGTAGCGCCAGACCCTGAAAAAGTCACCGTAATCAAGGACTGGCCAAGACCCTCCACTATCAAGTAAGTGCGGCAGTTCCTCGGGCTGGTAGGCTACTACAGGAGATTTATCAAGGGTTTCACCAAAATAGCAGCACCCATGCAGGACCTCCTGGTAGGCCAGTCCAAGAAAGCCAAGAACCCGAAACCTCCGTTCAAATGGGGTAAACCAGAAGACGAATCCTTCACCCGACTGAAGATGGCTCTGACCAGAGACGAAGTCCTGGCATACCCCGACTATGGCCAACCCTTTATACTTCATACAGATGCCAGCAACGTGGGATTGGGAGTGGTGCTGTCCCAGGTACAGCAAGGCAGAGAGCGAGTGATTGCATACGCCAGCAGGAAGCTCCGGCCCACGGAAAGGAACCCCGACAATTACAGTTCCTTCAAGTTGGAGTTTCTCGCCATAGTCTGGGCTGTAATAGAGCGCTTCAAGCACTATCTCGCCTCCTCCAAATTTACAGTCTTCACGGACAATAACCCTCGGACGCACCTGGAGACTGCGAAGCTTGGTGCCCTAGAGCAACGATGGATGGCCCGACTGTCTAACTACGAGTTTACCATCAAGTATCGGGCGGGGCATAAAAATGCAAATTCTGATGCGCTGTCCAGAATGCCCAACTTGCCAGATGGGGGAGAAGACCCGGAAGAGCTGGAGGAGATAGAGATACCCGCTTTCCATCGTCATGGGGTGACCCAGTGCTCCCACTGTGTAAGGGACAAGCGCTCCGCCAACAGAGAGGCCACGTTCAACCCATTGCCCCACCATGGATGGGCAGAAACGCAGTATAGCAACCTGGCTGTCCGCCTAGTCAAGGAGTTGCTGATGCAAGCTGACTCGCACCCTGATTCAGATGCTCCACAGGAGACCCAACAGTTGTGGAAGGAGAAGGGCAAACTGTTCATCTACGAAGGAAAGCTGTGTCGAAGAAGCATCAACTCCCGGACACATGAACTGGTCTTGCAGGTGGTAGTCCCGAGGCGGGATGCGTCAATGGTCTTAGAAGCGCACCATGATGGAGCAGGACACTTTGGGTGGAAGAAGTTGGAAGTCCTGCCACGTGAGCGATTCTACTTGGCTGGCATGAGGAAAGCAATCGAGAGATGGTGTCGAGAATGTGGTCCATGCAACCTGAGACGAAAAGACCGTGACAGCCAGAGGGCTCCCCTGCAGCCCATCATCACCAAACAGCCACTAGAACTGGTAGCCTTGGACCACGTGAAGCTAGCCCCAAGCAGGTCAGGCTATGTCTACGCTCTAACCATAGTAGACCACTACTCAAGGTTCCTGGTAGTAGTGCCAGTGAAAGACCAGACGGCTCAGACGGCAGCCAAAGCATTCCAACAGCACTTTTGTCGCCCGCACGGTTACCCTGAATGAGTGCTTACCGACCAAGGTCCAGCCTTTGAAGCAGAGGTGTTCCAGGAATTCTGTAACTTGTACGGCTGCAAGAAAATCAGGACGCCGCCGTATCATCCCCAGACCAACGGGTTGTGTGAAAAGATGAACCAGGTGGTGATAGACCTGTTGAAGACGTTGCCCCTTGAAGAGCGCAGCCTTTGGCCAGAGAAGTTACCAGATTTGGTGGACCTGTATAACCACATCCCGGTGAACTCCACCAACTGTACACCCGCTTACCTGATGAGAGCAAGACCTGGCAAGCTACCCATTGACTTGGACATGGGAGTCCTAACACCAGAGACGACATCACCAGATGAGGATTGGGATACCGAGCGGCTGCAACAATACCGCAAAGTGCAAGAGTGTGTTGAAAGAAGTTTGTCCCAGGCAAGACAGAAGCAAGAGAAGACTTACAATCAGCACGCACCTGCCGTTCCCTTGTCACCTGGAGAGCAGGTACTTAAGAGAAAGAGAGGACTCCACAAATTAGATGACCAGTGGGAGGTAGAGCCATACACTGTCCTACCCTCGAACTACGATAACACCAAAGTGTGCCTCATCAGCAAAGATGGAGGGGAATCTTCAGCAGAAGTCTCAAGAGACCACTTGAAGATCAGTCCTGAACAGTTGAAACACACAGAAGAAGATCAAGATAACCCTCAGCCCACAGAAAAGGAGGAAGTGGTCCAAACAGTACTTAGAGAATTTCCCCGGTCTTGGACGCAGGTGAACAAAGCCATTGTGGTACCTGTCCTAACCTTTCTCCAAGTGGCATCACCGGAAGCTGCAGAAGTCCCAGAACAGCTGGAAGACCAGTCGGCCCCAGAGACAGAGGTTTCATCATCAGCAGACCAGGAGAATCTATCCTCTGTTAGCAGTGAACCTGTCATACCCATGGTGAGCCAAAGAATTCGTAGGAGATTACCCAGCCTACAAGTATTACTTCAGACTAAATGTAGAGTAGGTCACACTGAGCCCATCACACCAGGGGTAGACACAAGGGACCAGGGTAGAGCAGTAACTACCAATGTACTATGTAGTTCGACCAGGAGTGCAAAAGGTCAGCTACCTGCCCGTTGGAGAAACTAAAATGTAAAGAATTAAAGTATAAGAGAGGTAAAATGTATGCTGTATATACACTGTGTTCCAAATTATTATGCAAATAATATTTTCTCAGATTTTCCCAAATTACCTATATGAATTGCAGTCATTGTAATTTTCCAGTCAAATAACTATTAGAGTACAATTGAAAGGTTTTTGTACAAACTGCCTATGATAACAGTATATTTTTTAAAAAAATAAAAAACTCAAACTGCACTCAAAATGCATGTTCCAAATTATTATGCACAGCAGAGTTTTCAACCTTTTCATTTTAATACAGAACAAAAAAATGGTCATTTTTGAAATTATAAGCATTAGCAGGTTATTACAAACTGAAATCAAACAGTTTTCAACTCAAAACTTTATTCTAGGTGATGTTACATTTGCACATAGGACCCCTTGTTCGAAAGGAGCTTCTGAACTCTCTCGTCCATTGAATTTGTCAGGTTTTGGATGGTTTCTGCTTTAATTGTTTTGCATGAGGACAGAATACCCTCCCAGAGCTGTTGCTTAGATGTGAACTGCCTCCCGCCATCATAGACACTCCTTTTGATGATGCTCCAGAGGTTCTCAATGGGGTTGAGGTCAGGGGAGCATGGGTGCCACACCATAAGTTTGTCCCCTTTTATGCCCATAGCAGCCAGAGATGCAGATGTGTTATGTGCAGCATGAGATGGGGCATTATCATGCATGAAATGATCTCGATGGTCCAGATGGATGGAGTGGAGGATGGCTGGTTGATGGACACCCCATGCAAACACGGCTACGGCGCTAACAAGGAGGAGGTGGAGTAATGTTTTGGGCTGGAATCATGGGGAGAGAGATTGGCAGCCCTTTTAGGATCCCTGAAGGGGTAAAGATGAACTCCATAATGTATGTTGAGTTTCTCAAACAGCACTTCCTTCCATGGTTCAAGAAGAAGAACCGTGCATTCTGCAGCAAGATCATTTTCATGCATGATTTCCTGCATGGGGAAATTTACCAGCAGCTGCAGCATTTCCCACCCTAGGCTTATACTCGAGTCAATAAGTTTTCCCAGTTTTTTGTGGTAAAATTAGGTACCTCGGCTTATACTCGGGTCGGCTTATACTCGAGTATATACGGTAATATCATGATGACCTAATGTATTTGTCAAACGGGCTGAATTTCTCACATAAAGATTTCTGCATAGAGTAAAATATTTAAGTTTTAAGTGTTCATAAAACCTGAATCACCATAAGTAGATGACATTCCTATTCCACATCTAAAATGTATACAGGCCTCAGACTAAACTCACTATAGAAAATATACACCCAGACCCAGGAAACAATTACAAACCCCAGATCGTACCCCTAAATAAGTACAGACCCAGACAAAAGCCACTAAAACATAGACAATAAACCCACTAAATACAAACTAAAAACTCAACCAACTAGAAATATATAGACATAGACTAAAGAAATACAGACACTAAACCCCTTAAATTCAGACACAGATCAGCCCCCTATATAAATACAGACCTCCTAAACACAGACACAAAACTCCTTCAATAGAAGCCCATTCCCAACCCCTAATTATATACAGACCCCAGGGACGTACATAGAAATCATGGGGCCCCATAGCAGAAGTTATAATCTCATCCTCCACAAAAAATAAATAAATAAAAAATAATAATAATATAACGGACAGTATGAAACACACCCAGTGAATTCCTACACACCACCCTCCAGGTGCACAGTATGATGACCCTGCTGTATGCACCTGTGGCAAAGTATAGCGACCCCAACACAGTATGATGTCCCAACTGTGACCCCAACACAGCTCTCCAAACAATATGATGGCTCCCACACAGATTGATGGACCCCACAGAAACCTCCACACTGTATAATGGCCTCCACATAGCCCTACAAACAGTAAAATGGACCCCACATTGCCCTACAAACTGTATAATGCCTTTTCATACATGGACTGCGGCACCAATCAGTTCTCCCCAGCTTCTGAGCGTGATTGGTCGCATGGATTACAGTGAGGGACACTTAGGAAAGGTGAGTATAAGAATTTTTTATTTTATTCTTATTTTTACAGGTGGACACTGCAGGAACAGACACTACTACTCTCAGCATTGACCCTGCTGGGGCTGATCGCAGCCCCGGCAGGGAACCATGATGAGGGCAGTGTTCAGCACCCGGTGCTTGGGAGCAGCGCTAACTGTAAACTAATTCCCTGGCGCCGGTACGTGTGATCCTGATGCGGCACACGGGACACGGATATCTCCAGTACCAGTAATATACGGACGTGTGAAACCGGCCTGAGTATTGCTGATCCTAGTGAATCAAATGTAAATTCAACTGAAGAAATAAAAATTGCACCATTTACTGGTGGTATACTATCCACCTACATGCCCCAATAGCTCCAATATTCGATCTGTTTCAGGACAGGGTAATAAAAGATGTGGAAGCTTTAGTATTCACAAGTCCCACTGACAATTTAAGAACAGGGAAACTAAAAGCATTGAGTGAAATAAAAAACTGGAAAGATGTAATAATTTGTAAAGCCGACAAAGGCGGAAATATTGTGCTACAAACTAGGAAGATGTATATTGCTGAAGCAAAAAAACAACAACTGATACTTCCGCTAATATTAACTTGGCTAATGATCCTACGAATAAATTAAAAAACTTGTTAAGAACCTTTTTAAGGACGCAGCTGGAGAAAGGTATTTTAACTAGAAAAGGAGCAGAAAAATTATTACCGCAATATCCACAAAAACCACATTGGTATTGCATTCCCAAGGTCCATAAATCTTTAACCACCCAGCCTGGACGCCCGATAGTGTCGGGCATAGGCTCAATTACAGAGCCTTTGTCCCAATATTTGGACTCGTTACTGAAACCACTATTGAGAAATATTCCATCTTTGATTAAGGACACCGGATCCTACTTGAGTGCAGTTAGCGAAATAAATTACTGCAATAGTTACATGCGTGGCTTGCGTTTTTCCTCATTTATTTTTAGCTTTTTTTGAAAATAAATATGTGGAAACCGTGACCAATCCATATCTAAATACATAAAAACATACTTAAGATATGTGGATGACATATTTATAGCGTGGGCTGGTACTCAAGAACAATTGAGTCGTTTGTAAAATATCTGAACGACATTAACCCCTTTACCCCCAGGGTGGTTTGCATGTTAATGACCAGGCCAATTTTTACAATTCTGACCACTGTCACTTTATGAGGTAATTACTCTGGAACGCTTCAACGGATCCCCCTGATTCTGAGCTTGTTTTTTCGTGACATATTTTACCTGCACGGCAGGATTTGGAAGGGAAGGAGCGCCATTTGACTTTTTGAATGTAAAATTTGCTTGAATAATTAGAGGACGCCATGTTGCGTTTGGGGAGCTCCTGATGTGCCTAAACAGTGGAAACCCCGCACAAGTGACACCATTTTGGAAACTAGACCCCTTAGGGAACTTATCTAGATGCGTGGTGTGCACCTTGAACCCCCAGGTGCTTCACAGAAGTTTATAACATTGAGCCGTAAAAATACAATTTTCATATTTTTCCCACAAAAATGTTTTTCAGCCCCCAATTTTGCATTTTCATAAGGGTAACAGGAGAAATTGCACCATGCAGTTTATTGTGCAATTTCTCCTGAGTAAGCCGATACCCCATATGTGGGGGAAAACCATTGCTTGGACGCACGGCAGAGTTCGGAAGGGTAGGAGCACCATTTGACTTTTTGAATGTAAAATTTGCTTGAATAATTAGCGGACGCCATGTTGCGTTTGGGGAGCTCCTGATGTGCCTAAACAGTGGAAACCCCCCACAAGTGACACCATTTTGGAAACTAGACCCCTTAGGGAACTTATCTAGATGTGTGGTGAGCACCCTGAACCCCCAAATGCTTCACAGAAGTTTATAACATTGAACCGTAAAAATAACACTTTCACATTTTTTCAACAAAAGTGTTTTTCAGCCCCCAATTTTGCATTTTCAGAAGGGTAACAGGTTGCGTTTGGAGAGTCCCTGATGTGCCTAAATAGTGGAAACCACCCCACCCTCCCCCCAGTGACTCCATTTTGGAAGCTACACCCCTCCAGGATTTTATCAAGGGGTATAGTGAACATTTTGAACCCAGAGGTACGACACAGAATTTGATAACATTAGGTCATCATATTGAATAAGTTGTCATTAGTCTTGAGTGCAAGTGCTCGCTATTTGAGTTTGCATCAGGTACTAGGGTATGCTCCAAGTATCGCGGGTGCTCAAGTGACATGCTCGAGTCCCTGCCCCGCATGTTTTTTTTATTAGATACCCCCAAAAAAAACATGCGGGGATTGCTCATGCATGGCAGGCAATCCCTGCAAGGTTTTTTTGGCTGTATAACAGCTGCAAAACATTTGGGGAGGAGACTAAAGCATGTCACTCGAGCACCCGCCATACTCGGTGCATACCCAAGCACCCGATGCAAACTCAAGTAGCGAGTACTTGCGCTCACTAGTCGCCATATCGTCATCATTTTTTTTTTTCTTTACTTCTGAAAAAATCCCAACCCCAACCCGAACCTTAGCCCAACCCTAACCCTAGCCTAACCCTAAACTTAGCCTAACCCTAGCCCAACCCTAACCCTAGCCCAACCCTAACCCTAGCCCAACCTTAGCCCAACCCTAACCCCAACCCTAGCCCAACCCTAACCCTAGCCCAACATTAACCCAAACCCTAGCACAACCCTAGCAAAACCCTAGCAAAACCCTAACCCTAGCACAACCCTAACCCTAAAGTTTATTTTTTACACCGTTCCTCGTGTGGTATAAGTGATTAGACGACGTTATTTTTCGGGTCGGTGCAATTACAGCGATGCCAGATTCATATCGGGTTTTTATGACTGACAGCTGTCACACACTAAAAGACTCATTTTTTTGCAAAGACTAGTTTTTGCATTGCCATATTTTGAGAGCTATAATTTTTCCATATTTCGGCCGACTGAGTCATGTGATGGCTTGTTTTTTGCGGGACAAGTTGACGTTTTTATCGGTATCATTTTCGGGCAAATAACATTTTTTGATCGCTTTCTATTCCGGAAAACAATTCAGGAATTTTTTTTTTTTTGTTATGCTGTTCTGCATAAAGGTAGCTTTATTCTTCGGGTCAATACGTTTAGAGCGGTACCGCATTTTTTTTTTAGATTTTGGCGCTTTTCCACAATAAAAACTATTTTATAGAAAAAAAAATTGTTTTTGTATCGCTTTATTCTGAGAGCTATAACTTTTTTATTTTTCAGTTATTGGAGCTGTATTGTGGTTTGTTTTTTGCGGGACAAGATGACGTTTTCAGCGGTACCATTTTTCTTTACATTCGTCTTTTTTATCGCGTTTTATTCCATTTTTTGTTTGGCGGTTTGATGATAAAACATCGTTTTATGTTTGTTTGTTTTTTTGTTTTTTTACCGTGTTCACTAAAGGGGTTAACTAGTGGGACAATTTTATAGGTCAGGTCGTTCCGGACGCGGCGATACCAAATATGTATACTTTTATTGGTTTATTTTTTTTTTCATAAGATTATTTATTTATGGGTACAATATACTGTATATATTTTTTTCTTATTATTTTTTCTTTTATTTTTTTAATTTTTTACAATTTTTTTTTTTTTTTTCACTTTCTGACATTTTTATTACTTGTTCACATTGTCCCACTATGGGACTCTCACTTTTTGCAGCCTGATCGCCTGCATGGCATAGAGAGCAGCATCTCCCTATGCCATGCAGCCTGTCAGCGCTGCACAGGGAGAAGTTACTTTGGTCGTGCACTGCGCATGACCAAAGCAACTTCCTGCCTCCTGGTGACCCGGATGTTGTTATGATGACGTTGGGTCACCATGGCAACATCCGGGATCGGATTCAGAAGCCGCTGGACGCCGGCAGAGAAGGTAAGTATCACGCTTACCTCCTCTTGCCACCGGAATGCTGCGATCGATTTCGATCACAGCATTTCGGGGGTTAATGTGCCGGGAGCGGTGCGGGACCGCTCCCTGCACATAGCACAGGGTGTCAGCTGTGACAATCAGCTGACACCCGGTGGTGATCTCGCCTGCACCGCTTGTGTGCGGGCGAAATCGCCAGGGCGTATTAATACGTATCAGGCCCATAAGGCCCAGGGCACAGATACGTACTAATACGCCCTGGGTCAGAAAGGGGTTAATAGTGAAAATATGAAAATTACATCAGCATATGGTGGTAATGATAGAAAAGCTAGTGTGGTGCCCAACCAATTTGATGATACATAGCAGAGGGATAAAACTAATAAACTTTATTCAAATTATTTAAAATCAAACCAATGCCACAAAGGCATGTGGCCTTGTATATCACTCCAGTAGTACGACAGTTGATGAAGTGTCATATGGTATATTCCTTCCCAGTCACATTACTACGAAACGTCCTACCCTTTGTCAGAAATTCACAAGCACTACAGTTGCCACACCTGTAGCAGCCATTGGCATGCTTGATGGGTAGTACACCAGATGGATATTAATTTAAAAGAGTATATATAAATTAGCATACATTATCCAACATGGTGTACACAATATGGCGTATAATGCTAGTAGAGCCCTGTATAGCTGCCAGAAATAATTCAAAAAGGTTGAATGTATTGGCCTTAATATATTAACTTAATATACTGTATGCTCTTGCACCTGTCCTGCCTCTCGTGCTCTTTATTTTCCTCTCTCCGGTATGTATATATAGGGTCTGAGTGACCCACTTCTGCCTTTTGACATAAGTATGTGGACAATATCATATTAAGTTAATACACTGCTCAAAAAATAAAGGGAACACTTAAGCAACAGAATATAACTCCAAGTAAATCAGACTTCTGTGAAATCAAACTGTCCACTTAGGAAGCAACACTGATTGACAATCAATTTCACATGCTGTTGTGCAAATGGAATAGACAATAGATGGAAATTATTGGCAATTATCAAGACACCCTCAATAAAGGAGTGGTTCTGCAGGTGGGGACCACAGACCACATCTCAGTACCAATGCTTTCTGACTGATGTTTTGGTCACTTTTGAATGTTGGTTGTGCTTTCACACTCGTGGTATCATAAGACGGACTCTACAACCCACAGAAGTTGCTCAGGTAGTGCAGCTCATCCAGGATGGCACATCAATGCGAGCTGTGGCAAGAAGGTTTGCTGTGTCTGTCAGCGTAGTGTCCAAAGGCTGGAGGCGCTAACAGGAGACAGGCCAGTACACCAGGAAACGTGGAGGGGGCCATAGGAGGGCAACAACCCAGCAGCAGTACTGCTACCTCCGCCTTTGTGCAAGGAGGAAAAGGAGGAGCACTGCCAGAGCCCTGCAAAATGACCTCCAGCAGGCCACAAATGTGCATGTGTCTGCACAAACGGTTTGAAACCCACTCCATGAGGGTGGTATGAGGGCCCGACGTCCACAGATGGGGGCTGTGCTCACAGCCCAACACCGTGCAGGACTCTTGGCATTTGCCACAGAACACCATGATTGGCAAAGTAACCACTGGTGCCCTATGCTCTTCACAGATGAAAGCAGGTTCAAACTGAGCACATGTGACAGACGTGACAGAGTCTGGAGATGCCGTGTAGAGCGATCTGCTGCCAGCAACATCCTTCAGCATGATCTGTTTGGCAGTGGGTCAGTAATGGTGCGGGGTGGCATTTCTTTGGAGGGCCGCACAGCCCTCCATGTGCTCGCCAGAGGTAGCCTGATTGCCATTAGGTACCGAGATAAGATCCTCAGACCCCTTGTGAGACCATATGCTGGTGCGGTTAGCCCTGGGTTCCTCCTAATGCAGGACAATGCCAGACCTCATGTGGCTGGAGTGTGTCAGCAGTTCCTGCAAGATGAAGGCATTGAAGCTATGGACTGGCCCTCCCGTTCCCCAGACCTGAATCCGATTGAGCACATCTGGGACATCATGTCTCGCTCCATCCACCAACGTTGCACCACAGACTGTCCAGGAGTTGGCAGATGCTTTAGTCCAGGTCTGGGAGGAGATCCCACAGGAGACCATCCGCAACCTCATCAGGAGCATGTCCAGGCATTGTAGGGAGGTCATACAGGTACGTGGAGGCCACACACAATACTGAGCCTCATTTTGACTTGTTTTAAGGACATTACATCAAAGTTGGATCAGCCTGTAGTGTGTTTTTCCAGGCCTCCATTGGTTAATAAATTAGATTTCCATTGATGATTTTTTGTGTGATTTTGCTGTCAGCACATTCAACTTTGTACAGAACAAAGTATTCAATGAGAATATTTCATTCATTCAGATCTAGGATGTGTTATTTGAGTGTTCCCTTTATTTTTTTGAGCAGTGTATATTAAGGTCAATACATTCGACCTTTTTGAATTATTTCTGGCAGCTATACAGGGCTCTACTAGCATTATACGCCATATTGTGTACACCATGTTGGATAATGTATACTAATTTATATATATTCTTTTAATTTAATATCCATCTGGTGTACTACTGTAGCGCCCCGAGGGTTCGGTTGCTACAGGGGTATTGCACCTCAACCAGATGTGTGGTATTCCACTCCCGGGTAAGGATGGAGTATGGACCAGGGCTCAGGTAGCTGCATGCATCACACACACCCCATTTCCGGGGGACAGCTCTACAGTGCTCCCATTTATATATTTATGCAGGCACATCTGACTATGTCCCTGGCTGGAGTGGGGAGGGGAGAGGAAAACCCAGTGGTGTAGGAGCAGATAGGGGTTGGTTTCTGAGCATAGGTAGGAGCTCATTGGGTGCTGGTCACCTGAGCTCACACACAGAGGAGGATGTATATAAGGTGGACACCATCTTAGTTCAGTGTTCAGTCAGTGAGGAGAATACAGGGAGCGGAGGCTCTGTAGGAGCTCTGCTCAGAGGCAGGCCTAGAGAAAAGGCCGGGGCAAGGAGGAGGAAGGAAGGAGAAGTAGGCCTAAAGAAGAGGCCGAGGAAGGGGGAGAAGAAGGAACTGGAAAGGAGGAGAAGAGACAGAGAAGCAGAAGGACTCAGAAACAAGAAGGTAGAAGGGACCCTAAGAACCCACGAGATAACGGGTGAAGGATCAGGCAGAATAAGGGTACCGGATCCCAAGTTGGTGGAGGTAAATCATCCCTCAGCCAAGAACCGGAGGTCGTGATCATTTATTGGTGCGACCCCCCGCCAAACCTGCTAGGAAGGCACCATATAGGTTAGAGGGAAACGGGGCCCACGTTTGCCCGCATAGATCCGCGGCAGCTGGACAGAAGTTTGGTCACTGGTGGGGCACGAGCCAGAGAGAGGACAGAAGGGAGTCCTGTACCATGCTCCTGAATTGCCTGGGGGTTGACCGAGCCCCTCACCTGGTGGACGCAGCACGGCTTGGGCAGTCATTACCTGTACAGAAGTGGCTTGGAGTATACGAACTGTGAGTAAAAGACCCTGGACTGCAACACGTTGCAGTTGTGTTTCTTACCGCGCCAGCACTAACGGTACGGGACGCACTGCACCACAACCCCCACCATCTACGCTCAGTGCCCTGAGACTACACTCCTCCCATGGGGAGTTGTACTATTCCCTGCTGCACCCACAACACCAGCCTCAGCGGTCTGCTCTGCAGCGGCGGTTCACTCTGATCGCAATCCACAGGTGGCGTAGTCGGACATTGCAAAACATATAAATAGACTGCC
This sequence comes from Phyllobates terribilis, assembly GCF_046119375.1. NCBI lineage: Eukaryota > Metazoa > Chordata > Amphibia > Anura > Dendrobatidae > Phyllobates > Phyllobates terribilis. The sequence continues at coordinate 115,894,237 of NW_027362773.1, forward strand.
ACAATTTGATCTGACCACCTTGAGCCACGGGATCGGGTTGCCACTACTACCCCCATCAGCACCGTACACTAGAAGGCCCGGTTCCGAGTACCCCACGGCCCAGGGGGCGAGTCAGCTTTAGCGTAGTCGGCAGGATTGTGACCAACCCACCACAAATGGGTATTGCGTGCCTGAAAAGAGACTGTTTCACTGTATTAAAGATGGCAACCTCCCTAGAAGAACGAGCGCCATAGTGTGCGCGCCAAAATATCACAGGAGGCCACCCCCATCGTGGGCCAGGTCCCAGAATGGCGCCAAAGAAGGAGCCCACCCCCAACAGCCATGAGTGCGGCTGTAGAGATTTCCATCAAGGTGGGGGGGCTGCCCCTGAAAGTGATTGTCAGCAGATTGCCCCAAGACCACCCCCAATGGGGGCGGAAAGAGAAGAAAACTGTGGGGCCGGGTGTGGTTTGGATCAGTCTCACCGGACCACACCCGGAGATGGAGAGAGGAGCCAGCTCCAGCATCCTGGCGAGGGGCCTGCTGCAGGTCGAACCACCATGCAGCTTCACGGAGCTGCTAGCACAACTCCCCAAGGAAGACCCGGAGTACGTGCGGGCTGCACTGGAGGAGCTGGACCGGAGGATGGTCTGGGCGCAGCGGGACGTGATTGCCGGGTGGAAGGAAGAGATGGCCCGGCGGGCCGTGACCCAGCAGCAGGAGGCGCTGCCACCACCCAGCAGCACGCCTGCCTCCGAGGGCGGTGAGAGTGGACCGGAGGCCGAGGACGACGCCGCGGAGGAGGCCACAGCCGCGGAGGCAGGTAACGGGGGAGTCCTTACCCCGAGTCCAGGGGCCGCGGCCCTGTCCCTGCCTCCCGTCACGGAACCCGAAGCCCCGGGAGCCGTAGCTGTCATCAAGCCTCCCCCGCTACCAACTGGGCCCCAGGCCATAGGCGCCGCCGTTGAGCCCCGCCCCGCGCCGTGCCCTTTAACCCTGGGCACGACCAGAAGACGACCACCGCAGGCCTGGTCGCAAGGCCTAGTGCCCTCGGGCGCCACTGCCCTGTCAGCGCCCCCTGCCTCTGCTGTACCACCCCTGGGCGCGGATCTGTTCGCCCAGCACACCGGTCAGGATGGGCTCTCTTTCATCTGGCCCCCCGGATATGTTAAACCTCGCCTCCAGAGGAGCCTGTCTGCGCAGGCTGGAGCCCCACCTGAACCCCTGATACCTGCTCCGGAGTCCATGAAAGTCTCCCAGCCCCCGCTCGAGGACGCCCAGTTTGAGTGGGACCCGACCGGAGAAAATCTGATGGGGTTCACCCAGGAAACGCGGGCAGGCGCAGCCCGCCGACGGGAGTCCTTCCGCCAGCAGTTGGCGCTGTTCGAGAGGGAGCAGCGAGAGCGGCGCGTCAAGCAAGAACAACTACAGGTTCAGAGTGCGGAACAGAAAATGAGAACCCGGCGAGACCCCCGAGCTGCCCACGGTCCCCGAGCCACGGGGACTGTCGTCAAGTTCCAAATGGAGCACGGCTGGGGTTTCATCAGAGATCCGAACACCATCAGCGACGTGTTCGTGACCCGAAGGGATGTCGAGAGCCACCTGCCGGAGGGACATTGAGGGCGAGACCTGTATCCTGGGGACGTGGTGACTTACACCCGACACCAAGGAGTAAAGGGGTGGTACGCCCTCCATGTCCACAGAGTGGTAGAAGAGGAGGAACAGCGCCACTCTGCCCAAGGATATCAAGGGGGCCCGGACGGGCCTGAAGATTACCAGAAGCAAGGCGCATATGGAGGTCAGCATTCACAGTGAAGTGAAGAAGCGCCCGTGTACATAGTTACCCGTCAGGGTACAGAGACTGTTTTGGGACTGTTTCCAGATTAGAGCGTGGTCCCCGTTGGGACTGTTATGGTTAACTGTGCCAAGTTATCCCCTTCCTAACCTGGCTGGGGACTGAGAACAGCCATCCCCTTCCCTACCTGGCCGAGGACTGAGAGCGGCCGTCCCTGTAAATAGTTGCGCTTCCTATGGCGCCCCCTATTGGTTTTATAAAAGAACTGCAACGTCTACCTCAAGACAAGTTTGCTACAATGTTGCACCTTTAAGAAGAATGAACACCTGGTCGCAAGTTGCACCGCGGCCAGGGCACAAGAATATGTTTTTTTTAAAAATGTTTTATATTAAGAGTTTTATATGCTGCTAGGTAATAATGCAAATGTTTTCTATGATGTTTTATATGACAAAAGAGTTCCGGTAGTATTAACAATGTCTTATAAAGAAAAATGTTGAAAAAGAGAAAAGTGTTTCCCATGAAGGTAATTGAACAATGTCGTCCGTTTTGTAATGTAAAAAGTTATTGAAAAAGTTTTGCATGTCTTGTAATCAAATGTCTTTACTCTTTTCCAGCCCGAGGACGTGCTGTGGTTTACCAGGGGGGAATGTAGCGCCCCGAGGGTTCGGTTACTACAGGGGTATTGCACCTCAACCAGAGGTGTGGTATTCCACTCCCGGGTAAGGATGGAGTATGGACCAGGGCTCAGGTAGCTGCATGCATCACACACACCCCATTTCCGGGGGACAGCTCTACAGTGCTCCCATTTATATATTTATGCAGGCACATCTGACTATGTCCCTGGCTGGAGTGGGGAGGGGGGAGGAAAACCCAGTGGTGTAGGAGCAGATAGGGGTTGGTTTCTGAGCATAGGTAGGAGCTCATTGGGTGCTGGTCACCTGAGCTCACACACAGAGGAGGAGGTATATAAGGTGGACATCATCTTAGTTCAGTGTTCAGTCTGTGAGGAGAAGACAGGTAGCGGAGGCTCTGTAGGAGCTCTGCTCAGAGGCAGGCCTAGAGAAAAGGCCGGGGCCAGGAGGAGGAAGGAAGGAGAAGTAGGCCTAAAGAAGAGGCCGAGGAAGGGGGAGAAGAAGGAACTGGAAAGGAGACAGAGAAGCACAAGGGCTCAGAAACAAGAAGGAAGAAGGGACCCTAAGAACCCACGAGATAACGGGTGAAGGGTCAGGCAGAATAAGGGTACCGGATCCCAAGTTGGTGGAGGTAAATCATCCCTCAGCCAAGAACCGGAGGTCGTGATCATTTATTGGTGCAACCCCCCGCCAAACCTCCTAGGAAGGCACCATATAGGATAGCGGGAAACGGGGCCCACGTTTGCCCGCATAGATCCGCGGCAGCTGGACAGAAGTTTGGTCACTGGTGGGGCACGAGCCAGAGAGAAGACAGAAGGGAGTCCTGTGCCATGCTCCTGAATTGCCTGGGGGTTGACCGAGCCCCTCACCTGGTGGACGCAGCACGGCTTGGGCAGTCAGTACCTGTACAGAAGTGGCTTGGAGTATACGAACTGTGAGTAAAAGACCCTGGACTGCAACACGTTGTCGTTGTGTTTCTTACCGCGCTAGCACTAACGGTACTGGGACGCCCTGCACCACAACCCCCACCATCTACGCTCAGTGCCCTGAGGCTACACTCCTCCCATGGGGAGTTGTACTATTCCCTGCTGCACCCACAACACCTGCCTCAGCGGTCTGCTCTGCAGCGGCGGTTCACTCTGACCGCAATCCACGGGTGGCGTAGTCGGACATTGCAAAACATATAAATAGACTGCCACAATTTGGTCTGACCACCCTGAGCCACGGGATCGGGTTGCCACTACTACCCCCATCAGCACCGTACACTAGAAGGCCCAGTTCTGAGTACCCCACGGCCCAGGGGGCGAGTCACTACCCATCAAGCATGTTTGCAGATTGGGTATAATTATATCTCATATATACATGTGTGGTAGCAGCTGCGTGGGGCTGTCTTAAAGGTTTTTTCCTGTCTGCACTTTGCACTTTACCCCTCCCCCCGGTTTGCCTGCCATTACCTTTCAATAAATTTTGATATTTTTGCATAAAATTAGTGGCCTCTTGATCGTTATTATTGTTTTTGCTTTTATTCCTCTGCTTATTGACGATTAGGCCCTAACTTGGTCCTTATTATGGTAGTTTTATTAATAAAATATCTCTTTATATAGGCATAGCTAATTAATACACGCTCCCTGCGGGCATATACTACCATCTCTCCATGAATTGTATTTATAGAGTACAGGCCTGTAGGGGTCACAGGGTACAAGACTGACGTGAATCCCAACCCTATTACCCCCTGCCACTGCTACAGGGCAGTGTGGAAGAGCGAGGCTAAGCGCCAGATTTGGCGCATCTTATGGATGTGCCATTTCTGGGACTGCTGAGGTGTGATATTAATAGCCGCAGAGGGGGCTAGTATTCATGGCTCCTTCCATGGCTATTGATATCAGCCCGCAGCTGTCTAGTTTAGCCTTTGCTGGCTAGATTTTACAGGGGGGCCCACGTCAATTTTTTTCTGGGGTCCCCTGTAATCTAGCCAGTAAAGGCTAAACAAACAGTTGTGGGCTGATATTAATAGCCATGGAACATTGTTGGCTAATGGCCCCTTCCGCGGATACTAATATCAGCCCCCAGCGGTGGCTTTCCCTCTGCTGGTTATAAAAACTATAGGGAGCCCACGCCATTTTTTAAAACATTTTAGGCTCTGTGCCCATAATTCAGACGTAGCAACGCTTTGGACGCACATTTTTTCTGCATCCAAAACGTTGCATTCTATTGAACGCAGGTAAATCCACGTGTTCACTGAACCATGCGTATTTACCGCATTCAATACTTTCGAGTGGTTAAATTTCTGTTGTGGAGACTAGCGACTCCGCAAGAGAAATTGACATGCTGAGGTCCTGAAAGACGCGCCACATGTCAGCGTCCACGGGTGATTCGAAGCCTCTGATGCACGCATAGCGGACATGGGATTTCTAGAGATCCCATCCACTATGCTGTAACATCTGGACGCTGCGGGTTTGACACTATATACACGCAGCGTCAAACCTGCAGTGGCTCCTGACCGTGGCCAAACTAACCCGCAGCATATCAATTTCTGTAGCGGACACACCAGTCTCCGCTGCAGATTTTGACCGATTCCAGTGTCATTATATGCGGTGGATTCATATGTACCGACAACAAAAGTGCGGCATTGGAACACCGCGTTTTGGACACAACATAAATGTGTTGTGTCCAAAGTGCTGCTGAGTGCTGATCGGGGGATGTAGTGGCTAAAGAACCAGCTGTGAGATGTTATTTAATGGCCAGGGAAATATTTACCAAGTGGCACCTTCCCAGACTAAAAAAACCCAGCTCACATCAGTCGCATAACTTACATGAATAGAAATGTTAATGAAGATTGGAGGAATGGGACTAGCTGTCATCCAGCTCTTTTGTTTGGTGATGTCAAGGTGTCACTCAGACCTTTTCATTACCAAAGTAAAGAAACACACAGACACAGTGTAACCACTTAATTTGAAATACAACAGACCCATTCTTTAATCATTTAAATGAACCAATATATTCACCCCAGTTCTTATGGTAATACAAGGGCTTAAGCAATGTCCCACCAACTTTATTTAGCTCCAAAATCATTCATGGATGCTCAAAAACCACTTAAAAAAATGCATGTAAAAACGTGTCAAAAACACATGTAAATCCGCATGCGTTTTTTTCTGCCAGGGAGAGGCAAAAACGCTCAGGAAATTTCTGCTTCAATTCCTGAACTTGTGCACAAACCCTAAAAGTTAATTTATTCTAAAATATTGAATAAAAAACAGATAAGTTAAAATATAAACCTAAAGACCCTTTAACATTTTTCCAGTCATATCAAACCCTCCGCTGTGCCCATTATGCATAATAAATGATCTACGATCTTTTTGTGTTTCTGTTGTTGACCTCACTTTATATAGCAAGTAAGCCTAATTACCATACATTACCTACTACACAACCCTCATAGCCTCCCTATCCCACAACCTCAAACAGCTATTCAACACTTTTAACTCTCTCCTCCGCCCTCCACTGCCCCCTCCGACCTCCCTCATCTCTGCTGAGGAGTTTGCCACACACTTCAAAAACAAGATTGACCAAACACGGCAAGTCTTTACTGTCCGACCACCACAATCCCTTTGTTTTCCACACCATTGCCCTTCCCCCATAACCTCCCTTCCCAACATCACGGAAAGAGACCTTACTCGCCTTCTCTCCAAATCACACCTCACCACTTGTGCACTGGACCCCATCCCATCCCACCTCCTCCCCATCCTCACCCCCACACTCGTCCCATCCCTAACCCATCTCTTCAACATATCACTATCCTCTGGTACTTTCCCTGCTGCCTTCAAACATGCCACAATCACGCCCATCCTCAAAAAGCCATCCCTCGACCCATCCGCCCTGTCCAGCTATCGCCCCATATCGCTGCTCCCATTTGCCTCCAAACTCTTTGAGCAACACATTCACGCTGAACTTTCCTCCCACTTTTCATCTAACTCTCTTTTCGACAACCGACAATCCGGCTTCCGCCCCCACCATTCCACCGAAACTGCCCTTACCAAAATCACCAATGACCTACTTACAGCCAAGGCTAACAGACAATTCTCTGTACTCCTTCTTCTTGACCTGTCCTCTGCTTTTGATACAGTTGACCATTGCCTCCTACTACAGATCCTCTCTTCCTCTGGAGTCAAAGACCTTGCCCTATCCTGGATCTCCTCATATCTTTCTACCCGCACATTTAACATCTCCCACTCCCACACTACCTCCTCACCCCGCCCCCTCTCTGTTGGAGTCCCTCAAGGCTCTGTCCTAGGACCCCTATTCTTCTCAATCTATACCCTTGGCCTGGGACAGCTCATAAAATCCTATGGCTTCCAGTACCATCTGTACGCTGATGACACCCAGATCTACCTCTCTGGCCCAGACGTCACCTCTCTGCTGTCCAGAATCCCAGCATGTCTATCAGCCATATCCTCCTTCTTCTCCTCCCGCTTCCTCAAGCTCAATGTGGACAAAACTTAACTCACCTTCTTTCCCCCATCTCGCGTATCTTCCCCATCTGATCTTTCTATCACAATAAATGACATCACTCTTTCCGCTGTACCGACAATCCGCTGCCTCGGACTAACCCTTGACTCTTCCCTGTCCTTCAAACCGGACATCCAAGCTCTCGCCACCTCCTGTCGCCTCCAGCTCAAAAATATTTCCAGAATCCGTCCTTTCCTCAACCCCAACTCTACTAAACTGCTTGTGCATGCCCTCATCATCTCCCGCCTCAACTATTGCAACATCCTCCTCTGTGGCCTACCTGCTAACACTCTTGCACCCCTCCAGTCCATCCTCAACTCTGCTGCATGACTTGTTCATCTCTCGCCTCACTACTCCTCTGCTACCCCCCTTTGCAAATCCCTTCATTGGCTCCCACTTGCCCAGCGTATCCAGTTCAAACTGCTAACACTGACCTACAAAGCCATCCATAACCTCTCTCCTCCGTACATCTCTGAACTAATCTCCCGATATACTCCCTCACGTAACCTCCGGTCCTCCCAAGACTTCATTCTCTCCTTCACACTTATCCGTTCCTCACGCAATCGCCTCCAAGATTTCTCCCGAATATCCCCCATCCTCTGGAATTCTGTGCCTCAGCACGTCCGATTATCCACCACATCTGGATCCTTCAGACGGAACCTGAAAACCCATCTTTTCAAGAAAGCTTACAACCTGCAATGACCACACTGCCTCTTCAACACCGGAGCTACTGCACCCCCCCAACCTACTGTCTCCTCCCCATTCCTGTAGAATGTAAGCCCGCAAGGGCAGGGTCCACTTCCCTCCATACCAGTCTATCAGTGTTTACTGTATTGTTTACTGTAAGTGATATTTGTATTTTGTATGTAACCCCTTATGTACAGCACCATGGAATCAATGGTGCTATATAAATTAATAATAATAATAATAATAATATGAAGCATCCCCTCTTGAAGGGCATATTTTTTTTACCTTTTTAAGCAATATCTTTGAGAGACTCAGCAAGAAATAAGATTTGTACAGGGAGAAAGTCAAAGAGAACCTATTCTGGTTAATGGATGGGAGCAAAGCTGGTGTTTAGATCTCAATGGGCAGCGGGGTCTCAATCCTGAGGATGGAGGGATCAGGAACAACTGTGAGCGTTCCAGCGATCTGCAAAATGAAATACTAGCTTCTACAAGGACTCCATGGTCCATGAATATGATATGGGCACATGTGAACAAGCTGTTATCCTAAAATATACCCACTTACGGAAACATATTATTTCATTGGTAAGTACATAGGTGCTGTAGATATGTATGTGTGCATCAAATTTGGAGGATGCTGAGCCAAAATGTGGCAGATGTGTGTAGATACATATGTGTGTATGTACAGTACAGACCAAAAGTTTGGACACACCTTCTCATTTAAAGATTTTTCTGTATTTTCATGACTATGAAAATTGTACATTCACACTGAAGGCATCAAAACTATGAATTAACACATGTGGAATTATATACTTAACAAAAAAGCGTGAAACAACTGAAAATATGTCTTATATTCTACGTTCTTCAAAGTAGCCACCTTTTGCTTTGATGACTGCTTTGCACACTCTTGGCATTCTCTGGATGAGCTTCAAGAGGTAGTCACCGGAAATGGTCTTCCAACAATCTTGAAGGAGTTCCCAGATATGCTTAGCACTTGTGAAGAGCACAGGGCGCCAGTGGCGGCTTTGCCAATCCTGGTGTTCTGTGGAAAATGCCAAGCGTCCTGCACGGTGTTGGGCTGTGAGCACAGCCCCCATCTGTGGACGTCGGGTCCTCATACCACCCTCATGGAGGTGGTTTCTTACTGTTTGTGCAGACACATGCACATTTATGGCCTGCCGGAGTTCATTTTGCAGGGCTCTGGCAGTGCTCCTCCTGTTCCTCCTTGCACAAAGGCGGAGGTAGCGGTCCTGCTGCTGGGTTGTTGCCCTCCTACGGCCCCCTCCATGTCTCCTGGTGTACTGGCCTGTCTCCTGGTAGTGCCTCCAGCCTCTGGACACTACGCTGACAGATGCTGCAAACCTTCTTGCCACAGCTTGCATTGATGTGCCATCCTGGATGAGCTGCACTACCTGAGCAATTTCGGTGGGTTGTAGAGTCCGTCTCATGCTACCACGAGTGTGAAAGCACAACCAACGTTCAAAAGTGACCAAAACATCAGCCAGAAAGCATAGGTACTGAGATGTGGTCTGTGGTCCCCACCTGCAGAACCACTACTTGTTTGAGTGTGTCTTAATAATTGACAATAATTTCCATCTATTGTCTATTCCATTTGCACAACAGCATGTGAAATTGATTGTCAATCAGGGTTGCTTCCTAAGTGGACAGTTTGATTTCACAGAAGTTTGATTTACTTGGAGTTATATTCTGTTGTTTAAGTGTTCCCTTTATTTTTTTGAGCAGTGTATATATACACACATATAAACCTTTAGCCAATACTTGAGGGCAAAGCGAATCACTAGTGATGAGTCTAATGTACAAATAACATTTGATGTTTTAACGAAAAAATTTAAAGATAGAAATTATCCCATGAGAGTTTTAAAAAAATATGAGGATAGAGCTAAACAATTTGACCACTCTACATTGTTAAATAATATACAACGAGATAGAGACACGACTAAAAGGATCCCTGTGGTCTCAACTTATTCAGAGAAAAGCAACGAAGTTGCGGGTATAAGTCGGAGACTTTGGGATATGTTGGGAAAATGTATATCAGGTGTTGATGAGTTTACAGTTCCACCCCTTTTTTCGTATAAGCGTTGGAGGAATTTGAAGGATGATGTGGTCCATTCGGATATTGGCCCCAGTAAAAAGAAGAGCCAAATAACTTTGACACGGAGGAAAAGAACAGGATGTTTCCCTTGCTTGAGCTGTGTGAATTGTCCGTATATGTTGAAAGGAGAGAATTTTACTTCTGGTAAAGTGTATAATCCTAGGTTGTATTTTATGTGTGACACGGGCTATGTTATATATATATTGCAGTGTCCGTGCAAATTAAAATATGTAGGCATAACAACTTATGATTTCAAAACCAGAATCATCCATCATCGGAACACAATATGTAAAAAGAAAATGGATTTACCAGTCCCAAAACATTTTACAGAGGCAGGACATAGAGAGAGGGATTTACAATTCTATATAATAGATCATGTTCCCCCTGTGAGAAGAGGTGGCAATCGTGAGAAATTACTTAAAAAGAAAGAATTAGAATGGATCTACAGATTGGAATCCTTAAAGCCTAACGGACTTAATTTTTATGTTTCTATATAATATATTGGGATTATGAGACATTTGTTTGGCTTTCTTGCAAGATTAATATTGTAATAATGTACTAGAATATATTAGATTAAAAGTATGTGATTGAGGGTAGCCAAATTGAAATAGGTATATTCCCCTTTAAATTATCGTGGAACTACAAGCCTCAGCAATAACCTAGGTGTGTTTCCCCTTTAAAAAGAATGCGGAATTGGAAGCCCTTTAAGGGATATAATTAAATGTTAATTGTGAAGTTAGCATAATGTTCGTGACGCGCGCAGGGGATGGGGACGACTCGGCGCCCGGGTCTTGTTGTTGCCTGACCTTGGGGGATGTCGCGGTGGTCGGCTCCCGGGCCCGTACCCTAGGGTCACTCTTAAAAAGTGAAAAGGGGGAAAGTTTATATGGGAAAGGGGAAATGTTCGTGATGCCACCTGTAGATTCTGGTGAGGATCACCAGAGCTGCGGCAGTCCTCTGAGGCCTGTGTTCATGCAGCTTAGTTGGTGCAGCTCCCCACAGGTGGAGCGGGGCCTCAGGGCAGCGTAAGAGGTAGGGATGCAGGACAGAGGGGACCCAGCCGGGTCAGAAGAAGAACAGGCACATTCACAACAGTTCACTTCAGTACCTTTACTGGTGGTGTTTCAGGCATGATCCAGGGCACTGTAGGGTGAAGGGTGCATTTCAGGACTCTCCCCAGTGAGAGGGTGTGGGGCCTCCTGTTTCTTGCCTTTTCCTGATAAGTTTATGACCTGCCTGAAGCTAGGCCTAACTTGGTCTCTGTCTTGCACCTGCTGACCTGGTGGTAGTGGCTTCTGATGGAGATCACACTCCCTGGTCTCTTGGGCCTCTGTGATTCCTGACCCTGGGATAACGGTCAGCTTCTGGTGTTCCTGGGACATATAGTTCACCAGGGCTTCCGGTAGTTTCTGCTGGTCCTAGAGATCCTTGCAGACACGGACCTGGTGTTCGGTAAATGGTCTTGGGGTGAGCTGGCTAAGCTCCTCTGCCTCCTATGTAGCTCGCTTACTCCACTTGCCTTCGGCCGCGCTCGGGGCCCTCACTAGGCTTCACACTGGCAGTAGGCCTCGCTACTCTTCACCGCTCTTATGGCGTCGGCACACCTTAGGCTCACTAACCTGAGCTCTCTGAGTCTGGACTGGGCTTCACTGCAGGCCAGCTTCTGCAGGAGCTGGACCTAGCTCTGTCCCCTGAGGAAACTGTTCTATAGACCGAACTTCTCTCTCTGTGGACTCCAGACCGACTGGACTGCCTAGCTCCACCTTCCCTCTTTATATCCCTAACGGGCTCCCTCTGCTGGTCTGAGGTGGAGGGTGGAGGTGTGTGAATGCTATGAGGGCCTCTTGTGGAGGAATCTGTCCATGCACCCCTCTAGGATCTGTGGCACCAATGGACAGCAGGTCTACTTGTATTTATAGGGGGTTTGCGATATATACACACTACCATTCAAAAGTTTGGGTCACCCATACAATTTTCTGCTGTCCATGAAAACTCATACTTTTATTTATCAAATGAGTTGCAAAATGAATCGAAAATATAGTCCAGACATTGACAAGGTTAGAAATAATGATTTTTATTAGAAAAAATAATTTTCTCCTTCAAACTTTGCTTTCGTCACAGAATGCTCCCTTTGCAGCAATTACAGCATTGCAGACTTTCAGTTGTTCTGCGTCTCACAAATGTTCTTCTGTGTGATCTAAACACCTCAAACTTTAATTCTTCTGTCCATAAAACTTTTTTTCCAGTCTTCCTCTGTCCAATGTTTGTGTGCTTTTGCCCATATTAATCTTTTCCTTTTATTAGCCAGTCTCAGATATGGCTTTTTCTTTGCCACTTTGCCCTGAAGGCCAGCATCCCGGAGTTGCCTCTTCACTGTAGACGTTGACACTGGCGTTTTGCGTGTACTATTTAGTGAAGCTGCCAGTTGAGGAGCTGTGAGGCGTCGATTTCTCAAACTAGAGACTGTAATGTACTTGTCTTGTTGCTCAGTTGTGCAGCGGGGCCTCCCACTTCTCTTTCCACTCTGGTTAGAGCCTGTTTGTGCTCTCCTTTGAAGGGAGTAGTCCCCACCGTTGTAGGAAATCTTCAGTTTCTTGGCAAGTTCTCGCATGGAATAGCCTTCATTTCTAAGAACAAGAATAGACTGTAGAGTTTCACATGAAAGTTCTCATTTTCTGGCCATTTTGAGAGTTTCATAGAATAAACAAATGTAATGATCCAGATTCTTAACTAGCTCAAAGGAAGGTCAATTTTATAGCTTCTCAAATCAGCCAAACCGTTTTCAGCTGGGCTAACATACTTGTGCAAAGGTTTCATAGGGTTTTCTAAGCATCCATTAGCCTTCTTACACAGTTAGCACAGTTAGCACAGTTAATACAATGTACCATTAAAACACTGGAGTGGTGGTTGTTGGAAATGGGCCTCTATACACCTGTGGCGCCCCTGAGGGTTCAGTCGCCACAGGGGTACTGCACCTTGTAAAAGAGGTGTGGTATCTTCTCTCCGAGGTAAGGATGCGGGGGGGCACCACACAGGACCCCTTTTACTCACTCAACACCACACTGCTCCCATTCTGTAGGGGGTGTAAAGCACGAAGTGCTGCCCCGGTCCTGAATGAAAGAGCAAGGGGGGGAACCAAAGATAGGGGAAACCTAGTGGCTAGTTGGGTGGAGGAAGCACTTTACAGTTACACTTGCTAATTTATATTTAAACAACGGCCATCTTGGGTTCAAGGTCTTTGATTGTGATCTTCATCACTGAACGTGGCTTTCTGTTAGAACCTGCAGCTGATTGAAGATACACGGTCCTCGTCCTCTGGCCTTGAGGCGAGGAGCGGGCTAGAGTTAACAGATGCCTCTACCCGGTCAAGTTCCCTACCTAAGAAGGCCTGGAGGGGAGCAGAGGAGAAAGCTCCACAGGCAAAAGGATCCCAGGGGATGCGGACGGAGCGGCGTACGCCACCTGCTACCCTCATTCTGGCCAAGCCAGAGGGACTCCTGCTGCAAAAGGGGACCGGCCCCCAATATCTGACTTTGCTACTTCACGTCCTAGTCAGAGAAGCTCCGGAGGCTTAGTGGATCCCACCGGTAACGGACGGAGCGGAGTCGTCACCCGTACCCTTGTTCTGTGTATAGCCAGAGGGAGACCCAGCCTTGTAACACGCACCACATACGGACAGGAGAGGACCTAGTGGGAAAGTCTAGGAACACTCTGGTGCGGGGGTCCTGATTGATGCACCCAAACTACCCGGAGTGTGTTGAACCCCTTCCTGGTGGCCGCAGCGCGCCGTGAGGAGCGAGGAGAAGCCTTGCAGCTGATGCCTAACATCGTGAGTAAAGCTTGGAATACTGCATCCATTGCCTCCGGTTCATTATTTCAGCGCGGCACCACATCGCACCCCATCACCCACTACTACTCCCCTGATCCCTCTTCTCTGCCCTGAGGCCCTGCTCCGCCTGTGGGGAGTAGTACCATCTTCTGCTGCCACGACATCCAGCCTCGGAGGACTGCCGCAGCGCTGGTGGCGAATCACCAGACACCACAGGTGGCGTTGTCATATTAATCCACTCGATTACCACCGTCCCTATTTTTGATTGTGACAACCCTGGGCACGGGCGGGGCCTAGGCCACGACTGCATCCATCCTCCACCTGGAGGCCCGGTTCCGAGTACCCCTGTAACGACCGGAACGCCGGTCGAATGTGTATGAGGAATATGGCGCTACTATGAATGACTCCGACTTTGTATAGTGGCGGAACACTTTCTTTTTTAACTGATCACAAGAATGATCGGGTTAAACAATTCTACAAAATATGGGTCACAACAGCCACTAACACAAATTACAAGTTATGCAGCCCGAGAGAGCCCAAGTGCCAATCTCGCGGGGATGAGCCAAACTACCCCTGGGCTATGCGACCCCCACCCTTATTCCGTACAGGGTCAACCCAGGACGTTACCGCGGACGTGGCACGTGGTCCTCCCTGGAATATAACCTTACACCCCCCTCACACACTAATACAATGAGATCTCGGTACCCTTGTTTTCCCCTTAGAGAACACTCATATTTTACCAAAGCGTTACCTGTACAGTGTACAGTTTCTCTCCTTACAAGAGCAAAGAGAAATCTCTCAGACTTAATACATATACAAACAGTTAATAAACTAAACCTTTAACTAGAGCCTGATCTCCGGCCACAGGGTTTGATCTGCTTCTCCTTCTCACCAAACTCTCCAGCACATCCAGGTGTAAGCCGAAATTAGAATCAATCTCAGTCTCAAAGTGTAGTTCACAGCAGTAGTATCCACGTGCACAGTCTTAGTATGCCAGATCTTTCACAATCTCTGGATCAAGCCTGCTCAGTCCATCAGCAGTGATATACACCAGGCAGTTCTCGGCACCCTGGAATCACTAACTAGCTTTCCCTAACTGACTACACAGCTGGTGACCGGTCACATATCTCAGTTACTCACAAGGCACAGCTTCTCCTTGGACACACAGTCTGGCTCCAGTCTGTATAAGATCTCCAACGTCAAAAACAGCATCAGCCCGCACGTCCCCTTCTCTCTGCACTTCCTGGATCTCTGTTTTCCTGGGCTTTTCACAGATCCCCGGGCTTTTTCTTTACTTGTTTCTTGCTGACCCCTAATGGCCGGACTAAGTCATTGCAGGAGAAATTTACACTGTCATAAATATGAGCTCATTACCAGAAAGACATGTCAACATGTTACACTCCACCCCACTTACAATTTGGCGTCCCGACAAATGGTTTCATACCACTCATATGTAACACATACTTTTCAGGATTGTATTGTATCAGGGGAACACCAGCTATGCTCCTCTCCGATCTCCGCAAACCAGTACCTGCAGCACTCGATCTAGGGTCCACCGCATCTAGTGGAACAGTAACATCAGGGGCGGTGTCTGGAACACCTGGAACTTGCGCTATTGGACTCTGCACATCCGATGGTCTCACCCAGAAGTCATCCCAACAGTCGCATTCAACATTGCTCGGTGCAACTGCCGTAGGTGGCACAGGTGACTCAGGGTGACACGCAGGTGTGTCGGACATACACCTCTTTAGCCAGTTCCGGTGCATTGTGCGACAGGGTCCAATGCACCCTTCGGGAACCACTGTGTACACACTTCCCCCTGGGAATACCCTTTCCACTACTGTGTAGGGCGTTTCCTCCCACCTGTCGCTCAACTTCCCTCCCGGACGCGTGATTCGTACTAGCACCTTATCACCTGCCCTGAACTCATCTAGGTGCACCGGCCCCCGATCTCGGTGGGGATGATCCTGCACACGGTCTTTTTCTATCCGGTGGATTTCACGCAACCTTCGGCGATGATCCTCGACCCACTCACTGGCTGTACGATATTCTGGTTCATCGGGTACAGTGAGACTAAGTTCTTCAATCTCTCGCCCAGGCCAACCGAACATCATCCTCCCACATAAGTTCTTAGAGGAACTCAGTCCATCGCTCCTTCTGCCTCTGTTCAAGCGTTCTCAGCATCTGGAGCAAGGTTCAGTTGAACCGTTCACAGGCCCCATTTCCCTGCGGATGGTAGGGCATTGTCCGGGATTGCTGAATCCCATAGACTTGCAGCAACTCCGTTATGAGCTGACCTTGGAAGCAAGCACCTTGATCTGAATGTATCCTTTGAGGACACCTATAAACCTGGATGAAATGCTTACAAATTGCCTCCGCTGCAGACTAAGCAGTCTGATCTTTGGTGGGGACAGCGACGGCAAACTTAGTAAAGTGATCAGTCATGACCAGACATGAATGATGACCACTTCTGGCGTACCCAATTGACAAATAATCCACCATTAGCACTTCCAGTGGGGCAGACGTCACGATTGTCTGGACAGGAGCCCTCTGCTCTGGGGACTTATTCAGCTCGTATGCCCGGCACCTACCACACACCTCTCTCACAACCTCTTCTAAGCCAGGCGTGTACACGTACCGGTGAAGCCAACGATAAGTCTTCTCAGGCCCGAAATGTGCACCTCGCGTATGAGCTTCCTGGGCAATGTCTGGAGCCACTGAAGCTGGAATTACTACCTGCCAACGGTACCCCAGCTCTGCTGCTATGTAGATCCAGCGATACAGTATCCCCTCCGCTATGACCAATCGATCCCACTGCCTTAGCAGCTTTTGCCCTTCGGTTCCCAGCCGGGCTCTTGCTCTCCCATCGGGCCAGGACTTTTGACTCAGCCATTTCTTTACTCGTGACAGTTCGGAGTCTGCGTCCTGTAACTCAGCCCACTCTTGACGAGTCTTGCCCAGCAACGTGGCGACCCGTGTCGCCACCCCACTTGAATGTGCCACATCTACGAACACAGGCAGTCACCTCCGGGGATCTCAGTATCCTCGAGGTCTTCATCCACCCCATGCTCGGGTGCGCCTCGGGTCACTCGTGATAATGCGTCAGCATTGGAGTTCTTTACCCGAACGGAACCGAATCCGGTAATTAAACTTGGACATCCGAGCTACCCATCTCTGCTCCAGGGCTCCAAGCTTAGCGTTTTCCAAGTGTGCAAGCGTATTATTGTCATCACGAGAATCTCAGAACCAGCCAGATACTCTGCAAACTTCTCAGTCATGGCCCACACCAGAGCCAACATCTCCAGCTTAAACGAGCTGTAATTGTCCGGGTTTCGCTTGGTGTCCTGTAGAGACCGGCTAGCATACGCGATGACCCTCTCACGCCCATCTTGTTCTTGGGCTAACACAGCTCCCAGACCATGGAGACTTCCATCCGTGTACAGGGTGAACGGTTGGTCAAAGCGAGCATATGCCAATAAAGGTGCCTGTACGAGGGCGGCTCTGACCCGATCAAATGCCTGTTGCTGTCGGTCAGTCCACCGAAATGGCTGATTCTTGGGCCCCTGTGCCGTCCCTCTCAACAACTCATTCAGTGGTTCAGCCACCTTAGCAAAGTCTTTCACAAACCGACGGTAGTATCCTGCTAAACCAAGGAATGCTCGCACTTCTCTCACGGTCTTGGGACAGGGCCACCCCTGAATGGCCTCAATTTTACTCAGTGCTGGTCGCACACCGTCAGCAGACACCACATGCCCCAGATACTCGATCTGTGTCTGGAACAAGTGACATTTCTTTGGCTTGATCTTAAGTCCATTGTCTCTCAGTCGGTGCAACACTTGCCGGAGCTTCTTCAGGTGGTCGTCGAACGAATCTCCAAATATAATCACATCCTCCAAATAGATCAGCATGGACTCGAAATTGTAATAGCCCAAGCAGTATTCCATTAATCGCTGAAAAGTTCCTGGAGCATTAGTCAGTCCGAAGGACATTCGATTAAATTCATACAGTCCCATTGGCAAGATGAATGCTGTCTTCTGCCGATCTAGAGCTGCCACGGGCACCTGCCAGTAGCCGCTGGCCAGGTCAAGGGTGGAGAAGTACTTCGCCTTTCCCAGGGCAGACAGGGATTCCTCGATCCGGGGCAATGGGTAGGAATCACGTACTGTGTGCACATTCAGCTTACGGTAATCAACACAAAACCGTATGGTCCCATCCTTTTTCCGGACCAGCACGACTGGTGCGGCCCAAGGACTTTGACTCATCTGGATCACCCCATTATCCAGCATCTGCGCCAGCATTCCTTTGACCTCCTGATAAAGACTCGGTGGGATCTGGCGATATCTCTCCAGAATTGGGGGGGTGTTTCCCGTGGGTATCTCGTGCTCCACAGCCTTGGTGCAACCAAAGTCTTCATCTCCCCTGGAGAAGGCAGCCTGATATTCCCACAGCGCAGCCTCCAGTCTGCGAGCCTGTTCGGGAGTCAACTGGGACTCATCCACGCCCATGATTTCCATAATCCTTTTGCCATTCCACTCAGGCATGGGGGATTCTTCAGCTGTCGTCTGCATCGACAGGGTCCAGGCGGTCCGGCTGTCTGCTCTCAGTGTGAACTGGCTTTTGGGGATGACTCCTTCACCACACACATACACGTCAGCCAGCTTCGTGCCCACTGTCAGAGTCACCTCATGATTCTGCAGATTCAGGCATCTCACTGGTACACTTCCATCTTGCACAATGGCCAGTGTTCGGGCTATCATCGGGCTATCCGTATCTTCTGACCGTCCCACCGGTTCCAGAATCACCTCCACACCATTCAGTTTCCTGTGCGACCCTACCGGCATCAATACAAGCTTCTCTTGACCCAGAGCGATTACAACGGCAGACCCGTGTGGGACATACATCGCTCCCACTGCTCTTCCTTCAGTCGTGCTCTTTTGAATGCCGCACGAACGGACCACCTGTTGCAGGGCCCTCTGAGTGGCTTTGTGGGGTGTCGCTCGTTTCCAGTATCTCAGACCATCGCGCTCAAACAAAAGGGAGTCCAGTTCTCTCAGGATATTCATTCCCAGAACCACCGGGAGATTCGGCCTCGCCTGAGTCTTCACGAGCACCACTCCTTTGGTTCCCAACTGCTGGCCGCACAGCTGTACTCTCATCCAAGCGATGCCTGCCACTGGAATTTCTTCATCATTAGCGGCCTTCAGCCTTAGCAGGTGTCCTGACTCCGTTTTGACAGTCTCTTCGAAGTGCGTCTTGAAAAATTCCATCGGCATGGTCGTCACCTCTGATCCGGTATCCACCAAGCCCGCCACCTTCTTTCCTGCAAACTGCACATCCAACGTGGGACTCTCTGCAATCAGATCCTCGGAACAGACATTGGGCGCTGATTTTCATTCCTGCCTCGCCGTATGCCCAACTACAGCAATGGCCTCTCTTTTACCGATGGCGGGACTTCAGCTGGCAGACTCCTCGGGCAGTACCGCTGCATATGCCCCAGTTCTCGGCATTGCCAACATTGAACTGGTCTTCTTGCCCTACCTCCGGATGCCTCAGGTCTAGGAGCAGTCGGCGTCCTCCCTGAGGTATAGGGGGGTTGATCATAAAGGGGAATAGAGGGGTTCGTCAAGGCCGAGCATATCGGAGGCGTCCCCCGAACTTGCATCTGCTCTACCTGTTCCGTCAGGTCTTCCCCGGTTTTCTGCAAAGCAGCCAGCTGTGCTTGAACAGGATCTGGTCTCGGCTCTCCTGTGTTAGCCACTTGCAGGCTACTCCACTGCAGAGCAGGCTTCACTTCCAAAGTCCGTGCTACCGCCTCTTCCTGTATTTCGGCATAGGTGACACCAGGGGTATTCCGCGCCTTCAGCAACAATTCGCTCCTTAGCGCCTCACTCCGTATCCCCTCGATGAACTGATCCTGAAGAATGCTGTCGACATCGGCTTCAGTACCCACGGTTACAGGCGATTTCTTTTTGATCTCTTGATGCAATTCCTCCAGCGCTATAGCATACTGGATCAGGCTTTCTCCGTCTCTCTGGGTCCGGGCGAAAAACTGTACTCGTAGTTGCCCTGCCGCTGCCACGTGATCAAATGCTTTCCCTAGTATCCGGATGATGTCATCGACCGTCTTTCGCCTATCCTCAGGTTTTAACAAGACAACTTTACGGGCATCCTCCTCCAGAGCATTCAGTGCGACTTCTGGTTGAAGCTGAGAGCTGACACCGTGCAAGGCAATGGCATTCTTCAACCTGCCTATCCAATCACTGAACAGCAAGTTATACCCATCAAACTTGGCCAGGTGGTTAAGTAGTACGCCCGTTGCAGAGCAACCAACTAACCGATCCCTACCGATCACAACAGGAGAAGGGGGGTGGAGTACTACAGCGGACGCGGCAGTACCTTCCGCGCTACTGTCACCATTCATGGCGAGCACCGTATCCTGCCGACTACGCCAAGTTGTAACGACCGGAACGCCGGTCGAATGTGAATGAGGAATATGGCGCTCCTATGAATGACTCCGACTTTGTATAGTGGCAGGACACTTTCTTTTTTTACGGATCACAAGAATGACAGGGTTAAACAATTCTACAAAATATGGGCCACAACAGCCACTAACACAAATTACAAGTTATGCAACCCGAGAGAGCCCAAGTGCCAATCTCACGGGGATGAGCCAAACTACCCCTGGGCTATGCCACCCCCACCCTTATTCAGTACAGGGCCTACCCAGGACGTTACCGCGGATGTGGCACGTGGTCCTCCCAGGAATATAACCTTACACCCCCCTCACACACTAATACAATGAGATCTGGGTACCCTTGTTTTCCCCTTAGAGAACACTCATATTTTACCAACGCATTACCTGTACAGTTTCTCTTCTTACAAGAGCAAAGAGAAATCTCTCAGACTTAATACATATACAAACAGTTAACAAACTAAACCTTTAACTAGAGCCTGATCTCCGGCCACAGGGTTTGATCTGCTTCTCCTTCTCACCAAACTCTCCAGCACATCCAGGTGTAAGCAGGAATTAGAATCAATCTCAGTCTCAACGTGTAGTTCACAACAGGGCTCCTTTGTAGTATCCACGTGCACAGTCTTAGTATGCCAGATCTTTCACAACCTCTGGATCAAGCCTGCTCAGTCCATCAGCAGTGATATACACCAGGCAGTTCTCAGCACCCTGGAATCACTAACTAGCTTTCCCTAACTGACTACACAGTTGGTGACCGGTCACATATCTCAGTTACTCACAAGGCACAGCTTCTCCTTGGACACACAGTCTGGCTCCAGTCTGTATAAGCTCTCCAACGTCAAAAACAGCATCAGCCCGCACGTCCCTTTCTCTCTGCACTTCCTGGATCTCTGTTTTCCCGGGCTTTTCACAGATCCCCGGGCTTTTTCTTTACTTGTTTCTTGCTGACCCCTAATGGCTGGACTAAGTCATTGCAGGAGAAATTTACACTGTCATAAATATGAGCTCATTACCAGAAAGACATGTCAACATGTTACACCCCCATCTCTCAGGGTGGGAAGGAGGCATCACACAACTTGGCGTAGTAGGCAGGATTGTGTGCCCGCAGCAACGGAAGAAGTTATCCCCATTGCTACCGGGTACTGTGTGCCTTTACAAAAGACTGTCGTTTTATATTCCATGTGGCGCCCGCCCAAGAAGAACGGACGCCATTATGTGCAAAAAGAACAGCAACCCAGCACCTCCCATCGTGGACATGGCTCCCCAATGACGCCAAAAGTGCAGACTGCCCCCTCCAGCAGAGACATTCCGCGCAGGGATGTTCGTCAAAACGGATGGGGCGTCCCTGGGAGTGCCCGTCAGCCAGCCGCCCTGGAGCTGCCCCGAAATGAGGAGGAGCCAAAGGAAACAACGAGGTGTGGCCGCAACAATCCCAGACTCACCGCACCTTGCAGCAGTGATGGACGCCGCCGAGGAGAGTCGTTCCAAGCCCTCCAACGCTGGTCCACAAGCTGCTACCTTCCAAGGTTTGGAAGGAATCCACCTAACCCCCGGAGGAGGCAGAGTTCTTCCGCGGAGAGACGCAGGACCTGACCCGGAGGGTTGAAGAGGCCCAGCGAACGGTGGCCGCAGCATGGCGGGAGGAGGTGTTGCAAAAGATCCGGTCCCGCCGCCAAAGTTCTGCGAGCCAAAGTATTGGAGCAGAAGCCCAGGAGGAGGAAACCCCGGAGGCCGCGTGCAGCCCAGGAGAGGGGTAAGCAAGAAATCCCCGTCCCTGGCGCAAGACGCACGGAAGCCCTCCTGGATCTGATGCTGGCACCCCTGTCCCCGGGCGCCGTTGTTTGGCAGCAGCTCTGGAGCTCGAAGCCCCCGTCACCGCCACTGCGGGAGGCCTGCTACGCCTCCCGACTCCCGGTCAGCAGGATCCTGCCCTTACTGGGGATACCACCAGCCCCAACTCGGACTGGTCCTTACTTGTTGAGGACCTGCAGCAACCCCAGAGTTCTTCCGCGGAGAGACCCAGGACCTGACCCGGAGGGTTGCGGAGGCCCAGCGATCAGTGTCTGCAGCATGGCGGGAGGAGGTGCTCCGCAAGATCCGTGCTCGCCGCCAGAGCTCTGCAAGTATGGTCAGCGGAACAGCAGCCCAGGCGGAGGAAACCCCGGAGGCCTCGTTCAGCCCAGGAACGGGTAAGGTGCAAACCCCCGTCCTGACCGCCACATGCACAGAGGCCCTCCTGGATCTGATGCCGGCACCCCTGTCCCCGGGCGCCGTGGTCTGGCAGCAGCTCTCAGCTCTGGAGCTCGAGGCCCAAGTGACCGCCACTGCCGGAGGTCTGATATGCCTCATGACTCCCGGTCAACAGGATCCTGCCCTTACTGAGGAGACCACCAGCCCCAACCTGGACTGGTCCGTACTTGTTGAGGACCTGCAGCAACCCCTGATGTCGCCGCTACCCACGCCCCCATTCGCCTGCCCGGCGGCGGAAGAGATGGCCTGGGATAACCAGGGGAGCAACCTGATAGGCTTCCCCCAGGAGACCCAGGCTGAAGCGCAGAGGAGGGAAGAGTTCTGCAAAAGGGAGCTCGTCCAACTCAACAAGGAGCGGCGGGAGAGGAGGATCCGCTGCGAGCGTTTAGAGGTGAGCTCCAAAGCTGCGAAGACGAGGGCCCACCAGGCGGAGGCCGCCCGTCCAAGCCCCCGGGAGGAAGGTCTAATAGTCCGCTTCCACCAGGAGGCAGGATGGGGCTTCATACGGGGTCCCCAGTTTGCCGAAGACGTCTTTGTGAGTAGACGGGACGTCGAGCTGCAACTGAAGAAGGGTCACCCTGGCCGGAACCTCTGTCCGGGTGATCTGGTGTCATACACCCGCCACCATGGGGTGCGTGGATGGTACGCCCTGGACGTCCACAGGGTGTTCAAGGGTGACACCCCCACGTGCCCGTCAATAGAGGACCGGTCAGGCTCCGTAGGGAGGAATGAGCCCTTTCCCTGGTGGGGATACCTGGACTGAGCAGCCCCGGAGGTTGTACCTCCCTGTTGACTAAGTTACCGCTATAATTTATTATGTTGCTTTTCCTCCCGGTTTAAAGAGACATTTGTCCCTGCGGACATTGGCAGCAGACAGACTTCTTTTGTAAATAGTTCAGCATCTATTTAGGTGCTCCCTATTGGTTTTATGCAAAACCACTCTACTTCTACCTCAGACCTCAGAAGCAAAACCTGTCTGGAGTGGCTCTCCTGGAGGTCCAACTCAGGATCTCCATGCGCTGCAGCCACCCCAGGGCCTACGTTGAGGGTTTGGGACAGGTCCCTCATGCTGCTGAACTGACACTTTCTACTGTATTTTCTACTGATTTGTCTACTTGCATAATGCCTCTTTGATGTTTTATACATTTGTACTATATTATATTTTGTACTATTTGCAGCGTTTAAGAAATTGAGCCTCCCTTAAAGGGAAGAAAGTTTTACTGTTATAAAAGCATATAAAAGTCTGTACCAATGCTTTGCTCTCTTTCCAGCCCGCAGACGTGCTGCGTTTCACCAGGGGGGAATGTGGCGCCCCTGAGGGTTCAGTTGCCACAGGGGTACTGCACCTTGTAAAAGAGGTGTGGTATCTCCTCTCTGAGGTAAGGATGGGGGTGGCACCACACAGGACCCCTTGTATTCACTCAACACCACACTGCTCCCATACTGTAGGGGGTGTAAAGCACAAAGTGCTGCCCCGGCCCTGAATGAAAGAGCAAGGGGGGAACCAAGGATAGGGGGAACCTAGTGGCTAGTTGGGTGGAAGCACTTTACAGTTACACTTGCTAATTCATATTTAAACCATGGCCATCTTGGGGTCAAGGTCTTTGATTGTGATCTTCATCACTGAACGTGGCTTTCTGTTAGAACCTGCAGCTGATTGAAGATACACGGTCCTCTGGCCTTGAGGCGAGGAGCGGGCTAGAGTTAACAGCTGCCTCTACCCGGTCAAGGTCCCTACCTAAGAAGGCCTGGAGGGGAGCAGAGGAGAAAGCTCCACAGGCAAAAGGATCCCAGGGGATGCGGACGGAGCGGAGTACGCCACCTGCTACCCTCATTCTGGCCAAGCCAGAGGGACTCCTGCTGCAAAAGGGGACCGGCCCCCGATATCTGACTTTGCTACTTCACGTCCTAGTCAGAGAAGCTCCGGAGGCTTAGTGGATCCCACCGGGTAACGGACAGAGCGGAGTTGCCACCCGTACCCTTGTTCTGTGTATAGCCAGAGGGAGACCCAGCCTTGTAACACTCACCACATACGGACAGGAGAGGACCTAGTGGGAAAGTCTAGGAACACTCTGGTGCGGGGGTCCTGATTGATGCACCCGAACTACCCGGAGTGTGTTGAACCCCTTCCTGGTGGCCGCAACGCGCTGTGAGGAGCGAGGAGAAGCCTTGCAGCTGATGACTAACATCGTGAGTAAAGCTTGGAATACTGCATCCATTGCCTCCGGTTCACTATTTCAGCGCGGCACCACACCGCACCACATCACCCACTACTACTCCCCTGATCCCTCTTCTCTGCCCTGAGGCCCTGCTCCGCCTGTGGGGAGTAGAACCATCTTCTGCTGCCACGACATCCCGCCTCAGAGGACTGCCGCAGCGCTGGTGGCGAATCACCAGACACCACAGGTGGAGTAGTCATTTTAATCCACTCGATTACCACCGTCCCTCCTAGCCCTTATTTTTGATTGTGACAACCCTGGGCACGGGCCGGGCCTAGGCCATGACTGCATCCACCCTCCACCTGGAGGCCCGATTCCGAGTACCCCCATCTCTCAGGGTGGGCTAGCGAGGCAGGAGGCGTCACACAAATCTATCTATGTAGATATTGCAATAAAAACAAGACTTTTGCATCTAGAATAGTCATTTACCACATTGACAATGTACAGAGTGTATTTCTGATTCATTTAATGTTAGCTTTATTGAAAAAAAATGTGCTTTTCTTTCAAAAATAATTACATTTCTAAATGACCCCAAACTTTTGAACGGTAGTGTATATATACCTATATGGTAAAATGTAGAAGTGGCCCTCTAGTAATATGGCGCCTTATCCTTTGAGATCCGTATTGCGCATGTGTAAAAAAGAATTGAAAGGATTATCTTTAAAAAGATGACGATTTGGAGTACAACATGGCGACGCGCATGCGCAGAAGCTAGTAACATGTTTTTCTTATGTGCATTACGGACATGCGCTGTGTAACTTCCGGGACGCCGGGAGCAGCGCATCCATGTGTGGGCACATGTCCCTGTACTGTGAGTGGTGGGGTGAGTCATAGAAATCACCACATATTAACATATATTATGCACACATGTATTAATTAAAGGAATTATGATATTATGATGATTGGGTAAATGTGGTGGATGTTTTATAGTAAAATTAATTGTGCTCTGACATTATTATATTGCACTATGCATTTTTTTGCACTATTGTCACTTTCGTATTTCACAAAAATTGAATTGTATATTAATTGTAAGTTGATTGGATCACCTATTTATATGACTATGATACAATGATTCACTGCTTGAAAAAGGTCTCCACTGGACCGAAAAGTTGCCCTGACATGATGGGTCAATAAATCATCACAAATTGTACTATGGAGCGCTGCCTTTGTGTTTTAGGGATACATATAAACCTAGCTATCTACCTATCACTATATATATATATATATATATATATATATATATATATATATATATATATATATATATATATATATATATATATATATATATATATATATATAAATATATATATATATATATATTAAAGACAGCACCATTTAATCATTACTCACTAGTGGGTGCCAGGCCTCCAAACAGTCTGTCCAAACTGTTGCATATCAATAGAAAGTATATCAAAAGGCAGCACTCCAAAAATTCTTTAGAACAAATGGTCTTTAATGAGCCCAAAAGGCAACGTTTCGGTTCACAGAACCTTTCTCAAGCAGATTTCAAATGCATATGGTGCAATATATATAGCTACAAACAGTGATTCCATAATTACAAATAATTTATACAAAAACATGATTTCTCAAAAAAAGTGCAGTGGTGCATATCACAAAATACTATTCAGTTACATACATAGTGATAAGATTTTATATATATATATATATATATATATATATATATATATATATATGTATACACAGAGAGAAAAAGAGGGAGAGAGATTGAGATTGCAGCACTGTGACATCACGATAAATGTTATGTCACAAGTAGTGTGATGACATCATCGCATTCTAGATCCCAGTGTTATGGCCTTAAGGAAATCACTGCCTCACAGACCCCCAAGGGTGAGGGAGTTCTTTTGTTTTTGTGATAAACAAAGCAAAAATTGATTCTACAATGAATATAGAAAGAAGAAGAGTCCAAAGAGATCGGGTTCTAAGAGAGAGGAGAGGATTAAATGAAGAGCAGAAACCGTTGTTCGCTTTAGGGCGAAAAGACATTATATTACCGGACATGGACACTGACGCCTCAGAGATGGCGTCCAAACGACAACATCTGGATAAAATGAGAAAGTCCAAAAGACATGAGATCTTTACAAAGAGAAGGACCATGGAGAACCTCATGGAGTCTCACTCTGCAGCCTCCGCTGAGCTTCAGAGGGCCATCCTTATCTCCTTGAAAAAAATCAGAGATCTGGTCCCTGAAATAAGGAGGAGGAACAAAGAAGCCATCCTCAATAAGCGGAGAAACATCAGCGCAGAGATAGAGGTGGAAGAGGTTCTCCAAGAAACATCAAGACAAGTCTCATCCACATCGGAAAGTCTAGAGACACCGAACCTGCAAAGAGCAGCAGCCCAGAAAAGAATTAAGAACAGCAGAGACTGGGTTGTCCAATGCAGGAGACATATGATCTATGCTAAACCCATTATAAATGGGAATGGTGCACTATGGAGATCCCAGTCATCATCTGAAACCATTTCCATTCCAGAGTTTCTCTTCCAGCTGAATGATTCTTCACCTGACAGATCAGTGGACAATGATGAACCAGGTAAGATAGAGACTTACTCAGAATAATAAGACTGGGGGTGAGGGGGATTATAGTCCTAATGTTATGTACAGGCCACAATTATTAATGTTATCTAACTGAAGAACTGTCCTTGTTGCCCGTAGCAACCAGTCACATTTCATTGTTCTATGATGGAATGTTAAGAAATAGAATCTGTGCTGTGAATCGTTGCTATGGGCAACAAGGACGTTTTTGCTAATAGACAATTTTGTTAAAGGAAAAAACAAATATTAGACATTTCCTGCTGATTTATATCAATCTGATTAAAATGTAATGTAGGTTCTGGAGATATATTTCTTAATAAATCTTGTATCATCTCAGCAGATGGAAGCAGTGAGACATCCTCTGACTCATCGGACATACCAGTACAAGACCTTGGGGATGCCAATGTCTCGGGAGAACTGGTCAAGGCAAATATTCCTATTGACATTTGCAGTCTCGAGTTCCAGAAAGATCTTGGAAAGGGAGGCTTCGGAAAAGTAAGTGTGAATTTCTACTCCTCCGTGCTCCCCAATGTATCCTGCCCCAGATACACAGGAGGGAGATACATATTCATTACTGGGTGTTCATATGTAATGATGACTGGGATAAACCAGTGATCCATTACACAGATCCCTATAATAGATGGGAGTTGGGTCTGATCTGTTATGATTTTCCTCCAGGTCATCTTGGCATCACATCCGGTCAGTAAAGAACTGCTGGCCGTGAAAATCATGAACAAGAGTCGTTGTTCAGAGGAGATGATCAGTGCAGAGATGGACGTCCTGCTAATAGCCACCGGGTGCCGCTACCTAATGTCAGCACGAGCAGTCATGGAGACACCTACAGAATATAAAGTAGCCATGGACTTTATGGCCAAAGGAGACCTGAGTGGCCACATGGCACGATTGATGCCTTTTGATACAGTAACAACAAGGTAAAGTCTTATACTGGTTAGCTGCCTGTACATTGTAGTCCAAGACCAATAGACAATGACAGCAGGAGAAAATTATGACATAAATAGGACACGTGTCATCTCCTAATGTTGTCTTTTTGATTGTGTATCTAACCACTGATCCAACCTGTACTTTCTACTCCACAGACTCTTTGCGGCAGAGATGGTGTGCGGACTCCAATTCCTGCATGAACGTGACATCATACATCGGTAATCAGTTCATCTTCATAAATCTGTCCCCTGTGACTCTCTGTTGTCTCCTTACATATCTATTGTAGAAAGTTATTTTCATGAATTCTCCTCACAATCATTGTCTTCTCCCTGCAGGGACGTGAAGCCAGGGAACATCCTCCTCAATGAGACCGGACACATTAAAATCTCTGACTTTGGCTTATCCGCCATAGTCATGTTTGAGGACGACATATTGAACAAATATGTTGGCACGAAAGGTTACATCGCACCCGAGGTAAGTAACATCCCAGTGTGATTAATGGCGATAGTAGGACTGAGGAATAATCTGATCACAAAGTATCCTGCAGATATCTATCCACAGATCGGTCCTTATAGCCTCTGTGTGTAAATCCCCTCCCCGGTATATTCAGATCATCTCCTATCTTATGTTCCCACAGATAATGGACGGTAAGAGCTACAACCATCTGGTGGACTCATTTTCCTTCGGTGTCATCCTATATATGATGATTGTAGGGATAAAGCCATTCTATAGCCGAGGCTCAACGAAGGAGTACCACAAGTCTCTGCAGGAGGACGTCCCATATTTTCCACCCGGGATCAGCATTGATGCCATTGACATCTTAGATGGGGTGAGTAGGGTCAGATAAAGGAGGATGATGGGTGATTATAAGGAAAGGTAGAAGATTAGATGTGGACAGTCGGTAGATATTGTGTAATAATGTATCATTAATAATACATTATATAATGACTAATGGTCTTTCTCATTTTCCAGCTTCTCTGCAAAACTCCATTTTCCCGATTTGCCATAACATCGACCATCCGAGAGCACCCATTCTTCCAGTTCATAAACTGGAGCGACGTGGAGTCCGGAAGAACCGACCCGCCATTCAAATAAGACTATGTAAGTGTAGGATGTAGGGAAACAGTGTTATCACTGCCTAGTAACATGTATACCCACTATACACCTTATTATTATACCCCCCCCCGTATACAGTATATATGTGAGGAGCCAATTCTCAGACGTGTATATTTCTCTTCTTACAGGAGTATTAGGCTGATAATAATCAGCCCCATTCCAGTAACATCTAGGAATGAAGATTAACATGAATTGGATGAGACAACTATACTGGACTTTCTCATTTACCGGACTGTGACAAATCCTACCGAGCTTCCACCACGTAACAGCCACGTAGATTCGAGCACCAAACATCCAGGGATTTATTTATTCTGATCGCCATATTTGGGGTCAGGAAGGAATTTTTTTCCCCTGATATGAGGATAATCCAGCAACGAGTCCTCGGGGTTATTTTTCGCCTTCCTCTGGATCAACATAGCAAGTAATTAAAGGCTGAAATTGAAGGACTTCTTTCAGCCATACTTGCTATGTTACCATCTGGACGACTCATCTACAGTGTGGTGGTAAGGAGACGACTACAAGATATGGACAGACAGAAGGCAGCGGCTGCTCCTTCTCCTACCGGATATGGACATACAGAAGGTAGAGGCTGCTCCTTCTCATACTTGGCCTTGTACAGACAGAAGGCGGCCGCTGCTCTTTCTCATACTTGGCCTTGTACAGACAGAAGGTAGCGGCTGCTCCTTCTCATACTTGGCCATGTACAGACAGAAGGAAGCGGCTGCTCCTTCTCATACTTGGCCTTGTACAGACAGAAGGCAGCGGCTGCTCCTTCTCATACTTGGCCTTGTACAGAGAGAAGAAGAGGCTGCTCCTTCTCATACTTGGCCTTGTACAGACAGAAGGTAGCGGCTGCTCCTTCTCCTACCTTGCCATGGACAGAGAGAAGAAGCGGCTGCTCCTTCACCTTCCTGGCCATGGTCAAACAGAAGGACAAATGGTTGATCTTTGTGCTTTAGGAATCCAGAAAAGCTCCATCTACACAGATCACACATCACACATTCCTGCTCTTCGCCTCTCCGTCATGTGTGATCCAGACCTGGATATCCAAAACCGGCACAAGTGCAACCAAAGGCCCGAGGAGCGGAATCATCAACATCTGCTCCTTTCTATAGAAAGTGACTGTATATACAGACTTTCTTTTTTCATCTTTGCATGTTATTAACAACTTTCATGCACAAATAAATATATTGAACATCTATGCTGCTTCTCTTTAGATTCTTCTCATGTATAGAACTGCTTTTTTGGTATTTTATTACCGTATATACTCAAGTATAAGCTAAGTTTTTCACCACATTTTTTGTGCTGAAAAAGCCCGCCTCGGCTTATACTCGGGTATATACTCAAGTATATACAAATTCCGTTGGTGGATAGTGGTGGGGGGGTTGCGGCGGTGGACGGAGGGATTGTGGCTGCGGAGGAGCGGGACACACTCAGTAGCCGGCTGCTGCAGCTACTACGTCTGCCCGCTGCTAAAGGAAAATGAATATTCCCTCTTCTCCACTCCCATGGGCGTGGAGAAGAGAGAATATTCATTCTCTTTAGTAGCGGGCACAGAAGATCGCGGAGCCGCAGGTCCTGCTGACAGTGCCCGTTACTAAAGAGAATGCATATTCACTCCTGTCCATGCCCATAGTCCCGCCGTGGAGAGGAGTGAATATGCCGGTGACGCTCCCCTGGGCCTGTGTCGCGCTGCGTTGCGCACGCGGGAGCTTACCCGGAGCCGGATCTGTTTAGGGTTGTAGTCTCGTGGCGGTGACCCGGTCCGTGCCCAGGGAGTCAAACTGGACGGCAGTCTGTTAGCGGTAGAAAATGGTTGATGACTACGCCACCCGTTGAATGCAGCCAGGGGGCTGCTGCTGCAGGGCAGACCGCTGAGGCCGGTGGAAGGATGGTGCAGCGTGATAGTATAACCCCCAACGGGAGGGGTATGGCCTCAGGGCAGCCGACGTGGATGATGGGGGTAGCAGGAACCACTCAGAGACGGTATGGTAGCGTTCAGGGTCTTTACTGGTAACAACGATAGACCCTCCCGGAGTACTTGCTAGCGAACGGGGCCTGGTCAGTCCTTGAGCAGATGGGATCTCCCCTGGCCAGGCGTAGTTGTAGGCCTCCCAAGCTGACTGTACTCTTCTGGCTACCTTGCTAGAAGCTGATGTAAGTAGCCCACGTCCCTGAGTGTACCGTGTGGTGCTCACCCGTATGGCCGGTGACTCGGGGCCTTCTAATGGCTTCCGCTCCACGATGGCGGTGCTGGTCCCACGCGTGTGACCGGGCCTTCGGGCTTCTGGGCCAGGGGACCTGAAATCCCCTGCCTGACGGATTCTGCTGCTGGGTAGAAGTTAGTCCCCACAGCCTCGGACTCCGGGTCCGGTAAAGAATCTTCTTAGTCAGGGCGAGCTCTTTAGCTGCCAGCCCCTGACTCCTTGTGACTCTGCTGCTTCCTATGCTGCTCTTGTCTCTACTCTTCCTGGACTCACTCACCCTGCCTCAGCCCCGGGTTTATACAGGGGAAGTTCTTCCCCTCCCAAGGCTGGGCAGGAGGTGTGGCATGCACAGGATCCCTGACCAAAGGACCTCCCACCTGCTCTCAGACGTAATATCTCTATCACTGTGACAACCAGACCCCTGGGGTGTCACACTCCCCCCTAGTGAAATTTAGTACTCCGGGACTAAACACTTTTTAGAAAAATATAACAAGGTATATCAAAGAACAATAAAATACAATAAGGAAACACAATAAGATGGTCACGGATGTCCGCAACCGGGTGCAGTCTTTGAAGAAAAGCAAAGGTGTCCATTTCACCAACACAGGGAGACGTAACCAGGTAGGGGTCTGTCCTACCCCGAGTCCTTAACAGTCTCTAGTCCATCCTGGGTTACGCTCCAACTATATACAAAGGATTCCCGGTAAATCCACCGAAGACTCCTAAAAACAACTAGAAACACAAAATTACACACAAGCAACAATAAACAGGTAAACATTGTAAAACAACTTAAACATTTAGATCCTCCAACGTGCGGGTAACTGGCCTCTAGTGGCCCTAGTGGACCTACGGAGCTGACTGTCTGGCCCTGAACTACAGGGTGTAGGAGCTGTCAAGGGTAAACTGGGCAGCTGTCTACCGGCTCTTTGTCTCACTAGGGGTACGGCAGGCTCACTATAAGCAGAGGGTGGATTCTCCTGTTCCGCTTGGGTGGAGTCTTCTGCCTCCTGGACCGGCTGCTCTTCCAGCTCTACCCGTTGCTCCGTAGGTTCTTGGGATGATGGTTGGAGGAAGGTGAGTACGGGTACCACAACTGCGCCATTGACTTGAGTCCAAGACCGAGGGAAGTCCCCGAGCACGGTACTAACCATATCTTCCCTTTCTTCCACGGGTCGATGGTCTTCCTGTTCCTCCTCAGGGTTCCTCAGTTGTTCGGGGCACTTCTTCAGGTGGTCCCGGGATACAATGGCTGTGGTTTCCCCTCCGTCTTTACTGATGGTACAGACCTTCGGGTTCTCGTGGCTTGAGGGCAGTACGGTGTACGGGTCCTTCTCCCACTGGTCGTCCAACTTGTGGAGCCGTCTCTTCCTCTTCAAGACCTGCTCTCCGGGTACCAGGGGAACAGCGGGAGCATACTGGTTGTAAGTCTTCTCTTGTCTTTCCCTAGCCTGACAGAGACTTCGCTCCACGCTCTCCTGTACTTTCCGGTACTGCTGCTGCCTCTCTGTGTCCCAGTCCGTTTCTGGTGAAGTGTCCTCGGGCGTCAGGACTCCCATTTCCAGGTCAACAGGTAACTTACCAGGTCTTGCCCTCATTAGGTAAGCCGGGGTACAGTTGGTGGAACCTACCGGGATGTGGTTGTATAGGTCCACCAGATCGGGCAACTTCTCAGGCCACAGACTGCGTTCTTCCAGGGGCAACGTTTTTAGAAGATCCATTACCACCTGGTTCATTTTCTCACAAAGTCCATTAGTTTGCGGATGGTAGGGTGTCGTCCTTATCTTCCGGCAGCCATACAGATTGCAGAATTCCTGGAAGACCTCCGCTTCAAAGGCAGGTCCCTGGTCCGTCAGCACTTGGTCCGGGTACCCGTGTGGACGGCAAAAGTGCTGCTGGAAGGCTCTAGCTGCTGTTTGAGCCGTTAAGTCCTTGACGGGGACGACAACCAGAAACCGGGAGTAATGATCCACGATGGTTAACGCGTAGACGTAGCCACTTCTGCTGGGGGTCAGTTTTACATGATCCAAGGCTACCAGTTCCAACGGTTGCCGGGTGACGATGGACTGCAGGGGAGTCTTCTGGCTGGCCCGGTCCTTCCTTCTCAGATTGCACGGGCCACAGTCTCTGCACCACTTCTCGATGGTTCCCCTCATGCCTACCCAGTGGAACCGCTCGCGCAGCAGGAACTCCAGCTTTTTCCACCCGAAGTGTCCAGCTCCGTCGTGGTATGCCTCCATCACCATGGCTGCGTCTCTTCGTGGCACCACTACTTGCCAGAGTAGTTCATGCGTCCTGGAGTTAACCATTCTGCGGCACAACTTCCCCTTGTAAAGGAACAGTCGACTCTTCTCTGCCCATAGTTGTTTGGCTTCCTCTGGAGCGTCTGATTCCAGGCTAGCCTCCGGGCGAGTCAGCATCTCCTTCACCAGTCGGACGGCAGGGTCGCTGTCTTGCGTTTCCGCCCAGTTGTAGTGAGGTAAGGGGTTCAACGTAGCAGCCTGCTTACTCCTTACCCGGTGGGAATACTGGATAGTCCCATGACGGTGGAACGCAGGGAGTTCAACTTCTTCCAGTCCCTCCGGATCTTCTCCTCCGTCCGGCAGGTTGGGCATCCTGGACAGGGCGTCCGTGTTGGTATTGGAGCGCCCTGCCCGGTATTTAATTGTGAACTCGTAGTTGGACAGACGGGCCATCCACCTCTGCTCCAGGGCACCGAGTCTTGCCGTGTCCAGGTGTGTCAGCGGGTTGTTATCCGTGTATACGGTGAACCGGGAAGAAGCGAGGTAATGCCTAAAGCGCTCGGTGACTGCCCATACCACGGCCAGGAACTCTAGCTTAAATGAGCTGTAATTTTCGGGGTTCCTTTCGGTGGGTCGCAGTTTTCGGCTGGCATAGGAGATTACTCGTTCTCTCCCCTGCTGAATCTGGGACAGTACGGCTCCTAGCCCGATGTTACTGGCGTCGGTGTAGAGGATGAAGGGCTGGCTATAGTCCGGGTACGCCAAGATTTCATCCCCCGTGAGGGCCATCTTCAGCTGGCGGAAGGACTCTTCTTCTAGCTTTTCCCATTTGAAGGGCGGCTTCTGGTTCTTGGCCTTCCGGGACTGGCCTATCAGGAGGTCCTGCATAGGTGCTGCCTTTTTGGTGAAACCGGGAATAAACCTTCGGTAGTAGCCTACCAACCCTAGGAACTGCCGCACTTCTTTTACGCTGGAGGGGCTTGGCCATCCCTTAATTGCGGTGATCTTATCGGGGTCGGGAGCCACTCCGTCAGCGCTCACCACGTGTCCCAGGTATTGCACCTTTGGTTTCAGGAGGTGACACTTGGAGGGTTTCACCTTTAGGCCGTAACTCGCCAGAGCTTCGAACACCTCCGCCAGGTGTTTCAGGTGGTCCTCATAAGTTTTGGAGTATACGATGACATCGTCCAGGTACAACAGGACCGTCTCGAAGTTTCTGTGGCCCAGACAGCACTCCATTAATCGTTGGAAGGTTCCTGGGGCGTTGCAGAGTCCGAACGGCATGCAGGTGAACTCGCTAAGTCCCATCGGGGTGGTGAATGCGGTCTTCTCCCGGTCCGCCTCTGCTACAGGAACCTGCCAGTACCCGCTAGTGAGATCCAAGGTAGAGAAGAAGTTAGCAGATCTTAAAGCAGCCAATGACTCCTCTATCCTTGGTAAGGGGTACGCATCCTTGTGTGTGATACGGTTGATTTTCCGGTAATCTACACACATCCTCATGGTGTTGTCTTTCTTTTTGACTAAAACTAGTGGGGCTGCCCAGGGGCTACAGCTATCCCGGATTACCCCAGCCTCCTTCATGTCTCTAAGCATCCCCTTGGCGTGTTGGTAATGTGCAGGGGGTACGGGTCGATACCTCTCTTTTATGGGAGGATGATCTCCCGTGGGGATGCGGTGTTCTACCCCCTTGACTCGCCCGAAGTCTAACGGGTGTTTACTAAACACTCTCTCATACTCTTGAACCACCCGATAGACTCCTTGTTTCTGGTGTGAGGGAGTGGAGTCAGTACCCAGATGTAGTTGCTGACACCAGTCCTCCATGTCTTTCTTAGAGCCGTTACCTTCCTCCGGGTGAGATGGAGGCAAGGGTTCCACAGATTGTATAGAATTTTGATTAGTGGTATATAATTTGGCTAGCGTGGCATACCGGGGCAGGTACACTTCCCTCTCCCCGATATTTATTATGCGAACGGGCACCCTCCCATGGCGTACATTGACCACCCCCCGTGCTGTCAAAATGGTGGGCCTACTGTCTGAGTAAACTGGTTCTACCATTGCCTGGTAATCTCTACCTCTCAGACCAATAGCTGCCCGGCACCAAATCATCATTTCACTTTTTGGGGGCATGGCAATAGGAAAAGGGTCACACATTCTTACGCTACCAATCTCACCGCCGGAGAGTTCCACTTGTTGCCGTTGCATCAGTGCCCGGATCTCTTTCTGGAGCACCCGCTGCTCGCCGGAGCTGGCATTCTTGGCAACCTGCTGTAAAAGGAAAATCACCTCTGCAAGACAATTTTCAATTACATTAGTTCCTAGAGTTATTTTTGGGTGACTCTCATGTTTGTCAATATCTACAATGATCAGTCCCTGTGCGGCCAGTTCGACTCTACCAATTTTGATGGTCACCTCTTTAAATCCGATCTGTGGCACGGGCTGACCATTGCTGGCGATGATACTCAAGTCGTCGTCAGGGTAGCGGGTAATATCCGAGTCATTCCAGTACTGCTTGAAGAGCACGTACGGGATGGTGGTGACCTGTGACCCGGTGTCCAGTAGGGCACTCATGGGAATGCCATCCAGTACCACAGGCAAGACTGGACGTCCTCCCACATATCTGTCGCGCCAGTTCGATGGGCCTGGTGATCTTTTTCCTGGGGGTTGGCCCTCTACCCCAGGTTGTGCCCGTTTAAAGAACAGTACCTTTCCATATGTCCGGGTTGATTGCAGCGGCGGCAGATGGGTCGTCCGTCCTCGCTGTATCGGTCACTGGGTCTTCCTCTGGCCGGTGGGGTCCTCCTTGGTCGACGCCACGGGATGTCCTCCGGTCCGGATGCCAGCTGGATCTTCCCTGGAGTGGAAACCTGTAAAGACTGCACAGTTCGGGTTAGCGCAGCAACGCTTTTAGCTAGCTCTTGGACCTGATGGTGTAGGTCTGGAGCCGGGTCATTGTCCAAAGCCTGCGCATCAGCTCCCACAGGCCCTGCTGACAAGGGCGCCGCCTCCTGGTAGTAAGTGGTAGTGGGGCGTCTGTGGGTCACAACGCCACCTGGTGCCGGTTCTCGGAGCACCCGGATGGCTCTGTCCTTGAACTGTGCAAATTCTAGATGAGGGTCCTGTAAGGCCATTGCCCGCAACTGGGTGCGGTGGGCATTGCAATATAAACCCTCTATAAATTGTTCGGTCAACAGCCTGTCCTCGTTTCCCACTCCATTAGGGTCGGTCTGCTTAATGGCCCTCAGGGCCTCTTGTAGGTTGAGTGCATAGTCCCTTATACTCTCATGCGCTCGCTGCTTGCACCCGTAGAATCTAAGTTTAATCTCGGCTGAGGTGCGGGTATCAAAGGTGTCCTTCAGCCGGGTTAGTATCCCTGCGACAGTCTTCCTCCCAGGTGGCCAGGATTTTACTTCCCTTTTGGCTGCCCCAGTTAGTTGGGCCACCAGGATGCTCACTTTTTGCTCTTCTGTGAGGGGGTACACCTGGAAGAGGCTATCCAGCTTTTCTCTAAAGTCATGCAGGGTATGTGACTCCCCTGAGTACTGGGGTAGCCAAGCTGCTCCCGGGATATAGGGCATGGTGAAGGGCATAACTGCAACAGCGGTAGCGCTGGCGGGGGTTGAGGCAGTGGAGCTCTCCTCCGTATCCGACATCTTCCTCCCCCCTAGTGGACCGTGGCCTACCTTGCGATGATCCTGTTCCGTAGGCCGCGGCTCCGCAGTGGATCGTCAGGGTTGAGGACCTTCCGTCGCGCTCCTGTGACGTCGGCGTCTGCTGGGCTCCTTCCAGGACCTTACGCAACGTCCGGACGTGAGGCGGGGCTTCAGTTCTCGCGCGCTTTCGGAGTCCACGCCCCTCTTCTTCCCGCGCGGCGTCCTCAAGATGGCGTCCAATGGCGGGAAAACTCCACGGATGGCGGGAAGAAGGCTGAAGATGGCGCCGGATGGCGGGAAACTTCACCGATGGCGGGAAGAAGGCTGAAGATGGCGCCGGATGGCGGGAATCTTCACCGATGGCGGGAATCTTCACCACTGGTAAGTTTGAACAGTCTTTGCTTTTCAGGCACGCAGTACCCGGTGGTTGCGGGCACGTGATCCTGCCGACTACGCCAAAATTGACGCGCCCCTGGGCCTGTGTCGCGCTGCGTTGCGCACGCGGGAGCTTACCCGGAGCCGGATCTGTTTAGGGTTGTAGTCTCGTGGCGGTGACCCGGTCCGTGCCCAGGGAGTCAAACTGGACGGCAGTCTGTTAGCGGTAGAAAATGGTTGATGACTACGCCACCCGTTGAATGCAGCCAGGGGGCTGCTGCTGCAGGGCAGACCGCTGAGGCCGGTGGAAGGATGGTGCAGCGTGATAGTATAACCCCCAACGGGAGGGGTATGGCCTCAGGGCAGCCGACGTGGATGATGGGGGTAGCAGGAACCACTCAGAGACGGTATGGTAGCGTTCAGGGTCTTTACTGGTAACAACGATAGACCCTCCCGGAGTACTTGCTAGCGAACGGGGCCTGGTCAGTCCTTGAGCAGATGGGATCTCCCCTGGCCAGGCGTAGTTGTAGGCCTCCCAAGCTGACTGTACTCTTCTGGCTACCTTGCTAGAAGCTGATGTAAGTAGCCCACGTCCCTGAGTGTACCGTGTGGTGCTCACCCGTATGGCCGGTGACTCGGGGCCTTCTAATGGCTTCCGCTCCACGATGGCGGTGCTGGTCCCACGCGTGTGACCGGGCCTTCGGGCTTCTGGGCCAGGGGACCTGAAATCCCCTGCCTGACGGATTCTGCTGCTGGGTAGAAGTTAGTCCCCACAGCCTCGGACTCCGGGTCCGGTAAAGAATCTTCTTAGTCAGGGCGAGCTCTTTAGCTGCCAGCCCCTGACTCCTTGTGACTCTGCTGCTTCCTATGCTGCTCTTGTCTCTACTCTTCCTGGACTCACTCACCCTGCCTCAGCCCCGGGTTTATACAGGGGAAGTTCTTCCCCTCCCAAGGCTGGGCAGGAGGTGTGGCATGCACAGGATCCCTGACCAAAGGACCTCCCACCTGCTCTCAGACGTAATATCTCTATCACTGTGACAACCAGACCCCTGGGGTGTCACACCGGCATCTCACATCAGCTTCTGAGAGCATATGGCTGTGACGCCATGCACTGCTCAGATGCT
Source organism: Phyllobates terribilis (assembly GCF_046119375.1). NCBI lineage: Eukaryota > Metazoa > Chordata > Amphibia > Anura > Dendrobatidae > Phyllobates > Phyllobates terribilis. The sequence goes on from NW_027362773.1 coordinate 115,932,926, forward strand.
GACATGAGCTGCTGACATGAGCTGCTGACATGAGCAGAACAGGACGCAGCGCTGGAGCAGAGGTGAGGAAGGAAGGTGAGCATAAGTGTTTATTTTTTTATGTGTGCAGTGATGGGGCCATACATACCAGGATTAGGGATGAGGGGGCCATACATACCAGGATAGGGGGATGAGGGGTGCCATACATACCAGGATTGGGGAATGAAGAGGCCATGCATTACCTGGATTGGGGATGAGGTAGCCATGCATATGTGGCACCCCAGGGGTCCGGTTGCCACAGGGGCATTGCCTCCCTCACAACACGTGATGCCATGCCTTGAAGCAAGCAGGGGTCCCCTAATTAGGTTTTGCTAAGCATGCAACACTTTCCTGGCTCCAGACCAGCAAGGGGAGTCCCTCCCCTTGGCAACTGGGATCTGGGGGCGGGGTTAGTTAGACTTAGTGTGAGGAGTTGAAGTCAGGACGTCGAGGAGAGAGGAGCTTGGGAGTGGAGCTGCGTGGCAGTTCACTTCTGAGGGACACAGAAGAATTGGACACCAGAGTCCGAGGCTGTGGGGCACTGAACGCCCAGCCGCAGAAACCGGAGGGCAGGAGACTGCAGGTCTCCTGGCCCCATCAGACGCCCAGAGGCTCAGCAGCACAGAGGGCCCAGCACCGCCACATGGGAGCGACGCACCAGCAAGGCCCGAGCTGCCTGCCATACAGGTGAGCACAGAAATGTTGCACTCAGGGACGAGGGCCACCGCACAGCTACAAGCAGCAGGGCCAAATAGTTTAGTGGAAAGGGAAAGCCTCCAACTTCACCTGGCAAGGAGGATTCTTTACTTGCTTCTAGGCTGCCCGGACTTCCGCTTCTAGCCAGTACCCTAGTCCCGGCTTGTCTAATCACCACCAGTAAAGATAAGAGGAAACCGCCATTAAGTTGTGGACTGATTATTGCTGCGCCATCAACCCCTGCACTACAATGCCCAGCATAGCCCATAACATCTACACTGCCCTGGATCTAAGCTCTACCTGTGGAGAGCCACAGCATCCCTGCTGCAGTAACATCAGCTCCAGAGGACCTGCTCCGCAGCGGTGGCTCCCTTGGCCACATACCACAGGTGGCGTCACGAACTTTATACAATCACTATAAATTCCCCTATCAATAACCCCTTTTTATTGACCGCCCTGGGTCACGGACCGAGTCACCGCCATTGTGACATCCCCCCCAGCATCTACCGGCCCGGCATCGGGCACCCCACGGCCCAGGGGGAGCGTCACATACCAGGATTGGGGGATGAAGGGGCTATGCATTACCAGGATTGTGGATGAGGAGGCCATGCATTACCAGGATTGAGGATGAGGAGGCCATGCATACCAGAATTGAGAATGAGGGGGCCATGCATTACCAGGATTGGGGATAAGGAGGCCATGCATACCAGGATTGGGGATGAGGGGGCCATGCATACCAGGACTGGGATGAGGGGGCCATACATACCAGGATTGGAGGATGAGGGGGCCATGCTTACCAAAATTGGGGATGAGGGGGCAATGCATACCAGGATTGGGGTATGAGGGTGCCATGCATTACCAGGATTGGAGATGAGGGTGCCATGCATACCAGGATTAGGGGTGAGGGGACCATGCATACCAAGATTGGGGATGAGGGGACAATACTTACCAGGATGGGGAAATTTACCAGTAGCTGCAGCATTTCCCACCCTAGGCTAATACTCGAGTCAATAAGTTTTCCCAGTTTTTTGTGGTAAAATTAGGTACCTCGGCTTATACTCGGGTCGGCTTATACTCGAGTATACACAGTAATATCATGATGACCTAATGTATTTGTCAAAGGGACTGAATATCTCACATAAAGATTTCTGCATAGAGTAAAATATTTAAGTTTTAAGTGTTCAGAAAACCTGAATCACCATAAGTAGATGGCATTCCTATTCCACATCTAAAATGTATACAGACCTCAGACCAGACTCACTATAGAAAATATACACCCAGACCCAGGAAACAATTACAAACCCCAGATCGTACCCCTAAATAAGTACAGACCCAGACAAAACCCACTAAAACATAGACAATAAACCCACTAAATGCAAACTAAAAACTCAACCAACTAGAAATATATAGACTTAGACTAAAGAAATACAGACACTAAACCCCTTAAATTCAGACACAGATCAGCCCCCTATATAAATACAGACCTCCTAAACACAGACACAAAACTCCTTCAATAGAAGCCCATTCCCAACCCCTAATTATATACAGACCCCCAGGGATGTACATAGAAATCATGGGGCCCCATAGCAGAAGTTATAATTTCATCCTTCACAAAAAAAAAAAAAATAAATAATAATAATAATAATAATATAACAGACAGTATGAAACCCACCTAGTGAATTCCTACACACAACCCTCCAGGAGCACAGTATGATGACCCTGCTATATGCAACCGTGGCAAAGTATAGTGACCCCAACACAGTATGATGCCCCAACTGTGACCCCAACACAGCTCTCCAACAATATGATGGCTCCCACACAGATTGATTGACCCCACAAAAACCTCCACACTGTATAATGGCCTCCACATAGCCCTACAAACAGTAAAATGGCCCCCACATTTCCCTACAAACTGTATAATGCCTTTTCATTCATGGACTGCGGCACCAATCAGTTCTCCCCGGCTCCTTGGCGTGATTGGTAGCATGGATTACAGTGAGGGACACTTAGAAAAGGTGAGTAGAAGAATTTTTTATTTTATTCTTATTTTTACAGGTGGACACTGCAGGAACAGACACTACTACTCTCATCATTGTCCCTGCTGGTGCTGATCGCAGCGCTGGCAGGGAACCATGATGAGGGCAGTGTTCAGCACCCGGTGCTTGGGAACAGCGCTAACTGTAAACTGATTCCCAGGCGCCGGTACGTGTGATCCTGATGCGGCATACGGGACACGGATATCTCCAGTACCAGTAATATACGGACGTGTGAAACCGGCCTGAGTATTGCTGATCCTAGTGAACCAAATGTAAATTCAACTGAAGAAATAAATATTGCACCTTTTACTGGTGGTATACCATCCACCTACATGCCTCCAATAGCTCCAATATTCGATCTGTTTCAGGACAGGGTAATAAAAGATGTGGAAGCTTTAGTATTCACAAGTCCCACTGACAATTTAAGTACAGGGGAACTAAAAGCATTGAGTGAAATCAAAAACTGGAAAGATGTAATAATTTGTAAAGCCGACAAAGGTGGAAATATTGTGCTGCAAACTAGGAAGATGTATATTGCTGAATCCAAAAAAACAGCTGATACTTTCGGTAATATTAACCTGGCTAATGATCCTACGAATAAATTTAAAAACTTGTTAAGAACCTTTTTAAGGACGCAGGTGGAGAAAGGTATTTTAACTAGAAAAGGAGCAGAAAAATTATTACCGCAATATCCACAAAAACCACATTGGTATTGCATTCCCAAGGTCCATAAATCTTTAACCACCCAGCCTGGACGCCCGATAGCATCGGGCATAGGCTCAATTACAGAGCCTTTGTCCCAATATTTGGACTCGTTACTGAAACCACTATTGAGAAATATTCCATCATTGATTAAGGACACCGGATCCTTCTTGAGTGTAGTTAGCGAAATAAATTACTGCAATAGTTACATGCGTGGCTTGCATTTTTCCTCATTTATTTTTAGCTTTTTTTTTTTAATAAATATGTGGAAACCGTGACCAATCCATATCTAAATATATAAAAACATACTTAAGATATGTGGATGACATATTTATAACGTGGGCTGGTACTCAAGAACAATTGAGTCGTTTGTAAAATATCTGAACGACATTAATATTGAAAATATGAAAATTACATCAGCATGTGGTGGTAATGATTTGGAATTTTTGGATGTAAAAATGAGAGTAATAGATGGTAAAATCATAACTGAAAATTGTAGAAAGAAAACATAAACAAATCATTATTACATTTCAACAGTATGCATCCGCACGATTACAAAAAAGGCGTCATCATATAGCCAGTTCGTATGATTATGAAAAATTAATAATAAAAAGGCAACATTTAAATCACAGGCTGAAGAATTAAAGGATAGATTTTTGAGAAGGGGGTATCCCCCAAATCTGCTAAAGGAAGCCCTTGAAAAAGTAGAAAGAAACTCAAAAAATGGCCATATTACCAATAGAAAAAATAAGGGGAATAAATCTGACTGTAAGTTCATCTTTAATTTCAAGCATAGTTCTATGGATAATATAGTACATACGGCAATTAAACGGAACTGGCATTTGATCAAAAGAGACAGAGATTTACATGCTATAGCAGTCCGTAAACCTAGTTTGTCATATAGAAGAGGACGTCATTTGGGTGATTTATCTATCTATATAAATAAAAATGTAAATGTTTGTTTGTTCAAAATCTTAAATCTCCGAAAGTTCTTCACCGATTGCTTTGAAATTTTGACACAACGTTGCATTTGAATACACGCATGTTTTTATATATACCTACTATGTTTTTATATACCAGCTGTTGGATGTAAAAGCAACAGCGAGAGGGGGGTGTTACGAGCTCAGTCCCAGGCTGACTCTCCCCGGCCGCCTGGCATTCTCCCCCCCTAAGTGACATCGCATTCATAAACCTTTCTCCCTCTCCTTCATTCGCCCCAGCAGCTGCCTGTGCTCTGCTCCTTTTGTGTCCCTTGTAGGGGTTGGGAGGGAAAGGGAATGACGAGACTGTCTGTTCGAGGCCGAAAGATGCTCCTGCTCATCACCACCACCGCCTGACAGGCGGTCGCCTCTGCTCTCCAGCACCACTGCTGCTGCGGCTTCTTCTCCGGCAAGCCTTATTTCCGACTGCGCAACAATAAGCGGAGGAGGGAGGGAAGGAGAAAGGGAGGCTGCACGGAGGGGTGCAGGCCGCGGCCTCCGCTCTGGGTGCTGAGCTGGGCTCAAGCATCACAGCAGTGGGCGGATAGCGAGTGAGTGCAAATCCCACTGCGCCACTGATGGGAGTGGCGCTGTGATCTGGCCCGTACTGGCCCAGGACATGTCAAGCAGATCACCCCCTCCTCCTCTGCCACCTGTCTTCATATCTGCACCCCCTCCTGGCACATTCCCTCTGTACTAGGGAATTGCATAACTAGCAATCCCTGACATGACCCGCTCCATTGTGACACCTGACAGCAAGTACCGACCTCTTTAGTGACCTTTGCAGAGTACAGGCCTGCAGGGGTCACAGGGTACAAGGCTGACGTGAACGCCAACCCCATTACCCCCTGCCACTGCTACAGTGCAGTGTGGAAGAGCGAGGCTAAGCGCCAGGAGTGATATTAATGGCCGCAGAGGGGGCTAGTATTCATGGCCCTTTCCATGGCTATTAATATCAGCCCGCAGCTGTCTTGTTTAGCCTTTGCTGGCTAGATTTTATAGGGGGGCCCCATGTAAATTTTTTTCTGGGGTCCCCCTGTAATCTAGCCAGTAAAGGCTAAACAAACAGTTGTGGGCTGATATTAATAGCCATGGAACATTGTTGGCTAATGGCTCCTTCTCCGGCTACTATCAGCCCTCGGTGGTGACTTTCCCTCTGCTGGTTATAAAAATTACGCGGGAGCCCACACCATTTTTTTTAAATTTTAGGCTCTGTGCCCATAATTCAGACGTAGCAACGCTTTGGACGCACATTTTTTCTGCATCCAAAACGTTGCATTCTATTGAACACAGGTAAATCCACGTGTTCACTGAACCATGCGTATTTACCGTATTCAATACTTTTTAGTGGTTAAATTTCTGTTGTGGAGACTAGCGACTCTAAATTGACATGCTGAGGTCCTGAAAGACGCGCCACATGTCAGTGTCCACGGGTGATTTGCAGCCTCTGATGCACGCATAGTGGACATGGGATTTCTAGAGATCCCATCCTCTATGCTGTAACATCTGGACGCTGCGGGTTTGACACTGTATATACACGCAGCGTCAAACCTGCAGCGGCTCCTGACCATGGCCACGTACCCAAACTAACCCGCAGCGCATCAATTTCTGTAGCGAACACACCAGTCTCCGCTGCAGATTTTGACTGATTACAGTGTCACTATATGCGGTCGATTCACATGTACCGACAACAAAAGTTTGGCATTAGAACACCGCGTCTTGGAGGAAACATAAACGCGTTGTGTCCAAAGTGCTGCTGAGTGCTGATCAGGGGATGTAGTGGCTAACGAACCAGCTGTGAGATGTTATTTAATGGCCAGGGAAATGTTTACCAAGTGGCACCATCCCAGGCTAAAAAAAACAGCTCACAGCAGTCGCATAACTTACGTGAATAGAAATGCTAATGAAGATTGGAGGAATGGGACTAGCTGACACCCAGCTCTCTTGTTCGGTGATGTCAAGGTGTCAATCATAACTTTTCATTACCAAACAAAGTAAAGAAGCACACAGACACAGTGTAAACACTTAATTTGAAATACAACAGACCCATTCTTTTATCATTTAAATGAACCAATATAGTCACCCCAGTTCTTATGGTAATCCAAGGGCTTAAGCAATGTCCCACCAACTTTATTTAGCTCCAAAAATCATTCATGGATGCTCAAAAACGCTTCAAAAACCGCTTCAAAAAACGCATGTAAAAACGCGTCAAAAACACATGTAAATCCGCATGCGTTTTTTTCTGCCAGGGAGAGGCAAAAACGCTCAGTAAATTCCTGCTTCAATTCCTGAACGTGTGCACATACCCTGAAAGTTAATTTATTCTAAAATATTGAATAAAAAAACATATAAGTTAAAATGTAAACCCAAAGACCCTTTAACATTTTTCCCGTCATATCAAACCCTCCGCTGTACCCATTATGCATAATAAATAATCTATGATCTTTTTGCGTTTCTGTTGTTGACCTCACTTTATATAGCTAGTAAGCCTAATTACCATATGAAGCATCCCCTCTTGAAGGGCATATTTTTTTACCTTTTTAAGCAATATCTTTGAGAGACTCAGCAAGAAATAAGATTTGTACAGGGAGAAAGTCAAAGTGAACCTCTTCTGGTTAATGGATGGGAGCAAAGCTGGTGTTTAGATCTCAATGGGCAGCGGGGTCTCAATCCTGAGGACGGAGCGATCAGGAACACCTGTGAGCGTTCCAGTGATCTGCTAAATGAAATACTGGCTTGTACAAGGACTCCATGGTCCATGAATATGATATGGGCACATGTGAACCAGCTGTTATCCTAAAATGTACCCACTTACGGAAACATATTATTTCATTGGTAAGTACATAGGTGCTGTAGATATGTATGTGTGCATCAAATTTGGAGGATGCTGAGCCAAAATGTGGCAGATGTGTGTAGATGCTTATGTTTGTATGTATACATATATATATATATATATGACTCGCCCAGGGGGATATGGGGGACTCGGTACCCGGGCCTTTACCTTCTGTGGGATGTCACGGTGGTCGGCTCCCGCGCCCATACCCTGGGGTCACTCTTTAAAAGGGCTTTGTTACTTGAAGGGATGAATAACAGTTTTGTCTCGTGACGCCACCTGTGGCTCCTGGTAATGGGTACCAGCGCTGCTGCAGACCTCCGGGGGTGATGGGATGGCAGCTGGGATGTTTCTGCTCCCCACAGGCGGAGCGGGTCCTCGGGGCAGGGTTGATGGAAGGGATGTAGGTGAGAGGTGGCCCGGTCGGGTCAGGGGGAATGATGGACACGCACACAGGGGATTCGCTACAGTACTTTTACTGGTGTAAACAGCAGGTATGGTCCAGGGTACTTAGCAGGAAGGGTGCACTTCTGGACTCTCCCCAGTGAGCGGGTATTAGGCCTCCTGGTCCGTTTCTTCCTCTATCTAAAGCTCCTGGCCAGCCTGGAACTAGGCCTAACTTCTGTACTGTTTCGCCCTCTCACCTGTCTGCTTGGTAGTAGAACTTTTCTTTGGCTACCACTATCTCTGGATGCTGGGGCCTTCGTGGTTCCTAGTTCTGTAAATGATGGTAGCTTCAGGTTGACCAGGGGTCTGGAATCCTCCTGGTATGCCGGTTGTCCCTACTGGTTGTAGAGGACCCTGTAGGCGCAGACCCGGTGTCCGGATTGTGTTCTGGGGTGAGCTTAAGATGCTCCTCTGCCCCCTTAACTCCACTCTCCTTGCCTCCGGCCACACTCGGGGCCCACAGCACAGCAGCTAACATGTGCTGCTTCTTCACTGATCTCTGGAGCCAGCACACTCTGCCTGCCTAACTCCACCCTCCAGTATATATATCCCTAACAGGGCTCCCTCTGGTGGTATGAGGTGGAAGGGTGGAGGTGTCTGTGTGTAGTGAGGGCCTCTTGTGGAGAAGTCCGTCCATGCACCCTTTTGGGTCCTGTGGTACCTGTGTGTAGCAGGGTGCCACATTCCCCCCTAGTACTACTCCTGGACTGAAGCATTTTTTTTGTAAACAGGTCACAACAACAATTACAATAACAATAACACATATCAAAGTTACAGTGAGTCTCATAACCAGGTGTCCATCTCACTGGTGAAGGTGCAAAATGAGTAGCATGAGGGACCCGTCTGAAAACCCTCAACGTAGGCCCTGGGCGTGGCTACAGGGCATAAGTGATCTAGGTGTTGGACCACGTCTTCGGCCACGCCAAACGGCTTTTTGTTCAGTGGTCTTTCAGTATAAAACCAATAGGGAGCAATTCAGGGCCGGCTCCAGGTTTTTCTGGGCCCCGGGCGAAAGAGTCTCAGTGGGCCCCTTTAACACATACCACGATTCATGATGCAGAGATACGGCGGAGAAATATATATATATATATATATAGTACAATGCAAATATTTCACTTCTTACATTACATGAGTGATATCTATTGTAAATTCCACAATAGCTCAGAAACCGGTGAATCGCTCCACACAGAATAGTGGCCCCCATATAAGGCTCCATATGGAATACTGGCCCCCATATAACGCTTCATACGGAATACTGGCCCCCATATTACACTCCATACGGAATACTGGCCCCCATATAAGGCCCCATAAGGAATACTGGCCCCCATATAAGGCCCCATAAGGAATACTGGCCCCCATATAAGGCCCCATACGGAATACTGGCCCCCATATAAGGCTCCATATGGAATACTGGCCCCCATATAAGGCTCCATACGGAATACTGGCCCCCATATAAGGCTCCATACGGAATACTGGCCCCCGTATAAGGCTCCATACGGAATACTGGCCCCCATATAAGGCTCCATACGGAATACTGGCCCCCATACGGAATACTGGCCCCCATATAAGGCTCCATATGGAATACTGGCCCCCATATAAGGTTCCATACAGAATACTGGCCCCCATATAACGCTCCATACTGAATACTGGTCCCCTTATAAAGCTCCATACAGGATACTTGCCCCCATATAACGCTCCATACAGGATACTGGTCCCCTTATAAAACTCCATACAGGATACTGGCCCCCATATAACGCTCCATACAGGATACCGGTCCCCTTATAATGCTCCATACAGGATACCGGTCCCCTTATAACGCTCCATACAGGATACTGGCCCCCATATAATGCTGCATGCAGGCTGTGCCCCCTTATAATGCTCCATGCAGGCTGTTACCCCCCACATAATGCCCCATACAGGCTGTCCCCCCACGTAATGCCCCATACAGGCCCCCCTTTTAATGCTCCATGCAGGCTGTTACCCCCCACATAATGCTCCATACAGGATGTCACCCCCCCTCTTTATAATGCCCCATGCAGGATGTACCCCCCCTCTCTTTATAATGCCCCATGCAGGATGCCCCCCCCCTTCTCTTTATACTGCCCCATGCCTCCATACATTAAAAAAAAAAAAAATCAAATACTCACCTCCCTTCTCCTCACCTGCTACCTGCTACCTGCTACCTGCTGCCTGCTGCCCGCTGCTCGGGTCCGAACTCCAGCGTTGTCGGCGTCTTCCCGCTCAGCGCTTCCTGTGACGGCTCAGGGGAGGGCACGGTGTAAAGGCGTCACCGCGCCCTCTGACCTGAAACGTCACAGGGAGCGCAGAGCAGGAAGACAGCTGATCTGCGGAGGCATGGGGAGAGGTAAGTATCCAGCTGCCGGGGCCCTGAGCAAGCGGCGGAGAAGGGCGGGCGCTGACACCGCTCTCCTCTGCCCATAGCCCAGCGGGGTGCGCGACCGCCAGTGGGCCCCTCTGCCTGCTCAGGGCCCCGGCATTTGCCCGGGTGCACCGAGTGCTGACGCCGGCCCTGGGGCAATTTAATAAGTGCAACTATTTACAATGGACAGTTTTTGGCTGCTCACAGTCCTCAGCCTGCAAGTCTTTATACCCTTTACGGGTAACTAAATGCACACATATAACTTTTTCAGTTCACAAAAACAATGCTATACCCTTCTGGGTAGCTATTTACATTGTAGGCATTTTGTACCTTATTCCCTATACCTGGTAGGGATTTGACCTTGTGTGCTTCGTGTGGATCTACGTAGCACTGGGGTGATACTGGTGTCTGTGCATGTGTGTCACCCCAGGCCTGGATGCCACAAATATTAAAGGCTGTGTCTGAGAGCAGGAGGGAGGTTCTTTGGTCAGGGACTATTAGCATGCAGCACCTCCTGTCCCAGGCCAGTAGGGGGAGCAGGCTGCCCCTATAAAAGCTGGAACTGAGGGCAGGGTTAGAGAGACCAGGACCCACTTCTGAAGCATCCAGAAGGGTTCCCAGAGGAAAGGGACAGGTCAGCAGCAGCTGAGGAGTCCGAAAGGCAGAGGACGAACAGCAAGCCAGGGACAGAGGCGACGAGAGACGGTCCTGGCTGAGAGAGAACTACACAACCGGACACTGGAGTTCGAGGCTGTCAGGGTTGCAAGCCCTGCAGCAGATAACCAACCCGCAAGGGATTTTAGGTTCCTTGGCTTAAGAAGCCTGGAGGCTCCGCCACACAGAGGGACCGGTATTGCACGGAGAAGCAACAGGTACCTAAGGCCCGAGTCGCAAGCCATACAGGCGTAGTACACGGCCAGCTCAGGGACGTGGGCTATCACACCACGAAAAGGGGGATAGTCAGCAAGGGCAGAGAGAGAACGGTAGTCCTACCCACTCACCCTGACCAGTGGGGCTCGCCCGAATGCTCTCAGACACCCAGGCCCATTCCTACCCTGTACTCCTGTTGGGTCATTAGTACTAACTACAATAAAGACCCTGGACTGTTTGAAGCAGACTCTGAACCCTTATTATTGCGGCCTGCACCATCACCCCCAGCATCCTATTACACTGCCCTGAGGCTACACTCTTCCCGTGGGGAGTTATCCTATCCCTGTGCGGCATACCAACATCAGCCTCAGCGGTCAGCCTCGCAGCGGCGGTCATCCCTGACCGCAATCCACGGGTGGCGTAGTCGGACATTCAAAACACTACAAATAGACTGCCACAGCATTTGGTCTGACCACCCTGAGCCACGGGATCGGGTTGCCACTACTACCTCCAACATTGCACTGAAGCCCGGTTCCGGGTGCCCCGCGGCCCAGGGGGCGAGTCACATGCACTATCCGCTAACCTATCAGGTCTACGTGCGGGTAAGTTAGAGAACTGCCTCAACATCTCTACACTGTGTTCCAAATTATGATGCAAATAATATTTTCTCAGATTTTCCCAAATTACCTATATGAATTGCAGTCATTGTAATTTTCCAGTCAAATAACTATTAGAGTACAATTGAAAGGTTTTTGTACAAACTGCCTATGATAACAGTATATTTTTAAAAAAATAAAAAACTCAAACTGCACTCAAAATGCATGTTCCAAATTATTATGCACAGTAGAGTTTTCCACCTTTTCATTTTAATAAAGAACAAAAAAATGGTCATTTTTGAAATTATAAGCATTAGCAGGTTATTACAAACTGAAATCAAACAGTTTTCAACTCAAAACTTTATTCTAGGTGATGTTACATTTGCACATAGGACCCCTTGTTCAAAAGGAGCTTCTGAACTCTCTTGTCCATTGAATTTGTCAGGTTTTGGATGGTTTCTGCTTTAATTGTTTTGCATGAGGACTGAATACCCTCCCAGAGCTGTTGCTTAGATGTGAACTGCCTCCCGCCATCATAGACACTCCTTTTGATGATGCTCCAGAGGTTCTCAATGGGGTTGAGGTCAGGGGGGCATGGGTGCCACACCATAAGTTTGTCCCCTTTTATGCCCATAGCAGCCAGAGATGCAGATGTGTTATGTGCAGCATGAGATGGGGCATTATCATGTATGAAATGATCTCGATGGTCCAGATGGATGGAGTGGTGGATGGCTGGTTGATGGACACCCCATGCAAACACAGCTACGGCGCTAACAAGGAGGAGGTGGAGTAATGTTTTGGGCTGGAATCATGGGGAGAGAGATTGTCGGCCCTTTTAGGATCCCTGAAGGGGTAAAGATGAACTCCATAATGTATGTTGAGTTTCTCAAACAGCACTTCCTTACATGGTTCAAGAAGAAGAACCGTGCATTCTGCAGCAAGATCATTTTCATGCATGATAATGCCCCGTCTCATGCTGCACATAACACATCTGCATCTCTGGCTGCTATGGGCATAAAAGGGGACAAACTTATGGTGTGGCCCCCATGCTCCCCTGACCTCAACCCCATTGAGAACCTCTGGAGCATCATCAAAATGAGTGTCTATGATGGCGGGAGGCAGTTCAAATCCAATCAACAGCTCTGGGAGGGTATTCTGTCCTCATGCAAAACAATTAAAGCAGAAACCATCCAAAACCTGACAAATTCAGTGGACGAGAGAGTTCAGAAGCTCCTTTCGAACAAGCGGTCCTATGTGCAAATGTAACATCACCTAGAATAAAGTTTTAATTTGAAAACTGTTTGATTTCAGTTTGTAATAACCTGCTAATGCTTATAATTTCAAAAATGACCATTTTTTTGTTCTTTATTAAAATGAAAAGGTTGAAAACTCTGCTGTGCATAATAATTTGGAACATGCATTTTGAGTGCAGTTTGAGTTTTTTATTTTTTAAAAAATATACTGTTATCATAGGCAGTTTGTACAAAAACCTTTCAGTTGTACTCTAATAGTTATTTGACTGGAAAATTACAATGACTGCAATTCATATAGGTAATTTGGGAAAATCTGAGAAAATATTATTTGCGTAATAATTTGGAACACAGTGTATAGGACTGGCAAGTGCACTGTTTACTGGACCCTCAGGTTCTGCTTCAACTGGTGATCCTCCTCATACCTGGGACTCTTCCTGTTCCTGAGCAGGTTCTTTTAGGGTGCTCACAGGCTCTTCTTGTGGTGGAGGTTCTTCTGGTGGCTGACAGAAGTGTATCACTGGTATGATAACGGCTCCATCAAGTTGAGGCCAGTCCGCGGGGAAGTCTCCTAGGACTGTATGAACTACATCTTCCTTGGGTTTTCCCAGTATTATAAGAGGTACTTCTTCCTCCTGTGTCTTCAGTAGACCTGGGCACAATTTCAAGTGGTCTCTTGAGACTGTTGAGGTTGTCCTACCTCCATCCTTGCTGATCAGGCAGGTTTTGGTGTTGTCAAATCTGGAACTTAACACTGTGTAGAGCTCTCTTTCCCACTGGTTATCGAGCTTGTGACCCCTTCTTTTCCGCTTTAGCACTATTTCTCTGGATGCCAAGGGTTCTGCTGGTGCATGCTTGTTATATTGGTCTTCTTGTCTTTCCCTTACTTTGTTTAGGCTGTCTTCAACACCGGCCTGTACTTTCCTGTACTGCTCTTACCGATTTGTGTCCCAGTCTTCAGTGGACATATCTGCAGCAGGATCTACCACTCCGAGCTCCAGGTCCATGTGCAATTTTCCGGGTCTTGCTCTCATGAGGTACGCTGGGGTACAATTAGTAGAACTCACAGGTATGTGATTATACAGGTCCACCAGGTCAGGTAGTTTGTCTGGCCACTGGTTCCTCTCTTACAAAGGTAGGGTTTTTAACAGGTCAATGACGATGTTATTCATTTTCTCGCACATACCGTTAGTTTGAGGATGATATGGTGTAGACCGGATCTTCTTACATCCATACAGGTGACAGAATTCTTTGAATAGTTCAGCTTCAAAGGCAGGGCCTTGATCTGTTAGCATCTTGTCCGGGTATCCATGGGGCCTGCAGAAGTAGGTTTGGAATGTTCTTGCTGCAGTTTCTGCTGTCAGATCCTTGACAGGGGCTACCACCAGGAACCGGGAATAGTGATCCACCATGGTCAGGGCGTAGGAATAGCCTGATCTGCTGGGCGACAGTTTGACGTGATCCAGAGCGACAATCTCCAGGAGTTGGGTTGTTTTGATGAACTGCAAGGTTGCTTTCTGACTTCTGTAGTCTTTCCTTCTGAGGCTACAGGGCCCACAATTCCGGCACCACCTTTCTATGGAACTCCGCATTCCATCCCAATAGAACCGGTCCTTCAGCAGGGTTTCCAGCTTCTTCCATCCAAAATTACCTGCTTGGTCATGGTAGGCCTCTAGCACCATCTGGATATCCGTCCTGGGCACTACAATCTGCCACACCATTTCATGGGTTCTAAGGTTGACATACCTCTTGCACAGCTTTTCTCTGTAGATGAACAGCCGGCTCCTCTCATTCCACAGGTGTTTAGCTTGTGGAGGAGCATCCTTCTCCAGGTGAGAACCTTCTTGGGTTATCAGTCCTTTCATGAGGCTGACAACCCGGTCACTGTCCTGGGTCTCCTTCCAACTATGATGAGGTAAAGGGTTTAGCGTCTTACCATGACATCTTCTGGAGGTGTGTTGCTCGTGGACCATTCCATTCCTGTGGAAAGCAGGTAATTCAATTTCTTCTAGGTCATCCACTTCATCCTCGGTGTCCGACTGGTGGGACATTCTTTACAGGGCATCAGCATTGGTGTTCTTGTGACCTGCCCGGTACTTGATTGTGAACTGGTAATTCGACAATCTATCCACCCAACGCTGTTCCATGGCTCCCAACTTGGCTGTCTCCAGGTGTGTCAAGGGTTTATTGACGGTAAAGGCTGTAAATTTAGTTGAGGCTAGGTAATGTTTGAATCTTTCTGTGATAGCCCAGACCAAGGCCAGGAACTCCAGCTTGAAGGAACTGTAATTCTCCAGGTTCCTCTCAGTAGGGCGAAGCTTCCTACTGGCATAGGCAATTACCTTTTCTCTGCCATTTTGCTTCTGGGACAACACAGCTCCCAGTCCCTCATTGCTGGCATCTGTGTATAACAGGAAATGTTGGCTGTAGTCGGGGTAAGCCAGGATTTCCTCACCGGTTAGGGCTTCCTTCATTAATACAAAGGACTCAGTCTGTTCTTTGCCCCACTGCAATGGGGGACTTCAACCTCTTTTGGACTGTCCTTCTAAGAGATCTTGTAAAGGTGCTGCCTTTTTGGTGTAGTCCTTAATGAACCTCCTGTAGTACCCGACCAGTCCCAGAAATTGACGTACTTCTTTGATGTTCCTTGGTTCAGGCCACTTCTGGATGGCAGTGACCTTCTCCGGGTCTGGTGCTACTCCCTCTGGGCTGACCACGTGTCCCAGGTACTGAACCTTCTGTTTGAGCAGGTGGCACTTGGAATGTTTTAGTTTCATCCCATACCGGGACAATGCCTCAAATACCTCCGCTAGGTGCTTTAGATGGTCTTCATACGTCCTCGAGTACACGATAACGTCATCCAGGTATAGCAGCACTGTCTCAAAGTTCCGGTGTCCCAATCAACACTCCATCAACCTCTGGAACGTTCCGGGTGCGTTGCAGATACCAAATAGCATGCTGTTGAATTCGAATAATCCCATCGGGATGGTGAATGCTGTCTTCTCCCGGTCTTCCTCACCAACAGAGACTTGCCAGTACCCGCTAGTGAGATCCAATGTGGAGAAATAATTGGCAGATTTTAGTGCAGGTAGGGATTCCTCTATATGGGGCAAAGGGTATGCATCCTTATATGTTATTCGATTAATTTGTCTATAATCTACACACATCCTCATGCCACCATCCTTCTTTCTGACCAGTACCAGGGGAGCTGCCCAGGGGCTACAGCTATCCCTTACTACTGTTATGTTCTGCTACCAAAGCTAAGGAAAGAGAGGAGATCTGTCCCTACTATGAGACTCAGCTGAATCCCTACGATGTAACAGGGAACCTGATCCTGCGATCAGACCTGCTAAAGTCCTAATCTAGTCTGTACGAAGACCTATAGATGTGGGGAGGGAATCCCTACAAGTACTAAGGACTGGGAGGAATATGGGACACCTCCTAACAGAAATAGTAGCAGACAGACGAACAAACAAAATAGATAGAACATAGAGGTCCGTAGACCAAGCAAACTAACAGAGTTAGATACAGAGCACAGGCTAGCTAGAAAGTAGATATACAAT
Source organism: Phyllobates terribilis (assembly GCF_046119375.1). NCBI lineage: Eukaryota > Metazoa > Chordata > Amphibia > Anura > Dendrobatidae > Phyllobates > Phyllobates terribilis. The sequence goes on from NW_027362773.1 coordinate 115,949,297, forward strand.
GAAGTCCAGCAAAGCCAGAAGGGCGGAGCAGGATTAAATAGGCCAACAAGGTCATGTGACCAGCAAAGGAAAAAAAACCTAACAGCAAGGTTCTAACAGTACCCCCCCTTCTAAGAGGATCCTCCGGATCCCCTAGGACCAGGCTTATCAGGAAATCTCCTGTGAAACGCTCTGATAAGTCTGGACGCGGAAACATCATCTGACCTCACCCAAGAGTTATCCTCGGGTCCGAAACCTTTCCAGGCCACAAGATACTGCAAACTACCTCTATACCGTCTAGAGTCAAGGATGCGAGAAATTTCATATTCCCCGTCCTCCACCACCGGAGGAACAGAGGCAGAGGCGTCACCATCCGACACAACAGCTTTTTTTAACAGAGAGACATGAAAGACCGGATTAATTCTCCAGGAGGTAGGAACCTCCAACCTAACAGCAGATTGGTTGACAACCTGAAGCACCTTAAAGGGCCCTACAAACTTGGGACCCAATTTCTTAGAAGGAATCCTCAACCGCAGATTCCTAGAGGACAACCAAACCATGTCACCAACAGCGAACAAAACCTCCTGTCGTTTCCTATCAAAGTAGTCTTTAGATTTTCTGTTGGCCTCCTGAAGATTACCACGCACATCCGTCCAAACTCTTTCCAAATCACCGGAAAAATTCTCCTCCTCAGGCACGGCAGATCCCAACTTGGAGAACGACCCAAACGACGGATGTCTCCCAGAACAACAAAAAAAAGGCGAACAACCAGCAGAAGAAGATGTATGATTGTTCAGAGCAAATTCGGCAAGTGGCAGAAACTCAGACCACCCCTCTTGATTGTCTGCCACAAAACAACGCAAGAACTGCTCAACATCCTGGTTTTTCCTTTCTGTCTGGCCATTAGATTCAGGATGATATCCGGACGAAAACGACAAATGAATTCCCAACCTGTCACAAAAGGCACGCCAAAAACGAGCCACGAACTGAGGACCCCTATCAGAAACAATGTCAGTAGGAACGCCATGAAGTCTGACAATTTCCTTGACAAAGGCCTTAGCGAGAGTTTTAGCGCAGGGCAGTTTGACGAAGGGAACCAAGTGACACATCTTGCTAAAACGGTCCACGACCACCCAGATGACAGTAAAACCCTCAGAGGGGGGAAGGTCAGTTATAAAGTCCATAGCCAAATGTGTCCAAGGAGCACTGGGGACCTCCAAAGGACAAAGCAACCCCGCAGCAGGAGTATGTGAGGACTTAGATCTAGCACATATAGTACATTGGCGCACCCACTTAATGACTTCCTTCTGCCATCCAGGCCACCAAAAACTGCGACCCACCAGTCTCTTGGTCTCAGAGATTCCGGGATGACCTGCCAACCGAGATTCGTGACACTCAACAAACAAATCTCTCCTAAAGGTCTCAGGCACAAACAACCTCCCATGAGGAGTGTTAGATGGGGCATTCTCCTGAGCTTTAAGAATCTCATCTTCCAAAACGGAGTCTAAAGCAGCTATCACAACACCTTCTTGTAAAATGTTTTCCTCTTTCTCAGCACCGACTATGGGAGAAAAACTGCGAGACAAGGCATCCGCCTTAACATTCTTAGTACCAGGGATGTAAGTAACGGAGAAATTAAACCGCGAGAAAAACAGTGCCCACCTAGCCTGACGGGCATTCAGGCGCTTGGCAGCATCAAGATATATCAGATTTTTATGATCCGTAAGAACCTGAACGGGAAATTCCGCACCTTCCAAGAAGTGGCGCCAGTGTTCAAATGCGAGTTTAATAGCCAATAATTCCCGATTACCAATATCGTAATTCAATTCAGTCTCCGAAAATTTTTTTGAAAAAAAGGCACAGGGATGTAATCCATCCCCGTTATCCTGAGACAATACTGCGCCAACCCCCACAGAGGAAGCATCAACCTCAACCAAAAACGGCCTAGTAACATCAGGCTGCATAAGAATGGGAGCAGAGGTGAACCTCTCCTTGAGATACACAAAAGCTTCAATGGTCTCAGAAGACCACTGAACCGCATCAGCACCTTTCCTGGTGAGATCAGTCAGAGGTTTGACAATACTAGAAAATTTTTTTATGAACTTTCTATAGTAATTGGCGAAACCCAAAAACCTCTGTATCGATTTCAAACCAATAGGCCTAGGCCATTCCTGCACAGCCTGAACCTTAACCGGATCCATCTCAAAACCTTTGCTGGAGATAATGTAGCCCAAAAAACTAATTCTCTGTACAGCGAACTCACATTTCTCCAGCTTAGCAAAAAGCGAATTGTCCATTAATAACTGTAATACCTCACGCACGCTCCGCCAATGAGACTCCAGATCTGGCGAATAAATCAAAATGTCATCCAAATACACAACCACATTTTTACCAATCAAAGGTCTAAGGATGTCATTAATCAGATTCTGAAAAAATGCAGGAGCATTAGTAAGACCAAAAGGCATAACCAGATTCTCAAAATGACCCACAGGAGTGTTAAAAGCAGTCTTCCATTCATCACCTTCCTTCATGCGCAACAGATTGTATGCCCCCTTAAGGTCAATTTTAGAGAACCACTTGGCCCCCAATAACTGGTTAAACAGATCAGGAATCAATGGCAGTGGGTAAGGATTGCGTACCGTAATTTTGTTAATCTCACGAAAATCCAGACAAGGACGTAAACCGCCGTCCTTTTTTTTTACAAAAAAAAATCCAACCGCCACAGGAGACTTAGAGGGCCTAATGTGACCGGCGGCCAAGCTTGTCTGTATGTATTCCTCCAAAGCCTTCCTCTCAGGAATAGTAAGGTTAAATAAACGACTCTTAGGAAGAGTCGCTCCAGGGACAAATTCAATAGAACAATCATAGTCTCTATGGGGAGGCAAAACCTGCGATTCCTTCTCAGAAAAAACTCTCCAAAAATCCTGAATAGGAACAGGCAATTCTCCCCTATCCAAAGCTGCAATACGCCCGTTACAACACTTGTCATAACATTTATGGCTCCAGGATTTAATTTCACTGGTAGACCAATCCAGTACAGGATTGTGAAATTTTAACCAGGGCAAACCCAATATTACTGGAGAAGGCAAGTTATTCAACACTACCAAATCCAATTTCTCATGGTGAACACCATTAATAGTGAGAGGAAATTCACTGACCTTGAGAGTAATATTCTTCAAAGGGGAGCCATCCACAGAAACCACAGCAATGGGGGATGACAAAGGTTCAGGTTTTAAATTGAGTTTTTCCACGAATCCCCCATCAATTACATTCAGTGTAGACCCGCAATCAACAAACACCCGAAATTCCATTAATTTTTCCTGAGCAATCGTGGAAGCAGCTAAAAATATACCCTTGGAATTTAAACAGGCAATACGGGCGTGACTGACCATTTTTTTTTTCTTTCTTCATACGAAGCTCACAGCCTTTAATCAAATGACCAGATTTTCCGCAATAGAAGCACAAGCCTTGCGAAAAACGACGGTCTTTTTCTTGAGAGCGAGGTGCCACCGATCCAATCTCCATCGGTTCACCACTGTTAGTACACACATTATCATAACCAGAAACTGACATAGCAGAGGATTTGCTCTCATTAACCCTAGCACGCAGTCTTCTATCCACCCGTATAGCTAATTGCATAGCCTGTTGCAAATCTTCAGGTGTAGGATAAGCAATTAGCAGGTCTTTAACCCTTTCACTGAGCCCAGCAAGAAATAGACTTTTCAGAGCAGAATCGTTCCACCCTGTTTGAGTGGACCAACGACGAAAATGTGTACAATATTTTTCCACATTACCCGATCCTTGTTTTAGACGTCTCAACTCAGTCTCAGCTGATGCGACACGGTCAGGATCATCATATAATAGTCCCAAAGCAGAAAAAAAACTATCCACTGATCTGAAGCATGAATCACTAGGTTGCAAAGAAAAGGCCCACTCCTGAGGCTCTTTGCGCAAAAGTGACATTATGAACCCTACGCGCTGGGATTCATCCCCAGAGGACTTAGGTCTCAAACGAAAATACAATAAGCAAGCATTTTTAAATGAAAAAAATTCTCGGTGTTCACCAAAAAACAAATCCGGCAAACATACCTTAGGCTCCAAGAAATGTGCTCCAGGACAGTTACTCACGTGCTGACGGAGCTCGGCCACCTCCAGAGAGAGTCCCTGCAGGCGATGAGCCAAATCCTGAACCGACACCATGATGGAACAGAAAAATCTTTCCTTAGAGAATTTGCTGGCTGGACTTACTGTTATGTTCTGCTACCAAAGCTAAGGAAAGAGAGGAGATCTGTCCCTACTATGAGACTCAGCTGAATCCCTACGATGTAACAGGGAACCTGATCCTGCGATCAGACCTGCTAAAGTCCTAATCTAGTCTGTACGAAGACCTATAGATGTGGGGAGGGAATCCCTACAAGTACTAAGGACTGGGAGGAATATGGGACACCTCCTAACAGAAATAGTAGCAGACAGACGAACAAACAAAATAGATAGAACATAGAGGTCCGTAGACCAAGCAAACTAACAGAGTTAGATACAGAGCACAGGCTAGCTAGAAAGTAGATATACAATGAAGTCCAGCAAAGCCAGAAGGGCGGAGCAGGATTAAATAGGCCAACAAGGTCATGTGACCAGCAAAGGAAAAAAAACCTAACAGCAAGGTTCTAACAACTACCCCTGCCTCTTTCATGTCATGCAACATTTCTTTTGCTTTTTGGTAATGTGCTGGTGGTATGGGTCTGTAACGCTCCTTGATGGGTGGATGGTTACCTGTGGGTATGTGGTGTTGTACCCCTTTGACCCTTCCAAAATCAAGTGAGTGTTTACTAAACACCTGTTCATATTCCTGAACCACTCTGTAGACACCGTGTTTTTGATGGACAGGTGTGGCGTCAGTTCCAACATGGAGCTGTGAACACCATTCCTCCAGCTGGGTTTTGGAGTCATTGTCCTCCACCGTATCTGGTGGGGTCAAGGATTCCACTGTGTGTATGGCATTATTATTCACAGTATACAGTCTGGCAACAGTGGTGTATCTTGGCAATTTGACTTCCTCCTCCCCACAATTTAGGAGGCGTACGGGTACCCTCCCATTGCGCACATCAACTACTCCTCTAGCAGTTAGAAGTGTAGGTCTGTGCTCTGAGTTAACAGGCTCTACTACCGCCTGGTAGTTCTGTCCCTTGAGACCTTTTGCTGCCCTACACCAAATCAGCATTTCACTCATTGGGGGAATCACAATGGGTATCGGGTCTGTCACCCGTACATTACCAATCTCACCACCTGTTAGTTTTACCTGTTGCTGGTACAGGAGGGCGCGAATTTCCTTCTGGAGCACATTCCTCTGCCCTGGTCTGGCAGTGTCAGCAATCCATTGGAGTAAGAACAACACTTCTCCCAAACAGTTACCAACAACATTTGTACCAAGTATCATATATGGGTTTGTATCACTAGGGTTAGACTCTATTACAATCAGTCCTTGGTTCTTTAGTTCCACTCTTCCCACCTTCACTGTCACATCCTTAACCCCGACTAGGTTAAGAGGAAGGCCATTGGAGGCATACACATAGTGGTTTGGGTCTGGCAGGTGGAGTTCATCTATGGACCAGTACCTTTTGTAGAGGACATCAGGTATGATGGTTACCTGTGACCCGGTGTCCAGTAGTGCAGGGGTTGCTATGCCGTCCAGCACGATGGACAGGAAAGGCCTTCCTCCTACAAACCGGTCGTACTAGCTTGATGGGCCTGGTTGATCTACTCCTGGGTGTCGGCCCTTGGCCCCAGGGTTTGCCCGTTTAAAGAGCAGGTCCGTGTGGTGTGGCCTACATTGCGGCAACGGTAGCAAATGAGTTCACCTGAAGGCCGAGGTCGGCCGTTGGTCCTCCCACGGGGTGGCGTTGTCCTCTTTCTTCTCCTCATCCAGGGGACATCCCCAGGACTGTCAGCGAGTAGGATCCTTCCATCCGGCTCGGGCTCCGTCTGTAGCTGCAGGGCGCTCAGGACAGTGGTAAGGGTTTTACTTAGCTGACGCACTTCAGAGTGCAGGCTGTCCAACTCGCAATGGGCCGCTGTTTGCACTTTTGCCTCAGCCGCTAATGAAGGGGCAGTGAGTGCTGTGGGCATTGGGGTGGCCCCACCCTGGTAACACTGGATGGCAGTATCTGATGTTTCCAGGGGCTGAAGTCCCTTAATAGCCATGTCCTTTAGGGCGTCAAAGGTGGCATCTGGATGATCTAAGGCCCACCACCGTACAGTTCTGCTCTCCTCCTGGGACCTTAACCCCTGGATGAATTGTTCTATCAGCATTTTGTCCTCATCATGTATGCTGGCTGGACTAACCTGTTTCAGGGCCCGCAGGGCCTCTTGTAAACGCCAGGCATAGTCCCAGATACTGTCCTCAGGTTTCTGGGTACAGTGGTAGAACCTCATCCGAAGATCTGTCTCAGTGCGGTTTTCAAAGACAGTTTGCAGTCTCTTAAATATAATACATACTGATTCCTGGTCTGCGGCTGGCCAGTTTTCAACTTCCCGCTCTGCGGCACCAGCCAATTGTCCCAGCACAACAGCGGCTCTCTGTTTACCAGTCATTGAGTACATGTCCAATACACCGCATATTTTCCTCTTGAACCCAGTCAGGGTGTCTGGTTTGCCATCAAACTGGGAAAGCTATTTCGTTCCGGGGACGTACGGCAGGGCCATGGGTATCACTGGAGTCACGACCCCTGCTGGTGAGGCGGCCGCTCCGGCCTGAGCAGCGCCGGGCGTGAGTTGAGCATCGGGAGTGTTAACCGATGCTTCGGCGTTTTGCTTGTCGTCGGCCATGGTTGCGACCCCTTAGTAAACCGTAGCCTACCTTCTTTGCTTTTATCGGGTAGGCCGCAGCTCCGCAGATGGCTGTCTCCTTCCAGGATCTGAAGCTTCCTGGTGTGGTGCCAGAGCGCGAGGCGGGGCTTGGGCGTCGCGCGCTACCAACGGTCACGCCTCTCTAGTTCCCGCGGTTACGCCCCTCTTCTTCCCGCGCAGCGACGCGGTAATGGCGGCAATGTTCACCACAGTTCAAACACAGTTCAAATACGGCACACAGTACCCGGCGGCAACGGGCACGAAATCCTGTGGGATGTCACGGCTGTCGGCTCCCGGGCCCATACCCTGGGGTCACTCTTTAAAAGGGCTTTGTTACTTGAAGGGATGAATAACAGTTTTGTCTCATGACGCCACCTGTGGCTCCTGGTAATGGGTACCAGTGCTGCTGCAGGCCTCCGGGAGTGATGGGATGGTAGCTGGGATGTTTCTGCTCCCCACAGGCGGAGCGGGCCCCCGGGGCAGGGTTGATGGAAGGGATGCAGGTGTGATGTGGCTCATTCGGGTCAGGGGGAATGACGGACACGCACACAGGGATTCGCTTCAGTACCTTTACTGGTGTAAACAGCAGGTATAGTCCAGGGTACTTAGCAGGAAGGGTGCACTTCTGGACTCTCCCCAGTGAGCGGGTATTAGGCCTCCTGGTCCGTTTCTTCCTCTCTCTAAAGCTCCTGGCCAGCCTGGAACTAGGCCTAGCTTCTGTACTGCTTCGCCCTCTCACCTGTCTGCTTGGTAGTAGAACTTTTCTCTGGCTACCACTATCTCTGGACGCTGGGGCCTTCGTGATTCCTAGTTCTGTAAATGATGGTAGCTTCAGGTTGACCAGGGGTCTGGAATCCTCCTGGTATTTCGGCTTGTCCCTACTGGGTGTAGAGGACCCTGTAGGCGCGGACCCAGTGTCCGGATTGTGTTCTGGGGTGAGCTTAAGATGCTCCGCTGCCCCCTTAACTCCTCTCTCCTTGCCTCCGGCCACACTCGGGGCCCACAGCACAGCAGCTAACATGTGCTGCTTCTTTACTGATGTCTAGTGCCAGCACACCCTGCCTGCCTAACTCCACCCTCCAGTATATATATCCCTAACAGGGCTCCCTCTGGTGGTATGAGGTGGAAGGGTGGAGGTGTCTGTGTGTAGTGAGGGCCTCTTGTGGAGAAGTCCATCCATGCACCCTTTTGGGTCCTGTGGTACCTGTGTGTAGCAGGGTGCCACATATATATATATATATATATATATATATATATATATATATATATATATATATATATACATATATATACACTGCTCAAAAAATAGGGAACACTCAAATAACACACCCTAGATCTGAATGAATGAAATATTCTCATTGAATACTTTGTTATGTACAAAGTTGAATGTGCTGACAACAAAATCACACGAAAATAATCAATGGAAATCACATTTATTAACCAATGGAGGCCTGGATTTGGAGTGACCCCCAAAATTAAAGTGGAAAAACACACTACAGGCTGATCCAACTTTGATGTAATGTCCTTAAAACAAGTCAAAATGAGGTTCAGTATTGTGTGTGGCCTCCACATGCCTGTATGACATCCCTACAACGCCTGGACATGCTCCTGATGAGTTTACGGAAGGTCTCCTGTGAGATCTCCTCCCAGACCTGGACTAAAGCATCCACCAACTCCTGGACAGTCTATGGTGCAACGTGACGTTGGTGGATGGAGCGAGACATGATGTCCCAGATGTGCTCAATCGGATTCAGGCGGGCCAGTCCATAGCTTCAATGCCTTCATCTTGAAGGAACTGCTGACACACTCCAGCCACATGAGGTCTGGCATTGTCCTGCATTAGGAGGAACCCAGGGTCAACCGCACCAGCATATGGTCTCACAAGGGGTCTGAGGACCTCATCTCGGTACCTAATGGCAGTCAGGTTACCTCTGGCGAGCACATGGAGGGCTGTGCGGCCCTCCAAAGAAATGCCACCCCACACCATTACTGACCCACTGCCAAACCGGTCATGCTGAAGGATGTTGCAGGCAGCAGATCGCTTGCCACGGCATCTCCAGACTCTATCACGTCTGTCACATGTGCTCAGTGTGAACCTGCTTTCATCTGTGAAGAGCACAGGGCGCCAGTGGCGGCTTTGCCAATCCTGGTGCTCTGTGGCAAATGCCAAGCGTCATGCACGGTGTTGGGCTGTGAGCACAACCCTCATCTGTGGACGTCAGGCCGTCATACCACCCTCATGGAGTCGGTTTCTAACTGTTTGTGCAGACACATGCACATTTGTGGCCTGCTGGAGGTCATTTTGCAGGGCTCTGGCAGAGCTCCTCCTGTTCCTCCTTGCACAAAGGCGGAGGTAGCGGTCCTGCTGCTGGGTTGTTGCCCTCCTACAGCCCCCTCCACGTCTCCTGGTGTACTGGCCTGTCTCCTGGTAGCGCCTCCAGCCTCTGGACACTACGTTGACAGACACAGCAAACCTTCTTGCCACAGCTCGCATTGATGTGCCATCCTGAATGAGCTGCACTACCTGAGCAACTTCTGTGGGTTGTAGAGTCCGTCTCATGCTACCACGAGTGTGAAAGCGCAACCAACATTCAAAAGTGACCAAAATATCATCCAGAAAGCATTGGTACTGAGATGTTGTATGTGGTCCCCACCTGCAGAACCACTCCTTTATTGAGGGTGTCTTAATAATTGCCAATACTTTCCATCTATTGTCTATTCCATTTGCACAACAGCGTGTGAAACTGATTGTCAATCAGTGTTGCTTCCTAAGTGGACAGTTTGATTTCACAGAAGTTTGATTCACTTGGAGTTATATTCTGTTGTTTAAGTGTTCCCTTTATTTTTTTGAGCAGTGTATATATACACACATATAAACCTTTAGCCAATACTTGAGGGCAAAGCGAATCACTAGTGATGAGTCTAATGTACAAATAACATTTGATGCTTTAACGAAAAAATTTAAAGATAGAAATTATTCCATGAGAGTTTTAAAAAAAATATGAGGATAGAGCTATATCGACCGCTCTACATTGTTAAATAATATACAACGAGATAGAGACACGAATAAAAGGATCCCTGTGGTCTCAACTTATTCAGAGGAAAGCAACGAAGTTGCGGGTATAAGACGGAGACATTGGGATATGTTGGGAAAATGTATATCAGGTGTTGATGAGTTTACAGTTCCACCCCTTTTTTCGTATAAGCGTTGGAGGAATTTGAAGGATGATGTGGTCCATTCGGATATTGGCCCCAGTAAAAAGAAGAGCCAAATAACTTTGACACGGAGGCAAAGAACACGATGTTTCCCTTGCTTGAGCTGTGTGAATTGTCCGTATATGTTGAAAGGAGAGAATTTTCGGCACTTTACCTCTGGTAAAGTGTATAATCCTAGGTTGTATTTGACGTGTGACATGGACTATGTTATATATATATATTGCAGTGTCCGTGCAAATTAAAATATGTAGGCATAACAACTTATGATTTCAAAACCAGAATCATCCATCATCGGAACACAATATGTAAAAAGAAAATGGATTTACCAGTCCCAAAACATTTTACAGAGCCAGGACATAGAGAGAGGGATTTACAATTCTATATAATAGATCATGTTCCCCCCGTGAGAAGAGGTGGCAATCGTGAGAAATTACTTAAAAAGAAAGAATTAGAATGGATCTACAGATTGGAATCCTTAAAGCCTAACGGACTTAATTTTTATGTTTCTATATAATATATTGGGATTATGAGACATTTGTTTGGCTTTCTTGCAGGATTAATATTGTAATAATGTACTAGAATATATTAGACTAGATGGTGGCCCGATTCTAATGCATCGGGTAATCTAGAATATGCATGCGGCTGACCGGGCGCGACTAAGCAGCGAAGCAGTGTTTAAATGGGTTGTGCACTACTTTAAATTAACTTCACAATGTATCCCCTCGGTGCCCCTAATGAATTTTGTCATTACGGCATGTTGTCAATCCTGCTTGTGACAACATCGCTGACGACGCAGAGTCAGCACGTAATTCTCCCGCCTGCAGCCGGATCTTGCTTCCGTTTACATCACGACTATTTGCTGCCAGGGGTCTGCTGTTCCGCGCACCACAGTGAATGACGGGCTGTGGGCGGGGTTATCCCACATCGTGTCACATCCAGCATCCACGGCGCGGTCTGTCAATGTGGTTTGTATGGCTCCGTCATTCCTCTAATCATGGTTTGTATGGCTGACTTATTTTGGATTGTACGCCTTCCTCATCTTAGCTTGTATGGCCTTCTTATCCTGGTTTTGTCTGACCTACTCATTCTCCCATCTCTACAGCACAGTTAAATAACTAAACCCTAATCCTCCCCTTGTTTCCTTTTCTCTGCTCCAGCGCTGTCTGTCCTGTTTTCAGCAGCTCCTCGCAGGATGTGAGGCACAGCACGCGCTCTCAGATACTGCTGTGATTAGCTGCTGTCTGTAGATTCGCTGCTTTCCACGCCGGGACTAAGTGCGTGGAGAGGCACAAATCTGCATTCACTTTAGTAGCAGATGCTGCAGATGTCGCTATGAAGATTTAACAATAATACAATGAATACACAAAATAATACTTTATTATTAACTATTATTGGTTATAGAACTTAATACAACTGAACAAAATTATTAAACAGATGATCAAAATATATAAACTATTCCATGAATATGTAACAATATTTTACAATAAATCATCGGACAAAAGAAGTACGACCCTAGAATATATTTCTTAACAATATCAACCTAAAATATTTTTGTACACAACATTTTTGGTGAATACTTTTGGACTATCTGTAAGCAACTTTCCTTGTAAATGGGTATCCAAAAGATGCACCTTGACATTGGACCTCATTTTAACTCTTGAAAATGCAACATAGAGTTGTCCATGACCAAAAACGGGCTCCGGTAAATATATGCCAACGCGGTGTAGAGTTTGACCTTGTGACTTGTTTATTTTCATGGCAAATGCTGGTTTTACTGGAAACTGTCAATGTCGAAGCCTAAATGGAAGACCGGTGTCTGAAGGACATAAATCAATGCGTGGAATGAACACTTCGTCTCCTTTTGCAGGTCCAGTGATCACTGTTGCTTGAATTATGAGAGAATGGAGTCCAGTAACAATAAGGTGAGTTCCATTACATAGACCACTTCTTGCATTTAGATTCCGCAGCAACATTACGATTGCTCCAACTTTAAGTTGTAGTCTGTGGGATGGCATTCCTGATGGCGTAACACTATTTAAAAATTCAACTGGATAATGCTCTCGTTCATCTTCATTGTCGACATCCACCGAATCATCACTTTTGTACAATTTATACTCTCCAGGCATTCTATCCATCACACGGGAATTTAGCAGAGCTATGTCATCGTTCTTGGGACAGAGAATTGCATAGGAAGAGGCCCTCTCAACACTGCTTTGGTCGTTCACATCTATTTCAACGCGTTGTCCAAAAACATCACTTACGATGCAGTCAGTGCACAACATGTCTTCTGGTATTTCAATAATGTCTTCTCCAAGGTTATATTCATTGCTAAGTTCACCATTACCAAGTTTAAGAAGCCAGTTGCTGTACTCTGGGTCAGAAGATCGCATGTTGTTAATTAGTTGGAGTTTATTAAACTCTTTCCAAAGGTCTGACATTTTTAAGGTTGACTCTATAATATTTGTTCTTGTTCCATTTGGTACAACTGGAAGGCATTGCCTAAAATCTCCACCAAGGACAAAAACTTTACCTCCAAAAGGAATTTCATTTTTTTCAGCAATATTTGTAGTCATAACTTCACGCAGAAGTCTGTCAATTAAGCTCAAAGCATATTTGGGTGCCATGGTGCACTCATCAAGTATCAAAAGATTTGCACTGTTTAACTGTTTTCCTGCAAATGTGTCTTGTTTGATTCTGGAAACGGAGATTTCATTGACTGGTATCCCAAAGAGTGAATGCATAGTGCGACCTCCTCTTAAAAGGTTTGCTGCAATACCTGTTGTAGCCAATGGCAATACGACTTTTCCCAACCCTCTAACGTGATGCAATAAAACTTCATAGAGGTATGTTTTATCGCTGCCTCCAGGACCGTCAATAAAGAAACATTTTGGCTTTGGATCGGCTTGGTTTTCTACAGCGCTCACAATAGTATCATATGCAATCCGTTGTTCTTGATTTAAGGAGTTTTTCTTCTCTGTTGCCAACAATAATTCATAAGCTTCGTCATACTCTTGAATTTGTGCAACTTGACTTGCAGGCTGTGGCAAATTAAAGTCTGAAAATGTTTTTCCATGCAGTAGTAGGACATTTTGGACATCTTGCATGGCATAAGATTCGCAATTTTGACAATTTCCACTTTTGTTGTGAAGACGTAAGCAGTAATCTTCAATTATATGTTCTTTGAAATTTGTCCAAAGTTGAGCCGGATTTGTAGGCGGTCCAAAGACACAAATGTAGGCAAACAATTCACGAAGTTTCTTAGGCATATGTAGGGTAACTGCGTCTTCTAAAGTAAGTGTCCACATAGTATAATCCAATAGAAGTCCTAAATCCAAAGCTGCAGCTTTAAATGTATCGTGCAATACTCCATTAACTGTTTTCAAATCTTCGTAACTTCTAGCTCCTTTGACATGCAGTAGTAACAGCCGAAGGCAATATCTTTCTTGATCCTTGACACTAACAGTATACATGCGTCCAATTATTCTGCTAAGTCCTCGTTGTCTTGGCTTCCAAGTTTTATTCCAAACGTAATGCTCTGGAATCTCTCGATACAAATACTGCCTTGCGTTTTCGTTACGTTGGTTCAGAAAAAAACATTCCATTAATGTTGACGTTGTGCTTAAATTTTTTGAGACATCTTCGACTTGAGCATTTTCAAAGAAATAAAGCTGCTGTTGATTTGGTAAATGAATAGCTAAACGTATAATGGCATGGGATTGTGAATGCATTGGAAACGCAAATATTCTCCAAGCAGCTTCTGGAGCACTGACATATCTTGAGTCAACAAACCGTGATGATTCATCGTGATTGACTGTTTTTTGTTGTATTTCAATGTTAGCTTTGTCATGCCCCTTGTAGATGTACTTGAAAAGATATTTAACACTTTTTATTGAAGCGCAGATTTCAACGTTGATGTGACAGTTGTACCGTTTTAATAAGTGGGTGTTGTATGGAACTATCCATGAGTTATTTATAATCTTTTTGTTGTGTACAATGTTATCAATCAGTTGTCTCCGGTAGGATGGGTAGCCGTCCAAATCTTTAACAGTGTGCTGTTTCAACTGCTTTGGAAACCCTTTTGTATACTTTCCGTTTTCCATGCATGGACTTTTTGGATTTGCTACACCGCATGGGCCATGAACCATATTACAAATTACAATATTATACAATTCCGGATACTTTTCTTGGTTAGGAATTTCAGCCCACGCTATGTTGTCAATTTCGTCCTCCGTGCGAAACTTGGAATCCGCGCATAAAATAATTAGTATATGCGCATGTGGGAGACCTCGTTTCTGAAACTCTATGATGTGTACCATTGCTACGACTGTTCCAAAAAGCCCATTTTGATGTCTTTAAAAAGGCTGCTGAGTTTTAGTCGAAATACGCGTGCAACTAAGTCCGGCCTGTGTTCAACTTGCTGCCAGGGTTGTAGATTTTCGGTAATTTCCGGCCATTTAGGATTACAGGTCATTGTTAAAAAAATGTCAGGTCTTCCATACTTTGTTACTATTGCCATTGCATCTTGATAACGCTGTTGCATGTTGCGGGGGCTACCTTCAAAGGACGACGGGAGAATTACTTTTTTTCCAATTGGAATTCCTTTTTGAATGGATTGTTTTTGCAAATGTTCTTGAAGAACGCAGTAGTCTTCAACATTAAGTTGTTTTTGGTTCATTCGTATGAAATTTAGCCGATTAGCTTCAATTTTAACGTATGCGTCGACTAAGTACTGTTGTGTCAGTTTCCCACCGTTTAAAACAGGATTGAAGTAATTTCACACAGACAGAAGAAAACTGTAGTACTGCAGTTGTGTAATTCTTCTTGAAGTTCCTTGCTGGTGTAGGTTTTCATGCCACCCTTGATCACTGCTTGTAAAGAATAGCGGATACAGAAGAGCATCAAGGTTGCTGTGCAAAATGCTAATACGTTGTGTTTTAGGAACGAAAGGGTTGTTTTTGTCTGGCTTAAGATGGACTAATATACCTCTTTGAAAAGGAGGCTGTCCATCATCGTTTTGAAAAACAACTGCGACCTCACTTACACGTGGTTTGTTGTAACATCGGGGATCTTGTTGACGTTCTTGTTTAATGGCCATGATAATAGAAGGCATTTCCATCCCATTTTGTATAGCTCTCTGTTCCACCTCAGCTTCGATGTCTTTTAGTATGCGATATGCGGCAGCAAAATGGGCTGATTGTTTGTAAATGTACGGCAATTAGGTTCATCAGTTCTGCATTACACTTTTCATTTTCTTTTCGGTTCATCCTTTGTTCTGTAGCCTCATTTGGATCAAAGATGTATAATTGTGCAAATTTTGGTGGTTGTCCTAGTTCTGGGTGAAGTGTTCCAGTGCGGTGGTAGATCTGGCCATGAATTTTAAAACAATACGGTCCGAATCCAGGGGGCGGTGCAATGTTGGCACCAAATGAAGCAAACGCATGAGAACTGTTGACACTTCTGATATTTTCCATAAAATTTCTACTGTGTTCATGCGTTCCTTTCATCAACTGCTCAAACAGATCTGAGTAGTGACATCTTGGTAGCATCACTTTTCCTTTTTGGCAGCATTGAGTAAACTGATTGTCAGATGGTTTTTCCTTGATGAAATTCAGAGATTCGCATTTTGAACAAACTACATTCATCTTCCCACAGTAGTGTTGAATAATTATAGTTTCATTGTCTGTTACGTAACGTGCAAGTTGTTGAATGTTCTGCTGGGTTTGCCTTAGTTGGTAGAGCATTCGTTTTTGATAAATTTGTCGATCGTGTTGTTCTCGGTTTGTCCTGGATTCTGGAGATTCATTCAGCCGACATTGTCTATGGGATTCCGCATCGTGTTCCTGTCTAGCCGCAGTGTGTTGCGGTGTTTCCCGTTCCCGACGTTGTCTGTGAGATTCCGCATCCTGGGCTTGTCTGGCGGCAGTGTGTTGTGGTGTCTCCTGTTTCCGACGTTGTCTGTGAGATTCAGCATCCTGGGCTTGTCTGGCGACAGTGTGTTGTGGTGTCTCTTGTTCCCGACGTTGTCTGTGACATTCGGCATCCTGGGCTTATCTGGCGACAGTGTGTTGTGGTGTCTCCTGTTCCCGACATTTTCTGTGAGATTCCGCATCCTGGGCTTGTCTGCCGGCAGTGTGTTGTGGTGTCTCCTGGTCCTGAAGTTTTCTGTGAGCTTCCGCATCCTGGGCTTGTCTGCCAGCAGTGTGTCGTGGTGTCACCTGTTCCCGGCGTTTTTGGTGAGATTCCGCATCCTGGGCTTGTCTGGCGGCAGTGTGTTGCGGTGTTTCCTTTTTCCGGCGTTTTTGGTGAGATTCCGCATCCTTGGCTTGTCTGGCGGCAGTGTGTTGCGGTGTCTCCTGTTCCCTGTGTTTTTGGTGAGCTTCCACATCCTGGGCTTGTCTGGCAGCAGTGTGTTGCGGTGTCTCCTGTTCCCGGCGTTTTTGTTGAGCTTCCGCATCCTTGGCTTGTCTGGCGGCACTGTGTTGCGGTGTCTCCTGTTCCCGGTGTTTTTTGTGAGATTCCGCATCCTGGACTTTTCTGGCGGCAGTATGTTGTGGTGTCTGTTGCTCTTGACGTTGTCGTTTTCTTGCTGCCTCTGCTGCTTTTCTGTCTTCCTCCGTGGCGTTTTTTCGCTTGCGACCCATTATAAAACAGGAAGCGTAAAGAAGTATCTCTTCAGCGCGCTGTCACTGGCAGAACATGTTCAGTAAACCTGACTGAAGTCCCTTGCACAGTGTGACTGAAGTCCCTCGCACAGTGTGAGTGAAGTCCCTCGCACAGTGTGACTGAAGTCCCTCGCACAGTGTGACAGAAGTCCCTCGCACAGTGTGACTGAAGTCCCTCGCACAGTGTGACAGAAGTCCCTCGCACAGTGTGACAGAAGTCCCTCGCACAGTGTGACTGAGAAAACCTGCTCAGTACGTTATGAGCAGTTTGTGAGTCACATGACCACATGGGCGGAGTTAGCCCTGCTCTCTCCCGAAGGTGGCCTAGCTATTTGAAATGTTGCAGTAATTGGCCAGAGAGCGTGTTTAAATTTGGCGTGAAAATCTGTGATTGGTCGCGG
Organism: Phyllobates terribilis; assembly: GCF_046119375.1. Classification (NCBI taxonomy): domain Eukaryota; kingdom Metazoa; phylum Chordata; class Amphibia; order Anura; family Dendrobatidae; genus Phyllobates; species Phyllobates terribilis. The sequence continues at coordinate 115,966,398 of NW_027362773.1, forward strand.
GCGGCGTCCGCGACCAATCATAGAAGCGGGTTTTAAATCTCGCTCGCCGTGTTACTAAGGAGCGGACAGAGTGTTTGAATTTAGCGTTAAAATCTCTGATTGGTGGCGGCAGGAGGGCGCGACCAATCAGCGAATCGTATTGGTGAGGACCGGCGAGCGGCTGCCTGTGCGGCTACTTCCGCTCCGAGAAGCCGGGAGATGAGCGACTGCTCGCAGCAGAAGTATCCCGACCCGCAGCGCTGCTCCCCGGTCCTCCCTTGACACCCTAGCCGCATGAATGTCAGCGGCGCTGCCTGTGCGGATACTTCCGCTGCGATAAGCCGGGACATGAGCGACTGCTCGCAGCAGAAGTATCTCGACCCGCAGCGCCGCTCCCCGGTCCTCCCTTGACACCCTAGCCGCATGAATGTCAGTGGCGCTGGATCTGCTGATACTTCCGCTGCGATAAGCCGGGAGATGAGCGACTGCTCGCAGCAGAAGTATCCCGACCCGCACCGCCGCTCCCCGGTCCTCCCTTCACACCCTAGCCGCATGAATGTCAGCGGCGCTGGCTGTGCGGATACTTCCGCTGCGATAAGCTGGGACATGAGCGACTGCTCGCAGCAGAAGTATCCCGACCCGCAGCGCAGCTCCCCGGTCCTCCCTTGACACACTAGCCGCTGCTCTCCCGACAGTAGCCGCATGGTGTTACTAAGGTCCGGACATTTGTGTTCAAAATCGCTGATTGGTTGAGGGCGCTTCCTGCGACCAATCACCGATTTGGGCGCCACATTTAAATATCGGCCGCGACCAATCACCGATTTGGGCGCACATTTAAACACCGCTGTGCTGATTGGTCGCCGACGCTGCCCGCGACCAATCACCGATTTGGGCGCCACATTTAAATAGCGGCCGCGACCAATCACCGATCTTGCAGAGACATTTAAACACCGCTGTGCTGATTGGTCGCCGACGCTGCCCGCGACCAATCACCGATTTGGGCGCCACATTTAAATAGCGTCCGCGACCAATCAGCACAGCGGTGTTTAAATGTGTCTGCAAGATTGGTGATTGGTCGCGGGCGCTATTTAAATGTTGCGCCCAAATAGGTGATTGGTCGCGGGCAGCGTCGGCGACCAATCAGCACAGCGGTGTTTAAATGTGGCGCCCAAATCCGTGATTGGTCGCGGGCAGCGTCCGCGACCAATCATCAGAGCAGTGTTTAACCCCTTAAGCCCCGAGGGTGGTTTGCACGTTAATGGCCAGGCCAATTTTTACAATTCTGACCACTGTCACTTTATGAGGTAATTACTCTGGAACGCTTCAACGGATCCCCCTGATTCTGAGACTGTTTTTTCGTGACATATTGTACTTCATGATTGTGGAAAAATTTCTTTGATATCACTTGCGTTTATTTGTGAAAAAAACGGAAATTTGGCGAAAATTTTGAAAATTTTGCAATTTTCAAAATTTGAATTTTTAAGCCCTGAAATCAGAGAGATACAGTACAGACCAAAAGTTTGGACACACCTTCTCATTTATAGATTTTTCTGTATTTTCTTGACTATGAAAATTGTACATTCACTCTGAAGGCATCAAAACTATGAATTAAGACATGTGGAATTATATACTTTACAAAAAAGTGTGAAACAACTGAAAATATGTCTTACATTCTAGGTTCTTCAATGTAGCCACCTTTTGCCTTGATGACTGCTTTGCACACTCTTAGCATTCTCTTGATGAGCTTCAAGAGGTAGTCACCGGAAATGGTCTTCCAACAATCTTGAAGGAGTTCCCAGAGATGCTTAGCACTTGTTGGCCCTTTTGCCTTCACTCTGCGGTCCAGATCACCCCAAACCATCTCGACTGGGTTCAGGTCTGGTGACTGTGGAGGCCAGGTCATTTGGCGTAGCACCCCATCACTCTCCTCCTTGGTCAAATAGCCCTTACACAGCCTGGAGGTGTGTTTGGGGTCATTGTCCTGTTGAAAAATTAATGATGGTCCAACTAAACGCAAACCGGATGGAATAGCATGCCGCCGCAAGATGCTGTGGTAGCCATGCTGGTTCAGTATGCCTTCAATTTTGAATAAATCCCCAACAGTGTCACCAGCAAAGCACCCCCCTCACCATCACACCTCCTCCTCCATGCTTCACGGTGGGAACCAGGCATGTAGAGTCCATCCGTTCACCTTTTCTGCGTCGCACAAAGACATGGTGGTTGGAACCAAAGATCTCAAATTTGGACTCATCAGACCAAAGCACATATTTCCACTGGTCTAATGTCCATTCCTTGTGTTCTTTAGCCCAAACAAGTCTCTTCTGCTTGTTGCCTGTCCTTAGCAGTGGTTTCCTAGCAGCTATTTTACCATGAAGGCCTGCTGCACAAAGTCTCCTCTTAACAGTTGTTGTAGAGATGTGTCTGCTGCTAGAACTCTGTGTGGTATTGACCTGGTCTCTAATCTGAGCTGCTGTTAACCTGCGATTTCTGAGGCTGGTGACTCGGATAAACTTATCCTCAGAAGCAGAGGTGACTCTTGGTCTTCCTTTCCTGGGGCGGTGCTCATGTGAGCCAGTTTCTTTGCAGCGCTTGATGGTTTTTGCAACTGCACTTGGGGACACTTTCAAAGTTTGCCCAATTTTTCGGACTGACTGACCTTCATTTCTTAAAGTAATGATGGCCACTCGTTTTTCTTTACTTAGCTGCTTTTTTCTTGCCATAATACAAATTCTAACAGTCTATTCAGTAGGACTATCAGCTGTGTATCCACCAGACTTCTGCACAACAAAACTGATGGTCCCAACCCCATTTATAAGCCAAGAAATCCCACTTATTAAACCTGACAAGGCACACCTGTGAAGTGAAAACCATTTCCGGTGATTACCTCTTGAAGCTACTCAAGAGAATGTCAAGAGTGTGCAAAGCAGTCATCAAAGCAAAAGGTGGCTACTTTGAAGAACCTAGAATATAAGACATATTTTCAGTTGTTTCACACTTTTTTGCTAAGTATATAATTCCACATGTGTTAATTCATAGTTTTGATGTCTTCAGTGTGAATGTACAATTTTCATAGTTATGAAAATACAGAAAAATCTTTAAATGAAAAGGTGCGTCCAAACTTTTGGTCTGTATTGTATGTCACACAAAAGAGTTAATAAATAACATTTCCCACATGTCTACTTTACATCAGCACAATTTTGGAACCAAAATTTTTTTTTGTTAGGGAGCTATAAGGGTTAAAAGTTGATCAGCGATTTCTCATTTTTCCAACAAAATTTACAAAACCATTTTTTTAGGGACCACATCACATTTGAAGTCACTTTGAGAGGTCTTTATGACAGAAAATACCCAAAAGTGACACCATTCTAAAAACTGCACTCCTCAAGGTGCTCAAAACCACATTCAAGAACTTTATTAACCATTCAGGTGCTTCACAGGAATTTTTTGAATGTGGAAGAAACAAATGAACATTTAACTTTTTTCACAAAAATGTTACTTTAGACCCAATTTTTTTTATTTTCGCAGGGGTAACAAGAAAAAATGGACCCCAAAATTTGTTGTGCAATTTCCCCTGGGCACGCAGATACCCAATATTTGGGGAAAAAACACTGTTTGGGCGCACGGCAGGGCTCGGAAGGGAAGGAGCGCCATTTGACTTTTTGATTGTAAAATTTGCTTGAATAATTAGCGGACGCCATGTTGTGTTTGGAGAGCCCCTGTGTGCCCAAACTTTAGAGCTCCCCCACAAGTGACCCCATTTTGGAAACTAGACCCCCCAAGGCACCTTTCTAGATGCATAGTGAGCACTTGGAACCCCCAGTTGCTTCACAAATTGATTCATAAAAATGAAAAAGTGAAAAAAAAAACACTTTTTCATTTTTACGAATCAATTTGTGAAGCACCTGGGGTTCCAAGTGCTCACTATGCATCTAGATAGGTGCCTTGGGGGGTCTAGTTTCCAAAATGGGGTCACTTGTGGGGGAGCTCCAATGTTTGGGCACACAGGGACTCTCCAAATGCAACATGGTATCCGCTAACAAATTGAATGGAAAATCGGCTCAAATTGTTAGCGTACACCACGTTGTGTTTGGAGAGCCCCTCTGTGCCCAAACTTTGGAGCTCCCCCACAAGTGACCCCATTTTGGAAACTAGACCCCCCAAGGCACCTTACTAGATGCATAGTGAGCATTTGGAACCCCCAGGTGCTTCACAAATTGATTCGTAAAAATGAAAAAGTGAAAAAAAAAAACGCTTTTTCATTTTTTATGAATCAATTTGTGAAGCACCTGGGGTTCCAAGTGCTCACTATGCATCTAGATAGGTGCCTTGGGGGGTCTAGTTTCCAAAATGGGATCAATTGTGGGGGAGCTCCAATGTTTGGGCACACAGGGACTCTCCAAATGCAACATGGTATCCGCTAACAAATTGAATGGAAAATCGGCTCAAATTGTTAGCGGACACCACGTTGCGTTTGGAGAGCCCCTCTGTGTCCAAACTTTGGAGCTCCCCCACAAGTGACCCCATTATTCGAAACTAGACCCCCCAAGGCACCTTTCTAGATGCATAGTGAGCACTTGAAACCCCCAGGTGCTTCACAAATTGATTCGTAAAAATGAAAAAGTGAAAAAAAAAACACTTTTTAATTTTTATGAATCAATTTGTGAAGCACCTGGGGTTCCAAGTGCTCACTATGAATCTAGATAGGTGCCTTGGGGGGTCTAGTTTCCAAAATGGGGTCACTTGTGGGGGAGCTCCAAAGTTTGGGCACACAGGGGCTCTCCAAATGCAACATGGTGTCCGCTAACAATTTGAGCCGACAATTTGTTAGCGGATATCATGTTGCATTTGGAGAGTCCCTGTGTGCCCAAACATTGGAGCTCCCCCACAAGTGACCCCATTTTGGAAACTAGACCCCCCAAGGCACCTATCTAGATTCATAGTGAGCACTTGGAACCCCAGGTGCTTCACAAATTGATTCATAAAAATGAAAAAGTGTTTTTTTTTTCACTTTTTCATTTTTACGAATCAATTTGTGAAGCACCTGGGGGTTCCAAGTGCTCACTATGCATCTAGATAGGTGCCTTGGGGGGTCTAGTTTCCAAAATGGGGTCACTTGTGGGGGAGCTCCAAAGTTTGGGCACACAGGGGCTCTCCAAACGCAACATGGTGTCCGCTAACAATTTTAGCCGACAATTTGTTAGCGAATATCATGTTGCATTTGGAGAGTCCCTGTGTGCCCAAACATTGGAGCTCCCCCACAAGTGACCCCATTTTGGAAACTAGACCCCCCAAGGCACCGATCTAGATTCATAGTGAGCACTTGGAACCCCAGGTGCTTCACAAATTGATTCATAAAAATGAAAAAGTGTTTTTTTTTTCACTTTTTCATTTTTACGAATCAATTTGTGAAGCACCCGGGGATTCCAAGTGCTCACTATGCATCTAGATAGGTGCCTTGGGGGGTCTAGTTTCCAAAATGGGGTCACTTGTGGGGGAGCTCCAAAGTTTGGGCACACAGGGGCTCTCCTAATGCAACATGGCGTCCGCTAACAATTTGAGCCGATTTTCCATTCAATTCGTTAGCGGACACCATGTCGCATTTGGAGAGCCCGTGATGTGCCTAAACAGTGGAGCTCCCCCACAAGTGTCCCCATTTTGGAAACTATACCCCTCAAGGATTTTATTAAGGTGTATAGTGAACATTTTGAACCCAGAGGTACGGCACAGAATTTGTTTACATTAGGTCATCATATTGAATAAGTTGTCATTATTCTTGAGCGCAAGTGCTCGCTACTTGAGTTTGCACCATGCACAGCGTGTGCTCGAGTGACATGCTCGAGTCCCTGCTCCGCATGTTTCACGGTTATTAGACACCCAAAAAAAAACATGAGGGGATCGCTCGTGCATGGCAGGCAATCCCCGTAAAGTTTTTTTGGCTGCGAAGCATATGGGGCAGAGACTCGAGCATGTCACTCAAATACCCACGATACTCAATGCATACCAGAGCACCCGATGCAAACTCAAGTAACGAGCACTTGCGCTCAACATTAGTCGCCATGTCGTCATCTTTTTTTCTTACTTTTGAAAAAAATCCCAACCCCAGCCCTAACCCTAGCACAACCCTAACCATAGCACAACCCTAGCCCTAGCACAACCCTAGCCCCAGCAGAACCCTAGCCCCAGCACAACCCTAGCCCCAAACCCAGCCCTAACCCTAGCCCAATCCTAACCCAAGAGTTTATTTTTGACGCCGTTCCTTGTGCGATATAAGTGATTAGACAACTTTATTCTTCAGGTCGGTGTGATTACAGCAATGCCAGAATCATATGGGGTTTTTATGACTGACAGCTGTCACACACTAAAAGATGCATTTTTTGTAAAATCTAGTTTTTGCATCGCCATATTTTGAGAGCTATAATTTTTCCAGATTTTGGCAGACAGTCATGTGACGGCTCGTTTTTTGCGGGATGACTTGACGTTGTTATTGGTGCCATTTTCAGGCACTTGACATTTTTTGATCGCTTTCTATTCCGATTTTTGGGAGGCAGAATAAACAAAAACCAACAATTCAGGAATTGTTTTTTTTTTTTTTTTTATTCTGTTCCGCGTGTGGTAAAATTGATGAGGTAGCTTTATTCTTCGGGTCAGTACGTTTACAGCGGTACCACATTTGTATCATTTTTCTATGTTTTGGCGCTTATACACAATAAAAGCTATTTTATAGAAAAAAATATTTTTTAGCATCGCTTTTTTCTGAGAGCTATAACTTTTTTATTTTTCGGCTGATGGAGCTGTATGGCAGCTTGTTTTTTGCGGGACAAGATGACGTTTTCAGCGGTACCATTTTTATTTCTATGCGTCTTTTTGATCGCGTGTTATTCCACTTTTTGTTTGGCGGTATGGTGATAAAGCATTGTTTTTTGCTTCGTTTTTTTTTTTTTTTAACGTGTTCACTGAAGGGGTTAACTAGTGAGACAGTTTTATAGGTCAGGTTGTTCCGGACGCGGCGATACCAAATATGTGTACTTTTATTTTATTTTTTTTTTTTATAATAATATTTATTGATGGGTACATTATATTTTTATTTTTGGTGGATTATTTTTTTTTTTTTTTTTTTTTTTTTTTGCAATTTTTTTTTTTTTTTTTTTTTTCCACTTTCAGACAGTTTATACACTTTATTACTTTGTCCCACTCTGGGACTTTCACTTTTTTTTTTCTGATCGCCTGCATGGCATAGGAATGGAGCACCATCCCTATGCCATGCAGGCTGTCAGCGGTGCACAGTGTGAAGATTGTTTGGAGATGCACTGCGCATGTCCAAACAATCTTCCTGCTGTCTGGTGACCCGGATGTTGTCATGACGACATCGGGTCGTCATGGCAACACCCGGGAAGCCTTTGCAGACTGCGCTGGAAGCCGGAAGAGGAGGTGAGTATCGGCGATCACCTCCCCTTGACCCCGCAATGCCGCGATCGACTTCGATCGACTTTGATCGCAGCATCGCAGGGGTTAATGTGCTGGGAGCGGTGCAGGACCGCTCCCTGCACATAGTACCGGGTGTCAGCTGTGACAATCAGCTGACACCCGGCGGCGATCGCGCCCGCACAGCCTGTGTGCGCGCGCGATCGCGATGACGTACTAATACGGGTCTGGCTCTTAAGTCCCAGGGCACAGACGCGTATTAGTACGTCAGATGTTGTTAAGGGGTTAAATGTGGCACCCAAATCAATGATTGGTCGCGGGCAGCATCCGCGACCAATCAGCACAGCGGTGTTTAACTTTTGCGGCAAGATTAGTGATTGGTCGCGGCCGAAGACCGCGACCAATCATCGAATTGTATTGTGAGGACCGGGGAGCGGAATCGTATTGGTGAGGACCGGGGAGCGCCGCTGCCTGTGCGGCTACTTCCGCTGCGAGAAGCCGGGAGATGAGCAACTGCTCGCAGCAGAAATATCCCGACCCGCAGCGCCGCTCCCCGGTCCTCCCTGGACACCCTAGCCGCATGGATGTCAGCGCCGCTGCCTGTACGGCTACTTCCGCTGCGAGAAGCCTGGAGATGAGTGGCTGCTCGCAGCAGAAGTATCCCGAACCTCAGCGCTGCTCCCCGGTCCTCCCTTCCGCATGGAGGTCAGCGGCGCTGGCGGTCCTTCTGCTGCTTACGGCCGGGAGATGAGCGCCTCGCGCCGGTCATCTCCCGTCTGCATCTCCGTCCCGCAGATGAGCCGCTAACGGCCGCCATTTTTTTTCAGAAATCCCGCGGCGCTGATTGGCCGCTGCCGGACCAATGAGCGACGCGGGATTTCCAGGACAGACAGACAGAAAGACAGACAGACAGACGGGATAAGACGATTATATATATAGATTAAAAGTATGTGATTGAGGGTAGCCAAATTGAAATAGGTATATTCCCCTTTAAATTATCGTGGAACTACAAGCCTCAGCAATAACCTAGGTGTGTTTCCCTTTAAAAAGAATGCGGAATTGGAAGCCCTTTAAGGGATATAATTAAATGTTAATTGGGAAGTTAGCACAATGTTCGCAGGTCTACTTGTATTTATAGGGGGTTTGCGATATATACACACTACCTTTCAAACGTTTGGGTCACCCATACAATTTTGTGCTGTCCATGAAAACTCATACTTTTATTTATCAAATGAGCTGCAAAATAAATCAAAAATATAGTCCAGACATTGACAAGGTTAGAAATAATGATTTTTATTAGAAAGAATAATTTTCTCCTTCAAACTTTGCTTTCGTCACAGAATGCTCCCTTTGCAGCAATTACAGCATTGCAGACTTTCAGTTGTTCTGCGTCTCACAAATGTTCTTCTGTGTGATCCAAACACCTCAAACTTTGATTCGTCTGTCCATAAAACTTTTTTTCCAATCTTCCTCTGTCCAATGTCTGTGTTCTTTTGCCCATATTAATCTTTTCCTTTTATTAGCCAGTCTCAGATACGGCCTTTTCTTTGCCTCTTTGCCCTGAAGGCCAGCATCCCGGAGTCGCCTCTTCACTGTAGACGTTGACACTGGCCTTTTGCGTGTACTATTTAATGATGCTGCCAGTTGAGGAGCTGTGAGGCGTCGATTTCTCAAACTAGAGACTCTAATGTACTTGTCTTGTTGCTCAGTTGTGCAGCGGGGCCTCCCACTTCTCTTTCCACTCTGGTTAGAGCCTGTTTGTGCTCTCCTCTGAAGGGAGTAGTACACACCGTTGTAGGAAATCTTCAATTTCTAGGCAAGTTCTCGCATGGAATAGCCTTCATTTCTAAGAACAAGAATAGACTTTCGAGTTTCACATGAAAGTTCTCTTTTTCTGGTGATTTTGAGAGTTTCATAGAATAAACAAATGTAATGCTCCAGATTCTCAACTAGCTCAAAGGAAGGTCAATTTTATAGCTTCTCAAATCAGCCAAACCGTTTTCAGCTGGGCTAACATACTTGTGCAAGGGTTTTCCAGGGTTTTCTAAGCATCCATTAGCCTTCTTACACAGTTAGCAAACACAATGTACCATTAAAACACTGGAGTGGAGGTTGTTGGAAATGGGCCTCTATACACCTATGTAGATATTGCAATAAAAACAAGACGTTTTCAGCTAGAATAGTCATTTACCACATTGACAATGTATAGAGTGTATTTCTGATTCATTTAATGTTAGCTTCATTGAAGAAAAATGTGCTTTTCTTTCAAAAATAATACAATTTCTAAATGATCTCAAACTTTTGAATGGTAGTGTATATATATCTACAGTGCTGGCCAAAAGTATTGGCACCCCTGCAATTCTGTCAGATAATACTCAGTTTCTTCCTGAAAATGATTGCAATCACAAATTCTTTGGTATTATTCTCTCCATTTAATTTGTCTTCAATGAAAAAAACACAAAAAGAATTGTCCTAAAGCCAAATTGGATATAATTCCACACCAAACCTAAAAAAGGGGGTGGACAAAAGTATTGGCACCCTTTGAAAAATCATGTGATGCTTCTCTAATTCGTGTAATTAACAGCACCTGTAACTTACCTGTGGCATCTAACAGGTGTTGGGAATAACTAAATCACACTTGCAGCCAGTTAACATGGATTAAAGTTGACTCAACCTCTGTCCTGTGTCCTTGTGTGTACCACATTGAGCATGTAGAAAAGAAAGAAGACCAAAGAACTGTCTGAGGACTTGAGAAACCAAATTTTGAGGAAGCATGAGCAATCTCAAGGCTACAAGTCCATCTCCAAAGACCTGAATGTTCCTGTGTCTTCCGTGCGCAGTGGCATCAAGAAGTGTAAAGCCCATGGCACTGTGGCTAACCTCCCTAGATGTGGACGGAAAAGAAAAATTGACGAGAGATTTCAACGCAAGATTGTGCGGATGGTGGATAAAGAACCTCGACTAACATCCAAACAAGTTCAAGCTGCCCTGCAGTCCGAGGGTACAACAGTGTCAACCCGTACTATCCGTCGGTGTCTGAATGAAAAGGGACTGTATGGTAGGATACCCAGGAAGACCCCACTTCTTACCCCGAGACATAAAAAAGCTAGGCTGGAGTTTGCCAAAACTTACCTGAGAAAGCCTAAAACGCTTTGGAAGAATGTTCTCTGGTCAGATGAGACAAAAGTAGAGCTTTTGGGGAAAAAGCATCAACATAGAGTGTACAGGAAAAAAAAAGAGGCATTCAAAGAAAAGAACACGGTCCCTACAGTCAAACGTGGCGGAGGTTCCCTGATGTTTTGGGGTTGCTTTGCTGCCTCTGGCACTGGACTGCTTGACCGTGTGCATGGCATTATGAAGTCTGAAGACTACCAACAATTTTTGCGGCATAATGTAGGGCCCAGTGTGAGAAAGCTGGGTCTCCCTCAGAGGTCATGGGTCTTCCAGCAGGACAATGACCCAAAACACACTTCCAAAAGCACTATAAAATGGTTTTAGAGAAAGCACTGGAGACTTCTAAGGTGGCCAGCAATGAGTCCAGACCTGAATCCCATAGAACACCTGTGGAGAGATCTCAAAATGGCAGTTTGGAGAAGGCACCCTTCAAATATCAGGGACCTGGAGCCGTTTGCCAAAGAAGAATGGTCTACAATTCCAGCAGAGCATTGTAAGAAACTCATTGATGGTTACCGGAAGCGGTTGTTCGCAGTTATTTTGGCTAAAGGTTGTGCAACCAAGTATTAGGCTGAGGGTGCCAATACTTTTGTCCGACCCTTTTTTGGAGTTTTGTGTGAAATGATCAATGATTTGATTTTTGCTTCATTCTCTTTTGTGTTTTTTCCTTGCAAGCAAATTAAATGAAGAGAATAATACCAAAGAATTTGTGATTGCAATCATTTTCAGGAAGAAACTGAGCATTATCTGACAGAATTGCAGGGGTGCTAATACTTTTGGCCAGCCCTGTATATGGTCAAATGTAGAAGTGGCCCTCTACTAATATGGCGCCTTATCCTTTGAGATCCGTATTGCGCATGCGTGAAAAAGAATTGAAAGGATTATCTTTAAAAAGATGACGATTTGGAGTACAACATGGCGATGTGCATGCGCAGAAGCTAGTAACATGTTTTTCTTATGTGCATTACGGACATATGTGGCACCCCAGGGTTCTGGTTCCCACAGTAGTAGCAATATTACGTCTGTGAGCAGGCGGGAGGTTTCCTGGTCAGACATCCTATGCATGCCACACCTCCTGCCCAGTCCTGGGAGGGGAAGAACTTCCCCTATATAAAGCTGGGGCTGAGGCAGGGTTAGAGGGAGAGAGCAGAGAACACAGACAGAGACACAGTCTGGTCTGTAGTGGAGCAGCTATAGGAAAGAAAGATCAGGAGCTCAGTGGGAGCAGTGCTAAAAGAGGTCAGGGCTGGAAGCTGTAGAGCTCGCCCTGATTGAAGAATTCTTACCGGACCCGGAGTCCGAGGCTGTGGGGACTAATCCTTACCCAGCAGCAGAAACCGCCCGGCAGGGGATTTCAGGTCCTCTGGCCAAGAAACCCGAAGGCACGGTCACACTCAAGGGACCAGCACCGCGACGTGGAGCGGAAGCTACCAAAAGGCCCCGAGTCACCGGCCATACGGGTGAGCACCACACGGTACACTCAGGGACGTGGGCTACTTTTATCAGCCTCTAGCAAGGTAGCCAGAAGAGTACGATTAGTTGGGGAGGCCTACAACTCCACCTGGCCAGGGGAGATTCCATCTGCTCACGGACTGACCAGGCCCCGATCGCTAGCCAGTACTCCGGGAGGGTCTACCTTTGCCACCAGTAAAGACCCTGAACTACACCGCACCGTCTCTGAGTGTTTCATCATCCACGTCCGCTGCCCTGAGGCCATACCCCTCCCGTTGGGGGTTATACCATCCCCGCTGCACAACCGTATCACCGGCCTCAGCGGTCTGCCCTGCAGCAGCGGTCTCATGACCGCATTCAACGGGTGGCGTAGTCGAACATTCTAACATCTACTGCTAAATACTGCCGCTCAGTTTGACTCCCTGGGCACGGACCGGGTCACCGCCACGAAACTACTACCCCTCTCAGATCCGGCTCCGGGTAGGCCCCCGCGTGCGCAACGCTACTCAGCACAGGCCCAGGGGCGCGTCACATACGCTGTGTAACTTCCGGGACACCGGGAGCAGCGCGTCCATGTGTGGGCACATGTCCCTATACTGTGAGTGGTGGGGTGAGTCATAGAAATCACCACATATTAACATATATTATGCACACATGTATTAATTAAAGGAATTATGATATTATGATGATTGGGTAAATGTGGTGGATGTTTTATAGTAAAATTAATTGTGCTCTGACATTATTATATTGCACTTTGCAATTTTTTGCACTATTGTCACTTTCGTATTTCACAAAAATTTAATTGTATATTAATTGTAAGTTGATTGGATCACCTATTTATATGACTATGATACAATGATTCACTGCTTGAAAAAGGTCTCCACTGGACCGAAAAGTTGCCCTGACATGATGGGTCAATAAATCATCACAAACTGTACTATGGAGCGCTGCATTTGTGTTTTATGGATACATATAAACCTAGCTATCTACCTATCACTATATATATATATATATATATATATATATATATATATATATACACACACATAGAAAAAGAGGGAGAGAGATTGAGATTGCAGCACTGTGACATCACGATAAATGTTATGTCACAAGTGGTGTGATGACATCATCGCATTCTAGATCCCAGTGTTATGGCCTTAAGGAAATCACTGCCTCACAGACCCCCAAGGGTGAGGGAGTTCTTTTGTTTTTGTGATAAACAAAGCAAAAATTGATTCTACAATGAATATAGAAAGAAGACGAGCCCAAAGAGATCGGGTTCTAAGAGAAAGGAGAGGATTAGATGAAGAGCAGAAACCGTTGTTCGCTTTAGGGCGAAAAGACATTATATTACCGGACATGGACACTGACGCCTCAGAGATGGCGTCCAAACGACAACATCTGGATAAAATGAGAAAGTCCAAAAGACAGGAGATCTATACAGAGAAAAGGACCATGGAGAACATCATGGAGTCTTACTCTGCAGCCTCCGCTGAGCTTCAGAGGGCCATCCTTATCTCCTTGAAAAAAATCGGAGATCTGGTCCCTGAAATAAGGAGGAGGAACAAAGAAGCCATCCTCAATAAGCGGAGAAACATCAGCGCAGAGATAGAGGTGGAACAGGTTCTCCAAGAAACATCAAGACAAGTCTCATCCACATCTGAAAGTCTAGAGACACCGAAACTGCAAAGAGCAGCAGCCCAGAAAAGAATTAGGAACAGCAGAGACTGGGTTGTCCAATGTAGGAGACATATGATCTATGCTAAACCCATTATAAATGGGAATGGTGCACTATGGAGATCCCAGTCATCATCTGAAACCATTTCCATCCCAGAGTTTCTCTTCCAGCTGAGTGATTCTTCACCTGACAGATCAGTGGACAATGATGAACCAGGTAAGATAGAAACTTACTCAGTATAATAAGACCGGGGGTGAGGGGGATTATAGTCCTAATGTTATGTACAGGCCACAATTATTAATGTTATCTAACTGAAAAACTGTCCTTGTTACCCGTAGCAACCAGTCACATTTCATTGTTCTATGATGGAATGTTAAGAAATAGAATCTGTGCTGTGAATCGTTGCTACGGACAACAAGGACATTTTTGCTAATAGATAATTTTGATAAAGGAAAAAACAAATATTGGACATTTCCTGCTGATTTATATCAATCTGATTAAAATGTAATGTAGGTTCTGACGATATATTTCTTAATAAATCTTGTATCATCTCAGCAGATGGAAGCAGTGAGACATCCTCTGACTCATCGGACATACCAGTACAAGACCTTGGGGATGCCAATGTCTCGGGAGAACTGGTCAAGGCAAATATTCCTATTGACATTTGCAGTCTCGAGTTCCAGAAAGATCTTGGAAAGGGAGGCTTCGGAAAAGTAAGTGTGAATTTCTACTCCTCCGTGCTCCCCAATGTATCCTGCCTCAGATACACAGGAGGGAGATACATATTCATTACTGGGTGTTCATATGTAATGGTGACTGGGATAAACCAGTGATCCATTACACAGATCTCTATAATAGATGGGAGTTGGGTCTGATATGTTATGATTTTCCTCCAGGTCATCTTGGCATCACATCTGGTCAGTAAAGAACTGCTGGCCGTGAAAATCATGAACAAGAGTCGCTGTTCAGAGGAGATGATCAGTGCAGAGATGGACGTCCTGCTAATAGCCACCGGGTGCCGCTACCTAATGTCAGCACGAGCAGTCATGGAGACACCTACAGAATATAAAGTAGCCATGGACTTTATGGCCAAAGGAGACCTGAGTGGCCACATGGCACGATTGATGCCTTTTGATACAGTAACAACAAGGTAAAGTCTTATACTGGTTTGCTGCCTGTACATTGTAGTCCAAGAGCAATAGACAATGACAGCAGGAGAAAATTATGACATAAATAGGACACGTGTCATCTCCTAATGTTGTCTTTTTGATTGTGTATCTAACCACTTTTCCAACCTGTACTTTCTACTCCACAGACTCTTTGCGGCAGAGATGGTGTGCGGACTCCAATTCCTGCATGAACGTGACATCATACATCGGTAATCAGTTCATCTCTATAAATCTGTCCCCTGTGACTCTCTGTTGTCTCCTTTCATATCTATTGTAGAAAGTTCTTTTCATGAATTCTCCTCACAATCATTGTCTTCTCCCTGCAGGGACGTGAAGCCAGGGAACATCCTCCTCAATGAGACCGGACACATTAAAATCTCTGACTTTGGCTTATCCGCCATAGTCATGTTTGAGGACGACATATTGAACAAATATGTTGGCACGAAAGGTTACATCGCACCCGAGGTAAGTAACATCCCAGTGTGATTAATGGCGATAGTAGGACTGAGGAATAATCTGATCACAAAGTATCCTGCAGATATCTATCCACAGATCGGTCCTTATAGCCTCTGTGTGTAAATCCCCTACCCGGTATATTCAGATCATCTCCTATCTTATGTTCCCACAGATAATGGACGGTAAGAGCTACAACCATCTGGTGGACTCATTTTCCTTCGGTGTCATCCTATATACGATGATTGTAGGGATAAAGCCATTCTATAGCCGAGGCTCAACTAAGGAGTACCACAAGTCTCTGCAGGAGGACGTCCCATATTTTCCACCCGGGATCAGCATTGATGCCATTGACATCTTAGACGGGGTGAGTAGGGTCAGATGAAGGAGGATGATGAGTGATTATTAAGAGAGGTAGAAGATTAGATGTAAACAGTAGATAGATATTGTGTAATAATGTATCATTAATAATACATAATATAATGACTAATGATCTTTCTCATTTTCCAGCTTCTCTGTAAAACTCCATTTTCCCGATCTGCCATAACATTGACCATCCGAGAGCACCCATTCTTCCAGTTCATAAACTGGAGCGACGTGGAGTCCGGCAGAGCCGACCCACCATTCAAATAAGACTATGTAAGTGTAGGATGTAGGGAAACAGTGTTATCACTGCCCAGTAACATGCATACCCACTATACACCTTATTATTATACCCCCCCCCCCGTATACAGTATATATGTGAGGAGCCAATTCTCAGACGTGTATATTTCTCTTCTTACAGGAGTATTAGGCTGATAACAATCAGCCCCATTCCAATAACATCTAGGAATGAAGATTTACATGAATTGGATGAGACAACTACACTGGACTTTCTCATTTACCGGACTGTGACAAATCCTACCGAGCTTCCACCACGTAACAGCCACGTAGATTCGAGCACCAAACATCCAGGGATTTATTCCGATCGCCATATTTGGGGTCAGGAAGGAATTTTTTCCCCTGATATGAGGATAATCCAACAACAAGTCCTCGGGGTTATTTTTCGCCTTCCTCTGGATCAACATAGGAAGTAATTAAAGGCTGAAATTGAAGAACTTCTTTCTGCCATACTTGCTATGTTACCATCTGGACGACTCATCTACAGTGTGGTGGTAAGGAGACGACTACAATATATGGACAGACAGAAGGCAGCGGCTGCTCCTTCTCCTACCGGATATGGACATACAGAAGGCAGCAGCTGCTCCTTCTCATACATGGCCTTGTACAGACAGAAGGTAGCGGCTGCTCCTTCTCCTACCTGACCATGGACAGAGAGAAGAAGCGGCTGTTCCTTCACCTTCCTGGCCATGGTCAAACAGAAAGCCAAATGGTTGATCTTTGTGCTTTAGGAATCCAGAAATGCTCCATCTACACAGATCACACATCACACATTCCTGCTCTTCTCCTCTCCGTCATGTGTGATCCAGACCTGGATATCCAAAACCGACACAAGTGCAACCAAAGGCCTGAGGAGCGGAATCATCAACATCTGCTCCTTTCTATAGAAAGTGACTGTATATTCAGGCTTTCTTTTTTCATCTTTGCATGTTATTAACAACTTTCATGCACAAATAAATATATTGAACACCTATGCAGCTTCTCTTTAGATTCTTCTCATATATAGCACTGCTTTTTTGGTATCTTATTACCATATATACTCAAGTATAAGACGAGTTTTTCAGCACATTTTTTGTGCTGAAAAAGCCCACCTCGGCCTATACTCGGGTATATACTCGAGTATATACATATTCCGTTGGTTGATAGTGGTGGGGGGCTGCGGCGGCGGACTGAGGGATTGTGGCGGCGGAGGAGCGGGACACACTCAGTAGCCAGCTGCTGCAGCTACCACATGTGCCCGCTGCTAAAGGTAAATGAATATTCCCTCTTCTCCACTCTCATGGGCGTGGAGAAGAGGGAATATTCATTCTCTTTAGTAGCAGGCACAGAAGATCGCGGAGCCGCAGCTCCTGCTGACAGTGCCCGCAACTAAAGAGGATGCATATTCACTCCTCTCCACGCCCATAGTCCCGGCGTGGAGAGGAGTGAATATGCCGGCATCTCACATCAGCTTCTGAGAGCATATGGCTGTGACGCCATGCACTGCTCAGATGCTGACATGAGCTGCTGCAGCAGAACAGGACGCCGCGCTGGAGTAGAGGTGAGGAAGGAAGGTTAGCATAAGTGTTTATTTTTTTATGTGTGCAGTGATGGGGCCATACATACCAGGATTGGGGATGAGGGGGACATACATACCAGGATAGGGGGGTTGAGGGGTGCCATACATACCAGGATTGGGGAATGAAGAAGCCATGCATACCAGGATTGGGGGATGAAGGGGCCATGCATTACCAGGATTGGGGATGAGGAGGCCATGCATTACCAGGATTGAGGATGAGGAGGCCATACATACCAGGATTGAGGATGAGGGGGCCATGCATTACCAGGATTGGGGATGAGGGTGCCATGCATTACCAGGATTGGAGATGAGGGTGCCATGCATACCAGAATTGGGGATGAGGGTGCCATGCTTACCAGAATTGGGGATGAGGGTGCCATGCATACCAGGATGATTGGGGATGAGGGGGCTATGCATACCAGGATTGGGGATGAGGGTGCCATGCTTACCAGGAATGGGGATGAGGGGGCCATGCATACTAGGACTGGGATGAGGGGGCCATGCATACCAGGATTGGGGGTGAGGGGAACATGCATACCAGGATTGGGGATGAGGGAGCTATTCATGCCAGGATTGTGAATGAGGGGGCTATGCATACCAGGATTGGTGATGAGGGGTGCCATGCATACCAGGATTGGGGATGAGGGACTGTGGCACCCCAGGGGTCCGGTTGCCACAGTGGCATTGCCTCCCTCAAAAGAGGTGATGCCATGCCTGGAAGCAAGCAGGGATCCCCTAGTCAGGTATACTAAACATGCAACACTTTCCTGGCTCCAGACCAGCAAGGGGAGCACCTCCCCTTGGCAACTGGGATCTGGGGGTGGGGTTAGTTAGTCTTAGTGTGAGGAGTTGAAGAGAGGACGTCGAGGAGAAAGGAGCTGGGGTCTGGAGCTGCACGGCAGCTCACCCCAGAAGGAACAAACACAGAAGAACCGGACACCGGAGTCCGAGGCTGTGGGGCACTGAAGGCCCAGGCGCAGAAACCGGAGGGCAGGAGACTGCAGGCCTCCTGGCCCCATCAGACGCCCGGAGGGTCAGCAGCACCACAGGGTCCAGCACCGCCACGTGGGAGCGACGCACCAGCAAGCCCGAGCTGCCTTCCATACGGGTGAGCACAGAAACGTTGCACCCGGGGACGAGGGCTACCACACAGCTACAAGCAGCAGGGCCAAAGAGTTTAGTGGAAAAGGAAGGCCTCCAACTTCACCTGACAAGGAGGATCCTTTACTTGCTTCCAGGCTGCCCAGACTTTCACTTCTAGCCAGTACCTTAGTCCCGGCTTGTCTAATCGCCACCAGTAAAGACAAGAGTAAACTGCCATTAAGTTGTGGACTGATTCTTGCTGCGCCATCAACCCCTGCACTACAACGCCCAGCACAACCTGCAATATCTACACTGCCCTGGAGCTAGCTCTTCCTGTGGAGAGCCACACCATCCCTGCTGCAGTAACATCAGCTTCAGAGGACTGCTCCGCAGCGGCGGCTCCCTTTAGCCGCACTCCACAGGTGGAGTCACGAACTCTATAAAAACACTATAAATCCCCTATAAATAATCCCTTTTTTATTGACCGCCCTGGGTCATGGACCAGGTCACCGCCACTGTGACATCCCCCAGCATTTACCGGCCCAGCACCGGGTACCCCACAGCCCAGGGGGCGCGTCAGCTTGGCGTCACGAACAGGATTCACGAAGCCAGGTATAACCGGGTCCTGTGTGCCATAGACTTTATTGAACGGTGTTATCACGTGGTTTGCCGCCCGCTGAGGGGAAAGAAAGAAGCCCCGATCTGGAACCGCCGGGTTAGAGATCCTTCCACCTGCAGAGCAGCAGACTGGTGCGTGAGGAGACGCCCAGGACCTGGCTGAGGTTCACTAGGGGGGAGGAAGATGCCCAACATGGAGGAGGGTTCAGCCGCAGGCGCGACCGCTGCCACTGTGATGCCGTTATCAATGCCATATATACCGGGGGCGGCGTGGTTGCTCCAGTACTCAGGGGAGTCGCACACCCTGAACGACTTTGAGGAGAGACTGCGCAGTTTGTTTAAAGTATACCCCCTGTCTGAGGAGCAAAAAGTCAGCATCCTCATAGGCCAGCTAATCGGTGCAGCTCAGAGATAAGTGAAGTCCTGGCCAGGCAGAGACAAAGGCACTGTAAAAGAAATACTGGCCCGATTGAAGGATACCTTTGACACCCGCACCGCAGCAGAAATTAAAATGAAGTTTTATGGGTGCAAACAAAGGGTGCAGGACAGTGTACGGGACTATGCTCTTAACCTGCAGGAGGCGCTGCGGGCCATCAAACAGGTAGACCCTGACAGTGTGCATGATGAGAACAGATTGCTGACTGAGCAGTTTATTGAGGGGCTCCTGTCCAGTGCTCACAGGACACAGCTGCGCATTATGGCTCTGCAAAACCCTGATCTGGACTTTGCACAATTTAAAGACAGAGACATCCGGGTGCTGTAAGAATCAACACCAGGAGGCGCTGCATCCCACCGGCGCGCAGCTGTCACCTACCACCAGGAGGTGGCATCCTTTTCCCCAGAACCTGTGGAGGCTGACGCACAGACTCTGGACAATGACCCGTCTGCAGACCTGCGCCTTCAGGTCCAGGAGCTGACCAAAAGTGTGGCTGCGTTAACCAAAACCGTGCAGGCCATTCAAGTGTCCCCCAAGGAAAATATCCAGCTGGCTTCCAGTCCAGATGACGTCCCGTGGCGACGACAGAAGAGAATTCCACCGATCAGAAGGAGGAACAGCGATCGCTGCGACTGTAGCGCCCCGAGGGCTCGGCCGCTACAGGGGTATTGCACCTCTGCCAGAGGTGTGGTATTTCACTCCCAGGTAAGGATGGAGTATGGACCAGGGCTCAGTTAGCTGCATGCAGCACACACACCCCATTTCCGAGGGACAGCTCAACGGTGCTCCCACTAGACAGAAGTGCAGGCACGACCGACCATGTCCCTGCTGGAGTGGGGAGGGAGGGGTGGAACACCCAATGCTGTAGGGGCAGATAGGGGGCGGTTCCTGAGCGTAGGAAGGAGCCCATTGGTTGCTGGTCACCTGGGCTCATGGTCAGAGGGAGGTATAAAAGGTGGGCACCATCTTAGTTCAGTGTTCAGTCTGTGAGGAGAGGAGAGCTGACAGGGAGCAGCAGCTCAGGCTGAGTGCTGCTCCAGAGGCAGGCCTAGAGAAGAGGCCGGAGCCTGAGAGGAGAAGGAGAAGTGGGCCTGGAGAAGAGGCCAAGGGAAGGAGGAGAAGACAGAACAGGAAAGAAGGAGAAGAGAGAGAGAAACAGAAGGGCTTAGGAACAAGAAGGTGGAAGGGACCCTAAGAACCCACGAGAATCCAGGGTGAAGGGTCAGGCAGATTAAGGGTACCGGATCCCAAGTTGGTGGAGGAGAAACTACCCTCAGCCAAAGACCGGTCGTCGTGATCATCTATTGGTGCGACACCTCATCAAACCTGCTAGGAAGGCACCATATAGGACAGCGGAGGACGGGGCCCACGTTTAACCGCACAAGTCCGCGGCAGCTGGACAAAAGTGGGTCACTGGTGAGGCAGGCCAGAGAAAGGATTAAAGGGGGTCCTGTGCCATGCTCCTGAACTGCCTGGGAGTTGACCGAGCCCCACACCTGGTGGACGCAGCACGGCTTGGGCAGTCACCGCCGGTACCAAGGTGACTAGGACCAGTAAAGAACTGTGAGTAAAGACCCTGGACTGTAACTTGTTGTGTGTGTGCTCCTTCGCGCCTCCAGCACTACCGGTACTGGGACTCTCACCACCATCACTCCCACCATCCACTACACTGCCCTGGGGCCGCACTCTTCCCGTGGGGAGTCACACCATCCCAGCTGCACACGTCATCGGCCCCAGCGGACTGCCTTGCAGCGGCGGTTCCTAATAGCCGCAATCCACGGGTGGCGTAGTCGGACATTATCTAAAGTACAGTAGCAGACTACCAATGGCCTGACCACCCTGAGCCGCGGGACCGGGCCGCCACTACTACTACCCCCAGCGTCTCCCTATCGCCCGGATCCGCGTGCCCCACGGCCCAGGGGGCGAGTCACGACCAGGACGGACAACCCATCTGCCGCCGCTGTCAAAAGGCGGGACACTACGCAAGATTCTGCAATTTAAAAAAGCAACACATGGGGCAGAGGGCCAACCCCCAGGAGTAAGATGACCAGGCCCATAAAGTTGGCGAGAGAAGTACGTGGGAGGACGGCCGGTCCTACCTGTCGTGCTTGATGGCATCCCAATGAATGCGTTGCTGGACACTGGGTCCCAGGTGACCACGATGCCATATATCCTTTATAAACAATACTGGACTGATTCCGACATTACCCACAGTCCAGATGAACATCTTAACATCTATGCCAGCAATGGTCAGCCCTTGCCTCAGGTGGGGTATAAAGAGGTGACCATAAAAGTTGGCAAAGTAGAATTGTTATCACAAGGAATTATTATTGTTGATATTGATCGCCGAGAAAGTCATCCCATGATAACCTTAGGCACTAATGTGATAGAAAATTGTCTTGGAGAAATTACTGTTTTGTTGCAACAGGTCGCAGAGACTGCCAGTTCCAGTCAGCAGCGAGTTCTGCAGAAGGAGATCAGAGCCCTGATGAAAAGACAACAGGTAGAGCTGTCTGGAGGGGAAATTGGCAGTGTAAGGATGAGTGATCCGTTCCCCATTACAATGCCCCCTAGGAGTGAAATGTTGATATGGTGTCGAGCAGCAATTGGTCCCAGGGGTCAAGATTATCAGGCCCTGGTAGAACCTGTATACTCTGACAGTATGCCCACCATCTTGACAGCCAGGGGAGTAGTCGATGTCCGCAAGGGGAGAGTGCTGATCCGCATCCTGAATTGTGGGGAGAAAGAGGTCCATTTACCCCAGTATGCTACCCTTGCTAAGTTATTCACTGTCAGTAACAACTCAATAAAGACAGTGGAACCCTTGCCTCCATCAAAACCGGCGGAGGATAATGGCTCCAAGGGGCAGATGGAGGATTGGTGTCAGAAGCTACAATTGGGCACTGACTCCACCCCTTTGCACCAAAAGCATAGAGTATACCGGGTGGTCCAAGAGTATGAGCAGGTCTTCAGTAAACACCCATTAGACTTTGGGCAGGTAAAAGGGGTCCAACATCATATCCCCACAGGAGATCATCCACCCATTAAAGAGAGGTACCGGCCTGTACTTCCAGCTCACTATCAATGTGCCAAGGGAATGTTACGGGAGATGAAGGAGGCTGGGGTGATGAGAGATAGTTGTAGCCCCTGGGCAGCTCCATTAGTTCTCGTGAGAAAGAAGGATGGTACAATGTGGATGTGTGTTGACTACAGGCAGATTAACCGCATTACACATAAGGATGCCTACCCATTACCCAGGATTGAGGAGTCACTAGCTGCATTAAGATCTGCTAATTATTTCTCCACTTTGGATCTCAATAGTGGGTATTGGCAGGTTCCTGTGGCAGAGGCGGACAAAGAAAAGACCGCGTTTACAACACCAATGGGCCTCAGCAAGTTCAACTGCATGTCATTCGGGCTCTGCAACGCCCCAGGAACCTTCCAGCAGTTAATGGAGTGCTGCCTAGGACACAAGAACTTCGAAACTGTCCTGCTGTACCTGGACGACGTAATTGTCTACTCGAAGACATATGAAGATCACCTGGAGCACCTGGCCGAGGTGTTTGAAGCCCTATCTGGTTTTGGCCTGAAGGTAAAGCCGTCCAAATGCCACCTGTTGAAGCCCAAGGTGCAGTACCTAGGTCACGTGGTAAGCGCCGAAGGTGTAGCGCCAGACCCTGAAAAAGTCACCGTAATCAAGGACTGGCCAAGACCCTCCACTATCAAGGAAGTGCGGCAGTTCCTGGGGTGGTAGGCTACTACAGGAGATTTATCAAGGGTTTCACCAAAATAGCAGCACCCATGCAGGACCTCCTGGTAGGCCAGTCCAAGAAAGCCAAGAACCCGAAACCTCCGTTCAAATGGGGTAAACCAGAAGGCGAATCCTTCACCCGACTGAAGATGGCTCTGACCAGAGACGAAGTCCTGGCATACCCCGACTATGGCCAACCCTTTATACTTCATACAGATGCCAGCAACGTGGGATTGGGAGTGGTGCTGTCCCAGGTACAGCAAGGCAGAGAGCGAGTGATTGCATACGCCAGCAGGAAGCTCCGGCCCACGGAAAGGAACCCCGACAATTACAGTTCCTTCAAGTTGGAGTTTCTGGCCATAGTCTGGGCTGTAACAGAGCGCTTCAAGCACTATCTCGCCTCCTCCAAATTTACAGTCTTCACGGACAATAACCCTCGGACGCACCTGGAGACTGCGAAGCTTGGTGCCCTAGAGCAACGATGGATGGCCCGACTGTCTAACTACGAGTTTACCATCAAGTATCGGGCGGGGCATAAAAATGCAAATTCTGATGCGCTGTCCAGAATGCCCAACTTGCCAGATGGGGCAGAAGACCCGGAAGAGCTGGAGGAGATAGAGATACCCGCTTTCCATCGTCATGGGGTGACCCAGTGCTCCCACTGTGTAAGGGACAAGCGCTCCGCCAACAGAGAGGCCACGTTCAACCCATTGCCCCACCATGGATGGGCAGAAACGCAGTATAGCGACCTGGCTGTCCGCCTAGTCAAGGAGTTGCTGATGCAAGCTGACTCGCACCCTGATTCAGATGCTCCACGGGAGACCCAACAGTTGTGGAAGGAGAAGGGCAAACTGTTCATCTACGAAGGAAAGCTGTGTCGAAGAAGCATCAACTCCCGGACACATGAACTGGTCTTGCAGGTGGTAGTCCTGAGGCGGGATGCGTCAATGGTCTTAGAAGTGCACCACGATGGAGCAGGACACTTCGGGTGGAAGAAGTTGGAAGTCCTGCTACGTGAGCGATTCTACTTGGCTGGCATGAGGAAAGCAATCGAGAGATGGTGTCGAGAATGTGGTCCATGCAACCTGAGACGAAAAGACCGTGACAGCCAGAGGGCTCCCCTGCAGCCCATCATCACCAAACAGCCACTAGAACTCTTAGCCTTGGACCACGTGAAGCTAGCCCCAAGCAGGTCAGGCTATGTCTACGCTCTAACCATAGTAGACCACTACTCAAGGTTCCTGGTAGTAGTGCCAGTGAAAGACCAGACGGCTCAGACGGCAGCCAAAGCATTCCAACAGCACTTTTGTCGCCTGCACGGTTACCCTGAATGAGTGCTTACCGACCAAGGTCCAGCCTTTGAAGCAGAGGTGTTCCAGGAATTCTGTAACTTGTACGGCTGCAAGAAAATCAGGACGACGCCGTATCATCCCCAGACCAACGGGTTGTGTGAAAAGATGAACCAGGTGGTGATAGACCTGTTGAAGATGTTGCCCCTTGAAGAGCGCAGCCTTTGGCCAGAGAAGTTACCAGATTTGGTGGACCTGTATAACCACATCCCGGTGAGCTCCACCAACTGTACACCCGCTTACCTGATGAGAGCAAGACCTGGCAAGCTACCCATTGACTTGGACATGGGAGTCCTAACACCAGAGACGACATCACCAGATGAGGATTGGGATACCGAGCGGCTGCAACAATACCGCAAAGTGCAAGAGTGTGTTGAAAGAAGTTTGTCCCAGGCAAGACAGAAGCAAGAGAAGACTTACAATCAGCACGCACCTGCCGTTCCCTTGTCACCTGGAGAGCAGGTACTTAAGAGAAAGAGAGGACTCCACAAATTAGATGACCAGTGGGAGGTAGAGCCATACACTGTCCTACCCTCGAACTACGATAACACCAAAGTGTGCCTCATCAGCAAAGATGGAGGGGAATCTTCAGCGGAAGTCTCAAGAGACCACTTGAAGATCAGTCCTGAACAGTTGAAACACACAGAAGAAGATCAAGATAACCCTCAGCCCAAAGAAAAGGAGGAAGTGGTCCAAACAGTACTTAGAGAATTTCCCCGGTCTTGGACGCAGGTGAACAAAGCCATTGTGGTACCTGTCCTAACCTTTCTCCAAGTGGCATCACCGGAAGCTGCAGAAGTCCCAGAACAGCTGGAAGACCAGTCGGCCCCAGAGACAGAGGTTTCATCATCAGCAGACCAGGAGAATCTATCCTCTGTTAGCAGTGAACCTGTCATACCCATGGTGAGCCAAAGAATTCGTAGGAGATTACCCAGCCTACCAGTATTACTTCAGACTAAATGTAGAGTAGGTCACACTGAGCCCATCACACCAGGGGTAGACACAAGGGACCAGGGTAGAGCAGTAACTACAAATGTACTATGTAGTTCGACCAGGAGTACAAAAGGTCAGCTACCTGCCCGTTGGAGAAACTAAAATGTAAAGAATTAAAGTATAAGAGAGCTAAAATGTATGCTGTATATACACTGTGTTCCAAATTATTATGCAAATAATATTTTCTCAGATTTTCCCAAATTACCTATATGAATTGCAGTCATTGTAATTTTCCAGTCAAATAACTATTAGAGTACAATTGAAAGGTTTTTGTACAAACTGCCTATGATAACAGTATATTTTTTAAAAAAATAAAAAACTCAATCTGCACTCAAAATGCATGTTCCAAATTATTATGCACAGCAGAGTTTTCAACCTTTTCATTTTAATACAGAACAAAAAAATGGTCATTTTTGAAATTATAAGCATTAGCAGGTTATTACAAACTGAAATCAAACAGTTTTCAACTCAAAACTTTATTCTAGGTGATGTTACATTTGCACATAGGACCCCTTGTTCGAAAGGAGCTTCTGAACTCTCTCGTCCATTGAATTTGTCAGGTTTTGGATGGTTTCTGCTTTAATTGTTTTGCATGAGGACAGAATACCCTCCCAGAGCTGTTGCTTAGATGTGAACTGCCTCCCGCCATCATAGACACTCCTTTTGATGATGCTCCAGAGGTTCTCAATGGGGTTGAGGTCAGGGGAGCATGGGTGCCACACCATAAGTTTGTCCCCTTTTATGCCCATAGCAGCCAGAGATGCAGATGTGTTATGTGCAGCATGAGATGGGGCATTATCATGCATGAAATGATCTCGATGGTCCAGATGGATGGAGTGGAGGATGGCTGGTTGATGGACACCCCATGCAAACACGGCTACGGCGCTAACAAGGAGGAGGTGGAGTAATGTTTTGGGCTGGAATCATGGGGAGAGAGATTGGCAGCCCTTTTAGGATCCCTGAAGGGGTAAAGATGAACTCCATAATGTATGTTGAGTTTCTCAAACAGCACTTCCTTCCATGGTTCAAGAAGAAGAACCGTGCATTCCGCAGCAAGATCATTTTCATGCATGATTTCCTGCATGGGGAAATTTACCAGCAGCTGCAGCATTTCCCACCCTAGGCTTATACTCGAGTCAATAAGTTTTCCCAGTTTTTTGTGGTAAAATTAGGTACCTCGGCTTATACTCGGGTCGGCTTATACTCGAGTATATACGGCAATATCATGATGACCTAATGTATTTGTCAAAGGGGCTGAATATCTCACATAAAGATTTCTGCATAGAGTAAAATATTTAAGTTTTAAGTGTTCATAAAACCTGTATCACCATAAGTAGATGACATTCCTATTCCACATCTAAAATGTATACAGGCCTCAGACTAAACTCACTATAGAAAATATACACCCAGACCCAGGAAACAATTACAAACCCCAGATCGTACCCCTAAATAAGTACAGACCCAGACAAAACCCACTAAAACATAGACAATAAACCCACTAAATACAAACTAAAAACTCAACCAACTAGAAATATATAGACATAGACTAAAGAAATACAGACACTAAACCCCTTAAATTCAGACACAGATCAGCCCCATATATAAATACAGACCTCCTAAACACAGACACAAAACTCCTTCAATAGAAGCCCATTCCCAACCCCTAATTATATACAGACCCCAGGGACGTACATAGAAATCATGGGGCCCCATAGCAGAAGTTATAATCTCATCCTCCACAAAAAATAAATAAAAAATAATAATAATATAACGGACAGTATGAAACCCACCCAGTGAATTCCTACACACCACCCTCCAGGTGCACAGTATGATGACCCTGCTGTATGCACCCGTGGCAAAGTATAGTGACCCCAACACAGTATGATGTCCCAACTGTGACCCCAACACAGCTCTCCAAACAATATGATGGCTCCCACACAGATTGATGGACCCCACAGAAACCTCCACACTGTATAATGGCCTCCACATAGCCCTACAAACAGTAAAATGGACCCCACATTGCCCTACAAACTGTATAATGCCTTTTCATACATGGACTGCGGCACCAATCAGTTCTCCCCAGCTTCTGAGCGTGATTGGTCACATGGATTACAGTGAGGGACACTTAGGAAAGGTGAGTATAAGAATTTTTTATTTTATTCTTATTTTTACAGGTGGACACTGCAGGAGCAGACACTACTACTATCAGCATTGACCCTGCTGGGGCTGATCGCAGCCCCGGCAGGGAACCATGATGAGGTCAGTGTTCAGCACCCGGTGCTTGGGAGCAGCGCTAACTGTAAACTAATTCCCTGGCGCCGGTACGTGTGATCCTGATGCGGCACACGGGACACGGATATCTCCAGTACCAGTAATATACGGACGTGTGAAACCGGCCTGAGTATTGCTGATCCTAGTGAATCAAATGTAAATTCAACTGAAGAAATAAAAATTGCACCATTTACTGGTGGTATACTATCCACCTACATGCCCCAATAGCTCCAATATTCGATCTGTTTCAGGACAGGGTAATAAAAGATGTGGAAGCTTTAGTATTCACAAGTCCCACTGACAATTTAAGAACAGGGAAACTAAAAGCATTGAGTGAAATAAAAAACTGGAAAGATGTAATAATTTGTAAAGCCGACAAAGGCGGAAATATTGTGCTACAAACTAGGAAGATGTATATTGCTGAAGCAAAAAAACAACAACTGATACTTCCGCTAATATTAACCTGGCTAATGATCCTACGAATAAATTAAAAAACTTGTTAAGAACCTTTTTAAGGACGCAGGTGGAGAAAGGTATTTTAACTAGAAAAGGAGCAGAAAAATTATTACCACATTATCCACAAAAACCTCATTGGTATTGCATTCCCAAGGTCCATAAATCTTTAACCACCCAGCCTGGACGCCCGATAGTGTCGGGCATAGGCTCAATTACAGAGCCTTTGTCCCAATATTTGGACTCATTACTGAAACCACTATTGAGAAATATTCCATCTTTGATTAAGGACACCGGATCCTACTTGAGTGCAGTTAGCGAAATAAATTACTGCAATAGTTACATGCGTGGCTTGCGTTTTTCCTCATTTATTTTTAGCTTTTTTTGAAAATAAATATGTGGAAACCGTGACCAATCCATATCTAAATACATAAAAACATACTTAAGATATGTGGATGACATATTTATAGCGTGGGCTGGTACTCAAGAACAATTGAGTCGTTTGTAAAATATCTGAACGACATTAACCCCTTTACCCCCAGGGTGGTTTGCACGTTAATGACCAGGCCAATTTTTACAATTCTGACCACTGTCACTTTATGAGGTAATTACTCTGGAACGCTTCAACGGATCCCCCTGATTCTGAGCTTGTTTTTTCGTGACATATTGTACCTGCACGGCAGGATTTGGAAGGGAAGGAGCGCCATTTGACTTTTTGAATGTAAAATTTGCTTGAATAATTAGAGGACGCCATGTTGCGTTTGGGGAGCTCCTGATGTGCCTAAACAGTGGAAACCCCGCACAAGTGACACCATTTTGGAAACTAGACCCCTTAGGGAACTTATCTAGATGCGTGGTGTGCACCTTGAACCCCCAGGTGCTTCACAGAAGTTTATAACATTGAGCCGTAAAAATACAATTTTCATATTTTTCCCACAAAAATGTTTTTCAGCCCCCAATTTTGCATTTTCATAAGGGTAACAGGAGAAATTGCACCATGCAGTTTATTGTGCAATTTCTCCTGAGTAAGCCGATACCCCATATGTGGGGGAAAACCATTGCTTGGACGCACGGCAGAATTCGGAAGGGTAGGAGCACCATTTGACTTTTTGAATGTAAAATTTGCTTGAATAATTAGCGGACGCCATGTTGCGTTTGGGGAGCTCCTGATGTGCCTAAACAGTGGAAACCCCCCACAAGTGACACCATTTTGGAAACTAGACCCCTTAGGGAACTTATCTAGATGTGTGGTGAGCACCCTGAACCCCCAAATGCTTCACAGAAGTTTATAACATTGAACCGTAAAAATAACACTTTCACATTTTTTCAACAAAAATGCTTTTCAGCCCCCAATTTTGCATTTTCAGAAGGGTAACAGGTTGCGTTTGGAGAGTCCCTGATGTGCCTAAATAGTGGAAACCACCCCACCCTCCCCCCAGTGACTCCATTTTGGAAGCTACACCCCTCCAGGATTTTATCAAGGGGTATAGTGAACATTTTGAACCCAGAGGTACGACACAGAATTTGATAACATTAGGTCATCATATTGAATAAGTTGTCATTAGTCTTGAGTGCAAGTGCTCGCTATTTGAGTTTGCATCAGGTACTAGGGTATGCTCCAAGTATCGCGGGTGCTCAAGTGACATGCTCGAGTCCCTGCCCCGCATGTTTTTTTTATTAGATACCCCCAAAAAAAACATGCGGGGATTGCTCATGCATGGCAGGCAATCCCTGCAAGGTTTTTATGGCTGTATAACAGCTGCAAAACATTTGGGGAGGAGACTAAAGCATGTCACTCGAGCACCCGCCATACTCGGTGCATACCCAAGCACCCGATGCAAACTCAAGTAGCGAGTACTTGTGCTCACTAGTCGCCATATCGTCATCATTTTTTTTTTCTTTACTTCTGAAAAAATCCCAACCCGAACCCGAACCTTAGCCCAACCCTAACCCTAGCCTAACCCTAAACTTAGCCTAACCCTAGCCCAACCCTAACCCTAGCCCAACCCTAACCCTAGCCCAACCTTAGCCCAACCCTAACCCCAACCCTAGCCCAACCCTAACCCTAGCCCAACATTAACC
This sequence comes from Phyllobates terribilis, assembly GCF_046119375.1. NCBI lineage: Eukaryota > Metazoa > Chordata > Amphibia > Anura > Dendrobatidae > Phyllobates > Phyllobates terribilis. The sequence continues at coordinate 115,996,979 of NW_027362773.1, forward strand.
CAAACCCTAGCACAACCCTAGCAAAACCCTAGCAAAACCCTAACCCTAGCACAACCCTAACCCTAAAGTTTATTTTTTACACCGTTCCTCGTGTGGTATAAGTGATTAGACGACGTTATTTTTCGGGTCGGTGCAATTACAGCGATGCCAGATTCATATCGGGTTTTTATGACTGACAGCTGTCACACACTAAAAGACTCATTTTTTTGCAAAGACTAGTTTTTGCATTGCCATATTTTGAGAGCTATAATTTTTCCATATTTCGGCCGACTGAGTCATGTGATGGCTTGTTTTTTGCGGGACAAGTTGACGTTTTTATCGGTATCATTTTCGGGCAAATAACATTTTTTGATCGCTTTCTATTCCGGAAAACAATTCAGGAATTTTTTTTTTTTTTGTTATGCTGTTCTGCATAAAGGTAGCTTTATTCTTCGGGTCAATACGTTTAGAGCGGTACCGCATTTTTTTTTTATATTTTGGCGCTTTTACACAATAAAAACTATTTTATAGAAAAAAAAATTGTTTTTGTATCGCTTTATTCTGAGAGCTATAACTTTTTTATTTTTCTGTTGTTGGAGCTGTATTGTGGTTTGTTTTTTGCGGGACAAGATGACGTTTTCAGCGGTACCATTTTTCTTTACATTCGTCTTTTTTATCGCGTTTTATTCCATTTTTTGTTTGGCGGTTTGATGATAAAACATCGTTTTATGTTTGTTTGTTTTTTTTGTTTTTTTACCGTGTTCACTAAAGGGGTTAACTAGTGGGACAATTTTATAGGTCAGGTCGTTCCGGACGCGGCGATACCAAATATGTATACTTTTATTGGTTTATTTTTTTTTTCATAAGATTATTTATTTATGGGTACAATATACTGTATATATTTTTTTCTTATTATTTTTTCTTTTATTTTTTTAATTTTTTACAATTTTTTTTTTTTTTTTCACTTTCTGACATTTTTATTACTTGTTCACATTGTCCCACTATGGGACTCTCACTTTTTGCAGCCTGATCGCCTGCATGGCATAGAGAGCAGCATCTCCCTATGCCATGCAGCCTGTCAGCGCTGCACAGGGAGAAGTTACTTTGGTCGTGCACTGCGCATGACCAAAGCAACTTCCTGCCTCCTGGTGACCCGGATGTTGTTATGATGACGTTGGGTCACCATGGCAACATCCGGGATCGGATTCAGATGCCGCTGGACGCCGGCAGAGAAGGTAAGTATCACGCTTACCTCCTCTTGCCACCGGAATGCTGCGATCGATTTCGATCACAGCATTTCGGGGGTTAATGTGCCGGGAGCGGTGCGGGACCGCTCCCTGCACATAGCACAGGGTGTCAGCTGTGACAATCAGCTGACACCCGGTGGTGATCTCGCCTGCACCGCTTGTGTGCGGGCGAAATCGTCAGGGCGTATTAATACGTATCAGGCCCATAAGGCCCAGGGCACAGATACGTACTAATACGCCCTGGGTCAGAAAGGGGTTAATAATGAAAATATGAAAATTACATCAGCATATGGTGGTAATGATAGAAAAGCTAGTGTGGTGCCCAACCAATTTGATGATACATAGCAGAGGGATAAAACTAATAAACTTTATTCAAATTATTTAAAATCAAACCAATGCCACAAAGGCATGTGGCCTTGTATATCACTCCTGTAGTACGACAGTTGATGAAGTGTCATATGGTATATTCCTTCCCAGTCACATTACTACGAAACGTCCTACCCTTTGTCTGAAATTCACAAGCACTACAGTTGCGACACCTGTAGCAGCCCTTGGTATGCTTGATGGGTAGTACACCAGATGGATATTAATTTAAAAGAGTATATATAAATTAGCATACATTATCCAACATGGTGTACACAATATGGCGTATAATGCTAGTAGAGCCCTGTATAGCTGCCAGAAATAATTCAAAAAGGTTGAATGTATTGGCCTTAATATATTAACTTAATATACTGTATGCTCTTGCACCTGTCCTGCCTCTCGTGCTCTTTATTTTCCTCTCTCCGGTATGTATATATAGGGTCTGAGTGACCCACTTCTGCCTTTTGACATATGTATGTGGACAATATCATATTAAGTTAATACACTGCTCAAAAAATAAAGGGAACACTTAAGCAACAGAATATAACTCCAAGTAAATCAGACTTCTGTGAAATCAAACTGTCCACTTAGGAAGCAACACTGATTGACAATCAATTTCACATGCTGTTGTGCAAATGGAATAGACAATAGATGGAAATTATTGGCAATTATCAAGACACCCTCAATAAAGGAGTGGTTCTGCAGGTGGGGACCACAGACCACATCTCAGTACCAATGCTTTCTGGCTGATGTTTTGGTCACTTTTGAATGTTGGTTGTGCTTTCACACTCGTGGTATCATAAGACGGACTCTACAACCCACAGAAGTTGCTCAGGTAGTGCAGCTCATCCAGGATGGCACATCAATGCGAGCTGTGGCAAGAAGGTTTGCTGTGTCTGTCAGCGTAGTGTCCAAAGGCTGGAGGCGCTAACAGGAGACAGGCCAGTACACCAGGAAACGTGGAGGGGGCCATAGGAGGGCAACAACCCAGCAGCAGGACCGCTACCTCCGCCTTTGTGCAAGGAGGAAAAGGAGGAGCACTGCCAGAGCCCTGCAAAATGACCTCCAGCAGGCCACAAATGTGCATGTGTCTGCACAAACGGTTTGAAACCCACTCCATGAGGGTGGTATGAGGGCCCGACGTCCACAGATGGGGGCTGTGCTCACAGCCCAACACCGTGCAGGACTCTTGGCATTTGCCACAGAACACCATGATTGGCAAAGTAACCACTGGTGCCCTGTGCTCTTCACAGATGAAAGCAGGTTCACACTGAGCACATGTGACAGACGTGACAGAGTCTGGAGATGCCGTGTAGAGCGATGTGCTGCCAGCAACATCCTTCAGCATGACCTGTTTGGCAGTGGGTCAGTAATGGTGCGGGGTGGCATTTCTTTGGAGGGCCGCACAGCCCTCCATGTGCTCGCCAGAGGTAGCCTGATTGCCATTAGGTACCGAGATAAGATCCTCAGACCCCTTGTGAGACCATATGCTGGTGAGGTTAGCCCTGGGTTCCTCCTAATGCAGGACAATGCCAGACCTCATGTGGCTGGAGTGTGTCAGCAGTTCCTGCAAGATGAAGGCATTGAAGCTATGGACTGGCCCTCCCGTTCCCCAGACCTGAATCCGATTGAGAACATCTGGGACATCATGTCTCGCTCCATCCACCAACGTTGCACCACAGACTGTCCAGGAGTTGGCAGATGCTTTAGTCCAGGTCTGGGAGGAGATCCCACAGGAGACCATCCGCAACCTCATCAGGAGCATGTCCAGGCATTGTAGGGAGGTCATACAGGTACGTGGAGGCCACACACAATACTGAGCCTCATTTTGACTTGTTTTAAGGACATTACATCAAAGTTGGATCAGCCTGTAGTGTGTTTTTCCAGGCCTCCATTGGTTAATAAATTAGATTTCCATTGATGATTTTTTGTGATTTTGCTGTCAGCACATTCAACTTTGTACAGAACAAAGTATTCAATGAGAATATTTCATTCATTCAGATCTAGGATGTGTTATTTGAGTGTTCCCTTTATTTTTTTGAGCAGTGTATATTAAGGTCAATACATTCGACTTTTTTGAATTATTTCTGGCAGCTATACAGGGCTCTACTAGCATTATACGCCATATTGTGTACACCATGTTGGATAATGTATACTAATTTATATATATTCTTTTAATTTAATATCCATCTGGTGTACTACTGTAGCGCCCCGAGGGTTCGGTTGCTACAGGGGTATTGCACCTCAACCAGATGTGTGGTATTCCACTCCCGGGTAAGGATGGAGTATGGACCAGGGCTCAGGTAGCTGCATGCATCACACACATCCCATTTCCGGGGGACAGCTCTACAGTGCTCCCATTTATATATTTATGCAGGCACATCTGACTATGTCCCTGGCTGGAGTGGGGAGGGGGGAGGAAAACCCAGTGGTGTAGGAGCAGATAGGGGTTGGTTTCTGAGCATAGGTAGGAGCTCATTGGGTGCTGGTCACCTGAGCTCACACACAGAGGAGGATGTATATAAGGTGGACAACATCTTAGTTCAGTGTGCAGTCAGTGAGGAGAATACAGGGAGCGGAGGCTCTGTAGGAGCTCTGCTCAGAGGCAGGCCTAGAGAAAAGGCCGGGGCAAGGAGGAGGAAGGAAGGAGAAGTAGGCCTAAAGAAGAGGCCAAGGAAGGGGGAGAAGAAGGAACTGGAAAGGAGGAGAAGAGACAGAGAAGCAGAAGGACTCAGAAACAAGAAGGTAGAAGGGATCCTAAGAACCCACGAGATAACGGGTGAAGGATCAGGCAGAATAAGGGTACCGGATCCCAAGTTGGTGGAGGTAAATCATCCCTCAGCCAAGAACCGGAGGTCGTGATCATTTATTGGTGCGACCCCCCGCCAAACCTGCTAGGAAGGCACCATATAGGTTAGAGGGAAACGGGGCCCACGTTTGCCCGCATAGATCCGCGGCAGCTGGACAGAAGTTTGGTCACTGGTGGGGCACGAGCCAGAGAGAGGACAGAAGGGAGTCCTGTACCATGTGACGCGCCCCCTGGGACATATTCCTTTTTGAGGGGAATACCCGGCACCGGATCAGATGGGGGGTTGTAGTCTCCGAGCGGCTGTGACCCGGTCCCGTGCCCAGGGCGTCAAGCTCAGTGTGATGTGGCAGTTCTACAGATGTTACTAAAGTTCTTTTGTGTCGACTACGCCACCCGTTGTGATGCGGTCACTGTGGCCGCCGCTGCAGCAGGGTCCGCTGAGGCTGATGGTGGGTGCGCAGCTTGGTGGGATAACCCCCAACGGGAGGGGTATAGCCTCAGAGGGGACAGGCGCAGAGGATGGGGGTTGTGGTGGTGTAGTGCAGACGGCAGTGAAGACAGAGTCGGGTTGTGCAGTTAAGGGTGTTTACTTACTGCAGATGTTGTACTGGTCACTCCAGCTGCTAGTGACCACCCGAGCCGTGCTGCGTCCACCAGGTCCTGGATCCAGCCAACCCCCAAACAAGTCCGGAGCGTGGCCCTGAGCTCTCCCTCTGTCCTTTCTTCAGCCGTCCCCACCAGTGATTCACCTAGGTCCAGCTCCCTCGGGCCTTCTGTTGGGACACCCTTGGCCCTGGGTTCCCTGACCCTTCATGTGGTGTGCCTTCGGGGTGAATGTGGTGGGTGACCGTGGCAGACACTGCCCACGGTCTCCGGTCTCTGGCTGGGGATTGTTTTTACCCCCACCAGTTTGGGTTCCGGTACCCTTTTGCTGACTCCTCACCCGGTGCTCTGATTTGGGTTCTTGGGTCCCTTCTCTTCTGTGCTCTGGGTCTTTCTCTTTTCTCCTCTCTCACTCTGGGTCTTGGTCTTTCTTCTCTCCTCTCCTAACTTGTTTTCTGCAGCTGATCCTCTCTGCATCTGACTCTCTGCGTCTGACCCTGATTCTAGTTGGTGCCCACCTTATATATCCCTCTATGTGTGAGCTCAGGTGACCAGCACCCAATGAGCTCCTAACTTTACCCAGGCTGCTCCCCCTATCTGCCCCTACACTACATGGGATGTACCACCCCCCTCCCACTCCAGCCAGGAACAGACTCGGTCGTACCTGCACATTTCTAAGTGGGAGTACCGTCGGCCTGTTCCTCGGAAATGGGATGTGTGTAGTGCATGCAGCCTACCGAGCTCAGATCCACACTCCATCCTTACCCGGGAGTGGAATATCACACCTCTGGGTTGAGGTGCAATACCCCTGTAGCAGCCGAATCCTCAGGGTGCTACATTCCCCCCTGGTAAATCACAGCACGTCCTCGGGCTGTAAGACATAAAACAACACCAGAACATACAAAATTTTTCATATAAACATAATAAAACATATAAAACATTATCTATATAAAACTTTTCATATAACATTCTCGTCGTCTCTTGTTTCAGGTTCCTCCTCCGGACACTGTGCACCGTGTGTCCGGGAAAAGTGCGACAGTCTCTTAGAAAATCTGGTTTTCTATAAAACCGGTAGGGGGCGCTTTAGGACGCGCAACTATTTACAGGGGAAGTTGGCCGCTCTCAGTCCTCGGCCAGGTAGAGGAAAGGGAATGGCTGCTCACAGTCCTCAGCCTGTAGGATGAAGGGGTTAACGGGTAAACAGTTCACTGGTCCCAACGGGGACTATTTTAGCAGCAACGGTTCACTGTGCCCCGACGGGCAACTATATACAGTCTCTATTCCCGTCCTCAACGACGGCTCCCTCCTGCTTTTTCTTGATATGGTGTTGCTTCAGACCCGTCCGGGTCCTCTGGCTCCTCCTCCCCGTACCGCAACTCCTCCTCCGTCAAGCGGTGTACGTGGAGGGCGTAAGGTCCTTTGGCACACTTGTGCCGGGTGAAAGTGACCTCGTCTCCGACGTAGAGGTCACGGCCTTTGTGACCTTCCGGCAGGTGGGACTCGACGTCTCTGCGAGTCACAAAAACGTCACCGCGGTTGTTACGGTCCCGAATAAAGCCCCACCCATGCTGCGGGTTGAACTTTATCACCGTCCCGATGGTGCGGGGACAGTGCGCTGCACGGGGGTTCCTCCTAGTCCGGCTCTTCTGCTCCGCGCTCCGGATTTGGGCCTGTTGTTCTCTGACCCGCCTCTCCTCCCGTTCTCTCGTAAACTCTGCTAGCTGCTGACGACAACACTCAGTACGCTCAGCGGCGACTGCCCGAGTTTCCTGAGTGAACCCCATTAAATCTTCTCCGGTGGGGTCCCACTCAAACTGTGCTTCCGCTAGCGGGGGCGAGATCCGTGCCACGGGCTTCGGAGCCGGAATCAGGGGTTCATCCAGGGGTCTTAGTCTCTGCTGCCGTTCCAGCTCATGGTATCCTTCGGGCCAGATGAAGGGCCGCCCGTCCGGCCATGTGAGCTGGCTGAAGAGGTCCTCCCCCAGGTGTGGCACCCTTGGTATTGCGGGCGCGGGCGCGGTGGTGGTGGCGCCCGGGTTGCCCAGGCCTTGCGGCCAGGCCTGGGGCACCTGGAAGGTGAAGGGCACCGTTAGGACGGCGGCGCCCTGGGCTACCTGGCCTTGCGGCCAGGCCGGAGGCTCCGCGGAGGTAGGGGGCGCTGTTGGTGGTGCGGCGCCCGGGGGTACTAGGCCTTGCGACCAGGCTGGTGGTAATTCCTGCTTTGTCACGCTCCGGATCGAGGCGCGTGACGTCACAGGGGTCGCTGCGGCGGCTTCCGGTCGGGGCCTAGTCCATAGCGGTGACATGGCGGCTACGAGCACAGCAGGGGGACTTTCGGGCTCTGCGACGGGGAGCTGGGGCAGGTGAGCGGTGTCACGGCTTGGGGTATAGGCGTCCCCTTTACCTGCCTCCATGCGTTCGGCTCCCTCCTCGGCGCCGTCTCCGGCCTTGGGTCCTCCCGCGCCATCCTCAGAGGCGGTCTGCTTCCTCTTCCAGGGTAGCGTGCTCCGTTGACTGGTCTCTGCTTGCTGGGTCATCTCCCGGCTCCACTCCGCCAGTATCTCGCGCTGTACCCGGGCCATCCTCCTTGCGAGGCCCTCCAGGGCAGTTTGTGCACACTCCCGGTCTCGGGGGAGCTGCGCTAAGATCTCCGCTAGACCTAGCGGGGTTGTGGACTCTAGCAGGCTCCTGACCATCGGGTCGGTGCTGCTCTGCTCTTCTTCCGGCAGGCTCCTGGCCAGCGGGCCGGTGCTGCTCTGCCCTCCTTCCTCGGTCTCTAGCAGACTCCTGGCCAGCGGGCCGGTGCTGTTCTGCTTTCTCTCCATCTCCGGGTGAGCTTCTCCGCTACTCCTCATTAGACCTCTTGCCTCCGGGTGCGCTCGCTCCAGACTGCTCCAAGCGACACCCATCTTTTCTCTTCTCTTTCGTCTCCTCCCACTTCGAGGGCGGTCCCGGGGCAACTCGGTGACTGTCAGCTCCAGGGGTAGTTCTTTCACGCTGACAGACACCTCCAGCATCACAGTCTCTGTTGGTGGGGGCGGTTTCCACTTTTGGCGCCATTTTCTGTCCTGGCCCACGATGGGAGGTGGCCTCTTGCCCTCCTTTGGCACGCCCATAATGGCGTCCGCTGCTCTTCCAAGGCGGGAAATCTGCGGTTTTGGCGGGAAGCGTCGCCCAGTGGCGGGAAACTCTGCAGATGGCGGGAACAAGTTGGAAATGGCGGACAATCGGCGGGAAACGACTGGTGATGGAGTCCGATGGCGTGGACCCTCCGGAACCGGCGGGAGACTTCTTTCTGAGGTAAACGTGCACTTTTCTTCAGGCACGCAGTACCCGGTTGTTGCGGGCACGTAATCCTGCCGACTACGCCAAAGTTGACGCGCCCCCTGGGACATATTCCTTTTTGAGGGGAATACCCGGCACCGGATCAGATGGGGGGTTGTAGTCTCCGAGCGGCTGTGACCCGGTCCCGTGCCCAGGGCGTCAAGCTCAGTGTGATGTGGCAGTTCTACAGATGTTACTAAAGTTCTTTTGTGTCGACTACGCCACCCGTTGTGATGCGGTCACTGTGGCCGCCGCTGCAGCAGGGTCCGCTGAGGCTGATGGTGGGTGCGCAGCTTGGTGGGATAACCCCCAACGGGAGGGGTATAGCCTCAGAGGGGACAGGCGCAGAGGATGGGGGTTGTGGTGGTGTAGTGCAGACGGCAGTGAAGACAGAGTCGGGTTGTGCAGTTAAGGGTGTTTACTTACTGCAGATGTTGTACTGGTCACTCCAGCTGCTAGTGACCACCCGAGCCGTGCTGCGTCCACCAGGTCCTGGATCCAGCCAACCCCCAAACAAGTCCGGAGCGTGGCCCTGAGCTCTCCCTCTGTCCTTTCTTCAGCCGTCCCCACCAGTGATTCACCTAGGTCCAGCTCCCTCGGGCCTTCTGTTGGGACACCCTTGGCCCTGGGTTCCCTGACCCTTCATGTGGTGTGCCTTCGGGGTGAATGTGGTGGGTGACCGTGGCAGACACTGCCCACGGTCTCCGGTCTCTGGCTGGGGATTGTTTTTACCCCCACCAGTTTGGGTTCCGGTACCCTTTTGCTGACTCCTCACCCGGTGCTCTGATTTGGGTTCTTGGGTCCCTTCTCTTCTGTGCTCTGGGTCTTTCTCTTTTCTCCTCTCTCACTCTGGGTCTTGGTCTTTCTTCTCTCCTCTCCTAACTTGTTTTCTGCAGCTGATCCTCTCTGCATCTGACTCTCTGCGTCTGACCCTGATTCTAGTTGGTGCCCACCTTATATATCCCTCTATGTGTGAGCTCAGGTGACCAGCACCCAATGAGCTCCTAACTTTACCCAGGCTGCTCCCCCTATCTGCCCCTACACTACATGGGATGTACCACCCCCCTCCCACTCCAGCCAGGAACAGACTCGGTCGTACCTGCACATTTCTAAGTGGGAGTACCGTCGGCCTGTTCCTCGGAAATGGGATGTGTGTAGTGCATGCAGCCTACCGAGCTCAGATCCACACTCCATCCTTACCCGGGAGTGGAATATCACACCTCTGGGTTGAGGTGCAATACCCCTGTAGCAGCCGAATCCTCAGGGTGCTACACATGCTCCTGAATTGCCTGGGGGTTGACCGAGCCCCTCACCTGGTGGACGCAGCACGGCTTGGGCAGTCATTACCTGTACAGAAGTGGCTTGGAGTATACGAACTGTGAGTAAAAGACCCTGGACTGCAACACGTTGTAGTTGTGTTTCTTACCGCGCCAGCACTAACGGTACGGGACGCACTGCACCACAACCCCCACCATCTACGCTCAGTGCCCTGAGACTACACTCCTCCCGTGGGGAGTTGTACTATTCCCTGATGCACCCACAACACCAGCCTCAGCGGTCTGCTCTGCAGCGGCGGTTCACTCTGATCGCAATCCACAGGTGGCGTAGTCGGACATTGCAAAACATATAAATAGACTGCCACAATTTGATCTGACCACCTTGAGCCACGGGATCGGGTTGCCACTACTACCCCCATCAGCATCGTACACTAGAAGGCCCGGTTCCGAGTACCCCACGGCCCAGGGGGCGAGTCAGCTTTAGCGTAGTCGGCAGGATTGTGACCAACCCACCACAAATGGGTATTGCGTGCCTGAAAAGCGACTGTTTCACTGTATTAAAGATGGCAACCTCCCCAGAAGAACGAGCGCCATAGTGTGCGCGCCAAAATATTACAGGAGGCCACCCCCATCGTGGGCCAGGTCCCAGAATGGCGCCAAAGAAGGAGCCCACCCCCAACAGCCATGAGTGCGGCTGTAGAGATTTCCATCAAGGTGGGGGGGGCTGCCCCTGAAAGTGATTGTCAGCAGATTGCCCCAAGACCACCCCCAATGGGGGCGGAAAGAGAAGAAAACTGTGGGGCCGGGTGTGGTTTGGATCAGTCTCACCGGACCACACCCGGAGATGGAGTGAGGAGCCAGCTCCAGCATCCTGGCGAGGGGCCTGCTGCAGGTCGAACCACCATGCAGCTTCACGGAGCTGCTAGCACAACTCCCCAAGGAAGACCCGGAGTACGTGCGGGCTGCACTGGAGGAGCTGGACCGGAGGATGGTCTGGGCGCAGCGGGACGTGATTGCCGGGTGGAAGGAAGAGATGGCCCGGCGGGCCGTGACCCAGCAGCAGGAGGTGCTGCCACCACCCAGCAGCACGCCTGCCTCCGAGGGCGGTGAGAGTGGACCGGAGGCCGAGGACGACGCCGCGGAGGAGGCCACAGCCACAGAGGCAGGTAACGGGGGAGTCCTTACCCCGAGTCCAGGGGCCGCGGCCCTGTCCCTGCCTCCCGTCACGGAACCCGAAGCCCCGGGAGCCGTAGCTGTCATCAAGCCTCCCCCGCTACCAACTGGGCCCCAGGCCGTAGGCGCCGCCGTTGAGCCCCGCCCCGCGCCGTGCCCTTTAACCCTGGGCGCGACCAGAAGACGACCACCGCAGGCCTGGTCGCAAGGCCTAGTGCCCTCGGGCGCCGCTGCCCTGTCAGCGCCCCCTGCCTCTGCTGTACCACCCCTGGGCGCGGATCTGTTCGCCCAGCACACCGGTCAGGATGGGCTCTCTTTCATCTGGCCCCCCGGATATGTTAAACCCCGCCTCCAGAGGAGCCTGTCTGCGCAGGCTGGAGCCCCACCTGAACCCCTGATACCTGCTCCGGAGTCCATGGAAGTCTCCCAGCCCCCGCTCGAGGACGCCCAGTTTGAGTGGGACCCGACCGGAGAAAATCTGATGGGGTTCATCCAGGAAACGCGGGCAGGCGCAGCCCGCCGACGGGAGTCCTTCCGCCAGCAGTTGGCGCTGTTCGAGAGGGAGCAGCGAGAGCGGCGCGTCAAGCAAGAACAACTACAGGTTCAGAGTGCGGAACAGAAAATGAGAACCCGGCGTGACCCCCGAGCTGCCCACGGTCACCGAGCCACGGGGACTGTCGTCAAGTTCCAAATGGAGCACGGCTGGGGTTTCATCAGAGATCCGAACACCATCAGCGACGTGTTCGTGACCCGGAGGGATGTCGAGAGCCACCTGCCGGAGGGACATTGAGGGCGAGACCTGTATCCTGGGGACGTGGTGACTTACACCCGACACCAAGGATTAAAGGGGTGGTACGCCCTCCACGTCCACAGAGTGGTAGAAGAGGAGGAACAGCGCCACTCTGCCCAAGGATATCAAGAGGGCCCGGACGGGCCTGAAGATTACCAGGAGCAAGGCGCATATGGAGGTCAGCATTCACAGTGAAGTGAAGAAGCGCCCGTGTACATAGTTACCCGTCAGGGTACAGAGACTGTTTTGGGACTGTTTCCAGATTAGAGCGTGGTCCCCGTTAGGATTGTTATGGTTAACTGTGCCAAGTTATCCCCTTCCTAACCTGGCTGGGGACTGAGAACAGCCATCCCCTTCCCTACCTGGCCGAGGACTGAGAGCGGCCGTCCCTGTAAATAGTTGCGCTTCCTATGGCGCCCCCTATTGGTTTTATAAAAGAACTGCAACGTCTACCTCAAGACAAGTTTGCTACAATGTTGCACCTTTAAGAAGAATGAACACCTGGTCGCAAGTTGCACCGCGGCCAGGGCACAAGAATATGTTTTACTTAAAAATGTTTTATATTAAGAGTTTTATATGCTGCTAGGTAATAATGCAAATGTTTTCTATGATGTTTTATATGACAAAAGAGTTCCGGTAGTATTAACAATGTCTTATAAAGAAAAATGTTGAAAAAGAGAAAAGTGTTTCCCATGAAGGTAATTGAACAATGTCGTCCGTTTTGTAATGTAAAAAGTTATTGAAAAAGTTTTGCATGTCTTCTAATCAAATGTCTTTACTCTTTTCCAGCCCGAGGACGTGCTGTGGTTTACCAGGGGGGAATGTAGTGCCCCGAGGGTTCGGTTACTACAGGGGTATTGCACCTCAACCAGATGTGTGGTATTCCACTCCCGGGTAAGGATGGAGTATGGACGAGGGCTCAGGTAGCTGCATGCATCACACACACCCCATTTCCGGGGGACAGCTCTACAGTGCTCCCATTTATATATTTATGCAGGCACATCTGACTATGTCCCTGGCTGGAGTGGGGAGGGGGGAGGAAAACCCAGTGGTGTAGGAGCAGATAGGGGTTGGTTTCTGAGCATAGGTAGGAGCTCATTGGGTGCTGGTCACCTGAGCTCACACACAGAGGAGGAGGTATATAAGGTGGACATCATCTTAGTTCAGTGTTCAGTCTGTGAGGAGAAGACAGGGAGCGGAGGCTCTGTAGGAGCTCTGCTCAGAGGCAGGCCTAGAGAAAAGGCCGGGGCCAGGAGGAGGAAGGAAGGAGAAGTAGGCCTAAAGAAGAGGCCGAGGAAGGGGGAGAAGAAGGAACTGGAAAGGAGACAGAGAAGCACAAGGGCTCAGAAACAAGAAGGAAGAAGGGACCCTAAGAACCCACGAGATAACGGGTGAAGGGTCAGGCAGAATAAGGGTACCGGATCCCAAGTTGGTGGAGGTAAATCATCCCTCAGCCAAGAACCGGAGGTCGTGATCATTTATTGTTGCAACCCCCAGCCAAACCTCCTAGGAAGGCACCATATAGGATAGCGGGAAACGGGGCCCACGTTTGCCCGCATAGATCCGCGGCAGCTGGACAGAAGTTTGGTCACTGGTGGGGCACGAGCCAGAGAGAAGACAGAAGGGAGTCCTGTGCCATGCTCCTGAATTGCCTGGGGGTTGACTGAGCCCCTCACCTGGTGGACGTAGCACGGCTTGGGCAGTCAGTACCTGTACAGAAGTGGCTTGGAGTATACGAACTGTGAGTAAAAGACCCTGGACTGCAACACGTTGTCGTTGTGTTTCTTACCGCGCTAGCACTAACGGTACTGGGACGCCCTGCACCACAACCCCCACCATCTACGCTCAGTGCCCTGAGGCTACACTCCTCCCATGGGGAGTTGTACTATTCCCTGCTGCACCCACAACACCAGCCTCAGCGGTCTGCTCTGCAGCGGCGGTTCACTCTGACCGCAATCCACGGGTGGCGTAGTCGGACATTGCAAAACATATAAATAGACTGCCACAATTTGGTCTGACCACCCTGAGCCACGGGATCGGGTTGCCACTACTACCCCCATCAGCACCGTACACTAGAAGGCCCAGTTCCGAGTACCCCACGGCCCAGGGGGCGAGTCACTACCCATTAAGCATGTTTGCAGATTGGGTATAATTATATCTCATATATACATGTGTGGTAGCAGCTGCGCAGCTGCGTGGGGCTGTCTTAAAGGTTTTTTCCTGTCTGCACTTTGCACTTTACCCCCCCCCCCGGTTTGCCTGCCATTACCTTTCAATAAATTTTGATATTTTTGCATAAAATTAGTGGCCTCTTGATCGTTATTATTGTTTTTGCTTTTATTCCTCTGCTTATTGACGATTAGGCCCTAACTTGGTCCTTATTATGGTAGTTTTATTAATAAAATATCTCTTTATATAGGCATAGCTAATTAATACACGCTCCCTGCGGGCATATACTACCATCTCTCCATGAATTGTATTTATAGAGTACAGGCCTGTAGGGGTCACAGGGTACAAGACTGACGTGAATCCCAACCCTATTACCCCCTGCCACTGCTACAGGGCAGTGTGGAAGAGCGAGGCTAAGCGCCAGATTTGGCGCATCTTATGGATGTGCCATTTCTCGGACTGCTGAGGTGTGATATTAATAGCCGCAGAGGGGGCTAGTATTCATGGCTCCTTCCATGGCTATTGATATCAGCCCGCAGCTGTCTAGTTTAGCCTTTGCTGGCTAGATTTTACAGGGGGCCTACGTCAATTTTTTTCTGGGGTCCCCTGTAATCTAGCCAGTAAAGGCTAAACAAACAGTTGTGGGCTGATATTAATAGCCATGGAACATTGTTGGCTAATGGCCCCTTCCGCGGATACTAATATCAGCGCCCAGCGGTGGCTTTCCCTCTGCTGGTTATAAAAACTATAGGGAGCCCACGCCATTTTTTAAAACATTTTAGGCTCTGTGCCCATAATTCAGACGTAGCAACGCTTTGGACGCACATTTTTTCTGCATCCAAAACGTTGCATTCTATTGAACGCAGGTAAATCCACGTGTTCACTGAACCATGCGTATTTACCGCATTCAATACTTTCGAGTGGTTAAATTTCTGTTGTGGAGACTAGCGACTCCGCAAGAGAAATTGACATGCTGAGGTCCTGAAAGACGCGCCACATGTCAGCGTCCACGGGTGATTCGAAGCCTCTGATGCACGCATAGCGGACATGGGATTTCTAGAGATCCCATCCACTATGCTGTAACATCTGGACGCTGCGGGTTTGACACTATATACACGCAGCGTCAAACCTGCAGTGGCTCCTGACCGTGGCCAAACTAACCCGCAGCATATCAATTTCTGTAGCGGACACACCAGTCTCCGCTGCAGATTTTGACCGATTCCAGTGTCATTATATGCGGTGGATTCATATGTACCGACAACAAAAGTGCGGCATTGGAACACCGCGTTTTGGACACAACATAAATGTGTTGTGTCCAAAGTGCTGCTGAGTGCTGATCGGGGGATGTAGTGGCTAAAGAACCAGCTGTGAGATGTTATTTAATGGCCAGGGAAATATTTATCAAGTGGCACCTTCCCAGACTAAAAAAACCCAGCTCACATCAGTCGCATAACTTACATGAATAGAAATGTTAATGAAGATTGGAGGAATGGGACTAGCTGTCATCCAGCTCTTTTGTTTGGTGATGTCAAGGTGTCACTCAGACCTTTTCATTACCAAAGTAAAGAAACACACAGACACAGTGTAACCACTTAATTTGAAATACAACAGACCCATTCTTTAATCATTTAAATGAACCAATATATTCACCCCAGTTCTTATGGTAATACAAGGGCTTAAGCAATGTCCCACCAACTTTATTTAGCTCCAAAATCATTCATGGATGCTCAAAAACCACTTAAAAAAATGCATGTAAAAACGTGTCAAAAACACATGTAAATCCGCATGCGTTTTTTTCTGCCAGGGAGAGGCAAAAACGCTCAGGAAATTTCTGCTTCAATTCCTGAACTTGTGCACAAACCCTAAAAGTTAATTTATTCTAAAATATTGAAAAAAAAACAGATAAGTTAAAATATAAACCTAAAGACCCTTTAACATTTTTCCAGTCATATCAAACCCTCCGCTGTGCCCATTATGCATAATAAATGATCTACGATCTTTTTGTGTTTCTGTTGTTGACCTCACTTTATATAGCAAGTAAGCCTAATTACCATACATTACCTACTACACAACCCTCATAGCCTCCCTATCCCACAACCTCAAACAGCTATTCAACACTTTTAACTCTCTCCTCCGCCCTCCACTGCCCCCTCCGACCTCCCTCATCTCTGCTGAGGAGTTTGCCACACACTTCAAAAACAAGATTGACCAAACACGGCAAGTCTTTACTGTCCGACCACCACAATCCCTTTGTTTTCCACACCATTGCCCTTCCCCCATAACCTCCCTTCCCAACATCACGGAAGGAGACCTTACTCGCCTTCTCTCCAAATCACACCTCACCACTTGTGCACTGGACCCCATCCCATCCCACCTCCTCCCCATCCTCACCCCCACACTTGTCCCATCCCTAACCCATCTCTTCAACATATCACTATCCTCTGGTACTTTCCCTGCTGCCTTCAAACATGCCACAATCACGCCCATCCTCAAAAAGCCATCCCTCGACCCATCCGCCCTGTCCAGCTATCGCCCCATATCGCTGCTCCCATTTGCCTCCAAACTCTTTGAGCAACACGTTCACGCTGAACTTTCCTCCCACTTTTCATCTAACTCTCTTTTCGACAACCGACAATCCGGCTTCCGCCCCCACCATTCCACCGAAACTGCCCTTACCAAAATCACCAATGGCCTACTTACAGCCAAGGCTAACAGACAATTCTCTGTACTCCTTCTTCTTGACCTGTCCTCTGCTTTTGATACAGTTGACCATTGCCTCCTACTACAAATCCTCTCTTCCTTTGGAGTCAAAGACCTTGCCCTATCCTGGATCTCCTCATATCTTTCTACCCGCACATTTAACATCTCCCACTCCCACACTACCTCCTCACCCCGCCCCCTCTCTGTTGGAGTCCCTCAAGGCTCTGTCCTAGGACCCCTATTCTTCTCAATCTATACCCTTGGCCTGGGACAGCTCATAAAATCCTATGGCTTCCAGTACCATCTGTACGCTGATGACACCCAGATCTACCTCTCTGGCCCAGACGTCACCTCTCTGCTGTCCAGAATCCCAGCATGTCT
Source organism: Phyllobates terribilis (assembly GCF_046119375.1). NCBI lineage: Eukaryota > Metazoa > Chordata > Amphibia > Anura > Dendrobatidae > Phyllobates > Phyllobates terribilis. The sequence goes on from NW_027362773.1 coordinate 116,013,794, forward strand.
ATCAGCCATATCCTCCTACTTCTCCTCCCGCTTCCTCAAGCTCAATGTGGACAAAACTTAACTCACCATCTTTCCCCCATCTCGCGTATCTTCCCCATCTGATCTTTCTATCACAATAAATGACATCACTCTTTCCGCTGTACCGACAATCCGCTGCCTCGGACTAACCCTTGACTCTTCCCTGTCCTTCAAACCGGACATCCAAGCTCTCGTCACCTCCTGTCGCCTCCAGCTCAAAAATATTTCCAGAATCCGTCCTTTCCTCAACCCCAACTCTACTAAACTGCTTGTGCATGCCCTCATCATCTCCCGCCTCAACTATTGCAACATCCTCCTCTGTGGCCTACCTGCTAACACTCTCGCACCCCTCCAGTCCATCCTCAACTCTGCTGCATGACTTGTTCATCTCTCGCCTCACTACTCCTCTGCTACCCCCCTTTGCAAATCCCTTCATTGGCTCCCACTTGCCCAGCGTATCCAGTTCAAACTGCTAACACTGACCTACAAAGCCATCCATAACCTCTCTCCTCCGTACATCTCTGAACTAATCTCCCGATATACTCCCTCACGTAACCTCCGGTCCTCCCAAGACTTCATTCTCTCCTTCACACTTATCCGTTCCTCACGCAATCGCCTCAAAGATTTCTCCCGAATATCCCCCATCCTCTGGAATTCTGTGCCTCAGCACGTCCGATTATCCACCACATCTGGATCCTTCAGACGGAACCTGAAAACCCATCTTTTCAAGAAAGCTTACAACCTGCAATGACCACACTGCCTCTTCAACACCGGAGCTACTGCACCCCCCCAACCTACTGTCTCCTCCCCATTCCTGTAGAATGTAAGCCCGCAAGGGCAGGGTCCACTTCCCTCCATACCAGTCTATCAGTGTTTACTGTATTGTTTACTGTAAGTGATATTTGTATTTTGTATGTAACCCCTTATGTACAGCACCATGGAATCAATGGTGCTATATAAATTAATAATAATAATAATAATAATATGAAGCATCCCCTTTTGAAGGGCATATTTTTTTTACCTTTTTAAGCAATATCTTTGAGAGACTCAGCAAGAAATAAGATTTGTACAGGGAGAAAGTCAAAGAGAACCTATTCTGGTTAATGGATGGGAGCAAAGCTGGTGTTTAGATCTCAATGGGCAGCGGGGTCTCAATCCTGAGGATGGAGGGATCAGGAACAACTGTGAGCGTTCCAGCGATCTGCAAAATGAAATTCTAGCTTCTACAAGGACTCCATGGTCCATGAATATGATATGGGCACATGTGAACAAGCTGTTATCCTAAAATATACCCACTTACGGAAACATATTATTTCATTGGTAAGTACATAGGTGCTGTAGATATGTATGTGTGCATCAAATTTGGAGGATGCTGAGCCAAAATGTGGCAGATGTGTGTAGATACATATGTGTGTATGTACAGTACAGACCAAAAGTTTGGACACACATTCTCATTTAAAGATTTTTCTGTATTTTCATGACTATGAAAATTGTACATTCACACTGAAGGCATCAAAACTATGAATTAACACATGTGGAATTATATACTTAACAAAAAAGCGTGAAACAACAGAAAATATGTCTTATATTCTACGTTCTTCAAAGTAGCCACCTTTTGCTTTGATGACTGCTTTGCACACTCTTGGCATTCTCTGGATGAGCTTCAAGAGGTAGTCACCGGAAATGGTCTTCCAACAATCTTGAAGGAGTTCCCAGAGATGCTTAGCACTTGTGAAGAGCACAGGGCGCCAGTGGCGGCTTTGCCAATCCTGGTGTTCTGTGGAAAATGCCAAGCGTCCTGCACGATGTTGGGCTGTGAGCACAGCCCCCATCTGTGGACGTCGGGTCCTCATACCACCCTCATGGAGGTGGTTTCTTACTGTTTGTGCAGACACATGCACATTTATGGCCTGCCGGAGTTCATTTTGCAGGGCTCTGGCAGTGCTCCTCCTGTTCCTCCTTGCACAAAGGCGGAGGTAGCGGTCCTGCTGCTGGGTTGTTGCCCTCCTACGGCCCCCTCCATGTCTCCTGGTGTACTGGCCTGTCTCCTGGTAGCGCCTCCAGCCTCTGGACACTACGCTGACAGATGCTGCAAACCTTCTTGCCACAGCTTGCATTGATGTGCCATCCTGGATGAGCTGCACTACCTGAGCAACTTCTGTGGGTTGTAGAGTCCGTCTCATGCTACCACGAGTGTGAAAGCACAACCAACGTTCAAAAGTGACCAAAACATCAGCCAGAAAGCATTGGTACTGAGATGTGGTCTGTGGTCCCTACCTGCAGAACCACTACTTGTTTGAGTGTGTCTTAATAATTGACAATAATTTCCATCTATTGTCTATTCCATTTGCACATCAGCATGTGAAATTGATTGTCAATCAGGGTTGCTTCCTAAGTGGACAGTTTGATTTCACAGAAGTTTGATTTACTTGGAGTTATATTCTGTTGTTTAAGTGTTCCCTTTATTTTTTTGAGCAGTGTATATATACACACATATAAACCTTTAGCCAATACTTGAGGGCAAAGCGAATCACTAGTGATGAGTCTAATGTACAAATAACATTTGATGTTTTAACGAAAAAATTTAAAGATAGAAATTATCCCATGAGAGTTTTAAAAAAATATGAGGATAGAGCTAAACAATTTGACCACTCTACATTGTTAAATAATATACAACGAGATAGAGACACGACTAAAAGGATCCCTGTGGTCTCAACTTATTCAGAGGAAAGAAACGAAGTTGCGGGTATAAGTCGGAGACTTTGGGATATGTTGGGAAAATGTATATCAGGTGTTGATGAGTTTACAGTTCCACCCCTTTTTTCGTATAAGCGTTGGAGGAATTTGAAGGATGATGTGGTCCATTCGGATATTGGCCCCAGTAAAAAGAAGAGCCAAATAACTTTGACACGGAGGAAAAGAACAGGATGTTTCCCTTGCTTGAGCTGTGTGAATTGTCCGTATATGTTGAAAGGAGAGAATTTTCGGCACTTTACTTCTGGTAAAGTGTATAATCCTAGGTTGTATTTGATGTGTGACACGGGCTATGTTATATATATATTGCAGTGTCCGTGCAAATTAAAATATGTAGGCATAACAACTTATGATTTCAAAACCAGAATCATCCATCATCGGAACACAATATGTAAAAAGAAAATGGATTTACCAGTCCCAAAACATTTTACAGAGGCAGGACATAGAGAGAGGGATTTACAATTCTATATAATAGATCATGTTCCCCCTGTGAGAAGAGGTGGCAATCGTGAGAAATTACTTAAAAAGAAAGAATTAGAATGGATCTACAGATTGGAATCCTTAAAGCCTAACGGACTTAATTTTTATGTTTCTATATAATATATTGGGATTATGAGACATTTGTTTGGCTTTCTTGCAAGATTAATATTGTAATAATGTACTAGAATATATTAGATTAAAAGTATGTGATTGAGGGTAGCCAAATTGAAATAGGTATATTCCCCTTTAAATTATCGTGGAACTACAAGCCTCAGCAATAACCTAGGTGTGTTTCCCCTTTAAAAAGAATGCGGAATTGGAAGCCCTTTAAGGGATATAATTAAATGTTAATTGGGAAGTTAGCATAATGTTCGTGACGCGCGCAGGGGATGGGGACGACTCGGCGCCCGGGTCTTGTTGTTGCCTGACCTTGGGGGATGTCGCGGTGGTCGGCTCCCGGGCCCGTACCCTAGGGTCACTCTTAAAAAGTGAAAAGGGGGAAAGTTTATATGGGAAAGGGGAAATGTTCGTGATGCCACCTGTAGATTCTGGTGAGGATCACCAGAGCTGCGGCAGTCCTCTGAGGCCTGTGTTCATGCAGCTTAGTTGGTGCAGCTCCCCACAGGTGGAGCGGGGCCTCAGGGCAGCGTAAGAGGTAGGGATGCAGGACAGAGGGGACCCAGCCGGGTCAGAAGAAGAACAGGCACATTCACAACAGTTCACTTCAGTACCTTTACTGGTGGTGTTTCAGGCATGATCCAGGGCACTGTAGGGTGAAGGGTGCATTTCAGGACTCTCCCCAGTGAGCGAGTGTGGGGCCTCCTGTTTCTTGCCTTTTCCTGATAAGTTTATGACCTGCCTGAAGCTAGGCCTAACTTGGTCTCTGTCTTGCACCTGCTGACCTGGTGGTAGGGCCTTCTGATGGAGATCACACTCCCTGGTCTCTTGGGCCTCTGTGATTCCTGACCCTGGGATAACGGTCAGCTTCTGGTGTTCCTGGGACATATAGTTCACCAGGGCTTCCGGTAGTTTCTGCTGGTCCTAGAGATCCTTGCAGACACGGACCTGGTGTTCGGTAAATGGTCTTGGGGTGAGCTGGCTAAGCTCCTCTGCCTCCCATGTAGCTCGCTTACTCCACTTGCCTTCGGCCGCGCTCGGGGCCCTCACTAGGCTTCACACTGGCAGTAGGCCTCGCTACTCTTCACCGCTCTTATGGCGTCGGCACACCTTAGGCTCACTAACCTGAGCTCTCTGAGTCTGGACTGGGCTTCACTGCAGGCTAGCTTCTGCAGGAGCTGGACCTAGCTCTGTCCCCTGAGGAAACTGTTCTATAGACCGAACTTCTCTCTCTGTGGACTCCAGACTGACTGGACTGCCTAGCTCCACCTTCCCTCTTTATATCCCTAACGGGCTCCCTCTGCTGGTCTGAGGTGGAGGGTGGAGGTGTGTGAATGCTATGAGGGCCTCTTGTGGAGGAATCTGTCCATGCACCCCTCTAGGATCTGTGGCACCAATGGACAGCAGGTCTACTTGTATTTATAGGGGGTTTGCGATATATACACACTACCATTCAAAAGTTTGGGTCACCCATACAATTTTCTGCTGTCCATGAAAACTCATAATTTTATTTATCAAATGAGTTGCAAAATGAATCGAAAATATAGTCCAGACATTGACAAGGTTAGAAATAATGATTTTTATTAGAAAAAATAATTTTCTCCTTCAAACTTTGCTTTCGTCACAGAATGCTCCCTTTGCAGCAATTACAGCATTGCAGACTTTCAGTTGTTCTGCGTCTCACAAATGTTCTTCTGTGTGATCTAAACACCTCAAACTTTGATTCTTCTGTCCATAAAACTTTTTTTCCAGTCTTCCTCTGTCCAATGTTTGTGTGCTTTTGCCCATATTAATCTTTTCCTTTTATTAGCCAGTCTCAGATATGGCTTTTTCTTTGCCACTTTGCCCTGAAGGCCAGCATCCCGGAGTTGCCTCTTCACTGTAGACGTTGACACTGGCCTTTTGCGTGTACTATTTAGTGAAGCTGCCAGTTGAGGAGCTGTGAGGCGTCGATTTCTCAAACTAGAGACTGTAATGTACTTGTCTTGTTGCTCAGTTGTGCAGCGGGGCCTCCCACTTCTCTTTCCACTCTGGTTAGAGCCTGTTTGTGCTCTCCTTTGAAGGGAGTAGTCCACACCGTTGTAGGAAATCTTCAGTTTCTTGGCAAGTTCTCGCATGGAATAGCCTTCATTTCTAAGAACAAGAATAGACTGTAGAGTTTCACATGAAAGTTCTCATTTTCTGGCCATTTTGAGAGTTTCATAGAATAAACAAATGTAATGCTCCAGATTCTTAACTAGCTCAAAGGAAGGTCAATTTTATAGCTTCTCAAATCAGCCAAACCGTTTTCAGCTGGGCTAACATACTTGTGCAAGGGTTTTATAGGGTTTTCTAAGCATCCATTAGCCTTCTTACACAGTTAGCACAGTTAATACAATGTACCATTAAAACACTGGAGTGGTGGTTGTTGGAAATGGGCCTCTATACACCTGTGGCGCCCCTGAGGGTTCAGTCGCCACAGGGGTACTGCACCTTGTAAAAGAGGTGTGGTATCTTCTCTCCGAGGTAAGGATGGGGGGGGGCACCACACAGGACCCCTTTTACTCACTCAACACCACACTGCTCCCATTCTGTAGGGGGTGTAAAGCACGAAGTGCTGCCCCGGTCCTGAATGAAAGAGCAAGGGGGGGAACCAAAGATATGGGGAACCTAGTGGCTAGTTGGGTGGAGGAAGCACTTTACAGTTACACTTGGTAATTTATATTTAAACAACGGCCATCTTGGGTTCAAGGTCTTTGATTGTGATCTTCATCACTGAACGTGGCTTTCTGTTAGAACCTGCAGCTGATTGAAGATACACGGTCCTCGTCCTCTGGCCTTGAGGCGAGGAGCGGGCTAGAGTTAACAGCTGCCTCTACCCGGTCAAGTTCCCTACCTAAGAAGGCCTGGAGGGGAGCAGAGGAGAAAGCTCCACAGGCAAAAGGATCCCAGGGGATGCGGACGGAGCGGCGTACGCCACCTGCTACCCTCATTCTGGCCAAGCCAGAGGGACTCCTGCTGCAAAAGGGGACCGGCCCCCAATATCTGACTTTGCTACTTCACGTCCTAGTCAGAGAAGCTCCGGAGGCTTAGTGGATCCCACCGGTAACGGACGGAGCGGAGTCGTCACCCGTACCCTTGTTCTGTGTATAGCCAGAGGGAGACCCAGCCTTGTAACACGCACCACATACGGACAGGAGAGGACCTAGTGGGAAAGTCTAGGAACACTCTGGTGCGGGGGTCCTGATTGATGCACCCAAACTACCCGGAGTGTGTTGAACCCCTTCCTGGTGGCCGCAGCGCGCCGTGAGGAGCGAGGAGAAGCCTTGCAGCTGATGCCTAACATCGTGAGTAAAGCTTGGAATACTGCATCCATTGCTTCCGGTTCATTATTTCAGCGCGGCACCACATCGCACCCCATCACCCACTACTACTCCCCTGATCCCTCTTCTCTGCCCTGAGGCCCTGCTCCGCCTGTGGGGAGTAGTACCATCTTCTGCTGCCACGACATCCCGCCTCGGAGGACTGCCGCAGCGCTGGTGGCGAATCACCAGACACCACAGGTGGCGTTGTCATATTAATCCACTCGATTACCACCGTCCCTATTTTTGATTGTGACAACCCTGGGCACGGGCGGGGCCTAGGCCACGACTGCATCCATCCTCCACCTGGAGGCCCGGTTCCGAGTACCCCTGTAACGACCGGAACGCAGGTCGAATGTGTATGAGGAATATGGCGCTACTATGAATGACTCCGACTTTGTATAGTGGCGGAACACTTTCTTTTTTAACTGATCACAAGAATGATGGGGTTAAACAATTCTACAAAATATGGGTCACAACAGCCACTAACACAAATTACAAGTTATGCAGCCCGAGAGAGCCCATGTGCCAATCTCGCGGGGATGAGCCAAACTACCCCTGGGCTATGCGACCCCCACCCTTATTCCATACAGGGTCAACCCAGGACGTTACCGCGGACGTGGCACGTGGTCCTCCCTGGAATATAACCTTACACCCCCCTCACACACTAATACAATGAGATCTCGGTACCCTTGTTTTCCCCTTAGAGAACACTCATATTTTACCAAAGCGTTACCTGTACAGTGTACAGTTTCTCTTCTTACAAGAGCAAAGAGAAATCTCTCAGACTTAATACATATACAAACAGTTAACAAACTAAACCTTTAACTAGAGCCTGATCTCCGGCCACAGGGTTTGATCTGCTTCTCCTTCTCACCAAACTCTCCAGCACATCCAGGTGTAAGCAGAAATTAGAATCAATCTCAGTCTCAAAGTGTAGTTCACAGCAGGGCTCCTTTGTAGTATCCACGTGCACAGTCTTAGTATGCCAGATCTTTCACAATCTCTGGATCAAGCCTGCTCAGTCCATCAGCAGTGATATACACCAGGCAGTTCTCGGCACCCTGGAATCACTAACTAGCTTTCCCTAAATGACTACACAGTTGGTGACCGGTCACATATCTCAGTTACTCACAAGGCACAGCTTCTCCTTGGACACACAGTCTGGCTCCAGTCTGTATAAGCTCTCCAACGTCAAAAACAGCATCAGCCCGCACGTCCCCTTCTCTCTGCACTTCCTGGATCTCTGTTTTCCTGGGCTTTTCACAGATCCCCGGGCATTTTCTTTACTTGTTTCTTGCTGACCCCTAATGGCCGGACTAAGTCATTGCAGGAGAAATTTACACTGTCATAAATATGAGCTCATTACCAGAAAGACATGTCAACATGTTACACTCCACCCCACTTACAATTTGGCGTCCCGACAAATGGTTTCATACCACTCATATGTAACACATACTTTTCAGGATTGTATTGTATCAGGGGAACACCAGCTATGCTCCTCTCCGATCTCCGCAAACCAGTACCTGCAGAGCACGATCTAGGGTCCACCGTATCTAGTGGAACAGTAACATCAGGGGCGGTGTCTGGAACACCTGGAACTTGCGCTATTGGACTCTGCACATCCGATGGTCTCACCCAGAAGTCATCCCAACAGTCGCATTCAACATTGCTCGGTGCAACTGCCGTAGGTGGCACAGGTGACTCAGGGTGACACGCAGGTGTGTCGGACATACACCTCTTTAGCCAGTTCCGGTGCATTGTGCGACAGGGTCCAATGCACCCTTCGGGAACCACTGTGTACACACTTCCCCCTGGGAATACCCTTTCCACTACTGTGTAGGGCGTTTCCTCCCACCTGTCGCTCAACTTCCCTCCCGGACGCGTGATTCGTACTAGCACCTTATCACCCGCCCTGAACTCATCTAGGTGCACCGGCCCCCGATCTCGGTGGGGATGATCCTGCACACGGTCTTTTTCTATCCGGTGGATTTCACGCAACCTTCGGCGATGATCCTCGACCCACTCACTGGCTGTACGATATTCTGGTTCATCGGGTACAGTGAGACTAAGTTCTTCAATCTCTCGCCCAGGCCAACCGAACATCATCCTCCCACATAAGTTCTTAGAGGAACTCAGTCCATCGCTCCTTCTGCCTCTGTTCAAGCGTTCTCAGCATCTGGAGCAAGGTTCAGTTGAACCGTTCACAGGCCCCATTTCCCTGCGGATGGTAGGGCATTGTCCGGGATTGCTGAATCCCATAGACTTGCAGCAACTCCGTTATGAGCTGACCTTGGAAGCAAGCACCTTGATCTGAATGTATCCTTTGAGGACACCTATAAACCTGGATGAAATGCTTACAAATTGCCTCTGCTGCAGACTTAGCAATCTGATCTTTGGTGGGGACAGCGATGGCAAACTTAGTAAAGTGATCAGTCATGACCAGACATGAATGATGACCACTTCTGGCGTACCCAATTGACAAATAATCCACCATTAGCACTTCCAGTGGGGCAGACGTCACGATTGTCTGGACAGGAGCCCTCTGCTCTGGGGACTTATTCAGCTCGTATGCCCGGCACCTACCACACACCTCTCTCACAACCTCTTCTAAGCCAGGCGTGTACACGTACCGGTGCAGCCAACGATAAGTCTTCTCAGGCCCGAAATGTGAACCTCGCGTATGAGCTTCCTGGGCAATATCTGGAGCCACTGAACCTGGAATTACTACCTGCCAACGGTACCCCAGCTCTGCTGCTATGTAGATCCAGCGATACAGTATCCCCTCCGCTATGACCAATCGATCCCACTGCCTTAGCAGCTTTTGCCCTTCGGTTCCCAGCCGGGCTCTTGCTCTCCCATCGGGCCAGGACTTTTGACTCAGCCATTTCTTTACTCGTGACAGTTCGGAGTCTGCGTCCTGTAACTCAGCCCACTCTTGACGAGTCTTGCCCAGCAACGTGGCGACCCGTGTCGCCACCCCACTTGAATGTGCCACATCTACGAACACAGGCAGTCACCTCCGGGGATCTCAGTATCCTCGAGGTCTTCATCCATCCCATGCTCGGGTGCGCCTCGGGTCACTCATGATAATGCGTCAGCATTGGAGTTCTCTTTACCCGAACGGAACCGAATCCGGTAATTAAACTTGGACATCCAAGCTACCCATCTCTGCTCCAGGGCTCCAAGCTTAGCGTTTTCCAAGTGTGCAAGCGTATTATTGTCATCACGAGAATCTCAGAACCAGCCAGATACTCTGCAAACTTCTCAGTCATGGCCCACACCAGGGCCAACATCTCCAGCTTAAACGAGCTGTAATTGTCCGGGTTTCGCTTGGTGTCCTGTAGAGACCGGCTAGCATACGCGATGACCCTCTCACGCCCATCTTGTTCTTGGGCTAACACAGCTCCCAGACCATGGAGACTTCCATCTGTGTACAGGGTGAACGGTTGGTCAAAGCGAGCATATGCCAATAAAGGTGCCTGTACAAGGGCGGCTCTGACCCGATCAAATGCCTGTTGCTGTCGGTCAGTCCACCGAATTGGCTGATTCTTGGGCCCCTGTGCCGTCCCTCTCAACAACTCATTCAGTGGTTCAGCCACCTTAGCAAAGTCTTTCACAAACCGACGGTAGTATCCTGCTAAACCAAGGAATGCTCGCACTTCTCTCACGGTCTTGGGACAGGGCCACCCCTGAATGGCCTCAATTTTACTCGGTGCTGGTCGCACACCGTCAGCAGACACCACATGCCCCAGATACTCGATCTGTGTCTGGAACAAGTGACATTTCTTTGGCTTGATCTTAAGTCCATTGTCTCTCAGTCGGTGCAACACTTGCCGGAGCTTCTTCAGGTGGTCGTCGAACGAATCTCCAAATATAATCACATCCTCCAAATAGATCAGCACGGACTCGAAATTGTAATCGCCCAAGCAGTATTCCATTAATTGCTGAAAAGTTCCTGGAGCATTAGTCAGTCCGAAGGACATTCGATTAAATTCATACAGTCCCATTGGCAAGATGAATGCTGTCTTCTGCCGATCTAGAGCTGCCACGGGCACCTGCCAGTAGCCGCTGGCCAGGTCAAGGGTGGAGAAGTACTTCGCCTTTCCCAGGGCAGACAGGGATTCCTCGATCCGGGGCAATGGGTAGGAATCACGTACTGTGTGCACATTCAGCTTACGGTAATCAACACAAAACCGTATGGTCCCATCCTTTTTCCGGACCAGCACGACTGGTGCGGCCCAAGGACTTTGACTCATCCGGATCACCCCATTATCCAGCATCTGCGCCAGCATTCCTTTGACCTCCTGATAAAGACTCGGTGGGATCTGGCGATATCTCTCCAGAATTGGGGGGGTGTTTCCCGTGGGTATCTCGTGCTCCACAGCCTTGGTGCAACCAAAGTCTTCATCTCCCCTGGAGAAGGCAGCCTGATATTCCCACAGCGCAGCCTCCAGTCTGCGAGCCTGTTCGGGAGTCAACTGGGACTCATCCACGCCCATGATTTCCATAATCCTTTTGCCATTCCACTCAGGCATGGGGGATTCTTCAGCTGTCGTCTGCATCGACAGGGTCCAGGCGGTCCGGCTGTCTGCCCTCAGTGTGAACTGGCTTTTGGGGATGACTCCTTCACCACACACATACACGTCAGCCAGCTTCGTGCCCACTGTCAGAGTCACCTCATGATTCTGCAGATTCAGGCATCTTACTGGTACACTTCCATCTTGCACAATGGCCAGTGTTCGGGCTATCATCGGGCTATCCGTATCTTCTGACCGTCCCACCGGTTCCAGAATCAGCTCCACACCATTCAGTTTCCTGTGCGTCCCTACCGGCATCAATACAAGCTTCTCTTGACCCAGAGCGATTACAACGGCAGACCCGTGTGGGACATACATCGCTCCCACTGCTCTTCCTTCAGTCGTGCTCTTTTGAATGCCGCACGAACGGACCACCTGTTGCAGGGCCCTCTGAGTGGCTTTGTGGGGTGTCGCTCGTTTCCAGTATCTCAGACCATCGCGCTCAAACAAAAGGGAGTCCAGTTCTCTCAGGATATTCATTCCCAGAACCACCGGGAGATTCGGCCTCGCCTGAGTCTTCACGAGCACCACTCCTTTGGTTCCCAACTGCTGGCCGCACAGCTGTACTCTCATCCAAGCGATGCCTGCCACTGGAATTTCTTCATCATTAGCGGCCTTCAGCCTTAGCAGGTGTCCTGACTCCGTTTTGACAGTCTCTTCGAAGTGCGTCTTGAAAAATTCCATCGGCATGGTCGTCACCTCTGATCCGGTATCCACCAAGCCCGCCACCTTCTTTCCTGCAAACTGCACATCCAACGTGGGACTCTCTGCAATCAGATCCTCGGAACAGACATTGGGCGCTGATTTTCATTCCTGCCTCGCCGTATGCCCAACTACAGCAATGGCCTCTCTTTTACCGATGGCGGGACTTCAGCTGGCAGACTCCTCGGGCAGTACCGCTGCATATGCCCCAGTTCTCGGCATTGCCAACATTGAACTGGTCTTCTTGCCCTACCTCCGGATGCCTCAGGTCTAGGAGCAGTCGGCGTCCTCCCTGAGGTATAGGGGGGTTGATCATAAAGGGGAATAGAGGGGTTCGTCAAGGCCGAGCATATCGGAGGCGTCCCCCGAACTTGCATCTGCTCTACCTGTTCCGTCAGGTTTTCCCCGGTTTTCTGCAAAGCAGCCAGCTGTGCTTGAACAGGATCTGGTCTCGGCTCTCCTGTGTTAGCCACTTGCAGGCTACTCCACTGCAGAGCAGGCTTCACTTCCAAAGTCCGTGCTACCGCCTCTTCCTGTATTTCGGCATAGGTGACACCAGGGGTATTCCGCGCCTTCAGCAACAATTCGCTCCTTAGCGCCTCACTCCGTATCCCCTCGATGAACTGATCCCGAAGAATGCTGTCGACATCGGCTTCAGTACCCACGGTTACAGGCGATTTCTTTTTGATCTCTTTATGCAATTTCTCCAGCGCTATAGCATACTGGATCAGGCTTTCTCCGTCTCTCTGGGTCCGGGCGAAAAACTGTACTCGTAGTTGCCCTGCCGCTGCCACGTGATCAAATGCTTTCCCTAGTATCCGGATGATGTCATCGACCGTCTTTCGCCTATCCTCAGGTTTTAACAAGACAACTTTACGGACATCCTCCTCCAGAGCATTCAGTGCGACTTCCGGTTGAAGCTGAGAGCTGACACCGTGCAAGGCAATGGCATTCTTCAACCTGCCTATCCAATCACTGAACAGCAAGTTATACCCATCAAACTTGGCCAGGTGGTTAAGTAGTACGCCCGTTGCAGAGCAACCAACTAACCGATCCCTACCAATCACAACAGGAGAAGGGGGGTGGAGTACTACAGCGGACGCGGCAGTATCTTCCGCGCTACTGTCACCATTCATGGCGAGCACCGTATCCTGCCGACTACGCCAAGTTGTAACGACCGGAACGCCGGTCGAATGTGAATGAGGAATATGGCGCTCCTAAGAATGACTCCGACTTTGTATAGTGGCAGAACACTTTCTTTTTTTACGGATCACAAGAATGACAGGGTTAAACAATTCTACAAAATATGGGCCACAACAGCCACTAACACAAATTACAAGTTATGCAGCCCGAGAGAGCCCAAGTGCCAATCTCACGGGGATGAGCCAAACTACCCCTGGGCTATGCCACCCCCACCCTTATTCAGTACAGGGCCTACCCAGGACGTTACCGCGGATGTGGCACGTGGTCCCAGGAATATAACCTTACACCCCCCTCACACACTAATACAATGAGATCTGGGTACCCTTGTTTTCCCCTTAGAGAACACTCATATTTTACCAACGCATTACCTGTACAGTTTCTCTTCTTACAAGAGCAAAGAGAAATCTCTCAGACTTAATACATATACAAACAGTTAACAAACTAAACCTTTAACTAGAGCCTGATCTCCGGCCACAGGGTTTGATCTGCTTCTACTTCTCACCAAACTCTCCAGCACATCCAGGTGTAAGCAGGAATTAGAATCAATCTCAGTCTCAACGTGTAGTTCACAACAGGGCTCCTTTGTAGTATCCACGTGCACAGTCTTAGTATGCCAGATCTTTCACAACCTCTGGATCAAGCCTGCTCAGTCCATCAGCAGTGATATACACCAGGCAGTTCTCAGCACCCTGGAATCACTAACTAGCTTTCCCTAACTGACTACACAGTTGGTGACCGGTCACATATCTCAGTTACTCACAAGGCACAGCTTCTCCTTGGACACACAGTCTGGCTCCAGTCTGTATAAGCTCTCCAACGTCAAAAACAGCATCAGCCCGCACGTCCCCTTCTCTCTGCACTTCCTGGATCTCTGTTTTCCCGGGCTTTTCACAGATCCCCGGGCTTTTTCTTTACTTGTTTCTTGCTGACCCCTAATGGCTGGACTAAGTCATTGCAGGAGAAATTTACACTGTCATAAATATGAGCTCATTACCAGAAAGACATGTCAACATGTTACACCCCCATCTCTCAGGGTGGGCAGGAGGCGTCACACAACTTGGCGTAGTAGGCAGGATTGTGTGGCCGCAGCAACGGAAGAAGTTATCCCCATTGCTACCGGGTACTGTGTGCCTTTACAAAAGACTGTCGTTTTATATTCCATGTGGCGCCCGCCCAAGAAGAACGGACGCCATTATGTGCAAAAAGAACAGCAACCCAGCACCTCCCATCGTGGGCATGGCTCCCCAATGACGCCAAAAGTGCAGACCGCCCCCTCCAGCAGAGATATTCCGCGCAGGGATGTCCGTCAAAACGGATGGGGCGTCCCTGGGAGTGCCCGTCAGCCAGCCGCCCTGGAGCTGCCCCGAAATGAGGAGGAGCCAAAGGAAACAACGAGGTGTGGCCGCAACAATCCCAGACTCACCGCACCTTGCAGCAGTGATGGACGCCGCCGAGGAGAGTCGTTCCAAGCCCTCCAACGCTGGTCCACAAGCTGCTACCTTCCAAGGTTTGGAAGGAATCCACCTAACCCCCGGAGGAGGCAGAGTTCTTCCGCGGAGAGACGCAGGACCTGACCCGGAGGGTTGAAGAGGCCCAGCGAACGGTGGCCGCAGCATGGCGGGAGGAGGTGTTGCAAAAGATCCGGTCCCGCCGCCAAAGTTCTGCGAGCCAAAGTATTGGAGCAGAAGCCCAGGAGGAGGAAACCCCGGAGGCCGCGTGCAGCCCAGGAGAGGGGTAAGCAAGAAATCCCCGTCCCTGGCGCAAGACGCACGGAAGCCCTCCTGGATCTGATGCTGGCACCCCTGTCCCCGGGCGCCGTTGTTTGGCAGCAGCTCTGGAGCTCGAAGCCCCCGTCACCGCCACTGCCGGAGGCCTGCTACGCCTCCCGACTCCCGGTCAGCAGGATCCTGCCCTTACTGGGGATACCACCAGCCCCAACTCGGACTGGTCCTTACTTGTTGAGGACCTGCAGCAACCCAAGAGTTCTTCCGCGGAGAGACTCAGGACCTGACCCGGAGGGTTGCGGAGACCCAGCGATCAGTTTCTGCAGCATGGCGGGAGGAGGTGCTCCGCAAGATCCGTGCTCGCCGCCAGAGCTCTGCAAGTATGGTCAGCGGAACAGCAGCCCAGGCGGAGGAAACCCCGGAGGCCTCGTTCAGCCCAGGAACGGGTAAGGTGCAAACCCCCGTCCTGATCGCCACATGCACAGAGGCCCTCCTGGATCTGATGCCGGCACCCCTGTCCCCGGGCGCCGTGGTCTGGCAGCAGCTCTCAGCTCTGGAGCTCGAGGCCCAAGTGACCGCCACTGCCGGAGGTCTGATATGCCTCACGACTCCCGGTCAACAGGATCCTGCCCTTACTGAGGAGACCACCAGCCCCAACCTGGACTGGTCCCTACTTGTTGAGGACCTGCAGCAACCCCTGATGTCGCCGCGACCCACGCCCCCGTTCGCCTGCCCGGCGGCGGAAGAGATGGCCTGGGATAACCAGGGGAACAACCTGATAGGCTTCCCCCAGGAGACCCAGGCTGAAGCGCAGAGGAGGGAAGAGTTCTGCAAAAGGGAGCTCCTCCAACTCAACAAGGAGCGGCGGGAGAGGAGGATCCGCTGCGAGCGTTTAGAGGTGGGCTCCAAAGCTGCGAAGACGAGGGCCCACCAGGCGGAGGCCGCCCGTCCAAGCCCCCGGGAGGAAGGTCTAATAGTCCGCTTCCACCAGGAGGCAGGATGGGGCTTCATACGGGGTCCCCAGTTTGCCGAAGACGTCTTTGTGAGTAGACGGGACGTCGAGCTGCAACTGAAGAAGGGTCATCCTGGCCGGAACCTCTGTCCGGGTGATCTGGTGTCATACACCCGCCACCATGGGGTGCGTGGATGGTACGCCCTGGACGTCCACAGGGTGTTCAAGGGTGACACCCCCACGTGCCTGTCAATAGAGGACCAGTCAGGCTCCGTAGGGAGGAATGAGCCTTTTCCCCGGTGGGGATACCTGGACTGAGCAGCCCCGGAGGTTGTACCTCCCTGTTGACTAAGTTACCGCTATAAGTTATTATGTTGTTTTTCCTCCCGGTTTAAAGAGACATTTGTCCCTGCGGACATTGGCAGCAGACAGACTTCTTTTGTAAATAGTTCAGCATCTATTTAGGTGCTCCCTATTGGTTTTATGCAAAACCACTCTACTTCTACCTCAGACCTCAGAAGCAAAACCTGTCTGGAGTGGCTCTTCTGGAGGTCCAACTCAGGATCTCCATGCGCTGCAGCCACCCCAGGGCCTACGTTGAGGGTTTGGGACAGGTCCCTCATGCTGCTGAACTGACACTTTCTGTAGTGCCGGCGTCCCTGCCCTCTGCTAGGCAGGGACGCTGCTCCCCTCACCGCTCTGCCCCGTGCCCGGCGTCCCTCTCCCGCTCTGCTGTCAGCGCGCGCTCCTTCCCGGCGTCCTCCTCCCGCTCTGCTCTCAGCGCGCGCTCCTTCCCGGCCCCTGTGCTTAGGGCGCGCGCGCGCTCCCCTCCTCTTAAAGGGGCCGCGCGCGCCGTCCTAAGGAGTCCCCGGCCAATGGCCGGAGGACTTCATCATATATAAGGCACCTCCTCCAAAATGGAGGTGCCCAAGCAATGTTGTTTGCACCTGTGTCTCACCTGTGCTTCAGCCCTCAGGTCCCGTTGCCAGTCACCTGCCAGTTACCTGTCAGATTCCTGCCTGATTACTTGCTACCTGTCTGCTAGTCTGAGGTCCGACGGTCTGCCTTACTACTCCTGTCAGTCTGTCTAAGGACCAGCCTGCCCGCTCACCTGGGAGCGCACCTCAGCTACCTGCCTGCTTTCCTGAGGTCCGACGGTCTGCCTTACAACTCCGGTCAGTCTGTCTATGGACCAGCTTGCCCACTCACCTGGGAGCACTTCTCCGTTACCTGCCTGCTTGCCATCCCGGAGGCTCCGCTGTCACGTGCTGTGACCACCAGCTACTCCAGACTCTTGCCCGCTCACCTGGGAGCGCTTCTCCGCTACCTGCCTGCTTGCCTGCCCGGAGGCTCCGCTGTCACGTGCTGTGACCACCAGCTACTCCAGACTCTTGCCCGCTCACCTGGGAGCGCTTCTCCGCTACCTGCCTGCTTGCATGCCCGGAGGCTCCGCTGTCACGTGCTGTGACCACCAGCTATTCCTGAGACTCTTGCCCGCTCACCTGGGAGCGCTTCTCCGTTACCTGCCTGCTTGCCTACCTGGAGGCTCCGCCGTCACGTGCTGTGACCACCTGCTATTCCAGAGACTCTCGCTTGCTCACCTGGGAGCACACATTCTTCATCTGCCTTGCTAGCCTACCTGGAGGTTCAGCCATCACAGGTCGTACCTACCCTTTATCCAGAGACTGCCCCGATCACTTGCCGTGTCCTCCTGCCCGTACACCCAGAGACTGTCCTGGTCACCTCCTGTGACTACCTGCCTGGTCGCCACCCGCTCCCTTACAAGGACCGCCCCCTTGTATTGTAGCCCAGAGGTTCCGCCTCCCAGACCCGTTACACTTTCTACTGTATTTTCTACTGATTTGTCTACTTGCATAATGCCTCTTTGATGTTTTATACATTTGTACTATATTATATTTTGTACTATTTGCAGCGTTTAAGAAATTGAGCCTCCCTTAAAGGGAAGAAAGTTTTACTGTTATAAAAGCATATAAAAGTCTGTACCAATGCTTTGCTCTCTTTCCAGCCCGCAGACGTGCTGCGTTTCACCAGGGGGGAATGTGGCGCCCCTGAGGGTTCAGTCGCCACAGGGGTACTGCCCCTTGTAAAAGAGGTGTGGTATCTCCTCTCTGAGGTAAGGATGGGGGTGGCACCACACAGGACCCCTTGTATTCACTCAACACCACACTGCTCCCATACTGTAGGGGGTGTAAAGCACAAACTGCTGCCCAGGCCCTGAATGAAAGAGCAAGGGGGGAACCAAAGATAGGGGGAACCTAGTGGCTAGTTGGGTGGAAGCACTTTACAGTTACACTTGCTAATTCATATTTAAACCATGGCCATCTTGGGGTCAAGGTCTTTGATTGTGATCTTCATCACTGAACGTGGCTTTCTGTTAGAACCTGCAGCTGATTGAAGATACACGGTCCTCTGGCCTTGAGGCGAGGAGCGGGCTAGAGTTAACAGCGGCCTCTACCCGGTCAAGGTCCCTACCTAAGAAGGCCTGGAGGGGAGCAGAGGAGAAAGCTCCACAGGCAAAAGGATCCCAGGGGATGCGGACGGAGCGGAGTACGCCACCTGCTACCCTCATTCTGGCCAAGCCAGAGGGACTCCTGCTGCAAAAGGGGACCGGCCCCCGATATCTGACTTTGCTACTTCACGTCCTAGTCAGAGAAGCTCCGGAGGCTTAGTGGATCCCACCGGGTAACGGACAGAGCGGAGTTGCCACCCGTACCCTTGTTCTGTGTATAGCCAGAGGGAGACCCAGCCTTGTAACACTCACCACATACGGACAGGAGAGGACCTAGTGGGAAAGTCTAGGAACACTCTGGTGCGGGGGTCCTGATTGATGCACCCAAACTACCCGGAGTGTGTTGAACCCCTTCCTGGTGGCCGCAACGCGCTGTGAGGAGCGAGGAGAAGCCTTGTAGCTGATGACTAACATCGTGAGTAAAGCTTGGAATACTGCATCCATTGCCTCCGGTTCACTATTTCAGCGCCGCACCACACCGCACCACATCACCCACTACTACTCCCCTGATCCCTCTTCTCTGCCCTGAGGCCCTGCTCCACCTGTGGGGAGTAGAACCATCTTCTGCTGCCACGACATCCCGCCTCAGAGGACTGCCGCAGCGCTGGTGGCGAATCACCAGACACCACAGGTGGAGTAGTCATTTTAATCCACTCGATTACCACCGTCCCTCCTAGCCCTTATTTTTGATTGTGACAACCCTGGGCACGGGCCGGGCCTAGGCCATGACTGCATCCACCCTCCACCTGGAGGCCCGATTCCGAGTACCCCCATCTCTCAGGGTGGGCTAGCGAGGCAGGAGGCGTCACACAACTCTATGTAGATATTGCAATAAAAACAAGACTTTTGCAGCTAGAATAGTCATTTACCACATTGACAATGTACAGAGTGTATTTCTGATTAATTTAATGTTAGCTTTATTGAAAAAAAATGTGCTTTTCTTTCAAAAATAATTACATTTCTAAATGACCCCAAACTTTTGAACGGTAGTGTATATATACCTATATGGTCAAATGTAGAAGTGGCCCTCTAGTAATATGGCGCCTTATCCTTTGAGATCCATATTGCGCATGTGCAAAAAAGAATTGAAAGGATTATCTTTAAAAAGATGACGATTTGGAGTACAACATGGCGACGCGCATGCGCAGAAGCTAGTAACATGTTTTTCTTATGTGAATTACGGACATGCGCTGTGTAACTTCCGGGACGCCGGGAGCAGCGCATCCATGTGTGGGCACAGGTCCCTATACTGTGAGTGGTGGGGTGAGTCATAGAAATCACCACATATTAACATATATTATGCACACATATATTAATTAAAGGAATTATGATATTATAATGATTGGGTAAATGTGGTGGATGTTTTATAGTAAAATTAATTGTGCTCTGACATTATTATATTGCACTATGCATTTTTTTGCACTATTGTCACTTTCGTATTTCACAAAAATTGAATTGTATATTAATTGTAAGTTGATTGGATCACCTATTTATATGACTATGATACAATGATTCACTGCTTGAAAAAGGTCTCCACTGGACCGAAAAGTTGCCCTGACATGATGGGTCAATAAATCATCACAAATTGTACTATGGAGCGCTGCCTTTGTGTTTTATGGATACATATAAACCTAGCTATCTACCTATCACTATATATATATATATATATATATAAATATATATATATATATATATTAAAGACAGCACCATTTAATCATTACTCACTAGTGGGTGCCAGGCCTCCAAACAGTCTGTCCAAACTGTTGCATATCAATAGAAAGTATATCAAAAGGCAGCACTCCAAAAATTCTTTAGAACAAATGGTCTTTAATGAGCCCAAAAGGCAACGTTTCGGTTCACAGAACCTTTCTCAAGCAGATTTCAAATGCATATGGTGCAATATATATAGCTACAAACAGTGATTCCATAATTACAAATAATTTATACAAAAACATGATTTCTCAAAAAAAGTGCAGTGGTGCATATCACAAAATACTATTCAGTTACATACATAGTGATAAGATTTTATATATATATATATATATATATATATATATGTATACACAGAGAGAAAAAGAGGGAGAGAGATTGAGATTGCAGCACTGTGACATCACGATAAATGTTATGTCACAAGTAGTGTGATGACATCATCGCATTCTAGATCCCTGTGTTATGGCCTTAAGGAAATCACTGCCTCACAGACCCCCAAGGGTGAGGGAGTTCTTTTGTTTTTGTGATAAACAAAGCAAAAATTGATTCTACAATGAATATAGAAAGAAGAAGAGTCCAAAGAGATCGGGTTCTAAGAGAGAGGAGAGGATTAAATGAAGAGCAGAAACCGCTGTTCGCTTTAGGGCGAAAAGACATTATATTACCGGACATGGACACTGACGCATCAGAGATGGCGTCCAAACGACAACATCTGGATAAAATGAGAAAGTCCAAAAGACATGAGATCTTTACAGAGAGAAGGACCATGGAGAACCTCATGGAGTCTCACTCTGCAGCCTCCGCTGAGCTTCAGAGGGCCATCCTTATCTCCTTGAAAAAAATCAGAGATCTGGTCCCTGAAATAAGGAGGAGGAACAAAGAAGCCATCCTCAATAAGCGGAGAAACATCAGCGCAGAGATAGAGGTGGAAGAGGTTCTCCAAGAAACATCAAGACAAGTCTCATCCACATCGGAAAGTCTAGAGACACCGAACCTGCAAAGAGCAGCAGCCCAGAAAAGAATTAGGAACAGCAGAGACTGGGTTGTCCAATGTAGGAGACATATGATCTATGCTAAACCCATTATAAATGGGAATGGTGCACTATGGAGATCCCAGTCATCATCTGAAACCATTTCCATCCCAGAGTTTCTCTTCCAGCTGAGTGATTCTTCACCTGACAGATCAGTGGACAATGATAAACCAGGTAAGATAGAAACTTACTCAGTATAATAAGACTGGGGGTGAGGGGGATTATAGTCCTAATGTTATGTACAGGCCACAATTATTAATGTTATCTAACTGAAAAACTGACCTTGTTACCCGTAGCAACCAGTCACATTTCATTGTTCTATGATGGAATGTTAAGAAATAGAATCTGTGCTGTGAATCGTTGCTACGGACAACAAGGACATTTTTGCTAATAGATAATTTTGATAAAGGAAAAAACAAATATTGGACATTTCCTGCTGATTTATATCAATCTGATTAAAATGTAATGTAGGTTCTGACGATATATTTCTTAATAAATCTTGTATCATCTCAGCAGATGGAAGCAGTGAGACATCCTCTGACTCATCGGACATACCAGTACAAGACCTTGGGGATGCCAATGTCTCGGGAGAACTGGTCAAGGCAAATATTCCTATTGACATTTCCAGTCTCGAGTTCCAGAAAGATCTTGGAAAGGGAGGCTTCGGAAAAGTAAGTGTGAATTTCTACTCCTCCGTGCTCCTCAATGTATCCTGCCCCAGATACACAGGAGGGAGATACATATTCATTACTGGGTGTTCATATGTAATGGTGACTGGGATAAACCAGTGATCCATTACACAGATCCCTATAATAGATGGGAGTTGGGTCTGATCTGTTATGATTTTCCTCCAGGTCATCTTGGCATCACATCCGGTCAGTAAAGAACTGCTGGCCGTGAAAATCATGAACAAGAGTCGTTGTTCAGAGGAGATGATCAGTGCAGAGATGGACGTCCTGCTAATAGCCACCGGGTGCCGCTACCTAATGTCAGCACGAGCAGTCATGGAGACACCTACAGAATATAAAGTAGCCATGGACTTTATGGCCAAAGGAGACCTGAGTGGCCACATGGCACGATTGATGCCTTTTGATACAGTAACAACAAGGTAAAGTCTTATACTGGTTTGCTGCCTGTACATTGTAGTCCAAGAGCAATAGACAATGACAGCAGGAGAAAATTATGACATAAATAGGACACGTGTCATCTCCTAATGTTGTCTTTTTGATTGTGTATCTAACCACTGATCCAACCTGTACTTTCTACTCCACAGACTCTTTGCGGCAGAGATGGTGTGCGGACTCCAATTCCTGCATGAACGTGACATCATACATCGGTAATCAGTTCATCTCTATAAATCTGTCCCCTGTGACTCTCTGTTGTCTCCTTTCATATCTATTGTAGAAAGTTCTTTTCATGAATTCTCCTCACAATCATTGTCTTCTCCCTGCAGGGACGTGAAGCCAGGGAACATCCTCCTCAATGAGACCGGACACATTAAAATCTCTGATTTTGGCTTATCCGCCATAGTCATGTTTGAGGACGACATATTGAACAAATATGTTGGCACGAAAGGTTACATCGCACCCGAGGTAAGTAACATCCCAGTGTGATTAATGGCGATAGTAGGACTGAGGAATAATCTGATCACAAAGTATCCTGCAGATATCTATCCACAGATCGGTCCTTATATCCTCTGTGTGTAAATCCCCTCCCCGGTATATTCAGATCATCTCCTATCTTATGTTCCCACAGATAATGGACGGTAAGAGCTACAACCATCTGGTGGACTCATTTTCCTTCGGTGTCATCCTATATACGATGATTGTAGGAATAAAGCCATTCTATAGCCGAGGCTCAACTAAGGAGTACCACAAGTCTCTGCAGGAGGACATCCCATATTTTCCACCCGGGATCAGCATTGATGCCATTGACATCTTAGACGGGGTGAGTAGGGTCAGATGAAGGAGGATGATGGGTGATTATTAAGAGAGGTAGAAGATTAGATGTAAACAGTAGATAGATATTGTGTAATAATGTATCATTAATAATACATAATATAATGACTAATGGTCTTTCTCATTTTCCAGCTTCTCTGTAAAACTCCATTTTCCCGATCTGCCATAACATCGACCATCCGAGAGCACCCATTCTTCCAGTTCATAAACTGGAGCGACGTGGAGTCCGGCAGAGCCGACCCACCATTCAAATAAGACTATGTAAGTGTAGGATGTAGGGAAACAGTGTTATCACTGCCCAGTAACATGCATACCCACTATACACCTTATTATTATACCCCCCCCCCCGTATACAGTATATATGTGAGGAGCCGATTCTCAGACGTGTATATTTCTCTTCTTACAGGAGTATTAGGCTGATAATAATCAGCTCCATTCCAATAACATCTAGGAATGAAGATTTACATGAATTGGATGAGACAACTACACTGGACTTTCTCATTTACCGGACTGTGACAAATCCTACCGAGCTTCCACCACGTAACAGCCACGTAGATTCGAGCACCAAACATCCAGGGATTTATTCCGATCGCCATATTTGGGGTCAGGAAGGAATTTTTTCCCCTGATATGAGGATAATCCAACAACAAGTCCTCGGGGTTATTTTTCGCCTTCCTCTGGATCAACATAGGAAGTAATTAAAGGCTGAAATTGAAGAACTTCTTTCTGCCATACTTGCTATGTTACCATCTGGACGACTCATCTACAGTGTGGTGGTAAGGAGACGACTACAAGATATGGACAGACAGAAGGCAGCGGCTGCTCCTTCTCCTACCTGATATGGACATACAGAAGGCAGCAGCTGCTCCTTCTCATACTTGGCCTTGTACAGACAGAAGGAAGCGGCTGCTCCTTCTCATACATGGCCTTGTACAGACAGAAGGTAGCGGCTGCTCCTTCTCCTACCTGACCATGGACAGAGAGAAGAAGCGGCTGCTCCTTCACCTTCCTGGCCATGGTCAAACAGAAGGCCAAATGGTTGATCTTTGTGCTTTAGGAATCCAGAAATGCTCCATCTACACAGATCACACATCACACATTCCTGCTCTTCTCCTCTCCGTCATGTGTGATCCAGACCTGGATATCCAAAACCGACACAAGTGCAACCAAAGGCCTGAGGAGCGGAATCATCAACATCTGCTCCTTTCTATAGAAAGTGACTGTATATTCAGGCTTTCTTTTTTCATCTTTGCATGTTATTAACAACTTTCATGCACAAATAAATATATTGAACACCTATGCAGCTTCTCTTTAGATTCTTCTCATATATAGCACTGCTTTTTTGGTATTTTATTACCATATATACTCAAGTATAAGACGAGTTTTTCAGCACATTTTTTGTGCTGAAAAAGCCCGCCTCGGCCTATACTCGGGTATATACTCGAGTATATACATATTCCGTTGGTTGATATTGGTGGGGGGCTGCGGCGGCGGACTGAGGGATTGTGGCGGCGGAGGAGCGGGACACACTCAGTAGCCAGCTGCTGCAGCTACCACATGTGCCCGCTGCTAAAGGTAAATGAATATTCCCTCTTCTCCACTCTCATGGGCGTGGAGAAGAACGAATATTCATTCTCTTTAGTAGCAGGCACAGAAAATCGCGGAGCCGCAGCTCCTGCTGACAGTGCCCGCAACTAAAGAGGATGCATATTCACTCCTCTCCACGCCCATAGTCCCGGCGTGGAGAGGAGTGAATATGCCGGCATCTCACATCAGCTTCTGAGAGCATATGGCTGTGACGCCATGCACTGCTCAGATGCTGACATGAGCTGCTGCAGCAGAACAGAATATCCTTAACAAGAAGGTGGGCACTGCTATGAAATAATAAATGTTATGGGGTGCTATAGTAACCTGATATAGTTACATAATATAAGAAAGAAGAGAAAAGACTCAGGATATACAACCATGCACACCCAATATTAGAAAAATGAAAAAATCTTTATTACATGATTACAGACTGACAACACAGAAAAATAAAAACAATTAAAAACAGACAAAGCATAGCAATATTCATAGGGGAGGAATAATGTAGTATTCCAAAGTAATAAATCCCCCTAAAGCCACAGGTATCATTTAATATAATATATTTACCATCTCATAATACAATAAGGCTTATTGACCAAGCTATGTCACCCTAATGAAGGGTGGCACAGTACCACTAGACCAAATATGGATAATAAACCACGTACTCCCAAATAATCGGACCATACATAATAATAAATAGATCAAAGAATAGAGGAATGAGTGGAAGTAGTAGTCTGCTTAAACTAGGGGCCCTTGTAATATCAGCGTATGTCAAAACATATCATCCCACCTGGTATACGATATGGGATCATAAATGAAGGCCCTATATATAACCAAGCAGACACTCTTAAGTGGTCAAAGGAAAAGGTCAAAAATAATAAAGTGACATAGTTACCTGTTGGCACCAGAGACCCTACGCGTTACGCTGCTAGACCGCAGCTTCGTCAGGGGTATGTTGTCAGTGGACACATGTGTATATTAAATAGTCTATCCAATTTAGTGTGATTCCCTTCAGGTGAAAATAAATACCCTCACTAAGTCTCTCCAGATTTTATTTGAGACTTCCTTCGGACCCCACACAGGTCTTCTCGGCTAAGCTTGAACGACTACTCTTGAAGGCTTTTTCTATGGGAACTATTAATAAACAAGAGAGGGAATTTATGATAGTGAGGAAACCCTCCATACCCACTTTCTATATTTTGCCAAAGTCCACAAAAATCTGGAATGTCCACCGGGTCGACCTATTGTGTCAGGTATAGGAAGTATTTGTGAGAAGGCATGTATTTACATAGATTTTTTCTTGCAGCCCCTCGTTACCAGTTTACCCTCTTATCTCAGGGACTCATCTCATCTGATACGGACTCTTACCTCTCTTTGTTTACCTGACCACTTTTTACTCATCACTGTTGACGTTGAATCGCTATATTCAAATATAGCCCATAAAGATGGCATAGCGGCAGTTCTTTATTTCCTGAATGCTACAAGTGGAGGTAATCGCCTACATGACTCTTTTATTGTGGACCTCTTGAACTTCATTCTTACTCACAATTATTTTGTGTTTGATCATATCTTCTATCGACAAATCTCTGGGACCGCCATGGGGGCGCGTTGTGCGCCCTCCTTTGCCAACCTTTTTTTGGGTTGGTGGGAGGACACACACGTGTACCCCTCACAGGCATACAACCGGGGGGTCTTTAAATGGTTACGCTTTATAGATGACATTCTGATTATCTGGATGGGCACGGAAACTGAGGCACTTGCATTCATTGATAGGCTGAACGTAAATGATTTTAACATTCATCTTACCCACTGTATATCTTCCTCTGCAGTTAACTTCTTGGATTTGGAGATCAGGAAAGTGGGTGACTCACTTGTATCGAAATTACATAGGAAATCTACTGCTACTAATAGTCTCCTACACTACCAAAGTTTTCATCCTAGAAACTTGAGAGACAGCATACCGGTGGGACAGTTCTCAAGGGCCAAAAGGAACTGTACAACACAGGAGGACTACAAAACCGAGGCCAGAAATTTAACCTCACGCTTTCGGGAACGTGGATATCCTAAAGCGGTAATCTCCAAGGCTCATCAGAAGGTTTTGGTCAAGCCACGGGAGATGTTGCTACAATCGCGTGTTAATATGGAGGATACACAGATTAGATTTTTTACTAGGTTCAATAATCAATGGAATGAAGTGGGTAGTCTGTTTCGGAAACATTGGAATATACTTAAAACGGATAGTCGTCTTTCTAGCATTGTACCAGAGAGACCGTTGTTGACGGCTAGACGCGCCCCTAATTTAAGGGATAAACTTATGCATAGTCATTATACACGCCCCACTTGTAGTACTTCGGGCGGTAGTAAATTTAAGGGTTCATTCCCTTGTGGCGACTGTTCTGCTTGTCCATTCTTCTCATCTGGAAAAATTTTCACTAATCCGACTGACAACCATCAATATCCTTTGAGGGACTTTATCAATTGCAGGTCTACAAATGTTGTATATGCATTGACCTGTCCCTGTCCGAAGGTTTATGTAGGCCAAACGTCGCAGGAACTCCGTAGACGGGTACAGCAACATGTCTCTAACATCCATCTTGCTGAACAGGATTTGAAAAAGGGCAGAGCCATCTCATCAGTGGCCCTGCACTTTTTCCAATGCCATTCTGGTAGCCCTAATAAAATGCGAGTTACGGGTCTTCAAAAAATGAGGCCTAATTTACGTAACCCGGATCACACTAAGGATCTACTGAGATCTGAATCAAGGTGGATTTTTGTTCTTGATACAGTGGCCCCTAGGGGTATAAATGAGGACTTTTCATTTACTGGTTACTTGGCTTAAATTCCCATGGTATCCTTTCTGTTAGAGTCCCGTTTTGGATTGAGGGCCCTCTGGTTTCCTCCTTTTTCCTTTCTTTTTCTCCTCCATTTTTCCGGTTATCTCCTCTCGTGTGGCTGGCTTGTGCATCTCCTTAATTTTAATTTTAATTTTACAATAAGCTAATCTCTGGTCATCATTGCAAATGCCATGCCCTTACATCTATATGCATATTATATGTATTGTCATTAGACTTTATCAGCCACCTTGTAATGGCCCACAATCTGTATATGATTGTTGTCTGTTTTATGTTCATTTGTGGTTGGTTTGTCTTATGTCTATGTTTGTATTGTCATGATTGGTCACACTCTTATGCACATTTGGTGACTTTCTGATTCTAATTACATCTTTCATCTTGTTCTTGGCCTAGTCAGGCATGTTTCTTGATTAGGGCTAGCCCTCTTGTCTCTGTACCGGTGCATTTTTTGTAGCGGACGCGCTACTTCCGGGGGTGTTTATTTACATATATATATGTTTTTTGCGCCTTGTTTTTTGTTTTCTTTTTTGTGGCTGTGGGACCATGTCCCGTGCGATCCCAATGGGGGCGGCTCCTAGAACCGGATATGATGTTTCCTGTCTAGTTCCGGTTGCGTTCCACCATGGCGTCTGGGTGGAACGCATGAGTGATAGGAAGGGGCGGCGCTTCGCCGACCGGATATGACGTCTTATTCAATTCCGGTTGTGTCATACCATAGCACGTGGGCCGCACGCTGTGGAAACAGGAAATGATCGTTCGATCCGCCACGATACTGGAGAGACTTAGTGAGGGTATTTATTTTCACCTGAAGGGAATCACACTAAATTGGATAGACTATTTAATATACACATGTGTCCACTGACAACATACCCCTGACGAAGCTGCGGTCTAGCAGCGTAACGCGTAGGGTCTCTGGTGCCAACAGGTAACTATGTCACTTTATTATTTTTGACCTTTTCCTTTGACCACTTAAGAGTGTCTGCTTGGTTATATATAGGGCCTTCATTTATGATCCCATATCGTATACCAGGTGGGATGATATGTTTTGACATACGCTGATATTACAAGGGCCCCTAGTTTAAGCAGACTACTACTTCCACTCATTCCTCTATTCTTTGATCTATTTATTATTATGTATGGTCCAATTATTTGGGAGTACGTGGTTTATTATCCATATTTGGTCTAGTGGTACTGTGCCACCCTTCATTAGGGTGACATAGCTTGGTCAATAAGCCTTATTGTATTATGAGATGGTAAATATATTATATTAAATGATACCTGTGGCTTTAGGGGGATTTATTACTTTGGAATACTACATTATTCCTCCCCTATGAATATTGCTATGCTTTGTCTGTTTTTAATTGTTTTTATTTTTCTGTGTTGTCAGTCTGTAATCATGTAATAAAGATTTTTTCATTTTTCTAATATTGGGTGTGCATGGTTGTATATCCTGAGTCTTTTCTCTTCTTTCTTATATGCTGCAGCAGAACAGGACGCAGCGCTGGAGTAGAGGTGAGGAAGGAAGGTTAGCATAAGTGTTTATTTTTTTATGTGTGCAGTGATGGGGCCATACATACCAGGATTGGGGATGAGGGGGCCATACATACCAGGATATCGGGGATGAGGGGTGCCATACATACCAGGATTGGGGAATGAAGAAGCCATGCATACCAGGATTGGGGGATGAAGGGGCCATGCATTACCAGGATTGGGGATGAGGAGGCCATGCATTACCAGGATTGAGGATGAGGAGGCCATACATACCAGGATTGAGGATGAGGGGGCCATGCATTACCAGGATTGGGGATGAGGGTGCCATGCATTACCAGGATTGGAGATGAGGGTGCCATGCATACCAGAATTCGGGATGAGGGTGCCATGCATACCAGGATTGGGGATGAGGGGGCTATGCATACCAGGATTGGGGATGAGGGTGCCATGCTTACCAGGAATGGGGATGAGGGGGCCATGCATACTAGGACTGGGATGAGGGGGCCATGCATACCAGGATTGGGGGTGAGGGGAACATGCATACCAGGATTGGGGATGAGGGAGCTATTCATGCCAGGATTGTGAATGAGGGGGCTATGCATACCAGGATTGGTGATGAGGGGTGCCATGCATACCAGGATTGGGGATGAGGGGACTGTGGCACCCCAGGGGTCCGGTTGCCACAGTGGCATTGCCTCCCTCAAAAGAGGTGATGCCATGCCTGGAAGCAAGCAGGGATCCCCTAGTCAGGTATACTAAACATGCAACACTTTCCTGGCTCCAGACCAGCAAGGGGAGCACCTCCCCTTGGCAACTGGGATCTGGGGGTGGGGTTAGTTAGTCTTAGTGTGAGGAGTTGAAGAGAGGACGTCGAGGAGAAAGGAGCTGGGGACTGGAGCTGCACGGCAGCTCATCCCAGAAGGAACAAACACAGAAGAACCGGACACCGGAGTCCGAGGCTGTGGGGCACTGAAGGCCCAGGCGCAGAAACCGGAGGGCAGGCGACTGCAGGTCTCCTGGCCCCATCAGACGCCCGGAGGGTCAGCAGCACCGCAGGGTCCAGCACCGCCACGTGGGAGCGACGCACCAGCAAGCCCGAGCTGCCTGCCATACGGGTGAGCACAGAAACGTTGCACCCGGGGACGAGGGCTACCACACAGCTACAAGCAGCAGGGCCAAAGAGTTTAGTGGAAAGGGAAGGCCTCCAACTTCACCTGACAAGGAGGATCCTTTACTTGCTTCCAGGCTGCCCAGACTTTCACTTCTAGCCAGTACCTTAGTCCCGGCTTGTCTAATCGCCACCAGTAAAGACAAGAGTAAACTTCCATTAAGTTGTGGACTGATTCTTGCTGCGCCATCAACCCCTGCACTACAACGCCCAGCACAACCTGCAATATCTACACTGCCCTGGAGCTAGCTCTTCCTGTGGAGAGCCACACCATCCCTGCTGCAGTAACATCAGCTTCAGAGGACTGCTCCGCAGCGGCGGCTCCCTTTAGCCGCACTCCACAGGTGGAGTCACGAACTCTATAAAAACACTATAAATCCCCTATAAATAATCCCTTTTTTATTGACCGCCCTGGGTCACGGACCAGGTCACCGCCACTGTGACATCCCCCAGCATTTACCAGCCCAGCCCTGGGTACCCCACGGCCCAGGGGGCGCGTCAGCTTGGCGTCACGAACAGGATTCACGAAGCCAGGTATAACCGGGTCCTGTGTGCCATAGACTTTATTGAACGGTGTTATCACGTGGTTTGCCGCCCGCCGAGGGGAAAGAAAGAAGCCCCGATCTGGAACCGCCGGGTTAGAGATCCTTCCACCTGCAGAGCAGCAGACTGGTGCGTGAGGAGACGCCCAGGACCTGGCTGAGGTTCACTAGGGGGGAGGAAGATGCCCAACATGGAGGAGGGTTCAGCCGCAGGCGCGACCGCTGCCACTGTGATGCCGTTATCAATGCCATATATACCGGGGGCGGCGTGGTTGCCCCAGTACTCAGGGGAGTCGCACACCCTGAACGACTTTGAGGAGAGACTGCGCAGTTTGTTTAAAGTATACCCCCTGTCTGAGGAGCAAAAAGTCAGCATCCTCATAGGCCAGCTAATCGGTGCAGCTCAGAGATAAGTGAAGTCCTGGCCAGGCAGAGACAAAGGCACTGTAAAAGAAATACTGGCCCGATTGAAGGATACCTTTGACACCCGCACCGCAGCAGAAATTAAAATGAAGTTTTACGGGTGCAAACAAAGGGTGCAGGACAGTGTACGGGACTATGCTCTTAACCTGCAGGAGGCGCTGCGGGCCATCAAACAGGTAGACCCTGACAGTGTGCATGATGAGAACAGATTGCTGACTGAGCAGTTTATTGAGGGGCTCCTGTCCAGTGCTCACAGGACACAGCTGCGCATTATGGCTCTGCAAAACCCTGATCTGGACTTTGCACAATTTAAAGACAGAGACATCCGGGTGCTGTGGGAATCAACACCAGGAGGCGCTGCATCCCACCGGCGCGCAGCTGTCACCTACCACCAGGAGGTGGCATCCTTTTCCCCAGAACCTGTGGAGGCTGACGCGCAGACTCTGGACAATGACCCGTCTGCAGACCTGTGCCTTCAGGTCCAGGAGCTGACCAAAAGTGTGGCTGCGTTAACCAAAACCGTGCAGGCCATTCAAGTGTCCCCCAAGGAAAATATCCAGCTGGCTTCCAGTCCAGATGACGTCCCGTGGCGACGACAGAAGAGAATTCCACCGATCAGAAGGAGGAACAGCGATCGCTGCGACCAGGACGGACAACCCATCTGCTGCCGCTGTCAAAAGGCGGGACACTACGCAAGATTCTGCAATTTAAAAGAGCAACACATGGGGCAGAGGGCCAACCCCCAGGAGTAAGATGACCAGGCCCATAAAGTTGGCGAGACAAGTACGTGGGAGGACGGCCGGTCCTACCTGTCGTGCTTGATGGCATCCCAATGAATGCGTTGCTGGACACTGGGTCCCAGGTGACCACGATGCCATATATCCTTTATAAACAATACTGGACTGATTCCGACATTACCCACAGTCCAGATGAACATCTTAACATCTATGCCAGCAATGGTCAGCCCTTGCCTCAGGTGGGGTATAAAGAGGTGACCATAAAAGTTGGCAAAGTAGAATTGTTATCACAAGGAATTATTATTGTTGATATTGATCGCCGAGAAAGTCATCCCATGATAACCTTAGGCACTAATGTGATAGAAAATTGTCTTGGAGAAATTACTGTTTTGTTGCAACAGGTCGCAGAGACTGCCAGTTCCAGTCAGCAGCGAGTTCTGCAGAAGGAGATCAGAGCCCTGATGAAAAGACAACAGGTAGAGCTGTCTGGAGGGGAAATTGGCAGTGTAAGGATGAGTGATCCGTTCCCCATTACAATGCCCCCTAGGAGTGAAATGTTGATATGGTGTCGAGCAGCAATTGGTCCCAGGGGTCAAGATTATCAGGCCCTGGTAGAACCTGTATACTCTGACAGTATGCCCACCATCTTGACAGCCAGGGGAGTAGTCGATGTCCGCAAGGGGAGAGTGCTGATCCGCATCCTGAATTGTGGGGAGAAAGAGGTCCATTTACCCCAGTATGCTACCCTTGCTAAGTTATTCACTGTCAGTAACAACTCAATAAAGACAGTGGAACCCTTGCCTCCATCAAAACCGGCGGAGGATAATGGCTCCAAGGGGCAGATGGAGGATTGGTGTCAGAAGCTACAATTGGGCACTGACTCCACCCCTTTGCACCAAAAGCATGGAGTATACCGGGTGGTCCAAGAGTATGAGCAGGTCTTCAGTAAACACCCATTAGACTTTGGGCAGGTAAAAGGGGTCCAACATCATATCCCCACAGGAGATCATCCACCCATTAAAGAGAGGTACCGGCCTGTACTTCCAGCTCACTATCAATGTGCCAAGGGAATGTTACGGGAGATGAAGGAGGCTGGGGTGATGAGAGATAGTTGTAGCCCCTGGGCAGCTCCATTAGTTCTCGTGAGAAAGAAGGATGGTACAATGAGGATGTGTGTTGACTACAGGCAGATTAACCGCATTACACATAAGGATGCCTACCCATTACCCAGGATTGAGGAGTCACTAGCTGCATTAAGATCTGCTAATTATTTCTCCACTTTGGATCTCAATAGTGGGTATTGGCAGGTTCCTGTGGCAGAGGCGGACAAAGAAAAGACCGCGTTTACAACACCAATGGGCCTCAGCAAGTTCAACTGCATGTCATTCGGGCTCTGCAACGCCCCAGGAACCTTCCAGCAGTTAATGGAGTGCTGCCTAGGACACAAGAACTTCGAAACTGTCCTGCTGTACCTGGACGACGTAATTGTCTACTCGAAGACATATGAAGATCACCTGGAGCACCTGGCCGAGGTGTTTGAAGCCCTATCTGGTTTTGGCCTGAAGGTAAAGCCGTCCAAATGCCACCTGTTGAAGCCCAAGGTGCAGTACCTAGGTCACGTGGTAAGCGCCGAAGGTGTAGCGCCAGACCCTGAAAAAGTCACCGTAATCAAGGACTGGCCAAGACCCTCCACTATCAAGGAAGTGCGGCAGTTCCTGGGGTGGTAGGCTACTACAGGAGATTTATCAAGGGTTTCACCAAAATAGCAGCACCCATGCAGGACCTCCTGGTAGGCCAGTCCAAGAAAGCCAAGAACCCGAAACCTCCGTTCAAATGGGGTAAACCAGAAGACGAATCCTTCACCCGACTGAAGATGGCTCTGACCAGAGACGAAGTCCTGGCATACCCCGACTATGGCCAACCCTTTATACTTCATACAGATGCCAGCAACGTGGGATTGGGAGTGGTGCTGTCCCAGGTACAGCAAGGCAGAGAGCGAGTGATTGCATACGCCAGCAGGAAGCTCCGGCCCACGGAAAGGAACCCCGACAATTACAGTTCCTTCAAGTTGGAGTTTCTCGCCATAGTCTGGGCTGTAATAGAGCGCTTCAAGCACTATCTCGCCTCCTCCAAATTTACAGTCTTCACGGACAATAACCCTCGGACGCACCTGGAGACTGCGAAGCTTGGTGCCCTAGAGCAACGATGGATGGCCCGACTGTCTAACTACGAGTTTACCATCAAGTATCGGGCGGGGCATAAAAATGCAAATTCTGATGTGCTGTCCAGAATGCCCAACTTGCCAGATGGGGGAGAAGACCCGGAAGAGCTGGAGGAGATAGAGATACCCGCTTTCCATCGTCATGGGGTGACCCAGTGCTCCCACTGTGTAAGGGACAAGCGCTCCGCCAACAGAGAGGCCACGCTCAACCCATTGCCCCACCATGGATGGGCAGAAACGCAGTATAGCGACCTGGCTGTCCGCCTAGTCAAGGAGTTGCTGATGCAAGCTGACTTGCACCCTGATTCAGATGCTCCACGGGAGACCCAACAGTTGTGGAAGGAGAAGGGCAAACTGTTCATCTACGAAGGAAAGCTGTGTCGAAGAAGCATCAACTACCGGACACATGAACTGGTCTTGCAGGTGGTAGTCCCGAGGCGGGATGCGTCAATGGTCTTAGAAGCGCACCACGATGGAGCAGGACACTTCGGGTGGAAGAAGTTGGAAGTCCTGCTACGCGAGCGATTCTACTTGGCTGGTATGAGGAAAGCAATCGAGAGATGGTGTCGAGAATGTGGTCCATGCAACCTGAGACGAAAAGACCGTGACAGCCAGAGGGCTCCCCTGCAGCCCATCATCACCAAACAGCCACTAGAACTGGTAGCCTTGGACCACGTGAAGCTAGCCCCAGGCAGGTCAGGCTATGTCTACGCTCTAACCATAGTAGACCACTACTCAAGGTTCCTGGTAGTAGTGCCAGTGAAAGACCAGACGGCTCAGACGGCAGCCAAAGCATTCCAACAGCACTTTTGTCGCCCGCACGGTTACCCTGAATGAGTGCTTACCGACCAAGGTCCAGCCTTTGAAGCAGAGGTGTTCCAGGAATTCTGTAACTTGTACGGCTGCAAGAAAATCAGGACGACGCCGTATCATCCCCAGACCAACGGGTTGTGTGAAAAGATGAACCAGGTGGTGATAGATCTGACCTTTGGCCAAAGAAGTTACCAGATTTGGTGGACCTGTATAACCACATCCCGGTGAACTCCACCAACTGTACACCCGCTTACCTGATGAGAGCAAGACCTGGCAAGCTACCCATTGACTTGGACATGGGAGTCCTAACACCAGAGACGACGTCACCAGATGAGGATTGGGATACCGAGCGGCTGCAACAATACCGCAAAGTGCAAGAGTGTGTTGAAAGAAGTTTGTCCCAGGCAAGACAGAAGCAAGAGAAGACTTACAATCAGCATGCACCTGCCGTTCCCTTGTCACCTGGAGAGCAGGTACTTAAGAGAAAGAGAGGACTTCACAAATTAGATGACCAGTGGGAGGTAGAGCCATACACTGTCCTACCCTCGAACTACGATAACACCAAAGTGTGCCTCATCAGCAAAGATGGAGGGGAATCTTCAGCGGAAGTCTCAAGAGACCACTTGAAGATCAGTCCTGAACAGTTGAAACACACAGAAGAAGATCAAGATAACCCTCAGCCCACAGAAAAGGAGGAAGTGGTCCAAACAGTACTTAGAGAATTTCCCCGGTCTTGGACGCAGGTGAACAAAGCCATTGTGGTACCTGTCCTAACCTTTCTCCAAGTGGCATCACCGGAAGCTGCAGAAGTCCCAGAACAGCTGGAAGACCAGTCGGCCCCAGACACAGAGGTTTCATCATCAGCAGACCAGGAGAATCTATCCTCTGTTAGCAGTGAACCTGTCATACCCATGGTGAGCCAAAGAATTCGTAGGAGATTACCCAGCCTACCAGTATTACTTCAGACTAAATGTAGAGTAGGTCACACTGAGCCCATCACACCAGGGGTAGACACAAGGGACCAGGGTAGAGCAGTAACTACCAATGTACTATGTAGTTCGACCAGGAGTACAAAAGGTCAGCTACCTGCCCGTTGGAGAAACTAAAATGTAAAGAATTAAAGTATAAGAGAGCTAAAATGTATGCTGTATATACACTGTGTTCCAAATTATTATGCAAATAATATTTTCTCAGATTTTCCCAAATTACCTATATGAATTGCAGTCATTGTAATTTTCCAGTCAAATAACTATTAGAGTACAATTGAAAGGTTTTTGTACAAACTGCCTATGATAACAGTATATTTTTTAAAAAAATAAAAAACTCAAACTGCACTCAAAATGCATGTTCCAAATTATTATGCACAGCAGAGTTTTCAACCTTTTCATTTTAATACAGAACAAAAAAATGGTCATTTTTGAAATTATAAGCATTAGCAGGTTATTACAAACTGAAATCAAACAGTTTTCAACTCAAAACTTTATTCTAGGTGATGTTACATTTGCACATAGGACCCCTTGTTCGAAAGGAGCTTCTGAACTCTCTCGTCCATTGAATTTGTCAGGTTTTGGATGGTTTCTGCTTTAATTGTTTTGCATGAGGACAGAATACCCTCCCAGAGCTGTTGCTTAGATGTGAACTGCCTCCCGCCATCATAGACACTCCTTTTGATGATGCTCCAGAGGTTCTCAATGGGGTTGAGGTCAGGGGAGCATGGGTGCCACACCATAAGTTTGTCCCCTTTTATGCCCATAGCAGCCAGAGATGCAGATGTGTTATGTGCAGCATGAGATGGGGCATTATCATGCATGAAATGATCTCGATGGTCCAGATGGATGGAGTGGAGGATGGCTGGTTGATGGACACCCCATGCAAACACGGCTACGGCGCTAACAAGGAGGAGGTGGAGTAATGTTTTGGGCTGGAATCATGGGGAGAGAGATTGGCCCTTTTAGGATCCCTGAAGGGGTAAAGATGAACTCCATAATGTATGTTGAGTTTCTCAAACAGCACTTCCTTCCATGGTTCAAGAAGAAGAACCGTGCATTCCGCAGCAAGATCATTTTCATGCATGATTTCCTGCATGGGGAAATTTACCAGCAGCTGCAGCATTTCCCACCCTAGGCTTATACTCGAGTCAATAAGTTTTCCCAGTTTTTTGTGGTAAAATTAGGTACCTCGGCTTATACTCGGGTCGGCTTATACTCGAGTATATACGGTAATATTATGATGACCTAATGTATTTGTCAAAGGGGCTGAATATCTCACATAAAGATTTCTGCATAGAGTAAAATATTTAAGTTTTAAGTGTTCATAAAACCTGAATCACCATAAGTAGATGACATTCCTATTCCACATCTAAAATGTATACAGGCCTCAGACTAAACTCACTATAGAAAATATACACCCAGACCCAGGAAACAATTACAAACCCCAGATCGTACCCCTAAATAAGTACAGACCCAGACAAAACCCACTAAAACATAGACAATAAACCCACTAAATACAAACTAAAAACTCAACCAACTAGAAATATATAGACATAGACTCAAGAAATACAGACACTAAACCCCTTAAATTCAGACACAGATCTGCCCCCTATATAATTACAGACCTCCTAAACACAGACACAAAACTCCTTCAATAGAAGCCCATTCCCAACCCCTAATTATATACAGACCCCAGGGACGTACATAGAAATCATGGGGCCCCATAGCAGAAGTTATAATCTCATCCTCCACAAAAAATAAATAAATAAAAAATAATAATAATATAACGGACAGTATGAAACCCACCCAGTGAATTCCTACACACCACCCTCCAGGTGCACAGTATGATGACCCTGCTGTATGCACCCGTGGCAAAGTATAGCGACCCCAACACAGTATGATGTCCCAACTGTGACCCCAACACAGCTCTCCAAACAATATGATGGCTCCCACACAGATTGATGGACCCCACAGAAACCTCCACACTGTATAATGGCCTCCACATAGCCCTACAAACAGTGAAATGGACCCCACATTGCCCTACAAACTGTATAATGCCTTTTCATACATGGACTGCGGCACCAATCAGTTCTCCCCAGCTTCTGAGCGTGATTGGTCGCATGGATTACAGTGAGGGACACTTAGGAAAGGTGAGTATAAGAATTTTTTATTTTATTCTTATTTTTACAGGTGGACACTGCAGGAGCAGACACTACTACTCTCAGCATTGACCCTGCTGGGGCTGATCGCAGCCCCGGCAGGGAACCATGATGAGGGCAGTGTTCAGCACCCGGTGCTTGGGAGCAGCGCTAACTGTAAACTAATTCCCTGGCGCCGGTACGTGTGATCCTGATGTGGCACACGGGACACGGATATCTCCAGTACCAGTAATATACGGACGTGTGAAACCGGCCTGAGTATTGCTGATCCTAGTGAATCAAATGTAAATTTGTAGCACCCCGAGGACTCGGCTGCTACAGGGGTATTGCACCTCAAACCAGAGGTGTGGTATTCCACTCCCGGGTAAGGATGGAGTGTGGGACCGAGCTCAGTAGCTGCATGCACTACACTCATCCCATTTCCGGGGGACAGAACAACGGTACTCCCACTAGGTAGATGTGCAGGTACGACAGCGTCTGTCCCTGGCTGGAGTGGGAGGGGGGGAGGAACATCCCAGTAGTGTAGGAGCAGACAGGGGAGGGACTCTGGGCATAGGAAGGAGCCCATTGGGTGCTAGTCACCTGGGCTCGGGTGTCAGAGGGAGTATAAGAGGTGGGCACCATCTTGAGACAGGGTCTGTTCTGAGGGAGAGTTCAGCCAGAGAGGGCTGACAGGGAGCTGTGGCTCCGGCTGGGCCCAGCTCCAGGGCCAGGCCTGAAGAGCAGAGAAAGAGGAAGAAGAGGAAAAACCCACTGGAAGGCCCAGAGACACAAGCAGAGGGAACCCTGAGATCCCACAAGTGAACTAAGACGGGTGAAGGGTTGGCAGAAGAGGGTACCGGATCCCAAACTGGTAGAGGCAAAACATCCTTAGCCAGGAACCGGAGGTCGTGGACAAGTTTTGGCGCGACCTGGGGGTTGGCCGAGTCCCGCACCTGGTGGACGCAGCACGGCTCGGGTGGTCACTGCTGGCCAAAGTGACCGGAGCAACACCTGTGAGTAAAAGCCTTGAAACTGCACCACACGTCTCTGAGCTTCCTTGCTACACCATCACTACCACTATCATCCACATCTGCTGCCCTGAGGTCATACCCCTCCCGTTGGGGGTTCTACCAGTTACGCTGCACAACCTTACCACCGACCTCAGCGGTCTGCCCTGCGGCGGCGGCTTCATAGCCGCATTCAACGGGTGGCGTAGTCGAACATTCTAACATCTACTGCTGAAGACTGCCGCTCAGTTTGACTCCCTGGGCAAGGACCGGGTCACCGCCATGAGACTACTACCCCCATCTGATCCGGCTCCGGGTAAGCCCCCGTGCGCGCGATGCCGCACGACACAGCAGGCCCAGGGGCGCGTCAACTTTGGCGTAGTCGGCAGGATTACGTGCCCGCAACCGACGGGTACTGCGTGCCTGAAGAAAAGTTCACATTTACCGTAAAAAGGAGTCTCCCGCCAATTCCGGAGGGTCCCCGCCATCGGACGCCATCTCGGATCGTTTCCCGCCGTTTGCCCGCCATCTGCAGCCTTTTCCCGCCATCCACGGAGTTTCCCGCCATAAAGAGACGATTCCCGCCATCTGAGACGATTTCCCGCCCTGGCAGAGCGGACTCCATTATGGGCGTGCCAGAGGGTGGCAAGAGGCCACCTCCCATCGTGGGCCAGGTCCAGGAATGGCGCCAAAAGCGGAAACCGCCCCCACCAGCAGAGACTGCAATGGTAGAAATTTCCATCAGTGTGAGGGGCCTGCCCCTGGAACTGACAATCACTAAGTTGCCCCGGGACCACCCTCAATGGGGGCGGATACAGAACAAAACCAAGAAGATGGGTGCGGCCTGGAGGAGTCTGGACAGATCGCACCCGGAGATGGAGGGAGAGTCGATCAGCACCGACCCTGTGGTCCGGAACATGTTGCAGGCTGCCACCCCGGAAGGCCTGGTGGAGATCCTGGCACAGCTCCCCAGAAATCGGGAGCGTGCACAGACCGCGCTGGAGGCCTTGGCCCGGAAGATGGCCCGGGTACAGCAAGAAGCGCTGGCCGAGTGGAGGAGAGAGATGGTCCAGCAGGCTGGAACCAGCCAGCAGAGGACACCACCCGCATCGTGGAGCAAGTCTGCCCCTGAGGATGGTGCAGGAGGAACGGAGGCCGGAGACGACGCCGCAGAGGGAGCCGCAGAGATGGAAGCAGGTAATGGGGACGTCATCACCCCGTGCCCCGTAGCCGCAAGCCTGCCCCAGCTCCCCGTCGCAGAGCCCGAAGTTCCACTTACCGCGCCCGTTGCCGCACCGCCGCTGCTTCCAACTAGGCCTCAAGCGGCAGGAGCCGCGGTCGTGCCCTCTGTTACGCCACGCCCCTTGACCCTGAGCGCGGCAAAAGAGGAAGTGCCCCCGGCCTGGTCGCAGGCCCGAGTACCCCCGGGCGCCGCAGTCTCCACAGCGCCCTCTACCTCCACAGCGCCACCGTCCTGGTCGCAAGGCCGAGTACCCCAGGGCACCGCCGTCTCCACAGTACCCTTCACCTTCAGAGTGCCACCGGCCTGGTCGCAAGGCCTGGTGAATCCGGGTGCTGCTGCCCCCACCGCGCCCTCAACCTCCACAGTGCTGCCCCTGGGTGAAGATCTATTCGCACAGCACACTTGCCTGGATGGGCAGTCCTTCATGTGGCCACCGGAGTACGTCAACCCCCGACTCCGGAAGGAGTGGCCCCAGTGTGAGCCTCTGATCCCGGCTCCGGCGCCCGCCAACATTGTCTCGCTCCCATTGGAAGAGGCCCAATTTGCGTGGGACCCCACCGGCGAAGACCTCATGGGGTTCACTCAAGAGACCCGGGCGGCCGCAGCCCAACGTGAGGAGTGTTGCCGACAACAACTGGAAGTCTTTCAGAGGGAACGGCGAGAGAGGCGGGTCCGCGAGGAGCGGCTGCAGGTCCAAAGCGCGGAGCAGAAAAGCCGGACCCGACGAAACCGCCGTGCGGCCCACGGTCCCCGCGCCACCGGGACTGTAATAAAGTTTCAAATGGAGCATGGCTGGGGCTTTATCCGGGATCACAGAACCCCCGGCGATGTCTTTGTTACCCGCAGGGATGTTGAGAGCCACCTGCCGGAGGGACACCGAGGACGTGACCTCTACCCGGGTGATGAGGTCACCTTCACCCGGCACCAGTGTGCCAAAGGACCATACGCCCTTCACGTGCACCGGTTGACGGAGGAGGAGTTGCAGTATGAGGAAGATCAAGAGGACCCGGACGGGTCTGAAGACTATCCTCAGGAGGAGCCAAGGAGAAGACACCGCTACTGAAGGGAAGTAGCCCAAATAAAGTACTGTAAATAGTTACCCGTAAGGGTACTTGACATGCTGCTAATCAGAGTATGGTCCCCGTTGGGACTAGTGTGGAACTGTTTAAAAGAACTGTTTCCTGTGTGCCCCTATCCCTTACCAGGCTGAGGACTGTGAGCAGCCATTCCCCTATCCCCACTGGCCGAGGACTGAGAGCGGCCATACCCTGTAAATAGTTGCGCTTCCTAAAGCGCCCCCTTCTGGTTTTATAAAGAACTGTTTTTCTCTAGTGACTGTTGCACTTTACCCGGTCACAAGTTGCACCGTGGCTGGAAGAACAAGAACATTTTATATAAAAGAGTTTTATATAATATAAGAAGTTACCCGTAACGTTATATTTTCTGATAATGTTTTTTATAATGTTTTATATGTTAGTGTGTACTTTAAAAATTTTGTATGTCTAAATGTCTTTACTCTTTTCCAGCCCGAGGACGTGCTGTGGTTTACCAGGGGGGAATGTAGTATCCCGAGGACTCGGCTGCTACAGGGGTATTGCACCTCAAACCAGAGGTGTGGTATTCCACTCCCAGGTAAGGATGGAGTGTGGGACCGAGCTCAGTAGCTGCATGCACTACACTCATCCCATTTCCGGGAGACAGAACAACCGTACTCCCACTAGGTAGATGTGCAGGTACGACAGCGTCTGTCCCTGGCTGGAGTGGGAGGGGGGGGGAACATCCCAGTAGTGTAGGAGCAGACAGGGGAGGGACTCTGGGCATAGGAAGGAGCCCATTGGGTGCTAGTCACCTGGGCTCGGGTGTCAGAGGGAGTATAAGAGGTGGGCACCATCTTGAGACAGGGTCTGTTCTGAGGGAGAGTTCAGCCAGAGAGGGCTGACAGGGAGCTGTGGCTCTGGCTGGGCCCAGCTCCAGGGCCAGGCCTGAAGAGCAGAGAAAGAGGAAGAAGAGGAAAAACCCAGTGGAAGGCCCAGAGACACAAGCAGAGGGAACCCTGAGATCCCACAAGTGAACTAAGACGGGTGAAGGGTTGGCAGAAGAGGGTACCGGATCCCAAACTGGTAGAGGCAAAACATCCTTAGCCAGGAACCGGAGGTCGTGGACAAGTTTTGGCGCGACCTGGGGGTTGGCCGAGTCCCGCACCTGGTGGACGCAGCACGGCTCGGGTGGTCACTGCTGGCCAAAGTGACCGGAGCAACACCTATGAGTAAAAGCCTTGAAACTGCACCACACGTCTCTGAGATTCCTTGCTACACCATCACTACCACTATCATCCACATCTGCTGCCCTGAGGTCATACCCCTCCCGTTGGGGGTTCTACCAGCTACGCTGCACAACCTTACCACCGACCTCAGCGGTCTGCCCTGCAGCGGCGGCTTCATAGCCGCATTCAACGGGTGGCGTAGTCGAACATTCTAACATCTACTGCTGAAGACTGCCGCTCAGTTTGACTCCCTGGGCACGGACCGGGTCACCGCCACGAGACTACTACCCCCATCTGATCCGGCTCCGGGTAAGCCCCCGTGCGCGCGATGCCGCACGACACAGCAGGCCCAGGGGCGCGTCAAATTCAACTGAAGAAATAAAAATTGCACCATTTACTGGTGGTATACTATCCACCTACATGCCCCAATAGCTCCAATATTCGATCTGTTTCAGGACAGGGTAATAAAAGATGTGGAAGCTTTAGTATTCACAAGTCCCACTGACAATTTAAGAACAGGGAAACTAAAAGCATTGAGTGAAATAAAAAACTGGAAAGATGTAATAATTTGTAAAGCCGACAAAGGCGGAAATATTGTGCTGCAAACTAGGAAGATGTATATTGCTGAAGCAAAAAAACAACAACTGATACTTCCGCTAATATTAACCTGGCTAATGATCCTACGAATAAATTAAAAAACTTGTTAAGAACCTTTTTAAGGACGCAGCTGGAGAAAGGTATTTTAACTAGAAAAGGAGCAGAAAAATTATTACCGCAATATCCACAAAAACCTCATTGGTACTGCATTCCCAAGGTCCATAAATCTTTAACCACCCAGCCTGGACGCCCGATAGTGTCGGGCATAGGCTCAATTACAGAGCCTTTGTCCCAATATTTGGACTCATTACTGAAACCACTATTGAGAAATATTCCATCTTTGATTAAGGACACCGGATCCTACTTGAGTGCAGTTAGCGAAATAAATTACTGCAATAGTTACATGCGTGGCTTGCGTTTTTCCTCATTTATTTTTAGCTTTTTTTGAAAATAAATATGTGGAAACCGTGACCAATCCATATATTAAATACATAAAAACATACTTAAGATATGTGGATGACATATTTATAGCGTGGGCTGGTACTCAAGAACAATTGAGTCGTTTGTAAAATATCTGAATGACATTAACCCCTTTACCCCCAGGGTGGTTTGCACGTTAATGACCAGGCCAATTTTTACAATTCTGACCACTGTCACTTTATGAGGTAATTACTCTGGAACGCTTCAACGGATCCCCCTGATTCTGAGCTTGTTTTTTCGTGACATATTGTACCTGCACGGCAGGATTTGGAAGGGAAGGAGCGCCATTTGACTTTTTGAATGTAAAATTTGCTTGAATAATTAGAGGACGCCATGTTGCGTTTGGGGAGCTCCTGATGTGCCTAAACAGTGGAAACCCCGCACAAGTGACACCATTTTGGAAAC
This sequence comes from Phyllobates terribilis, assembly GCF_046119375.1. NCBI lineage: Eukaryota > Metazoa > Chordata > Amphibia > Anura > Dendrobatidae > Phyllobates > Phyllobates terribilis. The sequence continues at coordinate 116,057,850 of NW_027362773.1, forward strand.
TAGACCCCTTAGGGAACTTATCTAGATGCGTGGTGTGCACCTTAAACAACCAGGTGCTTCACAGAAGTTTATAACATTGAGCCGTAAAAATACAATTTTCATATTTTTCCCACAAAAATGTTTTTCAGCCCCCAATTTTGCATTTTCATAAGGGTAACAGGAGAAATTTCACCATGCAGTTTATTGTGCAATTTCTCCTGAGTAAGCCGATACCCCATATGTGGGGGAAAACCATTGATTGGACGCACGGCAGAGTTCGGAAGGGTAGGAGCACCATTTGACTTTTTGAATGTAAAATTTGCTTGAATAATTAGCGGACGCCATGTTGCGTTTGGGGAGCTCCTGATGTGCCTAAACAGTGGAAACCCCCCACAAGTGACACCATTTTGGAAACTAGACCCCTTAGGGAACTTATCTAGATGTGTGGTGAGCACCCTGAACCCCCAAATGCTTCACAGAAGTTTATAACATTGAACCGTAAAAATAACACTTTCACATTTTTTCAACAAAAATGTTTTTCAGCCCCCAATTTTGCATTTTCAGAAGGGTAACAGGTTGCGTTTGGAGAGTCCCTGATGTGCCTAAATAGTGGAAACCACCCCACCCTCCCCCCAGTGACTCCATTTTGGAAGCTACACCCCTCCAGGATTTTATCAAGGGGTATAGTGAACATTTTGAACCCAGAGGTACGACACAGAATTTGATAACATTAGGTCATCATATTGAATAAGTTGTCATTAGTCTTGAGTGCAAGTGCTCGCTATTTGAGTTTGCATCAGGTACTAGGGTATGCTCCAAGTATCGCGGGTGCTCAAGTGACATGCTCGAGTCCCTGCCCCACATGTTTTTTTTATTAGATACCCCCAAAAAAAACATGCGGGGATTGCTCATGCATGGCAGGCAATCCCTGCAAGTTCTTTTTGGCTGTATAACAGCTGCAAAACATTTGGGGAGGAGACTAAAGCATGTCACTCGAGCACCCGCCATACTCGGTGCATACCCAAGCACCCGATGCAAACTCAAGTAGCGAGTACTTGCGCTCACTAGTCGCCATATCGTCATCATTTTTTTTTTCTTTACTTCTGAAAAAAATCCCAACCCCAACCCGAACCTTAGCCCAACCCTAACCCTAGCCTAACCCTAAACTTAGCCTAACCCTAGCCCAACCCTAACCCTAGCCCAACCCTAACCCTAGCCCAACCTTAGCCCAACCCTAACCCCAACCCTAGCTCAACCCTAACCCTAGCCCAACATTAACCCAAACCCTAGCACAACCCTAGCAAAACCCTAGCAAAACCCTAACCCTAGCACAACCCTAACCCTAAAGTTTATTTTTTACACCATTCCTCGTGTGGTATAAGTGATTAGACGACGTTATTTTTCGGGTCGGTGCAATTACAGCGATGCCAGATTCATATCGGGTTTTTATGACTGACAGCTGTCACACACTAAAAGACTCATTTTTTTGCAAAGACTAGTTTTTGCATTGCCATATTTTGAGAGCTATAATTTTTCCATATTTCGGCCGACTGAGTCATGTGATGGCTTATTTTTTGCGGGACAAGTTGACGTTTTTATCGGTATCATTTTCGGGCAAATAACATTTTTTGATCGCTTTCTATTCCGGAAAACAATTCAGGAATTTTTTTTTTTTTTGTTATGCTGTTCTGCATAAAGGTAGCTTTATTCTTCGGGTCAATACGTTTAGAGCGGTACCGCATTTTTTTTTTATATTTTGGCGCTTTTCCACAATAAAAACTATTTTATAGAAAAAAAAATTGTTTTTGCATCGCTTTATTCTGAGAGCTATAACTTTTTTATTTTTCTGTTGTTGGAGCTGTATTGTGGTTTGTTTTTTGCGGGACAAGATGACGTTTTCAGCGGTACCATTTTTCTTTATATTCGTCTTTTTTATCGCGTTTTATTCCATTTTTTGTTTGGCGGTTTGATGATAAAACATCGCTTTATGTTTGTTTTTTTTGTTTGTTTTTTTACCGTGTTCACTAAAGGGGTTAACTAGTGGGACAATTTTATAGGTCAGGTCGTTCCGGACGTGGCGATACCAAATATGTATACTTTTATTGGTTTATTTTTTTTTTCATAAGATTATTTATTTATGGGTACAATATACTGTATATATTTTTTTCTTATTATTTTTTCTTTAATTTTTTTAATTTTTTACAATTTTTTTTTTTTTTTTTTCACTTTCTGACATTTTTATTACTTGTTCACATTGTCCCACTATGGGACTCTCACTTTTTGCAGCCTGATCGCCTGCATGGCATAGAGAGCAGCATCTCCCTATGCCATGCAGCCTGTCAGCGCTGCACAGGGAGAAGTTACTTTGGTCGTGCACTGCGCATGACCAAAGCAACTTCCTGCCTCCTGGTGACCCGGATGTTGTTATGATGACGTTGGGTCACCATGGCAACATTCGGGATCGGATTCAGATGCCGCTGGACGCCGGCAGAGAAGGTAAGTATCACGCTTACCTCCTCTTGCCACCGGAATGCTGCGATCGATTTCGATCACAGCATTTCGGGGGTTAATGTGCCGGGAGCGGTGCGGGACCGCTCCCTGCACATAGCACAGGGTGTCAGCTGTGACAATCAGCTGACACCCGGTGGTGATCTCGCCTGCACCGCTTGTGTGCGGGCGAAATCGCCAGGGCGTATTAATACGTATCAGGCCCATAAGGCCCAGGGCACAGATACGTACTAATACGCCCTGGGTCAGAAAGGGGTTAATAGTGAAAATATGAAAATTACATCAGCATATGGTGGTAATGATAGAAAAGCTAGTGTGGTGCCCAACCAATTTGATGATACATAGCAGAGGGATAAAACTAATAAACTTTATTCAAATTATTTAAAATCAAACCAATGCCACAAAGGCATGTGGCCTTGTATATCACTCCAGTAGTACGACAGTTGATGAAGTGTCATATGGTATATTCCTTCCCAGTCACATTACTACGAAACGTCCTACCCTTTGTCAGAAATTCACAAGCACTACAGTTGCCACACCTGTAGCAGCCCTTGGCATGCTTGATGGGTAGTACACCAGATGGATATTAATTTAAAAGAGTATATATAAATTAGCATACATTATCCAACATGGTGTACACAATATGGTGTATAATGCTAGTAGAGCCCTGTATAGCTGCCAGAAATAATTCAAAAAGGTTGAATGTATTGGCCTTAATATATTAACTTAATATACTGTATGCTCTTGCACCTGTCCTGCCTCTCGTGCTCTTTATTTTCCTCTCTCCGGTATATATATATAGGGTCTGAGTGACCCACTTCTGCCTTTTGACATATGTATGTGGACAATATCATATTAAGTTAATACACTGCTCAAAAAATAAAGGGAACACTTAAGCAACAGAATATAACTCCAAGTAAATCAGACTTCTGTGAAATCAAACTGTCCACTTAGGAAGCAACACTGATTGACAATCAATTTCACATGCTGTTGTGCAAATGGAATAGACAATAGATGGAAATTATTGGCAATTATCAAGACACCCTCAATAAAGGAGTGGTTCTGCAGGTGGGGACCACAGACCACATCTCAGTACCAATGCTTTCTGGCTGATGTTTTGGTCACTTTTGAATGTTGGTTGTGCTTTCACACTCGTGGTATCATAAGACGGACTCTACAACCCACAGAAGTTGCTCAGGTAGTGCAGCTCATCCAGGATGGCACATCAATGCGAGCTGTGGCAAGAAGGTTTGCTGTGTCTGTCAGCGTAGTGTCCAAAGGCTGGAGGCGCTAACAGGAGACAGGTCAGTACACCAGGAAACGTGGAGGGGGCCATAGGAGGGCAACAACCCAGCAGCAGGACCGCTACCTCCGCCTTTGTGCAAGGAGGAAAAGGAGGAGCACTGCCAGAGCCCTGCAAAATGACCTCCAGCAGGCCACAAATGTGCATGTGTCTGCACAAACGGTTTGAAACCCACTCCATGAGGGTGGTATGAGGGCCCGACGTCCACAGATGGGGGCTGTGCTCACAGCCCAACACCGTGCAGGACTCTTGGCATTTGCCACAGAACACCATGATTGGCAAAGTAACCACTGGTGCCCTGTGCTCTTCACAGATGAAAGCAGGTTCACACTGAGCACATGTGACAGACGTGACAGAGTCTGGAGATGCCGTGTAGAGCGATCTGCTGCCAGCAACATCCTTCAGCATGACCTGTTTGGCAGTGGGTCAGTAATGGTGCGGGGTGGCATTTCTTTGGAGGGCCGCACAGCCCTCCATGTGCTCGCCAGAGGTAGCCTGAATGCCATTAGGTACCGAGATAAGATCCTCAGACCCCTTGTGAGACCATATGCTGGTGCGGTTAGCCCTGGGTTCCTCCTAATGCAGGACAATGCCAGACCTCATGTGGCTGGAGTGTGTCAGCAGTTCCTGCAAGATGAAGGCATTGAAGCTATGGACTGGCCCTCCCGTTCCCCAGATCTGAATCCGATTGAGCACATCTGGGACATCATGTCTCGCTCCATCCACTAACGTTGCACCACAGACTGTCCAGGAGTTGGCAGATGCTTTAGTCCAGGTCTGGGAGGAGATCCCACAGGAGACCATCCGCAACCTCATCAGGAGCATGTCCAGGCATTGTAGGGAGGTCATACAGGTACGTGGAGGCCACACACAATACTGAGCCTCATTTTGACTTGTTTTAAGGACATTACATCAAAGTTGGATCAGCCTGTAGTGTGTTTTTCCACTTTAATTTTGGGGGTCACTCCAAATCCAGGCCTCCATTGGTTAATAAATTAGATTTCCATTGATGATTTTTGTGTGATTTTGCTGTCAGCACATTCAACTTTGTACAGAACAAAGTATTCAATGAGAATATTTCATTCATTCAGATCTAGGATGTGTTATTTGAGTGTTCCCTTTATTTTTTTGAGCAGTGTATATTAAGGTCAATACATTCGACCTTTTTGAATTATTTCTGGCAGCTATACAGGGCTCTACTAGCATTATACGCCATATTGTGTACACCATGTTGGATAATGTATACTAATTTATATATATTCTTTTAATTTAATATCCATCTGGTGTACTACTGTAGCGCCCCGAGGGTTCGGTTGCTACAGGGGTATTGCACCTCAACCAGATGTGTGGTATTCCACTCCCGGGTAAGGATGGAGTATGGACCAGGGCTCAGGTAGCTGCATGCATCACACACACCCCATTTCCGGGGGACAGCTCTACAGTGCTCCCATTTATATATTTATGCAGGCACATCTGACTATGTCCCTGGCTGGAGTGGGGAGGGGGGAGGAAAACCCAGTGGTGTAGGAGCAGATAGGGGTTGGTTTCTGAGCATAGGTAGGAGCTCATTGGGTGCTGGTCACCTGAGCTCACACACAGAGGAGGAGGTATATAAGGTGGACATCATCTTAGTTCAGTGTTCAGTCTGTGAGGAGAAGACAGGGAGCGGAGGCTCTGTAGGAGCTCTGCTCAGAGGCAGGCCTAGAGAAAAGGCCGGGGCCAGGAGGAGGAAGGAAGGAGAAGTAGGCCTAAAGAAGAGGCCGAGGAAGGGGGAGAAGAAGGAACTGGAAAGGAGACAGAGAAGCACAAGGGCTCAGAAACAAGAAGGAAGAAGGGACCCTAAGAACCCACGAGATAACGGGTGAAGGGTCAGGCAGAATAAGGGTACCGGATCCCAAGTTGGTGGAGGTAAATCATCCCTCAGCCAAGAACCGGAGGTCGTGATCATTTATTGGTGCAACCCCCCGCCAAACCTCCTAGGAAGGCACCATATAGGATAGCGGGAAACGGGGCCCACGTTTGCCCGCATAGATCCGCGGCAGCTGGACAGAAGTTTGGTCACTGGTGGGGCACGAGCCAGAGAGAAGACAGAAGGGAGTCCTGTGCCATGCTCCTGAATTGCCTGAGGGTTGACCGAGCCCCTCACCTGGTGGACGCAGCACGGCTTGGGCAGTCAGTACCTGTACAGAAGTGGCTTCGAGTATACGAACTGTGAGTAAAAGACCCTGGACGGCAACACGTTGTCGTTGTGTTTCTTACCGCGCTAGCACTAACGGTACTGGGACGCCCTGCACCACAACCCCCACCATTTACGCTCAGTGCCCTGAGGCTACACTCCTCCCATGGGGAGTTGTACTATTCCCTGCTGCACCCACAACACCAGCCTCAGCGGTCTGCTCTGCAGCGGCGGTTCACTCTGACCGCAATCCACGGGTGGCGTAGTCGGACATTGCAAAACATATAAATAGACTGCCACAATTTGGTCTGACCACCCTGAGCCACGGGATCGGGTTGCCACTACTACCCCCATCAGCACCGTACACTAGAAGGCCCAGTTCCGAGTACCCCACGGCCCAGGGGGCGAGTCACTACCCATCAAGCATGTTTGCAGATTGGGTATAATTATATCTCATATATACATGTGTGGTAGCAGCTGCGTGGGGCTGTCTTAAAGGTTTTTTCCTGTCTGTACTTTGCACTTTACCCCCCCCCCCCGGTTTGCCTGCCATTACCTTTCAATAAATTTTGATATTTTTGCATAAAATTAGTGGCCTCTTGATCGTTATTATTGTTTTTGCTTTTATTCCTCTGCTTATTGACGATTAGGCCCTAACTTGGTCCTTATTATGGTAGTTTTATTAATAAAATATCTCTTTATATAGGCATAGCTAATTAATACACGCTCCCTGCGGGCATATACTACCATCTCTCCATGAATTGTATTTATAGAGTACAGGCCTGTAGGGGTCACAGGGTACAAGGCTGACGTGAATCCCAACCCTATTACCCCCTGCCACTGCTACAGGGCAGTGTGGAAGAGCGAGGCTAAGCGCCAGATTTGGCGCATCTTATGGATGTGCCATTTCTGGGACTGCTGAGGTGTGATATTAATAGCCGCAGAGGGGGCTAGTATTCATGGCTCCTTCCATGGCTATTGATATCAGCCCGCAGCTGTCTAGTTTAGCCTTTGCTGGCTAGATTTTACAGGGGGGCCCACGTCAATTTTTTTCTGGGGTCCCCCTGTAATCTAGCCAGTAAAGGCTAAACAAACAGTTGTGGGCTGATATTAATAGCCATGGAACATTATTGGCTAATGGCCCCTTCCGCGGATACTAATATCAGCCCCCAGCGGTGGCTTTCCCTCTGCTGGTTATAAAAACTATAGGGAGCCCACGCCATTTTTTAAAACATTTTAGGCTCTGTGCCCATAATTCAGACGTAGCAACGCTTTGGACGCACATTTTTTCTGCATCCAAAACGTTGCATTCTATTGAACGCAGGTAAATCCACGTGTTCACTGAACCATGCGTATTTACCGCATTCAATACTTTCGAGTGGTTAAATTTCTGTTGTGGAGACTAGCGACTCCGCAAGAGAAATTGACATGCTGAGGTCCTGAAAGACGCGCCACATGTCAGCGTCCACGGGTGATTCGAAGCCTCTGATGCACGCATAGCGGACATGGGATTTCTAGAGATCCCATCCACTATGCTGTAACATCTGGACGCTGCGGGTTTGACACTATATACACGCAGCGTCAAACCTGCAGTGGCTCCTGACCGTGGCCAAACTAACCCGCAGCATATCAATTTCTGTAGCGGACACACCAGTCTCCGCTGCAGATTTTGACCGATTCCAGTGTCATTATATGCGGTGGATTCATATGTACCGACAACAAAAGTGCGGCATTGGAACACCGCGTTTTGGACACAACATAAATGTGTTGTGTCCAAAGTGCTGCTGAGTGCTGATCGGGGGATGTAGTGGCTAAAGAACCAGCTGTGAGATGTTATTTAATGGCCAGGGAAATATTTACCAAGTGGCACCTTCCCAGACTAAAAAAACCCAGCTCACATCAGTCGCATAACTTACATGAATAGAAATGTTAATGAAGATTGGAGGAATGGGACTAGCTGTCATCCAGCTCTTTTGTTTGGTGATGTCAAGGTGTCACTCAGACCTTTTCATTACCAAAGTAAAGAAACACACAGACACAGTGTAACCACTTAATTTGAAATACAACAGACCCATTCTTTAATCATTTAAATGAACCAATATATTCACCCCAGTTCTTATGGTAATACAAGGGCTTAAGCAATGTCCCACCAACTTTATTTAGCTCCAAAATCATTCATGGATGCTCAAAAACCACTTAAAAAAATGCATGTAAAAACGTGTCAAAAACACATGTAAATCCGCATGCGTTTTTTTCTGCCAGGGAGAGGCAAAAACGCTCAGGAAATTTCTGCTTCAATTCCTGAACTTGTGCACAAACCCTAAAAGTTAATTTATTCTAAAATATTGAATAAAAAACAGATAAGTTAAAATATAAACCTAAAGACTCTTTAACATTTTTCCAGTCATATCAAACCCTCCGCTGTGCCCATTATGCATAATAAATGATCTACGATCTTTTTGTGTTTCTGTTGTTGACCTCACTTTATATAGCAAGTAAGCCTAATTACCATACATTACCTACTACACAACCCTCATAGCCTCCCTATCCCACAACCTCAAACAGCTATTCAACACTTTTAACTCTCTCCTCCGCCCTCCACTGCCCCCTCAGACCTCCCTCATCTCTGCTGAGGAGTTTGCCACACACTTCAAAAACAAGATTGACCAAACACGGCAAGTCTTTACTGTCCGACCACCACAATCCCTTTGTTTTCCACACCATTGCCCTTCCCCCATAACCTCCCTTCCCAACATCACGGAAAGAGACCTTACTCGCCTTCTCTCCAAATCACACCTCACCACTTGTGCACTGGACCCCATCCCATCCCACCTCCTCCCCATCCTCACCCCCACACTCGTCCCATCCCTAACCCATCTCTTCAACCTATCACTATCCTCAGGTACTTTCCCTGCTGCCTTCAAACATGCCACAATCACGCCCATCCTCAAAAAGCCATCCCTCGACCCATCCGCCCTGTCCAGCTATCGCCCCATATCGCTGCTCCCATTTGCCTCCAAACTCTTTGAGCAACACGTTCACGCTGAACTTTCCTCCCACTTTTCATCTAACTCTCTTTTCGACAACCGACAATCCGGCTTCCGCCCCCACCATTCCACCGAAACTGCCCTTACCAAAATCACCAATGACCTACTTACAGCCAAGGCTAACAGACAATTCTCTGTACTCCTTCTTCTTGACCTGTCCTCTGCTTTTGATACAGTTGACCATTGCCTCCTACTACAGATCCTCTCTTCCTTTGGAGTCAAAGACCTTGCCCTATCCTGGATCTCCTCATATCTTTCTACCCGCACATTTAACATCTCCCACTCCCACACTAGCTCCTCACCCCGCCCCCTCTCTGTTGGAGTCCCTCAAGGCTCTGTCCTAGGACCCCTATTCTTCTCAATCTATACCCTTGGCCTGGGACAGCTCATAAAATCCTATGGCTTCCAGTACCATCTGTACGCTGATGACACCCAGATCTACCTCTCTGGCCCAGACGTCACCTCTCTGCTGTCCAGAATCCCAGCATGTCTATCAGCCATATCCTCCTTCTTCTCCTCCCGCTTCCTCAAGCTCAATGTGGACAAAACTTAACTCACCATCTTTCCCCCATCTCGCGTATCTTCCCCATCTGATCTTTCTATCACAATAAATGACATCACTCTTTCCGCTGTACCGACAATCCGCTGCCTCGGACTAACCCTTGACTCTTCCCTGTCCTTCAAACCGGACATCCAAGCTCTCGCCACCTCCTGTCGCCTCCAGCTCAAAAATATTTCCAGAATCTGTCCTTTCCTCAACCCCAACTCTACTAAACTGCTTGTGCATGCCCTCATCATCTCCCGCCTCAACTATTGCAACATCCTCCTCTGTGGCCTACCTGCTAACACTCTCGCACCCCTCCAGTCCATCCTCAACTCTGCTGCATGACTTGTTCATCTCTCGCCTCACTACTCCTCTGCTACCCCCCTTTGCAAATCCCTTCATTGGCTCCCACTTGCCCAGCGTATCCAGTTCAAACTGCTAACACTGACCTACAAAGCCATCCATAACCTCTCTCCTCCGTACATCTCTGAACTAATCTCCCGATATATTCCCTCACGTAACCTCCGGTCCTCCCAAGACTTCCTTCTCTCCTTCACACTTATCCGTTCCTCACGCAATCGCCTCCAAGATTTCTCCCGAATATCCCCCATCCTCTGGAATTCTGTGCCTCAGCACGTCCGATTATCCACTACATCTGGATCCTTCAGACGGAACCTGAAAACCCATCTTTTCAAGAAAGCTTACAACCTGCAATGACCACACTGCCTCTTCAACACCGGAGCTACTGCACCCCCCCAACCTACTGTCTCCTCCCCATTCCTGTAGAATGTAAGCCCGCAAGGGCAGGGTCCACTTCCCTCCATACCAGTCTATCAGTGTTTACTGTATTGTTTACTGTAAGTGATATTTGTATTTTGTATGTAACCCCTTATGTACAGCACCATGGAATCAATGGCGCTATATAAATTAATAATAATAATAATAATAATAATATGAAGCATCCCCTCTTGAAGGGCATATTTTTTTTACCTTTTTAAGCAATATCTTTGAGAGACTCAGCAAGAAATAAGATTTGTACAGGGAGAAAGTCAAAGAGAACCTATTCTGGTTAATGGATGGGAGCAAAGCTGGTGTTTAGATCTCAATGGGCAGCGGGGTCTCAATCCTGAGGATGGAGGGATCAGGAACAACTGTGAGCGTTCCAGCGATCTGCAAAATGAAATACTAGCTTCTACAAGGACTCCATGGTCCATGAATATGATATGGGCACATGTGAACAAGCTGTTATCCTAAAATATACCCACTTACGGAAACATATTATTTCATTGGTAAGTACATAGGTGCTGTAGATATGTATGTGTGCATCAAATTTGGAGGATGCTGAGCCAAAATGTGGCAGATGTGTGTAGATACATATGTGTGTATGTACAGTACAGACCAAAAGTTTGGACACACCTTCTCATTTAAAGATTTTTCTGTATTTTCATGACTATGAAAATTGTACATTCACACTGAAGGCATCAAAACTATGAATTAACACATGTGGAATTATATACTTAACAAAAAAGCGTGAAACAACTGAAAATATGTCTTATATTCTACGTTCTTCAAAGTAGCCACCTTTTGCTTTGATGACTGCTTTGCACACTCTTGGCATTCTCTGGATGAGCTTCAAGAGGTAGTCACCGGAAATGGTCTTCCAACAATCTTGAAGGAGTTCCCAGAGATGCTTAGCACTTGTGAAGAGCACAGGGCGCCAGTGGCGGCTTTGCCAATCCTGGTGTTCTGTGGAAAATGCCAAGCGTCCTGCGCGGTGTTGGGCTGTGAGCACAGCCCCCATCTGTGGACGTCGGGTCCTCATACCACCCTCATGGAGGTGGTTTCTTACTGTTTGTGCAGACACATGCACATTTATGGCCTGCCGGAGTTCATTTTGCAGGGCTCTGGCAGTGCTCCTCCTGTTCCTCCTTGCACAAAGGCGGAGGTAGCGGTCCTGCTGCTGGGTTGTTGCCCTCCTACGGCCCCCTCCATGTCTCCTGGTGTACTGGCCTGTCTCCTGGTAGCGCCTCCAGCCTCTGGACACTACGCTGACAGATGCTGCAAACCTTCTTGCCACAGCTTGCATTGATGTGCCATCCTGGATGTGCTGCACTACCTGAGCAACTTCTGTGGGTTGTAGAGTCCGTCTCATGCTACCACGAGTGTGAAAGCACAACCAACGTTCAAAAGTGACCAAAACATCAGCCAGAAAGCATTGGTACTGAGATGTGGTCTGTGGTCCCCACCTGCAGAACCACTACTTGTTTGAGTGTGTCTTAATGATTGACAATAATTTCCATCTATTGTCTATTCCATTTGCACAACAGCATGTGAAATTGATTGTCAATCAGGGTTGCTTCCTAAGTGGACAGTTTGATTTCACAGAAGTTTGATTTACTTGGAGTTATATTCTGTTGTTTAAGTGTTCCCTTTATTTTTTTGAGCAGTGTATATATACACACATATAAACCTTTAGCCAATACTTGAGGGCAAAGCGAATCACTAGTGATGAGTCTAATGTACAAATAACATTTGATGCTTTAACGAAAAAAATTTAAAGATAGAAATTATCCCATGAGAGTTTTAAAAAAATATGAGGATAGAGCTATATCGACCGCTCTACATTGTTAAATAATATACAACGAGATAGAGACACGACTAAAAGGATCCCTGTGGTCTCAACTTATTCAGAGGAAAGAAACGAAGTTGCGGGTATAAGTCGGAGACTTTGGGATATGTTGGGAAAATGTATATCAGGTGTTGATGAGTTTACAGTTCCACCCCTTTTTTCGTATAAGCGTTGGAGGAATTTGAAGGATGATGTGGTCCATTCGGATATTGGCCCCAGTAAAAAGAAGAGCCAAATAACTTTGACACGGAGGAAAAGAACAGGATGTTTCCCTTGCTTGAGCTGTGTGAATTGTCCGTATATGTTGAAAGGAGAGAATTTTCGGCACTTTACTTCTGGTAAAGTGTATAATCCTAGGTTGTATTTGATGTGTGACACGGGCTATGTTATATATATATTGCAGTGTCCGTGCAAATTAAAATATGTAGGCATAACAACTTATGATTTCAAAACCAGAATCATCCATCATCGGTACACAATATGTAAAAAGAAAATGGATTTACCAGTCCCAAAACATTTTACAGAGGCAGGACATAGAGAGAGGGATTTACAATTCTATATAATAGATCATGTTCCCCCTGTGAGAAGAGGTGGCAATCGTGAGAAATTACTTAAAAAGAAAGAATTAGAATGGATCTACAGATTGGAATCCTTAAAGCCTAACGGACTTAATTTTTATGTTTCTATATAATATATTGGGATTATGAGACATTTGTTTGGCTTTCTTGCAAGATTAATATTGTAATAATGTACTAGAATATATTAGATTAAAAGTATGTGATTGAGGGTAGCCGAATTGAAATAGGTATATTCCCCTTTAAATTATCGTGGAACTACAAGCCTCAGCAATAACCTAGGTGTGTTTCCCCTTTAAAAAGAATGCGGAATTGGAAGCCCTTTAAGGGATATAATTAAATGTTAATTGGGAAGTTAGCATAATGTTCGTGACGCGCGCAGGGGATGGGGACGACTCGGCGCCCGGGTCTTGTTGTTGCCTGACCTTGGGGGATGTCGCGGTGGTCGGCTCCCGGGCCCGTACCCTAGGGTCACTCTTAAAAAGTGAAAAGGGGGAAAGTTTATATGGGAAAGGGGAAATGTTCGTGATGCCACCTGTAGATTCTGGTGAGGATCACCAGAGCTGCGGCAGTCCTCTGAGGCCTGTGTTCATGCAGCTTAGTTGGTGCAGCTCCCCACAGGTGGAGCGGGGCCTCAGGGCAGCGTAAGAGGTAGGGATGCAGGACAGAGGGGACCCAGCCGGGTCAGAAGAAGAACAGGCACATTCACAACAGTTCACTTCAGTACCTTTACTGGTGGTGTTTCAGGCATGATCCAGGGCACTGTAGGGTGAAGGGTGCATTTCAGGACTCTCCCCAGTGAGCGAGTGTGGGGCCTCCTGTTTCTTGCCTTTTCCTGATAAGTTTATGACCTGCCTGAAGCTAGGCCTAACTTGGTCTCTGTCTTGCACCTGCTGACCTGGTGGTAGGGCCTTCTGATGGAGATCACACTCCCTGGTCTCTTGGGCCTCTGTGATTCCTGACCCTGGGATAACGGTCAGCTTCTGGTGTTCCTGGGACATATAGTTCACCAGGGCTTCCGGTAGTTTCTGCTGGTCCTAGAGATCCTTGCAGACACGGACCTGGTGTTCGGTAAATGGTCTTGGGGTGAGCTGGCTAAGCTCCTCTGCCTCCTATGTAGCTCGCTTACTCCACTTGCCTTCGGCCGCGCTCGGGGCCCTCACTAGGCTTCACACTGGCAGTAGGCCTCGCTACTCTTCACCGCTCTTATGGCGTCGACACACCTTAGGCTCACTAACCTGAGCTCTCTGAGTCTGGACTGGGCTTCACTGCAGGCTAGCTTCTGCAGGAGCTGGACCTAGCTCTGTCCCCTGAGGAAACTGTTCTATAAACCGAACTTCTCTCTCTGTGGACTCCAGACCGACTGGACTGCCTAGCTCCACCTTCCCTCTTTATATCCCTAACGGGCTCCCTCTGCTGGTCTGAGGTGGAGGGTGGAGGTGTGTGAATGCTATGAGGGCCTCTTGTGGAGGAATCTGTCCATGCACCCCTCTAGGATCTGTGGCACCAATGGACAGCAGGTCTACTTGTATTTATAGGGGGTTTGCGATATATACACACTACCATTCAAAAGTTTGGGTCACCCATACAATTTTCTGCTGTCCATGAAAACTCATACTTTTATTTATCAAATGAGTTGCAAAATGAATCGAAAATATAGTCCAGACATTGACAAGGTTAGAAATAATGATTTTTATTAGAAAAAATAATTTTCTCCTTCAAACTTTGCTTTCGTCACAGAATGCTCCCTTTGCAGCAATTACAGCATTGCAGACTTTCAGTTGTTCTGCGTCTCACAAATGTTCTTCTGTGTGATCTAAACACCTCAAACTTTGATTCTTCTGTCCATAAAACTTTTTTTCCAGTCTTCCTCTGTCCAATGTCTGTGTGCTTTTGCCCATATTAATCTTTTCCTTTTATTAGCCAGTCTCAGATATGGCTTTTTCTTTGCCACTTTGCCCTGAAGGCCAGCATCCCGGAGTTGCCTCTTCACTGTAGACGTTGACACTGGCGTTTTGCGTGTACTATTTAGTGAAGCTGCCAGTTGAGGAGCTGTGAGGCGTCGATTTCTCAAATTAGAGACTGTAATGTACTTGTCTTGTTGCTCAGTTGTGCAGCGGGGCCTCCCACTTCTCTTTCCACTCTGGTTAGAGCCTGTTTGTGCTCTCCTTTGAAGGGAGTAGTCCACACCGTTGTAGGAAATCTTCAGTTTCTTGGCAAGTTCTCGCATGGAATAGCCTTCATTTCTAAGAACAAGAATAGACTGTAGAGTTTCACATGAAAGTTCTCATTTTCTGGCCATTTTGAGAGTTTCATAGAATAAACAAATGTAATGCTCCAGATTCTTAACTAGCTCAAAGGAAGGTCAATTTTATAGCTTCTCAAATCAGCCAAACCGTTTTCAGCTGGGCTAAAATACTTGTGCAAGGGTTTTATAGGGTTTTCTAAGCATCCATTAGCCTTCTTACACAGTTAGCACAGTTAGCACAGTTAATACAATGTACCATTAAAACACTGGAGTGGTGGTTGTTGGAAATGGGCCTCTATACACCTGTGGCGCCCCTGAGGGTTCAGTCGCCACAGGGGTACTGCACCTTGTAAAAGAGGTGTGGTATCTTCTCTCCGAGGTAAGGATGGGGGGGGGGGCACCACACAGGACCCCTTTTACTCACTCAACACCACACTGCTCCCATTCTGTAGGGGGTGTAAAGCACGAAGTGCTGCCCCGGTCCTGAATGAAAGAGCAAGGGGGGGAACCAAAGATAGGGGGAACCTAGTGGCTAGTTGGGTGGAGGAAGCACTTTACAGTTACACTTGCTAATTCATATTTAAACAACGGCCATCTTGGGTTCAAGGTCTTTGATTGTGATCTTCATCACTGAACGTGGCTTTCTGTTAGAACCTGCAGCTGATTGAAGATACACGGTCCTCGTCCTCTGGCCTTGAGGCGAGGAGCGGGCTAGAGTTAACAGCTGCCTCTACCCGGTCAAGTTCCCTACCTAAGAAGGCCTGGAGGGGAGCAGAGGAGAAAGCTCCACAGGCAAAAGGATCCCAGGGGATGCGGACGGAGCGGCGTACGCCACCTGCTACCCTCATTCTGGCCAAGCCAGAGGGACTCCTGCTGCAAAAGGGGACCGGCCCCCAATATCTGACTTTGCTACTTCACGTCCTAGTCAGAGAAGCTCCGGAGGCTTAGTGGATCCCACCGGTAACGGACGGAGCGGAGTCGTCACCCGTACCCTTGTTCTGTGTATAGCCAGAGGGAGACCCAGCCTTGTAACACGCACCACATACGGACAGGAGAGGACCTAGTGGGAAAGTCTAGGAACACTCTGGTGCGGGGGTCCTGATTGATGCACCCAAACTACCCGGAGTGTGTTGAACCCCTTCCTGGTGGCCGCAGCGCGCCGTGAGGAGCGAGGAGAAGCCTTGCAGCTGATGCCTAACATCGTGAGTAAAGCTTGGAATACTGCATCCATTGCCTCCGGTTCATTATTTCAGCGCGGCACCACATCGCACCCCATCACCCACTACTACTCCCCTGATCCCTCTTCTCTGCCCTGAGGCCCTGCTCCGCCTGTGGGGAGTAGTACCATCTTCTGCTGCCACGACATCCCGCCTCGGAGGACTGCCGCAGCGCTGGTGGCGAATCACCAGACACCACAGGTGGCGTTGTCATATTAATCCACTCGATTACCACCGTCCCTATTTTTGATTGTGACAACCCTGGGCACGGGCGGGGCCTAGGCCACGACTGCATCCATCCTCCACCTGGAGGCCCGGTTCCGAGTACCCCTGTAACGACCGGAACGCCGGTCGAATGTGTATGAGGAATATGGCGCTACTATGAATGACTCCGACTTTGTATAGTGGCAGAACACTTTCTTTTTTTAACTGATCACAAGAATGATCGGGTTAAACAATTCTACAAAATATGGGTCACAACAGCCACTAACACAAATTACAAGTTATGCAGCCCGAGAGAGCCCAAGTGCCAATCTCGCGGGGATGAGCCAAACTACCCCTGGGCTATGCGACCCCCACCCTTATTCCGTACAGGGTCAACCCAGGACGTTACCGCGGACGTGGCACGTAGTCCTCCCTGGAATATAACCTTACACCCCCCTCACACACTAATACAATGAGATCTCGGTACCCTTGTTTTCCACTTAGAGAACACTCATATTTTACCAAAGCGTTACCTGTACAGTGTACAGTTTCTCTTCTTACAAGAGCAAAGAGAAATCTCTCAGACTTAATACATATACAAACAGTTAACAAACTAAACCTTTAACTAGAGCCTGATCTCCGGCCACAGGGTTTGATCTGCTTCTCCTTCTCACCAAACTCTCCAGCACATCCAGGTGTAAGCAGAAATTAGAATCAATCTCAGTCTCAAAGTGTAGTTCACAGCAGGGCTCCTTTGTAGTATCCACGTGCACAGTCTTAGTATGCCAGATCTTTCACAATCTCTGGATCAAGCCAGCTCAGTCCATCAGCAGTGATATACACCAGGCAGTTCTCGGCACCCTGGAATCACTAACTAGCTTTCCCTAACTGACTACACAGTTGGTGACCGGTCACATATCTCAGTTACTCACAAGGCACAGCTTCTCCTTGGACACACAGTCTGGCTCCATGCTGTATAAGCTCTCCAACGTCAAAAACAGCATCAGCCCGCACGTCCCCTTCTCTCTGCACTTCCTGGATCTCTGTTTTCCTGGGCTTTTCACAGATCCCCGGGCTTTTTCTTTACTTGTTTCTTGCTGACCCCTAATGGCCGGACTAAGTCATTGCAGGAGAAATTTACACTGTCATAAATATGAGCTCATTACCAGAAAGACATGTCAACATGTTACACTCCACCCCACTTACAATTTGGCGTCCCGACAAATGGTTTCATACCACTCATATGTAACACATACTTTTCAGGATTGTATTGTATCAGGGGAACACCAGCTATGCCCCTCTCCGATCTCCGCAAACCAGTACCTGCAGAGCTCGATCTAGGGTCCACCGTATCTAGTGGAACAGTAACATCAGGGGCGGTGTCTGGAACACCTGGAACTTGCGCTATTGGACTCTGCACATCCGATGGTCTCACCCAGAAGTCATCCCAACAGTCGCATTCAACATTGCTCGGTGCAACTGCCGTAGGTGGCACAGGTGACTCAGGGTGACACGCAGGTGTGTCGGACATACACCTCTTTAGCCAGTTCTGGTGCATTGTGCGACAGGGTCCAATGCACCCTTCGGGAACCACTGTGTACACACTTCCCCCTGGGAATACCCTTTCCACTACTGTGTAGGGCGTTTCCTCCCACCTGTCGCTCAACTTCCCTCCCGGACGCGTGATTCGTACTAGCAACTTATCACCCGCCCTGAACTCATCTAGGTGCACCGGCCCCCGATCTCGGTGGGGATGATCCTGCACACGGTCTTTTTCTATCCGGTGGATTTCACGCAACCTTCGGCGATGATCCTCGACCCACTCACTGGCTGTACGATATTCTGGTTCATCGGGTACAGTGAGACTAAGTTCTTCAATCTCTTGCCCAGGCCAACCGAACATCATCCTCCCACATAAGTTCTTAGAGGAACTCAGTCCATCGCTCCTTCTGCCTCTGTTCAAGCGTTCTCAGCATCTGGAGCAAGGTTCAGTTGAACCGTTCACAGGCCCCATTTCCCTGCGGATGGTAGGGCATTGTCCGGGATTGCTGAATCCCATAGACTTGCAGCAACTCCGTTATGGAAGCAAGCACCTTGATCTGAATGTATCCTTTGAGGACACCCATAAACCTGGATGAAATGCTTACAAATTGCCTCCGCTGCAGACTTAGGAGTCTGATCTTTGGTGGGGACAGCGACGGCAAACTTAGTAAAGTGATCAGTCATGACCAGACATGAATGATGACCACTTCTGGCGTACCCAATTGACAAATAATCCACCATTAGCACTTCCAGTGGGGCAGACGTCACGATTGTCTGGACAGGAGCCCTCTGCTCTGGGGACTTATTCAGCTCGTATGCCCGACACCTACCACACACCTGTCATGCTGTCTCTGTATACTGGAGGTAGGGGGCCTAAGCTGACCCTAAGCTGGGGCCCTGACTAATCCCTCAACCTGGAGGTACTGTTAAAGGTACAGAGGTCCAGGCCGCCAGCGTAACCCCTACCTCCTGAGGATCCCTGCACCTAAGTAATCTAGTCCTGAGAAGGACCCCGATCACAACAAAATGGGACAAGTAATTATATGCCCACACACAGTACTTAGACGAACGAGACAGTACAAGGGAAAAACCAAAACCACCTTGCATACAAAAACTACACAACTACAACAGAGGGAACACCAACGGGAAAGGAGATAAATGATAAAGCGAGGAAGGGAAAAAACACTCCAAATACACTTATCTCTGAAACTCCAAATACCACGATCCGCTCTGTTAGTCTGCATGAAATGCTTTCGCCGACACTTCCCTAACAGACCAGCAGGCATTTGAAGGAGTCTCACTACAGCAGCATTGATTGCAGCTGGGCGAGGCAGGACCTCGTCTAGCACAGAGAGAGAGAGAATTAACTCCCTCACTGCCGAAAAACACAAAGCACCAAAAAGTCAGCTGCGAGAAGTCAGGCTGTGTAATCGTGACGATCTTCGTGGCGACACACCCGTGACAGTACCCCCCCTTCTGCGAGGGGCCTCCGGACCCTCAGGGCCAGGTTTATCCGGGTGAGTCGTGTGGAAGGCCCGAACTAATCGGTCTGCGTTAATATCCGACGCAGGAACCCACATCCTCTCCTCAGGACCATACCCTTTCCAATGAACCAGGTACTGAAGGGACCGGCGATTAAAGCGTGAATCGATGACCCTCGATACCTGGAACTCCAAGTTACCCTTGACCACCACTGGAGGGGGAGGTAAAGGTGACAGTACCACCGGCGCCACATACCTCTTAAGCAACGATCTGTGGAACACCTTGTGAATTTTAAACGTAGGGGGGAGGTCAAGACGGAATGCCACCGGATTAATAATAGAACTGATTCTGTACGGCCCGATGAACCTGGGACCCAGTTTCCAGGAGGGAACCTTAAGTTTTATATTCCTGGTAGACAACCATACCCGATCGTTCACACTTAGGTCCGGACGAGACACTCTCCTTCTATCAGCCATACGTTTGTATCGGTTCCCCATAGTATTCAGATTCTTCAGCACCCCTCTCCATACTGAAGCGAGTGATGAGGAAAATCGTTCCTCCTCAGGAACCCCCGAAGAGCCCCCCCTACTGAAAGTACAAAACTGGGGGTGAAAACCATATGCCCCAAAAAACGGGGACTTACCAGTGGACTCGCTCCGCCTATTATTAATAGCAAACTCTGCCAGAGGTAAGAAAGAAGCCCAGTACTCCTGGTTCTCTGACACAAAACACCGGAGATATGTCTCCAAGCTCTGGTTCATACGTTCCGTCTGACCATTGGTCTGAGGATGAAAAGCCGATGAGAACGACAAATGCATCCCCCGCCGTGCACAAAACGCCTTCCAGAACTTGGACACAAACTGAGACCCCCGATCAGACACCACCTCGGAGGGTACCCCGTGAAGCCTCACAATCTCCCCAATGAACACCTGCGCAAGAGTTTTAGCATTAGGGAGAGCCGGAAGAGCGATAAAATGTGCCATCTTGCTGAACCTGTCCACTACAACGAGTATGACCGTTTTACCCGAAGACGGAGGGAGGTCCGTAATAAAGTCCATAGACAGATGAGTCCAAGGACGCTCCGGGATCTTCAAAGGTAAGAGGGCCCCAGACGGACGGGTATGTGAGGTCTTAGAGCGCGCACAAACCCCACAGGACGCGACAAAAGTTACCACCTCCTTATGTAAGTTAGGCCACCAAAACCGACGCGAGAGGAGATCCACAGTTGCTCTACTCCCCGGGTGTCCTGCGAAAACTGAGTTATGGTGTGCCTCGATCACCTTTTGTCGCAACTGATCTGGAACAAACAGTCTCCCCGGAGGTCCAACAGGGGCGTCCCCCTGAGCCTCCAATACCTCCTCCTCCAGCTCAGAGCATACTGCCGAAACCACCACCCCCTCCTGAAGGATAGGAATCGGGTCGTCCGTATTCCCGGCCCCAGGGAAACTACGAGATAAGGCATCCGCCTTTACATTTTTTGACCCAGGACGATATGTAACGACAAAATTAAACCTGGTAAAAAACAATGACCACCTAGCTTGTCTGGGATTCAGACGTTTCGCGGACTCCAGATATAGCAGGTTCTTGTGATCGGTGATGACGGTGACCGGATGGACTGCCCCCTCCAAAAAATGGCGCCACTCCTCAAAAGCTAACTTAATGGCCAAGAGTTCCCTATTGCTGACATCGTAATTCCTCTCAGCGGACGACAATTTTTTAGAGAAAAAGGCGCACGGATGCCACTTACCAGGGGACGAACCTTGTGACAATACTGCTCCCACCCCTACCTCGGAAGCGTCTACCTCTACAATGAATGGCTGTGACGCATCAGGTTGAATGAGTATGGGTGCCGAGGCAAAACATTTTTTCAAGGAGGAGAATGCTTGACAAGCCTTGTCAGACCACCTAGAAAAATCCGTCCCCTTTTTAGTCATGTCTGTGAGAGGCTTAACCATGGACGAGAAATTACGAATGAACTTCCGGTAATAATTAGCAAACCCCAGGAAACGTTGTAGTGCCTTAAGATTCTCTGGCCGATCCCACTCAAGAACTGCCCGCACTTTCCCAGGGTCCATACGAAAACCGGACGCTGAAACCAGTAAGCCTAAAAACTGGAGTTCCTGTACGGCGAACACACACTTTTCCCATTTGGCATACAGTTTATTATCCCGCAAGATCTGTAACACCTGCCTAACGTGCTCCTGATGAGACACCAGATCCGGCGAGTAAATTAAGATATCATCCAGATATATGACAACAAACTGTCCCACCAGGCGGCGAAAAATGTCATTAACAAAGTGTTGGAACACCGCCGGGGCATTAGTCAGACCGAATGGCATGACAAGGTTCTCATAATGCCCCTCCGGAGTGTTAAACGCCGTCTTCCACTCATCCCCCTCCTTCATCCTAATCAGATTGTACGCCCCCCTGAGATCCAACTTAGAGAACCATTTGGCGCCCACGATCTGATTAAAGAGATCGGGAATAAGTGGGAGCGGATACGGATCTCGGACCGTAATCCGATTAAGTTCACGGAAATCCAGGCAAGGGCGTAGGCCTCCATCTTTCTTCTTAACAAAGAAGAACCCCGCAGCCACCGGTGAAGATGAAGGTCTAATATGCCCCTTAGCCAGACTTTCTGAAATATAATCCTTCATGGCCTGCCTCTCAGGACCAGAAAGGTTATACAACCTAGCTTTAGGTAACTTGGCCTCAGGGAGCAGTTTTACAGAACAGTCATACTCGCGATGAGGAGGTAGTTCCTGACACCCTTTCTCCGAGAATACATCCTCAAAGTCCGCCAGAAATGGAGGTAAGACCCAAGGAGTAACCGCACCGATGACCGTGTTCATGCAGTTTTTATTACAGAATTTACTCCATTGGCTTATCTCTCTGGTTTGCCAATTAATAACCGGGTTATGCTTAGTTAACCAAGGAAGGCCCAACACTATAGGAGTGGGAAAACCCTCCAACACGTAGCAAGACAACAGTTCTTTATGTATCGCCCCCACTTGAAGTTTTACGTCATGCACAGCTTGCAAAAAACTTCCCTGACCGAGAGGCTTGGCATCGATCGAGAATATGGGGATGGGTTTAGCCAACTCACTCAATCGCATACCTTGAACCCGGGCAAACCGAGCATCAACCAGATTAGCCCCGGCCCCACTATCCAGAAGAACAGATATCCTCTCAGTTCTCGTACCCACCACCACCTCCGCCGGTACGAGAAACTGAGACGAACCTAGGGACGAAATACCTACTCCCAGATTGCCGTCCACCACACAACCTGGGATCAACAGTTTTCTGACGACTCTTCACTCTGCAAGGGACGGGATGGACACCCCCCAATAAAATGTCCCTTTCTTCCGCAGAAGAAACACCTTCCTGTCTTATGGCGCACCACCGGTCCCCTCCCCCGAAATGATGTCCCTCCTAATTGCATAGGCTCCTCTGGACTGACCAGGGGAACAACCATATGAGGGGACCTTGTAGGAGGTGGAGTCATCACAGGGGGTAGAGTTATCCCGCACCTCTCCCGAAGCCGTCTGTCAACGCGAATAGCAAGGGCCATAGCGGCTTCCAGTGACGCGGGAGAGTCATACTGTGCCAACACATCCTGTAATTTGTCGGATAAACCTTGACAAAACTGGCTCCTAAGAGCCGGGTCATTCCACTGGGTGTCCGTGGCCCACCTACGGAACTCCGAACAGAATTCCTCCGCCGGACGATCTCCCTGCAGGATCCTACGTAACTTGGACTCAGCAAGGGAGATCCGATCTGGGTCATCATATACGAGTCCCAGAGCAGCGAAAAACCTATCCACTGACTGGAGAGCCGGGGAGCCCGGGGGAAGAGAGAACGCCCAAGATTGTGGGTCCCCTTGTAGGAGCGAGATGACAATTCCCACCCTTTGTTCTTCACTCCCCGATGACCGAGGCCGCAGCCGAAAGTACAACTTGCATGCCTCCCGGAAAACAAAAAACTTGTCCCGCCCCCCAGTGAACCTGTCAGGGAGAGCTACTTTAGGTTCTGGTCCGGCTTGCTCCTGAGGATACAAAACCTTGGACCTAACGTCCGCCAGCTCCATGGACAAACTCTGCAACTGCCGAGCTAGACCGGCTACTGGATCCATGGTAGCTGGAGAAAAACTAAGTGGTCGGTGAAAATGTCATGCTGTCTCTGTATACTGGAGGTAGGGGGCCTAAGCTGACCCTAAGCTGGGGCCCTGACTAATCCCTCAACCTGGAGGTACTGTTAAAGGTACAGAGGTCCAGGCCGCCAGCGTAACCCCTACCTCCTGAGGATCCCTGCACCTAAGTAATCTAGTCCTGAGAAGGACCCCGATCACAACAAAAGGGGACAAGTAATAATATGCCCACACACAGTACTTAGACGAACGAGACAGTACAAGGGAAAAACCAAAACCACCTTGCATACAAAAACTACACAACTACAACAGAGGGAACACCAACAGGAAAGGAGATAAATGATAAAGCGAGGAAGGGAAAAAACACTCCAAATACACTTATCTCTGAAACTCCAAATACCACGATCCGCTCTGTTAGTCTGCATGAAATGCTTTCACCGACACTTCCCTAACAGACCAGCAGGCATTTGAAGGAGTCTCACTACAGCAGCATTGATTGCAGCTGGGCGAGGCAGGACCTCGTCTAGCACAGAGAGAGAGAGAATTAACTCCCTCACTGCCGAAAAACACAAAGCACCAAAAAGTCAGCTGCGAGAAGTCAGGCTGTGTAATCGTGACGATCTTCGTGGCGACACACCCGTGACAACACCTCTCTCACAACCTCTTCTAAGCCAGGCGTGTACACGTACCGGTGCAGCCAACGATAAGTCTTCTCAGGCCCGAAATGTGCACCTCGCGTATGAGCTTCCTGGGCAATGTCT
This sequence comes from Phyllobates terribilis, assembly GCF_046119375.1. Lineage (NCBI taxonomy): Eukaryota > Metazoa > Chordata > Amphibia > Anura > Dendrobatidae > Phyllobates > Phyllobates terribilis. The sequence goes on from NW_027362773.1 coordinate 116,082,212, forward strand.
GGAGCCACTGAAGCTGGAATTACTACCTGCCAACGGTACCCCAGCTCTGCTGCTATGTAGATCCAGCGATACAGTATCCCCTCCGCTATGACCAATCGATCCCACTGCCTTAGCAGCTTTTGTCCTTCGGTTCCCAGCCGGGCTCTTGCTCTCCCATCGGGCCAGGACTTTTGACTCAGCCATTTCTTTACTCGTGACAGTTCGGAGTCTGCGTCCTGTAACTCAGCCCACTCTTGACGAGTCTTGCCCAGCAACGTGGCGACCCGTGTCGCCACCCCACTTGAATGTGCCACATCTACGAACACAGGCAGTCACCTCCGGGGATCTCAGTATCCTCGAGGTCTTCATCCACCCCATGCTCGGGTGCGCCTCGGGTCACTCGTGATAATGCGTCAGCATTGGAGTTCTCTTTACCCGAACGGAACCGAATCCGGTAATTAAACTTGGACATCCGAGCTACCCATCTCTGCTCCAGGGCTCCAAGCTTAGCGTTTTCCAAGTGTGCAAGCGGATTATTGTCATCACGAGAATCTCAGAACCAGCCAGATACTCTGCAAACTTCTCAGTCATGGCCCACACCAGGGCCAACATCTCCAGCTTAAACGAGCTGTAATTGTCCGGGTTTCGCTTGGTGTCCTGTAGAGACCGGCTAGCATACGCGATGACCCTCTCACGCCCATCTTGTTCTTGGGCTAACACAGCTCCCAGACCATGGAGACTTCCATCCGTGTACAGGGTGAACGGTTGGTCAAAGCGAGCATATGCCAATAAAGGTGCCTGTACGAGGGCGGCTCTGACCCGATCAAATGCCTGTTGCTGTCGGTCAGTCCACCGAATTGGCTGATTCTTGGGCCCCTGTGCCGTCCCTCTCAACAACTCATTCAGTGGTTCAGCCACCTTAGCAAAGTCTTTCACAAACCGACGGTAGTATCCTGCTAAACCAAGGAATGCTCGCACTTCTCTCACGGTCTTGGGACAGGGCCACCCCTAAATGGCCTCAATTTTACTTGGTGCTGGTCGCACACTGTCAGCAGACACCATATGCCCCAGATACTCGATCTGTGTCTGGAACAAGTGACATTTCTTTGGCTTGATCTTAAGTCCATTGTCTCCCAGTCGGTGCAACACTTGCCGGAGCTTCTTCAGGTGGTCGTCGAACGAATCTCCAAATATAATCACATCCTCCAAATAGATCAGCACGGACTCGAAATTGTAATCGCCCAAGCAGTATTCCATTAATCGCTGAAAAGTTCCTGGAGCATTAGTCAGTCCGAAGGGCATTCAATTAAATTCATACAGTCCCATTGGCAAGATGAATGCTGTCTTCTGCCGATCTAGAGCTGCCACGGGCACCTGCCAGTAGCCGCTGGCCAGGTCAAGGGTGGAGAAGTACTTCGCCTTTCCCAGGGCAGACAGGGATTCCTCGATCCGGGGCAATGGGTAGGAATCACGTACTGTGTGCACATTCAGCTTACGGTAATCAACACAAAACCGTATGGTCCCATCCTTTTTCCGGACCAGCACGACTGGTGCGGCCCAAGGACTTTGACTCATCCGGATCTCCCCATTATCCAGCATCTGCGCCAGCATTCCTTTGACCTCCTGATAAAGACTCGGTGGGATCTGGCGATATCTCTCCAGAATTGGGGGGGTGTTTCCCGTGGGTATCCCGTGCTCCACAGCCTTGGTGCAACCAAAGTCTTCATCTCCCCTGGAGAAGGCAGCCTGATATTCCCACAGCGCAGCCTCCAGTCTGCGAGCCTGTTCGGGAGTCAACTGGGACTCATCCACGCCCATGATTTCCATAATCCTTTTGCCATTCCACTCAGGCATGGGGGATTCTTCAGCTGTCGTCTGCATCGACAGGGTCCAGGCGGTCCGGCTGTCTGCCCTCAGTGTGAACTGGCTTTTGGGGATGACTCCTTCACCACACACATACACGTCAGCCAGCTTCGTGCCCACTGTCAGAGTCACCTCATGATTCTGCAGATTCAGGCATCTCACTGGTACACTTCCATCTTGCACAATGGCCAGTGTTCGGGCTATCATCGGGCTATCCGTATCTTCTGACCGTCCCACCGGTTCCAGAATCACCTCCACACCATTCAGTTTCCTGTGCGTCCCTACCGGCATCAATACAAGCTTCTCTTGACCCAGAGCGATTACAACGGCAGACCCGTGTGGGACATACATCGCTCCCACTGCTCTTCCTTCAGTCGTGCTCTTTTGAATGCCGCACGAACGGACCACCTGTTGCAGGGCCCTCTGAGTGGCTTTGTGGGGTGTCGCTCGTTTCCAGTATCTCAGACCATCGCGCTCAAACAAAAGGGAGTCCAGTTCTCTCAGGATATTCATTCCCAGAACCACCGGGAGATTCGGCCTCGCCTGAGTCTTCACGAGCACCACTCCTTTGGTTCCCAACTGCTGGCCGCACAGCTGTACTCTCATCCAAGCGATGCCTGCCACTGGAATTTCTTCATCATTAGCGGCCTTCAGCCTTAGCAGGTGTCCTGACTCCGTTTTGACAGTCTCTTCGAAGTGCGTCTTGAAAAATTCCATCGGCATGGTCGTCACCTCTGATCCGGTATCCACCAAGCCCGCCACCTTCTTTCCTGCAAACTGCACATCCAACGTGGGACTCTCTGCAATCAGATCCTCGGAACAGACATTGGGCGCTGATTTTCATTCCTGCCTCGCCGTATGCCCAACTACAGCAATGGCCTCTCTTTTACCGATGGCGGGACTTCAGCTGGCAGACTCCTCGGGCAGTACCGCTGCATATGCCCCAGTTCTCGGCATTGCCAACATTGAACTGGTCTTCTTGCCCTACCTCCGGATGCCTCAGGTCTAGGAGCAGTCGGCGTCCTCCCTGAGGTATAGGGGGGTTGATCATAAAGGGGAATAGAGGGGTTCGTCAAGGCCGAGCATATCGGAGGCGTCCCCCGAACTTGCATCTGCTCTACCTGTTCCGTCAGGTTTTCCCCGGTTTTCTGCAAAGCAGCCAGCTGTGCTTGAACAGGATCTGATCTCGGCTCTCCTGTGTTAGCCACTTGCAGGCTACTCCACTGCAGAGCAGGCTTCACTTCCAAAGTCCGTGCTACCGCCTCTTCCTGTATTTCGGCATAGGTGACACCAGGGGTATTCCGCGCCTTCAGCAACAATTCGCTCCTTAGCGCCTCACTCCGTATCCCCTCGATGAACTGATCCCGAAGAATGCTGTCGACATCGGCTTCAGTACCCACGGTTACAGGCGATTTCTTTTTGATCTCTTGATGCAATTCCTCCAGCGCTATAGCATACTGGATCAGGCTTTCTCCGTCTCTCTGGGTCCGGGCGAAAAACTGTACTCGTAGTTGCCCTGCAGCTGCCACGTGAACAAATGCTTTCCCTAGTATCCGGATGATGTCATCGACCGTCTTTCGCCTATCCTCAGGTTTTAACAAGACAACTTTACGGGCATCCTCCTCCAGAGCATTCAGTGCGACTTCCGGTTGAAGCTGAGAGCTGACACCGTGCAAGGCAATGGCATTCTTCAACCTGCCTATCCAATCACTGAACAGCAAGTTATACCCATCAAACTTGGCCAGGTGGTTAAGTAGTACGCCCGTTGCAGAGCAACCAACTAACCGATCCCTACCGATCACAACAGGAGAAGGGGGGTGGAGTACTACAGCGGACGCGGCAGTACCTTCCGCGCTACTGTCACCATTCATGGCGAGCACCGTATCCTGCCGACTACGCCAAGTTGTAACGACCGGAACGCCGGTCGAATGTGAATGAGGAATATGGCGCTCCTATGAATGACTCCGACTTTGTATAGTGGCAGAACACTTTCTTTTTTTACGGATCACAAGAATGACAGGGTTAAACAATTCTACAAAATATGGGCCACAACAGCCACTAACACAAATTACAAGTTATTCAGCCCGAGAGAGCCCAAGTGCCAATCTCACGGGGATGAGCCAAACTACCCCTGGGCTATGCCACCCCCACCCTTATTCAGTACAGGGCCTACCCAGGACGTTACCGCGGATGTGGCACGTGGTCCTCCCAGGAATACAACCTTACACCCCCCTCACACACTAATACAATGAGATCTGGGTACCCTTGTTTTCCCCTTAGAGAACACTCATATTTTACCAACGCATTACCTGTACAGTTTCTCTTCTTACAAGAGCAAAGAGAAATCTCTCAGACTTAATACATATACAAACAGTTAACAAACTAAACCTTTAACTAGAGCCTGATCTCCGGCCACAGGGTTTGATCTGCTTCTCCTTCTCACCAAACTCTCCAGCACATCCAGGTGTAAGCAGGAATTAGAATCAATCTCAGTCTCAACGTGTAGTTCACAACAGGGCTCCTTTGTAGTATCCACGTGCACAGTCTTAGTATGCCAGATCTTTCACAACCTCTGGATCAAGCCTGCTCAGTCCATCAGCAGTGATATACACCAGGCAGTTCTCAGCACCCTGGAATCACTAACTAGCTTTCCCTAACTGACTACACAGTTGGTGACCGGTCACATATCTCAGTTACTCACAAGGCACAGCTTCTCCTTGGACACACAGTCTGGCTCCAGTCTGTATAAGCTCTCCAACGTCAAAAACAGCATCAGCCCGCACGTCCCCTTCTCTCTGCACTTCCTGGATCTCTGTTTTCCCGGGCTTTTCACAGATCCCCGGGCTTTTTCTTTACTTGTTTCTTGCTGACCCCTAATGGCTGGACTAAGTCATTGCAGGAGAAATTTACACTGTCATAAATATGAGCTCATTACAAGAAAGACATGTCAACATGTTACACCCCCATCTCTCAGGGTGGGCAGGAGGCGTCACACAACTTGGCGTAGTAGGCAGGATTGTGTGCCCGCAGCAACGGAAGAAGTTATCCCCATTGCTACCGGGTACTGTGTGCCTTTACAAAAGACTGTCGTTTTATATTCCATGTGGCGCCCACCCAAGAAGAACGGACGCCATTATGTGCAAAAAGAACAGCAACCCAGCACCTCCCATCGTGGGCATGGCTCCCCAATGACGCCAAAAGTGCAGACCGCCCCCTCCAGCAGAGACAGTCCGCGCAGGGATGTCCGTCAAAACGGATGGGGCGTCCCTGGGAGTGCCCGTCAGCCAGCCGCCCTGGAGCTGCCCCGAAATGAGGAGGAGCCAAAGGAAACAACGAGGTGTGGCCGCAAGATTCCCAGACTCACCGCACCTTGCAGCAGTGATGGACGCCGCCGAGGAGAGTCGTTCCAAGCCCTCCAACGCTGGTCCACAAGCTGCTACCTTCCAAGGTTTGGAAGGAATCCACCTAACCCCCGGAGGAGGCAGAGTACTTCCGCGGAGAGACGCAGGACCTGACCCGGAGGGTTGAAGAGGCCCAGCGAACGGTGGCCGCAGCATGGCGGGAGGAGGTGTTGCAAAAGATCCGGTCCCGCCGCCAAAGTTCTGCGAGCCAAAGTATTGGAGCAGAAGCCCAGGAGGAGGAAACCCCGGAGGTCGCGTGCAGCCCAGGAGAGGGGTAAGCAAGAAATCCCCGTCCCTGGCGCAAGACGCACGGAAGCCCTCCTGGATCTGATGCTGGCACCCCTGTCCCCGGGCGCCGTTGTTTGGCAGCAGCTCTGGAGCTCGAAGCCCCCGTCACCGCCACTGCCGGAGGCCTGCTACGCCTCCCGACTCCCGGTCAGCAGGATCCTGCCCTTACTGGGGATACCACCAGCCCCAACTCGGACTGGTCCTTACTTGTTGAGGACCTGCAGCAACCCCAGAGTTCTTCCGCGGAGAGACCCAGGACCTGACCCGGAGGGTTGCGGAGGCCCAGCGATCAGTGTCTGCAGCATGGCGGGAGGAGGTGCTCCGCAAGATCCGTGCTCGCCGCCAGAGCTCTGCAAGTATGGTCAGCGGAACAGCAGCCCAGGCGGAGGAAACCCCGGAGGCCTCGTTCAGCCCAGGAACGGGTAAGGTGCAAACCCCCGTCCTGACCGCCACATGCACAGAGGCCCTCGTGGATCTGATGCCGGCACCCCTGTCCCCCGGCGCCGTGGTCTGGCAGCAGCTCTCAGCTCTGGAGCTCGAGGCCCAAGTGACCGCCACTGCCGGAGGTCTGATATGCCTCACGACTCCCGGTCAACAGGATCCTGCCCTTACTGAGGAGACCACCAGCCCCAACCTGGACTGGTCCGTACTTGTTGAGGACCTGCAGCAACCCCTGATGTCGCTGCTCCCCACGCCCCCGGTCGCCTGCCCGGCGGCGGAAGAGATGGCCTGGGATAACCAGGGGAGCAACCTGATAGGCTTCCCCCAGGAGACCCAGGCTGAAGCGCAGAGGAGGGAAGAGTTCTGCAAAAGGGAGCTCCTCCAACTCAACAAGGAGCGGCGGGAGAGGATTAACCGCTGCGAGCGTTTAGAGGTGAGCTCCAAAGCTGCGAAGACGAGGGCCCACCAGGCGGAGGCCGCCCGTCCAAGCCCCCGGGAGGAAGGTCTAATAGTCCGCTTCCACCAGGAGGCAGGATGGGGCTTCATACGGGGTCCCCAGTTTGCCGAAGACGTCTTTGTGAGTAGACGGGACGTCGAGCTGCAACTGAAGAAGGGTCACCCTGGCCGGAACCTCTGTCCGGGTGATCTGGTGTCATACACCCGCCACCATGGGGTGCGTGGATGGTACGCCCTGGACGTCCACAGGGTGTTCAAGGGTGACACCCCCACGTGCCTGTCAATAGAGGACCGGTCAGGCTCCGTAGGGAGGAATGAGCCTTTTCCCCGGTGGGGATACCTGGACTGAGCAGCCCCGGAGGTTGTACCTCCCTGTTGACTAAGTTACCGCTATAAGTTATTATGTTGTTTTTCCTCCCGGTTTAAAGAGACATTTGTCCCTGCGGACATTGGCAGCAGACAGACTTCTTTTGTAAATAGTTCAGCATCTATTTAGGTGCTCCCTATTGGTTTTATGCAAAACCACTCTACTTCTACCTCAGACCTCAGAAGCAAAACCTGTCTGGAGTGGCTCTCCTGGAGGTCCAACTCAGGATCTCCATGCGCTGCAGCCACCCCAGGGCCTACGTTGAGGGTTTGGGACAGGTCCCTCATGCTGCTGAACTGACACTTTCTACTGTATTTTCTACTGATTTATCTACTTGCATAATGCCTCTTTGATGTTTTATACATTTGTACTATATTATATTTTGTACTATTTGCAGCGTTTAAGAAATTGAGCCTCCCTTAAAGGGAAGAAAGTTTTACTGTTATAAAAGCATATAAAAGTCTGTACCAATGCTTTGCTCTCTTTCCAGCCCGCAGACGTGCTGCGTTTCACCAGGGGGGAATGTGGCGCCCCTGAGGGTTCAGTCGCCACAGGGGTACTGCACCTTGTAAAAGAGGTGTGGTATCTGCTCTCTGAGGTAAGGATGGGGGTGGCACCACACAGGACCCCTTGTATTCACTCAACACCACACTGCTCCCATACTGTAGGGGGTGTAAAGCACAAAGTGCTGCCCCGGCCCTGAATGAAAGAGCAAGGGGGGAACCAAAGATAGGGGGAACCTAGTGGCTAGTTGGGTGGAAGCACTTTACAGTTACACTTGCTAATTCATATTTAAACCATGGCCATCTTGGGGTCAAGGTCTTTGATTGTGATCTTCATCACTGAACGTGGCTTTCTCTTAGAACCTGCAGCTGATTGAAGATACACGGTCCTCTGGCCTTGAGGCGAGGAGCGGGCTAGAGTTAACAGCTGCCTCTACCCGGTCAAGGTCCCTACCTAAGAAGGCCTGGAGGGGAGCAGAGGAGAAAGCTCCACAGGCAAAAGGATCCCAGGGGATGCGGACGGAGCGGAGTACGCCACCTGCTACCCTCATTCTGGCCAAGCCAGAGGGACTCCTGCTGCAAAAGGGGACCGGCCCCCGATATCTGACTTTGCTACTTCACGTCCTAGTCAGAGAAGCTCCGGAGGCTTAGTGGATCCCACCGGGTAACGGACAGAGCGGAGTTGCCACCCGTACCCTTGTTCTGTGTATAGCCAGAGGGAGAACCAGCCTTGTAACACTCACCACATACGGACAGGAGAGGACCTAGTGGGAAATTCTAGGAACACTCTGGTGCGGGGGTCCTGATTGATGCACCCGAACTACCCGGAGTGTGTTGAACCCCTTTCTGGTGGCCGCAACGCGCTGTGAGGAGCGAGGAGAAGCCTTGTAGCTGATGACTAACATCGTGAGTAAAGCTTGGAATACTGCATCCATTGCCTCCGGTTCACTATTTCAGCGCGGCACCACACCGCACCACATCACCCACTACTACTCCCCTGATCCCTCTTCTCTGCCCTGAGGCCCTGCTCCGCCTGTGGGGAGTAGAACCATCTTCTGCTGCCACGACATCCCGCCTCAGAGGACTGCCGCAGCGCTGGTGGCGAATCACCAGACACCACAGGTGGAGTAGTCATTTTAATCCACTCGATTACCACCGTCCCTCCTAGCCCTTATTTTTGATTGTGACAACCCTGGGCACGGGCCGGGCCTAGGCCATGACTGCATCCACCCTCCACCTGGAGGCCCGATTCCGAGTACCCCCATCTCTCAGGGTGGGCTAGCGAGGCAGGAGGCATCACACAACTCTATCTATGTAGATATTGCAATAAAAACAAGACTTTTGCAGCTAGAATAGTCATTTACCACATTGACAATGTACAGAGTGTATTTCTGATTCATTTAATGTTAGCTTTATTGAAAAAAAATGTGCTTTTCTTTCAAAAATAATTACATTTCTAAATGACCCCAAACTTTTGAACGGTAGTGTATATATACCTATATGGTCAAATGTAGAAGTGGTCCTCTAGTAATATGGCGCCTTATCCTTTGAGATCCGTATTGCGCATGTGCAAAAAAGAATTGAAAGGATTATCTTTAAAAAGATGACGATTTGGAGTACAACATGGCGACGCGCATGCGCAGAAGCTAGTAACATGTTTTTCTTATGTGCATTACGGACATGCGCTGTGTAACTTCCGGGACACCGGGAGCAGCGCGTCCATGTGTGGGCACATGTCCCTATACTGTGAGTGGTGGGGTGAGTCATAGAAATCACCACATATTAACATATATTATGCACACATGTATTAATTAAAGGAATTATGATATTATAATGATTGGGTAAATGTGGTGGATGTTTTATAGTAAAATTTATTGTGCTCTGACATTATTATATTGCACTATGCATTTTTTTGCACTATTGTCACTTTCGTATTTCACAAAAATTGAATTGTATATTAATTGTAAGTTGATTGGATCACCTATTTATATGACTATGATACAATGATTCACTGCTTGAAAAAGGTCTCCACTGGACCGAAAAGTTGCCCTGACATGATGGGTCAATAAATCATCACAAATTGTACTATGGAGCGCTGCCTTTGTGTTTTATGGATACATATAAACCTAGCTATCTACCTATCACTATATATATATATATATATATATATATATATATATATATATATATATATATATATATATATATATATATATATATATATATATTAAAGACAGCACCATTTAATCATTACTCACTAGTGGGTGCCAGGCCTCCAAACAGTCTGTCCAAACTGTTGCATATCAATAGAAAGTATATCAAAAGGGAGCACTCCAAAAATTCTTTAGAACAAATGGTCTTTAATGAGCCCAAAAGGCAACGTTTCGGTTCACAGAACCTTTCTCAAGCAGATTTCAAATGCATATGGTGCAATATATATAGCTACAAACAGTGATTCCATAATTACAAATAATTTATACAAAAACATGATTTCTCAAAAAAAGTGCAGTGGTGCATATCACAAAATACTATTCAGTTACATACATAGTGATAAGATTTTATATATATATATATATATATATATATATATATATATATATAGTATACACAGAGAGAAAAAGAGGGAGAGAGATTGAGATTGCAGCACTGTGACATCACGATAAATGTTATGTCACAAGTAGTGTGATGACATCATCGCATTCTAGCTCCCAGTGTTATGGCCTTAAGGAAATCACTGCCTCACAGACCCCCAAGGGTGAGGGAGTTCTTTTGTTTTTGTGATAAACAAAGCAAAAATTGATTCTACAATGAATATAGAAAGAAGAAGAGTCCAAAGAGATCGGGTTCTAAGAGAGAGGAGAGGATTAAATGAAGAGCAGAAACCGTTGTTCGCTTTAGGGTGAAAAGACATTATATTACCGGACATGGACACTGACGCATCAGAGATGGCGTCCAAACGACAACATCTGGATAAAATGAGAAAGTCCAAAAGACATGAGATCTTTACAGAGAGAAGGACCATGGAGAACCTCATGGAGTCTCACTCTGCAGCCTTCGCTGAGCTTCAGAGGGCCATCTTTATCTCCTTGAAAAAAATCAAAGATCTGGTCCCTGAAATAAGGAGGAGGAACAAAGAAGCCATCCTCAATAAGCGGAGAAACATCAGCGCAGAGATAGAGGTGGAAGAGGTTCTAAAAGAAACATCACGACAAGTCTCATCCACATCTGAAAGTCTAGAGACACCGAACCTGCAAAGAGCAGCAGCCCAGAAAAGAATTAGAAACAGCAGAGACTGGGTTGTCCAATGTAGGAGACATATGATCTATGCTAAACCCATTATAAATGGGAATGGTGCACTATGGAGATCCCAGTCATCATCTGAAACCATTTCCATTCCAGAGTTTCTCTTCCAGCTGAATGATTCTTCACCTGACAGATCAGTCGACAATGATGAACCAGGTAAGATAGAAACTTACTCAGAATAATAAGACTGGGGGTGAGGGGGATTATAGTCCTAATGTTATGTACAGGCCACAATTATTAATGTTATCTAACTGAAGAACTGTCCTTGTTGCCCGTAGCAACCAGTCACATTTCATTGTTCTATGATGGAATGTTAAGAAATAGAATCTGTGCTGTGAATCGTTGCTACGGGCAACAAGGACGTTTTTGCTAATAGACAATTTTGTTAAAGGAAAAAACAAATATTAGACATTTCCTGCTGATTTATATCAATCTGATTAAAATGTAATGTAGGTTCTGGAGATATATTTCTTAATAAATCTTGTATCATCTCAGCAGATGGAAGCAGTGAGACATCCTCTGACTCATCGGACATACCAGTACAAGACCTTGGGGATGCCAATGTCTCGGGAGAACTGGTCAAGGCAAATATTCCTATTGACATTTGCAGTCTCGAGTTCCAGAAAGATCTTGGAAAGGGAGGCTTCGGAAAAGTAAGTGTGAATTTCTACTCCTCCGTGCTCCCCAATGTATCCTGCCCCAGATACACAGGAGGGAGATACATATTCATTACTGGGTGTTCATATGTAATGGTGACTGGGATAAACCAGTGATCCATTACACAGATCCCTATAATAGATGGGAGTTGGGTCTGATCTGTTATGATTTTCCTCCAGGTCATCTTGGCATCACATCCGGTCAGTAAAGAACTGCTGGCCGTGAAAATCATGAACAAGAGTCGCTGTTCAGAGGAGATGATCAGTGCAGAGATGGACGTCCTGCTAATAGCCACTGGGTGCCGCTACCTAATGTCAGCACGAGCAGTCATGGAGACACCTACAGAATATAAAGTAGCCATGGACTTTATGGCCAAAGGAGACCTGAGTGGCCACATGGCACGATTGATGCCTTTTGATACAGTAACAACAAGGTAAAGTCTTATACTGATTTGCTGCCTGTACATTGTAGTCCAAGACCAATAGACAATGACAGCAGGAGAAAATTATGACATAAATAGGACACGTGTCATCTCCTAATGTTGTCTTTTTGATTGTGTATCTAACCACTGATCCAACCTGTACTTTCTACTCCACAGACTCTTTGCGGCAGAGATGGTGTGCGGACTCCAATTCCTGCATGAACGTGACATCATACATCGGTAATCAGTTCATCTTCATAAATCTGTCCCCTGTGAATCTCTGTTGTCTCCTTACATATCTATTGTAGAAAGTTCTTTTCATGAATTCTCCTCACAATCATTGTCTTCTCCCTGCAGGGATGTGAAGCCAGGGAACATCCTCCTCAATGAGACCGGACACATTAAAATCTCTGACTTTGGCTTATCCGCCATAGTCATGTTTGAGGACGACATATTGAACAAATATGTTGGCACGAAAGGTTACATCGCACCCGAGGTAAGTAACATCCCAGTGTGATTAATGGCGATAGTAGGACTGAGGAATAATCTGATCACAAAGTATCCTGCAGATATCTATCCACAGATCGGTCCTTATAGCCTCTGTGTGTAAATCCCCTCCCCGGTATATTCAGATCATCTCCTATCTTATGTTCCCACAGATAATGGACGGTAAGAGCTACAACCATCTGGTGGACTCATTTTCCTTCGGTGTCATCCTATATACGATGATTGTAGGGATAAAGCCATTCTATAGCCGAGGCTCAACGAAGGAGTACCACAAGTCTCTGCAGGAGGACGTCCCATATTTTCCACCCGGGATCAGCATTGATGCCATTGACATCTTAGACGGGGTGAGTAGGGTCAGATAAAGGAGGATGATGGGTGATTATAAGGAAAGGTAGAAGATTAGATGTGGACAGTCGGTAGATATTGTGTAATAATGTATCATTAATAATACATTATATAATGACTAATGGTCTTTCTCATTTTCCAGCTTCTCTGCAAAACTCCATTTTCCCGATTTGCCATAACATCGACCATCCGAGAGCACCCATTCTTCCAGTTCATAAACTGGAGCGACGTGGAGTCCGGAAGAACCGACCCACCATTCAAATAAGACAATGTAAGTGTAGGATGTAGGGAAACAGTGTTATCACTGCCTAGTAACATGTATACCCACTATACACCTTATTATTATACCCCCCCCCGTATACAGTATATATGTGAGGAGCCAATTCTCAGACGTGTATATTTCTCTTCTTACAGGAGTATTAGGCTGATAATAATCAGCCCCATTCCAGTAACATCTAGGAATGAAGATTAACATGAATTGGATGAGACAACTATACTGGACTTTCTCATTTACTGGACTGTGACAAATCCTACCGAGCTTCTACCACGTAACAGCCACATAGATTCGAGCACCAAACATCCAGGGATTTATTTATTCTGATCGCCATATTTGGGGTCAGGAAGGATTTTTTTTCCCCTGATATGAGGATAATCCAGCAACGAGTCCTCGGGGTTATTTTTCGCCTTCCTCTGGATCAGCATAGCAAGTAATTAAAGGCTGAAATTGAAGGACTTCTTTCAGCCATACTTGCTATGTTACCATCTGGACGACTCATCTACAGTGTGGTGGTAAGGAGACGACTATAAGATATGAATCATAGAATCATAGAATCATAGAATGGTAGAGTTGGAAGGGACCTCCTGGGTCATCTGGTCCAACCCCCTGCTCAAAGCAGGATTCACTAGATCATCTCAGACAGATGTCTGTCCAGCCTCTGTTTAAAGACGTCCATTGAAGGGGAACTCACCACCTCTCGTGGCAGCCTGTTCCACTCATTAATCACCCTAACTGTCAAAAAGTTTTTTCTAATATCTAATCTGTGTCTCCTCCCATTTAGTTTCATCCCATTGCTTCTAGTCTTTCCTTGTGCAAATGAGAATAAAGATGATCCTTCTACAATGTGACAGCCCTTGACATATTTGTAGACAGCTATTAAGTCTCCTCTCAGTCTTCTTTTTTGCAAGCTAAACATTCCCAAATCCTGCAACCGTTCCTCATAGGACATGGTTTGCAGACCAGTCACCATATGGACAGACAGAAGGCAGCGGCTGCTCCTTCTCCTACCGGATATGGACATACAGAAGGTAGAGGCTGCTCCTTCTCATACTTGGCCTTGTACAGACAGAAGGCAGCGGCTGCTCCTTCTCCTACCGGATATGGACATACAGAAGGAAGCTGCTGCTCCTTCTCATACTTGGCCTTGTACAGACAGAAGGCAGCGGCTGCTCCTTCTCATACTTGGCCTTGTACAGACAGAAGGAAGCCGCTGCTCTTTCTCATACTTGGCCTTGTACAGACAGAAGGTAGCGGCTGCTCCTTCTCATACTTGGCCATGTACAGACAGAAGGAAGCGGCTGCTCCTTCTCATACTTGGCCTTGTACAGACAGAAGGCAGCGGCTGCTCCTTCTCATACTTGGCCTTGTACAGAGAGAAGAAGCTGCTGCTCCTTCTCATACTTGGCCTTGTACAGACAGAAGGTAGCGGCTGCTCCTTCTCCTACCTTGCCATGGACAGAGAGAAGAAGCGGCTGCTCCTTCACCTTCCTGGCCATGGTCAAACAGAAGGACAAATGGTTGATCTTTGTGCTTTAGGAATCCAGAAAAGCTCCATCTACACAGATCACACATCACACATTCCTGCTCTTCGCCTCTCCGTCATGTGTGATCCAAACCTGGATATCCAAAACCGGCACAAGTGCAACCAAAGGCCCGAGGAGCGGAATCATCAACATCTGCTCCTTTCTATAGAAAGTGACTGTATCTACAGACTTTCTTTTTTCATCTTTGCATGTTATTAACAACTTTCATGCACAAATAAATATATTGAACATCTATGCTGCTTCTCTTTAGATTCTTCTCATGTATAGAACTGCTTTTTTGGTATTTTATTACCGTATATACTCAAGTATAAGCCAAGTTTTTCACCACATTTTTTGTGCTGAAAAAGCCCGCCTCGGCTTATACTCGGGTATATACTCAAGTATATACAAATTCCGTTGGTGGATAGTGGTGGGGGGGTTGCGGCGGCGGACGGAGGGATTGTGGCTGCGGAGGAGCGGGACACACTCAGTAGCCGGCTGCTGCAGCTACTACGTCTGCCCGCTGCTAAAGGAAAATGAATATTCCCTCTTCTCCACTCCCATGGGCGTGGAGAAGAGAGAATATTCATTCTCTTTAGTAGCGGGCACAGAAGATCGCGGAGCCGCAGGTCCTGCTGACAGTGCCCGTTACTAAAGAGAATGCATATTCACTCCTGTCCACGCCCATAGTCCCGCCGTGGAGAGGAGTGAATATGCCGGCATCTCACATCAGCTTCTGAGAGCATATGGCTGTGACGCCATGCACTGCTCAGATGCTGACATGAGCTGCTGACATGAGCTGCTGACATGAGCAGAACAGGACGCAGCGCTGGAGCAGAGGTGAGGAAGGAAGGTGAGCATAAGTGTTTATTTTTTTATGTGTGCAGTGATGGGGCCATACATACCAGGATTAGGGATGAGGGGGCCATACATACCAGGATAGGGGGATGAGGGGTGCCATACATACCAGGATTGGGGAATGAAGAGGCCATGCATTACCTGGATTGGGGATGAGGTGGCCATGCATATGTGGCACCCCAGGGGTCCGGTTGCCACAGGGGCATTGCCTCCCTCACAACAGGTGATGCCATGCCTTGAAGCAAGCAGGGGTCCCCTAATTAGGTTTTGCTAAGCATGCAACACTTTCCTGGCTCCAGACCAGCAAGGGGAGTCCCTCCCCTTGGCAACTGGGATCTGGGGGCGGGGTTAGTTAGACTTAGTGTGAGGAGTTGAAGTCAGGACGTCGAGGAGAGAGGAGCTTGGGAGTGGAGCTGCGTGGCAGTTCACTTCTGAGGGACACAGAAGAATTGGACACCAGAGTCCGAGGCTGTGGGGCACTGAACGCCCAGCCGCAGAAACCGGAGGGCAGGAGACTGCAGGTCTCCTGGCCCCATCAGACGCCCGGAGGCTCAGCAGCACAGAGGGCCCAGCACCGCCACATGGGAGCGACGCACCAGCAAGGCCCGAGCTGCCTGCCATACAGGTGAGCACAGAAATGTTGCACTCAGGGACGAGGGCCACCGCACAGCTACAAGCAGCAGGGCCAAATAGTTTAGTGGAAAGGGAAAGCCTCCAACTTCACCTGGCAAGGAGGATTCTTTACTTGCTTCCAGGCTGCCCGGACTTCCGCTTCTAGCCAGTACCCTAGTCCCGGCTTGTCTAATCACCACCAGTAAAGATAAGAGGAAACCGCCATTAAGTTGTGGACTGATTATTGCTGCGCCATCAACCCCTGCACTACAATGCCCAGCATAGCCCATAACATCTACACTGCCCTGGATCTAAGCTCTACCTTTGGAGAGCCACAGCATCCCTGCTGCAGTAACATCAGCTCCAGAGGACCTGCTCCGCAGCGGCGGCTCCCTTGGCCACATACCACAGGTGGCGTCACGAACTTTATACAATCACTATAAATTCCCCTATCAATAACCCCTTTTTATTGACCGCCCTGGGTCACGGACCGAGTCACCGCCATTGTGACATCCCCCCAGCATCTACCGGCCCGGCATCGGGCACCCCACGGCCCAGGGGGCGCGTCACATACCAGGATTGGGGGATGAAGGGGCTATGCATTACCAGGATTGTGGATGAGGAGGCCATGCATTACCAGGATTGAGGATGAGGAGGCCATGCATACCAGAATTGAGAATGAGGGGGCCATGCATTACCAGGATTGGGGATAAGGAGGCCATGCATACCAGGATTGGGGATGAGGGGGCCATGCATACCAGGACTGGGATGAGGGGGCCATACATACCAGGATTGGAGGATGAGGGGGCCATGCTTACCAGAATTGGGGATGAGGGGGCAATGCATACCAGGATTGGGGTATGAGGGTGCCATGCATTACCAGGATTGGAGATGAGGGTGCCATGCATACCAGGATTAGGGGTGAGGGGACCATGCATACCAAGATTGGGGATGAGGGGACAATACTTACCAGGATGGGGAAATTTACCAGTAGCTGCAGCATTTCCCACCCTAGGCTAATACTCGAGTCAATAAGTTTTCCCAGTTTTTTGTGGTAAAATTAGGTACCTCGGCTTATACACGGGTCGGCTTATACTCGAGTATATACAGTAATATCATGATGACCTAATGTATTTGTCAAAGGGGCTGAATATCTCACATAAAGATTTCTGCATAGAGTAAAATATTTAAGTTTTAAGTGTTCATAAAACCTGAATCACCATAAGTAGATGGCATTCCTATTCCACATCTAAAATGTATACAGACCTCAGACCAGACTCACTATAGAAAATATACACCCAGACCCAGGAAGCAATTACAAACCCCAGATCGTACCCCTAAATAAGTACAGACCCAGACAAAACACACTAAAACATAGACAATAAACCCACTAAATGCAAACTAAAAACTCAACCAACTAGAAATATATAGACTTAGACTAAAGAAATACAGACACTAAACCCCTTAAATTCAAACACAGATCAGCCCCCTATATAAATACAGACCTCCTAAACACAGACACAAAACTCCTTCAATAGAAGCCCATTCCCAACCCCTAATTATATACAGACCCCAGGGATGTACATAGAAATCATGGGGCCCCATAGCAGAAGTTATAATTTCATCCTTCACAAAAAAAAAAAATAATAATAATAATAATAATTTAACAGACAGTATGAAACCCACCTAATGAATTCCTACACACAACCCTCCAGGAGCACAGTATGATGACCCTGCTATATGCACCCGTGGCAAAGTATAGTGACCCCAACACAATATGATGCCCCAACTGTGACCCCAACACAGCTCTCCAACAATATGATGGCTCCCACACAGATTGATTGACCCCACAAAAACCTCCACACTGTATAATGGCCTCCACATAGCCCTACAAACAGTAAAATGGCCCCCACATTTCCCTACAAACTGTATAATGCCTTTTCATTCATGGACTGCGGCACCAATCAGTTCTCCCCGGCTCCTTGGCGTGATTGGTAGCATGGATTACAGTGAGGGACACTTAGGAAAGGTGAGTAGAAGAATTTTTTATTTTATTCTTATTTTTACAGGTGGACACTGCAGGAACAGACACTACTACTCTCATCATTGTCCCTGCTGGTGCTGATCGCAGCGCCGGCAGGGAACCATGATGAGGGCAGTGTTCAGCACCCGGTGCTTGGGAACAGCGCTAACTGTAAACTGATTCCCTGGCGCCGGTACGTGTGATCCTGATGCGGCACACGGGACACGGATATCTCCAGTACCAGTAATATACGGACGTGTGAAACCGGCCTGAGTATTGCTGATCCTAGTGAACCAAATGTAAATTCAACTGAAGAAATAAATATTGCACCTTTTACTGGTGGTATACCATCCACCTACATGCCTCCAATAGCTCCAATATTCGATCTGTTTCAGGACAGGGTAATAAAAGATGTGGAAGCTTTAGTATTCACAAGTCCCACTGACAATTTAAGTACAGGGGAACTAAAAGCATTGAGTGAAATCAAAAACTGGAAAGATGTAATAATTTGTAAAGCCGACAAAGGTGGAAATATTGTGCTGCAAACTAGGAAGATGTATATTGCTGAATCCAAAAAAACAGCTGATACTTTCGGTAATATTAACCTGGCTAATGATCCTACGAATAAATTTAAAAACTTGTTAAGAACCTTTTTAAGGACGCAGCTGGAGAAAGGTATTTTAACTAGAAAAGGAGCAGAAAAATTATTACCGCAATATCCACAAAAACCACATTGGTATTGCATTCCCAAGGTCCATAAATCTTTAACCACCCAGCCTGGACGCCCGATAGTGTCGGGCATAGGCTCAATTACAGAGCCTTTGTCCCAATATTTGGACTCGTTACTGAAACCACTATTGAGAAATATTCCATCATTGATTAAGGACACCGGATCCTTCTTGAGTGTAGTTAGCGAAATAAATTACTGCAATAGTTACATGCGTGGCTTGCGTTTTTCCTCATTTATTTTTAGCTTTTTTTTTTTAATAAATATGTGGAAACCGTGACCAATCCATATCTAAATACATAAAAACATACTTAAGATATGTGGATGACATATTTGTAACGTGGGCTGGTACTCAAGAACAATTGAGTCGTTTGTAAAATATCTGAACGACATTAATATTGAAAATATGAAAATTACATCAGCATGTGGTGGTAATGAATTGGAATTTTTGGATGTAAAAATGAGAGTAATAGATGGTAAAATCATAACTGAAAATTGTAGAAAGAAAACATAAACAAATTCATTATTACATTTCAACAGTGTGCATCCGCACGATTACAAAAAAGGCGTCATCATATAGCCAGTTCGTATAATTATGAAAAATGAATAATAAAAAGGCAACATTTAAATCACAGGCTGAAGAATTAAAGGATAGATTTTTGAGAAGGGGGTATCCCCCAAATCTGCTAAAGGAAGCCCTTGAAAAAGTAGAAAGAAACTCAAAAAATGGCCATATTACCAATAGAAAAAATAAGGGGAATAAATCTGACTGTAAGTTCATCTTTAATTTCAAGCATAGTCCTATGGATAATATAGTACATACGGCAATTAAACGGAACTGGCATTTGATCAAAAGAGACAGAGATTTACATGCTATAGCAATCCGTAAACCTAGTTTGTCATATAGAAGAGGACGTAATTTGGGTGATTTATCTATCTATATAAATAAAAATGTAAATGTTTGTTTGTTCAAAATCTTAAATCTCCGAAAGTTCTTCACCGATTGCTTTGAAATTTTGACACAACGTTGCATTTGAATACACGCATGTTTTTATATACCTACTATGTTTTTATATACCAGCTGTTGGACGTAAAAGCAACAGCGAGAGGGGGGTGTTACGAGCTCAGTCCCAGGCTGACTCTCCCCGGCCGCCTGGCATTCTCCCCCCCTAAGTGACATCGCATTCATAAACCTTTCTCCCTCTCCTTCATTCGCCCCAGCAGCTGCCTGTGCTCTGCTCCTTTTGTGTCCCTTGTAGGGGTTGGGAGGGAAAGGGAATGATGAGACTGTCTGTTCGAGGCCGAAAGATGCTCCTGCTCATCACCACCACCGCCTGACAGGCGGTCGCCTCTGCTCTCCAGCACCACTGCTGCTGCGGCTTCTTCTCCGGCAAGCCTTATTTCCGACTGCGCAACAATAAGCGGAGGAGGGAGGGAAGGAGAGAGGGAGGCTGCACGGAGGGGTGCAGGCCGCGGCCTCCGCTCTGGGTGCTGAGCTGGGCTCAAGCGTCACAGCAGTGGGCGGATAGCGAGTGAGTGCAAATCCCACTGCGCCACTGATGGGAGTGGCGCTGTGATCTGGCGCGTACTGGCCCAGGACATGTCAAGCAGATCACCCCCTCCTCCTCTGCCACCTGTCTTCATATCTGCACCCCCTCCTGGCACATTCCCTCTGTACTAGGGAATTGCATAACTAGCAATCCCTGACATGACCCGCTCCATTGTGACACCTGACAGCAAGTACCGACCTCTTTAGTGACCTTTGCAGAGTACAGGCCTGCAGGGGTCACAGGGTACAAGGCTGACGTGAACGCCAACCCCATTATCCCCTGCCACTGCTACAGTGCAGTGTGGAAGAGCGAGGCTAAGCGCCAGGTGTGATATTAATGGCCGCAGAGGGGGCTAGTATTCATGGCCCTTTCCATGGCTATTAATATCAGCCCGCAGCTGTCTAGTTTAGCCTTTGCTGGCTAGATTTTATAGGGGGGCCCCATGTAAATTTTTTTCTGGGGTCCCCCTGTAATCTAGCCAGTAAAGGCTAAACAAACAGTTGTGGGCTGATATTAATAGCCATGGAACATTGTTGGCTAATGGCTCCTTCTCCGGCTACTATCAGCCCTCGGTGGCGACTTTCCCTCTGCTGGTTATAAAAATTACGCGGGAGCCCACACCATTTTTTTTAAATTTTAGGCTCTGTGCCCATAATTCAGACGTAGCAACGCTTTGGACGCACATTTTTTCTGCATCCAAAACGTTGCATTCTGTTGAACACAGGTAAATCCACGTGTTCACTGAACCATGCGTATTTACCGCATTCAATACTTTTTAGTGGTTAAATTTCTGTTGTGGAGACTAGCGACTCTAAATTGACATGCTGAGGTCCTGAAAGACGCGCCACATGTCAGTGTCCACGGGTGATTCGCAGCCTCTGATGCACGCATAGTGGACATGGGATTTCTAGAGATCCCATCCACTATGCTGTAACATCTGGACGCTGCGGGTTTGACACTGTATATACACGCAGCGTCAAACCTGCAGCGGCTCCTGACCATGGCCACGTACCCAAACTAACCCGCAGCGCATCAATTTCTGTAGCGAACACACCAGTCTCCGCTGCAGATTTTGACTGATTACAGTGTCACTATATGCGGTCGATTCACATGTACCGACAACAAAAGTTTGGCATTAGAACACCGCGTCTTGGAGGAAACATAAACGCGTTGTGTTCAAAGTGCTGCTGAGTGCTGATCAGGGGATGTAGTGGCTAACGAACCAGCTGTGAGATGTTATTTAATGGCCAGGGAAATGTTTACCAAGTGGCACCATCCCAGCTAAAAAAAACAGCTCACAGCAGTCGCATAACTTACGTGAATAGAAATGCTAATGAAGATTGGAGGAATGGGACTAGCTGACACCCAGCTCTCTTGTTCGGTGATATCAAGGTGTCAATCATAACTTTTCATTACCAAACAAAGTAAAGAAGCACACAGACACAGTGTAAACACTTAATTTGAAATACAACTGACCCATTCTTTAATCATTTAAATGAACCAATATAGTCACCCCAGTTCTTATGGTAATCCAAGGGCTTAAGCAATGTCCCACCAACTTTATTTAGCTCCAAAAATCATTCATTGATGCTCAAAAACGCTTCAAAAACCGCTTCAAAAAACGCATGTAAAAACGCGTGTCAAAAACACATGTAAATCCGCATGCGTTTTTTTCTGCCAGGGAGAGGCAAAAACGCTCAGTAAATTCCTGCTTCAATTCCTGAACGTGTGCACATACCCTGAAAGTTAATTTATTCTAAAATATTGAATAAAAAAACATATAAGTTAAAATGTAAACCCAAAGACCCTTTAACATTTTTCCCGTCATATCAAACCCTCCGCTGTACCCATTATGCATAATAAATAATCTATGATCTTTTTGCGTTTCTGTTGTTGACCTCACTTTATATAGCTAGTAAGCCTAATTACCATATGAAGCATCCCCTCTTGAAGGGCATATTTTTTTACCTTTTTAAGCAATATCTTTGAGAGACTCAGCAAGAAATAAGATTTGTACAGGGAGAAAGTCAAAGTGAACCTCTTCTGGTTAATGCATGGGAGCAAAGCTGGTGTTTAGCTCTCAATGGGCAGCGGGGTCTCAATCCTGAGGACGGAGCGATGAGGAACACCTGTGAGCTTTCCAGTGATCTGCTAAATGAAATACTGGCTTGTACAAGGACTCCATGGTCCATGAATATGATATGGGCACATGTGAACCAGCTGTTATCCTAAAATGTACCCACTTACGGAAACATATTATATCATTGGTAAGTACATAGGTGCTGTAGATATGTATGTGTGCATCAAATTTGGAGGATGCTGAGCCAAAATGTGGCAGATGTGTGTAGATACTTATGTTTGTATGTATATATATATATATATGACTCGCCCAGGGGGATATGGGGGACTCGGTACCCGGGCCTTTACCTTCTGTGGGATGTCACGGTGGTCGGCTCCCGCGCCCATACCCTGGGGTCACTCTTTAAAAGGGCTTTGTTACTTGAAGGGATGAATAACAGTTTTGTCTCGTGACGCCACCTGTGGCTCCTGGTAATGGGTACCAGCGCTGCTGCAGACCTCCGGGGGTGATGGGATGGCAGCTGGGATGTTTCTGCTCCCCACAGGCGGAGCAGGCCCTCGGGGCAGGGTTGATGGAAGGGATGTAGGTGAGAGGTGGCCCGGTCGGGTCAGGGGGAATGATGGACACGCACACAGGGGATTCGCTTCAGTACCTTTACTGGTGTAAACAGCAGGTATGGTCCAGGGTACTTAGCAGGAAGGGTGCACTTCTGGACTCTCCCCAGTGAGCGGGTATTAGGCCTCCTGGTCCGTTTCTTCCTCTCTCTAAAGCTCCTGGCCAGCCTGGAACTAGGCCTAACTTCTGTAATGTTTCGCCCTCTCACCTGTCTGCTTGGTAGTAGAACTTTTCTTTGGCTATCACTATCTCTGGACGCTGGGGCCTTCGTGGTTCCTAGTTCTGTAAATGATGGTAGCTTCAGGTTGACCAGGGGTCTGGAATCCTCCTGGTATGCCGTTTGTCCCTACTGGTTGTAGAGGACCCTGTAGGCGCAGACCCGGTGTCCGGATTGTGTTCTGGGGTGAGCTTAAGATGCTCCTCTGCCCCCTTAACTCCACTCTCCTTGCCTCCGGCCACACTCGGGGCCCACAGCACAGCAGCTAACATGTGCTGCTTCTTCACTGATCTCTGGAGCCAGCACACTCTGCCTGCCTAACTCCACCCTCCAGTATATATATCCCTAACAGGGCTCCCTCTGGTGGTATGAGGTGGAAGGGTGGAGGTGTCTGTGTGTAGTGAGGGCCTCTTGTGGAGAAGTCCGTCCATGCACCCTTTTGGGTCCTGTGGTACCTGTGTGTAGCAGGGTGCCACATTCCCCCCTAGTACAACTCAGTACTCCTGGACTGAAGCATTTTTTTTGTAAACAGGTCACAACAACAATTACGATAACAATAACACATATCAAAGTTACAGTGAGTCTCATAACCAGGTGTCCATCTCACTGGTGAAGGTGCAAAATGAGTAGCATGAGGGACCCGTCTGAAAACCCTCAACGTAGGCCCTGGGCGTGGCTACAGGGCATAAGTGATCTAGGTGTTGGACCACGTCTTCGGCCACGCCAAACGGCTTTTTGTTCAGTGGTCTTTCAGTATAAAACCAATAGGGGGCAATTCAGGGCCGGCTCCAGGTTTTTCTGGGCCCCGGGCGAAAGAGTCTCAGTGGGCCCCTTTAACACATACCACGATTCATGATGCAGAGATACGGCGGAGAAATATATATATATATATATATATATATATATAGTACAATGCAAATATTTCACTTCTTACATTACATGAGTGATATCTATTGTAAATTCCACAATAGCTCAGAAACCGGTGAATCGCTCCACACAGAATAGTGGCCCCCATATAAGGCTCCATACGGAATACTGGCCCCCATATAACGCTTCATACGGAATACTGGCCCCCATATTACACTCCATACGGAATACTGGCCCCCATATAAGGCCCCATAAGGAATACTGGCCCCCATATAAGGCCCCATAAGGAATACTGGCCCCCATATAGGGCCCCATAAGGAATACTGGCCCCCATATAAGGCTCCATATGGAATACTGGCCACCATATAAGGCTCCATACGGAATACTGGCCCCCATATAAGGCTCCATACGGAATACTGGCCCCCATATAAGGCTCCATACGGAATACTGGCCCCCATATAATCCTCCATACGGAATACTGGCCCCCATACGGAATACTGGCCCTCATATAAGGCTCCATACGGAATACTGGCCCCCATATAAGGTTCCAAACAGAATACTGGCCCCCATATAACGCTCCATACTGAATACTGGTCCCCTTATAAAGCTCCATACAGGATACTGGCCCCCATATAACGCTCCATACAGGATACTGGTCCCCTTATAAAACTCCATACAGGATACTGGCCCCCATATAACGCTCCATACAGGATACGGGTCCCCTTATAACGCTACATACAGGATACCGGTCCCCTTATAACGCTCCATACAGGATACTGGCCCCCATATAATGCTGCATGCAGGCTGTGCCCCCTTATAATGCTCCATGCAGGCTGTTACCCCCCACATAATGCCCCATACAGGCTGTCCCCCCACGTAATGCCCCATACAGGCCACCCCTTTTAATGCTCCATGCAGGCTGTTACCCCCCACATAATGCTCCATACAGGATGTCACCCCCCCTCTTTATAATGCCCCATGCAGGATGTACCCCCCCTCTCTTTATAATGCCCCATGCAGGATGCCCCCCCCCCTTCTCTTTATACTGCCCCATGCCTCCATACATAAAAAAAAAAAAATCAAATACTCACCTCCCTTCTCCTCACCTGCTACCTGCTACCTGCTACCTGCTACCTGCTGCCCGCTGCCCGCTGCTCGGGTCCGAACTCCAGCGTTGTCGGCGTCTTCCCGCTCAGCGCTTCCTGTGACGGCTCAGGGGAGGGCGCGGTGTAAAGGCGTCACCGCGCCCTCTGACCTGAGACGTCACAGGGAGCGCAGAGCAGGAAGACAGCTGATCTGCGGAGGCATGGGGAGAGGTAAGTATCCAGCTGCCGGGGCCCTGAGCAAGCGGCGGAGAAGGGCGGGCGCTGACACCGCTCTCCTCCGCCCATAGGCCAGCGGGGTGCGCGACCGCCAGTGGGCCCCTCTGCTTGCTCAGGGCCCCGGCATTTGCCCGGGTGCACCGGGTGCTGACGCCGGCCCTGGGGCAATTTAATAAGTGCAACTATTTACAATGGACAGTTTTTGGCTGCTCACAGTCCTCAGCCTGCAAGTCTTTATACCCTTTACGGGTAACTAAATGCACACATATAACTTTTTCAGTTCACAAAAACAATGCTATACCCTTCCGGGTAGCTATTTACATTGTAGGCATTTTGTACCTTATTCCCTATACCTGGTAGGGATTTGACCTTGTGTGCTTCGTGTGGATCTATGTAGCACTGGGGTGATACTGGTGTCTGTGCATGTGTGTCACCCCAATCCTGGATGCCACAAATATTAAAGGCTGTGTCTGAGAGCAGGAGGGAGGTTCTTTGGTCAGGGACTATTAGCATGCAGCACCTCCTGTCCCAGGCCAGTAGGGGGAGCAGGCTGCCCCTATAAAAGCTGGAACTGAGGGCAGGGTTAGAGAGACCAGGACCCACTTCTGAAGCATCCAGAAGGGTTCCCAGAGGAAAGGGACAGGTCAGCAGCAGCTGAGGAATCCGAAAGGCAGAGGACGAACAGCAAGCCAGGGACAGAGGCGACGAGAGACGGTCCTGGCTGAGAGAGAACTACACAACCGGACACTGGGGTTCGAGGCTGTCAGGGTTGCAAGCCCTGCAGCAGATAACCAACCCGCAAGGGATTTCAGGTTCCTTGGCTTAAGAAGCCTGGAGGCTCCGCCACACAGAGGGACCGGTATAGCACGGAGAAGCAACACATGCTGCACATAACACATCTGCATCTCTGGCTGCTATGGGCATAAAAGGGGACAAACTTATGGTGTGGCCCCCATGCTCCCCTGACCTCAACCCCATTGAGAACCTCTGGAGCATCATCAAAAGGAGTGTCTATGATGGCGGGAGGCAGTTCACATCTAATCAACAGCTCTGGGAGGGTATTCTGTCCTCATGCAAAACAATTAAAGCAGAAACCATCCAAAACCTGACAAATTCAATGGACGAGAGAGTTCAGAAGCTCCTTTCGAACAAGCGGTCCTATGTGCAAATGTAACATCACCTAGAAAAAAGTTTTAATTTGAAAACTGTTTGATTTCAGTTTGTAATAACCTGCTAATGCTTATAATTTCAAAAATGACCATTTTTTTGTTCTTTATTAAAATGAAAAGGTTGAAAACTCTGCTGTGCATAATAATTTGGAACATGCATTTTGAGTGCAGTTTGAGTTTTTTATTTTTTAAAAAATATACTGTTATCATAGGCAGTTTGTACAAAAACCTTTCAGTTGTACTCTAATAGTTATTTGACTGGAAAATTACAATGACTGCAATTCATATAGGTAATTTGGGAAAATCTGAGAAAATATTATTTGCGTAATAATTTGGAACACAGTGTATAGGACTTGCAAGTGCACTGTTTACTGGACCCTCAGGTTCTGCTTCAACTGGTGATCCTCCTCTTACTGGGGACTCTTCCTGTTCCTGAGCAGGTTCTTTTAGGGTGCTCACAGGCTCTTCATGTGGTGGAGGTTCTTCTGGTGGCTGACAGAAGTGTATCACTGGTATGATAACGGCTCCATCAAGTTGAGGCCAGTCCGCGGGGAAGTCTCCTAGGACTGTATGAACTACATCTTCCTTGGGTTTTCCCAGTATTATAAGAGGTACTTCTTCCTCCTGTGTCTTCAGTAGACCTGGGCACAATTTCAAGTGGTCTCTTGAGACTGTTGTGGTTGTCCTACCTCCATCCTTGCTGATCAGGCAGGTTTTGGTGTTGTCAAATCTGGAACTTAACACTGTGTAGAGCTCTCTTTCCCACTGGTTATCGAGCTTGTGACCCCTTCTTTTCCGCTTTAGCACTATTTCTCTGGATGCCAAGGGTTCTGCTGGTGCATGCTTGTTATATTGGTCTTCTTGTCTTTCCCTTACTTTGTTTAGGCTGTCTTCAACACCGGCCTGTACTTTCCTGTACTGCTCTTACCGATTTGTGTCCCAGTCTTCAGTGGACATATCTGCAGCAGGATCTACCACTCCGAGCTCCAGGTCCATGGGCAATTTTCCAGGTCTTGCTCTCATGAGGTACGCTGGGGTACAATTAGTAGAACTCACAGGTATGTGATTATACAGGTCCACCAGGTCAGGTAGCTTGTCTGGCCACTGGTTCCTCTCTTACAAAGGTAGGGTTTTTAACAGGTCAATGACGATGTTATTCATTTTCTCGCACATACCGTTAGTTTGAGGATGATATGGTGTAGACCGGATCTTCTTACATCCATACAGGTGACAGAATTCTTTGAATAGTTCAGCTTCAAAGGCAGGGCCTTGATCTGTTAGCATCTTGTCCGGGTATCCATGGGGCCTGCAGAAGTAGGCTTGGAATGTTCTTGCTGCAGTTTCTGCTGTCAGATCCTTGACAGGGGCTACCACCAGGAACCGGGAATAGTGATCCACCATGGTCAGGGCGTAGGAATAGCCTGATCTGCTGGGCGACAGTTTGACGTGATCCAGAGCGACAATCTCCAGGAGTTGGGTTGTTTTGATGAACTGCAAGGTTGCTTTCTGACTTCTGTAGTCTTTCCTTCTGAGGCTACAGGGCCCACTATTCCGGCACCACCTTTCTATGGAACTCCGCATTCCATCCCAATAGAACCGGTCCTTCAGCAGGGTTTCCAGCTTCTTCCATCCAAAATTACCTGCTTGGTCATGGTAGGCCTCTAGCACCATCTGGATATCCGTCCTGGGCACTACAATCTGCCACACCATTTCATGGGTTCTAGGGTTGACATACCTCCTGCACAGCTTTTCTCTGTAGATGAACAGCCGGCTCCTCTCATTCCACAGGTGTTTAGCTTGTGAAGGAGCATCCTTCTCCAGGTGAGAACCTTCTTGGGTTATCAGTCCTTTCATGAGGCTGACAACCCGGTCACTGTCCTGGGTCTCCTTCCAACTATGATGAGGTAAAGGGTTTAGCGTCTTACCATGACGTCTTCTGGAGGTGTGTTGCTCGTGGACCATTCCATTCCTGTGGAAAGCAGGTAATTCAATTTCTTCTAGGTCATCCACTTCATCCTCGGTGTCCGACTGGTGGGACATTCTTTACAGGGCATCAGCATTGGTGTTCTTGTGACCTGCCCGGTACTTGATTGTGAACTGGTAATTCGACAATCTATCCACCCAACGCTGTTCCATGGCTCCCAACTTGGCTGTCTCCAGGTGTGTCAAGGGGTTATTGACGGTAAAGGCTGTAAATTTAGTTGAGGCTAGGTAATGTTTGAATTTTTCTGTGATAGCCCAGACCAAGGCCAGGAACTCCAGCTTGAAGGAACTGTAATTCTCCAGATTCCTCCAGGTTCCTCTCAGTAGGGCGAAGCTTCCTACTGGCATAGGCAATTACCTTTTCTCTGCTATTTTGCTTCTGGGACAACACAGCTCCCAGTCCCTCATTGCTGGCATCTGTGTATAACAGGAAATGTTGGCTGTAGTTGGGGTAAGCCAGGATTTCCTCACCGGTTAGGGCTTCCTTCATTAATACAAAGGACTCAGTCTGTTCTTTGCCCCACTGCAATGGGGGGCTTCAACCTCTTTTGGACTGTCCTACTAAGAGATCTTGTAAAGGTGCTGCCTTTTTGGTGTAGTCCTTAATGAACCTCCTGTAGTACCCGACCAGTCCCAGAAATTGACTTTGATGTTCCTTGGTTCAGGCCACTTCTGGATGGCAGTGACCTTCTCCGGGTCTGGTGCTACTCCCTCTGGGCTGACCACGTGTCCCAGGTACTGAACCTTCTGTTTGAGCAGGTGGCACTTGGAATGTTTTAGTTTCATCCCATACCGGGACAATGCCTCAAATACCTCCGCTAGGTGCTTTAGATGGTCTTCATACGTCCTCGAGTACACGATAACGTCATCCAGGTATAGCAGCACTGTCTCAAAGTTCCGGTGTCCCAATCAACACTCCATCAACCTCTGGAATGTTCCGGGTGCGTTGCAGATACCAAATAGCATGCTGTTGAATTCGAATAATCCCATCGGGATGGTGAAGGCTGTCTTCTCCCGGTCTTCCTCACCAACAGAGACTTGCCAGTACCCGCTAGTGAGATCCAATGTGGAGAAATAATTGGCAGATTTTAGTGCAGGTAGGGATTCCTCTATATGGGGCAAAGGGTATGTATCCTTATATGTTATTCGATTAATTTGTCTATAATCTACACACATCCTCATGCCACCATCCTTCTTTCTGACCAGTACCAGGGTAGCTGCCCAGGGGCTACAGCTATCCCTTACTACCCCTGCCTCTTTCATGTCATGCAACATTTCTTTTGCTTTTTGGTAATGTGCTGGTGGTATGGGTCTGTAACGCTCCTTAATGGGTGGATGGTTACCTGTGGGTATGTGGTGTTGTACCCCTTTAACCCTTCCAAAATCAAGTGAGTGTTTACTAAACACCTGTTCATATTCCTGAACCACTCTGTAGACACCGTGTTTTTGATGGACAGGTGTGGCGTCAGTTCCAACATGGAGCTGTGAACACCATTCCTCCAGCTGGGTTTTGGAGTCATTGTCCTCCACCGTATCTGGTGGGGTCAAGGATTCCACTGTGTGTATGGCATTATTATTCACAGTATACAGTCTGGCAACAGTGGTGTATCTTGGCAATTTGACTTCCTCCTCCCCACAATTTAGGAGGCGTACGGGTACCCTCCCATTGCGCACATCAACTACTCCTCTAGCAGTTAGAAGTGTAGGTCTGTGCTCTGAGTTAACAGGCTCTACTACCGCCTGGTAGTTCTGTCCCTTGAGACCTATTGCTGCCCTACACCAAATCAGCATTTCACTCATTGGGGGAATCACAATGGGTATCGGGTCTGTCACCCGTACATTACCAATCTCACCACCTGTTAGTTTTACCCGTTGCTGGTACAGGAGGGCGCGAATTTCCTTCTGGAGCACATTCCTCTGCCCTGGTCTGGCAGTGTCAGCAATCCATTGGAGTAAGAACAACACTTCTCCCAAACAGTTACCAACAACATTTGTACCAAGTATCATATATGGGTTTGTATCACCAGGGTTAGACTCTATTACAATCAGTCCTTGGTTCTTTAGTTCCACTCTTCCCACCTTCACTGTCACATCCTTAACCCCGACTAGGTTAAGAGGAAGGCCATTGGAGGCATACACATAGTGGTTTGGATCTGGCAGGTGGAGTTCATCTATGGACCAGTACCTTTTGTAGAGGACATCAGGTATGATGGTTACCTGTGACCCGGTGTCCAGTAGTGCAGGGGTTGCTATGCCGTCCAGCACGATGGACAGGAAAGGCCTTCCTCCTACAAACCGGTCGTACTAGCTTGATGGGCCTGGTTGATCTACTCCTGGGTGTCGGCCCTTGGCCCCAGGGTTTGCCCGTTTAAAGAGCAGGTCCGTGTGGTGTGGCCTACATTGCGACAACGGTAGCAAATGAGTTCACCTGGAGGCCGAGGTCGGCCGTTGGTCCTCCCACGGGGTGGCGTTGTCCTCTTTCTTCTCCTCATCCAGGGGACATCCCCAGGACTGTCAGCGAGTAGGATCCTTCCATCCGGCTCGGGCTCCTGTAGCTGCAGGGCGCTCAGGACAGTGGTAAGGGTTTTACTTAGCTGACGCACTTCAGAGTGCAGGCTGTCCAACTCGCAATGGGCCGCTGTTTGCACTTTTGCCTCAGCCGCTAATGAAGGGGCAGTGAGTGCTGTGGGCATTGGGGTGGCCCCACCCTGGTAACACTGGATGGCAGTATCTGATGTTTCCAGGGGCTGAAGGCCCTTAATAGCCATGTCCTTTAGGGCGTCAAAGGTGGCATCTGGATGATCTAAGGCCCACCACCGTACAGTTCTGCTCTCCTCCTGGGACCTTAACCCCTGGATGAATTGTTCTATCAGCATTTTGTCCTCATCATGTATGCTGGCTGGACTAACCTGTTTCAGGGCCCGCAGGGCCTCTTGTAAACGCCAGGCATAGTCCCAGGTACTGTCCTCAGGTTTCTGGGTACAGTGGTAGAACCTCATCCGAAGATCTGTCTCAGTGCGGTTTTCAAAGACAGTTTGCAGTCTCTTAAATATAATACATACTGATTCCTGGTCTGCGGCTGGCCAGGTTTCAACTTCCCGCTCTGCGGCACCAGCCAATTGTCCCAGCACAACAGCGGCTCTCTGTTTACCAGTCATTGAGTACATGTCCAATACACCGCATATTTTCCTCTTGAACCCAGACAGGGTGTCTGGTTTGCCATCAAACTGGGAAAGCCATTTCGTTCCGGGGACGTACGGCAGGGCCATGGGTATCACTGGAGTCACGACCCCTGCTGGTGAGGCGGCCACTCCGGCCTGAGCAGCGCCGGGCGTGAGTTGAGCATCGGGAGTGTTAACCGATGCTTCGGCGTTTTGCTTGTCGTCGGCCATGGTTGCGACCCCCTAGTAAACCGTAGCCTACCTTCTTTGCTTTTATCGGGTAGGCCGCAGCTCCGCAGATGGCTGTCTCCTTCCAGGATCTGAAGCTTCCTGGTGTGGCGCCAGAGCGCGAGGCGGGGCTTGGGCGTCGCGCGCTACCAACGGTCACGCCTCTCTGGTTCCCGCGGTTACGCCCCTCTTCTTCCCGCGCAGCGACGCGGTAATGGCGGCAATGTTCACCACAGTTCAAACACAGTTCAAATACGGCACACAGTACCCGGCGGCAACGGGCACGAAATCCTGTTCGTGACACCAGGAAGAGATGAATCGCCCAGGGGGATATGGGGGACTCGGTACCCGGGCCTTTACCTTCTGTGGGATGTCACGGCTGTCGGCTCCCGGGCCCATACCCTGGGGTCACTCTTTAAAAGGGCTTTGTTACTTGAAGGGATGAATAACAGTTTTGTCTCATGACGCCACCTGTGGCTCCTGGTAATGGGTACCAGTGCTGCTGCAGACCTCCGGGAGTGATGGGATGGTAGCTGGGATGTTTCTGCTCCCCACAGGTGGAGCGGGCCCCCGGGGCAGGGTTGATGGAAGGGATGCAGGTGTGATGTGGCTCATTCGGGTCAGGGGGAATGACAGACACGCACACAGGGATTCGCTTCAGTACCTTTACTGGTGTAAACAGCAGGTATAGTCCAGGGTACTTAGCAGGAAGGGTGCACTTCTGGACTCTCCCCAGTGAGCGGGTATTAGGCCTCCTGGTCCGTTTCTTCCTCTCTCTAAAGCTCCTGGCCAGCCTGGAACTAGGCCTAGCTTCTGTACTGCTTCGCCCTCTCACCTGTCTGCTTGGTAGTAGAACTTTTCTCTGGCTACCACTATCTCTGGACGCTGGGGCCTTCGTGGTTCCTAGTTCTGTAAATGATGGTAGCTTCAGGTTGACCAGGGGTCTGGAA
Source organism: Phyllobates terribilis (assembly GCF_046119375.1). Lineage (NCBI taxonomy): Eukaryota > Metazoa > Chordata > Amphibia > Anura > Dendrobatidae > Phyllobates > Phyllobates terribilis. The sequence continues at coordinate 116,114,905 of NW_027362773.1, forward strand.
TCCTCCTGGTATTTCGGCTTGTCCCTACTGGGTGTAGAGGACCCTGTAGGCGCGGACCCAGTGTCCGGATTGTGTTCTGGGGTGAGCTTAAGATGCTCCTCTGCCCCCTTAACTCCTCTCTCCTTGCCTCCGGCCACACTCGGGGCCCACAGCACAGCAGCTAACATGTGCTGCTTCTTCACTGATGTCTAGTGACAGCACACCCTGCCTGCCTAACTCCACCCACCAGTATATATATCCCTAACAGGGCTCCCTCTGGTGGTATGAGGTGGAAGGGTGGAGGTGTTTGTGTGTAGTGAGGGCCTCTTGTGGAGAAGTCCATCCATGCACCCTTTTGGGTCCTGTTGTACCTGTGTGTAGCAGGGTGCCACATATATATATATATATATATATATATATACATATATATACACTGCTCAAAAAATAGGGAACACTCAAATAACACACCCTAGATCTGAATGAATGAAATATTCTCATTGAATACTTTGTTATGTACAAAGTTGAATGTGCTGACAACAAAATCACACGAAAATAATCAATGGAAATCACATTTATTAACCAATGGAGGCCTGGATTTGGAGTGACCCCCAAAATTAAAGTGGAAAAACACACTACAGGCTGATCCAACTTTGATGTAATGTCCTTAAAACAAGTCAAAATGAGGTTCAGTATTGTGTGTGGCCTCCACATGCCTGTATGACATCCCTACAACGCCTGGACATGCTCCTGATGAGTTTACAGAAGGTCTCCTGTGGGATCTCCTCCCAGACCTGGACTAAAGCATCCACCAACTCCTGGACAGTCTATGGTGCAACGTGACGTTGGTGGATGGAGCGAGACATGATGTCCCAGATGTGCTCAATCGGATTCAGGCGGGCCAGTCCATAGCTTCAATGCCTTCATCTTGAAGGAACTGCTGACACACTCCAGCCACATGAGGTCTGGCATTGTCCTGCATTAGGAGGAACCCAGGGTCAACCGCACCAGCATATGGTCTCACAAGGGGTCTGAGGACCTCATCTCGGTACCTAATGGCAGTCAGGTTACCTCTGGCGAGCACATGGAGGGCTGTGCGGCCCTGAAAAGAAATGCCACCCCACACCATTACTGACCCACTGCCAAACCGGTCATGCTGAAGGATGTTGCAGGCAGCAGACCGCTTGCCACGGCATCTCCAGACTCTATCACGTCTGTCACATGTGCTCAGTGTGAACCTGCTTTCATCTGTGAAGAGCACAGGGCGCCAGTGGCGGCTTTGCCAATCCTGGTGCTCTGTGGCAAATGCCAAGCGTCATGCACGGTGTTGGGCTGTGAGCACAACCCTCATCTGTGGACGTCAGGACGTCATACCACCCTCATGGAGTCGGTTTCTAACTGTTTGTGCAGACACATGCACATTTGTGGCCTGCTGGAGGTCATTTTGCAGGGCTCTGGCAGAGCTCCTCCTGTTCCTCCTTGCACAAAGGCGGAGGTAGCGGTCCTGCTGCTGGGTTGTTGCCCTCCTACAGCCCCCTCCACGTCTCCTGGTGTACTGGCCTGTCTCCTGGTAGCGCCTCCAGCCTCTGGACACTACGTTGACAGACACAGCAAACCTTCTTGCCACAGCTCGCATTGATGTGCCATCCTGAATGAGCTGCACTACCTGAGCAACTTCTGTGGGTTGTAGAGTCCGTCTCATGCTACCACGAGTGTGAAAGCGCAACCAACATTCAAAAGTGACCAAAATATCATCCAGAAAGCATTGGTACTGAGATGTGGTATGTGGTCCCCACCTGCAGAACCACTCCTTTATTGAGGGTGTCTTAATAATTGCCAATACTTTCCATCTATTGTCTATTCCATTTGCACAACAGCGTGTGAAACTGATTGTCAATCAGTCCTGCTTCCTAAGTGGACAGTTTGATTTCACAGAAGTTTGATTCACTTGGAGTTATATTCTGTTGTTTAAGTGTTCCCTTTATTTTTTTGAGCAGTGTATATATACACACATATAAACCTTTAGCCAATACTTGAGGGCAAAGCGAATCACTAGTGATGAGTCTAATGTACAAATAACATTTGATGCTTTAACGAAAAAATTTAAAGATAGAAATTATCCCATGAGAGTTTTAAAAAAAATATGAGGATAGAGCTATATCGACCGCTCTACATTGTTAAATAATATACAACGAGATAGAGACACGAATAAAAGGATCCCTGTGGTCTCAACTTATTCAGAGGAAAGCAACGAAGTTGCGGGTATAAGACGGAGACATTGGGATATGTTGGGAAAATGTATATCAGGTGTTGATGAGTTTACAGTTCCACCCCTTTTTTCGTATAAGCGTTGGAGGAATTTGAAGGATGATGTGGTCCATTCGGATATTGGCCCCAGTAAAAAGAAGAGCCAAATAACTTTGACACGGAGGCAAAGAACAGGATGTTTCCCTTGCTTGAGCTGTGTGAATTGTCCGTATATGTTGAAAGGAGAGAATTTTCGGCACTTTACCTCTGGTAAAGTGTATAATCCTAGGTTGTATTTGACGTGTGACATGGACTATGTTATATATATATATTGCAGTGTCCGTGCAAATTAAAATATGTAGGCATAACCACTTATGATTTCAAAACCAGAATCATCCATCATCGGTACACAATATGTAAAAAGAAAATGGATTTACCAGTCCCAAAACATTTTACAGAGGCAGGACATAGAGAGAGGGATTTACAATTCTATATAATAGATCATGTTCCCCCCGTGAGAAGAGGTGGCAATCGTGAGAAATTACTTAAAAAGAAAGAATTAGAATGGATCTACAGATTGGAATCCTTAAAGCCTAACGGACTTAATTTTTATGTTTCTATATAATATATTGGGATTATGAGACATTTGTTTGGCTTTCTTGCAGGATTAATATTGTAATAATGTACTAGAATATATTAGACTAGATAGTGGCCCGATTCTAATGCATCGGGTAATCTAGAATATGCATGCGGCTGACCGGGCGCGACTAAGCAGAGAAGCAGTGTTTAAATAGGTTGTGCACTACTTTAAATTAACTTCACAATGTATCCCCTCGGTGCCCCTAATGAATTTTGTCATTACGTCATGTTGTCAATCCTGCTTGTGACAACATCGCTGACGACGCACAGTCAGCACGTAATTCTCCCGCCTGCAGCCGGATCTTGCTTCCGTTTACATCACGACTATTTGCTGCCAGGGGTCTGCTGTTCCGCGCACCACAGTGAATGACGGGCTGTGGGCGGGGTTATCCCACATCGTGTCATATCCAGCATCCACGGCGCGGTCTGTCAATGTGGTTTGTATGGCTCCGTCATTCCTCTAATCATGGTTTGTATGGCTGACTTATTTTGGATTGTACGCCTTCCTCATCTTAGCTTGTATGGCCTTCTTATCCTGGTTTTGTCTGACCTACTCATTCTCCCATCTCTACAGCACAGTTAAATAACTAAACCCTAATCCTCCCCTTGTTTCCTTTTCTCTGCCCCAGCGCTGTCTGTCCTGTTTTCAGCAGCTCCTCGCAGGATGTGAGGCACAGCACGCGCTCTCAGATACTGCTGTGATTAGCTGCTGTCTGTAGATTCGCTGCTTTCCACGCCGGGACTAAGTGCGTGGAGAGGCACAAATCTGCATTCACTTTAGTAGCAGATGCTGCAGATGTCGCTATGAAGATTTAACAATAATACAATGAATGCACAAAATAATACTTTATTATTAACTATTATTGGTTATAGAACTTAATACAACTGAACAAAATTATTAAACAGATGATCAAAATATATAAACTATTCCATGAATATGTAACAATATTTTACAATAAATCATCGGACAAAAGAAGTACGACCCTAGAATATATTTCTTAACAATATCAACCTAAAATATTTTTGTACACAACATTTTTGGTGAATACTTTTGGACTATCTGTAAGCAACTTTCCTTGTAAATGGGTATCCAAAAGGTGCACCTTGACATTGGACCTCATTTTAACTCTTGAAAATGCAACATAGAGTTGTCCATGACCAAAAACGGGCTCCGGTAAATATATGCCAACACGGTGTAGAGTTTGACCTTGTGACTTGTTTATTTTCATGGCAAATGCTGGTTTTACTGGAAACTGTTAATGTCGAAGCCTAAATGGAAGACCGGTGTCTGAAGGACATAAATCAATGCGTGGAATGAACACTTCGTCTCCTTTTGCAGGTCCAGTGATCACTGTTGCTTGAATTATGAGAGAATGGAGTCCAGTAACAATAAGGCGAGTTCCATTACATAGACCACTTCTTGTATTTAGATTCCGCAGCAATATTACGATTGCTCCAACTTTAAGTTGTAGTCTGTGGGATGGCATTCCTGATGGCGTAACACTATTTAAAAATTCAACTGGATAATGCTCTCATTCATCTTCATTGTCGACATCCACCGAATCATCACTTTTGTACAATTTATACTCTCCAGGCATTCTATCCATCACACGGGAATTTAGCAGAGCTATGTCATCGTTCTTGGGACAGAGAATTGCATAGGAAGAGGCCCTCTCAACACTGCTTTGGTCATTCACATCTATTTCAACGCGTTGTCCAAAAACATCACTTACGATGCAGTCAGTGCACAACATGTCTTCTGGTATTTCAATAATGTCTTCTCCAAGGTTATATTCATTGCTAAGTTCACCATTACCAAGTTTAAGAAGCCAGTTGCTGTACTCTGGGTCAGAAGATCGCATGTTGTTAATTAGTTGGAGTTTATTAAACTCTTTCCAAAGGTCTGACATTTTTAAGGTTGACTCTATAATATTTGTTCTTGTTCCATTTGGTACAACTGGAAGGCATTGCCTAAAATCTCCACCAAGGACAAAAACTTTACCTCCAAAAGGAATTTCATTTTTTTCAGCAATATTTGTAGTCATAACTTCACGCAGAAGTCTGTCAATTAAGCTCAAAGCATATTTGGGTGCCATGGTGCACTCATCAAGTATCAAAAGATTTGCACTGTTTAACTGTTTTCCTGCAAATGTGTCTTGTTTGATTCTGGAAACGGAGATTTCATTGACTGGTATCCCAAAGAGTGAATGCATAGTGCGACCTCCTCTTAAAAGGTTTGCTGCAATACCTGTTGTAGCCAATGGCAATACGACTTTTCCCAACCCTCTAACGTGATGCAATAAAACTTCATAGAGGTATGTTTTATCGCTGCCTCCAGGACCGTCAATAAAGAAACATTTTGGCGTTGGATCGGCTTGGTTTTCTACAGCTCTCACAATAGTATCATATGCAATCCGTTGTTCTTGATTTAAGGAGTTTTTCTTCTCTGTTGCCAACAATAATTCATAAGCTTCGTCATACTCTTGAATTTGTGCAACTTGACTTGCAGGCTGTGGCAAATTAAAGTCTGAAAATGTTTTTCCATGCAGTAGTAGGACATTTTGGACATCTTGCATGGCATAAGATTCGCAATTTTGACAATTTCCACTTTTGTTGTGAAGACGTAAGCAGTAATCTTCAATTATATGTTCTTTGAAATTTGTCCAAAGTTGAGCCGGATTTGTAGGCGGTCCAAAGACACAAATGTAGGCAAACAATTCACAAAGTTTCTTAGGCATATGTAGGGTAACTGCGTCTTCTAAAGTAAGTGTCCACATAGTATCATCCAATAGAAGTCCTAAATCCAAAGCTGCAGCTTTAAATGTATCGTGCAATACTCCATTAACTGTTTTCAAATCTTCGTAACTTCTAGCTCCTTTGACATGCAGTAGTAACAGCCGAAGGCAATATCTTTCTTGATCCTTGACACTAACAGTATACATGGGTCCAATTATTCTGCTAAGTCCTCGTTGTCTTGGCTTCCAAGTTTTATTCCAAACGTAATGCTCTGGAATCTCTCGATACAAATACTGCCTTGCGTTTTCGTTACGTTGGTTCAGAAAAAAACATTCCATTAATGTTGACGTTGTGCTTAAATTTTTTGAGACATCTTCGACTTGAGCATTTTCAAAGAAATAAAGCTGCTGTTGATTTGGTAAATGAATAGCTAAACGTATAATGGCATGGGATTGTGAATGCATTGGAAACGCAAATATTCTCCAAGCAGCTTCTGGAGCACTGACATATCTTGAGTCAACAAACCGTGATGATTCAACGTGATTGACTGTTTTTTGTTGTATTTCAATGTTAGCTTTGTCATGCCCCTTGTAGATGTACTTGAAAAGATGTTTAACACTTTTTATTGAAGCGCAGATTTCAACGTTGATGTGACAGTTGTACCGTTTTAATAAGTGGGGGTTATATGAAACTATCCATGAGTTATTTATAATCTTTTTGTTGTGTACAATGTTATCAATCAGTTGTCTCCGGTAGGATGGGTAGCCGTCCAAATCTTTAACAGTGTGCTGTTTCAACTGCTTTGGAAACCCTTTTGTATACTTTCCGTTTTCCATGCATGGACTTTTTGGATTTGCTACACCGCATGGGCCATGAACCATATTACAAATTACAATATTATACAATTCCGGATACTTTTCTTGGTTAGGAATTTCAGCCCACGCTATGTTGTCAATTTCGTCCTCCGTGCGAAACTTGGAATCCGCGTATAAAATAATTAGTATATGCGCATGTGGGAGACCTCGTTTCTGAAACTCTATGACGTGTACCATTGCTACGACTGTTCCAAAAAGCCCATTTTTGATGTCTTTAAAAAGGCTGCTGAGTTTTAGTCGAAATACGCGTGCAACTAAGTCCGGCCTGTGTTCAACTTGCTGCCAGGGTTGTAGATTTTCGGTAATTTCCGGCCATTTAGGATTACAGGTCATTGTTAAAAAAATGTCAGGTCTTCCATACTTTGTTACTATTGCCATTGCATCTTGATAACGCTGTTGCATGTTGCGGGGGCTACCTTCAAAGGACGACGGGAGAATTACTGTTTTTCCAATTGGAATTCCTTTTTGAATGGATTGTTTTTGCAAATGTTCTTGAAGAACGCAGTAGTCTTCAACATTAAGTTGTTTTTGGTTCATTCGTATGAAATTTAGCCGATTAGCTTCAATTTTAACGTATGTGTCGACTAAGTACTGTTTTTGTCAGTTTCCCACTGTTTAAAACAGGATTGAAGTAATTTCACACAGACAGAAGAAAACTGTAGTACTGCAGTTGTGTAATTCTTCTTGAAGTTCCATGCTGGTGTAGGTTTTCATGCCACCCTTGATCACTGCTTGTAAAGAATAGCGGATACAGAAGAGCATCAAGGTTGCTGTGCAAAATGCTAATACGTTGTGTTTTAGGAACGAAAGGGTTGTTTTTGTCTGGCTTAAGATGGACTAATATACCTCTTTGAAAAGGAGGCTGTCCATCATCGTTTTGAAAAACAACTGCGACCTCACTTACACGTGGTTTGTTGTAACATCGGGGATCTTGTTGACGTTCTTATTTAATGGCCATGATAATAGAAGGCATTTCCATCCCATTTTGTATAGCTCTCTGTTCCACCTCAGCTTCGATGTCTTTTAGTATGCGATATGCGGCAGCAAAATGGGCTGATTGTTTGTAAATGTACGGCAATTAGGTTCATCAGTTCTGCATTACACTTTTCATTTTCTTTTCGGTTCATCCTTTGTTCTGTAGCCTCATTTGGATCAAAGATGTATAATTGTGCAAATTTTGGTGGTTGTCCTAGTTCTGGGTGAAGTGTTCCAGTGCGGTGGTAGATCTGGCCATGAATTTTAAAACAATACGGTCCGAATCCAGGGGGCGGTGCAATGTTGGCACCAAATGAAGCAAACGCATGAGAACTGTTGACACTTCTGATATTTTCCATAAAATTTCTACTGTGTTCATGCGTTCCTTTCATCAACTGCTCAAACAGATCTGAGTAGTGACATCTTGGTAGCATCACTTTTCCTTTTTGGCAGCATTGAGTAAACTGATTGTCAGATGGTTTTTCCTTGATGAAATTCAGAGATTCGCATTTTGAACAAACTACATTCATCTTCCCACAGTAGTGTTGAATAATTATAGTTTAATTGTCTGTTACGTAACGTGCAAGTTGTTGAATGTTCTGCTGGGTTTGCCTTAGTTGGTAGAGCATTCGTTTTTGATAAATTTGTCGATCGTGTTGTTCTCGGTTTATCCTGGATTCTGGAGATTCATTCAGCCGACATTGTCTATGGGATTCCGCATCGTGTTCCTGTCTAGCCACAGTGTGTTGTGGTGTTTCCCGTTCCCGACGTTGTCTGTGAGATTCCGCATCCTGGGCTTGTCTGGCGGCAGTGTGTTGTGGTGTCTCCTGTTTCCGACGTTGTCTGTGAGATTCCGCATCCTGGGCTTGTCTGGCGACAGTGTGTTGTGGTGTCTCTTGTTCCCGGCATTTTTGGTGAGATTCCGCATCCTGGGCTTGTCTGGCGCCAGTGTGCTGTGGTGTCTCTTGTTCCCGACGTTGCCTGTGACATTCGGCATCCTGGGCTTATCTGGCGACAGTGTGTTGTGGTGTCTCCTGTTCCCGACATTTTCTGTGGATTCCGCATCCTGGGCTTGTCTGCCGGCAGTGTGTTGTGGTGTCTCCTGGTCCTGAAGTTTTCTGTGAGCTTCCGCATCCTGGGCTTGTCTGCCAGCAGTGTGTCGTGGTGTCTCCTGTTCCCGGCGTTTTTGGTGAGATTCCGCATCCTGGGCTTGTCTGGCGGCAGTGTGTTGCGGTGTTTCCTTTTTCCGGCGTTTTTGGTGAGATTCCGCATCCTTGGCTTGTCTGGCGGCAGTGTGTTGCGGTGTCTCCTGTTCCCTGTGTTTTTGGTGAGCTTCCACATCCTGGGCTTGTCTGGCAGCAGTGTGTTGCGGTGTCTCCTGTTCCCGGCGTTTTTGTTGAGCTTCCGCATCCTTGGCTTGTCTGGCGGCACTGTGTTGCGGTGTCTCCTGTTCCCGGTGTTTTTTGTGAGATTCCGCATCCTGGGCTTGTCTGGCGGCAGTATGTTGTGGTGTCTATTGCTCTTGACGTTGTCGTTTTCTTGCTGCCTCTGCTGCTTTTCTGTCTTCCTCCGTGGCGTATTTTCGCTTGCGACCCATTATAAAACAGGAAGCGTAAAGAAGTATCTCTTCAGCGCGCTGTCACTGGCAGAACGTGTTCAGTAAACCTGACTGAAGTCCCTTGCACAGTGTGACTGAAGTCCCTCGCACAGTGTGAGTGAAGTCCCTCGCACAGTGTGACTGAAGTCCCTCGCACAGTGTGACAGAAGTCCCTCGCACAGTGTGACTGAAGTCCCTCGCACAGTGTGACAGAAGTCCCTCGCACAGTGTGACAGAAGTCCCTCGCACAGTGTGACTGAGAAAACCTGCTCAGTACGTTATGAGCAGTTTGTGAGTCACATGACCACATGGGCGGAGTTAGCCCTGCTCTCTCCCGAAGGTGGCCTAGCTATTTGAAATGTTGCAGTAATTGGCCAGAGAGCGTGTTTAAATTTGGCGTGAAAATCTGTGATTGGTCGCGGGCGGCGTCCGCGACCAATCATAGAAGCGGGTTTTAAATCTCGCTCGCCGTGTTACTAAGGAGCGGACAGAGTGTTTGAATTTAGCGTTAAAATCTCTGATTGGTGGCGGCAGGAGGGCGCGACCAATCAGCGAATCGTATTGGTGAGGACCGGCGAGCGGCTGCCTGTGCGGCTACTTCCGCTCCGAGAAGCCGGGAGATGAGCGACTGCTCGCAGCAGAAGTATCCCGACCCGCAGCGCTGCTCCCCGGTCCTCCCTTGACACCCTAGCCGCATGAATGTCAGCGGCGCTGCCTGTGCGGATACTTCCGCTGCGATAAGCCGGGACATGAGCGACTGCTCGCAGCAGAAGTATCTCGACCCGCAGCGCCGCTCCCCGGTCCTCCCTTGACACCCTAGCCGCATGAATGTCAGTGGCGCTGGCTCTGCTGATACTTCCGCTGCGATAAGCCGGGAGATGAGCGACTGCTCGCAGCAGAAGTATCCCGACCCGCACCGCCGCTCCCCGGTCCTCCCTTCACACCCTAGCCGCATGAATGTCAGCGGCGCTGGCTGTGCGGATACTTCCGCTGCGATAAGCTGGGACATGAGCGACTGCTCGCAGCAGAAGTATCCCGACCCGCAGCGCAGCTCCCCGGTCCTCCCTTGACACACTAGCCGCTGCTCTCCCGACAGTAGCCGCATGGTGTTACTAAGGTCCGGACATTTGTGTTCAAAATCGCTGATTGGTTGAGGGCGCTTCCTGCGACCAATCACCGATTTGGGCGCCACATTTAAATATCGGCCGCGACCAATCACGAATTTGGGCGCACATTTAAACACCGCTGTGCTGATTGGTCGCCGACGCTGCCCGCGACCAATCACCGATTTGGGTGCCACATTTAAATAGCGGCCGCGAACAATCACCGATCTTGCAGAGACATTTAAACACCGCTGTGCTGATTGGTCGCCGACGCTGCCCGCGACCAATCACCGATTTGGGCGCCACATTTAAATAGCGTCCGCGACCAATCAGCACAGCGGTGTTTAAATGTGTCTGCAAGATCGGTGATTGGTCGCGGGCGCTATTTAAATGTTGCGCCCAAATAGGTGATTGGTCGCGGGCAGCGTCGGCGACCAATCAGCACAGCGGTGTTTAAATGTGGCGCCCAAATCGGTGATTGGTCGCGGGCAGCGTCCGCGACCAATCATCAGAGCAGTGTTTAACACCTTAAGCCCCGAGGGTGGTTTGCACGTTAATGACCAGGCCAATTTTTACAATTCTGACCACTGTCACTTTATGAGGTAATTACTCTGGAACGCTTCAACGGATCCCCCTGATTCTGAGACTGTTTTTTCGTGACATATTGTACTTCATGATTGTGGAAAAATTTCTTTGATATCACTTGCGTTTATTTGTGAAAAAAACGGAAATTTGGCAAAAATTTTGAAAATTTTGCAATTTTCAAAATTTGAATTTTTAAGCCCTGAAATCAGAGAGATATGTCACACAAAAGAGTTAATAAATAACATTTCCCACATGTCTACTTTACATCAGCACAATTTTGGAACCAAATTTTTTTTTTGTTAGGGAGCTATAAGGGTTAAAAGTTGACCAGCGATTTCTCATTTTTCCAACAAAATTTACAAAACCATTTTTTTAGGGACCACATCACATTTGAAGTCACTTTGAGAGGTCTTTATGACAGAAAATACCCAAAAGTGACACCATTCTAAAAACTGCACTCCTCAAGGTGCTGAAAACCACATTCAAGAACTTTATTAACCATTCAGGTGCTTCACAGGAATTTTTTGAATGTGGAAGAAAAAAATGAACATTTAACTTTTTTCACAAAAATGTTACTTTAGACCCAATTTTTTTTATTTTCGCAGGGGTAACAAGAAAAAATGGACCCCAAAATTTGTTGTGCAATTTCCCCTGGGCACGGAGATACCCAATATTTGGGGAAAAAACACTGTTTGGGTGCACCGCAGGGCTCGGAAGGGAAGGAGCGCCAATTGACTTTTTGATTGTAAAATTTGCTTGAATAATTAGCGGACGCCATGTTGTGTTTGGAGAGCCCCTGTGTGCCCAAACTTTGGAGCTCCCCCACAAGTGACCCCATTTTGGAAACTAGACCCCCCAAGGCACCTTTCTAGATGCATAGTGGGCACTTGGATCCCCCAGGTGCTTCACAAATTGATTCATTAAAATGAAAAAGTGCAAAAAAAAACACTTTTTCATTTTTACGAATCAATTTGTGAAGCACCTGGGGTTCCAAGTGCTCACTATGCATCTAGATAGGTGCCTTGGGGGGTCTAGTTTCCACAATGGGGTCACTTGTGGGGGAGCTCCAATGTTTGGGCACACAGGGACTCTCCAAATGCAACATGGTATCCACTAACAAATTGAATGGAAAATCGGCTCAAATTGTTAGCGGACACCACGTTGCGTTTGGAGAGCCCCTCTGTGCCCAAACTTTGGAGCTCCCCCACAAGTGACCCCATTTTGGAAACTAGACCCCCCAAGGCACCTTTCTAGATGCATTGTGAGCATTTGGAACCCCCAGGTGCTTCACAAATTGATTCGTAAAAATGAAAAAGTGAAAAAAAAAAACACTTTTTCATTTTTTATGAATCAATTTGTGAAGCACCTGGGGTTCCAAGTGCTCACTATGCATCTAGATAGGTGCCTTGGGGGGTCTAGTTTCCAAAATGGGATCAATTGTGGGGGAGCTCCAATGTTTGGGCACACAGGGGCTCTCCAAATGCAACATGGTATCCGCTAACAAATTGAATGGAAAATCGGCTCAAATTGTTAGCGGACACCACGTTGCGTTTGGAGAGCCCCTCTGTGCCCAAACTTTGGAGCTCCCCCACAAGTGACCGCATTATGGAAACTAGACCCCCCAAGGCACCTTTCTAGATGCATAGTGAGCACTTGAAACCCCCAGGTGCTTCACAAATTGATTCGTAAATATGAAAAAGTGGAAAAAAAAACACTTTTTCATCTTTATGAATCAATTTGTGAAGCACCTGGGGTTCCAAGTGCTCACTATGAATCTAGATAGGTGCCTTGGGGGGTCTAGTTTCCAAAAGGGGGTCACTTGTGGGGGAGCTCCAAAGTTTGGGCACACAGGGGCTCTCCAAACGCAACATGGTGTCCGCTAACAATTTGAGCCGACAATTTGTTAGCGGATATCATGTTGCATTGGGAGAGTCCCTGTGTGCCCAAACATTGGAGCTCCCCCACAAGTGACCCCATTTTGGAAACTAGACCCCCCAAGGCACCTATCTAGATTCATAGTGAGCACTTTGAACCCCAGGTGCTTCACAAATTGATTCATAAATATGAAAAAGTGTTTTTTTTTTCACTTTTTCATTTTTACGAATCAATTTGTGAAGCACCTGGGGGTTCCAAGTGCTCACTATGCATCTAGATAGGTGCCTTGGGGGGTCTAGTTTCCAAAATGGGGTCACTTGTGGGGGAGCTCCAAAGCTTGGGCACACAGGAGCTCTCCAAACGCAACATGGTGTCCGCTAACAATTTGAGCCGACAATTTGTTAGCGAATATCATGTTGCATTTGGAGAGTCCCTGTGTGCCCAAACATTGGAGCTCCCCCACAAGTGACCCCATTTTGGAAACTAGACCCCCCAAGGCACCGATCTAGATTCATAGTGAGCACTTGGAACCCCAGGTGCTTCACAAATTGATTCATAAAAATGAAAAAGTGTTTTTTTTTTCACTTTTTCATTTTTACGAATCAATTTGTGAAGCACCTGGGGGTTCCAAGTGCTCACTATGCATCTAGATAGGTGCCTTGGGGGGTCTAGTTTCCAAAATGGGGTCACTTGTGGGGGAGCTCCAAAGTTTGGGCACACAGGGGCTCTCCAAACGCAACATGGCGTCCGCTAACAATTTGAGCCGATTTTCCATTCAATTCGTTAGCGGACACCATGTCGCGTTTGGAGAGCCCGTGATGTGCCTAAACAGTGGAGCTCCCCACAAGTGTCCCCATTTTGGAAACTATACCCCTCAAGGATTTTATTAAGGTGTATAGTGAACATTTTGAACCCAGAGGTACGGCACAGAATTTGTTTACATTAGGTCATCATATTGAATAAGTTGTCATTATTCTTGAGCGCAAGTGCTCGCTACTTGAGTTTGCACCATGCACAGCGTGTGCTCGAGTGACATGCTCGAGTCCCTGCTCCGCATGTTTCACGGTTATTAGACACCCAAAAAAAAACATGCGGGGATCGCTCGTGCATGGCAGGCAATCCCCGTAAAGTTTTTTTGGCCGCGAAGCATATGGGGCAGAGACTCGAGCATGTCACTCAAATACCCACGATACTCAATGCATACCAGAGCACCCGATGCAAACTCAAGTAACGAGCACTTGCGCTCAACATTAGTCGCCATATCGTCATCTTTTTTTCTTACTTTTGAAAAAAATCCCAACCCCAGCCCTAACCCTAGCACAACCCTAACCATAGCACAACCCTAGCCCTAGCACAACCCTAGCCCCAGCACAACCCTAGCCCCAGCACAACCCTAGCCCCAAACCCAGCCCTAACCCTAGCCCAATCCTAACCCAAGAGTTTATTTTTGACGCCGTTCCTTGTGCGATATAAGTGATTAGACGACTTTATTCTTCAGGTCGGTGTGATTACAGCAATGCCAGAATCATATGGGGTTTTTATGACTGACAGCTGTCACACACTAAAAGATGCATTTTTTGTAAAATCTAGTTTTTGCATCGCCATATTTTGAGAGCTATAATTTTTCCAGATTTTGGCAGACAGTCATGTGACGGCTCGTTTTTTGCGGGATGACTTGACGTTGTTATTGGTGCCATTTTCAGGCACGTGACATTTTTTGATCGCTTTCTATTCCGATTTTTGGGAGGCAGAATAAACAAAAACCAACAATTCAGGAATTGTTTTTTTTTTTTTTTTTTTATTCTGTTCCGCGTGTGGTAAAATTGATGAGGTAGCTTTATTCTTCGGGTCAGTACGTTTACAGCGGTACCACATTTGTATCATTTTTCTATGTTTTGGCGCTTATACACAATAAAAGCTATTTTATAGAAAAAAATATTTTTTAGCATCGCTTTATTCTGAGAGCTATAACTTTTTATTTTTCGGCTGATGGAGCTGTTTGGCGGCTTGTTTTTTGCGGAACGAGATGACGTTTTCAGCGGTACCATTTTTATTTATATGCGTCTTTTTGATCGCGTGTTATTCCACTTTTTGTTTGGCAGTATGGTGATAAAGCATTGTTTTTTGCTTCGTTTTTTTTTTTTTTTTAACGTGTTCACTGAAGGGGTTAACTAGTGGGACAGTTTTATAGGTCAGGCTGTTCCGGACGCGGCGATACCAAATATGTGTACTTTTATTTATTTTTTTTTTTTTATAATAATATTTATTGATGGGTACATTATATTTTTATTTTTGGTGGATTATTTTTTTATTTTTTTTTTATATTTTTGCAATTTTTTTTTTATTTTTTTTCCACTTTCAGACAGTTTATACACTTTATTACTTTGTCCCACTCTGGGACTTTCACTTTTTTTTTTCTGATCGCCTGCATGGCATAGGAATGGAGCACCATCCCTATGCCATGCAGGCTGTCAGCGGTGCACAGTGTGAAGATTGTTTGGAGATGCACTGCGCATGTCCAAACAATCTTCCTGCTGTCTGGTGACCCGGATGTTGTCATGACGACATCGGGTCGTCATGGCAACACCCGGGAAGCCTTTGCAGACTGCGCTGGAAGCCGGAAGAGGAGGTGAGTATCGGCGATCACCTCCCCTTGCCCCCGCAATGCCGCGATCGACTTCGATCGACTTCGATCGCAGCATCGCAGGGGTTAATGTGCTGGGAGCGGTGCAGGACCGCTCCCTGCACATAGTACCGGGTGTCAGCTGTGACAATCAGCTGACACCCGGCGGCGATCGCGCCCGCACAGCCTGTGTGCGCGCGCGATCGCGATGACGTACTAATACGGGTTTGGCTCTTAAGTCCCAGGGCACAGACACGTATTAGTACGTCAGATGTTGTTAAAGGGTTAAATGTGGCACCCAAATCAATGATTGGTCGCGGGCCGCATCCGTGACCAATCAGCACAGCGGTGTTTAACTTTTGCGGCAAGATTAGTGATTGGTCGCGGCCAAAGACCGCGACCAATCATCGAATTGTATTGTGAGGACCGGGGAGCGGAATCGTATTGGTGAGGACCGGGGAGCGCCGCTGCCTGTGCGGCTACTTCCGCTGCGAGAAGCCGGGAGATGAGCAACTGCTCGCAGCAGAAATATCCCGACCCGCAGCGCCGCTCCCCGGTCCTCCCTGGACACCCTAGCCGCATGGATGTCTGCGCCGCTGCCTGTACGGCTACTTCCGCTGCGAGAAGCCTGGAGATGAGCGGCTGCTCGCAGCAGAAGTATCCCGAACCTCAGCGCTGCTCCCCGGTCCTCCCTTCCGCATGGAGGTCAGCGGCGCTGGCGGTCCTTCTGCTGCTACCGGCCGGGAGATGAGCGCCTCGCGCCGGTCATCTCCCGTCTGCATCTCCGTCCCGCAGATGAGCCGCCAACGGCCGCCATTTTTTTTCAGAAATCCCGCGGCGCTGATTGGCCGCTGCCGGACCAATGAGCGACGCGGGATTTCCAGGACAGACAGACAGAAAGACAGACAGACAGATGGGATAAGACGATTATATATATAGATTAAAAGTATGTGATTGAGGGTAGCCAAATTGAAATAGGTATATTCCCCTTTAAATTATCGTGGAACTACAAGCCTCAGCAATAACCTAGGTGTGTTTCCCTTTAAAAAGAATGCGGAATTGGAAGCCCTTTAAGGGATATAATTAAATGTTAATTGGGAAGTTAGCACAATGTTCGCAGGTCTACTTATATTTATAGGGGGTTTGCGATATATACACACTACCTTTCAAACGTTTGGGTCACCCATACAATTTTGTGCTGTCCATGAAAACTCATACTTTTATTTATCAAATGAGTTGCAAAATAAATCGAAAATATAGTCCAGACATTGACAAGGTTGGAAATAATGATTTTTATTAGAAAGAATAATTTTCTCCTTCAAACTTTGCTTTCGTCACAGAATGCTCCCTTTGCAGCAATTACAGCATTGCAGACTTTCAGTTGTTCTGCGTCTCACAAATGTTCTTCTGTGTGATCCAAACACCTCAAACTTTGATTCGTCTGTCCATAAAACTTTTTTTCCAATCTTCCTCTGTCCAATGTCTGTGTTCTTTTGCCCATATTAATCTTTTCCTTTTATTAGCCAGTCTCAGATACGGCCTTTTCTTTGCCTCTTTGCCCTGAAGGCCAGCATCCCGGAGTCGCCTCTTCACTGTAGACGTTGACACTGGCCTTTTGCGTGTACTATTTAATGATGCTGCCAGTTGAGGAGCTGTGAGGCGTCGATTTCTCAAACTAGAGACTCTAATGTACTTGTCTTGTTGCTCAGTTGTGCAGCGGGGCCTCCCACTTCTCTTTCCACTCTGGTTAGAGCCTGTTTGTGCTCTCCTCTGAAGGGAGTAGTACACACCGTTGTAGGAAATCTTCAATTTCTAGGCAAGTTCTCGCATGGAATAGCCTTCATTTCTAAGAACAAGAATAGACTGTCGAGTTTCACATGAAAGTTCTCTTTTTCTGGTGATTTTGAGAGTTTCATAGAATAAACAAATGTAGTGCTCCAGATTCTCAACTAGCTCAAAGGAAGGTCAATTTTATAGCTTCTCAAATCAACCAAACCGTTTTCAGCTGGGCTAACATACTTGTGCAAGGGTTTTCCAGGGTTTTCTAAGCATCCATTAGCCTTCTTACACAGTTAGCACAGTTAGCACAGTTAATACAATGTACCATTAAAACACTGGAGTGGAGGTTGTTGGAAATGGGCCTCTATACGCCTATGTAGATATTGCAATAAAAACAAGACGTTTTCAGCTAGAATAGTCATTTACCACATTGACAATGTATAGAGTGTATTTCTGATTCATTTAATGTTAGCTTCATTGAAGAAAAATGTGCTTTTCTTTCAAAAATAATACAATTTCTAAATGATCCCAAACTTTTGAATGGTAGTGTATATATATCTACAGTGCTGGCCAAAAGTATTGGCACCCCTGCAATTCTGTCAGATAATACTCAGTTTCTTCCTGAAAATGATTGCAATCACAAATTCTTTGGTATTATTCTCTCCATTTAATTTGTCTTCAATGAAAAAAACACAAAAAGAATTGTCCTAAAGCCAAATTGGATATAATTCCACACCAAACCTAAAAAAGGGGGTGGACAAAAGTATTGGCACCCTTTGAAAAATCATGTGATGCTTCTCTAATTCGTGTAATTAACAGCACCTGTAACTTACCTGTGGCATCTAACAGGTGTTGGGAATAACTAAATCACACTTGCAGCCAGTTAACATGGATTAAAGTTGACTCAACCTCTGTCCTGTGTCCTTGTGTGTATCACATTGAGCATGTAGAAAAGAAAGAAGACCAAAGAACTGTCTGAGGACTTGAGAAACCAAATTTTGAGGAAGCATGAGCAATCTCAAGGCTACAAGTCCATCACCAAAGACCTGAATGTTCCTGTGTCTTCCGTGCGCAGTGGCATCAAGAAGTGTAAAGCCCATGGCACTGTGGCTAACCTCCCTAGATGTGGACGGAAAAGAAAAATTGACGAGAGATTTCAACGCAAGATTGTGCGGATGGTGGATAAAGAACCTCGACTAACATCCAAACAAGTTCAAGCTGCCCTGCAGTCCGAGGGTACAACAGTGTCAACCCGTACTATCCGTCGGCGTCTGAATGAAAAGGGACTGTATGGTAGGATACCCAGGAAGACCCCACTTCTTACCCCGAGACATAAAAAACCTAGGCTGGAGTTTGCCAAAACTTACCTGAGAAAGCCTAAAAAGTTTTGGAAGAATGTTCTCTGGTCAGATGAGACAAAAGTAGAGCTTTTGGGGAAAAAGCATCAACATAGAGTGTACAGGAAAAAAAAGAGGCATT
This sequence comes from Phyllobates terribilis, assembly GCF_046119375.1. NCBI lineage: Eukaryota > Metazoa > Chordata > Amphibia > Anura > Dendrobatidae > Phyllobates > Phyllobates terribilis. The sequence continues at coordinate 116,133,394 of NW_027362773.1, forward strand.
CAAAGAAAAGAACACGGTCCCTACAGTCAAACGTGGCGGAGGTTCCCTGATGTTTTGGGGTTGCTTTGCTGCCTCTGGCACTGGACTGCTTGACCGTGTGCATGGCATTATGAAGTCTGAAGACTACCAACAATTTTTGCGGCATAATGTAGGGCCCAGTGTGAGAAAGCTGGGTCTCCCTCAGAGGTCATGGGTCTTCCAGCAGGACAATGACCCAAAACACACTTCCAAAAGCACTATAAAATGGTTTTAGAGAAAGCACTGGAGACTTCTAAGGTGGCCAGCAATGAGTCCAGACCTGAATCCCATAGAACACCTGTGGAGAGATCTCAAAATGGCAGTTTGGAGAAGGGACCCTTCAAATATCAGGGACCTGGAGCAGTTTGCCAAAGAAGAATGGTCTACAATTCCAGCAGAGCATTGTAAGAAACTCATTGATGGTTACAGGAAGCGGTTGTTCGCAGTTATTTTGGCTAAAGGTTGTGCAACCAAGTATTAGGCTGAGGGTGCCAATACTTTTGTCCGGCCCTTTTTTGGAGTTTTGTGTGAAATGATCAATGATTTGATTTTTGCTTCATTCTCTTTTGTGTTTTTTCCTTGCAAGCAAATTAAATGAAGAGAATAATACCAAAGAATTTGTGATTGCAATCATTTTCAGGAAGAAACTGAGCATTATCTGACAGAATTGCAGGGGTGCTAATACTTTTGGCCAGCACTGTATATGGTCAAATGTAGAAGTGGCCCTCTACTAATATGGCGCCTTATCCTTTGAGATCCGTATTGCGCATGCGTGAAAAAGAATTGAAAGGATTATCTTTAAAAAGATGACGATTTGGAGTACAACATGGTGATGCGCATGCGCAGAAGCTAGTAACATGTTTTTCTTATGTGCATTACGGACATGCGCTGTGTAACTTCCGGGACACCGGGAGCAGCGCGTCCATGTGTGGGCACATGTCCCTATACTGAGAGTGGTGGGATGAGTCATAGAAATCACCACATATTAACATATATTATGCACACATGTATTAATTAAAGGAATTATGATATTATGATGATTGGGTAAATGTGGTGGATGTTTTATAGTAAAATTAATTGTGCTCTGACATTATTATATTGCACTTTGCAATTTTTTGCACTATTGTCACTTTCGTATTTCACAAAAATTTAATTGTATATTAATTGTAAGTTGATTGGATCACCTATTTATATGACTATGATACAATGATTCACTGCTTGAAAAAGGTCTCCACTGGACCGAAAAGTTGCCCTGACATGATGGGTCAATAAATCATCACAAACTGTACTATGGAGCGCTGCATTTGTGTTTTATGGATACATATAAACCTAGCTATCTACCTATCACTATATATATATATATATATATATAAATATATACACACACAGAGAAAAAGAGGGAGAGAGATTGAGATTGCAGCACTGTGACATCACGATAAATATTATGTCACAAGTGGTGTGATGACATCATCGCATTCTAGATCCCAGTGTTATGGCCTTAAGGAAATCACTGCCTCACAGACCCCCAAGGGTGAGGGAGTTCTTTTGTTTTTGTGATAAACAAAGCAAAAATTGATTCTGCAATGAATATAGAAAGAAGACGAGCCCAAAGAGATCGGGTTCTAAGAGAGAGGAGAGGATTAAATGAAGAGCAGAAACCGTTGTTCGCTTTAGGGCGAAAAGACATTATATTACCGGACATGGACACTGACGCCTCAGAGATGGCGTACAAACGACAACATCTGGATAAAATGAGAAAGTCCAAAAGACATGAGATCTTTACAGAGAGAAGGACCATGGAGAACCTCATGGAGTCTCACTCTGCAGCCTCCGCTGAGCTTCAGAGGGCCATCCTTATCTCCTTGAAAAAAATCAGAGATCTGGTCCCTGAAATAAGGAGGAGGAACAAAGAAGCCATCCTCAATAAGCGGAGAAACATCAGCGCAGAGATAGAGGTGGAACAGGTTCTACAAGAAACATCAAGACAAGTCTCATCCACATCTGAAAGTCTAGAGACACCGGACCTGCAAAGAGCAGCAGCCCAGAAAAGAATTAGGAACAGCAGAGAATGGGTTGTCCAATGTAGGAGACATATGATCTATGCTAAACCCATTATAAATGGGAATGGTGCACTATGGAGATCCCAGTCATCATCTGAAACCATTTCCATCCCAGAGTTTCTCTTCCAGCTGAGTGATTCTTCACCTGACAGATCAGTGGACAATGATGAACCAGGTAAGATAGAAACTTACTCAGAATAATAAGACTGGGGGTGAGGGGGATTATAGTCCTAATGTTATGTACAGGCCACAATTATTAATGTTATCTAACTGAAAAACTGTCCTTGTTACCCGTAGCAACCAGTCACATTTCATTGTTCTATGATGGAATGTTAAGAAATAGAATCTGTGCTGTGAATCGTTGCTACGGACAACAAGGACATTTTTGCTAATAGATAATTTTGATAAAGGAAAAAACAAATATTGGACAATTCCTGCTGATTTATATCAATCTGATTAAAATGTAATGTAGGTTCTGGAGATATATTTCTTAATAAATCTTGTATCATCTCAGCAGATGGAAGCAGTGAGACATCCTCTGACTCATCGGACATACCAGTACAAGACCTTGGGGATGCCAATGTCTTGGGAGAACTGGTCAAGGCAAATATTCCTATTGACATTTGCAGTCTCGAGTTCCAGAAAGATCTTGGAAAGGGAGGCTTCGGAAAAGTAAGTGTGAATTTCTACTCCTCCGTGCTCCTCAATGTATCCTGCTCCAGATACACAGGAGGGAGATACATATTCATTACTGGGTGTTCATATGTAATGATGACTGGGATAAACCAGTGATCCATTACACAGATCCCTATAATAGATGGGAGCTGGGTCTGATCTGTTATGATTTTCCTCCAGGTCATCTTGGCATCACATCCGGTCAGTAAAGAACTGCTGGCCGTGAAAATCATGAACAAGAGTCGCTGTTCAGAGGAGATGATCAGTGCAGAGATGGACGTCCTGCTAATAGCCACCGGGTGCCGCTACCTAATGTCAGCACGAGCAGTCATGGAGACACCTACAGAATATAAAGTAGCCATGGACTTTATGGACTTTATGGCCAAAGGAGACCTGAGAGGCCACATGGCACGATTGATGCCTTTTGATACAGAAACAACAAGGTAAAGTCTTATACTGGTTTGCTGCCTGTACATTGTAGTCCAAGAGCAATAGACAATGACAGCAGGAGAAAATTATGACATAAATAGGACACGTGTCATCTCCTAATGTTGTCTTTTTGATTGTGTATCTAACCACTGATCCAACCTGTACTTTCTACTCCACAGACTCTTTGCGGCAGAGACGGTGTGCGGACTCCAATTCCTGCATGAAAGTGACATCATACATCGGTAATCAGTTCATCTTCATAAATCTGTCCCCTGTGACTCTCTGTTGTCTCCTTACATATCTATTGTAGAAAGTTCTTTTCATGAATTCTCCTCACAATCATTGTCTTCTCCCTGCAGGGACGTGAAGCCAGGGAACATCCTCCTCAATGAGACCGGACACATTAAAATCTCTGACTTTGGCTTATCCGCCATAGTCATGTTTGAGGACGACATATTGAACAAATATGTTGGCACGAAAGGTTACATCGCACCCGAGGTAAGTAACATCCCAGTGTGATTAATGGCGATAGTAGGACTGAGGAATAATCTGATCACAAAGTATCCTGCAGATATCTATCCACAGATCGGTCCTTATATCCTCTGTGTGTAAATCCCCTACCCGGTATATTCAGATCATCTCCTATCTTATGTTCCCACAGATAATGGACGGTAAGAGCTACAACCATCTGGTGGACTCATTTTCCTTCGGTGTGATCCTATATACGATGATTGTAGGGATAAAGCCATTCTATAGCCGAGGCTCAACTAAGGAGTACCACAAGTCTCTGCAGGAGGACGTCCCATATTTTCCACCCGGGATCAGCATTGATGCCATTGACATCTTAGACGGGGTGAGTAGGGTCAGATGAAGGAGGATGATGGGTGATTATTAAGAGAGGTAGAAGATTAGATGTAAACAGTAGATAGATATTGTGTAATAATGTATCATTAATAATACATAATATAATGACTAATGATCTTTCTCATTTTCCAGCTTCTCCAGGGATTTATTCCGATCGCCATATTTGGGGTCAGGAAGGAATTTTTTCCCCTGATATGAGGATAATCCAACAACAAGTCCTCGGGGTTATTTTTCGCCTTCCTCTGGATCAACATAGGAAGTAATTAAAGGCTGAAATTGAAGAACTTCTTTCTGCCATACTTGCTATGTTACCATCTGGACGACTCATCTACAGTGTGGTGGTAAGGAGACGACTACAAGATATGGACAGACAGAAGGCAGCGGCTGCTCCTTCTCCTACCGGATATGGACATACAGAAGGCAGCAGCTGCTCCTTCTCATACTTGGCCTTGTACAGACAGAAGGAAGCGGCTGCTCCTTCTCATACATGGCCTTGTACAGACAGAAGGTAGCGGCTGCTCCTTCTCCTACCTGACCATGGACAGAGAGAAGAAGCGGCTGCTCCTTCACCTTCCTGGCCATGGTCAAACAGAAGGCCAAATGGTTGATCTTTGTGCTTTAGGAATCCAGAAATGCTCCATCTACACAGATCACACATCACACATTCCTGCTCTTCTCCTCTCCGTCATGTGTGATCCAGACCTGGATATCCAAAACCGACACAAGTGCAACCAAAGGCCTGAGGAGCGGAATCATCAACATCTGCTCCTTTCTATAGAAAGTGACTGTATATTCAGGCTTTCTTTTTTCATCTTTGCATGTTATTAACAACTTTCATGCACAAATAAATATATTGAACACCTATGCAGCTTCTCTTTAGATTCTTCTCATATATAGAACTGCTTTTTTGGTATTTTATTACCATATATACTCAAGTATAAGACGAGTTTTTCAGCACATTTTTTGTGCTGAAAAAGCCCACCTCGGCCTATACTCGGGTATATACTCGAGTATATACATATTCCGTTGGTTGATAGTGGTGGGGGGCTGCGGCGGCGGACTGAGGGATTGTGGCGGCGGAGGAGCGGGACACACTCAGTAGCCAGCTGCTGCAGCTACCACATGTGCCCGCTGCTAAAGGTAAATGAATATTCCCTCTTCTCCACTCTCATGGGTGTGGAGAAGAGGGAATATTCATTCTCTTTAGTAGCAGGCACAGAAGATCGCGGAGCCGCAGCTCCTGCTGACAGTGCCCGCAACTAAAGAGGATGCATATTCACTCCTCTCCACGCCCATAGTCCCGGCGTGGAGAGGAGTGAATATGCCGGCATCTCACATCAGCTTCTGAGAGCTGTGACGCCATGCACTGCTCAGATGCTGACATGAGCTGCTGCAGCAGAACAGGACGCAGCGCTGGAGTAGAGGTGAGGAAGGAAGGTTAGCATAAGTGTTTATTTTTTTATGTGTGCAGTGATGGGGCCATACATACCAGGATTGGGGATGAGGGGGCCATACATACCAGGATAGGGGGGATGAGGGGTGCCATACATACCAGGATTGGGGAATGAAGAAGCCATGCATACCAGGATTGGGGGATGAAGGGGCCATGCATTACCAGGATTGGGGATGAGGAGGCCATGCATTACCAGGATTGAGGATGAGGAGGCCATACATACCAGGATTGAGGATGAGGGTGCCATGCATTACCAGGATTGGAGATGAGGGTGCCATGCATACCAGAATTGGGGATGAGGGTGCCATGCTTACCAGAATTGGGGATGAGGGTGCCATGCATACCAGGATTGGGGATGAGGGGGCTATGCATACCAGGATTGGGGATGAGGGTGCCATGCTTACCAGGAATGGGGATGAGGGGGCCATGCATACTAGGACTGGGATGAGGGGGCCATGCATACCAGGATTGGGGGTGAGGGGAACATGCATACCAGGATTGGGGATGAGGGAGCTATTCATGCCAGGATTGTGAATGAGGGGGCTATGCATACCAGGATTGGTGATGAGGGGTGCCATGCATACCAGGATTGGGGATGAGGGACTGTGGCACCCCAGGGGTCCGGTTGCCACAGTGGCATTGCCTCCCTCAAAAGAGGTGATGCCATGCCTGGAAGCAAGCAGGGATCCTCTAGTCAGGTATACTAAACATGCAACACTTTCCTGGCTCCAGACCAGCAAGGGGAGCACCTCCCCTTGGCAACTGGGATCTGGGGGTGGGGTTAGTTAGTCTTAGTGTGAGGAGTTGAAGAGAGGACGTCGAGGAGAAAGGAGCTGGGGACTGGAGCTGCACGGCAGCTCACCCCAGAAGGAACAAACACAGAAGAACCGGACACCGGAGTCCGAGGCTGTGGGGCACTGAAGGCTCAGGCGCAGAAACCGGAGGGCAGGAGACTGCAGGTCTCCTGGCCCCATCAGACGCCCGGAGGGTCAGCAGCACCGCAGGGTCCAGCACCGCCACGTGGGAGCGACGCACCAGCAAGCCCGAGCTGCCTTCCATACGGGTGAGCACAGAAACGTTGCACCCGGGGACGAGGGCTACCACACAGCTACAAGCAGCAGGGCCAAAGAGTTTAGTGGAAAGGGAAGGCCTCCAAATTCACCTGACAAGGAGGATCCTTTACTTGCTTCCAGGCTGCCCAGACTTTCACTTCTAGCCAGTACCTTAGTCCCGGCTTGTCTAATCGCCACCAGTAAAGACAAGAGTAAACTGCCATTAAGTTGTGGACTGATTCTTGCTGCGCCATCAACCCCTGCACTACAACGCCCAGCACAACCTGCAATATCTACACTGCCCTGGAGCTAGCTCTTCCTGTGGAGAGCCACACCATCCCTGCTGCAGTAACATCAGCTTCAGAGGACTGCTCCGCAGCGGCGGCTCCCTTTAGCCGCACTCCACAGGTGGAGTCACGAACTCTATAAAAACACTATAAATCCCCTATAAATAATCCCTTTTTTATTGACCGCCCTGGGTCACGGACCAGGTCACCGCCACTGTTACATCCCCCAGCATTTACCGGCCCAGCACCGGGTACCCCACGGCCCAGGGGGCGCGTCAGCTTGGCGTCACGAACAGGATTCACGAAGCCAGGTATAACCGGGTCCTGTGTGCCATAGACTTTATTGAACGGTGTTATCACGTGGTTTGCCGCCCGCCGAGGGGAAAGAAAGAAGCCCCGATCTGGAACCGCCGGGTTAGAGATCCTTCCACCTGCAGAGCAGCAGACTGGTGCATGAGGAGACGCCCAGGACCTGGCTGAGGTTCACTAGGGGGGAGGAAGATGCCCAACATGGAGGAGGGTTCAGCCGCAGGCGCGACCGCTGCCACTGTGATGCCGTTATCAATGTCATATATACCGGGGGCGGCGTGGTTGCCCCAGTACTCAGGGGAGTCGCACACCCTGAACGACTTTGAGGAGAGACTGCGCAGTTTGTTTAAAGTATACCCCCTGTCTGAGGAGCAAAAAGTCAGCATCCTCATAGGCCAGCTAATCGGTGCAGCTCAGAGATAAGTGAAGTCCTGGCCAGGCAGAGACAAAGGCACTGTAAAAGAAATACTGGCCCGATTGAAGGATACCTTTGACACCCGCACCGCAGCAGAAATTAAAATGAAGTTTTACGGGTGCAAACAAAGGGTGCAGGACAGTGTACGGGACTATGCTCTTAACCTGCAGGAGGCGCTGCGGGCCATCAAACAGGTAGACCCTGACAGTGTGCATGATGAGAACAGATTGCTGACTGAGCAGTTTATTGAGGGGCTCCTGTCCAGTGCTCACAGGACACAGCTGCGCATTATGGCTCTGCAAAACCTTGATCTGGACTTTGCACAATTTAAAGACAGAGACATCCGGGTGCTGTGGGAATCAACACCAGGAGGCGCTGCATCCCACCGGCGCGCAGCTGTCACCTACCACCAGGAGGTGGCATCCTTTACCCCAGAAACTGTGGAGGCTGACGCGCAGACTCTGGACAATGACCCGTCTGCAGACCTGCGCCTTCAGGTCCAGGAGCTGACCAAAAGTGTGGCTGCGTTAACCAAAACCGTGCAGGCCATTCAAGTGTCCCCCAAGGAAAATATCCAGCTGGCTTCCAGTCCAGATGACGTCCCGTGGCGACGACAGAAGAGAATTCCACCGATCAGAAGGAGGAACAGCGATCGCTGCGACTGTAGCGCCCCGAGGGCTCGGCCGCTACAGGGGTATTGCACCTCTGCCAGAGGTGTGGTATTCCACTCCCAGGTAAGGATGGAGTATGGACCAGGGCTCAGTTAGCTGCATGCAGCACACACACCCCATTTCCGAGGGACAGCTCAACGGTGCTCCCACTAGACAGAAGTGCAGGTGTGGAACCCCAGGGGTCTGGTTACCACAGTAATAGCAATATTACGTCTGTGAGCAGGTGGGAGGTCTCCTGGTCAGGAATCCTAAGCATGCCACACCTCCTGCCCAGTCCTGGGAGGGGAAGAACTTCCCCTATATAAACTGGGGCTGAGGTGGGGTTAAAAAAGAACACAGACAGAGACAGAGACACAGTCTGGTCTGGTGTGGAGCAGTTGCAGGGAAAGTGACAACAGGAGCTCTGTAGGAGCAGGAGTGAGTGCCAGAGGCTGGAAGCTAGATAGCTCGCCTTGGCTGAAGAGATCTCACCGGACACGGAGTCCGAGGCTGTGGGGACTGTTCCATACCCAGCAGCAGAAACCGACCGGCAGGGGATTTCAGGTCCTCTGGCCAAGAAACCCGAAGGCACGGTCACACGCAAGGGACCAGCACCGCCGTCGTGGAGCGGAGGCTACCAGAAGGCCCCGAGTCACCGGCCATACGGGTGAGCACCACACGGTACACTCAGGGACGTGGGCTACTTTTACCCGCTTCTAGCAAGGTAGCCAAGAAGAGTACAGTTAGTTGGGGAGGCCTACAACTCCGCCTGGCCAGGGGAGATCCTGTCTGCTCACGGACTGACCAGACCCCGACCGCTAGCCAGTACTCCCGGGAGGGTCTATCTTTGTCACCAGTAAAGACCCTGAACTACACCGCACCGTCTCTGAGTGGTTCCTGGTGCCTGCGTGCAATTCTACCATCCCCATCATCCACGTCCGCTGCCCTCAGGCCATACCCCTCCCGTTGGGGGTTATACTACCCACGCTGCACAACTGTACCACCGGTCTCAGCGGTCTGCCCTGCAGCGGCGGTTTCGTAACCGCATTTGTAGCACCCCGAGGACTCGGCTGCTACAGGGGTATTGCACCTCGAGCCAGAGGTGTGGTATTCCACTCCCGGGTAAGGATGGAGTGTGGAACTGGGCTCAGATAGCTGCATGCACCACACTCACCCCATTTCCGGGGGACAGATCAACGGTACTCCCACCAGATAGATGTGCAGGTACGACAGCTTCTGTCCCTGGCTGGAGTGGGGAGGGGGGAGGAACATCCTAGTGGTGTAGGAGCAGAAAGGAGAGGGACTCTGGGCATAGGTAGGAGCCCATTGGGTGCTTGTCACCTGGGCTTGGGTGTCAGAGGGAGTATATAAGGTGGGCACCATCTTAGGACAGGGTCTTTTTGGTCTGCTCTGTGCAGAGAGGAGCTCAGCCAGAGAGGGCTGACAGGGAGCTGTGGCTCCGTCTGGGCCCAGCTCCAGAGCCAGGCCTGAAGCAGAGAGAGAGAGAGAAGGAAAAAGGAGGAAGAAGAGAGACGCAAGGAAAGGCCCAGAGACGAAAGCATAGAGGGAACCCTGAGATCCCACGAGAGAACGGAAACGGGTGAAGGGTTGGCAGAGCAGGGTACCGGATCCCAAACTGGTGGAGGCCAATTATCCTTAGCCAGGAACCGGAGGTCGTGGACAAGTTTTGGCGCGACCCCTCGCCATATCCACCAGGAAGGCATACCACGTATAGGGTCAGGGAAGCCGGGAAAGGTTTCACCACCAGAAGGCCCGAGGGAGCTGGACAAAGGTGGATCCCTGGTGGGGACGGCCAGTAGGAAGGAAGAGAGGGGAGCTCAGGACCACGCTCTGGAACTGCCTGGGAGTTGGCCGAGTCCCTGACCTGGTGGACGCAGCACGACTCGGGTGGTCCTACTGTGCACGGGCGACCTGGTAAAGAACTGTGAGTAAAGCTTTTGAAACTGCACTTCAAGCCTCCGTGTTTCGTCGTCGCACCTGCACCATCAGTACTGGGACACCCGCACCATCACTCCCATTGTCATCTCTAACATAGCTGCCCTGAGGCCATACCCCTCCCGTTGGGGGTTATACCATCCACCCTGCACATCCGAACCACCGGCCTCAGCGGACTGCCCTGCAGCGGCGGCTTCATAGCCGCATTCAACGGGTGGCGTAGTCGGACACTAATACCATCATATCAATAATGCCACTTAGTTTGACACCCTGGGCACGGACCGGGTCACCGCCACGAGGACTACTACCCCTATCTGATCCGGCTCCGGGTATTCCCCGCGTGCGCAACGCTACACAAACATGGCCCAGGGGGTGCGTCAACTTTGGCGTAGTCGGCAGGATACCGTGCCCGCAACCACCGGGTACTGCGTGCCTGAAGAAAAGTTCACATTTACCGCAAAAAGGAGTCTCCCGCCAATTCCAGAGGGTTCCCGCCATCGGACGCCGTCCGGAGTCGTTTCCCGCCGTTTGCCCGCCATCTGCAGTCTTTGCCCGCCATCTGCGAAGTTTCCCGCCATCGGGAGACGATTCCCGCCATCTTGGACAGTTTCCCGCCCTGGCAGAGCGGACGCCATTATGGGCGTGCCAGAGGGTGGCAAGAGACCACCTCCCATCGTGGGCGCGGTCCCAGAAGGGCGCCAAAAGCGGAGACCGCCCCCACCAGCCGAGACTACCACCATGGAAATGTCCATCAAAGTGGGGGGTCTGCCCCTGAAACTGACTGTCACCAAGTTGCCCCGGGACCACTCCCAAGGGGAGCGGATAGAGAACAAAACGGAGAAGATGGGTGCGGCATGGAGGAGTCTGGACAGATCGCACCCGGGAATGGAGGAAGAGACAAGCGGTACCGACCCCGTGGTCCGGGGCCTGCTGCAGGCCGCCACCCCAGAAGGCCTGGTGGAGATCCTGGCACAGCTCCCCAGAGATCGGGAGCATGCACAGACTGCGCTGGAGGCCTTGGCCCGGAAGATGGCCCGAGTACAACAAGAAGCACTGGCCGAATGGAGGAGGGAGATGGCCCAGCAGGCTGGAACCCGCCAGCAGAGGACGCCACCCGCAACGTGGAGCATGTCTGCCCCTGAGGATGGTGCAGGAGGGACGAAGGCCGGAGACGACGCCGCGGAGGGAGCCGCAGGGATGGAAGCAGGTAATGGGGACGTCATCACCCCAAGCCCAGTAGCCATAAGCCTGCCCCAGCTCCCCGTCGCAGAGCCCGAAGTCACCCTCATCGCGCCCGTTGCCGCACCGCCACAGCTCCCAACTAGGCCTCAAGCGGCCGGAGCCGCGGTCACGCCCCCTTCCGCGCCACGCCCCTTGACCCTGAGCGCGGCAAAAGAGGAAGTGCCACCGGCCTGGTCGCAAGGCCGAGTACCCCCGGGCGCCGCGGTCTCAACAGCGCCCTCCTCCCGGAAGGCGCCATACTTGAATCCTGACAGGATGCCTACGGCCTGGACGCAAGGCCGAGCACTCCCGGGCGCCGCTGCCCCTACATCGCCCTCTACCTCCACCGTGCCACCCCTGGGTGAAGATCTGTTTGCACAGCATACTAGCCCGGACGGGCTGCCCTTCGTTTGGCCACCGGAGTACATCAATCCCCGACTCCGGAGGGAACGGCCCCTGTGTGAGCCTCTAATCCCGGCTCCGGCGCCCGCCAAAATTGTCCCGCTCCCGTTGGAGGAAGCCCAGTTTGCATGGGACCCCACCGGTGAGAACCTAATGGGGTTTACCCAGGAGACCCGGGCGGACGCAGCCCGGCGTGAGGAGTGCTGCCTTCAGCAGCTAGAGGTCTTCGGGAGAGAACGACGAGAGAGGCGGATCCGCGAAGAGCAGCTGCAGGTCCGGAGCGCGGAGCAGAAACGCCGAGCCCGACGAAACCCCCGTGCGGCCCACGGTCCCCGCGCCACCGGGACCGTAATAAAGTTCCAGTTGGAGCATGGCTGGGGCTTTATCCGGGATCACCGAACCCCCGGCGACGTCTTTGTCACCCGCAGGGATGTCGAGAGCCACCTGCCGGAGGGACATCGCGGACGTGACCTTTACCCGGGTGATGAGGTCACCTTCACCCGGCATCAGTGTGCCAAAGGACCGTACGCCCTTCACGTACACCGGCTGACTGAGGAGGAGATACAGTATGAGGAAAGCCAAGAGGACCCGGACGGGTCTGAAGACTACCCTCAGGAGGAGGCAAGGAGAGGATACCGCTACTGAAGGAAGTAGCATAAACAAAGTACTGTATATAGTTACCCGTCAGGGAATGAGAACTGTTGCTGAAGTTGCTGAGTGAAGTGTGGTCCCCGTTGGGACTAGTGTGGGACTGTTAAAGAACTGTTTCCTGTGTGCCCTTAATCCATTACCAGGCTGAGGATTGTGAGCAGCCATTCCCCTATTCCCACTGGCCGAGGACTGAGAGCGGCCATACCCTGTAAATAGTTGCGCTTCCAAAGGCGCCCCCTATTGGTTTTATAAGAACTGCCTTTCTACCTTGGAATTATTGACTGTTGTACTTTTACCTGGTCACAAGTAGCACCGTGGCCAGAAGATCAAGAATATGTTTTGAAAATGTTTGTGTGAAAATGTCTTAATATGGACAGTTTAAAATGCTGCTAAGATAAGAATGCCAAAAGTTTTATATAATGTTTTATAGAAATGTTTTATACCTGTAACGTTAAGAGAAAGAAGAAAAGAGTACCTCCCATAAGGGGATGAGTTCATAAGTTAATATCTTATATGTGAGTGCACTTTAAAATTTTTGTATGTCTAATTGTTTTGCTCTATTCCAGCCCGAGGACGTGCTGTGATTTACCAGGGGGGAATGTAGCACCCCGAGGACTCGGCTGCTACAGGGGTATTGCACCTCGAGCCAGAGGTGTGGTATTCCACTCCCGGGTAAGGATGGAGTGTGGAACTGGGCTCAGATAGCTGCATGCACCACACTCACCCCATTTCCGGGGGACAGATCAACGGTACTCCCACCAGATAGATGTGCAGGTACGACAGCTTCTGTCCCTGGCTGGAGTGGGGAGGGGGGAGGAACATCCTAGTGGTGTAGGAGCAGAAAGGGGAGGGACTCTGGGCATAGGTAGAAGCCCATTGGGTGCTTGTCACCTGGGCTCGGGTGTCAGAGGGAGTATATAAGGTGGGCACCATCTTAGGACAGGGTCTTTTTGGTCTGCTCTGTGCAGAGAGGAGCTCAGCCAGAGAGGGATGACAGGGAGCTGTGGCTCCGTCTGGGCCCAGCTCCAGAGCCAGGCCTGAAGCAGAGAGAGAGAGAAGGAAAAAGGAGGAAGAAGAGAGACGCAAGGAAAGGCCCAGAGACGAAAGCATAGAGGGAACCCTGAGATCCCACGAGAGAACGGAAACGGGTGAAGGGTTGGCAGAGCAGGGTACCGGATCCCAAACTGGTGGAGGCCAATTATCCTTAGCCAGGAACCGGAGGTCGTGGACAAGTTTTGGCGCGACCCCTCGCCATATCCACCAGGAAGGCATACCACGTATAGGGTCAGGGAAGCCGGGAAAGGTTTCACCACCAGAAGGCCCGAGGGAGCTGGACAAAGGTGGATCCCTGGTGGGGACGGCCAGTAGGAAGGAAGAGAGGGGAGCTCAGGACCACGCTCTGGAACTGCCTGGGAGTTGGCCGAGTCCCTGACCTGGTGGACGCAGCACGACTCGGGTGGTCCTACTGTGCACGGGCGACCTGGTAAAGAACTGTGAGTAAAGCTTTTGAAACTGCACTTCAAGCCTCCGTGTTTCGTCGTCGCACCTGCACCATCAGTACTGGGACACCCGCACCATCACTCCCATTGTCATCTCTAACATAGCTGCCCTGAGGCCATACCCCTCCCGTTGGGGGTTATACCATCCACGCTGCACATCCGAACCACCGGCCTCAGCGGACTGCCCTGCAGCGGCGGCTTCATAGCCGCATTCAACGGGTGGCGTAGTCGGACACTAATACCATCATATCAATAACGCCACTTAGTTTGACACCCTGGGCACGGACCGGGTCACCGCCACGAGGACTACTACCCCTATCTGATCCGGCTCCGGGTATTCCCCGCGTGCGCAACGCTACACAAACATGGCCCAGGGGGTGCGTCACATTCAACGGGTGGCGTAGTCGAACAATATCACATCTGCCACTAAAAACATCGCCACTTAGTTTGACACCCTGGGCACGGACCGGGTCACCGCCACGAGGACTACTACCCCTATCTGATCCGGCTCCGGGTATTCCCCGCGTGCGCAACGCTACACAAACATGGCCCAGGGGGTGCGTCACATTCAACGGGTGGCGTAGTCGAACAATATCACATCTGCCACTAAAAACATCGCCACTTAGTTTGACACCCTGGGCACGGACCGGGTCACCGCCACGAGGACTACCACCCCCAACGGATCCGGCTCCGGGTATTCCCCAAACATGGCCCAGGGGGCGCGTCAACTTTTGGCGTAGTCGGCAGGATCTCGTGCCCGCAACCACCGGGTACTGCGTGCCTGAAAAAGACTGTTAAACTTACCTGTGGTGAAGATTCCCGCCATCCGACGCCATCTTTTGCCTTCTTCCCGCCATCCGTGGAGTTTTCCCGCCATTGGACGCCATCTCGAGGACGACGCGCGAGAAGAAGAGGGGCGTGGACTCCGAAAGCGTGCGAGAACTGAAGCCCCGCCTCACGTCCGGACGTTGCGTAAGGTCCTGGAAGGAGCCCAGCAGACGCCGACGTCACAGGAGCGCGACGGAAGGTCCTCAACCCTGACGATCCACTGCGGAGCCGCGGCCTACGGAAGAGGATCATCGCAAGGTAGGCCACGGTCCACTAGGGGGGAGGAGGATGTCGGATACGGAGGAGAGCTTCACTGCTACAGCCACCGCCAGCACCACCGCTGCTGCGGTCATGCCTTTCACCATGCCCTACATCCCGGGGGCAGCCTGGCTACCCCAGTACTCAGGGGAGTCCCATACCCTAAATGACTTAAGAGAAAGGCTGGATAGCCTCTTCCAGGTGTACCCCCTCACAGAAGAGCAAAAAGTGAGCATCCTGGTGGCTCAATTAACAGGGGCAGCCCAAAGGGAGGTAAAGTCCTGGCCACATGGGAGGAGGAGGACTGTCGCAGAGATACTAGCCCGGCTGAAGGACACCTTTGATACCCGTACCTCAGCCGAGATCAAGCTTAGATTCTACGGGTGCAAGCAGCGAGCACATGAGAATATAAGGGACTATGCACTAAACCTACAAGAGGCCCTGAGAGCCATTAAGCAGGCCGACCCTGACGGCGTGGGAAACGAAGACAAACTGTTGACTGAACAATTTATAGAGGGTCTACATTGTAATGCCCACCGAACCCAGTTGCGAGCCATGGCCTTACAGGACCCTCATCTGGACTTTGCACAGTTCAAGGACAGAGCCATCCGGGTGCTCCGAGAACCGGCACCAGGTGGCGCTGTGACCCACAAACGCCCTGCTACCACTTACCACCAGGAGACGGCGCCCTTGTCGGCAGGGCCTGTGGGAGCTGATGCGCAGGCTTTAAACAATGACCCGGCTACAGACCTGCACCATCAGGTCCAAGAGCTAACTAAAAGCGTTGCCGCGCTAACCCGAACTGTGCAGTCTTTACAGGTTTCTACTCCAGGGAAGATCCAGCTGGCATCCGGACCGGAGGATATCCCGTGGCGCCGACCAAGGAGGACCCCACCGGCCAGAGGAAGACCCAGCGACCGATACAACGAGGACGGACAACCCATCTGCCGCCGCTGCAATCAACCCGGACATATGGCAAGGTACTGTCCTTTAAACTGGCACAACCTGGGGTAGAGGGCCAACCCCTAGGAATAAGATCACCAGGCCCATCGAACTGGCGTGACAAATACGTGGGAGGACGTCCAGTCTTGCCTGTAGTACTGGATGGCATTCCTATGAGTGCCCTACTTGACACCGGGTCACAGGTCACCACCATCCCGTACGTGCTCTTCAAGCAGTACTGGAATGACTCGGATATAACCCGCTACCCAGACGACGACTTGAGTATCATCGCCAGCAATGGTCAGCCCGTGCCACAGATCGGATTTAAAGAGATGACCATTAAAATCGGTAAAGTCGAACTGGCAGCACAGGGACTGATCATTGTAGACATTGACAAGCGCGAGAGTCACCCAAAGATAACTCTAGGAACTAATGTGATTGAAAATTGTCTTGTGGAGGTGATTCTCATTTTACAGCAGGTTGCCAAGAACGCCAGCTCCGGTCAGCAGCGGGTGCTCCAAAAAGAGATCCGGGCACTGATGCGACGGCAACAAGTGGAACTCTCCGGTGGTGAGATAGGTAGCGTGAGAATGTGTGACCCGTTCCCTATTGCCATGCCCCCAAAAAGTGAGATGATGATTTGGTGCCGGGCAGCTATTGGTCTCAGAGGTAGAGACTACCAAGCAATGGTAGAACCCGTCTACTCAGACAGTAGGCCCACCATTTTGACAGCACGGGGGGTGGTTGATGTACGCCATGGGAGGGTGCCCGTTCGCATAATAAATATCGGGAAGAGGGAAGTGTACCTGCCCCGGTATGCTACGCTAGCCAAATTGTATACCATCAACCAAAATTCTGTACAGTCCGTGGAACCCTTGCCTCCATCTCATCCAGAGAAAGGTAACGGCTCTAAGCAACAAATGGAGGACTGGTGTCAGCAACTACATTTGGGTACTGACTCCACTCCCTCACACCAGAAACAGGGAGTCTATCGGGTGGTTCGAGAGTACGAGAGAGTGTTTAGAAAACACCCGCTAGACTTCGGGCGAGTAAAGGGGGTAGAACACCACATCCCCACGGGAAACCATCCTCCCATAAAGGAGAGATACCGACCCGTACCCCCTGCACACTACCAACACGCCAAGGGGATGCTTAGAGACATGAAGGAGGCTGGGGTAATCAGGGATAGCTGTAGCCCCTGGGCAGCTCCACTAGTCTTGGTTAAAAAGAAAGACAACACTATGAGAATGTGTGTAGATTACCGGAAAATCAACCGTATCACACACAAAGATGCGTACCCCTTACCAAGGATAGAGGAGTCTTTGGCTGCTTTAAAATCTGCTAACTTCTTCTCCACTTTGGATCTCACTAGCGGGTACTGGCAGGTTCCTGTAGCAGAGGCGGACCGGGAGAAGACCGCATTCACCACCCCGATGGGACTTAGCGAGTTTACCTGCATGCCGTTCGGACTCTGCAACGCACCAGGAACCTTCCAACGATTGATGGAATGCTGTCTGGGACACCGGAACTTTGAGACGGTCCTGCTGTACCTGGACGATGTTATAGTTTATTCCAAAACCTACGAGGACCACCTGAAACACCTGGCGGAGATGTTTGAATCCCTGGCAAACTACGGTCTGAAGGTGAAACCGTCGAAGTGTCACCTGCTAAAACCAAAAGTGCAGTACCTGGGACACGTGGTGAGTGCTGACGGAGTGGCCCCCGACCCTGATAAGATCACCGCGATTAAGGAATGGCCAAGACCCTCCAGCGTAAAGGAAGTGCGGCAGTTCCTCGGGTTGGTAGGCTACTACCGAAGATTCATTCCCGGTTTCACCAAAAAGGCAGCTCCTATGCAGGACCTCCTGATAGGCCAGTCCAGGAAGGCCAAGAACCAGAAGCCGCCCTTCAGATGGGAGAAGCTGGAAGAAGAGTCCTTCCGCCAGCTGAAGATGGCCCTCACGGGGGATGAAATCCTGGCGTACCCTGATTACAGCCAGCCCTTTATCCTCTACACCAACGCAAGTAACATCGGGCTGGGAGCCGTACTGTCCCAGATCCAGCAGGGGAGAGAACGGGTAATTGCTTACGCCAGCCGAAAACTGCGACCCACCGAAAGAAACCCTGAGAATTACAGCTCATTCAAGCTAGAGTTCCTGGCAGTGGTGTGGGCAGTCACCGAACGCTTTAAGCACTACCTTGCCTCTTCCTGGTTCACCGTGTACACGGATAACAACCCGTTGACACACCTGGACACTGCAAGACTCGGTGCCCTGGAGCAGAGATGGATGGCCCGCCTGTCCAACTATGAGTTCACGATCAAATACCGTTCAGGACGCTCCAATACCAACGCGGATGCCTTGTCCAGAATGCCAAACCTACCGGACGTAGGGGAAGATCCAGGGGAACTGGAAGAAGTTGAACTCCCCGCGTTTCACCGTCATGGGACTACCCAGTATTCCCACCGTGTAAGGGGTAAGCAATCCGCTACGTTCAACCCCTTACCTCATTACAACTGGGCAGAAACGCAAGACAGTGACCCCGCCGTCCGACTGGTGAAGGAGATGCTGACTCAGCCAGATGCCCGCCTTGACCCAGACGCTCCGGAGGAGACCAAGCAACTGTGGGCTGAGAAGAGTCGACTGTTCCTTTACAAGGGGAAGTTGTGCCGCAGAATGGTTAACTCCCGGACGCATGAACTGGTCTGGCAAGTAGTGGTGCCAAGAAGAGATGCGGCAATGGTACTGGAGGCATACCACGACGGAGCTGGGCACTTCGGATGGAAGAAGCTGGAGTTCCTGCTGCGCGGGCGGTTCCACTGGGTAGGCATGAGAGGAACCATCGAGAGGTGGTGCAGAGACTGTGGCCCATGCAACCTAAGAAGGAAGGACTGTGCCAGCCAGAAGACTCCCCTGCAGTCCATCGTCACCAGGCAGCCGTTGGAACTGGTAGCCTTGGACCATGTAAAACTGACCCCCAGCAGAAGTGGCTACGTCTATGCGTTAACCATCGTGGATCACTACTCCCGGTTCTTGGTTGTAGTCCCCGTCAAGGACTTAACGGCTCAAACAGCAGCTAGAGCCTTCCAGCAGCACTTCTGCTGTCCACACGGATACCCAGAGCAGGTGCTGACGGACCAAGGACCTGCCTTTGAAGCGGAAGTCTTCCAGGAGTTCTGCACTCTGTATGGCTGCCGGAAGATAAGAACAACACCCTATCATCCGCAAACCAATGGACTCTGCGAGAAGATGAACCAGGTGGTGATAGACCTTCTGAAAACATTGCCCCTGGAAGAACGCAGTCTGTGGCCTGAGAAACTGCCTGATCTGGTGGACCTATACAACCACATCCCTGTAGGTTCTACCAACTGTACCCCGGCTTACCTAATGAGAGCAAGACCTGGTAAGCTGCCTGTTGATCTGGATATGGGAGTCCTGACACCCGAGGACACTTCACCAGAAGCAGACTGGGACACAGAGAGGCAGCAGCAGTACCGGAAAGTACAGGAGAGCGTTGAGCGAAGTCTCTGTCAAGCAAGAGAAAGACAGGAGAAGACTTACAACCAGCATGCTCCCGCTGTTCCCCTGGTACCTGGAGAGCAGGTCTTGAAGAGGAAAAGACGGCTCCACAAGTTGGACGACCAGTGGGAGAAGGACCCGTACACCGTTCTGCCATCAAGCCATGAAAACCCAAAAATCTGCACAATCAGTAAGGATGGAGGAGAAACCACAGCCATTGTCTCCCGAGATCACCTGAAGAAGTGTCCCGAGCAACTACGAAACCCTGAAGAAGATCAAGAAAACCCTCGACCCGCAGAGGAAAGGGAAGAGATGGTCAGTACTGTACTCGGAGACTTCCCTCGGTCTTGGACACAAGTAAATGGCGCTGTTGTGGTACCCGTCCTCACCTTCCTCCAGCCAGCATCCCAAGTGCCTACGGAAAAACAGGTAGAGCTGGAAGAGCAGCCGGTCCAGGAGGCAGAAGACCCCACACAAGCAGATCAGGAGAATCGACCCTCTGCTTATAGTGAGCCTGCCGTGCCCCTAGTGAGCCAAAGAGTCCGTAGACAGCTGCCCAGCTTACCTTTGACAGCTCCTACACCCTGTAGCTCAGGACCGGTCAGTAAGCTCCGTAGGTCTACTAGGGCCACTAGAGGCCAGTTGCCCGTACGTTGGAGGATCTAAAGTGTTCAGACTGTCTTATTGGTATTTACCTGTTTACTGTTGCTTGTAAATAATTATGTTTTTCCAGTTATTTTATAGGTGTCTTTTGTGGATTAACCGGAACTCTGTTGTATATATGTTTGGAGCGTAACCCAGGAACGGACTATAGACTGTTAAAGACTCGGGGCAGGACAGACCGCTACCTGGTTACGGCTCCCTGTTCTTTGGTGAAATGGACACGCCGTGACCACTTTAACATGTTTTTCTTTATTGTATTGTTCCTGTTTATACCCTGTTATGTTTTAAAAAAAAAAAAATATGTTTAGTCCCGGAGTACTAAATTTTACTAGGGGGGAATGTGGAACCCCAGGGGTCTGGTTACCACAGTAATAGCAATATTACGTCTGTGAGCAGGTGGGAGGTCTCCTGGTCAGGAATCCTAAGCATGCCACACCTCCTGCCCAGTCCTGGGAGGGGAAGAACTTCCCCTATATAAACTGGGGCTGAGGTGGGGTTAAAAAAGAACACAGACAGAGACAGAGACACAGTCTGGTCTGGTGTGGAGCAGTTGCAGGGAAAGTGACAACAGGAGCTCTGTAGGAGCAGGAGTGAGTGCCAGATGCTGGAAGCTAGATAGCTCGCCTTGGCTGAAGAGATCTCACCGGACACGGAGTCCGAGGCTGTGGGGACTGTTCCATACCCAGCAGCAGAAACCGACCGGCAGGGGATTTCAGGTCCTCTAGCCAAGAAACCCGAAGGCACGGTCACACGCAAGGGACCAGCACCGCCGTCGTGGAGCGGAGGCTACCAGAAGGCCCCGAGTCACCGGCCATACGGGTGAGCACCACACGGTACACTCAGGGACGTGGGCTACTTTTACCCGCTTCTAGCAAGGTAGCCAAGAAGAGTACAGTTAGTTGGGGAGGCCTACAACTCCGCCTGGCCAGGGGAGATCCTGTCTGCTCACGGACTGACCAGACCCCGACCGCTAGCCAGTACTCCCGGGAGGGTCTATCTTTGTCACCAGTAAAGACCCTGAACTACACCGCACCGTCTCTGAGTGGTTCCTGGTGCCTGCGTGCAATTCTACCATCCCCATCATCCACGTCCGCTGCCCTGAGGCCATACCCCTCCCGTCGGGGGTTATTCTACCCACGCTGCACAACTGTACCACCGGCCTCAGCGGTCTGCCCTGCAGCGGCGGTTTCGTAACCGCATTCAACGGGTGGCGTAGTCGAACAATATCACATCTGCCACTAAAAACATCGCCACTTAGTTTGACACCCTGGGCACGGACCGGGTCACCGCCACGAGGACTACCACCCCCAACGGATCCGGCTCCGGGTATTCCCCAAACATGGCCCAGGGGGCGCGTCACAGGCACGACCGACCATGTCCCTGCTGGAGTGGGGAGGGAGGGGTGGAACACCCAGTGCTGTAGGGGCAGATAGGGGGCGGTTCCTGAGAGGAGGAAGGAGCCCATTGGTTGCTGGTCACCTGGGCTCATGGTCAGAGGGAGGTATAAAAGGTGGGCACCATCTTAGTTCAGTGTTCAGTCTGTGAGGAGAGGAGAGCTGACAGGGAGCAGCAGCTCAGGCTGAGTGCTGCTCCAGAGGCAGGCCTAGAGAAGAGGCCGGAGTCTGAGAGGAGAAGGAGAAGTGGGCCTGGAGAAGAGGCCAAGGGAAGGAGGAGAAGACAGAACAGGAAAGAAGGAGAAGAGAGAGAGAAACAGAAGGGCTTAGGAACAAGAAGGTGGAAGGGACCCTAAGAACCCACGAGAATCCAGGGTGAAGGGTCAGGCAGATTAAGGGTACCGGATCCCAAGTTGGTGGAGGAGAAACTACCCTCAGCCAAAGACCGGTCGTCGTGATCATCTATTGGTGCGACACCTCATCAAACCTGCTAGGAAGGCACCATATAGGACAGCGGAGGACGGGGCCCACGTTTAACCGCACAAGTCCGCGGCAGCTGGACAAAAGTGGGTCACTGGTGAGGCAGGCCAGAGAAAGGATTAAAGGGGGTCCTGTGCCATGCTCCTGAACTGCCTGGGAGTTGACCGAGCCCCACACCTGGTGGACGCAACACGGCTTGGGCAGTCACCGCCGGTACCAAGGTGACTAGGACCAGTAAAGAACTGTGAGTAAAGACCCTGGACTGTAACTTGTTGTCTGTGTGCTCCTTCGCGCCTCCAGCACTACCGGTACTGGGACTCTCACCACCATCACTCCCACCATCCACTACACTGCCCTGGGGCCGCACTCTTCCCGTGGGGAGTCACACCATCCCAGCTGCACACGTCATCGGCCCCAGCGGACTGCCTTGAAGCGGCGGTTCCTAATAGCCGCAATCCACGGGTGGCGTAGTCGGACATTATGTAAAGTACAGTAGCAGACTACCAATGGCCTGACCACCCTGAGCCGCGCGACCGGGCCGCCACTACTACTACCCCCAGCGTCTCCCTATCGCCCGGATCCGCGTGTCCCACGGCCCAGGGGGCGAGTCACGACCAGGACGGACAACCCATCTGCCGCCGCTGTCAAAAGGCGGGACACTATGCAAGATTCTGCAATTTAAAAGAGCAACACATGGGGCAGAGGGCCAACCCCCAGGAGTAAGATGACCAGGCCCATAAAGTTGGCGAGAGAAGTACGTGGGAGGACGGCCGGTCCTACCTGTCGTGCTTGATGGCATCCCAATGAATGCGTTGCTGGACACTGGGTCCCAGGTGACCACGATGCCATATATCCTTTATAAACAATACTGGACTGATTCCGACATTACCCACAGTCCAGATGAACATCTTAACATCTATGCCAGCAATGGTCAGCCCTTGCCTCAGGTGGGGTATAAAGAGGTGACCATAAAAGTTGGCAAAGTAGAATTGTTATCACAAGGAATTATTATTGTTGATATTGATCGCCGAGAAAGTCATCCCATGATAACCTTAGGCACTAATGTGATAGAAAATTGTCTTGGAGAAATTACTGTTTTGTTGCAACAGGTCGCAGAGACTGCCAGTTCCAGTCAGCAGCGAGTTCTGCAGAAGGAGATCAGAGCCCTGATGAAAAGACAACAGGTAGAGCTGTCTGGAGGGGAAATTGGCAGTGTAAGGATGAGTGATCCGTTCCCCATTACAATGCCCCCTAGGAGTGAAATGTTGATATGGTGTCGAGCAGCAATTGGTCCCAGGGGTCAAGATTATCAGGCCCTGGTAGAACCTGTATACTCTGACAGTATGCCCACCATCTTGACAGCCAGGGGAGTAGTCGATGTCCGCAAGGGGAGAGTGCTGATCTGCATCCTGAATTGTGGGGAGAAAGAGGTCCATTTACCCCAGTATGCTACCCTTGCTAAGTTATTCACTGTCAGTAACAACTCAATAAAGACAGTGGAACCCTTGCCTCCATCAAAACCGGCGGAGGATAATGGCTCCAAGGGGCAGATGGAGGATTGGTGTCAGAAGCTACAATTGGGCACTGACTCCACCCCTTTGCACCAAAAGCATGGAGTATACCGGGTGGTCCAAGAGTATGAGCAGGTCTTCAGTAAACACCCATTAGACTTTGGGCAGGTAAAAGGGGTCCAACATCATATCCCCACAGGAGATCATCCACCCATTAAAGAGAGGTACCGGCCTGTACTTCCAGCTCACTATCAATGTGCCAAGGGAATGTTACGGGAGATGAAGGAGGCTGGGGTGATGAGAGATAGTTGTAGCCCCTGGGCAGCTCCATTAGTTCTCGTGAGAAAGAAGGATGGTACAATGAGGATGTGTGTTGACTACAGGCAGATTAACCGCATTACACATAAGGATACCTACCCATTACCCAGGATTGAGGAGTCACTAGCTGCATTAAGATCTGCTAATTATTTCTCCACTTTGGATCTCAATAGTGGGTATTGGCAGGTTCCTGTGGCAGAGGCGGACAAAGAAAAGACCGCGTTTACAACACCAATGGGCCTCAGCAAGTTCAACTGCATGTCATTCGGGCTCTGCAACGCCCCAGGAACCTTCCAGCAGTTAATGGAGTGCTGCCTAGGACACAAGAACTTCGAAACTGTCCTGCTGTACCTGGACGACGTAATTGTCTACTCGAAGACATATGAAGATCACCTGGAGCACCTGGCCGAGGTGTTTGAAGCCCTATCTGGTTTTGGCCTGAAGGTAAAGCCGTCCAAATGCCACCTGTTGAAGCCCAAGGTGCAGTACCTAGGTCACGTGGTAAGCGACGAAGGTGTAGCGCCAGACCCTGAAAAAGTCACCGTAATCAAGGACTGGCCAAGACCCTCCACTATCAAGGAAGTGCGGCAGTTCCTCGGGCTGGTAGGCTACTACAGGAGATTTATCAAGGGTTTCACCAAAATAGCAGCACCCATGCAGGACCTCCTGGTAGGCCAGTCCAAGAAAGCCAAGAACCCGAAACCTCCGTTCAAATGGGGTAAACCAGAAGACGAATCCTTCACCCGACTGAAGATGGCTCTGACCAGAGACGAAGTCCTGGCATACCCCGACTATGGCCAACCCTTTATACTTCATACAGATGCCAGCAACGTGGGATTGGGAGTGGTGCTGTCCCAGGTACAGCAAGGCAGAGAGCGAGTGATTGCATATGCCAGCAGGAAGCTCCGGCCCACGGAAAGGAACCCCGACAATTACAGTTCCTTCAAGTTGGAGTTTCTGGCCATAGTCTGGGCTGTAACAGAGCGCTTCAAGCACTATCTCGCCTCCTCCAAATTTACAGTCTTCACGGACAATAACCCTCGGACGCACCTGGAGACTGCGAAGCTTGGTGCCCTAGAGCAACGATGGATGGCCCGACTGTCTAACTACGAGTTTACCATCAAGTATCGGGCGGGGCATAAAAATGCAAATTCTGATGCGCTGTCCAGAATGCCCAACTTGCCAGATGGGGGAGAAGACCCGGAAGAGCTGGAGGAGATAGAGATACCCGCTTTCCATCGTCATGGGGTGACCCAGTGCTCCCACTGTGTAAGGGACAAGCGCTCCGCCAACAGAGAGGCCACGTTCAACCCATTGCCCCACCATGGATGGGCAGAAACACAGTATAGCGACCTGGCTGTCCGCCTAGTCAAGGAGTTGCTGATGCAAGCTGACTCGCACCCTGATTCAGATGCTCCACGGGAGACCCAACAGTTGTGGAAGGAGAAGGGCAAACTGTTCATCTACGAAGGAAAGCTGTGTCGAAGAAGCATCAACTCCCGGACACATGAACTGGTCTTGCAGGTGGTAGTCCCGAGGCGGGATGCGTCAATGGTCTTAGAAGTGCACCACGATGGAGCAGGACACTTCGGGTGGAAGAAGTTGGAAGTCCTGCTACGTGAGCGATTCTACTTGGCTAGCATGAGGAAAGCAATCGAGAGATGGTGTCGAGAATGTGGTCCATGCAACCTGAGACGAAAAGACCGTGACAGCCAGAGGGCTCCCCTGCAGCCCATCATCACCAAACAGCCACTAGAACTGGTAGCCTTGGACCACGTGAAGCTAGCCCCAAGCAGGTCAGGCTATGTCTACGCTCTAACCATAGTAGACCACTACTCAAGGTTCCTGGTAGTAGTGCCAGTGAAAGACCAGACGGCTCAGACGGCAGCCAAAGCATTCCAACAGCACTTTTGTCGCCCGCACGGTTACCCTGAATGAGTGCTTACCGACCAAGGTCCAGCCTTTGAAGCAGAGGTGTTCCAGGAATTCTGTAACTTGTACGGCTGCAAGAAAATCAGGACGACGCCGTATCATCCCCAGACCAACGGGTTGTGTGAAAAGATGAACCAGGTGGTGATAGACCTGTTGAAGACGTTGCCCCTTGAAGAGCGCAGCCTTTGGCCAGAGAAGTTACCAGATTTGGTGGACCTGTATAACCACATCCCGGTGAACTCCACCAACTGTACACCCGCTTACCTGATGAGAGCAAGACCTGGCAAGCTACCCATTGACTTGGACATGGGAGTCCTAACACCAGAGACGACATCACCAGATGAGGATTGGGATACCGAGCGGCTGCAACAATACCGCAAAGTGCAAGAGTGTGTTGAAAGAAGTTTGTCCCAGGCAAGACAGAAGCAAGAGAAGACTTACAATCAGCACGCACCTGCCGTTCCCTTGTCACCTGGAGAGCAGGTACTTAAGAGAAAGAGAGGACTCCACAAATTAGATGACCAGTGGGAGGTAGAGCCATACACTGTCCTACCCTCGAACTACGATAACACCAAAGTGTGCCTCATCAGCAAAGATGGAGGGGAATTGTGGCACCCCAGGGGTCTGGTTTCCACAGTAACAGCAATGTTATGTCTGAGAGCAGGTGGGAGGTCTCTTGGTCAGGAATCCTATGCATGCCACACCTCCTGCCCAGTCCTGGGAGGGGAAGGACTTCCCCTATATAAACCTAGGGCTGAGGCAGGGTTAGTGAGTAGAGAAGAAGTAGAGACAGAGCAGCAGATATAGGAGAAGAACATCAGGAGCTCTGTGGGAGCAGTGTTACAAGGAGTCAGGGGCTGGCAGCTGCAGAGCTCGCCCTGACTGAGAAGATTTCTTACCGGACCCGGAGTCCGAGGCTGTGGGGACTAACTCCTACCCAGCAGCAGAATCCGTCAGGCAGGGGATTTCAGGTCCTCTGGCCAAGAAACCCGAAGGCACGGTCACACGCATGGGACCAGCACCGCCGTCGTGGAGCGGAAGCTACTAGAAGGCCCCGAGTCACCGGCCATACGGGTGAGCACCACACGGTACACTCAGGGACGTGGGCTACTTATACCCGCCTCTAGCAAGGTAGCCAGAAGAGTACAGTCAGTTTGGGAGGCCTACAACTCCGCCTGGCCAGGGGAGATCCCATCTGCTCAAGGACTGACTAGGCCCTTATCGCTAGCCAGTACTCCGGGAGGGTCTATCTTTGTCACCAGTAAAGACCCTGAACTACACCGTACCGTCTCCGAGTGGTTCCTGCTACCCCCATCATCCACGTCGGCTGCCCTGAGGCCATACCCCTCCCGTTGGGGGTGATACTATCACGCTGCACAATCCTACCACCAGCCTCAGCGGTCTGCCCTGCAGCGGCAGCTCCTTCGCTGCATTCAACGGGTGGCGTAGTCGTACAACATCTACCGCTAATACAGCGCCACTTAGTCTGACTCCCTGGGCACAGACCGGGTCACCGCCACGAGACTACAACCCTCAACAGATCCGGCTCCGGGTAAGCTCCCGCGTGCGCAACGCTGCGCGACACAGGCCCAGGGGTGCGTCAGAATCTTCAGCGGAAGTCTCAAGAGACCACTTGAAGATCAGTCCTGAACAGTTGAAACACACAGAAGAAGATCAAGATAACCCTCAGCCCACAGAAAAGGAAGAAGTGGTCCAAACAGTACTTAGAGAATTTCCCCGGTCTTGGACGCAGGTGAACAAAGCCATTGTGGTACCTGTCCTAACCTTTCTCCAAGTGGCATCACCGGAAGCTGCAGAAGTCCCAGAACAGCTGGAAGACCAGTCGGCCCCAGAGACAGAGGTTTCATCATCAGCAGACCAGGAGAATCTATCCTCTGTTAGCAGTGAACCTGTCATACCCATGGTGAGCCAAAGAATTCGTAGGAGATTACCCAGCCTACCAGTATTACTTCAGACTAAATGTAGAGTAGGTCACACTGAGCCCATCACACCAGGGGTAGACACAAGGGACCAGGGTAGAGCAGTAACTACCAATGTACTATGTAGTTCGACCAGGAGTACAAAAGGTCAGCTACCTGCCCGTTGGAGAAACTAAAATGTAAAGAATTAAAGTATAAGAGAGCTAAAATGTATGCTGTATATACACTGTGTTCCAAATTATTATGCAAATAATATTTTCTCAGATTTTCCCAAATTACCTATATGAATTGCAGTCGTAATTTTCCAGTCAAATAACTATTAGAGTACAATTGAAAGGTTTTTGTACAAACTGCCTATGATAACAGTATATTTTTTTAAAAAATAAAAAACTCAAACTGCACTCAAAATGCATGTTCCAAATTATTATGCACAGCAGAGTTTTCAACCTTTTCATTTTAATACAGAACAAAAAAATGGTCATTTTTGAAATTATAAGCATTAGCAGGTTATTACAAACTGAAATCAAACAGTTTTCAACTCAAAACTTTATTCTAGGTGATGTTACATTTGCACATAGGACCCCTTGTTCGAAAGGAGCTTCTGAACTCTCTCATCCATTGAATTTGTCAGGTTTTGGATGGTTTCTGCTTTAATTGTTTTGCATGAGGACAGAATACCCTCCCAGAGCTGTTGCTTAGATGTGAACTGCCTCCCGCCATCATAGACACTCCTTTTGATGATGCTCCAGAGGTTCTTAATGGGGTTGAGGTCAGGGGAGCATGGGTGCCACACAATAAGTTTGTCCCCTTTTATGCCCATAGCAGCCAGAGATGCAGATGTGTTATGTGCAGCATGAGATGGGGCATTATCATGCATGAAATGATCTCGATGGTCCAGATGGATGGAGTGGAGGATGGCTGGTTGATGGACACCCCATGCAAACACGGCTACGGCGCTAACAAGGAGGAGGTGGAGTAATGTTTTGGGCTGGAATCATGGGGAGAGAGATTGGCAGCCCTTTTAGGATCCCTGAAGGGGTAAAGATGAACTCCATAATGTATGTTGAGTTTCTCAAACAGCACTTCCTTCCATGGTTCAAGAAGAAGAACCGTGCATTCCGCAGCAAGATCATTTTCATGCATGATTTCCTGCATGGGGAAATTTACCAGCAGCTGCAGCATTTCCCACCCTAGGCTTATACTCGAGTCAATAAGTTTTCCCAGTTTTTTGTGGTAAAATTAGGTACCTCGGCTTATACTCGGGTAGGCTTATACTCGAGTATATACGGTAATATCATGATGACCTAATGTATTTGTCAAAGGGGCTGAATTTCTCACATAAAGATTTCTGCATAGAGTAAAATATTTAAGTTTTAAGTGTTCATAAAACCTGAATCACCATAAGTAGATGACATTCCTATTCCACATCTAAAATGTATACAGGCCTCAGACTAAACTCACTATAGAAAATATACACCCAGACCCAGGAAACAATTACAAACCCCAGATCGTACCCCTAAATAAGTACAGACCCAGACAAAACCCACTAAAACATAGACAATAAACCCACTAAATACAAACTAAAAACTCAACCAACTAGAAATATATAGACATAGACTAAAGAAATACAGACACTAAACCCCTTAAATTCAGACACAGATCTGCCCCCTATATAAATACAGACCTCCTAAGCACAGACACAAAACTCCTTCAATAGAAGCCCATTCCCAACCCCTAATTATATACAGACCCCAGGGACGTACATAGAAATCATGGGGCCCCATAGCAGAAGTTATAATCTCATCCTCCACAAAAAATAAATAAAAAATAATAATAATATAACGGACAGTATGAAACCCACCCAGTGAATTCCTACACACCACCCTCCAGGTGCACAGTATGATGACCCTGCTGTATGCACCCGTGGCAAAGTATAGTGACCCCAACACAGTATGATGTCCCAACTGTGACCCCAACACAGCTCTCCAAACAATATGATGGCTCCCACACAGATTGATGGACCCCACAGAAACCTCCACACTGTATAATGGCCTCCACATAGCCCTACAAACAGTAAAATGGACCCCACATTGCCCTACAAACTGTATAATGCCTTTTCATACATGGACTGCGGCACCAATCAGTTCTCCCCAGCTTCTGAGCGTGATTGGTCGCATGGATTACAGTGAGGGACACTTAGGAAAGGTGAGTATAAGAATTTTTTATTTTATTCTTATTTTTACAGGTGGACACTGCAGGAGCAGACACTACTACTCTCAGCATTGACCCTGCTGGGGCTGATCGCAGCCCCGGCAGGGAACCATGATGAGGGCAGTGTTCAGCACCCGGTGCTTGGGAGCAGCGCTAACTGTAAACTAATTCCCTGGCGCCGGTACGTGTGATCCTGATGCGGCACACGGGACACGGATATCTCCAGTACCATTAATATACGGACGTGTGAAACCGGCCTGAGTATTGCTGATCCTAGTGAATCAAATGTAAATTCAACTGAAGAAATAAAAATTGCACCATTTACTGGTGGTATACTATCCACCTACATGCCCCAATAGCTCCAATATTCGATCTGTTTCAGGACAGGGTAATAAAAGATGTGGAAGCTTTAGTATTCACAAGTCCCACTGACAATTTAAGAACAGGGAAACTAAAAGCATTGAGTGAAATAAAAAACTGGAAAGATGTAATAATTTGTAAAGCCGACAAAGGCGGAAATATTGTGCTACAAACTAGGAAGATGTATATTGCTGAAGCAAAAAAACAACAACTGATACTTCCGCTAATATTAACCTGGCTAATGATCCTACGAATAAATTAAAAAACTTGTTAAGAACCTTTTTAAGGACGCAGGTGGAGAAAGGTATTTTAACTAGAAAAGGAGCAGAAAAATTATTACCGCAATATCCACAAAAACCTCATTGGTATTGCATTCCCAAGGTCCATAAATCTTTAACCACCCAGCCTGGACGCCCGATAGTGTCGGGCATAGGCTCAATTACAGAGCCTTTGTCCCAATATTTGGACTCATTACTGAAACCACTATTGAGAAATATTCCATCTTTGATTAAGGACACCGGATCCTACTTGAGTGTGTGGCACCCCAGGGGTCTGGTTTCCACAGTAATGTAATGTTATGTCTGAGAGCAGGTGGGAGGTCCTTTGGTCAGGGATCCTGTGCATGCCACACCTCCTGCCCAGTCTTGGGAGGGGAAGAACTTCCCCTGTATAAACCCGGGGCTGAGGCAGGGTTAGGCAGTCAAGGAGAGTAGAGACGAGAAACAGTCATAGGAGGAAATAGCAGAAGCTCAGTGGGAGCAATATTACTACGAGTCAGGGGCTGGCAGCTGCAGAGCTCGCCCTGACTGAGAAGCTTTCTTACCGGACCCGGCGTCCGAGGCTGTGGGGACTAACTCTTACCCAGCAGCAGAAGCCGACCGGCAGGGGATTTCAGGTCCTCAGGCCCAGAAACCCGAAGGCACGGTCACACGCGTGGGACCAGCACCGCCATCGTGGAGCGGAAGCCATTAGAAGGCCCCGAGTCACCGGCCATACGGGTGAGCACCACACGGTACACTCAGGGACGTGGGCTACTTATATCCGCTTCTAGCAAGGTAGCCAGAAGAGTACAGTCAGTTTGGGAGGCCTACAACTCCGCCTGGCCAGGGGAGATCCCATCTGCTCAAGGACTGACCAGGCCCCGTTCGCTAGCAAGTACTCCGGGAGGGTCTATCGTTGTTACCAGTAAAGACCCTGAATTACACCGCACCGTCTCTGAGTGGTTCCTGCTACCCCCCATCTTCCACATTGGCTGCCCTGAGGCCATACCCCTCCCGTTGGGGGTTATACTATCACGCTGCACCATTCTACACCGGCCTCAGCGGTCTGCCCTGCAGCGGCAGCTCCATAGCTGCAAATCAACGGGTGGCGTAGTCGACACTCAAATAACATCTATCAAGACTGCCACACACTGAGTTTGACTCCCTGGGCACGGACCGGGTCCCCGCCACTCGGAGACTATAACCCTCATCTGATCCGGTTCCGGGTAAGCCCCCGTGCGCGGGACGCTGCGCGACACAGCAGGCCCAGGGGCGCGTCAACTTTGGCGTAGTCGGCAGGATTTCGTGCCCGCAACCACCGGGTACTGCGTGCCTGAAAAAGAGACTTTTCAAACTTACCTGTGGTGAAGATTCCCGCCATCCGGCGCCATCTTCAGCCTTCTTCCCGCTATCGGTGAAGTTTCCCGCCATCCGGCGCCATCTTCTGCCTTCTTCCCGCCATCCGTGGAGTTTTCCCGCCATTGGACGCCATCTTGAGGACGCCGCGTGGGAAGAAGAGGGGCGTGGACTCCGAAAGCGCGCGAGAACTGAAGTCCCGCCTCACGTCCGGACGTTGCGTAAGGTCCTGGAAGGAGCCCAGCACACGCCGACGTCACAGGAGCGCGACGGAAGGTCCTCAACCATCCACTGCGGAGCCGCGGCCTACGGAAGAGGATCATCGCAAGGTAGGCCACGGTCCACTAGGGGGGAGGAAGATGTCGGATACGGAGGAGAGCTTCACTGCCTCAACCCCCGCCAGCGCTACCGCTGCTGCAGTTATGCCCTTCACCATGCCCTATATCCCGTGAGCAGCTTGGCTACCCCAGTACTCAGGGGAGTCACATACCCTGCATGACTTTAGAGAAAAGCTGGATAGCCTCTTCCAGGTGTACCCCCTCACAGAAGAGCAAAAAGTGAGCATCCTGGTGGCCCAACTAACCGGGGCAGCCAAAAGGGAAGTGAAATCCTGGCCACCTGGGAGGAAGACTGTCGCAGGGATACTAACCCGGCTGAAGGACACCTTTGATACCCGCACCTCAGCCGAGATTAAGCTTAGGTTCTACGGGTGCAAGCAGCGAGCGCATGAGAGTATAAGGGACTATGCACTAAACCTACAAGAGGCCCTGAGGGCCATTAAGCAGACCGACCCTGATGGAGTGGGAAACGAGGACAGGCTGTTGACCGAACAGTTTATAGAGGGACTATATTGTAATACCCACCGAACCCAGTTGCGGGCAATGGCCTTACAGGATCCCCATCTGGGCTTTGCACAGTTCAAGGACAGAGCCATCCGGGTGCTCCGAGAACCGGCACCGGGTGGCGTTGTGACCCACAGGCGCCCTGCTATCACTTACCACCAGGAGGCGGCGCCTTTGTCGGCAGGGCCTGTGGGAGCTGATGCGCAGGCTTTGGACAATGACCCGGCTCCAGACCTACACCATCAGGTCCAAGAGCTAGCTAAGAGCGTTGCTGCGCTAACCCGAACTGTGCAGTCTTTACAGGCTTCCACCCCAGGGAAGATCCAGCTGGCATCCGGACCGGAGGACATCCCGTGGCGTCGACCAAGGAGGACCCCACCGGCCAGAGGAAGACCCAGTGACCGATACAGCGAGGACGGACGACCCATCTGCCGCCGCTGCAATCAACCCGGACATATGGCAAGGTACTGTTCTTTAAACGGGCACAACCTGGGGTAGAGGGCCAACCCCCAGGAAAAAGATCACCAGGCCCATCGAACTGGCGCGACAGATATGTGGGAGGACGTCCAGTCTTGCCTGTGGTACTGGATGGCATTCCCATGAGTGCCCTACTGGACACCGGGTCACAGGTCACCACCATCCCGTACGTGCTCTTTAAGCAGTACTGGAATGACTCGGATATTACCCGCTACCCTGACGACGACTTGAGTATCATCGCCAGCAATGGCCAGCCCGTGCCACAGATCGGATTTAAAGAGGTGACCATCAAAATCGGTAGAGTCGAACTGGCAGCACAGGGACTGATCATTGTAGATATTGACAAACATGAGAGTCACCCAAAAATCACTCTAGGAACTAATGTAATTGAAAATTGTCTTGCAGAGGTGATTTTCCTTTTACAGCAGGTTGCCAAGAACGCCAGCTCCGGCGAGCAGCGGGTGCTCCAGAAAGAGATCCGGGCACTGATGCGACGGCAACAGGTGGAACTCTCCGGCGGTGAGATTGGTAGCGTAAGAATGTGTGACCCTTTTCCTATTGCCATGCCCCCAAAAAGTGAAATGATGATTTGGTGCCGGGCAGCTATTGGTCTGAGAGGTAGGGATTACCAGGCAATGGTAGAACCAGTTTACTCAGACAGTAGGCCCACCATTTTGACAGCACGGGGGGTGGTTGATGTACGCCATGGGAGGGTGCCCGTTCGCATAATAAATATCGGGGAGAGGGAAGTGTACCTGCCCCGGTATGCCACGCTAGCCAAATTATATACCATTAACCAAAATTCTATACAATCTGTGGAACCCTTGCCTCCATTTCACCCGGAGGAAGGTAACGGCTCTAAGAAAAACATGGAGGACTGGTGTCAGCAACTACATCTGGGTACTGACTCCACTCCCGCACACTAGAAACAAGGAGTCTATCGGGTGGTTCAAGAGTACGAGAGAGTGTTCAGTAAACACCCGTTAGACTTCGGGCGAGTCAAGGGGGTAGAACACCACATCCCCACGGGAGACCATCCTCCTATAAAAGAGAGGTATCGACCCGTACCCCCTGCCCACTACCAACACGCCAAGGGGATGCTTAGAGACATGAAGGAGGCTGGGGTGATCAGGGATAGCTGTAGCCCCTGGGCAGCTCCACTAGTCTTAGTCAGAAAAAAAGACAACACCATGAGGATGTGTGTAGATTACCGGAAAATCAACCGTATCACACACAAGGATGCGTACCCCTTACCAAGGATAGAGGAGTCATTGGCTGCCTTAAGATCTGCTAACTTCTTCTCTACCTTGGATCTCACTAGCGGGTACTGGCAGGTTCCTGTAGCAGAGGCGGACCGGGAGAAGACCGCATTCACCACCCCGATGGGACTTAGCGAGTTCACCTGCATGCCGTTCGGACTCTGCAACGCACCAGGAACCTTCCAACGACTAATGGAGTGTTGTCTGGGCCACAGAAACTTCGAGACGGTCCTGTTGTACCTGGACGATGTCATCATATATTCCAAGACGTATGAGGACCACCTGAAACACCTGGCGGAAGTGTTCGAGGCTCTGGCCAGTTACGGCCTAAAGGTGAAACCCTCCAAGTGTCACCTCCTGAAACCAAAGGTGCAGTACCTGGGACACGTGGTGAGCGCTGACGGAGTGGCTCCCGACCCTGATAAGATCACCGCAATTAAGGAATGGCCAAGCCCCTCCAGCGTAAAAGAAGTGCGGCAGTTCCTCGGGTTGGTAGGCTACTACCGAAGGTTTATTCCCGGTTTCACCAAAAAGGCAGCACCTATGCAGGACCTCCTGATAGGCCAGTCCCGGAAGGCCAAGAACCAGAAGCCGCCCTTCAAATGGGAGTCCTTCCGCCAGCTGAAGATGGCCCTCACGGGGGACGAAATCCTGGCGTACCCAGATTATAGCCAGCCCTTTATCCTCTACACCGACGCCAGTAACATCGGGCTAGGAGCCGTACTGTCCCAGATTCAGCAAGGGAAAGAACGAGTAATCGCCTACGCCAGCCGAAAACTGCGACCCACCGAAAGGAACCCCGAGAATTACAGCTCATTTAAGCTAGAGTTCCTGGCCGTGGTATGGGCAGTCACCGAGCGCTTTAAGCATTACCTCGCTTCTTCCCGGTTCACCGTGTACACGGATAACAACCCGTTGACACACCTGGACACGGCAAGACTCGGTGCCCTGGAGCAGAGGTGGATGGCCCGTCTGTCCAACTACGAGTTCACAATCAAATACCGGGCAGGACGCTCCA
Source organism: Phyllobates terribilis (assembly GCF_046119375.1). Lineage (NCBI taxonomy): Eukaryota > Metazoa > Chordata > Amphibia > Anura > Dendrobatidae > Phyllobates > Phyllobates terribilis. The sequence continues at coordinate 116,168,902 of NW_027362773.1, forward strand.
ATACCAACGCGGACGCCCTGTCCAGGATGCCCAACCTGCCGGATGGAGGAGAAGATCCGGAGGGACTGGAAGAAGTTGAACTCCCTGCGTTCCACCGTCATGGGACTATCCAGTATTCCCACCGGGTAAGGAGTAAGCAGGCTGCTACGTTGAACCCCTTACCCCACTACAACTGGGCGGAAACGCAAGACAGCGACCCTGCCGTCCGACTGGTGAAGGAGATGCTGACTCGGCCGGAGGCTCGCCTTGAACCAGACGCTCCGGAGGAAGCCAAACAACTATGGGCAGAGAAGAGTCGACTGTTCCTTTACAAAGGGAAGTTGTGCCGCAGAATGGTTAACTCCCGGACGCATGAATTACTCTGGCAAGTAGTGGTGCCACGAAGAGACGCAGCCATGGTGATGGAGGCATACCACGACGGAGCTGGACACTTCGGGTGGAAGAAGCTGGAGTTCCTGCTGCGCGAGCGGTTCCACTGGGTAGGCATGAGGGGAACCATCGAGAAGTGGTGCAGAGACTGTGGCCCATGCAACCTGAGAAGGAAGGACCGTGCCAGCCAGAAGACTCCCCTGCAGTCCATCGTCACCCGGCAACTGTTGGAACTGGTAGCCTTGGATCATGTAAAACTGACCCCAAGCAGAAGTGGCTACGTCTACGCGTTAACCATCGTGGATCATTACTCCCGGTTCTTGGTTGTCGTCCCCGTCAAGGACTTAACGGCTCAAACAGCAGCTAGAGCCTTCCAGCAGCACTTCTGCCGTCCACACGGGTACCCGGACCAAGTGCTGACGGACCAGGGACCTGCCTTTGAAGCGGAGGTCTTCCAGGAATTTTGCAATCTGTATGGCTGCCGGAAGATAAGGACGACACCCTACCATCCGCAAACTAATGGACTTTGTGAAAAAATGAACCAGGTGGTAATGGATCTTCTAAAAACGTTGCCCCTGGAAGAACGCAGTCTGTGGCCTGAGAAGTTGCCCGATCTGGTGGACCTATACAACCACATCCCGGTAGGTTCCACCAACTGTACCCCGGCTTACCTAATGAGGGCGAGACCTGGTAAGTTACCTGTTGACCTGGAAATGGGAGTCCTGACACCCGAGGACACTTCACCAGAAGCAGACTGGGACACAGAGAGGCAGCAACAGTACCGGAAAGTACAGGAGAGCGTGGAGCGAAGTCTCTGTCAGGCTAGGGAAAGACAAGAGAAAACTTACAACCAGTACGCTCCCGCCGTTCCCCTGGTACCCGGAGAGCAGGTCTTAAAGAGGAAAAGACGGCTCCACAAGTTGGACGACCAGTGGGAGAAGGACCCGTACACCGTACTGCCCTCAAGCCACGAGAACCCGAAGGTCTGCACCATCAGTAAAGACGGAGGGGAAACCACAGCCATTGTCTCCCGGGACCACCTGAAGAAGTGTCCCGAACAACTGAGGAACCCTGAAGAGGAACAAGAAGACCATCGACCCGTAGAGGAAAGGGAAGATATGGTTAGTACTGTGCTCGGGGACTTCCCTCGGTCTTGGACTCAAGTCAATGGTGCAGTTGTGGTGCCCGTACTCACCTTCCTCCAACCGTCATCCCAAGCACCTACGGAGCAACGGGTAGAGCTGGAAGAACAGCCGGTCCAGGAGGCAGAAGACCCCACACCCGCAGACCAGGAGGATCAATCCTCTGCTTGCAGTGAGCCTGCCATATCCCTAGTGAGCCAGGGAACTCGTAGACAGCTGCCCAGTTTACCCTTGACAGCTCCTACACCCTGTAGTTCGGGGCCAGACAGTCAGCTCCGTAGGTCCACTAGAGCCACTAGAGGCCAGTTACCCGCACGCTGGAGGATTTAAAGTGTATAAATTGTTTTATTTATGTTTACCTGTGTATTGTTGCTTGTGTATAATTTTGTGTTTCTAGTTATTTTTAGGAATCCTTGGTGGATCTACCGGGAATCCTTATACAATTAGTTGGAGCGTAACCCAGGATGGACTAGAGACTGTTAAGGACTCGGGGTAGGACAGACCCCTACCTGGTTACGTCTCCCTGTTTTGGTGAAATGGACACCTTGCTTCCCCTCAAAGACTGCACCCGGTTGCGGACACGCCGTGACCATTGTTATGTGTCTCTTTGTTATAATGTTTTGGTTGTACTCTGGTATGTTTACAAAAATGTGTTTAGTCCCGGAGTACTAAATTTTACTAGGGGGGAATGTGGCACCCCAGGGGTCTGGTTTCCACAGTAATGTAATGTTATGTCTGAGAGCAGGCGGGAGGTCCTTTGGTCAGGGATCCTGTGCATGCCACACCTCCTGCCCAGTCTTGGGAGGGGAAGAACTTCCCCTGTATAAACCCGGGGCTGAGGCAGGGTTAGGCAGTCAAGGAGAGTAGAGACGAGAAACAGTCATAGGAGGAAACAGCAGAAGCTCAGTGGGAGCAATATTACTACGAGTCAGGGGCTGGCAGCTGCAGAGCTCGCCCTGACTGAGAAGCTTTCTTACCGGACCCGGCGTCCGAGGCTGTGGGGACTAACTCTTACCCAGCAGCAGAAGCCGACCGGCAGGGGATTTCAGGTCCTCAGGCCCAGAAACCCGAAGGCACGGTCACATGCGTGGGACCAGCACCGCCATTGTGGAGCGGAAGCCATTAGAAGGCCCCGAGTCACCGGCCATACGGGTGAGCACCACACGGTACACTCAGGGACGTGGGCTACTTATATCTGCTTCTAGCAAGGTAGCCAGAAGAGTACAGTCAGTTTGGGAGGCCTACAACTCCGCCTGGCCAGGGGAGATCCCATCTGCTCAAGGACTGACCAGGCCCCGTTCGCTAGCAAGTACTCCGGGAGGGTCTATCGTTGTTACCAGTAAAGACCCTGAATTACACCGCACCGTCTCTGAGTGGTTCCTGCTACCCCCCATCTTCCACGTCGGCTGCCCTGAGGCCATACCCCTCCCGTTGGGGGTTATACTATCACGCTGCACCATTCTACACCGGCCTCAGCGGTCTGCCCTGCAGCGGCAGCTCCATAGCTGCAAATCAACGGGTGGCGTAGTCGACACTCAAATAACATCTATCAAGAATGCCACACACTGAGTTTGACTCCCTGGGCACGGACCGGGTCCCCGCCACTCGGAGACTACAACCCTCATCTGATCCGGTTCCGGGTAAGCCCCCGTGCGCGAGACGCTGCGCGACACAGCAGGCCCAGGGGCGCGTCAACTTCAGTTAGCGAAATAAATTACTGCAATAGTTACATGCGTGGCTTGCGTTTTTCCTCATTTATTTTTAGCTTTTTTTGAAAATAAATATGTGGAAACCGTGACCAATCCATATATTAAATACATAAAAACATACTTAAGATATGTGGATGACATATTTATAGCGTGGGCTGGTACTCAAGAACAATTGAGTCGTTTGTAAAATATCTGAACGACATTAACCCCTTTACCCCCAGGGTGGTTTGCACGTTAATGACCAGGCCAATTTTTACAATTCTGACCACTGTCACTTTATGAGGTAATTACTCTGGAACGCTTCAACGGATCCCCCTGATTCTGAGCTTGTTTTTTCGTGACATATTTTACCTGCACGGCAGGATTTGGAAGGGAAGGAGCGCCATTTGACTTTTTGAATGTAAAATTTGCTTGAATAATTAGAGGACGCCATGTTGCGTTTGGGGAGCTCCTGATGTGCCTAAACAGTGGAAACCCCACACAAGTGACACCATTTTGGAAACTAGACCCCTTAGGGAACTTATCTAGATGCGTGGTGTGCACCTTGAACCCCCAGGTGCTTCACAGAAGTTTATAACATTGAGCCGTAAAAATACAATTTTCATATTTTTCCCACAAAAATGTTTTTCAGCCCCCAATTTTGCATTTTCATAAGGGTAACAGGAGAAATTGCACCATGCAGTTTATTGTGCAATTTCTCCTGAGTAAGCCGATACCCCATATGTGGGGGAAAACCATTGCTTGGACGCACGGCAGAGTTCGGAAGGGTAGGAGCACCATTTGACTTTTTGAATGTAAAATTTGCTTGAATAATTAGCGGACGCCATGTTGCGTTTGGGGAGCTCCTGATGTGCCTAAACAGTGGAAACCCCCCACAAGTGACACCATTTTGGAAACTAGACCCCTTAGGGAACTTATCTAGATGTTCACAGAAGTTTATAACATTGAACCGTAAAAATAACACTTTCACATTTTTTCAACAAAAATGTTTTTCAGCCCCCAATTTTGCATTTTCAGAAGGGTAACAGGTTGCGTTTGGAGAGTCCCTGATGTGCCTAAATAGTGGAAACCACCCCACCCTCCCCCCAGTGACTCCATTTTGGAAGCTACACCCCTCCAGGATTTTATCAAGGGGTATAGTGAACATTTTGAACCCAGAGGTACGACACAGAATTTGATAACATTAGGTCATCATATTGAATAAGTTGTCATTAGTCTTGAGTGCAAGTGCTTGCTATTTGAGTTTGCATCAGGTATTAGGGTATGCTCCAAGTATCGCGGGTGCTCAAGTGACATGCTCGAGTCCCTGCCCCGCATGTTTTTTTTATTAGATACCCCCAAAAAAAACATGCGGGGATTGCTCATGCATGGCAGGCAATCCCTGCAAGGTTTTTTTGGCTGTATAACAGCTGCAAAACATTTGGGGAGGAGACTAAAGCATGTCACTCGAGCACCCGCCATACTCGGTGCATACCCAAGCACCCGATGCAAACTCAAGTAGCGAGTACTTGCGCTCACTAGTCGCCATATCGTCATCATTTTTTTTTTCTTTACTTCTGAAAAAATCCCAACCCCAACCCGAACCTTAGCCCAACCCTAACCCTAGCCTAACCCTAAACTTAGCCTAACCCTAGCCCAACCCTAACCCTAGCCCAACCCTAACCCTAGCCCAACCCTAACCCTAGCCCAACCTTAGCCCAACCCTAACCCCAACCCTAGCCCAACCCTAACCCTAGCCCAACATTAACCCAAACCCTAGCACAACCCTAGCAAAACCCTAGCAAAACCCTAACCCTAGCACAACCCTAACCCTAAAGTTTATTTTTTACACCGTTCCTCGTGTGGTATAAGTGATTAGACGACGTTATTTTTCGGGTCGGTGCAATTACAGCGATGCCAGATTCATATCGGGTTTTTATGACTGACAGCTGTCACACACTAAAAGACTCATTTTTTTGCAAAGACTAGTTTTTGCATTGCCATATTTTGAGAGCTATAATTTTTCCATATTTCGGCCGACTGAGTCATGTGATGGCTTGTTTTTTGCGGGACAAGTTGACGTTTTTATCGGTATCATTTTCGGGCAAATAACATTTTTTGATCGCTTTCTATTCCGGAAAACAATTCAGGAATTTTTTTTTTTTTTGTTATGCTGTTCTGCATAAAGGTAGCTTTATTCTTCGGGTCAATACGTTTAGAGCGGTACTGCATTTTTTTTTTATATTTTGGCGCTTTTACACAATAAAAACTATTTTATAGAAAAAAAATTGTTTTTGTATCGCTTTATTCTGAGAGCTATAACTTTTTTATTTTTCAGTTGTTGGAGCTGTATTGTGGTTTGTTTTTTGCGGGACAAGATGACGTTTTCAGCGGTACCATTTTTCTTTACATTCGTCTTTTTTATCGCGTTTTATTCCATTTTTTGTTTGGCGGTTTGATGATAAAACATCGTTTTATGTTTGTTTGTTTTTTTTTGTTTTTTTACCGTGTTCACTAAAGGGGTTAACTAGTGGGACAATTTTATAGGTCAGGTCGTTCCGGACGCGGCGATACCAAATATGTATACTTTTATTGGTTTATTTTTTTTTTCATAAGATTATTTATTTATGGGTACAATATACTGTATATATTTTTTTCTTATTATTTTTTCTTTTATTTTTTTAATTTTTTACAATTTTTTTTTTTTTTTTCACTTTCTGACATTTTTATTACTTGTTCACATTGTCCCACTATGGGACTCTCACTTTTTGCAGCCTGATCGCCTGCATGGCATAGAGAGCAGCATCTCCCTATGCCATGCAGCCTGTCAGCGCTGCACAGGGAGAAGTTACTTTGGTCGTGCACTGCGCATGACCAAAGCAACTTCCTGCCTCCTGGTGACCCGGATGTTGTTATGATGACGTTGGGTCACCATGGCAACATCCGGGATCGGATTCAGATGTCGCTGGACGCCGGCAGAGAAGGTAAGTATCACGCTTACCTCCTCTTGCCACCGGAATGCTGCGATCGATTTCGATCACAGCATTTCGGGGGTTAATGTGCCGGGAGCGGTGCGGGACCGCTCCCTGCACATAGCACAGGGTGTCAGCTGTGACAATCAGCTGACACCCGGTGGTGATCTCGCCTGCACCGCTTGTGTGCGGGCGAAATCGCCAGGGCGTATTAATACGTATCAGGCCCATAAGGCCCAGGGCACAGATACGTACTAATACGCCCTGGGTCAGAAAGGGGTTAATAGTGAAAATATGAAAATTACATCAGCATATGGTGGTAATGATAGAAAAGCTAGTGTGGTGCCCAACCAATTTGATGATACATAGCAGAGTGATAAAACTAATAAACTTTATTCAAATTATTTAAAATCAAACCAATGCCACAAAGGCATGTGGCCTTGTATATCACTCCAGTAGTACGACAGTTGATGAAGTGTCATATGGTATATTCCTTCCCAGTCACATTACTACAAAACGTCCTACCCTTTGTCAGAAATTCACAAGCACTACAGTTGCCACACCTGTAGCAGCCCTTGGCATGCTTGATGGGTAGTACACCAGATGGATATTAATTTAAAAGAGTATATATAAATTAGCATACATTATCCAACATGGTGTACACAATATGGCGTATAATGCTAGTAGAGCCCTGTATAGCTGCCAGAAATAATTCAAAAAGGTTGAATGTATTGGCCTTAATATATTAACTTAATATACTGTATGCTCTTGCACCTGTCCTGCCTCTCGTGCTCTTTATTTTCCTCTCTCCGGTATGTATATATAGGGTCTGAGTGACCCACTTCTGCCTTTTGACATATGTATGTGGACAATATCATATTAAGTTAATACACTGCTCAAAAAATAAAGGGAACACTTAAGCAACAGAATATAACTCCAAGTAAATCAGACTTCTGTGAAATCAAACTGTCCACTTAGGAAGCAACACTGATTGACAATCAATTTCACATGCTGTTGTGCAAATGGAATAGACAATAGATGGAAATTATTGGCAATTATCAAGACACCCTCAATAAAGGAGTGGTTCTGCAGGTGGGGACCACAGACCACATCTCAGTACCAATGCTTTCTGGCTGATGTTTTGGTCACTTTTGAATGTTGGTTGTGCTTTCACACTCGTGGTATCATAAGACGGACTCTACAACCCACAGAAGTTGCTCAGGTAGTGCAGCTCATCCAGGATGGCACATCAATGCGAGCTGTGGCAAGAAGGTTTGCTGTGTCTGTCAGCGTAGTGTCCAAAGGCTGGAGGCGCTAAAAGGAGACAGGCCAGTACACCAGGAAACGTGGAGGGGGCCATAGGAGGGCAACAACCCAGCAGCAGGACCGCTACCTCCGCCTTTGTGCAAGGAGGAAAAGGAGGAGCACTGCCAGAGCCCTGCAAAATGACCTCCAGCAGGCCACAAATGTGCATGTGTCTGCACAAACGGTTTGAAACCCACTCCATGAGGGTGGTATGAGGGCCCGACGTCCACAGATGGGGGCTGTGCTCACAGCCCAACACCGTGCAGGACTCTTGGCATTTGCCACAGAACACCATGATTGGCAAAGTAACCACTGGTGCCCTGTGCTCTTCACAGATGAAAGCAGGTTCACACTGAGCACATGTGACAGACGTGACAGAGTCTGGAGATGCCGTGTAGAGCGATCTGCTGCCAGCAACATCCTTCAGCATGACCTGTTTGGCAGTGGGTCAGTAATGGTGCGGGGTGGCATTTCTTTAGAGGGCCGCACAGCCCTCCATGTGTTCGCCAGAGGTAGCCTGATTGCCATTAGGTACCGAGATAAGATCCTCAGACCCCTTGTGAGACCATATGCTGGTGCGGTTAGCCCTGGGTTCCTCCTAATGCAGGACAATGCCAGACCTCATGTGGCTGGAGTGTGTCAGCAGTTCCTGCAAGATGAAGGCATTGAAGCTATGGACTGGCCCTCCCGTTCCCCAGACCTGAATCCGATTGAGCACATCTGGGACATCATGTCTCGCTCCATCCACCAACGTTGCACCACAGACTGTCCAGGAGTTGGCAGATGCTTTAGTCCAGGTCTGGGAGGAGATCCCACAGGAGACCATCCGCAACCTCATCAGGAGCATGTTCAGGCATTGTAGGGAGGTCATACAGGTACGTGGAGGCCACACACAATACTGAGCCTCATTTTGACTTGTTTTAAGGACATTACATCAAAGTTGGATCAGCCTGTAGTGTGTTTTTCCAGGCCTCCATTGGTTAATAAATTAGATTTCCATTGATGATTTTTTGTGTGATTTTGCTGTCAGCACATTCAACTTTGTACAGAACAAAGTATTCAATGAGAATATTTCATTCATTCAGATCTAGGATGTGTTATTTGAGTGTTCCCTTTATTTTTTTGAGCAGTGTATATTAAGGTCAATACATTCGACCTTTTTGAATTATTTCTGGCAGCTATACAGGGCTCTACTAGCATTATACGCCATATTGTGTACACCATGTTGGATAATGTATACTAATTTATATATATTCTTTTAATTTAATATCCATCTGGTGTACTACTGTAGCGCCCCGAGGGTTCGGTTGCTACAGGGGTATTGCACCTCAACCAGATGTGTGGTATTCCACTCCCGGGTAAGGATGGAGTATGGACCAGGGCTCAGGTAGCTGCATGCATCACACACACCCCATTTCCGGGGGACAGCTCTACAGTGCTCCCATTTATATATTTATGCAGGCACATCTGACTATGTCCCTGGCTGGAGTGGGGAGGGGGGAGGAAAACCCAGTGGTGTAGGAGCAGATAGGGGTTGGTTTCTGAGCATAGGTAGGAGCTCATTGGGTGCTGGTCACCTGAGCTCACACACAGAGGAGGATGTATATAAGGTGGACACCATCTTAGTTCAGTGTTCAGTCAGTGAGGAGAATACAGGGAGCGGAGGCTCTGTAGGAGCTCTGCTCAGAGGCAGGCCTAGAGAAAAGGCCGGGGCAAGGAGGAGGAAGGAAGGAGAAGTAGGCCTAAAGAAGAGGCCGAGGAAGGGGGAGAAGAAGGAACTGGAAAGGAGGAGAAGAGACAGAGAAGCAGAAGGACTCAGAAACAAGAAGGTAGAAGGGACCCTAAGAACCCACGAGATAACGGCTGAAGGATCAGGCAGAATAAGGGTACCGGATCCCAAGTTGGTGGAGGTAAATCATCCCTCAGCCAAGAACCGGAGGTCGTGATCATTTATTGGTGCGACCCCCCGCCAAACCTGCTAGGAAGGCACCATATAGGTTAGAGGGAAACGGGGCCCACGTTTGCCCGCATAGATCCGCGGCAGCTGGACAGAAGTTTGGTCACTGGTGGGGCACGAGCCAGAGAGAGGACAGAAGGGAGTCCTGTACCATGCTCCTGAATTGCCTGGGGGTTGACCGAGCCCCTCACCTGGTGGACGCAGCACGGCTTGGGCAGTCATTACCTGTACAGAAGTGGCTTGGAGTATACGAACTGTGAGTAAAAGACCCTGGACTGCAACACGTTGTAGTTGTGTTTCTTACCGCGCCAGCACTAACGGTACGGGACGCACTGCACCACAACCCCCACAATCTACGCTCAGTGCCCTGAGACTACACTCCTCCCGTGGGGAGTTGTACTATTCCCTGCTGCACCCACAACACCAGCCTCAGCGGTCTGCTCTGCAGCGGCGGTTCACTCTGATCGCAATCCACAGGTGGCGTAGTCGGACATTGCAAAACATATAAATAGACTGCCACAATTTGATCTGACCACCTTGAGCCACGGGATCGGGTTGCCACTACTACCCCCATCAGCACCGTACACTAGAAGGCCCGGTTCCGAGTACCCCACGGCCCAGGGGGCGAGTCAGCTTTAGCGTAGTCGGCAGGATTGTGACCAACCCACCACAAATGGGTATTGCGTGCCTGAAAAGAGACTGTTTCACTGTATTAAAGATGGCAACCTCCCCAGAAGAACGAGCGCCATAGTGTGCGCGCCAAAATATCACAGGAGGCCACCCCCATCGTGGGCCAGGTCCCAGAATGGCGCCAAAGAAGGAGCCCACCCCCAACAGCCATGAGTGCGGCTGTAGAGATTTCCATCAAGGTGGGGGGGCTGCCCCTGAAAGTGATTGTCAGCAGATTGCCCCAAGACCACCCCCAATGGGGGCGGAAAGAGAAGAAAACTGTGGGGCCGGGTGTGGTTTGGATCAGTCTCACCGGACCACACCCGGAGATGGAGAGAGGAGCCAGCTCCAGCATCCTGGCGAGGGGCCTGCTGCAGGTCGAACCACCATGCAGCTTCACGGAGCTGCTAGCACAACTCCCCAAGGAAGACCCGGAATACGTGCGGGCTGCACTGGAGGAGCTGGACCGGAGGATGGTCTGGGCGCAGCGGGACGTGATTGCCGGGTGGAAGGAAGAGATGGCCCGGCGGGCCGTGACCCAGCAGCAGGAGGCGCTGCCACCACCCAGCAGCACGCCTGCCTCCGAGGGCGGTGAGAGTGGACCGGAGGCCGAGGACGACGCCGCGGAGGAGGCCACAGCCGCGGAGGCAGGTAACGGGGGAGTCCTTACCCCGAGTCCAGGGGCCGCGGCCCTGTCCCTGCCTCCCGTCACGGAACCCGAAGCCCCGGGAGCCGTAGCTGTCATCAAGCCTCCCCCGCTACCAACTGGGCCCCAGGCCATAGGCGCCGCCGTTGAGCCCCGCCCCGCGCCGTGCCCTTTAACCCTGGGCGCGACCAGAAGACGACCACCGCAGGCCTGGTCGCAAGGCCTAGTGCCCTCGGGTGCCGCTGCCCTGTCAGCGCCCCCTGCCTCTGCTGTACCACCCCTGGGCGCGGATCTGTTCGCCCAGCACACCGGTCAGGATGGGCTCTCTTTCATCTGGCCCCCCAGATATGTTAAACCCCGCCTCCAGAGGAGCCTGTCTGCGCAGGCTGGAGCCCCACCTGAACCCCTGATACCTGCTCCGGAGTCCATGGAAGTCTCCCAGCCCCCGCTCGAGGACGCCCAGTTTGAGTGGGACCCGACCGGAGAAAATCTGATGGGGTTCACCCAGGAAACGCGGGCAGGCGCAGCCCGCCGACGGGAGTCCTTCCGCCAGCAGTTGGCGCTGTTCGAGAGGGAGCAGCGAGAGCGGCGCGTCAAGCAAGAACAACTACAGGTTCAGAGTGCGGAACAGAAAATGAGAACCCGGCGAAACCCCCGAGCTGCCCACGGTCCCCGAGCCACGGGGACTGTCGTCAAGTTCCAAATGGAGCACGGCTGGGGTTTCATCAGAGATCCGAACACCATCAGCGACGTGTTCGTGACCCGGAGGGATGTCGAGAGCCACCTGCCGGAGGGACATTGAGGGCGAGACCTGTATCCTGGGGACGTGGTGACTTACACCTGACACCAAGGAGTAAAGGGGTGGTACGCCCTCCATGTCCACAGAGTGGTAGAAGAGGAGGAACAGCGCCACTCTGCCCAAGGATATCAAGAGGGCCCGGACGGGCCTGAAGATTACCAGAAGCAAGGCGCATATGGAGGTCAGCATTCACAGTGAAGTGAAGAAGCGCCCGTGTACATAGTTACCCGTCAGGGTACAGAGACTGTTTTGGGACTGTTTCCAGATTAGAGCGTGGTCCCCGTTGGGACTGTTATGGTTAACTGTGCCAAGTTATCCCCTTCCTAACCTGGCTGGGGACTGAGAACAGCCATCCCCTTCCCTATCTGGCCGAGGACTGAGAGCGGCCGTCCCTGTAAATAGTTGCGCTTCCTATGGCGCCCCCTATTGGTTTTATAAAAGAACTGCAACGTCTACCTCAAGACAAGTTTGCTACAATGTTGCACCTTTAAGAAGAATGAACACCTGGTCGCAAGTTGCACCGCGGCCAGGGCACAAGAATATGTTTTTTTTAAAAATGTTTTATATTAAGAGTTTTATATGCTGCTAGGTAATAATGCAAATGTTTTCTATGATGTTTTATATGACAAAAGAGTTCCGGTAGTATTAACAATGTCTTATAAAGAAAAATGTTGAAAAAGAGAAAAGTGTTTCCCATGAAGGTAATTGAACAATGTTGTCCGTTTTGTAATATAAAAAGTTATTGAAAAAGTTTTGCATGTCTTGTAATCAAATGTCTTTACTCTTTTCCAGCCCGAGGACGTGCTGTGGTTTACCAGGGGGGAATGTAGCACCCCGAGGGTTCGGTTACTACAGGGGTATTGCACCTCAACCAGAGGTGTGGTATTCCACTCCCGGGTAAGGATGGAGTATGGACCAGGGCTCAGGTAGCTGCATGCATCACACACACCCCATTTCCGGGGGACAGCTCTACAGTGCTCCCATTTATATATTTATGCAGGCACATCTGACTATGTCCCTGGCTGGAGTGGGGAGGGGGGAGGAAAACCCAGTGGTGTAGGAGCAGATAGGGGTTGGTTTCTGAGCATAGGTAGGAGCTCATTGGGTGCTGGTCACCTGAGCTCACACACAGAGGAGGAGGTATATAAGGTGGACATCATCTTAGTTCAGTGTTCAGTCTGTGAGGAGAAGACAGGGAGCGGAGGCTCTGTAGGAGCTCTGCTCAGAGGCAGGCCTAGAGAAAAGGCCGGGGCCAGGAGGAGGAAGGAAGGAGAAGTAGGCCTAAAGAAGAGGCCGAGGAAGGGGGAGAAGAAGGAACTGGAAAGGAGACAGAGAAGCACAAGGGCTCAGAAACAAGAAGGAAGAAGGGACCCTAAGAACCCACGAGATAACGGGTGAAGGGTCAGGCAGAATAAGGGTACCGGATCCCAAGTTGGTGGAGGTAAATCATCCCTCAGCCAAGAACCGGAGGTTGTGATCATTTATTGGTGCAACCCCCCGCCAAACCTCCTAGGAAGGCACCATATAGGATAGCGGGAAACGGGGCCCACGTTTGCCCGCATAGATCCGCGGCAGCTGGACAGAAGTTTGGTCACTGGTGGGGCACGAGCCAGAGAGAAGACAGAATGGAGTCCTGTGCCATGCTCCTGAATTGCCTGGGGGTTGACCGAGCCCCTCACCTGGTGGACGCAGCACGGCTTGGGCAGTCAGTACCTGTACAGAAGTGGCTTGGAGTATACGAACTGTGAGTAAAAGACCCTGGACTGCAACACGTTGTCGTTGTGTTTCTTACCGCGCTAGCACTAACGGTACTGGGACGCCCTGCACCACAACCCCCAACATCTACGCTCAGTGCCCTGAGGCTACACTCCTCCCATGGGGAGTTGTACTATTCCCTGCTGCACCCACAACACCAGCCTCAGCGGTCTGCTCTGCAGCGGCGGTTCACTCTGACCGCAATCCACGGGTGGCGTAGTCGGACATTGCAAAACATATAAATAGACTGCCACAATTTGGTCTGACCACCCTGAGCCACGGGATCGGGTTGCCACTACTACCCCCATCAGCACCGTACACTAGAAGGCCCAGTTCCGAGTACCCCACGGCCCAGGGGGCGAGTCACTACCCATCAAGCATGTTTGCAGATTGGGTATAATTATATCTCATATATACATGTGTGGTAGCAGCTGCGTGGGGCTGTCTTAAAGGTTTTTTCCTGTCTGCACTTTGCACTTTACCCCCCCCCCCCCCCCCCGGTTTGCCTGCCATTACCTTTCAATAAATTTTGATATTTTTGCATAAAATTAGTGGCCTCTTGATCGTTATTATTGTTTTTGCTTTTATTCCTCTGCTTATTGACGATTAGGCCCTAACTTGGTCCTTATTATGGTAGTTTTATTAATAAAATATCTCTTTATATAGGCATAGCTAATTAATACACGCTCCCTGCGGGCATATACTACCATCTCTCCATGAATTGTATTTATAGAGTACAGGCCTGTAGGGGTCACAGGGTACAAGACTGACGTGAATCCCAACCCTATTACCCCCTGCCACTGCTACAGGGCAGTGTGGAAGAGCGAGGCTAAGCGCCAGATTTGGCGCATCTTATGGATGTGCCATTTCTGGGACTGCTGAGGTGTGATATTAATAGCCGCAGAGGGGGCTAGTATTCATGGCTCCTTCCATGGCTATTGATATCAGCCCGCAGCTGTCTAGTTTAGCCTTTGCTGGCTAGATTTTACAGGGGGGCCCACGTCAATTTTTTTCTGGGGTTCCCTGTAATCTAGCCAGTAAAGGCTAAACAAACAGTTGTAGGCTGATATTAATAGCCATGGAACATTGTTGGCTAATGGCCCCTTCCGCGGATACTAATATCAGCCCCCAGCGGTGGCTTTCCCTCTGCTGGTTATTAAAACTATAGGGAGCCCACGCCATTTTTTAAAACATTTTAGGCTCTGTGCCCATAATTCAGACGTAGCAACGCTTTGGACGCACATTTTTTCTGCATCCAAAACGTTGCATTCTATTGAACGCAGGTAAATCCACGTGTTCACTGAACCATGCGTATTTACCGCATTCAATACTTTCGAGTGGTTAAATTTCTGTTGTGGAGACTAGCGACTCCGCAAGAGAAATTGACATGCTGAGGTCCTGAAAGACGCGCCACATGTCAGCGTCCACGGGTGATTCGAAGCCTCTGATGCACGCATAGCGGACATGGGATTTCTAGAGATCCCATCCACTATGCTGTAACATCTGGACGCTGCGGGTTTGACACTATATACACGCAGCGTCAAACCTGCAGTGGCTCCTGACCGTGGCCAAACTAACCCGCAGCATATCAATTTCTGTAGCGGACACACCAGTCTCCGCTGCAGATTTTGACCGATTCCAGTGTCATTATATGCGGTGGATTCATATGTACCGACAACAAAAGTGCGGCATTGGATCACCGCGTTTTGGACACAACATAAATGTGTTGTGTCCAAAGTGCTGCTGAGTGCTGATCGGGGGATGTAGTGGCTAAAGAACCATCTGTGAGATGTTATTTAATGGCCAGGGAAATATTTACCAAGTGGCACCTTCCCAGACTAAAAAAACCCAGCTCACATCAGTCGCATAACTTACATGAATAGAAATGTTAATGAAGATTGGAGGAATGGGACTAGCTGTCATCCAGCTCTTTTGTTTGGTGATGTCAAGGTGTCACTCAGACCTTTTCATTACCAAAGTAAAGAAACACACAGACACAGTGTAACCACTTAATTTGAAATACAACAGACCCATTCTTTAATCATTTAAATGAACCAATATATTCACCCCAGTTCTTATGGTAATACAAGGGCTTAAGCAATGTCCCACCAACTTTATTTAGCTCCAAAATCATTCATGGATGCTCAAAAACCACTTAAAAAAATGCATGTAAAAACGTGTCAAAAACACATGTAAATCCGCATGCGTTTTTTTCTGCCAGGGAGAGGCAAAAACGCTCAGGAAATTTCTGCTTCAATTCCTGAACTTGTGCACAAACCCTAAAAGTTAATTTATTCTAAAATATTGAATAAAAAACAGATAAGTTAAAATATAAACCTAAAGACCCTTTAACATTTTTCCAGTCATATCAAACCCTCCGCTGTGCCCATTATGCATAATAAATGATCTACGATCTTTTTGTGTTTCTGTTGTTGACCTCACTTTATATAGCAAGTAAGCCTAATTACCATACATTACCTACTACACAATCCTCATAGCCTCCCTATCCCACAACCTCAAACAGCTATTCAACACTTTTAACTCTCTCCTCCGCCCTCCACTGCCCCCTCCGACCTCCCTCATCTCTGCTGAGGAGTTTGCCACACACTTCAAAAACAAGATTGACCAAACACGGCAAGTCTTTACTGTCCGACCACCACAATCCCTTTGTTTTCCACACCATTGCCCTTCCCCCATAACCTCCCTTCCCAACATCACGGAAAGAAACCTTACTCGCCTTCTCTCCAAATCACACCTCACCACTTGTGCACTGGACCCCATCCCATCCCACCTCCTCCCCATCCTCACCCCCACACTCGTCCCATCCCTAACCCATCTCTTCAACATATCACTATCCTCTGGTACTTTCCCTGCTGCCTTCAAACATGCCACAATCACGCCCATCCTCAAAAAGCCATCCCTCGACCCATCCGCCCTGTCCAGCTATCACCCCATATCGCTGCTCCCATTTGCCTCCAAACTCTTTGAGCAACACGTTCACGCTGAACTTTCCTCCCACTTTTCATCTAACTCTCTTTTCGACAACCGACAATCCGGCTTCCGCCCCCACCATTCCACCGAAACTGCCCTTACCAAAATCACCAATGACCTACTTACAGCCAAGGCTAACAGACAATTCTCTGTACTCCTTCTTCTTGACCTGTCCTCTGCTTTTGATACAGTTGACCATTGCCTCCTACTACAGATCCTCTCTTCCTTTGGAGTCAAAGACCTTGCCCTATCCTGGATCTCCTCATATCTTTCTACCCGCACATTTAACATCTCCCACTCCCACACTATCTCCTCACCCCGCCCCCTCTCTGTTGGAATCCCTCAAGGCTCTGTCCTAGGACCCCTATTCTTCTCAATCTATACCCTTGGCCTGGGATAGCTCATAAAATCCTATGGCTTCCAGTACCATCTGTACGCTGATGACACCCAGATCTACCTCTCTGGCCCAGACGTCACCTCTCTGCTGTCCAGAATCCCAGCATGTCTATCAGCCATATCCTCCTTCTTCTCCTCCCGCTTCCTCAAGCTCAATGTGGACAAAACTTAACTCACCATCTTTCCCCCATCTCGCGTATCTTCCCCATCTGATCTTTCTATCACAATAAATGACATCACTCTTTCCGCTGTACCGACAATCCGCTGCCTCGGACTAACCCTTGACTCTTCCCTGTCCTTCAAACCGGACATCCATGCTCTCGCCACCTCCTGTCGCCTCCAGCTCAAAAATATTTCCAGAATCCGTCCTTTCCTCAACCCCAACTCTACTAAACTGCTTGTGCATGCCCTCATCATCTCCCGCCTCAACTATTGCAACATCCTCCTCTGTGGCCTACCTGCTAACACTCTCGCACCCCTCCAGTCCCTCCTCAACTCTGCTGCATGACTTGTTCATCTCTCGCCTCACTACTCCTCTGCTACCCCCCTTTGCAAATCCCTTCATTGGCTCCCACTTGCCCAGCGTATCCAGTTCAAACTGCTAACACTGACCTACAAAGCCATCCATAACCTCTCTCCTCCGTACATCTCTGAACTAATCTCCCGATATATTCCCTCACGTAACCTCCGGTCCTCCCAAGACTTCATTCTCTCCTTCACACTTATCCGTTCCTCACGCAATCGCCTCCAAGATTTCTCCCGAATATCCCCCATCCTCTGGAATTCTGTGCCTCAGCACGTCCGATTATCCACCACATCTGGATCCTTCAGACGGAACCTGAAAACCCATCTTTTCAAGAAAGCTTACAACCTGCAATGACCACACTGCCTCTTCAACACCGGAGCTACTGCACCCCCCCAACCTACTGTCTCCTCCCCATTCCTGTAGAATGTAAGCCCGCAAGGGCAGGGTCCACTTCCCTCCATACCAGTCTATCAGTGTTTACTGTATTGTTTACTGTAAGTGATATTTGTATTTTGTATGTAACCCCTTATGTACAGCACCATGGAATCAATGGTGCTATATAAATTAATAATAATAATAATAATAATAATATGAAGCATCCCCTCTTGAAGGGCATATTTTTTTTACCTTTTTAAGCAATATCTTTGAGAGACTCAGCAAGAAAGGACCTGGAAACCATCTGCAGTGACTTTGAAGACTTAGGCAAGAAAGTGAAAGAATTGGGAGCGCAGGTGGTCTTCTCATCCATCCTCCCAGTGGATGGCCATGGAACAATGAGGTGGAATAAGATTCTACAGGTGAACAACTGGCTACGTCGATGGTGCCGTCAACAAGGATTTGGATTTCTGGATCACGGAATGAATTACCTATACGATGGACTACTTGCTAGAGATGGGGTGCACCTTACGAAGACTGGAAAACATGTATTTGGAAGTCGCCTTGCTACACTCATCAGAAGAGCTTTAAACTAGAACAATGTGGGAAGGGAAGCAAAAGGCCAGAAAAAGCCATACAGCTGACAAATACTATTGAGATCTCTGCTACTGGAAGTGGAAAGGAAGAACAAAGACAAAACAATTTAAATAATAAAAATATGGGAGGAAGAGAAACCAATCACAAACTAAAATGTTTTTATACAAATGCACAAAGCATGGGCAACAAACAAGGAGAATTGGAACTACTAATGCAGGAAAAGGAATATGATGTCATTGGAATCACTGAAACTTGGTGGGACGATACACATGATTGGAATAAAAGGCTAAAAGGATACAACTTATTTGCAAGAAACAGACTTGATAAACGAGGAGGAGGTGTCGCATTGTATGTTAGAAAAGCGTATATCTGCACAGAGATTGAAGCTTCAGAGACTGGGAGTTCTGTGGAAACTGTTTGGGTAAGAATACAAGGAGAGAACAACGGAAAGGACACCATTGTAGGCATTTACTACAGGCCACCTGGGCAAGCTGAAGATATGGATGAACTCTTTATGTATCAAATGACCAAGTTCTCCAAAAAATATGACGTAGCGGTCATGGGAGATTTCAACTATCCAGACATTTGTTGGGAATCTCTCTCAAGTAAAACTAACAGGTCAAGCAAATTCTTATCCTCTCTTGCTGACAACTTTATCTTCCAAAAGGTAGGGGAGAAAACAAGGGGATCTGCTACTTTGGATCTAATCCTTATAAACAGGGAGGAAATGGTTGAGGAGGTAAAGGTGGCTGGGACCCTAGGAGGCAGCGATCATGCTATTATAGAATTTTGGATAACTAGAGGAGGAAGACATGTGAAGACTCAGACTTCAAGGTTAGATTTTAGAAAGGCATATTTTAAGAGACTCAGAAAGAGAATAGGAGGGATCCAATGGCTGGATGTCCTTAAGGACAAAAATGTCCAGGAAGGATGGGAAATTTTTAAAAATGAGATTCTCAAAGCACAATCGTTAACAATCCCGAAAAGTAGGAAGAATGGGAAGCATTTAAGGAAACCAGGATGGATGAACACAGAACTTAAACACATGCTAAAAAGAAAGAAAGAAATGTTTATTAAATGGAAAGAGGGAGGCATATCTAAAGAAGATTATAATGCAGTCTGCAGATCCTGCAGGGCACGTATCAGGTTAGCTAAAGCTGACAATGAATTAAGGCTTGCAAGAGATGTCAAAAGCAATAAAAAAGGATTTTGGGGGTATGTCAAAAGTAAAAGAAAAGTCAAAGATGCTATAGGATTTTTACAGGATGAAAATGGAGAAATGGTAAGAGAGGATGTTGAGAAGGCCGAACTTTTTAATTCCTATTTTGCATCTGTTTTCTCTCAGAAAGAAAATGTAACATCAACTGATCTTCACTGTCCTTTTAAAGGAATAGAGGAATCCAAGTTATCTGTAAACAGAAAGATTGTGAGGGAATATTTAGCTAACATAAATGAGTTCAAGTCTCCAGGTCCAGATGAATTACACCCCAGAGTACTGAAGGAGATCGTAGAAGAAATTTTAGAACCACTCTCCATAATCTTTGAAAATTCTTGGAGAACAGGAGAAGTCCCAGAAGACTGGAGAAGAGCAAATGTTGTTCCTATCTTCACAAAGGGGAAGAAGGTGGACCCAGGGAACTATAGGCCAGTGAGTCTGACTTCTATA
The DNA here is from genome assembly GCF_046119375.1 of Phyllobates terribilis. NCBI lineage: Eukaryota > Metazoa > Chordata > Amphibia > Anura > Dendrobatidae > Phyllobates > Phyllobates terribilis. The sequence goes on from NW_027362773.1 coordinate 116,188,755, forward strand.
CCAGGAAAGATCTTTGAACAAATTATTAAACAACATGTATGTAAGTACATGGATAAGAATGAAGTGATTAACCAGAGTCAGCATGGGTTTGTAACTAACAAGTCATGTCAGACTAACTTAATTTCCTTCTATGACAGAATCACTGACTGGGTGGATCAGGGAAATGCTGTAGATATAGTATATCTTGACTTCAGCAAAGCATTTGACAAAGTATCTCACACCATCCTTATTGAAAAAATGACCAAGTATGCAATGGACCAGGCAACTGTTAGGTGGATTCATAACTGGCTTAGTGATCGGACTCAAAGGGTGGTTGTAAATGGCTTCACATCCAGCTGGATGAATGTCTCAAGTGGGGTACCACAGGGCTCCGTCCTGGGACCTGTATTGTTCAACATCTTTATCAATGATTTAGATGAAGGAATTGAGGGTAAACTGATTAAATTTGCTGATGACACAAAGCTAGGAGGGATAGCTAATACTAGAGAAGAGAGAGAGAGGATTCAAAAAGACCTAAATAAACTGGAGCAGTGGGCAGCAACCAACAGAATGGTTTTTAACAGGGAAAAATGCAAAGTACTACATCTGGGCAATAAAAATGAAAAACACATATACAGAATGGGAGGAATAGAGCTAAGCAACAGTACATGTGAAAAAGACTTAGGTATACTAATAGATCATAGACTGAACATGAGTCAACAGTGTGATGCAGCAGCAAAAAAGGCAAATACAATTCTGGGATGTATTAACAGAAGCATACAGTCTAGATCACGTGAAGTCATTATCGGTCTTTACTCCTCTTTGGTCAGACCTCATCTGGAATACTGTGTACAGTTTTGGGCACCACATTTTAAAAAAGACATAGACAAACTGGAGCAAGTTCAGAGAAGAGCGACCAGAATGGTGACTGGTCTGCAAACCATGTCCTATGAGGAACGGTTGCAGGATTTGGGAATGTTTAGCTTGCAAAAAAGAAGACTGAGAGGAGACTTAATAGCTGTCTACAAATATGTCAAGGGCTGTCACATTGTAGAAGGATCATCTTTATTCTCATTTGCACAAGGAAAGACTAGAAGCAATGGGATGAAACTAAATGGGAGGAGACACAGATTAGATATTAGAAAAAACTTTTTGACAGTTAGGGTGATTAAGGAGTGGAACAGGCTGCCACGAGAGGTGGTGAGTTCCCCTTCAATGGACGTCTTCAAACAGAGGCTGGACAGACATCTGTCTGAGATGATCTAGTGAATCCTGCTTTGAGCAGGGGGTTGGACCAGATGACCCAGGAGGTCCCTTCCAACTCTACCATTCTATGATTCTATGATTCTATGATTCTATGATTTGTACAGGGAGAAAGTCAAAGAGAACCTATTCTGGTTAATGGATGGGAGCAAAGCTGGTGTTTAGATCTCAATGGGCAGCGGGGTCTCAATCCTGAGGATGGAGGGATCAGGAACAACTGTGAGCGTTCCAGTGATCTGCAAAATGAAATACTAGCTTCTACAAGGACTCTATGGTCCATGAATATGATATGGGCACATGTGAACAAGCTGTTATCCTAAAATATACCCACTTACGGAAACATATTATTTCATTGGTAAGTACATAGGTGCTGTAGATATGTATGTGTGCATCAAATTTGGAGGATGCTGAGCCAAAATGTGGCAGATGTGTGTAGATACATATGTGTGTATGTACAGTACAGACCAAAAGTTTGGATGCACCTTCTCATTTAAAGATTTTTCTGTATTTTCATGACTATGAAAATTGTACATTCACACTGAAGGCATCAAAACTATGAATTAACACATGTGGAATTATATACTTAACAAAAAAGCGTGAAACAACTGAAAATATGTCTTATATTCTACGTTCTTCAAAGTAGCCACCTTTTGCTTTGATGACTGCTTTGCACACTCTTGGCATTCTCTGGATGAGCTTCAAGAGGTAGTCACCGGAAATGGTCTTCCAACAATCTTGAAGGAGTTCCCAGAGATGCTTAGCACTTGTGAAGAGCACAGGGCGCCAGTGGCGGCTTTGCCAATCCTGGTGTTCTGTGGAAAATGCCAAGCGTCCTGCACGGTGTTGGGCTGTGAGCACAGCCCCCATCTGTGGACGTCGGGTCCTCATACCACCCTCATGGAGGTGGTTTCTTACTGTTTGTGCAGACACATGCACATTTATGGCCTGCCGGAGTTCATTTTGCAGGGCTCTGGCAGTGCTCCTCCTGTTCCTCCTTGCACAAAGGCGGAGGTAGCGGTCCTGCTGCTGGGTTGTTGCCCTCCTACGGCCCCCTCCATGTCTCCTGGTGTACTGGCCTGTCTCCTGGTAGCGCCTCCAGCCTCTGGACACTACGCTGACAGATGCTGCAAACCTTCTTGCCACAGCTTGCATTGATGTGCCATCCTGGATGTGCTGCACTACCTGAGCAACTTCTGTGGGTTGTAGAGTCCGTCTCATGCTACCACGAGTGTGAAAGCACAACCAACGTTCAAAAGTGACCAAAACATCAGCCAGAAAGCATTGGTACTGAGATGTGGTCTGTGGTCCCCACCTGCAGAACCACTACTTGTTTGAGTGTGTCTTAATAATTGACAATAATTTCCATCTATTGTCTATTCCATTTGCACAACAGCATGTGAAATTGATTGTCAATCAGGGTTGCTTCCTAAGTGGACAGTTTGATTTCACAGAAGTTTGATTTACTTGGAGTTATATTCTGTTGTTTAAGTGTTCCCTTTATTTTTTTGAGCAGTGTATATATACACACATATAAACCTTTAGCCAATACTTGAGGGCAAAGCGAATCACTAGTGATGAGTCTAATGTACAAATAACATTTGATGCTTTAACGAAAAAAATTTAAAGATAGAAATTATCCCATGAGAGTTTTAAAAAAATATGAGGATAGAGCTATATCGACCGCTCTACATTGTTAAATAATATACAACGAGATAGAGACACGACTAAAAGGATCCCTGTGGTCTCAACTTATTCAGAGGAGAGAAACGAAGTTGCGGGTATAAGTCGGAGACTTTGGGATATGTTGGGAAAATGTATATCAGGTGTTGATGAGTTTACAGTTCCACCCCTTTTTTCGTATAAGCGTTGGAGGAATTTGAAGGATGATGTGGTCCATTCGGATATTGGCCCCAGTAAAAAGAAGAGCCAAATAACTTTGACACGGAGGAAAAGAACAGGATGTTTCCCTTGCTTGAGCTGTGTGAATTGTCCGTATATGTTGAAAGGAGAGAATTTTCGGCACTTTACTTCTGGTAAAGTGTATAATCCTAGGTTGTATTTGATGTGTGACACGGGCTATGTTATATATATATTGCAGTGTCCGTGCAAATTAAAATATGTAGGCATAACAACTTATGATTTCAAAACCAGAATCATCCATCATCGGTACACAATATGTAAAAAGGAAATGGATTTACCAGTCCCAAAACATTTTACAGAGGCAGGACATAGAGAGAGGGATTTACAATTCCATATAATAGATCATGTTCCCCCTGTGAGAAGAGGTGGCAATCGTGAGAAATTACTTAAAAAGAAAGAATTAGAATGGATCTACAGATTGGAATCCTTAAAGCCTAACGGACTTAATTTTTATGTTTCTATATAATATATTGGGATTATGAGACATTTGTTTGGCTTTCTTGCAAGATTAATATTGTAATAATGTACTAGAATATATTAGATTAAAAGTATGTGATTGAGGGTAGCCAAATTGAAATAGGTATATTCCCCTTTAAATTATCGTGGAACTACAAGCCTCAGCAATAACCTAGGTGTGTTTCCCCTTTAAAAAGAATGCGGAATTGGAAGCCCTTTAAGGGATATAATTAAATGTTAATTGGGAAGTTAGCATAATGTTCGTGACGCGCGCAGGGGATGGGGACGACTCGGCGCCCGGGTCTTGTTGTTGCCTGACCTTGGGGGATGTCGCGGTGGTCGGCTCCCGGGCCCGTACCCTAGGGTCACTCTTAAAAAGTGAAAAGGGGGAAAGTTTATATGGGAAAGGGGAAATGTTCGTGATGCCACCTGTAGATTCTGGTGAGGATCACCAGAGCTGCGGCAGTCCTCTGAGGCCTGTGTTCATGCAGCTTAGTTGGTGCAGCTCCCCACAGGTGGAGCGGGGCCTCAGGGCAGCGTAAGAGGTAGGGATGCAGGACAGAGGGGACCCAGCCGGGTCAGAAGAAGAACAGGCACATTCACAACAGTTCACTTCAGTACCTTTACTGGTGGTGTTTCAGGCATGATCCAGGGCACTGTAGGGTGAAGGGTGCATTTCAGGACTCTCCCCAGTGAGAGGGTGTGGGGCCTCCTGTTTCTTGCCTTTTCCTGATAAGTTTATGACCTGCCTGAAGCTAGGCCTAACTTGGTCTCTGTCTTGCACCTGCTGACCTGGTGGTAGTGGCTTCTGATGGAGATCACACTCCCTGGCCTCTTGGGCCTCTGTGATTCCTGACCCTGGGATAACGGTCAGCTTCTGGTGTTCCTGGGACATATAGTTCACCAGGGCTTCCGGTAGTTTCTGCTGGTCCTAGAGATCCTTGCAGACACGGACCTGGTGTTCGGTAAATGGTCTTGGGGTGAGCTGGCTAAGCTCCTCTGCCTCCTATGTAGCTCGCTTACTCCACTTGCCTTCGGCCGCGCTCGGGGCCCTCACTAGGCTTCACACTGGCAGTAGGCCTCGCTACTCTTCACCGCTCTTATGGCGTCGGCACACCTTAGGCTCACTAACCTGAGCTCTCTGAGTCTGGACTGGGCTTCACTGCAGGCTAGCTTCTGCAGGAGCTGGACCTAGCTCTGTCCCCTGAGGAAACTGTTCTATAGACCGAACTTCTCTCTCTGTGGACTCCAGACCGACTGGACTGCCTAGCTCCACCTTCCCTCTTTATATCCCTAACGGGCTCCCTCTGCTGGTCTGAGGTGGAGGGTGGAGGTGTGTGAATGCTATGAGGGCCTCTTGTGGAGGAATCTGTCCATGCACCCCTCTAGGATCTGTGGCACCAATGGACAGCAGGTCTACTTGTATTTATAGGGGGTTTGCGATATATACACACTACCATTCAAAAGTTTGGGTCACCCATACAATTTTCTGCTGTCCATGAAAACTCATACTTTTATTTATCAAATGAGTTGCAAAATGAATCGAAAATATAGTCCAGACATTGACAAGGTTAGAAATAATGATTTTTATTAGAAAAAATAATTTTCTCCTTCAAACTTTGCTTTTGTCACAGAATGCTCCCTTTGCAGCAATTACAGCATTGCAGACTTTCAGTTGTTCTGCGTCTCACAAATGTTCTTCTGTGTGATCTAAACACCTCAAACTTTGATTCTTCTGTCCATAAAACTTTTTTTCCAGTCTTCCTCTGTCCAATGTTTGTGTGCTTTTGCCCATATTAATCTTTTCCTTTTATTAGCCAGTCTCAGATATGGCTTTTTCTTTGCCACTTTGCCCTGAAGGCCAGCATCCCGGAGTTGCCTCTTCACTGTAGACGTTGACACTGGCGTTTTGCGTGTAATATTTAGTGAAGCTGCCAGTTGAGGAGCTGTGAGGCGTCGATTTCTCAAACTAGAGACTGTAATGTACTTGTCTTGTTGCTCAGTTGTGCAGCGGGGCCTCCCACTTCTCTTTCCACTCTGGTTAGAGCCTGTTTGTGCTCTCCTTTGAAGGGAGTAGTCCACACCGTTGTAGGAAATCTTCAGTTTCTTGGCAAGTTCTCGCATGGAATAGCCTTCATTTCTAAGAACAAGAATAGACTGTAGAGTTTCACATGAAAGTTCTCATTTTCTGGCCATTTTGAGAGTTTCATAGAATAAACAAATGTAATGATCCAGATTCTTAACTAGCTCAAAGGAAGGTCAATTTTATAGCTTCTCAAATCAGCCAAACCGTTTTCAGCTGGGCTAACATACTTGTGCAAGGGTTTTATAGGGTTTTCTAAGCATCCATTAGCCTTCTTACACAGTTAGCACAGTTAATACAATGTACCATTAAAACACTGGAGTGGTGGTTGTGGAAATGGGCCTCTATACACCTGTGGCGCCCCTGAGGGTTCAGTCGCCACAGGGGTACTGCACCTTGTAAAAGAGGTGTGGTATCTTCTCTCCGAGGTAAGGATGGGGGGGGCACCACACAGGACCCCTTTTACTCACTCAACACCACACTGCTCCCATTCTGTAGGGGGTGTAAAGCACGAAGTGCTGCCCCGGTCCTGAATGAAAGAGCAAGGGGGGGAACCAAAGATAGGGGGAACCTAGTGGCTAGTTGGGTGGAGGAAGCACTTTACAGTTACACTTGCTAATTTATATTTAAACAACGGCCATCTTGGGTTCAAGGTCTTTGATTGTGATCTTCATCACTGAACGTGGCTTTCTGTTAGAACCTGCAGCTGATTGAAGATACACGGTCCTCGTCCTCTGGCCTTGAGGCGAGGAGCGGGCTAGAGTTAACAGCTGCCTCTACCCGGTCAAGGTCCCTACCTAAGAAGGCCTGGAGGGGAGCAGAGGAGAAAGCTCCACAGGCAAAAGGATCCCAGGGGATGCGGACGGAGCGTCGTACGCCACCTGCTACCCTCATTCTGGCCAAGCCAGAGGGACTCCTGCTGCAAAAGGGGACCGGCCCCCAATATCTGACTTTGCTACTTCACGTCCTAGTCAGAGAAGCTCCGGAGGCTTAGTGGATCCCACCGGTAACGGACGGAGCGGAGTCGTCACCCGTACCCTTGTTCTGTGTATAGCCAGAGGGAGACCCAGCCTTGTAACACGCACCACATACGGACAGGAGAGGACCTAGTGGGAAAGTCTAGGAACACTCTGGTGCGGGGGTCCTGATTGATGCACCCAAACTACCCGGAGTGTGTTGAACCCCTTCCTGGTGGCCGCAGCGCGCCGTGAGGAGCGAGGAGAAGCCTTGCAGCTGATGCCTAACATCGTGAGTAAAGCTTGGAATACTGCATCCATTGCCTCCGGTTCATTATTTCAGCGCGGCACCACATCGCACCCCATCACCCACTACTACTCCCCTGATCCCTCTTCTCTGCCCTGAGGCCCTGCTCCGCCTGTGGGGAGTAGTACCATCTTCTGCTGCCACGACATCCCGCCTCGGAGGACTGCCGCAGCGCTGGTGGCGAATCACCAGACACCACAGGTGGCGTTGTCATATTAATCCACTCGATTACCACCGTCCCTATTTTTGATTGTGACAACCCTGGGCACGGGCGGGGCCTAGGCCACGACTGCATCCATCCTCCACCTGGAGGCCCAGTTCCAAGTACCCCTGTAACGACCGGAACGCCGGTCGAATGTGTATGAGGAATATGGCGCTACTATGAATGACTCCGACTTTGTATAGTGGCAGAACACTTTCTTTTTTAACTGATCACAAGAATGATCGGGTTAAACAATTCTACAAAATATGGGTCACAACAGCCACTAACACAAATTACAAGTTATGCAGCCCGAGAGAGCCCAAGTGCCAATCTCGCGGGGATGAGCCAAACTACCCCTGGGCTATGCGACCCCCACCCTTATTCCGTACAGGGTCAACCCAGGACGTTACCGCGGACGTGGCACGTGGTCCTCCCTGGAATATAACCTTACACCCCCCTCACACACTAATACAATGACATCTCGGTACCCTTGTTTTCCCCTTAGAGAACACTCATATTTTACCAAAGCGTTACCTGTACAGTGTACAGTTTCTCTCCTTACAAGAGCAAAGAGAAATCTCTCAGACTTAATACATATACAAACAGTTAATAAACTAAACCTTTAACTAGAGCCTGATCTCCGGCCACGGGGTTTGATCTGCTTCTCCTTCTCACCAAACTCTCCAGCACATCCAGGTGTAAGCAGAAATTAGAATCAATCTCAGTCTCAAAGTGTAGTTCACAGCAGGGCTCCTTTGTAGTATCCAAGTGCACAGTCTTAGTATGCCAGATCTTTCACAATCTCTGGATCAAGCCTGCTCAGTCCATCAGCAGTGATATACACCAGGCAGTTCTCGGCACCCTGGAATCACTAACTAGCTTTCCCTAACTGACTACACAGTTGGTGACCGGTCACATATCTCAGTTACACACACAAGGCACAGCTTCTCCTTGGACACACAGTCTGGCTCCAGTCTGTATAAGCTCTCCAACGTCAAAAACAGCATCAGCCCGCACGTCCCCTTCTCTCTGCACTTCCTGGATTTCTGTTTTCCTGGGCTTTTCACAGATCCCCGGGCTTTTTCTTTACTTGTTTCTTGCTGACCCCTAATGGCCGGACTAAGTCATGGCAGGAGAAATTTACACTGTCATAAATATGAGCTCATTACCAGAAAGACATGTCAACATGTTACACTCCACCCCACTTACAATTTGGCGTCCCGACAAATGGTTTCATACCACTCATATGTAACACATACTTTTCAGGATTGTATTGTATCAGGGGAACACCAGCTATGCTCCTCTCCGATCTCCGCAAACCAGTACCTGCAGAGCTCGATCTAGGGTCCACCGTATCTAGTGGAACAGTAACATCAGGGGCGGTGTCTGGAACACCTGGAACTTGCGCTATTGGACTCTGCACATCCGATGGTCTCACCCAGAAGTCATCCCAACAGTCGCATTCAACATTGCTCGGTGCAACTGCCGTAGGTGGCACAGGTGACTCAGGGTGACACGCAGGTGTGTCGGACATACACCTCTTTAGCCAGTTCCGGTGCATTGTGCGACAGGGTCCAATGCACCCTTCGGGAACCACTGTGTTCACACTTCCCCCTGGGAATACCCTTTCCACTACTGTGTAGGGCGTTTCCTCCCACCTGTCGCTCAACTTCCCTCCCGGACGCGTGATTCGTACTAGCACCTTATCACCCGCCCTGAACTCATCTAGGTGCACCGGCCCCCGATCTCGGTGGGGATGATCCTGCACACGGTCTTTTTCTATCCGGTGGATTTCACGCAACCTTCGGCGATGATCCTCGACCCACTCACTGGCTGTACGATATTCTGGTTCATCGGGTACAGTGAGACTAAGTTCTTCAATCTCTCGCCCAGGCCAACCGAACATCATCCTCCCACATAAGTTCTTAGAGGAACTCAGTCCATCGCTCCTTCTGCCTCTGTTCAAGCGTTCTCAGCATCTGGAGCAAGGTTCAGTTGAACCGTTCACAGGCCCCATTTCCCTGCGGATGGTAGGGCATTGTCCGGGATTGCTGAATCCCATAGACTTGCAGCAACTCCGTTATGAGCTGACCTTGGAAGCAAGCACCTTGATCTGAATGTATCCTTTGAGGACACCTATAAACCTGGATGAAATGCTTACAAATTGCCTCCGCTGCAGACTTAGCAGTCTGATCTTTGGTGGGGACAGCGACGGCAAACTTAGTAAAGTGATCAGTCATGACCAGACATGAATGATGACCACTTCTGGCGTACCCAATTGACAAATAATCCACCATTAGCACTTCCAGTGGGGCAGACGTCACGATTGTCTGGACAGGAGCCCTCTGCTCTGGGGACTTATTCAGCTCGTATGTCCGGCACCTACCACACACCTCTCTCACAACCTCTTCTAAGCCAGGCGTGTACACGTACCGGTGCAGCCAACGATAAGTCTTCTCAGGCCCGAAATGTGCACCTCGCGTATGAGCTTCCTGGGCAATGTCTGGAGCCACTGAAGCTGGAATTACTACCTGCCAACGGTACCCCAGCTCTGCTGCTATGTAGATCCAGCGATACAGTATCCCCTCCGCTATGACCAATCGATCCCACTGCCTTAGCAGCTTTTGCCCTTCGGTTCCCAGCCGGGCTCTTGCTCTCCCATCGGGCCAGGACTTTTGACTCAGCCATTTCTTTACTCGTGACAGTTCGGAGTCTGCGTCCTGTAACTCAGCCCACTCTTGACGAGTCTTGCCCAGCAACGTGGCGACCCGTGTCGCCACCCCACTTGAATGTGCCACATCTACGAACACAGGCAGTCACCTCCGGGGATCTCAGTATCCTCGAGGTCTTCATCCACCCCATGCTCGGGTGCGCCTCGGGTCACTCGTGATAATGCGTCAGCATTGGAGTTCTCTTTACCCGAACGGAACCGAATCCGGTAATTAAACTTGGACATCCGAGCTACCCATCTCTGCTCCAGGGCTCCAAGCTTAGCGTTTTCCAAGTGTGCAAGCGGATTATTGTCATCACGAAAATCTCAGAACCAGCCAGATACTCTGCAAACTTCTCAGTCATGGCCCACACCAGGGCCAACATCTCCAGCTTAAACGAGCTGTAATTGTCCGGGTTTCGCTTGGTGTCCTGTAGAGACCGGCTAGCATACGCGATGACCCTCTCACGCCCATCTTGTTCTTGGGCTAACACAGCTCCCAGACCATGGAGACTTCCATCCGTGTACAGGGTGAACGGTTGGTCAAAGCGAGCATATGCCAATAAAGGTGCCTGTACGAGGGCGGCTCTGACCCGATCAAATGCCTGTTGCTGTCGGTCAGTCCACCGAATTGGCTGATTCTTGGGCCCCTGTGCCGTCCCTCTCAACAACTCATTCAGTGGTTCAGCCACCTTAGCAAAGTCTTTCACAAACCGACGGTAGTATCCTGCTAAACCAAGGAATGCTCACACTTCTCTCATGGTCTTGGGACAGGGCCACCCCTGAATGGCCTCAATTTTACTCGGTGCTGGTCGCACACCGTCAGCAGACACCACATGCCCCAGATACTCGATCTGTGTCTGGAACAAGTGACATTTCTTTGGCTTGATCTTAAGTCCATTGTCTCTCAGTCGGTGCAACACTTGCCGGAGCTTCTTCAGGTGGTCGTCGAACGAATCTCCAAATATAATCACATCCTCCAAATAGATCAGCACGGACTCGAAATTGTAATCGCCCAAGCAGTATTCCATTAATCGCTGAAAAGTTCCTGGAGCATTAGTCAGTCCGAAGGACATTCGATTAAATTCATACAGTCCCATTGGCAAGATGAATGCTGTCTTCTGCCGATCTAGAGCTGCCACGGGCACCTGCCAGTAGCCGCTGGCCAGGTCAAGGGTGGAGAAGTACTTCGCCTTTCCCAGGGCAGACAGGGATTCCTCGATCCGGGGCAATGGGTAGGAATCACGTACTGTGTGCACATTCAGCTTACGGTAATCAACACAAAACCGTATGGTCCCATCCTTTTTCCGGACCAGCACGACTGGTGCGGCCCAAGGACTTTGACTCATCCGGATCACCCCATTATCCAGCATCTGCGCCAGCATTCCTTTGACCTCCTGATAAAGACTCGGTGGGATCTGGCGATATCTCTCCAGAATTGGGGGGGTGTTTCCCGTGGGTATCTCGTGCTCCACAGCCTTGGTGCAACCAAAGTCTTCATCTCCCCTGGAGAAGGCAGCCTGATATTCCCACAGCGCAGCCTCCAGTCTGCGAGCCTGTTCGGGAGTCAACTGGGACTCATCCACGCCCATGATTTCCATAATCCTTTTGCCATTCCACTCAGGCATGGGGGATTCTTCAGCTGTCGTCTGCATCGACAGGGTCCAGGCGGTCCGGCTGTCTGCCCTCAGTGTGAACTGGCTTTTGGGGATGACTCCTTCACCACACACATACACGTCAGCCAGCTTCGTGCCCACTGTCAGAGTCACCTCATGATTCTGCAGATTCAGGCATCTCACTGGTACACTTCCATCTTGCACAATGGCCAGTGTTCGGGCTATCATCGGGCTATCCGTATCTTCTGACCGTCCCACCGGTTCCAGAATCACCTCCACACCATTCAGTTTCCTGTGCGTCCCTACCGGCATCAATACAAGCTTCTCTTGACCCAGAGCGATTACAACGGCAGACCCGTGTGGGACATACATCGCTCCCACTGCTCTTCCTTCAGTCGTGCTCTTTTGAATGCCGCACGAACGGACCACCTGTTGCAGGGTCCTCTGAGTGGCTTTGTGGGGTGTCGCTCGTTTCCAGTATCTCAGACCATCGCGCTCAAACAAAAGGGAGTCCAGTTCTCTCAGGATATTCATTCCCAGAACCACCGGGAGATTCGGCCTCGCCTGAGTCTTCACGAGCACCACTCCTTTGGTTCCCAACTGCTGGCCGCACAGCTGTACTCTCATCCAAGCGATGCCTGCCACTGGAATTTATTCATCATTAGCGGCCTTCAGCCTTAGCAGGTGTCCTGACTCCGTTTTGACAGTCTCTTCGAAGTGCGTCTTGAAAAATTCCATCGGCATGGTCGTCACCTCTGATCCGGTATCCACCAAGCCCGCCACCTTCTTTCCTGCAAACTGCACATCCAACGTGGGACTCTCTGCAATCAGATCCTCGGAACAGACATTGGGCGCTGATTTTCATTCCTGCCTCGCCGTATGCCCAACTACAGCAATGGCCTCTCTTTTACCGATGGCGGGACTTCAGCTGGCAGACTCCTCGGGCAGTACCGCTGCATATGCCCCAGTTCTCGGCATTGCCAACATTGAACTGGTCTTCTTGCCCTACCTCCGGATGCCTCAGGTCTAGGAGCAGTCGGCGTCCTCCCTGAGGTATAGGGGGGTTGATCATAAAGGGGAATAGAGGGGTTCGTCAAGGCCGAGCATATCGGAGGCGTCCCCCGAACTTGCATCTGCTCTACCTGTTCCGTCAGGTTTTCCCCGGTTTTCTGCAAAGCAGCCAGCTGTGCTTGAACAGGATCTGGTCTCGGCTCTCCTGTGTTAGCCACTTGCAGGCTACTCCACTGCAGACCAGGCTTCACTTCCAAAGTCCGTGCTACCGCCTCTTCCTGTATTTCGGCATAGGTGACACCAGGGGTATTCCGCGCCTTCAGCAACAATTCGCTCCTTAGCGCCTCACTCCGTATCCCCTCGATGAACTGATCCCGAAGAATGCTGTCGACATCGGCTTCAGTACCCACGGTTACAGGCGATTTCTTTTTGATCTCTTGATGCAATTCCTCCAGCGCTATAGCATACTGGATCAGGCTTTCTCCGTCTCTCTGGGTCCGGGCGAAAAACTGTACTCGTAGTTGCCCTGCCGCTGCCACGTGATCAAATGCTTTCCCTAGTATCCAGATGATGTCATCGACCGTCTTTCGCCTATCCTCAGGTTTTAACAAGACAACTTTACGGGCATCCTCCTCCAGAGCATTCAGTGCGACTTGCGGTTGAAGCTGAGAGCTGACACCGTGGAAGGCAATGGCATTCTTCAACCTGCCTATCCAATCACTGAACAGCAAGTTATACCCATCAAACTTGGCCAGGTGGTTAAGTAGTACGCCCGTTGCAGAGCAACCAACTAACCGATCCCTACCGATCACAACAGGAGAAGGGGGGTGGAGTACTACAGCGGACGCGGCAGTACCTTTCGCGCTACTGTCACCATTCATGGCGAGCACCGTATCCTGCCGACTACGCCAAGTTGTAACGACCGGAACACCGGTCGAATGTGAATGAGGAATATGGCGCTCCTATGAATGACTCCGACTTTGTATAGTGGCAGGACACTTTCTTTTTTTACGGATCACAAGAATGACAGGGTTAAACAATTCTACAAAATATGGGCCACAACAGCCACTAACACAAATTACAAGTTATGCAGCCCGAGAGAGCCCAAGTGCCAATCTCACGGGGATGAGCCAAACTACCCCTGGGCTATGCCACCCCCACCCTTATTCAGTACAGGGCCTACCCAGGACGTTACCGCGGATGTGGCACGTGGTCCTCCCAGGAATATAACCTTACACCCCCCTCACACACTAATACAATGAGATCTGGGTACCCTTGTTTTCCCCTTAGAGAACACTCATATTTTACCAACGCATTACCTGTACAGTTTCTCTTCTTACAAGAGCAAAGAGAAATCTCTCAGACTTAATACATATACAAACAGTTAACAAACTAAACCTTTAACTAGAGCCTGATCTCCGGCCACAGGGTTTGATCTGCTTCTCCTTCTCACCAAACTCTCCAGCACATCCAGGTGTAAGCAGGAATTAGAATCAATCTCAGTCTCAACGTGTAGTTCACAACAGGGCTCCTTTGTAGTATCCACGTGCACAGTCTTAGTATGCCAGATCTTTCACAACCTCTGGATCAAGCCTGCTCAGTCCATCAGCAGTGATATACACCAGGCAGTTCTCAGCACCCTGGAATCACTAACTAGCTTTCCCTAACTGACTACACAGTTGGTGACCGGTCACATATCTCAGTTACTCACAAGGCACAGCTTCTCCTTGGACACACAGTCTGGCTCCAGTCTGTATAAGCTCTCCAACGTCAAAAACAGCATCAGCCCGCACGTCCCCTTCTCTCTGCACTTCCTGGATCTCTGTTTTCCCGGGCTTTTCACAGATCCCCGGGCTTTTTCTTTACTTGTTTCTTGCTGACCCCTAATGGCTGGACTAAGTCATTGCAGGAGAAATTTACACTGTCATAAATATGAGCTCATTACCAGAAAGACATGTCAACATGTTACACCCCCATCTCTCAGGGTGGGCAGGAGGCGTCACACAACTTGGCGTAGTAGGCAGGATTGTGTGCCCGCAGCAATGGAAGAAGTTATCCCCATTGCTACCGGGTACTGTGTGCCTTTACAAAAGACTGTCGTTTTATATTCCATGTGGCGCCCGCCCAAGAAGAACGGACGCCATTATGTGCAAAAAGAACAGCAACCCAGCACCTCCCATCGTGGGCATGGCTCCCCAATGATGCCAAAAGTGCAGACCGCCCCCTCCAGCAGAGACATTCCGCGCAGGGATGTCCGTCAAAACGGATGGGGCGTCCCTGGGAGTGCCCGTCAGCCAGCCGCCCTGGAGCTGCCCCGAAATGAGGAGGAGCCAAAGGAAACAACGAGGTGTGGCCGCAACAATCCCAGACTCACCGCACCTTGCAGCAGTGATGGACGCCGCCGAGGAGAGTCGTTCCAAGCCCTCCAACGCTGGTCCACAAGCTGCTACCTTCCAAGGTTTGGAAGGAATCCACCTAACCCCCGGAGGAGGCAGAGTTCTTCTGCGGAGAGACGCAGGACCTGACCCGGAGGGTTGAAGAGGCCCAGCGAACGGTGGCCGCAGTATGGCGGGAGGAGGTGTTGCAAAAGATCCGGTCCCGCCGCCAAAGTTCTGCGAGCCAAAGTATTGGAGCAGAAGCCCAGGAGGAGGAAACCCCGGAGGCCGCGTGCAGCCCAGGAGAGGGGTAAGCAAGAAATCCCCGTCCCTGGCGCAAGACGCACGGAAGCCCTCCTGGATCTGATGCTGGCACCCCTGTCCCCGGGCGCCGCTGTTTGGCAGCAGCTCTGGAGCTCGAAGCCCCCGTCACTGCCACTGCTGGAGGCCTGCTACGCCTCCCGACTCCCGGTCAGCAGGATCCTGCCCTTACTGGGGATACCACCAGCCCCAACTCGGACTGGTCCTTACTTGTTGAGGACCTGCAGCAACCCCAGAGTTCTTCCGCGGAGAGACCAAGGACCTGACCCGGAGGGTTGCGGAGGCCCAGCGATCAGTGTCTGCAGCATGGCGGGAGGAGGTGCTCCGCAAGATCCGTGCTCGCCGCCAGAGCTCTGCAAGTATGGTCAGCGGAACAGCAGCCCAGGCGGAGGAAACCCCGGAGGCCTCGTTCAGCCCAGGAACGGGTAAGGTGCAAACCCCCGTCCTGACCGCCACATGCACAGAGGCCCTCCTGGATCTGATGCCGGCACCCCTGTCCCCGGGCGCCGTGGTCTGGCAGCAGCTCTCAGCTCTGGAGCTCGAGGCCCAAGTGACCGCCACTGCCGGAGGTCTGATATGCCTCACGACTCCCGGTCAACAGGATCCTGCCCTTACTGAGGAGACCACCAGCCCCAACCTGGACTGGTCCGTACTTGTTGAGGAACTGCAGCAACCCCTGATGTCGCCGCTACCCACGCCCCCGTTCGCCTGCCCGGCGGCGGAAGAGATGGCCTGGGATAACCAGGGGAGCAACCTGATAGGCTTCCCCCAGGAGACCCAGGCTGAAGCGCAGAGGAGGGAAGAGTTCTGCAAAAGGGAGCTCCTCCAACTCAACAAGGAGCGGCGGGAGAGGAGGATCCGCTGCGAGCGTTTAGAGGTGAGCTCCAGAGCTGCGAAGACAAGGGCCCACCAGGCGGAGGCCGCCCGTCCAAGCCCCCGGGAGGAAGGTCTAATAGTCCGCTTCCACCAGGAGGCAGGATGGGGCTTCATACGGGGTCCCCAGTTTGCCGAAGACGTCTTTGTGAGTAGACGGGACGTCGAGCTGCAACTGAAGAAGGGTCACCCTGGCCGGAACCTCTGTCCGGGTGATCTGGTGTCATACACCCGCCACCATGGGGTGCGTGGATGGTACGCCCTGGACGTCCACAGGGTGTTCAAGGGTGACACCCCCACGTGCCTGTCAATAGAGGACCGGTCAGGCTCCGTAGGGAGGAATGAGCCTTTTCCCCGGTGGGGATACCTGGACTGAGCAGCCCCGGAGGTTGTACCTCCCTGTTGACTAAGTTACCGCTATAAGTTATTATGTTGTTTTTCCTCCCGGTTTAAAGAGACATTTGTCCCTGCGGACATTGGCAGCAGACAGACTTCTTTTGTAAATAGTTCAGCATCTATTTAGGTGCTCCCTATTGGTTTTATGCAAAACCACTCTACTTCTACCTCAGACCTCAGAAGCAAAACCTGTCTGGAGTGGCTCTCCTGGAGGTCCAACTCAGGATCTCCATGCGCTGCAGCCTCCCCAGGGCCTACGTTGAGGGTTTGGGACAGGTCCCTCATGCTGCTGAACTGACACTTTCTACTGTATTTTCTACTGATTTGTCTACTTGCATAATGCCTCTTTGATGTTTTATACATTTGTACTATATTATATTTTGTACTATTTGCAGCATTTAAGAAATTGAGCCTCCCTTAAAGGGAAGAAAGTTTTACTGTTATAAAAGCATATAAAAGTCTGTACCAATGCTTTGCTCTCTTTCCAGCCCGCAGACGTGCTGCGTTTCACCAGGGGGGAATGTGGCGCCCCTGAGGGTTCAGTTGCCACAGGGGTACTGCACCTTGTAAAAGAGGTGTGGTATCTCCTCTCTGAGGTAAGGATGGGGGTGGCACCACACAGGACCCCTTGTATTCACTCAACACCACACTGCTCCCATACTGTAGGGGGTGTAAAGCACAAAGTGCTGCCCCGGCCCTGAATGAAAGAGCAAGGGGGGAACCAAAGATAGGGGGAACCTAGTGGCTAGTTGGGTGGAAGCACTTTACAGTTACACTTGCTAATTCATATTTAAACCATGGCCATCTTGGGGTCAAGGTCTTTGATTGTGATCTTCATCACTGAACGTGGCTTTCTGTTAGAACCTGCAGCTGATTGAAGATACACGGTCCTCTGGCCTTGAGGCGAGGAGCGGGCTAGAGTTAACAGCTGCCTCTACCCGGTCAAGGTCCCTACCTAAGAAGGCCTGGAGGGGAGCAGAGGAGAAAGCTCCACAGGCAAAAGGATCCCAGGGGATGCGGACGGAGCGGAGTACGCCACCTGCTACCCTCATTCTGGCCAAGCCAGAGGGACTCCTGCTGCAAAAGGGGACCGGCCCCCGATATCTGACTTTGCTACTTCACGTCCTAGTCAGAGAAGCTCCGGAGGCTTAGTGGATCCCACCGGGTAACGGACAGAGCGGAGTTGCCACCCGTACCCTTGTTCTGTGTATAGCCAGAGGGAGACCCAGCCTTGTAACACTCACCACATACGGACAGGAGAGGCCATAGTGGGAAATTCTAGGAACACTCTGGTGCGGGGGTCCTGATTGATGCACCCGAACTACCCGGAGTGTGTTGAACCCCTTCCTGGTGGCCGCAACGCGCTGTGAGGAGCGAGGAGAAGCCTTGTAGCTGATGACTAACATCGTGAGTAAAGCTTGGAATACTGCATCCATTGCCTCCGGTTCACTATTTCAGCGCGGCACCACACCGCACCACATCACCCACTACTACTCCCCTGATCCCTCTTCTCTGCCCTGAGGCCCTGCTCCGCCTGTGGGGAGTAGAACCATCTTCTGCTGCCACGACATCCCGCCTCAGAGGACTGCCGCAGCGCTGGTGGCGAATCACCAGACACCACAGGTGGAGTAGTCATTTTAATCCACTCGATTACCACCGTCCCTCCTAGCCCTTATTTTTGATTGTGACAACCCTGGGCACGGGCCGGGCCTAGGCCATGACTGCATCCACCCTCCACCTGGAGGCCCGATTCCGAGTACCCCCATCTCTCAGGGTGGGCTAGCGAGGCAGGAGGCGTCACACAACTCTATCTATGTAGATATTGCAATAAAAACAAGACTTTTGCAGCTAGAATAGTCATTTACCACATTGACAATGTACAGAGTGTATTTCTGATTCATTTAATGTTAGCTTTATTGAAAAAAAATGTGCTTTTCTTTCAAAAATAATTACATTTCTAAATGATCCCAAACTTTTGAACGGTAGTGTATATATACCTATATGGTCAAATGTAGAAGTGGCCCTCTAGTAATATGGCGCCTTATCCTTTGAGATCCATATTGCGCATGTGCAAAAAAGAATTGAAAGGATTATCTTTAAAAAGATGACGATTTGGAGTACAACATGGCGACGCGCATGCGCAAAAGCTAGTAACATGTTTTTCTTATGTGCATTACGGACATGCGCTGTGTAACTTCCGGGACACCGGGAGCAGCGTGTCCATGTGTGGGCACATGTCCCTATACTGTGAGTGGTGGGGTGAGAAATCACCACATATTAACTTATATTATGCACACATGTATTAATTAAAGGAATTATGATATTATGATGATTGGGTAAATGTGGTGGATGTTTTATAGTAAAATTAATTGTGCTCTGACATTATTATATTGCACTATGCATTTTTTTGCACTATTGTCACTTTCGTATTTCACAAAAATTGAATTGTATATTAATTGTAAGTTGATTGGATCACCTATTTATATGACTATGATACAATGATTCACTGCTTGAAAAAGGTCTCCACTGGACCGAAAAGTTGCCCTGACATGATGGGTCAATAAATCATCACAAATTGTACTATGGAGCGCTGCCTTTGTGTTTTATGGATACATATAAACCTAGCTATCTACCTATCACTATATATATATATATATATATATATATATATATATATATATATATAAATATATATATATATATATATTAAAGACAGCACCATTTAATCATTACTCACTAGTGGGTGCCAGGCCTCCAAACAGTCTGTTCAAACTGTTGCATATCAATAGAAAGTATATCAAAAGGCAGCACTCCAAAAATTCTTTAGAACAAATGGTCTTTAATGAGCCCAAAAGGCAACGTTTCGGTTCACAGAACCTTTCTCAAGCAGATTTCAAATGCATATGGTGCAATATATATAGCTACAAACAGTGATTCCATAATTACAAATAATTTATACAAAAACATGATTTCTCAAAAAAAGTGCAGTGGTGCATATCACAAAATACTATTCAGTTACATACATAGTGATAAGATTTTATATATATATATATATATATATATATATATATATGTATACACAGAGAGAAAAAGAGGGAGAGAGATTGAGATTGCAGCACTGTGACATCACGATAAATGTTATGTCACAAGTAGTGTGATGACATCATCGCATTCTAGATCCCAGTGTTATGGCCTTAAGGAAATCACTGCCTCACAGACCCCCAAGGGTGAGGGAGTTCTTTTGTTTTTGTGATAAACAAAGCAAAAATTGATTCTACAATGAATATAGAAAGAAGAAGAGTCCAAAGAGATCGGGTTCTAAGAGAGAGGAGAGGATTAAATGAAGAGCAGAAACCGTTGTTCGCTTTAGGGTGAAAAGACATTATATTACCGGACATGGACACTGACGCATCAGAGATGGCGTCCAAACGACAACATCTGGATAAAATGAGAAAGTCCAAAAGACATGAGATCTTTACAGAGAGAAGGACCATGGAGAACCTCATGGAGTCTCACTCTGCAGCCTCCGCTGAGCTTCAGAGGGCTATCCTTATCTCCTTGAAAAAAATCAGAGATCTGGTCCCTGAAATAAGGAGGAGGAACAAAGAAGCCATCCTCAATAAGCGGAGAAACATCAGCGCAGAGATAGAGGTGGAAGAGGTTCTCCAAGAAACATCAAGACAAGTCTCATCCACATCGGAAAGTCTAGAGACACCGAACCTGCAAAGAGCAGCAGCCCAGAAAAGAATTAGAAACAGCAGAGACTGGGTTGTCCAATGTAGGAGACATATGATCTATGCTAAACCCATTATAAATGGGAATGGTGCACTATGGAGATCCCAGTCATCATCTGAAACCATTTCCATTCCAGAGTTTCTCTTCCAGCTGAATGATTCTTCACCTGACAGATCAGTGGACAATGATGAACCAGGTAAGATAGAAACTTACTCAGAATAATAAGACTGGGGGTGAGGGGGATTATAGTCCTAATGTTATGTACAGGCCACAATTATTAATGTTATCTAACTGAAGAACTGTCCTTGTTGCCGTAGCAACCAGTCACATTTCATTGTTCTATGATGGAATGTTAAGAAATAGAATCTGTGCTGTGAATCGTTGCTACGGGCAACAAGGACGTTTTTGCTAATAGACAATTTTGTTAAAGGAAAAAACAAATATTAGACATTTCCTGCTGATTTATATCAATCTGATTAAAATGTAATGTAGGTTCTGGAGATATATTTCTTATTAAATCTTGTATCATCTCAGCAGATGGAAGCAGTGAGACATCCTCTGACTCATCGGACATACCAGTACAAGACCTTGGGGATGCCAATGTCTTGGGAGAACTGGTCAAGGCAAATATTCCTATTGACATTTGCAGTCTCGAGTTCCAGAAAGATCTTGGAAAGGGAGGCTTCGGAAAAGTAAGTGTGAATTTCTACTCCTCCGTGCTCCCCAATGTATCCTGCCCCAGATACACAGGAGGGAGATACATATTCATTACTGGGTGTTCATATGTAATGGTGACTGGGATAAACCAGTGATCCATTACACAGATCCCTATAATAGATGGGAGTTGGGTCTGATCTGTTATGATTTTCCTCCAGGTCATCTTGGCATCACATCCGGTCAGTAAAGAACTGCTGGCCGTGAAAATCATGAACAAGAGTCGTTGTTCAGAGGAGATGATCAGTGCAGAGATGGACGTCCTGCTAATAGCCACCGGGTGCCGCTACCTAATGTCAGCACGAGCAGTCATGGAGACACCTACAGAATATAAAGTAGCCATGGACTTTATGGCCAAAGGAGACCTGAGTGGCCACATGGCACGATTGATGCCTTTTGATACAGTAACAACAAGGTAAAGTCTTATACTGGTTAGCTGCATGTACATTGTAGTCCAAGACCAATAGACAATGACAGCAGGAGAAAATTATGACATAAATAGGACACGTGTCATCTACTAATGTTGTCTTTTTGATTGTGTATCTAACCACTGATCCACTCTGTACTTTCTACTCCACAGACTCTTTGCGGCAGAGATGGTGTGCGGACTCCAATTCCTGCATGAACGTGACATCATACATCGGTAATCAGTTCATCTTCATAAATCTGTCCCCTGTGACTCTCTGTTGTCTCCTTACATATCTATTGTAGAAAGTTCTTTTCATGAATTCTCCTCACAATCATTGTCTTCTCCCTGCAGGGACGTGAAGCCAGGGAACATCCTCCTCAATGAGACCGGACACATTAAAATCTCTGACTTTGGCTTATCCGCCATAGTCATGTTTGAGGACGACATATTGAACAAATATGTTGGCACGAAAGGTTACATCGCACCCGAGGTAAGTAACATCCCAGTGTGATTAATGGCGATAGTAGGACTGAGGAATAATCTGATCACAAAGTATCCTGCAGATATCTATCCACAGATCGGTCCTTATAGCCTCTGTGTATAAATCCCCTCCCCGGTATATTCAGATCATCTCCTATCTTATGTTCCCACAGATAATAGACGGTAAGAGCTACAACCATCTGGTGGACTCATTTTCCTTCGGTGTCATCCTATATACGATGATTGTAGGGATAAAGCCATTCTATAGCCGAGGCTCAACTAAGGAGTACCACAAGTCTCTGCAAGAGGACGTCCCATATTTTCCACCCGGGATCAGCATTGATGCCATTGACATCTTAGATGGGGTGAGTAGGGTCAGATAAAGGAGGATGATGGGTGATTATAAGGAAAGGTAGAAGATTAGATGTGGACAGTCGGTAGATATTGTGTAATAATGTATCATTAATAATACATTATATAATGACTAATGGTCTTTCTCATTTTCCAGCTTCTCTGCAAAACTCCATTTTCCCGATTTGCCGTAACATCGACCATCCGAGAGCACCCATTCTTCCAGTTCATAAACTGGAGCGACGTGGAGTCCGGAAGAACCGACCCACCATTCAAATAAGACTATGTAAGTGTAGGATGTAGGGAAACAGTGTTATCACTGCCTAGTAGCATGTATACCCACTATACACCTTATTATTATACCCCCCCCGTATACAGTATATATGTGAGGAGCCAATTCTCAGACGTGTATATTTCTCTTCTTACAGGAGTATTAGGCTGATAATAATCAGCCCCATTCCAGTAACATCTAGGAATGAAGATTAACATGAATTGGATGAGACAACTATACTGGACTTTCTCATTTACCGGACTGTGACAAATCCTACCGAGCTTCCACCACGTAACAGCCACGTAGATTCGAGCACCAAACATCCAGGGATTTATTTATTCTGATCGCCATATTTGGGGTCAGGAAGGAATTTTTTTCCCCTGATATGAGGATAATCCAGCAACGAGTCCTCGGGGTTATTTTTCGCCTTCCTCTGGATCAACATAGCAAGTAATTAAAGGCTGAAATTGAAGGACTTCTTTCAGCCATACTTGCTATGTTACCATCTGGACGACTCATCTACAGTGTGGTGGTAAGGAGACGACTACAAGATATGGACAGACAGAAGGCAGCGGCTGCTCCTTCTCCTACCGGATATGGACATACAGAAGGTAGAGGCTGCTCCTTCTCATACTTGGCCTTGTACAGACAGAAGGCAGCCGCTGCTCTTTCTCATACTTGGCCTTGTACAGACAGAAGGTAGCGGCTGCTCCTTCTCATACTTGGCCATGTACAGACAGAAGGAAGCGGCTGCTCCTTCTCATACTTGGCCTTGTACAGACAGAAGGCAGCGGCTGCTCCTTCTCATACTTGGCCTTGTACAGAGAGAAGAAGAGGCTGCTCCTTCTCATACTTGGCCTTGTACAGACAGAAGGTAGCGGCTGCTCCTTCTCCTACCTTGCCATGGACAGAGAGAAGAAGTGGCTGCTCCTTCACCTTCCTGGCCATGGTCAAACAGAAGGACAAATTGTTGATCTTTGTGCTTTAGGAATCCAGAAAAGCTCCATCTACACAGATCACACATCACACATTCCTGCTCTTCGCCTCTCCGTCATGTGTGATCCAGACCTGGATATCCAAAACCGGCACAAGTGCAACCAAAGGCCCGAGGAGCGGAATCATCAACATCTGCTCCTTTCTATAGAAAGTGACTGTATATACAGACTTTCTTTTTTCATCTTTGCATGTTATTAACAACTTTCATGCACAAATAAATATATTGAACATCTATGCTGCTTCTCTTTAGATTCTTCTCATGTATAGAACTGCTTTTTTGGTATTTTATTACCGTATATACTCAAGTATAAGCCAAGTTTTTCACCACATTTTTTGTGCTGAAAAAGCCCGCCTCGGCTTATACTCGGGTATATACTCAAGTATATACAAATTCCGTTGGTGGATAGTGGTGGGGGGGTTGCGGCGGCGGACGGAGGGATTGTGGCTGCGGAGGAGCGGGACACACTCAGTAGCCGGCTGCTGCAGCTACTACGTCTGCCCGCTGCTAAAGGAAAATGAATATTCCCTCTTCTCCACTCCCATGGGCGTGAAGAAGAGAGAATATTCATTCTCTTTAGTAGCGGGCACAGAAGATCGCGGAGCCGCAGGTCCTGCTGACAGTGCCCGTTACTAAAGAGAATGCATATTCACTCCTGTCCACGCCCATAGTCCCGCCGTGGAGAGGAGTGAATGTGCCGGCATCTCACAT
This sequence comes from Phyllobates terribilis, assembly GCF_046119375.1. Classification (NCBI taxonomy): domain Eukaryota; kingdom Metazoa; phylum Chordata; class Amphibia; order Anura; family Dendrobatidae; genus Phyllobates; species Phyllobates terribilis. The sequence goes on from NW_027362773.1 coordinate 116,212,888, forward strand.
CAGCTTCTGAGAGCATATGGCTGTGACGCCATGCACTGCTCAGATGCTGACATGAGCTGCTGACATGAGCTGCTGAACAGGACGCAGCGCTGGAGCAGAGGTGAGGAAGGAAGGTGAGCATAAGTGTTTATTTTTTTATGTGTGCAGTGATGGGGCCATACATACCAGGATTAGGGATGAGGGGGCCATACATACCAGGATAGGGGGATGAGGGGTGCCATACATACCAGGATTGGGGAATGAAGAGGCCATGCATTACCTGGATTGGGGATGAGGTGGCCATGCATATGTGGCACCCCAGGGGTCCGGTTGCCACAGGGGCATTGCCTCCCTCACAACAGGTGATGCCATGCCTTGAAGCAAGCAGGGGTCCCCTAATTAGGTTTTGCTAAGCATGCAACACTTTCCTGGCTCCAGACCAGCAAGGGGAGTCCCTCCCCTTGGCAGCTGGGATCTGGGGGCGGGGTTAGTTAGACTTAGTGTGAGGAGTTGAAGTCAGGACGTCGAGGAGAGAGGAGCTTGGGAGTGGAGCTGCGTGGCAGTTCACTTCTGAGGGACACAGAAGAATTGAACACCAGAGTCCGAGGCTGTGGGGCACTGAACGCCCAGCCGCAGAAACCGGAGGGCAGGAGACTGCAGGTCTCCTGGCCCCATCAGACGCCCGGAGGCTCAGCAGCACAGAGGGCCCAGCACCGCCACATGGGAGCGACGCACCAGCAAGGCCCGAGCTGCCTGCCATACAGGTGAGCACAGAAATGTTGCACTCAGGGACGAGGGCCACCGCACAGCTACAAGCAGCAGGGCCAAATAGTTTAGTGGAAAGGGAAAGCCTCCAACTTCACCTGACAAGGAGGATTCTTTACTTGCTTCCAGGCTGCCCGGACTTCCGCTTCTAGCCAGTACCCTAGTCCCGGCTTGTCTAATCACCACCAGTAAAGATAAGAGGAAACCGCCATTAAGTTGTGGACTGATTATTGCTGCGCCATCAACCCCTGCACTACAATGCCCAGCATAGCCCATAACATCTACACTGCCCTGGATCTAAGCTCTACCTGTGGAGAGCCACAGCATCCCTGCTGCAGTAACATCAGCTCCAGAGGACCTGCTCCGCAGCGGCGGCTCCCTTGGCCACATACCACAGGTGGCATCACGAACTTTATACAATCACTATAAATTCCCCTATCAATAACCCCTTTTTATTGACCGCCCTGGGTCACGGACCGAGTCACCGCCATTGTGACATCCCCCCCAGCATCTACCGGCCCGGCATCGGGCACCCCACGGCCCAGGGGGCGCGTCACATACCAGGATTGGGGGATGAAGGGGCTATGCATTACCAGGATTGTGGATGAGGAGGCCATGCATTACCAGGATTGAGGATGAGGAGGCCATGCATACCAGAATTGAGAATGAGGGGGCCATGCATTACCAGGATTGGGGATAAGGAGGCCATGCATACCAGGATTGGGGATGAGGGGGCCATGCATACCAGGACTGGGATGAGGGGGCCATACATACCAGGATTGGAGGATGAGGGGGCCATGCTTACCAGAATTGGGGATGAGGGGGCAATGCATACCAGGATTGGGGTATGAGGGTGCCATGCATTACCAGGATTGGAGATGAGGGTGCCATGCATACCAGGATTAGGGGTGAGGGGACCATGCATACCAAGATTGGGGATGAGGGGACAATACTTACCAGGATGGGGAAATTTACCAGTAGCTGCAGCATTTCCCACCCTAGGCTAATACTCGAGTCAATAAGTTTTCCCAGTTTTTGTGGTAAAATTAGGTACCTCGGCTTATTCTCGGGTCGGCTTATACTCGAGTATATACAGTAATATCATGATGACCTAATGTATTTGTCAAAGGGACTGAATATCTCACATAAAGATTTCTGCATAGAGTAAAATATTTAAGTTTTAAGTGTTCATAAAACCTGAATCACCATAAGTAGATGGCATTCCTATTCCACATCTAAAATGTATACAGACCTCAGACCAGACTCACTATAGAAAATATACACCCAGACCCAGGAAACAATTACAAACCCCAGATCGTACCCCTAAATAAGTACAGACCCAGACAAAACCCACTAAAACATAGACAATAAACCCACTAAATGCAAACTAAAAACTCAACCAACTAGAAATATATAGACTTAGACTAAAGAAATACAGACACTAAACCCCTTAAATTCAGACACAGATCAGCCCCCTATATAAATACAGACCTCCTAAACACAGACACAAAACTCCTTCAATAGAAGCCCATTCCCAACCCCTAATTATATACAGACCCCCAGGGATGTACATAGAAATCATGGGGCCCCATAGCAGAAGTTATAATTTCATCCTTCACAAAAAAATAAATAAATAAATAATAATAATAATAATATAACAGACAGTATGAAACCCACCTAGTGAATTCCTACACACAACCCTCCAGGAGCACAGTATGATGACCCTGCTATATGCACCCGTGGCAAAGTATAGTGACCCCAACACAGTATGATGCCCCAACTGTGACCCCAACACAGCTCTCCAACAATATGATGGCTCCCGCACAGATTAATTGACCCCACAAAAACCTCCACACTGTATAATGGCCTCCACATAGCCCTACAAACAGTAAAATGGCCCCCACATTTCCCTACAAACTGTATAATGCCTTTTCATTCATGGACTGCGGCACCAATCAGTTCTCCCCGGCTCCTTGGCGTGATTGGTAGCATGGATTACAGTGAGGGACACTTAGGAAAGGTGAGTAGAAGAATTTTTTATTTTATTCTTATTTTTACAGGTGGACACTGCAGGAGCAGACACTACTACTCTCATCATTGTCCCTGCTGGTGCTGATCGCAGCGCTGGCAGGGAACCATGATGAGGGCAGTGTTCAGCACCCGGTGCATGGGAACAGCGCTAACTGTAAACTGATTCCCAGGCGCCGGTACGTGTGATCCTGATGCGGCACACGGGACACGGATATCTCCAGTACCAGTAATATACGGACGTGTGAAACCGGCCTGAGTATTGCTGATCCTAGTGAACCAAATGTAAATTCAACTGAAGAAATAAATATTGCACCTTTTACTGGTGGTATACCATCCACCTACATGCCTCCAATAGCTCCAATATTCGATCTGTTTCAGGACAGGGTAATAAAAGATGTGGAAGCTTTAGTATTCACAAGTCCCACTGACAATTTAAGTACAGGGGAACTAAAAGCATTGAGTGAAATCAAAAACTGGAAAGATGTAATAATTTGTAAAGCCGACAAAGGTGGAAATATTGTGCTGCAAACTAGGAAGATGTATATTGCTGAATCCAAAAAAACAGCTGATACTTTCGGTAATATTAACCTGGCTAATGATCCTACGAATAAATTTAAAAACTTGTTAAGAACCTTTTTAAGGACGCAGGTGGAGAAAGGTATTTTAACTAGAAAAGGAGCAGAAAAATTATTACCGCAATATCCACAAAAACCACATTGGTATTGCATTCCCAAGGTCCATAAATCTTTAACCACCCAGCCTGGACGCCCGATAGCATCGGGCATAGGCTCAATTACAGAGCCTTTGTCCCAATATTTGGACTCGTTACTGAAACCACTATTGAGAAATATTCCATCATTGATTAAGGACACCGGATCCTTCTTGAGTGTAGTTAGCGAAATAAATTACTGCAATAGTTACATGCGTGGCTTGCATTTTTCCTCATTTATTTTTAGCTTTTTTTTTTTAATAAATATGTGGAAACCGTGACCAATCCATATCTAAATACATAAAAACATACTTAAGATATGTGGATGACATATTTATAACGTGGGCTGGTACTCAAGAACAATTGAGTCGTTTGTAAAATATCTGAACGACATTAATATTGAAAATATGAAAATTACATCAGCATGTGGTGGTAATGATTTGGAATTTTTGGATGTAAAAATGAGAGTAATAGATGGTAAAATCATAACTGAAAATTGTAGAAAGAAAACATAAACAAATCATTATTACATTTCAACAGTATGCATCCGCACGATTACAAAAAAGGCGTCATCATATAGCCAGTTCGTATGATTATGAAAAATTAATAATAAAAAGGCAACATTTAAATCACAGGCTGAAGAATTAAAGGATAGATTTTTGAGAAGGGGGTATCCCCCAAATCTGCTAAAGGAAGCCCTTGAAAAAGTAGAAAGAAACTCAAAAAATGGCCATATTACCAATAGAAAAAATAAGGGGAATAAATCTGACTGTAAGTTCATCTTTAATTTCAAGCATAGTTCTATGGATAATATAGTACATACGGCAATTAAACGGAACTGGCATTTGATCAAAAGAGACAGAGATTTACATGCTATAGCAGTCCGTAAACCTAGTTTGTCATATAGAAGAGGACGTAATTTGGGTGATTTATCTATCTATATAAATAAAAATGTAAATGTTTGTTTGTTCAAAATCTTAAATCTCCGAAAGTTCTTCACCGATTGCTTTGAAATTTTGACACAACGTTGCATTTGAATACACGCATGCTTTTATATATACCTACTATGTTTTTATATACCAGCTGTTGGATGTAAAAGCAACAGCGAGAGGGGGGTGTTACGAGCTCAGTCCCAGGCTGACTCTCCCCGGCCGCCTGGCATTCTCCCCCCCTAAGTGACATCGCATTCATAAACCTTTCTCCCTCTCCTTCATTCGCCCCAGCAGCTGCCTGTGCTCTGCTCCTTTTGTGTCCGTTGTAGGGGTTGGGAGGGAAAGGGAATGACGAGACTGTCTGTTCGAGGCCGAAAGATGCTCCTGCTCATCACCACCACCGCCTGACAGGCGGTCGCCTCTGCTCTCCAGCACCACTGCTGCTGCGGCTTCTTCTCCGGCAAGCCTTATTTCCGACTGCGCAACAATAAGCGGAGGAGGGAGGGAAGGAGAGAGGGAGGCTGCACGGAGGGGTGCAGGCCGCGGCCTCCGCTCTGGGTGCTGAGCTGGGCTCAAGCGTCACAGCAGTGGGCGGATAGCGAGTGAGTGCAAATCCCACTGCGCCACTGATGGGAGTGGCGCTGTGATCTGGCCCGTACTGGCCCAGGACATGTCAAGCAGATCACCCCCTCCTCCTCTGCCACCTGTCTTCATATCTGCACCCCCTCCTGGCACATTCCCTCTGTACTAGGGAATTGCATAACTAGCAATCCCTGACATGACCCGCTCCATTGTGACACCTGACAGCAAGTACCGACCTCTTTAGTGACCTTTGCAGAGTACAGGCCTGCAGGGGTCACAGGGTACAAGGCTGACGTGAACGCCAACCCCATTACCCCCTGCCACTGCTACAGTGCAGTGTGGAAGAGCGAGGCTAAGCGCCAGGTGTGATATTAATGGCCGCAGAGGGGGCTAGTATTCATGGCCCTTTCCATGGCTATTAATATCAGCCCGCAGCTGTCTAGTTTAGCCTTTGCTGGCTAGATTTTATAGGGGGGCTCCATGTAAATTTTTTTCTGGGGTCCCCCTGTAATCTAGCCAGTAAAGGCTAAACAAACAGTTGTGGGCTGATATTAATAGCCATGGAACATTGTTGGCTAATGGCTCCTTCTCCGGCTACTATCAGCCCTCGGTGGCGACTTTCCCTCTGCTGGTTATAAAAATTACGCGGGAGCCCACACCATTTTTTTTTAATTTTAGGCTCTGTGCCCATAATTCAGACGTAGCAACGCTTTGGACGCACATTTTTTCTGCATCCAAAACGTTGCATTCTATTGAACACAGGTAAATCCACGTGTTCACTGAACCATGCGTATTTACCGCATTCAATACTTTTTAGTGGTTAAATTTCTGTTGTGGAGACTAGCGACTCTAAATTGACATGCTGAGGTCCTGAAAGACACGCCACATGTCAGTGTCCACGGGTGATTCGCAGCCTCTGATGCACGCATAGTGGACATGGGATTTCTAGAGATCCCATCCACTATGCTGTAACATCTGGACGCTGCGGGTTTGACACTGTATATACACGCAGCGTCAAACCTGCAGCGGCTCCTGACCATGGCCACGTACCCAAACTAACCCGCAGCGCATCAATTTCTGTAGCGAACACACCAGTCTCCGCTGCAGATTTTGACTGATTACAGTGTCACTATATGCGGTCGATTCACATGTACCGACAACAAAAGTTTGGCATTAGAACACCGCGTCTTGGTGGAAACATAAACGCGTTGTGTCCAAAGTGCTGCTGAGTGCTGATCAGGGGATGTAGTGGCTAACGAACCAGCTGTGAGATGTTATTTAATGGCCAGGGAAATGTTTACCAAGTGGCACCATCCCAGGCTAAAAAAAACAGCTCACAGCAGTCGCATAATTTACGTGAATAGAAATGCTAATGAAGATTGGAGGAATGGGACTAGCTGACACCCAGCTCTCTTGTTCGGTGATATCAAGGTGTCAATCATAACTTTTCATTACCAAACAAAGTAAAGAAGCACACAGACACAGTGTAAACACTTAATTTGAAATACAACAGACCCATTCTTTAATCATTTAAATGAACCAATATAGTCACCCCAGTTCTTATGGTAATCCAAGGGCTTAAGCAATGTCCCACCAACTTTATTTAGCTCCAAAAATCATTCATTGATGCTCAAAAACGCTTCAAAAACCGCTTCAAAAAACACATGTAAAAACGCGTCAAAAACACATGTAAATCCGCATGCGTTTTTTTCTGCCAGGGAGAGGCAAAAACACTCAGTAAATTCCTGCTTCAATTCCTGAACGTGTGCACATACCCTGAAAGTTAATTTATTCTAAAATATTGAATAAAAAAACATATAAGTTAAAATGTAAACCCAAAGACCCTTTAACATTTTTCCCGTCATATCAAACCCTCCGCTGTACCCATTATGCATAATAAATAATCTATGATCTTTTTGCGTTTCTGTTGTTGACCTCACTTTATATAGCTAGTAAGCCTAATTACCATATGAAGCACCCCCTCTTGAAGGGCATATTTTTTTACCTTTTTAAGCAATATCTTTGAAAGACTCAGCAAGAAATAAGATTTGTACAGGGAGAAAGTCAAAGTGAACCTCTTCTGGTTAATGGATGGGAGCAAAGCTGGTGTTTAGCTCTCAATGGGCAGCGGCGTCTCAATCCTGAGGACGGAGCGATCAGGAACACCTGTGAGCGTTCCAGTGATCTGCTAAATGAAATACTGGCTTGTACAAGGACTCCATGGTCCATGAATATGATATGGGCACATGTGAACCAGCTGTTATCCTAAAATGTACCCACTTACGGAAACATATTATTTCATTGGTAAGTACATAGGTGCTGTAGATATGTATGTGTGCATCAAATTTGGAGGATGCTGAGCCAAAATGTGGCAGATGTGTGTAGATACTTATGTTTGTATGTATATATATATATATATGACTCGCCCAGGGGGATATGGGGGACTCGGTACCCGGGCCTTTACCTTCTGTGGGATGTCACGGTGGTCGGCTCCCGCGCCCATACCCTGGGGTCACTCTTTAAAAGGGCTTTGTTACTTGAAGGGATGAATAACAGTTTTGTCTCGTGACGCCACCTGTGGCTCCTGGTAATGGGTTCGGGCGCTGCTGCAGACCTCCGGGGGTGATGGGATGGCAGCTGGGATGTTTCTGCTCCCCACAGGCGGAGCGGGCCCTCGGGGCAGGGTTGATGGAAGGGATGTAGGTGAGAGGTGGCCCGGTCGGGTCAGGGGGAATGATGGACACGCACACAGGGGATTCGCTTCAGTACCTTTACTGGTGTAAACAGCAGGTATGGTCCAGGGTACTTAGCAGGAAGGGTGCACTTCTGGACTCTCCCCAGTGAGCGGGTATTAGGCCTCCTGGTCCGTTTCTTCCTCTCTCTAAAGCTCCTGGCCAGCCTGGAACTAGGCCTAGCTTCTGTACTGCTTCGCCCTCTCACCTGTCTGCTTGGTAGTAGAACTTTTCTTTGGCTACCACTATCTCTGGACGCTGGGGCCTTCGTGGTTCCTAGTTCTGTAAATGATGGTAGCTTCAGGTTGACCAGGGGTCTGGAATCCTCCTGGTATGCCGGTTGTCCCTACTGGTTGTAGAGGACCCTGTAGGCGCAGACCCGGTGTCCGGATTGTGTTCTGGGGTGAGCTTAAGATGCTCCTCTGCCCCCTTAACTCCACTCTCCTTGCCTCCGGCCACACTCGGGGCCCACAGCACAGCAGCTAACATGTGCTGCTTCTTCACTGATCTCTGGAGCCAGCACACTCTGCCTGCCTAACTCCACCCTCCAGTATATATATCCCTAACAGGGCTCCCTCTGGTGGTATGAGGTGGAAGGGTGGAGGTGTCTGTGTGTAGTGAGGGCCTCTTGTGGAGAAGTCCGTCCATGCACCCTTTTGGGTCCTGTGGTACCTGTGTGTAGCAGGGTGCCACATTCCCCCCTAGTACAACTCAGTACTCCTGGACTGAAGCATTTTTTTTGTAAACAGGTCACAACAACAATTACGATAACAATAACACATATCAAAGTTACAGTGAGTCTCATAACCAGGTGTCCATCTCACTGGTGAAGGTGCAAAATGAGTAGCATGAGGGACCCGTCTGAAAACCCTCAACGTAGGCCCTGGGCGTGGCTACAGGGCATAAGTGATCTAGGTGTTGGACCACGTCTTCGGCCACGCCAAACGGCTTTTTGTTCAGTGGTCTTTCAGTATAAAACCAATAGGGGGCAATTCAGGGCCGGCTCCAGGTTTTTCTGGGCCCCGGGCGAAAGAGTCTCAGTGGGCCCCTTTAACACATACCACGATTCATGATGCAGAGATACGGCGGAGAAATATATATATATATATATATATATAGTACAATGCAAATATTTCACTTCTTACATTACATGAGTGATATCTATTGTAAATTCCACAATAGCTCAGAAACCGGTGAATCGCTCCACACAGAATAGTGGCCCCCATATAAGGCTGCATACGGAATACTGGCCCCCATATAACGCTTCATACGGAATACTGGCCCCCATATTACACTCCATACGGAATACTGGCCCCCATATAAGACCCCATAAGGAATACTGGCCCCCATATAAGGCCCCATAAGGAATACTGGCCCCCATATAAGGCCCCATACGGAATACTGGCCCCCATATAAGGCTCCATATGGAATACTGGCCCCCATATAAGGCTCCATACGGAATACTGGCCCCCATATAAGGCTCCATACGGAATACTGGCCCCCATATAAGGCTCCATACGGAATACTGGCCCCCATATAAGGCTCCATACGGAATACTGGCCCCCATGCGGAATACTGGCCCCCATATAAGGCTCCATACGGAATACTGGCCTCCATATAAGGTTCCATATAAGGTTCCATATAAGGTTCCATACAGAATACTGGCCCCCATATAACGCTCCATACTGAATACTGGTCCCCTTATAAAGCTCCATACAGGATACTGGCCCCCATATAACGCTCCATACAGGATACTGGTCCCCTTATAAAACTCCATACAGGATACTGGCCCCCATATAGCGCTCCATACAGGATACCGGTCCCCTTATAACGCTCCATACAGGATACCGGTCCCCTTATAACGCTCCATACAGGATACTGGCCCCCATATAATGCTGCATGCAGGCTGTGCCCCCTTATAATGCTCCATGCAGGCTGTTACCCCCCACATAATGCCCCATACAGGCTGTCCCCCCACGTAATGCCCCATACAGGCCCCCCCTTTTAATGCTCCATGCAGGCTGTTACCCCCCACATAATGCTCCATACGGAATACTGGCCCCCATGCGGAATACTGGCCCCCATATAAGGCTCCATACGGAATACTGGCCTCCATATAAGGTTCCATACAGAATACTGGCCCCCATATAACGCTCCATACTGAATACTGGTCCCCTTATAAAGCTCCATACAGGATACTGGCCCCCATATAACGCTCCATACAGGATACTGGTCCCCTTATAAAACTCCATACAGGATACTGGCCCCCATATAGCGCTCCATACAGGATACCGGTCCCCTTATAACGCTCCATACAGGATACCGGTCCCCTTATAACGCTCCATACAGGATACTGGCCCCCATATAATGCTGCATGCAGGCTGTGCCCCCTTATAATGGTCCATGCAGGCTGTTACCCCCCACATAATGCCCCATACAGGCTGTCCCCCCACGTAATGCCCCATACAGGCCCCCCCTTTTAATGCTCCATGCAGGCTGTTACCCCCCACATAATGCTCCATACAGGATGTCACCCCCCCTCTTTATAATGCCCCATGCAGGATGTACCCCCCCTCTCTTTATAATGCCCCATGCAGGATGCCCCCCCCCTTCTCTTTATACTGCCCCATGCCTCCATACATTAAAAAAAAAAAATCAAATACTCACCTCCCTTCTCCTCACCTGCTACCTGCTACCTGCTACCTGCTGCCCGCTGCCCGCTGCTCAGGTCCGAACTCCAGCGTTGTCGGCGTCTTCCCGCTCAGCGCTTCCTGTGACGGCTCAGGGGAGGGCGCGGTGTAAAGGCGTCACCGCGCCCTCTGACCTGAGACGTCACAGGGAGCGCAGAGCAGGAAGACAGCTGATCTGCGGAGGCATGGGGAGAGGTAAGTATCCAGCTGCCGGGGCCCTGAGCAAGCGGCGGAGAAGGGCGGGCGCTGACACCGCTCTCCTCCGCCCATAGCCCAGCGGGGTGCGCGACCGCCAGTGGGCCCCTCTGCCTGCTCAGGGCCCCGGCATTTGCCCGGGTGCACCGAGTGCTGACGCCAGCCCTGGGGCAATTTAATAAGTGCAACTATTTACAATGGACAGTTTTTGGCTGCTCACAGTCCTCAGCCTGCAAGTCTTTATACCCTTTACGGGTAACTAAATGCACACATATAACTTTTTCAGTTCACAAAAACAATGTTATACCCTTCCGGGTAGCTATTTACATTGTAGGCATTTTGTACCTTATTCCCTATACCTGGTAGGGATTTGACCTTGTGTGCTTCGTGTGGATCTACGTAGCACTGGGGTGATACTGGTGTCTGTGCATGTGTGTCACCCCAATCCTGGATGCCACAAATATTAAAGGCTGTGTCTGAAAGCAGGAGGGAGGTTCTTTGGTCAGGGACTATTAGCATGCAGCACCTCCTGTCCCAGGCCAGTAGGGGGAGCAGGCTGCCCCTATAAAAGCTGGAACTGAGGGCAGGGTTAGAGAGACCAGGACCCACTTCTGAAGCATCCAGAAGGGTTCCCAGAGGAAAGGGACAGGTCAGCAGCAGCTGAGGAGTCCGAAAGGCAGAGGACGAACAGCAAGCCAGGGACAGAGGCGACGAGAGACGGTCCTGGCTGAGAGAGAACTACACAACCGGACACTGGGGTTCGAGGCTGTCAGGGTTGCAAGCCCTGCAGCAGATAACCAACCCGCAAGGGATTTCAGGTTCCTTGGCTTAAGAAGCCTGGAGGCTCCGCCACACAGAGGGACCAGTATAGCACGGAGAAGCAACAGGTACCTAAGGCCCGAGTCGCAAGCCATACAGGCGTAGTACACGGCCAGCTCAGGGACGTGGGCTATCACACCACGAAAAGGGGGATAGTCAGCAAGGGCAGAGAGAGAACGGTAGTCCTACCCACTCACCCTGACCAGTGGGGCTCGCCCGAATGCTCTCAGACACCCAGGCCCATTCCTACCCTGTACTCCTGTTGGGTCATTAGTACTAACTACAATAAAGACCCTGGACTGTTTGAAGCAGACTCTGAACCCTTATTATTGCGGCCTGCACCATCACCCCCAGCATCCTATTACACTGCCCTGAGGCTACACTCTTCCCGTGGGGAGTTATCCTATCCCTGTGCGGCATACCAACATCAGCCTCAGCGGTCAGCCTCGCAGCGGCGGTCATCCCTGACCGCAATCCACGGGTGGCGTAGTCGGACATTCAAAACACTACAAATAGACTGCCACAGCATTTGGTCTGACCACCCTGAGCCACGGGATCGGGTTGCCACTACTACCTCCAACATTGCACTGAAGCCCGGTTCCGGGTGCCCCGCGGCCCAGGGGGCGAGTCACATGCACTATCCGCTAACCTATCAGGTCTACATGCGGGTAAGTTAGAGAACTGCCTCAACATCTCTACACTGTGTTCCAAATTATGATGCAAATAATATTTTCTCAGATTTTCCCAAATTACCTATATGAATTGCAGTCATTGTAATTTTCCAGTCAAATAACTATTAGAGTACAATTGAAAGGTTTTTGTACAAACTGCCTATGATAACAGTATATTTTTAAAAAAATAAAAAACTCAAACTGCACTCAAAATGCATGTTCCAAATTATTATGCACAGTAGAGTTTTCCACCTTTTCATTTTAATAAAGAACAAAAAAATGGTCATTTTTGAAATTATAAGCATTAGCAGGTTATTACAAACTGAAATCAAACAGTTTTCAACTCAAAACTTTATTCTAGGTGATGTTACATTTGCACATAGGACCCCTTGTTCAAAAGGAGCTTCTGAACTCTCTTGTCCATTGAATTTGTCAGGTTTTGGATGGTTTCTTCTTTAATTGTTTTGCATGAGGACTGAATACCCTCCCAGAGCTGTTGCTTAGATGTGAACTGCCTCCCGCCATCATAGACACTCCTTTTGATGATGCTCCAGAGGTTCTCAATGGGGTTGAGGTCAGGGGGGCATGGGTGCCACACCATAAGTTTGTCCCCTTTTATGCCCATAGCAGCCAGAGATGCAGATGTGTTATGTGCAGCATGAGATGGGGCATTATCATGTATGAAATGATCTCGATGGTCCAGATGGATGGAGTGGTGGATGGCTGGTTGATGGACACCCCATGCAAACACGGCTACGGCGCTAACAAGGAGGAGGTGGAGTAATGTTTTGGGCTGGAATCATGGGGAGAGAGATTGTCGGCCCTTTTAGGATCCCTGAAGGGGTAAAGATGAACTCCATAATGTATGCTGAGTTTCTCAAACAGCACTTCCTTCCATGGTTCAAGAAAAAGAACCGTGCATTCCGCAGCAAGATCATTTTCATGCATGATAATGTCCCGTCTCATGCTGCACATAACACATCTGCATCTCTGGCTGCTATGGGCATAAAAGGGGACAAACTTATGGTGTGGCCCCCATGCTCCCCTGACCTCAACCCCATTGAGAACCTCTGGAGCATCATCAAAAGGAGTGTCTATGATGGCGGGAGGCAGTTCACATCTAATCAACAGCTCTGGGAGGGTATTCTGTCCTCATGCAAAACAATTAAAGCAGAAACCATCCAAAACCTGACAAATTCAATGGACGAGAGAGTTCAGAAGCTCCTTTCGAACAAGCGGTCCTATGTGCAAATGTAACATCACCTAGAATAAAGTTTTAATTTGAAAACTGTTTGATTTCAGTTTGTAATAACCTGCTAATGCTTATAATTTCAAAAATGACCATTTTTTTGTTCTTTATTAAAATGAAAAGGTTGAAAACTCTGCTGTGCATAATAATTTGGAACATGCATTTTGAGTGCAGTTTGAGTTTTTTATTTTTTAAAAAATATACTGTTATCATAGGCAGTTTGTACAAAAACCTTTCAGTTGTACTCTAATAGTTATTTGACTGGAAAATTACAATGACTGCAATTCATATAGGTAATTTGGGAAAATCTGAGAAAATATTATTTGCGTAATAATTTGGAACACAGTGTATAGGACTGGCAAGTGCACTGTTTACTGGACCCTCAGGTTCTGCTTCAACTGGTGATCCTCCTCTTACTGGGGACTCTTCCTGTTCCTGAGCAGGTTCTTTTAGGGTGCTCACAGGCTCTTCTTGTGGTGGAGGTTCTTCTGGTGGCTGACAGAAGTGTATCACTGGTATGATAACGGCTCCATCAAGTTGAGGCCAGTCCGCGGGGAAGTCTCCTAGGACTGTATGAACTACATCTTCCTTGGGTTTTCCCAGTATTATAAGAGGTACTTCTTCCTCCTGTGTCTTCAGTAGACCTGGGCACAATTTTAAGTGGTCTCTTGAGACTGTTGTGGTTGTCCTACCTACATCCTTGCTGATCAGGCAGGTTTTGGTGTTGTCAAATCTGGAACTTAACACTGTGTAGAGCTCTCTTTCCCACTGGTTATCGAGCTTGTGACCCCTTCTTTTCCGCTTTAGCACTATTTCTCTGGATGCCAAGGGTTCTGCTGGTGCATGCTTGTTATATTGGTCTTTTTGTCTTTCCCTTACTTTGTTTAGGCTGTCTTCAACACCGGCCTGTACTTTCCTGTACTGCTCTTACCGATTTGTGTCCCAGTCTTCAGTGGACATATCTGCAGCAGGATCTACCACTCCGAGCTCCAGGTCCATGGGCAATTTTCCAGGTCTTGCTCTCATGAGGTACGCTGGGGTACAATTAGTAGAACTCACAGGTATGTGATTATACAGGTCCACCAGGTCAGGTAGTTTGTCTGGCCACTGGTTCCTCTCTTACAAAGGTAGGGTTTTTAACAGGTCAATGACGATGTTATTCATTTTCTCGCACATACCGTTAGTTTGAGGATGATATGGTGTAGACCGGATCTTCTTACATCCATACAGGTGACAGAATTCTTTGAATAGTTCAGCTTCAAAGGCAGGGCCTTGATCTGTTAGCATCTTGTCCGGGTATCCATGGGGCCTGCAGAAGTAGGTTTGGAATGTTCTTGCTGCAGTTTCTGCTGTCAGATCCTTGACAGGGGCTACCACCAGGAACCGGGAATAGTGATCCACCATGGTCAGGGCGTAGGAATAGCCTGATCTGCTGGGCGACAGTTTGACGTGATCCAGAGCGACAATCTCCAGGAGTTGGGTTGTTTTGATGAACTGCAAGGTTGCTTTCTGACTTCTGTAGTCTTTCCTTCTGAGGCTACAGGGCCCACAATTCCGGCACCACCTTTCTATGGAACTCCGCATTCCATCCCAATAGAACCGGTCCTTCAGCAGGGTTTCCAGCTTCTTCCATCCAAAATTACCTGCTTGGTACCTGTAGATGAACAGCCGGCTCCTCTCATTCCACAGGTGTTTAGCTTGTGAAGGAGCATCCTTCTC
Source organism: Phyllobates terribilis (assembly GCF_046119375.1). Lineage (NCBI taxonomy): Eukaryota > Metazoa > Chordata > Amphibia > Anura > Dendrobatidae > Phyllobates > Phyllobates terribilis. Next base: position 116,227,961 of record NW_027362773.1, read on the forward strand.
CAGGTGAGAACCTTCTTGGGTTATCAGTCCTTTCATGAGGCTGACAACCCGGTCACTGTCCTGGGTCTCCTTCCAACTATGATGAGGTAAAGGGTTTAGCGTCTTACCATGACGTCTTCTGGAGGTGTGTTGCTCGTGGACCATTCCATTCCTGTGGAAAGCAGGTAATTCAATTTCTTCTAGGTCATCCACTTCATCCTCGGTGTCCGACTGGTGGGACATTCTTTACAGGGCATCAGCATCGGTGTTCTTGTGACCTGCCCGGTACTTGATTGTGAACTGGTAATTCGACAATCTATCCACCCAACGCTGTTCCATGGCTCCCAACTTGGCTGTCTCCAGGTGTGTCAAGGGGTTATTGACGGTAAAGGCTGTAAATTTAGTTGAGGCTAGGTAATGTTTGAATTTTTCTGTGATAGCCCAGACCAAGGCCAGGTACTCCAGCTTGAAGGAACTGTAATTCTCCAGGTTCCTCTCAGTAGGGCGAAGCTTCCTACTGGCATAGGCAATTACCTTTTCTCTGCCATTTTGCTTCTGGGACAACACAGCTCCCAGTCCCTCATTGCTGGCATCTGTGTATAACAGGAAATGTTGGCTGTAGTCGGGGTAAGCCAGGATTTCCTCACCGGTTAGGGCTTCCTTCATTAATACAAAGGACTCAGTCTGTTCTTTGCCCCACTGCAATGGGGGACTTCAACCTCTTTTGGACTGTCCTACTAAGAGATCTTGTAAAGGTGCTGCCTTTTTGGTGTAGTCCTTAATGAACCTCCTGTAGTACCCGACCAGTCCCAGAAATTGACGTACTTCTTTGATGTTCCTTGGTTCAGGCCACTTCTGGATGGCAGTGACCTTCTCCGGGTCTGGTGCTACTCCCTCTGGGCTGACCACGTGTCCCAGGTACTGAACCTTCTGTTTGAGCAGGTGGCACTTGGAATGTTTTAGTTTCATCCCATACCGGGACAATGCCTCAAATACCTCCGCTAGGTGCTTTAGATGGTCTTCATACGTCCTCGAGTACACGATAACGTCATCCAGGTATAGCAGCACTGTCTCAAAGTTCCGGTGTCCCAATCAACACTCCATCAACCTCTGGAACGTTCCGGGTGCGTTGCAGATACCAAATAGCATGCTGTTGAATTCGAATAATCCCATCGGGATGGTGAAGGCTGTCTTCTCCCGGTCTTCCTCACCAACAGAGACTTGCCAGTACCCGCTAGTGAGATCCAATGTGGAGAAATAATTGGCAGATTTTAGTGCAGGTAGGGATTCCTCTATATGGGGCAAAGGGTATGCATCCTTATGTGTTATTCGATTAATTTGTCTATAATCTACACACATCCTCATGCCACCATCCTTCTTTCTGACCAGTACCAGGGGAGCTGCCCAGGGGCTACAGCTATCCCTTACTACCCCTGCTTCTTTCATGTCATGCAACATTTCTTTTGCTTTTTGGTAATGTGCTGGTGGTATGGGTCTGTAACGCTCCTTAATGGGTGGATGGTTACCTGTGGGTATGTGGTGTTGTACCCCTTTGACCCTTCCAAAATCAAGTGAGTGTTTACTAAACACCTGTTCATATTCCTGAACCACTCTGTAGACATCGTGTTTTTGATGGACAGGTGTGGCGTCAGTTCCAACATGGAGCTGTGAACACCATTCCTCCAGCTGGGTTTTGGAGTCATTGTCCTCCACCGTATCTGGTGGGGTCAAGGATTCCACTGTGTGTATGGCATTATTATTCACAGTATACAGTCTGGCAACAGTGGTGTATCTTGGCAATTTGACTTCCTCCTCCCCACAATTTAGGAGGCGTACGGGTACCCTCCCATTGCGCACATCAACTACTCCTCTAGCAGTTAGAAGTGTAGGTCTGTGCTCTGAGTTAACAGGCTCTACTACCGCCTGGTAGTTCTGTCCATTGAGACCTATTGCTGCCCTACACCAAATCAGCATTTCACTCATTGGGGGAATCACAATGGGTATCGGGTCTGTCACCCGTACATTACCAATCTCACCACCTGTTAGTTTTACCTGTTGCTGGTACAGGAGGGCACGAATTTCCTTCTGGAGCACATTCCTCTGCCCTGGTCTGGCAGTGTCAGCAATCCATTGGAGTAAGAACAACACTTCTCCCAAACAGTTACCAACAACATTTGTACCAAGTATCATATATGGGTTTGTATCACCAGGGTTAGACTCTATTACAATCAGTCCTTGGTTCTTTAGTTCCACTCTTCCCACCTTCACTGTCACATCCTTAACCCCGACTAGGTTAAGAGGAAGGCCATTGGAGGCATACACATAGTGGTTTGGGTCTGGCAGGTGGAGTTCATCTATGGACCAGTACCTTTTGTAGAGGACATCAGGTATGATGGTTACCTGTGACCCGGTGTCCAGTAGTGCAGGGGTTGCTATGCCGTCCAGCACGATGGACAGGAAAGGCCTTCCTCCTACAAACCGGTCGTACTAGCTTGATGGGCCTGGTTGATCTACTCCTGGGTGTCGGCCCTTGGCCCCAGGGTTTGCCCATTTAAAGAGCAGGTCCGTGTGGTGTGGCCTACATTGCGGCAACGGTAGCAAATGAGTTCACCTGGAGGCCGAGGTCGGCCGTTGGTCCTCCCACGGGGTGGCGTTGTCCTCTTTCTTCTCCTCATCCAGGGGACATCCCCAGGACTGTCAGCGAGTAGGATCCTTCCATCCGGCTCGGGCTCCGTCTGTAGCTGCAGGGCGCTCAGGACAGTGGTAAGGGTTTTACTTAGCTGACGCACTTCAGAGTGCAGGCTGTCCAACTCGCAATGGGCCGCTGTTTGCACTTTTGCCTCAGCCGCTAATGAAGGGGCAGTGAGTGCTGTGGGCATTGGGGTGGCCCCACCCTGGTAACACTGGATGGCAGTATCTGATGTTTCCAGGGGCTGAAGGCCCTTAATAGACATGTCCTTTAGGGCGTCAAAGGTGGCATCTGGATGATCTAAGGCCCACCACCGTACAGTTCTGCTCTCCTCCTGGGACCTTAACCCCTGGATGAATTGTTCTATCAGCATTTTGTCCTCATCATGTATGCTGGCTGGACTAACCTGTTTCAGGGCCCGCAGGGCCTCTTGTAAACGCCAGGCATAGTCCCAGATACTGTCCTCAGGTTTCTGGGTACAGTGGTAGAACCTCATCCGAAGATCTGTCTCAGTGCGGTTTTCAAAGACAGTTTGCAGTCTCTTAAATATAATACATACTGATTCCTGGTCTGCGGCTGGCCAGGTTTCAACTTCCCGCTCTGCGGCACCAGCCAATTGTCCCAGCACAACAGCGGCTCTCTGTTTACCAGTCATTGAGTACATGTCCAATACACCGCATATTTTCCTCTTGAACCCAGACAGGGTGTCTGGTTTGCCATCAAACTGGGAAAGCCATTTCGTTCCGGGGACGTACGGCAGGGCCATGGGTATCACTGGAGTCACGACCCCTGCTGGTGAGGCGGCCGCTCCGGCCTGAGCAGCGCCGGGCGTGAGTTGAGCATCGGGAGTGTTAACCGATGCTTCGGCGTTTTGCTTGTCGTCGGCCATGGTTGCGACCCCCTAGTAAACCGTAGCCTACCTTCTTTGCTTTTATCGGGTAGGCCGCAGCTCCGCAGATGGCTGTCTCCTTCCAGGATCTGAAGCTTCCTGGTGTGGCGCCAGAGCGCGAGGCGGGGCTTGGGCGTCGCGCGCTACCAACGGTCACGCCTCTCTGGTTCCCGCGGTTACGCCCCTCTTCTTCCCGCGCAGCGACGCGGTAATGGCGGCAATGTTCACCACAGTTCAAACACAGTTCAAATACGGCACACAGTACCCGGCGGCAACGGGCACGAAATCCTGTGGGATGTCACGGCTGTCGGCTCCCGGGCCCATACCCTGGGGTCACTCTTTAAAAGGGCTTTGTTACTTGAAGGGATGAATAACAGTTTTGTCTCATGACGCCACCTGTGGCTCCTGGTAATGGGTACCAGTGCTGCTGCAGACCTCCGGGAGTGATGGGATGGTAGCTGGGATGTTTCTGCTCCCCACAGGCGGAGCGGGCCCCCGGGGCAGGGTTGATGGAAGGGATGCAGGTGTGATGTGGCTCATTCGGGTCAGGGGGAATGACAGACACGCACACAGGGATTCGCTTCAGTACCTTCACTGGTGTAAACAGCAGGTATAGTCCAGGGTACTTAGCAGGAAGGGTGCACTTCTGGACTCTCCCCAGTGAGCGGGTATTAGGCCTCCTGGTCCGTTTCTTCCTCTCTCTAAAGCTCCTGGCCAGCCTGGAACTAGGCCTAGCTTCTGTACTGCTTCGCCCTCTCACCTGTCTGCTTGGTAGTAGAACTTTTCTCTGGCTACCACTATCTCTGGACGCTGGGGCCTTCGTGGTTCCTAGTTCTGTAAATGATGGTAGCTTCAGGTTGACCAGGGGTCTGGAATCCTCCTGGTATTTCGGCTTGTCCCTACTGGGTGTAGAGGACCCTGTAGGCGCGGACCCAGTGTCCGGATTGTGTTCTGGGTTGAGCTTAAGATGCTCCTCTGCCCCCTTAACTCCACTCTCCTTGCCTCCGGCCACACTCGGGGCCCACAGCACAGCAGCTAACATGTGCTGCTTCTTCACTGATGTCTAGTGCCAGCACACCCTGCCTGCCTAACTCCACCCTCCAGTATATATATCCCTAACAGGGCTCCCTCTGGTGGTATGAGGTGGAAGGGTGGAGGTGTCTGTGTGTAGTGAGGGCCTCTTGTGGAGAAGTCCATCCATGCACCCTTTTGGGTCCTGTGGTACCTGTGTGTAGCAGGGTGCCACATATATATATATATATATATATATATATATATATATATACATATATATACACTGCTCAAAAAATAGGGAACACTCAAATAACACACCCTAGATCTGAATGAATGAAATATTCTCATTGAATACTTTGTTATGTACAAAGTTGAATGTGCTGACAACAAAATCACACGAAAATAATCAATGGAAATCACATTTATTAACCAATGAAGGCCTGGATTTGGAGTGACCCCCAAAATTAAAGTGGAAAAACACATTACAGGCTGATCCAACTTTGATGTAATGTCCTTAAAACAAGTCAAAATGAGGTTCAGTATTGTGTGTGGCCTCCACATGCCTGTATGACATCCCTACAACGCCTGGACATGCTCCTGATGAGTTTACAGAAGGTCTCCTGTGGGATCTCCTCCCAGACCTGGACTAAAGCATCCACCAACTCCTGGACAGTCTATGGTGCAACGTGACGTTGGTGGATGGAGCGAGACATGATGTCCCAGATGTGCTCAATCGGATTCAGGCGGGCCAGTCCATAGCTTCAATGCCTTCATCTTGAAGGAACTGCTGACACACTCCAGCCACATGAGGTCTGGCATTGTCCTGCATTAGGAGGAACCCAGGGTCAACCGCACCAGCATATGGTCTCACAAGGGGTCTGAGGACCTCATCTCGGTACCTAATGGCAGTCAGGTTACCTCTGGCGAGCACATGGAGGGCTGTGCGGCCCTGAAAAGAAATGCCACCCCACACCATTACTGATCCACTGCCAAACCGGTCATGCTGAAGGATGTTGCAGGCAGCAGATCGCTTGCCACGGCATCTCCAGACTCTATCACGTCTGTCACATGTGCTCAGTGTGAACCTGCTTTCATCTGTGAAGAGCACAGGGCGCCAGTGGCGGCTTTGCCAATCCTGGTGCTCTGTGGCAAATGCCAAGCGTCATGCACGGTGTTGGGCTGTGAGCACAACCCTCATCTGTGGACGTCAGGCTGTCATACCACCCTCATGGAGTCGGTTTCTAACTGTTTGTGCAGACACATGCACATTTGTGGCCTGCTGGAGGTCATTTTGCAGGGCTCTGGCAGAGCTCCTCCTGTTCCTCCTTGCACAAAGGCGGAAGTAGCGGTCCTGCTGCTGGGTTGTTGCCCTCCTACAGCCCCCTCCACGTCTCCTGGTGTACTGGCCTGTCTCCTGGTAGCGCCTCCAGCCTCTGGACACTACGTTGACAGACACAGCAAACCTTCTTGCCACAGCTCGCATTGATGTGCCATCCTGAATGAGCTGCACTACCTGAGCAACTTCTGTGGGTTGTAGAGTCCGTCTCATGCTACCACGAGTGTGAAAGCGCAACCAACATTCAAAAGTGACCAAAATATCATCCAGAAAGCATTGGTACTGAGATGTGGTATGTGGTCCCCACCTGCAGAACCACTCCTTTATTGAGGGTGTCTTAATAATTGCCAATACTTTCCATCTATTGTCTATTCCATTTGCACAACAGCGTGTGAAACTGATTGTCAATCAGTGTTGCTTCCTAAGTGGACAGTTTGATTTCACAGAAGTTTGATTCACTTGGAGTTATATTCTGTTGTTTAAGTGTTCCCTTTATTTTTTTGAGCAGTGTATATATACACACATATAAACCTTTAGCCAATACTTGAGGGCAAAGCGAATCACTAGTGATGAGTCTAATGTACAAATAACATTTGATGCTTTAACGAAAAAATTTAAAGATAGAAATTATCCCATGAGAGTTTTAAAAAAAATATGAGGATAGAGCTATATCGACCGCTCTACATTGTTAAATAATATACAACGAGATAGAGACACGAATAAAAGGATCCCTGTGGTCTCAACTTATTCAGAGGAAAGCAACGAATTTGCGGGTATAAGACGGAGACATTGGGATATGTTGGGAAAATGTATATCAGGTGTTGATGAGTTTACAGTTCCACCCCTTTTTTCGTATAAGCGTTGGAGGAATTTGAAGGATGATGTGGTCCATTCGGATATTGGCCCCAGTAAAAAGAAGAGCCAAATAACTTTGACACGGAGGCAAAGAACACGATGTTTCCCTTGCTTGAGCTGTGTGAATTGTCCGTATATGTTGAAAGGAGAGAATTTTCGGCACTTTACCTCTGGTAAAGTGTATAATCCTAGGTTGTATTTGACGTGTGACATGGACTATGTTATATATATATATTGCAGTGTCCGTGCAAATTAAAATATGTAGGCATAACCACTTATGATTTCAAAACCAGAATCATCCATCATCGGTACACAATATGTAAAAAGAAAATGGATTTACCAGTCCCAAAACATTTTACAGAGCCAGGACATAGAGAGAGGGATTTACAATTCTATATAATAGATCATGTTCCCCCCGTGAGAAGAGGTGGCAATCGTGAGAAATTACTTAAAAAGAAAGAATTAGAATGGATCTACAGATTGGAATCCTTAAAGCCTAACGGACTTAATTTTTATGTTTCTATATAATATATTGGGATTATGAGACATTTGTTTGGCTTTCTTGCAGGATTAATATTGTAATAATGTACTAGAATATATTAGACTAGATGGTGGCCCGATTCCAATGCATCGGGTAATCTAGAATATGCATGCGGCTGACCGGGCGCGACTAAGCAGCGAAGCAGTGTTTAAATGGGTTGTGCACTACTTTAAATTAACTTCACAATGTATCCCCTCGGTGCCCCTAATGAATTTTGTCATTACGGCATGTTGTCAATCCTGCTTGTGACAACATCGCTGACGACGCACAGTCAGCACGTAATTCTCCCGCCTGCAGCCGGATCTTGCTTCCGTTTACATCACGACTATTTGCTGCCAGGGGTCTGCTGTTCCGCGCACCACAGTGAATGACGGGCTGTGGGCGGGGTTATCCCACATCGTGTCACATCCAGCATCCACTGCGCGGTCTGTCAATGTGGTTTGTATGGCTCCGTCATTCCTCTAATCATGGTTTGTATGGCTGACTTATTTTGGATTGTACGCCTTCCTCATCTTAGCTTGTATGGCCTTCTTATCCTGGTTTTGTCTGACCTACTCATTCTCCCATCTCTACAGCACAGTTAAATAACTAAACCCTAATCCTCACCTTGTTTCCTTTTCTCTGCTCCAGCGCTGTCTGTCCTGTTTTCAGCAGCTCCTCGCAGGATGTGAGGCACAGCACGCGCTCTCAGATACTGCTGTGATTAGCTGCTGTCTGTAGATTCGCTGCTTTCCACGCCGGGACTAAGTGCGTGGAGAGGCACAAATCTGCATTCACTTTAGTAGCAGATGCTGCAGATGTCGCTATGAAGATTTAACAATAATACAATGAATACACAAAATAATACTTTATTATTAACTATTATTGGTTATAGAACTTAATACAACTGAACAAAATTATTAAACAGATGATCAAAATATATAAACTATTCCATGAATATGTAACAATATTTTACAATAAATCATCGGACAAAAGAAGTACGACCCTAGAATATATTTCTTAACAATATCAACCTAAAATATTTTTGTACACAACATTTTTGGTGAATACTTTTGGACTATCTGTAAGCAACTTTCCTTGTAAATGGGTATCCAAAAGGTGCACCTTGACATTGGACCTCATTTTAACTCTTGAAAATGCAACATAGAGTTGTCCATGACCAAAAACGGGCTCCGGTAAATATATGCCAACGCGGTGTAGAGTTTGACCTTGTGACTTGTTTATTTTCATGGCAAATGCTGGTTTTACTGGAAACTGTCAATGTCGAAGCCTAAATGGAAGACCGGTGTCTGAAGGACATAAATCAATGCGTGGAATGAACACTTCGTCTCCTTTTGCAGGTCCAGTGATCACTGTTGCTTGAATTATGAGAGAATGGAGTCCAGTAACAATAAGGCGAGTTCCATTACATAGACCACTTCTTGTATTTAGATTCCGCAGCAACATTACGATTGCTCCAACTTTAAGTTGTAGTCTGTGGGATGGCATTCCTGATGGCGTAACACTATTTAAAAATTCAACTGGATAATGCTCTCGTTCATCTTCATTGTCGACATCCACCGAATCATCACTTTTGTACAATTTATACTCTCCAGGCATTCTATCCATCACACGGGAATTTAGCAGAGCTATGTCATCGTTCTTGGGACAGAGAATTGCATAGGAAGAGGACCTCTCAACACTGCTTTGGTCGTTCACATCTATTTCAACGCGTTGTCCAAAAACATCACTTACGATGCAGTCAGTGCACAACATGTCTTCTGGTATTTCAATAATGTCTTCTCCAAGGTTATATTCATTGCTAAGTTCACCATTACCAAGTTTAAGAAGCCAGTTGCTGTACTCTGGGTCAGAAGATCGCATGTTGTTAATTAGTTGGAGTTTATTAAACTCTTTCCAAAGGTCTGACATTTTTAAGGTTGACTCTATAATATTTGTTCTTGTTCCATTTGGTACAACTGGAAGACATTGCCTAAAATCTCCACCAAGGACAAAAACTTTACCTCCAAAAGGAATTTCATTTTTTTCAGCAATATTTGTAGTCATAACTTCACGCAGAAGTCTGTCAATTAAGCTCAAAGCATATTTGGGTGCCATGGTGCACTCATCAAGTATCAAAAGATTTGCACTGTTTAACTGTTTTCCTGCAAATGTGTCTTGTTTGATTCTGGAAACGGAGATTTCATTGACTGGTATCCCAAAGAGTGAATGCATAGTGCGACCTCCTCTTAAAAGGTTTGCTGCAATACCTGTTGTAGCCAATGGCAATACGACTTTTCCCAACCCTCTAACGTGATGCAATAAAACTTCATAGAGGTATGTTTTATCGCTGCCTCCAGGACCGTCAATAAAGAAACATTTTGGCGTTGGATCGGCTTGGTTTTCTACAGCGCTCACAATAGTATCATATGCAATCCGTTGTTCTTGATTTAAGGAGTTTTTCTTCTCTGTTGCCAACAATAATTCATAAGCTTCGTCATACTCTTGAATTTGTGCAACTTGACTTGCAGGCTGTGGCAAATTAAAGTCTGAAAATGTTTTTCCATGCAGTAGTAGGACATTTTGGACATCTTGCATGGCATAAGATTCGCAATTTTGACAATTTCCACTTTTGTTGTGAAGACGTAAGCAGTAATCTTCAATTATATGTTCTTTGAAATTTGTCCAAAGTTGAGCCGGATTTGTAGGCGGTCCAAAGACACAAATGTAGGCAAACAATTCACGAAGTTTCTTAGGCATATGTAGGGTAACTGCGTCTTCTAAAGTAAGTGTCCACATAGTATCATCCAATAGAAGTCCTAAATCCAAAGCTGCAGCTTTAAATGTATCGTGCAATACTCCATTAACTGTTTTCAAATCTTCGTAACTTCTAGCTCCTTTGACATGCAGTAGTAACAGCCGAAGGCAATATCTTTCTTGATCCTTGACACTAACAGTATACATGCGTCCAATTATTCTGCTAAGTCCTCGTTGTCTTGGCTTCCAAGTTTTATTCCAAACGTAATGCTCTGGAATCTCTCGATACAAATACTGCCTTGCGTTTTCGTTACGTTGGTTCAGAAAAAAACATTCCATTAATGTTGACGTTGTGCTTAAATTTTTTGAGACATCTTCGACTTGAGCATTTTCAAAGAAATAAAGCTGCTGTTGATTTGGTAAATGAATAGCTAAACGTATAATGACATGGGATTGTGAATGCATTGGAAACGCAAATATTCTCCAAGCAGCTTCTGGAGCACTGACATATCTTGAGTCAACAAACCGTGATGATTTATCGTGATTGACTGTTTTTTGTTGTATTTCAATGTTAGCTTTGTCATGCCCCTTGTAGATGTACTTGAAAAGATATTTAACACTTTTTATTGAAGCGCAGATTTCAACGTTGATGTGACAGTTGTACCGTTTTAATAAGTGGGGGTTGTATGGAACTATCCATGAGTTATTTATAATCTTTTTGTTGTGTACAATGTTATCAATCAGTTGTCTCCGGTAGGATGGGTAGCCGTCCAAATCTTTAACAGTGTGCTGTTTCAACTGCTTTGGAAACCCTTTTGTATACTTTCCGTTTTCCATGCATGGACTTTTTGGATTTGCTACACCGCATGGGCCATGAACCATATTACAAATTACAATATTATACAATTCCGGATACTTTTCTTGGTTAGGAATTTCAGCCCACGCTATGTTGTCAATTTCGTCCTCCGTGCGAAACTTGGAATCCGCGTATAAAATAATTAGTATATGCGCATGTGGGAGACCTCGTTTCTGAAACTCTATGACGTGTACCATTGCTACGACTGTTCCAAAAAGCCCATTTTTGATGTCTTTAAAAAGGCTGCTGAGTTTTAGTCGAAATACGCGTGCAACTAAGTCCGGCCTGTGTTCAACTTGCTGCCAGGGTTGTAGATTTTCGGTAATTTCCGGCCATTTAGGATTACAGGTCATTGTTAAAAAAATGTCAGGTCTTCCATACTTTGTTACTATTGCCATTGCATCTTGATAACGCTGTTGCATGTTGCGGGGGCTACCTTCAAAGGACGACGGGAGAATTACTGTTTTTCCAATTGGAATTCCTTTTTGAATGGATTGTTTTTGCAAATGTTCTTGAAGAACGCAGTAGTCTTCAACATTAAGTTGTTTTTGGTTCATTCGTATGAAATTTAGCCGATTAGCTTCAATTTTAACGTATGCGTCGACTAAGTACTGTTGTGTCAGTTTCCCACTGTTTAAAACAGGATTGAAGTAATTTCACACAGACAGAAGAAAACTGTAGTACTGCAGTTGTGTAATTCTTCTTGAAGTTCCTTGCTGGTGTAGGTTTTCATGCCACCCTTGATCACTGCTTGTAAAGAATAGCGGATACAGAAGAGCATCAAGGTTGCTGTGCAAAATGCTAATACGTTGTGTTTTAGGAACGAAAGGGTTGTTTTTGTCTGGCTTAAGATGGACTAATATATCTCTTTGAAAAGGAGGCTGTCCATCATCGTTTTGAAAAACAACTGCGACCTCACTTACACGTGGTTTGTTGTAACATCGGGGATCTTGTTGACGTTCTTGTTTAATGGCCATGATAATAGAAGGCATTTCCATCCCATTTTGTATAGCTCTCTGTTCCTCCTCAGCTTCGATGTCTTTTAGTATGCGATATGCGGCAGCAAAATGGGCTGATTGTTTGTAAATGTACGGCAATTAGGTTCATCAGTTCTGCATTACACTTTTCATTTTCTTTTCGGTTCATCCTTTGTTCTGTAGCCTCATTTGGATCAAAGATGTATAATTGTGCAAATTTTGGTGGTTGTCCTAGTTCTGGGTGAAGTGTTCCAGTGCGGTGGTAGATCTGGCCATGAATTTTAAAACAATACGGTCCGAATCCAGGGGACGGTGCAATGTTGGCACCAAATGAAGCAAACGCATGAGAACTGTTGACACTTCTGATATTTTCCATAAAATTTCTACTGTGTTCATGCGTTCCTTTCATCAACTGCTCAAACAGATCTGAGTAGTGACATCTTGGTAGCATCACTTTTCCTTTTTGGCAGCATTGAGTAAACTGATTGTCAGATGGTTTTTCCTTGATGAAATTCAGAGATTCGCATTTTGAACAAACTACATTCATCTTCCCACAGTAGTGTTGAATAATTATAGTTTCATTGTCTGTTACGTAACGTGCAAGTTGTTGAATGTTCTGCTGGGTTTGCCTTAGTTGGTAGAGCATTCGTTTTTGATAAATTTGTTGATCGTGTTGTTCTCGGTTTGTCCTGGATTCTGGAGATTCATTCAGCCGACATTGTCTATGGGATTCCGCATCGTGTTCCTGTCTAGCCGCAGTGTGTTGCGGTGTTTCCCGTTCCCGACGTTGTCTGTGAGATTCCGCATCCTGGGCTTGTCTGGCGGCAGTGTGTTGTGGTGTCTCCTGTTTCCGACGTTGTCTGTGAGATTCCGCATCCTGGGCTTGTCTGGCGACAGTGTGTTGTGGTGTCTCTTGTTCCCGGCATTTTTGGTGAGATTCCGCATCCTGGGCTTGTCTGGCGCCAGTGTGTTGTGGTGTCTCTTGTTCCCGACGTTGTCTGTGACATTCGGCATCCTGGGCTTGTCTGGCGACAGTGTGTTGTAGTGTCTCCTGTTCCCGACATTTTCTGTGAGATTCCGCATCCTGGGCTTGTCTGCCGGCAGTGTGTTGTGGTGTCTCCTGGTCCTGAAGTTTTCTGTGAGCTTCCGCATCCTGGGCTTGTCTGCCAGCAGTGTGTCGTGGTGTCTCCTGTTCCCGGCGTTTTTGGTGAGATTCCGCATCCTGGGCTTCTCTGGCGGCAGTGTGTTGCGGTGTTTCCTTTTTCCGGCGTTTTTGGTGAGATTCCGCATCCTTGGCTTGTCTGGCGGCAGTGTGTTGCAGTGTCTCCTGTTCTCTGTGTTTTTGGTGAGCTTCCACATCCTGGGCTTGTCTGGCAGCAGTGTGTTGCGGTGTCTCCTGTTCCCGGCATTTTTGTTGAGCTTCCGCATCCTTGGCTTGTCTGGCGGCACTGTGTTGCGGTGTCTCCTGTTCCCGGTGTTTTTTGTGAGATTACGCATCATGGGCTTGTCTGGCGGCAGTATGTTGTGGTGTCTGTTGCTCTTGACGTTGTCGTTTTCTTGCTGCCTCTGCTGCTTTTCTGTCTTCCTCCGTGGCGTATTTTCGCTTACGACCCATTATAAAACAGGAAGCGTAAAGAAGTATCTCTTCAGCGCGCTGTCACTGGCAGAACGTGTTCAGTAAACCTGACTGAAGTCCCTTGCACAGTGTGACTGAAGTCCCTCGCACAGTGTGAGTGAAGTCCCTCGCACAGTGTGACTGAAGTCCCTCGCACAGTGTGACAGAAGTCCCTCGCACAGTGTGACTGAAGTCCCTCGCACAGTGTGACAGAAGTCCCTCGCACAGTGTGACAGAAGTCCCTCGCACAGTGTGACTGAGAAAACCTGCTCAGTACGTTATGAGCAGTTTGTGAGTCACATGACCACATGGGCGGAGTTAGCCCTGCTCTCTCCCGAAGGTGGCGTAGCTATTTGAAATGTTGCAGTAATTGGCCAGAGAGCGTGTTTAAATTTGGCGTGAAAATCTGTGATTGGTCGCGGGCGGCGTCCGCGACCAATCATAGAAGCGGGTTTTAAATCTCGCTCGCCGTGTTACTAAGGAGCGGACAGAGTGTTTGAATTTAGCGTTAAAATCTCTGATTGGTGGCGGCAGGAGGGCGCGACCAATCAGCGAATCGTATTGGTGAGGACCGGCGAGCGGCTGCCTGTGCGGCTACTTCCGCTCCGAGAAGCCGGGAGATGAGCGACTGCTCGCAGCAGAAGTATCCCGACCCGCAGCGCTGCTCCCCGGTCCTCCCTTGACACCCTAGCCGCATGAATGTCAGCGGCGCTGCCTGTGCGGATACTTCCGCTGCGATAAGCCGGGACATGAGCGACTGCTCGCAGCAGAAGTATCTCGACCCGCAGCGCCGCTCCCCGGTCCTCCCTTGACACCCTAGCCGCATGAATGTCAGCGGCGCTGGCTCTGCTGATACTTCCGCTGCGATAAGCCGGGAGATGAGCGACTGCTCGCAGCAGAAGTATCCCGACCCGCACCGCCGCTCCCCGGTCCTCCCTTCACACCCTAGCCGCATGAATGTCAGCGGCGCTGGCTGTGCGGATACTTCCGCTGCGATAAGCTGGGACATGAGCGACTGCTCGCAGCAGAAGTATCCCGACCTGCAGCGCCGCTCCCCGGTCCTCCCTTGACACACTAGCCGCTGCTCTCCCGACAGTAGCCGCATGGTGTTACTAAGGTCCGGACATTTGTGTTCAAAATCGCTGATTGGTTGAGGGCGCTTCCTGCGACCAATCACCGATTTGGGCGCCACATTTAAATATCGGCCGCGACCAATCACCGATTTGGGCGCACATTTAAACACCGCTGTGCTGATTGGTCGCCGACGCTGCCCGCGACCAATCACCGATTTGGGCACCACATTTAAATAGCGGCCGCGACCAATCACCGATCTTGCAGAGACATTTAAACACCGCTGTGCTGATTGGTCGGCGACGCTGCCCGCGACCAATCACCGATTTGGGCGCCACATTTAAATAGCGTCCGCGACCAATCAGCACAGCGGTGTTTAAATGTGTCTGCAAGATCGGTGATTGGTCGCGGGCGCTATTTAAATGTTGCGCCCAAATAGGTGATTGGTCGCGGGCAGCGTCGGCGACCAATCAGCACAGCGGTGTTTAAATGTGGCACCCAAATCGGTGATTGGTCGCGGGCAGCGTCCGCGACCAATCATCAGAGCAGTGTTTAACCCCTTAAGCCCCGAGGGTGGTTTGCACGTTAATGACCAGGCCAATTTTTACAATTCTGACCACTGTCACTTTATGAGGTAATTACTCTGGAACGCTTCAACGGATCCCCCTGATTCTGAGATTGTTTTTTCGTGACATATTGTACTTCATGATTGTGGAAAAATTTCTTTGATATCACTTGCGTTTATTTGTGAAAAAAATGGAAATTTGGCGAAAATTTTGAAAATTTTGCAATTTTCAAAATTTGAATTTTTAAGCCCTGAAATCAGAGAGATATGTCACACAAAAGAGTTAATAAATAACATTTTAGATGCTTAGCACTTGTTGGCCCTTTTGCCTTCACTCTGCGGTCCAGCTCACCCCAAACCATCTCGACTGGGTTCAGGTCTGGTGACTGTGGAGGCCAGGTCATCTGGCGTAGCACCCCATCACTCTCCTCCCTGGTCAAATAGCCCTTACACAGCCTGGAGGTGTGCTTGGGGTCATTGTCCTGTTGAAAAATAAATGATGGTCCAACTAAACGCAAACCGGATGGAATAGCATGCCGCCGCAAGATGCTGTGGTAGCCATGCTGGTTCAGTATGACTTCAATTTTGAATAAATCCCCAACAGTGTCACCAGCAAAGCACCCCCCTCACCATCACACCTCCTCCTCCATGCTTCACGGTGGGAACCAGGCATGTAGAGTCCATCCGTTCACCTTTTCTGCGCCGCACAAAGACATGGTGGTTGGAACCAAAGATCTCAAATTTGGACTCATCAGACCAAAGCACAGATTCCACTGGTCTAATGTCCATTCCTTGTGTTCTTTAGCCCAAACAAGTCTCTTCTGCTTGTTGCCTGTCCTTAGCAGTGGTTTCCTAGCAGCTATTTTACCATGAAGGCCTGCTGCACAAAGTCTCCTCTTAACAGTTGTTGTAGAGATGTGTCTGCTGCTAGAACTCTGTGTGGCATTGACCTGGTCTCTAATCTGGGCTGCTGTTAACCTGCGATTTCTGAGGCTGGTGACTCGGATGAACTTATCCTCAGAAGCAGAGGTGACTCTTGGTCTTCCTTTCCTGGGGCGGTCCTCATGTGAGCCAGTTTCTTTGCAGCGCTTGATGGTTTTTGCAACTGCACTTGGGGACACTTTCAAAGTTTGCCCAATTTTTCGGACTGACTGACCTTCATTTCTTAAAGTAATGATGGCCACTCGTTTTTCTTTACTTAGCTGCTTTTTTCTTGCCATAATACAAATTCTAACAGTCTATTCAGTAGGACTATCAGCTGTGTATCCACCAGACTTCTGCACAACACAACTGATGGTCCCAACCCCATTTATAAGCCAAGAAATCCCACTTATTAAACCTGACAAGGCAAACCTGTGAAGTGAAAACCATTTCCGGTGATTACCTCTTGAAGCTACTCAAGAGAATGTCAAGAATGTCAAAAGTTTGGACACACCTTCTCATTTATAGATTTTTCTGTATTTTCTTGACTATGAAAATTGTACATTCAAACTGAAGGCATCAAAACTATGAATTAACACATGTGGAATTATATACTTTACAAAAAAGTGTGAAACAACTGAAAATATGTCTTATATTCTAGGTTCTTCAAAGTAGCCACCTTTTGCCTTGATGACTGCTTTGCACACTCTTAGCATTCTCTTGATGAGCTTCAAGAGGTAGTCACCGGAAATGGTCTTCCAACAATCTTGAAGGAGTTCAACACTTCAAAAAGTGTTTTTTTTTTTCACTTTTTCATTTTTACGAATCAATTTGTGAAGCACCTGGGGGTTCCAAGTGCTCACTATGCATCTAGATAGGTGCCTTGGGGGGTCTAGTTTCCAAAATGGGGTCACTTGTGGGGGAGCTCCAAAGTTTGGGCACACAGGGGCTCTCCAAACGCAACATGGTGTCCGCTAACAATTTGAGCCGACAATTTGTTAGCGAATATCATGTTGCATTTGGAGAGTCCCTGTGTGCCCAAACATTGGAGCTCCCCCACAAGTGACCCCATTTTGGAAACTAGACCCCCCAAGGCACCGATCTAGATTCATAGTGAGCACTTGGAACCCCAGGTGCTTCACAAATTGATTCATAAAAATGAAAAAGTGTTTTTTTTTTCACTTTTTCATTTTTACGAATCAATTTGTGAAGCACCTGGGGGTTTCAAGTGCTCACTATGCATCTAGATAGGTGCCTTGGGGGGTCTAGTTTCCAAAATGGGGTCACTTGTGGGGGAGCTCCAAAGTTTGGGCACACAGGGGCTCTCCAAACGCAACATGGCGTCCGCTAACAATTTGAGCCGATTTTCCATTCAATTCGTTAGCGGACACCATGTCGCGTTTGGAGAGCCCGTGATGTGCCTAAACAGTGGAGCTCCCCACAAGTGTCCCCATTTTGGAAACTATACCCCTCAAGGATTTTATTAAGGTGTATAGTGAACATTTTGAACCCAGAGGTACGGCACAGAATTTGTTTACATTAGGTCATCATATTGAATAATTTGTCATTATTCTTGAGCGCAAGTGCTCGCTACTTGAGTTTGCACCATGCACAGCGTGTGCTCGAGTGACATGCTCGAGTCCCTGCTCCGCATGTTTCACGGTTATTAGACACCCAAAAAAAAACATGCGGGGATCGCTCGTGCATGGCAGGCAATCCCCGTAAAGTTTTTTTGGCCGCGAAGCATATGGGGCAGAGACTCGAGCATGTCACTCAAATACCCACGATACTCAATGCATACCAGAGCACCCGATGCAAACTCAAGTAACGAGCACTTGCGCTCAACATTAGTCGCCATATCGTCATCTTTTTTTCTTACTTTTGAAAAAAATCCCAACCCCAGCCCTAACCCTAGCACAACCCTAACCATAGCACAACCCTAGCCCTAGCACAACCCTAGCCCCAGCACAACCCTAGCCCCAGCACAACCCTAGCCCCAAACCCAGCCCTAACCCTAGCCCAATCCTAACCCAAGAGTTTATTTTTGACGCCGTTCCTTGTGCGATATAAGTGATTAGACGACTTTATTCTTCAGGTCGGTGTGATTACAGCAATGCCAGAATCATATGGGGTTTTTATGACTGACAGCTGTCACACACTAAAAGATGCATTTTTTGTAAAATCTAGTTTTTGCATCGCCATATTTTGAGAGCTATAATTTTTCCAGATTTTGGCAGACAGTCATGTGACGGCTCGTTTTTTGCGGGATGACTTGACGTTGTTATTGGTGCCATTTTCAGGCACGTGACATTTTTTGATCGCTTTCTATTCCGATTTTTGGGATGCAGAATAAACAAAAACCAACAATTCAGGAATTGTTTTTTTTTTTTTTTTTATTCTGTTCCGCGTGTGGTAAAATTGATGAGGTAGCTTTATTCTTCGGGTCAGTACGTTTACAGCGGTACCACATTTGTATCATTTTTCTATGTTTTGGCGCTTATACACAATAAAAGCTATTTTATAGAATAAAATATTTTTTAGCATCGCTTTATTCTGAGAGCTATAACTTTTTCATTTTTCGGCTGATGGAGCTGTGTTGTGGCTTGTTTTTTGTGGGACGAGATGACGTTTTCAGCGGTACCATTTTTATTTCTATGCGTCTTTTTGATCGCGTGTTATTCCACTTTTTGTTTGGCGGTATGGTGATAAAGCATTGTTTTTTGCTTCGTTTTTTTTTTTTTTTTTAACGTGTTCACTGAAGGGGTTAACTAGTGGGACAGATTTATAGGTCAGGTTGTTCCGGACGCGGCGATACCAAATATGTGTACTTTTATTTATTTATTTTTTTTTATAATAATATTTATTGATGGGTACATTATATTTTTATTTTTGGTGGATTATTTTTTTATTTTTTTTTTATATTTTTGCAATTTTTTTTTTTTTTTTTCCACTTTCAGACAGTTTATACACTTTATTACTTTGTCCCACTCTGGGACTTTCACTTTTTTTTTTCTGATCGCCTGCATGGCATAGGAATGGAGCACCATCCCTATGCCATGCAGGCTGTCAGCGGTGCACAGTGTGAAGATTGTTTGGAGATGCACTGCACATGTCCAAACAATCTTCCTGCTGTCTGGTGACCCGGATGTTGTCATCACGACATCGGGTCGTCATGGCAACACCCGGGAAGCCTTTGCAGACTGCGCTGGAAGCCGGAAGAGGAGGTGAGTATCGGCGATCACCTCCCCTTGCCCCCGCAATGCCGCGATCGACTTCGATCGACTTCGATCGCAGCATCGCAGGGGTTAATGTGCTGGGAGCGGTGCAGGACCGCTCCCTGCACATAGTACCGGGTGTCAGCTGTGACAATCAGCTGACACCCGGCGGCGATCGCGCCCGCACAGCCTGTGTGCGCGCGCGATCGCGATGACGTACTAATACGGGTCTGGCTCTTAAGTCCCAGGGCACAGACGCGTATTAGTACGTCAGATGTTGTTAAGGGGTTAAATGTGGCACCCAAATCAATGATTGGTCGCGGGCAGCATCCGCGACCAATCAGCACAGCGGTGTTTAACTTTTGCGGCAAGATTAGTGATTGGTCGCGGCCGAAGACCGCAACCAATCATCGAATTGTATTGTGAGGACCGGGGAGCGGAATCGTATTGGTGAGGACCGGGGAGCGCCGCTGCCTGTGCGGCTACTTCCGCTGCGAGAAGCCGGGAGATGAGCAACTGCTCGCAGCAGAAATATCCCGACCCGCAGCGCCGCTCCCCGGTCCTCCCTGGACACCCTAGCCGCATGGATGTCAGCGCCGCTGCCTGTACGGCTACTTCCGCTGCGAGAAGCCTGGAGATGAGCGGCTGCTCGCAGCAGAAGTATCCCGAACCTCAGCGCTGCTCCCCGGTCCTCCCTTCCGCATGGAGGTCAGCGGCGCTGGCGGTCCTTCTGCTGCTACCGGCCGGGAGATGAGCGCCTCGCGCCGGTCATCTCCTGTCTGCATCTCCGTCCCGCAGATGAGCCGCTAATGGCCGCCATTTTTTTTCAGAAATCCCACGGCGCTGATTGGCCGCTGCCGGACCAATGAGCGACGCGGGATTTCCAGGACAGACAGACAGAAAGACAGACAGACAGACGGGATAAGACGATTATATATATAGATTAAAAGTATGTGATTGAGGGTAGCCAAATTGAAATAGGTATATTCCCCTTTAAATTATCGTGGAACTACAAGCCTCAGCAATAACCTAGGTGTGTTTCCCTTTAAAAAGAATGCGGAATTGGAAGCCCTTTAAGGGATATAATTAAATGTTAATTGGGAAGTTAGCACAATGTTCGCAGGTCTACTTGTATTTATAGGGGGTTTGCGATATATACACACTACCTTTCAAACGTTTGGGTCACCCATACAATTTTGTGCTGTCCATGAAAACTCATACTTTTATTTATCAAATGAGTTGCAAAATAAATCGAAAATATAGTCCAGACATTGACAAGGTTAGAAATAATGATTTTTATTAGAAAGAATAATTTTCTCCTTCAAACTTTGCTTTCGTCACAGAATGCTCCCTTTGCAGCAATTACAGCATTGCAGACTTTCAGTTGTTCTGCGTCTCACAAATGTTCTTCTGTGTGATCCAAACACCTCAAACTTTGATTCGTCTGTCCATAAAACTTTTTTTCCAATCTTCCTCTGTCCAATGTCTGTGCTCTTTTGCCCATATTAATCTTTTCCTTTTATTATCCAGTCTCAGATACGGCCTTTTCTTTGCCTCTTTGCCCTGAAGGCCAGCATCCCGGAGTCGCCTCTTCACTGTAGACGTTGACACTGGCCTTTTGCGTGTACTATTTAATGATGCTGCCAGTTGAGGAGCTGTGAGGCGTCGATTTCTCAAACTAGAGACTCTAATGTACTTGTCTTGTTGCTCAGTTGTGCAGCGGGGCCTCCCACTTCTCTTTCCACTCTGGTTAGAGCCTGTTTGTGCTCTCCTCTGAAGGGATGAGTACACACCGTTGTAGGAAATCTTCAATTTCTAGGCAAGTTCTCGCATGGAATAGCCTTCATTTCTAAGAACAAGAATAGACTGTCGAGTTTCACATGAAAGTTCTCTTTTTCTGGTGATTTTGAGAGTTTCATAGAATAAACAAATGTAATGCTCCAGATTCTCAACTAGCTCAAAGGAAGGTCAATTTTATAGCTTCTCAAATCAGCCAAACCGTTTTCAGCTGGGCTAACATACTTGTGCAAGGGTTTTCCAGGGTTTTCTAAGCATCCATTAGCCTTCTTACACAGTTAGCACAGTTAGCACAGTTAATACAATGTACCATTAAAACACTGGAGTGGTGGTTGTTGGAAATGGGCCTCTATACACCTATGTAGATATTGCAATAAAAACAAGACGTTTTCAGCTAGAATAGTCATTTACCACATTGACAATGTATAGAGTATATTTCTGATTCATTTAATGTTAGCTTCATTGAAGAAAAATGTGCTTTTCTTTCAAAAATAATACAATTTCTAAATGATCCCAAACTTTTGAATGGTAGTGTATATATATCTACAGTGCTGGCCAAAAGTATTGGCACCCCTGCAATTCTGTCAGATAATACTCAGTTTCTTCCTGAAAATGATTGTAATCACAAATTCTTTGGTATTATTCTCTCCATTTAATTTGTCTTCAATGAAAAAAACACAAAAAGAATTGTCCTAAAGCCAAATTGGATATAATTCCACACCAAACCTAAAAAAGGGGGTGGACAAAAGTATTGGCACCCTTTGAAAAATCATGTGATGCTTCTCTAATTCGTGTAACTAACAGCACCTGTAACTTACCTGTGGCATCTAACAGGTGTTGGGAATAACTAAATCACACTTGCAGCCAGTTAACATGGATTAAAGTTGACTCAACCTCTGTCCTGTGTCCTTGTGTGTACCACATTGAGCATGTAGAAAAGAAAGAAGACCAAAGAACTGTCTGAGGACTTGAGAAACCAAATTTTGAGGAAGCATGAGCAATCTCAAGGCTACAAGTCCATCTCCAAAGACCTGAATGTTCCTGTGTCTTCCGTGCGCAGTGGCATCAAGAAGTGTAAAGCCCATGGCACTGTGGCTAACCTCCCTAGATGTGGACGGAAAAGAAAAATTGACGAGAGATTTCAACGCAAGATTGTGCGGATGGTGGATAAAGAACCTCGACTAACATCCAAACAAGTTCAAGCTGCCCTGCAGTCCGAGAGTACAACAGTGTCAACCCGTACTATCCGTCGGCGTCTGAATGAAAAGGGACTGTATGGTAGGATACCCAGGAAGACCCCACTTCTTACCCCGAGACATAAAAAAGCTAGGCTGGAGTTTGCCAAAACTTACCTGAGAAAGCCTAAAAAGTTTTGGAAGAATGTTCTCTGGTCAGATGAGACAAAAGTAGAGCTTTTGGGGAAAAAGCATCAACATAGAGTGTACAGGAAAAAAAAAGAGGCATTCAAAGAAAAGAACACGGTCCCTACAGTCAAACGTGGCGGAGGTTCCCTGATGTTTTGGGGTTGCTTTGCTGCCTCTGGCACTGGACTGCTTGACCGTGTGCATGGCATTATGAAGTCTGAAGACTACCAACAATTTTTGCGGCATAATGTAGGGCCCAGTGTGAGAAAGCTGGGTCTCCCTCAGAGGTCATGGGTCTTCCAGCAGGACAATGACCCAAAACACACTTCCAAAAGCACTATAAAATGGTTTTAGAGAAAGCACTGGAGACTTTTAAGGTGGCCAGCAATGAGTCCAGACCTGAATCCCATAGAACACCTGTGGAGAGATCTCAAAATGGCAGTTTGGAGAAGGCACCCTTCAAATATCAGGGACCTGGAGCAGTTTGCCAAAGAAGAATGGTCTACAATTCCAGCAGAGCATTGTAAGAAACTCATTGATGGTTACAGGAAGCGGTTGTTCGCAGTTATTTTGGCTAAAGGTTGTGCAACCAAGTATTAGGCTGAGGGTGCCAATACTTTTGTCCGGCCCTTTTTTGGAGTTTTGTGTGAAATGATCAATAATTTGATTTTTGCTTCATTCTCTTTTGTGTTTTTTCCTTGCAAGCAAATTAAATGAAGAGAATAAGACCAAAGAATTTGTGATTGCAATCATTTTCAGGAAGAAACTGAGCATTATCTGACAGAATTGCAGGGATGCCAATACTTTTGGCCAGCACTGTATATGGTCAAATGTAGAAGTGGCCCTCTACTAATATGGCGCCTTATCCTTTGAGATCCGTATTGCGCATGCGTGAAAAAGAATTGAAAGGATTATCTTTAAAAAGATGACGATTTGGAGTACAACATGGCGATGCGCATGCGCAGAAGCTAGTAACATGTTTTTCTTATGTGCATTACGGACATGCGCTGTGTAACTTCCGGGACGCCGGGAGCAGCGCGTCCATGTGTGGGCACATGTCCCTATACTGTGAGTGGTGGGGTGAGTCATAGAAATCACCACATATTAACATATATTATGCACACATGTATTAATTAAAGGAATTATGATATTATGATGATTGGGTAAATGTGGTGGATGTTTTATAGTAAAATTAATTGTGCTCTGACATTATTATATTGCACTTTGCAATTTTTTGCACTATTGTCACTTTCGTATTTCACAAAAATTGAATTGTATATTAATTGTAAGTTGATTGGATCACCTATTTATATGACTATGATACAATGATTCACTGCTTGAAAAGGGTCTCCACTGGACCGAAAAGTTGCCCTGACATGATGGGTCAATAAATCATCACAAATTGTACTATGGAGCGCTGCATTTGTGTTTTATGGATACATATAAACCTAGCTATCTACCTATCACTATATATATATATATATATATATATATATATATATATATATATATATATGTATACACAGAGAGAAAAAGAGGGAGAGAGATTGAGATTGCAGCACTGTGACATCACGATAAATGTTATGTCACAAGTAGTGTGATGACATCATCGCATTCTAGATCCCAGTGTTATGGCCTTAAGGAAATCACTGCCTCACAGACCCCCAAGGGTGAGGGAGTTCTTTTGTTTTTGTGATAAACAAAGCAAAAATTGATTCTACAATGAATATAGAAAGAAGACGAGCCCAAAGAGATCGGGTTCTAAGAGAAAGGAGAGGATTAAATGAAGAGCAGAAACCGTTGTTCGCTTTAGGGCGAAAAGACATTATATTACCGGACATGGACACTGACGCCTCAGAGATGGCGTACAAACGACAACATCTGGATAAAATGAGAAAATCCAAAAGACATGAGATCTTTACAGAGAGAAGGACCATGGAGAACCTCATGGAGTCTCACTCTGCAGCCTCCGCTGAGCTTCAGAGGGCCATCCTTATCTCCTTGAAAAAAATCGGAGATCTGGTCCCTGAAATAAGGAGGAGGAACAAAGAAGCCATCCTCAATAAGCGGAGAAACATCAGCGCAGAGATAGAGGTGGAAGAGGTTCTCCAAGAAACATCAAGACAAGTCTCATCCACATCGGAAAGTCTAGAGACACCGAACCTGCAAAGAGCAGCAGCCCAGAAAAGAATTAGGAACAGCAGAGACTGGGTTGTCCAATGCAGCAGACATCGAATCTATGCTAAACCCATTATAAATGGGAATGGTGCACTATGGAGATCC
Organism: Phyllobates terribilis; assembly: GCF_046119375.1. Classification (NCBI taxonomy): domain Eukaryota; kingdom Metazoa; phylum Chordata; class Amphibia; order Anura; family Dendrobatidae; genus Phyllobates; species Phyllobates terribilis. The sequence goes on from NW_027362773.1 coordinate 116,252,664, forward strand.
CAGCCATCATCGGAAACCATTTCCATCCCAGAGTTTCTCTTCCAGCTGAGTGATTCTTCACCTGACAGATCAGTGGACAATGATGAACCAGGTAAGATAGAAACTTACTCAGTATAATAAGACTGGGGGTGAGGGGGATTATAGTCCTAATGTTATGTACAGGCCACAATTATTAATGTTATCTAACTGAAAAACTGTCCTTGTTACCCGTAGCAACCAGTCACATTTCATTGTTCTATGATGGAATGTTAAGAAATAGAATCTGTGCTGTGAATCGTTGCTACGGACAACAAGGACATTTTTGCTAATAGATAATTTTGATAAAGGAAAAAACAAATATTGGACATTTCCTGCTGATTTATATCAATCTGATTAAAATGTAATGTAGGTTCTGACGATATATTTCTTAATAAATCTTGTATCATCTCAGCAGATGGAAGCAGTGAGACATCCTCTGACTCATCGGACATACCAGTACAAGACCTTGGGGATGCCAATGTCTTGGGAGAACTGGTCAAGGCAAATATTCCTATTGACATTTCCAGTCTCGAGTTCCAGAAAGATCTTGGAAAGGGAGGCTTCGGAAAAGTAAGTGTGAATTTCTACTCCTCCGTGCTCCTCAATGTATCCTGCGCCAGATACACAGGAGGGAGATACATATTCATTACTGGGTGTTCATATGTAATTGTGACTGGGATAAACCAGTGACTGGGAGCTGGGTCTGATCTGTTATGATTTTCCTCCAGGTCATCTTGGCATCACATCCGGTCAGTAAAGAACTGCTGGCCGTGAAAATCATGAACAAGAGTCGTTGTTCAGAGGAGATGATCAGTGCAGAGATGGACGTCCTGCTAATAGCCACCGGGTGCCGCTACCTAATGTCAGCACGAGCAGTCATGGAGACACCTACAGAATATAAAGTAGCCATGGACTTTATGGCCAAAGGAGACCTGAGTGGCCACATGGCACGATTGATGCCTTTTGATACAGTAACAACAAGGTAAAGTCTTATACTGGTTTGCTGCCTGTACATTGTAGTCCAAGAGCAATAGACAATGACAGCAGGAGAAAATTATGACATAAATAGGACACGTGTCATCTCCTAATGTTGTCTTTTTGATTGTGTATCTAACCACTTTTCCAACCTGTACTTTCTACTCCACAGACTCTTTGCGGCAGAGATGGTGTGCGGACTCCAATTCCTGCATGAACGTGACATCATACATCGGTAATCAGTTCATCTTCATAAATCTGTCCCCTGTGACTCTCTGTTGTCTCCTTACATATCTATTGTAGAAAGTTCTTTTCATGAATTCTCCTCACAATCATTGTCTTCTCCCTGCAGGGACGTGAAGCCAGGGAACATCCTCCTCAATGAGACCGGACACATTAAAATCTCTGATTTTGGCTTATCCGCCATAGTCATGTTTGAGGACGACATATTGAACAAATATGTTGGCACGAAAGGTTACATCGCACCCGAGGTAAGTAACATCCCAGTGTGATTAATGGCGATAGTAGGACTGAGGAATAATCTGATCACAAAGTATCCTGCAGATATCTATCCACAGATCGGTCCTTATAGCCTCTGTGTGTAAATCCCCTCCCCGGTATATTCAGATCATCTCCTATCTTATGTTCCCACAGATAATGGACGGTAAGAGCTACAACCATCTGGTGGACTCATTTTCCTTCGGTGTCATCCTATATACGATGATTGTAGGAATAAAGCCATTCTATAGCCGAGGCTCAACGAAGGAGTACCACAAGTCTCTGCAGGAGGACGTCCCATATTTTCCACCCGGGATCAGCATTGATGCCATTGACATCTTAGACGGGGTGAGTAGGGTCAGATGAAGGAGGATGATGGGTGATTATTAAGAGAGGTAGAAGATTAGATGTAAACAGTAGATAGATATTGTGTAATAATGTATCATTAATAATACATAATATAATGACTAATGGTCTTTCTCATTTTCCAGCTTCTCTGTAAAACTCCATTTTCCCGATCTGCCATAACATTGACCATCCGAGAGCATCCATTCTTCCAGTTCATAAACTGGAGCGACGTGGAGTCCGGCAGAGCCGACCCACCATTCAAATAAGACTATGTAAGTGTAGCACATAGGGAAACATAGTGTTATCACTGCCCAGTAACATGCATACCCACTATACACCTTATTATTATACCCCCCCCCCCGTATACAGTATATATGTGAGGAGCCAATTCTCAGACGTGTATATTTCTCTTCTTACAGGAGTATTAGGCTGATAATAATCAGCCCCATTCCAATAACATCTAGGAATGAAGATTTACATGAATTGGATGAGACAACTACACTGGACTTTCTCATTTACCGGACTGTGACAAATCCTACCGAGCTTCCACCACGTAACAGCCACGTAGATTCGAGCACCAAACATCCAGGGATTTATTCCGATCGCCATATTTGGGGTCAGGAAGGAATTTTTTTCCCCTGATATGAGGATAATCCAACAACAAGTCCTCGGGGTTATTTTTCGCCTTCCACTGGATCAACATAGCAAGTAATTAAAGGCTGAAATTGAAGATCTTCTTTCAGCCATACTTGCTATGTTACCATCTGGACGACTCATCTACAGTGTGGTGGTAAGGAGACGACTACAAGATATGGACAGACAGAAGGCAGCGGCTGCTCCTTCTCCTACCGGATATGGACATACAGAAGGCAGCAGCTGCTCCTTCTCATACTTGGCCTTGTACAGACAGAAGGAAGCGGCTGCTCCTTCTCATACATGGCCTTATACAGACAGAAGGTAGCGGCTGCTCCTTCTCCTACCTGACCATGGACAGAGAGAAGAAGCGGCTGCTCCTTCACCTTCCTGGCCATGGTCAAACAGAAGGCCAAATGGTTGATCTTTGTGCTTTAGGAATCCAGAAATGCTCCATCTACACAGATCACACATCACACATTCCTGCTCTTCTCCTCTCCGTCATGTGTGATCCAGACCTGGATATCCAAAACCGACACAAGTGCAACCAAAGGCCTGAGGAGCGGAATCATCAACATCTGCTCCTTTCTATAGAAAGTGACTGTATATTCAGGCTTTCGTTTTTCATCTTTGCGTGTTATTAACAACTTTCATGCACAAATAAATATATTGAACACCTATGCAGCTTCTCTTTAGATTCTTCTCATATATAGCACTGCTTTTTTGGTATTTTATTACCATATATACTCAAGTATAAGACGAGTTTTTCAGCAATTTTTTTGTGCTGAAAAAGCCCACCTCGGCCTATACTCGGGTATATACTCGAGTATATACATATTCCGTTGGTTGATAGTGGTGGGGGGCTGCGGCGGCGGACTGAGGGATTGTGGCGGCGGAGGAGCGGGACACACTCAGTAGCCAGCTGCTGCAGCTACCACATGTGCCCGCTGCTAAAGGTAAATGAATATTCCCTCTTCTCCACTCTCATGGGCGTGGAGAAGAGGGAATATTCATTCTCTTTAGTAGCAGGCACAGAAGATCGCGGAGCCGCAGCTCCTGCTGACAGTGCCCGCAACTAAAGAGGATGCATATTCACTCCTCTCCACGAACATAGTCCCGGCGTGGAGAGGAGTGAATATGCCGGCATCTCACATCAGCTTCTGAGAGCATATGGCTGTGACGCCATGCACTGCTCAGATGCTGACATGAGCTGCTGCAGCAGAACAGGACGCAGCGCTGGAGTAGAGGTGAGGAAGGAAGGTTAGCATAAGTGTTTATTTTTTTATGTGTGCAGTGATGGGGCCATACATACCAGGATTGGGGATGAGGGGGCCATACATACCAGGATAGGGGGGATGAGGGGTGCCATACATACCAGGATTGGGGAATGAAGAAGCCATGCATACCAGGATTGGGGGATGAAGGGGCCATGCATTACCAGGATTGGGGATGAGGAGGCCATGCATTACCAGGATTGAGGATGAGGAGGCCATACATACCAGGATTGAGGATGAGGGGGCCATGCATTACCAGGATTGGGGATGAGGGTGCCATGCATTACCAGGATTGGAGATGAGGGTGCCATGCATACCAGAATTGGGGATGAGGGTGCCATGCTTACCAGAATTCGGGATGAGGGTGCCATGCATACCAGGATTGGGGATGAGGGGGCTATGCATACCAGGATTGGGGATGAGGGTGCCATGCTTACCAGGAATGGGGATGAGGGGGCCATGCATACTAGGACTGGGATGAGGGGGCCATGCATACCAGGATTGGGGGTGAGGGGAACATGCATACCAGGATTGGGGATGAGGGAGCTATTCATGCCAGGATTGTGAATGAGGGGGCTATGCATACCAGGATTGGTGATGAGGGGTGCCATGCATACCAGGATTGGGGATGAGGGGACTGTGGCACCCCAGGGGTCCGGTTGCCACAGTGGCATTGCCTCCCTCAAAAGAGGTGATGCCATGCCTGGAAGCAAGCAGGGATCCCCTAGTCAGGTATACTAAACATGCAACACTTTCCTGGCTCCAGACCAGCAAGGGGAGCACCTCCCCTTGGCAACTGGGATCTGGGGGTGGGGTTAGTTAGTCTTAGTGTGAGGAGTTGAAGAGAGGACGTCGAGGAGAAAGGAGCTGGGGACTGGAGCTGCACGGCAGCTCACCCCAGAAGGAACAAACACAGAAGAACCGGACACCGGAGTCCGAGGCTGTGGGGCACTGAAGGCCCAGGCGCAGAAACCGGAGGGCAGGCGACTGCAGGTCTCCTGGCCCCATCAGACGCCCGGAGGGTCAGCAGCACCGCAGGGTTCAGCACCGCCACGTGGGAGCGACGCACCAGCAAGCCCGAGCTGCCTGCCATACGGGTGAGCACAGAAACGTTGCACCCGGGGACGAGGGCTACCACACAGCTACAAGCAGCAGGGCCAAAGAGTTTAGTGGAAAGGTAAGGCCTCCAACTTCACCTGACAAGGAGGATCCTTTACTTGCTTCCAGGCTGCCCAGACTTTCACTTCTAGCCAGTACATTAGTCCCGGCTTGTCTAATCGCCACCAGTAAAGACAAGAGTAAACTGCCATTAAGTTGTGGACTGATTCTTGCTGCACCATCAACCCCTGCACTACAACGCCCTGCACAACCTGCAATATCTACACTGCCCTGGAGCTAGCTCTTCCTGTGGAGAGCCACACCATCCCTGCTGCAGTAACATCAGCTTCAGAGGACTGCTCCGCAGCGGCGGCTCCCTTTAGCCGCACTCCACAAGTGGAGTCACGAACTCTAAAAAAACACTATAAATCCCCTATAAATAATCCCTTTTTTATTGACCGCCCTGGGTCACGGACCAGGTCACCGCCACTGTGACATCCCCCAGCATTTACCAGCCCAGCCCTGGGTACCCCACGGCCCAGGGGGCGCGTCAGCTTGGCGTCACGAACAGGATTCACGAAGCCAGGTATAACCGGGTCCTGTGTGCCATAGACTTTATTGAACGGTGTTATCACGTGGTTTGCCGCCCGCCGAGGGGAAAGCAAGAAGCCCCGATCTGGAACCGCCGGGTTAGAGATCCTTCCACCTGCAGAGCAGCAGACTGGTGCGTGAGGAGACGCCCAGGACCTGGCTGAGGTTCACTAGGGGGGAGGAAGATGCCCAACATGGAGGAGGGTTCAGCCGCAGGCGCGACCGCTGCCACTGTGATGCCGTTATCAATGCCATATATACCGGGGGCGGCGTGGTTGCCCCAGTACTCAGGGGAGTCGCACACCCTGAACGACTTTGAGGAGAGACTGCGCAGTTTGTTTAAAGTATACCCCCTGTCTGAGGAGCAAAAAGTCAGCATCCTCATAGGCCAGCTAATCGGTGCAGCTCAGAGATAAGTGAAGTCCTGGCCAGGCAGAGACAAAGGCACTGTAAAAGAAATACTGGCCCGATTGAAGGATACCTTTGACACCCGCACTGCAGCAGAAATTAAAATGAAGTTTTACGGGTGCAAACAAAGGGTGCAGGACAGTGTACGGGACTATGCTCTTAACCTGCAGGAGGCGCTGCGGGCCATCAAACAGGTAGACCCTGACAGTGTGCATGATGAGAACAGATTGCTGACTGAGCAGTTTATTGAGGGGCTCCTGTCCAGTGCTCACAGGACACAGCTGCGCATTATGGCTCTGCAAAACCCTGATCTGGACTTTGCACAATTTAAAGACAGAGACATCCGGGTGCTGTGGGAATCAACACCAGGAGGCGCTGCATCCCACCGGCGCGCAGCTGTCACCTACCACCAGGAGGTGGCATCCTTTTCCCCAGAACCTGTGGAGGCTGACGCGCAGACTCTGGACAATGACCCGTCTGCAGACCTGCGCCTTCAGGTCCAGGAGCTGACCAAAAGTGTGGCTGCGTTAACCAAAACCGTGCAGGCCATTCAAGTGTCCCCCAAGGAAAATATCCAGCTGGCTTCCAGTCCAGATGACGTCCCGTGGCGACGACAGAAGAGAATTCCACCGATCAGAAGGAGGAACAGCGATCGCTGCGACCAGGACGGACAACCCATCTGCCGCCGCTGTCAAAGGGCGGGACACTACGCAAGATTCTGCAATTTAAAAGAGCAACACATGGGGCAGAGGGCCAACCCCCAGGAGTAAGATGACCAGGCCCATAAAGTTGGCGAGACAAGTACGTGGGAGGACGGCCGGTCCTACCTGTCGTGCTTGATGGCATCCCAATGAATGCGTTGCTGGACACTGGGTCCCAGGTGACCACGATGCCATATATCCTTTATAAACAATACTGGACTGATTCCGACATTACCCACAGTCCAGATGAACATCTTAACATCTATGCCAGCAATGGCCAGCCCTTGCCTCAGGTGGGGTATAAAGAGGTGACCATAAAAGTTGGCAAAGTAGAATTGTTATCACAAGGAATTATTATTGTTGATATTGATCGCCGAGAAAGTCATCCCATGATAACCTTAGGCACTAATGTGATAGAAAATTGTCTTGGAGAAATTACTGTTTTGTTGCAACAGGTCGCAGAGACTGCCAGTTCCAGTCAGCAGCGAGTTCTGCAGAAGGAGATCAGAGCCCTGATGAAAAGACAACAGGTAGAGCTGTCTGGAGGGGAAATTGGCAGTGTAAGGATGAGTGATCCGTTCCCCATTACAATGCCCCCTAGGAGTGAAATGTTGATATGGTGTCGAGCAGCAATTGGTCCCAGGGGTCAAGATTATCAGGCCCTGGTAGAACCTGTATACTCTGACAGTATGCCCACCATCTTGACAGCCAGGGGAGTAGTCGATGTCCGCAAGGGGAGAGTGCTGATCCGCATCCTGAATTGTGGGGAGAAAGAGGTCCATTTACCCCAGTATGCTACCCTTGCTAAGTTATTCACTGTCAGTAACAACTCAATAAAGACAGTGGAACCCTTGCCTCCATCAAAACCGGCGGAGGATAATGGCTCCAAGGGGCAGATGGAGGATTGGTGTCAGAAGCTACAATTGGGCACTGACTCCACCCCTTTGCACCAAAAGCATGGAGTATACCGGGTGGTCCAAGAGTATGAGCAGGTCTTCAGTAAACACCCATTAGACTTTGGGCAGGTAAAAGGCGTCCAACATCATATCCCCACAGGAGATCATCCACCCATTAAAGAGAGGTACCGGCCTCTACTTCCAACTCACTATCAATGTGCCAAGGGAATGTTACGGGAGATGAAGGAGGCTGGGGTGATGAGAGATAGTTGTAGCCCCTGGGCAGCTCCATTAGTTCTCGTAAGAAAGAAGGATGGTACAATGAGGATGTGTGTTGACTACAGGCAGATTAACCGCATTACACATAAGGATGCCTACCCATTACCCAGGATTGAGGAGTCACTAGCTGCATTAAGATCTGCTAATTATTTCTCCACTTTGGATCTCAATAGTGGGTACTGGCAGGTTCCTGTGGCAGAGGCGGACAAAGAAAAGACCGCGTTTACAACACCAATGGGCCTCAGCAAGTTCAACTGCATGTCATTCAGGCTCTGCAACGCCCCAGGAACCTTCCAGCAGTTAATGGAGTGCTGCCTAGGACACAAAAACTTCGAAACTGTCCTGCTGTACCTGGACGACATAATTGTCTACTCGAAGACATATGAAGATCACCTGGAGCACCTGGCCGAGGTGTTTGAAGCCCTATCTGGTTTTGTCCTGAAGGTAAAGCCGTCCAAATGCCACCTGTTGAAGCCCAAGGTGCAGTACCTAGGTCACGTGGTAAGCGCCAAAGGTGTAGCGCCAGACCCTGAAAAAGTCACCGTAATCAAGGACTGGCCAAGACCCTCCACTATCAAGGAAGTGCGGCAGTTCCTCGGGCTGGTAGGCTACTACAGGAGATTTATCAAGGGTTTCACCAAAATAGCAGCACCCATGCAGGACCTCCTGGTAGGCCAGTCCAAGAAAGCCAAGAACCCGAAACCTCCGTTCAAATGGGGTAAACCAGAAGACGAATCCTTCACCCGACTGAAGATGGCTCTGACCAGAGACGAAGTCCTGGCATACCCCGACTATGGCCAACCCTTTATACTTCATACAGATGCCAGCAACGTGGGATTGGGAGTGGTGCTGTCCCAGGTACAGCAAGGCAGAGAGCGAGTGATTGCATACGCCAGCAGGAAGCTCCGGCCCACGGAAAGGAACCCCGACAATTACAGTTCCTTCAAGTTGGAGTTTCTCGCCATAGTCTGGGCTGTAATAGAGCGCTTCAAGCACTATCTTGCCTCCTCCAAATTTACAGTCTTCACGGACAATAACCCTCGGACGCACCTGGAGACTGCGAAGCTTGGTGCCCTAGAGCAACGATGGATGGCCCGACTGTCTAACTACGAATTTACCATCAAGTATCGGGCGGGGCATAAAAATGCAAATTCTGATGCGCTGTCCAGAATGCCCAACTTGCCAGATGGGGGAGAAGACCCGGAAGAGCTGGAGGAGATAGAGATACCCGCTTTCCATCGTCATGGGGTGACCCAGTGCTCCCACTGTGTAAGGGACAAGCGCTCCGCCAACAGAGAGGCCACGTTCAACCCATTGCCCCACCATGGATGGGCAGAAACGCAGTATAGCGACCTGGCTGTCCGCCTAGTCAAGGAGTTGCTGATGCAAGCTGACTCGCACCCTGATTCAGATGCTCCACAGGAGACCCAACAGTTGTGGAAGGAGAAGGGCAAACTGTTCATCTACGAAGGAAAGCTGTGTCGAAGAAGCATCAACTCCCGGACACATGAACTGGTCTTGCAGGTGGTAGTCCCGAGGCGGGATGCGTCAATGGTCTTAGAAGCGCACCATGATGGAGCAGGACACTTTGGGTGGAAGAAGTTGGAAGTCCTGCTACGTGAGCGATTCTACTTGGCTGGCATGAGGAAAGCAATCGAGAGATGGTGTCGAGAATGTGGTCCATGCAACCTGAGACGAAAAGACCGTGACAGCCAGAGGGCTCCCCTGCAGCCCATCATCACCAAACAGCCACTAGAACTGGTAGCCTTGGACCACGTGAAGCTAGCCCCAAGCAGGTCAGGCTATGTCTACGCTCTAACCATAGTAGACCACTACTCAAGGTTCCTGGTAGTAGTGCCAGTGAAAGACCAGACGGCTCAGACGGCAGCCAAAGCATTCCAACAGCACTTTTGTCGCCCGCACGGTTACCCTGAATGAGTGCTTACCGACCAAGGTCCAGCCTTTGAAGCAGAGGTGTTCCAGGAATTCTGTAACTTGTACGGCTGCAAGAAAATCAGGACGCCGCCGTATCATCCCCAGACCAACGGGTTGTGTGAAAAGATGAACCAGGTGGTGATAGACCTGTTGAAGACGTTGCCCCTTGAAGAGCGCAGCCTTTGGCCAGAGAAGTTACCAGATTTGGTGGACCTGTATAACCACATCCCGGTGAACTCCACCAACTGTACACCCGCTTACCTGATGAGAGCAAGACCTGGCAAGCTACCCATTGACTTGGACATGGGAGTCCTAACACCAGAGACGACATCACCAGATGAGGATTGGGATACCGAGCGGCTGCAACAATACCGCAAAGTGCAAGAGTGTGTTGAAAGAAGTTTGTCCCAGGCAAGACAGAAGCAAGAGAAGACTTACAATCAGCACACACCTGCCGTTCCCTTGTCACCTGGAGAGCAGGTACTTAAGAGAAAGAGAGGACTCCACAAATTAGATGACCAGTGGGAGGTAGAGCCATACACTGTCCTACCCTCGAACTACGATAACACCAAAGTGTGCCTCATCAGCAAAGATGGAGGGGAATCTTCAGCAGAAGTCTCAAGAGACCACTTGAAGATCAGTCCTGAACAGTTGAAACACACAGAAGAAGATCAAGATAACCCTCAGCCCACAGAAAAGGAGGAAGTGGTCCAAACAGTACTTAGAGAATTTCCCCGGTCTTGGACGCAGGTGAAGAAAGCCATTGTGGTACCTGTCCTAACCTTTCTCCAAGTGGCATCACCGGAAGCTGCAGAAGTCCCAGAACAGCTGGAAGACCAGTCGGCCCCAGAGACAGAGGTTTCATCATCAGCAGACCAGGAGAATCTATCCTCTGTTAGCAGTGAACCTGTCATACCCATGGTGAGCCAAAGAATTCGTAGGAGATTACCCAGCCTACCAGTATTACTTCAGACTAAATGTAGAGTAGGTCACACTGAGCCCATCACACCAGGGGTAGACACAAGGGACCAGGGTAGAGCAGTAACTACCAATGTACTATGTAGTTCGACCAGGAGTACAAAAGGTCAGCTACCTGCCCGTTGGAGAAACTAAAATGTAAAGAATTAAAGTATAAGAGAGCTAAAATGTATGCTGTATATACACTGTGTTCCAAATTATTATGCAAATAATATTTTCTCAGATTTTCCCAAATTACCTATATGAATTGCAGTCATTGTAATTTTCCAGTCAAATAACTATTAGAGTACAATTGAAAGGTTTTTGTACAAACTGCCTATGATAACAGTATATTCTTTAAAAAAATAAAAAACTCAAACTGCACTCAAAATGCATGTTCCAAATTATTATGCACAGCAGAGTTTTCAACCTTTTCATTTTAATACAGAACAAAAAAATGGTCATTTTTGAAATTATAAGCATTAGCAGGTTATTACAAACTGAAATCAAACAGTTTTCAACTCAAAACTTTATTCTAGGTGATGTTACATTTGCACATAGGACCCCTTGTTCGAAAGGAGCTTCTGAACTCTCTCGTCCATTGAATTTGTCAGGTTTTGGATGGTTTCTGCTTTAATTGTTTTGCATGAGGACAGAATACCCTCCCAGAGCTGTTGCTTAGATGTGAACTGCCTCCCGCCATCATAGACACTCCTTTTGATGATGCTCCAGAGGTTCTCAATGGGGTTGAGGTCAGGGGAGCATGGGTGCCATAAGTTTGTCCCCTTTTATGCCCATAGCAGCCAGAGATGCAGATGTGTTATGTGCAGCATGAGATGGGGCATTATCATGCATGAAATGATCTCGATGGTCCAGATGGATGGAGTGGAGGATGGCTGGTTGATGGACACCCCATGCAAACACGGCTACGGCGCTAACAAGGAGGAGGTGGAGTAATGTTTTGGGCTGGAATCATGGGGAGAGAGATTGGCCCTTTTAGGATCCCTGAAGGGGTAAAGATGAACTCCATAATGTATGTTGAGTTTCTCAAACAGCACTTCTTTCCATGGTTCAAGAAGAAGAACCGTGCATTCTGCAGCAAGATCATTTTCATGCATGATTTCCTGCATGGGGAAATTTACCAGCAGCTGCAGCATTTCCCACTCTAGGCTTATACTCGAGTCAATAAGTTTTCCCAGTTTTTTGTGGTAAAATTAGGTACCTCGGCTTATACTCGGGTCGGCTTATACTCGAGTATATACGGTAATATCATGATGACCTAATGTATTTGTCAAAGGGGCTGAATATCTCACATAAAGATTTCTGCATAGAGTAAAATATTTAAGTTTTAAGTGTTCATAAAACCTGAATCACCATAAGTAGATGACATTCCTATTCCACATCTAAAATGTATACAGGCCTCAGACTAAACTCACTATAGAAAATATACACCCAGACCCAGGAAACAATTACAAACCCCAGATCGTACCCCTAAATAAGTACAGACCCAGACAAAAGCCACTAAAACATAGACAATAAACCCACTAAATACAAACTAAAAACTCAACCAACTAGAAATATATAGACATAGACTAAAGAAATACAGACACTAAACCCCTTAAATTCAGACACAGATCAGCCCCCTATATAAATACAGACCTCCTAAACACAGACACAAAACTCCTTCAATAGAAGCCCATTCCCAACCCCTAATTATATACAGACCCCAGGGACGTACATAGAAATCATGGGGCCCCATAGCAGAAGTTATAATCTCATCCTCCACAAAAAATAAATAAATAAAAAATAATAATAATATAACGGACAGTATGAAACCCACCCAGTGAATTCCTACACACTACCCTCCAGGTGCACAGTATGATGACCCTGCTGTATGCACCCGTGGCAAAGTATAGCGACCCCAACACAGTATGATGTCCCAACTGTGACCCCAACACAGCTCTCCAAACAATATGATGGCTCCCACACAGATTGATGGACCCCACAGAAACCTCCACACTGTATAATGGCCTCCACATAGCCCTACAAACAGTAAAATGGACCCCACATTGCCCTACAAACTGTATAATGCCTTTTCATACATGGACTGCGGCACCAATCAGTTCTCCCCAGCTTCTGAGCGTGATTGGTCGCATGGATTACAGTGAGGGACACTTAGGAAAGGTGAGTATAAGAATTTTTTATTTTATTCTTATTTTTACAGGTGGACACTGCAGGAACAGACACTACTACTCTCAGCATTGACCCTGCTGGGGCTGATCGCAGCCCCGGCAGGGAACCATGATGAGGTCAGTGTTCAGCACCCGGTGCTTGGGAGCAGCGCTAACTGTAAACTAATTCCCTGGCGCCGGTACGTGTGATCCTGATGCGGCACACGGGACACGGATATCTCCAGTACCATTAATATACGGACGTGTGAAACCGGCCTGAGTATTGCTGATCCTAGTGAATCAAATGTAAATTCAACTGAAGAAATAAAAATTGCACCATTTACTGGTGGTATACTATCCACCTACATGCCCCAATAGCTCCAATATTCGATCTGTTTCAGGACAGGGTAATAAAAGATGTGGAAGCTTTAGTATTCACAAGTCCCACTGACAATTTAAGAACAGGGAAACTAAAAGCATTGAGTGAAATAAAAAACTGGAAAGATGTAATAATTTGTAAAGCCGACAAAGGCGGAAATATTGTGCTACAAACTAGGAAGATGTATATTGCTGAAGCAAAAAAACAACAACTGATACTTCCGCTAATATTAACCTGGCTAATGATCCTACGAATAAATTAAAAAACTTGTTAAGAACCTTTTTAAGGACGCAGCTGGAGAAAGGTATTTTAACTAGAAAAGGAGCAGAAAAATTATTACCGCAATATCCACAAAAACCACATTGGTATTGCATTCCCAAGGTCCATAAATCTTTAACCACCCAGCCAGGACGCCCGATAGTGTCGGGCATAGGCTCAATTACAGAGCCTTTGTCCCAGTATTTGGACTCATTACTTAAACCACTATTGAGAAATATTCCATCTTTGATTAAGGACACCGGATCCTACTTGAGTGCAGTTAGCGAAATAAATTACTGCAATAGTTACATGCGTGGCTTGCGTTTTTCCTCATTTATTTTTAGCTTTTTTTGAAAATAAATATGTGGAAACCGTGACCAATCCATATCTAAATACATAAAAACATACTTAAGATATGTGGATGACATATTTATAGCGTGGGCTGGTACTCAAGAACAATTGAGTCGTTTGTAAAATATCTGAACGACATTAACCCCTTTACCCCCAGGGTGGTTTGCATGTTAATGACCAGGCCAATTTTTACAATTCTGACCACTGTCACTTTATGAGGTAATTACTCTGGAACGCTTCAACGGATCCCCCTGATTCTGAGCTTGTTTTTTCGTGACATATTTTACCTGCACGGCAGGATTTGGAAGGGAAGGAGCGCCATTTGACTTTTTGAATGTAAAATTTGCTTGAATAATTAGAGGACGCCATGTTGCGTTTGGGGAGCTCCTGATGTGCCTAAACAGTGGAAACCCCGCACAAGTGACACCATTTTGGAAACTAGACCCCTTAGGGAACTTATCTAGATGCGTGGTGTGCACCTTGAACCCCCAGGTGCTTCACAGAAGTTTATAACATTGAGCCGTAAAAATACAATTTTCATATTTTTCCCACAAAAATGTTTTTCAGCCCCCAATTTTGCATTTTCATAAGGGTAACAGGAGAAATTGCACCATGCAGTTTATTGTGCAATTTCTCCTGAGTAAGCCGATACCCCATATGTGGGGGAAAACCATTGCTTGGACGCACGGCAGAGTTCGGAAGGGTAGGAGCACCATTTGACTTTTTGAATGTAAAATTTGCTTGAATAATTAGCGGACGCCATGTTGCGTTTGGGGAGCTCCTGATGTGCCTAAACAGTGGAAACCCCCCACAAGTGACACCATTTTGGAAACTAGACCCCTTAGGGAACTTATCTAGATGTGTGGTGAGCACCCTGAACCCCCAAATGCTTCACAGAAGTTTATAACATTGAACCGTAAAAATAACACTTTCACATTTTTTCAACAAAAGTGTTTTTCAGCCCCCAATTTTGCATTTTCAGAAGGGTAACAGGTTGCGTTTGAAGAGTCCCTGATGTGCCTAAATAGTGGAAACCACCCCACCCTCTCCCCAGTGACTCCATTTTGGAAGCTACACCCCTCCAGGATTTTATCAAGGGGTATAGTGAACATTTTGAACCCAGAGGTACGACACAGAATTTGATAACATTAGGTCATCATATTGAATAAGTTGTCATTAGTCTTGAGTGCAAGTGCTCGCTATTTGAGTTTGCATCAGGTACTAGGGTATGCTCCAAGTATCGCGGGTGCTCAAGTGACATGCTCGAGTCCCTGCCCCGCATGTTTTTTTTATTAGATACCCCCAAAAAAAACATGCGGGGATTGCTCATGCATGGCAGGCAATCCCTGCAAGGTTTTTTTGGCTGTATAACAGCTGCAAAACATTTGGGGAGGAGACTAAAGCATGTCACTCGAGCACCCGCCATACTCGGTGCATACCCAAGCACCCGATGCAAACTCAAGTAGCGAGTACTTGCGCTCACTAGTCGCCATATCGTCATCATTTTTTTTTTTCTTTACTTCTGAAAAAATCCCAACCCCAACCCGAACCTTAGCCCAACCCTAACCCTAGCCTAACCCTAAACTTAGCCTAACCCTAGCCCAACCCTAACCCTAGCCCAACCCTAACCCTAGCCCAACCTTAGCCCAACCCTAACCCCAACCCTAGCCCAACCCTAACCCTAGCCCAACATTAACCCAAACCCTAGCACAACCCTAGCAAAACCCTAGCAAAACCCTAACCCTAGCACAACCCTAACCCTAAAGTTTATTTTTTACACCGTTCCTCGTGTGGTATAAGTGATTAGACGACGTTATTTTTCGGGTCGGTGCAATTACAGCGATGCCAGATTCATATCGGGTTTTTATGACTGACAGCTGTCACACACTAAAAGACTCATTTTTTTGCAAAGACTAGTTTTTGCATTGCCATATTTTGAGAGCTATAATTTTTCCATATTTCGGCCGACTGAGTCATGTGATGGCTTGTTTTTTGCGGGACAAGTTGACGTTTTTATCGGTATCATTTTCGGGCAAATAACATTTTTTGATCGCTTTCTATTCCGGAAAACAATTCAGGAATTTTTTTTTTTTTGTTATGCTGTTCTGCATAAAGGTAGCTTTATTCTTCGGGTCAATACGTTTAGAGCGGTACCGCATTTTTTTTTTAGATTTTGGCGCTTTTACACAATAAAAACTATTTTATAGAAAAAAAATATTGTTTTTGTATCGCTTTATTCTGAGAGCTATAACTTTTTTATTTTTCAGTTGTTGGAGCTGTATTGTGGTTTGTTTTTTGCGGGACAAGATGACGTTTTCAGCGGTACCATTTTTCTTTACATTCGTCTTTTTTATCGCGTTTTATTCCATTTTTTGTTTGGCGGTTTGATGATAAAACATCGTTTTATGTTTGTTTTTTTGTTTGTTTTTTTACCGTGTTCACTAAAGGGGTTAACTAGTGGGACAATTTTATAGGTCAGGTCGTTCCGGGCGCGGCGATACCAAATATGTATACTTTTATTGGTTTATTTATTTTTTCATAAGATTATTTATTTATGGGTACAATATACTGTATATATTTTTTTCTTATTATTTTTTCTTTTATTTTTTTAATTTTTTACAATTTTTTTTTTTTTTTTCACTTTCTGACATTTTTATTACTTGTTCACATTGTCCCACTATGGGACTCTCACTTTTTGCAGCCTGATCGCCTGCATGGCATAGAGAGCAGCATCTCCCTATGCCATGCAGCCTGTCAGCGCTGCACAGGGAGAAGTTACTTTGGTCGTGCACTGCGCATGACCAAAGCAACTTCCTGCCTCCTGGTGACCCGGATGTTGTTATGATGACGTTGGGTCACCATGGAAACATCCGGGATCGGATTCAGATGCCGCTGGACGCCGGCAGAGATGGTAAGTATCACGGTTACCTCCTCTTGCCACCGGAATGCTGCGATCGATTTCGATCACAGCATTTCGGGGGTTAATGTGCCGGGAGCGGTGCGGGACCGCTCCCTGCACATAGCACAGGGTGTCAGCTGTGACAATCAGCTGACACCCGGTGGTGATCTCGCCTGCACCGCTTGTGTGCGGGCGAAATCGCCAGGGCGTATTAATACATATCAGGCGCATAAGGCCCAGGGCACAGATACGTACTAATACGCCCTGGGTCAGAAAGGGGTTAATAGTGAAAATATGAAAATTACATCAGCATATGGTGGTAATGATAGAAAAGCTAGTGTGGTGCCCAACCAATTTGATGATACATAGCAGAGGGATAAAACTAATAAACTTTATTCAAATTATTTAAAATCAAACCAATGCCACAAAGGCATGTGGCCTTGTATATCACTCCAGTAGTACGACAGTTGATGAAGTGTCATATGGTATATTCCTTCCCAGTCACATTACTACGAAACGTCCTACCCTTTGTCAGAAATTCACAAGCACTACAGTTGCCACACCTGTAGCAGCCCTTGGCATGCTTGATGGGTAGTACACCAGATGGATATTAATTTAAAAGAGTATATATAAATTAGCATACATTATCCAACATGGTGTACACAATATGGCGTATAATGCTAGTAGAGCCCTGTATAGCTGCCAGAAATAATTCAAAAAGGTTGAATGTATTGGCCTTAATATATTAACTTAATATACTGTATGCTCTTGCACCTGTCCTGCCTCTCGTGCTCTTTATTTTCCTCTCTCCGGTATGTATATATAGGGTCTGAGTGACCCACTTCTGCCTTTTGACATATGTATGTGGACAATATCATATTAAGTTAATACACTGCTCAAAAAATAAAGGGAACACTTAAGCAACAGAATATAACTCCAAGTAAATCAGACTTCTGTGAAATCAAACTGTCCACTTAGGAAGCAACACTGATTGACAATCAAGTTCACATGCTGTTGTGCAAATGGAATAGACAATAGATGGAAATTATTGGCAATTATCAAGACACCCTCAATAAAGGAGTGGTTCTGCAGGTGGGGACCACAGACCACATCTCAGTACCAATGCTTTCTGACTGATGTTTTGGTCACTTTTGAATGTTGGTTGTGCTTTCACACTCGTGGTATCATAAGACAGACTCTACAACCCACAGAAGTTGCTCAGGTAGTGCAGCTCATCCAGGATGGCACATCAATGCGAGCTGTGGCAAGAAGGTTTGCTGTGTCTGTCAGCGTAGTGTCCAAAGGCTGGAGGCGCTAACAGGAGACAGGCCAGTACACCAGGAAACGTGGAGGGGGCCATAGGAGGGCAACAACCCAGCAGCAGGACTGCTTTGTGCAAGGAGGAAAAGGAGGAGCACTGCCAGAGCCCTGCAAAATGACCTCCAGCAGGCCACAAATGTGCATGTGTCTGCACAAACGGTTTGAAACCCACTCCATGAGGGTGGTATGAGGGCCCGACGTCCACAGATGGGGGCTGTGCTCACAGCCCAACACCGTGCAGGACTCTTGGCATTTGCCACAGAACACCATGATTGGCAAAGTAACCACTGGTGCCCTGTGCTCTTCACAGATGAAAGCAGGTTCAAACTGAGCACATGTGACAGACGTGACAGAGTCTGGAGATGCCGTGTAGAGCGATCTGCTGCCAGCAACATCCTTCAGCATGATCTGTTTGGCAGTGGGTCAGTAATGGTGCGGGGTGGCATTTCTTTTGAGGGCCGCACAGCCCTCCATGTGCTCGCCAGAGGTAGCCTGATTGCCATTAGGTACCGAGATAAGATCCTCAGACCCCTTGTGAGACCATATGCTGGTGCGGTTAGCCCTGGGTTCCTCCTAATGCAGGACAATGCCAGACCTCATGTGGCTGGAGTGTGTCAGCAGTTCCTGCAAGATGAAGGCATTGAAGCTATGGACTGGCCCTCCCGTTCCCCAGACCTGAATCCGATTGAGCACATCTGGGACATCATGTCTCGCTCCATCCACCAACGTTGCACCACAGACTGTCCAGGAGTTGGCAGATGCTTTAGTCCAGGTCTGGGAGGAGATCCCACAGGAGACCATCCGCAACCTCATCAGGAGCATGTCCAGGCATTGTAGGGAGGTCATACAGGTACGTGGAGGCCACACACAATACTGAGCCTCATTTTGACTTGTTTTAAGGACATTACATCAAAGTTGGATCAGCCTGTAGTGTGTTTTTCCAGGCCTCCATTGGTTAATAAATTAGATTTCCATTGATGATTTTTTGTGTGATTTTGCTGTCAGCACATTCAACTTTGTACAGAACAAAGTATTCAATGAGAATATTTCATTCATTCAGATCTAGGATGTGTTATTTGAGTGTTCCCTTTATTTTTTTGAGCAGTGTATATTAAGGTCAATACATTCGACCTTTTTGAATTATTTCTGGCAGCTATACAGGGCTCTACTAGCATTATACGCCATATTGTGTACACCATGTTGGATAATGTATACTAATTTATATATATTCTTTTAATTTAATATCCATCTGGTGTACTACTGTAGCGCCCCGAGGGTTCGGTTGCTACAGGGGTATTGCACCTCAACCAGATGTGTGGTATTCCACTCCCGGGTAAGGATGGAGTATGGACCAGGGCTCAGGTAGCTGCATGCATCACACACACCCCATTTCCGGGGGACAGCTCTACAGTGCTCCCATTTATATATTTATGCAGGCACATCTGACTATGTCCCTGGCTGGAGTGGGGAGGGGGGAGGAAAACCCAGTGGTGTAGGAGCAGATAGGGGTTGGTTTCTGAGCATAGGTAGGAGCTCATTGGGTGCTGGTCACCTGAGCTCACACACAGAGGAGGATGTATATAAGGTGGACACCATCTTAGTTCAGTGTTCAGTCAGTGAGGAGAATACAGGGAGCGGAGGCTCTGTAGGGGCTCTGCTCAGAGGCAGGCCTAGAGAAAAGGCCGGGGCAAGGAGGAGGAAGGAAGGAGAAGTAGGCCTAAAGAAGAGGCCGAGGAAGGGGGAGAAGAAGGAACTGGAAAGGAGGAGAAGAGACAGAGAAGCAGAAGGACTCAGAAACAAGAAGGTAGAAGGGACTCTAAGAACCCACGAGATAACGGGTGAAGGATCAGGCAGAATAAGGGTACCGGATCCCAAGTTGGTGGAGGTAAATCATCCCTCAGCCAAGAACCGGAGGTCGTGATCATTTATTGGTGCGACCCCCCGCCAAACCTGCTAGGAAGGCACCATATAGGTTAGAGGGAAATGGGGCCCACGTTTGCCCGCATAGATCCGCGGCAGCTGGACAGAAGTTTGGTCACTGGTGGGGCACGAGCCAGAGAGAGGACAGAAGGGAGTCCTGTACCATGCTCCTGAATTGCCTGGGGGTTGACCGAGCCCCTCACCTGGTGGACGCAGCACGGCTTGGGCAGTCATTACCTGTACAGAAGTGGCTTGGAGTATACGAACTGTGAGTAAAAGACCCTGGACTGCAACACGTTGTAGTTGTGTTTCTTACCGCGCCAGCACTAACGGTACGGGACGCACTGCACCACAACCCCCACCATCTACGCTCAGTGCCCTGAGACTACACTCCTCCCGTGGGGAGTTGTACTATTCCCTGCTGCACCCACAACACCAGCCTCAGCGGTCTGCTCTGCAGCGGCGGTTCACTCTGATCGCAATCCACAGGTGGCGTAGTCGGACATTGCAAAACATATAAATAGACTGCCACAATTTGATCTGACCACCTTGAGCCACGGGATCGGGTTGCCACTACTACCCCCATCAGCACCGTACACTAGAAGGCCCGGTTCCGAGTACCCCACGGCCCAGGGGGCGAGTCAGCTTTAGCGTAGTCGGCAGGATTGTGACCAACCCACCACAAATGGGTATTGCGTGCCTGAAAAGAGACTGTTTCACTGTATTAAAGATGGCAACCTCCCCAGAAGAACGAGCGCCATAGTGTGCGCGCCAAAATATCACAGGAGGCCACCCCCATCGTGGGCCAGGTCCCAGAATGGCGCCAAAGAAGGAGCCCACCCCCAACAGCCATGAGTGCGGCTGTAGAGATTTCCATCAAGGTGGGGGGGCTGCCCCTGAAAGTGATTGTCAGCAGATTGCCCCAAGACCACCCCCAATGGGGGCGGAAAGAGAAGAAAACTGTGGGGCCGGGTGTGGTTTGGATCAGTCTCACCGGACCACACCCGGAGATGGAGAGAGGAGCCAGCTCCAGCATCCTGGCGAGGGGCCTGCTGCAGGTCGAACCACCATGCAGCTTCACGGAGCTGCTAGCACAACTCCCCAAGGAAGACCCGGAGTACGTGCGGGCTGCACTGGAGGAGCTGGACCGGAGGATGGTCTGGGCGCAGCGGGACGTGATTGCCGGGTGGAAGGAAGAGATGGCCCGGCGGGCCGTGACCCAGCAGCAGGAGGCGCTGCCACCACCCAGCAGCACGCCTGCCTCCGAGGGCGGTGAGAGTGGACCGGAGGCCGAGGACGACGCCGCGGAGGAGGCCACAGCCGCGGAGGCAGGTAACGGGGGAGTCCTTACCCCGAGTCCAGGGGCCGCGGCCCTGTCCCTGCCTCCCGTCACGGAACCCGAAGCCCCGGGAGCCGTAGCTGTCATCAAGCCTCCCCCGCTACCAACTGGGCCCCAGGCCATAGGCGCCGCCGTTGAGCCCCGCCCCGCGCCGTGCCCTTTAACCCTGGGCGCGACCAGAAGACGACCACCGCAGGCCTGGTCGCAAGGCCTAGTGCCCTCGGGCGCCGCTGCCCTGTCAGCGCCCCCTGCCTCTGCTGTACCACCCCTGGGCGCGGATCTGTTCGCCCAGCACACCGGTCAGGATGGGCTCTCTTTCATCTGGCCCCCCGGATATGTTAAACCCCGCCTCCAGAGGAGCCTGTCTGCGCAGGCTGGAGCCCCACCTGAACCCCTGATACCTGCTCCGGAGTCCATGGAAGTCTCCCAGCCCCCGCTCGAGGACGCCCAGTTTGAGTGGGACCCGACCGGAGAAAATCTGATGGGGTTCACCCAAGAAACGCGGGCAGGCGCAGCCCGCCGACGGGAGTCCTTCCGCCAGCAGTTGGCGCTGTTCGAGAGGGAGCAGCGAGAGCGGCGCGTCAAGCAAGAACAACTACAGGTTCAGAGTGCGGAACAGAAAATGAGAACCCGGCGAGACCCCCGAGCTGCCCACGGTCCCCGAGCCACGGGGACTGTCATCAAGTTCCAAATGGAGCACGGCTGGGGTTTCATCAGAGATCCGAACACCATCAGCGACGTGTTCGTGACCCGGAGGGATGTCGAGAGCCACCTGCCGGAGGGACATTGAGGGCGAGACCTGTATCCTGGGGACGTGGTGACTTACACCCGACACCAAGGAGTAAAGGGGTGGTACGCCCTCCATGTCCACAGAGTGGTAGAAGAGGAGGAACAGCGCCACTCTGCCCAAGGATATCAAGAGGGCCCGGACGGGCCTGAAGATTACCAGAAGCAAGGCGCATATGGAGGTCAGCATTCACAGTGAAGTGAAGAAGCGCCCGTGTACATAGTTACCCGTCAGGGTACAGAGACTGTTTTGGGACTGTTTCCAGATTAGAGCGTGGTCCCCGTTGGGACTGTTATGGTTAACTGTGCCAAGTTATCCCCTTCCTAACCTGGCTGGGGACTGAGAACAGCCATCCCCTTCCCTACCTGGCCGAGGACTGAGAGCGGCCGTCCCTGTAAATAGTTGCGCTTCCTATGGCGCCCCCTATTGGTTTTATAAAAGAACTGCAACGTCTACCTCAAGACAAGTTTGCTACAATGTTGCACCTTTAAGAAGAATGAACACCTGGTCGCAAGTTGCACCGCGGCCAGGGCACAAGAATATGTTTTTTTTAAAAATGTTTTATATTAAGAGTTTTATATGCTGCTAGGTAATAATGCAAATGTTTTCTATGATGTTTTATATGACAAAAGAGTTCCGGTAGTATTAACAATGTCTTATAAAGAAAAATGTTGAAAAAGAGAAAAGTGTTTCCCATGAAGGTAATTGAACAATGTCGTCCGTTTTGTAATGTAAAAAGTTATTGAAAAAGTTTTGCATGTCTTGTAATCAAATGTCTTTACTCTTTTCCAGCCCGAGGACGTGCTGTAGTTTACCAGGGGGGAATGTAGCGCCCCGAGGGTTCGGTTACTACAGGGGTATTGCACCTCAACCAGAGGTGTGGTATTCCACTCCCGGGTAAGGATGGAGTATGGACCAGGGCTCAGGTAGCTGCATGCATCACACACACCCCATTTCCGGGGGACAGCTCTACAGTGCTCCCATTTATATATTTATGCAGGCACATCTGACTATGTCCCTGGCTGGAGTGGGGAGGGGGGAGGAAAACCCAGTGGTGTAGGAGCAGATAGGGGTTGGTTTCTGAGCATAGGTAGGAGCTCATTGGGTGCTGGTCACCTGAGCTCACACACAGAGGAGGAGGTATATAAGGTGGACATCATCTTAGTTCAGTGTTCAGTCTGTGAGGAGAAGACAGGGAGCGGAGGCTCTGTAGGAGCTCTGCTCAGAGGCAGGCCTAGAGAAAAGGCCGGGGCCAGGAGGAGGAAGGAAGGAGAAGTAGGCCTAAAGAAGAGGCCGAGGAAGGGGGAGAAGAAGGAACTGGAAAGGAGACAGAGAAGCACAAGGGCTCAGAAACAAGAAGGAAGAAGGGACCCTAAGAACCCACGAGATAACGGGTGAAGGGTCAGGCAGAATAAGGGTACCGGATCCCAAGTTGGTGGAGGTAAATCATCCCTCAGCCAAGAACCGGAGGTCGTGATCATTTATTGGTGCAACCCCCCGCCAAACCTCCTAGGAAGGCACCATATAGGATAGCGGGAAACGGGGCCCACGTTTGCCCGCATAGATCCGCGGCAGCTGGACAGAAGTTTGGTCACTGGTGGGGCACGAGCCAGAGAGAAGACAGAAGGGAGTCCTGTGCCATGCTCCTGAATTGCCTGGGAGTTGACCGAGCCCCTCACCTGGTGGACGCAGCACGGCTTGGGCAGTCAGTACCTGTACAGAAGTGGCTTGGAGTATACGAACTGTGAGTAAAAGACCCTGGACTGCAACACGTTGTCGTTGTGTTTCTTACCGCGCTAGCACTAACGGTACTGGGACGCCCTGCACCACAACCCCCACCATCTACGCTCAGTGCCCTGAGGCTACACTCCTCCCATAGGGAGTTGTACTATTCCCTGCTGCACCCACAACACCAGCCTCAGCGGTCTGCTCTGCAGCGGCGGTTCACTCTGACCGCAATCCACGGGTGGCGTAGTCGGACATTGCAAAACATATAAATAGACTGCCACAATTTGGTCTGACCACCCTGAGCCACGGGATCGGGTTGCCACTACTACCCCCATCAGCACCGTACACTAGAAGGCCCAGTTCCGAGTACCCCACGGCCCAGGGGGCGAGTCACTACCCATCAAGCATGTTTGCAGATTGGGTATAATTATATCTCATATATACATGTGTGGTAGCAGCTGCGTGGGGCTGTCTTAAAGGTTTTTTCCTGTCTGCACTTTGCACTTTACCCCTCCCCCCGGTTTGCCTGCCATTACCTTTCAATAAATTTTGATATTTTTGCATAAAATTAGTGGCCTCTTGATCGTTATTATTGTTTTTGCTTTTATTCCTCTGCTTATTGACGATTAGGCCCTAACTTGGTCCTTATTATGGTAGTTTTATTAATAAAATATCTCTTTATATAGGCATAGCTAATTAATACACGCTCCCTGCGGGCATATACTACCATCTCTCCATGAATTGTATTTATAGAGTACAGGCCTGTAGGGGTCACAGGGTACAAGACTGACGTGAATCCCAACCCCTTTTACCCCCTGCCACTGCTACAGGGCAGTGTGGAAGAGCGAGGCTAAGCGCCAGATTTGGCGCATCTTATGGATGTGCCATTTCTGGGACTGCTGAGGTGTGATATTAATAGCCGCAGAGGGGGCTAGTATTCATGGCTCCTTCCATGGCTATTGATATCAGCCCGCAGCTGTCTAGTTTAGCCTTTGCTGGCTAGATTTTACAGGGGGGCCCACGTCAATTTTTTTCTGGGGTCCCCTGTAATCTAGCCAGTAAAGGCTAAACAAACAGTTGTAGGCTGATATTAATAGCCATGGAACATTGTTGGCTAATGGCCCCTTCCGCGGATACTAATATCAGCCCCCAGCGGTGGCTTTCCCTCTGCTGGTTATAAAAACTATAGGGAGCCCACGCCATTTTTTAAAACATTTTAGGCTCTGTGCCCATAATTCAGACGTAGCAACGCTTTGGACGCACATTTTTTCTGCATCCAAAACGTTGCATTCTATTGAACGCAGGTAAATCCACGTGTTCACTGAACCATGCGTATTTACCGCATTCAATACTTTCGAGTGGCTAAATTTCTGTTGTGGAGACTAGCGACTCCGCAAGAGAAATTGACATGCTGAGGTCCTGAAAGACGCGCCACATGTCAGCGTCCACGGGTGATTCGAAGCCTCTGATGCACGCATAGCGGACATGGGATTTCTAGAGATCCCATCCACTATGCTGTAACATCTGGACGCTGCGGGTTTGACACTATATACACGCAGCGTCAAACCTGCAGTGGCTCCTGACCGTGGCCAAACTAACCCGCAGCATATCAATTTCTGTAGCGGACACACCAGTCTCCGCTGCAGATTTTGACCGATTCCAGTGTCATTATATGCGGTGGATTCATATGTACCGACAACAAAAGTGCGGCATTGGAACACCGCGTTTTGGACACAACATAAATGTGTTGTGTCCAAAGTGCTGCTGAGTGCTGATCGGGGGATGTAGTGGCTAAAGAACCAGCTGTGAGATGTTATTTAATGGCCAGGGAAATATTTACCAAGTGGCACCTTCCCAGACTTAAAAAACCCAGCTCACATCAGTCGCATAACTTACATGAATAGAAATGTTAATGAAGATTGGAGGAATGGGACTAGCTGTCATCCAGCTCTTTTGTTTGGTGATGTCAAGGTGTCACTCAGACCTTTTCATTACCAAAGTAAAGAAACACACAGACACAGTGTAACCACTTAATTTGAAATACAACAGACCCATTCTTTAATCATTTAAATGAACCAATATATTCACCCCAGTTCTTATGGTAATACAAGGGCTTAAGCAATGTCCCACCAACTTTATTTAGCTCCAAAATCATTCATGGATGCTCAAAAACCACTTAAAAAAATGCATGTAAAAACGTGTCAAGAACACATGTAAATCCGCATGCATTTTTTTCTGCCAGGGAGAGGCAAAAACGCTTAGGAAATTTCTGCTTCAATTCCTGAACTTGTGCACAAACCCTAAAAGTTAATTTATTCTAAAATATTGAATAAAAAACAGATAAGTTAAAATATAAACCTAAAGACCCTTTAACATTTTTCCAGACATATCAAACCCTCCGCTGTGTCCATTATGCATAATAAATGATCTACGATCTTTTTGTGTTTCTGTTGTTGACCTCACTTTATATAGCAAGTAAGCCTAATTACCATACATTACCTACTACACAACCCTCATAGCCTCCCTATCCCACAACCTCAAACAGCTATTCAACACTTTTAACTCTCTCCTCCGCCCTCCACTGCCCCCTCCGACCTCCCTCATCTCTGCTGAGGAGTTTGCCACACACTTCAAAAACAAGATTGACCAAACACGGCAAGTCTTTACTGTCCGACCACCACAATCCCTTTGTTTTCCACACCATTGCCCTTCCCCCATAACCTCCCTTCCCAACATCACGGAAGGAGACCTTACTCGCCTTCTCTCCAAATCACACCTCACCACTTGTGCACTGGACCCCATCCCATCCCACCTCCTCCCCATCCTCACCCCCACACTCGTCCCATCCCTAACCCATCTCTTCAACATATCACTATCCACTGGTACTTTCCCTGCTGCCTTCAAACATGCCACAATCACGCCCATCCTCAAAAAGCCATCCCTCGACCCATCCGCCCTGTCCAGCTATCGCCCCATATCGCTGCTCCCATTTGCCTCCAAACTCTTTGAGCAACACGTTCACGCTGAACTTTCCTCCCACTTTTCATCTAACTCTCTTTTCGACAACCGACAATCCGGCTTCCGCCCCCACCATTCCACCGAAACTGCCCTTACCAAAATCACCAATGACCTACTTACAGCCAAGGCTAACAGACAATTCTCTGTACTCCTTCTTCTTGACCTGTCCTCTGCTTTTGATACAGTTGACCATTGCCTCCTACTACAAATCCTCTCTTCCTCTGGAGTCAAAGACCTTGCCCTATCCTGGATCTCCTCATATCTTTCTACCCGCACATTTAACATCTCCCACTCCCACACTACCTCCTCACCCCGCCCCCTCTCTGTTGGAGTCCCTCAAGGCTCTGTCCTAGGACCCCTATTCTTCTCAATCTATACCCTTGGCCTGGGACAGCTCATAAAATCCTATGGCTTCCAGTACCATCTGTACGCTGATGACACCCAGATCTACCTCTCTGGCCCAGACGTCACCTCTCTGCTGTCCAGAATCCCAGCATGTCTATCAGCCATATCCTCCTTCTTCTCCTCCTGCTTCCTCAAGCTCAATGTGGACAAAACTTAACTCACCATCTTTCCCCCATCTCGCGTATCTTCCCCATCTGATCTTTCTATCACAATAAATGACATCACTCTTTCCGCTGTACCGACAATCCGCTGCCTCGGACTAACCCTTGACTCTTCCCTGTCCTTCAAACCGGACATCCAAGCTCTCGCCACCTCCTGTCGCCTCCAGCTCAAAAATATTTCCAGAATCCGTCCTTTCCTCAACCCCAACTCTACTAAACTGCTTGTGCATGCCCTCATCATCTCCCGCCTCAACTATTGCAACATCCTCCTCTGTGGCCTACCTGCTAACACTCTCGCACCCCTCCAGTCCATCCTCAACTCTGCTGCATGACTTGTTCATCTCTCGCCTCACTACTCCTCTGCTACCCCCCTTTACAAATCGCTTCATTGGCTCCCACTTGCCCAGCGTATCCAGTTCAAACTGCTAACACTGACCTACAAAGCCATCCATAACCTCTCTCCTCCGTACATCTCTGAACTAATCTCCCGATATATTCCCTCACGTAACCTCCGGTCCTCCCAAGACTTCATTCTCTCCTTCACACTTATCCGTTCCTCACGCAATCGCCTCCAAGATTTCTCCCGAATATCCCCCATCCTCTGGAATTCTGTGCCTCAGCACGTCCGATTATCCACCACATCTGGATCCTTCAGACGGAACCTGAAAACCCATCTTTTCAAGAAAGCTTACAACCTGCAATGACCACACTGCCTCTTCAACACCGGAGCTACTGCACCCCCCCAACCTACTGTCTCCTCCCCATTCCTGTAGAATGTAAGCCCGCAAGGGCAGGGTCCACTTCCCTCCATACCAGTCTATCAGTGTTTACTGTATTGTTTACTGTAAGTGATATTTGTATTTTGTATGTAACCCCTTATGTACAGCACCATGGAATCAATGGTGCTATATAAATTAATAATAATAATAATAATAATATGAAGCATCCCCTCTTGAAGGGCATATTTTTTTTACCTTTTTAAGCAATATCTTTGAGAGACTCAGCAAGAAATAAGATTTGTACAGGGAGAAAGTCAAAGAGAACCTATTCTGGTTAATGGATGGGAGCAAAGCTGGTGTTTAGATCTCAATGGGCAGCGGGGTCTCAATCCTGAGGATGGAGGGATCAGGAACAACTGTGAGCGTTCCAGCGATCTGCAAAATGAAATTCTAGCTTCTACAAGGACTCCATGGTCCATGAATATGATATGGGCACATGTGAACAAGCTGTTATCCTAAAATATACCCACTTACGGAAACATATTATTTCATTGGTAAGTACATAGGTGCTGTAGATATGTATGTGTGCATCAAATTTGGAGGATGCTGAGCCAAAATGTGGCAGATGTGTGTAGATACATATGTGTGTATGTACAGTACAGACCAAAAGTTTGGACACACATTCTCATTTAAAGATTTTTCTGTATTTTCATGACTATGAAAATTGTACATTCACACTGAAGGCATCAAAACTATGAATTAACACATGTGGAATTATATACTTAACAAAAAAGCGTGAAACAACAGAAAATATGTCTTATATTCTACGTTCTTCAAAGTAGCCACCTTTTGCTTTGATGACTGCTTTGCACACTCTTGGCATTCTCTGGATGAGCTTCAAGAGGTAGTCACCGGAAATGGTCTTCCAACAATCTTGAAGGAGTTCCCAGAGATGCTTAGCACTTGTGAAGAGCACAGGGCGCCAGTGGCGGCTTTGCCAATCCTGGTGTTCTGTGGAAAATGCCAAGCGTCCTGCACGGTGTTGGGCTGTGAGCACAGCCCCCATCTGTGGACGTCGGGTCCTCATACCACCCTCATGGAGGTGGTTTCTTACTGTTTGTGCAGACACATGCACATTTATGGCCTGCCGGAGTTCATTTTGCAGGGCTCTGGCAGTGCTCCTCCTGTTCCTCCTTGCACAAAGGCGGAGGTAGCGGTCCTGCTGCTGGGTTGTTGCCCTCCTACGGCCCCCTCCATGTCTCCTGGTGTACTGGCCTGTCTCCTGGTAGCGCCTCCAGCCTCTGGACACTACGCTGACAGATGCTGCAAACCTTCTTGCCACAGCTTGCATTGATGTGCCATCCTGGATGAGCTGCACTACCTGAGCAACTTCTGTGGGTTGTAGAGTCCGTCTCATGCTACCACGAGTGTGAAAGCACAACCAACGTTCAAAAGTGACCAAAACATCAGCCAGAAAGCATTGGTACTGAGATGTGGTCTGTGGTCCCCACCTGCAGAACCACTACTTGTTTGAGTGTGTCTTAATAATTGACAATAATTTCCATCTATTGTCTATTCCATTTGCACAACAGCATGTGAAATTGATTGTCAATCAGGGTTGCTTCCTAAGTGGACAGTTTGATTTCACAGAAGTTTGATTTACTTGGAGTTATATTCTGTTGTTTAAGTGTTCCCTTTATTTTTTTGAGCAGTGTATATATACACACATATAAACCTTTAGCCAATACTTGAGGGCAAAGCGAATCACTAGTGATGAGTCTAATGTACAAATAACATTTGATGTTTTAACGAAAAAATTTAAAGATAGAAATTATCCCATGAGAGTTTTAAAAAAATATGAGGATAGAGCTAAACAATTTGACCACTCTACATTGTTAAATAATATACAACGAGATAGAGACACGACTAAAAGGATCCCTGTGGTCTCAACTTATTCAGAGAAAAGCAACGAAGTTGCGGGTATAAGTCGGAGACTTTGGGATATGTTGGGAAAATGTATATCAGGTGTTGATGAGTTTACAGTTCCACCCCTTTTTTCGTATAAGCGTTGGAGGAATTTGAAGGATGATGTGGTCCATTCGGATATTGGCCCCAGTAAAAAGAAGAGCCAAATAACTTTGACACGGAGGAAAAGAACAGGATGTTTCCCTTGCTTGAGCTGTGTGAATTGTCCGTATATGTTGAAAGGAGAGAATTTTCGGCACTTTACTTCTGGTAAAGTGTATAATCCTAGGTTGTATTTTATGTGTGACACGGGCTATGTTATATATATATTGCAGTGTCCGTGCAAATTAAAATATGTAGGCATAACAACTTATGATTTCAAAACCAGAATCATCCATCATCGGAACACAATATGTAAAAAGAAAATGGATTTACCAGTCCCAAAACATTTTACAGAGGCAGGACATAGAGAGAGGGATTTACAATTCTATATAATAGATCATGTTCCCCCTGTGAGAAGAGGTGGCAATCGTGAGAAATTACTTAAAAAGAAAGAATTAGAATGGATCTACAGATTGGAATCCTTAAAGCCTAACGGACTTAATTTTTATGTTTCTATATAATATATTGGGATTATGAGACATTTGTTTGGCTTTCTTGCAAGATTAATATTGTAATAATGTACTAGAATATATTAGATTAAAAGTATGTGATTGAGGGTAGCCAAATTGAAATAGGTATATTCCCCTTTAAATTATCGTGGAACTACAAGCCTCAGCAATAACCTAGGTGTGTTTCCCCTTTAAAAAGAATGCGGAATTAGAAGCCCTTTAAGGGATATAATTAAATGTTAATTGTGAAGTTAGCATAATGTTCGTGACGCGCGCAGGGGATGGGGACGACTCGGCGCCCGGGTCTTGTTGTTGCCTGACCTTGGGGGATGTCGCGGTGGTCGGCTCCCGGGCCCGTACCCTAGGGTCACTCTTAAAAAGTGAAAAGGGGGAAAGTTTATATGGGAAAGGGGAAATGTTCGTGATGCCACCTGTAGATTCTGGTGAGGATCACCAGAGCTGCGGCAGTCCTCTGAGGCCTGTGTTCATGCAGCTTAGTTGGTGCAGCTCCCCACAGGTGGAGCGGGGCCTCAGGGCAGCGTAAGAGGTAGGGATGCAGGACAGAGGGGACCCAGCCGGGTCAGAAGAAGAACAGGCACATTCACAACAGTTCACTTCAGTACCTTTACTGGTGGTGTTTCAGGCATGATCCAGGGCACTGTAGGGTGAAGGGTGCATTTCAGGACTCTCCCCAGTGAGAGGGTGTGGGGCCTCCTGTTTCTTGCCTTTTCCTGATAAGTTTATGACCTGCCTGAAGCTAGGCCTAACTTGGTCTCTGTCTTGCACCTGCTGACCTGGTGGTAGTGGCTTCTGATGGAGATCACACTCCCTGGTCTCTTGGGCCTCTGTGATTCCTGACCCTGGGATAACGGTCAGCTTCTGGTGTTCCTGGGACATATAGTTCACCAGGGCTTCCGGTAGTTTCTGCTGGTCCTAGAGATCCTTGCAGACACGGACCTGGTGTTCGGTAAATGGTCTTGGGGTGAGCTGGCTAAGCTCCTCTGCCTCCTATGTAGCTCGCTTACTCCACTTGCCTTCGGCCGCGCTCGGGGCCCTCACTAGGCTTCACACTGGCAGTAGGCCTCGCTACTCTTCACCGCTCTTATGGCGTCGGCACACCTTAGGCTCACTAACCTGAGCTCTCTGAGTCTGGACTGGGCTTCACTGCAGACTAGCTTCTGCAGGAGCTGGACCTAGCTCTGTCCCCTGAGGAAACTGTTCTATAGACCGAACTTCTCTCTCTGTGGACTCCAGACCGACTGGACTGCCTAGCTCCACCTTCCCTCTTTATATCCCTAACGGGCTCCCTCTGCTGGTCTGAGGTGGAGGGTGGAGGTGTGTGAATGCTATGAGGGCCTCTTGTGGAGGAATCTGTCCATGCACCCCTCTAGGATCTGTGGCACCAATGGACAGCAGGTCTACTTGTATTTATAGGGGGTTTGCGATATATACACACTACCATTCAAAAGTTTGGGTCACCCATGCAATTTTCTGCTGTCCATGAAAACTCATACTTTTATTTATCAAATGAGTTGCAAAATGAATCGAAAATATAGTCCAGACATTGACAAGGTTAGAAATAATGATTTTTATTAGAAAAAATAATTTTCTCCTTCAAACTTTGCTTTCGTCACAGAATGCTCCCTTTGCAGCAATTACAGCATTGCAGACTTTCAGTTGTTCTGCGTCTCACAAATGTTCTTCTGTGTGATCTAAACACCTCAAACTTTGATTCTTCTGTCCATAAAACTTTTTTTCCAGTCTTCCTCTGTCCAATGTTTGTGTGCTTTTGCCCATATTAATCTTTTCCTTTTATTAGCCAGTCTCAGATATGGCTTTTTCTTTGCCACTTTGCCCTGAAGGCCAGCATCCCGGAGTTGCCTCTTCACTGTAGACGTTGACACTGGCGTTTTGCGTGTACTATTTAGTGAAGCTGCCAGTTGAGGAGCTGTGAGGCGTCGATTTCTCAAACTAGAGACTGTAATGTACTTGTCTTGTTGCTCAGTTGTGCAGCGGGGCCTCCCACTTCTCTTTCCACTCTGGTTAGAGCCTGTTTGTGCTCTCCTTTGAAGGGAGTAGTCCACACCGTTGTAGGAAATCTTCAGTTTCTTGGCAAGTTCTCGCATGGAATAGCCTTCATTTCTAAGAACAAGAATAGACTGTAGAGTTTCACATGAAAGTTCTCATTTTCTGGCCATTTTGAGAGTTTCATAGAATAAACAAATGTAATGATCCAGATTCTTAACTAGCTCAAAGGAAGGTCAATTTTATAGCTTCTCAAATCAGCCAAACCGTTTTCAGCTGGGCTAACATACTTGTGCAAGGGTTTTATAGGGTTTTCTAAGCATCCATTAGCCTTCTTACACAGTTAGCACAGTTAGCACAGTTAATACAATGTACCATTAAAACACTGGAGTGGTGGTTGTTGGAAATGGGCCTCTATACACCTGTGGCGCCCCTGAGGGTTCAGTCGCCACAGGGGTACTGCACCTTGTAAAAGAGGTGTGGTATCTTCTCTCCGAGGTAAGGATGCGGGGGGGCACCACACAGGACCCCTTTTACTCACTCAACACCACACTGCTCCCATTCTGTAGGGGGTGTAAAGCACGAAGTGCTGCCCCGGTCCTGAATGAAAGAGCAAGGGGGGGAACCAAAGATAGGGGAAACCTAGTGGCTAGTTGGGTGGAGGAAGCACTTTACAGTTACACTTGCTAATTTATATTTAAACAACGGCCATCTTGGGTTCAAGGTCTTTGATTGTGATCTTCATCACTAAACGTGGCTTTCTGTTAGAACCTGCAGCTGATTGAAGATACACGGTCCTCGTCCTCTGGCCTTGAGGCGAGGAGCGGGCTAGAGTTAACAGCTGCCTCTACCCGGTCAAGTTCCCTACCTAAGAAGGCCTGGAGGGGAGCAGAGAAGAAAGCTCCACAGGCAAAAGGATCCCAGGGGATGCGGACGGAGCGGCGTACGCCACCTGCTACCCTCATTCTGGCCAAGCCAGAGGGACTCCTGCTGCAAAAGGGGACCGGCCCCCAATATCTGACTTTGCTACTTCACGTCCTAGTCAGAGAAGCTCCGGAGGCTTAGTGGATCCCACCGGTAACGGACGGAGCGGAGTCGTCACCCGTACCCTTGTTCTGTGTATAGCCAGAGGGAGACCCAGCCTTGTAACACGCACCACATACGGACAGGAGAGGACCTAGTGGGAAAGTCTAGGAACACTCTGGTGCGGGGGTCCTGATTGATGCACCCAAACTACCCGGAGTGTGTTGAACCCCTTCCTGGTGGCCGCAGCGCGCCGTGAGGAGCGAGGAGAAGCCTTGCAGCTGATGCCTAACATCGTGAGTAAAGCTTGGAATACTGCATCCATTGCCTCCGGTTAATTATTTCAGCGCGGCACCACATCGCACCCCATCACCCACTACTGCTCCCCTGATCCCTCTTCTCTGCCCTGAGGCCCTGCTCCGCCTGTGGGGAGTAGTACCATCTTCTGCTGCCACGACATCCCGCCTCGGAGGACTGCCGCAGCGCTGGTGGCGAATCACCAGACACCACAGGTGGCGTTGTCATATTAATCCACTCGATTACCACCGTCCCTATTTTTGATTGTGACAACCCTGGGCACGGGCGGGGCCTAGGCCACGACTGCATCCATCCTCCACCTGGAGGCCCGGTTCCGAGTACCCCTGTAACGACCGGAACGCCGGTCGAATGTGTATGAGGAATATGGCGCTACTATGAATGACTCCGACTTTGTATAGTGGCAGAACACTTTCTTTTTTAACTGATCACAAGAATGATCGGGTTAAACAATTCTACAAAATATGGGTCACAACAGCCACTAACACAAATTACAAGTTATGCAGCCCGAGTGAGCCCAAGTGCCAATCTCGCGGGGATGAGCCAAACTACCCCTGGGCTATGCGACCCCCACCCTTATTCCGTACAGGGTCAACCCAGGACGTTACCGCGGATGTGGCACGTGGTCCTCCCTGGAATATAACCTTACACCCCCCTCACACACTAATACAATGAGATCTCGGTACCCTTGTTTTCCCCTTAGAGAACACTCATATTTTACCAAAGCGTTACCTGTACAGTGTACAGTTTCTCTCCTTACAAGAGCAAAGAGAAATCTCTCAGACTTAATACATATACAAACAGTTAATAAACTAAACCTTTAACTAGAGCCTGATCTCCGACCACAGGGTTTGATCTGCTTCTCCTTCTCACCAAACTCTCCAGCACATCCAGGTGTAAGCAGAAATTAGAATCAATCTCAGTCTCAAAGTGTAGTTCACAGCAGTAGTATCCACGTGCACAGTCTTAGTATGCCAGATCTTTCACAATCTCTGGATCAAGCCTGCTCAGTCCATCAGCAGTGATATACACCAGGCAGTTCTCGGCACCCTGGAATCACTAACTAGCTTTCCCTAACTGACTACACAGCTGGTGACCGGTCACATATCTCAGTTACTCACAAGGCACAGCTTCTCCTTGGACACACAGTCTGGCTCCAGTCTGTATAAGCTCTCCAACGTCAAAAACAGCATCAGCCCGCACGTCCCCTTCTCTCTGCACTTCCTGGATCTCTGTTTTCCTGGGCTTTTCACAGATCCCCGGGCTTTTTCTTTACTTGTTTCTTGCTGACCCCTAATGGCCGGACTAAGTCATTGCAGGAGAAATTTACACTGTCATAAATATGAGCTCATTACCAGAAAGACATGTCAACATGTTACACTCCACCCCACTTACAATTTGGCGTCCCGACAAATGGTTTCATACCACTCATATGTAACACATACTTTTCAGGATTGTATTGTATCAGGGGAACACCAGCTATGCTCCTCTCCGATCTCCGCAAACCAGTACCTGCAGCACTCGATCTAGGGTCCACCGTATCTAGTGGAACAGTAACATCAGGGGCGGTGTCTGGAACACCTGGAACTTGCGCTATTGGACTCTGCACATCCGATGGTCTCACCCAGAAGTCATCCCAACAGTCGCATTCAACATTGCTCGGTGCAACTGCCGTAGGTGGCACAGGTGACTCAGGGTGACACGCAGGTGTGTCGGACATACACCTCTTTAGCCAGTTCCGGTGCATTGTGCGACAGGGTCCAATGCACCCTTCGGGAACCACTGTGTACACACTTCCCCCTGGGAATACCCTTTCCACTACTGTGTAGGGCGTTTCCTCCCACCTGTCGCTCAACTTCCCTCCCGGACGCGTGATTCGTACTAGCACCTTATCACCTGCCCTGAACTCATCTAGGTGCACCGGCCCCCGATCTCGGTGGGGATGATCCTGCACACGGTCTTTTTCTATCCGGTGGATTTCACGCAACCTTCGGCGATGATCCTCGACCCACTCACTGGCTGTACGATATTCTGGTTCATCGGGTACAGTGAGACTAAGTTCTTCAATCTCTCGCCCAGGCCAACCGAACATCATCCTCCCACATAAGTTCTTAGAGGAACTCAGTCCATCGCTCCTTCTGCCTCTGTTCAAGCGTTCTCAGCATCTGGAGCAAGGTTCAGTTGAACCGTTCACAGGCCCCATTTCCCTGCGGATGGTAGGGCATTGTCCGGGATTGCTGAATCCCATAGACTTGCAGCAACTCCGTTATGAGCTGACCTTGGAAGCAAGCACCTTGATCTGAATGTATCCTTTGAGGACACCTATAAACCTGGATGAAATGCTTACAAATTGCCTCCGCTGCAGACTTAGCAGTCTGATCTTTGGTGGGGACAGCGACGGCAAACTTAGTAAAGTGATCAGTCATGACCAGACATGAATGATGACCACTTCTGGCGTACCCAATTGACAAATAATCCACCATTAGCACTTCCAGTGGGGCAGACGTCACGATTGTCTGGACAGGAGCCCTCTGCTCTGGGGACTTATTCAGCTCGTATGCCCGGCACCTACCACACACCTCTCTCACAACCTCTTCTAAGCCAGGCGTGTACACGTACCGGTGCAGCCAACGATAAGTCTTCTCAGGCCCGAAATGTGCACCTCGCGTATGAGCTTCCTGGGCAATGTCTGGAGCCACTGAAGCTGGAATTACTACCTGCCAACGGTACCCCAGCTCTCCTGCTATGTAGATCCAGCGATACAGTATCCCCTCCGCTATGACCAATCGATCCCACTGCCTTAGCAGCTTTTGCCCTTCGGTTCCCAGCCGGGCTCTTGCTCTCCCATCGGGCCAGGACTTTTGACTCAGCCATTTCTTTACTCGTGACAGTTCGGAGTCTGCGTCCTGTAACTCAGCCCACTCTTGACGAGTCTTGCCCAGCAACGTGGCGACCCGTGTCGCCACCCCACTTGAATGTGCCACATCTACGAACACAGGCAGTCACCTCCGGGGATCTCAGTATCCTCGAGGTCTTCATCCACCCCATGCTCGGGTGCGCCTCGGGTCACTCGTGATAATGCGTCAGCATTGGAGTTCTCTTTACCCGAACGGAACCGAATCCGGTAATTAAACTTGGACATCCGAGCTACCCATCTCTGCTCCAGGGCTCCAAGCTTAGCGTTTTCCAAGTGTGCAAGCGGATTATTGTCATCACGAGAATCTCAGAACCAGCCAGATACTCTGCAAACTTCTCAGTCATGGCCCACACCAGAGCCAACATCTCCAGCTTAAACGAGCTGTAATTGTCCGGGTTTCGCTTGGTGTCCTGTAGAGACCGGCTAGCATACGCGATGACCCTCTCACGCCCATCTTGTTCTTGGGCTAACACAGCTCCCAGACCATGGAGACTTCCATCCGTGTACAGGGTGAACGGTTGGTCAAAGCGAGCATATGCCAATAAAGGTGCCTGTACGAGGGCGGCTCTGACCCGATCAAATGCCTGTTGCTGTCGGTCAGTCCACCGAATTGGCTGATTCTTGGGCCCCTGTGCCGTCCCTCTCAACAACTCATTCAGTGGTTCAGCCACCTTAGCAAAGTCTTTCACAAACCGACGGTAGTATCCTGCTAAACCAAGGAATGCTCGCACTTCTCTCACGGTCTTGGGACAGGGCCACCCCTGAATGGCCTCAATTTTACTCGGTGCTGGTCGCACACCGTCAGCAGACACCACATGCCCCAGATACTCGATCTGTGTCTGGAACAAGTGACATTTCTTTGGCTTGATCTTAAGTCCATTGTCTCTCAGTCGGTGCAACACTTGCCGGAGCTTCTTCAGGTGGTCGTCGAACGAATCTCCAAATATAATCACATCCTCCAAATAGATCAGCATGGACTCGAAATTGTAATCGCCCAAGCAGTATTCCATTAATCGCTGAAAAGTTCCTGGAGCATTAGTCAGTCCGAAGGACATTCGATTAAATTCATACAGTCCCATTGGCAAGATGAATGCTGTCTTCTGCCGATCTAGAGCTGCCACGGGCACCTGCCAGTAGCCGCTGGCCAGGTCAAGGGTGGAGAAGTACTTCGCCTTTCCCAGGGCAGACAGGGATTCCTCGATCCGGGGCAATGGGTAGGAATCACGTACTGTGTGCACATTCAGCTTACGGTAATCAACACAAAACCGTATGGTCCCATCCTTTTTCCGGACCAGCACGACTGGTGCGGCCCAAGGACTTTGACTCATCTGGATCACCCCATTATCCAGCATCTGCGCCAGCATTCCTTTGACCTCCTGATAAAGACTCGGTGGGATCTGGCGATATCTCTCCAGAATTGGGGGGGTGTTTCCCGTGGGTATCTCGTGCTCCACAGCCTTGGTGCAACCAAAGTCTTCATCTCCCCTGGAGAAGGCAGCCTGATATTCCCACAGCGCAGCCTCCAGTCTGCGAGCCTGTTCGGGAGTCAACTGGGACTCATCCACGCCCATGATTTCCATAATCCTTTTGCCATTCCACTCAGGCATGGGGGATTCTTCAGCTGTCGTCTGCATCGACAGGGTCCAGGCGGTCCGGCTGTCTGCCCTCAGTGTGAACTGGCTTTTGGGGATGACTCCTTCACCACACACATACACGTCAGCCAGCTTCGTGCCCACTGTCAGAGTCACCTCATGATTCTGCAGATTCAGGCATCTCACTGGTACACTTCCATCTTGCACAATGGCCAGTGTTCGGGCTATCATCGGGCTATCCGTATCTTCTGACCGTCCCACCGGTTCCAGAATCACCTCCACACCATTCAGTTTCCTGTGCGTCCCTACCGGCATCAATACAAGCTTCTCTTGACCCAGAGCGATTACAACGGCAGACCCGTGTGGGACATACATCGCTCCCACTGCTCTTCCTTCAGTCGTGCTCTTTTGAATGCCGCACGAACGGACCACCTGTTGCAGGGCCCTCTGAGTGGCTTTGTGGGGTGTCGCTCGTTTCCAGTATCTCAGACCATCGCGCTCAAACAAAAGGGAGTCCAGTTCTCTCAGGATATTCATTCCCAGAACCACCGGGAGATTCGGCCTCGCCTGAGTCTTCACAAGCACCACTCCTTTGGTTCCCAACTGCTGGCCGCACAGCTGTACTCTCATCCAAGCGATGCCTGCCACTGGAATTTCTTCATCATTAGCGGCCTTCAGCCTTAGCAGGTGTCCTGACTCCGTTTTGACAGTCTCTTCGAAGTGCGTCTTGAAAAATTCCATCGGCATGGTCGTCAACTCTGATCCGGTATCCACCAAGCCCGCCACCTTCTTTCCTGCAAACTGCACATCCAACGTGGGACTCTCTGCAATCAGATCCTCGGAACAGACATTGGGCGCTGATTTTCATTCCTGCCTCGCCGTATGCCCAACTACAGCAATGGCCTCTCTTTTACCGATGGCGGGACTTCAGCTGGCAGACTCCTCGGGCAGTACCGCTGCATATGCCCCAGTTCTCGGCATTGCCAACATTGAACTGGTCTTCTTGCCCTACCTCCGGATGCCTCAGGTCTAGGAGCAGTCGGCGTCCTCCCTGAGGTATAGGGGGGTTGATCATAAAGGGGAATAGAGGGGTTCGTCAAGGCCGAGCATATCGGAGGCGTCCCCCGAACTTGCATCTGCTCTACCTGTTCCGTCAGGTTTTCCCCGGTTTTCTGCAAAGCAGCCAGCTGTGCTTGAACAGGATCTGGTCTCGGCTCTCCTGTGTTAGCCACTTGCAGGCTACTCCACTGCAGAGCAGGCTTCACTTCCAAAGTCCGTGCTACCGCCTCTTCCTGTATTTCGGCATAGGTGACACCAGGGGTATTCCGCGCCTTCAGCAACAATTCGCTCCTTAGCGCCTCACTCCGTATCCCCTCGATGAACTGATGCCGAAGAATGCTGTCGACATCGGCTTCAGTACCCACGGTTACAGGCGATTTCTTTTTGATCTCTTGATGCAATTCCTCCAGCGCTATAGCAAACTGGATCAGGCTTTCTCCGTCTCTCTGGGTCCGGGCGAAAAACTGTACTCGTAGTTGCCCTGCCGCTGCCACGTGATCAAATGCTTTCCCTAGTATCCGGATGATGTCATCGACCGTCTTTCGCCTATCCTCAGGTTTTAACAAGACAACTTTACGGGCATCCTCCTCCAGAGCATTCAGTGCGACTTCCGGTTGAAGCTGAGAGCTGACACCGTGCAAGGCAATGGCATTCTTCAACCTGCCTATCCAATCACTGAACAGCAAGTTATACCCATCAAACTTGGCCAGGTGGTTAAGTAGTACGCCCGTTGCAGAGCAACCAACTAACCGATCCCTACCGATCACAACAGGAGAAGGGGGGTGGAGTACTACAGCGGACGCGGCAGTACCTTCCGCGCTACTGTCACCATTCATGGCGAGCACCGTATCCTGCCGACTACGCCAAGTTGTAACGACCGGAACGCCGGTCGAATGTGAATGAGGAATATGGCGCTCCTATGAATGACTCCGACTTTGTATAGTGGCAGGACACTTTCTTTTTTTACGGATCACAAGAATGACAGGGTTAAACAATTCTACAAAATATGGGCCACAACAGCCACTAACACAAATTACAAGTTATGCAGCCCGAGAGAGCCCAAGTGCCAATCTCACGGGGATGAGCCAAACTACCCCTGGGCTATGCCACCCCCACCCTTATTCAGTACAGGGCCTACCCAGGACGTTACCGCGGATGTGGCACGTGGTCCTCCCAGGAATATAACCTTACACCCCCCTCACACACTAATACAATGAGATCTGGGTACCCTTGTTTTCCCCTTAGAGAACACTCATATTTTACCAACGCATTACCTGTACAGTTTCTCTTCTTACAAGAGCAAAGAGAAATCTCTCAGACTTAATACATATACAAACAGTTAACAAACTAAACCTTTAACTAGAGCCTGATCTCCGGCCACAGGGTTTGATCTGCTTCTCCTTCTCACCAAACTCTCCAGCACATCCAGGTGTAAGCAGGAATTAGAATCAATCTCAGTCTCAACGTGTAGTTCACAACAGGGCTCCTTTGTAGTATCCACGTGCACAGTCTTAGTATGCCAGATCTTTCACAACCTCTGGATCAAGCCTGCTCAGTCCATCAGCAGTGATATACACCAGGCAGTTCTCAGCACCCTGGAATCACTAACTAGCTTTCCCTAACTGACTACACAGTTGGTGACCGGTCACATATCTCAGTTACTCACAAGGCACAGCTTCTCCTTGGACACACAGTCTGGCTCCAGTCTGTATAAGCTCTCCAACGTCAAAAACAGCATCAGCCCGCACGTCCCCTTCTCTCTGCACTTCCTGGATCTCTGTTTTCCCGGGCTTTTCACAGATCCCCGGGCTTTTTCTTTACTTGTTTCTTGCTGACCCCTAATGGCTGGACTAAGTCATTGCAGGAGAAATTTACACTGTCATAAATATGAGCTCATTACCAGAAAGACATGTCAACATGTTACACCCCCATCTCTCAGGGTGGGAAGGAGGCGTCACACAACTTGGCGTAGTAGGCAGGATTGTGTGCCCGCAGCAACGGAAGAAGTTATCCCCATTGCTACCGGGTACTGTGTGCCTTTACAAAAGACTGTCGTTTTATATTCCATGTGGCGCCCGCCCAAGAAGAACGGACGCCATTATGTGCAAAAAGAACAGCAACCCAGCACCTCCCATCGTGGGCATGGCTCCCCAATGACGCCAAAAGTGCAGACCGCCCCCTCCAGCAGAGACATTCCGCGCAGGGATGTCCGTCAAAACGGATGGGGCGTCCCTGGGAGTGCCCGTCAGCCAGCCGCCCTGGAGCTGCCCCGAAATGAGGAGGAGCCAAAGGAAACAACGAGGTGTGGCCGCAACAATCCCAGACTCACCGCACCTTGCAGCAGTGATGGACGCCGCCGAGGAGAGTCGTTCCAAGCCCTCCAACGCTGGTCCACAAGCTGCTACCTTCCAAGGTTTGGAAGGAATCCACCTAACCCCCGGAGGAGGCAGAGTTCTTCCGCGGAGAGACGCAGGACCTGACCCGGAGGGTTGAAGAGGCCCAGCGAACGGTGGCCGCAGCATGGCGGGAGGAGGTGTTGCAAAAGATCCGGTCCCGCCGCCAAAGTTCTGCGAGCCAAAGTATTGGAGCAGAAGCCCAGGAGGAGGAAACCCCGGAGGCCGCGTGCAGCCCAGGAGAGGGGTAAGCAAGAAATCCCCGTCCTTGGCGCAAGACGCACGGAAGCCCTCCTGGATCTGATGCTGGCACCCCTGTCCCCGGGCGCCGTCGTTTGGCAGCAGCTCTGGAGCTCGAAGCCCCCGTCACCGCCACTGCGGAAGGCCTGCTACGCCTCCCGATTCCCGGTCAGCAGGATCCTGCCCTTACTGGGGATACCACCAGCCCCAACTCGGACTGGTCCTTACTTGTTGAGGACCTGCAGCAACCCCAGAGTTCTTCCGCGGAAAGACCCAGGACCTGACCCGGAGGGTTGCGGAGGCCCAGCGATCAGTGTCTGCAGCATGGCGGGAGGAGGTGCTCCGCAAGATCCGTGCTCGCCGCCAGAGCTCTGCAAGTATGGTCAGCGGAACAGCAGCCCAGGCAGAGGAAACCCCGGAGGCCTCGTTCAGCCCAGGAACGGGTAAGGTGCAAACCGCCGTCCTGACCGCCACATGCACAGAGGCCCTCCTGGATCTGATGCCGGCACCCCTGTCCCCGGGCGCCGTGGTCTGGCAGCAGCTCTCAGCTCTGGAGCTCGAGGCCCAAGTGACCGCCACTGCCGGAGGTCTGATATGCCTCACGACTCCCGGTCAACAGGATCCTGCCCTTACTGAGGAGACCACCAGCCCCAACCTGGACTGGTCCGTACTTGTTGAGGACCTGCAGCAACCCCTGATGTCGCCGCTACCCACGCCCCCGTTCGCCTGCCCGGCGGCGGAAGAGATGGCCTGGGATAACCAGGGGAGCAACCTGATAGGCTTCCCCCAGGAGACCCAGGCTGAAGCGCAGAGGAGGGAAGAGTTCTGCAAAAGGGAGCTCCTCCAACTCAACAAGGAGCGGCGGGAGAGAAGGATCCGCTGCAAGCGTT
Organism: Phyllobates terribilis; assembly: GCF_046119375.1. Classification (NCBI taxonomy): domain Eukaryota; kingdom Metazoa; phylum Chordata; class Amphibia; order Anura; family Dendrobatidae; genus Phyllobates; species Phyllobates terribilis. The sequence continues at coordinate 116,295,760 of NW_027362773.1, forward strand.
TAAAGGTGAGCTCCAAAGCTGCGAAGACGAGGGCCCACCAGGCGGAGGCCGCCCGTCCAAGCCCCCGGGAGGAAGGTCTAATAGTCCGCTTCCACCAGGAGGCAGGATGGGGCTTCATACGGGGTCCCCAGTTTGCCGAAGACGTCTTTGTGAGTAGACGGGACGTCGAGCTGCAACTGAAGAAGGGTCATCCTGGCCGGAACCTCTGTCCGGGTGATCTGGTGTCATACACCCGCCACCATGGGGTGCGTGGATGGTACGCCCTGGACGTCCACAGGGTGTTCAAGGGTGACACCCCCACGTGCCCGTCAATAGAGGACCGGTCAGGCTCCGTAGGGAGGAATGAGCCTTTTCCCTGGTGGGGATACCTGGACTGAGCAGCCCCGGAGGTTGTACCTCCCTGTTGACTAAGTTACCGCTATAAGTTATTATGTTGTTTTTCCTCCCGGTTTAAAGAGACATTTGTCCCTGCGGACATTGGCAGCAGACAGACTTCTTTTGTAAATAGTTCAGCATCTATTTAGGTGCTCCCTATTGGTTTTATGCAAAACCACTCTACTTCTACCTCAGACCTCAGAAGCAAAACCTGTCTGGAGTGGCTCTCCTGGAGGTCCAACTCAGGATCTCCATGCGCTGCAGCCACCCCAGGGCCTACGTTGAGGGTTTGGGACAGGTCCCTCATGCTGCTGAACTGACACTTTCTACTGTATTTTCTACTGATTTGTCTACTTGCATAATGCCTCTTTGATGTTTTATACATTTGTACTATATTATATTTTGTACTATTTGCAGCGTTTAAGAAATTGAGCCTCCCTTAAAGGAAAGAAAGTTTTACTGTTATAAAAGTATATAAAAGTCTGTACCAATGCTTTGCTCTCTTTCCAGCCCGCAGACGTGCTGCGTTTCACCAGGGGGGAATGTGGCGCCCCTGAGGGTTCAGTTGCCACAGGGGTACTGCACCTTGTAAAAGAGGTGTGGTATCTCCTCTCTGAGGTAAGGATGGGGGTGGCACCACACAGGACCCCTTGTATTCACTCAACACCACACTGCTCCCATACTGTAGGGGGTGTAAAGCACAAAGTGCTGCCCCGGCCCTGAATGAAAGAGCAAGGGGGGAACCAAAGATAGGGGGAACCTAGTGGCTAGTTGGGTGGAAGCACTTTACAGTTACACTTGCTAATTCATATTTAAACCATGGCCATCTTGGGGTCAAGGTCTTTGATTGTGATCTTCATCACTGAACGTGGCTTTCTGTTATAACCTGCAGCTGATTGAAGATACACGGTCCTCTGGCCTTGAGGCGAGGAGCGGGCTAGAGTTAACAGCTGCCTCTACCCGGTCAAGGTCCCTACCTAAGAAGGCCTGGAGGGGAGCAGAGAAGAAAGCTCCACAGGCAAAAGGATCCCAGGGGATGCGGACGGAGCGGAGTACGCCACCTGCTACCCTCATTCTGGCCAAGCCAGAGGGACTCCTGCTGCAAAAGGGGACCGGCCCCCGATATCTGACTTTGCTACTTCACGTCCTAGTCAGAGAAGCTCCGGAGGCTTAGTGGATCCCACCGGGTAACGGACAGAGCGGAGTTGCCACCCGTACCCTTGTTCTGTGTATAGCCAGAGGGAGACCCAGCCTTGTAACACTCACCACATACGGACAGGAGAGGACCTAGTGGGAAAGTCTAGGAACACTCTGGTGTGGGGGTCCTGATTGATGCACCCGAACTACCCGGAGTGTGTTGAACCCCTTCCTGGTGGCCGCAACGCGCTGTGAGGAGCGAGGAGAAGCCTTGTAGCTGATGACTAACATCGTGAGTAAAGCTTGGAATACTGCATCCATTGCCTCCGGTTCACTATTTCAGCTCGGCACCACACCGCACCACATCACCCACTACTACTCCCCTGATCCCTCTTCTCTGCCCTGAGGCCCTGCTCCGCCTGTGGGGAGTAGAACCATCTTCTGCTGCCACGACATCCCGCCTCAGAGGACTGCCGCAGCGCTGGTGGCGAATCACCAGACACCACAGGTGGAGTAGTCATTTTAATCCACTCGATTACCACCGTCCCTCCTAGCCCTTATTTTTGATTGTGACAACCCTGGGCACGGGCCGGGCCTAGGCCATGACTGCATCCACCCTCCACCTGGAGGCCTGATTCCGAGTACCCCCATCTCTCAGGGTGGGCTAGCGAGGCAGGAGGCGTCACACAAATCTATCTATGTAGATATTGCAATAAAAACAAGACTTTTGCAGCTAGAATAGTCATTTACCACATTGACAATGTACAGAGTGTATTTCTGATTCATTTAATGTTAGCTTTATTGAAAAAAAATGTGCTTTTCTTTCAAAAATAATTACATTTCTAAATGACCCCAAACTTTTGAACGGTAGTGTATATATACCTATATGGTCAAATGTAGAAGTGGCCCTCTAGTAATATGGCGCCTTATCCTTTGAGATCCGTATTGCGCATGTGTAAAAAAGAATTGAAAGGATTATCTTTAAAAAGATGACGATTTGGAGTACAACATGGCGACGCGCATGCGCAGAAGCTAGTAACATGTTTTTCTTATGTGCATTACGGACATGCGCTGTGTAACTTCCGGGACGCCGGGAGCAGCGCATCCATGTGTGGGCACATGTCCCTATACTGTGAGTGGTGGGGTGAGTCATAGAAATCACCACATATTAACATATATTATGCACACATGTATTAATTAAAGGAATTATGATATTATGATGATTGGGTAAATGTGGTGGATGTTTTATAGTAAAATTAATTGTGCTCTGACATTATTATATTGCACTATGCATTTTTTTGCACTATTGTCACTTTCGTATTTCACAAAAATTGAATTGTATATTAATTGTAAGTTGATTGGATCACCTATTTATATGACTATGATACAATGATTCACTGCTTGAAAAAGGTCTCCACTGGACCGAAAAGTTGCCCTGACATGATGGGTCAATAAATCATCACAAATTGTACTATGGAGCGCTGCCTTTGTGTTTTATGGATACATATAAACCTAGCTATCTACCTATCACTATATATATATATATATATATATATATATATATATATATATATATATATATATATATATATATATAAATATATATATATATATATATTAAAGACAGCACCATTTAATCATTACTCACTAGTGGGTGCCAGGCCTCCAAACAGTCTGTAAAAACTGTTGCATATCAATAGAAAGTATATCAAAAGGCAGCACTCCAAAAATTCTTTAGAACAAATGGTCTTTAATGAGCCCGAAAGGCAACGTTTCGGTTCACAGAACCTTTCTCAAGCAGATTTCAAATGCATATGGTGCAATATATATAGCTACAAACAGTGATTCCATAATTACAAATAATTTATACAAAAACATGATTTCTCAAAAAAAGTGCAGTGGTGCATATCACAAAATACTATTCAGTTACATACATAGTGATAAGATTTTATATATATATATATATATATATATATATATATATGTATACACAGAGAGAAAAAGAGGGAGAGAGATTGAGATTGCAGCACTGTGACATCACGATAAATGTTATGTCACAAGTAGTGTGATGACATCATCGCATTCTAGATCCCAGTGTTATGGCCTTAAGGAAATCACTGCCTCACAGACCCCCAAGGGTGAGGGAGTTCTTTTGTTTTTGTGATAAACAAAGCAAAAATTGATTCTACAATGAATATAGAAAGAAGAAGAGTCCAAAGAGATCGGGTTCTAAGAGAGAGGAGAGGATTAAATGAAGAGCAGAAACCGTTGTTCGCTTTAGGGCGAAAAGACATTATATTACCGGACATGGACACTGACGCCTCAGAGATGGCGTACAAACGACAACATCTGGATAAAATGAGAAAGTCCAAAAGACATGAGATCTTTACAGAGAGAAGGACCATGGAGAACCTCATGGAGTCTCACTCTGCAGCCTCCGCTGAGCTTCAGAGGGCCATCCTTATCTCCTTGAAAAAAATCAGAGATCTGGTCCCTGAAATAAGGAGGAGGAACAAAGAAGCCATCCTCAATAAGCGGAGAAACATCAGCGCAGAGATAGAGGTGGAAGAGGTTCTCCAAGAAACATCAAGACAAGTCTCATCCACATCGGAAAGTCTAGAGACACCGAACCTGCAAAGAGCAGCAGCCCAGAAAAGAATTAGGAACAGCAGAGACTGGGTTGTCCAATGCAGGAGACATATGATCTATGCTAAACCCATTATAAATGGGAATGGTGCAGTATGGAGATCCCAGTCATCATCTGAAACCATTTCCATTCCAGAGTTTCTCTTCCAGCTGAATGATTCTTCACCTGACAGATCAGTGGACAATGATGAACCAGGTAAGATAGAAACTTACTCAGAATAATAAGACTGGGGGTGAGGGGGATTATAATCCTAATGTTATGTACAGGCCACAATTATTAATGTTATCTAACTGAAGAACTGTCCTTGTTGCCCGTAGCAACCAGTCACATTTCATTGTTCTATGATGGAATGTTAAGAAATAGAATCTGTGCTGTGAATCGTTGCTATGGGCAACAAGGACGTTTTTGCTAATAGACAATTTTGTTAAAGGAAAAAACAAATATTAGACATTTCCTGCTGATTTATATCAATCTGATTAAAATGTAATGTAGGTTCTGGAGATATATTTCTTAATAAATCTTGTATCATCTCAGCAGATGGAAGCAGTGAGACATCCTCTGACTCATCGGACATACCAGTACAAGACCTTGGGGATGCCAATGTCTCGGGAGAACTGGTCAAGGCAAATATTCCTATTGACATTTGCAGTCTCGAGTTCCAGAAAGATCTTGGAAAGGGAGGCTTCGGAAAAGTAAGTGTGAATTTCTACTCCTCCGTGCTCCCCAATGTATCCTGCCCCAGATACACAGGAGGGAGATACATATTCATTACTGGGTGTTCATATGTAATGGTGACTGGGATAAACCAGTGATCCATTACACAGATCCCTATAATAGATGGGAGTTGGGTCTGATCTGTTATGATTTTCCTCCAGGTCATCTTGGCATCACATCCGGTCAGTAAAGAACTGCTGGCCGTGAAAATCATGAACAAGAGTCGTTGTTCAGAGGAGATGATCAGTGCAGAGATGGACGTCCTGCTAATAGCCACCGGGTGCCGCTACCTAATGTCAGCACGAGCAGTCATGGAGACACCTACAGAATATAAAGTAGCCATGGACTTTATGGCCAAAGGAGACCTGAGTGGCCACATGGCACGATTGATGCCTTTTGATACAGTAACAACAAGGTAAAGTCTTATACTGGTTAGCTGCCTGTACATTGTAGTCCAAGACCAATAGACAATGACAGCAGGAGAAAATTATGACATAAATAGGACACGTGTCATCTCCTAATGTTGTCTCTTTGATTGTGTATCTAACCACTTTTCCAACCTGTACTTTCTACTCCACAGACTCTTTGCGGCAGAGATGGTGTGCGGACTCCAATTCCTGCATGAACGTGACATCATACATCGGTAATCAGTTCATCTTCATAAATCTGTCCCCTGTGACTCTCTGTTGTCTCCTTACATATCTATTGTAGAAAGTTCTTTTCATGAATTCTCCTCACAATCATTGTCTTCTCCCTGCAGGGACGTGAAGCCAGGGAACATCCTCCTCAATGAGACCGGACACATTAAAATCTCTGACTTTGGCTTATCCGCCATAGTCATGTTTGAGGACGACATATTGAACAAATATGTTGGCACGAAAGGTTACATCGCACCCGAGGTAAGTAACATCCCAGTGTGATTAATGGCGATAGTAGGACTGAGGAATAATCTGATCACAAAGTATCCTGCAGATATCTATCCACAGATCGGTCCTTATAGCCTCTGTGTGTAAATCCCCTCCCCGGTATATTCAGATCATCTCCTATCTTATGTTCCCACAGATAATGGACGGTAAGAGCTACAACCATCTGGTGGACTCATTTTCCTTCGGTGTCATCCTATATATGATGATTGTAGGGATAAAGCCATTCTATAGCCGAGGCTCAACGAAGGAGTACCACAAGTCTCTGCAGGAGGACGTCCCATATTTTCCACCCGGGATCAGCATTGATGCCATTGACATCTTAGATGGGGTGAGTAGGGTCAGATAAAGGAGGATGATGGGTGATTATAAGGAAAGGTAGAAGATTAGATGTGGACAGTCGGTAGATATTGTGTAATAATGTATCATTAATAATACATTATATAATGACTAATGGTCTTTCTCATTTTCCAGCTTCTCTGCAAAACTCCATTTTCCCGATTTGCCATAACATCGACCATCCGAGAGCACCCATTCTTCCAGTTCATAAACTGGAGCGACGTGGAGTCCGGAAGAACCGACCCACCATTCAAATAAGACTATGTAAGTGTAGGATGTAGGGAAACAGTGTTATCACTGCCTAGTAACATGTATACCCACTATACACCTTATTATTATACCCCCCCCGTATACAGTATATATGTGAGGAGCCAATTCTCAGACGTGTATATTTCTCTTCTTACAGGAGTATTAGGCTGATAATAATCAGCCCCATTCCAGTAACATCTAGGAATGAAGATTAACATGAATTGGATGAGACAACTATACTGGACTTTCTCATTTACCGGACTGTGACAAATCCTACCGAGCTTCCACCACGTAACAGCCACGTAGATTCGAGCACCAAACATCCAGGGATTTATTTATTCTGATCGCCATATTTGGGGTCAGGAAGGAATTTTTTTCCCCTGATATGAGGATAATCCAGCAACGAGTCCTCGGGGTTATTTTTCGCCTTCCTCTGGATCAACATAGCAAGTAATTAAAGGCTGAAATTGAAGGACTTCTTTCAGCCATACTTGCTATGTTACCATCTGGACGACTCATCTACAGTGTGGTGGTAAGGAGACGACTACAAGATATGGACAGACAGAAGGCAGCGGCTGCTCCTTCTCCTACCGGATATGGACATACAGAAGGTAGAGGCTGCTCCTTCTCATACTTGGCCTTGTACAGACAGAAGGCGGCCGCTGCTCTTTCTCATACTTGGCCTTGTACAGACAGAAGGTAGCGGCTGCTCCTTCTCATACTTGGCCATGTACAGACAGAAGGAAGCGGCTGCTCCTTCTCATACTTGGCCTTGTACAGACAGAAGGCAGCGGCTGCTCCTTCTCATACTTGGCCTTGTACAGAGAGAAGAAGAGGCTGCTCCTTCTCATACTTGGCCTTGTACAGACAGAAGGTAGCGGCTGCTCCTTCTCCTACCTTGCCATGGACAGAGAGAAGAAGCGGCTGCTCCTTCACCTTCCTGGCCATGGTCAAACAGAAGGACAAATGGTTGATCTTTGTGCTTTAGGAATCCAGAAAAGCTCCATCTACACAGATCACACATCACACATTCCTGCTCTTCGCCTCTCCGTCATGTGTGATCCAGACCTGGATATCCAAAACCGGCACAAGTGCAACCAAAGGCCCGAGGAGCGGAATCATCAACATCTGCTCCTTTCTATAGAAAGTGACTGTATATACAGACTTTCTTTTTTCATCTTTGCATGTTATTAACAACTTTCATGCACAAATAAATATATTGAACATCTATGCTGCTTCTCTTTAGATTCTTCTCATGTATAGAACTGCTTTTTTGGTATTTTATTACCGTATATACTCAAGTATAAGCCAAGTTTTTCACCACATTTTTTGTGCTGAAAAAGCCCGCCTCGGCTTATACTCGGGTATATACTCAAGTATATACAAATTCCGTTGGTGGATAGTGGTGGGGGGGTTGCGGCGGCAGACGGAGGGATTGTGGCTGCGGAGGAGCGGGACACACTCAGTAGCCGGCTGCTGCAGCTACTACGTCTGCCCGCTGCTAAAGGAAAATGAATATTCCCTCTTCTCCACTCCCATGGGCGTGGAGAAGAGAGAATATTCATTCTCTTTAGTAGCGGGCACAGAAGATCGCGGAGCCGCAGGTCCTGCTGACAGTGCCCGTTACTAAAGAGAATGCATATTCACTCCTGTCCACGCCCATAGTCCCGCCGTGGAGAGGAGTGAATATGCCGGCATCTCACATCAGCTTCTGAGAGCATATGGATGTGACGCCATGCACTGCTCAGATGCTGACATGAGCTGCTGACATGAGCTGCTGACATGAGCAGAACAGGACGCAGCGCTGGAGCAGAGGTGAGGAAGGAAGGTGAGCATAAGTGTTTATTTTTTTATGTGTGCAGTGATGGGGCCATACATACCAGGATTAGGAATGAGGGGGCCATACATACCAGGATAGGGGGATGAGGGGTGCCATACATACCAGGATTGGGGAATGAAGAGGCCATGCATTACCTGGATTGGGGATGAGGTGGCCATGCATATGTGGCACCCCAGGGGTCCGGTTGCCACAGGGGCATTGCCTCCCTCACAACAGGTGATGCCATGCCTTGAAGCAAGCAGGGGTCCCCTAATTAGGTTTTGCTAAGCATGCAACACTTTCCTGGCTCCAGACCAGCAAGGGGAGTCCCTCCCCTTGGCAACTGGGACCTGGGGGCGGGGTTAGTTAGACTTAGTGTGAGGAGTTGAAGTCAGGACGTCGAGGAGAGAGGAGCTTGGGAGTGGAGCTGCGTGGCAGTTCACTTCTGAGGGACACAGAAGAATTGGACACCAGAGTCCAAGGCTGTGGGGCACTGAACGCCCAGCCGCAGAAACCGGAGGGCAGGAGACTGCAGGTCTCCTGGCCCCATCAGACGCCCGGAGGCTCAGCAGCACAGAGGGCCCAGCACCGCCACATGGGAGCGACGCACCAGCAAGGCCCGAGCTGCCTGCCATACAGGTGAGCACAGAAATGTTGCACTCAGGGACGAGGGCCACCGCACAGCTACAAGCAGCAGGGCCAAATAGTTTAGTGGAAAGGGAAAGCCTCCAACTTCACCTGGCAAGGAGGATTCTTTACTTGCTTCTAGGCTGCCCGGACTTCCGCTTCTAGCCAGTACCCTAGTCCCGGCTTGTCTAATCACCACCAGTAAAGATAAGAGGAAACCGCCATTAAGTTGTGGACTGATTATTGCTGCACCATCAACCCCTGCACTACAATGCCCAGCATAGCCCATAACATCTACACTGCCCTGGATCTAAGCTCTACCTGTGGAGAGCCACAGCATCCCTGCTGCAGTAACATCAGCTCCAGAGGACCTGCTCCGCAGCGGCGGCTCCCTTGGCCACATACCACAGGTGGCGTCACGAACTTTATACAATCACTATAAATTCCCCTATCAATAAACCCTTTTTATTGACCGCCCTGGGTCACGGACCGAGTCACCGCCATTGTGACATCCCCCCCAGCATCTACCGGCCCGGCATCGGGCACCCCACGGCCCAGGGGGCGCGTCACATACCAGGATTGGGGGATGAAGGGGCTATGCATTACCAGGATTGTGGATGAGGAGGCCATGCATTACCAGGATTGAGGATGAGGAGGCCATGCATACCAGAATTGAGAATGAGGGGGCCATGCATTACCAGGATTGGGGATAAGGAGGCCATGCATACCAGGATTGGGGATGAGGGGGCCATGCATACCAGGACTGGGATGAGGGGGCCATACATACCAGGATTGGAGGATGAGGGGGCCATGCTTACCAGAATTGGGGATGAGGGGGCAATGCATACCAGGATTGGGGTATGAGGGTGCCATGCATTACCAGGATTGGAGATGAGGGTACCATGCATACCAGGATTAGGGGTGAGGGGACCATGCATACCAAGATTGGGGATGAGGGGACAATACTTACCAGGATGGGGAAATTTACCAGTAGCTGCAGCATTTCCCACCCTAGGCTAATACTCGAGTCAATAAGTTTTCCCAGTTTTTTGTGGTAAAATTAGGTACCTCGGCTTATACTCGGGTCGGCTTATACTCGAGTATACACAGTAATATCATGATGACCTAATGTATTTGTCAAAGGGACTGAATATCTCACATAAAGATTTCTGCATAGAGTAAAATATTTAAGTTTTAAGTGTTCAGAAAACCTGAATCACCATAAGTAGATGGCATTCCTATTCCACATCTAAAATGTATACAGACCTCAGACCAGACTCACTATAGAAAATATACACCCAGACCCAGGAAACAATTACAAACCCCAGATCGTACCCCTAAATAAGTACAGACCCAGACAAAACCCACTAAAACATAGACAATAAACCCACTAAATGCAAACTAAAAACTCAACCAACTAGAAATATATAGACTTAGACTAAAGAAATACAGACACTAAACCCCTTAAATTCAGACACAGATCAGCCCCCTATATAAATACAGACCTCCTAAACACAGACACAAAACTCCTTCAATAGAAGCCCATTCCCAACCCCTAATTATATACAGACCCCCAGGGATGTACATAGAAATCATGGGGCCCAATAGCAGAAGTTATAATTTCATCCTTCACAAAAAAATAAATAAATAAATAATAATAATAATAATATAACAGACAGTATGAAACCCACCTAGTGAATTCCTACACACAACCCTCCAGGAGCACAGTATGATGACCCTGCTATATGCACCCGTGGCAAAGTATAGTGACCCCAACACAGTATGATGCCCCAACTGTGACCCCAACACAGCTCTCCAACAATATGATGGCTCCCACACAGATTGATTGACCCCACAAAAACCTCCACACTGTATAATGGCCTCCACATAGCCCTACAAACAGTAAAATGGCCCCCACATTTCCCTACAAACTGTATAATGCCTTTTCATTCATGGACTGCGGCACCAATCAGTTCTCCCCGGCTCCTTGGCGTGATTGGTAGCATGGATTACAGTGAGGGACACTTAGGAAAGGTGAGTAGAAGAATTTTTTATTTTATTCTTATTTTTACAGGTGGACACTGCAGGAACAGACACTACTACTCTCATCATTGTCCCTGCTGGTGCTGATCGCAGCGCTGGCAGGGAACCATGATGAGGGCAGTGTTCAGCACCCGGTGCTTGGGAACAGCGCTAACTGTAAACTGATTCCCAGGCGCCGGTACGTGTGATCCTGATGCGGCATACGGGACACGGATATCTCCAGTACCAGTAATATACGGACGTGTGAAACCGGCCTGAGTATTGCTGATCCTAGTGAACCAAATGTAAATTCAACTGAAGAAATAAATATTGCACCTTTTACTGGTGGTATACCATCCACCTACATGCCTCCAATAGCTCCAATATTCGATCTGTTTCAGGACAGGGTAATAAAAGATGTGGAAGCTTTAGTATTCACAAGTCCCACTGACAATTTAAGTACAGGGGAACTAAAAGCATTGAGTGAAATCAAAAACTGGAAAGATGTAATATTTTGTAAAGCCGACAAAGGTGGAAATATTGTGCTGCAAACTAGGAAGATGTATATTGCTGAATCCAAAAAAACAGCTGATACTTTCGGTAATATTAACCTGGCTAATGATCCTACGAATAAATTTAAAAACTTGTTAAGAACCTTTTTAAGGACGCAGGTGGAGAAAGGTATTTTAACTAGAAAAGGAGCAGAAAAATTATTACCGCAATATCCACAAAAACCACATTGGTATTGCATTCCCAAGGTCCATAAATCTTTAACCACCCAGCCTGGACGCCCGATAGTATCGGGCATAGGCTCAATTACAGAGCCTTTGTCCCAATATTTGGACTCGTTACTGAAACCACTATTGAGAAATATTCCATCATTGATTAAGGACACCGGATCCTTCTTGAGTGTAGTTAGCGAAATAAATTACTGCAATAGTTACATGCGTGGCTTGCATTTTTCCTCATTTATTTTTAGCTTTTTTTTTTTAATAAATATGTGGAAACCGTGACCAATCCATATCTAAATACATAAAAACATACTTAAGATATGTGGATGACATATTTATAACGTGGGCTGGTACTCAAGAACAATTGAGTCGTTTGTAAAATATCTGAACGACATTAATATTGAAAATATGAAAATTACATCAGCATGTGGTGGTAATGAATTGGAATTTTTGGATGTAAAAATGAGAGTAATAGATGGTAAAATCATAACTGAAAATTGTAGAAAGAAAACATAAACAAATCATTATTACATTTCAACAGTATGCATCCGCACGATTACAAAAAAGGCGTCATCATATAGCCAGTTCGTATGATTATGAAAACTTAATAACAAAAAGGCAACATTTAAATCACAGGCTGAAGAATTAAAGGATAGATTTTTGAGAATCTGCTAAAGGAAGCCCTTGAAAAAGTAGAAAGAAACTCAAAAAATGGCCATATGACCAATAGAAAAAATAAGGGGAATAAATCTGACTGTAAGTTCATCTTTAATTTCAAGCATAGTTCTATGGATAATATAGTACATACGGCAATTAAACGGAACTGGCATTTGATCAAAAGAGACAGAGATTTACATGCTATAGCAGTCCGTAAACCTAGTTTGTCATATAGAAGAGGACGTAATTTGGGTGATTTATCTATCTATATAAATAAAAATGTAAATGTTTGTTTGTTCAAAATCTTAAATCTCCGAAAGTTCTTCACCGATTGCTTTGAAATTTTGACACAACGTTGCATTTGAATACACGCATGTTTTTATATATACCTACTATGTTTTTATATACCAGCTGTTGGACGTAAAAGCAACAGCGAGAGGGGGGTGTTACGAGCTCAGTCCCAGGCTGACTCTCCCCGGCCGCCTGGCATTCTCCCCCCCTAAGTGACATCGCATTAATAAACCTTTCTCCCTCTCCTTCATTCGCCCCAGCAGCTGCCTGTGCTCTTCTCCTTTTGTGTCCCTTGTAGGGGTTGGGAGGGAAAGGGAATGACGAGACTGTCTGTTCAAGGCCGAAAGATGCTCCTGCTCATCACCACCACCGCCTGACAGGCGGTCGCCTCTGCTCTCCAGCACCACTGCTGCTGCGGCTTCTTCTCCGGCAAGCCTTATTTCTGACTGCGCAACAATAAGCGGAGGAGGGAGGGAAGGAGAGAGGGAGGCTGCATGGAGGGGTGCAGTCCGCGGCCTCCGCTCTGGGTGCTGAGCTGGGCTCAAGCGTCACAGCAGTGGGCGGATAGCGAGTGAGTGCAAATCCCACTGCGCCACTGATGGGAGTGGCGCTGTGATCTGGCCCGTACTGGCCCAGGACATGTCAAGCAGATCACCCCCTCCTCCTCTGCCACCTGTCTTCATATCTGCACCCCCTCCTGGCACATTCCCTCTGTACTAGGGAATTGCATAACTAGCAATCCCTGACATGACCCGCTCCATTGTGACACCTGACAGCAAGTACCGACCTCTTTAGTGACCTTTGCAGAGTACAGGCCTGCAGGGGTCACAGGGTACAAGGCTGACGTGAACGCCAACCCCATTACCCCCTGCCACTGCTACAGTGCAGTGTGGAAGAGCGAGGCTAAGCGCCAGGAGTGATATTAATGGCCGCAGAGGGGGCTAGTATTCATGGCCCTTTCCATGGCTATTAATATCAGCCCGCAGCTGTCTAGTTTAGCCTTTGCTGGCTAGATTTTATAGGGGGGCCCCATGTAAATTTTTTTCTGGGATCCCCCTGTAATCTAGCCAGTAAAGGCTAAACAAACAGTTGTGGGCTGATATTAATAGCCATGGAACATTGTTGGCTAATGGCTCCTTCTCCGGCTACTATCAGCCCTCGGTGGTGACTTTCCCTCTGCTGGTTATAAAAATTACGCGGGAGCCCACACCATTTTTTTTAAATTTTAGGCTCTGTGCCCATAATTCAGACGTAGCAACGCTTTGGACGCACATTTTTTCTGCATCCAAAATGTTGCATTCTATTGAACACAGGTAAATCCACGTGTTCACTGAACCATGCGTATTTACCGCATTCAATACTTTTTAGTGGTTAAATTTCTGTTGTGGAGACTAGCGACTCTAAATTGACATGCTGAGGTCCTGAAAGACGCGCCACATGTCAGTGTCCACGGGTGATTCGCAGCCTCTGATGCACGCATAGTGGACATGGGATTTCTAGAGATCCCATCCACTATGCTGTAACATCTGGACGCTGCGGGTTTGACACTGTATATACACGCAGCGTCAAACCTGCAGCGGCTCCTGACCATGGCCACGTACCCAAACTAACCCGCAGCGCATCAATTTCTGTAGCGAACACACCAGTCTCCGCTGCAGATTTTGACTGATTACAGTGTCACTATATGCGGTCGATTCACATGTACCGACAACAAAAGTTTGGCATTAGAACACCGCGTCTTGGAGGAAACATAAACGCGTTGTGTCCAAAGTGCTGCTGAGTGCTGATCAGGGGATGTAGTGGCTAACGAACCAGCTGTGAGATGTTATTTAATGGCCAGGGAAATGTTTACCAAGTGGCACCATCCCAGGCTAAAAAAAACAGCTCACAGCAGTCGCATAACTTACGTGAATAGAAATGCTAATGAAGATTGGAGGAATGGGACTAGCTGACACCCAGCTCTCTTGTTCGGTGATGTCAAGGTGTCAATCATAACTTTTCATTACCAAACAAAGTAAAGAAGCACACAGACACAGTGTAAACACTTAATTTGAAATACAACAGACCCATTCTTTAATCATTTAAATGAACCAATATAGTCACCCCAGTTCTTATGGTAATCCAAGGGCTTAAGCAATGTCCCACCAACTTTATTTAGCTCCAAAAATCATTCATGGATGCTCAAAAACGCTTCAAAAACCGCTTCAAAAAACGCATGTAAAAACGCGTCAAAAACACATGTAAATCCGCATGCGTTTTTTTCTGCCAGGGAGAAGCAAAAACGCTCAGTAAATTCCTGCTTCAATTCCTGAACGTGTGCACATACCCTGAAAGTTAATTTATTCTAAAATATTGAATAAAAAAACATATAAGTTAAAATGTAAACCCAAAGACCCTTTAACATTTTTCCCGTCATATCAAACCCTCCGCTGTACCCATTATGCATAATAAATAATCTATGATCTTTTTTAGTTTCTGTTGTTGACCTCACTTTATATAGCTAGTAAGCCTAATTACCATATGAAGCATCCCCTCTTGAAGGGCATATTTTTTTACCTTTTTAAGCAATATCTTTGAGAGACTCAGCAAGAAATAAGATTTGTACAGGGAGAAAGTCAAAGTGAACCTCTTCTGGTTAATGGATGGGAGCAAAGCTGGTGTTTAGATCTCAATGGGCAGCGGGGTCTCAATCCTGAGGACGGAGCGATCAGGAACACCTGTGAGCGTTCCAGTGATCTGCTAAATGAAATACTGGCTTGTACAAGGACTCCATGGTCCATGAATATGATATGGGCACATGTGAACCAGCTGTTATCCTAAAATGTACCCACTTACGGAAACATATTATTTCATTGGTAAGTACATAGGTGCTGTAGATATGTATGTGTGCATCAAATTTGGAGGATGCTGAGCCAAAATGTGGCAGATGTGTGTAGATACTTATGTTTGTATGTATATATATATATATATATATATATATGACTCGCCCAGGGGGATATGGGGGACTCGGTACCCGGGCCTTTACCTTCTGTGGGATGTCACGGTGGTCGGCTCCCGCGCCCATACCCTGGGGTCACTCTTTAAAAGGGCTTTGGTACTTGAAGGGATGAATAACAGTTTTGTCTCGTGACGCCACCTGTGGCTCCTGGTAATGGGTACCAGCGCTGCTGCAGACCTCCGGGGGTGATGGGATGGCAGCTGGGATGTTTCTGCTCCCCACAGGCGGAGCGGGTCCTCGGGGCAGGGTTGATGGAAGGGATGTAGGTGAGAGGTGGCCCAGTCGGGTCAGGGGGAATGATGGACACGCACACAGGGGATTCGCTACAGTACCTTTACTGGTGTAAACAGCAGGTATGGTCCAGGGTACTTAGCAGGAAGGGTGCACTTCTGGACTCTCCCCAGTGAGCGGGTATTAGGCCTCCTGGTCCGTTTCTTCCTCTCTCTAAAGCTCCTGGCCAGCCTGGAACTAGGCCTAACTTCTGTACTGTTTCGCCCTCTCACCTGTCTGCTTGGTAGTAGAACTTTTCTTTGGCTACCACTATCTCTGGACGCTGGGGCCTTCGTGGTTCCTAGTTCTGTAAATGATGGTAGCTTCAGGTTGACCAGGGGTCTGGAATCCTCCTGGTATGCCGGTTGTCCCTACTGGTTGTAGAGGACCCTGTAGGCGCAGACCCGGTGTCCGGATTGTGTTCTGGGGTGAGCTTAAGATGCTCCTCTGCCCCCTTAACTCCACTCTCCTTGCCTCCGGCCACACTCGGGGCCCACAGCACAGCAGCTAACATGTGCTGCTTCTTCACTGATCTCTGGAGCCAGCACACTCTGCCTGCCTAACTCCACCCTCCAGTATATATATCCCTAACAGGGCTCCCTCTGGTGGTATGAGGTGGAAGGGTGGAGGTGTCTGTGTGTAGTGAGGGCCTCTTGTGGAGAAGTCCGTCCATGCACCCTTTAGGGTCCTGTGGTACCTGTGTGTAGCAGGGTGCCACATTCCCCCCTAGTACTACTCCTGGACTGAAGCATTTTTTTTGTAAACAGGTCACAACAACAATTACGATAACAATAACACATATCAAAGTTACAGTGAGTCTCATAACCAGGTGTCCATCTCACTGGTGAAGGTGCAAAATGAGTAGCATGAGGGACCCGTCTGAAAACCCTCAACGTAGGCCCTGGGCGTGGCTACAGGGCATAAGTGATCTAGGTGTTGGACCACGTCTTCGGCCACGCCAAACGGCTTTTTGTTCAGTGGTCTTTCAGTATAAAACCAATAGGGGGCAATTCAGGGCCGGCTCCAGGTTTTTCTGGGCCCCGGGCGAAAGAGTCTCAGTGGGCCCCTTTAACACATACCACGATTCATGATGCAGAGATACGGCGGAGAAATATATATATATATATATATAGTACAATGCAAATATTTCACTTCTTACATTACATGAGTGATATCTATTGTAAATTCCACAATAGCTCAGAAACCGGTGAATCGCTCCACACAGAATAGTGGCCCCCATATAAGGCTCCATATGGAATACTGGCCCCCATATAACGCTTCATACGGAATACTGTCCCCCATATTACACTCCATACGGAATACTGGCCCCCATATAAGGCCCCATAAGGAATACTGGCCCCCATATAAGGCCCCATAAGGAATACTGGCCCCCATATAAGGCCCCATACGGAATACTGGCCCTCATATAAGGCTCCATATGGAATACTGGCCCCCATATAAGGCTCCATACGGAATACTGGCCCCCATATAAGGCTCCATACGGAATACTGGCCCCCATATAAGGCTCCAAACGGAATACTGGAACCCATATAAGGCTCCATACGGAATACTGGCCCCCATACGGAATACTGGCCCCCATATAAGGCTCCATACGGAATACTGGCCCCCATATAAGGTTCCATACAGAATACTGGCCCCCATATAACGCTCCATACTGAATACTGGTCCCCTTATAAAGCTCCATACAGGATACTTGCCCCCATATAACGCTCCATACAGGATACTGGTCCCCTTATAAAACTCCATACAGGATACTGGCCCCCATATAACGCTCCATGCAGGATACCGGTCCCCTTATGACGCTCCATACAGGATACCGGTCCCCTTATAACGCTCCATACAGGATACTGGCCCCCATATAATGCTGCATGCAGGCTGTGCCCCCTTATAATGCTCCATGCAGGCTGTTACCCCCCACATAATGCCCCATACAGGCTGTCCCCCCACGTAATGCCCCATACAGGCCCCCCTTTTAATGCTCCATGCAGGCTGTTCCCCCCCTACATAATGCTCCATACAGGATGTCACCCCCCCCTCTTTATAATGCCCCATGCAGGATGTACCCCCCCTCTCTTTATAATGCCCCATGCAGGATGCCCCCCCCTTCTCTTTATACTGCCCCATGCCTCCATACATTAAAAAAAAAAAAATCAAATACTCACCTCCCTTCTCCTCACCTGCTACCTGCTACCTGCTACCTGCTGCCTGCTGCCCGCTGCTCGGGTCCGAACTCCAGCGTTGTCGGCGTCTTCCCGCTCAGCGCTTCCTGTGACGGCTCAGGGGAGGGCGCGGTGTAAAGGCGTCACCGCGCCCTCTGACCTGAGACGTCACAGGGAGCGCAGAGCAGGAAGACAGCTGATCTGCGGAGGCATGGGGAGAGGTAAGTATCCAGCTGCCGGGGCCCTGAGCAAGCGGCGGAGAAGGGCGGGCGCTGACACCGCTCTCCTCCGCCCATAGCCCAGCGGGGTGCGCGACCGCCAGTGGGCCCCTCTGCCTGCTCAGGGCCCCGGCATTTGCCCGGGTGCACCGAGTGCTGACGCCGGCCCTGGGGCAATTTAATAAGTGCAACTATTTACAATGGACAGTTTTTGGCTGCTCACAGTCCTCAGCCTGCAAGTCTTTATACCCTTTACGGGTAACTAAATGCACACATATAACTTTTTCAGTTCACAAAAACAATGCTATACCCTTCTGGGTAGCTTTTTACATTGTAGGCATTTTGTACCTTATTCCCTATACCTGGTAGGGATTTGACCTTGTGTGCTTCGTGTGGATCTACGTAGCACTGGGGTGATACTGGTGTCTGTGCATGTGTGTCACCCCAGGCCTGGATGCCACAAATATTAAAGGCTGTGTCTGAGAGCAGGAGGGAGGTTCTTTGGTCAGGGACTATTAGCATGCAGCACCTCCTGTCCCAGGCCAGTAGGGGGAGCAGGCTGCCCCTATAAAAGCTGGAACTGAGGGCAGGGTTAGAGAGACCAGGACCCACTTCTGAAGCATCCAGAAGGGTTCCCAGAGGAAAGGGACAGGTCAGCAGCAGCTGAGGAGTCCGAAAGGCAGAGGACGAACAGCAAGCCAGGGACAGAGGCGACGAGAGACGGTCCTGGCTGAGAGAGAACTACACAACCGGACACTGGGGTTCGAGGCTGTCAGGGTTGCAAGCCCTGCAGCAGATAACCAACCCGCAAGGGATTTCAGGTTCCTTGGCTTAAGAAGCCTGGAGGCTCCGCCACACAGAGGGACCGGTATAGCACGGAGAAGCAACAGGTACCTAAGGCCCGAGTCGCAAGCCATACAGGCGTAGTACACGGCCAGCTCAGGGACGTGGGCTATCACACCACGAAAAGGGGGATAGTCAGCAAGGGCAGAGAGAGAACGGTAGTCCTACCCACTCACCCTGACCAGTGGGGCTCGCCCGAATGCTCTCAGACACCCAGGCCCATTCCTACCCTGTACTCCTGTTGGGTCATTAGTACTAACTACAATAAAGACCCTGGACTGTTTGAAGCAGACTCTGAACCCTTATTATTGCGGCCTGCACCATCACCCCCAGCATCCTATTACACTGCCCTGAGGCTACACTCTTCCCGTGGGGAGTTATCCTATCCCTGTGCGGCATACCAATATCAGCCTCAGCGGTCAGCCTCGCAGCGGCGGTCATCCCTGACCGCAATCCACAGGTGGCGTAGTCGGACATTCAAAACACTACAAATAGACTGCCACAGCATTTGGTCTGACCACCCTGAGCCACGGGATCGGGTTGCCACTACTACCTCCAACATTGCACTGAAGCCCGGTTCCGGGTGCCCCACGGCCCAGGGGGCGAGTCACATGCACTATCCGCTAACCTATCAGGTCTATGTGCGAGTAAGTTAGAGAACTGCCTCAACATCTCTACACTGTGTTCCAAATTATGATGCAAATAATATTTTCTCAGATTTTCCCAAATTACCTATATGAATTGCAGTCATTGTAATTTTCCAGTCAAATAACTATTAGAGTATAATTGAAAGGTTTTTGTACAAACTGCCTATGATAACAGTATATTTTTAAAAAAATAAAAAACTCAAACTGCACTCAAAATGCATGTTCCAAATTATTATGCACAGTAGAGTTTTCCACCTTTTCATTTTAATAAAGAACAAAAAAATGGTCATTTTTGAAATTATAAGCATTAGCAGGTTATTACAAACTGAAATCAAACAGTTTTCAACTCAAAACTTTATTCTAGGTGATGTTACATTTGCACATAGGACCCCTTGTTCAAAAGGAGCTTCTGAACTCTCTTGTCCATTGAATTTGTCAGGTTTTGGATGGTTTCTGCTTTAATTGTTTTGCATGAGGACTGAATACCCTCCCAGAGCTGTTGCTTAGATGTGAACTGCCTCCCGCCATCATAGACACTCCTTTTGATGATGCTCCAGAGGTTCTCAATGGGGTTGAGGTCAGGGGGGCATGGGTGCCACACCATAAGTTTGTCCCCTTTTATGCCCATAGCAGCCAGAGATGCAGATGTGTTATGTGCAGCATGAGATGGGGCATTATCATGTATGAAATGATCTCGATGGTCCAGATGGATGGAGTGGTGGATGGCTGGTTGATGGACACCCCATGCAAACACAGCTACGGCGCTAACAAGGAGGAGGTGGAGTAATGTTTTGGGCTGGAATCATGGGGAGAGAGATTGTCGGCCCTTTTAGGATCCCTGAAGGGGTAAAGATGAACTCCATAATGTATGTTGAGTTTCTCAAACAGCACTTCCTTACATGGTTCAAGAAGAAGAACCGTGCATTCCGCAGCAAGATCATTTTCATGCATGATAATGCCCCGTCTCATGCTGCACATAACACATCTGCATCTCTGGCTGCTATGGGCATAAAAGGGGACAAACTTATGGTGTGGCCCCCATGCTCCCCTGACCTCAACCCCATTGAGAACCTCTGGAGCATCATCAAAAGGAGTGTCTATGATGGCGGGAGGCAGTTCAAATCTAATCAACAGCTCTGGGAGGGTATTCTGTCCTCATGCAAAACAATTAAAGCAGAAACCATCCAAAACCTGACAAATTCAATGGACGAGAGAGTTCAGAAGCTCCTTTCGAACAAGCGGTCCTATGTGCAAATGTAACATCACCTAGAATAAAGTTTTAATTTGAAAACTGTTTGATTTCAGTTTGTAATAACCTGCTAATGCTTATAATTTCAAAAATGACCATTTTTTTGTTCTTTATTAAAATGAAAAGGTTGAAAACTCTGCTGTGCATAATAATTTGGAACATGCATTTTGAGTGCAGTTTGAGTTTTTTATTTTTTAAAAAATATACTGTTATCATAGGCAGTTTGTACAAAAACCTTTCAGTTGTACTCTAATAGTTATTTGACTGGAAAATTACAATGACTGCAATTCATATAGGTAATTTGGGAAAATCTGAGAAAATATTATTTGCGTAATAATTTGGAACACAGTGTATAGGACTGGCAAGTGCACTGTTTACTGGACCCTCAGGTTCTGCTTCAACTGGTGATCCTCCTCTTACTGGGGACTCTTCCTGTTCCTGAGCAGGTTCTTTTAGGGTGCTCACAGGCTCTTCTTGTGGTGGAGGTTCTTCTGGTGGCTGACAGAAGTGTATCACTGGTATGATAACGGCTCCATCAAGTTGAGGCCAGTCCGCGGGGAAGTCTTCTAGGACTGTATGAACTACATCTTCCTTGGGTTTTCCCAGTATTATAAGAGGTACTTCTTCCTCCTGTGTCTTCAGTAGACCTGGGCACAATTTCAAGTGGTCTCTTGAGACTGTTGAGGTTGTCCTACCTCCATCCTTGCTGATCAGGCAGGTTTTGGTGTTGTCAAATCTGGAGCTTAACACTGTGTAGAGCTCTCTTTCCCACTGGTTATCGAGCTTGTGACCCCTTCTTTTCCGCTTTAGCACTATTTCTCTGGATGCCAAGGGTTCTGCTGGTGCATGCTTGTTATATTGGTCTTCTTGTCTTTCCCTTACTTTGTTTAGGCTGTCTTCAACACCGGCCTGTACTTTCCTGTACTGCTCTTACCGATTTGTGTCCCAGTCTTCAGTGGACATATCTGCAGCAGGATCTACCACTCCGAGCTCCAGGTCCATGGGCAATTTTCCGGGTCTTGCTCTCATGAGGTACGCTGGGGTACAATTAGTAGAACTCACAGGTATGTGATTATACAGGTCCACCAGGTCAGGTAGTTTGTCTGGCCACTGGTTCCTCTCTTACAAAGGTAGGGTTTTTAACAGGTCAATGACGATGTTATTCATTTTCTCGCACATACCGTTAGTTTGAGGATGATATGGTGTAGACCGGATCTTCTTACATCCATACAGGTGACAGAATTCTTTGAATAGTTCAGCTTCAAAGGCAGGGCCTTGATCTGTTCGCATCTTGTCCGGGTATCCATGGGGCCTGCAGAAGTAGGTTTGGAATGTTCTTGCTGCAGTTTCTGCTGTCAGATCCTTGACAGGGGCTACCTCCAGGAACCGGGAATAGTGATCCACCATGGTCAGGGCGTAGGAATAGCCTGATCTGCTGGGCGACAGTTTGACGTGATCCAGAGCGACAATCTCCAGGAGTTGGGTTGTTTTGATGAACTGCAAGGTTGCTTTCTGACTTCTGTAGTCTTTCCTTCTGAGGCTACAGGGCCCACAATTCCGGCACCACCTTTCTATGGAACTCCGCATTCCATCCCAATAGAACCGGTCCTTCAGCAGGGTTTCCAGCTTCTTCCATCCAAAATTACCTGCTTGGTCATGGTAGGCCTCTAGCACCATCTGGATATCCGTCCTGGGCACTACAGTCTGCCACACCATTTCATGGGTTCTAGGGTTGACATACCTCCTGCACAGCTTTTCTCTGTAGATGAACAGCCGGCTCCTCTCATTCCACAGGTGTTTAGCTTGTGGAGGAGCATCCTTCTCCAGGTGAGAACCTTCTTGGGTTATCAGTCCTTTCATGAGGCTGACAACCCGGTCACTGTCCTGGGTCTCCTTCCAACTATGATGAGGTAAAGGGTTTAGCGTCTTACCATGACGTCTTCTGGAGGTGTGTTGCTCGTGGACCATTCCATTCCTGTGGAAAGCAGGTAATTCAATTTCTTCTAGGTCATCCACTTCATCCTCGGTGTCCGACTGGTGGGACATTCTTTACAGGGCATCAGCATTGGTGTTCTTGTGACCTGCCCGGTACTTGATTGTGAACTGGTAATTCGACAATCTATCCACCCAACGCTGTTCCATGGCTCCCAACTTGGCTGTCTCCAGGTGTGTCAAGGGGTTGTTGACGGTAAAGGCTGTAAATTTAGTTGAGGCTAGGTAATGTTTGAATCTTTCTGTGATAGCCCAGACCAAGGCCAGGAACTCCAGCTTGAAGGAACTGTAATTCTCCAGGTTCCTCTCAGTAGGGCGAAGCTTCCTACTGGCATAGGCAATTACCTTTTCTCTGCCATTTTGCTTCTGGGACAACACAGCTCCCAGTCCCTCATTGCTGGCATCTGTGTATAACAGGAAATGTTGGCTGTAGTCGGGGTAAGCCAGGATTTCCTCACCGGTTAGGGCTTCCTTCATTAATACAAAGGACTCAGTCTGTTCTTTGCCCCACTGCAATGGGGGACTTCAACCTCTTTTGGACTGTCCTTCTAAGAGATCTTGTAAAGGTGCTGCCTTTTTGGTGTAGTCCTTAATGAACCTCCTGTAGTACCCGACCAGTCCCAGAAATTGACGTACTTCTTTGATGTTCCTTGGTTCAGGCCACTTCTGGATGGCAGTGACCTTCTCCGGGTCTGGTGCTACTCCCTCTGGGCTGACCACGTGTCCCAGGTACTGAACCTTCTGTTTGAGCAGGTGGCACTTGGAATGTTTTAGTTTCATCCCATACCGGGACAATGCCTCAAATACCTCCGCTAGGTGCTTTAGATGGTCTTCATACGTCCTCGAGTACACGATAACGTCATCCAGGTATAGCAGCACTGTCTCAAAGTTCCGGTGTCCCAATCAACACTCCATCAACCTCTGGAACGTTCCGGGTGCGTTGCAGATACCAAATAGCATGCTGTTGAATTCGAATAATCCCATCGGGATGGTGAATGCTGTCTTCTCCCGGTCTTCCTCACCAACAGAGACTTGCCAGTACCCGCTAGTGAGATCCAATGTGGAGAAATAATTGGCAGATTTTAGTGCAGGTAGGGATTCCTCTATATGGGGCAAAGGGTATGCATCCTTATATGTTATTCGATTAATTTGTCTATAATCTACACACATCCTCATGCCACCATCCTTCTTTCTGACCAGTACCAGGGGAGCTGCCCAGGGGCTACAGCTATCCCTTACTACCCCTGCCTCTTTCATGTCATGCAACATTTCTTTTGCTTTTTGGTAATGTGCTGGTGGTATGGGTCTGTAACGCTCCTTAATGGGTGGATGGTTACCTGTGGGTATGTGGTGTTGTACCCCTTTGACCCTTCCAAAATCAAGTGAGTGTTTACTAAACACCTGTTCATATTCCTGAACCACTCTGTAGACACCGTGTTTTTGATGGACAGGTGTGGCGTCAGTTCCAACATGGAGCTGTGAACACCATTCCTCCAGCTGGGTTTTGGAGTCATTGTCCTCCACCGTATCTGGTGGGGTCAAGGATTCCACTGTGTGTATGGCATTATTATTCACAGTATACAGTCTGGCAACAGTGGTGTATCTTGGCAATTTGACTTCCTCCTCCCCACAATTTAGGAGGCGTACGGGTACCCCCCCATTGCGCACATCAACTACTCCTCTAGCAGTTAGAAGTGTAGGTCTGTGCTCTGAGTTAACAGGCTCTACTACCGCCTGGTAGTTCTGTCCCTTGAGACCTATTGCTGCCCTACACCAAATCAGCATTTCACTCATTGGGGGAATCACAATGGGTATCGGGTCTGTCACCCGTACATTACCAATCTCACCACCTGTTAGTTTTACCTGTTGCTGGTACAGGAGGGCGCGAATTTCCTTCTGGAGCACATTCCTCTGCCCTGGTCTGGCAGTGTCAGCAATCCATTGGAGTAAGAACAACACTTCTCCCAAACAGTTACCAACAACATTTGTACCAAGTATCATATATGGGTTTGTATCACCAGGGTTAGACTCTATTACAATCAGTCCTTGGTTCTTTAGTTCCACTCTTCCCACCTTCACTGTCACATCCTTAACCCCGACTAGGTTAAGAGGAAGGCCATTGGAGGCATACACATAGTGGTTTGGGTCTGGCAGGTGGAGTTCATCTATGGACCAGTACCTTTTGTAGAGGACATCAGGTATGATGGTTACCTGTGACCCGGTGTCCAGTAGTGCAGGGGTTGCTATGCCGTCCAGCACGATGGACAGGAAAGGCCTTCCTCCTACAAACCGGTCGTACTAGCTTGATGGGCCTGGTTGATCTACTCCTGGGTGTCGGCCCTTGGCCCCAGGGTTTGCCCGTTTAAAGAGCAGGTCCGTGTGGTGTGGCCTACATTGCGGCAACGGTAGCAAATGAGTTCACCTGAAGGCCGAGGTCGGCCGTTGGTCCTCCCACGGGGTGGCGTTGTCCTCTTTCTTCTCCTCATCCAGGGGACATCCCCAGGACTGTCAGCGAGTAGGATCCTTCCATCCGGCTCGGGCTCCGTCTGTAGCTGCAGGGCGCTCAGGACAGTGGTAAGGGTTTTACTTAGCTGACGCACTTCAGAGTGCAGGCTGTCCAACTCGCAATGGGCCGCTGTTTGCACTTTTGCCTCAGCCGCTAATGAAGGGGCAGTGAGTGCTGTGGGCATTGGGGTGGCCCCACCCTGGTAACACTGGATGGCAGTATCTGATGTTTCCAGGGGCTGAAGGCCCTTAATAGCCATGTCCTTTAGGGCGTCAAAGGTGGCATCTGGATGATCTAAGGCCCACCACCGTACAGTTCTGCTCTCCTCCTGGGACCTTAACCCCTGGATGAATTGTTCTATCAGCATTTTGTCCTCATCATGTATGCTGGCTGGACTAACCTGTTTCAGGGCCCGCAGGGCCTCTTGTAAACGCCAGGCATAGTCCCAGATACTGTCCTCAGGTTTCTGGGTACAGTGGTAGAACCTCATCCGAAGATCTGTCTCAGTGCGGTTTTCAAAGACAGTTTGCAGTCTCTTAAATATAATACATACTGATTCCTGGTCTGCGGCTGGCCAGGTTTCAACTTCCCGCTCTGCGGCACCAGCCAATTGTCCCAGCACAACAGCGGCTCTCTGTTTACCAGTCATTGAGTACATGTCCAATACACCGCATATTTTCCTCTTGAACCCAGTCAGGGTGTCTGGTTTGCCATCAAACTGGGAAAGCCATTTCGTTCCGGGGACGTACGGCAGGGCCATGGGTATCACTGGAGTCACGACCCCTGCTGGTGAGGCGGCCGCTCCGGCCTGAGCAGCGCCGGGCGTGAGTTGAGCATTGGGAGTGTTAACCGATGCTTCGGCGTTTTGCTTGTCGTCGGCCATGGTTGCGACCCCCTAGTAAACCGTAGCCTACCTTCTTTGCTTTTATCGGGTAGGCCGCAGCTCCGCAGATGGCTGTCTCCTTCCAGGATCTGAAGCTTCCTGGTGTGGCGCCAGAGCGCGAGGCGGGGCTTGGGCGTCGCGCGCTACCAACGGTCACGCCTCTCTGGTTCCCGCGGTTACGCCCCTCTTCTTCCCGCGCAGCGACGCGGTAATGGCGGCAATGTTCACCACAGTTCAAACACAGTACAAATACGGCACACAGTACCCGGCGGCAACGGGCACGAAATACTGTGGGATGTCACGGCTGTCGGCTCCCGGGCCCATACCCTGGGGTCACTCTTTAAAAGGGCGTTTTTACTTGAAGGGATGAATAACAGTTTTGTCTCATGACGCCACCTGTGGCTCCTGGTAATGGGTACCAGTGCTGCTGCAGACCTCCGGGAGTGATGGGATGGTAGCTGGGATGTTTCTGCTCCCCACAGGCGGAGCGGGCCCCCGGGGCAGGGTTGATGGAAGGGATGCAGGTGTGATGTGGCTCATTCGGGTCAGGGGGAATGACGGACACGCACACAGGGATTCGCTTCAGTACCTTTACTGGTGTAAACAGCAGGTATAGTCCAGGGTACTTAGCAGGAAGGGTGCACTTCTGGACTCTCCCCAGTGAGCGGGTATTAGGCCTCCTGGTCCGTTTCTTCCTCTCTCTAAAGCTCCTGGCCAGCCTGGAACTAGGCCTAGCTTCTGTACTGCTTCGCCCTCTCACCTGTCTGCTTGGTAGTAGAACTTTTCTCTGGCTACCACTATCTCTGGACGCTGGGGCCTTCGTGGTTCCTAGTTCTGTAAATGATGGTAGCTTCAGGTTGACCAGGGGTCTGGAATCCTCCTGGTATTTCGGCTTGTCCCTACTGGTTGTAGAGGACCCTGTAGGCGCGGACCCAGTGTCCGGATTGTGTTCTGGGGTGAGCCTAAGATGCTCCGCTGCCCCCTTAACTCCTCTCTCCTTGCCTCCGGCCACACTCGGGGCCCACAGCACAGCAGCTAACATGTGCTGCTTCTTTACTGATGTCTAGTGCCAGCACACCCTGCCTGCCTAACTCCACCCTCCAGTATATATATCCCTAACAGGGCTCCCTCTGGTGGTATGAGGTGGAAGGGTGGAGGTGTCTGTGTGTAGTGAGGGCCTCTTGTGGAGAAGTCCATCCATGCACCCTTTTGGGTCCTGTGGTACCTGTGTGTAGCAGGGTGCCACATATATATATATATATATATATATATATATATATATATATATATATACATATATATACACTGCTCAAAAAATAGGGAACACTCAAATAACACACCCTAGATCTGAATGAATGAAATATTCTCATTGAATACTTTGTTATGTACAAAGTTGAATGTGCTGACAACAAAATCACACGAAAATAATCAATGGAAATCACATTTATTAACCAATGGAGGCCTGGATTTGGAGTGACCCCCAAAATTAAGGCTGATCCAACTTTGATGTAATGTCCTTAAAACAAGTCAAAATGAGGTTCAGTATTGTGTGTGGCCTCCACATGCCTGTATGACATCCCTACAACGCCTGGACATGCTCCTGATGAGTTTACGGAAGGTCTCCTGTGAGATCTCCTCCCAGACCTGGACTAAAGCATCCACCAATTCCTGGACAGTCTATGGTGCAACGTGACGTTGGTGGATGGAGCGAGACATGATGTCCCAAATGTGCTCAATCGGATTCAGGCGGGCCAGTCCATAGCTTCAATGCCTTCATCTTGAAGGAACTGCTGACACACTCCAGCCACATGAGGTCTGGCATTGTCCTGCATTAGGAGGAACCCAGGGTCAACCGCACCAGCATATGGTCTCACAAGGGGTCTGAGGACCTCATCTCGGTACCTAATGGCAGTCAGGTTACCTCTGGCGAGCACATGGAGGGCTGTGCGGCCCTCCAAAGAAATGCCACCCCACACCATTACTGACCCACTGCCAAACCGGTCATGCTGAAGGATGTTGCAGGCAGCAGATCGCTTGCCACGGCATCTCCAGACTCTATCACGTCTGTCACATGTGCTCAGTGTGAACCTGCTTTCATCTGTGAAGAGCACAGGGCGCCAGTGGCGGCTTTGCCAATCCTGGTGCTCTGTGGCAAATGCTAAGCGTCATGCACGGTGTTGGGCTGTGAGCACAACCCTCATCTGTGGACGTCAGGCCGTCATACCACCCTCATGGAGTCGGTTTCTAACTGTTTGTGCAGACACATGCACATTTGTGGCCTGCTGGAGGTCATTTTGCAGGGCTCTGGCAGAGCTCCTCCTGTTCCTCCTTGCACAAAGGCGGAGGTAGCGGTCCTGCTGCTGGGTTGTTGCCCTCCTACAGCCCCCTCC
Organism: Phyllobates terribilis; assembly: GCF_046119375.1. Lineage (NCBI taxonomy): Eukaryota > Metazoa > Chordata > Amphibia > Anura > Dendrobatidae > Phyllobates > Phyllobates terribilis. Next base: position 116,324,467 of record NW_027362773.1, read on the forward strand.
ACGTCTCCTGGTGTACTGGCCTGTCTCCTGGTAGCGCCTCCAGCCTCTGGACACTACGTTGACAGACACAGCAAACCTTCTTGCCACAGCTCGCATTGATGTGCCATCCTGAATGAGCTGCACTACATGAGCAACTTCTGTGGGTTGTAGAGTCCGTCTCATGCTACCACGAGTGTGAAAGCGCAACCAACATTCAAAAGTGACCAAAATATCATCCAGAAAGCATTGGTACTGAGATGTGGTATGTGGTCCCCACCTGCAGAACCACTCCTTTATTGAGGGTGTCTTAATAATTGCCAATACTTTCCATCTATTGTCTATTCCATTTGCACAACAGCATGTGAAACTGATTGTCAATCAGTGTTGCTTCCTAAGTGGACAGTTTGATTTCACAGAAGCTTGATTCACTTGGAGTTATATTCTGTTGTTTAAGTGTTCCCTTTATTTTTTTGAGCAGTGTATATATACACACATATAAACCTTTAGCCAATACTTGAGGGCAAAGCGAATCACTAGTGATGAGTCTAATGTACAAATAACATTTGATGCTTTAACGAAAAAATTTAAAGATAGAAATTATTCCATGAGAGTTTTAAAAAAAATATGAGGATAGAGCTATATCGACCGCTCTACATTGTTAAATAATATACAACGAGATAGAGTCACGAATAAAAGGATCCCTGTGGTCTCAACTTATTCAGAGGAAAGCAACGAAGTTGCGGGTATAAGACGGAGACATTGGGATATGTTGGGAAAATGTATATCAGGTGTTGATGAGTTTACAGTTCCACCCCTTTTTTCGTATAAGCGTTGGAGGAATTTGAAGGATGATGTGGTCCATTCGGATATTGGCCCCAGTAAAAAGAAGAGCCAAATAACTTTGACACGGAGGCAAAGAACACGATGTTTCCCTTGCTTGAATTGTCCGTATATGTTGAAAGGAGAGAATTTTCGGCACTTTACCTCTGGTAAAGTGTATAATCCTAGGTTGTATTTGACGTGTGACATGGACTATGTTATATATATATATTGCAGTGTCCGTGCAAATTAAAATATGTAGGCATAACCACTTATGATTTCAAAACCAGAATCATCCATCATCGGTACACAATATGTAAAAAGAAAATGGATTTACCAGTCCCAAAACATTTTACAGAGCCAGGACATAGAGAGAGGGATTTACAATTCTATATAATAGATCATGTTCCCCCCATGAGAAGAGGTGGCAATCGTGAGAAATTACTTAAAAAGAAAGAATTAGAATGGATCTACAGATTGGAATCCTTAAAGCCTAATGGACTTAATTTTTATGTTTCTATATAATATATTGGGATTATGAGACATTTGTTTGGCTTTCTTGCAGGATTAATATTGTAATAATGTACTAGAATATATTAGACTAGATGGTGGCCCGATTCTAATGCATCGGGTAATCTAGAATATGCATGCGGCTGACCGGGCGCGACTAAGCAGCGAAGCAGTGTTTAAATGGGTTGTGCACTACTTTAAATTAACTTCACAATGTATCCCCTCGGTGCCCCTAATGAATTTTGTCATTACGGCATGTTGTCAATCCTGCTTGTGACAACATCGCTGACGACGCACAGTCAGCACGTAATTCTCCCGCCTGCAGCCGGATCTTGCTTCCGTTTACATCACGACTATTTGCTGCCAGGGGTCTGCTGTTCCGCGCACCACAGTGAATGACGGGCTGTGGGCGGGGTTATCCCACATCGTGTCACATCCAGCATCCACGGCGCGGTCTGTCAATGTGGTTTGTATGGCTCCGTCATTCCTCTAATCATGGTTTGTATGGCTGACTTATTTTGGATTGTACGCCTTCCTCATCTTAGCTTGTATGGCCTTCTTATCCTGGTTTTGTCTGACCTACTCATTCTCCCATCTCTACAGCACAGTTAAATAACTAAACCCTAATCCTCCCCTTGTTTCCTTTTCTCTGCTCAAGCGCTGTCTGTCCTGTTTTCAGCAGCTCCTCGCAGGATGTGAGGCACAGCACGCGCTCTCAGATACTGCTGTGATTAGCTGCTGTCTGTAGATTCGCTGCTTTCCACGCCGGGACTAAGTGCGTGGAGAGGCACAAATCTGCATTCACTTTAGTAGCAGATGCTGCAGATGTCGCTATGAAGATTTAACAATAATACAATGAATACACAAAATAATACTTTATTATTAACTATTATTGGTTATAGAACTTAATACAACTGAACAAAATTATTAAACAGATGATCAAAATATATAAACTATTCCATGAATATGTAACAATATTTTACAATAAATCATCGGACAAAAGAAGTACGACCCTAGAATATATTTCTTAACAATATCAACCTAAAATATTTTTGTACACAACATTTTTGGTGAATACTTTTGGACTATCTGTAAGCAACTTTCCTTGTAAATGGGTATCCAAAAGGTGCACCTTGACATTGGACCTCATTTTAACTCTTGAAAATGCAACAAAGAGTTGTCCATGACCAAAAACGGGCTCCGGTAAATATATGCCAACGCGGTGTAGAGTTTGACCTTGTGACTTGTTTATTTTCATGGCAAATGCTGGTTTTACTGGAAACTGTCAATGTCGAAGCCTAAATGGAAGACCGGTGTCTGAAGGACATAAATCAATGCGTGGAATGAACACTTCGTCTCCTTTTGCAGGTCCAGTGATCACTGTTGCTTGAATTATGAGAGAATGGAGTCCAGTAACAATAAGGTGAGTTCCATTACATAGACCACTTCTTGTATTTAGATTCCGCAGCAACATTACGATTGCTCCAACTTTAAGTTGTAGTCTGTGGGATGGCATTCCTGATGGCGTAACACTATTTAAAAATTCAACTGGATAATGCTCTCGTTCATCTTCATTGTCGACATCCACCGAATCATCACTTTTGTACAATTTATACTCTCCAGGCATTCTATCCATCACACGGGAATTTAGCAGAGCTATGTCATCGTTCTTGGGACAGAGAATTGCATAGGAAGAGGCCCTCTCAACACTGCTTTGGTCGTTCACATCTATTTCAACGCGTTGTCCAAAAACATCACTTACGATGCAGTCAGTGCACAACATGTCTTCTGGTATTTCAATAATGTCTTCTCCAAGGTTATATTCATTGCTAAGTTCACCATTACCAAGTTTAAGAAGCCAGTTGCTGTACTCTGGGTCAGAAGATCGCATGTTGTTAATTAGTTGGAGTTTATTAAACTCTTTCCAAAGGTCTGACATTTTTAAGGTTGACTCTATAATATTTGTTCTTGTTCCATTTGGTACAACTGGAAGGCATTGCCTAAAATCTCCACCAAGGACAAAAACTTTACCTCCAAAAGGAATTTCATTTTTTTCAGCAATATTTGTAGTCATAACTTCACGCAGAAGTCTGTCAATTAAGCTCAAAGCATATTTGGGTGCCATGGTGCACTCATCAAGTATCAAAAGATTTGCACTGTTTAACTGTTTTCCTGCAAATGTGTCTTGTTTGATTCTGGAAACGGAGATTTCATTGACTGGTATCCCAAAGAGTGAATGCATAGTGCGACCTCCTCTTAAAAGGTTTGCTGCAATACCTGTTGTAGCCAATGGCAATACGACTTTTCCCAACCCTCTAACGTGATGCAATAAAACTTCATAGAGGTATGTTTTATCGCTGCCTCCAGGACCGTCAATAAAGAAACATTTTGGCTTTGGATCGGCTTGGTTTTCTACAGCGCTCACAATAGTATCATATGCAATCCGTTGTTCTTGATTTAAGGAGTTTTTCTTCTCTGTTGCCAACAATAATTCATAAGCTTCGTCATACTCTTGAATTTGTGCAACTTGACTTGCAGGCTGTGGCAAATTAAAGTCTGAAAATGTTTTTCCATGCAGTAGTAGGACATTTTGGACATCTTGCATGGCATAAGATTCGCAATTTTGACAATTTCCACTTTTGTTGTGAAGACGTAAGCAGTAATCTTCAATTATATGTTCTTTGAAATTTGTCCAAAGTTGAGCCGGATTTGTAGGCGGTCCAAAGACACAAATGTAGGCAAACAATTCACGAAGTTTCTTAGGCATATGTAGGGTAACTGCGTCTTCTAAAGTAAGTGTCCACATAGTATCATCCAATAGAAGTCCTAAATCCAAAGCTGCAGCTTTAAATGTATCGTGCAATACTCCATTAACTGTTTTCAAATCTTCGTAACTTCTAGCTCCTTTGACATGCAGTAGTAACAGCCGAAGGCAATATCTTTCTTGATCCTTGACACTAACAGTATACATGCGTCCAATTATTTTGCTAAGTCCTCGTTGTCTTGGCTTCCAAGTTTTATTCCAAACGTAATGCTCTGGAATCTCTCGATACAAATACTGCCTTGCGTTTTCGTTACGTTGGTTCAGAAAAAAACATTCCATTAATGTTGACGTTGTGCTTAAATTTTTTGAGACATCTTCGACTTGAGCATTTTCAAAGAAATAAAGCTGCTGTTGATTTGGTAAATGAATAGCTAAACGTATAATGGCATGGGATTGTGAATGCATTGGAAACGCAAATATTCTCCAAGCAGCTTCTGGAGCACTGACATATCTTGAGTCAACAAACCGTGATGATTCATCGTGATTGACTGTTTTTTGTTGTATTTCAATGTTAGCTTTGTCATGCCCCTTGTAGATGTACTTGAAAAGATATTAAACACTTTTTATTGAAGCGCAGATTTCAACGTTGATGTGACAGTTGTACCGTTTTAATAAGTGGGGGTTGTATGGAACTATCCATGAGTAATTTATAATCTTTTTGTTGTGTACAATGTTATCAATCAGTTGTCTCCGGTAGGATGGGTAGCCGTCCAAATCTTTAACAGTGTGCTGTTTCAACTGCTTTGGAAACCCTTTTGTATACTTTCCGTTTTCCATGCATGGACTTTTTGGATTTGCTACACCGCATGGGCCATGAACCATATTACAAATTACAATATTATACAATTCCGGATACTTTTCTTGGTTAGGAATTTCAGCCCACGCTATGTTGTCAATTTCGTCCTCCGTGCGAAACTTGGAATCCGCGTATAAAATAATTAGTATATGTGCATGTGGGAGACCTCGTTTCTGAAACTCTATGACGTGTACCATTGCTACGACTGTTCCAAAAAGCCCATTTTTGATGTCTTTAAAAAGGCTGCTGAGTTTTAGTCGAAATACGCGTGCAACTAAGTCCGGCCTGTGTTCAACTTGCTGCCAGGGTTGTAGATTTTCGGTAATTTCCGGCCATTTAGGATTACAGGTCATTGTTAAAAAAATGTCAGGTCTTCCATACTTTGTTACTATTGCCATTGCATCTTGATAACGCTGTTGCATGTTGCGGGGGCTACCTTCAAAGGACGACCGGAGAATTACTTTTTTTCCAATTGGAATTCCTTTTTGAATGGATTGTTTTTGCAAATGTTCTTGAAGAACGCAGTAGTCTTCAACATTAAGTTGTTTTTGGTTCATTCGTATGAAATTTAGCCGATTAGCTTCAATTTTAACGTATGCGTCGACTAAGTACTGTTGTGTCAGTTTCCCACCGTTTAAAACAGGATTGAAGTAATTTCACACAGACAGAAGAAAACTGTAGTACTGCAGTTGTGTAATTCTTCTTGAAGTTCCTTGCTGGTGTAGGTTTTCATGCCACCCTTGATCACTGCTTGTAAAGAATAGCGGATACAGAAGAGCATCAAGGTTGCTGTGCAAAATGCTAATACGTTGTGTTTTAGGAACGAAAAGGGTTGTTTTTGTCTGGCTTAAGATGGACTAATATACCTCTTTGAAAAGGAGGCTGTCCATCATCGTTTTGAAAAACAACTGCGACCTCACTTACACGTGGTTTGTTGTAACATCGGGGATCTTGTTGACGTTCTTGTTTAATGGCCATGATAATAGAAGGCATTTCCATCCCATTTTGCATAGCTCTCTGTTCCACCTCAGCTTCGATGTCTTTTAGTATGCGATATGCGGCAGCAAAATGGGCTGATTGTTTGTAAATGTACGGCAATTAGGTTCATCAGTTCTGCATTACACTTTTCATTTTCTTTTCGGTTCATCCTTTGTTCTGTAGCCTCATTTGGATCAAAGATGTATAATTGTGCAAATTTTGGTGGTTGTCCTAGTTCTGGGTGAAGTGTTCCAGTGCGGTGGTAGATCTGGCCATGAATTTTAAAACAATACGGTCCGAATCCAGGGGGCGGTGCAATGTTGGCACCAAATGAAGCAAACGCATGAGAACTGTTGACACTTCTGATATTTTCCATAAAATTTCTACTGTGTTCATGCGTTCCTTTCATCAACTGCTCAAACAGATCTGAGTAGTGACATCTTGGTAGCATCACTTTTCCTTTTTGGCAGCATTGAGTAAACTGATTGTCAGATGGTTTTTCCTTGATGAAATTCAGAGATTCGCATTTTGAACAAACTACATTCATCTTCCCACAGTAGTGTTGAATAATTATAGTTTCATTGTCTGTTACGTAACGTGCAAGTTGTTGAATGTTCTGCTGGGTTTGCCTTAGTTGGTAGAGCATTCGTTTTTGATAAATTTGTCGATCGTGTTGTTCTCGGTTTGTCCTGGATTCTGGAGATTCATTCAGCCGACATTGTCTATGGGATTCCGCATCGTGTTCCTGTCTAGCCGCAGTGTGTTGCGGTGTTTCCCGTTCCTGACGTTGTCTGTGAGATTCCGCATCCTGGGCTTGTCTGGCGGCAGTGTGTTGTGGTGTCTCCTGTTTCCGACGTTGTCTGTGAGATTCCGCATCCTGGGCTTGTCTGGCGACAGTGTGTTGTGGTGTCTCTTGTTCCCGGCATTTTTGGTGAGATTCCGCATCCTGGGCTTGTCTGGCGCCAGTGTGCTGTGGTGTCTCTTGTTCCCGACGTTGTCTGTGACATTCGGCATCCTGGGCTTATCTGGCGACAGTGTGTTGTGGTGTCTCCTGTTCCCAACATTATCTGTGAGATTCCGCATCCTGGGCTTGTCTGCCGGCAGTGTGTTGTGGTGTCTCCTGGTCCTGAAGTTTTCTGTGAGCTTCCGCATCCTGGGCTTGTCTGCCAGCAGTGTGTCGTGGTGTCACCTGTTCCCGGCGTTTTTGGTGAGATTCCGCATCCTGGGCTTGTCTGGCGGCAGTGTGTTGCGGTGTTTCCTTTTTCCGGCGTTTTTGGTGAGATTCCGCATCCTTGGCTTGTCTGGCGGCAGTGTGTTGCGGTGTCTCCTGTTCCCTGTGTTTTTGGTGAGCTTCCACATCCTGGGCTTGTCTGGCAGCAGTGTGTTGCGGTGTCTCCTGTTCCCTGTGTTTTTGGTGAGCTTCCACATCCTGGGCTTGTCTGGCGGCACTGTGTTGCGGTGTCTCCTGTTCCCGGTGTTTTTTGTGAGATTCCGCATCCTGGGCTTGTCTGGCGGCAGTATGTTGTGGTGTCTGTTGCTCTTGACGTTGTCGTTTTCTTGCTGCCTCTGCTGCTTTTCTGTCTTCCTCCGTGGCGTATTTTCGCTTGCGACCCATTATAAAACAGGAAGCGTAAAGAAGTATCTCTTCAGCGCGCTGTCACTGGCAGAACGTGTTCAGTAAACCTGACTGAAGTCCCTTGCACAGTGTGACTGAAGTCCCTCGCACAGTGTGACTGAAGTCCCTCGCACAGTGTGACAGAAGTCCCTCGCACAGTGTGACTGAAGTCCCTCGCACAGTGTGACAGAAGTCCCTCGCACAGTGTGACAGAAGTCCCTCGCACAGTGTGACTGAGAAAACCTGCTCAGTACGTTATGAGCAGTTTGTGAGTCACATGACCACATGGGCGGAGTTAGCCCTGCTCTCTCCCGAAGGTGGCCTAGCTATTTGAAATGTTGCAGTAATTGGCCAGAGAGCGTGTTTAAATTTGGCGTGAAAATCTGTGATTGGTCGCAGGCGGCGTCCGCGACCAATCATAGAAGCGGGTTTTAAATCTCGCTCGCCGTGTTACTAAGGAGCGGACAGAGTGTTTGAATTTAGCGTTAAAATCTCTGATTGGTGGCGGCAGGAGGGCGCGACCAATCAGCGAATCGTATTGGTGAGGACCGGCGAGCGACTGCCTGTGCGGCTACTTCCGCTCCGAGAAGCCGGGAGATGAGCGACTGCTCGCAGCAGAAGTATCCCGACCCGCAGCGCTGCTCCCCGGTCCTCCCTTGACACCCTAGCCGCATGAATGTCAGCGGCGCTGCCTGTGCAGATACTTCCGCTGCGATAAGCCGGGACATGAGCGACTGCTCGCAGCAGAAGTATCTCGACCCGCAGCGCCGCTCCCCGGTCCTCCCTTGACACCCTAGCCGCATGAATGTCAGTGGCGCTGGCTCTGCTGATACTTCCGCTGCGATAAGCCGGGAGATGAGCGACTGCTCGCAGCAGAAGTATCCCGACCCGCACCGCCGCTCCCCGGTCCTCCCTTCACACCCTAGCCGCATGAATGTCAGCGGCGCTGGCTGTGCGGATACTTCCGCTGCGATAAGCTGGGACATGAGCGACTGCTCGCAGCAGAAGTATCCCGACCCGCAGCGCAGCTCCCCGGTCCTCCCTTGACACACTAGCCGCTGCTCTCCCGACAGTAGCCGCATGGTGTTACTAAGGTCCGGACATTTGTGTTCAAAATCGCTGATTGGTTGAGGGCGCTTCCTGCGACCAATCACCGATTTGGGCGCCACATTTAAATATCGGCCGCGACCAATCACCGATTTGGGCGCACATTTAAACACCGCTGTGCTGATTGGTCGCCGACGCTGCCCGCGACCAATCACCGATTTGGGCGCCACATTTAAATAGCGGCCGCGACCAATCACCGATCTTGCAGAGACATTTAAACACCGCTGTGCTGATTGGTCGCCGACGCTGCCCGCGACCAATCACCGATTTGGGCGCCACATTTAAATAGCGTCCGCGACCAATCAGCACAGCGGTGTTTAAATGTGTCTGCAAGATCGGTGATTGGTCGCGGGCGCTATTTAAATGTTGCGCCCAAATAGGTGATTGGTCGCGGGCAGCGTCGGCGACCAATCAGCACAGCGGTGTTTAAATGTGGCGCCCAAATCGGTGATTGGTCGCGGGCAGCGTCCGCGACCAATCATCAGAGCAGTGTTTAACCCCTTAAGCCCCGAGGGTGGTTTGCACGTTAATGACCAGGCCAATTTTTACAATTCTGACCACTGTCACTTTATGAGGTAATTACTCTGGAACGCTTCAACGGATCCCCCTGATTCTGAGACTGTTTTTTCGTGACATATTGTACTTCATGATTGTGGAAAAATTTCTTTGATATCACTTGCGTTTATTTGTGAAAAAAATGGAAATTTGGCGAAAATTTTGAAAATTTTGCAATTTTCAAAATTTGAATTTTTAAGCCCTGAAATCAGAGAGATACAGTACAGACCAAAAGTTTGGACACACCTTCTCATTTATAGATTTTTCTGTATTTTCTTGACTATGAAAATTGTACATTCACTCTGAAGGCATCAAAACTATGAATTAACACATGTGGAATTATATACTTTACAAAAAAGTGTGAAACAACTGAAAATATGTCTTACATTCTAGGTTCTTCAAAGTAGCCACCTTTTGCCTTGATGACTGCTTTGCACACTCTTAGCATTCTCTTGATGAGCTTCAAGAGGTAGTCACCGGAAATGGTCTTCCAACAATCTTGAAGGAGTTCCCAGAGATGCTTAGCACTTGTTGGCCCTTTTGCCTTCACTCTGCGGTCCAGCTCACCCCAAACCATCTCGACTGGGTTCAGGTCTGGTGACTGTGGAGGCCAGGTCATCTGGCGTAGCACCCCATCACTCTCCTCCTTGGTCAAATAGCCCTTACACAGCCTGGAGGTGTGTTTGGGGTCATTCTCCTGTTGAAAAATTAATGATGGTCCAACTAAACGCAAACCGGATGGAATAGCATGCCGCCGCAAGATGCTGTGGTAGCCATGCTGGTTCAGTATGCCTTCAATTTTGAATAAATCCCCAACAGTGTCACCAGCAAAGCACCCCCCTCACCATCACACCTCCTCCTCCATGCTTCACGGTGGGAACCAGGCATGTAGAGTCCATCCGTTCACCTTTTCTGCGTCGCACAAAGACATGGTGGTTGGAACCAAAGATCTCAAATTTGGACTCATCAGACCAAAGCACAGATTTCCACTGGTCTAATGTCCATTCCTTGTGTTCTTTAGCCCAAACAAGTCTCTTCTGCTTGTTGCCTGTCCTTAGCAGTGGTTTCCTAGCAGCTATTTTACCATGAAGGCCTGCTGCACAAAGTCTCCTCTTAACAGTTGTTGTAGAGATGTGTCTGCTGCTAGAACTCTGTGTGGCATTGACCTGGTCTCTAATCTGAGCTGCTGTTAACCTGCGATTTCTGAGGCTGGTGACTCGGATAAACTTATCCTCAGAAGCAGAGGTGACTCTTGGTCTTCCTTTCCTGGGGCGGTCCTCATGTGAGCCAGTTTCTTTGCAGCGCTTGATGGTTTTTGCAACTGCACTTGGGGACACTTTCAAAGTTTGCCCAATTTTTCGGACTGACTGACCTTCTTTTCTTAAAGTAATGATGGCCACTCGTTTTTCTTTACTTAGCTGCTTTTTTCTTGCCATAATACAAATTCTAACAGTCTATTCAGTAGGACTATCAGCTGTGTATCCACCAGACTTCTGCACAACACAACTGATGGTCCCAACCCCATTTATAAGCCAAGAAATCCCACTTATTAAACCTGACAAGGCACACCTGTGAAGTGAAAACCATTTCCGGTGATTACCTCTTGAAGCTACTCAAGAGAATGTCAAGAGTGTGTCAAGAGTCATCAAAGCAAAAGGTGGCTACTTTGAAGAACCTAGAATATAAGACATATTTTCAGTTGTTTCACACTTTTTTGCTAAGTATATAATTCCACATGTGTTAATTCATAGTTTTGATGTCTTCAGTGTGAATGTACAATTTTCATAGTTATGAAAATACAGAAAAATCTTTAAATGAAAAGGTGCGTCCAAACTTTTGGTCTGTATTGTATGTCACACAAAAGAGTTAATAAATAACATTTCCCACATGTCTACTTTACATCAGCACAATTTTGGAACCAAAATTTTTTTTTGTTAGGGAGCTATAAGGGTTAAAAGTTGACCAGCGATTTCTCATTTTTCCAACAAAATTTACAAAACCATTTTTTTAGGGACCACATCACATTTGAAGTCACTTTGAGAGGTCTTTATGACAGAAAATACCCAAAAGTGACACCATTCTAAAAACTGCACTCCTCAAGGTGCTCAAAACCACATTCAAGAACTTTATTAACCATTCAGGTGCTTCACAGGAATTTTTTGAATGTGGAAGAAACAAATGAACATTTAACTTTTTTCACAAAAATGTTACTTTAGACCCAATTTTTTTTATTTTCGCAGGGGTAACAAGAAAAAATGGACCCCAAAATTTGTTGTGCAATTTCCCCTGGGCACGCAGATACCCAATATTTGGGGAAAAAACACTGTTTGGGCGCACGGCAGGGCTCGGAAGGGAAGGAGCGCCATTTGACTTTTTGATTGTAAAATTTGCTTGAATAATTAGCGGACGCCATGTTGTGTTTGGAGAGCCCCTGTGTGCCCAAACTTTAGAGCTCCCCCACAAGTGACCCCATTTTGGAAACTAGACCCCCCAAGGCACCTTTCTAGATGCATAGTGAGCACTTGGAACCCCCAGGTGCTTCACAAATTGATTCATAAAAATGAAAAAGTGAAAAAAAAAACACTTTTTCATTTTTACGAATCAATTTGTGAAGCACCTGGGGTTCCAAGTGCTCACTATGCATCTAGATAGGTGCCTTGGGGGGTCTAGTTTCCAAAATGGGGTCACTTGTGGGGGAGCTCCAATGTTTGGGCACACAGGGACTCTCCAAATGCAACATGGTATCCGCTAACAAATTGAATGGAAAATCGGCTCAAATTGTTAGCGGACACCACGTTGCGTTTGGAGAGCCCCTCTGTGCCCAAACTTTGGAGCTCCCCCACAAGTGACCCCATTTTGGAAACTAGACCCCCCAAGGCACCTTACTAGATGCATAGTGAGCATTTGGAACCCCCAGGTGCTTCACAAATTGATTCGTAAAAATGAAAAAGTGAAAAAAAAAACACATTTTCATTTTTTATGAATCAATTTGTGAAGCACCTGGGGTTCCAAGTGCTCACTATGCATCTAGATAGGTGCCTTGGGGGGTCTAGTTTCCAAAATGGGATCAATTGTGGGGGAGCTCCAATGTTTGGGCACACAGGGACTCTCCAAATGCAACATGGTATCCGCTAACAAATTGAATGGAAAATCGGCTCAAATTGTTAGCGGACACCACGTTGCGTTTGGAGAGCCCCTCTGTGCCCAAACTTTGGAGCTCCCCCACAAGTGACCCCATTATGGAAACTAGACCCCCCAAGGCACCTTTCTAGATGCATAGTGAGCACTTGAAACCCCCAGGTGCTTCACAAATTGATTCGTAAAAATGAAAAAGTGAAAAAAAAAACACTTTTTAATTTTTATGAATCAATTTGTGAAGCACCTGGGGTTCCAAGTGCTGACTATGAATCTAGATAGGTGCCTTGGGGGGTCTAGTTTCCAAAATGGGGTCACTTGTGGGGGAGCTCCAAAGTTTGGGCACACAGGGGCTCTCCAAATGCAACATGGTGTCCGCTAACAATTTGAGCCGACAATTTGTTAGCGGATATCATGTTGCATTTGGAGAGTCCCTGTGTGCCCAAACATTAGAGCTCCCCCCACAAGTGACCCCATTTTGGAAACTAGACCCCCCAAGGCACCTATCTAGATTCATAGTGAGCACTTGGAACCCCAGGTGCTTCACAAATTGATTCATAAAAATGAAAAAGTGTTTTTTTTTTCACTTTTTCATTTTTACGAATCAATTTGTGAAGCACCTGGGGGTTCCAAGTGCTCACTATGCATCTAGATAGGTGCCTTGGGGGGTATAGTTTCCAAAATGGGGTCACTTGTGGGGGAGCTCCAAAGTTTGGGCAGACAGGGGCTCTCCAAACGCAACATGGTGTCCGCTAACAATTTGAGCCGACAATTTGTTAGCGAATATCATGTTGCATTTGGAGAGTCCCTGTGTGCCCAAACATTGGAGCTCCCCCACAAGTGACCCCATTTTGGAAACTAGACCCCCCAAGGCACCGATCTAGATTCATTGTGAGCACTTGGAACCCCAGGTGCTTCACAAATTGATTCATAAAAATGAAAAAGTGTTTTTTTTTTCACTTTTTCATTTTTACGAATCAATTTGTGAAGCACCTGGGGTTCCAAGTGCTCACTATGCATCTAGATAGGTGCCTTGGGGGGTCTAGTTTCCAAAATGGGGTCACTTGTGGGGGAGCTCCAAAGTTTGGGCACACAGGGGCTCTCCAAACGCAACATGGCGTCCGCTAACAATTTGAGCCGATTTTCCATTCAATTCGTTAGCGGACACCATGTCGCATTTGGAGAGCCCGTGATGTGCCTAAACAGTGGAGCTCCCCCACAAGTGTCCCCATTTTGGAAACTATACCCCTCAAGGATTTTATTAAGGTGTATAGTGAACATTTTGAACCCAGAGGTACGGCACAGAATTTGTTTACATTAGGTCATCATATTGAATAAGTTGTCATTATTCTTGAGCGCAAGTGCTCGCTACTTGAGTTTGCACCATGCACAGCGTGTGCTCGAGTGACATGCTCGAGTCCCTGCTCCGCATGTTTCACGGTTATTAGACACCCAAAAAAAAACATGAGGGGATCGCTCGTGCATGGCAGGCAATCCCCGTAAAGTTTTTTTGGCCGCGAAGCATATGGGGCAGAGACTCGAGCATGTCACTCAAATACCCACGATACTCAATGCATACCAGAGCACCCGATGCAAACTCAAGTAACGAGCACTTGCGCTCAACATTAGTCGCCATGTCGTCATCTTTTTTTCTTACTTTTGAAAAAAATCCCAACCCCAGCCCTAACCCTAGCACAACCCTAACCATAGCACAACCCTAGCCCTAGCACAACCCTAGCCCCAGCACAACCCTAGCCCCAAACCCAGCCCTAACCCTAGCCCAATCCTAACCCAAGAGTTTATTTTTGACGCCGTTCCTTGTGCGATATAAGTGATTAGACAACTTTATTCTTCAGGTCGGTGTGATTACAGCAATGCCAGAATCATATGGGGTTTTTATGACTGACAGCTGTCACACACTAAAAGATGCATTTTTTGTAAAATCTAGTTTTTGCATCGCCATATTTTGAGAGCTATAATTTTTCCAGATTTTGGCAGACAGTCATGTGATGGCTCGTTTTTTGCGGGATGACTTGACGTTGTTATTGGTGCCATTTTCAGGCACGTGACATTTTTTGATCGCTTTCTATTCCGATTTTTGGGAGGCAGAATAAACAAAAACCAACAATTCAGGAATTGTTTTTTTTTTTTTTTTTTATTCTGTTCCGCGTGTGGTAAAATTGATGAGGTAGCTTTATTCTTCGGGTCAGTACGTTTACAGCGGTACCACATTTGTATCATTTTTCTGTGTTTTGGCGCTTATACACAATAAAAGCTATTTTATAGAAAAAAAAATTTTTTAGCATCGCTTTTTTCTGAGAGCTATAACTTTTTTATTTTTCGGCTGATGGAGCTGTATGGCAGCTTGTTTTTTGCGGGACAAGATGACGTTTTCAGCGGTACCATTTTTATTTATATGCGTCTTTTTGATCGCGTGTTATTCCACTTTTTGTTTGGCGGTATGGTGATAAAGCATTGTTTTTTGCTTCGTTTTTTTTTTTTTTTTAACGTGTTCACTGAAGGGGTTAACTAGTGGGACAGTTTTATAGGTCAGGTTGTTCCGGACGCGGCGATACCAAATATGTGTACTTTTATTTTATTTTTTTTTTTTATAATAATATTTATTGATGGGTACATTATATTTTTATTTTTGGTGGATTATTTTTTTATTTTTTTTTTATATTTTTGCAATTTTTTTTTTTTTTTTCCACTTTCAGACAGTTTATACACTTTATTACTTTGTCCCACTCTGGGACTTTCACTTTTTTTTTTCTGATCGCCTGCATGGCATAGGAATGGAGCACCATCCCTATGCCATGCAGGCTGTCAGCGGTGCACAGTGTGAAGATTGTTTGGAGATGCACTGCGCATGTCCAAACAATCTTCCTGCTGTCTGGTGACCCGGATGTTGTCATGACGACATCGGGTCGTCATGGCAACACCCGGGAAGCCTTTGCAGACTGCGCTGGAAGCCGGAAGAGGAGGTGAGTATCGGCGATCACCTCCCCTTGCCCCCGCAATGCCGCGATCGGCTTCGATCGACTTCGATCGCAGCATCGCAGGGGTTAATGTGCTGGGAGCGGTGCAGGACCGCTCCCTGCACATAGTACCGGGTGTCAGCTGTGACAATCAGCTGACACCCGGCGGCGATCGCGCCCGCACAGCCTGTGTGCGCGCGCGATGGCGATGACGTACTAATACGGGTCTGGCTCTTAAGTCCCAGGGCACAGACGCGTATTAGTACGTCAGATGTTGTTAAGGGGTTAAATGTGGCACCCAAATCAATGATTGGTCGCGGGCAGCATCCGCGACCAATCAGCACAGCGGTGTTTAACTTTTGCAGCAAGATTAGTGATTGGTCGCGGCCGAAGACCGCGACCAATCATCGAATTGTATTGTGAGGACCGGGGAGCGGAATCGTATTGGTGAGGACCGGGGAGCGCCGCTGCCTGTGCGGCTACTTCCGCTGCGAGAAGCCGGGAGATGAGCAACTGCTCGCAGCAGAAATATCCCGACCCGCAGCGCCGCTCCCCGGTCCTCCCTGGACACCCTAGCCGCATGGATGTCAGCGCCGCTGCCTGTACGGCTACTTCCGCTGCAAGAAGCCTGGAGATGAGCGGCTGCTCGCAGCAGAAGTATCCCGAACCTCAGCGCTGCTCCCCGGTCCTCCCTTCCGCATGGAGGTCAGCGGCGCTGGCGGTCCTTCTGCTGCTACCGGCCGGGAGATGAGCGCCTCGCGCCGGTCATCTCCCGTCTGCATCTCCGTCCCGCAGATGAGCCGCTAACGGCCGCCATTTTTTTTCAGAAATCCCGCGGCGCTGATTGGCCGCTGCCGGACCAATGAGCGACGCGGGATTTCCAGGACAGACAGACAGAAAGACAGACAGACAGACGGGATAAGACGATTATATATATAGATTAAAAGTATGTGATTGAGGGTAGCCAAATTGAAATAGGTATATTCCCCTTTAAATTATCGTGGAACTACAAGCCTCAGCAATAACCTAGGTGTGTTTCCCTTTAAAAAGAATGCGGAATTGGAAGCCCTTTAAGGGATATAATTAAATGTTAATTGGGAAGTTAGCACAATGTTCGCAGGTCTACTTGTATTTATAGGGGGTTTGCGATATATACACACTACCTTTCAAACGTTTGGGTCACCCATACAATTTTGTGCTGTCCATGAAAACTCATACTTTTATTTATCAAATGAGCTGCAAAATAAATCGAAAATATAGTCCAGACATTGACAAGGTTAGAAATAATGATTTTTATTAGAAAGAATAATTTTCTCCTTCAAACTTTGCTTTCGTCACAGAATGCTCCCTTTGCAGCAATTACAGCATTGCAGACTTTCAGTTGTTCTGCGTCTCACAAATGTTCTTCTGTGTGATCCAAACACCTCAAACTTTGATTCGTCTGTCCATAAAACTTTTTTTCCAATCTTCCTCTGTCCAATGTCTGTGTTCTTTTGCCCATATTAATCTTTTCCTTTTATTAGCCAGTCTCAGATACGGCCTTTTCTTTGCCTCTTTGCCCTGAAGGCCAGCATCCCGGAGTCGCCTCTTCACTGTAGACGTTGACACTGGCCTTTTGCGTGTACTATTTAATGATGCTGCCAGTTGAGGAGCTGTGAGGCGTCGATTTCTCAAACTAGAGACTCTAATGTACTTGTCTTGTTGCTCAGTTGTGCAGCGGGGCCTCCCACTTCTCTTTCCACTCTGTTTAGAGCCTGTTTGTGCTCTCCTCTGAAGGGAGTAGTACACACCGTTGTAGGAAATCTTCAATTTCTAGGCAAGTTCTCGCATGGAATAGCCTTCATTTCTAAGAACAAGAATAGACTGTCGAGTTTCACATGAAAGTTCTCTTTTTCTGGTGATTTTGAGAGTTTCATAGAATAAACAAATGTAATGCTCCAGATTCTCAACTAGCTCAAAGGAAGGTCAATTTTATAGCTTCTCAAATCAGCCAAACCGTTTTCAGCTGGGCTAACATACTTGTGCAAGGGTTTTCCAGGGTTTTCTAAGCATCCATTAGCCTTCTTACACAGTTAGCAAACACAATGTACCATTAAAACACTGGAGTGGTGGTTGTTGGAAATGGGCCTCTATACACCTATGTAGATATTGCAATAAAAACAAGATGTTTTCAGCTAGAATAGTCATTTACCACATTGACAATGTATAGAGTGTATTTCTGATTCATTTAATGTTAGCTTCATTGAAGAAAAATGTGCTTTTCTTTCAAAAATAATACAATTTCTAAATGATCCCAAACTTTTGAATGGTAGTGTATATATATCTACAGTGCTGGCCAAAAGTATTGGCACCCCTGCAATTCTGTCAGATAATACTCAGTTTCTTCCTGAAAATGATTGCAATCACAAATTCTTTGGTATTATTCTCTCCATTTAATTTGTCTTCAATGAAAAAAACACAAAAAGAATTGTCCTAAAGCCAAATTGGATATAATTCCACACCAAACCTAAAAAAGGGGGTGGACAAAAGTATTGGCACCCTTTGAAAAATCATGTGATGCTTCTCTAATTCGTGTAATTAACAGCACCTGTAACTTACCTGTGGCATCTAACAGGTGTTGGGAATAACTAAATCACACTTGCAGCCAGTTAACATGGATTAAAGTTGACTCAACCTCTGTCCTGTGTCCTTGTGTGTACCACATTGAGCATGTAGAAAAGAAAGAAGACCAAAGAACTGTCTGAGGACTTGAGAAACCAAATTTTGAGGAAGCATGAGCAATCTCAAGGCTACAAGTCCATCTCCAAAGACCTGAATGTTCCTGTGTCTTCCGTGCGCAGTGGCATCAAGAAGTGTAAAGCCCATGGCACTGTGGCTAACCTCCCTAGATGTGGACGGAAAAGAAAAATTGACGAGAGATTTCAACGCAAGATTGTGCGGATGGTGGATAAAGAACCTCGACTAACATCCAAACAAGTTCAAGCTGCCCTGCAGTCCGAGGGTACAACAGTGTCAACCCGTACTATCCATCGGTGTCTGAATGAAAAGGGACTGTATGGTAGGATACCCAGGAAGACCCCACTTCTTACCCCGAGACATAAAAAAGCTAGGCTGGAGTTTGCCAAAACTTACCTGAGAAAGCCTAAAACGCTTTGGAAGAATGTTCTCTGGTCAGATGAGACAAAAGTAGACCTTTTGGGGAAAAAGCATCAACATAGAGTGTACAGGAAAAAAAAAGAGGCATTCAAAGAAAAGAACACGGTCCCTACAGTCAAACGTGGCGGAGGTTCCCTGATGTTTTGGGGTTGCTTTGCTGCCTCTGGCACTGGACTGCTTGACCGTGTGCATGGCATTATGAAGTCTGAAGACTACCAACAATTTTTGCGGCATAATGTAGGGCCCAGTGTGAGAAAGCTGGGTCTCCCTCAGAGGTCATGGGTCTTCCAGCAGGACAATGACCCAAAACACACTTCCAAAAGCACTATAAAATGGTTTTAGAGAAAGCACTGGAGACTTCTAAGGTGGCCAGCAATGAGTCCAGACCTGAATCCCATAGAACACCTGTGGAGAGATCTCAAAATGGCAGTTTGGAGAAGGCACCCTTCAAATATCAGGGACCTGGAGCAGTTTGCCAAATAAGAATGGTCTACAATTCCAGCAGAGCATTGTAAGAAACTCATTGATGGTTACCGGAAGCGGTTGTTCGCAGTTATTTTGGCTAAAGGTTGTGCAACCAAGTATTAGGCTGAGGGTGCCAATACTTTTGTCCTACCCTTTTTTGGAGTTTTGTGTGAAATGATCAATGATTTGATTTTTGCTTCATTCTCTTTTGTGTTTTTTCCTTGCAAGCAAATTAAATGAAGAGAATAATACCAAAGAATTTGTGATTGCAATCATTTTCAGGAAGAAACTGAGCATTATCTGACAGAATTGCAGGGGTGCTAATACTTTTGGCCAGCCCTGTATATGGTCAAATGTAGAAGTGGCCCTCTACTAATATGGCGCCTTATCCTTTGAGATCCGTATTGCGCATGCGTGAAAAAGAATTGAAAGGATTATCTTTAAAAAGATGACGATTTGGAGTACAACATGGCGATGTGCATGCGCAGAAGCTAGTAACATGTTTTTCTTATGTGCATTACGGACATATGTGGCACCCCAGGGGTCTGGTTCCCACAGTAGTAGCAATATTACGTCTGTGAGCAGGTGGGAGGTTTCCTGGTCAGACATCCTATGCATGCCACACCTCCTGCCCAGTCCTGGGAGGGGAAGAACTTCCCCTATATAAAGCTGGGGCTGAGGCAGGGTTAGAGGGAGAGAGCAGAGAACACAGACAGAGACACAGTCTGGTCTGTAGTGGAGCAGCTATAGGAAAGAAAGATCAGGAGCTCAGTGGGAGCAGTGCTAAAAGAGGTCAGGGCTGGAAGCTGTAGAGCTCGCCCTGATTGAAGAATTCTTACCGGACCCGGAGTCCGAGGCTGTGGGGACTAATCCTTACCCAGCAGCAGAAACCGCCCGGCAGGGGATTTCAGGTCCTCTGGCCAAGAAACCCGAAGGCACGGTCACACTCAAGGGACCAGCACCGCGACGTGGAGCGGAAGCTACCAAAAGGCCCCGAGTCACCGGCCATACGGGTGAGCACCACACGGTACACTCAGGGACGTGGGCTACTTTTATCAGCCTCTAGCAAGGTAGCCAGAAGAGTACGATTAGTTGGGGAGGCCTACAACTCCACCTGGCCAGGGGAGATTCCATCTGCTCACGGACTGACCAGGCCCCGATCGCTAGCCAGTACTCCGGGAGGGTCTACCTTTGCCACCAGTAAAGACCCTGAACTACACCGCACCGTCTCTGAGTGTTTCATCATCCACGTCCGCTGCCCTGAGGCCATACCCCTCCCGTTGGGGGTTATACCATCCCCGCTGCACAACCGTATCACCGGCCTCAGCGGTCTGCCCTGCAGCGGCGGTCTCATGACCGCATTCAACGGGTGGCGTAGTCGAACATTCTAACATCTACTGCTAAATACTGCCGCTCAGTTTGACTCCCTGGGCACGGACCGGGTCACCGCCACGAAATTACTACCCCTCTCAGATCCGGCTCCGGGTAGGCCCCCGCGTGCGCAACGCTACTCAGCACAGGCCCAGGGGCGCGTCAACTTTTGGCGTAGTCGGCAGGATTTCGTGCCCGCAACCACCGGGTACTGCGTGCCTGAAAAAGAGACTTTACAACTTACCTGTGGTGAAGATTCCCGCCATCCGACGCCATCTTCTACCTTCTTCCCGCCATCCGTGGAGTTTTCCCGCCGTTGGACGCCATCTTCTGCCTTCTTCCCGCCATCCGTGGAGTTTTCCCGCCGTTGGATGCCATCTTGAAGACGCCGCGCGGGAAGAAGAGGGGCGTGGACTCCGAAAAGCCCGCGAGAACTGAAGCCCCGCCTCACGTCCGGACGTTGCGTAAGGTCCTGGAAGGAGCCCAGCAGACGCCGACGTCACAGGAGCGCGACGGAAGGTCCTCGACCCTGACGATCCACTGCGGAGCCGCGGCCTACGGAAGAGGATCATCGCAAGGTAGGCCACGGTCCACTAGGGGGGAGGAAGATGTCGGATACGGAAGAGAGCTTCACTGCCGCAGCCACCGCCAGCGCCACCGCTGCTGCGGTCATGCCTTTCACGATGCCCTATATCCCGGGGGCAGCCTGGCTACCCCAGTACTCAGGGGAGTCACATACCCTGAATGACTTTAGAGGAAAGCTGGATAGCCTCTTCCAGGTGTACCCCCTCACAGAAGAGCAAAAAGTGAGCATCCTGGTGGCCCAACTAACCGGGGCAGCCCAAAGGGAGGTAAAGTCCTGGCCACCTGGGAGGAGGACTGTCGCAGGGATATTAACCCGGCTGAAGGACACCTTTGATACCCGCACCTCAGCCGAGATTAAGCTTAGATTCTACGGGTGCAAACAGCGAGCACATGAGAGTATAAGAGACTATGCTTTAAACCTACAAGAGGCCCTGAGAGCCATTAAGCAGACCGACCCTGACGGCGTGGGAAACGAGGACAGGCTGTTGACCGAACAATTTATAGAGGGACTATATTGCAATGCCCACCGAACCCAGTTACGGGCAATGGCCTTACAGGATCCTCATCTGGACTTTGCACAGTTCAAGGACAGAGCCATCCGGGTGCTCCGAGAACCGGCACCGGGTGGCGTTGTGACCCACAGGCGCCCTACTACCGCTTACCACCAGGAGGCGGCGCCCTTGTCCGCAGGGCCTGTGGGGGCTGATGCGCAGGCTTTGAACAATGACCCGGCTCCAGACCTGCACCATCAGGTCCAAGAGCTAGCTAGAAGCGTAGCTGCGCTAACCCGAACTGTGCAGTCGTTACAGGTTTCTGCTCCAGGGAAGATCCAGCTGGCATCCGGACCGGAGGACATCCCGTGGCGTCGACCAAGGAGGACCCCACCGGCCAGAGGAAGACCCAGCGACCGATACAACGAGGACGGACAACCCATCTGACGCCGCTGCAATCAACCCGGACATATGGCAAGGTACTGTCCTTTAAACTGGCACAACCTGGGGTAGAGGGCCGACCCCTAGGAATAAGATCACCAGGCCCATCGAACTGGCGTGACAAATACGTGGGAGGACGTCCAGTCTTGCCTGTAGTACTGGATGGCATTCCTATGAGTGCCCTACTTGACACCGGGTCACAGGTCACCACCATCCCGTACGTGCTCTTCAAGCAGTACTGGAATGACTCGGATATAACCCGCTACCCTGACGACGACTTGAGTATCATCGCCAGCAATGGTCAACCCGTGCCACAGATCGGATTCAAAGAGATGACCATTAAAATCGGTAGAGTCGAACTGGCAGCACAGGGACTGATCATTGTAGACATTGACAAGCGCGAGAGTCACCCAAAGATAACGCTAGGAACTAATGTGATTGAAAATTGTCTTGCAGAGGTGATTTTCATTTTACAGCAGGTTGCCAAGAACGCCAGCTCCGGCCAGCAGCGAGTGCTCCAAAAAGAGATCCGGGCACTGATGCGACGGCAACAGGTGGAACTCTCCGGTGGTGAGATTGGAAGCGTGAGAATGTGTGACCCTTTCCCTATTGCCATGCCCCCAAAAAGTGAAATGATGATTTGGTGCCGGGCAGCTATTGGTCTAAGAGGTAGAGACTACCAAGCAATGGTAGAACCCGTCTACTCAGACAGTAGGCCCACCATTTTGACAGCACGGGGGGTGGTTGATGTACGCCATGGGAGGGTGCCCGTTCGCATAATAAACATCGGGAAGAGAGAAGTACACCTGCCCCGGTATGCCACGCTAGCTAAATTGTTCACCATAAACCAGAATTCTGTACAGTCCGTGGAACCCTTGCCTCCATCTCAACCAGAGGAAGGTAACGGCTCTAAGAAAACAATAGAGGACTGGTGTCAGCAACTACATTTGGGTACTGACTCCACTCCCTCACACCAGAAACAGGGAGTCTATCGGGTGGTTCAAGAGTACGAGAGAGTGTTTAGAAAACACCCGTTAGACTTCGGGCGAGTAAAGGGGGTAGAACACCACATCCCCACGGGAGACCATCCTCCCATAAAGGAGAGATACCGACCCGTACCCCCTGCACACTACCAACACGCCAAGGGGATGCTTAGAGACATGAAGGAGGCTGGGGTAATCAGGGATAGCTGTAGCCCCTGGGCAGCTCCACTAGTCTTGGTTAAAAAGAAAGACAACACCATGAGAATGTGTGTAGATTACCGGAAAATCAACCGTATCACACACAAAGATGCGTACCCTTTACCAAGGATAGAGGAGTCTTTGGCTGCTTTAAAATCTGCTAACTTCTTCTCTACTTTGGATCTCACTAGCGGGTACTGGCAGGTTCCTGTAGCAGAGGTGGACCGGGAGAAGACCGCATTCACCACCCCGATGGGACTCAGCGAGTTTACCTGCATGCCGTTCGGACTCTGCAACGCACCAGGAACCTTCCAACGGTTGATGGAGTGCTGTCTGGGACACCGAAACTTCAAGACGGTCCTGTTATACCTGGACGATATCATCGTCTACTCCAAGACCTACGAGGACCACCTGAAACACCTGGCAGAAGTGTTCGAAGCCCTGGCAAACTACGGCCTAAAGGTGAAACCCTCCAAGTGTCACCTCCTGAAACCAAAGGTGCAGTACCTGGGACACGTGGTGAGTGCTGACGGAGTGGCTCCCGACCCTGATAAGATCACCGCAATTAAGGAATGGCCAAGACCCTCCAGCGTAAAGGAAGTGCGGCAGTTCCTCGGGTTGGTAGGCTACTACCGAAGATTCATTCCCGGTTTCACCAAAAAGGCAGCTCCTATGCAGGACCTCCTGATAGGCCAGTCCAGGAAGGCCAAGAACCAGAAGCCGCCCTTCAGATGGGAGAAGCTGGAAGAAGAGTCCTTCCGCCAGCTGAAGATGGCCCTCACGGGGGATGAAATCCTGGCGTACCCGGATTACAGCCAGCCCTTTATCCTCTACACCGACGCAAGTAACATCGGGCTAGGAGCCGTACTGTCCCAGATCCAGCAGGGGAAAGAACGAGTAATTGCTTACGCCAGCCGAAAACTGCAACCCACCGAAAGAAACCCTGAGAATTACAGCTCATTCAAGCTAGAGTTCCTGGCAGTGGTGTGGGCAGTCACCGAACGCTTTAAGCACTACCTCGCCTCTTCCCGGTTCACCGTGTACACGGATAACAACCCGTTGACACACCTGGACACAGCAAGACTCGGTGCCCTGGAGCAGAGATGGATGGCCCGCCTGTCCAACTTTGAGTTCACAATCAAATACCGGGCAGAACGCTCCAATACCAACGCGGATGCCTTGTCCAGAATGCCAAACCTACCGGACGTGGGGGAAGATCCAGAGGAACTGGAGGAGGTTGAACTTCCCACGTTCCACCGGCATGGGACTATCCAGTATTCCCACCGTGTAAGGAGTAAGCAATCCGCTACGTTCAACCCCTTACCTCATTACAACTGGGCGGAAACGCAAGACAGTGACCCCGCCGTCCGACTGGTGAAGGAGATGCTGACTCAGCCAGATGCCCGCCTTGACCCAGACGCTCCGGAGGAGACCAAGCAACTGTGGGCTGAGAAGAGTCGACTGTTCCTTTACAAGGGGAAGTTGTGCCGCAGAATGGTTAACTCCCGGACGCATGAACTGATCTGGCAAGTAGTGGTGCCAAGAAGAGACGCGGCTATGGTACTGGAGGCATACCACGACGGAGCTGGGCACTTCGGGTGGAAGAAGCTGGAGTTCCTGCTGCGCGGGCGGTTCCACTGGGTAGGCATGAGGGGAACCATCGAGAGGTGGTGCAGAGACTGTGGACCGTGCCACCTAAGAAGGAAGGACCGTGCCAGCCAGAAGACTCCCTTGCAGCCCATCATCACCCGACAGCCACTGGAACTGGTAGCCCTGGACCATGTGAAACTGGCTCCAAGCAGATCTGGGTATGTCTACGCCCTCACAATCGTAGATCATTACTCCCGGTTCCTGGTGGTGGTCCCGGTCAAGGACTTAACGGCTCAAACAGCAGCTAGAGCCTTCCAGCAGCACTTCTGCCGTCCACACGGATACCCGGAGCAGGTGCTGACGGACCAGGGACCTGCCTTTGAAGCGGAAGTCTTCCAGGAGTTCTGTACTCTGTATGGCTGCCGGAAGATAAGAACAACACCCTATCATCCGCAAACCAATGGGCTCTGCGAGAAAATGAACCAGGTGGTGATTGATCTTCTGAAAACATTGCCCCTGGAGGAACGCAGTCTGTGGCCTGAGAAACTGCCTGATCTGGTGGACCTATACAACCACATCCCGGTAGGTTCTACCAACTGTACCCCGGCTTACCTAATGAGAGCAAGACCTGGTAAGCTTCCTGTTGATCTGGAGATGGGAGTCCTGACACCCGAGGACACTTCACCAGAAGCAGACTGGGACACAGAAAGGCAGCAGCAGTACCGGAAAGTACAGGAGAGCGTGGAGCGAAGTCTCTGTCAAGCTAGAGAAATGACAGGAGAAGACTTACAACCAGTATGCTCCCGCTGTTCCCCTGGTACCTGGAGAGCAGCTCTTGAAGAGGAAGAGACGCCTCCACAAGTTGGACGACCAGTGGGAGAAGGACCCGTACACCATACTGCCCTCAAGCCATGAGAACCCGAAAGTCTGCATAATCAGTAAGGATGGAGGAGAAACCACAGCCATTGTATCCCGAGATCACCTGAAGAAGTGTCCCGAACAGCTACGAAGCCCTGAAGAAGAACAAGAAGACCCTCGACCCGCAGAGGAAAGGGAAGATATGGTTAGTACTGTGCTCGGAGACTTCCCTCGGTCTTGGACTCAAGTCAATGGCGCAGTTGCGGTACCCGTCCTCACCTTCCTCCAACCAGCATCTCAAGTACCTACGGAGAAACAGGTAGAGCTGGAAGAGCAGCCGGTCCAAGAGGCAGGAGACCCCACACAAGCAGACCAGGAGGATCAACCCTCTGCTTATAGTGAGCCTGCCGTACCCCTAGTGAGCCAAAGAGCCCGTAGACAGCTGCCCAGTTTACCTTTGACAGCTCCTACACCCCGTAGCTCAGGACCAGTCAGTCAGCCCCGTAGGTCCACTAGAGCCACTAGAGGCCAGTTGCCCGTACGTTGGAGGATCTAAGTGTTTAGACTGTTTATTTGTATTTACCTGTTTTCTGTTACTTGTAAATAATTGTGTTTTTCTTTATTGTACTGTTTCTGTTTTTACCTGTTATGTTTTACAAAAATATGTTTAGTCCCGGAGTACTAAATTTCACTAGGGGGGAATGTGGCACCCCAGGGGTCTGGTTCCCACAGTAGTAGCAATATTACGTCTGTGAGCAGGTGGGAGGTTTCCTGGTCAGACATCCTATGCATGCCACACCTCCTGCCCAGTCCTGGGAGGGAAAGAACTTCCCCTATATAAAGCTGGGGCTGAGGCAGGGTTAGAGGGAGAGAGCAGAGAACACAGACAGAGACACAGTCTGGTCTGTAGTGGAGCAGCTATAGGAAAGAAAGATCAGGAGCTCAGTGGGAGCAGTGCTAAAAGAGGTCAGGGCTGGAAGCTGTAGAGCTCGCCCTGATTGAAGAATTGTTACCGGACCCGGAGTCCGAGGCTGTGGGGACTAATCCTTACCCAGCAGCAGAAACCGCCCGGCAGGGGATTTCAGGTCCTCTGGCCAAGAAACCCGAAGGCACGGTCACACTCAAGGGACCAGCACCGCGACGTGGAGCGGAAGCTACCAAAAGGCCCCGAGTCACCGGCCATACGGGTGAGCACCACACGGTACACTCAGGGACGTGGGCTACTTTTATCAGCCTCTAGCAAGGTAGCCAGAAGAGTACGATTAGTTGGGGAGGCCTACAACTCCACCTGGCCAGGGGAGATTCCATCTGCTCACGGACTGACCAGGCCCCGATAGCTAGCCAGTACTCCGGGAGGGTCTACCTTTGCCACCAGTAAAGACCCTGAACTACACCGCACCGTCTCTGAGTGTTTCATCATCCACGTCCGCTGCCCTGAGGCCATACCCCTCCCGTTGGGGGTTATACCATCCCCGCTGCACAACCGTATCACCGGCCTCAGCGGTCTGCCCTGCAGCGGCGGTCTCATGACCGCATTCAACGGGTGGCGTAGTCGAACATTCTAACATCTACTGCTAAATACTGCAGCTCAGTTTGACTCCCTGGGCACGGACCGGGTCACCGCCACGAAACTACTACCCCTCTCAGATCCGGCTCCGGGTAGGCCCCCGCGTGCGCAACGCTACTCAGCACAGGCCCAGGGGCGCGTCACATACGCTGTGTAACTTCCGGGACACCGGGAGCAGCGCGTCCATGTGTGGGCACATGTCCCTATACTGTGAGTGGTGGGGTGAGTCATAGAAATCACCACATATTAACATATATTATGCACACATGTATTAATTAAAGGAATTATGATATTATGATGATTGGGTAAATGTGGTGGATGTTTTATAGTAAAATTAATTGTGCTCTGACATTATTATATTGCACTTTGCAATTTTTTGCACTATTGTCACTTTCGTATTTCACAAAAATGTAATTGTATATTAATTGTAAGTTGATTGGATCACCTATTTATATGACTATGATACAATGATTCACTGCTTGAAAAAGGTCTCCACTGGACCGAAAAGTTGCCCTGACATGATGGGTCAATAAATCATCACAAACTGTACTATGGAGCGCTGCATTTGTGTTTTATGGATACATATAAACCTAGCTATCTACCTATCACTATATATATATATATATATATATATATATATATATATATACACACACACAGAGAAAAAGAGGGAGAGAGATTGAGATTGCAGCACTGTGACATCACGATAAATGTTATGTCACAAGTGGTGTGATGACATCATCGCATTCTAGATCCCAGTGTTATGGCCTTAAGGAAATCACTGCCTCACAGACCCCCAAGGGTGAGGGAGTTCTTTTGTTTTTGTGATAAACAAAGCAAAAATTGATTCTACAATGAATATAGAAAGAAGACGAGCCCAAAGAGATCGGGTTCTAAGAGAAAGGGGAGGATTAGATGAAGAGCAGAAACCGTTGTTCGCTTTAGGGCGAAAAGACATTATATTACCGGACATGGACACTGACGCCTCAGAGATGGCGTCCAAACGACAACATCTGGATAAAATGAGAAAGTCCAAAAGACAGGAGATCTATACAGAGAAAAGGACCATGGAGAACATCATGGAGTCTCACTCTGCAGCCTCCGCTGAGCTTCAGAGGGCCATCCTTATCTCCTTGAAAAAAATCGGAGATCTGGTCCCTGAAATAAGGAGGAGGAACAAAGAAGCCATCCTCAATAAGCGGAGAAACATCAGCGCAGAGATAGAGGTGGAACAGGTTCTCCAAGAAACATCAAGACAAGTCTCATCCACATCTGAAAGTCTAGAGACACCGAAACTGCAAAGAGCAGCAGCCCAGAAAAGAATTAGGAACAGCAGAGACTGGGTTGTCCAATGTAGGAGACATATGATCTATGCTAAACCCATTATAAATGGGAATGGTGCACTATGGAGATCCCAGTCATCATCTGAAACCATTTCCATCCCAGAGTTTCTCTTCCAGCTGAGTGATTCTTCACCTGACAGATCAGTGGACAATGATGAACCAGGTAAGATAGAAACTTACTCAGTATAATAAGACTGGGGGTGAGGGGGATTATAGTCCTAATGTTATGTACAGGCCACAATTATTAATGTTATCTAACTGAAAAACTGACCTTGTTACCCGTAGCAACCAGTCACATTTCATTGTTCTATGATGGAATGTTAAGAAATAGAATCTGTGCTGTGAATCGTTGCTACGGACAACAAGGACATTTTTGCTAATAGATAATTTTGATAAAGGAAAAAACAAATATTGGACATTTCCTGCTGATTTATATCAATCTGATTAAAATGTAATGTAGGTTCTGACGATATATTTCTTAATAAATCTTGTATCATCTCAGCAGATGGAAGCAGTGAGACATCCTCTGACTCATCGGACATACCAGTACAAGACCTTGGGGATGCCAATGTCTTGGGAGAACTGGTCAAGGCAAATATTCCTATTGACATTTGCAGTCTCGAGTTCCATAAAGATCTTGGAAAGGGAGGCTTCGGAAAAGTAAGTGTGAATTTCTACTCCTCCGTGCTCCCCAATGTATCCTGCCTCAGATACACAGGAGGGAGATACATATTCATTACTGGGTGTTCATATGTAATGGTGACTGGGATAAACCAGTGATCCATTACACAGATCTCTATAATAGATGGGAGTTGGGTCTGATATGTTATGATTTTCCTCCAGGTCATCTTGGCATCACATCCGGTCAGTAAAGAACTGCTGGCCGTGAAAATCATGAACAAGAGTCGCTGTTCAGAGGAGATGATAAGTGCAGAGATGGACGTCCTGCTAATAGCCACCGGGTGCCGCTACCTAATGTCAGCACGAGCAGTCATGGAGACACCTACAGAATATAAAGTAGCCATGGACTTTATGGCCAAAGGAGACCTGAGTGGCCACATGGCACGATTGATGCCTTTTGATACAGTAACAACAAGGTAAAGTCTTATACTGGTTAGCTGCCTGTACATTGTAGTCCAAGAGCAATAGACAATGACAGCAGGAGAAAATTATGACATAAATAGGACACGTGTCATCTCCTAATGTTGTCTTTTTGATTGTGTATCTAACCACTGATCCAACCTGTACTTTCTACTCCACAGACTCTTTGCGGCAGAGATGGTGTGCGGACTCCAATTCCTGCATGAACGTGACATCATACATCGGTAATCAGTTCAGCTTCATAAATCTGTCCCCTGTGACTCTCTGTTGTCTCCTTACATATCTATTGTAGAAAGTTCTTTTCATGAATTCTCCTCACAATCATTGTCTTCTCCCTGCAGGGACGTGAAGCCAGGGAACATCCTCCTCAATGAGACCGGACACATTAAAATCTCTGACTTTGGCTTATCCGCCATAGTCATGTTTGAGGACGACATATTGAACAAATATGTTGGCACGAAAGGTTACATCGCACCCGAGGTAAGTAATATCCCAGTGTGATTAATGGCGATAGTAGGACTGAGGAATAATCTGATCACAAAGTATCCTGCAGATATCTATCCACAGATCGGTCCTTATATCCTCTGTGTGTAAATCCCCTACCCGGTATATTCAGATCATCTCCTATCTTATGTTCCCACAGATAATGGACGGTAAGAGCTACAACCATCTGGTGGACTCATTTTCCTTCGGTGTCATCCTATATACGATGATTGTAGGGATAAAGCCATTCTATAGCCGAGGCTCAACTAAGGAGTACCACAAGTCTCTGCAGGAGGACGTCCCATATTTTCCACCCGGGATCAGCATTGATGCCATTGACATCTTAGACGGGGTGAGTAGGGTCAGATGAAGGAGGATGATGGGTGATTATTAAGAGAGGTAGAAGATTAGATGTAAACAGTAGATAGATATTGTGTAATAATGTATCATTAATAATACATAATATAATGACTAATGATCTTTCTCATTTTCCAGCTTCTCTGTAAAACTCCATTTTCCCGATCTGCCATAACATTGACCATCCGAGAGCACCCATTCTTCCAGTTCATAAACTGGAGCGACGTGGAGTCCGGCAGAGCCGACCCACCATTCAAATAAGACTATGTAAGTGTAGGATGTAGGGAAACAGTGTTATCACTGCCCAGTAACATGCATACCCACTATACACCTTATTATTATACCCCCCCCCCGTATACAGTATATATGTGAGGAGCCAATTCTCAGACGTGTATATTTCTCTTCTTACAGGAGTATTAGGCTGATAACAATCAGCCCCATTCCAATAACATCTAGGAATGAAGATTTACATGAATTGGATGAGACAACTACACTGGACTTTCTCATTTACCGGACTGTGACAAATCCTACCGAGCTTCCACCACGTAACAGCCACGTAGATTCGAGCACCAAACATCCAGGGATTTATTCCGATCGCCATATTTGGGGTCAGGAAGGAATTTTTTCCCCTGATATGAGGATCATCCAACAACAAGTCCTCGGGGTTATTTTTCGCCTTCCTCTGGATCAACATAGGAAGTAATTAAAGGCTGAAATTGAAGAACTTCTTTCTGCCATACTTGCTATGTTACCATCTGGACAACTCATCTACAGTGTGGTGGTAAGGAGACGACTACAATATATGGACAGACAGAAGGCAGCGGCTGCTCCTTCTCCTACCGGATATGGACATACAGAAGGCAGCAGCTGCTCCTTCTCATACATGGCCTTGTACAGACAGAAGGTAGCGGCTGCTCCTTCTCCTACCTGACCATGGACAGAGAGAAGAAGCGGCTGCTCCTTCACCTTCCTGGCCATGGTCAAACAGAAAGCCAAATGGTTGATCTTTGTGCTTTAGGAATCCAGAAATGCTCCATCTACACAGATCACACATCACACATTCCTGCTCTTCTCCTCTCCGTCATGTGTGATCCAGACCTGGATATCCAAAACCGACACAAGTGCAACCAAAGGCCTGAGGAGCGGAATCATCAACATCTGCTCCTTTCTATAGAAAGTGACTGTATATTCAGGCTTTCTTTTTTCATCTTTGCATGTTATTAACAACTTTCATGCACAAATAAATATATTGAACACCTATGCAGCTTCTCTTTAGATTCTTCTCATATATAGCACTGCTTTTTTGGTATCTTATTACCATATATACTCAAGTATAAGACGAGTTTTTCAGCACATTTTTTGTGCTGAAAAAGCCCACCTCGGCCTATACTCGGGTATATACTCGAGTATATACATATTCCGTTGGTTGATAGTGGTGGGGGGCTGCGGCGGCGGACTGAGGGATTGTGGCGGCGGAGGAGCGGGACACACTCAGTAGCCAGCTGCTGCAGCTACCACATGTGCCCGCTGCTAAAGGTAAATGAATATTCCCTCTTCTCCACTCTCATGGGCGTGGAGAAGAGGGAATATTCATTCTCTTTAGTAGCAGGCACAGAAGATCGCGGAGCCGCAGCTCCTGCTGACAGTGCATGCAACTAAAGAGGATGCATATTCACTCCTCTCCACGCCCATAGTCCCGGCGTGGAGAGGAGTGAATATGCCGGCATCTCACATCAGCTTCTGAGAGCATATGGCTGTGACGCCATGCACTGCTCAGATGCTGACATGAGCTGCTGCAGCAGAACAGGACGCAGCGCTGGAGTAGAGGTGAGGAAGGAAGGTTAGCATAAGTGTTTATTTTTTTATGTGTGCAGTGATGGGGCCATACATACCAGGATTGGGGATGAGGGGGCCATACATACCAGGATAGGGGGGTTGAGGGGTGCCATACATACCAGGATTGGGGAATGAAGAAGCCATGCATACCAGGATTGGGGGATGAAGGGGCCATGCATTACCAGGATTGGGGATGAGGAGGCCATGTATTACCAGGATTGAGGATGAGGAGGCCATACATACCAGGATTGAGGATGAGGGGGCCATGCATTACCAGGATTGGGGATGAGGGTGCCATGCATTACCAGGATTGGAGATGAGGGTGCCATGCATACCAGAATTGGGGATGAGGGTGCCATGCTTACCAGAATTGGGGATGAGGGTGCCATGCATACCAGGATGATTGGGGATGAGGGGGCTATGCATACCAGGATTGGGGATGAGGGTGCCATGCTTACCAGGAATGGGGATGAGGGGGCCATGCATACTAGGACTGGGATGAGGGGGCCATGCATACCAGGATTGGGGGTGAGGGGAACATGCATACCAGGATTGGGGATGAGGGAGCTATTCATGCCAGGATTGGGAATGAGGGGGCTATGCATACCAGGATTGGTGATGAGGGGTGCCATGCATACCAGGATTGGGGATGAGGGACTGTGGCACCCCAGGGGTCCGGTTGCCACAGTGGCATTGCCTCCCTCAAAAGAGGTGATGCCATGCCTGGAAGCAAGCAGGGATCCCTTAGTCAGGTATACTAAACATGCAACACTTTCCTGGCTCCAGACCAGCAAGGGGAGCACCTCCCCTTGGCAACTGGGATCTGGGGGTGGGGTTAGTTAGTCTTAGTGTGAGGAGTTGAAGAGAGGACGTCGAGGAGAAAGGAGCTGGGGACTGGAGCTGCACGGCAGCTCACCCCAGAAGGAACAAACACAGAAGAACCGGACACCGGAGTCCGAGGCTGTGGGGCACTGAAGGCCCAGGCGCAGGAACCGGAGGGCAGGAGACTGCAGGTCTCCTGGCCCCATCAGACGCCCGGAGGGTCAGCAGCACCGCAGGGTCCAGCACCGCCACGTGGGAGCGACGCACCAGCAAGCCCGAGCTGCCTTCCATACGGGTGAGCACAGAAACGTTGCACCCGGGGACGAGGGCTACCACACAGCTACAAGCAGCAGGGCCAAAGAGTTTAGTGGAAAAGGAAGGCCTCCAACTTCACCTGACAAGGAGGATCCTTTACTTGCTTCCAGGCTGCCCAGACTTTCACTTCTAGCCAGTACCTTAGTCCCGGCTTGTCTAATCGCCACCAGTAAAGACAAGAGTAAACTGCCATTAAGTTGTGGACTGATTCTTGCTGCGCCATCAACCCCTGCACTACAACGCCCAGCACAACCTGCAATATCTACACTGCCCTGGAGCTAGCTCTTCCTGTGGAGAGCAACACCATCCCTGCTGCAGTAACATCAGCTTCAGAGGACTGCTCCGCAGCGGCGGCTCCCTTTAGCCGCACTCCACAGGTGGAGTCACGAACTCTATAAAAACACTATAAATCCCCTATAAATAATCCCTTTTTTATTGACCGCCCTGGGTCATGGACCAGGTCACCGCCACTGTGACATCCCCCAGCATTTACCGGCCCAGCACCGGGTACCCCACAGCCCAGGGGGCGCGTCAGCTTGGCGTCACAAACAGGATTCACGAAGCCAGGTATAACCGGGTCCTGTGTGCCATAGACTTTATTGAACGGTGTTATCACGTGGTTTGCCGCCCGCCGAGGGGAAAGAAAGAAGCCCCGATCTGGAACCGCCGGGTTAGAGATCCTTCCACCTGCAGAGCAGCAGACTGGTGCGTGAGGAGATGCCCAGGACCTGGCTGAGGTTCACTAGGGGGGAAGAAGATGCCCAACATGGAGGAGGGTTCAGCCGCAGGCGCGACCGCTGCCACTGTGATGCCGTTATCAATGCCATATATACCGGGGGCGGCGTGGTTGCTCCAGTACTCAGGGGAGTCGCACACCCTGAACGACTTTGAGGAGAGACTGCGCAGTTTGTTTAAAGTATACCCCCTGTCTGAGGAGCAAAAAGTCAGCATCCTCATAGGCCAGCTAATCGGTGCAGCTCAGAGATAAGTGAAGTCCTGGCCAGGCAGAGACAAAGGCACTGTAAAAGAAATACTGGCCCGATTGAAGGATACCTTTGACACCCGCACCGCAGCAGAAATTAAAATGAAGTTTTATGGGTGCAAACAAAGGGTGCAGGACAGTGTACGGGACTATGCTTTTAACCTGCAGGAGGCGCTGCGGGCCATCAAACAGGTAGACCCTGACAGTGTGCATGATGAGAACAGATTGCTGACTGAGCAGTTTATTGAGGGGCTCCTGTCCAGTGCTCACAGGACACAGCTGCGCATTATGGCTCTGCAAAACCCTGATCTGGACTTTGCACAATTTAAAGACAGAGACATCCGGGTGCTGTAAGAATCAACACCAGGAGGCGCTGCATCCCACCGGCGCGCAGCTGTCACCTACCACCAGGAGGTGGCATCCTTTTCCCCAGAACCTGTGGAGGCTGACGCACAGACTCTGGACAATGACCCGTCTGCAGACCTACGCCTTCAGGTCCAGGAGCTGACCAAAAGTGTGGCTGCGTTAACCAAAACCGTGCAGGCCATTCAAGTGTCCCCCAAGGAAAATATCCAGCTGGCTTCCAGTCCAGATGACGTCCCGTGGCGACGACAGAAGAGAATTCCACCGATCAGAAGGAGGAACAGCGATCGCTGCGACTGTAGCGCCCCGAGGGCTCGGCCGCTACAGGGGTATTGCACCTCTGCCAGAGGTGTGGTATTTCACTCCCAGGTAAGGATGGAGTATGGACCAGGGCTCAGTTAGCTGCATGCAGCACACACACCCCATTTCCGAGGGACAGCTCAACGGTGCTCCCACTAGACAGAAGTGCAGGCACGACCGACCATGTCCCTGCTGGAGTGGGGAGGGAGGGGTGGAACACCCAGTGCTGTAGGGGCAGATAGGGGGCGGTTCCTGAGCGTAGGAAGGAGCCCATTGGTTGCTGGTCACCTGGGCTCATGGTCAGAGGGAGGTATAAAAGGTGGGCACCATCTTAGTTCAGTGTTCAGTCTGTGAGGAGAGGAGAGCTGACAGGGAGAAGCAGCTCAGGCTTAGTGCTGCTCCAGAGGCAGGCCTAGAGAAGAGGCCGGAGCCTGAGAGGAGAAGGAGAAGTGGGCCTGGAGAAGAGGCCAAGGGAAGGAGGAGAAGACAGAACAGGAAAGAAGGAGAAGAGAGAGAGAAACAGAAGGGCTTAGGAACAAGAAGGTGGAAGGGACCCTAAGAACCCACGAGAATCCAGGGTGAAGGGTCAGGCAGATTAAGGGTACCGGATCCCAAGTTGGTGGAGGAGAAACTACCCTCAGCCAAAGACCGGTCGTCGTGATCATCTATTGGTGCGACACCTCATCAAACCTGCTAGGAAGGCACCATATAGGACAGCGGAGGACGGGGCCCACGTTTAACCGCACAAGTCCGCGGCAGCTGGACAAAAGTGGGTCACTGGTGAGGCAGGCCAGAGAAAGGATTAAAGGGGGTCCTGTGCCATGCTCCTGAACTGCCTGGGAGTTGACCGAGCCCCACACCTGGTGGACGCAGCACGGCTTGGGCAGTCACCGCCGGTACCAAGGTGACTAGGACCAGTAAAGAACTGTGAGTAAAGACCCTGGACTGTAACTTGTTGTGTGTGTGCTCCTTCGCGCCTCCAGCACTACCGGTACTGGGACTCTCACCACCATCACTCCCACCATCCACTACACTGCCCTGGGGCCGCACTCTTCCCGTGGGGAGTCACACCATCCCAGCTGCACACGTCATCGGCCCCAGCGGACTGCCTTGCAGCGGCGGTTCCTAATAGCCGCAATCCACGGGTGGCGTAGTCGGACATTATCTAAAGTACAGTAGCAGACTACCAATGGCCTGACCACTCTGAGCCGCGGGACCGGGCCGCCACTACTACTACCCCCAGCGTCTCCCTATCGCCCGGATCCACGTGCCCCACGGCCCAGGGGGCGAGTCACGACCAGGACGGACAACCCATCTGCCGCCGCTGTCAAAAGGCGGGACACTACGCAAGATTCTGCAATTTAAAAAAGCAACACATGGGGCAGAGGGCCAACCCCCAGGAGTAAGATGACCAGGCCCATAAAGTTGGCGAGAGAAGTACGTGGGAGGACGGCCGGTCCTACCTGTCGTGCTTGATGGCATCCCAATGAATGCGTTGCTGGACACTGGATCCCAGGTGACCACGATGCCATATATCCTTTATAAACAATACTGGACTGATTCCGACATTACCCACAGTCCAGATGAACATCTTAACATCTATGCCAGTGACGCGCCCCTGGGCCTGTGTCGCGCTGCGGTGCGCACGCAGGAGCTTACCCGGAGCCGGATCCGTGGAGGGTTGTAATCTCGTGGCGGTGACCCGGTCCGTGCCCAGGGAGTCAAACTAGACGGCAGTCTATTAGTAGTAAATAGTTGATGACTACGCCACCCGTTGAGTGCAGCCAGGAAGCTGCTGCTGCAGGGCAGACCGCTGAGGCCGGTGGTAGGATTGTGCAGCGTGATAGTATAACCCCCAACGGGAGGGGTATGGCCTCAGGGCAGCCGACGTGGATGATGGGGGTAGCAGGAACCACTCAGAGACGGTACGGTGTAGTTCAGGGTCTTTACTGGTAACAACGACAGACCCTCCCGGAGTACTTGCTAGCAAACGGGGCCTGGTCAGTCTTTGAGCAGATGGGATCTCCCCTGGCCAGGCGTAGTTGTAGGCCTCCCAATCTGACTGTACTCTTCTGGCTACCTTGCTAGAAGCTGATGTAAGTAGCCCACGTCCCTGAGTGTACCGTGTGGTGCTCACCCGTATGGCCGGTGACTCGGGGCCTTCTAATGGCTTCCGCTCCACGATGGCGGTGCTGGTCCCACGCGTGTGACCGTGCCTTCGGGCTTCTGGGCCAGAGGACCTGAAATCCCCTGCCCGACGGATTCTGCTGCTGGGTAGGAGTTAGTCCCCACAGCCTCGGACTCCGGGTCCGGTAAAGAATCTTCTTAGTCAGGGCGAGCTCTGTAGCTGCCAGCCCCTGACTCCTTGTAACTCTGCTGTTTCCTATGCTGCTTCTCTTCTCCACTCTCCTTGTCTGACTCACCCTGCCTCAGCCCCGGGTTTATACAGGGGAAGTTCTTCCCCTCCCAAGACTGGGCAGGAGGTGTGGCATGCACAGGATCCCTGACCAAAGGACCTCCCACCTGCTCTCAGACATAATATCTCTATCACTGTGGCAACCAGACCCCTGGGGTGTCACATTCCCCCCTAGTGAAATTTAGTACTCCGGGACTAAACACATTTAGAAAAACATAACAAAGCATAACAATAACAATACTATAAGAAAAACACATAAGATGGTTACGGCGTGTCCGCAACCGGATGCAGTCTTTGAAGAAAAGCAAAGGTGTCCACTTCACCAACACAGGGAGACGTAACCAGGTAGGGGTCTGTCCTACCCCGAGTCCTTAACAGTCTCTAGTCCATCCTGGGTTACGCTCCAACTATATACAAGGATTCCCGGTAAATCCACCAAGGTTTCCTAAAAATAACTAGAAACACAAAATTATACACAAGCAACAAGACACAGAAAAACATAAATAAAACAATTTATACACTTTAAATTCTCCAGCGTGCGGGTAACTGGCCTCTAGTGGCCCGAGTGGACCTACGGAGCTGACTGTCTGGCCCTGAACTACAGGGTGTAGGAGCTGTCAAGGGTAAACTGGGCAGCTGTCTACCGGCTCTTTGTCTCACTAGGGGTACGGCAGGCTCACTATAAGCAGAGGGTTGATTCTCCTGTTCTGCTTGTGTGGAGTCTTCTGCCTCCTGGACCGGCTGTTCTTCCAGCTCTACCCGTTGCTCCGTAGGTTCTTGGGGTGATGGTTGGAGGAAGGTGAGTACGGGTACCACAACTGCACCATTGACTTGAGTCCAAGACTGAGGAAAGTCCCCGAGCACGGTACTAACCATATCTTCCCTTTCTTCCACGGGTCGATGGTCTTCTTGTTCCTCTTCAGGGTTCCTCAGTTGTTCGGGACACTTCTTCAGGTGGTCCCGGGATACAATGGCTGTGGTTTCCCCTCCGTCTTTACTGATGGTACAGACCTTCGGGTTCTCGTGGCTTGAGGGCAGTACGGTGTACGGGTCCTTCTCCCACTGGTCGTCCAACTTGTGGAGCCGTCTCTTCCTCTTCAAGACCTGCTCTCCGGGTACCAGGGGAACAGCGGGAGCATACTGGTTGTAAGTTTTCTCTTGTCTTTCCCTAGCCTGACAGAGACTTCGCTCCACGCTCTCCTGTACTCTCCGGTACTGCTGCTGCCTCTCTGTGTCCCAGTCTGTTTCTGGTGAAGTGTCCTCGGGGGTCAGGACTCCCATTTCCAGGTCAACAGGTAACTTACCAGGTCTTGCCCTCATTAGGTAAGCCGGGGTACAGTTGGTGGAACCTACCGGGATGTGGTTGTATAGGTCCACCAGATCGGGCAACTTTTCAGGCCACAGACTGCGTTCTTCCAGGGGCAACGTTTTTAGAAGATCCATTACCACCTGGTTCATTTTTTCACAAAGTCCATTAGTCTGCGGATGGTAGGGTGTCGTCCTTATCTTCCGGCAGCCATACAGATTGCAGAATTCCTGAAAGACCTCCGCTTCAAAGGCAGGTCCCTGGTCCGTCAGCACTTGGTCCGGGTACCCGTGTGGACGGCAGAAGTGCTGCTGGAAGGCTCTAGCTGCTGTTTGAGCCATTAAGTCCTTGACGGGGACGACAACCAAGAACCGGGAGTAATGATCCACGATGGTTAACGCGTAGACGTAGCCACTTCTGCTTGGGGTCAGTTTTACATGATCCAAGGCTACCAGTTCCAACGGTTGCTGGGTGACGATGGACTGCAGGGGAGTCTTCTGGCTGGCTCGGTCCTTCCTTCTCAGGTTGCACGGGCCACAATCTCTGCACCACTTCTCGATGGTTCCCCTCATGCCTACCCAGTGGAACCGCTCGCGCAGCAGGAACTCCAGCTTTTTCCACCCAAAGTGTCCAGCTCCGTCGTGGTATGCCTCCATCACCATGGCTGCGTCTCTTCGTGGCACCACTACTTGCCAGAGTAATTCATGCGTCCGGGAGTTAACCATTCTGCGGCACAACTTCCCTTTGTAAAGGAACAGTCGACTCTTCTCTGCCCATAGTTGTTTGGCTTCCTCCGGAGCGTCTGGTTCAAGGCGAGCCTCCGGCCGAGTCAGCATCTCCTTCACCAGTCGGACGGCAGGGTCACTGTCTTGCGTTTCCGCCCAGTTGTAGTGGGGTAAGGGGTTCAACGTAGCAGCCTGCTTACTCCTTACCCGGTGGGAATACTGAATAGTCCCATGACGGTGGAACGCAGGGAGTTCAACTTCTTCCAGTCCCTCCGGATCTTCTCCTCCGTCCGGCAGGTTGGGCATCCTGGACAGGGCGTCCGCGTTGGTATTGGAGCGTCCTGCCCGGTATTTAATTGTGAACTCGTAGTTGGACAGACGGGCCATCCACCTCTGCTCCAGGGCACCGAGTCTTGCCGTGTCCAGGTGTGTCAGCGGGTTGTTATCCGTGTACACGGTGAACCGGGAAGAAGCGAGGTAATGCTTAAAGCGCTCAGTGATTGCCCATACTACGGCCAGGAACTCTAACTTAAATGAGCTGTAATTCTCGGGGTTCCTTTCGGTGGGTCGCAGTTTTCGGCTGGCGTAGGCGATTACTCGTTCCTTCCCCTGCTGGATCTGGGACAGTACGGCTCCTAGCCCGATGTTACTGGCGTCGGTGTAGAGGATAAAGGGCTGGCTATAATCCGGGTACGCCAGGATTTCGTCCCCCGTGAGGGCCATCTTCAGCTGGCGGAAGGACTCTTCTTCCAGCTCTTCCCATTTGAAGGGCGGCTTCTGGTTCTTGGCCTTCCGGGACTGGCCTATCAGGAGGTCCTGCATAGGTGCTGCCTTTTTGGTGAAACCGGGAATAAACCTTCGGTAGTAGCCTACCAACCCGAGGAACTGCCGCACTTCTTTTACGCTGGAGGGGCTTGGCCATCCCTTAATTGCGGTGATCTTATCGGGGTCGGGAGCCACTCCGTCAGCGCTCACCACGTGTCCCAGGTACTGCACCTTTGGTTTCAGGAGGTGACACTTGGAGGGTTTCACCTTTAGGCCGTAACTCGCCAGAGCCTCGAACACTTCCGCCAGGTGTTTCAGGTGGTCCTCATACGTCTTGGAATATACGATGACATCGTCCAGGTACAACAGGACCGTCTCGAAGTTTCTGTGGCCCAGACAACACTCCATTAGGCGTTGGAAGGTTCCTGGTGCGTTGCAGAGTCCGAACGGCATGCAGGTGAACTCGCTAAGTCCCATCGGGGTGGTGAATGCGGTCTTCTCCCGGTCCGCCTCTGCTACAGGAACCTGCCAGTACCCGCTAGTGAGATCCAAGGTAGAGAAGAAGTTAGCAGATCTTAAAGCAGCCAATGACTCCTCTATCCTTGGTAAGGGGTACGCATCCTTGTGTGTGATACGGTTGATTTTCCGGTAATCTACACACATCCTCATGGTGTTGTCTTTCTTTTTGACTAAAACTAATGGGGCTGCCCAGGGGCTACAACTATCCCGGATTACCCCAGCCTCCTTCATATCTCTAAGCATCCCCTTGGCGTGTTGGTAATGTGCAGGGGGTACGGGTCGATACCTCTCTTTTATGGGAGGATGATCTCCCGTGGGGATGCGATGTTCTACCCCCTTGACTCGCCCGAAGTCTAACGGGTGTTTACTAAACACTCTCTCATACTCTTGAACCACCCGATAGACTCCTTGTTTCTGATGTGAGGGAGTGGAGTCAGTACCCAAATGTAGTTGCTGACACCAGTCCTCCATGTCTTTCTTAGAGCCGTTACCTTCCTCCGGGTGAGATGGAGGCAAGGGTTCCACAGATTGTATAGAACTTTGATTAGTGGTATATAATTTGGCTAGCGTGGCATACCGGGGCAGGTACACTTCCCTCTCCCCGATATTTATTATGCGAATGGGCACCCTCCCATGGCGTACATTGACCACCCCCCGTGCTGTCAAAATGGTGGGCCTACTGTCTGAGTAAACTGGTTCTACCATTGCCTGGTAATCTCTACCTCTCAGACCAATAGCTGCCCGGCACCAAATCATCATTTCACTTTTTGGGGGCATGGCAATAGGAAAAGGGTCACACATTCTTACGCTACCAATCTCACCGCCGGAGAGTTCCACTTGTTGCCGTTGCATCAGTGCCCGGATCTCTTTCTGGAGCACCCGCTGCTCGCCGGAGCTGGCATTCTTGGCAACCTGCTGTAAAAGGAAAATCACCTCTGCAAGACAATTTTCAATTACATTAGTTCCTAGAGTTATTTTTGGGTGACTCTCATGTTTATCAATATCTACAATGATCAGTCCCTGTGCGGCCAGTTCGACTCTACCAATTTTGATGGTCACCTCTTTAAATCCGATCTGTGGCACGGGCTGACCATTGCTGGCGATGATACTCAAGTCGTCGTCGGGGTAGCGGGTAATATCCGAGTCATTCCAGTACTGCTTGAAGAGCACGTACGGGATGGTGGTGACCTGTGACCCGGTGTCCAGTAGGGCACTCATGGGAATGCCATCCAGTACCACAGGCAAGACTGGACGTCCTCCCACATATCTGTCGCGCCAGTTCGATGGGCCTGGTGATCTTTTTCCTGGGGGTTGGCCCTCTACCCCAGGTTGTGCCCGTTTAAAGAACAGTACCTTGCCATATGTCCGGGTTGATTGCAGCGGCGGCAGATGGGTCGTCCGTCCTCACTGTATCGGTCACTGGGTCTTCCTCTGGCCGGTGGGGTCCTCCTTGGTCGACGCCACGGGATGTCCTCCGGTCCGGATGCCAGCTGGATCTTCCCTGGGGTGGAAACCTGTAAAGACTGCACAGTTCGGGTTAGCGCAGCAACGCTCTTAGCTAGCTCTTGGACCTGATGGTGTAGGTCTGGAGCCGGGTCATTGTCCAAAGCCTGCGCATCAGCTCCCACAGGCCCTGCTGACAAGGGCGCCGCCTCCTGGTAGTAAGTGGTAGTGGGGCGTCTGTGGGTCACAACGCCACCTGGTGCCGGTTCTCGGAGCACCCGGATGGCTCTGTCCTTGAACTGTGCAAAGTCCAGATGGGGATCCTGTAAGGCCATTGCCCGCAACTGGGTTCGGTGGGCATTGCAATATAAATCCTCTATAAATTGTTCAGTCAACAGCCTGTCCTCGTTTCCCACCCCATCAGGGTCGGTCTGCTTTATGGCCCTCAGGGCCTCTTGTAGGTTTAGTGCATAGTCCCTTATACTCTCATGCGCTCGCTGCTTGCACCCGTAGAATCTAAGCTTAATCTCGGCTGAGGTGCGGGTATCAAAGGTGTCCTTCAGCCGGGTTAGTATCCCTGCGACAGTCTTCCTCCCAGGTGGCCAGGATTTTACTTCCCTTTTGGCTGCCCCTGTTAGTTGGGCCACCAGGATGCTCACTTTTTGCTCTTCTGTGAGGGGGTACACCTGGAAGAGGCTATCCAGCTTTTCTCTAAAGTCATGCAGGGTATGTGACTCCCCTGAGTACTGGGGTAGCCAAGCTGCTCCCGGGATATAGGGCATGGTGAAGGGCATAACTGCAGCAGCGGTAGCGCTGGCGGGGGTTGAGGCAGTGAAGCTCTCCTCCGTATCCGACATCTTCCTCCCCCCTAGTGGACCGTGGCCTACCTTGCGATGATCCTCTTCCGTAGGCCGCAGCTCCGCAGTGGATCGTCAGGGTTGAGGACCTTCCGTCGCGCTCCTGTGACGTCGGCGTCTGCTGGGCTCCTTCCAGGACCTTACGCAACGTCCGGACGTGAGGCGGGGCTTCAGTTCTCGCGCGCTTTCGGAGTCCACGCCCCTCTTCTTCCCGCGCGGCGTCCTCAAGATGGCGTCCAATGGCGGGAAAACTCCACGGATGGCGGGAAGAAGGTCGAAGATGGCGCCGGATGGCGGGAAAACTTCGCGGATGGCGGGAAGAAGGTAGAAGATGGCGCCGGATGGCGGGAAACCTCCACGGATAGCGGGAATCTTCACCACTGGTAAGTTTGAACAGTCTTTGCTTTTCAGGCACGCAGTACCCGGTGGTTGCGGGCACGAAATCCTGCCGACTACGCCAAAGTTGACGCGCCCCTGGGCCTGTGTCGCGCTGCGGTGCGCACGCGGGAGCTTACCCGGAGCCGGATCCGTGGAGGGTTGTAATCTCGTGGCGGTGACCCGGTCCGTGCCCAGGGAGTCAAACTAGACGGCAGTCTATTAGTAGTAAATAGTTGATGACTACGCCACCCGTTGAGTGCAGCCAGGAAGCTGCTGCTGCAGGGCAGACCGCTGAGGCCGGTGGTAGGATTGTGCAGCGTGATAGTATAACCCCCAACGGGAGGGGTATGGCCTCAGGGCAGCCGACGTGGATGATGGGGGTAGCAGGAACCACTCAGAGACGGTACGGTGTAGTTCAGGGTCTTTACTGGTAACAACGACAGACCCTCCCGGAGTACTTGCTAGCAAACGGGGCCTGGTCAGTCTTTGAGCAGATGGGATCTCCCCTGGCCAGGCGTAGTTGTAGGCCTCCCAAACTGACTGTACTCTTCTGGCTACCTTGCTAGAAGCTGATGTAAGTAGCCCACGTCCCTGAGTGTACCGTGTGGTGCTCACCCGTATGGCCGGTGACTCGGGGCCTTCTAATGGCTTCCGCTCCACGATGGCGGTGCTGGTCCCACGCGTGTGACCGTGCCTTCGGGCTTCTGGGCCAGAGGACCTGAAATCCCCTGCCCGACGGATTCTGCTGCTGGGTAGGAGTTAGTCCCCACAGCCTCGGACTCCGGGTCCGGTAAAGAATCTTCTTAGTCAGGGCGAGCTCTGTAGCTGCCAGCCCCTGACTCCTTGTAACTCTGCTGTTTCCTATGCTGCTTCTCTTCTCCACTCTCCTTGTCTGACTCACCCTGCCTCAGCCCGGGGTTTATACAGGGGAAGTTCTTCCCCTCCCAAGACTGGGCAGGAGGTGTGGCATGCACAGGATCCCTGACCAAAGGACCTCCCACCTGCTCTCAGACATAATATCTCTATCACTGTGGCAACCAGACCCCTGGGGTGTCACACCAGCAATGGTCAGCCCTTGCCTCAGGTGGGGTATAAAGAGGTGACCATAAAAGTTGGCAAAGTAGAATTGTTATCACAAGGAATTATTATTGTTGATATTGATCGCCGAGAAAGTCATCCCATGATAACCTTAGGCACTAATGTGATAGAAAATTGTCTTGGAGAAATTACTGTTTTGTTGCAACAGGTCGCAGAGACTTCCAGTTCCAGTCAGCAGCGAGTTCTGCAGAAGGAGATCAGAGCCCTGATGAAAAGACAACAGGTAGAGCTGTCTGGAGGGGAAATTGGCAGTGTAAGGATGAGTGATCCGTTCCCCATTACAATGCCCCCTAGGAGTGAAATGTTGATATGGTGTCGAGCAGCAATTGGTCCCAGGGGTCAAGATTATCAGGCCCTGGTAGAACCTGTATACTCTGACAGTATGCCCACCATCTTGACAGCCAGGGGAGTAGTCGATGTCCGCAAGGGGAGAGTGCTGATCCGCATCCTGAATTGTGGGGAGAAAGAGGTCCATTTACCCCAGTATGCTACCCTT
Source organism: Phyllobates terribilis (assembly GCF_046119375.1). Taxonomy (NCBI): domain Eukaryota; kingdom Metazoa; phylum Chordata; class Amphibia; order Anura; family Dendrobatidae; genus Phyllobates; species Phyllobates terribilis. Next base: position 116,369,373 of record NW_027362773.1, read on the forward strand.
GCTAAGTTATTCACTGTCAGTAACAACTCAATAAAGACAGTGGAACCCTTGCCTCCATCAAAACCGGCGGAGGATAATGGCTCCAAGGGGCAGATGGAGGATTGGTGTCAGAAGCTACAATTGGGCACTGACTCCACCCCTTTGCACCAAAAGCATGGAGTATACCGGGTGGTCCAAGAGTATGAGCAGGTCTTCAGTAAACACCCATTAGACTTTGGGCAGGTAAAAGGGGTCCAACATCATATCCCCACAGGAGATCATCCACCCATTAAAGAGAGGTACCGGCCTGTACTTCCAGCTCACTATCAATGTGCCAAGGGAATGTTACGGGAGATGAAGGAGGCTGGGGTGATGAGAGATAGTTGTAGCCCCTGGGCAGCTCCATTAGTTCTCGTGAGAAAGAAGGATGGTACAATGAGGATGTGTGTTGACTACAGGCAGATTAACCGCATTACACATAAGGATGCCTACCCATTACCCAGGATTGAGGAGTCACTAGCTGCATTAAGATCTGCTAATTATTTCTCCACTTTGGATCTCAATAGTGGGTATTGGCAGGTTCCTGTGGCAGAGGCGGACAAAGAAAAGACCGCGTTTACAACACCAATGGGCCTCAGCAAGTTCAACTGCATGTCATTCGGGCTCTGCAACGCCCCAGGAACCTTCCAGCAGTTAATGGAGTGCTGCCTAGGACACAAGAACTTCGAAACTGTCCTGCTGTACCTGGACGACGTAATTGTCTACTCGAAGACATATGAAGATCACCTGGAGCACCTGGCCGAGGTGTTTGAAGCCCTATCTGGTTTTGGCCTGAAGGTAAAGCCGTCCAAATGCCACCTGTTGAAGCCCAAGGTGCAGTACCTAGGTCACGTGGTAAGCGCCGAAGGTGTAGCGCCAGACCCTGAAAAAGTCACCGTAATCAAGGACTGGCCAAGACCCTCCACTATCAAGGAAGTGCGGCAGTTCCTGGGGTGGTAGGCTACTACAGGAGATTTATCAAGGGTTTCACCAAAATAGCAGCACCCATGCAGGACCTCCTGGTAGGCCAGTCCAAGAAAGCCAAGAACCCGAAACCTCCGTTCAAATGGGGTAAACCAGAAGACGAATCCTTCACCCGACTGAAGATGGCTCTGACCAGAGACGAAGTCCTGGCATACCCCGACTATGGCCAACCCTTTATACTTCATACAGATGCCAGCAACGTGGGATTGGGAGTGGTGCTGTCCCAGGTACAGCAAGGCAGAGAGCGAGTGATTGCATACGCCAGCAGGAAGCTCCGGCCCACGGAAAGGAACCCCGACAATTACAGTTCCTTCAAGTTGGAGTTTCTGGCCATAGTCTGGGCTGTAACAGAGCGCTTCAAGCACTATCTCGCCTCCTCCAAATTTACAGTCTTCACGGACAATAACCCTCGGACGCACCTGGAGACTGCGAAGCTTGGTGCCCTAGAGCAACGATGGATGGCCCGACTGTCTAACTACGAGTTTACCATCAAGTATCGGGCGGGGCATAAAAATGCAAATTCTGATGCGCTGTCCAGAATGCCCAACTTGCCAGATGGGGGAGAAGACCCGGAAGAGCTGGAGGAGATAGAGATACCCGCTTTCCATCGTCATGGGGTGACCCAGTGCTCCCACTGTGTAAGGGACAAGCGCTCCGCCAACAGAGAGGCCACGTTCAACCCATTGCCCCACCATGGATGGGCAGAAACGCAGTATAGCGACCTGGCTGTCCGCCTAGTCAAGGAGTTGCTGATGCAAGCTGACTCGCACCCTGATTCAGATGCTCCACGGGAGACCCAACAGTTGTGGAAGGAGAAGGGCAAACTGTTCATCTACGAAGGAAAGCTGTGTCGAAGAAGCATCAACTCCCGGACACATGAACTGGTCTTGCAGGTGGTAGTCCTGAGGCGGGATGCGTCAATGGTCTTAGAAGTGCACCACGATGGAGCAGGACACTTCGGGTGGAAGAAGTTGGAAGTCCTGCTACGTGAGCGATTCTACTTGGCTGGCATGAGGAAAGCAATCGAGAGATGGTGTCGAGAATGTGGTCCATGCAACCTGAGACAAAAAGACCGTGACAGCCAGAGGGCTCCCCTGCAGCCCATCATCACCAAACAGCCACTAGAACTGGTAGCCTTGGACCACGTGAAGCTAGCCCCAAGCAGGTCAGGCTATGTCTACGCTCTAACCATAGTAGACCACTACTCAAGGTTCCTGGTAGTAGTGCCAGTGAAAGACCAGACGGCTCAGACGGCAGCCAAAGCATTCCAACAGCACTTTTGTCGCCCGCACGGTTACCCTGAATGAGTGCTTACCGACCAAGGTCCAGCCTTTGAAGCAGAGGTGTTCCAGGAATTCTGTAACTTGTACGGCTGCAAGAAAATCAGGACGACACCGTATCATCCCCAGACCAACGGGTTGTGTGAAAAGATGAACCAGGTGGTGATAGACCTGTTGAAGACGTTGCCCCTTGAAGAGCGCAGCCTTTGGCCAGAGAAGTTACCAGATTTGGTGGACCTGTGTAACCACATCCCGGTGAACTCCACCAACTGTACACCCGCTTACCTGATGAGAGCAAGACCTGGCAAGCTACCCATTGACTTGGACATGGGAGTCCTAACACCAGAGACGACATCACCAGATGAGGATTGGGATACCGAGCGGCTGCAACAATACCGCAAAGTGCAAGAGTGTGTTGAAAGAAGTTTGTCCCAGGCAAGACAGAAGCAAGAGAAGACTTACAATCAGCACGCACCTGCCGTTCCCTTGTCACCTGCAGAGCAGGTACTTAAGAGAAAGAGAGGACTCCACAAATTAGATGACCAGTGGGAGGTAGACCCATACACTGTCCTACCCTCGAACTACGATAACACCAAAGTGTGCCTCATCAGCAAAGATGGAGGGGAATCTTCAGCGGAAGTCTCAAGAGACCACTTGAAGATCAGTCCTGAACAGTTGAAACACACAGAAGAAGATCAAGATAACCCTCAGCCCAAAGAAAAGGAGGAAGTGGTCCAAACAGTACTTAGAGAATTTCCCCGGTCTTGGACGCAGGTGAACAAAGCCATTGTGGTACCTGTCCTAACCTTTCTCCAAGTGGCATCACCGGAAGCTGCAGAAGTCCCAGAACAGCTGGAAGACCAGTCGGCCCCAGAGACAGAGGTTTCATCATCAGCAGACCAGGAGAATCTATCCTCTGTTAGCAGTGAACCTGTCATACCCATGGTGAGCCAAAGAATTCGTAGGAGATTACCCAGCCTACCAGTATTACTTCAGACTAAATGTAGAGTAGGTCACACTGAGCCCATCACACCAGGGGTAGACACAAGGGACCAGGGTAGAGCAGTAACTACAAATGTACTATGTAGTTCGACCAGGAGTACAAAAGGTCAGCTACCTGCCCGTTGGAGAAACTAAAATGTAAAGAATTAAAGTATAAGAGAGCTAAAATGTATGCTGTATATACACTGTGTTCCAAATTATTATGCAAATAATATTTTCTCAGATTTTCCCAAATTACCTATATGAATTGCAGTCATTGTAATTTTCCAGTCAAATAACTATTAGAGTACAATTGAAAGGTTTTTGTACAAACTGCCTATGATAACCGTATATTTTTTAAAAAAATAAAAAACTCAATCTGCACTCAAAATGCATGTTCCAAATTATTATGCACAGCAGAGTTTTCAACCTTTTCATTTTAATACAGAACAAAAAAATGGTCATTTTTGAAATTATAAGCATTAGCAGGTTATTACAAACTGAAATCAAACAGTTTTCAACTCAAAACTTTATTCTAGGTGATGTTACATTTGCACATAGGACCCCTTGTTCGAAAGGAGCTTCTGAACTCTCTCGTCCATTGAATTTGTCAGGTTTTGGATGGTTTCTGCTTTAATTGTTTTGCATGAGGACAGAATACCCTCCCAGAGCTGTTGCTTAGATGTGAACTGCCTCCCGCCATCATAGACACTCCTTTTGATGATGCTCCAGAGGTTCTCAATGGGGTTGAGGTCAGGGGAGCATGGGTGCCACACCATAAGTTTGTCCCCTTTTATGCCCATAGCAGCCAGAGATGCAGATGTGTTATGTGCAGCATGAGATGGGGCATTATCATGCATGAAATGATCTCGATGGTCCAGATGGATGGAGTGGAGGATGGCTGGTTGATGGACACCCCATGCAAACACGGCTACGGCGCTAACAAGGAGGAGGTGGAGTAATGTTTTGGGCTGGTATCATGGGGAGAGAGATTGGCAGCCCTTTTACGATCCCTGAAGGGGTAAAGATGAACTCCATAATGTATGTTGAGTTTCTCAAACAGCACTTCCTTCCATGGTTCAAGAAGAAGAACCGTGCATTCCGCAGCAAGATCATTTTCATGCATGATTTCCTGCATGGGGAAATTTACCAGCAGCTGCAGCATTTCCCACCCTAGGCTTATACTCGAGTCAATAAGTTTTCCCAGTTTTTTGTGGTAAAATTAGGTACCTCGGCTTATACTCGGGTCGGCTTATACTCGAGTATATACGGTAATATCATGATGACCTAATGTATTTGTCAAAGGGGCTGAATATCTCACATAAAGATTTCTGCATAGAGTAAAATATTTAAGTTTTAAGTGTTCATAAAACCTGTATCACCATAAGTAGATGACATTCCTATTCCACATCTAAAATGTATACAGGCCTCAGACTAAACTCACTATAGAAAATATACACCCAGACCCAGGAAACAATTACAAACCCCAGATCGTACCCCTAAATAAGTACAGACCCAGACAAAACCCACTAAAACATAGACAATAAACCCACTAAATACAAACTAAAAACTCAACCAACTAGAAATATATAGACATAGACTAAAGAAATACAGACACTAAACCCCTTAAATTCAGACACAGATCAGCCCCCTATATAAATACAGACCTCCTAAACACAGACACAAAACTCCTTCAATAGAAGCCCATTCCCAACCCCTAATTATATACAGACCCCAGGGACGTACATAGAAATCATGGGGCCCCATAGCAGAAGTTATAATCTCATCCTCCACAAAAAATATATAAATAAAAAATAATAATAATATAACGGACAGTATGAAACCCACCCAGTGAATTCCTACACACCACCCTCCAGGTGCACAGTATGATGACCCTGCTGTATGCACCCGTGGCAAAGTGTAGTGACCCCAACACAGTATGATGTCCCAACTGTGACCCCAACACAGCTCTCCAAACAATATGATGGCTCCCACACAGATTGATGGACCCCACAGAAACCTCCACACTGTATAATGGCCTCCACATAGCCCTACAAACAGTAAAATGGACCCCACATTGCCCTACAAACTGTATAATGCCTTTTCATACATGGACTGCGGCACCAATCAGTTCTCCCCAGCTTCTGAGCGTGATTGGTCGCATGGATTACAGTGAGGGACACTTAGGAAAGGTGAGTATAAGAATTTTTTATTTTATTCTTATTTTTACAGGTGGACACTGCAGGAGCAGACACTACTACTCTCAACATTGACCCTGCTGGGGCTGATCGCAGCCCCGGCAGGGAACCATGATGAGGGCAGTGTTCAGCACCCGGTGCTTGGGAGCAGCGCTAACTGTAAACTAATTCCCTGGCGCCGGTACGTGTGATCCTGATGCGGCACACGGGACACGGATATCTCCAGTACCAGTAATATACGGACGTGTGAAACCGGCCTGAGTATTGCTGATCCTAGTGAATCAAATGTAAATTCAACTGAAGAAATAAAAATTGCACCATTTACTGGTGGTATACTATCCACCTACATGCCCCAATAGCTCCAATATTCGATCTGTTTCAGGACAGGGTAATAAAAGATGTGGAAGCTTTAGTATTCACAAGTCCCACTGACAATTTAAGAACAGGGAAACTAAAAGCATTGAGTGAAATAAAAAACTGGAAAGATGTAATAATTTGTAAAGCCGACAAAGGTGGAAATATTGTGCTACAAACTAGGAAGATGTATATTGCTGAAGCAAAAAAACAACAACTGATACTTCCGCTAATATTAACCTGGCTAATGATCCTACGAATAAATTAAAAAACTTGTTAAGAACCTTTTTAAGGACGCAGGTGGAGAAAGGTATTTTAACTAGAAAAGGAGCAGAAAAATTATTACCACAATATCCACAAAAACCTCATTGGTATTGCATTCCCAAGGTCCATAAATCTTTAACCACCCAGCCTGGACGCCCGATAGTGTCGGGCATAGGCTCAATTACAGAGCCTTTGTCCCAATATTTGGACTCATTACTGAAACCACTATTGAGAAATATTCCATCTTTGATTAAGGACACCGGATCCTACTTGAGTGCAGTTAGCGAAATAAATTACTGCAATAGTTACATGCGTGGCTTGCGTTTTTCCTCATTTATTTTTAGCTTTTTTTGAAAATAAATATGTGGAAACCGTGACCAATCCATATCTAAATACATAAAAACATACTTAAGATATGTGGATGACATATTTATAGCGTGGGCTGGTACTCAAGAACAATTGAGTCGTTTGTAAAATATCTGAACGACATTAACCCCTTTACCCCCAGGGTGGTTTGCACGTTAATGACCAGGCCAATTTTTACAATTCTGACCACTGTCACTTTATGAGGTAATTACTCTGGAACGCTTCAACGGATCCCCCTGATTCTGAGCTTGTTTTTTCGTGACATATTGTACCTGCACGGCAGGATTTGGAAGGGAAGGAGCGCCATTTGACTTTTTGAATGTAAAATTTGCTTGAATAATTAGAGGACGCCATGTTGCGTTTGGGGAGCTCCTGATGTGCCTAAACAGTGGAAACCCCGCACAAGTGACACCATTTTGGAAACTAGACCCCTTAGGGAACTTATCTAGATGCGTGGTGTGCACCTTGAACCCCCAGGTGCTTCACAGAAGTTTATAACATTGAGCCGTAAAAATACAATTTTCATATTTTTCCCACAAAAATGTTTTTCAGCCCCCAATTTTGCATTTTCATAAGGGTAACAGGAGAAATTGCACCATGCAGTTTATTGTGCAATTTCTCCTGAGTAAGCCGATACCCCATATGTGGGGGAAAACCATTGCTTGGACGCACGGCAGAGTTCGGAAGGGTAGGAGCACCATTTGACTTTTTGAATGTAAAATTTGCTTGAATAATTAGCGGACGCCATGTTGCGTTTGGGGAGCTCCTGATGTGCCTAAACAGTGGAAACCCCCCACAAGTGACACCATTTTGGAAACTAGACCCCTTAGGGAACTTATCTAGATGTGTGGTGAGCACCCTGAACCCCCAAATGCTTCACAGAAGTTTATAACATTGAACCGTAAAAATAACACTTTCACATTTTTTCAACAAAAATGTTTTTCAGCCCCCAATTTTGCATTTTCAGAAGGGTAACAGGTTGCGTTTGGAGAGTCCCTGATGTGCCTAAATAGTGGAAACCACCCCACCCTCCCCCCAGTGACTCCATTTTGGAAGCTACACCCCTCCAGGATTTTATCAAGGGGTATAGTGAACATTTTGAACCCAGAGGTACGACACAGAATTTGATAACATTAGGTCATCATATTGAATAAGTTGTCATTAGTCTTGAGTGCAAGTGCTCGCTATTTGAGTTTGCATCAGGTACTAGGGTATGCTCCAAGTATCGCGGGTGCTCAAGTGACATGCTCGAGTCCCTGCCCCGCATGTTTTTTTTATTAGATACCCCCAAAAAAAACATGCGGGGATTGCTCATGCATGGCAGGCAATCCCTGCAAGGTTTTTTTGGCTGTATAACAGCTGCAAAACATTTGGGGAGGAGACTAAAGCATGTCACTCGAGCACCCGCCATACTCGGTGCATACCCAAGCACCCGATGCAAACTCAAGTAGCGAGTACTTGCGCTCACTAGTCGCCATATCGTCATCATTTTTTTTTTCTTTACTTCTGAAAAAATCCCAACCCCAACCCGAACCTTAGCCCAACCCTAACCCTAGCCTAACCCTAAACTTAGCCTAACCCTAGCCCAACCCTAACCCTAGCCCAACCCTAACCCTAGCCCAACCTTAGCCCAACCCTAACCCCAACCCTAGCCCAACCCTAACCCTAGCCCAACATTAACCCAAACCCTAGCACAACCCTAGCAAAACCCTAGCAAAACCCTAACCCTAGCACAACCCTAACCCTAAAGTTTATTTTTTACACCGTTCCTCGTGTGGTATAAGTGATTAGACGACGTTATTTTTCGGGTCGGTGCAATTACAGCGATGCCAGATTCATATCGGGTTTTTATGACTGACAGCTGTCACACACTAAAAGACTCATTTTTTTGCAAAGACTAGTTTTTGCATTGCCATATTTTGAGAGCTATAATTTTTCCATATTTCGGCCGACTGAGTCATGTGATGGCTTGTTTTTTGCGGGACAAGTTGACGTTTTTATCGGTATCATTTTCGGGCAAATAACATTTTTTGATCGCTTTCTATTCCGGAAAACAATTCAGGAATTTTTTTTTTTTTTTGTTATGCTGTTCTGCATAAAGGTAGCTTTATTCTTCGGGTCAATACGTTTAGAGCGGTACCGCATTTTTTTTTTATATTTTGGCGCTTTTACACAATAAAAACTATTTTATAGAAAAAAAAATTGTTTTTGTATCGCTTTATTCTGAGAGCTATAACTTTTTTATTTTTCTGTTGTTGGAGCTGTATTGTGGTTTGTTTTTTGCGGGACAAGATGACGTTTTCAGCGGTACCATTTTTCTTTACATTCGTCTTTTTTATCGCGTTTTATTCCATTTTTTGTTTGGCGGTTTGATGATAAAACATCGTTTTATGTTTGTTTGTTTTTTTTGTTTTTTTACCGTGTTCACTAAAGGGGTTAACTAGTGGGACAATTTTATAGGTCAGGTCGTTCCGGACGCGGCGATACCAAATATGTGTACTTTTATTGGTTTATTTTTTTTTTCATAAGATTATTTATTTATGGGTACAATATACTGTATATATTTTTTTCTTATTATTTTTTCTTTTATTTTTTTAATTTTTTAAAATTTTTTTTTTTTTTTTCACTTTCTGACATTTTTATTACTTGTTCACATTGTCCCACTATGGGACTCTCACTTTTTGCAGCCTGATCGCCTGCATGGCATAGAGAGCAGCATCTCCCTATGCCATGCAGCCTGTCAGCGCTGCACAGGGAGAAGTTACTTTGGTCGTGCACTGCGCATGACCAAAGCAACTTCCTGCCTCCTGGTGACCCGGATGTTGTTATGATGACGTTGGGTCACCATGGCAACATCCGGGATCGGATTCAGATGCCGCTGGACGCCGGCAGAGAAGGTAAGTATCACGCTTACCTCCTCTTGCCACCGGAATGCTGCGATCGATTTCGATCACAGCATTTCGGGGGTTAATGTGCCGGGAGCGGTGCGGGACCGCTCCCTGCACATAGCACAGGGTGTCAGCTGTGACAATCAGCTGACACCCGGTGGTGATCTCGCCTGCACCGCTTGTGTGCGGGCGAAATCGCCAGGGCGTATTAATACGTATTAGGCCCATAAGGCCCAGGGCACAGATACGTACTAATACGCCCTGGGTCAGAAAGGGGTTAATAATGAAAATATGAAAATTACATCAGCATATGGTGGTAATGATAGAAAAGCTAGTGTGGTGCCCAACCAATTTGATGATACATAGCAGAGGGATAAAACTAATAAACTTTATTCAAATTATTTAAAATCAAACCAATGCCACAAAGGCATGTGGCCTTGTATATCACTCCTGTAGTACGACAGTTGATGAAGTGTCATATGGTATATTCCTTCCCAGTCACATTACTACGAAACGTCCTACCCTTTGTCTGAAATTCACAAGCACTACAGTTGCGACACCTGTAGCAGCCCTTGGCATGCTTGATGGGTAGTACACCAGATGGATATTAATTTAAAAGAGTATATATAAATTAGCATACATTATCCAACATGGTGTACACAATATGGCGTATAATGCTAGTAGAGCCCTGTATAGCTGCCAGAAATAATTCAAAAAGGTTGAATGTATTGGCCTTAATATATTAACTTAATATACTGTATGCTCTTGCACCTGTCCTGCCTCTCGTGCTCTTTATTTTCCTCTCTCCGGTATGTATATATAGGGTCTGAGTGACCCACTTCTGCCTTTTGACATATGTATGTGGACAATATCATATTAAGTTAATACACTGCTCAAAAAATAAAGGGAACACTTAAGCAACAGAATATAACTCCAAGTAAATCAGACTTCTGTGAAATCAAACTGTCCACCTAGGAAGCAACACTGATTGACAATCAATTTCACATGCTGTTGTGCAAATGGAATAGACAATAGATGGAAATTATTGGCAATTATCAAGACACCCTCAATAAAGGAGTGGTTCTGCAGGTGGGGACCACAGACCACATCTCAGTACCAATGCTTTCTGGCTGATGTTTTGGTCACTTTTGAATGTTGGTTGTGCTTTCACACTCGTGGTATCATAAGACGGACTCTACAACCCACAGAAGTTGCTCAGGTAGTGCAGCTCATCCAGGATGGCACATCAATGCGAGCTGTGGCAAGAAGGTTTGCTGTGTCTGTCAGCGTAGTGTCCAAAGGCTGGAGGCGCTAACAGGAGACAGGCCAGTACACCAGGAAACGTGGAGGGGGCCATAGGAGGGCAACAACCCAGCAGCAGGACCGCTACCTCCGCCTTTGTGCAAGGAGGAAAAGGAGGAGCACTGCCAGAGCCCTGCAAAATGACCTCCAGCAGGCCACAAATGTGCATGTGTCTGCACAAACGGTTTGAAACCCACTCCATGAGGGTGGTATGAGGGCCCGACATCCACAGATGGGGGCTGTGCTCACAGCCCAACACCGTGCAGGACTCTTGGCATTTGCCACAGAACACCATGATTGGCAAAGTAACCACTGGTGCCCTGTGCTCTTCACAGATGAAAGCAGGTTCACACTGAGCACATGTGACAGACGTGACAGAGTCTGGAGATGCCGTGTAGAGCGATGTGCTGCCAGCAACATCCTTCAGCATGACCTGTTTGGCAGTGGGTCAGTAATGGTGCGGGGTGGCATTTCTTTGGAGGGCCGCACAGCCCTCCATGTGCTCGCCAGAGGTAGCCTGATTGCCATTAGGTACCGAGATAAGATCCTCAGACCCCTTGTGAGACCATATGCTGGTGCGGTTAGCCCTGGGTTCCTCCTAATGCAGGACAATGCCAGACCTCATGTGGCTGGAGTGTGTCAGCAGTTCCTGCAAGATGAAGGCATTGAAGCTATGGACTGGCCCTCCCGTTCCCCAGACCTGAATCCGATTGAGCACATCTGGGACATCATGTCTCGCTCCATCCACCAACGTTGCACCACAGACTGTCCAGGAGTTGGCAGATGCTTTAGTCCAGGTCTGGGAGGAGATCCCACAGGAGACCATCCGCAACCTCATCAGGAGCATGTCCAGGCATTGTAGGGAGGTCATACAGGTACGTGGAGGCCACACACAATACTGAGCCTCATTTTGACTTGTTTTAAGGACATTACATCAAAGTTGGATCAGCCTGTAGTGTGTTTTTCCAGGCCTCCATTGGTTAATAAATTAGATTTCCATTGATGATTTTTTGTGTGATTTTGCTGTCAGCACATTCAACTTTGTACAGAACAAAGTATTCAATGAGAATATTTCATTCATTCAGATCTAGGTTGTGTTATTTGAGTGTTCCCTTTATTTTTTTGAGCAGTGTATATTAAGGTCAATACATTCGACTTTTTTGAATTATTTCTATACAGGGCTCTACTAGCATTATACGCCATATTGTGTACACCATGTTGGATAATGTATACTAATTTATATATATTCTTTTAATTTAATATCCATCTGGTGTACTACTGTAGCGCCCCGAGGGTTCGGTTGCTACAGGGGTATTGCACCTCAACCAGATGTGTGGTATTCCACTCCCGGGTAAGGATGGAGTATGGACCAGGGCTCAGGTAGCTGCATGCATCACACACACCCCATTTCCGGGGGACAGCTCTACAGTGCTCCCATTTATATATTTATGCAGGCACATCTGACTATGTCCCTGGCTGGAGTGGGGAGGGGGGAGGAAAACCCAGTGGTGTAGGAGCAGATAGGGGTTGGTTTCTGAGCATAGGTAGGAGCTCATTCCGTGCTGGTCACCTGAGCTCACACACAGAGGAGGATGTATATAAGGTGGACACCATCTTAGTTCAGTGTGCAGTCAGTGAGGAGAATACAGGGAGCGGAGGCTCTGTAGGAGCTCTGCTCAGAGGCAGGCCTAGAGAAAAGGCCGGGGCAAGGAGGAGGAAGGAAGGAGAAGTAGGCCTAAAGAAGAGGCCGAGGAAGGGGGAGAAGAAGGAACTGGAAAGGAGGAGAAGAGACAGAGAAGCAGAAGGACTCAGAAACAAGAAGGTAGAAGGGATCCTAAGAACCCACGAGATAACGGGTGAAGGATCAGGCAGAATAAGGGTACCGGATCCCATGTTGTTGGAGGTAAATCATCCCTCAGCCAAGAACCGGAGGTCGTGATCATTTATTGGTGCGACCCCCCGCCAAACCTGCTAGGAAGGCACCATATAGGTTAGAGGGAAACGGGGCCCACATTTGCCCGCATAGATCCGCGGCAGCTGGACAGAAGTTTGGTCACTGGTGGGGCACGAGCCAGAGAGAGGACAGAAGGGAGTCCTGTACCATGCTCCTGAATTGCCTGGGGGTTGACCGAGCCCCTCACCTGGTGGACGCAGCACGGCTTGGGCAGTCATTACCTGTACAGAAGTGGCTTGGAGTATACGAACTGTGAGTAAAAGACCCTGGACTGCAACACGTTGTAGTTGTGTTTCTTACCGCGCCAGCACTAACGGTACGGGACGCACTGCACCACAACCCCCACCATCTACGCTCAGTGCCCTGAGACTACACTCCTCCCGTGGGGAGTTGTACTATTCCCTGATGCACCCACAACACCAGCCTCAGCGGTCTGCTCTGCAGCGGCGGTTCACTCTGATCGCAATCCACAGGTGGCGTAGTCGGACATTGCAAAACATATAAATAGACTGCCACAATTTGATCTGACCACCTTGAGCCACGGGATCGGGTTGCCACTACTACCCCCATCAGCACCGTACACTAGAAGGCCCGGTTCCGAGTACCCCACGGCCCAGGGGGCGAGTCAGCTTTAGCGTAGTCGGCAGGATTGTGACCAACCCACCACAAATGGGTATTGCGTGCCTGAAAAGAGACTGTTTCACTGTATTAAAGATGGCAACCTCCCCAGAAGAACGAGCGCCATAGTGTGCGCGCCAAAATATTACAGGAGGCCACCCCCATCGTGGGCCAGGTCCCAGAATGGCGCCAAAGAAGGAGCCCACCCCCAACAGCCATGAGTGCGGCTGTAGAGATTTCCATCAAGGTGGGGGGGGCTGCCCCTGAAAGTGATTGTCAGCAGATTGCCCCAAGACCACCCCCAATGGGGGCGGAAAGAGAAGAAAACTGTGGGGCCGGGTGTGGTTTGGATCAGTCTCACCGGACCACACCCGGAGATGGAGAGAGGAGCCAGCTCCAGCATCCTGGCGAGGGGCCTGCTGCAGGTCGAACCACCATGCAGCTTCACGGAGCTGCTAGCACAACTCCCCAAGGAAGACCTGGAGTACGTGCGGGCTGCACTGGAGGAGCTGGACCGGAGGATGGTCTGGGCGCAGCGGGACGTGATTGCCGGGTGGAAGGAAGAGATGGCCCGGCGGGCCGTGACCCAGCAGCAGGAGGCGCTGCCACCACCCAGCAGCACGCCTGCCTCCGAGGGCGGTGAGAGTGGACCGGAGGCCGAGGACGACGCCGCGGAGGAGGCCACAGCCGCGGAGGCAGGTAACGGGGGAGTCCTTACCCCGAGTCCAGGGGCCGCGGCCCTGTCCCTGCCTCCCGTCACGGAACCCGAAGCCCCGGGAGCCGTAGCTGTCATCAAGCCTCCCCCGCTACCAACTGGGCCCCAGGCCGTAGGCGCCGCCGTTGAGCCCCGCCCCGCGCCGTGCCCTTTAACCCTGGGCGCGACCAGAAGACGACCACCGCAGGCCTGGTCGCAAGGCCTAGTGCCCTCGGGCGCCGCTGCCCTGTCAGCGCCCCCTGCCTCTGCTGTACCACCCCTGGGCGCGGATCTGTTCGCCCAGCACACCGGTCAGGATGGGCTCTCTTTCATCTGGCCCCCCGGATATGTTAAACCCCGCCTCCAGAGGAGCCTGTCTGCGCAGGCTGGAGCCCCACCTGAACCCCTGATACCTGCTCCGGAGTCCATGGAAGTCTCCCAGCCCCCGCTCGAGGACGCCCAGTTTGAGTGGGACCCGACCGGAGAAAATCTGATGGGGTTCATCCAGGAAACGCGGGCAGGCGCAGCCCGCCGACGGGAGTCCTTCCGCCAGCAGTTGGCGCTGTTCGAGAGGGAGCAGCGAGAGCGGCGCGTCAAGCAAGAACAACTACAGGTTCAGAGTGCGGAACAGAAAATGAGAACCCGGCGAGACCCCCGAGCTGCCCACGGTCCCCGAGCCACGGGGACTGTCGTCAAGTTCCAAATGGAGCACGGCTGGGGTTTCATCAGAGATCCGAACACCATCAGCGACGTGTTCGTGACCCGGAGGGATGTCGAGAGCCACCTGCCGGAGGGACATTGAGGGCGAGACCTGTATCCTGGGGACGTGGTGACTTACACCCGACACCAAGGATTAAAGGGGTGGTACGCCCTCCACGTCCACAGAGTGGTAGAAGAGGAGGAACAGCGCCACTCTGCCCAAGGATATCAAGAGGGCCCGGACGGGCCTGAAGATTACCAGGAGCAAGGCGCATATGGAGGTCAGCATTCACAGTGAAGTGAAAAAGCGCCCGTGTACATAGTTACCCGTCAGGGTACAGAGACTGTTTTGGGACTGTTTCCAGATTAGAGCGTGGTCCCCGTTGGGACTGTTATGGTTAACTGTGCCAAGTTATCCCCTTCCTAACCTGGCTGGGGACTGAGAACAGCCATCCCCTTCCCTACCTGGCCGAGGACTGAGAGCGGCCGTCCCTGTAAATAGTTGCGCTTCCTATGGCGCCCCCTATTGGTTTTATAAAAGAACTGCAACGTCTACCTCAAGACAAGTTTGCTACAATGTTGCACCTTTAAGAAGAATGAACACCTGGTCGCAAGTTGCACCGCGGCCAGGGCACAAGAATATGTTTTACTTAAAAATGTTTTATATTAAGAGTTTTATATGCTGCTAGGTAATAATGCAAATGTTTTCTATGATGTTTTATATGACAAAAGAGTTCCGGTAGTATTAACAATGTCTTATAAAGAAAAATGTTGAAAAAGAGAAAAGTGTTTCCCATGAAGGTAATTGAACAATGTCGTCCGTTTTGTAATGTAAAAAGTTATTGAAAAAGTTTTGCATGTCTTCTAATCAAATGTCTTTACTCTTTTCCAGCCCGAGGACGTGCTGTGGTTTACCAGGGGGGAATGTAGTGCCCCGAGGGTTCGGTTACTACAGGGGTATTGCACCTCAACCAGATGTGTGGTATTCCACTCCCGGGTAAGGATGGAGTATGGACGAGGGCTCAGGTAGCTGCATGCATCACACACACCCCATTTCCGGGGGACAGCTCTACAGTGCTCCCATTTATATATTTATGCAGGCACATCTGACTATGTCCCTGGCTGGAGTGGGGAGGGGGGAGGAAAACCCAGTGGTGTAGGAGCAGATAGGGGTTGGTTTCTGAGCATAGGTAGGAGCTCATTGGGTGCTGGTCACCTGAGCTCACACACAGAGGAGGAGGTATATAAGGTGGACATCATCTTAGTTCAGTGTTCAGTCTGTGAGGAGAAGACAGGGAGCGGAGGCTCTGTAGGAGCTCTGCTCAGAGGCAGGCCTAGAGAAAAGGCCGGGGCCAGGAGGAGGAAGGAAGGAGAAGTAGGCCTAAAGAAGAGGCCGAGGAAGGGGGAGAAGAAGGAACTGGAAAGGAGACAGAGAAGCACAAGGGCTCAGAAACAAGAAGGAAGAAGGGACCCTAAGAACCCACGAGATAACGGGTGAAGGGTCAGGCAGAATAAGGGTACCGGATCCCAAGTTGGTGGAGGTAAATCATCCCTCAGCCAAGAACCGGAGGTCGTGATCATTTATTGGTGCAACCCCCAGCCAAACCTCCTAGGAAGGCACCATATAGGATAGCGGGAAACGGGGCCCACGTTTGCCCGCATAAATCCGCGGCAGCTGGACAGAAGTTTGGTCACTGGTGGGGCACGAGCCAGAGAGAAGACAGCAGGGAGTCCTGTGCCATGCTCCTGAATTGCCTGGGGGTTGACTGAGCCCCTCACCTGGTGGACGCAGCACGGCTTGGGCAGTCAGTACCTGTACAGAAGTGGCTTGGAGTATACGAACTGTGAGTAAAATACCCTGGACTGCAACACGTTGTCGTTGTGTTTCTTACCGCGCTAGCACTAACGGTACTGGGACGCCCTGCACCACAACCCCCACCATCTACGCTCAGTGCCCTGAGGCTACACTCCTCCCATGGGGAGTTGTACTATTCCCTGCTGCACCCACAACACCAGCCTCAGCGGTCTGCTCTGCAGCGGCGGTTCACTCTGACCGCAATCCACGGGTGGCGTAGTCGGACATTGCAAAACATATAAATAGACTGCCACAATTTGGTCTGACCACCCTGAGCCACGGGATCGGGTTGCCACTACTACCCCCATCAGCACCGTACACTAGAAGGCCCAGTTCCGAGTACCCCACGGCCCAGGGGGCGAGTCACTACCCATCAAGCATGTTTGCAGATTGGGTATAATTATATCTCATATATACATGTGTGGTAGCAGCTGCGCAGCTGCGTGGGGCTGTCTTAAAGGTTTTTTCCTGTCTGCACTTTGCACTTTACCCCCCCCCCGGTTTGCCTGCCATTACCTTTCAATAAATTTTGATATTTTTGCATAAAATTAGTGGCCTCTTGATCGTTATTATTGTTTTTGCTTTTATTCCTCTGCTTATTGACGATTAGGCCCTAACTTGGTCCTTATTATGGTAGTTTTATTAATAAAATATCTCTTTATATAGGCATAGCTAATTAATACACGCTCCCTGCGGGCATATACTACCATCTCTCCATGAATTGTATTTATAGAGTACAGGCCTGTAGGGGTCACAGGGTACAAGACTGACGTGAATCCCAACCCTATTACCCCCTGCCACTGCTACAGGGCAGTGTGGAAGAGCGAGGCTAAGCGCCAGATTTGGCGCATCTTATGGATGTGCCATTTCTCGGACTGCTGAGGTGTGATATTAATAGCCGCAGAGGGGGCTAGTATTCATGGCTCCTTCCATGGCTATTGATATCAGCCCGCAGCTGTCTAGTTTAGCCTTTGCTGGCTAGATTTTACAGGGGGGCCTACGTCAATTTTTTTCTGGGGTCCCCTGTAATCTAGCCAGTAAAGGCTAAACAAACAGTTGTGGGCTGATATTAATAGCCATGGAACATTGTTGGCTAATGGCCCCTTCCGCGGATACTAATATCAGCCCCCAGCGGTGGCTTTCCCTCTGCTGGTTATAAAAACTATAGGGAGCCCACGCCATTTTTTAAAACATTTTAGGCTCTGTGCCCATAATTCAGACGTAGCAACGCTTTGGACGCACATTTTTTCTGCATCCAAAACGTTGCATTCTATTGAACGCAGGTAAATCCACGTGTTCACTGAACCATGCGTATTTACCGCATTCAATACTTTCGAGTGGTTAAATTTCTGTTGTGGAGACTAGCGACTCCGCAAGAGAAATTGACATGCTGAGGTCCTGAAAGACGCGCCACATGTCAGCGTCCACGGGTGATTCGAAGCCTCTGATGCACGCATAGCGGACATGGGATTTCTAGAGATCCCATCCACTATGCTGTAACATCTGGACGCTGCGGGTTTGACACTATATACACGCAGCGTCAAACCTGCAGTGGCTCCTGACCGTGGCCAAACTAACCCGCAGCATATCAATTTCTGTAGCGGACACACCAGTCTCCGCTGCAGATTTTGACCGATTCCAGTGTCATTATATGCGGTGGATTCATATGTACCGACAACAAAAGTGCGGCATTGGAACACCGCGTTTTGGACACAACATAAATGTGTTGTGTCCAAAGTGCTGCTGAGTGCTGATCGGGGGATGTAGTGGCTAAAGAACCAGCTGTGAGATGTTATTTAATGGCCAGGGAAATATTTATCAAGTGGCACCTTCCCAGACTAAAAAAACCCAGCTCACATCAGTCGCATAACTTACATGAATAGAAATGTTAATGAAGATTGGAGGAATGGGACTAGCTGTCATCCAGCTCTTTTGTTTGGTGATGTCAAGGTGTCACTCAGACCTTTTCATTACCAAAGTAAAGAAACACACAGACACAGTGTAACCACTTAATTTGAAATACAACAGACCCATTCTTTAATCATTTAAATGAACCAATATATTCACCCCAGTTCTTATGGTAATACAAGGGCTTAAGCAATGTCCCACCAACTTTATTTAGCTCCAAAATCATTCATGGATGCTCAAAAACCACTTAAAAAAATGCATGTAAAAACGTGTCAAAAACACATGTAAATCCGCATGCGTTTTTTTCTGCCAGGGAGAGGCAAAAACGCTCAGGAAATTTCTGCTTCAATTCCTGAACTTGTGCACAAACCCTAAAAGTTAATTTATTCTAAAATATTGAATAAAAAACAGATAAGTTAAAATATAAACCTAAAGACCCTTTAACATTTTTCCAGTCATATCAAACCCTCCGCTGTGCCCATTATGCATAATAAATGATCTACGATCTTTTTGTGTTTCTGTTGTTGACCTCACTTTATATAGCAAGTAAGCCTAATTACCATACATTACCTACTACACAACCCTCATAGCCTCCCTATCCCACAACCTCAAACAGCTATTCAACACTTTTAACTCTCTCCTCCGCCCTCCACTGCCCCCTCTGACCTCCCTCATCTCTGCTGAGGAGTTTGCCACACACTTCAAAAACAAGATTGACCAAACACGGCAAGTCTTTACTGTCCGACCACCACAATCCCTTTGTTTTCCACACCATTGCCCTTCCCCCATAACCTCCCTTCCCAACATCACGGAAGGAGACCTTACTCGCCTTCTCTCCAAATCACACCTCACCACTTGTGCACTGGACCCCATCCCATCCCACCTCCTCCCCATCCTCACCCCCACACTCGTCCCATCCCTAACCCATCTCTTCAACATATCACTATCCTCTGGTACTTTCCCTGCTGCCTTCAAACATGCCACAATCACGCCCATCCTCAAAAAGCCATCCCTCGACCCATCCGCCCTGTCCAGCTATCGCCCCATATCGCTGCTCCCATTTGCCTCCAAACTCTTTGAGCAACACGTTCACGCTGAACTTTCCTCCCACTTTTCATCTAACTCTCTTTTCGACAACCGACAATCCGGCTTCCGCCCCCACCATTCCACCGAAACTGCCCTTACCAAAATCACCAATGACCTACTTACAGCCAAGGCTAACAGACAATTCTCTGTACTCCTTCTTCTTGACCTGTCCTCTGCTTTTGATACAGTTGACCATTGCCTCCTACTACAAATCCTCTCTTCCTTTGGAGTCAAAGACCTTGCCCTATCCTGGATCTCCTCATATCTTTCTACCCGCACATTTAACATCTCCCACTCCCACACTACCTCCTCACCCCGCCCCCTCTCTGTTGGAGTCCCTCAAGGCTCTGTCCTAGGACCCCTATTCTTCTCAATCTATACCCTTGGCCTGGGACAGCTCATAAAATCCTATGGCTTCCAGTACCATCTGTACGCTGATGACACCCAGATCTACCTCTCTGGCCCAGACGTCACCTCTCTGCTGTCCAGAATCCCAGCATGTCTATCAGCCATATCCTCCTACTTCTCCTCCCGCTTCCTCAAGCTCAATGTGGACAAAACTTAACTCACCATCTTTCCCCCATCTCGCGTATCTTCCCCATCTGATCTTTCTATCACAATAAATGACATCACTCTTTCCGCTGTACCGACAATCCGCTGCCTCGGACTAACCCTTGACTCTTCCCTGTCCTTCAAACCGGACATCCAAGCTCTCGCCACCTCCTGTCGCCTCCAGCTCAAAAATATTTCCAGAATCCGTCCTTTCCTCAACCCCAACTCTACTAAACTGCTTGTGCATGCCCTCATCATCTCCCGCCTCAACTATTGCAACATCCTCCTCTGTGGCCTACCTGCTAACACTCTCGCACCCCTCCAGTCCATCCTCAACTCTGCTGCATGACTTGTTCATCTCTCGCCTCACTACTCCTCTGCTACCCCCCTTTGCAAATCCCTTCATTGGCTCCCACTTGCCCAGCGTATCCAGTTCAAACTGCTAACACTGACCTACAAAGCCATCCATAACCTCTCTCCTCCGTACATCTCTGAACTAATCTCCCGATATATTCCCTCACGTAACCTCCGGTCCTCCCAAGACTTCATTCTCTCCTTCACACTTATCCGTTCCTCACGCAATCGCCTCCAAGATTTCTCCCGAATATCCCCCATCCTCTGGAATTCTGTGCCTCAGCACGTCCGATTATCCACCACATCTGGATCCTTCAGACGGAACCTGAAAACCCATCTTTTCAAGAAAGCTTACAACCTGCAATGACCACACTGCCTCTTCAACACCGGAGCTACTGCACCCCCCCAACCTACTGTCTCCTCCCCATTCCTGTAGAATGTAAGCCCGCAAGGGCAGGGTCCACTTCCCTCCATATCAGTCTATCAGTGTTTACTGTATTGTTTACTGTAAGTGATATTTGTATTTTGTATGTAACCCCTTATGTACAGCACCATGGAATCAATGGTGCTATATAAATTAATAATAATAATAATAATAATATGAAGCATCCCCTCTTGAAGGGCATATTTTTTTTAGCTTTTTAAGCAATATCTTTGAGAGACTCAGCAAGAAATAAGATTTGTACAGGGAGAAAGTCAAAGAGAACCTATTCTGGTTAATGGATGGGAGCAAAGCTGGTGTTTAGATCTCAATGGGCAGCGGGGTCTCAATCCTGAGGATGGAGGGATCAGGAACAACTGTGAGCGTTCCAGCGATCTGCAAAATGAAATACTAGCTTCTACAAGGACTCCATGGTCCATGAATATGATATGGGCACATGTGAACAAGCTGTTATCCTAAAATATACCCACTTACGGAAACATATTATTTCATTGGTAAGTACATAGGTGCTGTAGATATGTATGTGTGCATCAAATTTGGAGGATGCTGAGCCAAAATGTGGCAGATGTGTGTAGATACATATGTGTGTATGTACAGTACAGACCAAAAGTTTGGACACACCTTCTCATTTAAAGATTTTTCTGTATTTTCATGACTATGAAAATTGTACATTCACACTGAAGGCATCAAAACTATGAATTAACACATGTGGAATTATATACTTAACAAAAAAGCGTGAAACAACTGAAAATATGTCTTATATTCTACGTTCTTCAAAGTAGCCACCTTTTGCTTTGATGACTGCTTTGCACACTCTTGGCATTCTCTGGATGAGCTTCAAGAGGTAGTCACCGGAAATGGTCTTCCAACAATCTTGAAGGAGTTCCCAGAGATGCTTAGCACTTGTGAAGAGCACAGGGCGCCAGTGGCGGCTTTGCCAATCCTGGTGTTCTGTGGAAAATGCCAAGCGTCCTGCACGGTGTTGGGCTGTGAGCACAGCCCCCATCTGTGGACGTCGGGTCCTCATACCACCCTCATGGAGGTGGTTTCTTACTGTTTGTGCAGACACATGCACATTTATGGCCTGCTGGAGTTCATTTTGCAGGGCTCTGGCAGTGCTCCTCCTGTTCCTCCTTGCACAAAGGCGGAGGTAGCGGTCCTGCTGCTGGGTTGTTGCCCTCCTACGGCCCCCTCCATGTCTCCTGGTGTACTGGCCTGTCTCCTGGTAGCGCCTCCAGCCTCTGGACACTACGCTGACAGATGCTGCAAACCTTCTTGCCACAGCTTGCATTGATGTGCCATCCTGGATGAGCTGCACTACCTGAGCAACTTCTGTGGGTTGTAGAGTCCGTCTCATGCTACCACGAGTGTGAAAGCACAACCAACGTTCAAAAGTGACCAAAACATCAGCCAGAAAGCATTGGTACTGAGATGTGGTCTGTGGTCCCCACCTGCAGAACCACTACTTGTTTGAGTGTGTCTTAATAATTGACAATAATTTCCATCTATTGTCTATTCCATTTGCACATCAGCATGTGAAATTGATTGTCAATCAGGGTTGCTTCCTAAGTGGACAGTTTGATTTCACAGAAGTTTGATTTACTTGGAGTTATATTCTGTTGTTTAAGTGTTCCCTTTATTTTTTTGAGCAGTGTATATATACACACATATAAACCTTTAGCCAATACTTGAGGGCAAAGCGAATCACTAGTGATGAGTCTAATGTACAAATAACATTTGATGTTTTAACGAAAAAATTTAAAGATAGAAATTATCCCATGAGAGTTTTAAAAAAATATGAGGATAGAGCTATATCGACCGCTCTACATTGTTAAATAATATATAACGAGATAGAGACACGAATAAAAGGATCCCTGTGGTCTCAACTTATTCAGAGGAAAGCAACGAAGTTGCGGGTATAAGTCGGAGACTTTGGGATATGTTGGGAAAATGTATATCAGGTGTTGATGAGTTTACAGTTCCACCCCTTTTTTCGTATAAGCGTTGGAGGAATTTGAAGGATGATGTGGTCCATTCGGATATTGGCCCCAGTAAAAAGAAGAGCCAAATAACTTTGACACGGAGGAAAAGAACAGGATGTTTCCCTTGCTTGAGCTGTGTGAATTGTCCGTATATGTTGAAAGGAGAGAATTTTCGGCACTTTACTTCTGGTAAAGTGTATAATCCTAGGTTGTATTTGATGTGTGACACGGGCTATGTTATATATATATTGCAGTGTCCGTGCAAATTAAAATATGTAGGCATAACAACTTATGATTTCAAAACCAGAATCATCCATCATCGGAACACAATATGTAAAAAGAAAATGGATTTACCAGTCCCAAAACATTTTACAGAGGCAGGACATAGAGAGAGGGATTTACAATTCTATATAATAGATCATGTTCCCCCTGTGAGAAGAGGTGGCAATCGTGAGAAATTACTTAAAAAGAAAGAATTAGAATGGATCTACAGATTGGAATCCTTAAAGCCTAACGGACTTAATTTTTATGTTTCTATATAATATATTGGGATTATGAGACATTTGTTTGGCTTTCTTGCAAGATTAATATTGTAATAATGTACTAGAATATATTAGATTAAAAGTATGTGATTGAGGGTAGCCAAATTGAAATAGGTATATTCCCCTTTAAATTATCGTGGAACTACAAGCCTCAGCAATAACCTAGGTGTGTTTCCCCTTTAAAAAGAATGCAGAATTGGAAGCCCTTTAAGGGATATAATTAAATGTTAATTGGGAAGTTAGCATAATGTTCGTGACGCGCGCAGGGGATGGGGACGACTCGGCGCCCGGGTCTTGTTGTTGCCTGACCTTGGGGGATGTCGCGGTGGTCGGCTCCCGGGCCCGTACCCTAGGGTCACTCTTAAAAAGTGAAAAGGGGGAAAGTTTATATGGGAAAGGGGAAATGTTCGTGATGCCACCTGTAGATTCTGGTGAGGATCACCAGAGCTGCGGCAGTCCTCTGAGGCCTGTGTTCATGCAGCTTAGTTGGTGCAGCTCCCCACAGGTGGAGCGGGGCCTCAGGGCAGCGTAAGAGGTAGGGATGCAGGACAGAGGGGACCCAGCCGGGTCAGAAGAAGAACAGGTACATTCACAACAGTTCACTTCAGTACCTTTACTGGTGGTGTTTCAGGCATGATCCAGGGCACTGTAGGGTGAAGGGTGCATTTCAGGACTCTCCCCAGTGAGCGAGTGTGGGGCCTCCTGTTTCTTGCCTTTTCCTGATAAGTTTATGACCTGCCTGAAGCTAGGCCTAACTTGGTCTCTGTCTTGCACCTGCTGACCTGGTGGTAGGGCCTTCTGATGGAGATCACACTCCCTGGTCTCTTGGGCCTCTGTGATTCCTGACCCTGGGATAACGGTCAGCTTCTGGTGTTCCTGGGACATATAGTTCACCAGGGCTTCCGGTAGTTTCTGCTGGTCCTAGAGATCCTTGCAGACATGGACCTGGTGTTCGGTAAATGGTCTTGGGGTGATCTGGCTAAGCTCCTCTGCCTCCTATGTAGCTCGCTTACTCCACTTGCCTTCGGCCGCGCTCGGGGCCCTCACTAGGCTTCACACTGGCAGTAGGCCTCGCTACTCTTCACCGCTCTTATGGCGTCGGCACACCTTAGGCTCACTAACCTGAGCTCTCTGAGTCTGGACTGGGCTTCACTGCAGGCTAGCTTCTGCAGGAGCTGGACCTAGCTCTGTCCCCTGAGGAAACTGTTCTATAGACCGAACTTCTCTCTCTGTGGACTCCAGACTGACTGAACTGCCTAGCTCCACCTTCCCTCTTTATATCCCTAACGGGCTCCCTCTGCTGGTCTGAGGTGGAGGGTGGAGGTGTGTGAATGCTATGAGGGCCTCTTGTGGAGGAATCTGTCCATGCACCCCTCTAGGATCTGTGGCACCAATGGACAGCAGGTCTACTTGTATTTATAGGGGGTTTGCGATATATACACACTACCATTCAAAAGTTTGGGTCACCCATACAATTTTCTGCTGTCCATGAAAACTCATACTTTTATTTATCAAATGAGTTGCAAAATGAATCGAAAATATAGTCCAGACATTGACAAGGTTAGAAATAATGATTTTTATTAGAAAAAATAATTTTCTCCTTCAAACTTTGCTTTCGTCACAGAATGCTCCCTTTGCAGCAATTACAGCATTGCAGACTTTCAGTTGTTCTGCGTCTCACAAATGTTCTTCTGTGTGATCTAAACACCTCAAACTTTGATTCTTCTGTCCATAAAACTTTTTTTCCAGTCTTCCTCTGTCCAATGTTTGTGTGCTTTTGCCCATATTAATCTTTTCCTTTTATTAGCCAGTCTCAGATATGGCTTTTTCTTTGCCACTTTGCCCTGAAGGCCAGCATCCCGGAGTTGCCTCTTCACTGTAGACGTTGACACTGGCCTTTTGCGTGTACTATTTAGTGAAGCTGCCAGTTGAGGAGCTGTGAGGCGTCGATTTCTCAAACTAGAGACTGTAATGTACTTGTCTTGTTGCTCAGTTGTGCAGCGGGGCCTCCCACTTCTCTTTCCACTCTGGTTAGAGCCTGTTTGTGCTCTCCTTTGAAGGGAGTAGTCCACACCGTTGTAGGAAATCTTCAGTTTCTTGGCAAGTTCTCGCATGGAATAGCCTTCATTTCTAAGAACAAGAATAGACTGTAGAGTTTCACATGAAAGTTCTCATTTTCTGGCCATTTTGAGAGTTTCATAGAATAAACAAATGTAATGCTCCAGATTCTTAACTAGCTCAAAGGAAGGTCAATTTTATAGCTTCTCAAATCAGCCAAACCGTTTTCAGCTGGGCTAACATACTTGTGCAAGGGTTTTATAGGGTTTTCTAAGCATCCATTAGCCTTCTTACACAGTTAGCACAGTTAATACAATGTACCATTAAAACACTGGAGTGGTGGTTGTTGGAAATGGGCCTCTATACACCTGTGGCGCCCCTGAGGGTTCAGTCGCCACAGGGGTACTGCACCTTGTAAAAGAGGTGTGGTATCTTCTCTCCGAGGTAAGGATGGGGGGGGGCACCACACAGGACCCCTTTTACTCACTCAACACCACACTGCTCCCATTCTGTAGGGGGTGTAAAGCACGAAGTGCTGCCCCGGTCCTGAATGAAAGAGCAAGGGGGGGAACCAAAGATAGGGGGAACCTAGTGGCTAGTTGGGTGGAGGAAGCACTTTACAGTTACACTTGCTAATTTATATTTAAACAACGGCCATCTTGGGTTCAAGGTCTTTGATTGTGATCTTCATCACTGAACGTGGCTTTCTGTTAGAACCTGCAGCTGATTGAAGATACACGGTCCTCGTCCTCTGGCCTTGAGGCGAGGAGCGGGCTAGAGTTAACAGCTGCCTCTACCCGGTCAAGTTCCCTACCTAAGAAGGCCTGGAGGGGAGCAGAGGAGAAAGCTCCACAGGCATAAGGATCCCAGGGGATGTGGACGGAGCGGCGTACGCCACCTGCTACCCTCATTCTGGCCAAGCCAGAGGGACTCCTGCTGCAAAAGGGGACCGACCCCCAATATCTGACTTTGCTACTTCACGTCCTAGTCAGAGAAGCTCCGGAGGCTTAGTGGATCCCACCGGTAACGGACGGAGCGGAGTCGTCACCCGTACCCTTGTTCTGTGTATAGCCAGAGGGAGACCCAGCCTTGTAACACGCACCACATACGGACAGGAGAGGACCTAGTGGGAAAGTCTAGGAACACTCTGGTGCGGGGGTCCTGATTGATGCACCCAAACTACCCGGAGTGTGTTGAACCCCTTCCTGGTGGCCGCAGCGCGCCGTGAGGAGCGAGGAGAAGCCTTGCAGCTGATGCCTAACATCGTGAGTAAAGCTTGGAATACTGCATCCATTGCCTCCGGTTCATTATTTCAGCGCGGCACCACATCGCACCCCATCACCCACTACTACTCCCCTGATCCCTCTTCTCTGCCCTGAGGCCCTGCTCCGCCTGTGGGGAGTAGTACCATCTTCTGCTGCCACGACATTCCGCCTCGGAGGACTGCCGCAGCGCTGGTGGCGAATCACCAGACACCACAGGTGGCGTTGTCATATTAATCCACTCGATTACCACCGTCCCTATTTTTGATTGTGACAACCCTGGGCACGGGCGGGGCCTAGGCCACGACTGCATCCATCCTCCACCTGGAGGCCCGGTTCCGAGTACCCCTGTAACGACCGGAACGCAGGTCGAATGTGTATGAGGAATATGGCGCTACTATGAATGACTCCGACTTTGTATAGTGGCGGAACACTTTCTTTTTTAACTGATCACAAGAATGATCGGGTTAAACAATTCTACAAAATATGGGTCACAACAGCCACTAACACAAATTACAAGTTATGCAGCCCGAGAGAGCCCAAGTGCCAATCTCGCGGGGATGAGCCAAACTACCCCTGGGCTATGCGACCCCCACCCTTATTCCGTACAGGGTCAACCCAGGACGTTACCGCGGACGTGGCACGTGGTCCTCCCTGGAATATAACCTTACACCCCCCTCACACACTAATACAATGAGATCTCGGTACCCTTGTTTTCCCCTTAGAGAACACTCATATTTTACCAAAGCGTTACCTGTACAGTGTACAGTTTCTCTTCTTACAAGAGCAAAGAGAAATCTCTCAGACTTAATACATATACAAACAGTTAACAAACTAAACCTTTAACTAGAGCCTGATCTCCGGCCACAGGGTTTGATCTGCTTCTCCTTCTCACCAAACTCTCCAGCACATCCAGGTGTAAGCAGAAATTAGAATCAATCTCAGTCTCAAAGTGTAGTTCACAGCAGGGCTCCTTTGTAGTATCCACGTGCACAGTCTTAGTATGCCAGATCTTTCACAATCTCTGGATCAAGCCTGCTCAGTCCATCAGCAGTGATATACACCAGGCAGTTCTCGGCACCCTGGAATCACTAACTAGCTTTCCCTAACTGACTACACAGTTGGTGACCGGTCACATATCTCAGTTACTCACAAGGCACAGCTTCTCCTTGGACACACAGTCTGGCTCCAGTCTGTATAAGCTCTCCAACGTCAAAAACAGCATCAGCCCGCACGTCCCCTTCTCTCTGCACTTCCTGGATCTCTGTTTTCCTGGGCTTTTCACAGATCCCCGGGCATTTTCTTTACTTGTTTCTTGCTGACCCCTAATGGCCGGACTAAGTCATTGCAGGAGAAATTTACACTGTCATAAATATGAGCTCATTACCAGAAAGACATGTCAACATGTTACACTCCACCCCACTTACAATTTGGCGTCCCGACAAATGGTTTCATACCACTCATATGTAACACATACTTTTCAGGATTGTATTGTATCAGGGGAACACCAGCTATGCTCCTCTCCGATCTCCGCAAACCAGTACCTGCAGAGCTCGATCTAGGGTCCACCGTATCTAGTGGAACAGTAACATCAGGGGCGGTGTCTGGAACACCTGGAACTTGCGCTATTGGACTCTGCACATCCGATGGTCTCACCCAGAAGTCATCCCAACAGTCGCATTCAACATTGCTCGGTGCAACTGCCGTAGGTGGCACAGGTGACTCAGGGTGACACGCAGGTGTGTCGGACATACACCTCTTTAGCCAGTTCCGGTGCATTGTGCGACAGGGTCCAATGCACCCTTCGGGAACCACTGTGTACACACTTCCCCCTGGGAATACCCTTTCCACTACTGTGTAGGGCGTTTCCTCCCACCTGTCGCTCAACTTCCTTCCCGGACGCGTGATTCGTACTAGCACCTTATCACCCGCCCTGAACTCATCTAGGTGCACCGGCCCCCGATCTCGGTGGGGATGATCCTGCACACGGTCTTTTTCTATCCGGTGGATTTCACGCAACCTTCGGCGATGATCCTCGACCCACTCACTGGCTGTACGATATTCTGGTTCATCGGGTACAGTGAGACTAAGTTCTTCAATCTCTCGCCCAGGCCAACCGAACATCATCCTCCCACATAAGTTCTTAGAGGAACTCAGTCCATCGCTCCTTCTGCCTCTGTTCAAGCGTTCTCAGCATCTGGAGCAAGGTTCAGTTGAACCGTTCACAGGCCCCATTTCCCTGCGGATGGTAGGGCATTGTCCGGGATTGCTGAATCCCATAGACTTGCAGCAACTCCGTTATGAGCTGACCTTGGAAGCAAGCACCTTGATCTGAATGTATCCTTTGAGGACACCTATAAACCTGGATGAAATGCTTACAAATTGCCTCTGCTGCAGACTTAGCAGTCTGATCTTTGGTGGGGACAGCGATGGCAAACTTAGTAAAGTGATCAGTCATGACCAGACATGAATGATGACCACTTCTGGCGTACCTAATTGACAAATAATCCACCATTAGCACTTCCAGTGGGGCAGACGTCACGATTGTCTGGACAGGAGCCCTCTGCTCTGGGGACTTATTCAGCTCGTATGCCCGGCACCTACCACACACCTCTCTCACAACCTCTTCTAAGCCAGGCGTGTACACGTACCGGTGCAGCCAACGATAAGTCTTCTCAGGACCGAAATGTGCACCTCGCGTATGAGCTTCCTGGGCAATGTCTGGAGCCACTGAAGCTGGAATTACTACCTGCCAACGGTACCCCAGCTCTGCTGCTATGTAGATCCAGCGATACAGTATCCCCTCCGCTATGACCAATCGATCCCACTGCCTTAGCAGCTTTTGCCCTTCGTTTCCCAGCCGGGCTCTTGCTCTCCCATCGGGCCAGGACTTTTGACTCAGCCATTTCTTTACTCGTGACAGTTCGGAGTCTGCGTCCTGTAACTCAGCCCACTCTTGACGAGTCTTGCCCAGCAACGTGGCGACCCGTGTCGCCACCCCACTTGAATGTGCCACATCTACGAACACAGGCAGTCACCTCCGGGGATCTCAGTATCCTCGAGGTCTTCATCCACCCCATGCTCGGGTGCGCCTCGGGTCACTCGTGATAATGCGTCAGCATTGGAGTTCTCTTTACCCGAACGGAACCGAATCCGGTAATTAAACTTGGACATCCAAGCTACCCATCTCTGCTCCAGGGCTCCAAGCTTAGCGTTTTCCAAGTGTGCAAGCGGATTATTGTCATCACGAGAATCTCAGAACCAGCCAGATACTCTGCAAACTTCTCAGTCATGGCCCACACCAGGGCCAACATCTCCAGCTTAAACGAGCTGTAATTGTCCGGGTTTCGCTTGGTGTCCTGTAGAGACCGGCTAGCATACGCGATGACCCTCTCACGCCCATCTTGTTCTTGGGCTAACACAGCTCCCAGGCCATGGAGACTTCCATCTGTGTACAGGGTGAACGGTTCGTCAAAGCGAGCATATGCCAATAAAGGTGCCTGTACAAGGGCGGCTCTGACCCGATCAAATGCCTGTTGCTGTCGGTCAGTCCACCGAATTGGCTGATTCTTGGGCCCCTGTGCCGTCCCTCTCAACAACTCATTCAGTGGTTCAGCCACCTTAGCAAAGTCTTTCACAAACCGACGGTAGTATCCTGCTAAACCAAGGAATGCTCGCACTTCTCTCACGGTCTTGGGACAGGGCCACCCCTGAATGGCCTCAATTTTACTCGGTGCTGGTCGCACACCGTCAGCAGACACCACATGCCCCAGATACTCGATCTGTGTCTGGAACAAGTGACATTTCTTTGGCTTGATCTTAAGTCCATTGTCTCTCAGTCGGTGCAACACTTGCCGGAGCTTCTTCAGGTGGTCGTCGAACGAATCTCCAAATATAATCACATCCTCCAAATAGATCAGCACGGACTCGAAATTGTAATCGCCCAAGCAGTATTCCATTAATTGCTGAAAAGTTCCTGGAGCATTAGTCAGTCCGAAGGACATTCGATTAAATTCATACAGTCCCATTGGCAAGATGAATGCTGTCTTCTGCCGATCTAGAGCTGCCACGGGCACCTGCCAGTAGCCGCTGGCCAGGTCAAGGGTGGAGAAGTACTTCGCCTTTCCCAGGGCAGACAGGGATTCCTCGATCCGGGGCAATGGGTAGGAATCACGTACTGTGTGCACATTCAGCTTACGGTAATCAACACAAAACCGTATGGTCCCATCCTTTTTCCGGACCAGCACGACTGGTGCGGCCCAAGGACTTTGACTCATCCGGATCACCCCATTATCCAGCATCTGCGCCAGCATTCCTTTGACCTCCTGATAAAGACTCGGTGGGATCTGGCGATATCTCTCCAGAATTGGGGGGGTGTTTCCCGTGGGTATCTCGTGCTCCACAGCCTTGGTGCAACCAAAGTCTTCATCTCCCCTGGAGAAGGCAGCCTGATATTCCCACAGCGCAGCCTCCAGTCTGCGAGCCTGTTCGGGAGTCAACTGGGACTCATCCACGCCCATGATTTCCATAATCCTTTTGCCATTCCACTCAGGCATGGGGGATTCTTCAGCTGTCGTCTGCATCGACAGGGTCCAGGCGGTCCGGCTGTCTGCCCTCAGTGTGAACTGGCTTTTGGGGATGACTCCTTCACCACACACATACACGTCAGCCAGCTTCGTGCCCACTGTCAGAGTCACCTCATGATTCTGCAGATTCAGGCATCTCACTGGTACACTTCCATCTTGCACAATGGCCAGTGTTCAGGCTATCATCGGGCTATCCGTATCTTCTGACCGTCCCACCGGTTCCAGAATCACCTCCACACCATTCAGTTTCCTGTGCGTCCCTACCGGCATCAATACAAGCTTCTCTTGACCCAGAGCGATTACAACGGCAGACCCGTGTGGGACATACATCGCTCCCACTGCTCTTCCTTCAGTCGTGCTCTTTTGAATGCCGCACGAACGGACCACCTGTTGCAGGGCCCTCTGAGTGGCTTTGTGGGGTGTCGCTCGTTTCCAGTATCTCAGACCATCGCGCTCAAACAAAAGGGAGTCCAGTTCTCTCAGGATATTCATTCCCAGAACCACCGGGAGATTCGGCCTCGCCTGAGTCTTCACGAGCACCACTCCTTTGGTTCCCAACTGCTGGCCGCACAGCTGTACTCTCATCCAAGCGATGCCTGCCACTGGAATTTCTTCATCATTAGCGGCCTTCAGCCTTAGCAGGTGTCCTGACTCCGTTTTGACAGTCTCTTCGAAGTGCGTCTTGAAAAATTCCATCGGCATGGTCGTCACCTCTGATCCGGTATCCACCAAGCCCGCCACCTTCTTTCCTGCAAACTGCACATCCAACGTGGGACTCTCTGCAATCAGATCCTCGGAACAGACATTGGGCGCTGATTTTCATTCCTGCCTCGCCGTATGCCCAACTACAGCAATGGCCTCTCTTTTACCGATGGCGGGACTTCAGCTGGCAGACTCCTCGGGCAGTACCGCTGCATATGCCCCAGTTCTCGGCATTGCCAACATTGAACTGGTCTTCTTGCCCTACCTCCGGATGCCTCAGGTCTAGGAGCAGTCGGCGTCCTCCCTGAGGTATAGGGGGGTTGATCATAAAGGGGAATAGAGGGGTTCGTCAAGGCCGAGCATATCGGAGGCGTCCCCCGAACTTGCATCTGCTCTACCTGTTCCGTCAGGTTTTCCCCGGTTTTCTGCAAAGCAGCCAGCTGTGCTTGAACAGGATCTGGTCTCGGCTCTCCTGTGTTAGCCACTTGCAGGCTACTCCACTGCAGAGCAGGCTTCACTTCCAAAGTCCGTGCTACCGCCTCTTCCTGTATTTCGGCATAGGTGACACCAGGGGTATTCCGCGCCTTCAGCAACAATTCGCTCCTTAGCGCCTCACTCCGTATCCCCTCGATGAACTGATCCCGAAGAATGCTGTCGACATCGGCTTCAGTACCCACGGTTACAGGCGATTTCTTTTTGATCTCTTGATGCAATTCCTCCAGCGCTATAGCATACTGGATCAGGCTTTCTCCGTCTCTCTGGGTCCGGGCGAAAAACTGTACTCGTAGTTGCCCTGCCGCTGCCACGTGATCAAATGCTTTCCCTAGTATCCGGATGATGTCATCGACCGTCTTTCGCCTATCCTCAGGTTTTAACAAGACAACTTTACGGGCATCCTCCTCCAGAGCATTCAGTGCGACTTCCGGTTGAAGCTGAGAGCTGACACCGTGCAAGGCAATGGCATTCTTCAACCTGCCTATCCAATCACTGAACAGCAAGTTATACCCATCAAACTTGGCCAGGTGGTTAAGTAGTACGCCCGTTGCAGAGCAACCAACTAACCGATCCCTACCGATCACAACAGGAGAAGGGGGGTGGAGTACTACAGCGGACGCGGCAGTACCTTCCGCGCTACTGTCACCATTCATGGCGAGCACCGTATCCTGCCGACTACGCCAAGTTGTAACGACCGGAACGCCGGTCGAATGTGAATGAGGAATATGGCGCTCCTATGAATGACTCCGACTTTGTATAGTGGCAGAACACTTTCTTTTTTTACGGATCACAAGAATGACAGGGTTAAACAATTCTACAAAATATGGGCCACAACAGCCACTAACACAAATTACAAGTTATGCAGCCCGAGAGAGCCCAAGTGCCAATCTCACGGGGATGAGCCAAACTACCCCTGGGCTATGCCACCCCCACCCTTATTCAGTACAGGGCCTACCCAGGACGTTACCGCGGATGTGGCACGTGGTCCCAGGAATATAACCTTACACCCCCCTCACACACTAATACAATGAGATCTGGGTACCCTTGTTTTCCCCTTAGAGAACACTCATATTTTACCAACGCATTACCTGTACAGTTTCTCTTCTTACAAGAGCAAAGAGAAATCTCTCAGACTTAATACATATACAAACAGTTAACAAACTAAACCTTTAACTAGAGCCTGATCTCCGGCCACAGGGTTTGATCTGCTTCTCCTTCTCACCAAACTCTCCAGCACATCCAGGTGTAAGCAGGAATTAGAATCAATCTCAGTCTCAACGTGTAGTTCACAACAGGGCTCCTTTGTAGTATCCACGTGCACAGTCTTAGTATGCCAGATCTTTTACAACCTCTGGATCAAGCCTGCTCAGTCCATCAGCAGTGATATACACCAGGCAGTTCTCAGCACCCTGGAATCACTAACTAGCTTTCCCTAACTGACTACACAGTTGGTGACCGGTCACATATCTCAGTTACTCACAAGGCACAGCTTCTCCTTGGACACACAGTCTGACTCCAGTCTGTATAAGCTCTCCAACGTCAAAAACAGCATCAGCCCGCACGTCCCCTTCTCTCTGCACTTCCTGGATCTCTGTTTTCCCGGGCTTTTCACAGATCCCCGGGCTTTTTCTTTACTTGTTTCTTGCTGACCCCTAATGGCTGGACTAAGTCATTGCAGGAGAAATTTACACTGTCATAAATATGAGCTCATTACCAGAAAGACATGTCAACATGTTACACCCCCATCTCTCAGGGTGGGCAGGAGGCGTCACACAACTTGGCGTAGTAGGCAGGATTGTGTGGCCGCAGCAACGGAAGAAGTTATCCCCATTGCTACCGGGTACTGTGTGCCTTTACAAAAGACTGTCGTTTTATATTCCATGTGGCGCCCGCCCAAGAAGAACAGACGCCATTATGTGCAAAAAGAACAGCAACCCAGCACCTCCCATCGTGGGCATGGCTCCCCAATGACGCCAAAAGTGCAGACCGCCCCCTCCAGCAGAGATATTCCGCGCAGGGATGTCCGTCAAAACGGATGGGGCGTCCCTGGGAGTGCCCGTCAGCCAGCCGCCCTGGAGCTGCCCCGAAATGAGGAGGAGCCAAAGGAAACAACGAGGTGTGGCCGCAACAATCCCAGACTCACCGCACCTTGCAGCAGTGATGGACGCCGCCGAGGAGAGTCGTTCCAAGCCCTCCAACGCTGGTCCACAAGCTGCTACCTTCCAAGGTTTGGAAGGAATCCACCTAACCCCCGGAGGAGGCAGAGTTCTTCCGCGGAGAGACGCAGGACCTGACCCGGAGGGTTGAAGAGGCCCAGCGAACGGTGGCCGCAGCATGGCGGGAGGAGGTGTTGCAAAAGATCCGGTCCCGCCGCCAAAGTTCTGCGAGCCAAAGTATTGGAGCAGAAGCCCAGGAGGAGGAAACCCCGGAGGCCGTGTGCAGCCCAGGAGAGGGGTAAGCAAGAAATCCCCGTCCCTGGCGCAAGACGCACGGAAGCCCTCCTGGATCTGATGCTGGCACCCCTGTCCCCGGGCGCCGTTGTTTGGCAGCAGCTCTGGAGCTCGAAGCCCCCGTCACTGCCACTGCCGGAGGCCTGCTACGCCTCCCGACTCCCGGTCAGCAGGATCCTGCCCTTACTGGGGATACCACCAGCCCCAACTCGGACTGGTCCTTACTTGTTGAGGACCTGCAGCAACCCCAGAGTTCTTCCGCGGAGAGACCCAGGACCTGACCCGGAGGGTTGCGGAGGCCCAGCGATCAGTGTCTGCAGCATGGCGGGAGGAGGTGCTCCGCAAGATCCGTGCTCGCCGCCAGAGCTCTGCAAGTATGGTCAGCGGAACAGCAGCCCAGGCGGAGGAAACCCCGGAGGCCTCGTTCAGCCCAGGAACGGGTAAGGTGCAAACCCCCGTCCTGATCGCCACATGCACAGAGGCCCTCCTGGATCTGATGCCGGCACCCCTGTCCCCGGGCGCCGTGGTCTGGCAGCAGCTCTCAGCTCTGGAGCTCGAGGCCCAAGTGACCGCCACTGCCGGAGGTCTGATATGCCTCACGACTCCCGGTCAACAGGATCCTGCCCTTACTGAGGAGACCACCAGCCCCAACCTGGACTGGTCCGTACTTGTTGAGGACCTGCAGCAACCCCTGATGTCGCCGCGACCCACACCCCCGTTCGCCTGCCCGGCGGCGGAAGAGATGGCCTGGGATAACCAGGGGAGCAACCTGATAGGCTTCCCCCAGGAGACCCAGGCTGAAGCGCAGAGGAGGGAAGAGTTCTGCAAAAGGGAGCTCCTCCAACTCAACAAGGAGCGGCAGGAGAGGAGGATCCGCTGCGAGCGTTTAGAGGTGGGCTCCAAAGCTGCGAAGACGAGGGCCCACCAGGCGGAGGCCGCCCGTCCAAGCCCCCGGGAGGAAGGTCTAATAGTCCGCTTCCACCAGGAGGCAGGATGGGGCTTCATACGGGGTCCCCAGTTTGCCGAAGACGTCTTTGTGAGTAGACGGGACGTCGAGCTGCAACTGAAGAAGGGTCATCCTGGCCGGAACCTCTGTCCGGGTGATCTGGTGTCATACACCCGCCACCATGGGGTGCGTGGATGGTACGCCCTGGACGTCCACAGGGTGTTCAAGGGTGACACCCCCACGTGCCTGTCAATAGAGGACCAGTCAGGCTCCGTAGGGAGGAATGAGCCTTTTCCCCGGTGGGGATACCTGGACTGAGCAGCCCCGGAGGTTGTACCTCCCTGTTGACTAAGTTACCGCTATAAGTTATTATGTTGTTTTTCCTCCCGGTTTAAAGAGACATTTGTCCCTGCGGACATTGGCAGCAGACAGACTTCTTTTGTAAATAGTTCAGCATCTATTTAGGTGCTCCCTATTGGTTTTATGCAAAACCACTCTACTTCTACCTCAGACCTCAGAAGCAAAACCTGTCTGGAGTGGCTCTCCTGGAGGTCCAACTCAGGATCTCCATGCGCTGCAGCCACCCCAGGGCCTACGTTGAGGGTTTGGGACAGGTCCCTCATGCTGCTGAACTGACACTTTCTGTAGTGCCGGCGTCCCTGCCCTCTGCTAGGCAGGGACGCTGCTCCCCTCACCGCTCTGCCCCGTGCCCGGCGTCCCTCTCCCGCTCTGCTGTCAGCGCGCGCTCCTTCCCGGCGTCCTCCTCCCGCTCTGCTCTCAGCGCGCGCTCCTTCCCGGCCCTTGTGCTTAGGGCGCGCGCGCTCCCCTCCTCTTAAAGGGGCCGCGCGCGCCGTCCTAAGGAGTCCCCGGCCAATGGCCGGAGGACTTCATCATATATAAGGCACCTCCTCCAAAATGGAGGTGCCCGAGCAATGTTGTTTGCACCTGTGTCTCACCTGTGCTTCAGCCCTCAGGTCCCGTTGCCAGTCACCTGCCAGTTACCTGTCAGATTCCTGCCTGATTACTTGCTACCTGTCTGCTAGTCTGAGGTCCGACGGTCTGCCTTACTACTCCTGTCAGTCTGTCTAAGGACCAGCCTGCCCGCTCACCTGGGAGCGCACCTCAGCTACCTGCCTGCTTTCCTGAGGTCCGACGGTCTGCCTTACAACTCCGGTCAGTCTGTCTATGGACCAGCTTGCCCGCTCACCTGGGAGCACTTCTCCGTTACCTGCCTGCTTGCCAGCCCGGAGGCTCCGCTGTCACGTGCTGTGACCACCAGCTACTCCAGACTCTTGCCCGCTCACCTGGGAGCGCTTCTCCGCTACCTGCCTGCTTGCCTGCCCGGAGGCTCCGCTGTCACGTGCTGTGACCACCAGCTACTCCAGACTCTTGCCCGCTCACCTGGGAGCGCTTCTCCGCTACCTGCCTGCTTGCCTGCCCGGAGGCTCCGCTGTCACGTGCTGTGACCACCAGCTATTCCTGAGACTCTTGCCCGCTCACCTGGGAGCGCTTCTCCGTTACCTGCCTGCTTGCCTACCTGGAGGCTCCGCCGTCACGTGCTGTGACCACCTGCTATTCCAGAGACTCTCGCTTGCTCACCTGGGAGCACACATTCTTCATCTGCCTTGCTAGCCTACCTGGAGGTTCAGCCATCACAGGTCGTACCTACCCTTTATCCAGAGACTGCCCCGATCACTTGCCGTGTCCTCCTGCCCGTACACCCAGAGACTGTCCTGGTCACCTCCTGTGACTACCTGCCTGGTCGCCACCCGCTCCCTTACAAGGACCGCCCCCTTGTATTGCAGCCCAGGGGTTCCGCCTCCCAGACCCGTTACACTTTCTACTGTATTTTCTACTGATTTGTCTACTTGCATAATGCCTCTTTGATGTTTTATACATTTGTACTATATTATATTTTGTACTATTTGCAGCGTTTAAGAAATTGAGCCTCCCTTAAAGGGAAGAAAGTTTTACTGTTATAAAATCATATAAAAGTCTGTACCAATGCTTTGCTCTCTTTCCAGCCCGCAGACGTGCTGCGTTTCACCAGGGGGGAATGTGGCGCCCCTGAGGGTTCAGTCGCCACAGGGGTACTGCCCCTTGTAAAAGAGGTGTGGTATCTCCTCTCTGAGGTAAGGATGGGGGTGGCACCACACAGGACCCCTTGTATTCACTCAACACCACACTGCTCCCATACTGTAGGGGGTGTAAAGCACAAAGTGCTGCCCCGGCCCTGAATGAAAGAGCAAGGGGGGAACCAAAGATAGGGGGAACCTAGTGGCTAGTTGGGTGGAAGCACTTTACAGTTACACTTGCTAATTCATATTTAAACCATGGCCATCTTGGGGTCAAGGTCTTTGATTGTGATCTTCATCACTGAACGTGGCTTTCTGTTAGAACCTGCAGCTGATTGAAGATACACGGTCCTCTGGCCTTGAGGCGAGGAGCGGGCTAGAGTTAACAGCGGCCTCTACCCGGTCAAGGTCCCTACCTAAGAAGGCCTGGAGGGGAGCAGAGGAGAAAGCTCCACAGGCAAAAGGATCCCAGGGGATGCGGACGGAGCGGAGTACGCCACCTGCTACCCTCATTCTGGCCAAGCCAGAGGGACTCCTGCTGCAAAAGGGGACCGGCCCCCGATATCTGACTTTGCTACTTCACGTCCTAGTCAGAGAAGCTCCGGAGGCTTAGTGGATCCCACCGGGTAACGGACAGAGCGGAGTTGCCACCCGTACCCTTGTTCTGTGTATAGCCAGAGGGAGACCCAGCCTTGTAACACTCACCACATACGGACAGGAGAGGACCTAGTGGGAAAGTCTAGGAACACTCTGGTGCGGGGGTCCTGATTGATGCACCCAAACTACCCGGAGTGTGTTGAACCCCTTCCTGGTGGCCGCAACGCGCTGTGAGGAGCGAGGAGAAGCCTTGTAGCTGATGACTAACATCGTGAGTAAAGCTTGGAATACTGCATCCATTGCCTCCGGTTCACTATTTCAGCGCTGCACCACACCGCACCACATCACCCACTACTACTCGCCTGATCCCTCTTCTCTGCCCTGAGGCCCTGCTCCACCTGTGGGGAGTAGAACCATCTTCTGCTGCCACGACATCCCGCCTCAGAGGACTGCCGCAGCGCTGGTGGCGAATCACCAGACACCACAGGTGGAGTAGTCATTTTAATCCACTCGATTACCACCGTCCCTCCTAGCCCTTATTTTTGATTGTGACAACCCTGGGCACGGGCCGGGCCTAGGCCATGACTGCATCCACCCTCCACCTGGAGGCCCGATTCCGAGTACCCCCATCTCTCAGGGTGGGCTAGCGAGGCAGGAGGCGTCACACAACTCTATCTATGTAGATATTGCAATAAAAACAAGACTTTTGCAGCTAGAATAGTCATTTACCACATTGACAATGTACAGAGTGTATTTCTGATTAATTTAATGTTAGCTTTATTGAAAAAAAATGTGCTTTTCTTTCAAAAATAATTACATTTCTAAATGACCCCAAACTTTTGAACGGTAGTGTATATATACCTATATGGTCAAATGTAGAAGTGGCCCTCTAGTAATATGGCGCCTTATCCTTTGAGATCCATATTGCGCATGTGCAAAAAAGAATTGAAAGGATTATCTTTAAAAAGATGACGATTTGGAGTACAACATGGCGACGCGCATGCGCAGAAGCTAGTAACATGTTTTTCTTATGTGAATTACGGACATGCGCTGTGTAACTTCCGGGACGCCGGGAGCAGCGCATCCATGTGTGGGCACATGTCCCTATACTGTGAGTGGTGGGGTGAGTCATAGAAATCACCACATATTAACATATATTATGCACACATGTATTAATTAAAGGAATTATGATATTATAATGATTGGGTAAATGTGGTGGATGTTTTATAGTAAAATTAATTGTGCTCTGACATTATTATATTGCACTATGCATTTTTTTGCACTATTGTCACTTTCGTATTTCACAAAAATTGAATTGTATATTAATTGTAAGTTGATTGGATCACCTATTTATATGACTATGATACAATGATTCACTGCTTGAAAAAGGTCTCCACTGGACCGAAAAGTTGCCCTGACATGATGGGTCAATAAATCATCACAAATTGTACTATGGAGCGCTGCCTTTGTGTTTTATGGATACATATAAACCTAGCTATCTACCTATCACTATATATATATATATATATATATATATATATATATATATATATAAATATATATATATATATATTAAAGACAGCACCATTTAATCATTACTCACTAGTGGGTGCCAGGCCTCCAAACAGTCTGTCCAAACTGTTGCATATCAATAGAAAGTATATCAAAAGGCAGCACTCCAAAAATTCTTTAGAACAAATGGTCTTTAATGAGCCCAAAAGGCAACGTTTCGGTTCACAGAACCTTTCTCAAGCAGATTTCAAATGCATATGGTGCAATATATATATAGCTACAAACAGTGATTCCATAATTACAAATAATTTATACAAAAACATGATTTCTCAAAAAAAGTGCAGTGGTGCATATCACAAAATACTATTCAGTTACATACATAGTGATAAGATTTTATATATATATATATATATATATATATATATGTATACACAGAGAGAAAAAGAGGGAGAGAGATTGAGATTGCAGCACTGTGACATCACGATAAATGTTATGTCACAAGTAGTGTGATGACATCATCGCATTCTAGATCCCAGTGTTATGGCCTTAAGGAAATCACTGCCTCACAGACCCCCAAGGGTGAGGGAGATCTTTTGTTTTTGTGATAAACAAAGCAAAAATTGATTCTACAATGAATATAGAAAGAAGACGAGCCCAAAGAGATCGGGTTCTAAGAGAGAGGAGAGGATTAAATGAAGAGCAGAAACCGCTGTTCGCTTTAGGGCGAAAAGACATTATATTACCGGACATGGACACTGACGCATCAGAGATGGCGTCCAAACGACAACATCTGGATAAAATGAGAAAGTCCAAAAGACATGAGATCTTTACAGAGAGAAGGACCATGGAGAACCTCATGGAGTCTCACTCTGCAGCCTCCGCTGAGCTTCAGAGGGCCATCCTTATCTCCTTGAAAAAAATCAGAGATA
The DNA here is from genome assembly GCF_046119375.1 of Phyllobates terribilis. NCBI lineage: Eukaryota > Metazoa > Chordata > Amphibia > Anura > Dendrobatidae > Phyllobates > Phyllobates terribilis. The sequence goes on from NW_027362773.1 coordinate 116,410,306, forward strand.
TGGTCCCTGAAATAAGGAGGAGGAACAAAGAAGCCATCCTCAATAAGCGGAGAAACATCAGCGCAGAGATAGAGGTGGAAGAGGTTCTCCAAGAAACATCAAGACAAGTCTCATCCACATCGGAAAGTCTAGAGACACCGAACCTGCAAAGAGCAGCAGCCCAGAAAAGAATTAGAAACAGCAGAGACTGGGTTGTCCAATGTAGGAGACATATGATCTATGCTAAACCCATTATAAATGGGAATGGTGCACTATGGAGATCCCAGTCATCATCTGAAACCATTTCCATTCCAGAGTTTCTCTTCCAGCTGAATGATTCTTCACCTGACAGATCAGTGGACAATGATGAACCAGGTAAGATAGAAACTTACTCAGAATAATAAGACTGGGGGTGAGGGGGATTATAGTCCTAATGTTATGTACAGGCCACAATTATTAATGTTATCTAACTGAAGAACTGTCCTTGTTGCCCGTAGCAACCAGTCACATTTCATTGTTCTATGATGGAATGTTAAGAAATAGAATCTGTGCTGTGAATCGTTGCTATGGGCAACAAGGACGTTTTTGCTAATAGACAATTTTGTTAAAGGAAAAAACAAATATTAGACATTTCCTGCTGATTTATATCAATCTGATTAAAATGTAATGTAGGTTCTGGAGATATATTTCTTAATAAATCTTGTATCATCTCAGCAGATGGAAGCAGTGAGACATCCTCTGACTCATCGGACATACCAGTACAAGACCTTGGGGATGCCAATGTCTCGGGAGAACTGGTCAAAGGCAAATATTCCTATTGACATTTGCAGTCTCGAGTTCCAGAAAGATCTTGGAAAGGGAGGCTTCGGAAAAGTAAGTGTGAATTTCTACTCCTCCGTGCTCCCCAATGTATCCTGCCCCAGATACACAGGAGGGAGATACATATTCATTACTGGGTGTTCATATGTAATGGTGACTGGGATAAACCAGTGATCCATTACACAGATCCCTATAATAGATGGGAGTTGGGTCTGATCTGTTATGATTTTTCTCAAGGTCATCTTGGCATCACATCCGGTCAGTAAAGAACTGCTGGCCGTGAAAATCATGAACAAGAGTCGTTGTTCAGAGGAGATGATCAGTGCAGAGATGAACGTCCTGCTAATAGCCACCGGGTGCCGCTACCTAATGTCAGCACGAGCAGTCATGGAGACACCTACAGAATATAAAGTAGCCATGGACTTTATGGCCAAAGGAGACCTGAGTGGCCACATGGCACGATTGATGCCTTTTGATACAGTAACAACAAGGTACAGTCTTATACTGGTTAGCTGCCTGTACATTATAGTCCAAGACCAATAGACAATGACAGCAGGAGAAAATTATGACATAAATAGGACACGTGTCATCTCCTAATGTTGTCTTTTTGATTGTGTATCTAACCACTGATCCAACCTGTACTTTCTACTCCACAGACTCTTTGCGGCAGAGATGGTGTGCGGACTGCAATTCCTGCATGAACGTGACATTATACATCGGTAATCAGTTCATCTTCATAAATCTGTCCCCTGTGACTCTCTGTTGTCTCCTTACATATCTATTGTAGAAAGTTCTTTTCATGAATTCTCCTCACAATCATTGTCTTCTCCCTGCAGGGACGTGAAGCCAGGGAACATCCTCCTCAATGAGACCGGACACATTAAAATCTCTGACTTTGGCTTATCCGCCATAGTCATGTTTGAGGACGACATATTGAACAAATATGTTGGCACGAAAGGTTACATCGCACCCGAGGTAAGTAACATCCCAGTGTGATTAATGGCGATAGTAGGACTGAGGAATAATCTGATCACAAAGTATCCTGCAGATATCTATCCACAGATCGCTCCTTATATCCTCTGTGTGTAAATCCCCTCCCCGGTATATTCAGATCATCTCCTATCTTATGTTCCCACAGATAATGGACGGTAAGAGCTACAACCATCTGGTGGACTCATTTTCCTTCGGTGTCATCCTATATATGATGATTGTAGGGATAAAGCCATTCTATAGCCGAGGCTCAACGAAGGAGTACCACAAGTCTCTGCAGGAGGACGTCCCATATTTTCCACCCGGGATCAGCATTGATGCCATTGACATCTTAGATGGGGTGAGTAGGGTCAGATAAAGGAGGATGATGGGTGATTATAAGGAAAGGTAGAAGATTAGATGTGGACAGTCGGTAGATATTGTGTAATAATGTATCATTAATAATACATTATATAATGACTAATGGTCTTTCTCATTTTCCAGCTTCTCTGCAAAACTCCATTTTCCTGATTTGCCATAACATCGACCATCCGAGAGCACCCATTCTTCCAGTTCATAAACTGGAGCGACGTGGAGTCCGGAAGAACCGACCCACCATTCAAATAAGACTATGTAAGTGTAGGATGTAGGGAAACAGTGTTATCACTGCCTAGTAACATGTATACCCACTATACACCTTATTATTATACCCCCCCCCCCGTATACAGTATATATGTGAGGAGCCAATTCTCAGACGTGTATATTTCTCTTCTTACAGGAGTATTAGGCTGATAATAATCAGCCCCATTCCAGTAACATCTAGGAGTGAAGATTAACATGAATTGGATGAGACAACTATACTGGACTTCCTCATTTACCGGACTGTGACAAATCCTACCGAGCTTCCACCACGTAACAGCCACGTAGATTCGAGCACCAAACATCCAGGGATTTATTTATTCTGATCGCCATATTTGGGGTCAGGAAGGAATTTTTTTCCCCTGATATGAGGATAATCCAGCAACGAGTCCTCGGGGTTATTTTTCGCCTTCCTCTGGATCAACATAGCAAGTAATTAAAGGCTGAAATTGAAGGACTTCTTTCAGCCATACTTGTTATGTTACCATCTGGACGACTCATCTACAGTGTGGTGGTAAGGAGACGACTACAAGATATGGACAGACAGAAGGCAGCGGCTGCTCTTTCTCCTACCGGATATGGACATACAGAAGGTAGAGGCTGCTCCTTCTCATACTTGGCCTTGTACAGACAGAAGGCAGCCGCTGCTCTTTCTCATACTTGGCCTTGTACAGACAGAAGGTAGCAGCTGCTCCTTCTCATACTTGGCCATGTACAGACAGAAGGAAGCGGCTGCTCCTTCTCATACTTGGCCTTGTACAGACAGAAGGCAGCGGCTGCTCCTTCTCATACTTGGCCTTGTACAGAGAGAAGAAGAGGCTGCTCCTTCTCATACTTGGCCTTGTACAGACAGAAGGTAGCGGCTGCTCCTTCTCCTACCTTGCCATGGACAGAGAGAAGAAGCGGCTGCTCCTTCACCTTCCTGGCCATGGTCAAACAGAAGGACAAATGGTTGATCTTTGTGCTTTAGGAATCCAGAAAAGCTCCATCTACACAGATCACACATCACACATTCCTGCTCTTCGCCTCTCCGTCATGTGTGATCCAGACCTGGATATCCAAAACCGGCACAAGTGCAACCAAAGGCCCGAGGAGCGGAATCATCAACATCTGCTCCTTTCTATAGAAAGTGACTGTATATACAGACTTTCTTTTTTCATCTTTGCATGTTATTAACAACTTTCATGCACAAATAAATATATTGAACATCTATGCTGCTTCTCTTTAGATTCTTCTCATGTATAGAACTGCTTTTTTGGTATTTTATTACCGTATATACTCAAGTATAAGCCAAGTTTTTCACCACATTTTTTGTGCTGAAAAAGCCCGCCTCGGCTTATACTCGGGTATATACTCAAGTATATACAAATTCCGTTGGTGGATAGTGGTGGGGGGGTTGCGGCGGCGGACGGAGGGATTGTGGCTGCGGAGGAGCGGGACACACTCAGTAGCCGGCTGCTGCAGCTACTACGTCTGCCCGCTGCTAAAGGAAAATGAATATTCCCTCTTCTCCACTCCCATGGGCGTGGAGAAGAGAGAATATTCATTCTCTTTAGTAGCGGGCACAGAAGATCGCGGAGCCACAGGTCCTGCTGACAGTGCCCGTTACTAAAGAGAATGCATATTCACTCCTGTCCACGCCCATAGTCCCGCCGTGGAGAGGAGTGAATATGCCGGCATCTCACATCAGCTTCTGAGAGCATATGGCTGTGACGCCATGCACTGCTCAGATGCTGACATGAGCTGCTGACATGAGCTGCTGACATGAGCAGAACAGGACGCAGCGCTGGAGCAGAGGTGAGGAAGGAAGGTGAGCATAAGTGTTTATTTTTTTATGTGTGCAGTGATGGGGCCATACATACCAGGATTAGGGATGAGGGGGCCATACATACCAGGATAGGGGGATGAGGGGTGCCATACATACCAGGATTGGGGAATGAAGAGGCCATGCATTACCTGGATTGGGGATGAGGTGGCCATGCATATGTGGCACCCCAGGGGTCCGGTTGCCACAGGGGCATTGCCTCCCTCACAACAGGTGATGCCATGCCTTGAAGCAAGCAGGGGTCCCCTAATTAGGTTTTGTTAAGCATGCAACACTTTCCTGGCTCCAGACCAGCAAGGGGAGTCCCTCCCCTTGGCAACTGGGATCTGGGGGCGGGGTTAGTTAGACTTAGTGTGAGGAGTTGAAGTCAGGACGTCGAGGAGAGAGGAGCTTGGGAGTGGAGCTGCGTGGCAGTTCACTTCTGAGGGACACAGAAGAATTGGACACCAGAGTCCAAGGCTGTGGGGCACTGAACGCCCAGCCGCAGAAACCGGAGGGCAGGAGACTGCAGGTCTCCTGGCCCCATCAGACGCCCGGAGGCTCAGCAGCACAGAGGGCCCAGCACCGCCACATGGGAGCGACGCAAAAGCAAGGCCCGAGCTGCCTGCCATACAGGTGAGCACAGAAATGTTGCACTCAGGGACGAGGGCTACCGCACAGCTACAAGCAGCAGGGCCAAATAGTTTAGTGGAAAGGGAAAGCCTCCAACTTCACCTGGCAAGGAGGATTCTTTACTTGCTTCCAGGCTGCCCGGACTTCCGCTTCTAGCCAGTACCCTAGTCCCGGCTTGTCTAATCACCACCAGTAAAGATAAGAGGAAACCGCCATTAAGTTGTGGACTGATTATTGCTGCGCCATCAACCCCTGCACTACAATGCCCAGCATAGCCCATAACATCTACACTGCCCTGGATCTAAGCTCTACCTGTGGAGAGCCACAGCATCCCTGCTGCAGTAACATCAGCTCCAGAGGACCTGCTCCGCAGCGGCGGCTCCCTTGGCCACATACCACAGGTGGCGTCACGAACTTTATACAATCACTATAAATTCCCCTATCAATAACCCCTTTTTATTGACCGCCCTGGGTCATGGACCGAGTCACCGCCATTGTGACATCCCCCCCAGCATCTACCGGCCCGGCATCGGGCACCCCACGGCCCAGGGGGCGCGTCACATACCAGGATTGGGGGATGAAGGGGCTATGCATTACCAGGATTGTGGATGAGGAGGCCATGCATTACCAGGATTGAGGATGAGGAGGCCATGCATACCAGAATTGAGAATGAGGGGGCCATGCATTACCAGGATTGGGGATAAGGAGGCCATGCATACCAGGATTGGGGATGAGGGGGCCATGCATACCAGGACTGGGATGAGGGGGCCATACATACCAGGATTGGAGGATGAGGGGGCCATGCTTACCAGAATTGGGGATGAGGGGGCAATGCATACCAGGATTGGGGTATGAGGGTGCCATGCATTACCAGGATTGGAGATGAGGGTGCCATGCTTACCAGGATTAGGGGTGAGGGGACCATGCATACCAAGATTGGGGATGAGGGGACAATACTTACCAGGATGGGGAAATTTACCAGTAGCTGCAGCATTTCCCACCCTAGGCTAATACTCGAGTCAATAAGTTTTCCCAGTTTTTTGTGGTAAAATTAGGTACCTCGGCTTATACTCGGGTCGGCTTATACTCGAGTATATACAGTAATATCATGATGACCTAATGTATTTGTCAAAGGGGCTGAATATCTCACATAAAGATTTCTGCATAGAGTAAAATATTTAAGTTTTAAGTGTTCATAAAACCTGAATCACCATAAGTAGATGGCATTCCTATTCCACATCTAAAATGTATACAGACCTCAGACCAGACTCACTATAGAAAATATACACCCAGACCCAGGAAACAATTACAAACCCCAGATCGTACCCCTAAATAAGTACAGACCCAGACAAAACCCACTAAAACATAGACAATAAACCCACTAAATGCAAACTAAAAGCTCAACCAACTAGAAATATATAGACTTAGACTAAAGAAATACAGACACTAAACCCCTTAAATTCAGACACAGATCAGCCCCCTTTATAAATACAGACCTCCTAAACACAGACACAAAACTCCTTCAATAGAAGCCCATTCCCAACCCCTAATTATATACAGACCCCCAGGGATGTACATAGAAATCATGGGGCCCCATAGCAGAAGTTATAATTTCATCCTTCACAAAAAAAAAATAAATAAATAATAATAATAATATAACAGACAGTATGAAACCCACCTAGTGAATTCCTACACACAACCCTCCAGGAGCACAGTATGATGACCCTGCTATATGCACCCGTGGCAAAGTATAGTGACCCCAACACAGTATGATGCCCCAACTGTGACCCCAACACAGCTCTCCAACAATATGATGGCTCCCACACAGATTGATTGACCCCACAAAAGCCTCCACACTGTATAATGGCCTCCACATAGCCCTACAAACAGTAAAATGGCCCCCACATTTCCCTACAAACTGTATAATGCCTTTTCATTCATGGACTGCGGCACCAATCAGTTCTCCCCGGCTCCTTGGTGTGATTGGTAGCATGGATTACAGTGAGGGACACTTAGGAAAGGTGAGTAGAAGAATTTTTTATTTTATTCTTATTTTTACAGGTGGACACTGCAGGAACAGACACTACTACTCTCATCATTGTCCCTGCTGGTGCTGATCGCAGCGCCGGCAGGGAACCATGATGAGGGCAGTGTTCAGCACCCGGTGCTTGGGAACAGCGCTAACTGTAAACTGATTCCCTGGCGCCGGTACGTGTGATCCTGATGCGGCACACGGGACACGGATATCTCCAGTACCAGTAATATACGGACGTGTGAAACCGGCCTGAGTATTGCTGATCCTAGTGAACCAAATGTAAATTCAACTGAAGAAATAAATATTGCACCTTTTACTGGTGGTATACCATCCACCTACATGCCTCCAATAGCTCCAATATTCGATCTGTTTCAGGACAGGGTAATAAAAGATGTGGAAGCTTTAGTATTCACAAGTCCCACTGACAATTTAAGTACAGGGGAACTAAAAGCATTGAGTGAAATCAAAAACTGGAAAGATGTAATAATTTGTAAAGCCGACAAAGGTGGAAATATTGTGCTGCAAACTAGGAAGATGTATATTGCTGAATCCAAAAAAACAGCTGATACTTTCGGTAATATTAACCTGGCTAATGATCCTACGAATAAATTTAAAAACTTGTTAAGAACCTTTTTAAGGACGCAGGTGGAGAAAGGTATTTTAACTAGAAAAGGAGCAGAAAAATTATTACCGCAATATCCACAAAAACCATATTGGTACTGCATTCCCAAGGTCCATAAATCTTTAACCACCCAGCCTAGACGCCCGATAGTGTCGGGCATAGGCTCAATTACAGAGCCTTTGTCCCAATATTTGGACTCGTTACTGAAACCACTATTGAGAAATATTCCATCATTGATTAAGGACACCGGATCCTTCTTGAGTGTAGTTAGCGAAATAAATTACTGCAATAGTTACATGCGTGGCTTGCGTTTTTCCTCATTTATTTTTAGCTTTTTTTTTTTAATAAATATGTGGAAACCGTGACCAATCCATATCTAAATACATAAAAACATACTTAAGATATGTGGATGACATATTTGTAACGTGGGCTGGTACTCAAGAACAATTGAGTCGTTTGTAAAATATCTGAACGACATTAATATTGAAAATATGAAAATTACATCAGCATGTGGTGGTAATGAATTGGAATTTTTGGATGTAAAAATGAGAGTAATAGATGGTAAAATCATAACTGAAAATTGTAGAAAGAAAACATAAACAAATTCATTATTACATTTCAACAGTGTGCATCCGCACGATTACAAAAAAGGCGTCATCATATAGCCAGTTCGTATAATTATGAAAAATTAATAATAAAAAGGCAACATTTAAATCACAGGCTGAAGAATTAAAGGATAGATTTTTGAGAAGGGGGTATCCCCCAAATCTGCTAAAGGAAGCCCTTGAAAAAGTAGAAAGAAACTCAAAAAATGGCCATATTACCAATAGAAAAAATAAGGGGAATAAATCTGATTGTAAGTTCATCTTTAATTTCAAGCATAGTTCTATGGATAATATAGTACATACGGCAATTAAACGGAACTGGCATTTGATCAAAAGAGACAGAGATTTACATGCTATAGCAATCCGTAAACCTAGTTTGTCATATAGAAGAGGACGTCATTTGGGTGATTTATCTATCTATATAAATAAAAATGTAAATGTTTGTTTGTTCAAAATCTTAAATCTCCGAAAGTTCTTCACCGATTGCTTTGAAATTTTGACACAACGTTGCATTTGAATACACGCATGTTTTTATATATACCTACTATGTTTTTATATACCAGCTGTTGGACGTAAAAGCAACAGCGAGAGGGGGGTGTTACGAGCTCAGTCCCAGGCTGACTCTCCCCGGCCGCCTGGCATTCTCCCCCCCTAAGTGACATCGCATTCATAAACCTTTCTCCCTCTCCTTCATTCGCCCCAGCAGCTGCCTGTGCTCTGCTCCTTTTGTGTCCCTTGTAGGGGTTGGGAGGGAAAGGGAATGACGAGACTGTCTGTTCGAGGCCGAAAGATGCTCCTGCTCATCACCACCACCGCCTGACAGGCGGTCGCCTCTGCTCTCCAGCACCACTGCTGCTGCGGCTTCTTCTCCGGCAAGCCTTATTTCCGACTGCGCAACAATAAGCGGAGGAGGGAGGGAAGGAGAAAGGGAGGCTGCACGGAGGGGTGCAGGCCGCGGCCTCCGCTCTGGGTGCTGAGCTGGGCTCAAGCGTCACAGCAGTGGGCGGATAGCGAGTGAGTGCAAATCCCACTGCGCCACTGATGGGAGTGGCGCTGTGATCTGGCCCGTACTGGCCCAGGACATGTCAAGCAGATCACCCCCTCCTCCTCTGCCACCTGTCTTCATATCTGCACCCCCTCCTGGCACATTCCCTCTGTACTAGGGAATTGCATAACTAGCAATCCCTGACATGACCCGCTCCATTGTGACACCTGACAGCAAGTACCGACCTCTTTAGTGACCTTTGCAGAGTACAGGCCTGCAGGGGTCACAGGGTACAAGGCTGACGTGAACGCCAACCCCATTACCCCCTGCCACTGCTACAGTGCAGTGTGGAAGAGCGAGGCTAAGCGCCAGGTGTGATATTAATGGCCGCAGAGGGGGCTAGTATTCATGGCCCTTTCCATGGCTATTAATATCAGCCCGCAGCTGTCTAGTTTAGCCTTTGCTGGCTAGATTTTATTAGGGGGGCCCCATGTAAATTTTTTTCTGGGGTCCCCCTGTAATCTAGCCAGTAAAGGCTAAACAAACAGTTGTGGGCTGATATTAATAGCCATGGAACATTGTTGGCTAATGGCTCCTTCTCCGGCTACTATCAGCCCTCAGTGGCGACTTTCCCTCTGCTGGTTATAAAAATTACGCGGGAGCCCACACCATTTTTTTTTAAATTTTAGGCTCTGTGCCCATAATTCAGACGTAGCAACGCTTTGGACGCACATTTTTTCTGCATCCAAAACGTTGCATTCTATTGAACACAGGTAAATCCACGTGTTCACTGAACCATGCGTATTTACCGCATTCAATACTTTTTAGTGGTTAAATTTCTGTTGTGGAGACTAGCGACTCTAAATTGACATGCTGAGGTCCTGAAAGACGCGCCACATGTCAGTGTTCACGGGTGATTCGCAGCCTCTGATGCACGCATAGTGGACATGGGATTTCTAGAGATCCCATCCACTATGCTGTAACATCTGGACGCTGCGGGTTTGACACTGTATATACACGCAGTGTCAAACCTGCAGCGGCTCCTGACCATGGCCACGTACCCAAACTAACCCGCAGCGCATCAATTTCTGTAGCGAACACACCAGTCTCCGCTGCAGATTTTGACTGATTACAGTGTCACTATATGCGGTCGATTCACATGTACCGACAACAAAAGTTTGGCATTAGAACACCGCGTCTTGGAGGAAACATAAACGCGTTGTGTCCAAAGTGCTGCTGAGTGCTGATCAGGGGATGTAGTGGCTAACGAACCAGCTGTGAGATGTTATTTAATGGCCAGGGAAATGTTTACCAAGTGGCACCATCCCAGGCTAAAAAAAACAGCTCACAGCAGTCGCATAACTTACGTGAATAGAAATGCTAATGAAGATTGGAGGAATGGGACTAGCTGACACCCAGCTCTCTTGTTCGGTGATGTCAAGGTGTCAATCATAACTTTTCATTACCAAACAAAGTAAAGAAGCACACAGACACAGTGTAAACACTTAATTTGAAATACAACAGACCCATTCTTTAATCATTTAAATGAACCAATATAGTCACCCCAGTTCTTATGGTAATCCAAGGGCTTAAGCAATGTCCCACCAACTTTATTTAGCTCCAAAAATCATTCATTGATGCTCAAAAACGCTTCAAAAACCGCTTCAAAAAACGCATGTAAAAACGCGTCAAAAACACATGTAAATCCGCATGCGTTTTTTTCTGCCAGGGAGTCAAAAACGCTCAGTAAATTCCTGCTTCAATTCCTGAACGTGTGCACATACCCTGAAAGTTAATTTATTCTAAAATATGGAATAAAAAAACATATAAGTTAAAATGTAAACCCAAAGACCCTTTAACATTTTTCCCGTCATATCAAACCCTCCGCTGTACCCATTATGCATAATAAATAATCTATGATCTTTTTGCGTTTCTGTTGTTGACCTCACTTTATATAGCTAGTAAGCCTAATTACCATATGAAGCATCCCCTCTTGAAGGGCATATTTTTTTACCTTTTTAAGCAATATCTTTGAGAGACTCAGCAAGAAATAAGATTTGTACAGGGAGAAAGTCAAAGTGAACCTCTTCTGGTTAATGGATGGGAGCAAAGCTGGTGTTTAGATCTCAATGGGCAGCGGGGTCTCAATCCTGAGGACGGAGCGATCAGGAACACCTGTGAGCGTTCCAGTGATCTGCTAAATGAAATACTGGCTTGTACAAGGACTCCATGGTCCATGAATATGATATGGGCACATGTGAACCAGCTGTTATCCTAAAATGTACCCACTTACGGAAACATATTATTTCATTGGTAAGTACATAGGTGCTGTAGATATGTATGTGTGCATCAAATTTGGAGGATGCTGAGCCAAAATGTGGCAGATGTGTGTAGATGCTTATGTTTGTATGTATACATATATATATATATATGACTCGCCCAGGGGGATATGGGGGACTCGGTACCCGGGCCTTTACCTTCTGTGGGATGTCACGGTGGTCGGCTCCCGCGCCCATACCCTGGGGTCACTCTTTAAAAGGGCTTTGTTACTTGAAGGGATGAATAACAGTTTTGTCTCGTGACGCCACCTGTGGCTCCTGGTAATGGGTACCAGCGCTGCTGCAGACCTCCGGGGGTGATGGGATGGCAGCTGGGATGTTTCTGCTCCCCACAGGCGGAGCGGGCCCTCGGGGCAGGGTTGATGGAAGGGATGTAGGTGAGAGGTGGCCCGGTCGGGTCAGGGGGAATGATGGACACGATCACAGGGGATTCGCTACAGTACCTTTACTGGTGTAAACAGCAGGTATGGTCCAGGGTACTTAGCAGGAAGGGTGCACTTCTGGACTCTCCCCAGTGAGCGGGTATTAGGCCTCCTGGTCCGTTTCTTCCTCTCTCTAAAGCTCCTGGCCAGCCTGGAACTAGGCCTAACTTCTGTACTGTTTCGCCCTCTCACCTGTCTGCTTGGTAGTAGAACTTTTCTTTGGCTACCACTATCTCTGGACGCTGGGGCCTTCGTGGTTCCTAGTTCTGTAAATGATGGTAGCTTCAGGTTGACCAGGGGTCTGGAATCCTACTGTATGCCGGTTGTCCCTACTGGTTGTAGAGGACCCTGTAGGCGCAGACCCGGTGTCCGGATTGTGTTCTGGGGTGAGCTTAAGATGCTCCTCTGCCCCCTTAACTCCACTCTCCTTGCCTCCGGCCACACTCGGGGCCCACAGCACAGCAGCTAACATGTGCTGCTTCTTCACTGATCTCTGGAGCCAGCACACTCTGCCTGCCTAACTCCACCCTCCAGTATATATATCCCTAACAGGGCTCCCTCTGGTGGCATGAGGTGGAAGGGTGGAGGTGTCTGTGTGTAGTGAGGGCCTCTTGTGGAGAAGTCCGTCCATGCACCCTTTTGGGTCCTGTGGTACCTGTGTGTAGCAGGGTGCCACATTCCCCCCTAGTACAACTCAGTACTCCTGGACTGAAGCATTTTTTTTGTAAACAGGTCACAACAACAATTACGATAACAATAACACATATCAAAGTTACAGTGAGTCTCATAACCAGGTGTCCATCTCACTGGTGAAGGTGCAAAATGAGTAGCATGAGGGACCCGTCTGAAAACCCTCAACGTAGGCCCTGGGCGTGGCTACAGGGCATAAGTGATCTAGGTGTTGGACCACGTCTTCGGCCACGCCAAACGGCTTTTTGTTCAGTGGTCTTTCAGTATAAAACCAATAAGGGGCAATTCAGGGCCGGCTCCAGGTTTTTCTGGGCCCCGGGCGAAAGAGTCTCAGTGGGCCCCTTTAACACATACCACGATTCATGATGCAGAGATACGGCGGAGAAATATATATATATATATATATATATATATATATATATATATATATATATATATATATAGTACAATGCAAATATTTCACTTCTTACATTACATGAGTGATATCTATTGTAAATTCCACAATAGCTCAGAAACCGGTGAATCGCTCCACACAGAATAGTGGCCCCCATATAAGGCTCCATACGGAATACTGGCCCCCATATAACGCTTGATACGGAATACTGGCCCCCATATTACACTCCATACGGAATACTGGCCCCCATATAAGGCCCCATAAGGAATACTGGCCCCCATATAAGGCCCCATAAGGAATACTGGCCCCCATATAAGGCCCCATACGGAATACTGGCCCCCATATAAGGCTCCATATGGAATACTGGCCCCCATATAAGGCTCCATACGGAATACTGGCCCCCATATAAGGCTCCATACGGAATACTGGCCCCCATATAAGGCTCCATACGGAATACTGGCCCCCATATAAGGCTCCATACGGAATACTGGACCCCATACGGAATACTGGCCCCCATATAAGGCTCCATACGGAATACTGGCCCCCATATAAGGTTCCATACAGAATACTGGCCCCCATATAACGCTCCATACTGAATACTGGTCCCCTTATAAAGCTCCATACAGGATACTGGCCCCCATATAACGCTCCATACAGGATACTGGTCCCCTTATAAAACTCCATACAGGATACTGGCCCCCATATAACGCTCCATACAGGATACCGGTCCCCTTATAACGCTCCATACAGGATACCGGTCCCCTTATAACGCTCCATACAGGATACTGGCCCCCATATAATGCTGCATGCAGGCTGTGCCCCCTTATAATGTTCCATGCAGGCTGTTACCCCCCACATAATGCCCCATACAGGCTGTCCCCCCACGTAATGCCCCATACCGCCCCCCCTTTTAATGCTCCATGCAGGCTGTTACCCCCCACATAATGCTCTATACAGGATGTCACCCCCCCTCTTTATAATGCCCCATGCAGGATTTACCCCCCCTCTCTTTATAATGCCCCATGCAGGATGCCCCCCCTTCTCTTTATACTGCCCCATGCCTCCATACATTAAAAAAAAAAAAATCAAATACTCACCTCCCTTCTCCTCACCTGCTACCTGCTACCTGCTACCTGCTGCCCGCTGCCCGCTGCTCGGGTCCGAACTCCAGCGTTGTCGGCGTTTTCCCGCTCAGCGCTTCCTGTGACGGCTCAGGGGAGGGCGCGGTGTAAAGGCGTCACCGCGCCCTCTGACCTGAGACGTCACAGGGAGCGCAGAGCAGGAAGACAGCTGATCTGCGGAGGCATGGGGAGAGGTAAGTATCCAGCTGCCGGGGCCCTGAGCAAGCGGCGGAGAAGGGCGGGCGCTGACACCGTTCTCCTCCGCCCATAGCCCAGCGGGGTGCGCGACCGCCAGTGGGCCCCTCTGCCTGCTCAGGTCCCCGGCATTTGCCCGGGTGCACCGAGTGCTGACGCCGGCCCTGGGGCAATTTAATAAGTGCAACTATTTACAATGGACAGTTTTTGGCTGTTCACAGTCCTCAGCCTGCAAGTCTTTATACCCTTTACGGGTAACTAAATGCACACATATAACTTTTTCAGTTCACAAAAACAATGCTATACCCTTCCGGGTAGCTATTTACATTGTAGGCATTTTGTACCTTATTCCCTATACCTGGTAGGGATTTGACCTTGTGTGCTTCATGTGGATCTACGTAGCACTGGGGTGATACTGGTGTCTGTGCATGTGTGTCACCCCAGGCCTGGATGCCACAAATATTAAAGGCTGTGTCTGAGAGCAGGAGGGAGGTTCTTTGGTCAGGGACTATTAGCATGCAGCACCTCCTGTCCCAGGCCAGTAGGGGGAGCAGGCTGCCCCTATAAAAGCTGGAACTGAGGCCAGGTTAGAGAGACCAGGACCCACTTCTGAAGCATCCGGAAGGGTTCCCAGAGGAAAGGGACAGGTCAGCAGCAGCTGAGGAGTCCGAAAGGCAGAGGACGAACAGCAAGCCAGGGACAGAGGCGACGAGAGACGGTCCTGGCTGAGAGAGAACTACACAACCGGACACTGGGGTTCGAGGCTGTCAGGGTTGCAAGCCCTGCAGCAGATAACCAACCCGCAAGGGACTTCAGGTTCCTTGGCTTAAGAAGCCTGGAGGCTCCGCCACACAGAGGGACCGGTATAGCACGGAGAAGCAACAGGTACCTAAGGCCCGAGTCGCAAGCCATACAGGCGTAGTACACGGCCAGCTCAGGGACGTGGGCTATCACACCACGAAAAGGGGGATAGTCAGCAAGGGCAGAGAGAGAACGGTAGTCCTACCCACTCACCCTGACCAGTGGGGCTCGCCCGAATGCTCTCAGACACCCAGGCCCATTCCTACCCTGTACTCCTGTTGGGTCATTAGTACTAACTACAATAAAGACCCTGGACTGTTTGAAGCAGACTCTGAACCCTTATTATTGCGGCCTGCACCATCACCCCCAGCATCCTATTACACTGCCCTGAGGCTACACTCTTCCCGTGGGGAGTTATCCTATCCCTGTGCGGCATACCAACATCAGTCTCAGCGGTCAGCCTCGCAGAGGCGGTCATCCCTGACCGCAATCCACGGGTGGCGTAGTCGGACATTCAAAACACTACAAATAGACTGCCACAGCATTTGGTCTGACCACCCTGAGCCACGGGATCGGGTTGCCACTACTACCTCCAACATTGCACTGAAGCCCGGTTCCGGGTGCCCCACGGCCCAGGGGGCGAGTCACATGCACTATCCGCTAACCTATCAGGTCTACGTGCGGGTAAGTTAGAGAACTGCCTCAACATCTCTACACTGTGTTCCAAATTATGATGCAAATAATATTTTCTCAGATTTTCCCAAATTACCTATATGAATTGCAGTCATTGTAATTTTCCAGTCAAATAACTATTAGAGTACAATTGAAAGGTTTTTGTACAAACTGCCTATGATAACCGTATATTTTTTAAAAAAATAAAAAACTCAATCTGCACTCAAAATGCATGTTCCAAATTATTATGCACAGCAGAGTTTTCAACCTTTTCATTTTAATACAGAACAAAAAAATGGTCATTTTTGAAATTATAAGCATTAGCAGGTTATTACAAACTGAAATCAAACAGTTTTCAACTCAAAACTTTATTCTAGGTGATGTTACATTTGCACATAGGACCCCTTGTTCGAAAGGAGCTTCTGAACTCTCTCGTCCATTGAATTTGTCAGGTTTTGGATGGTTTCTGCTTTAATTGTTTTGCATGAGGACAGAATACCCTCCCAGAGCTGTTGCTTAGATGTGAACTGCCTCCCGCCATCATAGACACTCCTTTTGATGATGCTCCAGAGGTTCTCAATGGGGTTGAGGTCAGGGGAGCATGGGTGCCACACCATAAGTTTGTCCCCTTTTATGCCCATAGCAGCCAGAGATGCAGATGTGTTATGTGCAGCATGAGATGGGGCATTATCATGCATGAAATGATCTCGATGGTCCAGATGGATGGAGTGGAGGATGGCTGGTTGATGGACACCCCATGCAAACACGGCTACGGCGCTAACAAGGAGGAGGTGGAGTAATGTTTTGGGCTGGTATCATGGGGAGAGAGATTGGCAGCCCTTTTACGATCCCTGAAGGGGTAAAGATGAACTCCATAATGTATGTTGAGTTTCTCAAACAGCACTTCCTTCCATGGTTCAAGAAGAAGAACCGTGCATTCCGCAGCAAGATCATTTTCATGCATGATTTCCTGCATGGGGAAATTTACCAGCAGCTGCAGCATTTCCCACCCTAGGCTTATACTCGAGTCAATAAGTTTTCCCAGTTTTTTGTGGTAAAATTAGGTACCTCGGCTTATACTCGGGTCGGCTTATACTCGAGTATATACGGTAATATCATGATGACCTAATGTATTTGTCAAAGGGGCTGAATATCTCACATAAAGTTTTCTGCATAGAGTAAAATATTTAAGTTTTAAGTGTTCATAAAACCTGTATCACCATAAGTAGATGACATTCCTATTCCACATCTAAAATGTATACAGGCCTCAGACTAAACTCACTATAGAAAATATACACCCAGACCCAGGAAACAATTACAAACCCCAGATCGTACCCCTAAATAAGTACAGACCCAGACAAAACCCACTAAAACATAGACAATAAACCCACTAAATACAAACTAAAAACTCAACCAACTAGAAATATATAGACATAGACTAAAGAAATACAGACACTAAACCCCTTAAATTCAGACACAGATCAGCCCCCTATATAAATACAGACCTCCTAAACACAGACACAAAACTCCTTCAATAGAAGCCCATTCCCAACCCCTAATTATATACAGACCCCAGGGACGTACATAGAAATCATGGGGCCCCATAGCAGAAGTTATAATCTCATCCACCACAAAAAATAAATAAAAAATAATAATAATATAACGGACAGTATGAAACCCACCCAGTGAATTCCTACACACCACCCTCCAGGTGCACAGTATGATGACCCTGCTGTATGCACCCGTGGCAAAGTATAGTGACCCCAACACAGTATGATGTCCCAACTGTGACCCCAACACAGCTCTCCAAACAATATGATGGCTCCCACACAGATTGATGGACCCCACAGAAACCTCCACACTGTATAATGGCCTCCACATAGCCCTACAAACAGTAAAATGGACCCCACATTGCCCTACAAACTGTATAATGCCTTTTCATACATGGACTGCGGCACCAATCAGTTCTCCCCAGCTTCTGAGCGTGATTGGTCGCATGTATTACAGTGAGGGACACTTAGGAAAGGTGAGTATAAGAATTTTTTATTTTATTCTTATTTTTACAGGTGGACACTTTTCACAGATCCCCGGGCTTTTTCTTTACTTGTTTCTTGCTGACCCCTAATGGCTGGACTAAGTCATTGCAGGAGAAATTTACACTGTCATAAATATGAGCTCATTACCAGAAAGACATGTCAACAAGTTACACCCCCATCTCTCAGGGTGGGCAGGAGGCGTCACACAACTTGGCGTAGTAGGCAGGATTGTGTGGCCGCAGCAACGGAAGAAGTTATCCCCATTGCTACCGGGTACTGTGTGCCTTTACAAAAGACTGTCGTTTTATATTCCATGTGGCGCCCGCCCAAGAAGAACGGACTCCATTATGTGCAAAAAGAACAGCAACCCAGCACCTCCCATCGTGGGCATGGCTCCCCAATGACGCCAAAAGTGCAGACCGCCCCCTCCAGCAGAGATATTCCGCGCAGAGATGTCCGTCAAAACGGATGGGGCGTCCCTGGGAGTGCCCGTCAGCCAGCCGCCCTGGAGCTGCCCCGAAATGAGGAGGAGCCAAAGGAAACAACGAGGTGTGGCCGCAACAATCCCAGACTCACCGCACCTTGCAGCAGTTATGGACGCCGCCGAGGAGAGTCGTTCCAAGCCCTCCAACGCTGGTCCACAAGCTGCTACCTTCCAAGGTTTGGAAGGAATCCACCTAACCCCCGGAGGAGGCAGAGTTCTTCCGCGGAGAGACGCAGGACCTGACCCGGAGGGTTGAAGAGGCCCAGCGAACGGTGGCCGCAGCATGGCGGGAGGAGGTGTTGCAAAAGATCCGGTCCCGCCGCCAAAGTTCTGCGAGCCAAAGTATTGGAGCAGAAGCCCAGGAGGAGGAAACCCCGGAGGCCGCGTGCAGCCCAGGAGAGGGGTAAGCAAGAAATCCCCGTCCCTGGCGCAAGACGCACGGAAGCCCTCCTGGATCTGATGCTGGCACCCCTGTCCCCGGGCGCCGTTGTTTGGCAGCAGCTCTGGAGCTCGAAGCCCCCGTCACCGCCACTGCCGGAGGCCTGCTACGCCTCCCGACTCCCGGTCAGCAGGATCCTGCCCTTACTGGGGATACCACCAGCCCCAACTCGGACTGGTCCTTACTTGTTGAGGACCTGCAGCAACCCCAGAGTTCTTCCGCGGAGAGACCCAGGACCTGACCCGGAGGGTTGCGGAGGCCCAGCGATCAGTGTCTGCAGCATGGCGGGAGGAGGTGCTCCGCAAGATCCGTGCTCGCCGCCAGAGCTCTGCAAGTATGGTCAGCGGAACAGCAGCCCAGGCGGAGGAAACCCCGGAGGCCTCGTTCAGCCCAGGAACGGGTAAGGTGCAAACCCCCGTCCTGATCGCCACATGCACAGAGGCCCTCCTGGATCTGATGCCGGCACCCCTGTCCCCGGGCACCGTGGTCTGGCAGCAGCTCTCAGCTCTGGAGCTCGAGGCCCAAGTGACCGCCACTGCCGGAGGTCTGATATGCCTCACGACTCCCGGTCAACAGGATCCTGCCCTTACTGAGGAGACCACCAGCCCCAACCTGGACTGGTCCGTACTTGTTGAGGACCTGCAGCAACCCCTGATGTCGCCGCGACCCACGCCCCCGTTCGCCTGCCCGGCGGCGGAAGAGATGGCCTGGGATAACCAGGGGAGCAACCTGATAGGCTTCCCCCAGGAGACCCAGGCTGAAGCGCAGAGGAGGGAAGAGTTCTGCAAAAGGGAGCTCCTCCAACTCAACAAGGAGCGGCGGGAGAGGAGGATCCGCTCCGAGCGTTTAGAGGTGGGCTCCAAAGCTGCGAAGACGAGGGCCCACCAGGCGGAGGCCGCCCGTCCAAGCCCCCGGGAGGAAGGTCTAATAGTCCGCTTCCACCAGGAGGCAGGATGGGGCTTCATACGGGGTCCCCAGTTTGCCGAAGACGTCTTTGTGAGTAGACGGGACGTCGAGCTGCAACTGAAGAAGGGTCATCCTGGCCGGAACCTCTGTCCGGGTGATCTGGTGTCATACACCCGCCACCATGGGGTGCGTGGATGGTACGCCCTGGACGTCCACAGGGTGTTCAAGGGTGACACCCCCACGTGCCTGTCAATAGAGGACCAGTCAGGCTCCGTAGGGAGGAATGAGCCTTTTCCCCGGTGGGGATACCTGGACTGAGCAGCCCCGGAGGTTATACCTCCCTGTTGACTAAGTTACCGCTATAAGTTATTATGTTGTTTTTCCTCCCGGTTTAAAGAGACATTTGTCCCTGCGGACATTGGCAGCAGACAGACTTCTTTTGTAAATAGTTCAGCATCTATTTAGGTGCTCCCTATTGGTTTTATGCAAAACCACTCTACTTCTACCTCAGACCTCAGAAGCAAAACCTGTCTGGAGTGGCTCTCCTGGAGGTCCAACTCAGGATCTCCATGCGCTGCAGCCACCCCAGGGCCTACGTTGAGGGTTTGGGACAGGTCCCTCATGCTGCTGAACTGACACTTTCTGTAGTGCCAGCGTCCCTGCCCTCTGCTAGGCAGGGACGCTGCTCCCCTCACCGCTCTGCCCCGTGCCCGGCGTCCCTCTCCCGCTCTGCTGTCAGCGCGCGCTCCTTCCCGGCGTCCTCCTCCCGCTCTGCTCTCAGCGCGCGCTCCTTCCCGGCCCCTGTGCTTAGGGCGCGCGCGCGCGCGCTCCCCTCCTCTTAAAGGGGCCGCGTGCGCCGTACTAAGGAGTCCCCGGCCAATGGCCGGAGGACTTCATCATATATAAGGCACCTCCTCCAAAATGGAGGTGCCCGAGCAATGTTGTTTGCACCTGTGTCTCACCTGTGCTTCAGCCCTCAGGTCCCGTTGCCAGTCACCTGCCAGTTACCTGTCAGATTCCTGCCTGATTACTTGCTACCTGTCTGCTAGTCTGAGGTCCGACGGTCTGCCTTACTACTCCTGTCAGTCTGTCTAAGGACCAGCCTGCCCGCTCACCTGGGAGCGCACCTCAGCTACCTGCCTGCTTTCCTGAGGTCCGACGGTCTGCCTTACAACTCCGGTCAGTCTGTCTATGGACCAGCTTGCCCGCTCACCTGGGAGCACTTCTCCGTTACCTGCCTGCTTGCCAGCCCGGAGGCTCCGCTGTCACGTGCTGTGACCACCAGCTACTCCAGACTCTTGCCTGCTCACCTGGGAGCGCTTCTCCGCTACCTGCCTGCTTGCCTGCCCGGAGGCTCCGCTGTCACGTGCTGTGACCACCAGCTACTCCAGACTCTTGCCCGCTCACCTGGGAGCGCTTCTCCGCTACCTGCCTGCTTGCCTGCCCGGAGGCTCCGCTGTCACGTGCTGTGACCACCAGCTATTCCTGAGACTCTTGCCCGCTCACCTGGGAGCGCTTCTCCGTTACCTGCCTGCTTGCCTACCTGGAGGCTCCGCCGTCACGTGCTGTGACCACCTGCTATTCCAGAGACTCTCGCTTGCTCACCTGGGAGCACACATTCTTCATCTGCCTTGCTAGCCTACCTGGAGGTTCAGCCATCACAGGTCGTACCTACCCTTTATCCAGAGACTGCCCCGATCACTTGCCGTGTCCTCCTGCCCGTACACCCAGAGACTGTCCTGGTCACCTCCTGTGACTACCTGCCTGGTCGCCACCCGCTCCCTTACAAGGACCGCCCCCTTGTATTGTAGCCCAGAGGTTCCGCCTCCCAGACCCGTTACACTTTCTACTGTATTTTCTACTGATTTGTCTACTTGCATAATGCCTCTTTGATGTTTTATACATTTGTACTATATTATATTTTGTACTATTTGCAGCGTTTAAGAAATTGAGCCTCCCTTAAAGGGAAGAAAGTTTTACTGTTATAAAAGCATATAAAAGTCTGTACCAATGCTTTGCTCTCTTTCCAGCCCGCAGACGTGCTGCGTTTCACCAGGGGGGAATGTGGCGCCCCTGAGGGTTCAGTCGCCACAGGGGTACTGCCCCTTGTAAAAGAGGTGTGGTATCTCCTCTCTGAGGTAAGGATGGGGGTGGCACCACACAGGACCCCTTGTATTCACTCAACACCACACTGCTCCCATACTGTAGGGGGTGTAAAGCACAAAGTGCTGCCCCGGCCCTGAATGAAAGAGCAAGGGGGGAACCAAAGATAGGGGGAACCTAGTGGCTAGTTGGGTGGAAGCACTTTACAGTTACACTTGCTAATTCATATTTAAACCATGGCCATCTTGGGGTCAAGGTCTTTGATTGTGATCTTCATCACTGAACGTGGCTTTCTGTTAGAACCTGCAGCTGATTGAAGATACACGGTCCTCTGGCCTTGAGGCGAGGAGCGGGCTAGAGTTAACAGCGGCCTCTACCCGGTCAAGGTCCCTACCTAAGAAGGCCTGGAGGGGAGCAGAGGAGAAAGCTCCACAGGCAAAAGGATCCCAGGGGATGCGGACGGAGCGGAGTACGCCACCTGCTACCCTCATTCTGGCCAAGCCAGAGGGACTCCTGCTGCAAAAGGGGACCGGCCCCCGATATCTGACTTTGCTACTTCACGTCCTAGTCAGAGAAGCTCCGGAGGCTTAGTGGATCCCACCGGGTAACGGACAGAGCGGAGTTGCCACCCGTACCCTTGTTCTGTGTATAGCCAGAGGGAGACCCAGCCTTGTAACACTCACCACATACGGACAGGAGAGGACCTAGTGGGAAAGTCTAGGAACACTCTGGTGCGGGGGTCCTGATTGATGCACCCAAACTACCCGGAGTGTGTTGAACCCCTTCCTGGTGGCCGCAACGCGCTGTGAGGAGCGAGGAGAAGCCTTGTAGCTGATGACTAACATCGTGAGTAAAGCTTGGAATACTGCATCCATTGCCTCCGGTTCACTATTTCAGTGCCGCACCACACCGCACCACATCACCCACTACTACTCCCCTGATCCCTCTTCTCTGCCCTGAGGCCCTGCTCCACCTGTGGGGAGTAGAACCATCTTCTGCTGCCACGACATCCCGCCTCAGAGGACTGCCGCAGCGCTGGTGGCGAATCACCAGACACCACAGGTGGAGTAGTCATTTTAATCCACTCGATTACCACCGTCCCTCCTAGCCCTTATTTTTGATTGTGACAACCCTGGGCACGGGCCGGGCCTAGGCCATGACTGCATCCACCCTCCACCTGGAGGCCCGATTCCGAGTACCCCCATCTCTCAGGGTGGGCTAGCGAGGCAGGAGGCGTCACACAACTCTATCTATGTAGATATTGCAATAAAAACAAGACTTTTGCAGCTAGAATAGTCATTGACAATGTACAGAGTGTATTTCTGATTCATTTAATGTTAGCTTTATTGAAAAAAAATGTGCTTTTCTTTCAAAAATAATTACATTTCTAAATGACCCCAAACTTTTGAACGGTAGTGTATATATACCTATATGGTCAAATGTAGAAGTGGTCCTCTAGTAATATGGCGCCTTATCCTTTGAGATCCGTATTGCGCATGTGCAAAAAAGAATTGAAAGGATTATCTTTAAAAAGATGACGATTTGGAGTACAACATGGCGACGCGCATGCGCAGAAGCTAGTAACATGTTTTTCTTATGTGAATTACGGACATGCGCTGTGTAACTTCCGGGACGCCGGGAGCAGCGCATCCATGTGTGGGCACATGTCCCTATACTGTGAGTGGTGGGGTGAGTCATAGAAATCACCACATATTAACATATATTATGCACACATGTATTAATTAAAGGAATTATGATATTATGATGATTGGGTAAATGTGGTGGATGTTTTATAGTAAAATTAATTGTGCTCTGACATTATTATATTGCACTATGCATTTTTTTGCACTATTGTCACTTTCGTATTTCACAAAAATTGAATTGTATATTAATTGTAAGTTGATTGGATCACCTATTTATATGACTATGATACAATGATTCACTGCTTGAAAAAGGTCTCCACTGGACCGAAAAGTTGCCCTGACATGATGGGTCAATAAATCATCACAAATTGTACTATGGAGCGCTGCCTTTGTGTTTTATGGATACATATAAACCTAGCTATCTACCTATCACTATATATATATATATATATATATATATATATATAAAAATATACAGTATAGACCAAAAGTTTGGACACACCTTCTCATTTAAAGATTTTTCTGTATTTTCTTGACTATGGAAATTGTACATTCACACTGAAGGCATCAAAACTATGAATTAACACATGTGGAATTATATACTTAAAAAAGTGTGAAACAACTGAAAATATGTCTTATATTCTAGGTTCTTCAAAGTAGCCACCTTTTGCTTTGATGACTGCTTTGCACACTCTTGGCATTCTCTTGATGAGCTTCAAGAGGTAATCACCGGAAATGGTCTTCCAACAATCTTGAAGGAGTTCCCAGAGATGCTTATCACTTGTTGGCCCTTTTGCCTTCACTCTGCGGTCCAGCTCACCCCAAACCATCTCGATTGGGTTCAGGTCTGGTGACTGGAGGCCAGGTCATCTGGCGTAGCACCCCATCACTCTCCCTCTTGGTCAAATAGCCCTTACACAGCCTGGAGGTATGTTTGGGGTCTTTGTCCTGTTGAAATATAAAACGCAACGCAAACCGGATGGAATAGCATGCCGCTGCAAGATGCTGTGGTAGCCATGCTGATTCAGTATGCCTTCAATTTTGAATAAATCCCCAACAGTGTCACCAGCAAAGCACCCCCACACCATCACACCTCCTCCTACATGCTTCACGGTGGGAACCAAGCATGTAGAGTCCATCCGTTCACCTTTTCTGCGTCGCACAAAGACACGGTGGTTGGAACCAAAGATCTCAAATTTGGACTCATCAGGCCAAAGCACAGATTTCCACTGGTCTAATGTCCATTTCTTGTGTTCTTTAGCCCAAACAAGTCTCTTCTGCTTGTTGCCTGTCCTTAGCAGTGGTTTCCTAGCAGCTATTTTACCATGAAGGCCTGCTGCACAAAGTCTCCTCTTAACAGTTGTTGTAGAGATGTTTCTGCTGCTAGAACTCTGTGTGGCATTGACCTGGTCTCTAATCTGAGCTGCTGTTAACCTGCGATTTCTGAGGCTGGTGACTCGGATAATCTTATCCTCAGAAGCAAAGGTGACTCTTGGTCTTCCTTTCCTGGGGCGGTCCTCATGTGAGCCAGTTTCTTTGTAGCGATTGATGGTTTTTGCAACTGCACTTGGGGACACTTTCAAAGTTTTCCCAATTTTTCGGACTGACTGACCTTAATTTTTTAAAGTAATGATGGCCACTCGTTTTTCTTTACTTAACTGCTTTTTTCTTGCCATAATACAAATTTTAACAGCCTATTCAGTAGGACTATCAGCTGTGTATCCACCAGAGTTCTGCACAACACAACTGATGGTCCCAACCACATTTATAAGTCAAGAAATCTCACTTATTAAACCTGACAGGGCACACCTGTGAAGTGAAAAACATTTCCGGTGACTACCTCTTGAAGCTCATCAAGAGAATGCCAAGAGTGTGCAAAGCAGTCATCAAAGCAAAAGGTGGCTACTTTGAAGAACCTAGAATATAAGACATATTTTCAGTTATTTCACACTTTTTTGTTAAGTATATAATTCCACATGTGTTAATTCATAGTTTTGATGCCTTCAGTGTGAATGTACAATTTTCATAGTCATGAAAATACAGAAAAATCTTTAAATGAGAAGGTGTGTCCAAACTTTTGGTCTGTACTGTATATATATATATATATTAAAGACAGCACCATTTAATCATTACTCACTAGTGGGTGCCAGGCCTCCAAACAGTCTGTCCAAACTGTTGCATATCAATAGAAAGTATATCAAAAGGCAGCACTCCAAAAATTCTTTAGAACAAATGGTCTTTAATGAGCCCAAAAGGCAACGTTTCGGTTCACAGAACCTTTCTCAAGCAGATTTCAAATGCATATGGTGCAATATATATAGCTACAAACAGTGATTCCATAATTACAAATAATTTATACAAAAACATGATTTCTCAAAAAAAGTGCAGTGGTGCATATCACAAAATACTATTCAGTTACATACATAGTGATAAGATTTTATATATATATATATATATATATATATATATATATATATATATGTATACACAGAGAGAAAAAGAGGGAGAGAGATTGAGATTGCAGCACTGTGACATCACGATAAATGTTATGTCACAAGTAGTGTGATGACATCATCGCATTCTAGATCCCAGTGTTATGGCCTTAAGGAAATCACTGCCTCACAGACCCCCAAGGGTGAGGGAGTTCTTTTGTTTTTGTGATAAACAAAGCAAAAATTGATTCTACAATGAATATAGAAAGAAGAAGAGTCCAAAGAGATCGGGTTCTAAGAGAGAGGAGAGGATTAAATGAAGAGCAGAAACCGCTGTTCGCTTTAGGGCGAAAAGACATTATATTACCGGACATGGACACTGACGCATCAGAGATGGCGTCCAAACGACAACATCTGGATAAAATGAGAAAGTCCAAAAGACATGAGATCTTTACAGAGAGAAGGACCATGGAGAACCTCATGGAGTCTCACTCTGCAGCCTCCGCTGAGCTTCAGAGGGCCATCCTTATCTCCTTGAAAAAAATCAGAGATCTGGTCCCTGAAATAAGGAGGAGGAACAAAGAAGCCATCCTCAATAAGCGGAGAAACATCAGCGCAGAGATAGAGGTGGAAGAGGTTCTCCAAGAAACATCAAGACAAGTCTCATCCACATCGGAAAGTCTAGAGACACCGAACCTGCAAAGGGCAGCAGCCCAGAAAAGAATTAGAAACAGCAGAGACTGGGTTGTCCAATGTAGGAGACATATGATCTATGCTAAACCCATTATAAATGGGAATGGTGCACTATGGAGATCCCAGTCATCATCTGAAACCATTTCCATTCCAGAGTTTCTCTTCCAGCTGAATGATTCTTCACCTGACAGATCAGTGGACAATGATGAACCAGGTAAGATAGAAACTTACTCAGAATAATAAGACTGGGGGTGAGGGGGATTATAGTCCTAATGTTATGTACAGGCCACAATTATTAATGTTATCTAACTGAAGAACTGTCCTTGTTGCCCGTAGCAACCAGTCACATTTCATTGTTCTATGATGGAATGTTAAGAAATAGAATCTGTGCTGTGAATCGTTGCTATGGGCAACAAGGACGTTTTTGCTAATAGACAATTTTGTTAAAGGAAAAAACAAATATTAGACATTTCCTGCTGATTTATATCAATCTGATTAAAATGTAATGTAGGTTCTGGAGATATATTTCTTAATAAATCTTGTATCATCTCAGCAGATGGAAGCAGTGAGACATCCTCTGACTCATCGGACATACCAGTACAAGACCTTGGGGATGCCAATGTCTCGGGAGAACTGGTCAAGGCAAATATTCCTATTGACATTTGCAGTCTCGAGTTCCAGAAAGATCTTGGAAAGGGAGGCTTCGGAAAAGTAAGTGTGAATTTCTACTCCTCCGTGCTCCCCAATGTATCCTGCCCCAGATACACAGGAGGGAGATACATATTCATTACTGGGTGTTCATATGTAATGGTGACTGGGATAAACCAGTGATCCATTACACAGATCCCTATAATAGATGGGAGTTGGGTCTGATCTGTTATGATTTTTCTCAAGGTCATCTTGGCATCACATCCGGTCAGTAAAGAACTGCTGGCCGTGAAAATCATGAACAAGAGTCGTTGTTCAGAGGAGATGATCAGTGCAGAGATGGACGTCCTGCTAATAGCCACCGGGTGCCGCTACCTAATGTCAGCACGAGCAGTCATGGAGACACCTACAGAATATAAAGTAGCCATGGACTTTATGGCCAAAGGAGACCTGAGTGGCCACATGGCACGATTGATGCCTTTTGATACAGTAACAACAAGGTACAGTCTTATACTGGTTAGCTGCCTGTACATTGTAGTCCAAGACCAATAGACAATGACAGCAGGAGAAAATTATGACATAAATAGGACACGTGTCATCTCCTAATGTTGTCTTTTTGATTGTGTATCTAACCACTGATCCAACCTGTACTTTCTACTCCACAGACTCTTTGCGGCAGAGATGGTGTGCGGACTCCAATTCCTGCATGAACGTGACATCATACATCGGTAATCAGTTCATCTTCATAAATCTGTCCCTGTGACTCTCTGTTGTCTCCTTACATATCTATTGTAGAAAGTTCTTTTCATGAATTCTCCTCACAATCATTCTCTTCTCCCTGCAGGGACGTGAAGCCAGGGAACATCCTCCTCAATGAGACCGGACACATTAAAATCTCTGACTTTGGCTTATCCGCCATAGTCATGTTTGAGGACGACATATTGAACAAATATGTTGGCACGAAAGGTTACATCGCACCCGAGGTAAGTAACATCCCAGTGTGATTAATGGCGATAGTAGGACTGAGGAATAATCTGATCACAAAGTATCCTGCAGATATCTATCCACAGATCGGTCCTTATAGCCTCTGTGTGTAAATCCCCTCCCCGGTATATTCAGATCATCTCCTATCTTATGTTCCCACAGATAATGGACGGTAAGAGCTACGACCATCTGGTGGACTCATTTTCCTTCGGTGTCATCCTATATATGATGATTGTAGGGATAAAGCCATTCTATAGCCGAGGCTCAACGAAGGAGTACCACAAGTCTCTGCAGGAGGACGTCCCATATTTTCCACCCGGGATCAGCATTGATGCCATTGACATCTTAGATGGGGTGAGTAGGGTCAGATAAAGGAGGATGATGGGTGATTATAAGGAAAGGTAGAAGATTAGATGTGGACAGTCGGTAGATATTGTGTAATAATGTATCATTAATAATACATTATATAATGACTAATGGTCTTTCTCATTTTCCAGCTTCTCTGCAAAACTCCATTTTCCCGATTTGCCATAACATCGACCATCCGAGAGCACCCATTCTTCCAGTTCATAAACTGGAGCGACGTGGAGTCCGGAAGAACCGACCCACCATTCAAATAAGACTATGTAAGTGTAGGATGTAGGGAAACAGTGTTATCACTGCCTAGTAACATGTATACCCACTATACACCTTATTATTATACCCCCCCCCGTATACAGTATATATGTGAGGAGCCAATTCTCAGACGTGTATATTTCTCTTCTTACAGGAGTATTAGGCTGATAATAATCAGCCCCATTCCAGTAACATCTAGGAATGAAGATTAACATGAATTGGATGAGACAACTATACTGGACTTTCTCATTTACCGGACTGTGACAAATCCTACCGAGCTTCCACCACGTAACAGCCACGTAGATTCGAGCACCAAACATCCAGGGATTTATTTATTCTGATCGCCATATTTGGGGTCAGGAAGGAATTTTTTTCCCCTGATATGAGGATAATCCAGCAACGAGTCCTCGGGGTTATTTTTCGCCTTCCTCTGGATCAACATAGCAAGTAATTAAAGGCTGAAATTGAAGGACTTCTTTCAGCCATACTTGTTATGTTACCATCTGGACGACTCATCTACAGTGTGGTGGTAAGGAGACGACTACAAGATATGGACAGACAGAAGGCAGCGGCTGCTCCTTCTCCTACCGGATATGGACATACAGAAGGTAGAGGCTGCTCCTTCTCATACTTGGCCTTGTACAGACAGAAGGCAGCTGCTGCTCTTTCTCATACTTGGCCTTGTACAGACAGAAGGTAGCGGCTGCTCCTTCTCATACTTGGCCATGTACAGACAGAAGGAAGCGGCTGCTCCTTCTCATACTTGGCCTTGTACAGACAGAAGGCAGCGGCTGCTCCTTCTCATACTTGGCCTTGTACAGAGAGAAGAAGAGGCTGCTCCTTCTCGT
Source organism: Phyllobates terribilis (assembly GCF_046119375.1). NCBI lineage: Eukaryota > Metazoa > Chordata > Amphibia > Anura > Dendrobatidae > Phyllobates > Phyllobates terribilis. Next base: position 116,439,861 of record NW_027362773.1, read on the forward strand.
ACTTGGCCTTGTACAGACAGAAGGTAGCGGCTGCTCCTTCTCCTACCTTGCCATGGACAGAGAGAAGAAGCGGCTGCTCCTTCACCTTCCTGGCCATGGTCAAACAGAAGGCCAAATGGTTGATCTTTGTGCTTTAGGAATCCAGAAATGCTCCATCTACACAGATCACACATCACACATTCCTGCTCTTCTCCTCTCCGTCATGTGTGATCCAGACCTGGATATCCAAAACCGGCACAAGTGCAACCAAAGGCCCGAGGAGCGGAATCATCAACATCTGCTCCTTTCTATAGAAAGTGACTGTATATACAGACTTTCTTTTTTCATCTTTGCATGTTATTAACAACTTTCATGCACAAATAAATATATTGAACATCTATGCTGCTTCTCTTTAGATTCTTCTCATGTATAGAACTGCTTTTTTGGTATTTTATTACCGTATATACTCAAGTATAAGCCAAGTTTTTCACCACATTTTTTGTGCTGAAAAAGCCCGCCTCGGCTTATACTCGGGTATATACTCAAGTATATACAAATTCCGTTGGTGGATAGTGGTGGGGGGGTTGCGGCGGCGGACGGAGGGATTGTGGCTGCGGAGGAGCGGGACACACTCAGTAGCCGGCTGCTGCAGCTACTACGTCTGCCCGCTGCTAAAGGAAAATGAATATTCCCTCTTCTCCACTCCCATGGGCGTGGAGAAGAGAGAATATTCATTCTCTTTAGTAGCGGGCACAGAAGATCGCGGAGCCACAGGTCCTGCTGACAGTGCCCGTTACTAAAGAGAATGCATATTCACTCCTGTCCACGCCCATAGTCCCGCCGTGGAGAGGAGTGAATATGCCGGCATCTCACATCAGCTTCTGAGAGCATATGGCTGTGACGCCATGCACTGCTCAGATGCTGACATGAGCTGCTGACATGAGCTGCTGACATGAGCTGCTGACATGAGCAGAACAGGACGCAGCGCTGGAGCAGAGGTGAGGAAGGAAGGTGAGCATAAGTGTTTATTTTTTTATGTGTGCAGTGATGGGGCCATACATACCAGGATTAGGGATGAGGGGGCCATACATACCAGGATAGGGGGATGAGGGGTGCCATACATACCAGGATTGGGGAATGAAGAGGCCATGCATTACCTGGATTGGGGATGAGGTGGCCATGCATATGTGGCACCCCAGGGGTCCGGTTACCACAGGGGCATTGCCTCCCTCACAACAGGTGATGCCATGCCTTGAAGCAAGCAGGGGTCCCCTAATTAGGTTTTGCTAAGCATGCAACACTTTCCTGGCTCCAGACCAGCAAGGGGAGTCCCTCCCCTTGGCAACTGGGATCTGGGGGCGGGGTTAGTTAGACTTAGTGTGAGGAGTTGAAGTCAGGACGTCGAGGAGAGAGGAGCTTGGGAGTGGAGCTGCGTGGCAGTTCACTTCTGAGGGACACAGAAGAATTGGACACCAGAGTCCAAGGCTGTGGGGCACTGAACGCCCAGCCGCAGAAACCGGAGGGCAGGAGACTGCAGGTCTCCTGGCCCCATCAGACGCCCGGAGGCTCAGCAGCACAGTGGGCCCAGCACCGCCACATGGGAGCGACGCACCAGCAAGGCCCGAGCTGCCTGCCATACAGGTGAGCACAGAAATGTTGCACTCAGGGACGAGGGCCACCGCACAGCTACAAGCAGCAGGGCCAAATAGTTTAGTGGAAAGGGAAAGCCTCCAACTTCACCTGGCAAGGAGGATTCTTTACTTGCTTCCAGGCTGCCCGGACTTCCGCTTCTAGCCAGTACCCTAGTTCCGGCTTGTCTAATCACCACCAGTAAAGATAAGAGGAAACCGCCATTAAGTTGTGGACTGATTATTGCTGCGCCATCAACCCCTGCACTACAATGCCCAGCATAGCCCATAACATCTACACTGCCCTGGATCTAAGCTCTACCTGTGGAGAGCCACAGCATCCCTGCTGCAGTAACATCAGCTCCAGAGGACCTGCTCCGCAGCGGCGGCTCCCTTGGCCACATACCACAGGTGGCGTCACGAACTTTATACAATCACTATAAATTCCCCTATCAATAACCCCTTTTTATTGACCGCCCTGGGTCATGGACCGAATCACCGCCATTGTGACATCCCCCCCAGCATCTACCGGCCCGGCATCGGGCACCCCACGGCCCAGGGGGCGCGTCACATACCAGGATTGGGGGATGAAGGGGCTATGCATTACCAGGATTGTGGATGAGGAGGCCATGCATTACCAGGATTGAGGATGAGGAGGCCATGCATACCAGAATTGAGAATGAGGGGGCCATGCATTACCAGGATTGGGGATAAGGAGGCCATGCATACCAGGATTGGGGATGAGGGGGCCATGCATACCAGGACTGGGATGAGGGGGCCATACATACCAGGATTGGAGGATGAGGGGGCCATGCTTACCAGAATTGGGGATGAGGGGGCAATGCATACCAGGATTGGGGTATGAGGGTGCCATGCATTACCAGGATTGGAGATGAGGGTGCCATGCTTACCAGGATTAGGGGTGAGGGGACCATGCATACCAAGATTGGGGATGAGGGGACAATACTTACCAGGATGGGGAAATTTACCAGTAGCTGCAGCATTTCCCACCCTAGGCTAATACTCGAGTCAATAAGTTTTCCCAGTTTTTTGTGGTAAAATTAGGTACCTCGGCTTATACTCGGGTCGGCTTATACTCGAGTATATACAGTAATATCATGATGACCTAATGTATTTGTCAAAGGGGCTGAATATCTCACATAAAGATTTCTGCATAGAGTAAAATATTTAAGTTTTAAGTGTTCATAAAACCTGAATCACCATAAGTAGATGGCATTCCTATTCCACATCTAAAATGTATACAGACCTCAGACCAGACTCACTATAGAAAATATACACCCAGACCCAGGAAACAATTACAAACCCCAGATCGTACCCCTAAATAAGTACAGACCCAGACAAAACCCACTAAAACATAGACAATAAACCCACTAAATGCAAACTAAAAACTCAACCAACTAGAAATATATAGACTTAGACTAAAGAAATACAGACACTAAACCCCTTAAATTCAGACACAGATCAGCCCCCTATATAAATACAGACCTCCTAAACACAGACACAAAACTCCTTCAATAGAAGCCCATTCCCAACCCCTAATTATATACAGACCCCCAGGGATGTACATAGAAATCATGGGGCCCCATAGCAGAAGTTATAATTTCATCCTTCACAAAAAAAAATAAAAATAAATAATAATAATAATATAACAGACAGTATGAAACCCACCTAGTGAATTCCTACACACAACCCTCCAGGAGCACAGTATGATGACCCTGCTATATGCACCCGTGGCAAAGTATAGTGACCCCAACACATTATGATGCCCCAACTGTGACCCCAACACAGCTCTCCAACAATATGATGGCTCCCACACAGATTGATTGACCCCACAAAAACCTCCACACTGTATAATGGCCTCCACATAGCCCTACAAACAGTAAAATGGCCCCCACATTTCCCTACAAACTGTATAATGCCTTTTCATTCATGGACTGCGGCACCAATCAGTTCTCCCCGGCTCCTTGGCGTGATTGGTAGCATGGATTACAGTGAGGGACACTTAGGAAAGGTGAGTAGAAGAATTTTTTATTTTATTCTTATTTTTACAGGTGGACACTGCAGGAACAGACACTACTACTCTCATCATTGTCCCTGCTGGTGCTGATCGCAGCGCCGGCAGGGAACCATGATGAGGGCAGTGTTCAGCACCCGGTGCTTGGGAACAGCGCTAACTGTAAACTGATTCCCTGGCGCCGGTACGTGTGATCCTGATGCGGCACACGGGACACGGATATCTCCAGTACCAGTAATATACGGACGTGTGAAACCGGCCTGAGTATTGCTGATCCTAGTGAACCAAATGTAAATTCAACTGAAGAAATAAATATTGCACCATTTACTGGTGGTATACCATCCACCTACATGCCTCCAATAGCTCCAATATTCGATCTGTTTCAGGACAGGGTAATAAAAGATGTGGAAGCTTTAGTATTCACAAGTCCCACTGACAATTTAAGCACAGGGGAACTAAAAGCATTGAGTGAAATCAAAAACTGGAAAGATGTAATAATTTGTAAAGCCGACAAAGGTGGAAATATTGTGCTGCAAACTAGGAAGATGTATATTGCTGAATCCAAAAAAACAGCTGATACTTTCGGTAATATTAACCTGGCTAATGATCCTACGAATAAATTTAAAAACTTGTTAAGAACCTTTTTAAGGACGCAGGTGGAGAAAGGTATTTTAACTAGAAAAGGAGCAGAAAAATTATTACCGCAATATCCACAAAAACCATATTGGTACTGCATTCCCAAGGTCCATAAATCTTTAACCACCCAGCCTAGACGCCCGATAGTGTCGGGCATAGGCTCAATTACAGAGCCTTTGTCCCAATATTTGGACTCGTTACTGAAACCACTATTGAGAAATATTCCATCATTGATTAAGGACACCGGATCCTTCTTGAGTGTAGTTAGCGAAATAAATTACTGCAATAGTTACATGCGTGGCTTGCGTTTTTCCTCATTTATTTTTAGCTTTTTTTTTTTAATAAATATGTGGAAACCGTGACCAATCCATATCTAAATACATAAAAACATACTTAAGATATGTGGATGACATATTTGTAACGTGGGCTGGTACTCAAGAACAATTGAGTCGTTTGTAAAATATCTGAACGACATTAATATTGAAAATATGAAAATTACATCAGCATGTGGTGGTAATGAATTGGAATTTTTGGATGTAAAAATGAGAGTAATAGATGGTAAAATCATAACTGAAAATTGTAGAAAGAAAACATAAACAAATTCATTATTACATTTCAACAGTGTGCATCCGCACGATTACAAAAAAGGCGTCATCATATAGCCAGTTCGTATAATTATGAAAAATTAATAATAAAAAGGCAACATTTAAATCACAGGCTGAAGAATTAAAGGATAGATTTTTGAGAAGGGGGTATCCCCCAAATCTGCTAAAGGAAGCCCTTGAAAAAGTAGAAAGAAACTCAAAAAATGGCCATATTACCAATAGAAAAAATAAGGGGAATAAATCTGATTGTAAGTTCATCTTTAATTTCAAGCATAGTCCTATGGATAATATAGTACATACGGCAATTAAACGGAACTGGCATTTGATCAAAAGAGACAGAGATTTACATGCTATAGCAATCCGTAAACCTAGTTTGTCATATAGAAGAGGACGTCATTTGGGTGATTTATCTATCTATATAAATAAAAATGTAAATGTTTGTTTGTTCAAAATCTTAAATCTCCGAAAGTTCTTCACCGATTGCTTTGAAATTTTGACACAACGTTGCATTTGAATACACGCATGTTTTTATATATACCTACTATGTTTTTATATAGAATGCAAACAAGTCAAAAAACCAGACAATGTGAACTGAGGTCTAAGATGGCAGACATACAAGAAACAGAGGCATGTTCATACTAGCAAAAAAGAAGCAAGACAAAAATATATCTCATACCCTACCATAATTATATATAAATGTAAAGCAAAGTTGCATAATAAATATAGGGTACTTAGTGAACTATTTTTGATCAAAAAAAGTATACAAGCCGTCCCACCAGCGGCAAGGTGACCCTAAATTGGGACGGTACCTATACTGCCTATATTAAAAACCTTACTGTATATCAAAGTTGAAGTAATGCATATAAAAGGGTAGACAAATAGGACCGGGTCCCAACTCCAGACCACCTAGGCCCGTGGTAAGCTACATATATACCAATCAGCTCAACAAAGGGCATGCCACACCCTTAAATTGCACAGAATGCAAACAAGTCAAAAAACCAGACAATGTGAACTGAGGTCTAAGATGGCAGACATACAAGAAACAGAGGCATGTTCACACTAGCAAAAAAGAAGCAAGACAAAAATATATCTCATACCCTACCATAATTATATATAAATGTAAAGCAAAGTTGCATAATAAATATAGGGTACTTAGTGAACTATTTTTGATCAAAAAAAGTATACAAGCCGTCCCACCAGCGGCAAGGTGTTTTTATATACCAGCTGTTGGACGTAAAAGCAACAGCGAGAGGGGGGTGTTACGAGCTCAGTCCCAGGCTGACTCTCCCCGGCCGCCTGGCATTCTCCCCCCCTAAGTGACATCGCATTCATAAACCTTTCTCCCTCTCCTTCATTCGCCCCAGCAGCTGCCTGTGCTCTGCTCCTTTTGTGTCCCTTGTAGGGGTTGGGAGGGAAAGGGAATGACGAGACTGTCTGTTCGAGGCCGAAAGATGCTCCTGCTCATCACCACCACCGCCTGACAGGCGGTCGCCTCTGCTCTCCAGCACCACTGCTGCTGCGGCTTCTTCTCCGGCAAGCCTTATTTCCGACTGCGCAACAATAAGCGGAGGAGGGAGGGAAGGAGAAAGGGAGGCTGCACGGAGGGGTGCAGGCCGCGGCCTCCGCTCTGGGTGCTGAGCTGGGCTCAAGCATCACAGCAGTGGGCGGATAGCGAGTGAGTGCAAATCCCACTGCGCCACTGATGGGAGTGGCGCTGTGATCTGGCCCGTACTGGCCCAGGACATGTCAAGCAGATCACCCCCTCCTCCTCTGCCACCTGTCTTCATATCTGCACCCCCTCCTGGCACATTCCCTCTGTACTAGGGAATTGCATAACTAGCAATCCCTGACATGACCCGCTCCATTGTGACACCTGACAGCAAGTACCGACCTCTTTAGTGACCTTTGCAGAGTACAGGCCTGCAGGGGTCACAGGGTACAAGGCTGACGTGAACGCCAACCCCATTACCCCCTGCCACTGCTACAGTGCAGTGTGGAAGAGCGAGGCTAAGCGCCAGGTGTGATATTAATGGCCGCAGAGGGGGCTAGTATTCATGGCCCTTTCCATGGCTATTAATATCAGCCCGCAGCTGTCTAGTTTAGCCTTTGCTGGCTAGATTTTATAGGGGGGCCCCATGTAAATTTTTTTCTGGGGTCCCCCTGTAATCTAGCCAGTAAAGGCTAAACAAACAGTTGTGGGCTGATATTAATAGCCATGGAACATTGTTGGCTAATGGCTCCTTCTCCGGCTACTATCAGCCCTCGGTGGCGACTTTCCCTCTGCTGGTTATAAAAATTACGCGGGAGCCCACACCATTTTTTTTTAAATTTTAGGCTCTGTGCCCATAATTCAGACGTAGCAACGCTTTGGACGCACATTTTTTCTGCATCCAAAACGTTGCATTCTATTGAACACAGGTAAATCCACGTGTTCACTGAACCATGCGTATTTACCGCATTCAATACTTTTTAGTGGTTAAATTTCTGTTGTGGAGACTAGCGACTCTAAATTGACATGCTGAGGTCCTGAAAGACGCGCCACATGTCAGTGTCCACGGGTGATTCGCAGCCTCTGATGCACGCATAGTGGACATGGGATTTCTAGAGATCCCATCCACTATGCTGTAACATCTGGACGCTGCGGGTTTGACACTGTATATACACGCAGCGTCAAACCTGCAGCGGCTCCTGACCATGGCCACGTACCCAAACTAACCCGCAGCGCATCAATTTCTGTAGCGAACACACCAGTCTCCGCTGCAGATTTTGACTGATTACAGTGTCACTATATGCGGTCGATTCACATGTACCGACAACAAAAGTTTGGCATTAGAACACCGCGTCTTGGAGGAAACATAAACGCGTTGTGTCCAAAGTGCTGCTGAGTGCTGATCAGGGGATGTAGTGGCTAACGAACCAGCTGTGAGATGTTATTTAATGGCCAGGGAAATGTTTACCAAGTGGCACCATCCCAGGCTAAAAAAAACAGCTCACAGCAGTCGCATAACTTACGTGAATAGAAATGCTAATGAAGATTGGAGGAATGGGACTAGCTGACACCCAGCTCTCTTGTTCGGTGATGTCAAGGTGTCAATCATAACTTTTCATTACCAAACAAAGTAAAGAAGCACACAGACACAGTGTAAACACTTAATTTGAAATACAACAGACCCATTCTTTAATCATTTAAATGAACCAATATAGTCACCCCAGTTCTTATGGTAATCCAAGGGCTTAAGCAATGTCCCACCAACTTTATTTAGCTCCAAAAATCGTTCATGGATGCTCAAAAACGCTTCAAAAACCGCTTCAAAAAACGCATGTAAAAACGCGTCAAAAACACATGTAAATCCGCATGCGTTTTTTTCTGCCAGGGAGAGGCAAAAACGCTCAGTAAATTCCTGCTTCAATTCCTGAACGTGTGCACATACCCTGAAAGTTAATTTATTCTAAAATATTGAATAAAAAAACATATAAGTTAAAATGTAAACCCAAAGACCCTTTAACATTTTTCCCGTCATATCAAACCCTCCGCTGTACCCATTATGCATAATAAATAATCTATGATCTTTTTGCGTTTCTGTTGTTGACCTCACTTTATATAGCTAGTAAGCCTAATTACCATATGAAGCATCCCCTCTTGAAGGGCATATTTTTTTACCTTTTTAAGCAATATCTTTGAGAGACTCAGCAAGAAATAAGATTTGTACAGGGAGAAAGTCAAAGTGAACCTCTTCTGGTTAATGGATGGGAGCAAAGCTGGTGTTTAGATCTCAATGGGCAGCGGGGTCTCAATCCTGAGGACGGAGCGATCAGGAACACCTGTGAGCGTTCCAGTGATCTGCTAAATGAAATACTGGCTTGTACAAGGACTCCATGGTCCATGAATATGATATGGGCACATGTGAACCAGCTGTTATCCTAAAATGTACCCACTTACGGAAACATATTATTTCATTGGTAAGTACATAGGTGCTGTAGATATGTATGTGTGCATCAAATTTGGAGGATGCTGAGCCAAAATGTGGCAGATGTGTGTAGATGCTTATGTTTGTATGTATACATATATATATATATGACTCGCCCAGGGGGATATGGGGGACTCGGTACCCGGGCCTTTACCTTCTGTGGGATGTCACGGTGGTCGGCTCCCGCGCCCATACCCTGGGGTCACTCTTTAAAAGGGCTTTGTTACTTGAAGGGATGAATAACAGTTTTGTCTCGTGACGCCACCTGTGGCTCCTGGTAATGGGTACCAGCGCTGCTGCAGACCTCCGGGGGTGATGGGATGGCAGCTGGGATGTTTCTGCTCCCCACAGGCGGAGCGGGCCCTCGGGGCAGGGTTGATGGAAGGGATGTAGGTGAGAGGTGGCCCGGTCGGGTCAGGGGGAATGATGGACACGCACACAGGGGATTCGCTACAGTACCTTTACTGGTGTAAACAGCAGGTATGGTCCAGGGTACTTAGCAGGAAGGGTGCACTTCTGGACTCTCCCCAGTGAGCGGGTATTAGGCCTCCTGGTCCGTTTCTTCCTCTCTCTAAAGCTCCTGGCCAGCCTGGAACTAGGCCTAACTTCTGTACTGTTTCGCCCTCTCACCTGTCTGCTTGGTAGTAGAACTTTTCTTTGGCTACCACTATCTCTGGACGCTGGGGCCTTCGTGGTTCCTAGTTCTGTAAATGATGGTAGCTTCAGGTTGACCAGGGGTCTGGAATCCTCCTGGTATGCTGGTTGTCCCTACTGGTTGTAGAGGACCCTGTAGGCGCAGACCCGGTGTCCGGATTGTGTTCTGGGGTGAGCTTAAGATGCTCCTCTGCCCCCTTAACTCCACTCTCCTTGCCTCCGGCCACACTCGGGGCCCACAGCACAGCAGCTAACATGTGCTGCTTCTTCACTGATCTCTGGAGCCAGCACACTCTGCCTGCCTAACTCCACCCTCCAGTATATATATCCCTAACAGGGCTCCCTCTGGTGGTATGAGGTGGAAGGGTGGAGGTGTCTGTGTGTAGTGAGGGCCTCTTGTGGAGAAGTCCGTCCATGCACCCTTTTGGGTCCTGTGGTACCTGTGTGTAGCAGGGTGCCACATTCCCCCCTAGTACAACTCAGTACTCCTGGACTGAAGCATTTTTTTTGTAAACAGGTCACAACAACAATTACGATAACAATAACACATATCAAAGTTACAGTGAGTCTCATAACCAGGTGTCCATCTCACTGGTGAAGGTGCAAAATGAGTAGCATGAGGGACCCGTCTGAAAACCCTCAACGTAGGCCCGTGGCGTGGCTACAGGGCATAAGTGATCTAGGTGTTGGACCACGTCTTCGGCCACGCCAAACGGCTTTTTGTTCAGTGGTCTTTCAGTATAAAACCAATAGGGGGCAATTCAGGGCCGGCTCCAGGTTTTTCTGGGCCCCGGGCGAAAGAGTCTCAGTGGGCCCCTTTAACACATACCACGATTCATGATGCAGAGATACGGCGGAGAAATATATATATATATATATATATATATATAGTACAATGCAAATATTTCACTTCTTACATTACATGAGTGATATCTATTGTAAATTCCACAATAGCTCAGAAACCGGTGAATCGCTCCACACAGAATAGTGGCCCCCATATAAGGCTCCATACAGAATACTGGCCCCCATATAACGCTTGATACGGAATACTGGCCCCCATATTACACTCCATACGGAATACTGGCCCCCATATAAGGCCCCATAAGGAATACTGGCCCCCATATAAGGCCCCATAAGGAATACTGGCCCCCATATAAGGCCCCATATGGAATACTGGCCCCCATATAAGGCTCCATATGGAATACTGGCCCCCATATAAGGCTCCATACGGAATACTGGCCCCCATATAAGGCTCCATACGGAATACTGGCCCCCATATAAGGCTCCATACGGAATACTGGCCCCCATATAAGGCTCCATACGGAATACTGGACCCCATACGGAATACTGGCCCCCATATAAGGCTCCATACGGAATACTGGCCCCCATATAAGGTTCCATACAGAATACTGGCCCCCATATAACGCTCCATACTGAATACTGGTCCCCTTATAAAGCTCCATACAGGATACTGGCCCCCATATAACGCTCCATACAGGATACTGGTCCCCTTATAAAACTCCATACAGGATACTGGCCCCCATTTAACGCTCCATACAGGATACCGGTCCCCTTATAACGCTCCATACAGGATACCGGTCCCCTTATAACGCTCCATACAGGATACTGGCCCCCATATAATGCTGCATGCAGGCTGTGCCCCCTTATAATGTTCCATGCAGGCTGTTACCCCCCACATAATGCCCCATACAGGCTGTCCCCCCACGTAATGCTCCATACAGGCCCCCCTTTTAATGCTCCATGCAGGCTGTTACCCCCCACATAATGCTCCATACAGGATGTCACCCCCCCCTCTTTATAATGCCCCATGCAGGATGTACCCCCCCTCTCTTTATAATGCCCCATGCAGGATGCCCCCCCCCTTCTCTTTATACTGTTCCATGCCTCCATATATTAAAAAAAAAAAAATCAAATACTCACCTCCCTTCTCCTCACCTGCTACCTGCTACCTGCTACCTGCTACCCGCTGCCCGCTGCTCGGGTCCGAACTCCAGCGTTGTCGGCGTCTTCCCGCTCAGCGCTTCCTGTGACGGCTCAGGGGAGGGCGCGGTGTAAAGGCGTCACCGCGCCCTCTGACCTGAGACGTCACAGGGAGCGCAGAGCAGGAAGACAGCTGATCTGCGGAGGCATGGGGAGAGGTAAGTATCCAGCTGCCGGGGCCCTGAGCAAGCGGCGGAGAAGGGCGGGCGCTGACACCGCTCTCCTCCGCCCATAGCCCAGCGGGGTGCGCGACCGCCAGTGGGCCCCTCTGCCTGCTCAGGGCCCCGGCATTTGCCCGGGTGCACCGAGTGCTGACGCCGGCCCTGGGGCAATTTAATAAGTGCAACTATTTACAATGGACAGTTTTTGGCTGCTCACAGTCCTCAGCCTGCAAGTCTTTATACCCTTTACGGGTAACTAAATGCACACATATAACTTTTTCAGTTCACAAAAACAATGCTATACCCTTCCGGGTAGCTATTTACATTGTAGGCATTTTGTACCTTATTCCCTATACCTGGTAGGGATTTGACCTTGTGTGCTTCGTGTGGATCTACGTAGCACTGGGGTGATACTGGTGTCTGTGCATGTGTGTCACCCCAGGCCTGGATGCCACAAATATTAAAGGCTGTGTCTGAGAGCAGGAGGGAGGTTCTTTGGTCAGGGACTATTAGCATGCAGCACCTCCTGTCCCAGGCCAGTAGGGGGAGCAGGCTGCCCCTATAAAAGCTGGAACTGAGGCCAGGTTAGAGAGACCAGGACCCACTTCTGAAGCATCCGGAAGGGTTCCCAGAGGAAAGGGACAGGTCAGCAGGAGCTGAGGAGTCCGAAAGGCAGAGGACGAACAGCAAGCCAGGGACAGAGGCGACGAGAGACGGTCCTGGCTGAGAGAGAACTACACAACCGGACACTGGGGTTCGAGGCTGTCAGGGTTGCAAGCCCTGCAGCAGATAACCAACCCGCAAGGGATTTCAGGTTCCTTGGCTTAAGAAGCCTGGAGGCTCCGCCACACAGAGGGACCGGTATAGCACGGAGAAGCAACAGGTACCTAAGGCCCGAGTCGCAAGCCATACAGGCGTAGTACACGGCCAGCTCAGGGACGTGGGCTATCACACCACGAAAAGGGGGATAGTCAGCAAGGGCAGAGAGAGAACGGTAGTCCTACCCACTCACCCTGACCAGTGGGGCTCGCCCGAATGCTCTCAGACACCCAGGCCCATTCCTACCCTGTACTCCTGTTGGGTCATTAGTACTAACTACAATAAAGACCCTGGACTGTTTGAAGCAGACTCTGAACCCTTATTATTGCGGCCTGCACCATCACCCCCAGCATCCTATTACACTGCCCTGAGGCTACACTCTTCCCGTGGGGAGTTATCCTATCCCTGTGCGGCATACCAACATCAGCCTCAGCGGTCAGCCTCGCAGCAGCGGTCATCCCTGACCGCAATCCACGGGTGGCGTAGTCGGACATTCAAAACACTACAAATAGACTGCCACAGCATTTGGTCTGACCACCCTGAGCCACGGGATCGGGTTGCCACTACTACCTCCAACATTGCACTGAAGCCCGGTTCCGGGTGCCCCACGGCCCAGGGGGCGAGTCACATGCACTATCCGCTAACCTATCAGGTCTACGTGCGGGTAAGTTAGAGAACTGCCTCAACATCTCTACACTGTGTTCCAAATTATGATGCAAATAATATTTTCTCAGATTTTCCCAAATTACCTATATGAATTGCAGTCATTGTAATTTTCCAGTCAAATAACTATTAGAGTACAATTGAAAGGTTTTTGTACAAACTGCCTATGATAACAGTATATTTTTAAAAAAATAAAAAACTCAAACTGCACTCAAAATGCATGTTCCAAATTATTATGCACAGTAGAGTTTTCCACCTTTTCATTTTAATAAAGAACAAAAAAATGGTCATTTTTGAAATTATAAGCATTAGCAGGTTATTACAAACTGAAATCAAACAGTTTTCAACTCAAAACTTTATTCTAGGTGATGTTACATTTGCACATAGGACCCCTTGTTCAAAAGGAGCTTCTGAACTCTCTTGTCCATTGAATTTGTCAGGTTTTGGATGGTTTCTGCTTTAATTGTTTTGCATGAGGACTGAATACCCTCCCACAGCTGTTGCTTAGATGTGAACTGCCTCCCGCCATCATAGACACTCCTTTTGATGATGCTCCAGAGGTTATCAATGGGGTTGAGGTCAGGGGGGCATGGGTGCCACACCATAAGTTTGTCCCCTTTTATGCCCATAGCAGCCAGAGATGCAGATGTGTTATGTGCAGCATGAGATGGGGCATTATCATGTATGAAATGATCTCGATGGTCCAGATGGATGGAGTGGTGGATGGCTGGTTGATGGACACCCCATGCAAACACGGCTACGGCGCTAACAAGGAGGAGGTGGAGTAATGTTTTGGGCTGGAATCATGGGGAGAGAGATTGTCGGCCCTTTTAGGACCCCTGAAGGGGTAAAGATGAACTCCATAATGTATGTTGAGTTTCTCAAACAGCACTTCCTTACATGGTTCAAGAAGAAGAACCGTGCATTCCGCAGCAAGATCATTTTCATGCATGATAATGCCCCGTCTCATGCTGCACATAACACATCTGCATCTCTGGCTGCTATGGGCATAAAAGGGGACAAACTTATGGTGTGGCCCCCATGCTCCCCTGACCTCAACCCCATTGAGAACCTCTGGAGCATCATCAAAAGGAGTGTCTATGATGGCGGGAGGCAGTTCACATCTAATCAACAGCTCTGGGAGGGTATTCTGTCCTCATGCAAAACAATTAAAGCAGAAACCATCCAAAACCTGACAAATTCAATGGACGAGAGAGTTCAGAAGCTCCTTTCGAACAAGCGGTCCTATGTGCAAATGTAACATCACCTAGAATAAAGTTTTAATTTGAAAACTGTTTGATTTCAGTTTGTAATAACCTGCTAATGCTTATAATTTCAAAAATGACCATTTTTTTGTTCTTTATTAAAATGAAAAGGTTGAAAACTCTGCTGTGCATAATAATTTGGAACATGCATTTTGAGTGCAGTTTGAGTTTTTTATTTTTTAAAAAATATACTGTTATCATAGGCAGTTTGTACAAAAACCTTTCAGTTGTACTCTAATAGTTATTTGACTGGAAAATTACAATGACTGCAATTCATATAGGTAATTTGGGAAAATCTGAGAAAATATTATTTGCGTAATAATTTGGAACACAGTGTATAGGACTGGCAAGTGCACTGTTTACTGGACCCTCAGGTTCTGCTTCAACTGGTGATCCTCCTCTTACTGGGGACTCTTCCTGTTGCTGAGCAGGTTCTTTTAGGGTGCTCACAGGCTCTTCTTGTGGTGGAGGTTCTTCTGGTGGCTGACAGAAGTGTATCACTGGTATGATAACGGCTCCATCAAGTTGAGGCCAGTCCGCGGGGAAGTCTCCTAGGACTGTATGAACTACATCTTCCTTGGGTTTTCCCAGTATTATAAGAGGTACTTCTTCCTCCTGTGTCTTCAGTAGACCTGGGCACAATTTCAAGTGGTCTCTTGAGACTGTTGTGGTTGTCCTACCTCCATCCTTGCTGATCAGGCAGGTTTTGGTGTTGTCAAATCTGGAACTTAACACTGTGTAGAGCTCTCTTTCCCACTGGTTATTGAGCTTGTGACCCCTTCTTTTCCGCTTTAGCACTATTTCTCTGGATGCCAAGGGTTCTGCTGGTGCATGCTTGTTATATTGGTCTTCTTGTCTTTCCCTTACTTTGTTTAGGCTGTCTTCAACACCGGCCTGTACTTTCCTGTACTGCTCTTACCGATTTGTGTCCCAGTCTTCAGTGGACATATCTGCAGCAGGATCTACCACTCCGAGCTCCAGGTCCATGGGCAATTTTCCGGGTCTTGCTCTCATGAGGTACGCTGGGGTACAATTAGTAGAACTCACAGGTATGTGATTATACAGGTCCACCAGGTCAGGTAGTTTGTCTGGCCACTGGTTCCTCTCTTACAAAGGTAGGGTTTTTAACAGGTCAATGACGATGTTATTCATTTTCTCGCACATACCGTTAGTTTGAGGATGATATGGTGTAGACCGGATCTTCTTACATCCATACAGGTGACAGAATTCTTTGAATAGTTCAGCTTCAAAGGCAGGGCCTTCATCTGTTAGCATCTTGTCCGGGTATCCATGGGGCCTGCAGAAGTAGGTTTGGAATGTTCTTGCTGCAGTTTCTGCTGTCAGATCCTTGACAGGGGCTACCACCAGGAACCGGGAATAGTGATCCACCATGGTCAGGGCGTAGGAATAGCCTGATCTGCTGGGCGACAGTTTGACGTGATCCAGAGCGACAATCTCCAGGAGTTGGGTTGTTTTGATGAACTGCAAGGTTGCTTTCTGACTTCTGTAGTCTTTCCTTCTGAGGCTACAGGGCCCACAATTCCGGCACCACCTTTCTATGGAACTCCGCATTCCATCCCAATAGAACCGGTCCTTCAGCAGGGTTTCCAGCTTCTTCCATCCAAAATTACCTGCTTGGTCATGGTAGGCCTCTAGCACCATCTGGATATCCGTCCTGGGCACTACAATCTGCCACACCATTTCATGGGTTCTAGGGTTGACATACCTCCTGCACAGCTTTTCTCTGTAGATGAACAGCCGGCTCCTCTCATTCCACAGGTGTTTAGCTTGTGGAGGAGCATCCTTCTCCAGGTGAGAACCTTCTTGGGTTATCAGTCCTTTCATGAGGCTGACAACCCGGTCACTGTCCTGGGTCTCCTTCCAACTATGATGAGGTAAAGGGTTTAGCGTCTTACCATGACGTCTTCTGGAGGTGTGTTGCTCGTGGACCATTCCATTCCTGTGGAAAGCAGGTAATTCAATTTCTTCTAGGTCATCCACTTCATCCTCGGTGTCCGAATGGTGGGACATTCTTTACAGGGCATCAGCATTGGTGTTCTTGTGACCTGCCCGGTACTTGATTGTGAACTGGTAATTCCACAATCTATCCACCCAACGCTGTTCCATGGCTCCCAACTTGGCTGTCTCCAGGTGTGTCAAGGGGTTATTGACGGTAAAGGCTGTAAATTTAGTTGAGGCTAGGTAATGTTTGAATCTTTCTGTGATAGCCCAGACCAAGGCCAGGAACTCCAGCTTGAAGGAACTGTAATTCTCCAGGTTCCTCTCAGTAGGGCGAAGCTTCCTACTGGCATAGGCAATTACCTTTTCTCTGCCATTTTGCTTCTGGGACAACACAGCTCCCAGTCCCTCATTGCTGGCATCTGTGTATAACAGGAAATGTTGGCTGTAGTCGGGGTAAGCCAGGATTTCCTCACCGGTTAGGGCTTCCTTCATTAATACAAAGGACTCAGTCTGTTCTTTGCCCCACTGCAATGGGGGACTTCAACCTCTTTTGGACTGTCCTACTAAGAGATCTTGTAAAGGTGCTGCCTTTTTGGTGTAGTCCTTAATGAACCTCCTGTAGTACCCGACCAGTCCCAGAAATTGACGTACTTCTTTGATGTTCCTTGGTTCAGGCCACTTCTGGATGGCAGTGACCTTCTCCGGGTCTGGTGCTACTCCCTCTGGGCTGACCACGTGTCCCAGGTACTGAACCTTCTGTTTGAGCAGGTGGCACTTGGAATGTTTTAGTTTCATCCCATACCGGGACAATGCCTCAAATACCTCCGCTAGGTGCTTTAGATGGTCTTCATACGTCCTCGAGTACACGATAACGTCATCCAGGTATAGCAGCACTGTCTCAAAGTTCCGGTGTTCCAATCAACACTCCATCAACCTCTGGAACGTTCCGGGTGCGTTGCAGATACCAAATAGCATGCTGTTGAATTCGAATAATCCCATCGGGATGGTGAAGGCTGTCTTCTCCCGGTCTTCCTCACCAACAGAGACTTGCCAGTACCCGCTAGTGAGATCCAATGTGGAGAAATAATTGGCAGATTTTAGTGCAGGTAGGGATTCCTCTATATGGGGCAAAGGGTATGCATCCTTATATGTTATTCGATTAATTTGTCTATAATCTACACACATCCTCATGCCACCATCCTTCTTTCTGACCAGTACCAGGGGAGCTGCCCAGGGGCTACAGCTATCCCTTACTACCCCTGCCTCTTTCATGTCATGCAACATTTCTTTTGCTTTTTGGTAATGTGCTGGTGGTATGAGTCTGTAACGCTCCTTAATGGGTGGATGGTTACCTGTGGGTATGTGGTGTTGTACCCCTTTGACCCTTCCAAAATCAAGTGAGTGTTTACTAAACACCTGTTCATATTCCTGAACCACTCTGTAGACACCGTGTTTTTGATGGACAGGTGTGGGGTCAGTTCCAACATGGAGCTGTGAACACCATTCCTCCAGCTGGGTTTTGGAGTCATTGTCCTCCACCGTATCTGGTGGGGTCAAGGATTCCACTGTGTGTATGGCATTATTATTCACAGTATACAGTCTGGCAACAGTGGTGTATCTTGGCAATTTGACTTCCTCCTCCCCACAATTTAGGAGGCGTACGGGTACCCTCCCATTGCGCACATCAACTACTCCTCTAGCAGTTAGAAGTGTAGGTCTGTGCTCTGAGTTAACAGGCTCTACTACCGCCTGGTAGTTCTGTCCCTTGAGACCTATTGCTGCCCTACACCAAATCAGCATTTCACTCATTGGGGGAATCACAATGGGTATCGGGTCTGTCACCCGTACATTACCAATCTCACCACCTGTTAGTTTTACCTGTTGCTGGTACAGGAGGGCGCGAATTTCCTTCTGGAGCACATTCCTCTGCCCTGGTCTGGCAGTGTCAGCAATCCATTGGAGTAAGAACAACACTTCTCCCAAACAGTTACCAACAACATTTGTACCAAGTATCATATATGGGTTTGTATCACCAGGGTTAGACTCTATTACAATCAGTCCTTGGTTCTTTAGTTCCACTCTTCCCACCTTCACTGTCACATCCTTAACCCCGACTAGGTTAAGAGGAAGGCCATTGGAGGCATACACATAGTGGTTTGGGTCTGGCAGGTGGAGTTCATCTATGGACCAGTACCTTTTGTAGAGGACATCAGGTATGATGGTTACCTGTGACCCGGTGTCCAGTAGTGCAGGGGTTGCTATGCCGTCCAGCACGATGGACAGGAAAGGCCTTCCTCCTACAAACCGGTCGTACTAGCTTGATGGGCCTGGTTGATCTACTCCTGGGTGTCGGCCCTTGGCCCCAGGGTTTGCCCGTTTAAAGAGCAGGTCCGTGTGGTGTGGCCTACATTGCGGCAACGGTAGCAAATGAGTTCACCTGGAGGCCGAGGTCGGCCGTTGGTCCTCCCACGGGGTGGCGTTGTCCTCTTTCTTCTCCTCATCCAGGGGACATCCCCAGGACTGTCAGCGAGTAGGATCCTTCCATCCGGCTCGGGCTCCGTCTGTAGCTGCAGGGCGCTCAGGACAGTGGTAAGGGTTTTACTTAGCTGACGCACTTCAGAGTGCAGGCTGTCCAACTCGCAATGGGCCGCTGTTTGCACTTTTGCCTCAGCCGCTAATGAAGGGGCAGTGAGTGCTGTGGGCATTGGGGTGGCCCCACCCTGGTAACACTGGATGGCAGTATCTGATGTTTCCAGGGGCTGAAGGCCCTTAATAGCCATGTCCTTTAGGGCGTCAAAGGTGGCATCTGGATGATCTAAGGCCCACCACCGTACAGTTCTGCTCTCCTCCTGGGACCTTAACCCCTGGATGAATTGTTCTATCAGCATTTTGTCCTCATCATGTATGCTGGCTTGACTAACCTGTTTCAGGGCCCGCAGGGCCTCTTGTAAACGCCAGGCATAGTCCCAGATACTGTCCTCAGGTTTCTGGGTACAGTGGTAGAACCTCATCCGAAGATCTGTCTCAGTGCGGTTTTCAAAGACAGTTTGCAGTCTCTTAAATATAATACATACTGATTCCTGGTCTGCGGCTGGCCAGGTTTCAACTTCCCGCTCTGCGGCACCAGCCAATTGTCCCAGCACAACAGCGGCTCTCTGTTTACCAGTCATTGAGTACATGTCCAATACACCGCATATTTTCCTCTTGAACCCAGACAGGGTGTCTGGTTTGCCATCAAACTGGGAAAGCCATTTCGTTCTGGGGACATACGGCAGGGCCATGGGTATCACTGGAGTCACGACCCCTGCTGGTGAGGCGGCCGCTCCGGCCTGAGCAGCGCCGGGCGTGAGTTGAGCATCGGGAGTGTTAACCGATGCTTCAGCGTTTTGCTTGTCGTCGGCCATGGTTGCGACCCCCTAGTAAACCGTAGCCTACCTTCTTTGCTTTTATCGGGTAGGCCGCAGCTCCGCAGATGGCTGTCTCCTTCCAGGATCTGAAGCTTCCTGGTGTGGCGCCAGAGCGCGAGGCGGGGCTTGGGCGTCGCGCGCTACCAACGGTCACGCCTCTCTGGTTCCCGCGGTTACGCCCCTCTTCTTCCCGCGCAGCGACGCGGTAATGGCGGCAATGTTCACCACAGTTCAAACACAGTTCAAATACGGCACACAGTACCCGGCGGCAACGGGCACGAAATCCTGTTCGTGACACCAGGAAGAGATGACTCGCCCAGGGGGATATGGGGGACTCGGTACCCGGGCCTTTACCTTCTGTTGGATGTCACGGCTGTCGGCTCCCGGGCCCATACCCTGGGGTCACTCTTTAAAAGGGCTTTGTTACTTGAAGGGATGAATAACAGTTTTGTCTCATGATGCCACCTGTGGCTCCTGGTAATGGGTACCAGTGCTGCTGCAGACCTCCGGGAGTGATGGGATGGTAGCTGGGATGTTTCTGCTCCCCAGAGGCGGAGCGGGCCCCCGGGGCAGGGTTGATGGAAGGGATGCAGGTGTGATGTGGCTCATTCGGGTCAGGGGGAATGACGGACACGCACACAGGGATTCGCTTCAGTACCTTTACTGGTGTAAACAGCAGGTATAGTCCAGGGTACTTAGCAGGAAGGGTGCACTTCTGGACTCTCCCCAGTGAGCGGGTATTAGGCCTCCTGGTCCGTTTCTTCCTCTCTCTAAAGCTCCTGGCCAGCCTGGAACTAGGCCTAGCTTCTGTACTGCTTCGCCCTCTCACCTGTCTGCTTGGTAGTAGAACTTTTCTCTGGCTACCACTATCTCTGGACGCTGGGGCCTTCGTGGTTCCTAGTTCTGTAAATGATGGTAGCTTCAGGTTGACCAGGGGTCTGGAATCCTCCTGGTATTTCGGCTTGTCCCTACTGGGTGTAGAGGACCCTGTAGGCACGGACCCAGTGCCCGGATTGTGTTCTGGGGTGAGCTTAAGATGCTCCTCTGCCCCCTTAACTCCTCTCTCCTTGCCTCCGGCCACACTCGGGGCCCACAGCACAGCAGCTAACATGTGCTGCTTCTTCACTGATGTCTAGTGCCAGCACACCCTGCCTGCCTAACTCCACCCTCCAGTATATATATCCCTAACAGGGCTCCCTCTGGTGGTATGAGGTGGAAGGGTGGAGGTGTCTGTGTGTAGTGAGGGCCTCTTGTGGAGAAGTCCATCCATGCACCCTTTTGGGTCCTGTGGTACCTGTGTGTAGCAGGGTGCCACATATATATATATATATATATATATATATATATATATATATATATATATACATATACACTGCTCAAAAAATAGGGAACACTCAAATAACACACCCTAGATCTGAATGAATGAAATATTCTCATTGAATACAAGAAATGTACAAAGTTGAATGTGCTGACAACAAAATCACACGAAAATAATCAATGGAAATCACATTTATTAACCAATGGAGGCCTGGATTTGGAGTGACCCCCAAAATTAAAGTGGAAAAACACACTACAGGCTGATCCAACTTTGATGTAATGTCCTTAAAACAAGTCAAAATGAGGTTCAGTATTGTGTGTGGCCTCCACATGCCTGTATGACATCCCTACAACGCCTGGACATGCTCCTGATGAGTTTACGGAAGGTCTCCTGTGAGATCTCCTCCCAGACCTGGACTAAATCATCCACCAACTCCTGGACAGTCTATGGTGCAACGTGACGTTGGTGGATGGAGCGAGACATGATGTCCCAGATGTGCTCAATCGGATTCAGGCAGGCCAGTCCATAGCTTCAATGCCTTCATCTTGAAGGAACTGCTGACACACTCCAGCCACATGAGGTCTGGCATTGTCCTGCATTAGGAGGAACCCAGGGTCAACCGCACCAGCATATGGTCTCACAAGGGGTCTGAGGACCTCATCTCGGTACCTAATGGCAGTCAGGTTACCTCTGGCGAGCACATGGAGGGCTGTGCGGCCCTCCAAAGAAATGCCACCCCACATCATTACTGACCCACTGCCAAACCGGTCATGTTGAAGGATGTTGCAGGCAGCAGATCGCTTGCCACGGCATCTCCAGACTCTATCACGTCTGTCACATGTGCTCAGTGTGAACCTGCTTTCATCTGTGAAGAGCACAGGGCGCCAGTGGCGGTTTTGCCAATCCTGGTGCTCTGTGGCAAATGCCAAGCGTCATGCACGGTGTTGGGCTGTGAGCACAACCCTCATCTGTGGACGTCAGGCCGTCATACCACCCTCATGGAGTCGGTTTCTAACTGTTTGTGCAGACACATGCACATTTGTGGCCTGCTGGAGGTCATTTTGCAGGGCTCTGGCAGAGCTCCTCCTGTTCCTCCTTGCACAAAGGCGGAGGTAACGGTCCTGCTGCTGGGTTGTTGCCCTCCTACAGCCCCCTCCACGTCTCCTGGTGTACTGGCCTGTCTCCTGGTAGCGCCTCCAGCCTCTGGACACTACGTTGACAGAAACAGCAAACCTTCTTGCCACAGCTCGCATTGATGTGCCATCCTGAATGAGCTGCACTACCTGAGCAACTTCTGTGGGTTGTAGAGTCCGTCTCATGCTACCACGAGTGTGAAAGCGCAACCAACATTCAAAAGTGACCAAAATATCATCCAGAAAGCATTGGTACTGAGATGTGGTATGTGGTCCCCACCTGCAGAACCACTCCTTTATTGAGGGTGTCTTAATAATTGCCAATACTTTCCATCTATTGTCTATTCCATTTGCACAACAGCGTGTGAAACTGATTGTCAGTCAGTGTTGCTTCCTAAGTGGACAGTTTGATTTCACAGAAGTTTGATTCACTTGGAGTTATATTCTGTTGTTTAAGTGTTCCCTTTATTTTTTTGAGCAGTGTATATATACACACATATAAACCTTTAGCCAATACTTGAGGGCAAAGCGAATCACTAGTGATGAGTCTAATGTAAAAATAACATTTGATGCTTTAACGAAAAAATTTAAAGATAGAAATTATTCCATGAGAGTTTTAAAAAAAATATGAGGATAGAGCTATATCGACCGCTCTACATTGTTAAATAATATACAACGAGATACAGACACGAATAAAAGGATCCCTGTGGTCTCAACTTATTCAGAGGAAAGCAACGAAGTTGCGGGTATAAGACGGAGACATTGGGATATGTTGGGAAAATGTATATCAGGTGTTGATGAGTTTACAGTTCCACCCCTTTTTTCGTATAAGCGTTGGAGGAATTTGAAGGATGATGTGGTCCATTTGGATATTGGCCCCAGTAAAAAGAAGAGCCAAATAACTTTGACACGGAGGCAAAGAACACGATGTTTCCCTTGCTTGAGCTGTGTGAATTGTCCGTATATGTTGAAAGGAGAGAATTTTCGGCACTTTACCTCTGGTAAAGTGTATAATCCTAGGTTGTATTTGACGTGTGACATGGACTATGTTATATATATATATTGCAGTGTCCGTGCAAATTAAAATATGTAGGCATAACCACTTATGATTTCAAAACCAGACTCATCCATCATCGGTACACAATATGTAAAAAGAAAATGGATTTACCAGTCCCAAAACATTTTACAGAGCCAGGACATAGAGAGAGGGATTTACAATTCTATATAATAGATCATGTTCCCCCCGTGAGAAGAGGTGGCAATCGTGAGAAATTACTTAAAAAGAAAGAATTAAAATGGATCTACAGATTGGAATCCTTAAAGCCTAACGGACTTAATTTTTATGTTTCTATATAATATATTGGGATTATGAGACATTTGTTTGGCTTTCTTGCAGGATTAATATTGTAATAATGTACTAGAATATATTAGACTAGATGGTGGCCCGATTCTAATGCATCGGGTAATCTAGAATATGCATGCGGCTGACCGGGCGCGACTAAGCAGCGAAGCAGTGTTTAAATGGGTTGTGCACTACTTTAAATTAACTTCACAATGTATCCCCTCGGTGCGCCTAATGAATTTTGTCATTACGTCATGTTGTCAATCCTGCTTGTGACAACATCGCTGACGACGCACAGTCAGCACGTAATTCTCCCGCCTGCAGCCGGATCTTGCTTCCGTTTACATCACGACTATTTGCTGCCAGGGGTCTGCTGTTCCGCGCACCACAGTGAATGACGGGCTGTGGGCGGGGTTATTCCACATCGTGTCACATCCAGCATCCACGGCGCGGTCTGTCAATGTGGTTTGTATGGCTCCGTCATTCCTCTAATCATGGTTTGTATGGCTGACTTATTTTGGATTGTACGCCTTCCTCATCTTAGCTTGTATGGCCTTCTTATCCTGGTTTTGTCTGACCTACTCATTCTCCCATCTCTACAGCACAGTTAAATAACTAAACCCTAATCCTCCCCTTGTTTCCTTTTCTCTGCCCCAGCGCTGTCTGTCCTGTTTTCAGCAGCTCCTCGCAGGATGTGAGGCACAGCACGCGCTCTCAGATACTGCTGTGATTAGCTGCTGTCTGTAGATTCGCTGCTTTCCACGCCGGGACTAAGTGCGTGGAGAGGCACAAATCTGCATTCACTTTAGTAGCAGATGCTGCAGATGTCGCTATGAAGATTTAACAATAATACAATGAATACACAAAATAATACTTTATTATTAACTATTATTGGTTATAGAACTTAATACAACTGAACAAAATTATTAAACAGATGATCAAAATATATAAACTATTCCATGAATATGTAACAATATTTTACAATAAATCATCGGACAAAAGAAGTACGACCCTAGAATATATTTCTTAACAATATCAACCTAAAATATTTTTGTACACAACATTTTTGGTGAATACTTTTGGACTATCTGTAAGCAACTTTCCTTGTAAATGGGTATCCAAAAGGTGCACCTTGACATTGGACCTCATTTTAACTCTTGAAAATGCAACATAGAGTTGTCCATGACCAAAAACGGGCTCCGGTAAATATATGCCAACACGGTGTAGAGTTTGACCTTGTGACTTGTTTATTTTCATGGCAAATGCTGGTTTTACTGGAAACTGTCAATGTCGAAGCCTAAATGGAAGACCAGTGTCTGAAGGACATAAATCAATGCGTGGAATGAACACTTCGTCTCCTTTTGCAGGTCCAGTGATCACTGTTGCTTGAATTATGAGGGAATGGAGTTCAGTAACAATAAGGCGAGTTCCATTACATAGACCACTTCTTGTATTTAGATTCCGCAGCAACATTACGATTGCTCCAACTTTAAGTTGTAGTCTGTGGGATGGCATTCCTGATGGCGTAACACTATTTAAAAATTCAACTGGATAATGCTCTCGTTCATCTTCATTGTCGACATCCACCGAATCATCACTTTTGTACAATTTATACTCTCCAGGCATTCTATCCATCACACGGGAATTTAGCAGAGCTATGTCATCGTTCTTGGGACAGAGAATTGCATAGGAAGAGGCCCTCTCAACACTGCTTTGGTCGTTCACATCTATTTCAACGCGTTGTCCAAAAACATCACTTACGATGCAGTCAGTGCACAACATGTCTTCTGGTATTTCAATAATGTCTTCTCCAAGGTTATATTCATTGCTAAGTTCACCATTACCAAGTTTAAGAAGCCAGTTGCTGTACTCTGGGTCAGAAGATCGCATGTTGTTAATTAGTTGGAGTTTATTAAACTCTTTCCAAAGGTCTGACATTTTTAAGGTTGACTCGATAATATTTGTTCTTGTTCCATTTGGTACAACTGGAAGGCATTGCCTAAAATCTCCGCCAAGGACAAAAACTTTACCTCCAAAAGGAATTTCATTTTTTTCAGCAATATTTGTAGCCATAACTTCACGCAGAAGTCTGTCAATTAAGCTCAAAGCATATTTGGGTGCCATGGTGCACTCATCAAGTATCAAAAGATTTGCACTGTTTAACTGTTTTCCTGCAAATGTGTCTTGTTTGATTCTGGAAACGGAGATTTCATTGACTGGTATCCCAAAGAGTGAATGCATAGTGCGACTTCCTCTTAAAAGGTTTGCTGCAATACCTGTTGTAGCCAATGGCAATACGACTTTTCCCAACCCTCTAACGTGATGCAATAAAACTTCATAGAGGTATGTTTTATCGCTGTCTCCAGGACCGTCAATAAAGAAACATTTTGGCGTTGGATCGGCTTGGTTTTCTACAGCGCTCACAATAGTATCATATGCAATCCGTTGTTCTTGATTTAAGGAGTTTTTCTTCTCTGTTGCCAACAATAATTCATAAGCTTCGTCATACTCTTGAATTTGTGCAACTTGACTTGCAGGCTGTGGCAAATTAAAGTCTGAAAATGTTTTTCCATGCAGTAGTAGGACATTTTGGACATCTTGCATGGCATAAGATTCGCAATTTTGACAATTTCCACTTTTGTTGTGAAGACGTAAGCAGTAATCTTCAATTATATGTTCTTTGAAATTTGTCCAAAGTTGAGCCGGATTTGTAGGCGGTCCAAAGACACAAATGTAGGCAAACAATTCACGAAGTTTCTTAGGCATATGTAGGGTAACTGCATCTTCTAAAGTAAATGTCCACATAGTATCATCCAATAGAAGTCCTAAATCCAAAGCTGCAGCTTTAAATGTATCGTGCAATACTCCATTAACTGTTTTCAAATCTTCGTAACTTCTAGCTCCTTTGACATGCAGTAGTAACAGCCGAAGGCAATATCTTTCTTGATCCTTGACACTAACAGTATACATGCGTCCAATTATTCTGCTAAGTCCTCGTTGTCTTGGCTTCCAAGTTTTATTCCAAATGTAATGCTCTGGAATCTCTCGATACAAATACTGCCTTGCGTTTTCGTTACGTTGGTTCAGAAAAAAACATTCCATTAATGTTGACGTTGTGCTTAAATTTTTTGAGACATCTTCGACTTGAGCATTTTCAAAGAAATAAAGCTGCTGTTGATTTGGTAAATGAATAGCTAAATGTATAATGGCATGGGATTGTGAATGCATTGGAAACGCAAATATTCTCCAAGCAGCTTCTGGAGCACTGACATATCTTGAGTAGTGTTGAGCCACCCCCGTAGTGTTCGAGTTCGGTTCGGTTCGTCGAACACCCGTGTGTTCGCCGAACTGTTCGTCGAACTGTTCGTCGAACACCTTCGAACACCGTTAAAACCAATGGCAGGCAAACAAAAACACATAGAAACACATAGAAAACACCTTCAAAGGTGTCCAAAAGCTGACAAACTGCTCAGAAGACACAACTAACACATGGAAAAGTGACAAGTACATATAGTCATGCGAAAAGAAAAGAGGTGGAGGAGTAAAAGGAGGGGGAGACACAGATATAGGCATGTCATGCCCTTCTAAAATCCAAAAAGTGAGAAGCCGAGACGGCCAGTCCGCTCCTGCCCGTGCCACCTCCGTGTCGCCGGGTTTGTGCCAGAGCCGCGGTGAACCCTGACGGCCAGCCCCCCTCTCCCAATACTGGTGCCTGTCCGCTGGTGGGTCGAGAGAGCCCCCCTGTGGTGGAGGCAGCTCTAAGCTTTTTAATTTAAATTGTCCCTCTAATTTGAATGAATACACTTTAAATCCATTTACAAGGATCTATTGGAGGGCAAGTCTCATGCCAGCAGCCGCGTAATTCCAGCTCCAGTAGCGTCCACTAAAGCTGCTGCAGTTAAAAAGCTTTTATAAGGATCGAGCTCGGCTGTCCACCGCAAGGCATCCTAGTGCCAGTCCCAGCCCCTATGCCTTGGGGTGCCTCCTGATGCTCTTCACTAAGTATCCCGTGGTCCCGAAGCATTTCCTTTGAAAAAATTAAGTGTCCAAACTACAGGTGGTGTAGCTTGCTTAACAGCCGGGATAATCCGCTGACTAGCAGACACTGCTACTAGGCACAAAGTATTTCCTGGGCTAGATGCAGTTAAAAATTTGTAAGTAGATACTCTCGTTGGATGCTGAGAAAGCATTCCATAGAGTCTCCTGGCACGCCATATATGATTCTCTTAAAAAGCTTGGGGTAGGGGTCTAGGGGACCCTTTTATAGCCAAAATCACGGCCCTGTATCACAATACGTCACCTAGGCTGAAGATAAATGGAACTGTAGCACCGACGGCTCGGTTGCTACAGACGTATTGCACCTCACCCAGAGGTGTGATATCTCACTCTCAGATAAGGATGGAGTGTGGATCAGGACCCGACACCTGCATGCATTACACCACATTGCCGTGGGGCAGGGCGACCAATATGCCCCTGAGATGGGCACGACAGTCCCTGTCCCTGGCTGGAGTGGGGGGAGGGAACACTGAGGAAGGGGAACCCTGCAGTGCAGGAGCAGGGAGGAAGCAGTTCCTGGGTGCATTGAGAAGGGAGTATAAAAGGTGGGCACCATCTTAGTTCAGTGCAGAGAAGTCTGAGCAGAAGTGGCAGGGAGCAGGGGCTCTGCATGAGCTCTGCTCCGGAGGCGGGCCTAGTAACAGAGGCCCAGGCCTGCAAGAGGGAGAAGGAAGGAAGAGGAGCGGAGAAGGCTCCAGGAACGAGGAATGAAGGGATCCCAGGGGTGCGGACGGGCGAGTCGCCACCGCACGCCCGAATCCACCTGCGTGGAGGGGTCAGGCCAAAGGGGGAGACCGGTCCCCGAACTAGTGGAGGCAGGAAACGACCCTCAGCTAGAAACCGGAGGCTCTGACATTTTATGTGGCGCAGCCCCTTGCTCCACCCGCTAGGAAGGCACCACATAGGGTCAGGGAAACTGGCGCCAAGTTTACCAAGAGGAGGCCCGAGGCAGCCGGACAGAAGTGTTGGCAAGAAAGGCCAGACAAA
Source organism: Phyllobates terribilis (assembly GCF_046119375.1). Lineage (NCBI taxonomy): Eukaryota > Metazoa > Chordata > Amphibia > Anura > Dendrobatidae > Phyllobates > Phyllobates terribilis. The sequence goes on from NW_027362773.1 coordinate 116,468,480, forward strand.
GGACACACAAAGGGGGTCTTGTGAAGCGCTCCAAAGTTATCTGGGAGTTGTCTGAGCCCCTCACCTGGTGAGCACAGTACGACGTGGGCAGCCGTTACCTGCAGATGTGGTCTGGATAATAAGAACTGTGAGTAAAGGCCCTGAACTGCATCACTGACTCCGTGTCGTTACTGCTGCTGCCCTGCACCATCACCCCCATCCTCCGCATACACTGCCCTGAGGCTATACTCCTCCCGTGGGGAGTTATGCTACGCTCTGCTGCACCCACAACACCAGCCTTAGCGGTCTGCCCTGTAGCGGCGGTTCACTCTGACCGCAATCCACGGGTGGCATAGTCGGACATTTAAACATCAAAACCACATAAATAGTTCCGCCACTAGTTTGACCGCCCTGAGCCACGGAACCGGATCGCCGCCACGAAGACTACAACCACCAGCATCCACCAAAAAGGGTCCTGCTCCGGGTGTCCCAAGGCCCAGGGGGTGCGTCAGAACATTTTCATCACCTTTCACAATCACCAATGGGACAAGGCAGGGATGTCCTCTGTCCCCTCTCTTATACATCCTAGTGACGGAGCACCTGCTCTCATCAATTCGCCATAACCCCAATATTAGGTGGATTGAGGTGGGAGGCACCGAGTACAAGTGCTCTCTATTTGCTGATGATGTCCTAGTATATATCACTCAATCACATATATCCATCCCTGCTGTTATGGCTGAAATAGATCACTTTGTTACATGGTAAAATTTTAAAATCAATGCAGCGAAGTCTGAGGCCCTCGATGTCTCCCTCCCTAAATCCATATAGGATTCCATCCAGTCCAACTTTCCCTTTGCCTGGCCCTCACAGGGTATCAAATACTTAGGAATTCCTATTCATAGAGACCTCTCCCATCTATGTTATCTTAATTTTGGGCCCTTTATTGAACAATTCCATACAGACCACGGTTGGCAAGTTAGAACTGTAAGATTCACTACGTGAACCACTGGTGTTTTGTGGAAAAGCACATGTACACCGCGTTCCAAATTATTATGCAAAAAGTGTTTAGGAGTGATAAGGGAAGAATTTGTTTGTTTGTCAGTTAAACTCATTGATGGTGATGTGTGTCAGGGCTCTTTATATCACTGTAAGCAATTGCAGACACCTGTGCTAATTAGTTTGGCAGGTGTGTCCAATGAAAGGCAAGACTACTTAAGAAGGCTCTCTCACATTATTAAGCAGCCTACATTTTCTGCCAAAATGGGAAAGAAAAAGGATGTGTCGGCTGCTGAGAAGCAACAAATTGTGGAGTGTTTAGGTCAAGGCATGACTACAATCAACATTGTGCGATGATCAGGATGAAGTGTCTTGGCAATCAAGAAGTATGTAGCTGATTCACAGTACACACGTGTGCGTGCTGATAAGGGCAAATTGAGGACTCTTTCCTACAGGCAATTATGTCAGGTTGAAACAGCAGCGGCAAAAAAGCCTTGTCATAGCAGCAGACAAGTTTTTGAAGCTGCTTGTGCCTCCAACGTCCCCCGAACAACAAGATGCAGGGTCCTTCAGAGGTTTGCAGCTGTGCATATGCCATCCTGTCGACCTCCTCTATCCACTTCACACAAGCAGAAACGGCTCCAGTGGGCCAAACATCACATGAAGACTGATTTCAAAACTGTTTTGTTCACGGATGAGTGCCGTGCAGCGCTCGATGGTCCAGATGAATGGAGTGGAGGATGGCTGGTTGATGGACACCCCACGCAAACACGGCTACAGCGCCAACAAGGAGGAGGTGGAGTAATGTTTTGGGCTGGAATCATGGGGAGAGAGATTGTCGGCCCCTTTAGGATCCCTGAAGGCGCTAAAGATGAACTCCATAATGTATGTGGATTTTCTCAAACAGCACTTCCTGCCATGGTTCAAGAAGAAGAACCGTGTATTTCACAGCAAGATCATTTTTCTGCATGATAATGCACCATCTCATGCTGCACATAAAACATCTGCATCTCTGGCTGATATGGGCATAAAAGGGGACAAACTTATGGTGTGACCCCCATGCTCCCCTGACCTCTACCCCATTCAGAACCTTTGGAGCATCATTAAAAGGAGTGTCTATGATGGCGGGAGGCAGTTCACATCTAAGCAACAGCTCTGGGAGGGTATTCTGTCCTCATGCAAAACAATTGAAGCAGAAACCATCCAAAACCTGACAAATTCAATGGACGAGAGAGTTCAGAAGCTCCTTTCGAACAAGGGGTCCTATGTGAAAATGTAACATCACCTAGAATAAAGTTTTGAGTTGAAAACTGTTTGATTTCAGTTTCTAACAACCTGCTAATGCTTATAATTTCAAAAATTACCATTTTTTTGGTCTTTATTAAAATGAAAAGGTTGATCGAAAAGTTTGGGGGATCTAAGAGTGTGGCAACCCAGTAGTCATGATTACTTCGAATTCTGACAATATGAGGGTCATGCTGCAGGTAGTGCAGCAAGAAGGCACTTATGTGTCTTGCGCATCTCGGAGCCCCAAAATTATTTTCCGGGCTAGATGCAGCTAAAAATTATTTTTAATTTTAAATCTGGTGAAGCTTATTATAGATGGCCTAATAGGATCAGTGCTGCACACTGCTACAAAGCCCAAATTATTTTCCAGTCAAGATACAGATAAACATGATTAGTAATTTGAAAGCTTAAAACGGTTGGTAGGGTGATTTTAACCAATCATCAAGCTTTTACTCTCCCCAGGATGACACAGGGGTAGAAAAGTCGTTTCGGATCCATGATTTGTTCATCTTTATGAACGTGAGTCTGTCTACATTATCAGTGGAGAGCCGCGTGCGCTTATCTGTCAGCACACCACCAGCAGCGCTGAACACACGTTCAGACAGAACGCTGGCTGCGGGGCATGACAAGATCTCCAAGGCGTAAGTGGCTAGCTCCGGCCATTTATCCAGATTGGAAGCCCAAAAAGAGCAAGGGTCCAGTGACACAGTCGTGGCTTCAATGTTTACTTGGAGATACTCCTGTACCATCGTCTCTAGGCGTTGACTATGTGTCAGACTTCTTGTCTCCTGTGGCCTTGCAAAGGATGGGCTAAAAAAGTGGTGAAATGATTCCGCAAAATTGATGTTACCAGCAGATACTGTGGTTCTGTTACGGTTTGAGTGCTGAACACTTGACGGTCCCACGGTTGGCAAGTTGGAACTGTGAGATTCACTACGTGCACCACTGGTATTTTGTGGAAAAGCACATGTAAGATTCTGCAACAGTCTCTGCTGATACTCCTGCATGCGTGCATCCCTTTCTATGGCAGGAATAATTTCTGCAAATTTACTTTTGTACCGGGGATCTAACAGTGTGGCAACCCAGTAGTCAGGATTATTTCTAATTCTCACAATTCGAGGGTCATGTTGCAGGTAGTGCAGCAAGAAGGCACTCATGTGTGTTGCGCATCCAGGAGCACCAAGTCCCTGTTGTGTTGGTGGCGAGGTAGCAATCATGCTTCCTTCCTCTGTCCTCTCCCCCCAACCTCGCACAACAGAAATGTGATCAAGGTCTCCCTCATCTGATGAGTCTTCCATCAGTTCGTCCTCCACTTCTTCCTGGGCTCCTGCACCTTCCTCACTAGTTTGGCTGCTACCATGCGCCCTGGTAAAATCATCTCCCCCACCCTCACATGCCTGCCGCCTTGGTGCTGCCGACCGTCTGGACCTTGCAGATGTTAGCCCTTCCGCATACAACTCCTCCTCCTCTACTTCCTCCACCTCCTCTTGTGCCACCACCTGACTCCGAATTCTGTTTAACATGTGCTCCAGCATGTAAATCACCGGAATAGTCATGCTGATAATGGCATCGTCAGCACTAAACATCTTCGTCGCCATTTCAAAACTGTGCAGAAGGGTGCATAGGTCCCTGATCTGAGACCACTCCTCCAGCGTGATTTGCCCCACCTCTGAATCTCGTTGGCCCAGGCTATACGTCAGAACATATTGCACCAGGGCTTGTCGGTGCTGCCACAGTCGCTGCAACATGTGCAGAGTTGAATTCCACCGGGTAGGCACATCGCATTTTAGCCGGTGAAGTGGCAGGCCCAACGACTTCTGTAGAGATGTAAGTCGCTGAGCTGCGGGATGCGAACGGCGGAAGTGAGCACACAGCGACCGTGCCCTCTGCAGAAGGCCATCTAGTCTGGAATAGTGGGCTAAAAATTGCTGGACAACCAGGTTCAACACGTGAGCCATACAAGGCACGTGTGTGACATTGCCCCGGCGAAGGGCCGCACCCAGGTTTGCAGCATTGTCGCACACGGCCTTCCCTGGTTTCAGGTCCAGTGGAGACAACCATTCATGAAATTGGTTCTCCAGAGCTGACCACAACTCCTCAGCTGTGTGACTCACATTTCCCAGACATTTCAATGTAAAAACCGCCTGATGACGTTGAGCCCTACTGCCAGCATAGTAAGGAGGTGTGCAGGATCCCTTCTGCGCAGTTAGAAAGCTTGTGGCATGACCAGACAGCCTTTGGGTGCAGGTGGAAGACCGAGAGGAGGTTGAGGAGGCAGAAGCAGTGGAGGAAAAATGACATAAAGAGGATTGACGCACAACTCGTGGGGACGGCAAGACTTGGACAGCAGCCCCTTGTCCTGCTGTCACCATAGTTACCCAGTGCCCAGTCAGCGACATGTAACGCCCCTGTCCATGCCTACTCGTCCAAGTGTCTGTGGTGAAATGCACCCTGTCACACACAGAGTTTCTCAAAGAAGCGGTGATGTTGTGTGCGACATGCTGGTGGAGCGCAGGCACACCTTTCTTTGAGAAGTAGTGCCGACTGGGCATCTGGTACTGGGGCACTGCGACGGACATAAGGTCTCGAAAATCCTCTGTGTCCACCAGGCGGAAAGGCAGCATTTCTGTAGCCAAGAGCTTGCAGATGGTGAAATTCAACCTCTTAGCTTTCTCATGGCTAGGAGGAAATGGTCTTTTACTTGTCCACATCTGAGGGACCGAGGGCTGGCTATTGTGCTTAGACGGGGTTGATAAGGGTGTCCCCGGCAAACTGCCGGTCTGTGAGGAAGATGCAGGCGGACATGTTAGGTTGCCTTGATCCAAAGGTGGTGCTATCGATGTCGGACAGCGCTCAAGACCAGCTGGTGTTACCACCTCCAAAGAAAATGATGACCTGCCAATCACGCTGGCTGTTGCGGGTAAAGAGGTGGCAGGTCTGCGCCCCAAAACAGGTGTGACTGCTGTCCCCCCAGTCACAGAGGATGAAGAGGCCGCGGATGCACAAGATATGGCAGACGGTGGTTGGCCCGGCCGGCTAGACCGCATTGTAGCACACTGAGCTTCCCACTGCAACTTATGCTTCATGTCCATGTGCCGGTTCATGCATGAAGTACTCAAACTATGTATTTTTTGGCCTCTACTTAGCTTTTGCTGACAAATGTTACAGATAACACGAGTTGGGTCATCTTTATCGATCTGAAAAAATGCCCAGGCTATGCAAGGCTTAGCACCCATGCGACCTGAAGAGCCACCACGACTTGTGGTGAGAGGCAGAGTTGTGTTTGAGGATGCAGTTGTTGACGTGCTTCCAGTACTACGTCTCTGTCCAGGAAGGCGCAACCTGACCTCGTCGTCACTAGCATCTTCCTCCACCTCCTCTGCTGACCTCATCTCTTGGCTGACTGTGGGTTGACAGTAAGTGGGATCTCCGACCTCATCATCATCACCCTGTGCGTTATCACACCCGTCGTCCTCAGAGCCAACCTGTTCCTGCCCTGACAAAAAACTAAAGTTGTCGCTCCAATCAGGTATTTGAGTCTTATCATCGTCTTCCTCATTGTCTCCACCAACAGGAGTTACAGTTTGGGAATGAGGGTCTACATTATGGTCAGAACCTTCTGCGTCTGGTCCTGGATCCGACTCATAAAGATTCTGGGCATCAGTGCAGATCATTTCCTCGTCTGGATTCACAGAAGCGCTGGAGTCGACCTCTGATTCCCAGGCTATAGTATGAGTAAACAGCTCTGCAGACTCAACCATCTGTTCTACCTCATACTCAGACGGGCAGCTGGAGATTTGGGAGCTGTGAGGAAGCAAGTGCGATTTGGGTGACACCTTTGAGGACTGGAGTATTTGTAATGTTGAAGTTGATGTGGAGGAGAGCCCACTTAAAGGAGCACTTGATATCCGTTGAAGCACCTGCTGTTTTTGTGCCTCATCTGGAATTTGTAGCGATTGGCGTGGCCGTAAGAAAGGGATCTTATCACATTGTCCGCTAAAAGAAGTAGACATTTTAGTTTGGCTGGAAGATGGTCTTTCTTCTGCACCTACCCCACGGACACAACCTTTTTTCCCCTTCCCAACACGCCTATTCCCCTTTCCACCAGCAGCAGGCCTTTTTCCACTCATTTTGGTGGTTAACTAATTCACAACTCTGGAGTTGTTTGCACAAAAAAACAATGGATGGTAACCGAGCAGAGCTGAGTGGCCAAACTGTGGTATTAGGCCAAAACTATTGGCTGGGTTAGATGCAGAAAAAAATTATTTTTAATTTGCAACCTGATGGAGGTCAGTATAGATGGACTAATAGACCAAGTCCCACACACCGCTAGAAGCCCAAATATTTTTTCAGAGCTAGATGCAGAAAAAAATTATATTCAATTTGCAACCTGCTGGACGTCAGTATAGAAGGACTAATAGAACAAGTCCCACACACTGCTAGAAGCCCAAATATTTTTTCAGAGCTAAATGAAGAAAAAAATTATTTTTAATTTGCAACCTGATGGAGGTCAGTATAGATGGACTAATAGACCAAGTCCCACACACTGCTAGAAGCCCAAATATTTTTTCAGAGCTAGATGCAGAAAAAAATTATTTTTAATTTGCAACCTGATGGAGGTCAGTATAGATGGACTAATAGACCAAGTCCCACACACCGCTAGAAGCCCAAATATTTTTTCAGAGCTAGATGCAGAAAAATTTTTTATTCAATTTGCAACCTGATGGAGGTCAGTATAGATGGACTAATAGACCAAGTCCCACACACTGCTAGAAGCCCAAATATTTTTTCAGAGCTAGATGCAGAAAAAAATTATTTTTAATTTGCAACCTGATGGAGGTCAGTATAGATGGACTAATAGACCAAGTCCCACACACTGCTAGAAGCCCAAATATTTTTTCAGAGCTAGATGCAGAAAAAAATTATTTTTAATTTGCAACCTGATGGAGGTCAGTATAGATGGACTAATAGAACAAGTCCCACACGCTGCTAGAAGCCCAAATATTTTTTCAGAGATAAATGAAGAAAAAAAATATTTTTAATTTGCAACCTGATGGAGGTCAGTATAGATGGACTAATAGACCAAGTCCCACACACTGCTAGAAGCCCAAATATTTTTTCAGAGCTAGATGCAGAAAAAAATTATATTCAGTTTGCAACCTGATGGAGGTCAGTATAGATGGACTAATAGAATGATGCTATGCCCAAAAGATTTTACTTCACTAGGTGCAGTAAAAAAATTGGTATTCTATACACAGGTGGTATATCTTGCAACACAGACAGGCTACTCCACTGACTAACACACTCTGCAATAGGCCAAAAAGGATTAGCTTTGCTAGATTCAGCCAAATGCTGTGAAAAAAACTTGCACAGCACTGTCACAGACCTGCCTGGCAAAAACTGATAGGAACTGATGTAACCTAGTCCTGAAAAGGACTCCAATTACAATTAGTCTTTACTCCCACAATCTATCTATTTAAGAGCACAGACCTGCCTGATAAAAGTCGTATGAAATGCTGTAACCTAGTCCTTAAAAGGACTGCAATCACAACTATTCCCTACTCCCAAGCTATCTGTATATTTGTGCGAAAATTGGCTTGAAATTAACAAGGTATAGCGCGCACAGCAACAGCGGTGCCGTCTAACACGCAGCTGCAGCAGTGAGAAAATGGTGGCGACGGGGAAAATGGCTTGGTCTTATAGGGCAAGGACATGTGACATACACTGCCAATCACACATGCCCTTGCTTGTGTGAAAAAAAGCACTTCGCTCCGTGTGTGCGCTGCTGATAGGCTGACAGATTGCACCTCCCCACTGCAAATGCGGGAAAGAGAAAAAAAAATGGAGATCTTCATTGTTCCTGCAGAGATCCATCCCCTGCCCCTCCCCCCGCCCCGCTGTACACTCAAACTGCGTATTAACATTAATTTTCATCATTACTGAGAAAAAATCCAGTTATGATTTTGGTGCACGAACAGTTATCGAACATAACCTCGAACAGCCGAATTTTTCTCAAATTGTTCGTGTTCGCCGACCGGCTCGAACACCGCCCAAAACAGCTCGAATTTGAGATTGGCGAACAGTTCGAGTAGAACAACGCTCATCTCTAATCTTGAGTCAACAAACCGTGATGATTCATCGTGATTGACTGTTTTTTGTTGTATTTCAATGTTAGCTTTGTCATGCCCCTTGTAGATGTACTTGAAAAGATATTTAACACTTTTTATTGAAGCGCAGATTTCAACGTTGATGTGACAGTTGTACCGTTTTAATAAGTGGGGGTTATATGGAACTATCCATGAGTTATTTATAATCTTTTTGTTGTGTACAATGTTATCAATCAGTTGTCTCCGGTAGGATGGGTAGCTGTCCAAATCTTTAACAGTGTGCTGTTTCAACTGCTTTGGAAACCCTTTTGTATACTTTCCGTTTTCCATGCATGGACTTTTTGGATTTGCTACACCGCATGGGCCATGAACCATATTACAAATTACAATATTATACAATTCCGGATACTTTTCTTGGTTAGGAATTTCAGCCCACGCTATGTTGTCAATTTCGTCCTCCGTGCGAAACTTGGAATCCGCGTATAAAATCATTAGTATATGCGCATGTGGGAGACCTCGTTTCTGAAACTCTATGACGTGTACCATTGCTACGACTGTTCCAAAAAGCCCATTTTTGATGTCTTTAAAAAGTCTGCTGAGTTTTAGTCGAAATACGCATGCAACTAAGTCCGGCCTGTGTTCAACTTGCTGCCAGGGTTGTAGATTTTCGGTAATTTCCGGCCATTTAGGATTACAGGTCATTGTTAAAAAAATGTCAGGTCTTCCATACTTTGTTACTATTGCCATTGCATCTTGATAACGCTGTTGCATGTTGCGGGGGCTACCTTCAAAGGACGATGGGAGAATTACTGTTTTTCCAATTGGAATTCCTTTTTGAATGGATTGTTTTTGCAAATCTTCTTGAAGAACGCAGTAGTCTTCAACATTAAGTTGTTTTTGGTTCATTCGTATGAAATTTAGTCGATTAGCTTCAATTTTAACGTATGCGTCGACTAAGTACTGTTGTGTCAGTTTCCCACCGTTTAAAACAGGATTGAAGTAATTTCACACAGACAGAAGAAAACTGTAGTACTGCAGTTGTGTAATTCTTCTTGAAGTTCCTTGCTGGTGTAGGTTTTCATGCCACCCTTGATCACTGCTTGTAAAGAATAGCGGATACAGAAGGTTGCTGTGCAAAATGCTAATACGTTGTGTTTTAGGAATGAAAGGGTTGTTTTTGTCTGGCTTAAGATGGACTAATATACCTCTTTGAAAAGGAGGCTGTCCATCATCGTTTTGAAAAACAACTGCGACCTCACTTAGACGTGGTTTGTTGTAACATCGGGGATCTTGTTGACGTTCTTGTTTAATGGCCATGATAATAGAAGGCATTTCCATCCCATTTTGTATAGCTCTCTGTTGCTCCTCAGCTTCGATGTCTTTTAGTATGCGATATGCGGCAGCAAAATGGGCTGATTGTTTGTAAATGTACGGCAATTAGCTTCATCAGTTCTGCATTACACTTTTCATTTTCTTTTCGGTTCATCCTTTGTTCTGTAGCCTCATTTGGATCAAAGATGTATAATTGTGCAAATTTTGGTGGTTGTCCTAGTTCTGGGTGAAGTGTTCCAGTGCGGTGGTAGATCTGGCCATGAATTTTAAAACAATACGGTCCGAATCCAGGGGGCGGTGCAATGTTGGCACCAAATGACGCAAACGCATGAGAACTGTTGACACTTCTGATATTTTCCATAAAATTTCTACTGTGTTCATGCGTTCCTTTCATCAACTGCTCAAACAGATCTGAGTAGTGACATCTTGGTAGCATCACTTTTCCTTTTTGGCAGCATTGAGTAAACTGATTGTCAGATGGTTTTTCCTTGATGAAATTCGGAGATTCGCATTTTGAACAAACTACATTCATCTTCCCACAGTAGTGTTGAATAATTATAGTTTCATTGTCTGTTACGTAACGTGCAAGTTGTTGAATGTTCTGCTGGGTTTGCCTTAGTTGGTAGAGCATTCGTTTTTGATAAATTTGTTGATCGTGTTGTTCTCGGTTTGTCCTGGATTCTGGAGATTCATTCAGCCGACATTGTCTATGGGATTCCGCATCGTGTTCCTGTCTAGCCGCAGTGTGTTGCGGTGTTTCCCGTTCCCGACGTTGTCTGTGAGATTCCGCATCCTGGGCTTGTCTGGCGGCAGTGTGTTGTGGTGTCTCCTGTTTCCGACGTTGTCTGTGAGATTCCGCATCCTGGGCTTGTCTGGCGACAGTGTGTTGTGGTGTCTCTTGTTCCCGGCATTTTTGGTGAGATTCCGCATCCTGGGCTTGTCTGGCGCCAGTGTGTTGTGGTGTCTCTTGTTCCCGACGTTGTCTGTGACATTCGGCATCCTGGGCTTGTCTGGCGACAGTGTGTTGTGGTGTCTCCTGTTCCCGACATTTTCTGTGAGATTCCGCATCCTGGGCTTGTCTGCCGGCAGTGTGTTGTGGTGTCTCCTGGTTCTGAAGTTTTCTGTGAGCTTCCGCATCCGGGGCTTGTCTGCCGGCAGTGTGTCGTGGTGTCTCCTGTTCCCGGCGTTTTTGGTGAAATTCCGCATCCTGGGCTTGTCTGGCTGCAGTGTGTTGCGGTGTCTCCTTTTTCCGGCGTTTTTGGTGAGATTCCGCATCCTTGGCTTGTCTGGCGGCAGTGTGTTGCGGTGTCTCCTGTTCCCGGTGTTTTTGGTGAGCTTCCACATCCTGGGCTTGTCTGGCGGCAGTGTGTTGCGGTGTCTCCTGTTCCCGGTGTTTTTGTTGAGCTTCCGCATCCTTGGCTTGTCTGGCGGCACTGTGTTGCGGTGTCTCCTCTTCCCGGTGTTTTTTGTGAGATTCCGCATCCTGGGCTTGTCTGGCGGCAGTATGTTGTGGTGTCTGTTGCTCTTGACGTTGTCGTTTTCTTGCTGCCTCTGCTGCTTTTCTGTCTTCCTCCGTGGCGTATTTTCGCTTACGACCCATTATAAAACAGGAAGCGTAAAGAAGTATCTCTTCAGCGCGCTGTCACTGGCAGAACGTGTTCAGTAAACCTGACTGAAGTCCCTTGCACAGTGTGACTGAAGTCCCTCGCACAGTGTGAGTGAAGTCCCTCGCACAGTGTGACTGAAGTCCCTCGCACAGTGTGACAGAAGTCCCTCGCACAGTGTGACAGAAGTCCCTCGCACAGTGTGACTGAGAAAACCTGCTCAGTACGTTATGAGCAGTTTGTGAGTCACATGACACATGGGCGGAGTTAGCTCTGCTCTCTCCCGAAGGTGGCGTAGCTATTTGAAATGTTGCAGTAATTGGCCAGAGAGCGTGTTTAAATTTGGCGTGAAAATCTGTGATTGGTCGCGGGCGGCGTCCGCGACCAATCATAGAAGCGAGTTTTAAATCTCGCTCGCCATGTTACTAAGGAGCGGACAGAGTGTTTGAATTTAGCGTTAAAATCTCTGATTGGTGGCGGCAGGAGGGGGCGACCAATCAGCGAATCGTATTGGTGAGGACCGGCAAGCGGCTGCCTGTGCGGCTACTTCCGCTCCGAGAAGCCGGGAGATGAGCGACTGCTCGCAGCAGAAGTATCCCGACCCGCAGCGCTGCTCCCCGGTCCTCCCTTGACACCCTAGCCGCATGAATGTCAGCGGCGCTGCCTGTGCGGATACTTCCGCTGCGATAAGCCGGGACATGAGCGACTGCTCGCAGCAGAAGTATCTCGACCCGCAGCGCCGCTCCCCGGTCCTCCCTTGACACCCTAGCCACATGAATGTCAGCGGCGCTGGCTGTGCTGATACTTCCGCTGCGATAAGCCGGGAGATGAGCGACTGCTCGCAGCAGAAGTATCCCGACCCGCAGCGCCGCTCCCCGGTCCTCCCTTCACACCCTAGCCGCATGAATGTCAGCGGCGCTGGCTGTGCGGATACTTCCGCTGCGATAAGCTGGGACATGAGCGACTGCTCGCAGCAGAAGTATCCCGACCCGCAGTGCAGCTCCCCGGTCCTCCCTTGACACACTAGCCGCTGCTCTCCCGACAGTAGCCGCATGGTGTTACTAAGGTCCGGACATTTGTGTACAAAATCGCTGATTGGTTGAGGGCGCTTCCCGCGACCATTCACCGATTTGGGCGCCACATTTAAATATCGTCCGCGACCAATCACCGATTTGGGCCCAAATTTAAACACCGCTGTGCTGATTGGTCGCCGACGCTGCCCGCGACCAATCACCGATTTGGGCGCCACATTTAAATAGCGGCCGCGACCAATCACCGATCTTGCAGAGACATTTAAACACCGCTGTGCTGATTGGTCGCCGACGCTGCCCGCGACCAATCACCGATTTGGGCGCCACATTTAAATAGCGGCCGTGACCAATCACCGATCTTGCAGAGACATTTAAACACCGCTGTGCTGATTGGTCGCCGACGCTGCCCGCGACCAATCACCGATTTGGGCGCCACATTTAAATAGCGTCCGCGACCAATCAGCACAGCGGTGTTTAAATGTGTCTGCAAGATCGGTGATTGGTCGCGGGCGCTATTTAAATGTTGCGCCCAAATCGGTGATTGGTCGCGGGCAGCGTCGGCGACCAATCAGCATAGCGGTGTTTAAATGTGGCGCCCAAATCGGTGATTGGTCGCGGGCAGCGTCCGCGAGCAATCATCAGAGCAGTGTTTAACCCCTTAAGCCCCGAGGGTGGTTTGCACGTTAATGACCAGGCCAATTTTTACAATTCTGACCACTGTCACTTTATGAGGTAATTACTCTGGAACGCTTCAACGGATCCCCCTGATTCTGAGATTGTTTTTTCGTGACATATTGTACTTCATGATTGTGGAAAAATTTCTTCGATATCACTTGCGTTTATTTGTGAAAAAAATGGAAATTTGGCGAAAATTTTGAAAATTTTGCAATTTTCAAAATTTGAATTTTTAAGCCCTGAAATCAGAGAGATATGTCACACAAAAGAGTTAATAAATAACATTTCCCACATGTCTACTTTACATCAGCACAATTTTGGAACCAAAATTTTTTTTGTTAGGGACCTATAAGGGTTAAAAGTTGACCAGCGATTTCTCATTTTTCCAACAAAATTTACAAAACCATTTTTTTAGGGACCACATCACATTTGAAGTCACTTTGAGAGGTCTTTATGACAGAAAATACCCAAAAGTGACACCATTCTAAAAACTGCACTCCTCAAGGTGCTCAAAACCACATTCAAGAACTTTATTAACCCTTCAGGTGCTTCACAGGAATTTTTTGAATGTGGAAGAAAAAAATGAACATTTAACTTTTTTCACAAAAATGTTAATTTAGACCCAATTTTTTTTATTTTCACAGGGGTAACAAGAAAAAATGGACCCCAAAATTTGTTGTGCAATTTCCCCTGGGCACGCAGATACACAATATTTGGGGAAAAAACACTGTTTGGGCGCACGGCAGGGCTCGGAAGGGAAGGAGCGCCATTTGACTTTTTGATTGTAAAATTTGCTTGAATGATTAGCGGACGCCATGTTGTGTTTGGAGAGCCCCTGTGTGCCCAAACTTTGGAGCTCCCCCACAAGTGACCCCATTTTGGAAACTAGACCCCCCAAGGCACCTTTCTAGATGCATAGTGAGCACTTGGAACCCCCAGGTGCTTCACAAATTGATTCATAAAAATGAAAAAGTGAAAAAAAAAACACTTTTTCATTTTTACGAATCAATTTGTGAAGCACCTGGGGTTCCAAGTGCTCACTATGCATCTAGATAGGTGCCTTGGGGGGGTCTAGTTTCCAAAATGGGGTCACTTGTGGGGGAGCTCCAAAGTTTGGGCACACAGGGGCTCTCCAAACGCAACATGGTGTCCGCTAACAATTTGAGCCGACAATTTGTTAGCGAATATCATGCTGCATTTGGAGAGTCCCTGTGTGCCCAAACATTGGAGCTCCCCCACAAGTGACCCCATTTTGGAAACTAGACCCCCCAAGGCACCGATCTAGATTCATAGTCAGCACTTGGAACCCCAGGTGCTTCACAAATTGATTCATAAAAATGAAAAATTGTTTTTTTTTCACTTTTTCATTTTTACGAATCAATTTGTGAAGCACCTGGGGGTTCCAAGTGCTCACTATGCATCTAGATAGGTGCCTTGGGGGGTCTAGTTTCCAAAATGGGGTCACTTGTGGGGGAGCTCCAAAGTTTGGGCACACAGGGACTCTCCAAACGCAACATGGCGTCCGCTAACAATTTGAGCCGATTTTCCATTCAATTCGTTAGCGGACACCATGTCGCGTTTGGAGAGCCCGTGATGTGCCTAAACAGTGGAGCTCCCCCACAAGTGTCCCCATTTTGGAAACTATACCCCTCAAGGATTTTATTAAGGTGTATAGTGAACATTTTGAACCCAGAGGTACGGCACAGAATTTGTTTACATTAGGTCATCATATTGAATAAGTTGTCATTATTCTTGAGCGCAAGTGCTCGCTACTTGAGTTTGCATCGGGTACTCAGGTATGCACCATGTACAGCGTGTGCTCGAGTGACATGCTTGAGTCCCTGCTCCGCATGTTTCACGGTTATTAGACACCCAAAAAAAAACATGCGGGGATCGCTCGTGCATGGCAGGCAATCCCCGTAAAGTTTTTTTGGCCGCGAAGCATATGGGGCAGAGACTCGAGCATGTCACTCAAATACCCACGATACTCAGTGCATACCAGAGCACCCGATGCAAACTCAAGTAGCGAGCACTTGCGCTCAACATTAGTCGCCATATCGTCATCTTTATTTCTTACTTTTGAAAAAAATCCCAACCCCAGCCCTAACTCTAGCACAACCCTAACCATAGCACAACCCTAGCCCTAGCACAACCCTAGCCCCAGCACAACCCTAGCCCCAGCACAACCCTAGCCCCAAACCCAGCCCTAACCCTAGCCCAATCCTAACCCAAGAGTTTATTTTTGACGCCGTTCCTTGTGCGATATAAGTGATTAGACGACTTTATTCTTCAGGTCGGTGTGATTACAGCAATGCCAGAATCATATGGGGTTTTTATGACTTACAGCTGTCACACACTAAAAGATGCATTTTTTGTAAAATCTAGTTTTTGCATCGCCATATTTTGAGAGCTATAATTTTTCCAGATTTTGGCAGACAGTCATGTGACGGCTCGTTTTTTGCGGGATGACTTGATGTTGTTATTGGTGCCATTTTCAGGCACGTGACATTTTTTGATCGCTTTCTATTCCGATTTTTGGGAGGCAGAATAAACAAAAACCAACAATTCAGGAATTGTTTTTTTTTTTTTTTTATTCTGTTCCGCGTGTGGTAAAATTGATGAGGTAGCTTTATTCTTTGGGTCAGTACGTTTACAGCGGTACCACATTTGTATAATTTTTCTATGTTTTGGCGCTTATACACAATAAAAGCTATTTTATAGAAAAAAATATTTTTTAGCATCGCTTTATTCTGAGAGCTATAACTTTTTTATTTTTCGGCTGATGGAGCTGTATCACGGCTTGTTTTTTGCGGGACGAGATGACGTTTTCAGCGGTACCATTTCTATTTATATGCGTCTTTTTGATCGCGTGTTATTCTACTTTTTGTTTGGCGGTATGGTGATAAAGCATTGTTTTTTGCTTCGTTTTTTTATTTTTTTTTTACCGTGTTCACTGAAGGGGTTAACTAGTGGGACAGTTTTATAGGTCAGGTTGTTCCGGACGCGGCGATACCAAATATGTGTACTTTTATTTTATTTATTTTTTTTATAATAATATTTATTGATGGATACATTATATTTTTATTTTTGGTGGATTATTTTTTTTATTTTTTTTTATATTTTTGCAATTTTTTTTTTTTTTTTCCAGTTTCAGACAGTTTATACACTTTATTACTTTGTCCCACTCTGGGACTTTCACTTTTTTTTCTCTGATCGCCTGCATGGCATAGGAATGGAGCACCATCCCTATGCCATGCAGGCTGTCAGCGGTGCACAGTGTGAAGATTGTTTGGAGATGCACTGCGCATGTCCAAACAATCTTCCTGCTGTCTGGTGACCCGGATGTTGTCATGACGACATCGGGTCGTCATGGCAACACCCGGGAAGCCTTTGCAGACTGCGCTGGAAGCCGGAAGAGGAGGTGAGTATCGGCGATCACCTCCCCTTGCCCCCGCAATGCCGCGATCGACTTCGATCGACTTCGATTGCAGCATCGCAGGGGTTAATGTGCTGGGAGCAGTGCAGGACCGCTCCCTGCACATAGTACCGGGTGTCAGCTGTGACAATCAGCTGACACCCGGCGGCGATCGCACCCGCACAGCCTGTGTGCGCGCGCGATCGCGATGACGTACTAATACGGGTCTGGCTCTTAAGTCCCAGGGCACAGACGCGTATTAGTACGTCAGATGTTGTTAAGGGGTTAAATGTGGCACCCAAATCAATGATTGGTCGCGGGCAGCGTCCGCGACCAATCAGCACAGCGGTGTTTAACTTTTGCGGCAAGATTAGTGATTGGTCGCGGCCGAAGACCACGACCAATCATCGAATTGTATTGTGAGGACCGGGGAGCGGAATCGTATTGGTGAGGACCGGGGAGCGCCGCTGCCTGTGCGGCTACTTCCGCTGCGAGAAGCCGGGAGATGAGCAACTGCTCGCAGCAGAAATATCCCGACCCGCAGCGCCGCTCCCCGGTCCTCCCTGGACACTCTAGCCGCATGGATGTCAGCGCCGCTGCCTGTATGGCTACTTCCGCTGCGAGAAGCCTGGAGATGAGCGGCTGCTCGCAGCAGAAGTATCCCGAACCTCAGCGCTGCTCCCCGGTCCTCCCTTCCGCATGGAGGTCAGCGGCGCTGGCGGTCCTTCTGCTGCTACCGGCCGGGAGATGAGCGCCTCGCGCCGGTCATCTCCCGTCTGCATCTCCGTCCCGCAGATGAGCCGCTAACGGCCGCCATTTTTTTTCAGAAATCCCGCGGCGCTGATTGGCCGCTGCCGGACCAATGAGCGACGCGGGATTTCCAGGACAGACAGACAGAAAGACAGACAGACAGACGGGATAAGACGATTATATATATAGATTAAAAGTATGTGATTGAGGGTAGCCAAATTGAAATAGGTATATTCCCCTTTAAATTATTGTGGAACTACAAGCCTCAGCAATAACCTAGGTGTGTTTCCCTTTAAAAAGAATGCGGAATTGGAAGCCCTTTAAGGGATATAATTAAATGTTAATTGGGAAGTTAGCACAATGTTCGCAGGTCTACTTGTATTTTTAGGGGGTTTGCGATATATACACACTACCTTTCAAACGTTTGGGTCACCAATACAATTTTGTGCTGTCCATGAAAACTCATACTTTTATTTATCAAATGACTTGCAAAATGAATCGAAAATATAGTCCAGACATTGACAAGGTTAGAAATAATGATTTTTATTAGAAAGAATAATTTTCTCCTTCAAACTTTGCTTTCGTCACAGAATGCTCCCTTTGCAGCAATTGCAGCATTGCAGACTTTCAGTTGTTCTGCGTCTCACAAATGTTCTTCTGTGTGATCCAAACACCTCAAACTTTGATTCGTCTGTCCATAAAACTTTTTTTCCAATCTTCCTCTGTCCAATGTCTGTGTTCTTTTGCCCATATTAATCTTTTCCTTTTATTAGCCAGTCTCATGTACGGCCTTTTCTTTGCCTCTTTGCCCTGAAGGCCAGCATCCCGGAGTCGCCTCTTCACTGTAGACGTTGACACTGGCCTTTTGCGTGTACTATTTAATGATGCTGCCACTTGAGGAGCTGTGAGGCGTCGATTTCTCAAACTAGAGACTCTAATGTACTTGTCTTGTTGCTCAGTTGTGCAGCGGGGCCTCCCACTTCTCTTTCCACTCTGGTTAGAGCCTGTTTGTGCTCTCCTCTGAAGGGAGTAGTACACACCGTTGTAGGAAATCTTCAATTTCTAGGCAAGTTCTCGCATGGAATAGCCTTCATTTCTAAGAACAAGAATAGACTGTCGAGTTTCACATGAAAGTTCTCTTTTTCTGGTGATTTTGAGAGTTTCATAGAATAAACAAATGTAATGCTCCAGATTCTCAACTAGCTCAAAGGAAGGTCAATTTTATAGCTTCTCAAATCAGCCAAACCGTTTTCAGCTGGGCTAACATACTTGTGCAAGGGTTTTCCAAGGTTTTCTAAGCATCCATTAGCCTTCTTACACAGTTAGCACAGTTAGCACAGTTAATACAATGTACCATTAAAACACTGGAGTGGTGGTTGTTGGAAATGGGCCTCTATACACCTATGTAGATATTGCAATAAAAATAAGACGTTTTCAGCTAGAATAGTCATTTATCACATTGACAATGTATAGAGTGTATTTCTGATTCATTTAATGTTAGCTTCATTGAAGAAAAATGTGCTTTTCTTTCAAAAATAATACAATTTCTAAATGATCCCAAACTTTTGAATGGTAGTGTATATATATCTACAGTGCTGGCCAAAAGTATTGGCACCCCTGCAATTCTGTCAGATAATACTCAGTTTCTTCCTAAAATGATTGCAATCACAAATTCTTTGGTATTATTCTCTCCATTTAATTTGTCTTCAATGAAAAAAACACAAAAAGAATTGTCCTAAAGCCAAATTGGATATAATTCCACACCAAACGTAAAAAAGGGGGTGGACAAAAGTATTGGCACCCTTTGAAAAATCATGTGATGCTTCTCTAATTCGTGTAATTAACAGCACCTGTAACTTACCTGTGGCATCTAACAGGTGTTGGGAATAACTAAATCACACTTGCAGCCAGTTAACATGGATTAAAGTTGACTCAACCTCTGTCCTGTGTCCTTGTGTGTACCACATTGAGCATGTAGAAAAGAAAGAAGACCAAAGAACTGTCTGAGGACTTGAGAAACCAAATTTTGAGGAAGCATGAGCAATCTCAAGGCTACAAGTCCATCTCCAAAGACCTGAATGTTCCTGTGTCTTCCGTGCGCAGTGGCATCAAGAAGTGTAAAGCCCATGGCACTGTGGCTAACCTCCTTAGATGTGGACGGAAAAGAAAAATTGACGAGAGATTTCAACGCAAGATTGTGCGGATGGTGGATAAAGAACCTCGACTAACATCCAAACAAGTTCAAGCTGCCCTGCAGTCCGAGGGTACAACAGTGTCAACCCGTACTATCCGTCGGCGTCTGAATGAAAAGGGACTGTATGGTAGGATACCCAGGAAGACCCCACTTCTTACCCCGAGACATAAAAAAGCTAGGCTGGAGTTTGCCAAAACTTACCTGAGAAAGCCTAAAAAGTTTTGGAAGAATGTTCTCTGGTCAGATGAGACAAAAGTAGAGCTTTTGGGGAAAAAGCATCAACATAGAGTGTACAGGAAAAAAAAGAGGCATTCAAAGAAAAGAACACGGTCCCTACAGTCAAACATGGCGGAGGTTCCCTGATGTTTTGGGGTTGCTTTGCTGCCTCTGGCACTGGACTGCTTGACCGTGTGCATGGCATTATGAAGTCTGAAGACTACCAACAATTTTTGCGGCATAATGTAGGGCCCAGTGTGAGAAAGCTGGGTCTCCCTCAGAGGTCATGGGTCTTCCAGCAGGACAATGACCCAAAACACACTTCCAAAAGCACTATAAAATGGTTTTAGAGAAAGCACTGGAGACTTCTAAGGTGGCCAGCAATGAGTCCAGACCTGAATCCCATAGAACACCTGTGGAGAGATCTCAAAATGGCAGTTTGGAGAAGGCACCCTTCAAATATCAGGGACCTGGAGCAGTTTGCCAAAGAAGAATGGTCTACAATTCCAGCAGAGCATTGTAAGAAACTCATTGATGGTTACAGGAAGCGGTTGTTCGCAGTTATTTTGGCTAAAGGTTGTGCAACCAAGTATTAGGCTGAGGGTGCCAATACTTTTGTCCGGCCCTTTTTTGGAGTTTTGTGTGAAATGATCAATGATTTGATTTTTGCTTCATTCTCTTTTGTGTTTTTTCCTTGCAAGCAAATTAAATGAAGAGAATAAGACCAAAGAATTTGTGATTGCAATCATTTTCAGGAAGAAACTGAGCATTATCTGACAGAATTGCAGGGGTGCCAATACTTTTGGCCAGCACTGTATATGGTCAAATGTAGAAGTGGCCCTCTACTAATATGGCGCCTTATCCTTTGAGATCCGTATTGCGCATGCGTGAAAAAGAATTGAAAGGATTATCTTTAAAAAGATGACGATTTGGAGTACAACATGGCGATGCGCATGCGCAGAAGCTAGTAACATGTTTTTCTTATGTGCATTACGGACATGCGCTGTGTAACTTCCGGGACGCCGGGAGCAGCGCGTCCATGTGTGGGCACATGTCCCTATACTGTGAGTGGTGGGGTGAGTCATAGAAATCACCACATATTAACATATATTATGCACACATGTATTAATTAAAGGAATTATGATATTATGATGATTGGGTAAATGTGGTGGATGTTTTATAGTAAAATTAATTGTGCTCTGACATTATTATATTGCACTTTGCAATTTTTTGCACTGTTGTCACTTTCGTATTTCACAAAAATTTAATTGTATATTAATTGTAAGTTGATTGGATCACCTATTTATATGACTATGATACAATGATTCACTGCTTGAAAAAGGTCTCCACTGGACCGAAAAGTTGCCCTGACATGATGGGTCAATAAATCATCACAAATTGTACTATGGAGCGCTGCATTTGTGTTTTATGGATACATATAAACCTAGCTATCTACCTATCACTATATATATATATATATATATATATATATATATATATATATATATATATATACACACACAGAGAAAAAGAGGGAGAGAGATTGAGATTGCAGCACTGTGACATCACGATAAATGTTATGTCACAAGTAGTGTGATGACATCATCGCATTCTAGATCCCAGTGTTATGGCCTTAAGGAAATCACTGCCTCACAGACCCCCAAGGGTGAGGGAGTTCTTTTGTTTTTGTGATAAACAAAGCAAAAATTGATTCTACAATGAATATAGAAAGAAGACGAGCCCAAAGAGATCGGGTTCTAAGAGAGAGGAGAGGATTAAATGAAGAGCAGAAACCGTTGTTCGCTTTAGGGCGAAAAGACATTATATTACCGGACATGGACACTGACGCCTCAGAGATGGCGTCCAAACGACAACATCTGGATAAAATGAGAAAATCCAAAAGACATGAGATCTATACAGAGAGAAGGACCATGGAGAACCTCATGGAGTCTCACTCTGCAGCCTCCGCTGAGCTTCAGAGGGCCATCCTTATCTCCTTGAAAAAAATCTGAGATCTGGTCCCTGAAATAAGGAGGAGGAACAAAGAAGCCATCCTCAATAAGCGGAGAAACATCAGCGCAGAGATAGAGGTGGAAGAGGTTCTCCAAGAAACATCAAGACAAGTCTCATCCACATCTGAAAGTCTAGAGACACCGAAACTGCAAAGAGCAGCAGCCCAGAAAAGAATTAGGAACAGCAGAGACTGGGTTGTCCAATGTAGGAGACATATGATCTATGCTAAACCCATTATAAATGGGAATGGTGCACTATGGAGATCCCAGTCATCATCTGAAACCATTTCCATCCCAGAGTTTCTCTTCCAGCTGAGTGATTCTTCACCTGACAGATCAGTGGACAATGATGAACCAGGTAAGATAGAAACTTACTCAGTATAATAAGACTGGGGGTGAGGGGGATTATAGTCCTAATGTTATGTACAGGCCACAATTATTAATGCTATCTAACTGAAAAACTGTCCTTGTTACCCGTAGCAACCAGTCACATTTCATTGTTCTATGATGGAATGTTAAAAAATAGAATCTGTGCTGTGAATCGTTGCTACGGACAACAAGGACATTTTTGCTAATAGATAATTTTGATAAAGGAAAAAACAAATATTGGACATTTCCTGCTGATTTATATCAATCTGATTAAAATGTAATGTAGGTTCTGACGATATATTTCTTAATAAATCTTGTATCATCTCAGCAGATGGAAGCAGTGAGACATCCTCTGACTCATCGGACATAACAGTAGAAGACCTTGGGGATGCCAATGTCTTGGGAGAACTGGTCAAGGCAAATATTCCTATTGACATTTCCAGTCTCGAGTTCCAAAAAGATCTTGGAAAGGGAGGCTTCGGAAAAGTAAGTGTGAATTTCTACTCCTCCGTGCTCCTCAATGTATCCTGCGCCAGATACACAGGAGGGAGATACATATTCATTACTGGTTGTTCATATGTAATGGTGACTGGGATAAACCAGTGATCCATTACACAGATCCCTATAATAGATGGGAGCTGGGTCTGATCTGTTATGATTTTCCTCCAGGTCATCTTGGCATCACATCCGGTCAGTAAAGAACTGCTGGCCGTGAAAATCATGAACAAGAGTCGTTGTTCAGAGGAGATGATCAGTGCAGAGATGGACGTCCTGCTAATAGCCACCGGGTGCCACTACCTAATGTCAGCACGAGCAGTCATGGAGACACCTACAGAATATAAAGTAGCCATGGACTTTATGGCCAAAGGAGACCTGAGTGGCCACATGGCACGATTGATGCCTTTTGATACAGTAACAACAAGGTAAAGTCTTATACTGGTTTACTGCCTGTACATTGTAGTCCAAGAGCAATAGACAATGACAGCAGGAGAAAATTATGACATAAATAGGACACATGTCATCTCCTAATGTTGTCTCTTTGATTGTGTATCTAACCACTTTTCCAACCTGTACTTTCTACTCCACAGACTCTTTGCGGCAGAGATGGTGTGCGGACTCCAATTCCTGCATGAACGTGACATCATACATCGGTAATCAGTTCATCTTCATAAATCTGTCCCCTGTGACTCTCTGTTGTCTCCTTACATATCTATTGTAGAAAGTTCTTTTCATGAATTCTCCTCACAATCATTGTCTTCTCCCTGCAGGGACGTGAAGCCAGGGAACATCCTCCTCAATGAGACCGGACACATTAAAATCTCTGATTTTGGCTTATCCGCCATAGTCATGTTTGAGGACGACATATTGAACAAATATGTTGGCACGAAAGGTTACATCGCACCCGAGGTAAGTAACATCCCAGTGTGATTAATGGCGATAGTAGGACTGAGGAATAATCTGATCACAAAGTATCCTGCAGATATCTATCCACAGATCGGTCCTTATAGCCTCTGTGTGTAAATCCCCTCCCCGGTATATTCAGATCATCTCCTATCTTATGTTCCCACAGATAATGGACGGTAAGAGCTACAACCATCTGGTGGACTCATTTTCCTTCGGTGTCATCCTATATACGATGATTGTAGGAATAAAGCCATTCTATAGCCGAGGCTCAACTAAGGAGTACCACAAGTCTCTGCAGGAGGACGTCCCATATTTTCCACCCGGGATCAGCATTGATGCCATTGACATCTTAGACGGGGTGAGTAGGGTCAGATGAAGGAGGATGATGGGTGATTATTAAGAGAGGTAGAAGATTAGATGTAAACAGTAGATAGATATTGTGTAATAATGTATCATTAATAATACATAATATAATGACTAATGGTCTTTCTCATTTTCCAGCTTCTCTGTAAAACTCCATTTTCCCGATCTGCCATAACATTGACCATCCGAGAGCATCCATTCTTCCAGTTCATAAACTGGAGCGACGTGGAGTCCGGCAGAGCCGACCCACCATTCAAATAAGACTATGTAAGTGTAGGATGTAGGGAAACAGTGTTATCACTGCCCAGTAACATGCATACCCACTATGCACCTTATTATTATACCCCCCCGTATACAGTATATATGTGAGGAGCCGATTCTCAGACGTGTATATTTCTCTTCTTACAGGAGTATTAGGCTGATAATAATCAGCCCCATTCCAATAACATCTAGGAATGAAGATTTACATGAATTG
This sequence comes from Phyllobates terribilis, assembly GCF_046119375.1. Taxonomy (NCBI): domain Eukaryota; kingdom Metazoa; phylum Chordata; class Amphibia; order Anura; family Dendrobatidae; genus Phyllobates; species Phyllobates terribilis. The sequence goes on from NW_027362773.1 coordinate 116,492,689, forward strand.
GATGAGACAACTACACTGGACTTTCTCATTTACCGGACTGTGACAAATCCTACCGAGCTTCCACCACGTAACAGCCACGTAGATTCGAGCACCAAACATCCAGGGATTTATTCCGATCGCCATATTTGGGGTCAGGAAGGAATTTTTTCCCCTGATATGAGGATAATCCAACAACAAGTCCTCGGGGTTATTTTTCGCCTTCCTCTGGATCAACATAGGAAGTAATTAAAGGCTGAAGAACTTCTTTCTGCCATACTTGCTATGTTACCATCTGGACGACTCATCTACAGTGTGGAGGTAAGGAGACGACTACAAGATATGGACAGACAGAAGGCAGCGGCTGCTCCTTCTCCTACCGGATATGGACAGACAGAAGGCAGCAGCTGCTCCTTCTCCTACCGGATATGGACATACAGAAGGCAGCAGCTGCTCCTTCTCATACTTGGCCTTGTACAGACAGAAGGAAGCGGCTGCTCCTTCTCATACATGGCCTTGTACAGACAGAAGGTAGCGGCTGCTCCTTCTCCTACCTGACCATGGACAGAGAGAAGAAGCGGCTGCTCCTTCACCTTCCTGGCCATGGTCAAACAGAAGGCCAAATGGTTGATCTTTGTGCTTTAGGAATCCAGAAATGCTCCATCTACACAGATCACACATCGCACATTCCTGCTCTTCTCCTCTCCGTCATGTGTGATCCAGACCTGGATATCCAAAACCGACACAACTGCAACCAAAGACCTGAGGAGCGGAATCATCAACATCTGCTCCTTTCTATAGAAAGTGACTGTATATTCAGGCTTTCTTTTTTCATCTTTGCATGTTATTAACAACTTTCATGCACAAATAAATATATTGAACACCTATGCAGCTTCTCTTTAGATTCTTCTCATATATAGCACTGCTTTTTTGGTATTTTATTACCATATATACTCAAGTATAAGACGAGTTTTTCAGCACATTTTTTGTGCTGAAAAAGCCCACTTCGGCCTATACTCGGGTATATACTCGAGTATATACATATTCCGTTGGTCGATAGTGGTGGGGGGCTGCGGCGGCGGACTGAGGGATTGTGGCGGCGGAGGAGCGGGACACACTCAGTAGCCAGCTGCTGCAGCTACCACATGTGCCCGCTGCTAAAGGTAAATGAATATTCCCTCTTCTCCACTCTCATGGGCGTGGAGAAGAGGGAATATTCATTCTCTTTAGTAGCAGGCACAGAAGATCGCGGAGCCGCAGCTCCTGCTGACAGTGCCCGCAACTAAAGAGGATGCATATTCACTCCTCTCCACGCCCATAGTCCCGGCGTGGAGAGGAGTGAATATGCCGGCATCTCACATCAGCTTCTGAGAGCATATGGCTGTGACGCCATGCACTGCTCAGATGCTGACATGAGCTGCTGCAGCAGAACAGGACGCAGCGCTGGAGTAGAGGTGAGGAAGGAAGGTTAGCATAAGTGTTTATTTTTTTATGTGTGCAGTGATGGGGCCATACATACCAGGATTGGGGATGAGGGGGCTATACATACCAGGATAGGGGGGATGAGGGGTGCCATACATACCAGGATTGGGGAATGAAGAAGCCATGCATACCAGGATTGGGGGATGAAGGGGCCATGCATTACCAGGATTGGGGATGAGGAGGCCATGCATTACCAGGATTGAGGATGAGGAGGCCATACATACCAGGATAGAGGATGAGGGGGCCATGCATTACCAGGATTGGGGATGAGGGTGCCATGCATTACCAGGATTGGAGATGAGGGTGCCATGCATACCAGAATTGGGGATGAGGGTGCCATGCTTACCAGAATTCGGGATGAGGGTGCCATGCATACCAGGATTGGGGATGAGGGGGCTATGCATACCAGGATTGGGGATGAGGGTGCCATGCTTACCAGGAATGGGGATGAGGGGGCCATGCATACTAGGACTGGGATGAGGGGGCCATGCATACCAGGATTGGGGGTGAGGGGAACATGCATACCAGGATTGGGGATGAGGGAGCTATTCATGCCAGGATTGTGAATGAGGGGGCTATGCATACCAGGATTGGTGATGAGGGGTGCCATGCATACCAGGATTGGGGATGAGGGGACTGTGGCACCCCAGGGGTCCGGTTGCCACAGTGGCATTGCCTCCCTCAAAAGAGGTGATGCCATGCCTGGAAGCAAGCAGGGATCCCCTAGTCAGGTATACTAAACATGCAACACTTTCCTGGCTCCAGACCAGCAAGGGGAGCACCTCCCCTTGGCAACTGGGATCTGGGGGTGGGGTTAGTTAGTCTTAGTGTGAGGAGTTGAAGAGAGGACGTCGAGGAGAAAGGAGCTGGGGACTGGAGCTGCACGGCAGCTCATCCCAGAAGGAACAAACACAGAAGAACCGGACACCGGAGTCCGAGGCTGTGGGGCACTGAAGGCCCAGGCGCAGAAACCGGAGGGCAGGCGACTGCAGGTCTCCTGGCCCCATCAGACGCCCGGAGGGTCAGCAGCACCGCAGGGTCCAGCACCGCCACGTGGGAGCGACGCACCAGCAAGCCCGAGCTGCCTGCCATACGGGTGAGCACAGAAACGTTGCACCCGGGGACGAGGGCTACCACACAGCTACAAGCAGCAGGGCCAAAGAGTTTAGTGGAAAGGGAAGGCCTCCAACTTCACCTGACAAGGAGGATCCTTTACTTGCTTCCAGGCTGCCCAGACTTTCACTTCTAGCCAGTACCTTAGTCCCGGCTTGTCTAATCGCCACCAGTAAAGACAAGAGTAAACTGCCATTAAGTTGTGGACTGATTCTTGCTGCGCCATCAACCCCTGCACTACAACGCCCAGCACAACCTGCAATATCTACACTGCCCTGGAGCTAGCTCTTCCTGTGGAGAGCCACACCATCCCTGCTACAGTAACATCAGCTTCAGAGGACTGCTCCGCAGCGGCGGCTCCCTTTAGCCGCACTCCACAGGTGGAGTCACGAACTCTATAAAAACACTATAAATCCCCTATAAATAATCCCTTTTTTATTGACCGCCCTGGGTCACGGACCAGGTCACCGCCACTGTGACATCCCCCAGCATTTACCAGCCCAGCCCTGGGTACCCCACGGCCCAGGGGGCGCGTCAGCTTGGCGTCACGAACAGGATTCACGAAGCCAGGTATAACCGGGTCCTGTGTGCCATAGACTTTATTGAACGGTGTTATCACGTGGTTTGCCGCCCGCCGAGGGGAAAGAAAGAAGCCCCGATCTGGAACCGCCGGGTTAGAGATCCTTCCACCTGCAGAGCAGCAGACTGGTGCGTGAGGAGACGCCCAGGACCTGGCTGAGGTTCACTAGGGGGGAGGAAGATGCCCAACATGGAGGAGGGTTCAGCCGCAGGCGCGACCGCTGCCACTGTGATGCCGTTATCAATGCCATATATACCGGGGGCGGCGTGGTTGCCCCAGTACTCAGGGGAGTCGCACACCCTGAACGACTTTGAGGAGAGACTGCGCAGTTTGTTTAAAGTATACCCCCTGTCTGAGGAGCAAAAAGTCAGCATCCTCATAGGCCAGCTAATCGGTGCAGCTCAGAGATAAGTGAAGTCCTGGCCAGGCAGAGACAAAGGCACTGTAAAAGAAATACTGGACCGATTGAAGGATACCTTTGACACCCGCACCGCAGCAGAAATTAAAATGAAGTTTTACGGGTGCAAACAAAGGGTGCAGGACAGTGTACGGGACTATGCTCTTAACCTGCAGGAGGCGCTGCGAGCCATCAAACAGGTAGACCCTGACAGTGTGCATGATGAGAACAGATTGCTGACTGAGCAGTTTATTGAGGGGCTCCTGTCCAGTGCTCACAGGACACAGCTGCGCATTATGGCTCTGCAAAACCCTGATCTGGACTTTGCACAATTTAAAGACAGAGACATCCGGGTGCTGTGGGAATCAACACCAGGAGGCGCTGCATCCCACCGGCGCGCAGCTGTCACCTACCACCAGGAGGTGGCATCCTTTTCCCCAGAACCTGTGGAAGCTGACGCGCAGACTCTGGACAATGACCCGTCTGCAGACCTGCGCCTTCAGGTCCAGGAGCTGACCAAAAGTGTGGCTGCGTTAACCAAAACCGTGCAGGCCATTCAAGTGTCCCCCAAGGAAAATATCCAGCTGGCTTCCAGTCCAGATGACGTCCCGTGGCGACGACAGAAGAGAATTCCACCGATCAGAAGGAGGAACAGCGATCGCTGCGACCAGGACGGACAACCCATCTGCCGCCGCTGTCAAAAGGCGGGACACTATGCAAGATTCTGCAATTTAAAAGAGCAACACATGGGGCAGAGGGCCAACCCCCAGGAGTAAGATGACCAGGCCCATAAAGTTGGCGAGACAAGTACGTGGGAGGACGGCCGGTCCTACCTGTCGTGCTTGATGGCATCCCAATGAATGCGTTGCTGGACACTGGGTCCCAGGTGACCACGATACCATATATCCTTTATAAACAATACTGGACTGATTCCGACATTACCCACAGTCCAGATGAACATCTTAACATCTATGCCAGCAATGGTCAGCCCTTGCCTCAGGTGGGGTATAAAGAGGTGACCATAAAAGTTGGCAAAGTAGAATTGTTATCACAAGGAATTATTATTGTTGATATTGATCGCCGAGAAAGTCATCCCATGATAACCTTAGGCACTAATGTGATAGAAAATTGTCTTGGAGAAATTACTGTTTTGTTGCAACAGGTCGCAGAGACTGCCAGTTCCAGTCAGCAGCGAGTTCTGCAGAAGGAGATCAGAGCCCTGATGAAAAGACAACAGGTAGAGCTGTCTGGAGGGGAAATTGGCAGTGTAAGGATGAGTGATCCGTTCCCCATTACAATGCCCCCTAGGAGTGAAATGTTGATATGGTGTCGAGCAGCAATTGGTCCCAGGGGTCAAGATTATCAGGCCCTGGTAGAACCTGTATACTCTGACAGTATGCCCACCATCTTGACAGCCAGGGGAGTAGTCGATGTCCGCAAGGGGAGAGTGCTGATCCGCATCCTGAATTGTGGGGAGAAAGAGGTCCATTTACCCCAGTATGCTACCCTTGCTAAGTTATTCACTGTCAGTAACAACTCAATAAAGACAGTGGAACCCTTGCCTCCATCAAAACCGGCGGAGGATAATGGCTCCAAGGGGCAGATGGAGGATTGGTGTCAGAAGCTACAATTGGGCACTGACTCCACCCCTTTGCACCAAAAGCATGGAGTATACCGGGTGGTCCAAGAGTATGAGCAGGTCTTCAGTAAACACCCATTAGACTTTGGGCAGGTAAAAGGGGTCCAACATCATATCCCCACAGGAGATCATCCACCCATTAAAGAGAGGTACCGGCCTGTACTTCCAGCTCACTATCAATGTGCCAAGGGAATGTTACGGGAGATGAAGGAGGCTGGGGTGATGAGAGATAGTTGTAGCCCCTGGGCAGCTCCATTAGTTCTCGTAAGAAAGAAGGATGGTACAATGAGGATGTGTGTTGACTACAGGCAGATTAACCGCATTACACATAAGGATGCCTACCCATTACCCAGGATTGAGGAGTCACTAGCTGCATTAAGATCTGCTAATTATTTCTCCACTTTGGATCTCAATAGTGGGTATTGGCAGGTTCCTGTGGCAGAGGCGGACAAAGAAAAGACCGCGTTTACAACACCAATGGGCCTCAGCAAGTTCAACTGCATGTCATTCGGGCTCTGCAATGCCCCAGGAACCTTCCAGCAGTTAATGGAGTGCTGCCTAGGACACAAAAACTTCGAAACTGTCCTGCTGTACCTGGACGACGTAATTGTCTACTCAAAGACATATGAAGATCACCTGGAGCACCTGGCCGAGGTGTTTGAAGCCCTATCTGGTTTTGGCCTGAAGGTAAAGCCATCCAAATGCCACCTGTTGAAGCCCAAGGTGCAGTACCTAGGTCACGTGGTAAGCGCCGAAGGTGTAGCGCCAGACCCTGAAAAAGTCACCGTAATCAAGGACTGGCCAAGACCCTCCACTATCAAGGAAGTGCGGCAGTTCCTCGGGCTGGTAGGCTACTACAGGAGATTTATCAAGGGTTTCACCAAAATAGCAGCACCCATGCAGGACCTCCTGGTAGGCCAGTCCAAGAAAGCCAAGAACCCGAAACCTCCGTTCAAATGGGGTAAACCAGAAGACGAATCCTTCACCCGACTGAAGATGGCTCTGACCAGAGACGAAGTCCTGGCATACCCCGACTATGGCCAACCCTTTATACTTCATACAGATGCCAGCAACGTGGGATTGGGAGTGGTGCTGTCCCAGGTACAGCAAGGCAGAGAGCGAGTGATTGCATACGCCAGCAGGAAGCTCCGGCCCACGGAAAGGAACCCCGACAATTACAGTTCCTTCAAGTTGGAGTTTCTCGCCATAGTCTGGGCTGTAATAGAGCGCTTCAAGCACTATCTCGCCTCCTCCAAATTTACAGCCTTCACGGACAATAACCCTCGGACGCACCTGGAGACTGCGAAGCTTGGTGCCCTAGAGCAACGATGGATGGCCCGACTGTCTAACTACGAGTTTACCATCAAGTATCGGGCGGGGCATAAAAATGCAAATTCTGATGCGCTGTCCAGAATGCCCAACTTGCCAGATGGGGGAGAAGACCCGGAAGAGCTGGAGGAGATAGAGATACCCGCTTTCCATCGTCATGGGGTGACCCAGTGCTCCCACTGTGTAAGGGACAAGCGCTCCGCCAACAGAGAGGCCACGTTCAACCCATTGCCCCACCATGGATGGGCAGAAACGCAGTATAGCGACCTGGCTGTCCGCCTAGTCAAGGAGTTGCTGATGCAAGCTGACTCGCACCCTGATTCAGATGCTCCACGGGAGACCCAACAGTTGTGGAAGGAGAAGGGCAAACTGTTCATCTACGAAGGAAAGCTGTGTCGAAGAAGCATCAACTCCCGGACACATGAACTGGTCTTGCAGGTGGTAGTCCCGAGGCGGGATGCGTCAATGGTCTTAGAAGCGCACCACGATGGAGCAGGACACTTCGGGTGGAAGAAGTTGGAAGTCCTGCTACGTGAGCGATTCTACTTGGCTGGCATGAGGAAAGCAATCGAGAGATGGTGTCGAGAATGTGGTCCATGTGACGCGCCCCCTGGGCCATATTCTTTAGGGGAATACCCGGAGCCGGATCAGATGGGGGTTGTAGTCTCCGAGTGGCTGTGACCCGGTCCGTGCCCAGGGTGTCAAGCTCAGTGTGTGGCAGTCCTTACTGATGTTACTAAAGTTCTTTATGTCGACTACGCCACCCGTTGAATTGCGGTCACTACGGCCGCCGCTGCAGCAGGGTCCGCTGAGGCTGATGGTGTTGGTGCAGCTTAGGTAGTATAACCCCCAACGGGAGGGGTATAGCCTCAGGGGGTCAGGTGCAGAGGATGGTGGTTGTGGAGGTGCAGGGAGGATGGTAATCAGAGACAGAGTCGGGTTGTCCAGTTCAGGGTTTTTACTTACTGCAGATGTTCCGGTCACTCCGGCCTTGAGTGACCACCCGAGCCGTGCTGCGTCCACCAGGTCCTGGACTCGGCCAACCCCCAAGTAGTTCTGGAGCGTGGTTCTGAGCTCCCGTTCTGTCCTGTCCTCGTCTCTGGCCTTCCCCACCAGGGATCCACCTAAGTCCGGCTCCCTCGGGCCTTCTGTTGGTAAAACCCTTGACTCTGGGTTCCCTGACCCTACGCGTGGTCTGCCTTCCGGGTGGATATGGTGGGTGGCCGTGGCAGATGCTGCCCACGGCCTCCGGTCTCTGGCTGAGGTATGCTGTAGCCCCCACCAGTTTGGGATCCGGTACCCTGTTGCCAACTCTTCACCCTGTGGTTGTATTTGGGCTCTCAGAGTTCCTTCTTTCTCCCCCTCTGGGTCTTTCGTTCTCTCCTCTCTCACTCTGGGCCTGGGGCTGCTCTGCTCCTCTGCTTTCTTCCACTGCTCTGCAAAGTCTTCACTACAACAGGCTGACTGGTTGCTGTCTGACCCTGATCTTAGATGGTTCCCACCTTTTATACTCCCTCTATGTGTGAGCTCAGGTGACCAGCACCCAATGAGCTCCTATCTTTACCCAGGCTGCTCCCCCTATCTGCCCCTACACTACTGGGATGTACCACCCCCCTCCCACTCCAGCCAGGAACAGACTCGGTCGTACCTGCACATTTCTAAGTGGGAGTACCGTTGGTCTGCTCCTCGGAAATGGGATGTGTGTAGTGCATGCAGCTTCCTGAGCTCAGTTCCACACTCCATCCTTACCCGGGAGTGGAATACCACACCTCTGGGTTGAGGTGCAATACCCCTGTAGCAGCTGAATCCTCAGGGTGCTACATTCCCCCCTGGTAAATCACAGCACGTCCTCGGGCTGTAAGATATAAAAACACCAAAACATACAATTTTTGCATAAACAACATAATAAAAACATATAAAACATATATATCAGCAATAAAACTTTTTTTTTTTTTTTCATAAATAACATTCTCGTAGACTTCTCCTGCTTCTAGCTCCTCCTCCGGACACTGTGCAACGTGTGCCCGGGAAAAGTGCAACAGTTTCTCTAGAAAAATGGTTTTCCTATAAAACCGGTAGGGGGCGCTTTAGGAAGCGCAACTATATACAAGGGATATGGCCGCTCTCAGTCCTCGGCCAGGTATTAGGAAAGAGATGACCGCTCTCAGTCCTCGGTCAGTGGGAATAGGGACACACGGGGTTAACAGTTCAGTTCTCTGGTCCCAACGGGGACTATATTAGCAGCAACGGTTCACTGTGCCCCGACGGGCAACTATATACAGCTTCTACTCCGCTGTACTCAACGACGACGTCCTCCTGCTCTTTCTTTGTGATTAACTTTAGCTTCAGACCCGTCCGGGTCCTCTTGCTCCTCCTCACACCGCAGCTCCTCCTCCGTCAGGCGATGCACATGGAGGGCGTAGGGTCCTTTGGCACACTTGTGCCGGGTGAAGGTGACCTCGTCCCCTATATAAAGGTCACGACCTCTGTGTCCCTCCGGTAGGTGGGACTCAACGTCTCTTCTTGTCACGAAGACGTCGCCTGGGGTGCGGTGATCTCGGATGAAGCCCCACCCGTGTTGCATATTGAACTTGATCACAGTCCCGGTGGAAGGGGGACCATGAGCTGCACGGGGACTCCTCCTGGCCCGGCTCTTCTGCTCCGCGCTCTTTATTTGGGCTTGTTGTTCCCGGACCCGCCTCTCTCTCCGCTCCCTCTCAAAGACCTCGAGCTGCTGCCGGCAGCACTCTGCACGCTCCGCTGCAGCTGCCCGGGTCTCCTGAGTGAACCCCATGAGGTCTTCTCCGGTGGGGTCCCACTCAAACTGGGTCTCCTCCAGCGGGGGCGAGATCCTCTTTATGGGCTTTGGAGCCGGGATCAGGGGTTCGTCTAGGGGTCTCTCTTTCCGGAGTCGGGGATGGTGAAACTCCGGTGGCCATATAAAGGGCTGCCCATCCGGGCACGTATGTTGGGCGAACAGATCTTCTCCCAGATGCGGCACTCTTGGTTTTATGGGCGCGGTGGTGGTGGCGCCCGGGTTGCCCAGGCCTTGCGGCCAGGCCTGGGGCACCTGGAAAGTGAAGGGCACCGTAAGGACGGCGGCGCCCTGGGCTACTTGGCCCTGCGACCAGGCCGGTGGCTCCGCGGAGGTAGGGGGCGCTGTTGGTATTGCGGCGCCCGGGGGTACTAGGCCTTGCGACCAGGCTGGTGGTACTTCCTGCTTGGTCACGCTCGGGGTCGAGGCGTGTGACGTCACAGGGGTCGCGGCTGCGGCTTCCGGTTGAGGCCTAGTCTGTGGCGGTGACGTTGCGGTTACGGGCACGGCAGGGGGTACTTCGGGCTCTGCGACGGGGAGCTGGGGCAGGTGCGCGGTTTCCCGGTTTGGGGTAGAGACGTCCCCTTTACCTGCCTCCTTTCGTTCGGCTCCCTTCTCGGCGCCGTCTCCGGCCTTCAGTCCTCCTGCGCCATCCTCAGAGGCGGTCTGTCTCCTCGTCTCGGGTGGCGTGCTCCGCTGACGAGTTCTTGTCTGCTGGACCATCTCACGGCTCCATTCTGCTAACGTCTCTCGCTGCACCCGGGCCATCCTCCGTGCGAGGCCCTCCAGCGCGGTCTGTGCACACTCCCGATCTCGGGGGAGCTGTGCCAGGACCTCCACTAAGCCTAGTGGGGTCGTTGCTTCTAGCAGGCTCCTGACCAACGGGTCGGTGCTGCTCTGCTCTCCTTCCGTTGTCTCCAGCAGGCTCCTGGCCAGCGGGCCGGTGCTGCTCTGCTCTTCTTCCATCTCCGGGTAAGCTTCTTCTGGACTCAGCTCTAGGCTTCTTGTCTCCGGGTGTGCTCTCTCCAGACTGCTCCAAACGACACCCATCTTTGTTCTCTTGTTCTCAGTCCTCCCACTTCGAGGGCGGTCCCGGGGCCACTTGGTGATTGTCAGCTCCAGGGGCAGTTCTTTCACGCTGACAGACACCTCTAGCATCACAGTCTCTGTTGGTGGGGGCGGTTTCCACTTTTGGCGCCATTTTCGGTCCTGGCCCACGATGGGAGGCGGCCTCTTGCCACCCTCTGGCACGCCCATAATGGCGTCCGCTCTTCCAAGGCGGGAAACCTTTGGAAATGGCGGGAATCGTCTCCCAGTGGCGGGAAACTCTGCAGATGGCGGGAAAAAGCTGTTAATGGCGGACAACCGGCGGGAATCGATCTGTGATGGAGTCCGATGGCGGGGACCCTCCGGAACCGGCGGGAGACTTCTTTTTGAGGTAAACTTGTTCTTTTCTTCAGGCACGCAGTACCCGGGTGTTGCGGGCACGTAATCCTGCCGACTACGCCAAAGTTGACGCGCCCCCTGGGCCATATTCTTTAGGGGAATACCCGGAGCCGGATCAGATGGGGGTTGTAGTCTCCGAGTGGCTGTGACCCGGTCCGTGCCCAGGGTGTCAAGCTCAGTGTGTGGCAGTCCTTACTGATGTTACTAAAGTTCTTTATGTCGACTACGCCACCCGTTGAATTGCGGTCACTACGGCCGCCGCTGCAGCAGGGTCCGCTGAGGCTGATGGTGTTGGTGCAGCTTAGGTAGTATAACCCCCAACGGGAGGGGTATAGCCTCAGGGGGTCAGGTGCAGAGGATGGTGGTTGTGGAGGTGCAGGGAGGATGGTAATCAGAGACAGAGTCGGGTTGTGCAGTTCAGGGTTTTTACTTACTGCAGATGTTCCGGTCACTCCGGCCTTGAGTGACCACCCGAGCCGTGCTGCGTCCACCAGGTCCTGGACTCGGCCAACCCCCAAGTAGTTCTGGAGCGTGGTTCTGAGCTCCCGTTCTGTCCTGTCCTCGTCTCTGGCCTTCCCCACCAGGGATCCACCTAAGTCCGGCTCCCTCGGGCCTTCTGTTGGTAAAACCCTTGACTCTGGGTTCCCTGACCCTACGCGTGGTCTGCCTTCCGGGTGGATATGGTGGGTGGCCGTGGCAGATGCTGCCCACGGCCTCCGGTCTCTGGCTGAGGTATGCTGTAGCCCCCACCAGTTTGGGATCCGGTACCCTGTTGCCAACTCTTCACCCTGTGGTTGTATTTGGGCTCTCAGAGTTCCTTCTTTCTCCCCCTCTGGGTCTTTCGTTCTCTCCTCTCTCACTCTGGGCCTGGGGCTGCTCTGCTCCTCTGCTTTCTTCCACTGCTCTGCAAAGTCTTCACTACAACAGGCTGACTGGTTGCTGTCTGCCTGTCTGACCCTGATCTTAGATGGTTCCCACCTTTTATACTCCCTCTATGTGTGAGCTCAGGTGACCAGCACCCAATGAGCTCCTATCTTTACCCAGGCTGCTCCCCCTATCTGCCCCTACACTACTGGGATGTACCACCCCCCTCCCACTCCAGCCAGGAACAGACTCGGTCGTACCTGCACATTTCTAAGTGGGAGTACCGTTGGTCTGCTCCTCGGAAATGGGATGTGTGTAGTGCATGCAGCTTCCTGAGCTCAGTTCCACACTCCATCCTTACCCGGGAGTGGAATACCACACCTCTGGGTTGAGGTGCAATACCCCTGTAGCAGCCGAATCCTCAGGGTGCTACACATGCAACCTGAGACGAAAAGACCGTGACAGCCAGAGGGCTCCCTTGCAGCCCATCATCACCAAACAGCCACTAGAACTGGTAGCCTTGGACACGTGAAGCTAGCCCCAAGCAGGTCAGGCTATGTCTACGCTCTAACCATAGTAGACCACTACTCAAGGTTCCTGGTAGTAGTGCCAGTGAAAGACCAGACGGCTCAGACGGCAGCCAAAGCATTCCAACAGCACTTTTGTCGCCCGCACGGTTACCCTGAATGAGTGCTTACCGACCAAGGTCCAGCCTTTGAAGCAGAGGTGTTCCAGGAATTCTGTAACTTGTACGGCTGCAAGAAAATCAGGACGACGCCGTATCATCCCCAGACCAACGGGTTGTGTGAAAAGATGAACCAGGTGGTGATAGATCTGACCTTTGGCCAGAGAAGTTACCAGATTTGGTGGACCTGTATAACCACATCCCGGTGAACTCCACCAACTGTACACCCGCTTACCTGATGAGAGCAAGACCTGGCAAGCTACCCATTGACTTGGACATGGGAGTCCTAACACCAGAGACGACATCGCCAGATGAGGATTGGGATACCGAGCGGCTGCAACAATACCGCAAAGTGCAAGAGTGTGTTGAAAGAAGTTTGTCCCAGGCAAGACAGAAGCAAGAGAAGACTTACAATCAGCACGCACCTGCCGTTCCCTTGTCACCTGGAGAGCAGGTACTTAAGAGAAAGAGAGGACTCCACAAATTAGATGACCAGTGGGAGGTAGAGCCATACACTGTCCTACCCTCGAACTACGATAACACCAAAGTGTGCCTCATCAGCAAAGATGGAGGGGAATCTTCAGCGGAAGTCTCAAGAGACCACTTGAAGATCAGTCCTGAACAGTTGAAACACACAGAAGAAGATCAAGATAACCCTCAGCCCACAGAAAAGGAGGAAGTGGTCCAAACAGTACTTAGAGAATTTCCCCGGTCTTGGACGCAGGTGAACAAAGCCATTGTGGTACCTGTCCTAACCTTTCTCCAAGTGGCATCACCGGAAGCTGCAGAAGTCCCAGAACAGCTGGAAGACCAGTCGGCCCCAGAGACAGAGGTTTCATCATCAGCAGACCAGGAGAATCTATCCTCTGTTAGCAGAGAACCTGTCATACCCATGGTGAGCCAAAGAATTCGTAGGAGATTACCCAGCCTACCAGTATTACTTCAGACTAAATGTAGAGTAGGTCACACTGAGCCCATCACACCAGGGGTAGACACAAGGGACCAGGGTAGAGCAGTAACTACCAATGTACTATGTAGTTCGACCAGGAGTACAAAAGGTCAGCTACCTGCCCGTTGGAGAAACTAAAATGTAAAGAATTAAAGTATAAGAGAGCTAAAATGTATGCTGTATATACACTGTGTTCCAAATTATTATGCAAATAATATTTTCTCAGATTTTCCCAAATTACCTATATGAATTGCAGTCATTGTAATTTTCCAGTCAAATAACTATTAGAGTACAATTGAAAGGTTTTTGTACAAACTGCCTATGATAACAGTATATTTTTTAAAAAAAATAAAAAACTTAAACTGCACTCAAAATGCATGTTCCAAATTATTATGCACAGCAGAGTTTTCAACCTTTTCATTTTAATACAGAACAAAAAAATGGTCATTTTTGAAATTATAAGCATTAGCAGGTTATTACAAACTGAAATCAAACAGTTTTCAACTCAAAACTTTATTCTAGGTGATGTTACATTTGCACATAGGACCCCTTGTTCGAAAGGAGCTTCTGAACTCTCTCGTCCATTGAATTTGTCAGGTTTTGGATGGTTTCTGCTTTAATTGTTTTGCATGAGGACAGAATACCCTCCCAGAGCTGTTGCTTAGATGTGAACTGCCTCCCGCCATCATAGACACTCCTTTTGATGATGCTCCAGAGGTTCTCAATGGGGTTGAGGTCAGGGGAGCATGGGTGCCACACCATAAGTTTGTCCCCTTTTATGCCCATAGCAGCCAGAGATGCAGATGTGTTATGTGCAGCATGAGATGGGGCATTATCATGCATGAAATGATCTCGATGGTCCAGATGGATGGAGTGGAGGATGGCTGGTTGATGGACACCCCATGCAAACACGGCTACGGCGCTAACAAGGAGGAGGTGGAGTAATGTTTTGGGCTGGAATCATGGGGAGAGAGATTGGCCCTTTTAGGATCCCTGAAGGGGTAAAGATGAACTCCATAATGTATGTTGAGTTTCTCAAACAGCACTTCCTTCCATGGTTCAAGAAGAAGAACCGTGCATTTGGCAGCAAGATCATTTTCATGCATGATTTCCTGCATGGGGAAATTTACCAGCAGCTGCAGCATTTCCCACCCTAGGCTTATACTCGAGTCAATAAGTTTTCCCAGTTTTTTGTGGTAAAATTAGGTACCTCGACTTATACTCGGGTCGGCTTATACTCGAGTATATACGGTAATATCATGATGACCTAATGTATTTGTCAAAGGGGCTGAATATCTCACATAAAGTTTTCTGCATAGAGTAAAATATTTAAGTTTTAAGTGTTCATAAAACCTGAATCACCATAAGTAGATGACATTCCTATTCCACATCTAAAATGTATACAGGCCTCAGACTAAACTCACTATAGAAAATATACACCCAGACCCAGGAAACAATTACAAACCCCAGATCGTACCCCTAAATAAGTACAGACCCAGACAAAAGCCACTAAAACATAGACAATAAACCCACTAAATACAAACTAAAAACTCAACCAACTAGAAATATATAGACATAGACTAAAGAAATACAGACACTAAACCCCTTAAATTCAGACACAGATCTGCCCCCTATATAAATACAGACCTCCTAAACACAGACACAAAACTCCTTCAATAGAAGCCCATTCCCAACCCCTAATTATATACAGACCCCAGGGACGTACATAGAAATCATGGGGCCCCATAGCAGAAGTTATAATCTCATCCTCCACAAAAAATAAATAAATAAAAAATAATAATAATATAACGGACAGTATGAAACCCACCCAGTGAATTCCTACACACCACCCTCCAGGTGCACAGTATGATGACCCTGCTGTATGCACCCGTGGTAAAGTATAGTGACCCCAACACAGTATGATGTCCCAACTGTGACCCCAACACAGCTCTCCAAACAATATGATGGCTCCCACACAGATTGATGGACCCCACAGAAACCTCCACACTGTATAATGGCCTCCACATAGCCCTACAAACAGTGAAATGGACCCCACATTGCCCTACAAACTGTATAATGCCTTTTCATACATGGACTGCGGCACCAATCAGTTCTCCCCAGCTTCTGAGCGTGATTGGTCGCATGGATTACAGTGAGGGACACTTAGGAAAGGTGAGTATAAGAATTTTTTATTTTATTCTTATTTTTACAGGTGGACACTGCAGGAACAGACACTACTACTCTCAGCATTGACCCTGCTGGGGCTGATCGCAGCCCCGGCAGGGAACCATGATGAGGGCAGTGTTCAGCACCCGGTGCTTGGGAGCAGCGCTAACTGTAAACTAATTCCCTGGCGCCGGTACGTGTGATCCTGATGCGGCACACGGGACACGGATATCTCCAGTACCATTAATATACGGACGTGTGAAACCGGCCTGAGTATTGCTGATCCTAGTGAATCAAATGTAAATTCAACTGAAGAAATAAAAATTGCACCATTTACTGGTGGTATACCATCCACCTACATGCCCCAATAGCTCCAATATTCGATCTGTTTCAGGACAGGGTAATAAAAGATGTGGAAGCTTTAGTATTCACAAGTCCCACTGACAATTTAAGAACAGGGAAACTAAAAGCATTGAGTGAAATAAAAAACTGGAAAGATGTAATAATTTGTAAAGCCGACAAAGGCGGAAATATTGTGCTACAAACTAGGAAGATGTATATTGCTGAAGCAAAAAAACAACAACTGATACTTCCGCTAATATTAACCTGGCTAATGATCCTACGAATAAATTAAAAAACTTGTTAAGAACCTTTTTAAGGACGCAGGTGGAGAAAGGTATTTTAACTAGAAAAGGAGCAGAAAAATTATTACCACAATATCCACAAAAACCTCATTGGTATTGCATTCCCAAGGTCCATAAATCTTTAACCACCCAGCCTGGACGCCCGATAGTGTCGGGCATAGGCTCAATTACAGAGCCTTTGTCCCAATATTTGGACTCATTACTGAAACCACTATTGAGAAATATTCCATCTTTGATTAAGGACACCGGATCCTACTTGAGTGCAGTTAGCGAAATAAATTACTGCAATAGTTACATGCGTGGCTTGCGTTTTTCCTCATTTATTTTTAGCTTTTTTTGAAAATAAATATGTGGAAACCGTGACCAATCCATATATTAAATACATAAAAACATACTTAACATATGTGGATGACATATTTATAGCGTGGGCTGGTACTCAAGAACAATTGAGTCGTTTGTAAAATATCTGAACGACATTAACCCCTTTACCCCCAGGGTGGTTTGCATGTTAATGACCAGGCCAATTTTTACAATTCTGACCACTGTCACTTTATGAGGTAATTACTCTGGAACGCTTCAATGGATCCCCCTGATTCTGAGCTTGTTTTTTCGTGACATATTGTACCTGCACGGCAGGATTTGGAAGGGAAGGAGCGCCATTTGACTTTTTGAATGTAAAATTTGCTTGAATAATTAGAGGACGCCATGTTGCGTTTGGGGAGCTCCTGATGTGCCTAAACAGTGGAAACCCCGCACAAGTGACACCATTTTGGAAACTAGACCCCTTAGGGAACTTATCTAGATGCGTGGTGTGCACCTTGAACCCCCAGGTGCTTCACAGAAGTTTATAACATTGAGCCGTAAAAATACAATTTTCATATTTTTCCCACAAAAATGTTTTTCAGTCCCCAATTTTGCATTTTCATAAGGGTAACAGGAGAAATTGCACCATGCAGTTTATTGTGCAATTTCTCCTGAGTAAGCCGATACCCCATATGTGGGGGAAAACCATTGCTTGGACGCACGGCAGAGTTCGGAAGGGTAGGAGCACCATTTGACTTTTTGAATGTAAAATTTGCTTGAATAATTAGCGGACGCCATGTTGCGTTTGGGGAGCTCCTGATGTGCCTAAACAGTGGAAACCCCCCACAAGTGACACCATTTTGGAAACTAGACCCCTTAGGGAACTTATCTAGATGTGTGGTGAGCACCCTGAACCCCCAAATGCTTCACAGAAGTTTATAACATTGAACCCTAAAAATAACACTTTCACATTTTTTCAACAAAAATGTTTTTCAGCCCCCAATTTTGCATTTTCAGAAGGGTAACAGGTTGCATTTGGAGAGTCCCTGATGTGCCTAAATAGTGGAAACCACCCCACCCTCCCCCCAGTGACTCCATTTTGGAAGCTACACCCCTCCAGGATTTTATCAAGGGGTATAGTGAACATTTTGAACCCAGAGGTACGACACAGAATTTGATAACATTAGGTCATCATATTGAATAAGTTGTCATTAGTCTTGAGTGCAAGTGCTCGCTATTTGAGTTTGCATCAGGTACTAGGGTATGCTCCAAGTATCGCGGGTGCTCAAGTGACATGCTCGAGTCCCTGCCCCGCATGTTTTTTTTATTAGATACCCCCAAAAAAAACATGCGGGGATTGCTCATGCATGGCAGGCAATCCCTGCAAGGTTTTTTTGGCTGTATAACAGCTGCAAAACATTTGGGGAGGAGACTAAAGCATGTCACTCGAGCACCCGCCATACTCGGTGCATACCCAAGCACCCGATGCAAACTCAAGTAGCGAGTACTTGCGCTCACTAGTCGCCATATCGTCATCATTTTTTTTTTCTTTACTTCTGAAAAAATCCCAACCCCAACCCGAACCTTAGCCCAACCCTAACCCTAGCCTAACCCTAAACTTAGCCTAACCCTAGCCCAACCCTAACCCTAGCCCAACCCTAACCCTAGCCCAACCCTAACCCTAGCCCAACCTTAGCCCAACCCTAACCCCAACCCTAGCCCAACCCTAACCCTAGCCCAACATTAACCCAAACCCTAGCACAACCCTAGCAAAACCCTAGCAAAACCCTAACCCTAGCACAACCCTAACCCTAAAGTTTATTTTTTACACCGTTCCTCGTGTGGTATAAGTGATTAGACGACGTTATTTTTCGGGTCGGTGCAATTACAGCGATGCCAGATTCATATCGGGTTTTTATGACTGACAGCTGGTACACACTAAAAGACTCATTTTTTTGCAAAGACTAGTTTTTGCATTGCCATATTTTGAGAGCTATAATTTTTCCATATTTCGGCCGACTGAGTCATGTGATGGCTTGTTTTTTGCGGGACAAGTTGACGTTTTTATCGGTATCATTTTCGGGCAAATAACATCTTTTGATCGCTTTCTATTCCGGAAAACAATTCAGGAATTTTTTTTTTTTTTGTTATGCTGTTCTGCATAAAGGTAGCTTTATTCTTCCGGTCAATACGTTTAGAGCGGTACCGCATTTTTTTTTTATATTTTGGCGCTTTTACACAATAAAAACTATTTTATAGAAAAAAAAATTGTTTTTGCATCGCTTTATTCTGAGAGCTATAACTTTTTTATTTTTCTGTTGTTGGAGCTGTATTGTGGTTTGTTTTTTGCGGGACAAGATGACGTTTTCAGCGGTACCATTTTTCTTTACATTCGTCTTTTTTATCGCGTTTTATTCCATTTTTTGTTTGGCGGTTTGATGATAAAACATCGTTTTATGTTTGTTTTTTTTGTTTTTTTTTACCGTGTTCACTAAAGGGGTTAACTAGTGGGACAATTTTATAGGTCAGGTCGTTCCGGACGCGGCGTTACCAAATATGTATACTTTTATTGGTTTATTTTTTTTTTCATAAGATTATTTATTTATGGGTACATATACTGTATATATTTTTTTCTTATTATTTTTTCTTTTATTTTTTTAATTTTTTACAATTTTTTTTTTTTTTTCACTTTCTGACATTTTTATTACTTGTTCACATTGTCCCACTATGGGACTCTCACTTTTTGCAGCCTGATCGCCTGCATGGCATAGAGAGCAGCATCTCCCTATGCCATGCAGCCTGTCAGCGCTGCACAGGGAGAAGTTACTTTGGTCGTGCACTGCGCATGACCAAAGCAACTTCCTGCCTCCTGGTGACCCGGATGTTGTTATGATGACGTTGGGTCACCATGGCAACATCCGGGATCGGATTCAGATGCCGCTGGACGCCGGCAGAGAAGGTAAGTATCACGCTTACCTCCTCTTGCCACTGGAATGCTGCGATCGATTTCGATCACAGCATTTCGGGGGTTAATGTGCCGGGAGCGGTGCGGGACCGCTCCCTGCACATAGCACAGGGTGTCAGCTGTGACAATCAGCTGACACCCGGTGGTGATCTCGCCTGCACCGCTTGTGTGCGGGCGAAATCGCCAGGGCGTATTAATACGTATCAGGCCCATAAGGCCCAGGGCACAGATACGTACTAATACGCCCTGGGTCAGAAAGGGGTTAATAGTGAAAATATGAAAATTACATCAGCATATGGTGGTAATGATAGAAAAGCTAGTGTGGTGCCCAACCAATTTGTTGATACATAGCAGAGGGATAAAACTAATAAACTTTATTCAAATTATTTAAAATCAAACCAATGCCACAAAGGCATGTGGCCTTGTATATCACTCCAGTAGTACGACAGTTGATGAAGTGTCATATGGTATATTCCTTCCCAGTCACATTACTACGAAACGTCCTACCGTTTGTCAGAAATTCACAAGCACTACAGTTGCCACACCTGTAGCAGCCCTTGGCATGCTTGATGGGTAGTACACCAGATGGATATTAATTTAAAAGAGTATATATAAATTAGCATACATTATCCAACATGGTGTACACAATATGGTGTATAATGCTAGTAGAGCCCTGTATAGCTGCCAGAAATAATTCAAAAAGGTTGAATGTATTGGCCTTAATATATTAACTTAATATACTGTATGCTCTTGCACCTGTCCTGCCTCTCGTGCTCTTTATTTTCCTCTCTCCGGTATGTATATATAGGGTCTGAGTGACCCACTTCTGCCTTTTGACATATGTATGTGGACAATATCATATTAAGTTAATACACTGCTCAAAAAATAAAGGGAACACTTAAGCAACAGAATATAACTCCAAGTAAATCAGACTTCTGTGAAATCAAACTGTCCACTTAGGAAGCAACACTGATTGACAATCAATTTCACATGCTGTTGTGCAAATGGAATAGACAATAGATGGAAATTATTGGCAATTATCAAGACACCCTCAATAAAGGAGTGGTTCTGCAGGTGGGGACCACAGACCACATCTCAGTACCAATGCTTTCTGGCTGATGTTTTGGTCACTTTTGAATGTTGGTTGTGCTTTCACACTCGTGGTATCATAAGATGGACTCTACAACCCACAGAAGTTGCTCAGGTAGTGCAGCTCATCCAGGATGGCACATCAATGCGAGCTGTGGCAAGAAGGTTTGCTGTGTCTGTCAGCGTAGTGTCCAAAGGCTGGAGGCGCTAACAGGAGACAGGCCAGTACACCAGGAAACGTGGAGGGGGCCATAGGAGGGCAACAACCCAGCAGCAGGACCGCCACCTCCGCCTTTGTGCAAGGAGGAAAAGGAGGAGCACTGCCAGAGCCCTGCAAAATGACCTCCAGCAGGCCACAAATGTGCATGTGTCTGCACAAACGGTTTGAAATCCACTCCATGAGGGTGGTATGAGGGCCCAACGTCCACAGATGGGGGCTGTGCTCACAGCCCAACACCGTGCAGGACTCTTGGCATTTGCCACAGAACACCATGATTGGCAAAGTAACCACTGGTGCCCTGTGCTCTTCACAGATGAAAGCAGGTTCACACTGAGCACATGTGACAGACGTGACAGAGTCTGGAGATGCCGTGTAGAGCGATCTGCTGCCAGCAACATCCTTCAGCATGACCTGTTTGGCAGTGGGTCAGTAATGGTGCGGGGTGGCATTTCTTTGGAGGGCCGCACAGCCCTCCATGTGCTCGCCAGAGGTTGCCTGAATGCCATTAGGTACCGAGATAAGATCCTCAGACCCCTTGTGAGACCATATGCTGGTGCGGTTAGCCCTGGGTTCCTCCTAATGCAGGACAATGCCAGACCTCATGTGGCTGGAGTGTGTCAGCAGTTCCTGCAAGATGAAGGCATTGAAGCTATGGACTGGCCCTCCCGTTCCCCAGACCTGAATCCGATTGAGCACATCTGGGACATCATGTCTCGCTCCATCCACCAACGTTGCACCACAGACTGTCCAGGAGTTGGCAGATGCTTTAGTCCAGGTCTGGGAGGAGATCCCACAGGAGACCATCCGCAACCTCATCAGGAGCATGTCCAGGCATTGTAGGGAGGTCATACAGGTACGTGGAGGCCACACACAATACTGAGCCTCATTTTGACTTGTTTTAAGGACATTACATCAAAGTTGGATCAGCCTGTAGTGTGTTTTTCCAGGCCTCCATTGGTTAATAAATTAGATTTCCATTGATGATTTTTGTGTGATTTTGCTGTCAGCACATTCAACTTTGTACAGAACAAAGTATTCAATGAGAATATTTCATTCATTCAGATCTAGGATGTGTTATTTGAGTGTTCCCTTTATTTTTTTGAGCAGTGTATATTAAGGTCAATACATTCGACCTTTTTGAATTATTTCTTGCAGCTATACAGGGCTCTACTAGCATTATACGCCATATTGTGTACACCATGTTGGATAATGTATACTAATTTATATATATTCTTTTAATTTAATATCCATCTGGTGTACTACTGTAGCGCCCCGAGGGTTCGGTTGCTACAGGGGTATTGCACCTCAACCAGATGTGTGGTATTCCACTCCCGGGTAAGGATGGAGTATGGACCAGGGCTCAGGTAGCTGCATGCATCACACACACCCCATTTCCGGGGGACAGCTCTACAGTGCTCCCATTTATATATTTATGCAGGCACATCTGACTATGTCCCTGGCTGGAGTGGGGGGGGGGGAGGAAAACCCAGTGGTGTAGGAGCAGATAGGGGTTGGTTTCTGAGCATAGGTAGGAGCTCATTGGGTGCTGGTCACCTGAGCTCACACACAGAGGAGGATGTATATAAGGTGGACACCATCTTAGTTCAGTGTTCAGTCAGTGAGGAGAATACAGGGAGCGGAGGCTCTGTAGGAGCTCTGCTCAGAGGCAGGCCTAGAGAAAAGGCCGGGGCAAGGAGGAGGAAGGAAGGAGAAGTAGGCCTAAAGAAGAGGCCGAGGAAGGGGGAAAAGAAGGAACTGGAAAGGAGGAGAAGAGACAGAGAAGCAGAAGGACTCAGAAACAAGAAAGTAGAAGGGACCCTAAGAACCCACGAGATAACGGGTGAAGGATCCAGCAGAATAAGGGTACCGGATCCCAAGTTGGTGGAGGTAAATCATCCCTCAGCCAAGAACCGGAGGTCGTGATCATTTATTGGTGCGACCCCCCGCCAAACCTGCTAGGAAGGCACCATATAGGTTAGAGGGAAACGGGGCCCACGTTTGCCCGCATAGATCCGCGGCAGCTGGACAGAAGTTTGGTCACTGGTGGGGCACGAGCCAGAGAGAGGACAGAAGGGAGTCCTGTACCATGCTCCTGAATTGCCTGGGGGTTGACCGAGCCCCTCACCTGGTGGACGCAGCACGGCTTGGGCAGTCATTACCTGTACAGAAGTGGCTTGGAGTATACGAACTGTGAGTAAAAGACCCTGGACTGCAACACGTTGTAGTTGTGTTTCTTACCGTGCCAGCACTAACGGTACGGGACGCACTGCACCACAACCCCCACCATCTACGCTCAGTGCCCTGAGACTACACTCCTCCCGTGGGGAGTTGTACTATTCCCTGCTGCACCCACAACACCAGCCTCAGCGGTCTTCTCTGCAGCGTCGGTTCACTCTGATCGCAATCCACAGGTGGCATAGTCGGACATTGCAAAACATATAAATAGACTGCCACAATTTGATCTGACCACCTTGAGCCACGGGATCGGGTTGCCACTACTACCCCCATCAGCACCGTACACTAGAAGGCCCGGTTCCGAGTACCCCACGGCCCAGGGGGCGAGTCAGCTTTAGCGTAGTCGGCAGGATTGTGACCAACCCACCACAAATGGGTATTGCGTGCCTGAAAAGAGACTGTTTCACTGTATTAAAGATGGCAACCTCCCCAGAAGAACGAGCGCCATAGTGTGCGCGCCAAAATATCACAGGAGGCCACCCCCATCGTGGGCCAGGTCCCAGAATGGCGCCAAAGAAGGAGCCCACCCCCAACAGCCATGAGTGCGGCTGTAGAGATTTCCATCAAGGTGGGGGGGCTGCCCCTGAAAGTGATTGTCAGCAGATTGCCCCAAGACCACCCCCAATGGGGGCGGAAAGAGAAGAAAACTGTGGGGCCGGGTGTGGTTTGGATCAGTCTCACCGGACCACACCCGGAGATGGAGAGAGGAGCCAGCTCCAGCATCCTGGCGAGGGGCCTGCTGCAGGTCGAACCACCATGCAGCTTCACGGAGCTGCTAGCACAACTCCCCAAGAAAGACCCGGAGTATGTGCGGGCTGCACTGGAGGAGCTGGACTGGAGGATGGTCTGGGTGCAGCGGGACGTGATTGCCGGGTGGAAGGAAGAGATGGCCCGGCGGGCCGTGACCCAGCAGCAGGAGGCGCTGCCACCACCCAGCAGCACGCCTGCCTCCGAGGGCGGTGAGAGTGGACCGGAGGCCGAGGACAACGCCGCGGAGGAGGCCACAGCCGCGGAGGCAGGTAACGGGGGAGTCCTTACCCCGAGTCCAGGGGCCGCGGCCCTGTCCCTGCCTCCCGTCACGGAACCCGAAGCCCCGGGAGCCGTAGCTGTCATCAAGCCTCCCCCGCTACCAACTGGGCCCCAGGCCGTAGGCGCCGCCGTTGAGCCCCGCCCCGCGCCGTGCCCTTTAACCCTGGGCGCGACCAGAAGACGACCACCGCAGGCCTGGTCGCAAGGCCTAGTGCCCTCGGGCGCCGCTGCCCTGTCAGCGCCCCCTGCCTCTGCTGTACCACCCCTGGGCGCGGATCTGTTCGCCCAGCACACCGGTCAGGATGGGCTCTCTTTCATCTGGCCCCCCGGATATGTTAAACCCCGCCTCCAGAGGAGCCTGTCTGCGCAGGCTGGAGCCCCACCTGAACCCCTGATACCTGCTCCGGAGTCCATGGAAGTCTCCCAGCCCCCGCTCGAGGACGCCCAGTTTGAGTGGGACCCGACCGGAGAAAATCTGATGGTGTTCACCCAGGAAACGCGGGCAGGCGCAGCCCGCCGACGGGAGTCCTGCCGCCAGCAGTTGGCGCTGTTCGAGAGGGAGCAGCGAGAACGGCGCGTCAAGCAAGAACAACTACAGGTTCAGAGTGCGGAACAGAAAATGAGAACCCGGCGAGACCCCCGAGCTGCCCACGGTCCCCGAGCCACGGGGACTGTCGTCAAGTTCCAAATGGAGCACGGCTGGGGTTTCATCAGAGATCAGAAGACCATCAGCGACGTGTTCGTGACCCGGAGGGATGTCGAGAGCCACCTGCCGGAGGGACATTGAGGGCGAGACCTGTATCCTGGGGACGTGGTGACTTACACCCGACACCAAGGCGTAAAGGGGTGGTACGCCCTCCACGTCCACAGAGTGGTAGAAGAGGAGGAACAGCGCCACTCTGCCCAAGGATATCAAGAGGGCCCGGACGGGCCTGAAGATGACCAGGAGCAAGGCGCATATGGAGGTCAGCATTCACAGTGAAGTGAAGAAGCGCCCGTGTACATAGTTACCCGTCAGGGTACAGAGACTGTTTTGGGACTGTTTCCAGATTAGAGCGTGGTCCCCGTTGGGACTGTTATGGTTAACTGTGCCAAGTTATCCCCTTCCTAACCTGGCTGGGGACTGAGAACAGCCATCCCCTTCCCTACCTGGCCGAGGACTGAGAGCGGCCGTCCCTGTAAATAGTTGCGCTTCCTATGGCGCCTCCTATTGGTTTTATAAAAGAACTGCAACGTCTACCTCAAGACAAGTTTGCTACAATGTTGCACCTTTAAGAAGAATGAACACCTGGTCGCAAGTTGCACCGCGGCCAGGGCACAAGAATATGTTTTACTTAAAAATGTTTTATATTAAGAGTTTTATATGCTGCTAGGTAATAATGCAAATGTTTTCTATGATGTTTTATATGACAAAAGAGTTCCGGTAGTATTAACAATGTCTTATAAAGAAAAATGTTGAAAAAGAGAAAAGTGTTTCCCATGAAGGTAATTGAACAATGTCGTCCGTTTTGTAATGTAAAAAGTTATTGAAAAAGTTTTGCATGTCTTGTAATCAAATGTCTTTACTCTTTTCCAGCCCGAGGACGTGCTGTGGTTTACCAGGGGGGAATGTAGCGCCCCGAGGGTTCGGTTACTACAGGGGTATTGCACCTCAACCAGAGGTGTGGTATTCCACTCCCGGGTAAGGATGGAGTATGGACCAGGGCTCAGGTAGCTGCATGCATCACACACACCCCATTTCCGGGGGACAGCTCTACAGTGCTCCCATTTATATATTTATGCAGGCACATCTGACTATGTCCCTGGCTGGAGTGGGGGGGGGGAGGAAAACCCAGTGGTGTAGGAGCAGATAGGGGTTGGTTTCTGAGCATAGGTAGGAGCTCATTGGGTGCTGGTCACCTGAGCTCACACACAGAGGAGGAGGTATATAAGGTGGACATCATCTTAGTTCAGTGTTCAGTCTGTGAGGAGAAGACAGGGAGCGGAGGCTCTGTAGGAGCTCTGCTCAGAGGCAGGCCTAGAGAAAAGGCCGGGGCAAGGAGGAGGAAGGAAGGAGAAGTAGGCCTAAAGAAGAGGCCGAGGAAGGGGGAGAAGAAGGAACTGGAAAGGAGACAGAGAAGCACAAGGGCTCAGAAACAAGAAGGAAGAAGGGACCCTAAGAACCCACGAGATAACGGGTGAAGGGTCAGGCAGAATAAGGGTACCGGATCCCAAGTTGGTGGAGGTAAATCATCCCTCAGCCAAGAACCGGAGGTCGTGATCATTTATTGGTGCAACCCCCCGCCAAACCTCCTAGGAAGGCACCATATAGGATAGCGGGAAACGGGGCCCACGTTTGCCCGCTTAGATCCGCGGCAGCTGGACAGAAGTTTGGTCACTGGTGGGGCACGAGCCAGAGAGAAGACAGAAGGGAGTCCTGTGCCATGCTCCTGAATTGCCTGGGGGTTGACCGAGCCCCTCACCTGGTGGACGCAGCACGGCTTGGGCAGTCAGTACCTGTACAGAAGTGGCTTGGAGTATACGAACTGTGAGTAAAAGACCCTGGACGGCAACACGTTGTCGTTGTGTTTCTTACCGCGCTAGCACTAACGGTACTGGGACGCCCTGCACCACAACCCCCACCATCTACGCTCAGTGCCCTGAGGCTACACTCCTCCCATGGGGAGTTGTACTATTCCCTGCTGCACCCACAACACCAGCCTCAGCGGTCTGCTCTGCAGCGGCGGTTCACTCTGACCGCAATCCACGGGTGGCGTAGTCGGACATTGCAAAACATATAAATAGACTGCCACAATTTGGTCTGACCACCCTGAGCCACGGGATCGGGTTGCCACTACTACCCCCATCAGCACCGTACACTAGAAGGCCCAGTTCCGAGTACCCCACGGCCCAGGGGGCGAGTCACTACCCATCAAGCATGTTTGCAGATTGGGTATAATTATATCTCATATATACATGTGTGGTAGCAGCTGCGTGGGGCTGTCTTAAAGGTTTTTTCCTGTCTGCACTTTGCAATTTACCCCCCCCCCCCGGTTTGCCTGCCATTACCTTTCAATAAATTTTGATATTTTTGCATAAAATTAGTGGCCTCTTGATCGTTATTATCGTTTTTGCTTTTATTCCTCTGCTTATTGACGATTAGGCCCTAACTTGGTCCTTATTATGGTAGTTTTATTAATAAAATATCTCTTTATATAGGCATAGCTAATTAATACACGCTCCCTGCGGGCATATACTACCATCTCTCCATGAATTGTATTTATAGAGTACAGGCCTGTAGGGGTCACAGGGTACAAGGCTGACGCGAATCCCAACCCTATTACCCCCTGCCACTGCTACAGGGCAGTGTGGAAGAGCGAGGCTAAGCGCCAGATTTGGCGCATCTTATGGATGTGCCATTTCTGGGACTGCTGAGGTGTGATATTAATAGCCGCAGAGGGGGCTAGTATTCATGGCTCCTTCCATGGCTATTGATATCAGCCCGCAGCTGTCTAGTTTAGCCTTTGCTGGCTAGATTTTACAGGGGGGCCCACGTCAATTTTTTTCTGGGGTCCCCTGTAATCTAGCCAGTAAAGGCTAAACAAACAGTTGTGAGCTGATATTAATAGCCATGGAACATTATTGGCTAATGGCCCCTTCCGTGGATACTAATATCAGCCCCCAGCGGTGGCTTTCCCTCTGCTGGTTATAAAAACTATAGGGAGCCCATGCCATTTTTTAAAACATTTTAGGCTCTGTGCCCATAATTCAGACGTAGCAACGCTTTGGACGCACATTTTTTCTGCATCCAAAACGTTGCATTCTATTGAACGCAGGTAAATCCACGTGTTCACTGAACCATGCGTATTTACCGCATTCAATACTTTCGAGTGGTTAAATTTCTGTTGTGGAGACTAGCGACTCCGCAAGAGAAATTGACATGCTGAGGTCCTGAAAGACGCGCCACATGTCAGCGTCCACGGGTGATTCGAAGCCTCTGATACACGCATAGCGGACATGGGATTTCTAGAGATCCCATCCACTATGCTGTAACATCTGGACGCTGCGGGTTTGACACTATATACACGCAGCGTCAAACCTGCAGTGGCTCCTGACCGTGGCCAAACTAACCCGCAGCATATCAATTTCTGTAGCGGACACACCAGTCTCCGCTGCAGATTTTGACCGATTCCAGTGTCATTATATGCGGTGGATTCATATGTACCGACAACAAAAGTGCGGCATTGGAACACCGCGTTTTGGACACAACATAAATGTGTTGTGTCCAAAGTGCTGCTGAGTGCTGATCGGGGGATGTAGTGGCTAAAGAACCAGCTGTGAGATGTTATTTAATGGCCAGGGAAATATTTACCAAGTGGCACCTTCCCAGACTAAAAAAACCCAGCTCACATCAGTCGCATAACTTACATGAATAGAAATGTTAATGAAGATTGGAGGAATGGGACTAGCTGTCATCCAGCTCTTTTGTTTGGTGATGTCAAGGTGTCACTCAGACCTTTTCATTACCAAAGTAAAGAAACACACAGACACAGTGTAACCACTTAATTTGAAATACAACAGACCCATTCTTTAATCATTTAAATGAACCAATATATTCACCCCAGTTCTTATGGTAATACAAGGGCTTAAGCAATGTCCCACCAACTTTATTTAGCTCCAAAATCATTCATGGATGCTCAAAAACCACTTAAAAAAATGCATGTAAAAACGTGTCAAAAACACATGTAAATCCGCATGCGTTTTTTTCTGCCAGGGAGAGGCAAAAACGCTCAGGAAATTTCTGCTTCAATTCCTGAACTTGTGCACAAACCCTAAAAGTTAATTTATTCTAAAATATTGAATAAAAAACAGATAAGTTAAAATATAAACCTAAAGACCCTTTAACATTTTTCCAGTCATATCAAACCCTCCGCTGTGCCCATTATGCATAATAAATGATCTACGATCTTTTTGTGTTTCTGTTGTTGACCTCACTTTATATAGCAAGTAAGCCTAATTACCATACATTACCTACTACACAACCCTCATAGCCTCCCTATCCCACAACCTCAAACAGCTATTCAACACTTTTAACTCTCTCCTCCGCCCTCCACTGCCCCCTCCGACCTCCCTCATCTCTGCTGAGGAGTTTGCCACACACTTCAAAAACAAGATTGACCAAACACGGCAAGTCTTTACTGTCCGACCACCACAATCCCTTTGTTTTCCACACCATTGCCCTTCCCCCATAACCTCCCTTCCCAACATCACGGAAAGAGACCTTACTCGCCTTCTCTCCAAATCACACCTCACCACTTGTGCACTGGACCCCATCCCATCCCACCTCCTCCCCATCCTCACCCCCACACTCGTCCCATCCCTAACCCATCTCTTCAACCTATCACTATCCTCAGGTACTTTCCCTGCTGCCTTCAAACATGCCACAATCACGCCCATCCTCAAAAAGCCATCCCTCGACCCATCCGCCCTGTCCAGCTATCGCCCCATATCGCTGCTCCCATTTGCCTCCAAACTCTTTGAGCAACACGTTCACGCTGAACTTTCCTCCCACTTTTCATCTAACTCTCTTTTCGACAACCGACAATCCGGCTTCCGCCCCCACCATTCCACCGAAACTGCCCTTACCAAAATCACCAATGACCTACTTACAGCCAAGGCTAACAGACAATTCTCTGTACTCCTTCTTCTTGACCTGTCCTCTGCTTTTGATACAGTTGACCATTGCCTCCTACTACAGATCCTCTCTTCCTTTGGAGTCAAAGACCTTGCCCTATCCTGGATCTCCTCATATCTTTCTACCCGCACATTTAACATCTCCCACTCCCACACTAGCTCCTCACCCCGCCCCCTCTCTGTTGGAGTCCCTCAAGGCTCTGTCCTAGGACCCCTATTCTTCTCAATCTATACCCTTGGCCTGGGACAGCTCATAAAATCCTATGGCTTCCAGTACCATCTGTACGCTGATGACACCCAGATCTACCTCTCTGGCCCAGACGTCACCTCTCTGCTGTCCAGAATCCCGGCATGTCTATCAGCCATATCCTCCTTCTTCTCCTCCCGCTTCCTCAAGCTCAATGTGGACAAAACTTAACTCACCATCTTTCCCCCATCTCGCGTATCTTCCCCATCTGATCTTTCTATCACAATAAATGACATCACTCTTTCCGCTTTACCGACAATCCGCTGCCTCGGACTAACCCTTGACTCTTCCCTGTCCTTCAAACCGGACATCCAAGCTCTCGCCACCTCCTGTCGCCTCCAGCTCAAAAATATTTCCAGAATCCGTCCTTTCCTCAACCCCAACTCTATTAAACTGCTTGTGCATGCCCTCATCATCTCCCGCCTCAACTATTGCAACATCCTCCTCTGTGGCCTACCTGCTAACACTCTCGCACCCCTCCAGTCCATCCTCAACTCTGCTGCATGACTTGTTCATCTCTCGCCTCACTACTCCTCTGCTACCCCCCTTTGCAAATCCCTTCATTGGCTCCCACTTGCCCAGCGTATCCAGTTCAAACTGCTAACACTGACCTACAAAGCCATCCATAACCTCTCTCCTCCGTACATCTCTGAACTAATCTCCCGATATATTCCCTCACGTAACCTCCGGTCCTCCCAAGACTTCCTTCTCTCCTTCACACTTATCCGTTCCTCACGCAATCGCCTCCAAGATTTCTCCCGAATATCCCCCATCCTCTGGAATTCTGTGACTCAGCACGTCCGATTATCCACCACATCTGGATCCTTCAGACGGAACCTGAAAACCCATCTTTTCAAGAAAGCTTACAACCTGCAATGACCACACTGCCTCTTCAACACCGGAGCTACTGCACCCCCCCAACCTACTGTCTCCTCCCCATTCCTGTAGAATGTAAGCCCGCAAGGGCAGGGTCCACTTCCCTCCATACCAGTCTATCAGTGTTTACTGTATTGTTTACTGTAAGTGATGTTTGTATTTTGTATGTAACCCCTTATGTACAGCACCATGGAATCAATGGTGCTATATAAATTAATAATAATAATAATAATAATAATAATATGAAGCATCCCCTCTTGAAGGGCATATTTTTTTTACCTTTTTAAGCAATATCTTTGAGAGACTCAGCAAGAAATAAGATTTGTACAGGGAGAAAGTCAAAGAGAACCTATTCTGGTTAATGGATGGGAGCAAAGCTGGTGTTTAGATCTCAATGGGCAGCGGGGTCTCAATCCTGAGGATGGAGGGATCAGGAACAACTGTGAGCGTTCCAGCGATCTGCAAAATGAAATACTAGCTTCTACAAGGACTCCATGGTCCATGAATATGATATGGGCACATGTGAACAAGCTGTTATCCTAAAATATACCCACTTACGGAAACATATTATTTCATTGGTAAGTACATAGGTGCTGTAGATATGTATGTGTGCATCAAATTTGGAGGATGCTGAGCCAAAATGTGGCAGATGTGTGTAGATACATATGTGTGTATGTACAGTACAGACCAAAAGTTTGGACACACCTTCTCATTTAAAGATTTTTCTGTATTTTCATGACTATGAAAATTGTACATTCACACTGAAGGCATCAAAACTATGAATTAACACATGTGGAATTATATACTTAACAAAAACGCGTGAAACAACTGAAAATATGTCTTATATTCTACGTTCTTCAAAGTAGCCACCTTTTGCTTTGATGACTGCTTTGCACACTCTTGGCATTCTCTGGATGAGCTTCAAGAGGTAGTCACCGGAAATGGTCTTCCAACAATCTTGAAGGAGTTCCCAGAGATGCTTAGCACTTGTGAAGAGCACAGGGCGCCAGTGGCGGCTTTGCCAATCCTGGTGTTCTGTGGAAAATGCCAAGCGTCCTGCACGGTGTTGGGCTGTGAGCACAGCCCCCATCTGTGGACGTCGGGTCCTCATACCACCCTCATGGAGGTGGTTTCTTACTGTTTGTGCAGACACATGCACATTTATGGCCTGCCGGAGTTCATTTTGCAGGGCTCTGGCAGTGCTCCTCCTGTTCCTCCTTGCACAAAGGCGGAGGTAGCGGTCCTGCTGCTGGGTTGTTGCCCTCCTACGGCCCCCTCCATGTCTCCTGGTGTACTGGCCTGTCTCCTGGTAGCGCCTCCAGCCTCTGGACACTACGCTGACAGATGCTGCAAACCTTCTTGCCACAGCTTGCATTGATGTGCCATCCTGGATGAGCTGCACTACCTGAGCAACTTCTGTGGGTTGTAGAGTCCGTCTCATGCTACCACGAGTGTGAAAGCACAACCAACGTTCAAAAGTGACCAAAACATCAGCCAGAAAGCATTGGTACTGAGATGTGGTCTGTGGTCCCCACCTGCAGAACCACTACTTGTTTGAGTGTGTCTTAATAATTGACAATAATTTCCATCTATTGTCTATTCCATTTGCACAACAGCATGTGAAATTGATTGTCAATCAGGGTTGCTTCCTAAGTGGACAGTTTGATTTCACAGAAGTTTGATTTACTTGGAGTTATATTCTGTTGTTTAAGTGTTCCCTTTATTTTTTTGAGCAGTGTATATATACACACATATAAACCTTTAGCCAATACTTGAGGGCAAAGCGAATCACTAGTGATGAGTCTAATGTACAAATAACATTTGATGCTTTAACGAAAAAAATTTAAAGATAGAAATTATCCCATGAGAGTTTTAAAAAAATATGAGGATAGAGCTATATCGACCGCTCTACATTGTTAAATAATATACAACGAGATAGAGACACGACTAAAAGGATCCCTGTGGTCTCAACTTATTCAGAGGAAAGCAACGAAGTTGCGGGTATAAGTCGGAGACTTTGGGATATGTTGGGAAAATGTATATCAGGTGTTCATGAGTTTACAGTTCCACCCCTTTTTTCGTATAAGCGTTGGAGGAATTTGAAGGATGATGTGGTCCATTCGGATATTGGCCCCAGTAAAAAGAAGAGCCAAATAACTTTGACACGGAGGAAAAGAACAGGATGTTTCCCTTGCTTGAGCTGTGTGAATTGTCCGTATATGTTGAAAGGAGAGAATTTTCGGCACTTTACTTCTGGTAAAGTGTATAATCCTAGGTTGTATTTGATGTGTGACACGGGCTATGTTATATATATATTGCAGTGTCCGTGCAAATTAAAATATGTAGGCATAACAACTTATGATTTCAAAACCAGAATCATCCATCATCGGAACACAATATGTAAAAAGAAAATGGATTTACCAGTCCCAAAACATTTTACAGAGGCAGGACATAGAGAGAGGGATTTACAATTCTATATAATAGATCATGTTCCCCCTGTGAGAAGAGGTGGCAATCGTGAGAAATTACTTAAAAAGAAAGAATTAGAATGGATCTACAGATTGGAATCCTTAAAGCCTAACGGACTTAATTTTTATGTTTCTATATAATATATTGGGATTATGAGACATTTGTTTGGCTTTCTAGCAAGATTAATATTGTAATAATGTACTAGAATATATTAGATTAAAAGTATGTGATTGAGGGTAGCCAAATTGAAATAGGTATATTCCCCTTTAAATTATCGTGGAACTACAAGCCTCAGCAATAACCTAGGTGTGTTTCCCCTTTAAAAAGAATGCGGAATTGGAAGCCCTTTAAGGGATATAATTAAATGTTAATTGGGAAGTTAGCATAATGTTCGTGACGCGCGCAGGGGATGGGGACGACTCGGCGCCCGGGTCTTGTTGTTGCCTGACCTTGGGGGATGTCGCGGTGGTCGGCTCCCGGGCCCGTACCCTAGGGTCACTCTTAAAAAGTGAAAAGGGGGAAAGTTTATATGGGAAAGGGGAAATGTTCGTGATGCCACCTGTAGATTCTGGTGAGGATCACCAGAGCTGCGGCAGTCCTCTGAGGCCTGTGTTCATGCAGCTTAGTTGGTGCAGCTCCCCACAGGTGGAGCGGGGCCTCAGGGCAGCGTAAGAGGTAGGGATGCAGGACAGAGGGGACCCAGCCGGGTCAGAAGAAGAACAGGCACATTCACAACAGTTCACTTCAGTATCTTTACTGGTGGTGTTTCAGGCATGATCCAGGGCACTGTAGGGTGAAGGGTGCATTTCAGGACTCTCCCCAGTGAGCGAGTGTGGGGCCTCCTGTTTCTTGCCTTTTCCTGATAAGTTTATGACCTGCCTGAAGCTAGGCCTAACTTGGTCTCTGTCTTGCACCTGCTGACCTGGTGGTAGGGCCTTCTGATGGAGATCACACTCCCTGGTCTCTTGGGCCTCTGTGATTCCTGACCCTGGGATAACGGTCAGCTTCTGGTGTTCCTGGGACATATAGTTCACCAGGGCTTCCGGTAGTTTCTGCTGGTCCTAGAGATCCTTGCAGACACGGACCTGGTGTTCGTAAATGGTCTTTGGGTGAGCTGGCTAAGCTCCTCTGCCTCCTATGTAGCTCGCTTACTCCACTTGCCTTCGGCCGCGCTCGGGGCCCTCACTAGGCTTCACACTGGCAGTAGGCCTCGCTACTCTTCACCGCTCTTATGGCGTCGGCACACCTTAGGCTCACTAACCTGAGCTCTCTGAGTCTGGACTGGGCTTCACTGCAGGCTAGCTTCTGCAGGAGCTGGACCTAGCTCTGTCCCCTGAGGAAACTGTTCTATAAACCGAACTTCTCTCTCTGTGGACTCCAGACCGACTGGACTGCCTAGCTCCACCTTCCCTCTTTATATCCCTAACGGGCTCCCTCTGCTGGTCTGAGGTGGAGGGTGGAGGTGTGTGAATGCTATGAGGGCCTCTTGTGGTCCATGCACCCCTCTAGGATCTGTGGCACCAATGGACAGCAGGTCTACTTGTATTTATAGGGGGTTTGCGATATATACACACTACCATTCAAAAGTTTGGGTCACCCATACAATTTTCTGCTGTCCATGAAAACTCATACTTTTATTTATCAAATGAGTTGCAAAATGAATCGAAAATATAGTCCAGACATTGACAAGGTTAGAAATAATGATTTTTATTAGAAAAAATAATTTTCTCCTTCAAACTTTGCTTTCGTCACAGAATGCTCCCTTTGCAGCAATTACAGCATTGCAGACTTTCAGTTGTTCTGCGTCTCACAAATGTTCTTCTGTGTGATCTAAACACCTCAAACTTTGATTCTTCTGTCCATAAAACTTTTTTTCCAGTCTTCCTCTGTCCAATGTCTGTGTGCTTTTGCCCATATTAATCTTTTCCTTTTATTAGCCAGTCTCAGATATGGCTTTTACTTTGCCACTTTGCCCTGAAGGCCAGCATCCCGGAGTTGCCTCTTCACTGTAGACGTTGACACTGGCGTTTTGCGTGTACTATTTAGTGAAGCTGCCAGTTGAGGAGCTGTGAGGCGTCGATTTCTCAAACTAGAGACTGTAATGTACTTGTCTTGTTGCTCAGTTGTGCAGCAGGGCCTCCCACTTCTCTTTCCACTCTGGTTAGAGCCTGTTTGTGCTCTCCTTTGAAGGGAGTAGTCCACACCGTTGTAGGAAATCTTCAGTTTCTTGGCAAGTTCTCGCATGGAATAGCCTTCATTTCTAAGAACAAGAATAGACTGTAGAGTTTCACATGAAAGTTCTCATTTTCTGGCCATTTTGAGAGTTTCATAGAATAAACAAATGTAATGCTCCAGATTCTTAACTAGCTCAAAGGAAGGTCAATTTTATAGCTTCTCAAATCAGCCAAACCGTTTTCAGCTGGGCTAACATACTTGTGCAAGGGTTTTATAGGGTTTTCTAAGCATCCATTAGCCTTCTTACACAGTTAGCACAGTTAGCACAGTTAATACAATGTACCATTAAAACACTGGAGTGGTGGTTGTTGGAAATGGGCCTCTATACACCTGTGGCGCCCCTGAGGGTTCAGTCGCCACAGGGGTACTGCACCTTGTAAAAGAGGTGTGGTATCTTCTCTCCGAGGTAAGGATGGGGGGGGGGGCACCACACAGGACCCCTTTTACTCACTCAACACCACACTGCTCCCATTCTGTAGGGGGTGTAAAGCACGAAGTGCGGCCCCGGTCCTGAATGAAAGAGCAAGGGGGGGAACCAAAGATAGGGGGAACCTAGTGGCTAGTTGGGTGGAGGAAGCACTTTACAGTTACACTTGCTAATTCATATTTAAACAACGGCCATCTTGGGTTCAAGGTCTTTGATTGTGATCTTCATCACTGAACGTGGCTTTCTGTTAGAACCTGCAGCTGATTGAAGATACACGGTCCTCGTCCTCTGGCCTTGAGGCGAGGAGCGGGCTAGAGTTAACAGCTGCCTCTACCCGGTCAAGTTCCCTACCTAAGAAGGCCTGGAGGGGAGCAGAGGAGAAAGCTCCACAGGCAAAAGGATCCCAGGGGATGCGGACGGAGCGGCGTACGCCACCTGCTACCCTCATTCTGGCCAAGCCAGAGGGACTCCTGCTGCAAAAGGGGACCGGCCCCCAATATCTGACTTTGCTACTTCACGTCCTAGTCAGAGAAGCTCCGGAGGCTTAGTGGATCCCACCGGTAACGGACGGAGCGGAGTCGTCACCCGTACCCTTGTTCTGTGTATAGCCAGAGGGAGACCCAGCCTTGTAACACGCACCACATACGGACAGGAGAGGACCTAGTGGGAAAGTCTAGGAACACTCTGGTGCGGGGGTCCTGATTGATGCACCCAAACTACCCGGAGTGTGTTGAACCCCTTCCTGGTGGCCGCAGCGCGCCGTGAGGAGCGAGGAGAAGCCTTGCAGCTGATGCCTAACATCATGAGTAAAGCTTGGAATACTGCATCCATTGCCCCCGGTTCATTATTTCAGCGCGGCACCACATCGCACCCCATCACCCACTACTACTCCCCTGATCCCTCTTCTCTGCCCTGAGGCCCTGCTCCGCCTGTGGGGAGTAGTACCATCTTCTGCTGCCACGACATCCCGCCTCGGAGGACTGCCGCAGCGCTGGTGGCGAATCACCAGACACCACAGGTGGCGTTGTCATATTAATCCACTCGATTACCACCGTCCCTATTTTTGATTGTGACAACCCTGGGCACGGGCGGGGCCTAGGCCACGACTGCATCCATCCTCCACCTGGAGGCCCGGTTCCGAGTACCCCTGTAACGACCGGAACGCCGGTCGAATGTGTATGAGGAATATGGCGCTACTATGAATGACTCCGACTTTGTATAGTGGCAGAACACTTTCTTTTTTTAACTGATCACAAGAATGATCGGGTTAAACAATTCTACAAAATATGGGTCACAACAGCCACTAACACAAATTACAAGTTATGCAGCCCGAGAGAGCCCAAGTGCCAATCTCGCGGGGATGAGCCAAACTACCCCTGGGCTATGCGACCCCCACCCTTATTCCGTACAGGGTCAACCCAGGACGTTACCGCGGACGTGGCACGTGGTCCTCCCTGGAATATAACCTTACCTCACACACTAATACAATGAGATCTCGGTACCCTTGTTTTCCCCTTAGAGAACACTCATATTTTACCAAAGCGTTACCTGTACAGTGTACAGTTTCTCTTCTTACAAGAGCAAAGAGAAATCTCTCAGATTTAATAAAAATATACAAACAGTTAACAAACTAAACCTTTAACTAGAGCCTGATCTCCGGCCACAGGGTTTGATCTGCTTCTCCTTCTCACCAAACTCTCCAGCACATCCAGGTGTAAGCAGAAATTAGAATCAATCTCAGTCTCAAAGTGTAGTTCACAGCAGGGCTCCTTTGTAGTATCCACGTGCACAGTCTTAGTATGCCAGATCTCTCACAATCTCTGGATCAAGCCTGCTCAGTCCATCAGCAGTGATATACACCAGGCAGTTCTCGGCACCCTGGAATCACTAACTAGCTTTCCCTAACTGACTACACAGTTGGTGACCGGTCACATATCTCAGTTACTCACAAGGCACAGCTTCTCCTTGGACACACAGTCTGGCTCCAGTCTGTATAAGCTCTCCAACGTCAAAAACAGCATCAGCCCGCACGTCCCCTTCTCTCTGCACTTCCTGGATCTCTGTTTTCCTGGGCTTTTCACAGATCCCCGGGCTTTTTCTTTACTTGTTTCTTGCTGACCCCTAATGGCCGGACTAAGTCATTGCAGGAGAAATTTACACTGTCATAAATATGAGCTCATTACCAGAAAGACATGTCAACATGTTACACTCCACCCCACTTACAATTTGGCGTCCCGACAAATGGTTTCATACCACTCATATGTAACACATACTTTTCAGGATTGTATTGTATCAGGGGAACACCAGCTATGCCCCTCTCCGATCTCCGCAAACCAGTACCTGCAGAGCTCGATCTAGGGTCCACCGTATCTAGTGGAACAGTAACATCAGGGGCGGTGTCTGGAACACCTGGAACTTGCGCTATTGGACTCTGCACATCCGATGGTCTCACCCAGAAGTCATCCCAACAGTCGCATTCAACATTGCTCGGTGCAACTGCCGTAGGTGGCACAGGTGACTCAGGGTGACACGCAGGTGTGTCGGACATACACCTCTTTAGCCAGTTCCGGTGCATTGTGCGACAGGGTCCAATGCACCCTTCGGGAACCACTGTGTACACATTTCCCCCTGGGAATACCCTTTCCACTACTGTGTAGGGCGTTTCCTCCCACTTGTCGCTCAACTTCCCTCCCGGACGCGTGATTCGTACTAGCACCTTATCACCCGCCCTGAACTCATCTAGGTGCACCGGCCCCCGATCTCGGTGGGGATGATCCTGCACACGGTCTTTTTCTATCCGGTGGATTTCACGCAACCTTCGGCGATGATCCTCGACCCACTCACTGGCTGTACGATATTCTGGTTCATCGGGTACAGTGAGACTAAGTTCTTCAATCTCTTGCCCAGGCCAACCGAACATCATCCTCCCACATAAGTTCTTAGGGGAACTCAGTCCATCGCTCCTTCTGCCTCTGTTCAAGCGTTCTCAGCATCTGGAGCAAGGTTCAGTTGAACCATTCACAGGCCCCATTTCCCTGCGGATGGTAGGGCATTGTCCGGGATTGCTGAATCCCATAGACTTGCAGCAACTCCGTTATGAGCTGACCTTGGAAGCAAGCACCTTGATCTGAATGTATCCTTTGAGGACACCCATAAACCTGGATGAAATGCTTACAAATTGCCTCCGCTGCAGACTTAGCAGTCTGATCTTTGGTGGGGACAGCGACGGCAAACTTAGTAAAGTGATCAGTCATGACCAGACATGAATGATGACCACTTCTGGCGTACCCAATTGACAAATAATCCACCATTAGCACTTCCAGTGGGGCAGACGTCACGATTGTCTGGACAGGAGCCCTCTGCTCTGGGGACTTATTCAGCTCGTATGCCCGACACCTACCACACACCTCTCTCACAACCTCTTCTAAGCCAGGCGTGTACACGTACCGGTGCAGCCAACGATAAGTCTTCTCAGGCCCGAAATGTGCACCTCACGTATGAGCTTCCTGGGCAATGTCTGGAGCCACTGAAGCTGGAATTACTACCTGCCAACGGTACCCCAGCTCTGCTGCTATGTAGATCCAGCGATACAGTATCCCCTCCGCTATGACCAATCGATCCCACTGCCTTAGCAGCTTTTGTCCTTCGGTTCCCAGCCGGGCTCTTGCTCTCCCATCGGGCCAGGACTTTTGACTCAGCCATTTCTTTACTCGTGACAGTTCGGAGTCTGCGTCCTGTAACTCAGCCCACTCTTGACGAGTCTTGCCCAGCAACGTGGCGACCCGTGTCGCCACCCCACTTGAATGTGCCACATCTACGAACACAGGCAGTCACCTCCGGGGATCTCAGTATCCTCGAGGTCTTCATCCACCCCATGCTCGGGTGCGCCTCGGGTCACTCGTGATAATGCGTCAGCATTGGAGTTCTCTTTACCCGAACGGAACCGAATCCGGTAATTAAACTTGGACATCCGAGCTACCCATCTCTGCTCCAGGGCTCCAAGCTTAGCGTTTTCCAAGTGTGCAAGCGGAATATTGTCATCACGAGAATCTCAGAACCAGCCAGATACTCTGCAAACTTCTCAGTCATGGCCCACACCAGGGCCAACATCTCCAGCTTAAACGAGCTGTAATTGTCCGGGTTTCGCTTGGTGTCCTGTAGAGACCGGCTAGCATACGCGATGACCCTCTCACGCCCATCTTGTTCTTGGGCTAACACAGCTCCCAGACCATGGAGACTTCCATCCGTGTACAGGGTGAACGGTTGGTCAAAGCGAGCATATGCCAATAAAGGTGCCTGTACGAGGGCGGCTCTGACCCGATCAAATGCCTGTTGCTGTCGGTCAGTCCACCGAATTGGCTGATTCTTGGGCCCCTGTGCTGTCCCTCTCAACAACTCATTCAGTGGTTCAGCCACCTTAGCAAAGTCTTTCACAAACTGACGGTAGTATCCTGCTAAACCAAGGAATGCTCGCACTTCTCTCACGGTCTTGGGACAGGGCCACCCCTGAATGGCCTCAATTTTACTTGGTGCTGGTCGCACACCGTCAGCAGACACCACATGCCCCAGATACTCGATCTGTGTCTGGAACAAGTGACATTTCTTTGGCTTGATCTTAAGTCCATTGTCTCTCAGTCCGTGCAACACTTGCCAGAGCTTCTTCAGGTGGTCGTCGAACGAATCTCCAAATATAATCACATCCTCCAAATAGATCAGCACGGACTCGAAATTGTAATCGCCCAAGCAGTATTCCATTAATCGCTGAAAAGTTCCTGGAGCATTAGTCAGTCCGAAGGGCATTCGATTAAATTCATACAGTCCCATTGGCAAGATGAATGCTGTCTTCTGCCGATCTAGAGCTGCCACGGGCACCTGCCAGTAGCCGCTGGCCAGGTCAAGGGTGGAGAAGTACTTCGCCTTTCCCAGGGCAGACAGGGATTCCTCTATCCGGGGCAATGGGTAGGAATCACGTACTGTGTGCACATTCAGCTTACGGTAATCAACACAAAACCGTATGGTCCCATCCTTTTTCCGGACCAGCACGACTGGTGCGGCCCAAGGACTTTGACTCATCCGGATCACCCCATTATCCAGCATCTGCGCCAGCATTCCTTTGACCTCCTGATAAAGACTCGGTGGGATCTGGCGATATCTCTCCAGAATTGGGGGGGTGTTTCCCGTGGGTATCTCGTGCTCCACAGCCTTGGTGCAACCAAAGTCTTCATCTCCCCTGGAGAAGGCAGCCTGATATTCCCACAGCGCAGCCTCCAGTCTGCGAGCCTGTTCGGGAGTCAACTGGGAATCATCCACGCCCATGATTTCCATAATCCTTTTGCCATTCCACTCAGGCATGGGGGATTCTTCAGCTGTCGTCTGCATCGACAGGGTCCAGGCGGTCCGGCTGTCTGACCTCAGTGTGAACTGGCTTTTGGGGATGACTCCTTCACCACACACATACACGTCAGCCAGCTTCGTGCCCACTGTCAGAGTCACCTCATGATTCTGCAGATTCAGGCATCTCACTGGTACACTTCCATCTTGCACAATGGCCAGTGTTCGGGCTATCATCGGGCTATCCGTATCTTCTGACCGTCCCACCGGTTCCAGAATCACCTCCACACCATTCAGTTTCCTGTGCGTCCCTACCGGCATCAATACAAGCTTCTCTTGACCCAGAGCGATTACAACGGCAGACCCGTGTGGGACATACATCGCTCCCACTGCTCTTCCTTCAGTCGTGCTCTTTTGAATGCCGCACGAACGGACCACCTGTTGCAGGGCCCTCTGAGTGGCTTTGTGGGGTGTCGCTCGTTTCCAGTATCTCAGACCATCGCGCTCAAACAAAAGGGAGTCCAGTTCTCTCAGGATATTCATTCCCAGAACCACCGGGAGATTCGGCCTCGCCTGAGTCTTCACGAGCACCACTCCTTTGGTTCCCAACTGCTGGCCCCACAGCTGTA
The DNA here is from genome assembly GCF_046119375.1 of Phyllobates terribilis. NCBI lineage: Eukaryota > Metazoa > Chordata > Amphibia > Anura > Dendrobatidae > Phyllobates > Phyllobates terribilis. The sequence goes on from NW_027362773.1 coordinate 116,534,502, forward strand.
CTCTCATCCAAGCGATGCCTGCCACTGGAATTTCTTCATCATTAGCGGCCTTCAGCCTTAGCAGGTGTCCTGACTCCGTTTTGACAGTCTCTTCGAAGTGCGTCTTGAAAAATTCCATCGGCATGGTCGTCACCTCTGATCCGGTATCCACCAAGCCCGCCACCTTCTTTCCTGCAAACTGCACATCCAACGTGGGACTCTCTGCAATCAGATCCTCGGAACAGACATTGGGCGCTGATTTTCATTCCTGCCTCGCCGTATGCCCAACTACAGCAATGGCCTCTCTTTTACCGATGGCGGGACTTCAGCTGGCAGACTCCTCGGGCAGTACCGCTGCATATGCCCCAGTTCTCGGCATTGCCAACATTGAACTGGTCTTCTTGCCCTACCTCCGGATGCCTCAGGTCTAGGAGCAGTCGGCGTCCTCCCTGAGGTATAGGGGGGTTGATCATAAAGGGGAATAGAGGGGTTCGTCAAGGCCGAGCATATCGGAGGCGTCCCCCGAACTTGCATCTGCTCTACCTGTTCCGTCAGGTTTTCCCCGGTTTTCTGCAAAGCAGCCAGCTGTGCTTGAACAGGATCTGGTCTCGGCTCTCCTGTGTTAGCCACTTGCAGGCTACTCCACTGCAGAGCAGGCTTCACTTCCAAAGTCCGTGCTACCGCCTCTTCCTGTATTTCGGCATAGGTGACACCAGGGGTATTCCGCGCCTTCAGCAACAATTCGCTCCTTAGCGCCTCACTCCGTATCCCCTCGATGAACTGATCCCGAAGAATGCTGTCGACATCGGCTTCAGTACCCACGGTTACAGGCGATTTCTTTTTGATCTCTTGATGCAATTCCTCCAGCGCTATAGCATACTGGATCAAGCTTTCTCCGTCTCTCTGGGTCCGGGCGAAAAACTGTACTCGTAGTTGCCCTGCCGCTGCCACGTGATCAAATGCTTTCCCTAGTATCCGGATGATGTCATCGACCGTCTTTCGCCTATCCTCAGGTTTTAACAAGACAACTTTACGGGCATCCTCCTCCAGAGCATTCAGTGCGACTTCCGGTTGAAGCTGAGAGCTGACACCGTGCAAGGCAATGGCATTCTTCAACCTGCCTATCCAATCACTGAACAGCAAGTTATACCCATCAAACTTGGCCAGGTGGTTAAGTAGTACGCCCGTTGCAGAGCAACCAACTAACCGATCCCTACCGATCACAACAGGAGAAGGGGGGTGGAGTACTACCTCGGACGCGGCACGCTACTGTCACCATTCATGGCGAGCACCGTATCCTGCCGACTACGCCAAGTTGTAACGACCGGAACGCCGGTCGAATGTGAATGAGGAGTATGGCGCTCCTATGAATGACTCCGACTTTGTATAGTGGCAGAACACTTTCTTTTTTTACGGATCACAAGAATGACAGGGTTAAACAATTCTACAAAATATGGGCCACAACAGCCACTAACACAAATTACAAGTTATGCAGCCCGAGAGAGCCCAAGTGCCAATCTCACGGGGATGAGCCAAACTACCCCTGGGCTATGCCACCCCCACCCTTATTCAGTACAGGGCCTACCCAGGACGTTACCGCGGATGTGGCACGTGGTCCTCCCAGGAATATAACCTTACACCCCCCTCACACACTAATACAATGAGATCTGGGTACCCTTGTTTTCCCCTTAGAGAACACTCATATTTTACCAACGCATTACCTGTACAGTTTCTCTTCTTACAAGAGCAAAGAGAAATCTCTCAGACTTAATACATATACAAACAGTTAACAAACTAAACCTTTAACTAGAGCCTGATCTCCGGCCACAGGGTTTGATCTGCTTCTCCTTCTCACCAAACTCTCCAGCACATCCAGGTGTAAGCAGGAATTAGAATCAATCTCAGTCTCAACGTGTAGTTCACAACAGGGCTCCTTTGTAGTATCCACGTGCACAGTCTTAGTATGCCAGATCTTTCACAACCTCTGGATCAAGCCTGCTCAGTCCATCAGCAGTGATATACACCAGGCAGTTCTCAGCACCCTGGAATCACTAACTAGCTTTCCCTAACTGACTACACAGTTGGTGACCGGTCACATATCTCAGTTACTCACAAGGCACAGCTTCTCCTTGGACACACAGTCTGGCTCCAGTCTGTATAAGCTCTCCAACGTCAAAAACAGCATCAGCCCGCACGTCCCCTTCTCTCTGCACTTCCTGGATCTCTGTTTTCCCGGGCTTTTCACAGATCCCCGGGCTTTTTCTTTACTTGTTTCTTGCTGACCCCTAATGGCTGGACTAAGTCATTGCAGGAGAAATTTACACTGTCATAAATATGAGCTCATTACCAGAAAGACATGTCAACATGTTACACCCCCATCTCTCAGGGTGGGCAGGAGGCGTCACACAACTTGGCGTAGTAGGCAGGATTGTGTGCCCGCAGCAATGGAAGAAGTTATCCCCATTGCTACCGGGTACTGTGTGCTTTTACAAAAGACTGTCGTTTTATATTCCATGTGGCGCCCGCCCAAGAAGAACGGACGCCATTATGTGCAAAAAGAACAGCAACCCAGCACCTCCCATCGTGGGCATGGCTCCCCAATGACGCCAAAATGCAGACCGCCCCCTCCAGCAGAGACAGTCCGCGCAGGGATGTCCGTCAAAACGGATGGGGCGTCCCTGGGAGTGCCCGTCAGCCAGCCGCCCTGGAGCTGCCCCGAAATGAGGAGGAGCCAAAGGAAACAACGAGGTGTGGCCGCAACAATCCCAGACTCACCGCACCTTGCAGCAGTGATGGACGCCGCCGAGGAGAGCCGTTCCAAGCCCTCCAACGCTGGTCCACAAGCTGCTACCTTCCAAGGTTTGGAAGGAATCCATCTAACCCCCGGAGGAGGCAGAGTTCTTCCGCGGAGAGACGCAGGACCTGACCCGGAGGGTTGAAGAGGCCCAGCGAACGGTGGCCGCAGCATGGCGGGAGGAGGTGTTGCAAAAGATCCGGTCCCGCCGCCAAAGTTCTGCGAGCCAAAGTATTGGAGCAGAAGCCCAGGAGGAGGAAACCCCGGAGGCCGCGTGCAGCCCAGGAGAGGGGTAAGCAAGAAATCCCCGTCCCTGGCGCAAGACGCACGGAAGCCCTCCTGGATCTGATGCTGGCACCCCTGTCCCCGGGCGCCGTTGTTTGGCAGCAGCTCTGGAGCTCGAAGCCCCCGTCACCGCCACTGCCGGAGGCCTGCTACGCCTCCCGACTCCCGGTCAGCAGGATCCTGCCCTTACTGGGGATACCACCAGCCCCAACTCGGACTGGTCCTTACTTGTTGAGGACCTGCAGTAACCCCAGAGTTCTTCCGCGGAGAGACCCAGGACCTGACCCGGAGGGTTGCGGAGGCCCAGCGATCAGTGTCTGCAGCATGGCGGGAGGAGGTGCTCCGCAAGATCCGTGCTCGCCGCCAGAGCTCTGCAAGTATGGTCAGCGGAACAGCAGCCCAGGCGGAGGAAACCCCGGAGGCCTCGTTCAGCCCAGGAACGGGTAAGGTGCAAACCCCCGTCCTGACCGCCACATGCACAGAGGCCCTCGTGGATCTGATGCCGGCACCCCTGTCCCCGGGCGCCGTGGTCTGGCAGCAGCTCTCAGCTCTGGAGCTCGAGGCCCAAGTGACCGCCACTGCCGGAGGTCTGATATGCCTCACGACTCCCGGTCAACAGGATCCTGCCCTTACTGAGGAGACCACCAGCCCCAACCTGGACTGGTCCGTACTTGTTGAGGACCTGCAGGAACCCCTGATGTCGCCACTACCCACGCCCCCGGTCGCCTGCCCGGCGGCGGAAGAGATGGCCTGGGATAACCAGGGGAGCAACCTGATAGGCTTCCCCCAGGAGACCCAGGCTGAAGCGCAGAGGAGGGAAGAGTTCTGCAAAAGGGAGCTCCTCCAACTCAACAAGGAGCGGCGGGAGAGGAGGATCCGCTGCGAGCGTTTAGAGGTGAGCTCCAAAGCTGCGAAGACGAGGGCCCACCAGGCGGAGGCCGCCCGTCCAAGCCCCCGGGAGGAAGGTCTAATAGTCCGCTTCCACCAGGAGGCAGGATGGGGCTTCATACAGGGTCCCCAGTTTGCCGAAGACGTCTTTGTGAGTAGACGGGACGTCGAGCTGCAACTGAAGAAGGGTCACCCTGGCCGGAACCTCTGTCCGGGTGATCTGGTGTCATACACCCGCCACCATGGGGTGTGTGGATGGTACGCCCTGGACGTCCACAGGGTGTTCAAGGGTGACACCCCCACGTGCCTGTCAATAGAGGACCGGTCAGGCTCCGTAGGGAGGAATGAGCCTTTTCCCCGGTGGGGATACCTGGACTGAGCAGCCCCGGAGGTTGTACCTCCCTGTTGACTAAGTTACCGCTATAAGTTATTATGTTGTTTTTCCTCCCGGTTTAAAGAGACATTTGTCCCTGCGGACATTGGCAGCAGACAGACTTCTTTTGTAAATAGTTCAGCATCTATTTAGGTGCTCCCTATTGGTTTTATGCAAAACCACTCTACTTCTACCTCAGACCTCAGAAGCAAAACCTGTCTGGAGTGGCTCTCCTGGAGGTCCAACTCAGGATCTCCATGCGCTGCAGCCACCCCAGGGCCTACGTTGAGGGTTTGGGACAGGTCCCTCATGCTGCTGAACTAACACTTTCTACTGTATTTTCTACTGATTTGTCTACTTGCATAATGCCTCTTTGATGTTTTATACATTTGCACTATATTATATTTTGTACTATTTGCAGCGTTTAAGAAATTGAGCCTCCCTTAAAGGGAAGAAAGTTTTACTGTTATAAAAGCATATAAAAGTCTGTACCAATGCTTTGCTCTCTTTCCAGCCCGCAGACGTGCTGCGTTTCACCAGGGGGGAATGTGGCGCCCCTGAGGGTTCAGTTGCCACAGGGGTACTGCACCTTGTAAAAGAGGTGTGGTATCTCCTCTCTGAGGTAAGGATGGGGGTGGCACCACACAGGACCCCTTGTATTCACTCAACACCACACTGCTCCCATACTGTAGGGGGTGTAAAGCACAAAGTGCTGCCCCGGCCGTGAATGAAAGAGCAAGGGGGGAACCAAAGATAGGGGGAACCTAGTGGCTAGTTGGGTGGAAGCACTTTACAGTTACACTTGCTAATTCATATTTAAACCATGGCCATCTTGGGGTCAAGGTCTTTGATTGTGATCTTCATCACTGAACGTGGCTTTCTGTTAGAACCTGCAGCTGATTGAAGATACACGGTCCTCTGGCCTTGAGGCGAGGAGCGGGCTAGAGTTAACAGCGGCCTCTACCCGGTCAAGGTCCCTACCTAAGAAGGCCTGGAGGGGAGCAGAGGAGAAAGCTCCACAGGCAAAAGGATCCCAGGGGATGCGGACAGAGCGGAGTACGCCACCTGCTACCCTCATTCTGGCCAAGCCAGAGGGACTCCTGCTGCAAAAGGGGACCGGCCCCCGATATCTGACTTTGCTACTTCACGTCCTAGTCAGAGAAGCTCCGGAGGCTTAGTGGATCCCACCGGGTAACAGACAGAGCGGAGTTGCCACCCGTACCCTTGTTCTGTGTATAGCTAGAGGGAGACCCAGCCTTGTAACACTCACCACATACGGACAGGAGAGGACCTAGTGGGAAATTCTAGGAACACTCTGGTGCGGGGGTCCTGATTGATGCACCCGAACTACCCGGAGTGTGTTGAACCCCTTCCTGGTGGCCGCAACGCGCTGTGAGGAGCGAGGAGAAGCCTTGTAGCTGATGACTAACATCGTGAGTAAAGCTTGGAATACTGCATCCATTGCCTCCGGTTCACTATTTCAGCGCGGCACCACACCGCACCACATCACCCACTACTACTCCCCGGATCCCTCTTCTCTGCCCTGAGGCCCTGCTCCGCCTGTGGGGAGTAGAACCATCTTCTGCTGCCATGACATCCCGCCTCAGAGGACTGCCGCAGCGCTGGTGGCGAATCACCAGACACCACAGGTGGAGTAGTCATTTTAATCCAATCGATTACCACCGTCCCTCCTAGCCCTTATTTTTGATTGTGACAACCCTGGGCACGGGCCGGGCCTAGGCCATGACTGCATCCACCCTCCACCTGGAGGCCCGATTCCGAGTACCCCCATCTCTCAGGGTGGGCTAGCGAGGCAGGAGGCGTCACACAACTCTATATATGTAGATATTGCAATAAAAACAAGACTTTTGCAGCTAGAATAGTCATTTACCACATTGACAATGTACAGAGTGTATTTCTGATTCATTTAATGTTAGCTTTATTGAAAAAAAATGTGCTTTTCTTTCAAAAATAATTACATTTCTAAATGACCCCAAACTTTTGAACGGTAGTGTATATATACCTATATGGTCAAATGTAGAAGTGGTCCTCTAGTAATATGGCGCCTTATCCTTTGAGATCCGTATTGCGCATGTGCAAAAAAGAATTGAAAGGATTATCTTTAAAAAGATGACGATTTGGAGTACAACATGGCGACGCGCATGCGCAGAAGCTAGTAACATGTTTTTCTTATGTGCATTACGGACATGCGCTGTGTAACTTCCGGGACACCGGGAGCAGCGCGTCCATGTGTGGGCACATGTCCCTATACTGTGAGTGGTGGGGTGAGTCATAGAAATCACCACATATTAACATATATTATGCACACATGTATTAATTAAAGGAATTATGATATTATGATGATTGGGTAAATGTGGTGGATGTTTTATAGTAAAATTAATTGTGCTCTGACATTATTATATTGCACTATGCATTTTTTTGCACTATTGTCACTTTCGTATTTCACAAAAATTGAATTGTATATTAATTGTAAGTTGATTGGATCACCTATTTATATGACTATGATACAATGATTCACTGCTTGAAAAAGGTCTCCACTGGACCGAAAAGTTGCCCTGACATGATGGGTCAATAAATCATCACAAATTGTACTATGGAGCGCTGCCTTTGTGTTTTATGGATACATATAAACCTAGCTATCTACCTATCACTATATATATATATATATATATATATATATATATATATATATATATATATATATATATAATATATATATATATATATATTAAAGACAGCACCATTTAATCATTACTCACTAGTGGGTGCCAGGCCTCCAAACAGTCTGTCCAAACTGTTGCATATCAATAGAAAGTATATCAAAAGGCAGCACTCAAAAAATTCTTTAGAACAAATGGTCTTTAATGAGCCCAAAAGGCAACGTTTCGGTTCACAGAACCTTTCTCAAGCAGATTTCAAATGCATATGGTGCAATATATATAGCTACAAACAGTGATTCCATAATTACAAATAATTTATACCAAAACATGATTTCTCAAAAAAAGTGCAGTGGTGCATATCACAAAATACTATTCAGTTACATACATAGTGATAAGATTTTATATATATGACGCGCCCCCTGGGACATATTCCTTTTTGAGGGGAATACCCGGCACCGGATCAGATGGGGGGTTGTAGTCTTCGAGCGGCTGCGACCCGGCCCGTGCCCAGGGCGTCAAACTCAGTGTTATGTGGCAGTCCTACAGATGTTATTAAGAGTTCTTTTGTGTCGACTACGCCACCCGTTGTGATGCGGTCACTGTGGCCGCCGCTGCAGCAGGGTCCGCTGAGGCTGATGGTGGGTGCGCAGCTTGGTGGAATAACCCCCAACGGGAGGGGTATAGCCTCAGGGGGGACAGGTGCAGAGGATGGGGGTTGTGGTGGTGCAGTGCAGACGGCAGTGAAGACAGAGTCGGGTTGTGCAGTTAAGGGTGTTTACTTACTGCAGATGTTGTACTGGTCACTCCAGCTTCGAGTGACCACCCGAGCCGTGCTGCGTCCACCAGGTCCTGGATCCAGCCAACCCCCAAACAAGTCCGGAGCGTGGCCCTGAGCTCTCCTTCTGTCCCGTTCTCTGGCCGTCCCCACCCGTGATCCACCTAGGTCCAGCTCCCTCGGGCCTTCTGTTGGGACACCCTTGGCCTTGGGTTCCCTGACCCTTCATGTGGTGTGCCTTCGGGGTGGATGTGGTGGGTGACCGTGGCAAACGCTGCCCACGGTCTCCGGTCTCTGGCTGGGGAATGTTTTTACCCCCACCAGCTTGGGTTCCGGTACCCTGATGCCGACTCTTCACCCGGGGATTTAAGTTGGGATCTTGGAGTCCTTTTCTGCTGTTTCCCCCCTCTGGGTCTCTCTCTTCTCCTCTCTCACTCTGGGTCTTTCTTCTCCTCTGCTCCTGACTTTCTCTCTGCATCTGACCCTGTTCTTTGATGGTGCCCACCTTATATACACCCTCTATGTGTGAGCTCAGGTGACCAGCACCCAATGAGCTCCTAACTTTACCCAGGCTGCTCCCCCTATCTGCCCCTACACTACTTGGGATGTACCACCCCCCTCCCACTCCAGCCAGGAACAGACTCGGTCGTACCTGCACATTTCTAAGTGGGAGTACCGTCGGTCTGCTCCTCGGAAATGGGATGTGTGTAGTGCATGCAGCCTACCGAGCTCAGTTCCACACTCCATCCTTACCCGGGAGTGGAATATCACACCTCTGGGTTGAGGTGCAATACCCCTGTAGCAGCCGAATCCTCAGGGTGCTACATTCCCCCCTGGTAAATCACAGCACGTCCTCGGGCTGTAAGACATAACACCAAAAACATACAAATTTTTCATAAACATATAAAACATATAAAACAACATATATATATATATCAATATAAAACATTCTCGTCGCCTCTGGCTCCTCCTCCGGTCACTGTGCAACGTGTGACCGGGTAAAGTGCGACAGTCTCTCTGGAAAACTGGTTTTCCTATAAAACCGGTAGGGGGCGCTTTAGGAAGCGCAACTATATACAGGGGAAGTTGGCCGCTCTCAGTCCTCGGCCAGGTAAAGGGAAGGGAATGGCTGCTCACAGTCCTCAGCCTGGTATGGATACGGAATAATGGGTAAACAGTTCACTCATGCTGGTCCCAACGGGGACTATATATATGTAGCAACAGTTTCTTTGGTACCCGGTCGGGTAACTATTTACATCACCTACTCCGCTGTACTCAACAACGTCTTCCTCCTGCTCTTTCTTTGGGGATCTCAGCTTCAGACCCGTCCGGATCCTCTTGCTCTTCCTCCTCACATCGCAGCTCCTCTTCTGTCAGGCGATGCACATGGAGGGCGTAAGGTCCTTTGGCACACTTGTGCCGGGTAAAGGTGACCTCGTCCCCGATATAAAGGTCACGACCTCTGTGCCCCTCCGGCAGATGGGACTCCACATCTCTGCGCGTGACAAAGACGTCGCCGGGGGTGTTGTGGTCTCTGACGAAACCCCACCCATGCTGCATATTGAACTTAATTACAGTCCCGGTTGTGCGGGGACTGTGCGCTGCACGGGGGTCCCTCCTGGTTCGGCTCTTCTGCTCGGCGCTCCGTACTTGGGCCTGTTGCTCCCGGACCCGCCTCTCTCTCCGCTCCCTCGCAAACTCTTCGAGCTGCTGTCGGCAACACTCAGCATGCTCCGCTGCAGCTGCCCTGGTTTCCTGAGTGAACCCCATTAGGTCTTCTCCGGTGGGGTCCCACTCAAATTGGGCTTCTTCCAGAGGAGGCGAGACCCGTGCCACGGGCTTCGGAGCCGGAATCAGGGGCTCACACAAGGGCCCTAGTCTCTGCTGCCGTTCCAGCTCATGGAATTCTTCGGGCCAGATGAAGGGCCGCCCGTCCGGCCATGTGAGCTGGCTGAACAAGTCCTCCCCCAGGTGTGGCACCCTTGGTTTTACGGGCGCGGGCGCGGTGGTGGTGGCGCCCGGATTGCCCAGGCCTTGCGGCCAGGCCTGGGGCACCTGGAAGGTGAAGGGCACCGTTAATACGGCGGCGCCCTGGGCTACCTGGCCTTGCGACCAGGCCGGAGGCTCCGCGGAGGTAGGGGGCGCTGTTGGTGATGCGGCGCCCGGGGGTACTAGGCCTTGCGACCAGGCTGGTGGTATTTCCTGCTTTGTCACGCTCCGGGTCGAGGCGCGTGACGTCACAGGGGTCGCTGCGGCGGCTTCCGGTCGGGGCCTAGTCCATAGCGGTGACATGGCGGCTACGGGCACAGCAGGGGGACTTTCGGGCTCTGCGACGGGGAGCTGGGGCAGGTGGGCGGTTTCCCGGCTTGGGGTATAGGCGTCCCCTTTACCTGCCTCCTTGTGTCCGGCTCCCTTCTCGGCGCCGTCTCCGGCCTTTGGTCCTCCCGCGCCATCCTCAGAGGCGGTCTGTCTCCTCGTCTTGGGTGGCGTGCTCCGCTGACAGGTCTCGGTCTGCTGGGCCATCTCACGGCTCCATTCCGCCAATATCTCGCGCTGTACCCGGGCCATCCTCCGTGCGAGGCCCTCCAGGGCAGTCTGTGCACACTCCCGGTCTCGGGGGAGCTGTGCAAGGACCTCCACTAGGCCTAGTGGGGTCGTGGTGTCTAGCAGGCTCCTGACCAACGGGTCGGTGCTGCTCTGCTCTTCTTCCAGCAGGCTCCTGGCCAGCGGGCCGGTGCTGCTCCGCTCTCCTTCCTCGGTCTCTAGCAGACTCCTGGCCAGCGGGCCGGTGCTGTTCTGCTTTCTCTCCATCTCCGGGTAAGCTCCTCCGCTACTCCTCTCCAGGCTTCTTGCCTCCGGGTGCGCTCGCTCCAGACTGCTCCAGGCAGCACCCATCTTCGTTCTTTTCTTTCGTCTCCTCCCACTTCGAGGGCGGTCCCGGGGCCACTCGGTGACTGTCAGCTCCAGGGGTAGTTCTTTCACGCTGACAGACACCTCCAGCATCACAGTCTCTGTTGGTGGGGGCGGTTTCCACTTTTGGCGCCATTTTCTGTCCCGGCCCACGATGGGAGGCGGCCTCTTGCCCTCCTTTGGCACGCCCATAATGGCGTCCGCTGCTCTTCCAAGGCGGGAAATCTTCGGATTTGGCGGGAAGCGTCGCCCAGTGGCGGGAAACTCTGCAGATGGCGGGAACAAGCTGGAAATGGCGGACAACCGGCGGGAATCGACTGGTGATGGGGTCCGATGGCGTGGACCCTCCGGAACCGGCGGGAGACTTCTTTCTGAGGTAAACTTGCACTTTTCTTCAGGCACGCAGTACCCGGGTGTTGCGGGCACGTAATCCTGCCGACCACGCCAAAGTTGACGCGCCCCCTGGGACATATTCCTTTTTGAGGGGAATACCCGGCACCGGATCAGATGGGGGGTTGTAGTCTCCGAGCGGCTGCGACCCGGCCCGTGCCCAGGGCGTCAAACTCAGTGTTATGTGGCAGTCCTACAGATGTTATTAAGAGTTCTTTTGTGTCGACTACGCCACCCGTTGTGATGCGGTCACTGTGGCCGCCGCTGCAGCAGGGTCCGCTGAGGCTGATGGTGGGTGCGCAGCTTGGTGGAATAACCCCCAACGGGAGGGGTATAGCCTCAGGGGGGACAGGTGCAGAGGATGGGGGTTGTGGTGGTGCAGTGCAGACGGCAGTGAAGACAGAGTCGGGTTGTGCAGTTAAGGGTGTTTACTTACTGCAGATGTTGTACTGGTCACTCCAGCTTCGAGTGACCACCCGAGCCGTGCTGCGTCCACCAGGTCCTGGATCCAGCCAACCCCCAAACAAGTCCGGAGCGTGGCCCTGAGCTCTCCTTCTGTCCCGTTCTCTGGCCGTCCCCACCCGTGATCCACCTAGGTCCAGCTCCCTCGGGCCTTCTGTTGGGACACCCTTGGCCTTGGGTTCCCTGACCCTTCATGTGGTGTGCCTTCGGGGTGGATGTGGTGGGTGACCGTGGCAAACGCTGCCCACGGTCTCCGGTCTCTGGCTGGGGAATGTTTTTACCCCCACCAGCTTGGGTTCCGGTACCCTGATGCCGACTCTTCACCCGGGGATTTAAGTTGGGATCTTGGAGTCCTTTTCTGCTGTTTCCCCCCTCTGGGTCTCTCTCTTCTCCTCTCTCACTCTGGGTCTTTCTTCTCCTCTGCTCCTGACTTTCTCTCTGCATCTGACCCTGTTCTTTGATGGTGCCCACCTTATATACACCCTCTATGTGTGAGCTCAGGTGACCAGCACCCAATGAGCTCCTAACTTTACCCAGGCTGCTCCCCCTATCTGCCCCTACACTACTTGGGATGTACCACCCCCCTCCCACTCCAGCCAGGAACAGACTCGGTCGTACCTGCACATTTCTAAGTGGGAGTACCGTCGGTCTGCTCCTCGGAAATGGGATGTGTGTAGTGCATGCAGCCTACCGAGCTCAGTTCCACACTCCATCCTTACCCGGGAGTGGAATATCACACCTCTGGGTTGAGGTGCAATACCCCTGTAGCAGCCGAATCCTCAGGGTGCTACATACACAGAGAGAAAAAGAGGGTGAGAGATTGAGATTGCAGCACTGTGACATCACGATAAATGTTATGTCACAAGTAGTGTGATGACATCATCGCATTCTAGATCCCAGTGTTATGGCCTTAAGGAAATCACTGCCTCACAGACCCCCAAGGGTGAGGGAGTTCTTTTGTTTTTGTGATAAACAAAGCAAAAATTGATTCTACAATGAATATAGAAAGAAGAAGAGTCCAAAGAGATCGGGTTCTAAGAGAGAGGAGAGGATTAAATGAAGAGCAGAAACCGCTGTTCGCTTTAGGGCGAAAAGACATTATATTACCGGACATGGACACTGACGCATCAGAGATGGCGTCCAAACGACAACATCTGGATAAAATGAGAAAGTCCAAAAGACATGAGATCTTTACAGAGAGAAGGACCATGGAGAACCTCATGGAGTCTCACTCTGCAGCCTCCGCTGAGCTTCAGAGGGCCATCCTTATCTCCTTGAAAAAAATCAGAGATCTGGTCCCTGAAATAAGGAGGAGGAACAAAGAAGCCATCCTCAATAAGCGGAGAAACATCAGCGCAGAGATAGAGGTGGAAGAGGTTCTCCAAGAAACATCAAGACAAGTCTCATCCACATCGGAAAGTCTAGAGACACCGAACCTGCAAAGAGCAGCAGCCCAGAAAAGAATTAGAAACAGCAGAGACTGGGTTGTCCAATGTAGGAGACATATGATCTATGCTAAACCCATTATAAATGGGAATGGTGCACTATGGAGATCCCAGTCATCATCTGAAACCATTTCCATTCCAGAGTTTCTCTTCCAGCTGAATGATTCTTCACCTGACAGATCAGTGGACAATGATGAACCAGGTAAGATAGAAACTTACTCAGAATAATAAGACTGGGGGTGAGGGGGATTATAGTCCTAATGTTATGTACAGGCCACAATTATTAATGTTATCTAACTGAAGAACTGTCCTTGTTGCCCGTAGCAACCAGTCACATTTCATTGTTCTATGATGGAATGTTAAGAAATAGAATCTGTGCTGTGAATCGTTGCTATGGGCAACAAGGACGTTTTTGCTAATAGACAATTTTGTTAAAGGAAAAAACAAATATTAGACATTTCCTGCTGATTTATATCAATCTGATTAAAATGTAATGTAGGTTCTGGAGATATATTTCTTAATAAATCTTGTATCATCTCAGCAGATGGAAGCAGTGAGACATCCTCTGACTCATCGGACATACCAGTACAAGACCTTGGGGATGCCAATGTCTCGGGAGAACTGGTCAAGGCAAATATTCCTATTGACATTTGCAGTCTCGAGTTCCAGAAAGATCTTGGAAAGGGAGGCTTCGGAAAAGTAAGTGTGAATTTCTACTCCTCCGTGCTCCCCAATGTATCCTGCCCCAGATACACAGGAGGGAGATACATATTCATTACTGGGTGTTCATATGTAATGGTGACTGGGATAAACCAGTGATCCATTACACAGATCCCTATAATAGATGGGAGTTGGGTCTGATCTGTTATGATTTTTCTCAAGGTCATCTTGGCATCACATCCGGTCAGTAAAGAACTGCTGGCCGTGAAAATCATGAACAAGAGTCGTTGTTCAGAGGAGATGATCAGTGCAGAGATGGAAGTCCTGCTAATAGCCACCGGGTGCCGCTACCTAATGTCAGCACGAGCAGTCATGGAGACACCTACAGAATATAAAGTAGCCATGGACTTTATGGCCAAAGGAGACCTGAGTGGCCACATGGCACGATTGATGCCTTTTGATACAGTAACAACAAGGTACAGTCTTATACTGGTTAGCTGCCTGTACATTGTAGTCCAAGACCAATAGACAATGACAGCAGGAGAAAATTATGACATAAATAGGACACGTGTCATCTCCTAATGTTGTCTTTTTGATTGTGTATCTAACCACTGATCCAACCTGTACTTTCTACTCCACAGACTCTTTGCGGCAGAGATGGTGTGCGGACTCCAATTCCTGCATGAACGTGACATCATACATCGGTAATCAGTTCATCTTCATAAATCTGTCCCCTGTGACTCTCTGTTGTCTCCTTACATATCTATTGTAGAAAGTTCTTTTCATGAATTCTCCTCACAATCATTGTCTTCTCCCTGCAGGGACGTGAAGCCAGGGAACATCCTCCTCAATGAGACCGGACACATTAAAATCTCTGACTTTGGCTTATCCGCCATAGTCATGTTTGAGGACGACATATTGAACAAATATGTTGGCACGAAAGGTTACATCGCACCCGAGGTAAGTAACATCCCAGTGTGATTAATGGCGATAGTAGGACTGAGGAATAATCTGATCACAAAGTATCCTGCAGATATCTATCCACAGATCGGTCCTTATAGCCTCTGTGTGTAAATCCCCTCCCCGGTATATTCAGATCATCTCCTATCTTATGTTCCCACAGATAATGGACGGTAAGAGCTACGACCATCTGGTGGACTCATTTTCCTTCGGTGTCATCCTATATATGATGATTGTAGGGATAAAGCCATTCTATAGCCGAGGCTCAACGAAGGAGTACCACAAGTCTCTGCAGGAGGACGTCCCATATTTTCCACCCGGGATCAGCATTGATGCCATTGACATCTTAGATGGGGTGAGTAGGGTCAGATAAAGGAGGATGATGGGTGATTATAAGGAAAGGTAGAAGATTAGATGTGGACAGTCGGTAAATATTGTGTAATAATGTATCATTAATAATACATTATATAATGACTAATGGTCTTTCTCATTTTCCAGCTTCTCTGCAAAACTCCATTTTCCATAACATCGACCATCCGAGAGCACCCATTCTTCCAGTTCATAAACTGGAGCGACGTGGAGTCCGGAAGAACCGACCCACCATTCAAATAAGACTATGTAAGTGTAGGATGTAGGGAAACAGTGTTATCACTGCCTAGTAACATGTATACCCACTATACACCTTATTATTATACCCCCCCCCCGTATACAGTATATATGTGAGGAGCCAATTCTCAGACGTGTATATTTCTCTTCTTACAGGAGTATTAGGCTGATAATAATCAGCCCCATTCCAGTAACATCTAGGAATGAAGATTAACATGAATTGGATGAGACAACTATACTGGACTTTCTCATTTACCGGACTGTGACAAATCCTACCGAGCTTCCACCACGTAACAGCCACGTAGATTCGAGCACCAAACATCCAGGGATTTATTTATTCTGATCGCCATATTTGGGGTCAGGAAGGAATTTTTTTCCCCTGATATGAGGATAATCCAGCAACGAGTCCTCGGGGTTATTTTTCGCCTTCCTCTGGATCAACATAGCAAGTAATTAAAGGCTGAAATTGAAGGACTTCTTTCAGCCATACTTGTTATGTTACCATCTGGACGACTCATCTACAGTGTGGTGGTAAGGAGACGACTACAAGATATGGACAGACAGAAGGCAGCGGCTGCTCCTTCTCCTACCGGATATGGACATACAGAAGGTAGAGGCTGCTCCTTCTCATACTTGGCCTTGTACAGACAGAAGGCAGCCGCTGCTCTTTCTCATACTTGGCCTTGTACAGACAGAAGGTAGCGGCTGCTCCTTCTCATACTTGGCCATGTACAGACAGAAGGAAGCGGCTGCTCCTTCTCATACTTGGCCTTGTACAGACAGAAGGCAGCGGCTGCTCCTTCTCATACTTGGCCTTGTACAGAGAGAAGAAGAGGCTGCTCCTTCTCATACTTGGCCTTGTACAGACAGAAGGTAGCGGCTGCTCCTTCTCCTACCTTGCCATGGACAGAGAGAAGAAGCGGCTGCTCCTTCACCTTCCTGGCCATGGTCAAACAGAAGGACAAATGGTTGATCTTTGTGCTTTAGGAATCCAGAAAAGCTCCATCTACACAGATCACACATCACACATTCCTGCTCTTCGCCTCTCCGTCATGTGTGATCCAGACCTGGATATCCAAAACCGGCACAAGTGCAACCAAAGGCCCAAGGAGCGGAATCATCAACATCTGCTCCTTTCTATAGAAAGTGACTGTATATACAGACTTTCTTTTTTCATCTTTGCATGTTATTAACAACTTTCATGCACAAATAAATATATTGAACATCTATGCTGCTTCTCTTTAGATTCTTCTCATGTATAGAACTGCTTTTTTGGTATTTTATTACCGTATATACTCAAGTATAAGCCAAGTTTTTCACCACATTTTTTGTGCTGAAAAAGCCCGCCTCGGCTTATACTCGGGTATATACTCAAGTATATACAAATTCCGTTGGTGGATAGTGGTGGGGGGGTTGCGGCGGCGGACGGAGGGATTGTGGCTGCGGAGGAGCGGGACACACTCAGTAGCCGGCTGCTGCAGCTACTACGTCTGCCCGCTGCTAAAGGAAAATGAATATTCCCTCTTCTCCACTCCCATGGGCGTGGAGAAGAGAGAATATTCATTCTCTTTAGTAGCGGGCACAGAAGATCGCGGAGCCGCAGGTCCTGCTGACAGTGCCCGTTACTAAAGAGAATGCATATTCACTCCTGTCCACGCCCATAGTCCCGCCGTGGAGAGGAGTGAATATGCCGGCATCTCACATGAGCTTCTGAGAGCATATGGCTGTGACGCCATGCACTGCTCAGATGCTGACATGAGCTGCTGACATGAGCTGCTGACATGAGCAGAACAGGACGCAGCGCTGGAGCAGAGGTGAGGAAGGAAGGTGAGCATAAGTGTTTATTTTTTTATGTGTGCAGTGATGGGGCCATACATACCAGGATTAGGGATGAGGGGGCCATACATACCAGGATAGGGGAATGAGGGGTGCCATACATACCAGGATTGGGGAATGAAGAGGCCATGCATTACCTGGATTGGGGATGAGGTGGCCATGCATATGTGGCACCCCAGGGGTCCGGTTGCCACAGGGGCATTGCCTCCCTCACAACAGGTGATGCCATGCCTTGAAGCAAGCAGGGGTCCCCTAATTAGGTTTTGCTAAGCATGCAACACTTTCCTGGCTCCAGACCAGCAAGGGGAGTCCCTCCCCTTGGCAACTGGGATCTGGGGGCGAGGTTAGTTAGACTTAGTGTGAGGAGTTGAAGTCAGGACGTCGAGGAGAGAGGAGCTTGGGAGTGGAGCTGCGTGGCAGTTCACTTCTGAGGGACACAGAAGAATTGGACACCAGAGTCCGAGGCTGTGGGGCACTGAACGCCCAGCCGCAGAAACCGGAGGGCAGGAGACTGCAGGTCTCCTGGCCCCATCAGACGCCCGGAGGCTCAGCAGCACAGAGGGCCCAGCACCGCCACATGGGAGCGACGCACCAGCAAGGCCCGAGCTGCCTGCCATACAGGTGAGCACAGAAATGTTGCACTCAGGGACGAGGGCCACCGCACAGCTACAAGCAGCAGGGCCAAATAGTTTAGTGGAAAGGGAAAGCCTCCAACTTCACCTGGCAAGGAGGATTCTTTACTTGCTTCCAGGCTGCCCGGACTTCCGCTTCTAGCCAGTACCCTAGTCCCGGCTTGTCTAATCACCACCAGTAAAGATAAGAGGAAACCGCCATTAAGTTGTGGACTGATTATTGCTGCGCCATCAACCCCTGCACTACAATGCCCAGCATAGCCCATAACATCTACACTGCCCTGGATCTAAGCTCTACCTGTGGAGAGCCACAGCATCCCTGCTGCAGTAACATCAGCTCCAGAGGACCTGCTCCGCAGCGGCGGCTCCCTTGGCCACATACCACAGGTGGCGTCACGAACTTAATACAATCACTATAAATTCCCCTATCAATAACCCCTTTTTATTGATCGCCCTGGGTCATGGACCGAGTCACCGCCATTGTGACATCCCCCCCAGCATCTACCGGCCCGGCATCGGGCACCCCACGGCCCAGGGGGCACGTCACATACCAGGATTGGGGGATGAAGGGGCTATGCATTACCAGGATTGTGGATGAGGAGGCCATGCATTACCAGGATTGAGGATGAGGAGGCCATGCATACCAGAATTGAGAATGAGGGGGCCATGCATTACCAGGATTGGGGATAAGGAGGCCATGCATACCAGGATTGGGGATGAGGGGGCCATGCATACCAGGACTGGGATGAGGGGGCCATTCATACCAGGATTGGAGGATGAGGGGGCCATGCTTACCAGAATTGGGGATGAGGGGGCAATGCATACCAGGATTGGGGTATGAGGGTGCCATGCATTACCAGGATTGGAGATGAGGGTGCCATGCTTACCAGGATTAGGGGTGAGGGGACCATGCATACCAAGATTGGGGATGAGGGGACAATACTTACCAGGATGGGGAAATTTACCAGTAGCTGCAGCATTTCCCACCCTAGGCTAATACTCGAGTCAATAAGTTTTCCCAGTTTTTTGTGGTAAAATTAGGTACCTCGGCTTATACTCGGGTCGGCTTATACTCGAGTATATACAGTAATATCATGATGACCTAATGTATTTGTCAAAGGGGCTGAATATCTCACATAAAGATTTCTGCATAGAGTAAAATATTTAAGTTTTAAGTGTTCATAAAACCTGAATCACCATAAGTAGATGGCATTCCTATTCCACATCTAAAATGTATACAGACCTCAGACCAGACTCACTATAGAAAATATACACCCAGACCCAGGAAACAATTACAAACCCCAGATCGTACCCCTAAATAAGTACAGACCCAGACAAAACCCACTAAAACATAGACAATAAACCCACTAAATGCAAACTAAAAACTCAACCAACTAGAAATATATAGACTTAGACTAAAGAAATACAGACACTAAACCCCTTAAATTCAGACACAGATCAGCCCCCTATATAAATACAGACCTCCTAAACACAGACACAAAACTCCTTCAATAGAAGCCCATTCCCAACCCCTAATTATATACAGACCCCCAGGGATGTACATAGAAATCATGGGGCCCCATAGCAGAAGTTATAATTTCATCCTTCACAAAAAAAAATAAAAATAAATAATAATAATAATATAACAGACAGTATGAAACCCACCTAGTGAATTCCTACACACAACCCTCCAGGAGCACAGTATGATGACCCTGCTATATGCACCCGTGGCAAAGTATAGTGACCCCAACACAGTATGATGCCCCAACTGTAACCCCAACACAGCTCTCCAACAATATGATGGCTCCCACACAGATTGATTGACCCCACAAAAACCTCCACACTGTATAATGGCCTCCACATAGCCCTACAAACAGTAAAATGGCCCCCACATTTCCCTACAAACTGTATAATGCCTTTTCATTCATGGACTGCGGCACCAATCAGTTCTCCCCGGCTCCTTGGCGTGATTGGTAGCATGGATTACAGTGAGGGACACTTAGGAAAGGTGAGTAGAAGAATTTTTTATTTTATTCTTATTTTTACAGGTGGACACTGCAGGAACAGACACTACTACTCTCATCATTGTCCCTGCTGGTGCTGATCGCAGCGCCGGCAGGGAACCATGATGAGGGCAGTGTTCAGCACCCGGTGCTTGGGAACAGCGCTAACTGTAAACTGATTCCCTGGCGCCGGTACGTGTGATCCTGATGCGGCACACGGGACACGGATATCTCCAGTACCAATAATATACGGACGTGTGAAACCGGCCTGAGTATTGCTGATCCTAGTGAACCAAATGTAAATTCAACTGAAGAAATAAATATTGCACCTTTTACTGGTGGTATACCATCCACCTACATGCCTCCAATAGCTCCAATATTCGATCTGTTTCAGGACAGGGTAATAAAAGATGTGGAAGCTTTAGTATTCACAAGTCCCACTGACAATTTAAGTACAGGGGAACTAAAAGCATTGAGTGAAATCAAAAACTGGAAAGATGTAATAATTTGTAAAGCCGACAAAGGTGGAAATATTGTGCTGCAAACTAGGAAGATGTATATTGCTGAATCCAAAAAAACAGCTGATACTTTCGGTAATATTAACCTGGCTAATGATCCTACGAATAAATTTAAAAACTTGTTAAGAACCTTTTTAAGGACGCAGGTGGAGAAAGGTATTTTAACTAGAAAAGGAGCAGAAAAATTATTACCGCAATATCCACAAAAACCATATTGGTACTGCATTCCCAAGGTCCATAAATCTTTAACCACCCAGCCTAGACGCCCGATAGTGTCGGGCATAGGCTCAATTACAGAGCCTTTGTCCCAATATTTGGACTCGTTACTGAAACCACTATTGAGAAATATTCCATCATTGATTAAGGACACCGGATCCTTCTTGAGTGTAGTTAGCGAAATAAATTACTGCAATAGTTACATGCGTGGCTTGCGTTTTTCCTCATTTATTTTTAGCTTTTTTTTTTTAATAAATATGTGGAAACCGTGACCAATCCATATCTAAATACATAAAAACATACTTAAGATATGTGGATGACATATTTGTAACGTGGGCTGGTACTCAAGAACAATTGAGTCGTTTGTAAAATATCTGAACGACATTAATATTGAAAATATGAAAATTACATCAGCATGTGGTGGTAATGAATTGGAATTTTTGGATGTAAAAATGAGAGTAATAGATGGTAAAATCATAACTGAAAATTGTAGAAAGAAAACATAAACAAATTCATTATTACATTTCAACAGTGTGCATCCGCACGATTACAAAAAAGGCGTCATCATATAGCCAGTTCGTATAATTATGAAAAATTAATAATAAAAAGGCAACATTTAAATCACAGGCTGAAGAATTAAAGGATAGATTTTTGAGAAGGGGGTATCCCCCAAATCTGCTAAAGGAAGCCCTTGAAAA
The DNA here is from genome assembly GCF_046119375.1 of Phyllobates terribilis. Lineage (NCBI taxonomy): Eukaryota > Metazoa > Chordata > Amphibia > Anura > Dendrobatidae > Phyllobates > Phyllobates terribilis. The sequence continues at coordinate 116,555,613 of NW_027362773.1, forward strand.
AGTAGAAAGAAACTCAAAAAATGGCCATATTACCAATAGAAAAAATAAGGGGAATAAATCTGACTGTAAGTTCATCTTTAATTTCAAGCATAGTCCTATGGATAATATAGTACATACGGCAATTAAACGGAACTGGCATTTGATCAAAAGAGACAGAGATTTACATGCTATAGCAGTCCGTAAACCTAGTTTGTCATATAGAAGAGGACGTAATTTGGGTGATTTATCTATCTATATAAATAAAAATGTAAATGTTTGTTTGTTCAAAATCTTAAATCTCCGAAAGTTCTTCACCGATTGCTTTGAAATTTTGACACAACGTTGCATTTGAATACACGCATGTTTTTATATATACCTACTATGTTTTTATATACCAGCTGTTGGATGTAAAAGCAACAGCGAGAGGGGGGTGTTACGAGCTCAGTCCCAGGCTGACTCTCCCCGGCCGCCTGGCATTCTCCCCCCCTAAGTTACATCGCATTCATAAACCTTTCTCCCTCTCCTTCATTCGCCCCAGCAGCTGCCTGTGCTCTGCTCCTTTTGTGTCCCTTGTAGGGGTTGGGAGGGAAAGGGAATGATGAGACTGTCTGTTCGAGGCCGAAAGATGCTCCTGCTCATCACCACCACCGCCTGACAGGCGGTCGCCTCTGCTCTCCAGCACCACTGCTGCTGCGGCTTCTTCTCCGGCAAGCCTTATTTCCGACTGCGCAACAATAAGCGGAGGAGGGAGGGAAGGAGAGAGGGAGGCTGCACGGAGGGGTGCAGGCCGCGGCCTCCGCTCTGGGTGCTGAGCTGGGCTCAAGCGTCACAGCAGTGGGCGGATAGCGAGTGAGTGCAAATCCCACTGCGCCACTGATGGGAGTGGCGCTGTGATCTGGCCCGTACTGGCCCAGGACATGTCAAGCAGATCACCCCCTCCTCCTCTGCCACCTGTCTTCATATCTGCACCCCCTCCTGGCACATTCCCTCTGTACTAGGGAATTGCATAACTAGCAATCCCTGACATGACCCGCTCCATTGTGACACCTGACAGCAAGTACCGACCTCTTTAGTGACCTTTGCAGAGTACAGGCCTGCAGGGGTCACAGGGTACAAGGCTGACGTGAACGCCAACCCCATTACCCCCTGCCACTGCTACAGTGCAGTGTGGAAGAGCGAGGCTAAGCGCCAGGTGTGATATTAATGGCCGCAGAGGGGGCTAGTATTCATGGCCCTTTCCATGGCTATTAATATCAGCCCGCAGCTGTCTAGTTTAGCCTTTGCTGGCTAGATTTTATAGGGGGGCCCCATGTAAAATTTTTTCTGGGGTCCCCCTGTAATCTAGCCAGTAAAGGCTAAACAAACAGTTGTGGGCTGATATTAATAGCCATGGAACATTGTTGGCTAATGGCTCCTTCTCCGGCTACTATCAGCCCTCGGTGGTGACTTTCCCTCTGCTGGTTATAAAAATTACGCGGGAGCCCACACCATTTTTTTTTAAATTTTAGGCTCTGTGCCCATAATTCAGACGTAGCAACGCTTTGGACGCACATTTTTTCTGCATCCAAAACGTTGCATTCTATTGAACACAGGTAAATCCACGTGTTCACTGAACCATGCGTATTTACCGCATTCAATACTTTTTAGTGGTTAAATTTCTGTTGTGGAGACTAGCGACTCTAAATTGACATGCTGAGGTCCTGAAAGACGCGCCACATGTCAGTGTCCACGGGTGATTCGCAGCCTCTGATGCACGTGTAGCACCCTGAGGATTCGGCTGCTACAGGGGTATTGCACCTCAACCCAGAGGTGTGGTATTCCACTCCCGGGTAAGGATGGAGTGTGGAACTGAGCTCGGTAGGCTGCATGCACTACACACATCCCATTTCCGAGGAGCAGACCGACGGTACTCCCACTTAGAAATGTGCAGGTACGACCGAGTCTGTTCCTGGCTGGAGTGGGAGGGGGGTGGTACATCCCAAGTAGTGTAGGGGCAGATAGGGGGAGCAGCCTGGGTAAAGATAGGAGCTCATTGGGTGCTGGTCACCTGAGCTCACACATAGAGGGTGTATATAAGGTGGGCACCAACTAAGAACAGGGTCAGTTGCAGAGAGGAAGTCAGCGAGCAGAGGAGAAGAAAGACCCAGAGTGAGAGAGGAGAAGAGAGAGAGAGACCCAGAGGGGGAAACAGCAGAAAAGGACTCCAAGAACCCAACTTAAATCCCCGGGTGAAGAGTCGGCACAGGGTACCGGAACCCAAGCTGGTGGGGGCAAAAACACACCCCAGCCAGAGACCGGAGACCGTGGGCAGCGTTTGTCACGGTCACCCACCACATCCACCACGAAGGCATACCACGTGGAGGGTCAGGGAACCCGAGGCCAAGGGTCTCCCAACAGAAGGCCCGAGGGAGCTGGACCTGGGTGGATCAATAGTGGGGACGGCCAGAGAACGGACAGAAGGAGAGCTCAGGGTCACGCTCCGGACTTATTTGGGGGTTGGCTGGATCCAGAACCTGGTGGACGCAGCACGGCTCGGGAGGTCACTCGAAGCTGGAGTGACCAGAACATCAGCAGTGAGTAAACATCCTAAACTGCATAACCCGACTCTGTCTCTGATTGCCGTCTACACTGCATCACCACAACTCCCATCCTCTGCACCTGATCCCCCTGAGGCTATACCCCTCCCGTTGGGGGTTATCCTATCAAGCTGCACCAACACCACCAGCCTCAGCGGACCCTGCTGCAGCGGCGGCCACAGTGACCGCAACACAACGGGTGGCGTAGTCGACATTAAGAACTTGATAACATCTGTAGGACTGCCACATACAACTGAGTTTGACACCCTGGGCACGGACCGGGTCACAGCCACTCGGAAGACTACAACTCCCATCTGATCCGGCTCCGGATATTCCCCCTAAAGAATATGGCCCAGGGGGCGCGTCAACTTTGGCGTAGTCGGCAGGATTACGTGCCCACAACAACCGGGTACTGCGTGCCTGAAAGAAAGAACGAGTTTACCTCAAAAAGAAGTCTCCTGCCGGTTCCGGAGGGTCCCCGCCATCGGACCCCATCACCAGTCGATTCCCGCCGGGTGTCCGCCATTAACAACTTTTTCCCGCCATCTGCAGAGTTTCCCGCCACTGGGAAGCGATTCCCGCCATTTCCAAAGGTTTCCCGCCTTGGAAGAGCGGACGCCATTATGGGCGTGCCAGAGGGTGGCGAGAGGCCACCTCCCATCGTGGGCCAGGACCGAAAATGGCGCCAAAAGTGGAAACCGCCCCCACCAACAGAGACTGTGATGCTAGAGGTGTCTGTCAGCGTGAAAGAACCGCCCCTGGAGCTGACAGTCACCCAGTGGCCCCGGGACCGCCCTCGAAGTGGGAGGAGACGAAAGAAAAGAACGAAGATGGGTGCCGCCTGGAGCAGTCTGGAGCGAGCGCACCCGGAGGCAGGAAGCCTGGAAAGGAGTAGCAGAGAAGCTCACCCGGAGATGGCGAGAGAGCAGAGCAGCACCGGCCCGCTGGCCAGGAGCCTGCTGGAAGAAGAGCAGAGCAGCACCGACCCGTTGGTCAGGAGCCTGCTAGAAACCACGACCCCACTAGGCCTAGTGGAGGTCCTTGCGCAGCTCCCCCGAGACCGGGAGTGTGCACAGACTGCCCTGGAGGGCCTCGCACGGAGGATGGCCCGGGTACAGCGAGAGACATTGGCGGAGTGGAGCCGAGAGATGGCCCAGCAAACCAAGACCCGGAGCACGCCAGCCAAGATGAGGAGACAGACCGCCTCTGAGGACGGCGCGGGAGGACCCAAGGCCGGAGACGGCGCCGAGAAGGGAGCCGAACGCATGGAGGCAGTAAAGGGGACGTCTATACCCCAAATCAGGACACCGCTTGCCTGCCCCAGCTCCCCGTCGCAGAGCCCGAAAGTCCCCCTGCTGTGCCCGAAAACGCCATGTCACCGACGCAGACTAGGCCCCAACCGGAAGCCGCCGCCGCGACCCCTGTGACGTCATGCGCATCGACCCCGAGCGTGGCAAAACAGGAAGTAACACCAGCCTGGTCGCAGGGCCTAGAATTCCCGGGCGTCGCATCACCAACAGCGCCCCCTACCTCCGCGGAGCCTCCGGCCTGGCCGCAAGGCCAGGTAGCCCAGGGCGCCGCCGTCCTAACGGTGCCCTTCACCTTCCAGGTGCCCCAGGCCTGGCCGCAAGGCCTGGGCAACCCGGGCGCCACCACCACCGCGCCCGCACCCGTAAAACCAAGGGTGCCGCGTCTGGGAGAGGACTTGTTTGCCCAGCACACGTGGCCGGACGGGCAGCCTTTCATCTGGCCTCAGAGGTATTATGAACTGGAGCACCAGAGGAGAGTTGGGGCCATGTGTGCACCCCTGATTCCGGCTCCGAAGCCCGTGATAAGGATCTCGCCCCCGCTTGAAGAGGCCCAATTTGAGTGGGACCCCACCGGAGAAGACCTAATGGGGTTCACTCAGGAAACCAGGGCAGCTGCAGCGGAGCGTGCTGAGTGTTGCCGACAGCAGCTCGAAGAGTTTGCGAGGGAGCGGAGAGAGAGGCGGGTCCGGCAACAACAGGCCCAAATAAGGAGCGCCGAGCAGAAGAGCCGAACCAGGAGGGACCCCCGTGCAGCGCACAGTCCCCGCACCACCGGGACTGTAATAAAGTTTAACCTGCAGCATGGGTGGGGCTTCATCAGAGACAACAACACCCCCGACGACGTCTTTGTCACGCGCAGAGACGTGGAGTCCCATCTGCCGGAGGGGCACAGATTTCGTGACCTTTACATCGGGGACGAGGTCACCTTTACCCGGCACAAGTGTGCCAAAGGACCTTACGCCCTCCATGTGCATCGCCTGACAGAGGAGGAGCTGCGATGTGAGGAGGAAGAGCAAGAGGATCCGGACGGGTCTGAAGCTGAGATCCCCAAAGAAGGAGCAGGAGGAAGACGTTGTTGGGTACAGCGGAGCAGGTGCTGTAAATAGTTACCCGATCGGGGTATAAAGAAACTGTTACTGCAAATATAGTCCCCGTTGGGACCAGCTGAGTGAACTGTTTACCCGTTTACCCTTAATTCCACAGGCTGAGGACTGTGAGCAGCCATTCCCTTTCCCTCCTTAACTGTCCGAGGACTGAGAGCGGCCATACCCTTGTACATAGTTGCGCTTCCTAAAGCGCCCCCTACCGGTTTTATAGGAAAACCATGTTTTCTAGAAAGACTGTCGCACTGTACCCGGTCACACGTTGCACAGTGACCGGAGGAGGAGCCAGAGGCGACGAGAAAGTTTTATATATATAATGTTTTATATATTTTATATGTTTATGAAAAATTTGTATGTTTTGGTGTTATGTCTTACAGCCCGAGGACGTGCTGTGATTTACCAGGGGGGAATGTAGCACCCTGAGGATTCGGCTGCTACAGGGGTATTGCACCTCAACCCAGAGGTGTGGTATTCCACTCCCGGGTAAGGATGGAGTGTGGAACTGAGCTCGGTAGGCTGCATGCACTACACACATCCCATTTCCGAGGAGCAGACCGACGGTACTCCCACTTAGAAATGTGCAGGTACGACCGAGTCTGTTCCTGGCTGGAGTGGGAGGGGGGTGGTACATCCCAAGTAGTGTAGGGGCAGATAGGGGGAGCAGCCTGGGTAAAGATAGGAGCTCATTGGGTGCTGGTCACCTGAGCTCACACATAGAGGGTGTATATAAGGTGGGCACCAACTAAGAACAGGGTCAGTTGCAGAGAGGAAGTCAGCGAGCAGAGGAGAAGAAAGACCCAGAGTGAGAGAGGAGAAGAGAGAGAGAGACCCAGAGGGGGAAACAGCAGAAAAGGACTCCAAGAACCCAACTTAAATCCCCGGGTGAAGAGTCGGCACAGGGTACCGGAACCCAAGCTGGTGGGGGCAAAAACACACCCCAGCCAGAGACCGGAGACCGTGGGCAGCGTTTGTCACGGTCACCCACCACATCCACCACGAAGGCATACCACGTGGAGGGTCAGGGAACCCGAGGCCAAGGGTCTCCCAACAGAAGGCCCGAGGGAGCTGGACCTGGGTGGATCAATAGTGGGGACGGCCAGAGAACGGACAGAAGGAGAGCTCAGGGTCACGCTCCGGACTTATTTGGGGGTTGGCTGGATCCAGAACCTGGTGGACGCAGCACGGCTCGGGAGGTCACTCGAAGCTGGAGTGACCAGAACATCAGCAGTGAGTAAACATCCTAAACTGCATAACCCGACTCTGTCTCTGATTGCCGTCTACACTGCATCACCACAACTCCCATCCTCTGCACCTGATCCCCCTGAGGCTATACCCCTCCCGTTGGGGGTTATCCTATCAAGCTGCACCAACACCACCAGCCTCAGCGGACCCTGCTGCAGCGGCGGCCACAGTGACCGCAACACAACGGGTGGCGTAGTCGACATTAAGAACTTGATAACATCTGTAGGACTGCCACATACAACTGAGTTTGACACCCTGGGCACGGACCGGGTCACAGCCACTCGGAAGACTACAACTCCCATCTGATCCGGCTCCGGATATTCCCCCTAAAGAATATGGCCCAGGGGGCGCGTCAACTTTGGCGTAGTCGGCAGGATTACGTGCCCACAACAACCGGGTACTGCGTGCCTGAAAGAAAGAACGAGTTTACCTCAAAAAGAAGTCTCCTGCCGGTTCCGGAGGGTCCCCGCCATCGGACCCCATCACCAGTCGATTCCCGCCGGGTGTCCGCCATTAACAACTTTTTCCCGCCATCTGCAGAGTTTCCCGCCACTGGGAAGCGATTCCCGCCATTTCCAAAGGTTTCCCGCCTTGGAAGAGCGGACGCCATTATGGGCGTGCCAGAGGGTGGCGAGAGGCCACCTCCCATCGTGGGCCAGGACCGAAAATGGCGCCAAAAGTGGAAACCGCCCCCACCAACAGAGACTGTGATGCTAGAGGTGTCTGTCAGCGTGAAAGAACCGCCCCTGGAGCTGACAGTCACCCAGTGGCCCCGGGACCGCCCTCGAAGTGGGAGGAGACGAAAGAAAAGAACGAAGATGGGTGCCGCCTGGAGCAGTCTGGAGCGAGCGCACCCGGAGGCAGGAAGCCTGGAAAGGAGTAGCAGAGAAGCTCACCCGGAGATGGCGAGAGAGCAGAGCAGCACCGGCCCGCTGGCCAGGAGCCTGCTGGAAGAAGAGCAGAGCAGCACCGACCCGTTGGTCAGGAGCCTGCTAGAAACCACGACCCCACTAGGCCTAGTGGAGGTCCTTGCACAGCTCCCCCGAGACCGGGAGTGTGCACAGACTGCCCTGGAGGGCCTCGCACGGAGGATGGCCCGGGTACAGCGAGAGACATTGGCGGAGTGGAGCCGAGAGATGGCCCAGCAAACCAAGACCCGGAGCACGCCAGCCAAGATGAGGAGACAGACCGCCTCTGAGGACGGCGCGGGAGGACCCAAGGCCGGAGACGGCGCCGAGAAGGGAGCCGAACGCATGGAGGCAGGTAAAGGGGACGTCTATACCCCAAATCAGGACACCGCTTGCCTGCCCCAGCTCCCCGTCGCAGAGCCCGAAAGTCCCCCTGCTGTGCCCGAAAACGCCATGTCACCGACGCAGACTAGGCCCCAACCGGAAGCCGCCGCCGCGACCCCTGTGACGTCATGCGCATCGACCCCGAGCGTGGCAAAACAGGAAGTAACACCAGCCTGGTCGCAGGGCCTAGAATTCCCGGGCGTCGCATCACCAACAGCGCCCCCTACCTCCGCGGAGCCTCCGGCCTGGCCGCAAGGCCAGGTAGCCCAGGGCGCCGCCGTCCTAACGGTGCCCTTCACCTTCCAGGTGCCCCAGGCCTGGCCGCAAGGCCTGGGCAACCCGGGCGCCACCACCACCGCGCCCGCACCCGTAAAACCAAGGGTGCCGCGTCTGGGAGAGGACTTGTTTGCCCAGCACACGTGGCCGGACGGGCAGCCTTTCATCTGGCCTCAGAGGTATTATGAACTGGAGCACCAGAGGAGAGTTGGGGCCATGTGTGCACCCCTGATTCCGGCTCCGAAGCCCGTGATAAGGATCTCGCCCCCGCTTGAAGAGGCCCAATTTGAGTGGGACCCCACCGGAGAAGACCTAATGGGGTTCACTCAGGAAACCAGGGCAGCTGCAGCGGAGCGTGCTGAGTGTTGCCGACAGCAGCTCGAAGAGTTTGCGAGGGAGCGGAGAGAGAGGCGGGTCCGGGAACAACAGGCACAAATAAGGAGCGCCGAGCAGAAGAGCCGAACCAGGAGGGACCCCCGTGCAGCGCACAGTCCCCGCACCACCGGGACTGTAATAAAGTTTAACCTGCAGCATGGGTGGGGCTTCATCAGAGACAACAACACCCCCGACGACGTCTTTGTCACGTGCAGAGACGTGGAGTCCCATCTGCCGGAGGGGCACAGAGGTCGTGACCTTTACATCGGGGACGAGGTCACCTTTACCCGGCACAAGTGTGCCAAAGGACCTTACGCCCTCCATGTGCATCGCCTGACAGAGGAGGAGCTGCGATGTGAGGAGGAAGAGCAAGAGGATCCGGACGGGTCTGAAGCTGAGATCCCCAAAGAAGGAGCAGGAGGAAGACGTTGTTGGGTACAGCGGAGCAGGTGCTGTAAATAGTTACCCGATCGGGGTATAAAGAAACTGTTACTGCAAATATAGTCCCCGTTGGGACCAGCTGAGTGAACTGTTTACCCGTTTACCCTTAATTCCACAGGCTGAGGACTGTGAGCAGCCATTCCCTTTCCCTCCTTAACTGGCCGAGGACTGAGAGCGGCCATACCCTTGTACATAGTTGCGCTTCCTAAAGCGCCCCCTACCGGTTTTATAGGAAAACCATGTTTTCTAGAAAGACTGTCGCACTGTACCCGGTCACACGTTGCACAGTGACCGGAGGAGGAGCCAGAGGCGACGAGAAAGTTTTATATATATAATGTTTTATATATTTTATATGTTTATGAAAAATTTGTATGTTTTGGTGTTATGTCTTACAGCCCGAGGACGTGCTGTGATTTACCAGGGGGGAATGTAGCACCCTGAGGATTCGGCTGCTACAGGGGTATTGCACCTCAACCCAGAGGTGTGGTATTCCACTCCCGGGTAAGGATGGAGTGTGGAACTGAGCTCGGTAGGCTGCATGCACTACACACATCCCATTTCCGAGGAGCAGACCGACGGTACTCCCACTTAGAAATGTGCAGGTACGACCGAGTCTGTTCCTGGCTGGAGTGGGAGGGGGGTGGTACATCCCAAGTAGTGTAGGGGCAGATAGGGGGAGCAGCCTGGGTAAAGATAGGAGCTCATTGGGTGCTGGTCACCTGAGCTCACACATAGAGGGTGTATATAAGGTGGGCACCAACTAAGAACAGGGTCAGTTGCAGAGAGGAAGTCAGCGAGCAGAGGAGAAGAAAGACCCAGAGTGAGAGAGGAGAAGAGAGAGAGAGACCCAGAGGGGGAAACAGCAGAAAAGGACTCCAAGAACCCAACTTAAATCCCCGGGTGAAGAGTCGGCACAGGGTACCGGAACCCAAGCTGGTGGGGGCAAAAACACACCCCAGCCAGAGACCGGAGACCGTGGGCAGCGTTTGTCACGGTCACCCACCACATCCACCACGAAGGCATACCACGTGGAGGGTCAGGGAACCCGAGGCCAAGGGTCTCCCAACAGAAGGCCCGAGGGAGCTGGACCTGGGTGGATCAATAGTGGGGACGGCCAGAGAACGGACAGAAGGAGAGCTCAGGGTCACGCTCCGGACTTATTTGGGGGTTGGCTGGATCCAGAACCTGGTGGACGCAGCACGGCTCGGGAGGTCACTCGAAGCTGGAGTGACCAGAACATCAGCAGTGAGTAAACATCCTAAACTGCATAACCCGACTCTGTCTCTGATTGCCGTCTACACTGCATCACCACAACTCCCATCCTCTGCACCTGATCCCCCTGAGGCTATACCCCTCCCGTTGGGGGTTATCCTATCAAGCTGCACCAACACCACCAGCCTCAGCGGACCCTGCTGCAGCGGCGGCCACAGTGACCGCAACACAACGGGTGGCGTAGTCGACATTAAGAACTTGATAACATCTGTAGGACTGCCACATACAACTGAGTTTGACACCCTGGGCACGGACCGGGTCACAGCCACTCGGAAGACTACAACTCCCATCTGATCCGGCTCCGGATATTCCCCCTAAAGAATATGGCCCAGGGGGCGCGTCACACGCATAGTGGACATGGGATTTCTAGAGATCCCATCCACTATGCTGTAACATCTGGACGCTGCGGGTTTGACACTGTATATACACGCAGCGTCAAACCTGCAGCGGCTCCTGACCATGGCCACGTACCCAAACTAACCCGCAGCGCATCAATTTCTGTAGCGAACACACCAGTCTCCGCTGCAGATTTTGACTGATTACAGTGTCACTATATGCGGTCGATTCACATGTACCGACAACAAAAGTTTGGCATTAGAACACCGCGTCTTGGAGGAAACATAAACGCGTTGTGTCCAAAGTGCTGCTGAGTGCTGATCAGGGGATGTAGTGGCTAACGAACCAGCTGTGAGATGTTATTTAATGGCCAGGGAAATGTTTACCAAGTGGCACCATCCCTGGCTAAAAAAAACAGCTCACAGCAGTCGCATAACTTACGTGAATAGAAATGCTAATGAAGATTGGAGGAATGGGACTAGCTGACACCCAGCTCTCTTGTTCGGTGATGTCAAGGTGTCAATCATAACTTTTCATTACCAAACAAAGTAAAGAAGCACACAGACACAGTGTAAACACTTAATTTGAAATACAACAGACCCATTCTTTAATCATTTAAATGAAACAATATAGTCACCCCAGTTCTTATGGTAATCCAAGGGCTTAAGCAATGTCCCACCAACTTTATTTAGCTCCAAAAATCATTCATTGATGCTCAAAAACGCTTCAAAAAACGCATGTAAAAACGCGTCAAAAACACATGTAAATCCGCATGCGTTTTTTTCTGCCAGGGAGAGGCAAAAACGCTCAGTAAATTCCTGCTTCAATTCCTGAACGTGTGCACATACCCTGAAAGTTAATTTATTCTAAAATATAGAATAAAAAAACATATAAGTTAAAATGTAAACCCAAAGACCCTTTAACATTTTTCCCGTCATATCAAACCCTCCGCTGTACCCATTATGGATAATAAATAATCTATGATCTTTTTGCGTTTCTGTTGTTGACCTCACTTTATATAGCTAGTAAGCCTAATTACCATATGAAGCATCCCCTCTTGAAGGGCATATTTTTTTACCTTTTTAAGCAATATCTTTGAGAGACTCAGCAAGAAATAAGATTTGTACAGGGAGAAAGTCAAAGTGAACCTCTTCTGGTTAATGGATGGGAGCAAAGCTGGTGTTTAGATCTCAATGGGCAGCGGGGTCTCAATCCTGAGGACGGAGCGATCAGGAACACCTGTGAGCGTTCCAGTGATCTGCTAAATGAAATACTGGCTTGTACAAGGACTCCATGGTCCATGAATATGATATGGGCACATGTGAACCAGCTGTTATCCTAAAATGTACCCACTTACGGAAACATATTATTTCATTGGTAAGTACATAGGTGCTGTAGATATGTATGTGTGCATCAAATTTGGAGGATGCTGAGCCAAAATGTGGCAGATGTGTGTAGATGCTTATGTTTGTATGTATACATATATATATATATATGACTCGCCCAGGGGGATATGGGGGACTCGGTACCCGGGCCTTTACCTTCTGTGGGATGTCACGGTGGTCGGCTCCCGCGCCCATACCCTGGGGTCACTCTTTAAAAGGGCTTTGTTACTTGAAGGGATGAATAACAGTTTTGTCTCGTGACGCCACCTGTGGCTCCTGGTAATGGGTACCAGCGCTGCTGCAGACCTCCGGGGGTGATGGGATGGCAGCTGGGATGTTTCTGCTCCCCACAGGTGGAGCGGGACCTCGGGGCAGGGTTGATGGAAGGGATGTAGGTGAGAGGTGGCCCGGTCGGGTCAGGGGGAATGATGGACACGCACACAGGGGATTCGCTACAGTACCTTTACTGGTGTAAACAGCAGGTATGGTCCAGGGTACTTAGCAGGAAGGGTGCACTTCTGGACTCTCCCCAGTGAGCGGGTATTAGGCCTCCTGGTCCGTTTCTTCCTCTCTCTAAAGCTCCTGGCCAGCCTGGAACTAGGCCTAACTTCTGTACTGTTTCGCCCTCTCACCTGTCTGCTTGGTAGTAGAACTTTTCTTTGGCTACCACTATCTCTGGACGCTGGGGCCTTCGTGGTTCCTAGTTCTGTAAACGATGGTAGCTTCAGGTTGACCAGGGGTCTGGAATCCTCCTGGTATGCCGGTTGTCCCTACTGGTTGTAGAGGACCCTGTAGGCGCAGACCCGGTGTCCGGATTGTGTTCTGGGGTGAGCTTAAGATGCTCCTCTGCCCCCTTAACTCCACTCTCCTTGCCTCCGGCCACACTCGGGGCCCACAGCACAGCAGCTAACATGTGCTGCTTCTTCACTGATCTCTGGAGCCAGCACACTCTGCCTGCCTAACTCCACCCTCCAGTATATATATCCCTAACAGGGCTCCCTCTGGTGGTATGAGGTGGAAGGGTGGAGGTGTCTGTGTGTAGTGAGGGCCTCTTGTGGAGAAGTCCGTCCATGCACCCTTTTGGGTCCTTTGGTACCTGTGTGTAGCAGGGTGCCACATTCCCCCCTAGTACAACTCAGTACTCCTGGACTGAAGCATTTTTTTTGTAAACAGGTCACAACAACAATTACGATAACAATAACACATATCAAAGTTACAGTGAGTCTCATAACCAGGTGTCCATCTCACTGGTGAAGGTGCAAAATGAGTAGCATGAGGGATCCGTCTGAAAACCCTCAACGTAGGCCCTGGGCGTGGCTACAGGGCATAAGTGATCTAGGTGTTGGACCACGTCTTCGGCCACGCCAAACGGCTTTTTGTTCAGTGGTCTTTCAGTATAAAACCAATAGGGGGCAATTCAGGGCCGGCTCCAGGGGCCCAGGGCGAAAGAGTCTCAGTGGGCCCCTTTAACACATACCACGATTCATGATGCAGAGATACGGCGGAGAAATATATATATATATATATATATAGTACAATGCAAATATTTCACTTCTTACATTACATGAGTGATATCTATTGTAAATTCCACAATAGCTCAGAAACCGGTGAATCGCTCCACACAGAATAGTGGCCCCCATATAAGGCTCCATACGGAATACTGGCCCCCATATAACGCTTGATACGGAATACTGGCCCCCATATTACACTCCATACGGAATACTGGCCCCCATATAAGGCCCCATAAGGAATACTGGCCCCCATATAAGGCCCCATAAGGAATACTGGCCCCCATATAAGGCCCCATACGGAATACTGGCCCCCATATAAGGCTCCATATGGAATACTGGCCCCCATATAAGGCTCCATACGGAATACTGGCCCCCATATAAGGCTCCATACGGAATACTGGCCCCCATATAAGGCTCCATACGGAATACTGGCCCCCATATAAGGCTCCATACGGAATACTGGACCCCATACGGAATACTGGCCCCCATATAAGGCTCCATACGGAATACTGGCCCCCATATAAGGTTCCATACAGAATACTGGCCCCCATATAACGCTCCATACTGAATACTGGTCCCCTTATAAAGCTCCATACAGGATACTGGCCCCCATATAACGCTCCATACAGGATACTGGTCCCCTTATAAAACTCCATACAGGATACTGGCCCCCATATAACGCTCCATACAGGATACCGGTCCCCTTATAACGCTCCATACAGGATACCGGTCCCCTTATAACGCTCCATACAGGATACTGGCCCCCATATAATGCTGCATGCAGGCTGTGCCCCCTTATAATGTTCCATGCAGGCTGTTACCCCCCACATAATGCCCCATACAGGCTGTCCCCCCACGTAATGCCCCATACAGGCCCCCCTTTTAATGCTCCATGCAGGCTGTTACCCCCCACATAATGCTCCATACAGGATGTCACCCCCCCTCTTTATAATGCCCCATGCAGGATGTACCCCCCCTCTCTTTATAATGCCCCATGCAGGATGCCCCCCCCTTCTCTTTATACTGCCCCATGCCTCCATACATTAAAAAAAAAAAAATCAAATACTCACCTCCCTTCTCCTCACCTGCTACCTGCTACCTGCTGCCCGCTGCCCGCTGCTCGGGTCCGAACTCCAGCGTTGTCGGCGTCTTCCCGCTCAGCGCTTCCTGTGACGGCTCAGGGGAGGGCGCGGTGTAAAGGCGTCACCGCGCCCTCTGACCTGAGACGTCACAGGGAGCGCAGAGCAGGAAGACAGCTGATCTGCGGAGGCATGGGGAGAGGTAAGTATCCAGCTGCCGGGGCCCTGAGCAAGTGGCGGAGAAGGGCGGGCGCTGACACCGCTCTCCTCCGCCCATAGCCCAGCGGGGTGCGCGACCGCCAGTGGGCCCCTCTGCCTGCTCAGGGCCCCGGCATTTGCCCGGGTGCACCGAGTGCTGACGCCGGCCCTGGGGCAATTTAATAAGTGCAACTATTTACAATGGACAGTTTTTGGCTGCTCACAGTCCTCAGCCTGCAAGTCTTTATACCCTTTACGGGTAACTAAATGCACACATATAACTTTTTCAGTTCACAAAAACAATACTATACCCTTCCGGGTAGCTATTTATATTGTAGGCATTTTGTACCTTATTCCCTATACCTGGTAGGGATTTGACCTTGTGTGCTTCGTGTGGATCTACGTAGCACTGGGGTGATACTGGTGTCTGTGCATGTGTGTCACCCCAGGCCTGGATGCCACAAATATTAAAGGCTGTGTCTGAGAGCAGGAGGGAGGTTCTTTGGTCAGGGACTATTAGCATGCAGCACCTCCTGTCCCAGGCCAGTAGGGGGAGCAGGCTGCCCCTATAAAAGCTGGAACTGAGGCCAGGTTAGAGAGACCAGGACCCACTTCTGAAGCATCCGGAAGGGTTCCCAGAGGAAAGGGACAGGTCAGCAGCAGCTGAGGAGTCCGAAAGGCAGAGGACGAACAGCAAGCCAGGGACAGAGGCGACGAGAGACGGTCCTGGCTGAGAGAGAACTACACAACCGGACACTGGGGTTCGAGGCTGTCAGGGTTGCAAGCCCTGCAGCAGATAACCAACCCGCAAGGGATTTCAGGTTCCTTGGCTTAAGAAGCCTGGAGGCTCCGCCACACAGAGGGACCGGTATAGCACGGAGAAGCAACAGGTACCTAAGGCCCGAGTCGCAAGCCATACAGTCGTAGTACACGGCCAGCTCAGGGACGTGGGCTATCACACCACGAAAAGGGGGATAGTCAGCAAGGGCAGAGAGAGAACGGTAGTCCTACCCACTCACCCTGACCAGTGGGGCTCGCCCGAATGCTCTCAGACACCCAGGCCCATTCCTACCCTGTACTCCTGTTGGGTCATTAGTACTAACTATAATAAAGACCCTGGACTGTTTGAAGCAGACTCTGAACCCTTATTATTGCGGCCTGCACCATCACCCCCAGCATCCTATTACACTGCCCTGAGGCTACACTCTTCCCGTGGGGAGTTATCCTATCCCTGTGCGGCAAACCAACATCAGCCTCAGCGGTCAGCCTTGCAGCGGCGGTCATCCCTGACCGCAATCCACGGGTGGCGTAGTCGGACATTCAAAACACTACAAATAGACTGCCACAGCATTTGGTCTGACCACCCTGAGCCACGGGATCGGGTTGCCACTACTACCTCCAACATTGCACTGAAGCCCGGTTCCGGGTGCCCCACGGCCCAGGGGGCGAGTCACATGCACTATCCGCTAACCTATCAGGTCTACGTGCGGGTAAGTTAGAGAACTGCCTCAACATCTCTACACTGTGTTCCAAATTATGATGCAAATAATATTTTCTCAGATTTTCCCAAATTACCTATATGAATTGCAGTCATTGTAATTTTCCAGTCAAATAACTATTAGAGTACAATTGAAAGGTTTTTGTACAAACTGCCTATGATAACAGTATATTTTTAAAAAAATAAAAAACTCAAACTGCACTCAAAATGCATGTTCCAAATTATTATGCACAGTAGAGTTTTCCACCTTTTCATTTTAATAAAGAACAAAAAAATGGTCATTTTTGAAATTATAAGCATTAGCAGGTTATTACAAACTGAAATCAAACAGTTTTCAACTCAAAACTTTATTCTAGGTGATGTTACATTTGCACATAGGACCCCTTGTTCAAAAGGAGCTTCTGAACTCTCTTGTCCATTGAATTTGACAGGTTTTGGATGGTTTCTGCTTTAATTGTTTTGCATGAGGACTGAATACCCTCCCAGAGCTGTTGCTTAGATGTGAACTGCCTCCCGCCATCATAGACACTCCTTTTGATGATGCTCCAGAGGTTATCAATGGGGTTGAGGTCAGGGGGGCATGGGTGCCACACCATAAGTTTGTCCCCTTTTATGCCCATAGCAGCCAGAGATGCAGATGTGTTATGTGCAGCATGAGATGGGGCATTATCATGTATGAAATGATCTCGATGGTCCAGATGGATGGAGTGGTGGATGGCTGGTTGATGGACACCCCATGCAAACACGGCTACGGCGCTAACAAGGAGGAGGTGGAGTAATGTTTTGGGCTGGAATCATGGGGAGAGAGATTGTCGGCCCTTTTAGGATCCCTGAAGGGGTAAAGATGAACTCCATAATGTATGTTGAGTTTCTCAAACAGCACTTCCTTACATGGTTCAAGAAGAAGAACCGTGCATTCCGTAGCAAGATCATTTTCATGCATGATAATGCCCCGTCTCATGCTGCACATAACACATCTGCATCTCTGGCTGCTATGGGCATAAAAGGGGACAAACTTATGGTGTGGCCCCCATGCTCCCCTGACCTCAACCCCATTGAGAACCTCTGGAGCATCATCAAAAGGAGTGTCTATGATGGCGGGAGGCAGTTCACATCTAATCAACAGCTCTGGGAGGGTATTCTGTCCTCATGCAAAACAATTAAAGCAGAAACCATCCAAAACCTGACAAATTCAATGGACGAGAGAGTTCAGAAGCTCCTTTCGAACAAGCGGTCCTATGTGCAAATGTAACATCAACTAGAATAAAGTTTTAATTTGAAAACTGTTTGATTTCAGTTTGTAATAACCTGCTAATGCTTATAATTTCAAAAATGACCATTTTTTTGTTCTTTATTAAAATGAAAAGGTTGAAAACTCTGCTGTGCATAATAATTTGGAACATGCATTTTGAGTGCAGTTTGAGTTTTTTATTTTTTTAAAAATATACTGTTATCATAGGCAGTTTGTACAAAAACCTTTCAGTTGTACTCTAATAGTTATTTGACTGGAAAATTACAATGACTGCAATTCATATAGGTAATTTGGGAAAATCTGAGAAAATATTATTTGCTTAATAATTTGGAACACAGTGTATAGGACTGGCAAGTGCACTGTTTACTGGACCCTCAGGTTCTGCTTCAACTGGTGATCCTCCTCTTACTGGGGACTCTTCCTGTTCCTGAGCGGGTTCTTTTAGGGTGCTCACAGGCTCTTCTTGTGGTGGAGGTTCTTCTGGTGGCTGACAGAAGTGTATCACTGGTATGATAACGGCTCCATCAAGTTGAGGCCAGTCCGCGGGGAAGTCTCCTAGGACTGTATGAACTACATCTTCCTTGGGTTTTCCCAGTATTATAAGAGGTACTTCTTCCTCCTGTGTCTTCAGTAGACCTGGGCACAATTTCAAGTGGTCTCTTGAGACTGTTGAGGTTGTCCTACCTCCATCCTTGCTGATCAGGCAGGTTTTGGTGTTGTCAAATCTGGAACTTAACACTGTGTAGAGCTCTCTTTCCCACTGGTTATCGAGCTTGTGACCCCTTCTTTTCCGCTTTAGCACTATTTCTCTGGATGCCAAGGGTTCTGCTGGTGCATGCTTGTTATATTGGTCTTCTTGTCTTTCCCTTACTTTGTTTAGGCTGTCTTCAACACCGGCCTGTACTTTCCTGTACTGCTCTTACCGATTTGTGTCCCAGTCTTCAGTGGACATATCTGCAGCAGGATCTACCACTCCGAGCTCCAGGTCCATGGGCAATTTTCCGGGTCTTGCTCTCATGAGGTACGCTGGGGTACAATTAGTAGAACTCACAGGTATGTGATTATACAGGTCCACCAGGTCAGGTAGTTTGTCTGGCCACTGGTTCCTCTCTTACAAAGGTAGGGTTTTTAACAGGTCAATGACGATGTTATTCATTTTCTCGCACATACCGTTAGTTTGAGGATGATATGGTGTAGACCGGATCTTCTTACATCCATACAGGTGACAGAATTCTTTGAATAGTTCAGCTTCAAAGGCAGGGCCTTGATCTGTTAGCATCTTGTCCGGGTATCCATGGGGCCTGCAGAAGTAGGTTTGGAATGTTCTTGCTGCAGTTTCTGCTGTCAGATCCTTGACAGGGGCTACCACCAGGAACCGGGAATAGTGATCCACCATGGTCAGGGCGTAGGAATAGCCTGATCTGCTGGGCGACAGTTTGACGTGATCCAGAGCGACAATCTCCAGGAGTTGGGTTGTTTTGATGAACTGCAAGGTTGCTTTCTGACTTCTGTAGTCTTTCCTTCTGAGGCTACAGGGCCCACAATTCCGGCACCACCTTTCGATGGAACTCCGCATTCCATCCCAATAGAACCGGTCCTTCAGCAGGGTTTCCAGCTTCTTCCATCCAAAATTACCTGCTTGGTCATGGTAGGCCTCTAGCACCATCTGGATATCCGTCCTGGGCACTACAATCTGCCACACCATTTCATGGGTTCTAGGGTTGACATACCTCCTGCACAGCTTTTCTCTGTAGATGAACAGCCGGCTCCTCTCATTCCACAGGTGTTTAGCTTGTGGAGGAGCATCCTTCTCCAGGTGAGAACCTTCTTGGGTTATCAGTCCTTTCATGAGGCTGACAACCCGGTCACTGTCCTGGGTCTCCTTCCAACTATGATGAGGTAAAGGGTTTAGCGTCTTACCATGACGTCTTCTGGAGGTGTGTTGCTCGTGGACCATTCCATTCCTGTGGAAAGCAGGTAATTCAATTTCTTCTAGGTCATCCACTTCATCCTCGGTGTCCGACTGGTGGGACATTCTTTACAGGGCATCAGCATTGGTGTTCTTGTGACCTGCCCGGTACTTGATTGTGAACTGGTAATTCGACAATCTATCCACCCAACGCTGTTCCATGGCTCCCAACTTGGCTGTCTCCAGGTGTGTCAAGGGGTTATTGACGGTAAAGGCTGTAAATTTAGTTGAGGCTAGGTAATGTTTGAATCTTTCTGTGATAGCCCAGACCAAGGCCAGGAACTCCAGCTTGAAGGAACTGTAATTCTCCAGGTTCCTCTCAGTAGGGCGAAGCTTGCTACTGGCATAGGCAATTACCTTTTCTCTGCCATTTTGCTTCTGGGACAACACAGCTCCCAGTCCCTCATTGCTGGCATCTGTGTATAACAGGAAATGTTGGCTGTAGTCGGGGTAAGCCAGGATTTCCTCACCGGTTAGGGCTTCCTTCATTAATACAAAGGACTCAGTCTGTTCTTTGCCCCACTGCAATGGGGGACTTCAACCTCTTTTGGACTGTCCTACTAAGAGATCTTGTAAAGGTGCTGCCTTTTTGGTGTAGTCCTTAATGAACCTCCTGTAGTACCCGACCAGTCCCAGAAATTGACGTACTTCTTTGATGTTCCTTGGTTCAGGCCACTTCTGGATGGCAGTGACCTTCTCCGGGTCTGGTGCTACTCCCTCTGGGCTGACCACGTGTCCCAGGTACTGAACCTTCTGTTTGAGCAGGTGGCACTTGGAATGTTTTAGTTTCATCCCATACCGGGACAATGCCTCAAATACCTCCGCTAGGTGCTTTAGATGGTCTTCATACGTCCTCGAGTACACGATAACGTCATCCAGGTATAGCAGCACTGTCTCAAAGTTCCGGTGTTCCAATCAACACTCCATCAACCTCTGGAACGTTCCGGGTGCGTTGCAGATACCAAATAGCATGCTGTTGAATTCGAATAATCCCATCGGGATGGTGAAGGCTGTCTTCTCCCGGTCTTCCTCACCAACAGAGACTTGCCAGTACCCGCTAGTGAGATCCAATGTGGAGAAATAATTGGCAGATTTTAGTGCAGGTAGGGATTCCTCTATATGGGGCAAAAGGTATGCATCCTTATATGTTATTCGATTAATTTGTCTATAATCTACACACATCCTCATGCCACCATCCTTCTTTCTGACCAGTACCAGGGGAGCTGCCCAGGGGCTACAGCTATCCCTTACTACCCCTGCCTCTTTCATGTCATGCAACATTTCTTTTGCTTTTTGGTAATGTGCTGGTGGTATGGGTCTGTAACGCTCCTTAATGGGTGGATGGTTACCTGTGGGTATGTGGTGTTGTACCCCTTTGACCCTTCCAAAATCAAGTGAGTGTTTACTAAACACCTGTTCATATTCCTGAACCACTCTGTAGACACCGTGTTTTTGATGGACAGGTGTGGGGTCAGTTCCAACATGGAGCTGTGAACACCATTCCTCCAGCTGGGTTTTGGAGTCATTGTCCTCCACCGTATCTGGTGGGGTCAAGGATTCCACTGTGTGTATGGCATTATTATTCACAGTATACAGTCTGGCAACAGTGGTGTATCTTGGCAATTTGACTTCCTCCTCCCCACAATTTAGGAGGCGTACGGGTACCCTCCCATTGCGCACATCAACTACTCCTCTAGCAGTTAGAAGTGTAGGTCTGTGCTCTGAGTTAACAGGCTCTACTACCGCCTGGTAGTTCTGTCCCTTGAGACCTATTGCTGCCCTACACCAAATCAGCATTTCACTCATTGGGGGAATCACAATGGGTATCGGGTCTGTCACCCGTACATTACCAATCTCACCACCTGTTAGTTTTACCTGTTGCTGGTACAGGAGGGCGCGAATTTCCTTCTGGAGCACATTCCTCTGCCCTGGTCTGGCAGTGTCAGCAATCCATTGGAGTAAGAACAACACTTCTCCCAAACAGTTACCAACAACATTTGTACCAAGTATCATATATGGGTTTGTATCACCAGGGCTAGACTCTATTACAATCAGTCCTTGGTTCTTTAGTTCCACTCTTCCCACCTTCACTGTCACATCCTTAACCCCGACTAGGTTAAGAGGAAGGCCATTGGAGGCATACACATAGTGGTTTGGGTCTGGCAGGTGGAGTTCATCTATGGACCAGTACCTTTTGTAGAGGACATCAGGTATGATGGTTACCTGTGACCTGGTGTCCAGTAGTGCAGGGGTTGCTATGCCGTCCAGCACGATGGACAGGAAAGGCCTTCCTCCTACAAACCGGTCGTACTAGCTTGATGGGCCTGGTTGATCTACTCCTGGGTGTCGGCCCTTGGCCCCAGGGTTTGCCCGTTTAAAGAGCAGGTCCGTGTGGTGTGGCCTACATTGCAGCAACGGTAGCAAATGAGTTCACCTGGAGGCTGAGGTCGGCCGTTGGTCCTCCCACGGGGTGGCGTTGTCCTCTTTCTTCTCCTCATCCAGGGGACATCCCCAGGACTGTCAGCGAGTAGGATCCTTCCATCCGGCTCGGGCTCCGTCTGTAGCTGCAGGGCGCTCAGGACAGTGGTAAGGGTTTTACTTAGCTGACGCACTTCAGAGTGCAGGCTGTCCAACTCGCAATGGGCCGCTGTTTGCACTTTTGCCTCAGCCGCTAATGAAGGGGCAGTGAGTGTTGTGGGCATTGGGGTGGCCCCACCCTGGTAACACTGGATGGCAGTATCTGATGTTTCCAGGGGCTGAAGGCCCTTAATAACCATGTCCTTTAGGGCGTCAAAGGTGGCATCTGGATGATCTAAGGCCCACCACCGTACAGTTCTGCTCTCCTCCTGGGACCTTAACCCCTGGATGAATTGTTCTATCAGCATTTTGTCCTCATCATGTATGCTGGCTTGACTAACCTGTTTCAGGGCCCGCAGGGCCTCTTGTAAACGCCAGGCATAGTCCCAGATACTGTCCTCAGGTTTCTGGGTACAGTGGTAGAACCTCATCCGAAGATCTGCCTCAGTGCGGTTTTCAAAGACAGTTTGCAGTCTCTTAAATATAATACATACTGATTCCTGGTCTGCGGCTGGCCAGGTTTCAACTTCCCGCTCTGCGGCACCAGCCAATTGTCCCAGCACAAAAGCGGCTCTCTGTTTACCAGTCATTGAGTACATGTCCAATACACCGCATATTTTCCTCTTGAACCCAGACAGGGTGTCTGGTTTGCCATCAAACTGGGAAAGCCATTTCGTTCCGGGGACGTACGGCAGGGCCATGGGTATCACTGGAGTCACGACCCCTGCTGGTGAGGCGGCCGCTCCGGCCTGAGCAGCGCCGGGCGTGAGTTGAGCATCGGGAGTGTTAACCGATGCTTCGGCGTTTTGCTTGTCATCGGCCATGGTTGCGACCCCCTAGTAAACCGTAGCCTACCTTCTTTGCTTTTATCGGGTAGGCCGCAGCTCCGCAGATGGCTGTCTCTTTCCAGGATCTGAAGCTTCCTGGTGTGGCGCCAGAGCGCGAGGCGGGGCTTGGGCGTCGCGCGCTACCAACGGTCACGCCTCTCTGGTTCCCGCGGTTACGCCCCTCTTCTTCCCGCGCAGCGACGCGGTAATGGCGGCAATGTTCACCACAGTTCAAACACAGTTCAAATACGGCACACAGTACCCGGCGGCAACGGGCACGAAATCCTGTTCGTGACACCAGGAAGAGATGACTCGCCCAGGGGGATATGGGGGACTCGGTACCCGGGCCTTTACCTTCTGTGGGATGTCACGGCTGTCGGTTCCCGGGCCCATACCCTGGGGTCACTCTTTAAAAGGGCTTTGTTACTTGAAGGGATGAATAACAGTTTTGTCTCATGACGCCACCTGTGGCTCCTGGTAATGGGTACCAGTGCTGCTGCAGACCTCCGGGAGTGATGGGATGGTAGCTGGGATGTTTCTGCTCCCCAGAGGCGGAGCGGGCCCCCGGGGCAGGGTTGATGGAAGGGATGCAGGTGTGATGTGGCTCATTCGGGTCAGGGGGAATGACGGACACGCACACAGGGATTCGCTTCAGTACCTTTACTGGTGTAAACAGCAGGTATAGTCCAGGGTACTTAACAGGAAGGGTGCACTTCTGGACTCTCCCCAGTGAGCGGGTATTAGGCCTCCTGGTCCGTTTCTTCCTCTCTCTAAAGCTCCTGGCCAGCCTGGAACTAGGCCTAGCTTCTGTACTGCTTCGCCCTCTCACCTGTCTGCTTGGTAGTAGAACTTTTCTCTGGCTACCACTATCTCTGGACGCTGGGGCCTTCGTGGTTCCTAGTTCTGTAAATTATGGTAGCTTCAGGTTGACCAGGGGTCTGGAATCCTCCTGGTATTTTGGCTTGTCCCTACTGGGTGTAGAGGACCCTGTAGGCGCGGACCCAGTGTCCGGATTGTGTTCTGGGGTGAGCTTAAGATGCTCCTCTGCCCCCTTAACTCCTCTCTCCTTGCCTCCGGCCACACTCGGGGCCCACAGCACAGCAGCTAACATGTGCTGCTTCTTCACTGATGTCTAGTGCCAGCACACCCTGCCTGCCTAACTCCACCCTCCAGTATATATATCCCTAACAGGGCTCCCTCTGGTGGTATGAGGTGGAAGGGTGGAGGTGTCTGTGTGTAGTGAGGGCCTCTTGTGGCGAAGTCCATCCATGCACCCTTTTGGGTCCTGTGGTACCTGTGTGTAGCAGGGTGCCACATATATATATATATATATATATATATACATATATATACACTGCTCAAAAAATAGGGAACACTCAAATAACACACCCTAGATCTGAATGAATGAAATATTCTCATTGAATACTTTGTTATGTACAAAGTTGAATGTGCTGACAACAAAATCACACGAAAATAATCAATGGAAATCACATTTATTAACCAATGGAGGCCTGGATTTGGAGTGACCCCCAAAATTAAAGTGGAAAAACACACTACAGGCTGATCCAACTTTGATGTAATGTCCTTAAAACAAGTCAAAATGAGGTTCAGTATTGTGTGTGGCCTCCACATGCCTGTATGACATCCCTACAACGCCTGGACATGCTCCTGATGAGTTTACGGAAGGTCTCCTGTGAGATCTCCTCCCAGACCTGGACTAAATCATCCACCAACTCCTGGACAGTCTATGGTGCAACGTGACGTTGGTGGATGGAGCGAGACATGATGTCCCAGATGTGCTCAATCGGATTCAGGCGGGCCAGTCCATAGCTTCAATGCCTTCATCTTGAAGGAACTGCTGACACACTCCAGCCACATGAGGTCTGGCATTGTCCTGCATTAGGAGGAACCCAGGGTCAACCGCACCAGCATATGGTCTCACAAGGGGTCTGAGGACCTCATCTCGGTACCTAATGGCAATCAGGTTACCTCTGGCGAGCACATGGAGGGCTGTGCGGCCCTCCAAAGAAATGCCACCCCACACCATTACTGACCCACTGCCAAACCGGTCATGTTGAAGGATGTTGCAGGCAGCAGATCGCTTGCCACGGCATCTCCAGACTCTATCACGTCTGTCACATGTGCTCAGTGTGAACCTGCTTTCATCTGTGAAGAGCACAGGGCGCCAGTGGCGGTTTTGCCAATCCTGGTGCTCTGTGGCAAATGCCAAGCGTCATGCACGGTGTTGGGCTGTGAGCACAACCCTCATCTGTGGACGTCAGGCCGTCATACCACCCTCATGGAGTCAGTTTCTAACTGTTTGTGCAGACACATGCACATTTGTGGCCTGCTGGAGGTCATTTTGCAGGGCTCTGGCAGAGCTCCTCCTGTTCCTCCTTGCACAAAGGCGGAGGTAACGGTCCTGCTGCTGGGTTGTTGCCCTCCTACAGCCCCCTCCACGTCTCCTGGTGTACTGGCCTGTCTCCTGGTAGCGCCTCCAGCCTCTGGACACTACGTTGACAGACACAGCAAACCTTCTTGCCACAGCTCACATTGATGTGCCATCCTGAATGAGCTGCACTACCTGAGCAACTTCTGTGGGTTGTAGAGTCCGTCTCATGCTACCACGAGTGTGAAAGCGCAACCAACATTCAAAAGTGACCAAAATATCATCCAGAAAGCATTGGTACTGAGATGTGGTATGTGGTCCCCACCTGCAGAACCACTCCTTTATTGAGGGTGTCTTAATAATTGCCAATACTTTCCATCTATTGTCTATTCCATTTGCACAACAGTGTGTGAAACTGATTGTCAGTCAGTGTTGCTTCCTAAGTGGACAGTTTGATTTCACAGAAGTTTGATTCACTTGGAGTTATATTCTGTTGTTTAAGTGTTCCCTTTATTTTTTTGAGCAGTGTATATATACACACATATAAACCTTTAGCCAATACTTGAGGGCAAAGCGAATCACTAGTGATGAGTCTAATGTAAAAATAACATTTGATGCTTTAACGAAAAAATTTAAAGATAGAAATTATTCCATGAGAGTTTTAAAAAAAATATGAGGATAGAGCTATATCGACCGCTCTACATTGTTAAATAATATACAACGAGATAGAGACACGAATAAAAGGATCCCTGTGGTCTCAACTTATTCAGAGGAAAGCAACGAAGTTGCGTGTATAAGACGGAGACATTGGGATATGTTGGGAAAATGTATATCAGGTGTTGATGAGTTTACAGTTCCACCCCTTTTTTCGTATAAGCGTTGGAGGAATTTGAAGGATGATGTGGTCCATTCGGATATTGGCCCCAGTAAAAAGAAGAGCCAAATAACTTTGACACGGAGGCAAAGAACACGATGTTTCCCTTGCTTGAGCTGTGTGAATTGTCCGTATATGTTGAAAGGAGAGAATTTTCGTCACTTTACCTCTGGTAAAGTGTATAATCCTAGGTTGTATTTGACGTGTGACATGGACTATGTTATATATATATATTGCAGTGTCCGTGCAAATTAAAATATGTAGGCATAACCACTTATGATTTCAAAACCAGAATCATCCATCATCGGTACACAATATGTAAAAAGAAAATGGATTTACCAGTCCCAAAACATTTTACAGAGGCAGGACATAGAGAGAGGGATTTACAATTCTATATAATAGATCATGTTCCCCCCGTGAGAAGAGGTGGCAATCGTGAGAAATTACTTAAAAAGAAAGAATTAGAATGGATCTACAGATTGGAATCCTTAAAGCCTAACGGACTTAATTTTTATGTTTCTATATAATATATTGGGATTATGAGACATTTGTTTGGCTTTCTTGCAGGATTAATATTGTAATAATGTACTAGAATATATTAGACTAGATGGTGGCCCGATTCTAATGCATCGGGTAATCTAGAATATGCATGCGGCTGACCGGGCGCGACTAAGCAGCGAAGCAGTGTTTAAATGGGTTGTGCACTACTTTAAATTAACTTCACAATGTATCCCCTCGGTGCGCCTAATGAATTTTGTCATTACGTCATGTTGTCAATCCTGCTTGTGACAACATCGCTGACGACGCACAGTCAGAACGTAATTCTCCCGCCTGCAGCCGGATCTTGCTTCCGTTTACATCACGACTATTTGCTGCCAGGGGTCTGCTGTTCCGCGCACCACAGTGAATGACGGGCTGTGGGCGGGGTTATCCCACATCGTGTCACATCCAGCATCCACGGCGCGGTCTGTCAATGTGGTTTGTATGGCTCCGTCATTCCTCTAATCATGGTTTGTATGGCTGACTTATTTTGGATTGTACGCCTTCCTCATCTTAGCTTGTATGGCCTTCTTATCCTGGTTTTGTCTGACCTACTCATTCTCCCATCTCTACAGCACAGTTAAATAACTAAACCCTAATCCTCACCTTGTTTCCTTTTCTCTGCTCCAGCGCTGTCTGTCCTGTTTTCAGCAGCTCCTCGCAGGGTGTGAGGCACAGCACGCGCTCTCAGATACTGCTGTGATTAGCTGCTGTCTGTAGATTCGCTGCTTTCCACGCCGGGACTAAGTGCGTGGAGAGGCACAAATCTGCATTCACTTTAGTAGCAGATGCTGCAGATGTCGCTATGAAGATTTAACAATAATACAATGAATACACAAAATAATACTTTATTATTAACTATTATTGGTTATAGAACTTAATACATCTGAACAAAATTATTAAACAGATGATCAAAATATATAAACTATTCCATGAATATGTAACAATATTTTACAATAAATCATCGGACAAAAGAAGTACGACCCTAGAATATATTTCTTAACAATATCAAACTAAAATATTTTTGTACACAACATTTTTGGTGAATACTTTTGGACTATCTGTAAGCAACTTTCCTTGTAAATGGGTATCCAAAAGGTGCACCTTGACATTGGACCTCATTTTAACTCTTGAAAATGCAACATAGAGTTGTCCATGACCAAAAAACGGGCTCCGGTAAATATATGCCAACACGGTGTAGAGTTTGACCTTGTGACTTGTTTATTTTCATGGCAAATGCTGGTTTTACTGGAAACGGTCAATGTCGAAGCCTAAATGGAAGACCAGTGTCTGAAGGACATAAATCAATGCGTGGAATGAACACTTCGTCTCCTTTTGCAGGTCCAGTGATCACTGTTGCTTGAATTATGAGAGAATGGAGTCCAGTAACAATAAGGCGAGTTCCATTACATAGACCACTTCTTGTATTTAGATTCCGCAGCAACATTACGATTGCTCCAACTTTAAGTTGTAGTCTGTGGGATGGCATTCCTGATGGCGTAACACTATTTAAAAATTCAACTGGATAATGCTCTCGTTCATCTTCATTGTCGACATCCACCGAATCATCACTTTTGTACAATTTATACTCTCCAGGCATTCTATCCATCACACGGGAATTTAGCAGAGCTATGTCATCGTTCTTGGGACAGAGAATTGCATAGGAAGAGGCCCTCTCAACACTGCTTTGGTCGTTCACATCTATTTCAACGCGTTGTCCAAAAACATCACTTACGATGCAGTCAGTGCACAACATGTCTTCTGGTATTTCAATAATGTCTTCTCCAAGGTTATATTCATTGCTAAGTTCACCATTACCAAGTTTAAGAAGCCAGTTGCTGTACTCTGGGTCAGAAGATCGCATGTTGTTAATTAGTTGGAGTTTATTAAACTCTTTCCAAAGGTCTGACATTTTTAAGGTTGACTCTATAATATTTGTTCTTGTTCCATTTGGTACAACTGGAAGGCATTGCCTAAAATCTCCACCAAGGACAAAAACTTTACCTCCAAAAGGAATTTCATTTTTTTCAGCAATATTTGTAGTCATAGCTTCACGCAGAAGTCTGTCAATTAAGCTCAAAGCATATTTGGGTGCCATGGTGCACTCATCAAGTATCAAAAGATTTGCACTGTTTAACTGTTTTCCTGCAAATGTGTCTTGTTTGATTCTGGAAACGGAGATTTCATTGACTGGTATCCCAAAGAGTGAATGCATAGTGCGACCTCCTCTTAAAAGGTTTGCTGCAATACCTGTTGTAGCCAATGGCAATACGACTTTTCCCAACCCTCTAACGTGATGCAATAAAACTTCATAGAGGTATGTTTTATCGCTGCCTCCAGGACCGTCAATAAAGAAACATTTTGGCGTTGGATCGGCTTGGTTTTCTACAGCGCTCACAATAGTATCATATGCAATCCGTTGTTCTTGATTTAAGGAGTTTTTCTTCTCTGTTGCCAACAATAATTCATAAGCTTCGTCATACTCTTGAATTTGTGCAACTTGACTTGCAGGCTGTGGCAAATTAAAGTCTGAAAATGTTTTTCCATGCAGTAGTAGGACATTTTGGACATCTTGCATGGCATAAGATTCGCAATTTTGACAATTTCCACTTTTGTTGTGAAGACGTAAGCAGTAATCTTCAATTATATGTTCTTTGAAATTTGTCCAAAGTTGAGCCGGATTTGTAGGCGGTCCAAAGACACAAATGTAGGGAAACAATTCACGAAGTTTCTTAGGCATATGTAGGGTAACTGCGTCTTCTAAAGTAAGTGTCCACATAGTATCATCCAATAGAAGTCCTAAATCCAAAGCTGCAGCTTTAAATGTATCGTGCAATACTCCATTAACTGTTTTCAAATCTTCGTAACTTCTAGCTCCTTTGACATGCAGTAGTAACAGCCGAAGGCAATATCTTTCTTGATCCTTGACACTAACAGTATACATGCGTCCAATTATTCTGCTAAGTCCTCGTTGTCTTGGCTTCCAAGTTTTATTCCAAACGTAATGCTCTGGAATCTCTCGATACAAATACTGCCTTGCGTTTTCGTTACGTTGATTCAGAAAAAAACATTCCATTAATGTTGACGTTGTGCTTACATTTTTTGAGACATCTTCGACTTGAGCATTTTCAAAGAAATAAAGCTGCTGTTGATTTGGTAAATGAATAGCTAAACGTATAATGGCATGGGATTGTGAATGCATTGGAAACGCAAATATTCTCCAAGCAGCTTCTGGAGCACTGACATATCTTGAGTCAACAAACCGTGATGATTCATCGTGATTGACTGTTTTTTGTTGTATTTCAATGTTAGCTTTGTCATGCCCCTTGTAGATGTACTTGAAAAGATATTTAACACTTTTTATTGAAGCGCAGATTTCAACGTTGATGTGACAGTTGTACCGTTTTAATAAGTGGGGGTTGTATGGAACTATCCATGAGTTATTTATAATCTTTTTGTTGTGTACAATGTTATTGACGCGCCCCCTGGGACATATTCCTTTTTGAGGGGAATACCCGGCACCGGATCAGATGGGGGGTTGTAGTCTCCGAGCGGCTGTGACCCGGTCCCGTGCCCAGGGCGTCAAGCTAAGTGTTATGTGGCAGTCCTTACTGATGTTATAAGAGTTCTTTTGTGTCGACTACGCCACCCGTTGTAATGCGGTCACTGTGGCCGCCGCTGCAGCAGGGTCCGCTGAGGCTGATGGTGGATGTGCAGCTTGGTGGGATAACCCCCAACGGGAGGGGTATAGCCTCAGAGGGGACAGGCGCAGAGGATGGGGGTTGTGGTGGTGCGGTGCAGCCGGCAATGAAGACAGACTCGGGTTGTGCAGTTAAGGGAGTTTACTTACTGCGGATGTTTCGGTCACTCCAGCTGTTAGTGACCACCCGAGCCGTGCTGCGTCCACCAGGTCCTGGATCCGGCCAACCCCCAAACAAGTCCGGAGCGTGGCCCTGAGCTCTCCCTCTGTCCTTTCTTCAGCCGTCCCCACCAGTGATCCACCTAGGTCCAGCTCCCTCGGGCCTTCTGTTGGGCAACCCTTGGCCTTAGGTTCCCTGACCCTCCATGTGGTATGCCTTCAGGGTGGATGTAGTGGGTGACCGTGACAGACACTGCCCACGGTCTCCGGTCTCTGGCTGGGGAATGTCTTTACCCCCACCAGCTTGGGTTCCGGTACCCTTCTGCTGACTCCTCACCCGGTGTTCTTATTTGGGTTCTTGGGTCCCTTCTTTGTCCCCCTCTGGGTCTTTCTGCACTCCACTCTCTCTCCAGGGCTGTTGTTTCTTTCTCTCTCTTGCTGCAGGCTTGTCCTCTGCATCTGACTTCCTCTCTGCGTCTGACCCTGATCTTTGATGGTGCCCACCTTATATACACCCTCTATGTGTGAGCTCAGGTGACCAGCACCCAATGAGCTCCTATCACTACCCAGACTGCTCCCCCTATCTGCCCCTACACTACATGGGATGTTCCTCCCCCCTCCCACTCCAGCCAGGAACAGGCTCGGTCGCACCTGCACATTTCTAAGTGGGAGTGCCGTCGGCCTGCTCCTCTGGAATGGGATGTATGTAGTGCATGCAGTCTATCTGAGCTCAGTTCCACACTCCTTCCTTACCCGGGAGTGGAATATCACACCTCTGGGTTGAGGTGCAATACCCCTGTAGCAGCCGAATCCTCAGGGTGCTACATTCCCCCCTGGTAAATCACAGCACGTCCTCGGGCTGCAAGACATAAAACACCAAAACATACAAATTTTTATAAACATATAAAACACATAAAACATATATATATAAAACTTTCTCGTCGTCTTTTTCTTTCTTCCTCCTCTGGTCACCGTGCAACTCGTGACCAGGTAAAGTGCGACAGTCTTTTGAAAAACAGTTTCTCATATAAAACCGGTAGGGGGCGCTTTAGGAAGCGCAACTATGTACAGGGAAATTTTGGCCGTTCTCAGTCCCCGGCCAGGTAAAGGGAAAGGGATGGCTGCTCACAGTCCTCAGCCTGGTATGGAAGGGGTCACACAGGTAAACAGTTCACTGGTCCCAACGGGGACTAAACTTTAAAGCAGCCACGGTTACTTGGGTACCCCGACAGGTAACTATATACAGTCCTTTGTACTATTTCAGTCATAGTACCTTCTAGCCTTGAACCCGTCCGGGTCTTCTGGCTCCTCCTCCCTACACCGCAACTCCTCCTCTGTCAGGCGATGCACGTGGAGGGCGTAAGGTCCCTTGGCACACTTGTGCCGGGTGAACGTTACCTCGTCACCGACGTAGAGGTCACGGCCTTTGTGACCCTCTGGCAGGTGAGACTCGACATCCCGTCGGGTAACGAAGACGTCACCCATGGTGTTCCGGTCCTTTATGAAGCCCCACCCATGCTGCGCATTAAACTTTATTACCGTCCCGATGGTACGGGGACGATCTGCTGCATAGGGGTCCCTTCTGGTCCGACTCTTTTGCTCCGCGCTGCGGGTCTGGGCCCATTGCTCTCTGGCCCGCCTCTCCTCCCGCTCTCTCTTGAACTCTGCCAGCTGTTGACGGCAACACTCGGTACGCTCTGCTGCAGCTGCCCGAGTCTCTCCGGTGAACCCCATCAAATCTTCTCCCGTGGGGTCCCACACGAA
Organism: Phyllobates terribilis; assembly: GCF_046119375.1. Classification (NCBI taxonomy): domain Eukaryota; kingdom Metazoa; phylum Chordata; class Amphibia; order Anura; family Dendrobatidae; genus Phyllobates; species Phyllobates terribilis. The sequence goes on from NW_027362773.1 coordinate 116,587,537, forward strand.
CTGGGCTTCCTCGAGTGGAGGCGAGACCCGAGTCACGGGCTTTGGAGCCGGGATCAGGGGCTCACACAAGGGCCCCAACTTCTTTTGTCGCTCCAGTTCCAAGAATTCTTTGGGCCAGATGAAAGGCCGCCCGTCCGGCCACGTTAGCTGGCTGAAGGGGTCCTCTCCCAGATATGGCACCCTTGGTGTTGCGGGTGCGGGCGCGATGGTGGGGGCACCCAGGTTGCCCAGGCCTTGCGGCCAGGCCGGGGGCATCTGGAAGGTAAATAGAACTGTTAGGACGGCGGCGCCCTGGGCTACCTGGCCTTGCGACCAGGCCGGAGGCTCCGCGGAGGTAGATGGCTCTGCTGGGGATGCGGCGCCCGGAAACGCTAGGCCCTGCGACCAGGCCGGAGGCTCCTCCTTCTTCGCCACGCTCCGGGTCACGACGCGTGACGTCACTGGGGTCGCGACGGCGGCTTCCGGTCGGGGCCTAGTCGGTGGCGGTGTCATGGCGGTCTCGGGTACGGCAGGGGGACTTTCGGGCTCTGCGACGGGGAGCTGGGGCAGGTAAGTGGTCTTCCGGTATGGGGTATAGGCATCCCCCTTACCTGCTGCCATGCGTCTCGCTCCCTCTTCTGCGCCGTCTCCGGCCTTGGGTCCTCCCGCGTCATCCGCAGAGGCAGTCGATGTCTTCTTCCAAGGGAGCGGGCTCCGTGGACGGGTTCCAGCTTGCTGGGCCATCTCCCGGCCCCACTCCGCCAGGATCTCCCTCTGCACTCGGGCCATCCTTCCCGCGAGGCCCTCCAGGGCACTCCGCGCGCACTCCCGGTCTCGGGGAAGCTGCGCCAGGATCTCCGCTAAGCCTAGCGGGGTTGTTGACTCCAGCAGGCTCCTGACCATCGGGTCGGTGCTGCTCTGCTCTCCTCCTTCTTCCTCCAGCAGGCTCCTGGCCAGCGGGCCGGTGCTGCTCTGCTGCCGCTCCATTCCCGGGTCTACTCTTTCTCTTCTCGACTCCGGGTGCTCTCGCTCTGGACACCTTGCCTCCGGGTGCGCTCGTTCTAGACTGCTCCAAGCGACACCCATCTTTGCTCTTTTCTTTCGTCTCCTCCCACTTCGAGGGCGGTCCCGGGGCAACTCGGTGACTGTCAGCTCCAGGGGTAGTTCTTTCACGCTGACTGACACCTCCAGCATCACAGTCTCTGTTGGTGGGGGCGGTTTCCACTTTTGGCGCCATTTTCTGTCCCGGCCCACGATGGGAGGTGGCCTCTTGCTCTCCTTTGGCACGCCCATAATGGCGTCCGCTGCTCTTCCAAGGCGGGAAATCTGCGGTTTTGGCGGGAATCGCTTCCCAGTGGCGGGAAACTCTGCAGATGGCGGGAACAAGCTGGAAATGGCGGACAATCGGCGGGAAACGACTGGTGATGGAGTCCGATGGCGTGGACCCTCCGGAACTGGCAGGAGTCTTCTTTCTGAGGTAAACTTGCACTTTTCTTCAGGCACGCAGTACCCGGGTGTTGCGGGCACGTTATCCTGCCGACTACGCCAAAGTTGACGCGCCCCCTGGGACATATTCCTTTTTGAGGGGAATACCCGGCACCGGATCAGATGGGGGGTTGTAGTCTCCGAGCAGCTGTGACCCGGTCCCGTGCCCAGGGCGTCAAGCTAAGTGTTATGTGGCAGTCCTTACTGATGTTATAAGAGTTCTTTTGTGTCGACTACGCCACCCGTTGTAATGCGGTCACTGTGGCCGCCGCTGCAGCAGGGTCCGCTGAGGCTGATGGTGGATGTGCAGCTTGGTGGGATAACCCCCAACGGGAGGGGTATAGCCTCAGAGGGGACAGGCGCAGAGGATGGGGGTTGTGGTGGTGCGGTGCAGCCGGCAATGAAGACAGACTCGGGTTGTGCAGTTAAGGGAGTTTACTTACTGCGGATGTTTCGGTCACTCCAGCTGTTAGTGACCACCCGAGCCGTGCTGCGTCCACCAGGTCCTGGATCCGGCCAACCCCCAAACAAGTCCGGAGCGTGGCCCTGAGCTCTCCCTCTGTCCTTTCTTCAGCCGTCCCCACCAGTGATCCACCTAGGTCCAGCTCCCTCGGGCCTTCTGTTGGGCAACCCTTGGCCTTAGGTTCCCTGACCCTCCATGTGGTATGCCTTCAGGGTGGATGTAGTGGGTGACCGTGACAGACACTGCCCACGGTCTCCGGTCTCTGGCTGGGGAATGTCTTTACCCCCACCAGCTTGGGTTCCGGTACCCTTCTGCTGACTCCTCACCCGGTGTTCTTATTTGGGTTCTTGGGTCCCTTCTTTGTCCCCCTCTGGGTCTTTCTGCACTCCACTCTCTCTCCAGGGCTGTTGTTTCTTTCTCTCTCTTGCTGCAGGCTTGTCCTCTGCATCTGACTTCCTCTCTGCGTCTGACCCTGATCTTTGATGGTGCCCACCTTATATACACCCTCTATGTGTGAGCTCAGGTGACCAGCACCCAATGAGCTCCTATCACTACCCAGACTGCTCCCCCTATCTGCCCCTACACTACATGGGATGTTCCTCCCCCCTCCCACTCCAGCCAGGAACAGGCTCGGTCGCACCTGCACATTTCTAAGTGGGAGTGCCGTCGGCCTGCTCCTCTGGAATGGGATGTATGTAGTGCATGCAGTCTATCTGAGCTCAGTTCCACACTCCTTCCTTACCCGGGAGTGGAATATCACACCTCTGGGTTGAGGTGCAATACCCCTGTAGCAGCCGAATCCTCAGGGTGCTACATTATCAATCAGTTGTCTCCGGTAGGATGGGTAGCCGTCTAAATCTTTAACAGTGTGCTGTTTCAACTGCTTTGGAAACCCTTTTGTATACTTTCCGTTTTCCATGCATGGACTTTTTGGATTTGCTACACCGCATGGGCCATGAACCATATTACAAATTACAATATTATACAATTCCGGATACTTTTCTTGGTTAGGAATTTCAGCCCACGCTATGTTGTCAATTTCGTCCTCCGTGCGAAACTTGGAATCCGCGTATAAAATAATTAGTATATGCGCATGTGGGAGACCTCGTTTCTGAAACTCTATGACGTGTACCATTGCTACGACTGTTCCAAAAAGCCCATTTTTGATGTCTTTAAAAAGGCTGCTGAGTTTTAGTCGAAATACGCGTGCAACTAAGTCCGGCCTGTGTTCAACTTGCTGCCAGGGTTGTAGATTTTCGGTAATTTCCGGCCATTTAAGATTACAGGTCATTGTTAAAAAAATGTCAGGTCTTCCATACTTTGTTACTATTGCCATTGCATCTTGATAACGCTGTTGCATGTTGCGGGGGCTACCTTCAAAGGACGACGGGAGAATTACTGTTTTTCCAATTGGAATTCCTTTTTGAATGGATTGTTTTTGCAAATGTTCTTGAAGAACGCAGTAGTCTTCAACATTAAGTTGTTTTTGGTTCATTCGTATGAAATTTAGCCGATTAGCTTCAATTTTAACGTATGCGTCGACTAACTACTGTTGTGTCAGTTTCCCACTGTTTAAAACAGGATTGAAGTAATTTCACACAGACAGAAGAAAACTGTAGTACTGCAGTTGTGTAATTCTTCTTGAAGTTCCTTGCTGGTGTAGGTTTTCATGCCACCCTTGATCACTGCTTGTAAAGAATAGCGGATACAGAAGAGCATCAAGGTTGCTGTGCAAAATGCTAATACGTTGTGTTTTAGGAACGAAAGGGTTGTTTTTGTCTGGCTTAAGATGGACTAATATATCTCTTTGAAAAGGAGGCTGTCCATCATCGTTTTGAAAAACAACTGCGACCTCACTTACACGTGGTTTGTTGTAACATCGGGGATCTTGTTGACGTTCTTGTTTAATGGCCATGATAATAGAAGGCATTTCCATCCCATTTTGTATAGCTCTCTGTTCCTCCTCAGCTTCGATGTCTTTTAGTATGCGATATGCGGCAGCAAAATGGGCTGATTGTTTGTAAATGTACGGCAATTAGGTTCATCAGTTCTGCATTACACTTTTCATTTTCTTTTCGGTTCATCCTTTGTTCTGTAGCCTCATTTGGATCAAAGATGTATAATTGTGCAAATTTTGGTGGTTGTCCTAGTTCTGGGTGAAGTGTTCCAGTGCGGTGGTAGATCTGGCCATGAATTTTAAAACAATACGGTCCGAATCCAGGGGGCGGTGCAATGTTGGTGTTATGTTCTGCTACCAAAGCTAAGGAAAGAGAGGAGATCTGTCCCTACTATAGGACTCAGCTGAATCCCTACGATGTAACAGGGAACCTGATCCTGCGATCAGAACTGCTAAAGTCCTAATCTAGTCTGTACGGAGACCTATAGATGTGGGGAGGGAATCCCTACAAGTGCTAAGGACTGGGAGGAATATGGGACACCTCCTAACAGAAATAGTAGCAGACAGACGAACAAACAAAATAGATAGAACATAGAGGTCCGTAGACCAAGCAAACTAACAGAGCTAGATACAGAGCACAGGCTAGCTAGAAAGTAGATATACAATGAAGTCCAGCAAAGCCAGAAGGGCGGAGCAGGATTAAATAGGCCAACAAGGTCATGTGACCAGCAAAGGAAAAAAAAACTAACAGCAAGGTTCTAACAGTACCCCCCCTTCTAAGAGGATCCTCCGGATCCCCTAGGACCAGGCTTATCAGGAAATCTCCTGTGAAACGCTCTGATAAGTCTGGACGCAGAAACATCATCTGACCTCACCCAAGAGTTATCCTCGGGTCCGAAACCTTTCCAGGCCACAAGATACTGCAAACTACCTCTATACCGTCTAGAGTCAAGGATGCGAGAAATTTCATATTCCCCGTCCTCCACCACCGGAGGAACAGAGGCAGAGGCGTCACCATCCGACACAACAGCTTTTTTTAACAGAGAGACATGAAAGACCGGATTAATTCTCCAGGAGGTAGGAACCTCCAACCTAACAGCAGATTGGTTGACAACCTGAAGCACCTTAAAGGGCCCTACAAACTTGGGACCCAATTTCTTAGAAGGAATCCTCAACCGCAGATTCCTAGAGGACAACCAAACCATGTCACCAACAGCGAACAAAACCTCCTGTCGTTTCCTATCAAAGTAGTCTTTAGATTTTCTGTTGGCCTCCTGAAGATTACCACGCACATCCGTCCAAACTCTTTCCAAATCACCGGAAAAATTCTCCTCCTCAGGCACGGCAGATCCCAACTTGGAGAACGACCCAAACGACGGATGTCTCCCAGAACAACAAAAAAAAGGCGAACAACCAGCAGAAGAAGATGTATGATTGTTCAGAGCAAATTCGGCAAGTGGCAGAAACTCAGACCACCCCTCTTGATTGTCTGCCACAAAACAACGCAAGAACTGCTCAACATCCTGGTTTTTCCTTTCTGTCTGGCCATTAGATTCAGGATGATATCCGGACGAAAACGACAAATGAATTCCCAACCTGTCACAAAAGGCACGCCAAAAACGAGCCACGAACTGAGGACCCCTATCAGAAACAATGTCAGTAGGAACGCCATGAAGTCTGACAATTTCCTTGACAAAGGCCTTAGCGAGAGTTTTAGCGCAGGGCAGTTTGACGAAGGGAACCAAGTGACACATCTTGCTAAAACGGTCCACGACCACCCAGATGACAGTAAAACCCTCAGAGGGGGGAAGGTCAGTTATAAAGTCCATAGCCAAATGTGTCCAAGGAGCACTGGGGACCTCCAAAGGACAAAGTAACCCCGCAGCAGGAGTATGTGAGGACTTAGATCTAGCACATATAGTACATTGGCGCACCCACTTAATGACTTCCTTCTGCCATCCAGGCCACCAAAAACTGCGACCCACCAGTCTCTTGGTCTCAGAGATTCCGGGATGACCTGCCAACCGAGATTCGTGACACTCCACAAACAAATCTCTCCTAAAGGTCCCAGGCACAAACAACCTCCCATGAGGAGTGTTAGATGGGGCATTCTCCTGAGCTTTAAGAATCTCATCTTCCAAAACGGAGTCTAAAGCAGCTATTACAACACCTTCTTGTAAAATGTTTTCCTCTTTCTCAGCACCGACTATGGGAGAAAAACTGCGAGACAAGGCATCCGCCTTAACATTCTTAGTACCAGGGATGTAAGTAACGGAGAAATTAAACCGCGAGAAAAACAGTGCCCACCTAGCCTGACGGGCATTCAGGCGCTTGGCAGCATCAAGATATATCAGATTTTTATGATCCGTAAGAACCTGAACGGGAAATTCCGCACCTTCCAAGAAGTGGCGCCAGTGTTCAAATGCGAGTTTAATAGCCAATAATTCCCGATTACCAATATCGTAATTCAATTCAGTCTCCGAAAATTTTTTTGAAAAAAAGGCACAGGGATGTAATCCATCCCCGTTATCCTGAGACAATACTGCGCCAACCCCCACAGAGGAAGCATCAACCTCAACCAAAAACGGCCTAGTAACATCAGGCTGCATAAGGATGGGAGCAGAGGTGAACCTCTCCTTGAGATACACAAAAGCTTCAATGGCCTCAGAAGACCACTGAACCGCATCAGCACCTTTCCTGGTGAGATCAGTCAGAGGTTTGACAATACTAGAAAAATTTTTTATGAATTTTCTATAGTAATTGGCGAAACCCAAAAACCTCTGTATCGATTTCAAACCAATAGGCCTAGGCCATTCCTGCACAGCCTGAACCTTAACCGGATCCATCTCAAAACCTTTGCTGGAGATAATGTAGCCCAAAAAACTAATTCTCTGTACAGCGAACTCACATTTCTCCAGCTTAGCAAAAAGCGAATTGTCCATTAATAACTGTAATACCTCACGCACGCTCCGCCAATGAGACTCCAGATCTGGCGAATAAATCAAAATGTCATCCAAATACACAACCACATTTTTACCGATCAAAGGTCTAAGGATGTCATTAATCAGATTCTGAAAAAATGCAGGAGCATTAGTAAGACCAAAAGGCATAACCAGATTCTCAAAATGACCCACAGGAGTGTTAAAAGCAGTCTTCCATTCATCACACTCCTTCATGCGCAACAGATTGTATGCCCCCTTAAGGTCAATTTTAGAGAACCACTTGGCCCCCAATAACTGGTTAAACAGATCAGGAATCAATGGCAGTGGGTAAGGATTGCGTACCGTAATTTTGTTAATCTCACGAAAATCCAGACAAGGACGTAAACCGCCGTCCTTTTTTTTTGCAAAAAAAAATCCAACCGCCACAGGAGACTTAGAGGGCCTAATGTGACCGGCGGCCAAACTTGTCTGTATGTATTCCTCCAAAGCCTTCCTCTCAGGAATAGTAAGGTTAAATAAACGACTTTTAGGAAGAATCGCTCCAGGGACAAATTCAATAGAACAATCATAGTCTCTATGGGGAGGCAAAACCTGCGATTCTTTCTCAGAAAAAACTCTCCAAAAATCCTGAATAGGAACAGGCAATTCTCCCCTATCCAAAGCTGCAATACGCCCGTTACAACACTTGTCATAACATTTATGGCTCCAGGATTTAATTTCACTGGTAGACCAATCCAGTACAGGATTGTGAAATTTTAACCAGGGCAAACCCAATATTACTGGAGAAGGCAAGTTATTCAGCACTACCAAATCCAATTTCTCATGGTGAACACCATTAATAGTGAGAGGAAATTCACTGACCTTGAGAGTAATATTCTTCAAAGGGGAGCCATCCACAGAAACCACAGCAATGGGGGATGATAAAGGTTCAGGTTTTAAATTGAGTTTTTCCACGAATCCCCCATCAATTACATTCAGTGTAGACCCGCAATCAACAAACACCCGAAATTCCATTAATTTTTCCTGAGCAATCGTGGAAGCAGCTAAAAATATACCCTTGGAATTTAAACAGGCAATACGGGCGTGACTGACCATTTTTTTTTTCTTTCTTCATACGAAGCTCACAGCCTTTAATCAAATGACCAGATTTTCCGCAATAGAAACACAAGCCTTCCGAAAAACGACGGTCTTTTTCTTGAGAGCGAGGTGCCACTGATCCAATCTCCATCGGTTCACCACTGTTAGTACATACATTCTCATAACCAGAAACTGACATAGCAGAGGATTTGCTCTCATTAACCCTAGCACGCAGTCTTCTATCCACCCGTATAGCTAATTGCATAGCCTGTTGCAAATCCTCAGGTGTAGGATAAGCAATTAGCAGGTCTTTAACCCTTTCACTGAGCCCAGCAAGAAATAGACTTTTCAGAGCAGAATCGTTCCACCCTGTTTGAGTGGACCAACGACGAAAATGAGTACAATATTTTTCCACATTACCTGATCCTTGTTTTAAACGTCTCAACTCAGTCTCAGCTGATGCCACACAGTCAGGATCATCATATAATAATCCTAAAGCAGAAAAAAAACTATCCACTGATCTGAAGCATGTATCACTAGGTTGCAAAGAAAAGGCCCACTCCTGAGGCTCTTTGCGCAAAAGTGACATTATGAACCCTACGCGCTGGGATTCATCCCCAGAGGACTTGGGTCTCAAACGAAAATACAATAAGCAAGCATTTTTAAATGAAAAAAATTCTCGATGTTCACCAAAAAATAAATCCGGCAAACATACCTTAGGCTCCAAGAAATATGCTCCAGGACAGTTACTCACGTGCTGACGGAGCTCGGCCACTTCCAGAGAGAGTCCCTGCAGGTGTTTAGCCAAATCCTGAACCGACACCATGATGGAACAAAAAAAAAAAAATAAAAAAATCTTTCCTTAGAGAATTTGCAGGCTGGACTTACTGTTATGTTCTGCTACCAAAGCTAAGGAAAGAGAGGAGATCTGTCCCTACTATAGGACTCAGCTGAATCCCTACGATGTAACAGGGAACCTGATCCTGCGATCAGACCTGCTAAAGTCCTAATCTAGTCTGTACGGAGACCTATAGATGTGGGGAGGGAATCCCTACAAGTGCTAAGGACTGGGAGGAATATGGGACACCTCCTAACAGAAATAGTAGCAGACAGACGAACAAACAAAATAGATAGAACATAGAGGTCCGTAGACCAAGCAAACTAACAGAGCTAGATACAGAGCACAGGCTAGCTAGAAAGTAGATATACAATGAAGTCCAGCAAAGCCAGAAGGGCGGAGCAGGATTAAATAGGCCAACAAGGTCATGTGACCAGCAAAGGAAAAAAAACCTAACAGCTAGGTTCTAACAGTTGGCACCAAATGAAGCAAACGCATGAGAACTGTTGACACTTCTGATATTTTCCATAAAATTTCTACTGTGTTCATGCGTTCCTTTCATCAACTGCTCAAACAGATCTGAGTAGTGACATCTTGGTAGCATCACTTTTCCATTGAGTAAACTGATTGTCAGATGGTTTTTCCTTGATGAAATTCAGAGATTCGCATTTTGAACAAACTACATTCATCTTCCCACAGTAGTGTTGAATAATTATAGTTTCATTGTCTGTTATGTAACGTGCAAGTTGTTGAATGTTCTGCTGGGTTTGCCTTAGTTGGTAGAGCATTCGTTTTTGATAAATTTGTCGATCGTGTTGTTCTCGGTTTGTCCTGGATTCTGGAGATTCATTCAGCCGACATTGTCTATGGGATTCCGCATCGTGTTCCTGTCTAGCCGCAGTGTGTTGCGGTGTTTCCCGTTCCCGACGTTGTCTGTGAGATTCCGCATCCTGGGCTTGTCTGGCGGCAGTGTGTTGTGGTGTCTCCTGTTTCCGACGTTGTCTGTGAGATTCCGCATCCTGGGCTTGTCTGGCGACAGTGTGTTGTGGTGTCTCTTGTTCCCGGCATTTTTGGTGAGATTCCGCATCCTGGGCTTGTCTGGCGCCAGTGTGTTGTGGTGTCTCTTGTTCCCGACGTTGTCTGTGACATTTGGCATCCTGGGCTTGTCTGGCGACAGTGTGTTGTGGTGTCTCCTGTTCCCGACATTTTCTGTGAGATTCCGCATCCTGGGCTTGTCTGCCGGCAGTGTGTTGTGGTGTCTCCTGGTCCTGAAGTTTTCTGTGAGCTTCCGCATCCTGGGCTTGTCTGCCAGCAGTGTGTCGTGGTGTCTCCTGTTCCCGGCGTTTTTGGTGAGATTCCGCATCCTGGGCTTGTCTGGCGGCAGTGTGTTGCGGTGTTTCCTTTTTCCGGCGTTTTTGGTGAGATTCCGCATCCTTGGCTTGTCTGGCGGCAGTGTGTTGCGGTGTCTCCTGTTCTCTGTGTTTTTGGTGAGCTTCCACATCCTGGGCTTGTCTGGCAGCAGTGTGTTGCGGTGTCTCCTGTTCCCGGCGTTTTTGTTGAGCTTCCGCATCCTTGGCTTGTCTGGCGGCACTGTGTTGCGGTGTCTCCTGTTCCCGGTGTTTTTTGTGAGATTCCGCATCCTGGGCTTGTCTGGCGGCAGTATGTTGTGGTGTCTGTTGCTCTTGACGTTGTCGTTTTCTTGCTGCCTCTGCTGCTATTCTGTCTTCCTCTGTGGCGTATTTTCGCTTACGACCCATTATAAAACAGGAAGCGTAAAGAAGTATCTCTTCAGCGCGCTGTCACTGGCAGAATGTGTTCAGTAAACCTGACTGAAGTCCCTTGCACAGTGTGACTGAAGTCCCTCGCACAGTGTGAGTGAAGTCCCTCGCACAGTGTGACCGAAGTCCCTCGCACAGTGTGACAGAAGTCCCTCGCACAGTGTGACTGAAGTCCCTCGCACAGTGTGACAGAAGTCCCTCGCACAGTGTGACAGAAGAAAACCTGCTCAGTATGTTATGAGCAGTTTGTGAGTCACATGACCACATGGGCGGAGTTAGCCCTGCTCTCTCCCGAAGGTGGCGTAGCTATTTGAAATGTTGCAGTAATTGGCCAGAGAGCGTGTTTAAATTTGGCGTGAAAATCTGTGATTGGTCGCGGGCGGCGTCCGCGACCAATCATAGAAGCGGGTTTTAAATCTCGCTCGCCGTGTTACTAAGGAGCGGACAGAGTGTTTGAATTTAGCGTTAAAATCTCTGATTGGTGGCGGCAGGAGGGCGCGACCAATCAACGAATCGTATTGGTGAGGACCGGCGAGCGGCTGCCTGTGCGGCTACTTCCGCTCCGAGAAGCCGGGAGATGAGCGACTGCTCGCAGCAGAAGTATCCCGACCCGCAGCGCTGCTCCCCGGTCCTCCCTTGACACCCTAGCCGCATGAATGTCAGCGGCGCTGACTGTGCGGATACTTCCGCTGCGATAAGCCGGGACATGAGCGACTGCTCGCAGCAGAAGTATCTCGACCCGCAGCGCCGCTCCCCGGTCCTCCCTTGACACCCTAGCCGCATGAATGTCAGCGGCGCTGGCTCTGCTGATACTTCCGCTGCGATAAGCCGGGAGATGAGCGACTGCTCGCAGCAGAAGTATCCCGACCCGCAGCGCCGCTCCCCGGTCCTCCCTTCACACCCTAGCCACATGAATGTCAGCGGCGCTGGCTGTGCGGATACTTCCGCTGCGATAACCTGGGACATGAGCGACTGCTCGCAGCAGAAGTATCCCGACCCGCAGCGCAGCTCCCCGGTCCTCCCTTGACACACTAGCCGCTGCTCTCCCGACAGTAGCCGCATGGTGTTACTAAGGTCCGGACATTTGTGTTCAAAATCGCTGATTGGTTGAGGGCGCTTCCTGCGACCAATCACCGATTTGGGCGCCACATTTAAATATCGGCCGCGACCAATCACCGATTTGGGCGCACATTTAAACACCGCTGTGCTGATTGGTCGCCGACGCTGCCCGCGACCAATCACCGATTTGGGCGCCACATTTAAATAGCGGCCGCGACCAATCACCGATCTTGCAGAGACATTTAAACACCGCTGTGCTGATTGGTCGCCGACGCTGCCCGCGACCAATCACCAATTTGGGCGCCACATTTAAATAGCGTCCGCGACCAATCAGCACAGCGGTGTTTAAATGTGTCTGCAAGATCGGTGATTGGTCGCGGCCGCTATTTAAATGTTGCGCCCAAATAGGTGATTGGTCGCGGGCAGCGTCGGCGACCAATCAGCACAGCGGTGTTTAAATGTGGCGCCCAAATCGGTGATTGGTCGCGGGCAGCGTCCGCGACCAATCATCAGAGCAGTGTTTAACCCCTTAAGCCCCGAGGGTGGTTTGCACGTTAATGACCAGGCCAATTTTTACAATTCTGACCACTGTCACTTTATGAGGTAATTACTCTGGAACGCTTCAACGGATCCCCATGATTCTGAGACTGTTTTTTCGTGACATATTGTACTTCATGATTGTGGAAAAATTTCTTTGATATCACTTGCGTTTATTTGTGAAAAAAACAGAAATTTGGCGAAAATTTTGAAAATTTAGCAATTTTCAAAATTTGAATTTTTAAGCCCTGAAATCAGAGAGATATGTCACACAAAAGAGTTAATAAATAACATTTCCCACATGTCTACTTTACATCAGCACAATTTTGGAACCAAAATTTTTTTTTGTTAGGGAGCTATAAGGGTTAAAAGTTGACCAGCGATTTCTCATTTTTCCAACAAAATTTACAAAACCATTTTTTTAGGGACCACATCACATTTGAAGTCACTTTGAGAGGTCTTTATGACAGAAAATACCCAAAAGTGACACCATTCTAAAAACTGCACTCCTCAAGGTGCTCAAAACCACATTCAAGAACTTTATTAACCATTCAGGTGCTTCACAGGAATTTTTTGAATGTGGAAGAAAAAAATGAACATTTAACTTTTTTCACAAAAATGTTACTTTAGACCCAATTTTTTTATTTTCGCAGGGGTAACAAGAAAAAATGGACCCCAAAATTTGTTGTGCAATTTCCCCTGGGCACGCAGATACCCAATATTTGGAGAAAAAACACTGTTTGGGCACACGGCAGGGCTCGGAAGGGAAGGAGCGCCATTTGACTTTTTGATTGTAAAATTTGCTTGAATAATTAGCGGACGCCATGTTGTGTTTGGAGAGCCCCTGTGTGCCCAAACTTTGGAGCTCCCCCACAAGTGACCCCATTTTGGAAACTATACCCCCCAAGGCACCTATCTAGATGCATAGTGAGCACTTGGAACCCCCAGGTGCTTCACAAATTGATTCATAAAAATGAAAAAGTGAAAAAAAAACACTTTTTCATTTTTACGAATCAATTTGTGAAGCACCTGGGGTTCCAAGTGCTCACTATGCATCTAGATAGGTGTCTTGGGGGGGTCTAGTTTCAAAAATGGGGTCACTTGTGGGGGAGCTCCAATGTTTGGGCACACAGGGACTCTCTAAATGCAACATGGTATCCGCTAACAAATTGAATGGAAAATCGGCTCAAATTGTTAGCGGACACCACGTTGCGTTTGGAGAGCCCCTCTGTGCCCAAACTTTGGAGCTCCCCCACAAGTGACCCCATTTTGGAAACTAGACCCCCCAAGGCACCTTTCTAGATGCATAGTGAGCATTTGGAACCCCCAGGTGCTTCACAAATTGATTCGTAAAAATGAAAAAGTGAAAAAAAAAAACACTTTTTCATTTTTTATGAATCAATTTGTGAAGCATCTGGGGTTCCAAGTGCTCACTATGCATCTAGATAGGTGCCTTGGGGGGTCTAGTTTCCAAAATGGGATCAATTGTGGGGCAGCTCCAATGTTTGGGCACACAGGGACTCTCCAAATGCAACATGGTATCCGCTAACAAATTGAATGGAAAATCGGCTCAAATTGTTAGCGGACACCACATTGCGTTTGGAGAGCCCCTCTGTGCCCAAACTTTGGAGCTCCCCCACAAGTGACCCCATTATGGAAACTAGACCCCCCAAGGCACCTTTCTAGATGCATAGTGAGCACTTGAAACCCCCAGGTGCTTCACAAATTGATTCGTAAAAATGAAAAAGTGAAAAAAAAACACTTTTTCATTTTTATGAATCAATTTGTGAAGCACCTGGGGTTCCAAGTGCTCACTATGAATCTAGATAGGTGCCTTGGGGGGTCTAGTTTCCAAAATGGAGTCACTTGTGGGGGAGCTCCAAAGTTTGGGCACACAGGGGCTCTCCAAACGCAACATGGTGTCCGCTAACAATTTGAGCCGACAATTTGTTAGCGGATATCATGTTGCATTGGGAGAGTCCCTGTGTGCCCAAACATTGGAGCTCCCCCACAAGTGACCCCATTTTGGAAACTAGACCCGCCAAGGCACCGATCTAGATTCATAGTGAGCACTTGGAACCCCAGGTGCTTCACAAATTGATTCATAAAAATGAAAAAGTGTTTTTTTTTTCACTTTTTCATTTTTACGAATCAATTTGTGAAGCACCTGGGGGTTCCAAGTGCTCACTATGCATCTAGATAGGTGCCTTGGGGGGTCTAGTTTCCAAAATGGGGTCACTTGTGGGGGAGCTCCAAAGTTTGGGCACACAGGGGCTCTCCAAACGCAACATGGCGTCCGCTAACAATTTGAGCCGATTTTCCATTCAATTCGTTAGCGGACACCATGTCACGTTTGGAGAGCCCGTGATGTGCCTAAACAGTGGAGCTCCCCCACAAGTGTCCCCATTTTGGAAACTATACCCCTCAAGGATTTTATTAAGGTGTATAGTGAACATTTTGAACCCAGAGGTACGGCACAGAATTTGTTTACATTAGGTCATCATATTGAATAAGTTGTCATTATTCTTGAGCGCAAGTGCTCGCTACTTGAGTTTGCACCATGCACAGCGTGTGCTCGAGTGACATGCTCGAGTCCCTGCTCCGCATGTTTCACGGTTATTAGACACCCAAAAAAAACATGCGGGGATCGCTCGTGCATGGCAGGCAATCCCCGTAAAGTTTTTTTGGCCGCGAAGCATATGGGGCAGAGACTCGAGCATGTCACTCAAATACCCACGATACTCAATGCATACCAGAGCACCCGATGCAAACTCAAGTAACGAGCACTTGCGCTCAACATTAGTCGCCATATCGTCATCTTTTTTTCTTACTTTTGAAAAAAATCCCAACCCCAGCCCTAACCCTAGCACAACCCTAACCATAGCACAACCCTAGCCCTAGCACAACCCTAGCCCCAGCAGAACCCTAGCCCCAGCACAACCCTAGCCCCAAACCCAGCCCTAACCCTAGCCCAATCCTAACCCAAGAGTTTATTTTTGACGCCGTTCCTTGTGCGATATAAGTGATTAGACGACTTTATTCTTCAGGTCGGTGTGATTACAGCAATGCCAGAATCATATGGGGTTTTTATGACTGACAGCTGTCACACACTAAAAGATGCATTTTTTGTAAAATCTAGTTTTTGCATCGCCATATTTTGAGAGCTATAATTTTTACAGATTTTGGCAGACAGTCATGTGACGGCTCGTTTTTTGCGGGATGACTTGACGTTGTTATTGGTGCCATTTTCAGGCACGTGACATTTTTTGATCGCTTTCTATTCCGATTTTTGGGAGGCAGAATAAACAAAAACCAACAATTCAGGAATTGTTTTTTTTTTTTTTTTATTCTGTTCCGCGTGTGGCAAAATTGATGAGGTAGCTTTATTCTTCGGGTCAGTACGTTTACAGCGGTACCACATTTGTATAATTTTTCTATGTTTTGGCGCTTATACACAATAAAAGCTATTTTATAGAAAAAAATATTTTTTAGCATCGCTTTATTCTGAGAGCTATAACTTTTTTATTTTTTGGCTGATGGAGCTGTATGGCAGCTTGTTTTTTGCGGGACAAGATGACGTTTTCAGCGGTACCATTTTTATTTATATGCGTCTTTTTGATCGCGTGTTATTCCACTTTTTGTTTGGCGGTATGGTGATAAAGCATTGTTTTTTGCTTCGTTTTTTTTTTTTTTTTTTAACGTGTTCACTGAAGGGGTTAACTAGTGGGACAGTTTTATAGGTCAGGTTGTTCCGGACGCGGCGATACCAAATATGTGTACTTTTATTTATTTATTTTTTTTATAATAATATTTATTGATGGGTACATTATATTTTTATTTTTGGTGGATTATTTTTTTTTTTTTATATATTTTTGCAATTTTTTTTTTTTTTTTTTTCCACTTTCAGACAGTTTATACACTTTATTACTTTGTCCCACTCTGGGACTTTCACTTTTTTTTTTCTGATCGCCTGCATGGCATAGGAATGGAGCACCATCCCTATGCCATGCAGGCTGTCAGCGGTGCACAGTGTGAAGATTGTTTGGAGATGCACTGCGCATGTCCAAACAATCTTCCTGCTGTCTGGTGACCCGGATGTTGTCATGACGACATCGGGTCGTCATGGCAACACCCGGGAAGCCTTTGCAGACTGCGCTGGAAGCCGGAAGAGGAGGTGAGTATCGGCGATCACCTCCCCTTGCCCCCGCAATGCCGCGATCGACTTCGATCGACTTCGATCGCAGCATCGCAGGGGTTAATGTGCTGGGAGCGGTGCAGGACCGCTCCCTGCACATAGTACCGGGTGTCAGCTGTGACAATCAGCTGACACCCGGCGGCGATCGCGCCCGCACAGCCTGTGTGCGCGCGCGATCGCGATGACGTACTAATACGGGTCTGGCTCTTAAGTCCCAGGGCACAGACGCGTATTAGTACGTCAGATGTTGTTAAGGGGTTAAATGTGGCACCCAAATCAATGATTGGTCGCGGGCAGCATCCGCGACCAATCAGCACAGCGGTGTTCAACTTTTGCGGCAAGATTAGTGATTGGTCGCGGCCGAAGACCGCGACCAATCATCGAATTGTATTGTGAGGACCGGGGAGCGGAATCGTATTGGTGAGGACCGGGGAGCGCCGCTGCCTGTGCGGCTACTTCCGCTGCGAGAAGCCGGGAGATGAGCAACTGCTCGCAGCAGAAATATCCCGACCCGCAGCGCCGCTCCCCGGTCCTCCCTGGACACCCTAGCCGCATGGATGTCAGCGCCGCTGCCTGTACGGCTACTTCCGCTGCGAGAAGCCTGGAGATGAGCGGCTGCTCGCAGCAGAAGTATCCCGAACCTCAGCGCTGCTCCCCGGTCCTCCCTTCCGCATGGAGGTCAGCGGCGCTGGCGGTCCTTCTGCTGCTACCGGCCGGGAGATGAGCGCCTCGCGCCGGTCATCTCCCGTCTGCATCTCCGTCCCGCAGATGAGCCGCTAACGGCTGCCATTTTTTTTCAGAAATCCCGCGGCGCTGATTGGCCGCTGCCGGACCAATGAGCGACGCAGGATTTCCAGGACAGACAGACAGAAAGACAGACAGACAGACGGGATAAGACGATTATATATATAGATTAAAAGTATGTGATTGAGGGTAGCCAAATTGAAATAGGTATATTCCCCTTTAAATTATCGTGGAACTACAAGCCTCAGCAATAACCTAGGTGTGTTTCCCTTTAAAAAGAATGCGGAATTGGAAGCCCTTTAAGGGATATAATTAAATGTTAATTGGGAAGTTAGCACAATGTTCGCAGGTCTACTTGTATTTATAGGGGGTTTGCGATATATACACACTACCTTTCAAACGTTTGGGTCACCCATACAATTTTGTGCTTTCCATGAAAACTCATACTTTTATTTATCAAATGAGTTGCAAAATAAATCGAAAATATAGTCCAGACATTGACAAGGTTAGAAATAATGATTTTTATTAGAAAGAATAATTTTCTCCTTCAAACTTTGCTTTCGTCACAGAATGCTCCCTTTGCAGCAATTACAGCATTGCAGACTTTCAGTTGTTCTGCGTCTCACAAATGTTCTTCTGTGTGATCCAAACACCTCAAACTTTGATTCGTCTGTCCATAAAACTTTTTTCCAATCTTCCTCTGTCCAATGTCTGTGTTCTTTTGCCCATATTAATCTTTTCCTTTTATTAGCCAGTCTCAGATATGGCCTTTTCTTTGCCTCTTTCCCTGAAGGCCAGCATCCCGGAGTCGCCTCTTCACTGTAGACGTTGACACTGGCCTTTTGCGTGTACTATTTAATGATGCTGCCAGTTGAGGAGCTGTGAGGCGTCGATTTCTCAAACTAGAGACTCTAATGTACTTGTCTTGTTGCTCAGTTGTGCAGCGGGGCCTCCCACTTCTCTTTCCACTCTGGTTAGAGCCTGTTTGTGCTCTCCTCTGAAGGGAGTAGTACACACCGTTGTAGGAAATCTTCAATTTCTAGGCAAGTTCTCGCATGGAATAGCCTTCATTTCTAAGAACAAGAATAGACTGTCGAGTTTCACATGAAAGTTCTCTTTTTCTGGTGATTTTGAGAGTTTCATAGAATAAACAAATGTAATGCTCCAGATTCTCAACTAGCTCAAAGGAAGGTCAATTTTATAGCTTCTCAAATCAGCCAAACCGTTTTCAGCTGGGCTAACATACTTGTGCAAGGGTTTTCCAGGGTTTTCTAAGCATCCATTAGCCTTCTTACACAGTTAGCACAGTTAGCACAGTTAATACAATGTACCATTAAAACACTGGAGTGGTGGTTGTTGGAAATGGGCCTCTATACACCTATGTAGATATTGCAATAAAAACAAGACGTTTTCAGCTAGAATAGTCATTTACCACATTGACAATGTATAGAGTGTATTTCTGATTCATTTAATGTTAGCTTCATTGAAGAAAAATGTGCTTTTCTTTCAAAAATAATACAATTTCTAAATGATCCCAAACTTTTGAATGGTAGTGTATATATATCTACAGTGCTGGCCAAAAGTATTGGCACCCCTGCAATTCTGTCAGATAATACTCAGTTTCTTCCTGAAAATGATTGCAATCACAAATTCTTTGGTATTATTCTCTCCATTTAATTTGTCTTCAATGAAAAAAACACAAAAAGAATTGTCCTAAAGCCAAATTGGATATAATTCCACACCAAACCTAAAAAAGGGGGTGGACAAAAGTATTGGCACCCTTTGAAAAATCATGTGATGCTTCTCTAATTCGTGTAATTAACAGCACCTGTAACTTACCTGTGGCATCTAACAGGTGTTGGGAATAACTAAATCACACTTGCAGCCAGTTAACATGGATTAAAGTTGACTCAACCTCTGTCCTGTGTCCTTGTGTGTACCACATTGAGCATGGAGAAAAGAAAGAAGACCAAAGAACTGTCTGAGGACTTGAGAAACCAAATTGTGAGGAAGCATGAGCAATCTCAAGGCTACAAGTCCATCTCCAAAGACCTGAATGTTCCTGTGTCTTCCGTGCGCAGTGGCATCAAGAAGTGTAAAGCCCATGGCACTGTGGCTAACCTCCCTAGATGTGGACGGAAAAGAAAAATTGACGAGAGATTTCAATGCAAGATTGTGCGGATGAAGGATAAAGAACCTCGACTAACATCCAAACAAGTTCAAGCTGCCCTGCAGTCCGAGGGTACAACAGTGTCAACCCGTACTATCCGTCGGCGTCTGAATGAAAAGGGACTGTATGGTAGGATACCCAGGAAGACCCCACTTCTTACCCCGAGACATAAAAAAGCTAGGCTGGAGTTTGCCAAAACTTACCTGAGAAAGCCTAAAAAGTTTTGGAAGAATGTTCTCTGGTCAGATGAGACAAAAGTAGAGCTTTTGGGGAAAAAGCATCAACATAGAGTGTACAGGAAAAAAAAAGAGGCATTCAAAGAAAAGAACACGGTCCCTACAGTCAAACGTGGCGGAGGTTCCCTGATGTTTTGGGGTTGCTTTGCTGCCTCTGGCACTGGACTACTTGACCGTGTGCATGGCATTATGAAGTCTGAAGACTACCAACAATTTTTGCGGCATAATGTAGGGCCCAGTGTGAGAAAGCTGGGTCTCCCTCAGAGGTCATGGGTCTTCCAGCAGGACAATGACCCAAAACACACTTCCAAAAGCACTATAAAATGGTTTTAGAGAAAGCACTGGAGACTTCTAAGGTGGCCAGCAATGAGTCCAGACCTGAATCCCATAGAACACCTGTGGAGAGATCTCAAAATGGCAGTTTGGAGAAGGCACCCTTCAAATATCAGGGACCTGGAGCAGTTTGCCAAAGAAGAATGGTCTACAATTCCAGCAGAGCATTGTAAGAAACTCATTGATGGTTACAGGAAGCGGTTGTTCGCAGTTATTTTGGCTAAAGGTTGTGCAACCAAGTATTAGGCTGAGGGTGCCAATACTTTTGTCCGGCCCTTTTTTGGAGTTTTGTGTGAAATGATCAATGATTTGATTTTTGCTTCATTCTCTTTTGTGTTTTTTCCTTGCAAGCAAATTAAATGAAGAGAATAAGACCAAAGAATTTGTGATTGCAATCATTTTCAGGAAGAAACTGAGCATTATCTGACAGAATTGCAGGGGTGCCAATACTTTTGGCCAGCACTGTATATGGTCAAATGTAGAAGTGGCCCTCTACTAATATGGTGCCTTATCCTTTGAGATCCGTATTGCACATGCGTGAAAAAGAATTGAAAGGATTATCTTTAAAAAGATGACGATTTGGAGTACAACATGGCGATGCGCATGCGCAGAAGCTAGTAACATGTTTTTCTTATGTGCATTACGGACATGCGCTGTGTAACTTCCGGGACGCCGGGAGCAGCGCGTCCATGTGTGGGCACATGTCCCTATACTGTGAGTGGTGGGGTGAGTCATAGAAATCACCACATATTAACATATATTATGCACACATGTATTAATTAAAGGAATTATGATATTATGATGATTGGGTAAATGTGGTGGATGTTTTATAGTAAAATTAATTGTGCTCTGACATTATTATATTGCACTTTGCAATTTTTTGCACTATTGTCACTTTCGTATTTCACAAAAATTGAATTGTATATTAATTGTAAGTTGATTGGATCACCTATTTATATGACTATGATACAATGATTCACTGCTTGAAAAAGGTCTCCACTGGACCGAAAAGTTGCCCTGACATGATGGGTCAATAAATCATCACAAATTGTACTATGGAGCGCTGCATTTGTGTTTTATGGATACATATAAATCTAGCTATCTACCTATCACTATATATATATATATATATATATATATATATATATATATATATATATATATATATATACACACACAGAGAAAAAGAGGGAGAGAGATTGAGATTGCAGCACTGTGACATCACGATAAATGTTATGTCACAAGTAGTGTGATGACATCATCGCATTCTAGCTCCCAGTGTTATGGCCTTAAGGAAATCACTGCCTCACAGACCCCCAAGGGTGAGGGAGTTCTTTTGTTTTTGTGATAAACAAAGCAAAAATTGATTCTACAATGAATATAGAAAGAAGAAGAGTCCAAAGAGATCGGGTTCTAAGAGAGAGGAGAGGATTAAATGAAGAGCAGAAACCGTTGTTCGCTTTAGGGCGAAAAGACATTATATTACCGGACATGGACACTGACGCCTCAGAGATGGCGTACAAACGACAACATCTGGATAAAATGAGAAAATCCAAAAGACATGAGATCTTTACAGAGAGAAGGACCATGGAGAACCTCATGGAGTCTCACTCTGCAGCCTCCGCTGAGCTTCAGAGGGACATCCTTATCTCCTTGAAAAAAATCGGAGATCTGGTCCCTGAAATAAGGAGGAGGAACAAAGAAGCCATCCTCAATAAGCGGAGAAACATCAGCGCAGAGATAGAGGTGGAAGAGGTTCTCCAAGAAACATCAAGACAAGTCTCATCCACATCTGAAAGTCTAGAGACACCGAACCTGCAAAGAGCAGCAGCCCAGAAAAGAATTAGGAACAGCAGAGACTGGGTTGTCCAATGTAGGAGACATATGATCTATGCTAAACCCATTATAAATGGGAATGGTGCACTATGGAGATCCCAGTCATCATCTGAAACCATTTCCATCCCAGAGTTTCTCTTCCAGCTGAGTGATTCTTCACCTGACAGATCAGTGGACAATGATGAACCAGGTAAGATAGAAACTTACTCAGTATAATAAGATTGGGGGTGGGGGGATTATAGTCCTAATGTTATGTACAGGCCACAATTATTAATGTTATCTAACTGAAAAACTGTCTTTGTTACCCGTAGCAACCAGTCACATTTCATTGTTCTATGATGGAATGTTAAGAAATACAATCTGTGCTGTGAATCGTTGCTACGGACAACAAGGACATTTTTGCTAATAGATAATTTTGATAAAGGAAAAAACAAATATTGGACATTTCCTGCTGAATTATATCAATCTGATTAAAATGTAATGTAGGTTCTGACGATATATTTCTTAATAAATCTTGTATCATCTCAGCAGATGGAAGCAGTGAGACATCCTCTGACTCATCGGACATACCAGTACAAGACCTTGGGGATGCCAATGTCTCGGGAGAACTGGTCAAGGCAAATATTCCTATTGACATTTCCAGTCTCGAGTTCCAGAAAGATCTTGGAAAGGGAGGCTTCGGAAAAGTAAGTGTGAATTTCTACTCCTCCGTGCTCCTCAATGTATCCTGCGCCAGATACACAGGAGGGAGATACATATTCATTACTGGGTGTTCATATGTAATTGTGACTGGGATAAACCAGTGATCCATTACACAGATCCCTATAATAGATGGGAGCTGGGTCTGATCTATTATGATTTTCCTCCAGGTCATCTTGGCATCACATCCGGTCAGTAAAGAACTGCTGGCCGTGAAAATCATGAACAAGAGTCGTTGTTCAGAGGAGATGATCAGTGCAGAGATGGACGTCCTGCTAATAGCCACCGGGTGCCGCTACCTAATGTCAGCACGAGCAGTCATGGAGACACCTACAGAATATAAAGTAGCCATGGACTTTATGGCCAAAGGAGACCTGAGTGGCCACATGGCACGATTGATGCCTTTTGATACAGTAACAACAAGGTAAAGTCTTATACTGGTTTGCTGCCTGTACATTGTAGTCCAAGAGCAATAGACAATGACAGCAGGAGAAAATTATGATATAAATAGGACACGTGTCATCTCCTAATGTTGTCTTTTTGAATGTGTATCTAACCACTTTTCCAACCTGTACTTTCTACTCCACAGACTCTTTGCGGCAGAGATGGTGTGCGGACTCCAATTCCTGCATGAACGTGACATCATACATCGGTAATCAGTTCATCTTCATAAATCTGTCCCCTGTGACTCTCTGTTGTCTCCTTACATATCTATTGTAGAAAGTTCTTTTCATGAATTCTCCTCACAATCATTGTCTTCTCCCTGCAGGGACGTGAAGCCAGGGAACATCCTCCTCAATGAGACCGGACACATTAAAATCTCTGATTTTGGCTTATCCGCCATAGTCATGTTTGAGGACGACATATTGAACAAATATGTTGGCACGAAAGGTTACATCGCACCCGAGGTAAGTAACATCCCAGTGTGATTAATGGCGATAGTAGGACTGAGGAATAATCTGATCACAAAGTATCCTGCAGATATCTATCCACAGATCGGTCCTTATATCCTCTGTGTGTAAATCCCCTCCCCGGTATATTCAGATCATCTCCTATCTTATGTTCCCACAGATAATGGACGGTAAGAGCTACAACCATCTGGTGGACTCATTTTCCTTCGGTGTCATCCTATATACGATGATTGTAGGAATAAAGCCATTCTATAGCCGAGGCTCAACTAAGGAGTACCACAAGTCTCTGCAGGAGGACGTCCCATATTTTCCACCCGGGATCAGCATTGATGCCATTGACATCTTAGATGGGGTGAGTAGGGTCAGATGAAGGAGGATGATGGGTGATTATTAAGAGAGGTAGAAGATTAGATGTAAACAGTAGATAGATATTGTGTAATAATGTATCATTAATAATACATAATATAATGACTAATGGTCTTTCTCATTTTCCAGCTTCTCTGTAAAACTCCATTTTCCCGATCTGCCATAACATTGACCATCCGAGAGCACCCATTCTTCCAGTTCATAAACTGGAGCGACGTGGAGTCCGGCAGAGCCGACCCACCATTCAAATAAGACTATGTAAGTGTAGGATGTAGGGAAACAGTGTTATCACTGCCCAGTAACATGCATACCCACTATACACCTTATTATTATACCCCCCCCCCCCGTATACAGTATATATGTGAGGAGCCAATTCTCAGACGTGTATATTTCTCTTCTTACAGGAGTATTAGGCTGATAATAATCAGCCCCATTCCAATAACATCTAGGAATGAAGATTTACATGAATTGGATGAGACAACTACACTGGACTTTCTCATTTAACGGACTGTGACAAATCCTACCGAGCTTCCACCACGTAACAGCCACGTAGATTCGAGCACCAAACATCCAGGGATTTATTCCGATCGCCATATTTGGGGTCAGGAAGGAATTTTTTCCCCTGATATGGGGATAATCCAACAACAAGTCCTCGGGGTTATTTTTCGCCTTCCTCTGGATCAACATAGGAAGTAATTAAAGGCTGAAATTGAAGAACTTCTTTCTGCCATACTTGCTATGTTACCATCTGGACGACTCATCTACAGTGTGGTGGTAAGGAGACGACTACAAGATATGGACAGACAGAAGGCAGCGGCTGCTCCTTCTCCTACCGGATATGGACATACAGAAGGCAGCAGCTGCTCCTTCTCATACTTGGCCTTGTACAGACAGAAGGAAGCGGCTGCTCCTTCTCATACATGGCTTTGTACAGACAGAAGGTAGCGGCTGCTCCTTCTCCTACCTGACCATGGACAGAGAGAAGAAGCGGCTGCTCCTTCACCTTCCTGGCCATGGTCAAACAGAAGGCCAAATGGTTGATCTTTGTGCTTTAGGAATCCAGAAAAGCTCCATCTACACAGATCACACATCACACATTCCTGCTCTTCTCCTCTCCGTCATGTGTGATCCAGACCTGGATATCCAAAACCGACACAAGTGCAACCAAAGGCCTGAGGAGCGTAATCATCAACATCTGCTCCTTTCTATAGAAAGTGACTGTATATT
Source organism: Phyllobates terribilis (assembly GCF_046119375.1). NCBI lineage: Eukaryota > Metazoa > Chordata > Amphibia > Anura > Dendrobatidae > Phyllobates > Phyllobates terribilis. Next base: position 116,612,309 of record NW_027362773.1, read on the forward strand.
CAGGCTTTCTTTTTTCATCTTTGCATGTTATTAACAACTTTCATGCACAAATAAATATATTGAACACCTATGCAGCTTCTCTTTAGATTCTTCTCATATATAGCACTGCTTTTTTGGTATTTTATTACCATATATACTCAAGTATAAGACGAGTTTTTCAGCACATTTTTTGTGCTGAAAAAGCCCACCTCGGCCTATACTCGGGTATATACTCGAGTATATACATATTCCGTTGGTTGATAGTGGTGGGGGGCTGCGGCGGCGGACTGAGGGATTGTGGCGGCGGAGGAGCGGGACACACTCAGTAGCCAGCTGCTGCAGCTACCACATGTGCCCGCTGCTAAAGGTAAATGAATATTCCCTCTTCTCCACTCTCATGGGCGTGGAGAAGAGGGAATATTCATTCTCTTTAGTAGCAGGCACAGAAGATCGCGGAGCCGCAGCTTCTGCTGACAGTGCCCGCAACTAAAGAGGATGCATATTCACTCCTCTCCACGCCCATAGTCCCGGCGTGGAGAGGAGTGAATATGCCGGCATCTCACATCAGCTTCTGAGAGCATATGGCTGTGACGCCATGCACTGCTCAGATGCTGACATGAGCTGCTGCAGCAGAACAGGACGCAGCGCTGGAGTAGAGGTGAGGAAGGAAGGTTAGCATAAGTGTTTATTTTTTATGTGTGCAGTGATGGGGCCATACATACCAGGATTGGGGATGAGGGGGCCATACATACCAGGATAGGGGGGATGAGGGGTGCCATACATACCAGGATTGGGGAATGAAGAAGCCATGCATACCAGGATTGGGGGATGAAGGGGCCATGCATTACCAGGATTGGGGATGAGGAGGCCATGCATTACCAGGATTGAGGATGAGGAGGCCATACATACCAGGATTGAGGATGAGGGGGCCATGCATTACCAGGATTGGGGATGAGGGTGCCATGCATTACCAGGATTGGAGATGAGGGTGCCATGCATACCAGAATTGGGGATGAGGGTGCCATGCTTACCAGAATTCGGGATGAGGGTGCCATGCATACCAGGATTGGGGATGAGGGGGCTATGCATACCAGGATTGGGGATGAGGGTGCCATGCTTACCAGGAATGGGGATGAGGGGGCCATGCATACTAGGACTGGGATGAGGGGGCCATGCATACCAGGATTGGGGGTGAGGGGAACATGCATACCAGGATTGGGGATGAGGGAGCTATTCATGCCAGGATTGTGAATGAGGGGGCTATGCATACCAGGATTGGTGATGAGGGGTGCCATGCATACCAGGATTGGGGATGAGGGAACTGTGGCACCCCAGGGGTCTGGTTGCCACAGTGGCATTGCCTCCCTCAAAAGAGGTGATGCCATGCCTGGAAGCAAGCAGGGATCCCCTAGTCAGGTATACTAAACATGCAACACTTTCCTGGCTCCAGACCAGCAAGGGGAGCACCTCCCCTTGGCAACTGGGATCTGGGGGTGGGGTTAGTTAGTCTTAGTGTGAGGAGTTGAAGAGAGGACGTCGAGGAGAAAGGAGCTGGGGACTGGAGCTGCACGGCAGCTCACCCCAGAAGGAACAAACACAGAAGAACCGGACACCGGAGTCCGAGGCTGTGGGGCACTGAAGGCCCAGGCGCAGAAACCGGAGGGCAGGCAACTGCAGGTCTCCTGGCCCCATCAGACGCCCGGAGGGTCAGCAGCACCGCAGGGTCCAGCACCGCCACGTGGGAGCGACGCACCAGCAAGCCCGAGCTGCCTGCCATACGGGTGAGCACAGAAACGTTGCACCCGGGGACGAGGGCTACCACACAGCTACAAGCAGCAGGGCCAAAGAGTTTAGTGGAAAGGGAAGGCCTCCAACTTCACCTGACAAGGAGCATCCTTTACTTGCTTCCAGGCTGCCCAGACTTTCACTTCTAGCCAGTACCTTAGTCCCGGCTTGTCTAATCGCCACCAGTAAAGACAAGAGTAAACTGCCATTAATTTGTGGACTGATTCTTGCTGCGCCATCAACCCCTGCACTACAACGCCCAGCACAACCTGCAATATCTACACTGCCCTGGAGCTAGCTCTTCCTGTGGAGAGCCACACCATCCCTGCTGCAGTAACATCAGCTTCAGAGGACTGCTCCGCAGCGGCGGCTCCCTTTAGCCGCACTCCACAGGTGGAGTCACGAACTCTATAAAAACACTATAAATCCCCTATAAATAATCCCTTTTTTATTGACCGCCCTGGATCACGGACCAGGTCACCGCCACTGTGACATCCCCCAGCATTTACCAGCCCAGCCCTGGGTACCCCACGGCCCAGGGGGCGCGTCAGCTTGGCGTCACGAACAGAATTCACGAAGCCAGGTATAACCGGGTCCTGTGTGCCATAGACTTTATTGAACGGTGTTATCACGTGGTTTGCCGCCCGCCGAGGGGAAAGAAAGAAGCCCCGATCCGGAACCGCCGGGTTAGAGATCCTTCCACCTGCAGAGCAGCAGACTGGTGCGTGAGGAGACGCCCAGGACCTGGCTGAGGTTCACTAGGGGGGAGGAAGATGCCCAACATGGAGGAGGGTTCAGCCGCAGGCGCGACCGCTGCCACTGTGATGCCGTTATCAATGCCATATATACCGGGGGCGGCGTGGTTGCCCCAGTACTCAGGGGAGTCGCACACCCTGAACGACTTTGAGGAGAGACTGCGCAGTTTGTTTAAAGTATACCCCCTGTCTGAGGAGCAAAAAGTCAGCATCCTCATAGGCCAGCTAATCGGTGCAGCTCAGAGATAAGTGAAGTCCTGGCCAGGCAGAGACAAAGGCACTGTAAAAGAAATACTGGCCCGATTGAAGGATACCTTTGACACCCGCACTGCAGCAGAAATTAAAATGAAGTTTTACGGGTGCAAACAAAGGGTTCAGGACAGTGTACGGGACTATGCTCTTAACCTGCAGGAGGCGCTGCGGGCCATCAAACAGGTAGACCCTGACAGTGTGCATGATGAGAACAGATTGCTGACTGAGCAGTTTATTGAGGGGCTCCTGTCCAGTGCTCACAGGACACAGCTGCGCATTATGGCTCTGCAAAACCCTGATCTGGACTTTGCACAATTTAAAGACAGAGACATCCGGGTGCTGTGGGAATCAACACCAGGAGGCGCTGCATCCCACCGGCGCGCAGCTGTCACCTACCACCAGGAGGTGGCATCCTTTTCCCCAGAACCTGTGGAGGCTGACGCGCAGACTCTGGACAATGACCCGTCTGCAGACCTGCGCCTTCAGGTCCAGGAGCTGACCAAAAGTGTGGCTGCGTTAACCAAAACCGTGCAGGCCATTCAAGTGTCCCCCAAGGAAAATATCCAGCTGGCTTCCAGTCCAGATGACGTCCCGTGGCGACGACAGAAGAGAATTCCACCGATCAGAAGGAGGAACAGCGATCGCTGCAACCAGGACGGACAACCCCTCTGCCGCCGCTGTCAAAAGGCGGGACACTACGCAAGATTCTGCAATTTAAAAGAGCAACACATGGGGCAGAGGGCCAACCCCCAGGAGTAAGATGACCAGGCCCATAAAGTTGGCGAGACAAGTACGTGGGAGGACGGCCGGTCCTACCTGTCGTGCTTGATGGCATCCCAATGAATGCGTTGCTGGACACTGGGTCCCAGGTGACCACGATGCCATATATCCTTTATAAACAATACTGGACTGATTCCGACATTACCCACAGTCCAGATGAACATCTTAACATCTATGCCAGCAATGGTCAGCCCTTGCCTCAGGTGGGGTATAAAGAGGTGACCATAAAAGTTGGCAAAGTAGAATTGTTATCACAAGGAATTATTATTGTTGATATTGATCGCCGAGAAAGTCATCCCATGATAACCTTAGGCACTAATGTGATAGAAAATTGTCTTGGAGAAATTACTGTTTTGTTGCAACAGGTCGCAGAGACTGCCAGTTCCAGTCAGCAGCGAGTTCTGCAGAAGGAGATCAGAGCCCTGATGAAAAGACAACAGGTAGAGCTGTCTGGAGGGGAAATTGGCAGTGTAAGGATGAGTGATCCGTTCCCCATTACAATGCCCCCTAGGAGTGAAATGTTGATATGGTGTCGAGCAGCAATTGGTCCCAGGGGTCAAGATTATCAGGCCCTGGTAGAACCTGTATACTCTGACAGTATGCCCACCATCTTGACAGCCAGGGGAGTAGTCGATGTCCGCAAGGGGAGAGTGCTGATCCGCATCCTGAATTGTGGGGAGAAAGAGGTCCATTTACCCCAGTATGCTACCCTTGCTAAGTTATTCACTGTCAGTAACAACTCAATAAAGACAGTGGAACCCTTGCCTCCATCAAAACCGGCGGAGGATAATGGCTCCAAGGGGCAGATGGAGGATTGGTGTCAGAAGCTACAATTGGGCACTGACTCCACCCCTTTGCACCAAAAGCATGGAGTATACCGGGTGGTCCAAGAGTATGAGCAGGTCTTCAGTAAACACCCATTAGACTTTGGGCAGGTAAAAGGGGTCCAACATCATATCCCCACAGGAGATCATCCACCCATTAAAGAGAGGTACCGGCCTGTACTTCCAGCTCACTATCAATGTGCCAAGGGAATGTTACGGGAGATGAAGGAGGCTGGGGTGATGAGAGATAGTTGTAGCCCCTGGGCAGCTCCATTAGTTCTCGTAAGAAAGAAGGATGGTACAATGAGGATGTGTGTTGACTAGTGTTGAGCATTCCGATACTGAAATATCGGGTATCGGCCGATATTCACTGTATCGGAATTCCGATACTTAATTCCGATACTTTTATAATATCGAATACCGGAATCAGAAGTTCCCATAATGCCTGCGCTCTGCAGTGTCTGTGAAGGATGACAAGCTGGGTGGCAGCGCTCAGCTGCGATCCAGCCTGTCATCAGAATGCCATCCCAGCGTGGGAGAATTCTCCTGATTGTTTAAAAGCCGGCGGGCGGTAAAAAGCCGCCGGCTTTTAAACAATCACACAGCCCCATACTGCTTCCCCGCAGCCTCCCACCCCGATCCTCCGCTCCCCTCACCACCTCCAATCCCAATCGTAAATTAGGACCGGGCGGGGAGCGCAGCACCAAGGAGTGAAGGACCCGGGCGGGGAAGCCGGCAGTGAAAAGACTTCACCGCCGGCTTTCCCGTTCTGTGCTGCGCTTTCCCGCCGGTTATTTCAAATGAACAGCTGAGGTATCAGGTGATGCCGATCAGCTGTTCATTTGAAGTCGCCGCGGTGCCCTCAGAGGGTTCATGTGAGTTCATGCTTGACTGCATTGCATGAACTCACATGAACTTTCCCACGGCCGCACAGGTCAGCCTCACCTCCCAGACCCGTCATGATTAGTGTGTGTGCGGGGTGTGTGCGCGGGGTGTGTGTGTGCGGGGTGTGTGTGTGCGGGGTGTGTGTGTGCGGGGTGTGTGTGCGGGGTGTCTGTGCGGGGTGTCTGTGCGATGTGTCTGTGCGTGCAGGCAGACATAGGCCGATGTGACACTACTACTCCCATCGGCCTATGTCTGTCCCCCGTCCACTCGTGCCAGCAGGATCAGCTTGATGGGAGCAGTAGTTCCCATCAGCCTGATCCTGCTATTTAAATTGCCCTACTGTGTCCCCAATAAATGTTAGATACATGTCATTGGTGGCCAGTGGTTACCTAAAAGAAATTAGTTCATACATTACCTGTCCCCGCCGATCGCCACCTAAAATAAAGTAAAAAATAAAAAACTACACCTATACTCACCTAGACACCTAATTCCCCGAAGCCATCGATCTCCTGTAATAAAATATAAAATAATAAACCACAACCTTATCCTTACCCCTCCGTAGTAGTCCACGAGTGTCCCACGAAGATCTCCAGTTTAGAGCAGCCACATAGAATGTGACCGCTCTGAACCGCTGCCGCCGCTAGAATGACGGGGCCGTAAGGGTTCACCGGAGTTCAGGCAGCGCTGCTCCGGTTAGCTCCTTTACGGCACTGCTGTATCGTGAGAAATTCCCACGGTACAGCAGTGCCATATAGGAGGTCTCCGGAGCTGCGCTGCCTGAATGCACTCCGGTGACCTCAGTCAGTGGCTCCTGCTGCCGGGAGCGGACGTGTTACCGGCAGCGTGAGCTTACAGCAGCCATGCACAGCTGTCACCTTCTCCAGATGTGACAGCTGTGCATGGGAGATCAGCGCAGGAACGTGGACAGGTAACTATTTTTTTTTTGTAAACTAAGAATTAAATAAAATGGTGTGTTTTATTTCAAATAAATTATTTTTTTCTGGGTGTAGTGTGTTTTTTCTTTTTAACACTTTGTAGGTTAGTAATGGGGGTGTCATATAGACGGCCATCATTACTAACCTGGGCTTCATGGCAGCTGGCGCTGACATGAACCCCACCACTATTACCCCCTGCCACCGCACCAGGGCAGCGTGGAAGAGCGAGGCTAAGTGCCAGAATTGGCGCATCCTATGGATGCGCCATTTCTGGGGCGGCTGACGGCTGGTGTTTCTAGCCTGGGAGGGGGCCAATATTCATGGCACCCTTACTGAGCTATTAATATCAGCCCCCAGCTGTCTGCCTAGCCTTTGCTAGCTATTAAAATAGGGGGGACCCCACGTCATTTTTTTGGGGGGGTCCCCCATTTTAATAGCTAGTAAAGGCTAGGTATTCACCTGGGGGCTGATATTAGTAGCCTGGGAAGCTCCGTGGGTTTTACCCCCTTCCCAGGCTTCAAACATCTGCCCCAGCCGTCTGCTTAACCTCCGCTAGAGACTAAAATTATGGGGGATCCCACGCCATTTTTTTTTTAAATAAATCCTTTATTTTAACACTAAATGACATTTGAGGAGTTAATAAAGATGCAGTCCCTAAATTATTATTTATTTTTTAATTAATTTTTCCCAAAACTTTTGACGTGGGCTTCGCCATATTTTTTTGTATGCCAGCCAGGTACAGCATCCAGCTTCTATGAACGCGCCATTTTCCGGGGCGGCCGCGGACTGCAATTTTCAGCGGGGGGGGGGGGGGGGCAGAAAGCTTGGGCCTCCCTGCGCTGCAGATTCCAGCCCCCAGCTGCCTAGTTGTACCTGGCTGGACACAAAAATAGGGAGAAGCTCCACGTTTTTTTTTTTTTAATTATTTCATGAAAATCATGGAATAATTAAGAAAAAAAGGGCTTCCCTATATTGTTGTGTCTGGCCAGGTACAAATAGGCAGCTGGTGGTTGGGGGCAGCCCGTTCCTGCCTGCTGTACTTGGCTGGACACAAATATAGTGTGAAGCCCCACGTCAATTTTTTTTTAATTATTTCAGGAAATTCATGAAATAATTAAAAAAAAATTATGTGGGGCTTCGCCCTATATTTGTGTCCAGTCAGGTACAGCAGGCAGGAACGGCCTGCCCCCAACCACCAGCTGCCTATTTGTACCTGGCCGGACACAGCAATATAGGGAAGCCCTTTTTTTTTAAATTATTTCATGAAATAATTAAAAAAAAATTGACGTTGGGCTTCGCACTATATTTGTGTCCAGCCAGGTACAGCAGGCAGGAACGGGCTGCCCCCAACCACCAGCTGCCTATTTGTACCTAGCCGGACACAACAATATAGGGAAGCCCTTTTTTTCTTAATTATTCCATGAATTTCATGAAATAATTAAAAAAAAAAATGTGTGGCGCTTCGCCCTATTTTTGTGTCCAGCCAGGTACAACTAGGCAGCTGGGGGCTGGAATCTGCAGCGCAGGGAGGCCCAAGCTTTCTGGGCCCCACCCGCTGCAAATTGCAGTCCGCAGCCGCCCCGGAAAATGGCGCGTTCATAGAAGCGCCATCTTCTGGCGCTGTACCCAACTCATCCAGGGCCCTGGTGCGGTGGCTCACTGGGTAATAAAGGGGTTAAGGCCAGCTTGGCATTATCAGCTGGCCCTAAGCCCGAAATTCATGGGGTCACGCCAATATTAGACATGACCGCCATGAATTTCTAGTAAAGTATTTAAAAATGACACAAACACCCAGAAAAAAGTCCTTTAATTGAAATAAACACACAATTCTTTATTGTTCTAAATTAAACCATACTTACAGTCACGCCCATTCCAGCTGAAGCCAACGATCTCCTGCAATAAAAGTAAAATAATAAACCAACCTCATCCTTACCTTTCCATGGTTCCCACGACAGCTTCAGCTCTGCTACATCGAGATGACAGGCTGGACCGTAGCAGAACGCTGCCATCCAGCCTGTCATCCCGCAGACACTGAGAAGCGCAGGCATGCTTGCGCTCCTCAGTGTCTGGCTGTGACGGCATAAAGATGAGCCGAGGTCATGTCCAATGAACTCAGCTCACCTCATGCACGTCACTGACAGCGTGGGAAAATTCTCCTGCACTCAGCGCTTCAGCGTGAGACTTCTCCCACGCTGTCAGTGACATACATGAGGTGAGGTCATGTCCAATGAACTCAGCTCACCTCATGCACGTCACTGACAGCGTGGGAAAATTCTCCTGCACTCAGCGCTTCAGCGTGAGAATTTTCCCACGCTGTCAGTGACGTGCATGAGTGCGCCGAGTTCATTGGACATGACCTCGGCTCATCTGGATGCCGTCACAGCCAGACACTGAGGAGCGCAAGCATACCTGCGCTTATCAGTGTCTGCGGGATGATAGGCTGGATGGCAGCGTTCTGCTGCGGTCCAGCCAGTCATCTCGATGTAGCAGAGCTGGAGCCGTCGTGGGAGCCATGGAAAGGTAAGGATGAGGTTGCTTTATTATTTTACTTTTATTGCAGGAGATCGTTGGCTTCAGCTGGAATGGGCGTGACTGTAAGTATGGTTTAATTTAGAACAATAAAGAATTGTGTGTTTATTTCAATTAAAGGACTTTTTTCTGGGTGTTTGTGTTTTTTTTAAATACTTTACTAGAAATTCATGGTGGTCATGTCTAATATTGGCGTGACCCCATGAATTTCGGGCTTAGGGCCAGCTGATAATGCCAAGCTGGCCTTAACCCCTTTATTACCCAGTGAGCCACCGCACCAGGGCCCTGGATGAGTTGGGTACAGCGCCAGAAGATGGCGCTTCTATGAACGCGCCATTTTCCGGGGCGGTTGCGGACTGCAATTTTCAGCGGGTGGGGCCCAGAAAGCTTGGGCCTCCCTGCGCTGCAGATTCCAGCCCCCAGCTGCCTAGTTGTACCTGGCTGGACACAAAAACAGAGCGAAGCCCCACGTCAATTTTTTTTTAATTATTTCATGAAATAATTTTTTTAAAAAAGGGCTTCCCTATATTGTTGTGTCCGGCCAGGTACAAATAGGCAGCTGGTGGTTGGGGGCAGCCTGTTCCTGCCTGCTGTACCTGGCTGGACACAAATATAGGGCGAAGCCCCACATCAATTTTTTTTAATTATTTCATGAATTTCATGAAATAATTAAAAAAAAAAAATACGTGAAGCTTCTCTCTATTTTTGTGTCCAGCCAGGTACAACTAGACAGCTGGGGGATGGAATCTGCAGCGCAGGGAGGCCCAAGCTTTCTGCCCCCCCCCCCAGCTGAAAATTGCAGTCCACAGCCACCCCGGAAAATGACGCGTTCATAGAAGCTGGATGCTGTACCTGGCTGGCATACAAAAATATGGCGAAGCCCACGTCAAAAGTTTTGGGAAAAATTAATTAAAAAATAAATAATAATTTAGGGACTGCATCTTTATTAACTCCTCAAATGTCATTTAGTGTTAAAATAAAGGATTTATTTTTAAAAAAATTGATGTGGGGCTTCGCCCTATATTTGTGTCCAGCCAGGTACAGCAGGCAGGAACAGGCTGCCCCCAACCACCAGCTGCCTATTTGTACCTGGCCGGACACAACAATATAGGGAAGCCCTTTTTTAAAAAAATTATTTCATGAAATAATTAAAAAAAAATTGACGTGGGGCTTCGCACTATATTTGTGTCCAGCCAGGTACAGCAGGCAGGAATGGGCTGCCCCCAACCACCAGCTGCCTCTTTGTACCTGGTTGGACACAACAATATAGGGAAGCCCTTTTTTTCTTAATTATTCCATGAATTTCATGAAATAATTAAAAAAAAAATGCGGGGGGCTTCGCCCTATTTTTGTGTCCAGCCAGGTACAACTAGGCAGCTGGGGGCTGGAATCCGCAGCGCAGGGAGACCCAAGCTTTCTGGGCCACCCCCGCTGCAAATTGCAGTCCGCAGCCGCCCCAGAAAATGGCGCGTTCATAGAAGCGCCATCTTCTGGCGCTGTACCCAACTCATCCAGGGCCCTGGTGCGGTGGCTCACTGGGTAATAAAGGGGTTAAGGCCAGCTTGGCATTATCAGCTGGCCCTAAGCCCGAAATTCATGGGGTCATGCCAATATTAGACATGACCACCATGAATTTCTATTAAAGTATTTAAAAAAACACAAACACCCAGAATAAAGTCCTTTAATTGAAATAAACACACAATTCTTTATTGTTCTAAATTAAACCATACTTACCATCACGCCCATTCCAGCTGAAGCCAACGATCTCCTGCAATAAAAGTAAAATAATAAAGCAACCTCATCCTTACCTTTCCATGGCTCCCACGACAGCTTCAGCTCTGCTACATCGAGATGACAGGCTGGACCGCAGCAGAACGCTGCCATCCAGCCTGTCATCCCGCAGACACTGAGAAGCGCAGGCATGCTTGTGCTCCTCAGTGTCTCGCTGTGACGGCATCCAGATGAGCCGAGGTCATGTCCAATGAACTCAGCTCACCTCATGCACGTCACTGACAGCGTGGGAAAATTCTCCTGCACTCAGCACTTCAGCGTGAGAATTTTCCCACGCTGTCAGTGACGTGCATGAGGTGAGCTGAGTTCATTGGACATGAACTCGGCTCATCTGGATGACGTCACAGAGAGACACTGAGGAGCGCAAGCATGCCTGCGCTTCTCAGTGTCTGCGGGATGAAAGGCTGGATGGCAGCGTTCTGCTGCGGTCCAGCCTGTCATCTCGATGTAGCAGAGCTGAAGCTGTCGTGGGAACCATGGAAAGGTAAGGATGAGGTTGCTTTATTATTTTTCTTTTATTGCAGGAGATCGTTGGCTTCAGCTGGAATGGGCGTGATGGTAAGTATGGTTTAATTTAGAACAATAAAGAATTGTGTCTTTATTTCAATTAAAGGACTTTATTCTGGGTGTTTGTGTTTTTTTTTTTAACTTTGACTATGGGGTTAGTAATGGGGGTGTCTTATAGACGCCTCTCCATTACTAACCTGGGCTTGATGTCAGCTGGCATTATAAGCTGACATCAACCCCAACCCTATTACCCCACTGCCACCGCTACAGGGCAGTGGGAAGAGCGAGGCTAAGTGCCAGAATTGGCGCATCCTATGGATGCGCCATTTCTGGGGCGGCTGACGGCTGGTGTTTCTAGCCTGGGAGGGGGCCAATATTCATGGCACCCTTCCTGGGCTATTAAAATCAGCCCCCAGCTGTCTGCCTAGCCTTTGCTAGCTATTAAATTAGGGGCGACCCCACGTTATTTTTTTGGGGGGGTTCCCCCATTTTAATAGCTAGTAAAGGCTAGGTATTCAGCTGGGGGCTGATATTAGTAGCCTGGGAAGCTCCGTGGGTATTATCCCCTTCCCAGGCTTCAAACATTTGCCCCAGCTGTCTGCTTAACCTCCGCTAGAGCCTAAAATTAAGGGGAACCCCACGCCAATTTTTTTTTAAATAAATCCATTATTTTAACACTAAATGACAAGTACAGTAATCAACACTGTCACTGTACTTCATATATATGTGACTGACATGTTTCTATCTATCTAATCTATGTATGATTCTCTATTCTTTCTATTCTAAATTGTCGGGTACAGATGCTGAATTGCCGGCCGGCTTTTTTAAAGAGACGGTGCATGAAAACACTAATATTTTTTTAAATAAATCCTTTACACTAAATGACAAGTACAGTAAGCAACACTGTCACTGTACTTCATATATATGTGACTGACATGTTTCTATCTATCTAATCTATGTGTGAAGCTCTATTCTGTCTGTTATAAATTGTCGGGTACCGCTGCTGAATTGCCGGCCGGCTTTTTTAAAGAGACGGTGCATGAAAACACTAATATTTTTTAAAATAAATCCTTTACACTAAATGACAAGTACAGTAAGCAACACTGTCACTGTACTTCATATATATGTGACTGACATGTTTCTATCTATCTAATCTATGTGTGAAGCTCTATTCTTTCTGTTGTAAATTGTCGGGTACCGGTGTATGCGCTGATGAATTGCCGGCTTTTCATGTGATTCTACATTATTCTTAGTTGTTTTACTTCATGTAGAATTAACCTACAAGGAAAGAAAGGGTTTATTTTCATTCCGATATTTGTGTCCCATTGACTTGCATTGGTTTCCGGTATCGGAATCGGCGATATCCGATACTTTTTGGGTATCGGCCCGATCCAATCCGATACGATATTTCCTGATATCGGAAGGTATCGCTCAACACTAGTGTTGACTACAGGCAGATTAACCGCATTACACATAAGGATGCCTACCCATTACCCAGGATTGAGGAGTCACTAGCTGCATTAAGATCTGCTAATTATTTCTCCACTTTGGATCTCAATAGTGGGTATTGGCAGGTTCCTGTGGCAGAGGCGGACAAAGAAAAGACCGCGATTACAACACCAATGGGCCTCAGCAAGTTCAACTGCATGTCATTCGGGCTCTGCAACGCCCCAGGAACCTTCCAGCAGTTAATGGAGTGCTGCCTAGGACACAAAAACTTTGAAACTGTCCTGCTGTACCTGGACGACGTAATTGTCTACTCGAAGACATATGAAGATCACCTGGAGCACCTGGCCGAGGTGTTTGAAGCCCTATCTGGTTTTGGCCTGAAGGTAAAGCCATCCAAATGCCACCTGTTGAAGCCCAAGGTGCAGTACCTAGGTCACGTGGTAAGCGCCGAAGGTGTAGCGCCAGACCCTGAAAAAGTCACCGTAATCAAGGACTGGCCAAGACCCTCCACTATCAAGGAAGTGCGGCAGTTCCTCGGGCTGGTAGGCTACTACAGGAGATTTATCAAGGGTTTCACCAAAATAGCAGCACCCATGCAGGACCTCCTGGTAGGCCAGTCCAAGAAAGCCAAGAACCCGAAACCTCCGTTCAAATGGGGTAAACCAGAAGACGAATCCTTCACCCGACTGAAGATGGCTCTGACCAGAGACGAAGTCCTGGCATACCCCGACTATGGCCAACCCTTTATACTTCATACAGATGCCAGCAACGTGGGATTGGGAGTGGTGCTGTCCCAGGTACAGCAAGGCAGAGAGCGAGTGATTGCATACGCCAGCAGGAAGCTCCGGCCCACGGAAAGGAACCCCGACAATTACAGTTCCTTCAAGTTGGAGTTTCTCGCCATAGTCTGGGCTGTAATAGAGTGCTTCAAGCACTATCTCGCCTCCTCCAAATTTACAGTCTTCACGGACAATAACCCTCGGACGCACCTGGAGACTGCGAAGCTTGGTGCCCTAGAGCAACGATGGATGGCCCGACTGTCTAACTACGAGTTTACCATCAAGTATCGGGCGGGGCATAAAAATGCAAATTCTGATGCGCTGTCCAGAATGCCCAACTTGCCAGATGGGGGAGAAGACCCGGAAGAGCTGGAGGAGATAGAGATACCCGCTTTCCATCGTCATGGGGTGACCCAATGCTCCCACTGTGTAAGGGACAAGCGCTCCGCCAACAGAGAGGCCACGTTCAACCCATTGCCCCACCATGGATGGGCAGAAACGCAGTATAGCGACCTGGCTGTCCGCCTAGTCAAGGAGTTGCTGATGCAAGCTGACTCGCACCCTGATTCAGATGCTCCACGGGAGACCCAACAGTTGTGGAAGGAGAAGGGCAAACTGTTCATCTACGAAGGAAAGCTGTGTCGAAGAAGCATCAACTCCCGGACACATGAACTGGTCTTGCAGGTGGTAGTCCCGAGGCGGGATGCGTCAATGGTCTTAGAAGCGCACCACGATGGAGCAGGACACTTCGGGTGGAAGAAGTTGGAAGTCCTGCTACGTGAGCGATTCTACTTGGCTGGCATGAGGAAAGCAATCGAGAGATGGTGTCGAGAATGTGGTCCATGCAACCTGAGACGAAAAGACCGTGACAGCCAGAGGGCTCCCCTGCAGCCCATCATCACCAAACAGCCACTAGAACTGGTAGCCTTGGACCACGTGAAGCTAGCCCCAAGCAGGTCAGGCTATGTCTACGCTCTAACCATAGTAGACCACTACTCAAGGTTCCTGGTAGTAGTGCCAGTGAAAGACCAGACGGCTCAGACGGCAGCCAAAGCATTCCAACAGCACTTTTGTCGCCCGCACGGTTACCCTGAATGAGTGCTTACCGAACAAGGTCCAGCCTTTGAAGCAGAGGTGTTCCAGGAATTCTGTAACTTGTACGGCTGCAAGAAAATCAGGACGACGCCGTATCATCCCCAGACCAACGGGTTGTGTGAAAAGATGAACCAGGTGGTGATAGATCTGACCTTTGGCCAGAGAAGTTACCAGATTTGGTGGACCTGTATAACCACATCCCGGTGAACTCCACCAACTGTACACCCGCTTACCTGATGAGAGCAAGACCTGGCAAGCTACCCATTGACTTGGACATGGGAGTCCTAACACCAGAGACGACATCACCAGATGAGGATTGGGATACCGAGCGGCTGCAACAATACCGCAAAGTGCAAGAGTGTGTTGAAAGAAGTTTGTCCCAGGCAAGACAGAAGCAAGAGAAGACTTACAATCAGCACGCACCTGCCGTTCCCTTGTCACCTGGAGAGCAGGTACTTAAGAGAAAGAGAGGACTCCACAAATTAGATGACCAGTGGGAGGTAGAGCCATACACTGTTCTACCCTCGAACTACGATAACACCAAAGTGTGCCTCATCAGCAAAGATGGAGGGGAATCTTCAGCGGAAGTCTCAAGAGACCACTTGAAGATCAGTCCTGAACAGTTGAAACACACAGAAGAAGATCAAGATAACCCTCAGCCCACAGAAAAGGAGGAAGTGGTCCAAACAGTACTTAGAGAATTTCCCCGGTCTTGGACGCAGGTGAACAAAGCCATTGTGGTACCTGTCCTAACCTTTCTCCAAGTGGCATCACCGGAAGCTGCAGAAGTCCCAGAACAGCTGGAAGACCAGTCGGCCCCAGAGACAGAGGTTTCATCATCAGCAGACCAGGAGAATCTATCCTCTGTTAGCAGTGAACCTGTCATACCCATGGTGAGCCAAAGAATTCGTAGGAGATTACCCAGCCTACCAGTATTACTTCAGACTAAATGTAGAGTAGGTCACACTGAGCCCATCACACCAGGGGTAGACACAAGGGACCAGGGTAGAGCAGTAACTACCAATGTACTATGTAGTTCGACCAGGAGTACAAAAGGTCAGCTACCTGCCCGTTGGAGAAACTAAAATGTAAAGAATTAAAGTATAAGAGAGCTAAAATGTATGCTGTATATACACTGTGTTCCAAATTATTATGCAAATAATATTTTCTCAGATTTTCCCAAATTACCTATATGAATTGCAGTCATTGTAATTTTCCAGTCAAATAACTATTAGAGTACAATTGAAAGGTTTTTGTACAAACTGCCTATGATAACAGTATATTTTTTAAAAAAAATAAAAAACTCAAACTGCACTCAAAATGCATGTTCCAAATTATTATGCACAGCAGAGTTTTCAACCTTTTCATTTTAATACAGAACAAAAAAATGGTCATTTTTGAAATTATAAGCATTAGCAGGTTATTACAAACTGAAATCAAACAGTTTTCAACTCAAAACTTTATTCTAGGTGATGTTACATTTGCACATAGGACCCCTTGTTCGAAAGGAGCTTCTGAACTCTCTCGTCCATTGAATTTGTCAGGTTTTGGATGGTTTCTGCTTTAATTGTTTTGCATGAGGACAGAATACCCTCCCAGAGCTGTTGCTTAGATGTGAACTGCCTCCCGCCATCATAGACACTCCTTTTGATGATGCTCCAGAGGTTCTCAATGGGGTTGAGGTCAGGGGAGCATGGGTGCCACACCATAAGTTTGTCCCCTTTTATGCCCATAGCAGCCAGAGATGCAGATGTGTTATGTGCAGCATGAGATGGGGCATTATCATGCATGAAATGATCTCGATGGTCCAGATGGATGGAGTGGAGGATGGCTGGTTGATGGACACCCCATGCATACACGGCTACGGCGCTAACAAGGAGGAGGTGGAGTAATGTTTTGGGCTGGAATCATGGGGAGAGAGATTGGCCCTTTTAGGATCCCTGAAGGGGTAAAGATGAACTCCATAATGTATGTTGAGTTTCTCAAACAGCACTTCCTTCCATGGTTCAAGAAGAAGAACCGTGCATTCCGCAGCAAGATCATTTTCATGCATGATTTCCTGCATGGGGAAATTTACCAGCAGCTGCAGCATTTCCCACCCTAGGCTTATACTCGAGTCAATAAGTTTTCCCAGTTTTTTGTGGTAAAATTAGGTACCTCGGCTTATACTCGGGTCGGCTTATACTCGAGTATATACGGTAATATCATGATGACCTAATGTATTTGTCAAAGGGGCTGAATATCTCACATAAAGATTTCTGCATAGAGTAAAATATTTAAGTTTTAAGTGTTCATAAAACCTGAATCACCATAAGTAGATGACATTCCTATTCCACATCTAAAATGTATACAGGCCTCAGACTAAACTCAATATAGAAAATATACACCCAGACCCAGGAAACAATTACAAACCCCAGATCGTACCCCTAAATAAGTACAGACCCAGACAAAAGCCACTAAAACATAGACAATAAACCCACTAAATACAAACTAAAAACTCAACCAACTAGAAATATATAGACATAGACTAAAGAAATACAGACACTAAACCCCTTAAATTCAGACACAGATCTGCCCCCTATATAAATACAGACCTCCTAAACACAGACACAAAACTCCTTCAATAGAAGCCCATTCCCAACCCCTAATTATATACAGACCCCAGGGACGTACATAGAAATCATGGGGCCCCATAGCAGAAGTTATAATCTCATCCTCCACAAAAAATAAATAAATAAAAAATAATAATAATATAACGGACAGTATGAAACCCACCCAGTGAATTCCTACACACCACCCTCCAGGTGCACAGTATGATGACCCTGCTGTATGCACCCGTGGCAAAGTATAGCGACCCCAACACAGTATGATGTCCCAACTGTGACCCCAACACAGCTCTCCAACAATATGATGGCTCCCACACAGATTGATGGACCCCACAGAAACCTCCACACTGTATAATGGCCTCCACATAGCCCTACAAACAGTGAAATGGACCCCACATTGCCCTACAAACTGTATAATGCCTTTTCATACATGGACTGCGGCACCAATCAGTTCTCCCCAGCTTCTGAGCGTGATTGGTCACATGGATTACAGTGAGGGACACTTAGGAAAGGTGAGTATAAGAATTTTTTATTTTATTCTTATTTTTACAGGTGGACACTGCAGGAACAGACACTACAACTCTCAGCATTGACCCTGCTGGGGCTGATCGCAGCCCCGGCAGGGAACCATGATGAGGGCAGTGTTCAGCACCCGGTGCTTGGGAGCAGCGCTAACTGTAAACTATTTCCCTGGCGCCGGTACGTGTGATCCTGATGCGGCACACGGGACACGGATATCTCCAGTACCAGTAATATACGGACGTGTGAAACCGGCCTGAGTATTGCTGATCCTAGTGAATCAAATGTAAATTCAACTGAAGAAATAAAAATTGCACCATTTACTGGTGGTATACTATCCACCTACATGCCCCAATAGCTCCAATATTCGATCTGTTTCAGGACAGGGTAATAAAAGATGTGGAAGCTTTAGTATTCACAAGTCCCACTGACAATTTAAGAACAGGGAAACTAAAAGCATTGAGTGAAATAAAAAACTGGAAAGATGTAATAATTTGTAAAGCCGACAAAGGTGGAAATATTGTGCTACAAACTAGGAAGATGTATATTGCTGAAGCAAAAAAACAACAACTGATACTTCCGCTAATATTAACCTGGCTAATGATCCTACGAATAAATTAAAAAACTTGTTAAGAACCTTTTTAAGGACGCAGGTGGAGAAAGGTATTTTAACTAGAAAAGGAGCAGAAAAATTATTACCGCAATATCCACAAAAACCACATTGGTATTGCATTCCCAAGGTCCATAAATCTTTAACCACCCAGCCTGGACGCCCGATAGTGTCGGGCATAGGCTCAATTACAGAGCCTTTGTCCCAGTATTTGGACTCATTACTGAAACCACTATTGAGAAATATTCCATCTTTGATTAAGGACACCGGATCCTACTTGAGTGCAGTTAGCGAAATAAATTACTGCAATAGTTACATGCGTGGCTTGCGTTTTTCCTCATTTATTTTTAGCTTTTTTTGAAAATAAATATGTGGAAACCGTGACCAATCCATATCTAAATACATAAAAACATACTTAAGATATGTGGATGACATATTTATAGCGTGGGCTGGTACTCAAGAACAATTGAGTCGTTTGTAAAATATCTGAACGACATTAACCCCTTTACCCCCAGGGTGGTTTGCACGTTAATGACCAGGCCAATTTTTACAATTCTGACCACTGTCACTTTATGAGGTAATTACTCTGGAACGCTTCAACGGATCCCCCTGATTCTGAGCTTGTTTTTTCGTGACATATTTTACCTGCACGGCAGGATTTGGAAGGGAAGGAGCGCCATTTGACTTTTTGAATGTAAAATTTGCTTGAATAATTAGAGGACGCCATGTTGCGTTTGGGGAGCTCCTGATGTGCCTAAACAGTGGAAACCCCGCACAAGTGACACCATTTTGGAAACTAGACCCCTTAGGGAACTTATCTAGATGTGTGGTGTGCACCTTGAACCCCCAGGTGCTTCACAGAAGTTTATAACACTGAGCCGTAAAAATACAATTTTCATATTTTTCCCACAAAAATGTTTTTCAGCCCCCAATTTTGCATTTTCATAAGGGTAACAGGAGAAATTGCACCATGCAGTTTATTGTGCAATTTCTCCTGAGTAAGCCGATACCCCATATGTGGGGGAAAACCATTGCTTGGACGCACGGCAGAGTTCGGAAGGGTAGGAGCACCATTTGACTTTTTGAATGTAAAATTTGCTTGAATAATTAGCGGACACCATGTTGCGTTTGGGGAGCTCCTGATGTGCCTAAACAGTGGAAACCCCCCACAAGTGACACCATTTTGGAAACTAGACCCCTTAGGGAACTTATCTAGATGTGTGGTGAGCACCCTGAACCCCCAAATGCTTCACAGAAGTTTATAACATTGAACCGTAAAAATAACACTTTCACATTTTTTCAACAAAAATGTTTTTCAGCCCCCAATTTTGCATTTTCAGAAGGGTAACAGGTTGCGTTTGGAGAGTCCCTGATGTGCCTAAATAGTGGAAACCACCCCACCCTCCCCCCAGTGACTCCATTTTGGAAGCTACACCCCTCCAGGATTTTATCAAGGGGTATAGTGAACATTTTGAACCCAGAGGTACGACACAGAATTTGATAACATTAGGTCATCATATTGAATAAGTTGTCATTAGTCTTGAGTGCAAGTGCTCGCTATTTGAGTTTGCATCAGGTACTAGGGTATGCTCCAAGTATCGCGGGTGCTCAAGTGACATGCTCGAGTCCCTGCCCCGCATGTTTTTTTTATTAGATACTCCCAAAAAAAACATGCGGGGATTGCTCATGCATGGCAGGCAATCCCTGCAAGGTTTTTTTGGCTGTATAACAGCTGCAAAACATTTGGAGAGGAGACTAAAGCATGTCACTCGAGCACCCGCCATACTCGGTGCATACCCAAGCACCCGATGCAAACTCAAGTAGCGAGTACTTGCACTCACTAGTCGCCATATCGTCATCATTTTTTTTTTCTTTACTTCTGAAAAAATCCCAACCCCAACCCGAACCTTAGCCCAACCCTAACCCTAGCCTAACCCTAAACTTAGCCTAACCCTAGCCCAACCCTAACCCTAGCCCAACCTTAGCCCAACCCTAACCCCAACCCTAGCCCAACCCTAACCCTAGCCCAACATTAACCCAAACCCTAGCACAACCCTAGCAAAACCCTAGCAAAACCCTAACCCTAGCACAACCCTAACCCTAAAGTTTATTTTTTACACCGTTCCTCGTGTGGTATAAGTGATTAGACGACGTTATTTTTCGGGTCGGTGCAATTACAGCGATGCCAGATTCATATCGGGTTTTTATGACTGACAGCTGTCACACACTAAAAGACTCATTTTTTTGCAAAGACTAGTTTTTGCATTGCCATATTTTGAGAGCTATAATTTTTCCATATTTCGGCCGACTGAGTCATGTGATGGCTTGTTTTTTGCGGGACAAGTTGACGTTTTTATCGGTATCATTTTCGGGCAAATAACATTTTTTGATCGCTTTCTATTCCGGAAAACAATTCAGGAATTTTTTTTTTTTTTGTTATGCTGTTCTGCATAAAGGTAGCTTTATTCTTCGGGTCAATACGTTTAGAGCGGTACCGCATTTTTTTTTTATATTTTGGCGCTTTTACACAATAAAAACTATTTTATAGAAAAAAAAATTGTTTTTGTATCGCTTTATTCTGAGAGCTATAACTTTTTTATTTTTCTGTTGTTGGAGCTGTATTGTGGTTTGTTTTTTTTGCGGGACAAGATGACGTTTTCAGCGGTACCATTTTTCTTTACATTCGTCTTTTTTATCGCGTTTTATTCCATTTTTTGTTTGGCGGTTTGATGATAAAACATCGTTTTATGTTTGTTTGTTTTTTTTGTTTTTTTACCGTGTTCACTAAAGGGGTTAACTAGTGGGACAATTTTATAGGTCAGGTCATTCCGGACGCGGCGATACCAAATATGTATACTTTTATTGGTTTATTTTTTTTTTCATAAGATTATTTATTTATGGGTACAATATACTGTATATATTTTTTTCTTATTATTTTTTCTTTTATTTTTTTAATTTTTTACAATTTTTTTTTTTTTTTTCACTTTCTGACATTTTTATTACTTGTTCACATTGTCCCACTATGGGACTCTCACTTTTTGCAGCCTGATCGCCTGCATGGCATAGAGAGCAGCATCTCCCTATGCCATGCAGCCTGTCAGCGCTGCACAGGGAGAAGTTACTTTGGTCGTGCACTGCGCATGACCAAAGCAACTTCCTGCCTCCTGGTGACCCGGATGTTGTTATGATGACGTTGGGTCACCATGGCAACATCCGGGATCGGATTCAGATGCCGCTGGACGCCGGCAGAGAAGGTAAGTATCACGCTTACCTCCTCTTGCCACCGGAATGCTGCGATCGATTTCGATCACAGCATTTCGGGGGTTAATGTGCCGGGAGCGGTGCGGGACCGCTCCCTGCACATAGCACAGGGTGTCAGCTGTGACAATCAGCTGACACCCGGTGGTGATCTCGCCTGCACCGCTTGTGTGCGGGCGAAATCGCCAGGGCGTATTAATACGTATCAGGCCCATAAGGCCCAGGGCACAGATACGTACTAATACGCCCTGGGTCAGAAAGGGGTTAATAATGAAAATATGAAAATTACATCAGCATATGGTGGTAATGATAGAAAAGATAGTGTGGTGCCCAACCAATTTGATGATACATAGCAGAGGGATAAAACTAATAAACTTTATTCAAATTATTTAAAATCAAACCAATGCCACAAAGGCATGTGGCCTTGTATATCACTCCTGTAGTACGACAGTTGATGAAGTGTCATATGGTATATTCCTTCCCAGTCACATTACTACGAAACGTCCTACCCTTTGTCAGAAATTCACAAGCACTACAGTTGCCACACCTGTAGCAGCCCTTGGCATGCTTGATGGGTAGTACACCAGATGGATATTAATTTAAAAGAGTATATATAAATTAGCATACATTATCCAACATGGTGTACACAATATGGCGTATAATGCTAGTAGAGCCCTGTATAGCTGCCAGAAATAATTCAAAAAGGTTGAATGTATTGGCCTTAATATATTAACTTAATATACTGTATGCTCTTGCACCTGTCCTGCCTCTCGTGCTCTTTATTTTCCTCTCTCCGGTATGTATATATAGGGTCTGAGTGACCCACTTCTGCCTTTTGACATATGTATGTGGACAATATCATATTAAGTTAATACACTGCTCAAAAAATAAAGGGAACACTTAAGCAACAGAATATAACTCCAAGTAAATCAGACTTCTGTGAAATCAAACTGTCCACTTAGGAAGCAACACTGATTGACAATCAATTTCACATGCTGTTGTGCAAATGGAATAGACAATAGATGGAAATTATTGGCAATTATCAAGACACCCTCAATAAAGGAGTGGTTCTGCAGGTGGGGACCACAGACCACATCTCAGTACCAATGCTTTCTGGCTGATGTTTTGGTCACTTTTGAATGTTGGTTGTGCTTTCACACTCGTGGTATCATAAGACGGACTCTACAACCCACAGAAGTTGCTCAGGTAGTGCAGCTCATCCAGGATGGCACATCAATGCGAGCTGTGGCAAGAAGGTTTGCTGTGTCTGTCAGCGTAGTGTCCAAAGGCTGGAGGCGCTAACAGGAGACAGGCCAGTACACCAGGAAACGTGGAGGGGGCCATAGGAGGGCAACAACCCAGCAGCAGGACCGCTACCTCCGCCTTTGTGCAAGGAGGAAAAGGAGGAGCACTGCCAGAGCCCTGCAAAATGACCTCCAGCAGGCCACAAATGTGCATGTGTCTGCACAAACGGTTTGAAACCCACTCCATGAGGGTGGTATGAGGGCCCGACGTCCACAGATGGGGGCTGTGCTCACAGCCCAACACCATGCAGGACTCTTGGCATTTGCCACAGAACACCATGATTGGCAAAGTAACCACTGGTGCCCTGTGCTCTTCACAGATGAAAGCAGGTTCACACTGAGCACATGTGACAGACGTGACAGAGTCTGGAGATGCCGTGTAGAGCGATCTGCTGCCAGCAACATCCTTCAGCATGACCTGTTTGGCAGTGGGTCAGTAATGGTGCGGGGTGGCATTTCTTTGGAGGGCCGCACAGCCCTCCATGTGCTCGCCAGAGGTAGCCTGATTGCCATTAGGTACCGAGATAAGATCCTCAGACCCCTTGTGAGACCATATGCTGGTGCGGTTAGCCCTGGGTTCCTCCTAATGCAGGACAATGCCAGACCTCATGTGGCTGGAGTGTGTCAGCAGTTCCTGCAAGATGAAGGCATTGAAGCTATGGACTGGCCCTCCCGTTCCCCAGACCTGAATCCGATTGAGCACATCTGGGACATCATGTCTCGCTCCATCCACCAACGTTGCACCACAGACTGTCCAGGAGTTGGCAGATGCTTTAGTCCAGGTCTGGGAGGAGATCCCACAGGAGACCATCCGCAACCTCATCAGGAGCATGTCCAGGCATTGTAGGGAGGTCATACAGGTACGTGGAGGCCACACACAATACTGAGCCTCATTTTGACTTGTTTTAAGGACATTACATCAAAGTTGGATCAGCCTGTAGTGTGTTTTTCCAGGCCTCCATTGGTTAATAAATTAGATTTCCATTGATGATTTTTTGTGTGATTTTGCTGTCAGCACATTCAACTTTGTACAGAACAAAGTATTCAATGAGAATATTTCATTCATTCAGATCTAGGATGTGTTATTTGAGTGTTCCCTTTATTTTTTTGAGCAGTGTATATTAAGGTCAATACATTCGACCTTTTTGAATTATTTCTGGCAGCTATACAGGGCTCTACTAGCATTATACGCCATATTGTGTACACCATGTTGGATAATGTATACTAATTTATATATATTCTTTTAATTTAATATCCATCTGGTGTACTACTGTAGCGCCCCGAGGGTTCGGTTGCTACAGGGGTATTGCACCTCAACCAGATGTGTGGTATTCCACTCCCGGGTAAGGATGGAGTATGGACCAGGGCTCAGGTAGCTGCATGCATCACACACACCCCATTTCCGGGGGACAGCTCTACAGTGCTCCCATTTATATATTTATGCAGGCACATCTGACTATGTCCCTGGCTGGAGTGGGGAGGGGGGAGGAAAACCCAGTGGTGTAGGAGCAGATAGGGGTTGGTTTCTGAGCATAGGTAGGAGCTCATTGGGTGCTGGTCACCTGAGCTCACACACAGAGGAGGATGTATATAAGGTGGACACCATCTTAGTTCAGTGTGCAGTCAGTGAGGAGAATACAGGGAGCGGAGGCTCTGTAGGAGCTCTGCTCAGAGGCAGGCCTAGAGAAAAGGCCGGGGCAAGGAGGAAGAAGGAAGGAGAAGTAGGCCTAAAGAAGAGGCCGAGGAAGGGGGAGAAGAAGGAACTGGAAAGGAGGAGAAGAGACAGAGAAGCAGAAGGACTCAGAAACAAGAAGGTAGAAGGGACCCTAAGAACCCACGAGATAACGGGTGAAGGATCAGGCAGAATAAGGGTACCGGATCCCAAGTTGGTGGAGGTAAATCATCCCTCAGCCAAGAACCGGAGGTCATGATCATTTATTGGTGCGACCCCCCGCCAAACCTGCTAGGAAGGCACCATATAGGTTAGAGGGAAACGGGGCCCACGTTTGCCCGCATAGATCCGCGGCAGCTGGACAGAAGTTTGGTCACTGGTGGGGCACGAGCCAGAGAGAGGACAGAAGGGAGTCCTGTACCATGCTCCTGAATTGCCTGGGGGTTGACCGAGCCCCTCACCTGGTGGACGCAGCACGGCTTGGGCAGTCATTACCTGTACAGAAGTGGCTTGGAGTATACGAACTGTGAGTAAAAGACCCTGGACTGCAACACGTTGTAGTTGTGTTTCTTACCGCGCCAGCACTAACGGTACGGGACGCACTGCACCACAACCCCCACCATCTACGCTCAGTGCCCTGAGACTACACTCCTCCCGTGGGGAGTTGTACTATTCCCTGATGCACCCACAACACCAGCCTCAGCGGTCTGCTCTGCAGCGGCGGTTCACTCTGATCGCAATCCACAGGTGGCGTAGTCGGACATTGCAAAACATATAAATAGACTGCCACAATTTGATCTGACCACCTTGAGCCACGGGATCGGGTTGCCACTACTACCCCCATCAGCACCGTACACTAGAAGGCCCGGTTCCGAGTACCCCACGGCCCAGGGGGCGAGTCAGCTTTAGCGTAGTCGGCAGGATTGTGACCAACCCACCACAAATGGGTATTGCGTGCCTGAAAAGAGACTGTTTCACTGTATTAAAGATGGCAACCTCCCCAGAAGAACGAGCGCCATAGTGTGCGCGCCAAAATATTACAGGAGGCCACCCCCATCGTGGGCCAGGTCCCAGAATGGCGCCAAAGAAGGAGCCCACCCCCAACAGCCATGAGTGCGGCTGTAGAGATTTCCATCAAGGTGGGGGGGCTGCCCCTGAAAGTGATTGTCAGCAGATTGCCCCAAGACCACCATTAATGGGGGCGGAAAGAGAAGAAAACTGTGGGGCCGGGTGTGGTTTGGATCAGTCTCACCGGACCACACCCGGAGATGGAGAGAGGAGCCAGCTCCAGCATCCTGGCGAGGGGCCTGCTGCAGGTCGAACCACCATGCAGCTTCACGGAGCTGCTAGCACAACTCCCCAAGGAAGACCCGGAGTACGTGCGGGCTGCACTGGAGAAGCTGGACCGGAGGATGGTCTGGGCGCAGCGGGACGTGATTGCCGGGTGGAAGGAAGAGATGGCCCGGCGGGCCGTGAGCCAGCAGCAGGAGGCGCTGCCACCACCCAGCAGCACGCCTGCCTCCGAGGGTGGTGAGAGTGGACCGGAGGCCGAGGACGACGACGCGGAGGAGGCCACAGCCGCGGAGGCAGGTAACGGGGGAGTCCTTACCCCGAGTCCAGGGGCCGCGGCCCTGTCCCTGCCTCCCGTCACGGAACCCGAAGCCCCGGGAGCCGTAGCTGTCATCAAGCCTCCCCCGCTACCAACTGGGCCCCAGGCCGTAGGCGCCGCCGTTGAGCCCCGCCCCGCGCCGTGCCCTTTAACCCTGGGCGCGACCAGAAGGCGACCACCGCAGGCCTGGTCGCAAGGCCTAGTGCCCTCGGGCGCCGCTGCCCTGTCAGCGCCCCCTGCCTCTGCTGTACCACCCCTGGGCGCGGATCTGTTCGCCCAGCACACCGGTCAGGATGGGCTCTCTTTCATCTGGCCCCCCGGATATGTTAAACCCCGCCTCCAGAGGAGCCTGTCTGCGCAGGCTGGAGCCCCACCTGAACCCCTGATACCTGCTCCGGAGTCCATGGAAGTCTCCCAGCCCCCGCTCGAGGACGCCCAGTTTGAGTGGGACCCGACCGGAGAAAATCTGATGGGGTTCACCCAGGAAACGCGGGCATGCGCAGCCCGCCGACGGGAGTCCTTCCGCCAGCAGTTGGCGCTGTTCGAGAGGGAGCAGCGAGAGCGGCGCGTCAAGCAAGAACAACTACAGGTTCAGAGTGCGGAACAGAAAATGAGAACCCGGCGAGACCCCCGAGCTGCCCACGGTCCCCGAGCCACGGGGACTGTCGTCAAGTTCCAAATGGAGCACGGCTGGGGTTTCATCAGAGATCCGAACACCATCAGCGACGTGTTCGTGACCCGGAGGGATGTTGAGAGCCACCTGCCGGAGGGACATTGAGGGCGAGACCTGTATCCTGGGGACGTGGTGACTTACACCCGACACCAAGGAGTAAAGGGGTGGTACGCCCTCCACGTCCACAGAGTGGTAGAAGAGGAGGAACAGCGCCACTCTGCCCAAGGATATCAAGAGGGCCCGGACGGGCCTGAAGATTACCAGGAGCAAGGCGCATATGGAGGTCAGCATTCACAGTGAAGTGAAGAAGCGCCCGTGTACATAGTTACCCGTCAGGGTACAGAGACTGTTTTGGGACTGTTTCCAGATTAGAGCGTGGTCCCCGTTGGGACTGTTATGGTTAACTGTGCCAAGTTATCCCCTTCCTAACCTGGCTGGGGACTGAGAACAGCCATCCCCTTCCCTACCTGGCCGAGGACTGAGAGCGGCCGTCCCTGTAAATAGTTGCGCTTCCTATGGCGCCCCCTATTGGTTTTATAAAAGAACTGCAACGTCTACCTCAAGACAAGTTTGCTACAATATTGCACCTTTAAGAAGAATGAACACCTGGTCGCAAGTTGCACCGCGGCCAGGGCACAAGAATATGTTTTACTTAAAAATGTTTTATATTAAGAGTTTTATATGCTGCTAGGTAATAATGCAAATGTTTTCTATGATGTTTTATATGACAAAAGAGTTCCGGTAGTATTAACAATGTCTTATAAAGAAAAATGTTGAAAAAGAGAAAAGTGTTTCCCATGAAGGTAATTGAACAATGTCGTCCGTTTTGTAATGTAAAAAGTTATTGAAAAAGTTATGCATGTCTTCTATTCAAATGTCTTTACTCTTTTCCAGCCCGAGGACGTGCTGTGGTTTACCAGGGGGGAATGTAGTGCCCCGAGGGTTCGGTTACTACAGGGGTATTGCACCTCAACCAGATGTGTGGTATTCCACTCCCGGGTAAGGATGGAGTATGGACCAGGGCTCAGGTAGCTGCATGCATCACACACACCCCATTTCCGGGGGACAGCTCTACAGTGCTCCTATTTATATATTTATGCAGGCACATCTGACTATGTCCCTGGCTGGAGTGGGGAGGGGGGAGGAAAACCCAGTGGTGTAGGAGCAGATAGGGGTTGGTTTCTGAGCATAGGTAGGAGCTCATTGGGTGCTGGTCACCTGAGCTCACACACAGAGGAGGAGGCATATAAGGTGGACATCATCTTAGTTCAGTGTTCAGTCTGTGAGGAGAAGACAGGGAGCGGAGGCTCTGTAGGAGCTCTGCTCAGAGGCAGGCCTAGAGAAAAGGCCGGGGCCAGGAGGAGGAAGGAAGGAGAAGTAGGCCTAAAGAAGAGGCCGAGGAAGGGGGAGAAGAAGGAACTGGAAAGGAGACAGAGAAGCACAAGGGCTCAGAAACAAGAAGGAAGAAGGGACCCTAAGAACCCACGAGATAACGGGTGAAGGGTCAGGCAGAATAAGGGTACCGGATCCCAAGTTGGTGGAGGTAAATCATCCCTCAGCCAAGAACCGGAGGTCGTGATCATTTATTGGTGCAACCCCCCGCCAAACCTCCTAGGAAGGCACCATATAGGATAGCGGGAAACGGGGCCCACGTTTGCCCGCATAGATCCGCGGCAGCTGGACAGAAGTTTGGTCACTGGTGGGGCACGAGCCAGAGAGAAGACAGAAGGGAGTCCTGTGCCATGCTCCTGAATTGCCTGGGGGTTGACCGAGCCCCTCACCTGGTGGACGCAGCACGGCTTGGGCAGTCAGTACCTGTACAGAAGTGGCTTGGAGTATACGAACTGTGAGTAAAAGACCCTGGACTGCAACACGTTGTCGTTGTGTTTCTTACCGCGCTAGCACTAACGGTACTGGGACGCCCTGCACCACAACCCCCACCATCTACGCTCAGTGCCCTGAGGCTACACTCCTCCCATGGGGAGTTGTACTATTCCCTGCTGCACCCACAACACCAGCCTCAGCGGTCTGCTCTGCAGCGGCGGTTCACTCTGACCGCAATCCACGGGTGGCGTAGTCGGACATTGCAAAACATATAAATAGACTGCCACAATTTGGTCTGACCACCCTGAGCCACGGGATCGGGTTGCCACTACTACCCCCATCAGCACCGTACACTAGAAGGCCCAGTTCCGAGTACCCCACGGCCCAGGGGGCGAGTCACTACCCATCAAGCATGTTTGCAGATTGGGTATAATTATATCTCATATATACATGTGTGGTAGCAGCTGCGCAGCTGCGTGGGGCTGTCTTAAAGGTTTTTTCCTGTCTGCACTTTGCACTTTACCCCCCCCCCCGGTTTGCCTGCCATTACCTTTCAATAAATTTTGATATTTTTGCATAAAATTAGTGGCCTCTTGATCGTTATTATTGTTTTTGCTTTTATTCCTCTGCTTATTGACGATTAGGCCCTAACTTGGTCCTTATTATGGTAGTTTTATTAATAAAATATCTCTTTATATAGGCATAGCTAATTAATACACGCTCCCTGCGGGCATATACTACCATCTCTCCATGAATTGTATTTATAGAGTACAGGCCTGTAGGGGTCACAGGGTACAAGACTGACGTGAATCCCAACCCTATTACCCCCTGCCACTGCTACAGGGCAGTGTGGAAGAGCGAGGCTAAGCGCCAGATTTGGCGCATCTTATGGATGTGCCATTTCTGGGACTGCTGAGGTGTGATATTAATAGCCGCAGAGGGGGCTAGTATTCATGGCTCCTTCCATGGCTATTGATATCAGCCCGCAGCTGTCTAGTTTAGCCTTTGCTGGCTAGATTTTACAGGGGGGCCCACGTCAATTTTTTTCTGGGGTCCCCTGTAATCTAGCCAGTAAAGGCTAAACAAACAGTTGTGGGCTGATATTAATAGCCATGGAACATTGTTGGCTAATGGCCCCTTCCGCGGATACTAATATCAGCCCCCAGCGGTGGCTTTCCCTCTGCTGGTTATAAAAACTATAGGGAGCCCACGCCATTTTTTAAAACATTTTAGGCTCTGTGCCCATAATTCAGACGTAGCAACGCTTTGGACGCACATTTTTTCTGCATCCAAAACGTTGCATTCTATTGAACGCAGGTAAATCCACGTGTTCACTGAACCATGCGTATTTACCGCATTCAATACTTTCGAGTGGTTAAATTTCTGTTGTGGAGACTAGCGACTCCGCAAGAGAAATTGACATGCTGAGGTCCTGAAAGACGCGCCACATGTCAGCGTCCACGGGTGATTCGAAGCCTCTGATGCACGCATAGCGGACATGGGATTTCTAGAGATCCCATCCACTATGCTGTAACATCTGGACGCTGCGGGTTTGACACTATATACACGCAGCGTCAAACCTGCAGTGGCTCCTGACCGTGGCCAAACTAACCCGCAGCATATCAATTTCTGTAGCGGACACACCAGTCTCCGCTGCAGATTTTGACCGATTCCAGTGTCATTATATGCGGTGGATTCATATGTACCGACAACAAAAGTGCGACATTGGAACACCGCGTTTTGGACACAACATAAA
This sequence comes from Phyllobates terribilis, assembly GCF_046119375.1. Lineage (NCBI taxonomy): Eukaryota > Metazoa > Chordata > Amphibia > Anura > Dendrobatidae > Phyllobates > Phyllobates terribilis. The sequence continues at coordinate 116,642,485 of NW_027362773.1, forward strand.
TGTGTTGTGTCCAAAGTGCTGCTGAGTGCTGATCGGAGGATGTAGTGGCTAAAGAACCAGCTGTGAGATGTTATTTAATGGCCAGGGAAATATTTATCAAGTGGCACCTTCCCAGACTAAAAAAACCCAGCTCACATCAGTCGCATAACTTACATGAATAGAAATGTTAATGAAGATTGGAGGAATGGGACTAGCTGTCATCCAGCTCTTTTGTTTGGTGATGTCAAGGTGTCACTCATACCTTTTCATTACCAAAGTAAAGAAACACACAGACACAGTGTAACCACTTAATTTGAAATACAACAGACCCATTCTTTAATCATTTAAATGAACCAATATATTCACCCCAGTTCTTATGGTAATACAAGGGCTTAAGCAATGTCCCACCAACTTTATTTAGCTCCAAAATCATTCATGGATGCTCAAAAACCACTTAAAAAAATGCATGTAAAAACGTGTCAAAAACACATGTAAATCCGCATGCGTTTTTTTCTGCCAGGGAGAGGCAAAAACGCTCAGGAAATTTCTGCTTCAATTCCTGAACTTGTGCACAAACCCTAAAAGTTAATTTATTCTAAAATATTGAATAAAAAACAGATAAGTTAAAATATAAACCTAAAGACCCTTTAACATTTTTCCAGTCATATCAAACCCTCCGCTGTGCCCATTATGCATAATAAATGATCTACGATCTTTTTGTGTTTCTGTTGTTGACCTCACTTTATATAGCAAGTAAGCCTAATTACCATACATTACCTACTACACAACCCTCATAGCCTCCCTATCCCACAACCTCAAACAGCTATTCAACACTTTTAACTCTCTCCTCCGCCCTCCACTGCCCCCTCCGACCTCCCTCATCTCTGCTGAGGAGTTTGCCACACACTTCAAAAACAAGATTGACCAAACACGGCAAGTCTTTACTGTCCGACCACCACAATCCCTTTGTTTTCCACACCATTGCCCTTCCCCCATAACCTCCCTTCCCAACATCACGGAAGGAGACCTTACTCGCCTTCTCTCCAAATCACACCTCACCACTTGTGCACTGGACCCCATCCCATCCCACCTCCTCCCTATCCTCACCCCCACACTCGTCCCATCCCTAACCCATCTCTTCAACATATCACTATCCTCTGGTACTTTCCCTGCTGCCTTCAAACATGCCACAATCACGCCCATCCTCAAAAAGCCATCCCTCGACCCATCCGCCCTGTCCAGCTATCGCCCCATATCGCTGCTCCCATTTGCCTCCAAACTCTTTGAGCAACACGTTCACGCTGAACTTTCCTCCCACTTTTCATCTAACTCTCTTTTCGACAACCGACAATCCGGCTTCCGCCCCCACCATTCCGCCGAAACTGCCCTTACCAAAATCACCAATGACCTACTTACAGCCAAGGCTAACAGACAATTCTCTGTACTCCTTCTTCTTGACCTGTCCTCTGCTTTTGATACAGTTGACCATTGCCTCCTACTACAAATCCTCTCTTCCTTTGGAGTCAAAGACCTTGCCCTATCCTGGATCTCCTCATATCTTTCTACCCGCACATTTAACATCTCCCACTCCCACACTACCTCCTCACCCCGCCCCCTCTCTGTTGGAGTCCCTCAAGGCTCTGTCCTAGGACCCCTATTCTTCTCAATCTATACCCTTGGCCTGGGACAGCTCATAAAATCCTATGGCTTCCAGTACCATCTGTACGCTGATGACACCCAGATCTACCTCTCTGGCCCAGACGTCACCTCTCTGCTGTCCAGAATCCCAGCATGTCTATCAGCCATATCCTCCTTCTTCTCCTCCCGCTTCCTCAAGCTCAATGTGGACAAAACTTAACTCACCATCTTTCCCCCATCTCGCGTATCTTCCCCATCTGATCTTTCTATCACAATAAATGACATCACTCTTTCCGCTGTACCGACAATCCGCTGCCTCGGACTAACCCTTGACTCTTCCCTGTCCTTCAAACCGGACATCCAAGCTCTCGCCACCTCCTGTCGCCTCCAGCTCAAAAATATTTCCAGAATCCGTCCTTTCCTCAACCCCAACTCTACTAAACTGCTTGTGCATGCCCTCATCATCTCCCGCCTCAACTATTGCAACATCCTCCTCTGTGGCCTACCTGCTAACACTCTCGCACCCCTCCAGTCCATCCTCAACTCTGCTGCATGACTTGTTCATCTCTCGCCTCACTACTCCTCTGCTACCCCCCTTTGCAAATGCCTTCATTGGCTCCCACTTGCCCAGCGTATCCAGTTCAAACTGCTAACACTGACCTACAAAGCCATCCATAACCTCTCTCCTCCGTACATCTCTGAACTAATCTCCCGATATATTCCCTCACGTAACCTCCGGTCCTCCCAAGACTTCATTCTCTCCTTCACACTTATCCGTTCCTCACGCAATCGCCTCCAAGATTTCTCCCGAATATCCCCCATCCTCTGGAATTCTGTGCCTCAGCACGTCCGATTATCCACCACATCTGGATCCTTCAGACGGAACCTGAAAACCCATCTTTTCAAGAAAGCTTACAACCTGCAATGACCACACTGCCTCTTCAACACCGGAGCTACTGCACCCCCCCAACCTACTGTCTCCTCCCCATTCCTGTAGAATGTAAGCCCGCAAGGGCAGGGTCCACTTCCCTCCATACCAGTCTATCAGTGTTTACTGTATTGTTTACTGTAAGTGATATTTGTATTTTGTATGTAACCCCTTATGTACAGCACCATGGAATCAATGGTGCTATATAAATTAATAATAATAATAATAATAATAATATGAAGCATCCCCTCTTGAAGGGCATATTTTTTTCACCTTTTTAAGCAATATCTTTGAGAGACTCAGCAAGAAATAAGATTTGTACAGGGAGAAAGTCAAAGAGAACCTATTCTGATTAATGGATGGGAGCAAAGCTGGTGTTTAGATCTCAATGGGCAGCGGGGTCTCAATCCTGAGGATGGAGGGATCAGGAACAACTGTGAGCGTTCCAGCGATCTGCAAAATGAAATACTAGCTTCTACAAGGACTCCATGGTCCATGAATATGATATGGGCACATGTGAACAAGCTGTTATCCTAAAATATACCCACTTACGGAAACATATTATTTCATTGGTAAGTACATAGGTGCTGTAGATATGTATGTGTGCATCAAATTTGGAGGATGCTGAGCCAAAATGTGGCAGATGTGTGTAGATACATATGTGTGTATGTACAGTACAGACCAAAAGTTTGGACACACCTTCTCATTTAAAGATTTTTCTGTATTTTCATGACTATGAAAATTGTACATTCACACTGAAGGCATCAAAACTATGAATTAACACATGTGGAATTATATACTTAACAAAAAAGCGTGAAACAACTGAAAATATGTCTTATATTCTACGTTCTTCAAAGTAGCCACCTTTTGCTTTGATGACTGCTTTGCACACTCTTGGCATTCTCTGGATGAGCTTCAAGAGGTAGTCACCGGAAATGGTCTTCCAACAATCTTGAAGGAGTTCCCAGAGATGCTTAGCACTTGTGAAGAGCACGGGCGCCAGTGGCGGCTTTGCCAATCCTGGTGTTCTGTGGAAAATGCCAAGCGTCCTGCACGGTGTTGGGCTGTGAGCACAGCCCCCATCTGTGGACGTCGGGTCCTCATACCACCCTCATGGAGGTGGTTTCTTACTGTTTGTGCAGACACATGCACATTTATGGCCTGCCGGAGTTCATTTTGCAGGGCTCTGGCAGTGCTCCTCCTGTTCCTCCTTGCACAAAGGCGGAGGTAGCGGTCCTGCTGCTGGGTTGTTGCCCTCCTACGGCCCCCTCCATGTCTCCTGGTGTACTGGCCTGTCTCCTGGTAGCGCCTCCAGCCTCTGGACACTACGCTGACAGATGCTGCAAACCTTCTTGCCACAGCTTGAATTGATGTGCCATCCTGGATGAGCTGCACTACCTGAGCAACTTCTGTGGGTTGTAGAGTCCGTCTCATGCTACCACGAGTGTGAAAGCACAACCAACGTTCAAAAGTGACCAAAACATCAGCCAGAAAGCATTGGTACTGAGATGTGGTCTGTGGTCCCCACCTGCAGAACCACTACTTGTTTGAGTGTGTCTTAATAATTGACAATAATTTCCATCTATTGTCTATTCCATTTGCACAACAGCATGTGAAATTGATTGTCAATCAGGGTTGCTTCCTAAGTGGACAGTTTGATTTCACAGAAGTTTGATTTACTTGGAGTTATATTCTGTTGTTTAAGTGTTCCCTTTATTTTTTTGAGCAGTGTATATATACACACATATAAACCTTTAGCCAATACTTGAGGGCAAAGCGAATCACTAGTGATGAGTCTAATGTACAAATAACATTTGATGTTTTAACGAAAAAATTTAAAGATAGAAATTATCCCATGAGAGTTTTAAAAAAATATGAGGATAGAGCTATATCGACCGCTCTACATTGTTAAATAATATACAACGAGATAGAGACACGACTAAAAGGATCCCTGTGGTCTCAACTTATTCAGAGGAAAGCAACGAAGTTGCGGGTATAAGTCGGAGACTTTGGGATATGTTGGGAAAATGTATATCAGGTGTTGATGAGTTTACAGTTCCACCCCTTTTTTCGTATAAGCGTTGGAGGAATTTGAAGGATGATGTGGTCCATTCGGATATTGGCCCCAGTAAAAAGAAGAGCCAAATAACTTTGACACGGAGGAAAAGAACAGGATGTTTCCCTTGCTTGAGCTGTGTGAATTGTCCTTATATGTTGAAAGGAGAGAATTTTCGGCACTTTACTTCTGGTAAAGTGTATAATCCTAGGTTGTATTTGATGTGTGACACGGGCTATGTTATATATATATTGCAGTGTCCGTGCAAATTAAAATATGTAGGCATAACAACTTATAATTTCAAAACCAGAATCATCCATCATCGGAACACAATATGTAAAAAGAAAATGGATTTACCAGTCCCAAAACATTTTACAGAGGCAGGACATAGAGAGAGGGATTTACAATTCTATATAATAGATCATGTTCCCCCTGTGAGAAGAGGTGGCAATCGTGAGAAATTACTTAAAAAGAAAGAATTAGAATGGATCTACAGATTGGAATCTTTAAAGCCTAACGGACTTAATTTTTATGTTTCTATATAATATATTGGGATTATGAGACATTTGTTTGGCTTTCTTGCAAGATTAATATTGTAATAATGTACTAGAATATATTAGATTAAAAGTATGTGATTGAGGGTAGCCAAATTGAAATAGGTATATTCCCCTTTAAATTATCGTGGAACTACAAGCCTCAGCAATAACCTAGGTGTGTTTCCCCTTTAAAAAGAATGCGGAATTGGAAGCCCTTTAAGGGATATAATTAAATGTTAATTGGGAAGTTAGCATAATGTCCGTGACGCGCGCAGGGGATGGGGACGACTCGGCGCCCGGGTCTTGTTGTTGCCTGACCTTGGGGGATGTCGCGGTGGTCGGCTCCCGGGCCCGTACCCTAGGGTCACTCTTAAAAAGTGAAAAGGGGGAAAGTTTATATGGGAAAGGGGAAATGTTCGTGATGCCACCTGTAGATTCTGGTGAGGATCACCAGAGCTGCGGCAGTCCTCTGAGGCCTGTGTTCATGCAGCTTAGTTGGTGCAGCTCCCCACAGGTGGAGCGGGGCCTCAGGGCAGCGTAAGAGGTAGGGATGCAGGACAGAGGGGACCCAGCCGGGTCAGAAGAAGAACAGGCACATTCACAACAGTTCACTTCAGTACCTTTACTGGTGGTGTTTCAGGCATGATCCAGGGCACTGTAGGGTGAAGGGTGCATTTCAGGACTCTCCCCAGTGAGCAAGTGTGGGGCCTCCTGTTTCTTGCCTTTTCCTGATAAGTTTATGACCTGCCTGAAGCTAGGCCTAACTTGGTCTCTGTCTTGCACCTGCTGACCTGGTGGTAGGGCCTTCTGATGGAGATCACACTCCCTGGTCTCTTGGGCCTCTGTGATTCCTGACCCTGGGATAACGGTCAGCTTCTGGTGTTCCTGGGACATATAGTTCACCAGGGCTTCCGGTAGTTTCTGCTGGTCCTAGAGATCCTTGCAGACACGGACCTGGTGTTCGGTAAATGGTCTTGGGGTGAGCTGGCTAAGCTCCTCTGCCTCCTATGTAGCTCGCTTACTCCACTTGCCTTCGGCCGCGCTCGGGGCCCTCACTAGGCTTCACACTGGCAGTAGGCCTCGCTACTCTTCACCGCTCTTATGGCGTCGGCACACCTTAGGCTCACTAACCTGAGCTCTCTGAGTCTGGACTGGGCTTCACTGCAGGCTAGCTTCTGCAGGAGCTGGACCTAGCTCTGTCCCCTGAGGAAACTGTTCTATAGACCGAACTTCTCTCTCTGTGGACTCCAGACTGACTGGACTGCCTAGCTCCACCTTCCCTCTTTATATCCCTAACGGGCTCCCACTGCTGGTCTGAGGTGGAGGGTGGAGGTGTGTGAATGCTATGAGGGCCTCTTGTGGAGGAATCTGTCCATGCACCCCTCTAGGATCTCTGGCACCAATGGACAGCAGATCTACTTGTATTTATAGGGGGTTTGCGATATATACACACTACCATTCAAAAGTTTGGGTCACCCATACAATTTTCTGCTGTCCATGAAAACTCATACTTTTATTTATCAAATGAGTTGCAAAATGAATCGAAAATATAGTCCAGACATTGACAAGGTTAGAAATAATGATTTTTATTAGAAAAAATAATTTTCTCCTTCAAACTTTGCTTTCGTCACAGAATGCTCCCTTTGCAGCAATTACAGCATTGCAGACTTTCAGTTGTTCTGCGTCTCACAAATGTTCTTCTGTGTGATCTAAACACCTCAAACTTTGATTCTTCTGTCCATAAAACTTTTTTTCCAGTCTTCCTCTGTCCAATGTTTGTGTGCTTTTGCCCATATTAATCTTTTCCTTTAATTAGCCAGTCTCAGATACGGCTTTTTCTTTGCCACTTTGCCCTGAAGGCCAGCATCCCGGAGTTGCCTCTTCACTGTAGACGTTGACACTGGCGTTTTGCGTGTACTATTTAGTGAAGCTGCCAGTTGAGGAGCTGTGAGGCGTCGATTTCTCAAACTAGAGACTGTAATGTACTTGTCTTGTTGCTCAGTTGTGCAGCGGGGCCTCCCACTTCTCTTTCCACTCTGGTTAGAGCCTGTTTGTGCTCTCCTTTGAAGGGAGTAGTCCACACCGTTGTAGGAAATCTTCAGTTTCTTGGCAAGTTCTCGCATGGAATAGCCTTCATTTCTAAGAACAAGAATAGACTGTAGAGTTTCACATGAAAGTTCTCATTTTCTGGCCATTTTGAGAGTTTCATAGAATAAACAAATGTAATGCTCCAGATTCTTAACTAGCTCAAAGGAAGGTCAATTTTATAGCTTCTCAAATCAGCCAAACCGTTTTCAGCTGGGCTAACATACTTGTGCAAGGGTTTTATAGGGTTTTCTAAGCATCCATTAGCCTTCTTACACAGTTAGCACAGTTAGCACAGTTAATACAATGTACCATTAAAACACTGGAGTGGTGGTTGTTGGAAATGGGCCTCTATACACCTGTGGCGCCCCTGAGGGTTCAGTCGCCACAGGGGTACTGCACCTTGTAAAAGAGGTGTGGTATCTTCTCTCCGAGGTAAGGATGGGGGGGGGCACCACACAGGACCCCTTTTACTCACTCAACACCACACTGCTCCCATTCTGTAGGGGGTGTAAAGCACGAAGTGCTGCCCCGGTCCTGAATGAAAGAGCAAGGGGGGGAACCAAAGATAGGGGGAACCTAGTGGCTAGTTGGGTGGAGGAAGCACTTTACAGTTACACTTGGTAATTTATATTTAAACAACGGCCATCTTGGGTTCAAGGTCTTTGATTGTGATCTTCATCACTGAACGTGGCTTTCTGTTAGAACCTGCAGCTGATTGAAGATACACGGTCCTCGTCCTCTGGCCTTGAGGCGAGGAGTGGGCTAGAGTTAACAGCTGCCTCTACCCGGTCAAGTTCCCTACCTAAGAAGGCCTGGAGGGGAGCAGAGGAGAAAGCTCCACAGGCAAAAGGATCCCAGGGGATGCGGACGGAGCGGCGTACGCCACCTGCTACCCTCATTCTGGCCAAGCCAGAGGGACTCCTGCTGCAAAAGGGGACCGGCCCCCAATATCTGACTTTGCTACTTCACGTCCTAGTCAGAGAAGCTCCGGAGGCTTAGTGGATCCCACCGGTAACGGACGGAGCGGAGTCGTCACCCGTACCCTTGTTCTGTGTATAGCCAGAGGGAGACCCAGCCTTGTAACACGCACCACATACGGACAGGAGAGGACCTAGTGGGAAAGTCTAGGAACACTCTGGTGCGGGGGTCCTGATTGATGCACCCAAACTACCCGGAGTGTGTTGAACCCCTTCCTGGTGGCCGCAGCGCGCCGTGAGGAGCGAGGAGAAGCCTTGCAGCTGATGCCTAACATCGTGAGTAAAGCTTGGAATACTGCATCCATTGCCTCCGGTTCATTATTTCAGCGCGGCACCACATCGCACCCCATCACCCACTACTACTCCCCTGATCCCTCTTCTCTGCCCTGAGGCCCTGCTCCGCCTGTGGGGAGTAGTACCATCTTCTGCTGCCACGACATCCCGCCTCGGAGGACTGCCGCAGCGCTGGTGGCGAATCACCAGACACCACAGGTGGCGTTGTCATATTAATCCACTCGATTACCACCGTCCCTATTTTTGATTGTGACAACCCTGGGCACGGGCGGGGCCTAGGCCACGACTGCATCCATCCTCCACCTGGAGGCCCGGTTCCGAGTACCCCTGTAACGACCGGAACGCAGGTCGAATGTGTATGAGGAATATGGCGCTACTATGAATGACTCCGACTTTGTATAGTGGCAGAACACTTTCTTTTTTAACTGATCACAAGAATGATCGGGTTAAACAATTCTACAAAATATGGGTCACAACAGCCACTAACACAAATTACAAGTTATGCAGCCCGAGAGAGCCCAAGTGCCAATCTCGCGGGGATGAGCAAAACTACCCCTGGGCTATGCGACCCCCACCCTTATTCCGTACAGGGTCAACCCAGGACGTTACCGCGGACGTGGCACGTGGTCCTCCCTGGAATATAACCTTACACCCCCCTCACACACTAATACAATGAGATCTCGGTACCCTTGTTTTCCCCTTAGAGAACACTCATATTTTACCAAAGCGTTACCTGTACAGTGTACAGTTTCTCTTCTTACAAGAGCAAAGAGAAATCTCTCAGACTTAATACATATACAAACAGTTAACAAACTAAACCTTTAACTAGAGCCTGATCTCCGACCACAGGGTTTGATCTGCTTCTCCTTCTCACCAAACTCTCCAGCACATCCAGGTGTAAGCAGAAATTAGAATCAATCTCAGTCTCAAAGTGTAGTTCACAGCAGGGCTCCTTTGTAGTATCCACGTGCACAGTCTTAGTATGCCAGATCTTTCACAATCTCTGGATCAAGCCTGCTCAGTCCATCAGCAGTGATATACACCAGGCAGTTCTCAGCACCCTGGAATCACTAACTAGCTTTCCCTAACTGACTACACAGTTGGTGACCGGTCACATATCTCAGTTACTCACAAGGCACAGCTTCTCCTTGGACACACAGTCTGGCTCCAGTCTGTATAAGCTCTCCAACGTCAAAAACAGCATCAGCCCGCACGTCCCCTTCTCTCTGCACTTCCTGGATCTCTGTTTTCCTGGGCTTTTCACAGATCCCCGGGCTTTTTCTTTACTTGTTTCTTGCTGACCCCTAATGGCCGGACTAAGTCATTGCAGGAGAAATTTACACTGTCATAAATATGAGCTCATTACCAGAAAGACATGTCAACATGTTACACTCCACCCCACTTACAATTTGGCGTCCCGACAAATGGTTTCATACCACTCATATGTAACACATACTTTTCAGGATTGTATTGTATCAGGGGAACACCAGCTATGCTCCTCTCCGATCTCCGCAAACCAGTACCTGCAGAGCTCGATCTAGGGTCCACCGTATCTAGTGGAACAGTAACATCAGGGGCGGTGTCTGGAACACCTGGAACTTGCGCTATTGGACTCTGCACATCCGATGGTCTCACCCAGAAGTCATCCCAACAGTCGCATTCAACATTGCTCGGTGCAACTGCCGTAGGTGGCACAGGTGACTCAGGGTGACACGCAGGTGTGTCGGACATACACCTCTTTAGCCAGTTCCGGTGCATTGTGCGACAGGATCCAATGCACCCTTCGGGAACCACTGTGTACACACTTCACCCTGGGAATACCCTTTCCACTACTGTGTAGGGCGTTTCCTCCCACCTGTCGCTCAACTTCCCTCCCGGACGCGTGATTCGTACTAGCACCTTATCACCCGCCCTGAACTCATCTAGGTGCACCGGCCCCCGATCTCGGTGGGGATAATCCTGCACACGGTCTTTTTCTATCCGGTGGATTTCACGCAACCTTCGGCGATGATCCTCGACCCACTCACTGGCTGTACGATATTCTGGTTCATCGGGTACAGTGAGACTAAGTTCTTCAATCTCTCGCCCAGGCCAACCGAACATCATCCTCCCACATAAGTTCTTAGAGGAACTCAGTCCATCGCTCCTTCTGCCTCTGTTCAAGCGTTCTCAGCATCTGGAGCAAGGTTCAGTTGAACCGTTCACAGGCCCCATTTCCCTGCGGATGGTAGGGCATTGTCGGGGATTGCTGAATCCCATAGACTTGCAGCAACTCCGTTATGAGCTGACCTTGGAAGCAAGCACCTTGATCTGAATGTATCCTTTGAGGACACCTATAAACCTGGATGAAATGCTTACAAATTGCCTCTGCTGCAGACTTAGCAGTCTGATCTTTGGTGGGGACAGCGATGGCAAACTTAGTAAAGTGATCAGTCATGACCAGACATGAATGATGACCACTTCTGGCGTACCCAATTGACAAATAATCCACCATTAGCACTTCCAGTGGGGCAGACGTCACGATTGTCTGGACAGGAGCCCTCTGCTCTGGGGACTTATTCAGCTCGTATGCCCGGCACCTACCACACACCTCTCTCACAACCTCTTCTAAGCCAGGCGTGTACACGTACCGGTGCAGCCAACGATAAGTCTTCTCAGGCCCGAAATGTGCACCTCGCGTATGAGCTTCCTGGGCAATGTCTGGAGCCACTGAAGCTGGAATTACTACCTGCCAACGGTACCCCAGCTCTGCTGCTATGTAGATCCAGCGATACAGTATCCCCTCCGCTATGACCAATCGATCCCACTGCCTTAGCAGCTTTTGCCCTTCGGTTCCCAGCCGGGCTCTTGCTCTCCCATCGGGCCAGGACTTTTGACTCAGCCATTTCTTTACTCGTGACAGTTCGGAGTCTGCGTCCTGTAACTCAGCCCACTCTTGACGAGTCTTGCCCAGCAACGTGGCGACCCGTGTCGCCACCCCACTTGAATGTGCCACATCTACGAACACAGGCAGTCACCTCCGGGGATCTCAGTATCCTCGAGGTCTTCATCCACCCCATGCTCGGGTGCGCCTCGGGTCACTCGTGATAATGCGTCAGCATTGGAGTTCTCTTTACCCGAACGGAACCGAATCCGGTAATTAAACTTGGACATCCGAGCTACCCATCTCTGCTCCAGGGCTCCAAGCTTAGCGTTTTCCAAGTGTGCAAGCGGATTATTGTCATCACGAGAATCTCAGAACCAGCCAGATACTCTGCAAACTTCTCAGTCATGGCCCACACCAGGGCCAACATCTCCAGCTTAAACGAGCTGTAATTGTCCGGGTTTCGCTTGGTGTCCTGTAGAGACCGGCTAGCATACACGATGACCCTCTCACGCCCATCTTGTTCTTGGGCTAACACAGCTCCCAGACCATGGAGACTTCCATCTGTGTACAGGGTGAACGGTTGGTCAAAGCGAGCATATGCCAATAAAGGTGCCTGTACGAGGGCGGCTCTGACCCGATCAAATGCCTGTTGCTGTCGGTCAGTCCACCGAATTGGCTGATTCTTGGGCCCCTGTGCCGTCCCTCTCAACAACTCATTCAGTGGTTCAGCCACCTTAGCAAAGTCTTTCACAAACCGACGGTAGTACCCTGCTAAACCAAGGAATGCTCGCACTTCTCTCACGGTCTTGGGACAGGGCCACCCCTGAATGGCCTCAATTTTACTCGGTGCTGGTCGCACACCGTCAGCAGACACCACATGCCCCAGATACTCGATCTGTGTCTGGAACAAGTGACATTTCTTTGGCTTGATCTTAAGTCCATTGTCTCTCAGTCGGTGCAACACTTGCCGGAGCTTCTTCAGGTGGTCGTCGAACGAATCTCCAAATATAATCACATCCTCCAAATAGATCAGCACGGACTCGAAATTGTAATCGCCCAAGCAGTATTCCATTAATTGCTGAAAAGTTCCTGGAGCATTAGTCAGTCCGAAGGACATTCGATTAAATTCATACAGTCCCATTGGCAAGATGAATGCTGTCTTCTGCCGATCTAGAGCTGCCACGGGCACCTGCCAGTAGCCGCTGGCCAGGTCAAGGGTGGAGAAGTACTTCGCCTTTCCCAGGGCAGACAGGGATTCCTCGATCCGGGGCAATGGGTAGGAATCACGTACTGTGTGCACATTCAGCTTACGGTAATCAACACAAAACCGTATGGTCCCATCCTTTTTCCGGACCAGCACGACTGGTGCGGCCCAAGGACTTTGACTCATCCGGATCACCCCATTATCCAGCATCTGCGCCAGCATTCCTTTGACCTCCTGATAAAGACTCGGTGGGATCTGGCGATATCTCTCCAGAATTGGGGGGGTGTTTCCCGTGGGTATCTCGTGCTCCACAGCCTTGGTGCAACCAAAGTCTTCATCTCCCCTGGAGAAGGCAGCCTGATATTCCCACAGCGCAGCCTCCAGTCTGCGAGCCTGTTCGGGAGTCAACTGGGACTCATCCACGCCCATGATTTCCATAATCCTTTTGCCATTCAACTCAGGCATGGGGGATTCTTCAGCTGTCGTCTGCATCGACAGGGTCCAGGCGGTCCGGCTGTCTGCCCTCAGTGTGAACTGGCTTTTGGGGATGACTCCTTCACCACACACATACACGTCAGCCAGCTTCGTGCCCACTGTCAGAGTCACCTCATGATTCTGCAGATTCAGGCATCTCACTGGTACACTTCCATCTTGCACAATGGCCAGTGTTCGGGCTATCATCGGGCTATCCGTATCTTCTGACCGTCCCACCGGTTCCAGAATCACCTCCACACCATTCAGTTTCCTGTGCGTCCCTACCGGCATCAATACAAGCTTCTCTTGACCCAGAGCGATTACAACGGCAGACCCGTGTGGGACATACATCGCTCCCACTGCTCTTCCTTCAGTCGTGCTCTTTTGAATGCCGCACGAACGGACCACCTGTTGCAGGGCCCTCTGAGTGGCTTTGTGGGGTGTCGCTCGTTTCCAGTATCTCAGACCATCGCGCTCAAACAAAAGGGAGTCCAGTTCTCTCAGGATATTCATTCCCAGAACCACCGGGAGATTCGGCCTCGCCTGAGTCTTCACGAGCACCACTCCTTTGGTTCCCAACTGCTGGCCGCACAGCTGTACTCTCATCCAAGCGATGCCTGCCACTGGAATTTCTTCATCATTAGCGGCCTTCAGCCTTAGCAGGTGTCCTGACTCTGTTTTGACAGTCTCTTCAAAGTGCGTCTTGAAAAATTCCATCGGCATGGTCGTCACCTCTGATCCGGTATCCACCAAGCCCGCCACCTTCTTTCCTGCAAACTGCACATCCAACGTGGGACTCTCTGCAATCAGATCCTCGGAACAGACATTGGGCGCTGATTTTCATTCCTGCCTCGCCGTATGCCCAACTACAGCAATGACCTCTCTTTTACCGATGGCGGGACTTCAGCTGGCAGACTCCTCGGGCAGTACCGCTGCATATGCCCCAGTTCTCGGCATTGCCAACATTGAACTGGTCTTCTTGCCCTACCTCCGGATGCCTCAGGTCTAGGAGCAGTCGGCGTCCTCCCTGAGGTATAGGGGGGTTGATCATAAAGGGGAATAGAGGGGTTCGTCAAGGCCGAGCATATCGGAGGCGTCCCCCGAACTTGCATCTGCTCTACCTGTTCCGTCAGGTTTTCCCCGGTTTTCTGCAAAGCAGCCAGCTGTGCTTGAACAGGATCTGGTCTCGGCTCTCCTGTGTTAGCCACTTGCAGGCTACTCCACTGCAGAGCAGGCTTCACTTCCAAAGTCCGTGCTACCGCCTCTTCCTGTATTTCGGCATAGGTGACACCAGGGGTATTCCGTGCCTTCAGCAACAATTCGCTCCTTAGCGCCTCACTCCGTATCCCCTCGATGAACTGATCCCGAAGAATGCTGTCGACATCGGCTTCAGTACCCACGGTTACAGGCGATTTCTTTTTGATCTCTTGATGCAATTCCTCCAGCGCTATAGCATACTGGATCAGGCTTTCTCCGTCTCTCTGGGTCCGGGCGAAAAACTGTACTCGTAGTTGCCCTGCCGCTGCCACGTGATCAAATGCTTTCCCTAGTATCCGGATGATGTCATCGACCGTCTTTCGCCTATCCTCAGGTTTTAACAAGACAACTTTACGGGCATCCTCCTCCAGAGCATTCAGTGCGACTTCCGGTTGAAGCTGAGAGCTGACACCGTGCAAGGCAATGGCATTCTTCAACCTGCCTATCCAATCACTGAACAGCAAGTTATACCCATCAAACTTGGCCAGGTGGTTAAGTAGTACGCCCGTTGCAGAGCAACCAACTAACCGATCCCTACCGATCACAACAGGAGAAGGGGGGTGGAGTACTACAGCGGACGCGGCAGTACCTTCCACGCTACTGTCACCATTCATGGCGAGCACCGTATCCTGCCGACTACGCCAAGTTGTAACGACCGGAACGCCGGTCGAATGTGAATGAGGAGTATGGCGCTCCTATGAATGACTCCGACTTTGTATAGTGGCAGAACACTTTCTTTTTTTACGGATCACAAGAATGACAGGGTTAAACAATTCTACAAAATATGGGCCACAACAGCCACTAACACAAATTACAAGTTATGCAGCCCGAGAGAGCCCAAGTGCCAATCTCACGGGGATGAGCCAAACTACCCCTGGGCTATGCCACCCCCACCCTTATTCAGTACAGGGCCTACCCAGGACGTTACCGCGGATGTGGCACGTGGTCCTCCCAGGAATATAACCTTACACCCCCCTCACACACTAATACAATGAGATCTGGGTACCCTTGTTTTCCCCTTAGAGAACACTCATATTTTACCAATGCATTACCTGTACAGTTTCTCTTCTTACAAGAGCAAAGAGAAATCTCTCAGACTTAATACATATACAAACAGTTAACAAACTAAACCTTTAACTAGAGCCTGATCTCCGGCCACAGGGTTTGATCTGCTTCTCCTTCTCACCAAACTCTCCAGCACATCCAGGTGTAAGAAGGAATTAGAATCAATCTCAGTCTCAACGTGTAGTTCACAACAGGGCTCCTTTGTAGTATCCACGTGCACAGTCTTAGTATGCCAGATCTTTCACAACCTCTGGATCAAGCCTGCTCAGTCCATCAGCAGTGATATACACCAGGCAGTTCTCAGCACCCTGGAATCACTAACTAGCTTTCCCTAACTGACTACACAGTTGGTGACCGGTCACATATCTCAGTTACTCACAAGGCACAGCTTCTCCTTGGACACACAGTCTGGCTCCAGTCTGTATAAGCTCTCCAACGTCAAAAACAGCATCAGCCCGCACGTCCCCTTCTCTCTGCACTTCCTGGATCTCTGTTTTCCCGGGCTTTTCACAGATCCCCGGGCTTTTTCTTTACTTGTTTCTTGCTGACCCCTAATGGCTGGACTAAGTCATTGCAGGAGAAATTTACACTGTCATAAATATGAGCTCATTACCAGAAAGACATGTCAACATGTTACACCCCCATCTCTCAGGGTGGGCAGGAGGCGTCACACAACTTGGCGTAGTAGGCAGGATTGTGTGCCCGCAGCAACGGAAGAAGTTATCCCCATTGCTACCGGGTACTGTGTGCCTTTACAAAAGACTGTCGTTTTATATTCCATGTGGCGCCCGCCCAAGAAGAACGGACGACATTATGTGCAAAAAGAACAGCAACCCAGCACCTCCCATCGTGGGCATGGCTCCCCAATGACGCCAAAAGTGCAGACCGACCCCTCCAGCAGAGACAGTCCGCGCAGGGATGTCCGTCAAAACGGATGGGGCGTCCCTGGGAGTGCCCGTCAGCCAGCCGCCCTGGAGCTGCCCCGAAATGAGGAGGAGCCAAAGGAAACAACGAGGTGTGGCCGCAACAATCCCAGACTCACCGCACCTTGCAGCAGTGATGGACGCCGCCGAGGAGAGTCGTTCCAAGCCCTCCAACGCTGGTCCACAAGCTGCTACCTTCCAAGGTTTGGAAGGAATCCACCTAACCCCCAGAGGAGGCAGAGTTCTTCCGCGGAGAGACGCAGGACCTGACCCGGAGGGTTGAAGAGGCCCAGCGAACGGTGGCCGCAGCATGGCGGGAGGAGGTGTTGCAAAAGATCCGGTCCCGCCGCCAAAGTTCTGCGAGCCAAAGTATTGGAGCAGAAGCCCAGGAGGAGGAAACCCCGGAGGCCGCGTGCAGCCCAGGAGAGGGGTAAGCAAGAAATCCCCGTCCCTGGCGCAAGACGCACGGAAGCCCTCCTGGATCTGATGCTGGCACCCCTGTCCCCGGGCGCCGTTGTTTGGCAGCAGCTCTGGATCTCGAAGCCCCCGTCACCGCCACTGCCGGATGCCTGCTACACCTCCCGACTCCCGGTCAGCAGGATCCTGCCCTTACTGGGGATACCACCAGCCCCAACTCGGACTGGTCCTTACTTGTTGAGGACCTGCAGCAACCCCAGAGTTCTTCCGCGGAGAGACCCAGGACCTGACCCGGAGGGTTGCGGAGGCCCAGCGATCAGTGTCTGCAGCATGGCGGGAGGAGGTGCTCCGCAAGATCCGTGCTCGCCGCCAGAGCTCTGCAAGTATGGTCAGCGGAACAGCAGCCCAGGCGGAGGAAACCCCGGAGGCCTCGTTCAGCCCAGGAACGGGTAAGGTGCAAACCCCCGTCCTGATCGCCACATGCACAGAGGCCCTCCTGGATCTGATGCCGGCACCCCTGTCCCCGGGCGCCGTGGTCTGGCAGCAGCTCTCAGCTCTGGAGCTCGAGGCCCAAGTGACCGCCACTGCCGGAGGTCTGATATGCCTCACGACTCCCGGTCAACAGGATCCTGCCCTTACTGAGGAGACCAGCAGCCCCAACCTGGACTGGTCCGTACTTGTTGAGGACCTGCAGCAACCCCTGATGGCAACCCCTGATGTCGCCGCTACCCACGCCCCCGTTCGCCTGCCCGGCGGCGGAAGAGATGGCCTGGGATAACCAGGGGAGCAACCTGATAGGCTTCCCCCAGGAGACCCAGGCTGAAGCGCAGAGGAGGGAAGAGTTCTGCAAAAGGGAGCTCCTCCAACTCAACAAGGAGCGGCGGGAGAGGAGGATCCGCTGCGAGCGTTTAGAGGTGAGCTCCAAAGCTGCGAAGACGAGGGCCCACCAAGCGGAGGCCGCCCGTCCAAGCCCCCGGGAGGAAGGTCTAATAGTCCGCTTCCACCAGGAGGCAGGATGGGGCTTCATACGGGGTCCCCAGTTTGCCGAAGACGTCTTTGTGAGTAGACGGGACGTCGAGCTGCAACTGAAGAAGGGTCACCCTGGCCGGAACCTCTGTCCGGGTGATCTGGTGTCATACACCCGCCACCATGGGGTGCGTGGATGGTACGCCCTGGACGTCCACAGGATGTTCAAGGGTGACACCCCCACGTGCCTGTCAATAGAGGACCAGTCAGGCTCCGTAGGGAGGAATGAGCCTTTTCCCCGGTGGGGATACCTGGACTGAGCAGCCCCGGAGGTTGTACCTCCCTGTTGACTAAGTTACCGCTATAAGTTATTATGTTGTTTTTTAAAGAGACATTTGTCCCTGCGGACATTGGCAGCAGACAGACTTCTTTTGTAAATAGTTCAGCATCTATTTAGGTGCTCCCTATTGGTTTTATGCAAAACCACTCTACTTCTACCTCAGACCTCAGAAGCAAAACCTGTCTGGAGTGGCTCTCCTGGAGGTCCAACTCAGGATCTCCATGCGCTGCAGCCACCCCAGGGCCTACGTTGAGGGTTTGGGACAGGTCCCTCATGCTGCTGAACTGACACTTTCTACTGTATTTTCTACTGATTTGTCTACTTGCATAATGCCTCTTTGATGTTTTATACATTTGTACTATATTATATTTTGTACTATTTGCAGCGTTTAAGAAATTGAGCCTCCCTTAAAGGGAAGAAAGTTTTACTGTTATAAAAGCATATAAAAGTCTGTACCAATGCTTTGCTCTCTTTCCAGCCCGCAGACATGCTGCGTTTCACCAGGGGGGAATGTGGCGCCCCTGAGGGTTCAGTCGCCACAGGGGTACTGCCCCTTGTAAAAGAGGTGTGGTATCTCCTCTCTGAGGTAAGGATGGGGGTGGCACCACACAGGACCCCTTGTACTCACTCAACACCACACTGCTCCCATACTGTAGGGGGTGTAAAGCACAAAGTGCTGCCCCGGCCCTGAATGAAAGAGCAAGGGGGGAACCAAAGATAGGGGGAACCTAGTGGCTAGTTGGGTGGAAGCACTTTACAGTTACACTTGCTAATTCATATTTAAACCATGGCCATCTTGGGGTCAAGGTCTTTGATTGTGATCTTCATCACTGAACGTGGCTTTCTGTTAGAACCTGCAGCTGATTGAAGATACACGGTCCTCTGGCCTTGAGGCGAGAAGCGGGCTAGAGTTAACAGCGGCCTCTACCCGGTCAAGGTCCCTACCTAAGAAGGCCTGGAGGGGAGCAGAGGAGAAAGCTCCACAGGCAAAAGGATCCCAGGGGATGCGGACGGAGCGGAGTACGCCACCTGCTACCCTCATTCTGGCCAAGCCAGAGGGACTCCTGCTGCAAAAGGGGACTGGCCCCCGATATCTGACTTTGCTACTTCACGTCCTAGTCAGAGAAGCTCCGGAGGCTTAGTGGATCCCACCGGGTAACGGACAGAGCGGAGTTGCCACCCGTACCCTTGTTCTGTGTATAGCCAGAGGGAGACCCAGCCTTGTAACACTCACCACATACGGACAGAAGAGGACCTAGTGGGAAAGTCTAGGAACACTCTGGTGCGGGGGTCCTGATTGATGCACCCGAACTACCCGGAGTGTGTTGAACCCCTTCCTGGTGGCCGCAACGCGCTGTGAGGAGCGAGGAGAAGCCTTGTAGCTGATGACTAACATCGTGAGTAAAGCTTGGAATACTGCATCCATTGCCTCCGGTTCACTATTTCAGCGCCGCACCACACCGCACCACATCACCCACTACTACTCCCTTGATCCCTCTTCTCTGCCCTGAGGCCCTGCTCCGCCTGTCTGGAGTAGAACCATCTTCTGCTGCCACGACATCCCGCCTCAGAGGACTGCCGCAGCGCTGGTGGCGAATCACCAGACACCACAGGTGGAGTAGTCATTTTAATCCATTCGATTACCACCGTCCCTCCTAGCCCTTATTTTTGATTGTGACAACCCTGGGCATGGGCGGGGCCTAGGCCATGACTGCATCCACCCTCCACCTGGAGGCCCGATTCCGAGTACCCCCATCTCTCAGGGTGGGCTAGCGAGGCAGGAGGCGTCACACAACTCTATCTATGTAGATATTGCAATAAAAACAAGACTTTTGCAGCTAGAATAGTCATTTACCTCATTGACAATGTACAGAGTGTATTTCTGATTAATTTAATGTTAGCTTTATTGAAAAAAAATGTGCTTTTCTTTCAAAAATAATTACATTTCTAAATGACCCCAAACTTTTGAACGGTAGTGTATATATACCTATATGGTCAAATGTAGAAGTGGCCCTCTAGTAATATGGCGCCTTATCCTTTGAGATCCATATTGCGCATGTGCAAAAAAGAATTGAAAGGATTATCTTTAAAAAGATGACGATTTGGAGTACAACATGGCGACGCGCATGCGCAGAAGCTAGTAACATGTTTTTCTTATGTGAATTACGGACATGCGCTGTGTAACTTCCGGGACGCCGGGAGCAGCGCATCCATGTGTGGGCACATGTCCCTATACTGTGAGTGGTGGGGTGAGTCATAGAAATCACCACATATTAACATATATTATGCACACATGTATTAATTAAAGGAATTATGATATTATGATGATTGGGTAAATGTGGTGGATGTTTTATAGTAAAATTAATTGTGCTCTGACATTATTATATTGCACTATGCATTTTTTTGCACTATTGTCACTTTCGTATTTCACAAAAATTGAATTGTATATTAATTGTAAGTTGATTGGATCACCTATTTATATGACTATGATACAATGATTCACTGCTTGAAAAAGGTCTCCACTGGACCGAAAAGTTGCCCTGACATGATGGGTCAATAAATCATCACAAATTGTACTATGGAGCGCTGCCTTTGTGTTTTATGGATACATATAAACCTAGCTATCTACCTATCACTAGAGATGAGCGTTGTTCTACTCGAACTGTTCGCCAATCTCAAATTCGAGCTGTTTTGGGCGGTGTTCGAGCCGGTCGGCGAACACGAACAATTTGAGAAAAATTCGGCTGTTCGAGGTTATGTTCGATAACTGTTCGTGCACCAAAATCATAACTGGATTTTTTCTCAGTAATGATGAAAATTAATGTTAATACGCAGTTTGAGTGTACAGCGGGGCGGGGGGAGGGGCAGGGGATGGATCTCTGCAGGAACAATGAAGATCTCCATTTTTTTTTCTCTTTCCCGCATTTGCAGTGGGGAGGTGCAATCTGTCAGCCTATCAGCAGCGCACACACGGAGCGAAGTGCTTTTTTTCACACAAGCAAGGGCATGTGTGATTGGCAGTGTATGTCACATGTCCTTGCCCTATAAGACCAAGCCATTTTCCCCGTCGCCACCATTTTCTCACTGCTGCAGCTGCGTGTTAGACGGCACCGCTGTTGCTGTGTGCGCTATACCTTGTTAATTTCAAGCCAATTTTCGCACAAATATACAGATAGCTTGGGAGTAGGGAATAGTTGTGATTGCAGTCCTTTTAAGGACTAGGTTACAGCATTTCCTACGACTTTTATCAGGCAGGTCTGTGCTCTTAAATAGATAGATTGTGGGAGTAAAGACTAATTGTAATTGGAGTCCTTTTCAGGACTAGGTTACATCAGTTCCTATCAGTTTTTGCCAGGCAGGTCTGTGCCAGTGCTGTGCAAGTTTTTTTCACAGCATTTGGCTGAATCTAGCAAAGCTAATCCTTTTTGGCCTATTGCAGAGTGTGTTAGTCAGTGGAGTAGCCTATCTGTGTTGCAAGATATACCACCTGTGTATAGAATACCAATTTTTTTACTGCACCTAGTGAAGTAAAATCTTTTGGGCATAGCATCATTCTATTAGTCCATCTATACTGACCTCCATCAGGTTGCAAACTGAATATAATTTTTTTCTGCATCTAGCTCTGAAAAAATATTTGGGCTTCTAGCAGTGTGTGGGACTTGGTCTATTAGTCCATCTATACTGACCTCCATCAGGTTGCAAATTAAAAATAATTTTTTTCTTCATTTAGCTCTGAAAAAATATTTGGGCTTCTAGCAGTGTGTGGGACTTGTTCTATTAGTCCTTCTATACTGACCTCCAGCAGGTTGCAAATTGAATATAATTTTTTTCTGCATCTAGCTCTGAAAAAATATTTGGGCTTCTAGCGGTGTGTGGGACTTGGTCTATTAGTCCATCTATACTGACCTCCATCAGGTTGCAAATTAAAAATAATTTTTTTCTGCATCTAGCTCTGAAAAAATATTTGGGCTTCTAGCAGTGTGTGGGACTTGGTCTATTAGTCCATCTATACTGACCTCTATCAGGTTGCAAATTAAAAATAATTTTTTTCTTCATTTATCTCTGAAAAAATATTTGGGCTTCTAGCAGCGTGTGGGACTTGTTCTATTAGTCCATCTATACTGACCTCCATCAGGTTGCAAATTAAAAATAATTTTTTTCTGCATCTAGCTCTGAAAAAATATTTGGGCTTCTAGCAGTGTGTGGGACTTGGTCTATTAGTCCATCTATACTGACCTCCATCAGGTTGCAAATTGAATAAAAAAATTTTCTGCATCTAGCTCTGAAAAAATATTTGGGCTTCTAGCGGTGTGTGGGACTTGGTCTATTAGTCCATCTATACTGACCTCCATCAGGTTGCAAATTAAAAATAATTTTTTTCTTCATTTAGCTCTGAAAAAATATTTGGGCTTCTAGCAGTGTGTGGGACTTGTTCTATTAGTCCTTCTATACTGACGTCCAGCAGGTTGCAAATTGAATATAATTTTTTTCTGCATCTAGCTCTGAAAAAATATTTGGGCTTCTAGCGGTGTGTGGGACTTGGTCTATTAGTCCATCTATACTGACCTCCATCAGGTTGCAAATTAAAAATATTTTTTTTCTGCATCTAGCTCTGAAAAAATATTTGGGCTTCTAGCAGTGTGTGGGACTTGGTCTATTAGTCCATCTATACTGACCTCCATCAGGTTGCAAATTAAAAATAATTTTTTTCTGCATCTAGCTCTGAAAAAATATTTGGGCTTCTAGCAGTGTGTGGGACTTGGTCTATTAGTCCATCTATACTGACCTCCATCAGGTTGCAAATTAAAAATAATTTTTTTCTGCATCTAGCTCTGAAAAAATATTTGGGCTTCTAGCGGTGTGTGGGACTTGGTCTATTAGTCCATCTATACTGACCTCCATCAGGTTGCAAATTAAAAATAATTTTTTTCTGCATCTAGCTCTGAAAAAATATGTGGGCTTCTAGCAGTGTGTGGGACTTGGTCTATTAGTCCATCTATACTGACCTCCATCAGGTTGCAAATTGAATAAAAAAATTTTCTGCATCTAGCTCTGAAAAAATATTTGGGCTTCTAGCGGTGTGTGGGACTTGGTCTATTAGTCCATCTATACTGACCTCCATCAGGTTGCAAATTAAAAATAATTTTTTTCTGCATCTAACCCAGCCAATAGTTTTGGCCTAATACCACAGTTTGGCCACTCAGCTCTGCTCGGTTACCATCCATTGTTTTTTTGTGCAAACAACTCCAGAGTTGTGAATTAGTTAACCACCAAAATGAGTGGAAAAAGGCCTGCTGCTGGTGGAAAGGGGAATAGGCGTGTTGGGAAGGGGAAAAAAGGTTGTGTCCGTGGGGTAGGTGCAGAAGAAAGACCATCTTCCAGCCAAACTAAAATGTCTACTTCTTTTAGCGGACAATGTGATAAGATCCCTTTCTTACGGCCACGCCAATCGCTACAAATTCCAGATGAGGCACAAAAACAGCAGGTGCTTCAACGGATATCAAGTGCTCCTTTAAGTGGGCTCTCCTCCACATCAACTTCAACATCACAAATACTCCAGTCCTCAAAGGTGTCACCCAAATCGCACTTGCTTCCTCACAGCTCCCAAATCTCCAGCTGCCCGTCTGAGTATGAGGTAGAACAGATGGTTGAGTCTGCAGAGCTGTTTACTCATACTATAGCCTGGGAATCAGAGGTCGACTCCAGCGCTTCTGTGAATCCAGACGAGGAAATGATCTGCACTGATGCCCAGAATCTTTATGAGTCGGATCCAGGACCAGACGCAGAAGGTTCTGACCATAATCTAGACCCTCATTCCCAAACTGTAACTCCTGTTGGTGGAGACAATGAGGAAGACGATGATAAGACTCAAATACCTGATTGGAGCGACAACTTTAGTTTTTTGTCAGGGCAGGAACAGGTTGGCTCTGAGGACGACGGGTGTGATAACGCACAGGGTGATGATGATGAGGTCGGAGATCCCACTTACTGTCAACCCACAGTCAGCCAAGAGATGAGGTCAGCAGAGGAGGTGGAGGAAGATGCTAGTGACGACGAGGTCAGGTTGCGCCTTCCTGGACAGAGACGTAGTACTGGAAGCACGTCAACAACTGCATCCTCAAACACAACTCTGCCTCTCACCACAAGTCGTGGTGGCTCTTCAGGTCGCATGGGTGCTAAGCCTTGCATAGCCTGGGCATTTTTTCAGATCGATAAAGATGACCCAACTCGTGTTATCTGTAACATTTGTCAGCAAAAGCTAAGTAGAGGCCAAAAAATACATAGTTTGAGTACTTCATGCATGAACCGGCACATGGACATAAAGCATAAGTTGCAGTGGGAAGCTCAGTGTGCTACAATGCGGTCTAGCCGGCCGGGCCAACCACCGTCTGCCATATCTTGTGCATCCGCGGCCTCTTCATCCTCTGTGACTGGGGGGACAGCAGTCACACCTGTTTTGGGGCGCAGACCTGCCACCTCTTTACCCGCAACAGCCAGCGTGATTGGCAGGTCATCATTTTCTTTGGAGGTGGTAACACCAGCTGGTCTTGAGCGCTGTCCGACATCGATAGCACCACCTTTGGATCAAGGCAACCTAACATGTCCGCCTGCATCTTCCTCACAGACCGGCAGTTTGCCGGGGACACCCTTATCAACCCCGTCTAAGCACAATAGCCAGCCCTCGGTCCCTCAGATGTGGACAAGTAAAAGACCATTTCCTCCTAGCCATGAGAAAGCTAAGAGGTTGAATTTCACCATCTGCAAGCTCTTGGCTACAGAAATGCTGCCTTTCCGCCTGGTGGACACAGAGGATTTTCGAGACCTTATGTCCGTCGCAGTGCCCCAGTACCAGATGCCCAGTCGGCACTACTTCTCAAAGAAAGGTGTGCCTGCGCTCCACCAGCATGTCGCACACAACATCACCGCTTCTTTGAGAAACTCTGTGTGTGACAGGGTGCATTTCACCACAGACACTTGGACGAGTAGGCATGGACAGGGGCGTTACATGTCGCTGACTGGGCACTGGGTAACTATGGTGACAGCAGGACAAGGGGCTGCTGTCCAAGTCTTGCCGTCCCCACGAGTTGTGCGTCAATCCTCTTTATGTCATTTTTCCTCCACTGCTTCTGCCTCCTCAACCTCCTCTCGGTCTTCCACCTGCACCCAAAGCCTGTCTGGTCATGCCACAAGCTTTCTAACTGCGCAGAAGGGATCCTGCACACCTCCTTACTATGCTGGCAGTAGGGCTCAACGTCATCAGGCGGTTTTTACATTGAAATGTCTGGGAAATGTGAGTCACACAGCTGAGGAGTTGTGGTCAGCTCTGGAGAACCAATTTCATGAATGGTTGTCTCCACTGGACCTGAAACCAGGGAAGGCCGTGTGCGACAATGCTGCAAACCTGGGTGCGGCCCTTCGCCGGGGCAATGTCACACACGTGCCTTGTATGGCTCACGTGTTGAACCTGGTTGTCCAGCAATTTTTAGCCCACTATCCCAGACTAGATGGCCTTCTGCAGAGGGCACGGTCGCTGTGTGCTCACTTCCGCCATTCGCATCCCGCAGCTCAGCGACTTACATCTCTACAGAAGTCGTTGGGCCTGACACTTCACCGGCTAAAATGCGATGTGCCTACCCGGTGGAATTCAACTCTGCACATGTTGCAGCGACTGTGGCAGCACCGACAAGCCCTGGTGCAATACGTTCTGACGTATAGCCTGGGCCAACGAGATTCAGAGGTGGGGCAAATCACGCTGGAGGAGTGGTCTCAGATCAGGGACCTATGCACCCTTCTGCACAGTTTTGAAATGGCGACGAAGATGTTTAGTGCTGACGATGCCATTATCAGCATGACTATTCCGGTGATTTACATGCTGGAGCACATGTTAAACAGAATTCGGAGTCAGGTGGTGGCACAAGAGGAGGTGGAGGAAGTAGAGGAGGAGGAGTTGTATGCGGAAGGGCTAACATCTGCAAGGTCCAGACGGTCGGCAGCACCAGGGCGGCAGGCATGTGAGGGTGGGGGAGATGATTTTACCAGGGCGCATGGTAGCAGCCAAACTAGTGAGGAAGGTGCAGGAGCCCAGGAAGAAGTGGAGGACGAACTGATGGAAGACTCATCAGATGAGGGAGACCTTGATCACATTTCTGTTGTGCGAGGTTGGGGGGAGAGGACAGAGGAAGGAAGCATGATTGTTACCTCGCCACCAACACAACAGGGACTTGGTGCTCCTGGATGCGCAACACACATGAGTGCCTTCTTGCTGCACTACCTGCAACATGACCCTCGAATTGTGAGAATTAGAAATAATCCTGACTACTGGGTTGCCACACTGTTAGATCCCCGGTACAAAAGTAAATTTGCAGAAATTATTCCTGCCATAGAGAGGGATGCACGCATGCAGGAGTATCAGCAGAGACTGTTGCAGAATCTTACATGTGCTTTTCCACAAAATACCAGTGGTGCACGTAGTGAATCTCACAGTTCCAACTTGCCAACCGTGGGACCGTCAAGTGTTCAGCACTCAAACCGTAACAGAACCACAGTATCTGCTGGTAACATCAATTTTGCACAATCATTTCACCACTTTTTTAGCCCATCCTTTGCAAGGCCACAGGAGACAAGAAGTCTGACACATAGTCAACGCCTAGAGACGATGGTACAGGAGTATCTCCAAGTAAACATTGAAGCCACGACTGTGTCACTGGACCCTTGCTCTTTTTGGGCTTCCAATCTGGATAAATGGCCGGAGCTAGCCACTTACGCCTTGGAGATCTTGTCATGCCCCGCAGCCAGCGTTCTGTCTGAACGTGTGTTCAGCGCTGCTGGTGGTGTGCTGACAGATAAGCGCACGCGGCTCTCCACTGATAATGTAGACAGACTCACGTTCATAAAGATGAACAAATCATGGATCCGAAACGACTTTTCTACCCCTGTGTCATCCTGGGGAGAGTAAAAGCTTGATGATTGGTTAAAATCACCCTACCAACCGTTTTAAGCTTTCAAATTACTAATCATGTTTATCTGTATCTTGACTGGAAAATAATTTGGGCTTTGTAGCAGTGTGCAGCACTGATCCTATTAGGCCATCTATACTAAAGCTTCACCAGATTTAAAATTAAAAATAATTTTTAGCTGCATCTAGCCCGGAAAATAATTTTGGGGCTCCGAGATGCGCAAGACACATAAGTGCCTTCTTGCTGCACTACCTACAGCATGACCCTCATATTGTCAGAATTCGAAGTAATCATGACTACTGGGTTGCCACACTCTTAGATCCCCCAAACTTTTCGATCAACCTTTTCATTTTAATAAAGACCAAAAAAATTGTCATTTTTGAAATTATAAGCATTAGCAGGTTGTTAGAAACTGAAATCAAACAGTTTTCAACTCAAAACTTTATTCTAGGTGATGTTACATTTTCACATAGGACCCCTTGTTCGAAAGGAGCTTCTGAACTCTCTCGTCCATTGAATTTGTCAGGTTTTGGATGGTTTCTGCTTCAATTGTTTTGCATGAGGACAGAATACCCTCCCAGAGCTGTTGCTTAGATGTTAACTGCCTCCCGCCATCATAGACACTCCTTTTAATGATGCTCCAAAGGTTCTGAATGGGGTAGAGGTCAGGGGAGCATGGGGGTCACACCATAAGTTTGTCCCCTTTTATGCCCATATCAGCCAGAGATGCAGATGTTTTATGTGCAGCATGAGATGGTGCATTATCATGCAGAAAAATGATCTTGCTGTGAAATACACGGTTCTTCTTCTTGAACCATGGCAGGAAGTGCTGTTTGAGAAAATCCACATACATTATGGAGTTCATCTTTAGCGCCTTCAGGGATCCTAAAGGGGCCGACAATCTCTCTCCCCATGATTCCAGCCCAAAACATTACTCCACCTCCTCCTTGTTGGCGCTGTAGCCGTGTTTGCGTGGGGTGTCCATCAACCAGCCATCCTCCACTCCATTCATCTGGACCATCGAGCGCTGCACGGCACTCATCCGTGAACAAAACAGTTTTGAAATCAGTCTTCATGTAATGTTTGGCCCACTGGAGCCGTTTCTGCTTGTGTGAAGTGGATAGAGGAGGTCGACAGGATGGCATATGCACAGCTGCAAACCTCTGAAGGACCCTGCATCTTGTTGTTCGGGGGACGTTGGAGGCACAAGCAGCTTCAAAAACTTGTCTGCTGCTATGACAAGGCTTTTTTGCCGCTGCTGTTTCAACCTGACGTAATTGCCTGTAGGAAAGAGTCCTCAATTTGCCCTTATCAGCACGCACACGTGTGTACTGTGAATCAGCTACATACTTCTTGATTGCCAAGACACTTCATCCTGATCATCGCACAATGTTGATTGTAGTCATGCCTTGACCTAAACACTCCACAATTTGTTGCTTCTCAGCAGCCGACACATCCTTTTTCTTTCCCATTTTGGCAGAAAATGTAGGCTGCTTAATAATGTGAGAGAGCCTTCTTAAGTAGTCTTGCCTTTCATTGGACACACCTGCCAAACTAATTAGCACAGGTGTCTGCAATTGCTTACAGTGATATAAAGAGCCCTGACACACATCACCATCAATGAGTTTAACTGACAAACAAACAAATTCTTCCCTTATCACTCCTAAACACTTTTTGCATAATAATTTGGAACGCGGTGTACATGTGCTTTTCCACAAAACACCAGTGGTTCACGTAGTGAATCTTACAGTTCTAACTTGCCAACCGTGGTCTGTATGGAATTGTTCAATAAAGGGCCCAAAATTAAGATAACATAGATGGGAGAGGTCTCTATGAATAGGAATTCCTAAGTATTTGATACCCTGTGAGGGCCAGGCAAAGGGAAAGTTGGACTGGATGGAATCCTATATGGATTTAGGGAGGGAGACATCGAGGGCCTCAGACTTCGCTGCATTGATTTTAAAATTTTACCATGTAACAAAGTGATCTATTTCAGCCATAACACCAGGGATGGATATATGTGATTGAGTGATATATACTAGGACATCATCAGCAAATAGAGAGCACTTGTACTCGGTGCCTCCCACCTCAATCCACCTAATATTGGGGTTATGGCGAATTGATGAGAGCAGGTGCTCCGTCACTAGGATGTATAAGAGAGGGGACAGAGGACATCCCTGCCTTGTCCCATTGGTGATTGTGAAAGGTGATGAAAATGTTCTGACGCACCCCCTGGGCCTTGGGACACCCGGAGCCGGACCCTTTTTGGTGGATGCTGGTGGTTGTAGTCTTCGTGGCGGCGATCCGGTTCCGTGGCTCAGGGCGGTCAAACCAGTGGCGGAACTATTTATGTGGTTTTGATGTTTAAATGTCCGACTACGCCACCCGTGGATTGCGGTCAGAGTGAACCGCCGCTACAGGGCAGACCGCTAAGGCTGGTGTTGTGGGTGCAGCAGAGCGTAGCATAACTCCCCACGGGAGGAGTATAGCCTCAGGGCAGTGTATGCGGAGGATGGGGTTGATGGTGCAGGGCAGCAGCAGTAACGACACGGAGTCAGTGATGCAGTTCAGGGCCTTTACTCACAGTTCTTATTATCCAGACCACGTCTGCAGGTAACGGCTGCCCACGTCGTACTGTGCTCACCAGGTGAGGGGCTCAGACAACTCCCAGATAACTTTGGAGCGCTTCACAGGACCCCCTTTGTGTGTCCTTTGTCTGGCCTTTCTTACCAACACTTCTGTCCGGCTGCCTCGGGCCTCCTCTTGGTAAACTTGGCGCCAGTTTCCCTGACCCTATGTGGTGCCTTCCTAGCGGGTGGAGCAAGGGGCTGCGCCACATAAAATGTCAGAGCCTCCGGTTTCTAGCTGAGGGTCGTTTCCTGCCTCCACTAGTTCGGGGACCGGTCTCCCCCTTTGGCCTGACCCCTCCACGCAGGTGGATTCGGGCGTGCGGTGGCGACTCGCCCGTCCGCACCCCTGGGATCCCTTCATTCCTCGTTCCTGGAGCCTTCTCCGCTCCTCTTCCTTCCTTCTCCCTCTTGCAGGCCTGGGCCTCTGTTACTAGGCCCGCCTCCGGAGCAGAGCTCATGCAGAGCCCCTGCTCCCTGCCACTTCTGCTCAGACTTCTCTGCACTGAACTAAGATGGTGCCCACCTTTTATACTCCCTTCTCAATGCACCCAGGAACTGCTTCCTCCCTGCTCCTGCACTGCAGGGTTCCCCTTCCTCAGTGTTCCCTCCCCCCACTCCAGCCAGGGACAGGGACTGTCGTGCCCATCTCAGGGGCATATTGGTCGCCCTGCCCCACGGCAATGTGGTGTAATGCATGCAGGTGTCGGGTCCTGATCCACACTCCATCCTTATCTGAGAGTGAGATATCACACCTCTGGGTGAGGTGCAATACGTCTGTAGCAACCGAGCCCTCGGTGCTACAGTTCCATTTATCTTCAGCCTAGGTGACGTATTGTGATACAGGGCCGTGATTTTGGCTATAAAAGGGTCCCCTAGACCCCTACCCCAAGCTTTTTAAGAGAATCATATATGGCGTGCCAGGAGACTTTATGGAATGCTTTCTCAGCATCCAACGAGACTATCTACTTACAAATTTTTAACTGCATCTAGCCCAGGAAATACTTTGTGCCTAGTAGCAGTGTCTGCTAGTCAGCGGATTATCCCGGCTGTTAAGCAAGCTACACCACCTGTAGTTTGGACACTTAATTTTTTCAAAGGAAATGCTTCGGGACCACGGGATACTTAGTGAAGAGCATCAGGAGGCACCCCAAGGCATAGGGGCTGGGACTGGCACTAGGATGCCTTGCGGTGGACAGCCGAGCTCGATCCTTATAAAAGCTTTTTAACTGCAGCAGCTTTAGTGGACGCTACTGGAGCTGGAATTACGCGGCTGCTGGCATGAGACTTGCCCTCCAATAGATCCTTGTAAATGGATTTAAAGTGTATTCATTCAAATTAGAGGGACAATTTAAATTAAAAAGCTTAGAGCTGCCTCCACCACAGGGGGGCTCTCTCGACCCACCAGCGGACAGGCACCAGTATTGGGAGAGGGGGGCTGGCCGTCAGGGTTCACCGCGGCTCTGGCACAAACCCGGCGACACGGAGGTGGCACGGGCAGGAGCGGACTGGCCGTCTCTGCTTCTCACTTTTTGGATTTTAGAAGGGCATGACATGCCTATATCTGTGACTCCCCCTCCTTTTACTCCTCCACCTCTTTTCTTTTCGCATGACTATATGTACTTGTCACTTTTCCATGTGTTAGTTGTGTCTTCTGAGCAGTTTGTCAGCTTTTGGACACCTTTGAAGGTGTTTTCTATGTGTTTCTATGTGTTTTTGTTTGCCTGCCATTGGTTTTAACGGTGTTCGAAGGTGTTCGACGAACAGTTCGACGAACAGTTCGGCGAACACACGGGTGTTCGACGAACCGAACCGAACTCGAACACTACGGGGGTGGCTCAACACTACCTATCACTATATATATATATATATATATATATATATATATATATATATATATAATATATATACAGTACAGACCAAAAGTTTGGACACACCTTCTCATTTAAAGATTTTTCTGTATTTTCATGACTATGAACATTGTACATTCACACTGAAGGCATCAAAACTATGAATTACCACATGTGGAATTATATACTTAACAAAAAAGTGTGAAACAACTGAAAATATGTCTTATATTCTAGGGTCTTCACAGTAGCCACCTTTTGCTTTGATGACTGCTTTGCACACTCTTGGCATTCTCTTGATGAGCTTCAAGAGGTAGTCACCGGAAATGGTCTTCCAACAATCTTGAAGGAGTTCCCAGAGATGCTTAGCACTTGTTGGCCCTTTTGCCTTCACTCTGCGGTCCAGCTCACCCCAAACCATCTGGATTGGGGTCAGGTCTGGTGACTGTGGAGGCCAGGTCATCTGCCGTAGCCCCCCATCACTCTCCTCCTTGGTCAAATAACCCTTACACAGCCTGGAGGTGTTTGGGGTCATTTCCCTGTTGAAAAATAAATGATGGTCCAACTAAACGCAAACCGGATGGAATAGCATGCCGCTGCAAGATGCTGTGGTAGTCATGCTGGTTCAGTATGCCTTCAATTTAGAATAAATCCCCAACAGTGTCACCAGCAAAGCCCCCCCACACCATCACACCTCCTCCTCCATGCTTCACGGTGGGAACCAGGCATGTAGAGTCCATCCGTTCACCTATTCTGCGTCGCACAAAGACACGGTGGTTGGAACCAAAGATCTCATATTTGGACTCATCAGACCAAAGCACAGATTTCCACTGGTCTAATGTCCATTCCTTGTGTTCTTTAGCCCAAACAA
This sequence comes from Phyllobates terribilis, assembly GCF_046119375.1. Lineage (NCBI taxonomy): Eukaryota > Metazoa > Chordata > Amphibia > Anura > Dendrobatidae > Phyllobates > Phyllobates terribilis. Next base: position 116,674,795 of record NW_027362773.1, read on the forward strand.
GTCTCTTCTGCTTGTTACCTGTCCTTAGCAGTGGTTTCCTAGCAGCTATTTTACCATGAAGGCCGGCTGCACAAAGTCTCCACTTAACAGTTGTTGTAGAGATGTGTCTGCTGCTAGAACTCTGTGTGGCATTGACCTGGTCTCTAATCTGAGCTGCTGTTAACCTGCGATTTCTGAGGCTGGTGACTCGGATAAACTTATCCTCAGAAGCAGAGGTGACTCTTGGTCTTCCTTTCCTGGGGCGATCGTCATGTGAGCCAGTTTCTTTGTAGCGATTTTTGGTTTTTGCAACTGCACTTGGGGACACTTTTAAAGTTTGCCCAATTTTTCGCACTGACTGACCTTCATTTCTTAAAGTAATGATGGCCACTCGTTTTTCTTTACTTAGCTGCTATTTTCTTGCCATAATACAAATTCTAACAGTCTATTCAGTAGGACTATCAGCTGTGTATCCACCAGACTTCTGCACAACACAACTGATGGTCCCAACCCCATTTATAAGGCAAGAAACCCCACTTATTAAACCTGACAGGGCACACCTGTGAAGTGAAGACCATTTCCGGTGACTACCTCTTGAAGCTCATCAAGAGAATGCCAAGAGTGTGCAAAGCAGTCATCAAAGCAAAAGGTGGCTACTTTGAAGAACCTAGAATATAAGACATATTTTCAGTTGTTTCACACTCTTTTGTTAAGTATATAATTCCACATGTGTTAATTCATAGTTTTGATGCCTTCAGTGTGAATGTACAATTTTCATCGTCATGAAAATACAGAAAAATCTTTAAATGAGAAGGTGTGTCCAAACTTTTGGTCTGTACTGTATATATATATATATTAAAGACAGCACCATTTAATCATTACTCACTAGTGGGTGCCAGGCCTCCAAACAGTCTGTCCAAACTGTTGCATATCAATAGAAAGTATATCAAAAGGCAGCACTCAAAAAATTCTTTAGAACAAATGGTCTTTAATGAGCCCAAAAGGCAACGTTTCGGTTCACAGAACCTTTCTCAAGCAGATTTCAAATGCATATGGTGCAATATATATAGCTACAAACAGTGATTCCATAATTACAAATAATCTATACAAAAACATGATTTCTCAAAAAAAGTGCAGTGGTGCATATCACAAAATACTATTCAGTTACATACATAGTGATAAGATTTTATATATATATATATATATATATATATATATATATATATATATATGTATACACAGAGAGAAAAAGAGGGAGAGAGATTGAGATTGCAGCACTGTGACATCACGATGAATGTTATGTCACAAGTAGTGTGATGACATCATCGCATTCTAGATCCCAGTGTTATGGCCTTAAGGAAATCACTGCCTCACACACCCCCAAGGGTGAGGGAGTTCTTTTGTTTTTGTGATAAACAAAGCAAAAATTGATTCTACAATGAATATAGAAAGAAGAAGAGTCCAAAGAGATTGGGTTCTAAGAGAGAGGAGAGGATTAAATGAAGAGCAGAAACCGCTGTTCGCTTTAGGGCGAAAAGACATTATATTACCGGACATGGACACTGACGCATCAGAGATGGCGTCCAAACGACAACATCTGGATAAAATGAGAAAGTCCAAAAGACATGAGATCTTTACAGAGAGAAGGACCATGGAGAACCTCATGGAGTCTCACTCTGCAGCCTCCGCTGAGCTTCAGAGGGCCATCCTTATCTCCTTGAAAAAAATCAGAGATCTGGTCCCTGAAATAAGGAGGAGGAACAAAGAAGCCATCCTCAATAAGCGGAGAAACATCAGCGCAGAGATAGAGGTGGAAGAGGTTCTCCAAGAAACATCAAGACATGTCTCATCCACATCGGAAAGTCTAGAGACACCGAACCTGCAAAGAGCAGCAGCCCAGAAAAGAATTAGAAACAGCAGAGACTGGGTTGTCCAATGTAGGAGACATATGATCTATGCTAAACCCATTATAAATGGGAATGGTGCACTATGGAGATCCCAGTCATCATCTGAAACCATTTCCATTCCAGAGTTTCTCTTCCAGCTGAATGATTCTTCACCTGACAGATCAGTGGACAATGATGAACCAGGTAAGATAGAAACTTACTCAGAATAATAAGACTGGGGGTGAGGGGGATTATAGTCCTAATGTTATGTACAGGCCACAATTATTAATGTTATCTAACTGAAGAACTGTCCTTGTTGCCCGTAGCAACCAGTCACATTTCATTGTTCTATGATGGAATGTTAAGAAATAGAATCTGTGCTGTGAATCGTTGCTATGGGCAACAAGGACGTTTTTGCTAATAGACAATTTTGTTAAAGGAAAAAACAAATATTAGACATTTCCTGCTGATTTATATCAATCTGATTAAAATGTAATGTAGGTTATGGAGATATATTTCTTAATAAATCTTGTATCATCTCAGCAGATGGAAGCAGTGAGACATCCTCTGACTCATCGGACATACCAGTACAAGACCTTGGGGATGCCAATGTCTCGGGAGAACTGGTCAAATCAAATATTCCTATTGACATTTGCAGTCTCGAGTTCCAGAAAGATCTTGGAAAGGGAGGCTTCGGAAAAGTAAGTTTGAATTTCTACTCCTCCGTGCTCCCCAATGTATCCTGCCTCAGATACACAGGAGGGAGATACATATTCATTACTGGGTGTTCATATGTAATGGTGACTGGGATAAACCAGTGATCCATTACACAGATCCCTATAATAGATGGGAGTTGGGTCTGATCTGTTATGATTTTTCTCCAGGTCATCTTGGCATCACATCCGGTCAGTAAAGAACTGCTGGCCGTGAAAATCATGAACAAGAGTCGTTGTTCAGAGGAGATGATCAGTGCAGAGATGGACGTCCTGCTAATAGCCACCGGGTGCCGCTACCTAATGTCAGCACGAGCAGTCATGGAGACACCTACAGAATATAAAGTAGCCATGGACTTTATGGCCAAAGGAGACCTGAGTGGCCACATGGCACGATTGATGCCTTTTGATACAGTAACAACAAGGTACAGTCTTATACTGGTTAGCTGCCTGTACATTGTAGTCCAAGACCAATAGACAATGACAGCAGGAGAAAATTATGACATAAATAGGACACGTGTCATCTCCTAATGTTGTCTTTTTGATTGTGTATCTAACCACTGATCCAACCTGTACTTTCTACTCCACAGACTCTTTGCGGCAGAGATGGTGTGCGGACTCCAATTCCTGCATGAACGTGACATCATACATCGGTAATCAGTTCATCTTCATAAATCTGTCCCCTGTGACTCTCTGTTGTCTCCTTACATATCTATTGTAGAAAGTTCTTTTCATGAATTCTCCTCACAATCATTGTCTTCTCCCTGCAGGGACGTGAAGCCAGGGAACATCCTCCTCAATGAGACCGGACACATTAAAATCTCTGACTTTGGCTTATCCGCCATAGTCATGTTTGAGGACGACATATTGAACAAATATGTTGGCACGAAAGGTTACATCGCACCCGAGGTAAGTAACATCCCAGTGTGATTAATGGCGATAGTAGGACTGAGGAATAATCTGATCACAAAGTATCCTGCAGATATCTATCCACAGATCGGTCCTTATATCCTCTGTGTGTAAATCCCCTACCCGGTATATTCAGATCATCTCCTATCTTATGTTCCCACAGATAATGGACGGTAAGAGCTACAACCATCTGGTGGACTCATTTTCCTTCGGTGTCATCCTATATATGATGATTGTAGGGATAAAGCCATTCTATAGCCGAGGCTCAACGAAGGAGTACCACAAGTCTCTGCAGGAGGACGTCCCATATTTTCCACCCGGGATCAGCATTGATGCCATTGACATCTTAGATGGGGTGAGTAGGGTCAGATAAAGGAGGATGATGGGTGATTATAAGGAAAGGTAGAAGATTAGATGTGGACAGTCGGTAGATATTGTGTAATAATGTATTATTAATAATACATTATATAATGACTAATGGTCTTTCTCATTTTCCAGCTTCTCTGCAAAACTCCATTTTCCCGATTTGCCATAACATCGACCATCCGAGAGCACCCATTCTTCCAGTTCATAAACTGGAGCGACGTGGAGTCCGGAAGAACCGACCCACCATTCAAATAAGACTATGTAAGTGTAGCACATAGGGAAAAATAGTGTTATCACTGCCCAGTAACATGCATACCCACTATACGCCTTATTATTATACCCCCCCCCCGTATACAGTATATATGTGAGGAGCCAATTCTCAGACGTGTATATTTCTCTTCTTACAGGAGTATTAGGCTGATAATAATCAGCCCCATTCCAGTAACATCTAGGAATGAAGATTAACATGAATTGGATGAGACAACTATACTGGACTTTCTCATTTACCGGACTGTGACAAATCCTACCGAGCTTCCACCACGTAACAGCCACGTAGATTCGAGCACCAAACATCCAGGGATTTATTTATTCTGATCGCCATATTTGGGGTCAGGAAGGAATTTTTTTCCCCTGATATGAGGATAATCCAGCAACGAGTCCTCGGGGTTATTTTTCGCCTTCCTCTGGATCAACATAGCAAGTAATTAAAGGCTGAAATTGAAGGACTTCTTTCAGCCATACTTGTTATGTTACCATCTGGACGACTCATCTACAGTGTGGTGGTAAGGAGACGACTACAAGATATGGACAGACAGAAGGCAGCGGCTGCTCCTTCTCCTACCGGATATGGACATACAGAAGGTAGAGGCTGCTCCTTCTCATACTTGGCCTTGTACAGACAGAAGGCAGCCGCTGCTCTTTCTCATACTTGGCCTTGTACAGACAGAAGGTAGCGGCTGCTCCTTCTCATACTTGGCCATGTACAGACAGAAGGAAGCGGCTGCTCCTTCTCATACTTGGCCTTGTACAGACAGAAGGCAGCGGCTGCTCCTTCTCATACTTGGCCTTGTACAGAGAGAAGAAGAGGCTGCTCCTTCTCATACTTGGCCTTGTACAGACAGAAGGTAGCGGCTGCTCCTTCTCCTACCTTGCCATGGACAGAGAGAAGAAGCGGCTGCTCCTTCACCTTCCTGGCCATGGTCAAACAGAAGGACAAATGGTTGATCTTTGTGCTTTAGGAATCCAGAAAAGCTCCATCTACACAGATCACACATCACACATTCCTGCTCTTCGCCTCTCCGTCATGTGTGATCCAGACCTGGATATCCAAAACCGGCACAAGTGCAACCAAAGGCCCGAGGAGCGGAATCATCAACATCTGCTCCTTTCTATAGAAAGTGACTGTATATACAGACTTTCTTTTTTCATCTTTGCATGTTATTAACAACTTTCATGCACAAATAAATATATTGAACATCTATGCTGCTTCTCTTTAGATTCTTCTCATGTATAGAACTGCTTTTTTGGTATTTTATTACCGTATATACTCAAGTATAAGCCAAGTTTTTCACCACATTTTTTGTGCTGAAAAGCCCGCCTCGGCTTATACTCGGGTATATACTCAAGTATATACAAATTCCGTTGGTGGATAGTGGTGGGGGGGTTGCGGCGGCGGACGGAGGGATTGTGGCTGCGGAGGAGCGGGACACACTCAGTAGCCGGCTGCTGCAGCTACTACGTCTGCCCGCTGCTAAAGGAAAATGAATATTCCCTCTTCTCCACTCCCATGGGCGTGGAGAAGAGAGAATATTCATTCTCTTTAGTAGCGGGCACAGAAGATCGCGGAGCCGCAGGTCCTGCTGACAGTGCCCGTTACTAAAGAGAATGCATATTCACTCCTGTCCACGCCCATAGTCCCGCCGTGGAGAGGAGTGAATATGCCGGCATCTCACATCAGCTTCTGAGAGCATATGGCTGTGACGCCATGCACTGCTCAGATGCTGACATGAGCTGCTGACATGAGCTGCTGACATGAGCAGAACAGGACGCAGCGCTGGAGCAGAGGTGAGGAAGGAAGGTGAGCATAAGTGTTTATTTTATTATGTGTGCAGTGATGGGGCCATACATACCAGGATTAGGGATGAGGGGGCCATACATACCAGGATAGGGGGATGAGGGGTGCCATACATACCAGGATTGGGGAATGAAGAGGCCATGCATTACCTGGATTGGGGATGAGGTGGCCATGCATATGTGGCACCCCAGGGGTCCGGTTGCCACAGGGGCATTGCCTCCCTCACAACAGGTGATGCCATGCCTTGAAGCAAGCAGGGGTCCCCTAATTAGGTTTTGCTAAGCATGCAACACTTTCCTGGCTACAGACCAGCAAGGGGAGTCCCTCCCCTTGGCAACTGGGATCTGGGGGCGGGGTTAGTTAGACTTAGTGTGAGGAGTTGAAGTCAGGACGTCGAGGAGAGAGGAGCTTGGGAGTGGAGCTGCGTGGCAGTTCACTTCTGAGGGACACAGAAGAATTGGACACCAGAGTCCGAGGCTGTGGGGCACTGAACGCCCAGCCGCAGAAACCGGAGGGCAGGAGACTGCAGGTCTCCTGGCCCCATCAGACGCCCGGAGGCTCAGCAGCACAGAGGGCCCAGCACCGCCACATGGGAGCGACGCACCAGCAAGGCCCGAGCTGCCTGCCATACAGGTGAGCACAGAAATGTTGCACTCAGGGACGAGGGCCACCGCACAGCTACAAGCAGCAGGGCCAAATAGTTTAGTGGAAAGGGAAAGCCTCCAACTTCACCTGGCAAGGAGGATTCTTTACTTGCTTCCAGGCTGCCCGGACTTCCGCTTCTAGCCAGTACCCTAGTCCCGGCTTGTCTAATCACCACCAGTAAAGATAAGAGGAAACCGCCATTAAGTTGTGGACTGATTATTGCTGCGCCATCAACCCCTGCACTACAATGCCCAGCATAGCCCATAACATCTACACTGCCCTGGATCTAAGCTCTACCTGTGGAGAGCCACAGCATCCCTGCTGCAGTAACATGAGCTCCAGAGGACCTGCTCCGCAGCGGCGGCTCCCTTGGCCACATACCACAGGTGGCGTCACGAACTTTATACAATCACTATAAATTCCCCTATCAATAACCCCTTTTTATTGACCGCCCTGGGTCACGGACCGAGTCACCGCCATTGTGACATCCCCCCCAGCATCTACCGGCCCGGCATCGGGCACCCCACGGCCCAGGGGGCGCGTCACATACCAGGATTGGGGGATGAAGGGGCTATGCATTACCAGGATTGTGGATGAGGAGGCCATACATTACCAGGATTGAGGATGAGGAGGCCATGCATACCAGAATTGAGAATGAGGGGGCCATGCATTACCAGGATTGGGGATAAGGAGGCCATGCATACCAGGATTGGGGATGAGGGGGCCATGCATACCAGGACTGGGATGAGGGGGCCATACATACCAGGATTGGAGGATGAGGGGGCCATGCTTACCAGAATTGGGGATGAGGGGGCAATGCATACCAGGATTGGGGTATGAGGGTGCCATGCATTACCAGGATTGGAGATGAGGGTGCCATGCATACCAGGATTAGGGGTGAGGGGACCATGCATACCAAGATTGGGGATGAGGGGACAATACTTACCAGGATGGGGAAATTTACCAGTAGCTGCAGCATTTCCCACCCTAGGCTAATACTCGAGTCAATAAGTTTTCCCAGTTTTTTGTGGTAAAATTAGGTACCTCGGCTTATACTCGGGTCGGCTTATACTCGAGTATATACAGTAATATCATGATGACCTAATGTATTTGTCAAAGGGGCTGAATATCTCACATAAAGATTTCTGCATAGTGTAAAATATTTAAGTTTTAAGTGTTCATAAAACCTGAATCACCATAAGTAGATGGCATTCCTATTCCACATCTAAAATGTATACAGACCTCAGACCAGACTCACTATAGAAAATATACACCCAGACCCAGGAAACAATTACAAACCCCAGATCGTACCCCTAAATAAGTACAGACCCAGACAAAACCCACTAAAACATAGACAATAAACCCACTAAATGCAAACTAAAAACTCAACCAACTAGAAATATATAGACTTAGACTAAAGAAATACAGACACTAAACACCTTAAATTCAGACACAGATCAGCCCCCTATATAAATACAGACCTCCTAAACACAGACACAAAACTCCTTCAATAGAAGCCCATTCCCAACCCCTAATTATATACAGACCCCCAGGGATGTACATAGAAATCATGGGGCCCCATAGCAGAAGTTATAATTTCATCCTTCACAAAAAAAAATAAAATAAATAATAATAATAATATAACAGACAGTATGAAACCCACCTAGTGAATTCCTACACACAACCCTCCAGGAGCACAGTATGATGACCCTGCTATATGCACCCGTGGCAAAGTATAGTGACCCCAACACAGTATGATGCCCCAACTGTAACCCCAACACAGCTCTCCAACAATATGATGGCTCCCACACAGATTGATTGACCCCACAAAAACCTCCACACTGTATAATGGCCTCCACATAGCCCTACAAACAGTAAAATGGCCCCCACATTTCCCTACAAACTGTATAATGCCTTTTCATTCATGGACTGCGGCACCAATCAGTTCTCCCCGGCTCCTTGGCGTGATTGGTAGCATGGATTACAGTGAGGGACACTTAGGAAAGGTGAGTAGAAGAATTTTTTATTTTATTCTTATTTTTACAGGTGGACACTGCAGGAACAGACACTACTACTCTCATCATTGTCCCTGCTGGTGCTGATCGCAGCGCCGGCAGGGAACCATGATGAGGGCAGTGTTCAGCACCCGGTGCTTGGGAACAGCGCTAACTGTAAACTGATTCCCTGGCGCCGGTACGTGTGATCCTGATGCGGCACACGGGACACGGATATCTCCAGTACCAGTAATGTACGGACGTGTGAAACCGGCCTGAGTATTGCTGATCCTAGTGAACCAAATGTAAATTCAACTGAAGAAATAAATATTGCACCTTTTACTGGTGGTATACCATCCACCTACATGCCTCCAATAGCTCCAATATTCGATCTGTTTCAGGACAGGGTAATAAAAGATGTGGAAGCTTTAGTATTCACAAGTCCCACTGACAATTTAAGTACAGGGGAACTAAAAGCATTGAGTGAAATCAAAAACTGGAAAGATGTAATAATTTGTAAAGCTGACAAAGGTGGAAATATTGTGCTGCAAACTAGGAAGATGTATATTGCTGAATCCAAAAAAACAGCTGATACTTTCGGTAATATTAACCTGGCTAATGATCCTACGAATAAATTTAAAAACTTGTTAAGAACCTTTTTAAGGACGCAGGTGGAGAAAGGTATTTTAACTAGAAAAGGAGCAGAAAAATTATTACCGCAATATCCACAAAAACCACATTGGTATTGCATTCCCAAGGTCCATAAATCTTTAACCACCCAGCCTGGACGCCCGATATTGTCGGGCATAGGCTCAATTACAGAGCCTTTGTCCCAATATTTGGACTCGTTACTGAAACCACTATTGAGAAATATTCCATCATTGATTAAGGACACCGGATCCTTCTTGAGTGTAGTTAGCGAAATAAATTACTGCAATAGTTACATGCGTGGCTTGCGTTTTTCCTCATTTATTTTTAGCTTTTTTTTTTAAATAAATATGTGGAAACCGTGACCAATCCATATCTAAATACATAAAAACATACTTAAGATATGTGGATGACATATTTGTAACGTGGGCTGGTACTCAAGAACAATTGAGTCGTTTGTAAAATATCTGAACGACATTAATATTGAAAATATGAAAATTACATCAGCATGTGGTGGTAATGAATTGGAATTTTTGGATGTAAAAATGAGAGTAATAGATGGTAAAATCATAACTGAAAATTGTAGAAAGAAAACATAAACAAATTCATTATTACATTTCAACAGTGTGCATCCGCACGATTACAAAAAAGGCGTCATCATATAGCCAGTTCGTATAATTATGAAAAATTAATAATAAAAAGGCAACATTTAAATCACAGGCTGAAGAATTAAAGGATAGATTTTTGAGAAGGGGGTATCCCCCAAATCTGCTAAAGGAAGCCCTTGAAAAAGTAGAAAGAAACTCAAAAAATGGCCATATTACCAATAGAAAAAATAAGGGGAATAAATCTGACTGTAAGTTCATCTTTAATTTCAAGCATAGTCCTATGGATAATATAGTACATACGGCAATTAAACGGAACTGGCATTTGATGAAAAGAGACAGAGATTTACATGCTATAGCAATCCGTAAACCTAGTTTGTCATATAGAAGAGGACGTAATTTGGGTGATTTATCTATCTATATAAATAAAAATGTAAATGTTTGTTTGTTCAAAATCTTAAATCTCCGAAAGTTCTTCACCGATTGCTTTGAAATTTTGACACAACGTTGCATTTGAATACACGCATGTTTTTATATATACCTACTATGTTTTTATATACCAGCTGTTGGACGTAAAAGCAACAGCGAGAGGGGGGTGTTACGAGCTCAGTCCCAGGCTGACTCTCCCCGGCCGCCTGGCATTCTCCCCCCCTAAGTGACATCGCATTCATAAACCTTTCTCCCTCTCCTTCATTCGCCCCAGCAGCTGCCTGTGCTCTGCTCCTTTTGTGTCCCTTGTAGGGGTTGGGAGGGAAAGGGAATGACGAGACTGTCTGTTCGAGGCCGAAAGATGCTCCTGCTCATCACCACCACCGCCTGACAGGCGGTCGCCTCTGCTCTCCAGCACCACTGCTGCTGCGGCTTCTTCTCCGGCAAGCCTTATTTCCGACTGCGCAACAATAAGCGGAGGAGGGAGGGAAGGAGAGAGGGAGGCTGCACGGAGGTGTGCAGGCCGCGGCCTCCGCTCTGGGTGCTGAGCTGGGCTCAAGCGTCACAGCAGTGGGCGGATAGCGAGTGAGTGCAAATCCCACTGCGCCACTGATGGGAGTGGCGCTGTGATCTGGCCCGTACTGGCCCAGGACATGTCAAGCAGATCACCCCCTCCTCCTCTGCCACCTGTCTTCATATCTGCACCCCCTCCTGGCACATTCCCTCTGTACTAGGGAATTGCATAACTAGCAATCCCTGACATGACCCGCTCCATTGTGACACCTGACAGCAAGTACCGACCTCTTTAGTGACCTTTGCAGAGTACAGGCCTGCAGGGGTCACAGGGTACAAGGCTGACGTGAACGCCAACCCCATTACCCCCTGCCACTGCTACAGTGCAGTGTGGAAGAGCGAGGCTAAGCGCCAGGTGTGATATTAATGGCCGCAGAGGGGGCTAGTATTCATGGCCCTTTCCATGGCTATTAATATCAGCCCGCAGCTGTCTAGTTTAGCCTTTGCTGGCTAGATTTTATTAGGGGGGCCCCATGTAAATTTTTTTCTGGGGTCCCCCTGTAATCTAGCCAGTAAAGGCTAAACAAACAGTTGTGGGCTGATATTAATAGCCATGGAACATTGTTGGCTAATGGCTCCTTCTCCGGCTACTATCAGCCCTCGGTGGTGACTTTCCCTCTGCTGGTTATAAAAATTACGCGGGAGCCCACACCATTTTTTTTTAATTTTAGGCTCTGTGCCCATAATTCAGACGTAGCAACGCTTTGGACGCACATTTTTTCTGCATCCAAAACGTTGCATTCTATTGAACACAGGTAAATCCACGTGTTCACTGAACCATGCGTATTTACCGCATTCAATACTTTTTAGTGGTTAAATTTCTGTTGTGGAGACTAGCGACTCTAAATTGACATGCTGAGGTCCTGAAAGACGCGCCACATGTCAGTGTCCACGGGTGATTCGCAGCCTCTGATGCACGCATAGTGGACATGGGATTTCTAGAGATCCCATCCACTATGCTGTAACATCTGGACGCTGCGGGTTTGACACTGTATATACACGCAGCGTCAAACCTGCAGCGGCTCCTGACCATGGCCACGTACCCAAACTAACCCGCAGCGCATCAATTTCTGTAGCGAACACACCAGTCTCCGCTGCAGATTTTGACTGATTACAGTGTCACTATATGCGGTCGATTCACATGTACCGACAACAAAAGTTTGGCATTAGAACACCGCGTCTTGGAGGAAACATAAACGCGTTGTGTCCAAAGTGCTGCTGAGTGCTGATCAGGGGATGTAGTGGCTAACGAACCAGCTGTGAGATGTTATTTAATGGCCAGGGAAATGTTTACCAAGTGGCACCATCCCAGGCTAAAAAAAACAGCTCACAGCAGTCGCATAACTTACGTGAATAGAAATGCTAATGAAGATTGGAGGAATGGGACTAGCTGACACCCAGCTCTCTTGTTCGGTGATGTCAAGGTGTCAATCATAACTTTTCATTACCAAACAAAGTAAAGAAGCACACAGACAGTGTAAACACTTAATTTGAAATACAACAGACCCATTCTTTAATCATTTAAATGAACCAATATAGTCACCCCAGTTCTTATGGTAATCCAAGGGCTTAAGCAATGTCCCACCAACTTTATTTAGCTCCAAAAATCATTCATTGATGCTCAAAAATGCTTCAAAAACCGCTTCAAAAAACGCATGTAAAAACGCGTCAAAAACACATGTAAATCCGCATGCGTTTTTTTCTGCCAGGGAGAGGCAAAAACGCTCAGTAAATTCCTGCTTCAATTCCTGAACGTGTGCACATACCCTGAAAGTTAATTTATTCTAAAATATAGAATAAAAAAACATATAAGTTAAAATGTAAACCCAAAGACCCTTTAACATTTTTCCCGTCATATCAAACCCTCCGCTGTACCCATTATGCATAATAAATAATCTATGATCTTTTTGCGTTTCTGTTGTTGACCTCACTTTATATAGCTAGTAAGCCTAATTACCATATGAAGCATCCCCTCTTGAAGGGCATATTTTTTTACCTTTTTAAGCAATATCTTTGAGAGACTCAGCAAGAAATAAGATTTGTACAGGGAGAAAGTCAAAGTGAACCTCTTCTGGTTAATGGATGGGAGCAAAGCTGGTGTTTAGATCTCAATGGGCAGCGGGGTCTCAATCCTGAGGACGGAGCGATCAGGAACACCTGTGAGCGTTCCAGTGATCTGCTAAATGAAATACTGGCTTGTACAAGGACTCCATGGTCCATGAATATGATATGGGCACATGTGAACCAGCTGTTATCCTAAAATGTACCCACTTACGGAAACATATTATTTCATTGGTAAGTACATAGGTGCTGTAGATATGTATGTGTGCATCAAATTTGGAGGATGCTGAGCCAAAATGTGGCAGATGTGTGTAGATGCTTATGTTTGTATGTATACATATATATATATATATGACTCGCCCAGGGGGATATGGGGGACTCGGTACCCGGGCCTTTACCTTCTGTGGGATGTCACGGTGGTCGGCTCCCGCGCCCATACCCTGGGGTCACTCTTTAAAAGGGCTTTGTTACTTGAAGGGATGAATAACAGTTTTGTCTCGTGACGCCACCTGTGGCTCCTGGTAATGGGTACCAGCGCTGCTGCAGACCTCCGGGGGTGATGGGATGGCAGCTGGGATGTTTCTGCTCCCCACAGGCGGAGCGGGCCCTCGGGGCAGGGTTGATGGAAGGGATGTAGGTGAGAGGTGGCCCGGTCGGGTCAGGGGGAATGATGGACACGCACACAGGGGATTCGCTACAGTACTTTTACTGGTGTAAACAGCAGGTATGGTCCAGGGTACTTAGCAGGAAGGGTGCACTTCTGGACTCTCCCCAGTGAGCGGGTATTAGGCCTCCTGGTCCGTTTCTTCCTCTCTCTAAAGCTCCTGGCCAGCCTGGAACTAGGCCTAGCTTCTGTACTGCTTCGCCCTCTCACCTGTCTGCTTGGTAGTAGAACTTTTCTCTGGCTACCACTATCTCTGGACGCTGGGGCCTTCGTGGTTCCTAGTTCTGTAAATGATGGTAGCTTCAGGTTGACCAGGGGTCTGGAATCCTCCTGGTATGCCGGTTGTCCCTACTGGTTGTAGAGGACCCTGTAGGCGCAGACCCGGTGTCCGGATTGTGTTCTGGGGTGAGCTTAAGATGCTCCTCTGCCCCCTTAACCCCACTCTCCTTGCCTCCGGCCACACTCGGGGCCCACAGCACAGCAGCTAACATGTGCTGCTTCTTCACTGATCTCTGGAGCCAGCACACTCTGCCTGCTTAACTCCACCCTCCAGTATATATATCCCTAACAGGGCTCCCTCTGGTGGTATGAGGTGGAAGGGTGGAGGTGTCTGTGTGTAGTGAGGGCCTCTTGTGGAGAAGTCCGTCCATGCACCCTTTTGGGTCCTGTGGTACCTGTGTGTAGCAGGGTGCCACATTCCCCCCTAGTACAACTCAGTACTCCTGGACTGAAGCATTTTTTTTGTAAACAGGTCACAACAACAATTACGATAACAATAACACATATCAAAGTTACAGTGAGTCTCATAACCAGGTGTCCATCTCACTGGTGAAGGTGCAAAATGAGTAGCATGAGGGACCCGTCTGAAAACCCTCAACGTAGGCCCTGGGCGTGGCTACAGGGCATAAGTGATCTAGGTGTTGGACCACGTCTTCGGCCACGCCAAACGGCTTTTTGTTCAGTGGTCTTTCAGTATAAAACCAATAGGGGGCAATTCAGGGCCGGCTCCAGGTTTTTCTGGGCCCCGGGCGAAAGAGTCTCAGTGGGCCCCTTTAACACATACCACGATTCATGATGCAGAGATACGGTGGAGAAATATATATATATATATATATATATATAGTACAATGCAAATATTTCACTTCTTACATTACATGAGTGATATCTATTGTAAATTCCACAATAGCTCAGAAACCGGTGAATCGCTCCACACAGAATAGTGGCCCCCATATAAGGCTCCATACGGAATACTGGCCCCCATATAACGCTTGATACGGAATACTGGCCCCCATATTACACTCCATACGGAATACTGGCCCCCATATAAAGCCCCATAAGGAATACTGGCCCCCATATAAGGCCCCATAAGGAATACTGGCCCCCATATAAGGCCCCATACGGAATACTGGCCCCCATATAAGGCTCCATATGGAATACTGGCCCCCATATAAGGCTCCATACGGAATACTGGCCCCCATATAAGGCTCCATACGGAATAGTGGCCCCCATATAAGGCTCCATACGGAATACTGGCCCCCATATAAGGCTCCATACGGAATACTGGCCCCCATATAAGGCTCCATACGGAATACTGGCCCCCATATAAGGTTCCATACAGAATACTGGCCCCCATATAACGCTCCATACTGAATACTGGTCCCCTTATAAAGCTCCATACAGGATACTGGCCCCCATATAACGCTCCATACAGGATACTGGTCCCCTTATAAAACTCCATACAGGATACTGGCCCCATATAACGCTCCATACAGGATACCGGTCCCCTTATAACGCTCCATACAGGATACCGGTCCCCTTATAACGCTCCATACAGGATACTGGCCCCCATATAATGCTGCATGCAGGCTGTGCCCCCTTATAATGTTCCATGCAGGCTGTTACCCCCCACATAATGCCCCATACAGGCTGTCCCCCCACGTAATGCCCCATACAGGCCCCCCTTTTAATGCTCCATGCAGGCTGTTACCCCCCACATAATGCTCCATACAGGATGTCACCCCCCCTCTTTATAATGCCCCATGCAGGATGTACCCCCCCCCTCTCTTTATAATGCCCCATGCAGGATGCCCCCCCCTTCTCTTTATACTGCCCCATGCCTCCATACATTAAAAAAAAAAAAATCAAATACTCACCTCCCTTCTCCTCACCTGCTACCTGCTACCTGCTACCTGCTGCCCGCTGCCCGCTGCTCGGGTCCGAACTCCAGCGTTGTCGGCGTCTTCCCGCTCAGCGCTTCCTGTGACGGCTCAGGGGAGGGCGCGGTGTAAAGGCGTCACCGCGCCCTCTGACCTGAGACGTCAAAGGGAGCGCAGAGCAGGAAGACAGCTGATCTGCGGAGGCATGGGGAGAGGTAAGTATCCAGCTGCCGGGGCCCTGAGCAAGCGGCGGAGAAGGGCGGGCGCTGACACCGCTCTCCTCCGCCCATAGCCCAGCGGGGTGCGCGACCGCCAGTGGGCCCCTCTGCCTGCTCAGGGCCCCGGCATTTGCCCGGGTGCACCGAGTGCTGACGCCGGCCCTGGGGCAATTTAATAAGTGCAACTATTTACAATGGACAGTTTTTGGCTGCTCACAGTCCTCAGCCTGCAAGTCTTTATACCCTTTACGGGTAACTAAATGCACACATATAACTTTTTCAGTTCACAAAAACAATGCTATACCCTTCCGGGTAGCTATTTACATTGTAGGCATTTTGTACCTTATTCCCTATACCTGGTAGGGATTTGACCTTGTGTGCTTCGTGTGGATCTACGTAGCACTGGGGTGATACTGGTGTCTGTGCATGTGTGTCACCCCAGGCCTGGATGCCACAAATATTAAAGGCTGTGTCTGAGAGCAGGAGGGAGGTTCTTTGGTCAGGGACTATTAGCATGCAGCACCTCCTGTCCCAGGCCAGTAGGGGGAGCAGGCTGCCCCTATAAAAGCTGGAACTGAGGCCAGGTTAGAGAGACCAGGACCCACTTCTGAAGCATCCGGAAGGGTTCCCAGAGGAAAGGGACAGGTCAGCAGCAGCTGAGGAGTCCGAAAGGCAGAGGACGAACAGCAAGCCAGGGACAGAGGCGACGAGAGACGGTCCTGGCTGAGAGAGAACTACACAACCGGACACTGGGGTTCGAGGCTGCCAGGGTTGCAAGCCCTGCAGCAGATAACCAACCCGCAAGGGATTTCAGGTTCCTTGGCTTAAGAAGCCTGGAGGCTCCGCCACACAGAGGGACCGGTATAGCACGGAGAAGCAACAGGTACCTAAGGCCCGAGTCGCAAGCCATACAGGCGTAGTACACGGCCAGCTCAGGGACGTGGGCTATCACACCACGAAAAGGGGGATAGTCAGCAAGGGCAGAGAGAGAACGGTAGTCCTACCCACTCACCCTGACCAGTGGGGCTCGCCCGAATGCTCTCAGACAACCAGGCCCATTCCTACCCTGTACTCCTGTTGGGTCATTAGTACTAACTACAATAAAGACCCTGGACTGTTTGAAGCAGACTCTGAACCCTTATTATTGCGGCCTGCACCATCACCCCCAGCATCCTATTACACTGCCCTGAGGCTACACTCTTCCCGTGGGGAGTTATCCTATCCCTGTGCGGCATACCAACATCAGCCTCAGCGGTCAGCCTCGCAGCGGCGGTCATCCCTGACCGCAATCCACGGGTGGCGTAGTCGGACATTCAAAACACTACAAATAGACTGCCACAGCATTTGGTCTGACCACCCTGAGCCACGGGATCGGGTTGCCACTACTACCTCCAACATTGCACTGAAGCCCGGTTCCGGGTGCCCCACGGCCCAGGGGGCGAGTCACATGCACTATCCGCTAACCTATCAGGTCTACGTGCGGGTAAGTTAGAGAACTGCCTCAACATCTCTACACTGTGTTCCAAATTATGATGCAAATAATATTTTCTCAGATTTTCCCAAATTACCTATATGAATTGCAGTCATTGTAATTTTCTAGTCAAATAACTATTAGAGTACAATTGAAAGGTTTTTGTACAAACTGCCTATGATAACAGTATATTTTTAAAAAAATAAAAAACTCAAACTGCACTCAAAATGCATGTTCCAAATTATTATGCACAGTAGAGTTTTCCACCTTTTCATTTTTATAAAGAACAAAAAAATGGTCATTTTTGAAATTATAAGCATTAGCAGGTTATTACAAACTGAAATCAAACAGTTTTCAACTCAAAACTTTATTCTAGGTGATGTTACATTTGCACATAGGACCCCTTGTTCAAAAGGAGCTTCTGAACTCTCTTGTCCATTGAATTTGTCAGGTTTTGGATGGTTTCTGCTTTAATTGTTTTGCATGAGGACTGAATACCCTCCCAGAGCTGTTGCTTAGATGTGAACTGCCTCCCGCCATCATAGACACTCCTTTTGATGATGCTCCAGAGGTTCTCAATGGGGTTGAGGTCAGGGGGGCATGGGTGCCACACCATAAGTTTGTCCCCTTTTATGCCCATAGCAGCCAGAGATGCAGATGTGTTATGTGCAGCATGAGATGGGGCATTATCATGTATGAAATGATCTCGATGGTCCAGATGGATGGAGTGGTGGATGGCTGGTTGATGGACACCCCATGCAAACACGGCTACGGCGCTAACAAGGAGGAGGTGGAGTAATGTTTTGGGCTGGAATCATGGGGAGAGAGATTGTCGGCCCTTTTAGGATCCCTGAAGGGGTAAAGATGAACTCCATAATGTATGTTGAGTTTCTCAAACAGCACTTCCTTACATGGTTCAAGAAGAAGAACCGTGCATTCCGCAGCAAGATCATTTTCATGCATGATAATGCCCCGTCTCATGCTGCACATAACACATCTGCATCTCTGGCTGCTATGGGCATAAAAGGGGACAAACTTATGGTGTGGCCCCCATGCTCCCCTGACCTCAACCCCATTGAGAACCTCTGGAGCATCATCAAAAGGAGTGTCTATGATGGCGGGAGGCAGTTCACATCTAATCAACAGCTCTGGGAGGGTATTCTGTCCTCATGCAAAACAATTAAAGCAGAAACCATCCAAAACCTGACAAATTCAATGGACGAGAGAGTTCAGAAGCTCCTTTCGAACAAGCGGTCCTATGTGCAAATGTAACATCACCTAGAATAAAGTTTTAATTTGAAAACTGTTTGATTTCAGTTTGTAATAACCTGCTAATGCTTATAATTTCAAAAATGACCATTTTTTTGTTCTTTATTAAAATGAAAAGGTTGAAAACTCTGCTGTGCATAATAATTTGGAGCATGCATTTTGAGTGCAGTTTGAGTTTTTTATTTTTTAAAAAATATACTGTTATCATAGGCAGTTTGTACAAAAACCTTTCAGTTGTACTCTAATAGTTATTTGACTGAAAAATTACAATGACTGCAATTCATATAGGTAATTTGGGAAAATCTGAGAAAATATTATTTGCGTAATAATTTGGAACACAGTGTATAGGACTGGCAAGTGCACTGTTTACTGGACCCTCAGGTTCTGCTTCAACTGGTGATCCTCCTCTTACTGGGGACTCTTCCTGTTCCTGAGCAGGTTCTTTTAGGGTGCTCACAGGCTCTTCTTGTGGTGGAGGTTCTTCTGGTGGCTGACAGAAGTGTATCACTGGTATGATAACGGCTCCATCAAGTTGAGGCCAGTCCGCGGGGAAGTCTCCTAGGACTGTATGAACTACATCTTCCTTGGGTTTTCCCAGTATTATAAGAGGTACTTCTTCCTCCTGTGTCTTCAGTAGACCTGGGCACAATTTCAAGTGGTCTCTTGAGACTGTTGTGGTTGTCCTACCTCCATCCTTGCTGATCAGGCAGGTTTTGGTGTTGTCAAATCTGGAACTTAACACTGTGTAGAGCTCTCTTTCCCACTGGTTATCGAGCTTGTGACCCCTTCTTTTCTGCTTTAGCACTATTTCTCTGGATGCCAAGGGTTCTGCTGGTGCATGCTTGTTATATTGGTCTTCTTGTCTTTCCCTTACTTTGTTTAGGCTGTCTTCAACACCGGCCTGTACTTTCCTGTACTGCTCTTACCGATTTGTGTCCCAGTCTTCAGTGGACATATCTGCAGCAGGATCTACCACTCCGAGCTCCAGGTCCATGGGCAATTTTCCGGGTCTTGCTCTCATGAGGTACGCTGGGGTACAATTAGTAGAACTCACAGGTATGTGATTATACAGGTCCACCAGGTCAGGTAGTTTGTCTGGCCACTGGTTCCTCTCTTACAAAGGTAGGGTTTTTAACAGGTCAATGACGATGTTATTCATTTTCTCGCACATACCGTTAGTTTGAGGATGATATGGTGTAGACCGGATCTTCTTACATCCATACAGGTGACAGAATTCTTTGAATAGTTCAGCTTCAAAGGCAGGGCCTTGATCTGTTAGCATCTTGTCCGGGTATCCATGGGGCCTGCAGAAGTAGGTTTGGAATGTTCTTGCTGCAGTTTCTGCTGTCAGATCCTTGACAGGGGCTACCACCAGGAACCGGGAATAGTGATCCACCATGGTCAGGGCGTAGGAATAGCCTGATCTGCTGGGCGACAGTTTGACGTGATCCAGAGCGACAATCTCCAGGAGTTGGGTTGTTTTGATGAACTGCAAGGTTGCTTTCTGACTTCTGTAGTCTTTCCCTCTGAGGCTACAGGGCCCACAATTCCGGCACCACCTTTCTATGGAACTCCGCATTCCATCCCAATAGAACCGGTCCTTCAGCAGGGTTTCCAGCTTCTTCCATCCAAAATTACCTGCTTGGTCATGGTAGGCCTCTAGCACCATCTGGATATCCGTCCTGGGCACTACAATCTGCCACACCATTTCATGGGTTCTAGGGTTGACATACCTCCTGCACAGCTTTTCTCTGTAGATGAACAGCCGGCTCCTCTCATTCCACAGGTGTTTAGCTTGTGGAGGAGCATCCTTCTCCAGGTGAGAACCTTCTTGGGTTATCAGTCCTTTCATGAGGCTGACAACCCGGTCACTGTCCTGGGTCTCCTTCCAACTATGATGAGGTAAAGGGTTTAGCGTCTTACCATGACGTCTTCTGGAGGTGTGTTGCTCGTGGACCATTCCATTCCATGGGAAAGCAGGTAATTCAATTTCTTCTAGGTCATCCACTTCATCCTCGGTGTCCGACTGGTGGGACATTCTTTACAGGGCATCAGCATTGGTG
Organism: Phyllobates terribilis; assembly: GCF_046119375.1. Taxonomy (NCBI): domain Eukaryota; kingdom Metazoa; phylum Chordata; class Amphibia; order Anura; family Dendrobatidae; genus Phyllobates; species Phyllobates terribilis. The sequence continues at coordinate 116,695,518 of NW_027362773.1, forward strand.
TTCTTGTGACCTGCCCGGTACTTGATTGTGAACTGGTAATTCGACAATCTATCCACCCAACGCTGTTCCATGGCTCCCAACTTGGCTGTCTCCAGGTGTGTCAAGGGGTTATTGACGGTAAAGGCTGTAAATTTAGTTGAGGCTAGGTAATGTTTGAATCTTTCTGTGATAGCCCAGACCAAGGCCAGGAACTCCAGCTTGAAGGAACTGTAATTCTCCAGGTTCCTCTCAGTAGGGCGAAGCTTCCTACTGGCATAGGCAATTACCTTTTCTCTGCCATTTTGCTTCTGGGACAACACAGCTCCCAGTCCCTCATTGCTGGCATCTGTGTATAACAGGAAATGTTGGCTGTAGTCGGGGTAAGCCAGGATTTCCTCACCGGTTAGGGCTTCCTTCATTAATACAAAGGACTCAGTCTGTTCTTTGCCCCACTGCAATGGGGGACTTCAACCTCTTTTGGACTGTCCTACTAAGAGATCTTGTAAAGGTGCTGCCTTTTTGGTGTAGTCCTTAATGAACCTCCTGTAGTACCCGACCAGTCCCAGAAATTGACGTACTTCTTTGATGTTCCTTGGTTCAGGCCACTTCTGGATGGCAGTGACCTTCTCCGGGTCTGGTGCTACTCCCTCTGGGCTGACCACGTGTCCCAGGTACTGAACCTTCTGTTTGAGCAGGTGGCACTTGGAATGTTTTAGTTTCATCCCATACCGGGACAATGCCTCAAATACCTCCGCTAGGTGCTTTAGATGGTCTTCATACGTCCTCGAGTACACGATAACGTCATCCAGGTATAGCAGCACTGTCTCAAAGTTCCGGTGTCCCAATCAACACTCCATCAACCTCTGGAACGTTCCGGGTGCGTTGCAGATACCAAATAGCATGCTGTTGAATTCGAATAATCCCATCGGGATGGTGAAGGCTGTCTTCTCCCGGTCTTCCTCACCAACAGAGACTTGCCAGTACCCGCTAGTGAGATCCAATGTGGAGAAATAATTGGCAGATTTTAGTGCAGGTAGGGATTCCTCTATATGGGGCAAAGGGTATGCATCCTTATATGTTATTCGATTAATTTGTCTATAATCTACACACATCCTCATGCCACCATCCTTCTTTCTGACCAGTACCAGGGGAGCTGCCCAGGGGCTACAGCTATCCCTTACTACCCCTGCCTCTTTCATGTCATGCAACATTTCTTTTGCTTTTTGGTAATGTGCTGGTGGTATGGGTCTGTAACGCTCCTTAATGGGTGGATGGTTACCTGTGGGTATGTGGTGTTGTACCCCTTTGACCCTTCCAAAATCAAGTGAGTGTTTACTAAACACCTGTTCATATTCCTGAACCACTCTGTAGACACCGTGTTTTTGATGGACAGGTGTGGGGTCAGTTCCAACATGGAGCTGTGAACACCATTCCTCCAGCTGGGTTTTGGAGTCATTGTCCTCCACCGTATCTGGTGGGGTCAAGGATTCCACTGTGTGTATGGCATTATTATTCACAATATACAGTCTGGCAACAGTGGTGTATCTTGGCAATTTGACTTCCTCCTCCCCACAATTTAGGAGGCGTACAGGTACCCTCCCATTGCGCACATCAACTACTCCTCTAGCAGTTAGAAGTGTAGGTCTGTGCTCTGAGTTAACAGGCTCTACTACCGCCTGGTAGTTCTGTCCCTTGAGACCTATTGCTGCCCTACACCAAATCAGCATTTCACTCATTGGGGGAATCACAATGGGTATCGGGTCTGTCACCCGTACATTACCAATCTCACCACCTGTTAGTTTTACCTGTTGCTGGTACAGGAGGGCGCGAATTTCCTTCTGGAGCACATTCCTCTGCCCTGGTCTGGCAGTGTCAGCAATCCATTGGAGTAAGAACAACACTTCTCCCAAACAGTTACCAACAACATTTGTACCAAGTATCATATATGGGTTTGTATCACCAGGGTTAGACTCTATTACAATCAGTCCTTGGTTCTTTAGTTCCACTCTTCCCACCTTCACTGTCACATCCTTAACCCCGACTAGGTTAAGAGGAAGGCCATTGGAGGCATACACATAGTGGTTTGGGTCTGGCAGGTGGAGTTCATCTATGGACCAGTACCTTTTGTAGAGGACATCAGGTATGATGGTTACCTGTGACCCGGTGTCCAGTAGTGCAGGGGTTGCTATGCCGTCCAGCACGATGGACAGGAAAGGCCTTCCTCCTACAAACCGGTCGTACTAGCTTGATGGGCCTGGTTGATCTACTCCTGAGTGTCGGCCCTTGGCCCCAGGGTTTGCCCGTTTAAAGAGCAGGTCCGTGTGGTGTGGCCTACATTGCGGCAACGGTAGCAAATGAGTTCACCTGGAGGCCGAGGTCGGCCGTTGGTCCTCCCACGGGGTGGCGTTGTCCTCTTTCTTCTCCTCATCCAGGGGACATCCCCAGGACTGTCAGCGAGTAGGATCCTTCCATCCGGCTCGGGCTCCGTCTGTAGCTGCAGGGCGCTCAGGACAGTGGTAAGGGTTTTACTTAGCTGACGCACTTCAGAGTGCAGGCTGTCCAACTCGCAATGGGCCGCTGTTTGCACTTTTGCCTCAGCCGCTAATGAAGGGGCAGTGAGTGCTGTGGGCATTGGGGTGGCCCCACCCTGGTAACACTGGATGGCAGTATCTGATGTTTCCAGGGGCTGAAGGCCCTTAATAGCCATGTCCTTTAGGGCGTCAAAGGTGGCATCTGGATGATCTAAGGCCCACCACCGTACAGTTCTGCTCTCCTCCTGGGACCTTAACCCCTGGATGAATTGTTCTATCAGCATTTTGTCCTCATCATGTATGCTGGCTGGACTAACCTGTTTCAGGGCCCGCAGGGCCTCTTGTAAACGCCAGGCATAGTCCCAGATACTGTCCTCAGGTTTCTGGGTACAGTGGTAGAACCTCATCCGAAGATCTGTCTCAGTGCGGTTTTCAAAGACAGTTTGCAGTCTCTTAAATATAATACATACTGATTCCTGGTCTGCGGCTGGCCAGGTTTCAACTTCCCGCTCTGCGGCACCAGCCAATTGTACCAGCACAACAGCGGCTCTCTGTTTACCAGTCATTGAGTACAGGGGCGGACACAGACTGTAGTGGGCCCCTGTGCAAGAAATTTTTGGGGGCCCCCCCTGCGCTTCATAAGGCAACAAAGTTATGTAAACATAACCCCCCCATGTGCATCTCTCGCCCCCCCATGTGCAGCTCTCATCCCCCCCATGTGCAGCTCACCCCCGTGCATCTCCCATCCCCCCCTGTGCATCTCTCACCCCCCCCGTGCATCTCTCATCCCCCCCATGTGCATCTCTCACCCCCCCCCCATGTGCATCTCTCATCCCCCCCACTCCTAGTTAATTAATTGTATTTAAAACAAATAAAACTTGCTATACTTACCCCCATGCGATCCCTGCAGAATCCTGGCGCTCGTCCACGTCGCTGCCACCAGGCTCTCCTGACGTTCGGCCATGTGACGGTGCCACATGCATAGCCATCAGCTTTTGTTTTGGCCAAAAGATTTTTAAAGCCGCCACCACGATAAGGTAGACTCTTCTGGCCGGGCCCTACTCTAACCTATTAAAATTTTCTTAAAATATCCAATACTCTTTTTAGATATATTTTTATTTAGTTTTCTCTAAGGGAATGTGTCATATACATTTTTTTTTAAATGACCAATAATACCACATACAGGGAATACCGCCACACCATGACCAGACCACATATTACCACAACATAGTGACCGAATAATACCACACAGAAGAGGGAAAAACTGCCACACCATGACCAGACCACATATTACCACCACATTACTAATATTACCACCACATTACTAATATTACCATAAGTGTCATTATACACGGGAGCTCTATACATGGTATGTATAATGTAAGTGTCCAGGTAATCTAGTGATCACCAGTGACATTATACACAGGAGCTCTGTATATAGTAGATAGTGTAAGTGTACATGTAATGCACTGACTCACTGGTGACGTCTCTAGGTGAAGTCCTTCAGCTACGCTTTTCTCCTTCATCCAGCACAGACCGCCATCACGTCTTCCAGCCAGGACTCGTCTCTGCATAAAATAACACAGTTATCTAGAGCACATTCCCCAACTTCTACATTACGCAGCTGAATACAGACGTGCATCCACCATCAATATATGGTTAGTTATTATGCAACCTACCATTCCAAATATAAATTGTAATCCACCACGGTGCCCCCATTAACTGTAAATAGGCACTTAATATATAATTTAATTAGAACCTCTACTCTTTCCGCCAATTTGTTACCAGTTACACTCCTGCATCCGCAACGCCCCCTACTCTATACTTCCTGCTCCCCGCATTCATTATTTACATGCACCCCCTGCCCCAATTCATTATATCATGTCCGTGCTCTCCCCACCCCATCATCATTTATCATTTACTGTCCCCCACCCCACATTCATTATGTGCAGCTCATTATCCCCCTACTCCCAATTCCCCCATGTGCCCCTCATTTTCTCCCAATTCCCCCATGTGCAGCTCTCATCTCCCCCATGTGCAGCACTCACCCCTCCATGTGCACATCTATCATCCCCCTCCCCCACATGTGCCCCTCTCTCATCCCCCCCATGTGCACATCTCTCATCCCCCTCCCCCACATGTCCACATCTCTCATCCCCCTCCCCCACATGTGCACATCTCTCATCCCCCTCCCCCACATGTGCACCTCTCTCATTCCCCTCCCCCACATGTGCACCTCTCTCATCCCCCTCCCCCACATGTGCACCTCTCTCATCCCCCTCCCCCACATGTGCACCTCTCTCATTCCCCTCCCCCACATGTGCACCTCTCTCATCCCCCTCCACCACATGTGCATCTCCCATTCCCCCCACTCCTAGCAAATTGTATTTAAAAAAAAAAAAAACTTGTTATACTTACCCCCATGCGATCCCTGCAGAATCCTGGCGCTCGTCCAAATCGCTGACACCAGGTTCTCCTGACTTCCGGTCATGTGACGGCGTCGTCACATGACCGGAAGTCAGGGGAATCATGAAAGCGCTGCCGCAGCAGCGCAGCGCAGCGCTGAGATGTCCCGGACCCGGCGCTTAGCATGGGGCCGGGGGCCCCATGAGGAGAGAGACGCACAAGAGGGGGGCCCCCAAGGGGGCCCCTACCGGCTGGGCCCCATACTGGAGTCAGGGCAGTCATGCCCTGATGGCGGCCCTGCTGGAGGGGCCCCCTCTCCCTCGGGGCCCCCGTTCAATGAACCGGCTGCACGGGCGGTAGTTCCGCCCCTGATTGAGTACATGTCCAATACACCGCATATTTTCCTCTTGAACCCAGACAGGGTGTCTGGTTTGCCATCAAACTGGGAAAGCCATTTCGTTCCGGGGACGTACGGCAGGGCCATGGGTATCACTGGAGTCACGACCCCTGCTGGTGAGGCGGCCGCTCCGGCCTGAGCAGCGCCGGGCGTGAGTTGAGCATCGGGAGTGTTAACCGATGCTTCGGCGTTTTGCTTGTCGTCGGCCATGGTTGCGACCCCCTAGTAAACCGTAGCCTACCTTCTTTGCTTTTATCGGGTAGGCCGCAGCTCCGCAGATGGCTGTCTCCTTCCAGGATCTGAAGCTTCCTGGTGTGGCGCCAGAGCGCGAGGCGGGGCTTGGGCGTCGCGCGCTACCAACGGTCACGCCTCTCTGGTTCCCGCGGTTACGCCCCTCTTCTTCCCGCGCAGCGACGCGGTAATGGCGGCAATGTTCACCACAGTTCAAACACAGTTCAAATACGGCACACAGTACCCGGCGGCAACGGGCACGAAATCCTGTTCGTGACACCAGGAAGAGATGACTCGCCCAGGGGGATATGGGGGACTCGGTACCCGGGCCTTTACCTTCTGTGGGATGTCACGGCTGTCGGCTCCCGGGCCCATACCCTGGGGTCACTCTTTAAAAGGGCTTTGTTACTTGAAGGGATGAATAACAGTTTTGTCTCATGACGCCACCTGTGGCTCCTGGTAATGGGTACCAGTGCTGCTGCAGACCTCCGGGAGTGATGGGATGGTAGCTGGGATGTTTCTGCTCCCCAGAGGCGGAGCGGGCCCCCGGGACAGGGTTGATGGAAGGGATGCAGGTGTGATGTGGCTCATTCGGGTCAGGGGGAATGACGGACACGCACACAGGGATTCGCTTCAGTACCTTTACTGGTGTAAACAGCAGGTATAGTCCAGGGTACTTAGCAGGAAGGGTGCACTTCTGGACTCTCCCCAGTGAGCGGGTATTAGGCCTCCTGGTCCGTTTCTTCCTCTCTCTAAAGCTCCTGGCCAGCCTGGAACTAGGCCTAGCTTCTGTACTGCTTCGCCCTCTCACCTGTCTGCTTGGTAGTAGAACTTTTCTCTGGCTACCACTATCTCTGGACGCTGGGGCCTTCGTGGTTCCTAGTTCTGTAAATGATGGTAGCTTCAGGTTGACCAGGGGTCTGGAATCCTCCTGGTATTTCGGCTTGTCCCTACTGGGTGTAGAGGACCCTGTAGGCGCGGACCCAGTGTCCAGATTGTGTTCTGGGGTGAGCTTAAGATGCTCCTCTGCCCCCTTAACTCCTCTCTCCTTGCCTCCGGCCACACTCGGGGCCCACAGCACAGCAGCTAACATGTGCTGCTTCTTCACTGATGTCTAGTGCCAGCACAACCTGCCTGCCTAACTCCACCCTCCAGTATATATATCCCTAACAGGGCTCCCTCTGGTGGTATGAGGTGGAAGGGTGGAGGTGTCTGTGTGTAGTGAGGGCCTCTTGTGGAGAAGTCCATCCATGCACCCTTTTGGGTCCTGTGGTACCTGTGTGTAGCAGGGTGCCACATATATATATATATATATACATACATATATATACACTGCTCAAAAAATAGGGAACACTCAAATAACACACCCTAGATCTGAATGAATGAAATATTCTCATTGAATACTTTGTTATGTACAAAGTTGAATGTGCTGACAACAAAATCACACGAAAATAATCAATGGAAATCACATTTATTAACCAATGGAGGCCTGGATTTGGAGTGACCCCCAAAATTAAAGTGGAAAAACACACTACAGGCTGATCCAACTTTGATGTAATGTCCTTAAAACAAGTCAAAATGAGGTTCAGTATTGTGTGTGGCCTCCACATGCCTGTATGACATCCCTACAACGCCTGGACATGCTCCTGATGAGTTTACGGAAGGTCTCCTGTGAGATCTCCTCCCAGACCTGGACTAAATCATCCACCAACTCCTGGACAGTCTATGGTGCAACGTGACGTTGGTGGATGGAGCGAGACATGATGTCCCAGATGTGCTCAATTGGATTCAGGCGGGCCAGTCCATAGCTTCAATGCCTTCATCTTGAAGGAACTGCTGACACACTCCAGCCACATGAGGTCTGGCATTGTCCTGCATTAGGAGGAACCCAGGGTCAACCGCACCAGCATATGGTCTCACAAGGGGTCTGAGGACCTCATCTCGGTACCTAATGGCAGTCAGGTTACCTCTGGCGAGCACATGGAGGGCTGTGCGGCCCTCCAAAGAAATGCCACCCCAAACCATTACTGACCCACTGCCAAACCGGTCATGCTGAAGGATGTTGCAGGCAGCAGATCGCTTGCCACGGCATCTCCAGATTCTATCACGTCTGTCACATGTGCTCAGTGTGAACCTGCTTTCATCTGTGAAGAGCACAGGGCGCCAGTGGCGGTTTTGCCAATCCTGGTGCTCTGTGGCAAATGCCAAGCGTCATGCACGGTGTTGGGCTGTGAGCACAACCCTCATCTGTGGACGTCAGGCCGTCATACCACCCTCATGGAGTCGGTTTCTAACTGTTTGTGCAGACACATGCACATTTGTGGCCTGCTGGAGGTCATTTTGCAGGGCTCTGGCAGAGCTCCTCCTGTTCCTCCTTGCACAAAGGCGGAGGTAACGGTCCTGCTGCTGGGTTGTTGCCCTCCTACAGCCCCCTCCACGTCTCCTGGTGTACTGGCCTGTCTCCTGGTAGCGCCTCCAGCCTCTGGACACTACGTTGACAGACACAGCAAACCTTCTTGCCACAGCTCGCATTGATGTGCCATCCTGAATGAGCTGCACTACCTGAGCAACTTCTGTGGGTTGTAGAGTCCGTCTCATGCTACCACGAGTGTGAAAGCGCAACCAACATTCAAAAGTGACCAAAATATCATCCAGAAAGCATTGGTACTGAGATGTGGTATGTGGTCCCCACCTGCAGAACCACTCCTTTATTGAGGGTGTCTTAATAATTGCCAATACTTTCCATCTATTGTCTATTCCATTTGCACAACAGCGTGTGAAACTGATTGTCAATCAGTGTTGCTTCCTAAGTGGACATAGAATCATAGAATCATAGAATCATAGAATGGTAGAGTTGGAAGGGACCTCCTGGGTCATCTGGTCCAACCCCCTGCTCAAAGCAGGATTCACTAGATCATCTCAGACAGATGTCTGTCCAGCCTCTGTTTGAAGACGTCCATTGAAGGGGAACTCACCACCTCTCGTGGCAGCCTGTTCCACTCATTAATCACCCTAACTGTCAAAAAGTTTTTTCTAATATCTAATCTGTGTCTCCTCCCATTTAGTTTCATCCCATTGCTTCTAGTCTTTCCTTGTGCAAATGAGAATAAAGATGATCCTTCTACAATGTGACAGCCCTTGACATATTTGTAGACAGCTATTAAGTCTCCTCTCAGTCTTCTTTTTTGCAAGCTAAACATTCCCAAATCCTGCAACCGTTCCTCATAGGACATGGTTTGCAGACCAGTCACCATTCTGGTCGCTCTTCTCTGAACTTGCTCCAGTTTGTCTATGTCTTTTTTAAAATGTGGTGCCCAAAACTGTACACAGTATTCCAGATGAGGTCTGACCAAAGAGGAGTAAAGACCGATAATGACTTCACGTGATCTAGACTGTATGCTTCTGTTAATACATCCCAGAATTGTAACAGTTTGATTTCACAGAAGTTTGATTCACTTGGAGTTATATTCTGTTGTTTAAGTGTTCCCTTTATTTTTTTGAGCAGTGTATATATACACACATATAAACCTTTAGCCAATACTTGAGGGCAAAGCGAATCACTAGTGATGAGTCTAATGTAAAAATAACATTTGATGCTTTAACGAAAAAATTTAAAGATAGAAATTATTCCATGAGAGTTTTAAAAAAAATATGAGGATAGAGCTATATCGACCGCTCTACATTGTTAAATAATATACAACGAGATAGAGACACGAATAAAAGGATCCCTGTGGTCTCAACTTATTCAGAGGAAAGCAACGAAGTTGCGGGTATAAGACGGAGACATTGGGATATGTTGGGAAAATGTATATCAGGTGTTGATGAGTTTACAGTTCCACCCCTTTTTTCGTATAAGCGTTGGAGGAATTTGAAGGATGATGTGGTCCATTCGGATATTGGCCCCAGTAAAAAGAAGAGCCAAATAACTTTGACACGGAGGCAAAGAACACGATGTTTCCCTTGCTTGAGCTGTGTGAATTGTCCGTATATGTTGAAAGGAGAGAATTTTCGGCACTTTACCTCTGGTAAAGTGTATAATCCTAGGTTGTATTTGACGTGTGACATGGACTATGTTATATATATATATTGCAGTGTCCGTGCAAATTAAAATATGTAGGCATAACCACTTATGATTTCAAAACCAGAATCATCCATCATCGGTACACAATATGTAAAAAGAAAATGGATTTACCAGTCCCAAAACATTTTACAGAGCCAGGACATAGAGAGAGGGATTTACAATTCTATATAATAGATCATGTTCCCCCCGTGAGAAGAGGTGGCAATCGTGAGAAATTACTTAAAAAGAAAGAATTAGAATGGATCTACAGATTGGAATCCTTAAAGCCTAACGGACTTAATTTTTATGTTTCTATATAATATATTGGGATTATGAGACATTTGTTTGGCTTTCTTGCAGGATTAATATTGTAATAATGTACTAGAATATATTAGACTAGATGGTGGCCCGATTCTAATGCATCGGGTAATCTAGAATATGCATGCGGCTGACCGGGCGCAACTAAGCAGCGAAGCAGTGTTTAAATGGGTTGTGCACTACTTTAAATTAACTTCACAATGTATCCCCTCGGTGCGCCTAATGAATTTTGTCATTACGTCATGTTGTCAATCCTGCTTGTGACAACATCGCTGACGACGCACAGTCAGCACGTAATTCTCCCGCCTGCAGCCGGATCTTGCTTCCGTTTACATCACGACTATTTGCTGCCAGGGGTCTGCTGTTCCGCGCACCACAGTGAATGACGGGCTGTGGGCGGGGTTATCCCACATCGTGTCACATCCAGCATCCACGGCGCGGTCTGTCAATGTGGTTTGTATGGCTCCGTCATTCCTCTAATCATGGTTTGTATGGCTGACTTATTTTGGATTGTACGCCTTCCTCATCTTAGCTTGTATGGCCTTCTTATCCTGGTTTTGTCTGACCTACTCAGTCTCCCATCTCCACAGCACAGTTAAATAACTAAACCCTAATCCTCCCCTTGTTTCCTTTTCTCTGCCCCAGCGCTGTCTGTCCTGTTTTCAGCAGCTCCTCGCAGGATGTGAGGCACAGCACGCGCTCTCAGATACTGCTGTGATTAGCTGCTGTCTGTAGATTCGCTGCTTTCCACGCCGGGACTAAGTGCGTGGAGAGGCACAAATCTGCATTCACTTTAGTAGCAGATGCTGCAGATGTCGCTATGAAGATTTAACAATAATACAATGAATACACAAAATAATACTTTATTATTAACTATTATTGGTTATAGAACTTAATACAACTGAACAAAATTATTAAACAGATGATCAAAATATATAAACTATTCCATGAATATGTAACAATATTTTACAATAAATCATCGGACAAAAGAAGTACGACCCTAGAATATATTTCTTAACAATATCAACCTAAAATATTTTTGTACACAACATTTTTGGTGAATACTTTTGGACTATCTGTAAGCAACTTTCCTTGTAAATGGGTATCCAAAAGGTGCACCTTGACATTGGACCTCATTTTAACTCTTGAAAATGCAACATAGAGTTGTCCATGACCAAAAACGGGCTCCGGTAAATATATGCCAACACGGTGTAGAGTTTGACCTTGTGACTTGTTTATTTTCATGGCAAATGCTGGTTTTACTGGAAACTGTCAATGTCGAAGCCTAAATGGAAGACCAGTGTCTGAAGGACATAAATCAATGCGTGGAATGAACACTTCGTCTCCTTTTGCAGGTCCAGTGATCACTGTTGCTTGAATTATGAGGGAATGGAGTTCAGTAACAATAAGGCGAGTTCCATTACATAGACCACTTCTTGTATTTAGATTCCGCAGCAACATTACGATTGCTCCAACTTTAAGTTGTAGTCTGTGGGATGGCATTCCTGATGGCGTAACACTATTTAAAAATTCAACTGGATAATGCTCTCGTTCATCTTCATTGTCGACATCCACCGAATCATCACTTTTGTACAATTTATACTCTCCAGGCATTCTATCCATCACACGGGAATTTAGCAGAGCTATGTCATCGTTCTTGGGACAGAGAATTGCATAGGAAGAGGCCCTCTCAACACTGCTTTGGTCGTTCACATCTATTTCAACGCGTTGTCCAAAAACATCACTTACGATGCAGTCAGTGCACAACATGTCTTCTGGTATTTCAATAATGTCTTCTCCAAGGTTATATTCATTGCTAAGTTCACCATTACCAAGTTTAAGAAGCCAGTTGCTGTACTCTGGGTCAGAAGATCGCATGTTGTTAATTAGTTGGAGTTTATTAAACTCTTTCCAAAGGTCTGACATTTTTAAGGTTGACTCGATAATATTTGTTCTTGTTCCATTTGGTACAACTGGAAGGCATTGCCTAAAATCTCCACCAAGGACAAAAACTTTACCTCCAAAAGGAATTTCATTTTTTTCAGCAATATTTGTAGCCATAACTTCACGCAGAAGTCTGTCAATTAAGCTCAAAGCATATTTGGGTGCCATGGTGCACTCATCAAGTATCAAAAGATTTGCACTGTTTAACTGTTTTCCTGCAAATGTGTCTTGTTTGATTCTGGAAACGGAGATTTCATTGACTGGAACTGGTATCCCAAAGAGTGAATGCATAGTGCGACCTCCTCTTAAAAGGTTTGCTGCAATACCTGTTGTAGCCGATGGCAATACGACTTTTCCCAACCCTCTAACGTGATGCAATAAAACTTCATAGAGGTATGTTTTATCGCTGTCTCCAGGACCGTCAATAAAGAAACATTTTGGCGTTGGATCGGCTTGGTTTTCTACAGCGCTCACAATAGTATCATATGCAATCCGTTGTTCTTGATTTAAGGAGTTTTTCTTCTCTGTTGCCAACAATAATTCATAAGCTTCGTCATACTCTTGAATTTGTGCAACTTGACTTGCAGGCTGTGGCAAATTAAAGTCTGAAAATGTTTTTCCATGCAGTAGTAGGACATTTTGGACATCTTGCATGGCATAAGATTCGCAATTTTGACAATTTCCACTTTTGTTGTGAAGACGTAAGCAGTAATCTTCAATTATATGTTCTTTGAAATTTGTCCAAAGTTGAGCCAGATTTGTAGGCGGTCCAAAGACACAAATGTAGGCAAACAATTCACGAAGTTTCTTAGGCATATGTAGGGTAACTGCGTCTTCTAAAGTAAGTGTCCACATAGTATCATCCAATAGAAGTCCTAAATCCAAAGCTGCAGCTTTAAATGTATCGTGCAATACTCCATTAACTGTTTTCAAATCGTCGTAACTTCTAGCTCCTTTGACATGCAGTAGTAACAGCCGAAGGCAATATCTTTCTTGATCCTTGACACTAACAGTATACATGCGTCCAATAATTCTGCTAAGTCCTCGTTGTCTTGGCTTCCAAGTTTTATTCCAAACGTAATGCTCTGGAATCTCTCGATACAAATACTGCCTTGCATTTTCGTTACGTTGGTTCAGAAAAAAACATTCCATTAATGTTGACGTTGTGCTTAAATTTTTTGAGACATCTTCGACTTGAGCATTTTCAAAGAAATAAAGCTGCTGTTGATTTGGTAAATGAATAGCTAAATGTATAATGGCATGGGATTGTGAATGCATTGGAAACGCAAATATTCTCCAAGCAGCTTCTGGAGCACTGACATATCTTGAGTCAACAAACCGTGATGATTCATCGTGATTGACTGTTTTTTGTTGTATTTCAATGTTAGCTTTGTCATGCCCCTTGTAGATGTACTTGAAAAGATATTTAACACTTTTTATTGAAGCGCAGATTTCAACGTTGATGTGACAGTTGTACCGTTTTAATAAGTGGGGGTTATATGGAACTATCCATGAGTTATTTATAATCTTTTTGTTGTGTACAATGTTATCAATCAGTTGTCTCCGGTAGGATGGGTAGCTGTCCAAATCTTTAACAGTGTGCTGTTTCAACTGCTTTGGAAACCCTTTTGTATACTTTCCGTTTTCCATGCATGGACTTTTTGGATTTGCTACACCGCATGGGCCATGAACCATATTACAAATTACAATATTATACAATTCCGGATACTTTTCTTGGTTAGGAATTTCAGCCCACGCTATGTTGTCAATTTCGTCCTCCGTGTTAAACTTGGAATCCGCGTATAAAATAATTAGTATATGCACATGTGGGAGACCTCGTTTCTGAAACTCTATGACGTGTACCATTGCTACGACTGTTCCAAAAAGCCCATTTTTGATGTCTTTAAAAAGTCTGCTGAGTTTTAGTCGAAATACGCGTGCAACTAAGTCCGGCCTGTGTTCAACTTGCTGCCAGGGTTGTAGATTTTCGGTAATTTCTGGCCATTTAGGATTACAGGTCATTGTTAAAAAAATGTCAGGTCTTCCATACTTTGTTACTATTGCCATTGCATCTTGATAACGCTGTTGCATGTTGCGGGGGCTACCTTCAAAGGACGATGGGAGAATTACTGTTTTTCCAATTGGAATTCCTTTTTGAATGGATTGTTTTTGCAAATCTTCTTGAAGAACGCAGTAGTCTTCAACATTAAGTTGTTTTTGGTTCATTCGTATGAAATTTAGTCGATTAGCTTCAATTTTAACGTATGCGTCGACTAAGTACTGTTGTGTCAGTTTCCCACCGTTTAAAACAGGATTGAAGTAATTTCACACAGACAGAAGAAAACTGTAGTACTGCAGTTGTGTAATTCTTCTTGAAGTTCCTTGCTGGTGTAGGTTTTCATGCCACCCTTGATCACTGCTTGTAAAGAATAGCGGATACAGAAGGTTGCTGTGCAAAATGCTAATACGTTGTGTTTTAGGAATGAAAGGGTTGTTTTTGTCTGGCTTAAGATGGACTAATATACCTCTTTGAAAAGGAGGCTGTCCATCATCGTTTTGAAAAACAACTGCGACCTCACTTAGACGTGGTTTGTTGTAACATCGGGGATCTTGTTGACGTTCTTGTTTAATGGCCATGATAATAGAAGGCATTTCCATCCCATTTTGTATAGCTCTCTGTTGCTCCTCAGCTTCGATGTCTTTTAGTATGCGATATGCGGCAGCAAAATGGGCTGATTGTTTGTAAATGTACGGCAATTAGGTTCATCAGTTCTGCATTACACTTTTCATTTTCTTTTCGGTTCATCCTTTGTTCTGTAGCCTCATTTGGATCAAAGATGTATAATTGTGCAAATTTTGGTGGTTGTCCTAGTTCTGGGTGAAGTGTTCCAGTGCGGTGGTAGATCTGGCCATGAATTTTAAAACAATACGGTCCGAATCCAGGGGGCGGTGCAATGTTGGCACCAAATGAAGCAAACGCATGAGAACTGTTGACACTTCTGATATTTTCCATAAAATTTCTACTGTGTTCATGCGTTCCTTTCATCAACTGCTCAAACAGATCTGAGTAGTGACATCTTGGTAGCATCACTTTTCCTTTTTGGCAGCATTGAGTAAACTGATTGTCAGATGGTTTTTCCTTGATGAAATTCGGAGATTCACATTTTGAACAAACTACATTCATCTTCCCACAGTAGTGTGGAATAATTATAGTTTCATTGTCTGTTACGTAACGTGCAAGTTGTTGAATGTTCTGCTGGGTTTGCCTTAGTTGGTAGAGCATTCGTTTTTGATAAATTTGTCGATCGTGTTGTTCTCGGTTTGTCCTGGATTCTGGAGATTCATTCAGCCGACATTGTCTATGGGATTCCGCATCGTGTTCCTGTCTAGCCGCAGTGTGTTGCGGTGTTTCCCGTTCCCGACGTTGTCTGTGAGATTCCGCATCCTGGGCTTGTCTGGCGACAGTGTGTTGTGGTGTCTCTTGTTCCCGGCATTTTTGGTGAGATTCCGCATCCTGGGCTTGTCTGGCGCCAGTGTGTTGTGGTGTCTCTTGTTCCCGACGTTGTCTGTGACATTCGGCATCCTGGGCTTGTCTGGCGACAGTGTGTTGTGGTGTCTCCTGTTCCCGACATTTTCTGTGAGATTCCGCATCCTGGGCTTGTCTGCCGGCAGTGTGTTGTGGTGTCTCCTGGTCCTGAAGTTTTTTGTGAGCTTCCGCATCCTGGGCTTGTCTGCCGGCAGTGTGTCGTGGTGTCTCCTGTTCCCGGCGTTTTTGGTGAAATTCCGCATCCTGGGCTTGTCTGGCGGCAGTGTGTTGCGGTGTCTCCTTTTTCCGGCGTTTTTGTTGAGATTCCGCATCCTTGGCTTGTCTGGCGGCAGTGTGTTGCGGTGTCTCCTGTTCCCGGTGTTTTTGGTGAGCTTCCACATCCTGGGCTTGTCTGGCGGCAGTGTGTTGCGGTGTCTCCTGTTTCCGGCGTTTTTGTTGAGCTTCCGCATCCTTGGCTTGTCTGGCGGCACTGTGTTGCGGTGTCTCCTCTTCCCGGTGTTTTTTGTGAGATTCCGCATCCTGGGCTTGTCTGGCGGCAGTATGTTGTGGTGTCTGTTGCTCTTGACGTTGTCGTTTTCTTGCTGCCTCTGCTGCTTTTCTGTCTTCCTCCGTGGCGTATTTTCGCTTACGACCCATTATAAAACAGGAAGCGTAAAGAAGTATCTCTTCAGCGCGCTGTCACTGGCAGAACGTGTTCAGTAAACCTGACTGAAGTCCCTTGCACAGTGTGACTGAAGTCCCTCGCACAGTGTGAGTGAAGTCCCTCGCACAGTGTGACTGAAGTCCCTCGCACAGTGTGACAGAAGTCCCTCGCACAGTGTGACAGAAGTCCCTCGCACAGTGTGACTGAGAAAACCTGCTCAGTACGTTATGAGCAGTTTGTGAGTCACATGACACATGGGCGGAGTTAGCCCTGCTCTCTCCCGAAGGTGGCGTAGCTATTTGAAATGTTGCAGTAATTGGCCAGAGAGCGTGTTTAAATTTGGCGTGAAAATCTGTGATTGGTCGCGGGCGGCGTCCGCGACCAATCATAGAAGCGGGTTTTAAATCTCGCTCGCCGTGTTACTAAGGAGCGGACAGAGTGTTTGAATTTAGCGTTAAAATCTCTGATTGGTGGCGGCAGGAGGGGGTGACCAATCAGCGAATCGTATTGGGGAGGACCGGCGAGCGGCTGCCTGTGCGGCTACTTCCGCTCCGAGAAGCCGGGAGATGAGCGACTGCTCGCAGCAGAAGTATCCCGACCCGCAGCGCTGCTCCCCGGTCCTCCCTTGACACCCTAGCCGCATGAATGTCAGCGGCGCTGCCTGTGTGGATACTTCCGCTGCGATAAGCCGGGACATGAGCGACTGCTCGCAGCAGAAGTATCTCGACCCGCAGCGCCGCTCCCCGGTCCTCCCTTGACACCCTAGCCACATGAATGTCAGCGGCGCTGGCTGTGCTGATACTTCCGCTGCGATAAGCCGGGAGATGAGCGACTGCTCGCAGCAGAAGTATCCCGACCCGCAGCGCCGCTCCCCGGTCCTCCCTTCACACCCTAGCCGCATGAATGTCAGCGGCGCTGGCTGTGCGGATACTTCCGCTGCGATAAGCTGGGACATGAGCGACTGCTCGCAGCAGAAGTATCCCGACCCGCAGCGCAGCTCCCCGGTCCTCCCTTGACACACTAGCCGCTGCTCTCCCGACAGTAGCCGCATGGTGTTACTAAGGTCCGGACATTTGTGTTCAAAATCGCTGATTGGTTGAGGGCGCTTCCCGCGACCATTCACCGATTTGGGCGCCACATTTAAATATCGTCCGCGACCAATCACCGATTTGGGCGCACATTTAAACACCGCTGTGCTGATTGGTCGCCGACGCTGCCCGCGACCAATCACCGATTTGGGCGCCACATTTAAATAGCGGCCGCGACCAATCACCGATCTTGCAGAGACATTTAAACACCGCTGTGCTGATTGGTCGCCGACGCTGCCCGCGACCAATCACCGATTTGGGCGCCACATTTAAATAGCGGCCGCGACCAATCACCGATCTTGCAGAGACATTTAAACACCGCTGTGCTGATTGGTCGCCGACGCTGCCCACGACCAATCACCGATTTGGGCGCCACATTTAAATAGCGTCCGCGACCAATCAGCACAGCGGTGTTTAAATGTGTCTGCAAGATCGGTGATTGGTCGCGGGCGCTATTTAAATGTTGCGCCCAAATCGGTGATTGGTCGCGGGCAGCGTCGGTGACCAATCAGCACAGCGGTGTTTAAATGTGGCGCCCAAATCGGTGATTGGTCGCGGGCAGCGTCCGCGACCAATCATCAGAGCAGTGTTTAACCCCTTAAGCCCCGAGGGTGGTTTGCACGTTAATGACCAGGCCAATTTTTACAATTCTGACTACTGTCACTTTATGAGGTAATTACTCTGGAACGCTTCAACGGATCCCCCTGATTCTGAGAATCTTTTTTCGTGACATATTGTACTTCATGATTGTGGAAAAATTTCTTCGATATCACTTGCGTTTATTTGTGAAAAAAATGGAAATTTGGCGAAAATTTTGAAAATTTTGCAATTTTCAAAATTTGAATTTTTAAGCCCTGAAATCAGAGAGATATGTCACACAAAAGAGTTAATAAATAACATTTCCCACATGTCTACTTTACATCAGCACAATTTTGGAACCAAAATTTTTTTTGTTAGGGAGCTATAAGGGTTAAAAGTTGACCAGCGATTTCTCATTTTTCCAACAAAATTTACAAAACCATTTTTTTAGGGACCACATCACATTTGAAGTCACTTTGAGAGGTCTTTATGACAGAAAATACCCAAAAGTGACACCATTCTAAAAACTGCACTCCTCAAGGTGCTCAAAACCACATTCAAGAACTTTATTAACCCTTCAGGTGCTTCACAGGAATTTTTTGAATGTGGAAGAAAAAAATGAACATTTAACTTTTTTCACAAAAATGTTAATTTAGACCCAATTTTTTTTATTTTCACAGGGGTAACAAGAAAAAATGGACCCCAAAATTTGTTGTGCAATTTCCCCTGGGCACGCAGATACACAATATTTGGGGAAAAAACACTGTTTGGGCGCACGGCAGGGCTCGGAAGGGAAGGAGCGCCATTTGACTTTTTGATTGTAAAATTTGCTTGAATAATTAGCGGACGCCATGTTGTGTTTGGAGAGCCCCTGTGTGCCCAAACTTTGGAGCTCCCCCACAAGTGACCCCATTTTGGAAACTAGACCCCCCAAGGCACCTTTCTAGATGCATAGTGAGCACTTGGAACCCCCAGGTGCTTCACAAATTGATTCATAAAAATGAAAAAGTGAAAAAAAAAACACTTTTTCATTTTAACGAATCAATTTGTGAAGCACCTGGGGTTCCAAGTGCTCACTATGCATCTAGATAGGTGCCTTGGGGGGTCTAGTTTCCAAAATGGGGTCACTTGTGGGGGAGCTCCAAAGTTTGGGCACACAGGGGCTCTCCAAACGCAACATGGCGTCCGCTAACAATTTGAGCCGATTTTCCATTCAATTCGTTAGCGGACACCATGTCGCGTTTGGAGAGCCCGTGATGTGCCTAAACAGTGGAGCTCCCCCACAAGTGTCCCCATTTTGGAAACTATACCCCTCAAGGATTTTATTAAGGTGTGTAGTGAACATTTTGAACCCAGAGGTACGGCACAGAATTTGTTTACATTAGGTCATCATATTGAATAAGTTGTCATTATTCTTGAGCGCAAGTGCTCGCTACTTGAGTTTGCATCGGGTACTCAGGTATGCACCATGTACAGCGTGTGCTCGAGTGACATGCTTGAGTCCCTGCTCCGCATGTTTCACGGTTATTAGACACCCAAAAAAAAACATGCGGGGATCGCTCGTGCATGGCAGGCAATCCCCGTAAAGTTTTTTTGGCCGCGAAGCATATGGGGCAGAGACTCGAGCATGTCACTCAAATACCCACGATACTCAGTGCATACCAGAGCACCCGATGCAAACTCAAGTAGCGAGCACTTGCGCTCAACATTAGTCGCCATATCGTCATCTTTATTTCTTACTTTTGAAAAAAATCCCAACCCCAGCCCTAACCCTAGCACAACCCTAACCATAGCACAACCCTAGCCCTAGCACAACCCTAGCCCCAGCACAACCCTAGCCCCAGCACAACCCTAGCCCCAAACCCAGCCCTAACCCTAGCCCAATCCTAACCCAAGAGTTTATTTTTGACGCCGTTCCTTGTGCGATATAAGTGATTAGACGACTTTATTCTTCAGGTCGGTGTGATTACAGCAATGCCAGAATCATATGGGGTTTTTATGAATGACAGCTGTCACACACTAAAAGATGCATTTTTTGTAAAATCTAGTTTTTGCATCGCCATATTTTGAGAGCTATAATTTTTCCAGATTTTGGCAGACAGTCATGTGACGGCTCGTTTTTTGCGGGATGACTTGATGTTGTTATTGGTGCCATTTTCAGGCACGTGACATTTTTTGATCGCTTTCTATTCCGATTTTTGGGAGGCAGAATAAACAAAAACCAACAATTCAGGAATTGTTTTTTTTTTTTTTTTTATTCTGTTCCGCGTGTGGTAAAATTGATGAGGTAGCTTTATACTTCGGGTCAGTACGTTTACAGCGGTACCACATTTGTATAATTTTTCTATGTTTTGGCGCTTATACACAATAAAAGCTATTTTATAGAAAAAAATATTTTTTAGCATCGCTTTATTCTGAGAGCTATAACTTTTTTATTTTTCGGCTGATGGAGCTGTATCACGGATTGTTTTTTGCGGGACGAGATAACGTTTTCAGTGGTACCATTTTTATTTATATGCGTCTTTTTGATCGCGTGTTATTCTACTTTTTGTTTGGCGGTATGGTGATAAAGCATTGTTTTTTGCTTCGTTTTTTTATTTTTTTTTTACCGTATTCACTGAAGGGGTTAACTAGTGGGACAGTTTTATAGGTCAGGTTGTTCCGGACGCGGCGATACCAAATATGTGTACTTTTATTTTATTTATTTTTTTTATAATAATATTTATTGATGGATACATTATATTTTTATTTTTGGTGGATTATTTTTTTTATTTTTTTTTATATTTTTGCAATTTTTTTTTTTTTTCCACTTTCAGACAGTTTATACATTTTATTACTTTGTCCCACTCTGGGACTTTCACTTTTTTTTCTCTGATCGCCTGCATGGCATAGGAATGGAGCACCATCCCTATGCCATGCAGGCTGTCAGCGGTGCACAGTGTGAAGATTGTTTGGAGATGCACTGCGCATGTCCAAACAATCTTCCTGCTGTCTGGTGACCCGGATGTTGTCATGACGACATCGGGTCGTCATGGCAACACCCGGGAAGCCTTTGCAGACTGCGCTGGAAGCCGGAAGAGGAGGTGAGTATCGGCGATCACCTCCCCTTGCCCCCGCAATGCCGCGATCGACTTCGATCGACTTCGATTGCAGCATCGCAGGGGTTAATGTGCTGGGAGCGGTGCAGGACCGCTCCCTGCACATAGTACCGGGTGTCAGCTGTGACAATCAGCTGACACCCGGCGGCGATCGCACCCGCACAGCCTGTGTGCGCGCGCGATCGCGATGACGTACTAATACGGGTCTGGCTCTTAAGTCCCAGGGCACAGACGCGTATTAGTACGTCAGATGTTGTTAAGGGGTTAAATGTGGCACCCAAATCAATGATTGGTCGCGGGCAGCGTCCGCGACCAATCAGCACAGCGGTGTTTAACTTTTGCGGCAAGATTAGTGATTGGTCGCGGCCGAAGACCACGATCAATCATCGAATTGTATTGTGAGGACCGGGGAGCGGAATCGTATTGGTGAGGACCAGGGAGCGCCGCTGCCTGTGCGGCTACTTCCGCTGCGAGAAGCCGGGAGATGAGCAACTGCTCGAAGCAGAAATATCCCGACCCGCAGCGCCGCTCCCCGGTCCTCCCTGGACACCCTAGCCGCATGGATGTCAGCGCCGCTGCCTGTACGGCTACTTCCGCTGCGAGAAGCCTGGAGATGAGCGGCTGCTCGCAGCAGAAGTATCCCGAACCTCAGCGCTGCTCCCCGGTCCTCCCTTCCGCATGGAGGTCAGCGGCGCTGGCGGTCCTTCTGCTGCTACCGGCCGGGAGATGAGCGCCTCGCGCCGGTCATCTCCCATCTGCATCTCCGTCCCGCAGATGAGCCGCTAACGGCCGCCATTTTTTTTTCAGAAATCCCGCGGCGCTGATTGGCCGCTGCCGGACCAATGAGCGACGCGGGATTTCCAGGACAGACAGACAGAAAGACAGACAGACAGACAGACGGGATAAGACGATTATATATATAGATTAAAAGTATGTGATTGAGGGTAGCCAAATTGAAATAGGTATATTCCCCTTTAAATTATCGTGGAACTACAAGCCTCAGCAATAACCTAGGTGTGTTTCCCTTTAAAAAGAATGCGGAATTGGAAGCCCTTTAAGGGATATAATTAAATGTTAATTGGGAAGTTAGCACAATGTTCGCAGGTCTACTTGTATTTTTAGGGGGTTTGCGATATATACACACTAACTTTCAAACGTTTGGGTCACCCATACAATTTTCTGCTGTCCAAGAAAACTCATACTTTTATTTATCAAATGAGTTGCAAAATGAATCGAAAATATAGTCCAGACATTGACAAGGTTAGAAATAATGATTTTTATTGGAAAGAATAATTTTCTCCTTCAAACTTTGCTTTCGTCACAGAATGCTCCCTTTGCAGCAATTGCAGCATTGCAGACTTTCAGTTGTTCTGCGTCTCACAAATGTTCTTCTGTGTGATCCAAACACCTCAAACTTTGATTCGTCTGTCCATAAAACTTTTTTTCCAATCTTCCTCTGTCCAATGTCTGTGTTCTTTTGCCCATATTAATCTTTTCCTTTTATTAGCCAGTCTCATATACGGCCTTTTCTTTGCCTCTTTGCCCTGAAGGCCAGCATCCCGGAGTCGGCTCTTCACTGTAGACGTTGACACTGGCCTTTTGCGTGTACTATTTAATGATGCTGCCACTTGAGGAGCTGTGAGGCGTCGATTTCTCAAACTAGAGACTCTAATGTACTTGTCTTGTTGCTCAGTTGTGCAGCGGGGCCTCCCACTTCTCTTTCCACTCTGGTTAGAGCCTGTTTGTGCTCTCCTCTGAAGGGAGTAGTACACACCGTTGTAGGAAATCTTCAATTTCTAGGCAAGTTCTCGCATGGAATAGCCTTCATTTCTAAGAACAAGAATAGACTGTCGAGTTTCACATGAAAGTTCTCTTTTTCTGGTGATTTTGAGAGTTTCATAGAATAAACAAATGTAATGCTCCAGATTCTCAACTAGCTCAAAGGAAGGTCAATTTTATAGCTTCTCAAATCAGCCAAACCGTTTTCAGCTGGGCTAACATACTTGTGCAAGGGTTTTCCAAGGTTTTCTAAGCATCCATTAGCCTTCTTACACAGTTAGCACAGTTAGCACAGTTAATACAATGTACCATTAAAACACTGGAGTGGTGGTTGTTGGAAATGGGCCTCTATACACCTATGTAGATATTGCAATAAAAATAAGACGTTTTCAGCTAGAATAGTCATTTACCACATTGACAATGTATAGAGTGTATTTCTGATTCATTTAATGTTAGCTTCATTGAAGAAAAATGTGCTTTTCTTTCAAAAATAATACAATTTCTAAATGATCCCAAACTTTTGAATGGTAGTGTATATATATCTACAGTGCTGGCCAAAAGTATTGGCACCCCTGCAATTCTGTCAGATAATACTCAGTTTCTTCCTGAAAATGATTGCAATCACAAATTCTTTGGTATTATTCTCTCCATTTAATTTGTCTTCAATGAAAAAAACACAAAAAGAATTGTCCTAAAGCCAAATTGGATATAATTCCACACCAAACCTAAAAAAGGGGGTGGACAAAAGTATTGGCACCCTTTGAAAAATCATGTGATGCTTCTCTAATTCGTGTAATTAACAGCACCTGTAACTTACCTGTGGCATCTAACAGGTGTTGGGAATAACTAAATCACACTTGCAGCCAGTTAACATGGATTAAAGTTGACTCAACCTCTGTCCTGTGTCCTTGTGTGTACCACATTGAGCATGTAGAAAAGAAAGAAGACCAAAGAACTGTCTGAGGACTTGAGAAACCAAATTTTGAGGAAGCATGAGCAATCTCAAGGCTACAAGTCCATCTCCAAAGACCTGAATGTTCCTGTGTCTTCCGTGCGCAGTGGCATCAAGAAGTGTAAAGCCCATGGCACTGTGGCTAACCTCCTTAGATGTGGACGGAAAAGAAAAATTGACGAGAGATTTCAACGCAAGATTGTGCGGATGGTGGATAAAGAACCTCGACTAACATCCAAACAAGTTCAAGCTGCCCTGCAGTCCGAGGGTACAACAGTGTCAACCCGTACTATCCGTCGGCGTCTGAATGAAAAGGGACTGTATGGTAGGATACCCAGGAAGACCCCACTTCTTACCCCGAGACATAAAAAAGCTAGGCTGGAGTTTGCCAAAACTTACCTGAGAAAGCCTAAAAAGTTTTGGAAGAATGTTCTCTGGTCAGATGAGACAAAAGTAGAGCTTTTGGGGAAAAAGCATCAACATAGAGTGTACAGGAAAAAAAAAGAGGCATTCAAAGAAAAGAACACGGTCCCTACAGTCAAACATGGCGGAGGTTCCCTGATGTTTTGGGGTTGCTTTGCTGCCTCTGGCACTGGACTGCTTGACCGTGTGCATGGCATTATGAAGTCTGAAGACTACCAACAATTTTTGCGGCATAATGTAGGGCCCAGTGTGAGAAAGCTGGGTCTCCCTCAGAGGTCATGGGTCTTCCAGCAGGACAATGACCCAAAACACACTTCCAAAAGCACTATAAAATGGTTTTAGAGAAAGCACTGGAGACTTCTAAGGTGGCCAGCAATGAGTCCAGACCTGAATCCCATAGAACACCTGTGGAGAGATCTCAAATTGGCAGTTTGGAGAAGGCACCCTTCAAATATCAGGGACCTGGAGCAGTTTGCCAAAGAAGAATGGTCTACAATTCCAGCAGAGCATTGTAAGAAACTCATTGATGGTTACAGGAAGCGGTTGTTCGCAGTTATTTTGGCTAAAGGTTGTGCAACCAAGTATTAGGCTGAGGGTGCCAATACTTTTGTCCGGCCCTTTTTTGGAGTTTTGTGTGAAATGATCAATGATTTGATTTTTGCTTCATTCTCTTTTGTGTTTTTTCCTTGCAAGCAAATTAAATGAAGAGAATAAGACCAAAGAATTTGTGATTGCAATCATTTTCAGGAAGAAACTGAGCATTATCTGACAGAATTGCAGGGGTGCCAATACTTTTGGCCAGCACTGTATATGGTCAAATGTAGAAGTGGCCCTCTACTAATATGGCGCCTTATCCTTTGAGATCCGTATTGCGCATGCGTGAAAAAGAATTGAAAGGATTATCTTTAAAAAGATGACGATTTGGAGTACAACATGGCGATGCGCATGCGCAGAAGCTAGTAACATGTTTTTCTTATGTGCATTACGGACATGCGCTGTGTAACTTCCGGGACGCCGGGAGTAGCGCGTCCATGTGCGGGCACATGTCCCTATACTGTGAGTGGTGGGGTGAGTCATAGAAATCACCACATATTAACATATATTATGCACACATGTATTAATTAAAGGAATTATGATATTATGATGATTGGGTAAATGTGGTGGATGTTTTATAGTAAAATTAATTGTGCTCTGACATTATTATATTGCACTTTGCAATTTTTTGCACTATTGTCACTTTCGTATTTCACAAAAATTTAATTGTATATTAATTGTAAGTTGATTGCATCACCTATTTATATGACTATGATACAATGATTCACTGCTTGAAAAAGGTCTCCACTGGACCGAAAAGTTGCCCTGACATGATGGGTCAATAAATCATCACAAATTGTACTATGGAGCGCTGCATTTGTGTTTTATGGATACATATAAACCTAGCTATCTACCTATCACTATATATATATATATATATATATATATATATATGTATATATATATATATATATACACACACAGAGAAAAAGAGGGAGAGAGATTGAGATTGCAGCACTGTGACATCACGATAAATGTTATGTCACAAGTAGTGTGATGACATCATCGCATTCTAGATCCCAGTGTTATGGCCTTAAGGAAATCACTGCCTCACAGACCCACAAGGGTGAGGGAGTTCTTTTGTTTTTGTGATAAACAAAGCAAAAATTGATTCTACAATGAATATAGAAAGAAGACGAGCCCAAAGAGATCGGGTTCTAAGAGAGAGGAGAGGATTAAATGAAGAGCAGAAACCGTTGTTCGCTTTAGGGCGAAAAGACATTATATTACCGGACATGGACACTGACGCCTCAGAGATGGCGTACAAACGACAACATCTGGATAAAATGAGAAAATCCAAAAGACATGAGATCTTTACAGAGAGAAGGACCATGGAGAACCTCATGGAGTCTCACTCTGCAGCCTCCGCTGAGCTTCAGAGGGCCATCCTTATCTCCTTGAAAAAAATCGGAGATCTGGTCCCTGAAATAAGGAGGAGGAACAAAGAAGCCATCCTCAATAAGCGGAGAAACATCAGCGCAGAGATAGAGGTGGAAGAGGTTCTCCAAGAAACATCAAGACAAGTCTCATCCACATCTGAAAGTCTAGAGACACCGAAACTGCAAAGAGCAGCAGCCCAGAAAAGAATTAGGAACAGCAGAGACTGGGTTGTCCAATGTAGGAGACATATGATCTATGCTAAACCCATTATAAATGGGAATGGTGCACTATGGAGATCCCAGTCATCATCTGAAACCATTTCCATTCCAGAGTTTCTCTTCCAGCTGAGTGATTCTTCACCTGACAGATCAGTGGACAATGATGAACCAGGTAAGATAGAAACTTACTCAGTATAATAAGACTGGGGGTGAGGGGGATTATAGTCCTAATGTTATGTACAGGCCACAATTATTAATGTTATCTAACTGAAAAACTGTCCTTGTTACCCGTAGTAACCAGTCACATTTCATTGTTCTATGATGGAATATTAAGAAATAGAATCTGTGCTGTGAATCGTTGCTACGGACAACAAGGACATTTTTGCTAATAGATAATTTTGATAAAGGAAAAAACAAATATTGGACATTTCCTGCTGATTTATATCAATCTGATTAAAATGTAATGTAGGTTCTGGAGATATATTTCTTAATAAATCTTGTATCATCTCAGCAGATGGAAGCAGTGAGACATCCTCTGACTCATCGGACATAACAGTAGAAGACCTTGGGGATGCCAATGTCTTGGGAGAACTGGTCAAGGCAAATATTCCTATTGACATTTCCAGTCTCGAGTTCCAGAAAGATCTTGGAAAGGGAGGCTTCGGAAAAGTAAGTGTGAATTTCTACTCCTCCGTGCTCCTCAATGTATCCTGCGCCAGATACACAGGAGGGAGATACATATTCATTACTGGGTGTTCATATGTAATGGTGACTGGGATAAACCAGTGATCCATTACACAGATCCCTATAATAGATGGGAGCTGGGTCTGATCTGTTATGATTTTCCTCCAGGTCATCTTGGCATCACATCCGGTCAGTAAAGAACTGCTGGCCGTGAAAATCATGAACAAGAGTCGTTGTTCAGAGGAGATGATCAGTGCAGAGATGGACGTCCTGCTAATAGCCACCGGGTGCCGCTACCTAATGTCAGCACGAGCAGTCATGGAGACACCTACAGAATATAAAGTAGCCATGGACTTTATGGCCAAAGGAGACCTGAGTGGCCACATGGCACGATTGATGCCTTTTGATACAGTAACAACAAGGTAAAGTCTTATACTGGTTAGCTGCCTGTACATTGTAGTCCAAGAGCAATAGACAATGACAGCAGGAGAAAATTATGACATAAATAGGACACATGTCATCTCCTAATGTTGTCTCTTTGATTGTGTATCTAACCACTTTTCCAACCTGTACTTTCTACTCCACAGACTCTTTGCGGCAGAGATGGTGTGCGGACTCCAATTCCTGCATGAACGTGACATCATACATCGGTAATCAGTTCATCTTCATAAATCTGTCCCCTGTGACTCTCTGTTGTCTCCTTACATATCTATTGTAGAAAGTTCTTTTCATGAATTCTCCTCACAATCATTGTCTTATCCCTGCAGGGACGTGAAGCCAGGGAACATCCTCCTCAATGAGACCGGACACATTAAAATCTCTGATTTTGGCTTATCCGCCATAGTCATGTTTGAGGACGACATATTGAACAAATATGTTGGCACGAAAGGTTACATCGCACCCGAGGTAAGTAACATCCCAGTGTGATTAATGGCGATAGTAGGACTGAGGAATAATCTGATCACAAAGTATCCTGCAGATATCTATCCACAGATCGGTCCTTATAGCCTCTGTGTGTAAATCCCCTCCCCGGTATATTCAGATCATCTCCTATCTTATGTTCCCACAGATAATGGACGGTAAGAGCTACAACCATCTGGTGGACTCATTTTCCTTCGGTGTCATCCTATATACGATGATTGTAGGAATAAAGCCATTCTATAGCCGAGGCTCAACTAAGGAGTACCACAAGTCTCTGCAGGAGGACGTCCCATATTTTCCACCCGGGATCAGCATTGATGCCATTGACATCTTAGACGGGGTGAGTAGGGTCAGATGAAGGAGGATGATGGGTAATTATTAAGAGAGGTAGAAGATTAGATGTAAACAGTAGATAGATATTGTGTAATAATGTATCATTAATAATACATAATATAATGACTAATGGTCTTTCTCATTTTCCAGCTTCTCTGTAAAACTCCATTTTCCCGATCTGCCATAACATTGACCATCCGAGAGCACCCATTCTTCCAGTTCATAAACTGGAGCGACGTGGAGTCCGGCAGAGCCGACCCACCATTCAAATAAGACTATGTAAGTGTAGGATGTAGGGAAACAGTGTTATCACTGCCCAGTAACATGCATACCCACTATACACCTTATTATTATACCCCCCCCCCCCCGTATACAGTATATATGTGAGGAGCCAATTCTCAGACGTGTATATTTCTCTTCTTACAGGAGTATTAGGCTGATAATAATCAGCCCCATTCCAAAAACATCTAGGAATGAAGATTTACATGAATTTGATGAGACAACTACGCTGGACTTTCTCATTTACCGGACTGTGACAAATCCTACCGAGCTTCCACCACGTAACAGCCACGTAGATTCGAGCACCAAACATCCAGGGATTTATTCCGATTGCCATATTTGGGGTCAGGAAGGAATTTTTTCCCCTGATATGAGGATAATCCAGCAACAAGTCCTCGGGGTTATTTTTCGCCTTCCTCTGGATCAACATAGGAAGTAATTAAAGGCTGAAATTGAAGAACTTCTTTCTGCCATACTTGCTATGTTACCATCTGGACGACTCATCTACAGTGTGGTGGTAAGGAGACGACTACAAGATATGGACAGACAGAAGGCAGCGGCTGCTCCTTCTCCTACCAGATATGGACATACAGAAGGCAGCGGCTGCTCCTTCTCCTACCGGATATGGACATACAGAAGGCAGCAGCTGCTCCTTCTCATACATGGCCTTATACAGACAGAAGGTAGCGGCTGCTCCTTCTCCTACCTGACCATGGACAGAGAGAAGAAGCGGCTGCTCCTTCACCCTCCTGGCCATGGTCAAACAGAAGGCCAAATGGTTGATCTTTGTGCTTTAGGAATCCAGAAATGCTCCATCTACACAGATCACACATCACACATTCCTGCTCTTCTCCTCTCCGTCATGTGTGATCCAGACCTGGATATCCAAAACCGACACAAGTGCAACCAAAGGCCCGAGGAGCGGAATCATCAACATCTGCTCCTTTCTATAGAAAGTGACTGTATATACAGACTTTCTTTTTTCATCTTTGCATGTTATTAACAACTTTCATGCACAAATAAATATATTTCATGCATGAAATGATCTCGATGGTCCAGATGGATGGAGTGGAGGATGGCTGGTTGATGGACACCCCATGCAAACACGGCTACGGCGCTAACAAGGAGGAGGTGGAGTAATGTTTTGGGCTGGAATCATGGGGAGAGAGATTGGCCCTTTTAGGATCCCTGAAGGGGTAAAGATGAACTCCATAATGTATGTTGAGTTTCTCAAACAGCACTTCCTTCCATGGTTCAAGAAGAAGAACCGTGCATTCCGCAGCAAGATCATTTTCATGCATGATTTCCTGCATGGGGAAATTTACCAGCAGCTGCAGCATTTCCCACCCTAGGCTTATACTCGAGTCAATAAGTTTTCCCAGTTTTTTGTGGTAAAATTAGGTACCTCGGCTTATACTCGGGTCGGCTTATACTCGAGTATATACGGTAATATTATGATGACCTAATGTATTTGTCAAAGGGACTGAATATCTCACATAAAGATTTCTGCATAGAGTAAAATATTTAAGTTTTAAGTGTTCATAAAACCTGAATCACCATAAGTAGATGACATTCCTATTCCACATCTAAAATGTATACAGGCCTCAGACTAAACTCACTATAGAAAATATACACCCAGACCCAGGAAACAATTACAAACCCCAGATCGTACCCCTAAATAAGTACAGACCCAGACAAAACCCACTAAAACATAGACAATAAACCCACTAAATACAAACTAAAAACTCAACCAACTAGAAATATATAGACATAGACTAAAGAAATACAGACACTAAACCCCTTAAATTCAGACACAGATCTGCCCCCTATATAAATACAGACCTCCTAAACACAGACACAAAACTCCTTCAATAGAAGCCCATTCCCAACCCCTAATTATATACAGACCCCAGGGACGTACATAGAAATCATGGGGCCCCATAGCAGAAGTTATAATCTCATCCTCCACAAAAAATAAATAAATAAAAAATAATAATAATATAACGGACAGTATGAAACCCACCCAGTGAATTCCTACACACCACCCTCCAGGTGCACAGTATGATGACCCTGCTGTATGCACCCGTGGCAAAGTATAGCGACCCCAACACAGTATGATGTCCCAACTGTGACCCCAACACAGCTCTCCAAACAATATGATGGCTCCCACACAGATTGATGGACCCCACAGAAACCTCCACACTGTATAATGGCCTCCACATAGCCCTACAAACAGTGAAATGGACCCCACATTGCCCTACAAACTGTATAATGCCTTTTCATACATGGACTGCGGCACCAATCAGTTCTCCCCAGCTTCTGAGCGTGATTGGTCGCATGGATTACAGTGAGGGACACTTAGGAAAGGTGAGTGTAAGAATTTTTTATTTTATTCTTATTTTTACAGGTGGACACTGCAGGAACAGACACTACTACTCTCAGCATTGACCCTGCTGGGGCTGATCGCAGCCCCGGCAGGGAACCATGATGAGGGCAGTGTTCAGCACCCGGTGCTTGGGAGCAGCGCTAACTGTAAACTAATTCCCTGGCGCCGGTACGTGTGATCCTGATGCGGCACACGGGACACGGATATCTCCAGTACCAGTAATATACGGACGTGTGAAACCGGCCTGAGTATTGCTGATCCTAGTGAATCAAATGTAAATTCAACTGAAGAAATAAAAATTGCACCATTTACTGGTGGTATACTATCCACCTACATGCCCCAATAGCTCCAATATTCGATCTGTTTCAGGACAGGGTAATAAAAGATGTGGAAGCTTTAGTATTCACAAGTCCCACTGACAATTTAAGAACAGGGAAACTAAAAGCATTGAGTGAAATAAAAAACTGGAAAGATGTAATAATTTGTAAAGCTGACAAAGGCGGAAATATTGTGCTACAAACTAGGAAGATGTATATTGCTGAAGCAAAAAAACAACAACTGATACTTCCGCTAATATTAACCTGGCTAATGATCCTACGAATAAATTAAAAAACTTGTTAAGAACCTTTTTAAGGACGCAGCTGGAGAAAGGTATTTTAACTAGAAAAGGAGCAGAAAAATTATTACCGCAATATCCACAAAAACCACATTGGTATTGCATTCCCAAGGTCCATAAATCTTTAACCACCCAGCCTGGACGCCCGATAGTGTCGGGCATAGGCTCAATTACAGAGCCTTTGTCCCAATATTTGGACTCATTACTGAAACCACTATTGAGAAATATTCCATCATTGATTAAGGACACCGGATCCTACTTGAGTGTAGTTAGCGAAATAAATTACTGCAATAGTTACATGCGTGGCTTGCGTTTTTCCTCATTTATTTTTAGCTTTTTTTGAAAATAAATATGTGGAAACCGTGACCAATCCATATCTAAATACATAAAAACATACTTAAGATATGTGGATGACATATTTATAGCGTGGGCTGGTACTCAAGAACAATTGAGTCGTTTGTAAAATATCTGAACGACATTAACCCCTTTACCCCCAGGGTGGTTTGCATGTTAATGACCAGGCCAATTTTTACAATTCTGACCACTGTCACTTTATGAGGTAATTACTCTGGAACGCTTCAACGGATCCCCCTGATTCTGAGCTTGTTTTTTCGTGACATATTTTACCTGCACGGCAGGATTTGGAAGGGAAGGAGCGCCATTTGACTTTTTGAATGTAAAATTTGCTTGAATAATTAGAGGACGCCATGTTGCGTTTGGGGAGCTCCTGATGTGCCTAAACAGTGGAAACCCCGCACAAGTGACACCATTTTGGAAACTAGACCCCTTAGGGAACTTATCTAGATGCGTGGTGTGCACCTTGAACCCCCAGGTGCTTCACAGAAGTTTATAACATTGAGCCGTAAAAATACAATTTTCATATTTTTCCCACAAAAATGTTTTTCAGCCCCCAATTTTGCATTTTCATAAGGGTAACAGGAGAAATTGCACCATGCAGTTTATTGTGCAATTTCTCCTGAGTAAGCCGATACCCCATATGTGGGGGAAAACCATTGCTTGGACGCACGGCAGAGTTCGGAAGGGTAGGAGCACCATTTGACTTTTTGAATGTAAAATTTGCTTGAATAATTAGCGGACGCCATGTTGCGTTTGGGGAGCTCCTGATGTGCCTAAACAGTGGAAACCCCCCACAAGTGACACCATTTTGGAAACTAGACCCCTTAGGGAACTTATCTAGATGTGTGGTGAGCACCCTGAACCCCCAAATGCTTCACAGAAGTTTATAACATTGAACCGTAAAAATAACACTTTCACATTTTTTCAACAAAAATGTTTTTCAGCCCCCAATTTTGCATTTTCAGAAGGGTAACAGGTTGTGTTTGGAGAGTCCCTGATGTGCCTAAATAGTGGAAACCACCCCACCCTCCCCCCAGTGACTCCATTTTGGAAGCTACACCCCTCCAGGATTTTATCAAGGGGTATAGTGAACATTTTGAACCCAGAGGTACGACACAGAATTTGATAACATTAGGTCATCATATTGAATAAGTTGTCATTAGTCTTGAGTGCAAGTGCTCGCTATTTGAGTTTGCATCAGGTACTAGGGTATGCTCCAAGTATCGCGGGTGCTCAAGTGACATGCTCGAGTCCCTGCCCCGCATGTTTTTTTTATTAGATACCCCCAAAAAAAACATGCGGGGATTGCTCATGCATGGCAGGCAATCCCTGCAAGGTTTTTTTGGCTGTATAACAGCTGCAAAACATTTGGGGAGGAGACTAAAGCATATCACTCGAGCACCCGCCATACTCGGTGCATACCCAAGCACCCGATGCAAACTCAAGTAGCGAGTACTTGCGCTCACTAGTCGCCATATCGTCATCATTTTTTTTTTTCTTTACTTCTGAAAAAATCCCAACCCCAACCCGAACCTTAGCCCAACCCTAACCCTAGCCTAACCCTAAACTTAGCCTAACCCTAGCCCAACCCTAACCCTAGCCCAACCCTAACCCTAGCCCAACCCTAACCCTAGCCCAACCTTAGCCCAACCCTAACCCCAACCCTAGCCCAACCCTAACCCTAGCCCAACATTAACCCAAACCCTAGCACAACCCTAGCAAAACCCTAGCAAAACCCTAACCCTAGCACAACCCTAACCCTAAAGTTTATTTTTTACACCGTTCCTCGTGTGGTGTGGTATAAGTGATTAGACGACGTTATTTTTTGGGTCGGTGCAATTACAGCGATGCCAGATTCATATCGGGTTTTTATGACTGACAGCTGTCACACACTAAAAGACTCATTTTTTTGCAAAGACTAGTTTTTGCATTGCCATATTTTGAGAGCTATAATTTTTCCATATTTCGGCCGACTGAGTCATGTGATGGCTTGATTTTTGCGGGATAAGTTGACGTTTTTATCGGTATCATTTTCGGGCAAATAACAGTTTTTGATCGCTTTCTATTCCGGAAAACAATTCAGGAATTTTTTTTTTTTGTTATGCTGTTCTGCATAAAGGTAGCTTTATTCTTCGGGTCAATACGTTTAGAGTGGTACCGCATTTTTTTTTAATATTTTGGCGCTTTTACACAATAAAAACTATTTTATAGAAAAAAAAATTGTTTTTGCATCGCTTTATTCTGAGAGCTATAACTTTTTTATTTTTCTGTTGTTGGAGCTGTATTGTGGTTTGTTTTTTGCGGGACAAGATGACGTTTTCAGCGGTACCATTTTTCTTTACATTCGTCTTTTTTATCGCGTTTTATTCCATTTTTTGTTTGGCGGTTTGATGATAAAACATCGTTTTATGTTTGTTTTTTTTGTTTGTTTTTTTACCGTGTTCACTAAAGGGGTTAACTAGTGGGACAATTTTATAGGTCAGGTCGTTCCGGACGCGGCGATACCAAATATGTATACTTTTATTGGTTTATTTTTTTTTTCATAAGATTATTTATTTATGGGTACAATATACTGTATATATTTTTTTCTTATTATTTTTTCTTTTATTTTTTTAATTTTTTACAATTTTTTTTTTTTTTTCACTTTCTGACATTTTTATTACTTGTTCACATTGTCCCACTATGGGACTCTCACTTTTTGCAGCCTGATCGCCTGCATGGCATAGAGAGCAGCATCTCCCTATGCCATGCAACCTGTCAGCGCTGCACAGGGAGAAGTTACTTTGGTCGTGCACTGCGCATGACCAAAGCAACTTCCTGCCTCCTGGTGACCCGGATGTTGTTATGATGACGTTGGGTCACCATGGCAACATCCGGGATCGGATTCAGATGCCGCTGGACGCCGGCAGAGAAGGTAAGTATCACGCTTACCTCCTCTTGCCACCGGAATGCTGCGATCGATTTCGATCACAGCATTTCGGGGGTTAATGTGCCGGGAGCGGTGCGGGACCGCTCCCTGCACATAGCACAGGGTGTCAGCTGTGACAATCAGCTGACACCCGGTGGTGATCTCGCCTGCACCGCTTGTGTGCGGGCGAAATCGCCAGGGCGTATTAATACGTATCAGGCCCATAAGGCCCAGGGCACAGATACGTACTAATACGCCCTGGGTCAGAAAGGGGTTAATAGTGAAAATATGAAAATTACATCAGCATATGGTGGTAATGATAGAAAAGCTAGTGTGGTGCCCAACCAATTTGATGATACATAGCAGAGGGATAAAACTAATAAACTTTATTCAAATTATTTAAAATCAAACCAATGCCACAAAGGCATGTGGCCTTGTATATCACTCCAGTAGTACGACAGTTGATGAAGTGTCATATGGTATATTCCTTCCCAGTCACATTACTACGAAACGTCCTACCCTTTGTCAGAAATTCACAAGCACTACAGTTGCCACACCTGTAGCAGCCCTTGGCATGCTTGATGGGTAGTACACCAGATGGATATTAATTTAAAAGAGTATATATAAATTAGCATACATTATCCAACATGGTGTACACAATATGGTGTATAATGCTAGTAGAGCCCTGTATAGCTGCCAGAAATAATTCAAAAAGGTTGAATGTATTGGCCTTAATATATTAACTTAATATACTGTATGCTCTTGCACCTGTCCTGCCTCTCGTGCTCTTTATTTTCCTCTCTCCAGTATGTATATATAGGGTCTGAGTGACCCACTTCTGCCTTTTGACATATGTATGTGGACAATATCATATTAAGTTAATACACTGCTCAAAAAATAAAGGGAACACTTAAGCAACAGAATATAACTCCAAGTAAATCAGACTTCTGTGAAATCAAACTGTCCACTTAGGAAGCAACACTGATTGACAATCAATTTCACATGCTGTTGTGCAAATGGAATAGACAATAGATGGAAATTATTGGCAATTATCAAGACACCCTCAATAAAGGAGTGGTTCTGCAGGTGGGGACCACAGACCACATCTCAGTACCAATGCTTTCTGGCTGATGTTTTGGTCACTTTTGAATGTTGGTTGTGCTTTCACACTCGTGGTATCATAAGACGGACTCTACAACCCACAGAAGTTGCTCAGGTAGTGCAGCTCATCCAGGATGGCACATCAATGCGAGCTGTGGCAAGAAGGTTTGCTGTGTCTGTCAGCGTAGTGTCCAAAGGCTGGAGGCGCTAACAGGAGACAGGCCAGTACACCAGGAAACGTGGAGGGGGCCATAGGAGGGCAACAACCCAGCAGCAGGACCGCTACCTCCGCCTTTGTGCAAGGAGGAAAAGGAGGAGCACTGCCAGAGCCCTGCAAAATGACCTCCAGCAGGCCACAAATGTGCATGTGTCTGCACAAACGGTTTGAAACCCACTCCATGAGGGTGGTATGAGGGCCCGACGTCCACAGATGGGGGCTGTGCTCACAGCCCAACACCGTGCAGGACTCTTGGCATTTGCCACAGAACACCATGATTGGCAAAGTAACCACTGGTGCCCTGTGCTCTTCACAGATGAAAGCAGGTTCACACTGAGCACATGTGACAGACGTGACAGAGTCTGGAGATGCCGTGTAGAGCGATCTGCTGCCAGCAACATCCTTCAGCATGACCTGTTTGGCAGTGGGTCAGTAATGGTGCGGGGTGGCATTTCTTTGGAGGGCCGCACAGTCCTCCATGTGCTCGCCAGAGGTAGCCTGATTGCCATTAGGTACCGAGATAAGATCCTCAGACCCCTTGTGAGACCATATGCTGGTGCGGTTAGCCCTGGGTTCCTCCTAATGCAGGACAATGCCAGACCTCATGTGGCTGGAGTGTGTCAGCAGTTCCTGCAAGATGAAGGCATTGAAGCTATGGACTGGCCCTCCCGTTCCCCAGACCTGAATCCGATTGAGCACATCTGGGACATCATGTCTCGCTCCATCCACCAACGTTGCACCACAGACTGTCCAGGAGTTGGCAGATGCTTTAGTCCAGGTCTGGGAGGAGATCCCACAGGAGACTATCCGCAACCTCATCAGGAGCATGTCCAGGCAATGTAGGGAGGTCATACAGGTACGTGGAGGCCACACACAATACTGAGCCTCATTTTGACTTGTTTTAAGGACATTACATCAAAGTTGGATCAGCCTGTAGTGTGTTTTTCCAGGCCTCCATTGGTTAATAAATTAGATTTCCATTGATGATTTTTGTGTGATTTTGCTGTCAGCACATTCAACTTTGTACAGAACAAAGTATTCAATGAGAATATTTCATTCATTCAGATCTAGGATGTGTTATTTGAGTGTTCCCTTTATTTTTTTGAGCAGTGTATATTAAGGTTAATACATTCGACCTTTTTGAATTATTTCTGGCAGCTATACAGGGCTCTACTAGCATTATACGCCATATTGTGTACACCATGTTGGATAATGTATACTAATTTATATATATTCTTTTAATTTAATATCCATCTGGTGTACTACTGTAGCGCCCCGAGGGTTCGGTTGCTACAGGGGTATTGCACCTCAACCAGATGTGTGGTATTCCACTCCCAGGTAAGGATGGAGTATGGACCAGGGCTCAGGTAGCTGCATGCATCACACACACCCCATTTCCGGGGGACAGCTCTACAGTGCTCCCATTTATATATTTATGCAGGCACATCTGACTATGTCCCTGGCTGAAGTGGGGAGGGGGGAGGAAAACCCAGTGGTGTAGGAGCAGATAGGGGTTGGTTTCTGAACATAGTTAGGAGCTCATTGGGTGCTGGTCACCTGAGCTCACACACAGAGGAGGATGTATATAAGGTGGACACCATCTTAGTTCAGTGTTCAGTCAGTGAGGAGAATACAGGGAGCGGAGGCTCTGTAGGAGCTCTGCTCAGAGGCAGGCCTAGAGAAAAGGCCGGGGCAAGGAGGAGGAAGGAAGGAGAAGTAGGCCTAAAGAAGAGGCCGAGGAAGGGGGAGAAGAAGGAACTGGAAAGGAGGAGAAGAGACAGAGAAGCAGAAGGACTCAGAAACAAGAAGGTAGAAGGGACCCTAAGAACCCACGAGATAACGGGTGAAGGATCAGGCAGAATAAGGGTACCGGATCCCAAGTTGGTGGAGGTAAATCATCCCTCAGCCAAGAACCGGAGGTCGTGATCATTTATTGGTGCGACCCCCCGCCAAACCTGCTAGGAAGGCACCATATAGGTTAGAGGGAAACGGGGCCCACGTTTGCCCGCATAGATCCGCGGCAGCTGGACAGAAGTTTGGTCACTGGTGGGGCACGAGCCAGAGAGAGGACAGAAGGGAGTCCTGTACCATGCTCCTGAATTGCCTGGGGGTTGACCGAGCCCCTCACCTGGTGGACGCAGCACGGCTTGGGCAGTCATTACCTGTACAGAAGTGGCTTGGAGTATACGAACTGTGAGTAAAAGGCCCTGGACTGCAACACGTTGTAGTTGTGTTTCTTACCGCGCCAGCACTAACGGTACGGGACGCACTGCACCACAACCCCCACCATCTACGCTCAGTGCCCTGAGACTACACTCCTCCAGTGGGGAGTTGTACTATTCCCTGCTGCACCCACAACACCAGCCTCAGCGGTCTTCTCTGCAGCGGCGGTTCACTCTGATCGCAATCCACAGGTGGCGTAGTCGGACATTGCAAAACATATAAATAGACTGCCACAATTTGATCTGACCACCTTGAGCCACGGGATCGGGTTGCCACTACTACCCCCATCAGCACCGTACACTAGAAGGCCCGGTTCCGAGTACCCCACGGCCCAGGGGGCGAGTCAGCTTTAGCGTAGTCGGCAGGATTGTGACCAACCCACCACAAATGGGTATTGCGTGCCTGAAAAGAGACTGTTTCACTGTATTAAAGATGGCAACCTCCCCAGAAGAACGAGCGCCATAGTGTGCGCGCCAAAATATCACAGGAGGCCACCCCCATCATGGGCCAGGTCCCAGAATGGCGCCAAAGAAGGAGCCCACCCCCAACAGCCATGAGTGCGGCTGTAGAGATTTCCATCAAGGTGGGGGGGCTGCCCCTGAAAGTGATTGTCAGCAGATTGCCCCAAGACCACCCTCAATGGGGGCGGAAAGAGAAGAAAACTGTGGGGCCGGGTGTGGTTTGGATCAGTCTCACCGGACCACACCAGGAGATGGAGAGAGGAGCCAGCTCCAGCATCCTGGCGAGGGGCCTGCTGCAGGTCGAACCACCATGCAGCTTCACGGAGCTGCTAGCACAACTCCCCAAGAAAGACCCGGAGTATGTGCGGGCTGCACTGGAGGAGCTGGACCGGAGGATGGTCTGGGCGCAGCGGGACGTGATTGCCGGGTGGAAGGAAGAGATGGCCCGGCGGGCCGTGACCCAGCAGCAGGAGGCGCTGCCACCACCCAGCAGCACGCCTGCCTCCGAGGGCGGTGAGAGTGGACCGGAGGCCGAGGACGACGCCGCGGAGGAGGCCACAGCCGCGGAGGCAGGTAACGGGGGAGTCCTTACCCCGAGTCCAGGGGCTGCGGCCCTGTCCCTGCCTCCCGTCACGGAACCCGAAGCCCCGGGAGCCGTAGCTGTCATCAAGCCTCGCCCGCTACCAACTGGGCCCCAGGCCGTAGGCGCCGCCGTTGAGCCCCGCCCCACGCCGTGCCCTTTAACCCTGGGCGCGACCAGAAGACGACCACCGCAGGCCTGGTCGCAAGGCCTAGTGCCCTCGGGCGCCGCTGCCCTGTCAGCGCCCCCTGCCTCTGCTGTACCACCCCTGGGCGCGGATCTGTTCGCCCAGCACACCGGTCAGGATGGGCTCTCTTTCATCTGGCCCCCCGGATATGTTACACCCCGCCTCCAGAGGAGCCTGTCTGCGCAGGCTGGAGCCCCACCTGAACCCCTGATACCTGCTCCGGAGTCCATGGAAGTCTCCCAGCCCCCGCTCGAGGACGCCCAGTTTGAGTGGGACCCGACCGGAGAAAATCTGATGGGGTTCACCCAGGAAACGCGGGCAGGCGCAGCCCGCCGACGGGAGTCCTGCCGCCAGCAGTTGGCGCTGTTCGAGAGGGAGCAGCGAGAGCGGCGCGTCAAGCAAGAACAACTACAGGTTCAGAGTGCGGAACAGAAAATGAGAACCCGGCGAGACCCCCGAGCTGCCCACGGTCCCCGAGCCATGGGGACTGTCGTCAAGTTCCAAATGGAGCACGGCTGGGGTTTCATCAGAGATCCGAACACCATCAGCGACGTGTTCGTGACCCGGAGGGATGTCGAGAGCCACCTGCTGGAGGGACATTGAGGGCGAGACCTGTATCCTGGGGACGTGGTGACTTACACCCGACACCAAGGCGTAAAGGGGTGGTACGCCCTCCACGTCCACAGAGTGGTAGAAGAGGAGGAACAGCGCCACTCTGCCCAAGGATATCAAGAGGGCCCGGACGGGCCTGAAGATTACCAGGAGCAAGGCGCATATGGAGGTCAGCATTCACAGTGAAGTGAAGAAGCGCCCGTGTACATAGTTACCCGTCAGGGTACAGAGACTGTTTTGGGACTGTTTCCAGATTAGAGCGTGGTCCCCGTTGGGACTGTTATGGTTAACTGTGCCAAGTTATCCCCTTCCTAACCTGGCTGGGGACTGAGAACAGCCATCCCCTTCCCTACCTGGCCGAGGACTGAGAGCGGCCGTCCCTGTAAATAGTTGCGCTTCCTATGGCGCCCCCTATTGGTTTTATAAAAGAACTGCAACGTCTACCTCAAGACAAGTTTGCTACAATGTTGCACCTTTAAGAAGAATGAACACCTGGTCGCAAGTTGCACCGCGGCCAGGGCACAAGAATATGTTTTACTTAAAAATGTTTTATATTAAGAGTTTTATATGCTGCT
Organism: Phyllobates terribilis; assembly: GCF_046119375.1. Taxonomy (NCBI): domain Eukaryota; kingdom Metazoa; phylum Chordata; class Amphibia; order Anura; family Dendrobatidae; genus Phyllobates; species Phyllobates terribilis. The sequence continues at coordinate 116,736,125 of NW_027362773.1, forward strand.
AGGTAATAATGCAAATGTTTTCTATGATGTTTTATATGACAAAAGAGTTCCGGTAGTATTAACAATGTCTTATAAAGAAAAATGTTGAAAAAGAGAAAAGTGTTTCCCATGAAGGTAATTGAACAATGTCGTCCGTTTTGTAATGTAAAAAGTTATTGAAAAAGTTTTGCATGTCTTCTAATCAAATGTCTTTACTCTTTTCCAGCCCGAGGACGTGCTGTGGTTTACCAGGGGGGAATGTAGCGCCCCGAGGGTTCGGTTACTACAGGGGTATTGCACCTCAACCAGAGGTGTGGTATTCCACTCCCGGGTAAGGATGGAGTATGGACCAGGGCTCAGGTAGCTGCATGCATCACACACACCCCATTTCCGGGGGACAGCTCTACAGTGCTCCCATTTATATATTTATGCAGGCACATCTGACTATGTCCCTGGCTGGAGTGGGGAGGGGGGAGGAAAACCCAGTGGTGTAAGAGCAGATAGGGGTTGGTTTCTGAGCATAGGTAGGAGCTCATTGGGTGCTGGTCACCTGAGCTCACACACAGATTAGGAGGTATATAAGGTGGACATCATCTTAGTTCAGTGTTCAGTCTGTGAGGAGAAGACAGGGAGCGGAGGCTCTGTAGGAGCTCTGCTCAGAGGCAGGCCTAGAGAAAAGGCCGGGGCCAGGAGGAGGAAGGAAGGAGAAGTAGGCCTAAAGAAGAGGCCGAGGAAGGGGGAGAAGGAACTGGAAAGGAGACAGAGAAGCACAAGGGCTCAGAAACAAGAAGGAAGAAGGGACCCTAAGAACCCACGAGATAACGGGTGAAGGGTCAGGCAGAATAAGGGTACCGGATCCCAAGTTGGTGGAGGTAAATCATCCCTCAGCCAAGAACCGGAGGTCGTGATCATTTATTGGTGCAACCCCCCGCCAAACCTCCTAGGAAGGCACCATATAGGATAGCGGGAAACGGGGCCCACGTTTGCCCGCATAGATCCGCGGCAGCTGGACAGAAGTTTGGTCACTGGTGGGGCACGAGCCAGAGAGAAGACAGAAGGGAGTCCTGTGCCATGCTCCTGAATTGCCTGGGGGTTGACCGAGCCCCTCACCTGGTGGACGCAGCACGGCTTGGGCAGTCAGTACCTGTACAGAAGTGGCTTGGAGTATACGAACTGTGAGTAAAAGACCCTGGACTGCAACACGTTGTCGTTGTGTTTCTTACCGCGCTAGCACTAACGGTACTGGGACGCCCTGCACCACAACCCCCACCATCTACGCTCAGTGTCCTGAGGCTACACTCCTCCCATGGGGAGTTGTACTATTCCCAGCTGCACCCACAACACCAGCCTCAGCGGTCTGCTCTGCAGCGGCGGTTCACTCTAACCGCAATCCACGGGTGGCGTAGTCGGACATTGCAAAACATATAAATAGACTGCCACAATTTGGTCTGACCACCCTGAGCCACGGGATCGGGTTGCCACTACTACCCCCATCAGCACCGTACACTAGAAGGCCCAGTTCCGAGTACCCCACGGCCCAGGGGGCGAGTCACTACCCATCAAGCATGTTTGCAGATTGGGTATAATTATATCTCATATATACATGTGTGGTAGCAGCTGCGTGGGGCTGTCTTAAAGGTTTTTTCCTGTCTGCACTTTGCACTTTACCCCCCCCCCCGGTTTGCCTGCCATTACCTTTCAATAAATTTTGATATTTTTGCATAAAATTAGTGGCCTCTTGATCGTTATTGTTGTTTTTGCTTTTATTCCTCTGCTTATTGACGATTAGGCCCTAACTTGGTCCTTATTATGGTAGTTTTATTAATAAAATATCTCTTTATATAGGCATAGCTAATTAATACACGCTCCCTGCGGGCATATACTACCATCTCTCCATGAATTGTATTTATAGAGTACAGGCCTGTAGGGGTCACAGGGTACAAGGCTGACGTGAATCCCAACCCTATTACCCCCTGCCACTGCTACAGGGCAGTGTGGAAGAGCGAGGCTAAGCGCCAGATTTGGCGCATCTTATGGATGTGCCATTTCTGGGACTGCTGAGGTGTGATATTAATAGCCGCAGAGGGGGCTAGTATTCATGGCTCCTTCCATGGCTATTGATATCAGCCCGCAGCTGTCTAGTTTAGCCTTTGCTGGCTAGATTTTACAGGGGGGCCCACGTCAATTTTTTTCTGGGGTCCCCCTGTAATCTAGCCAGTAAAGGCTAAACAAACAGTTGTGGGCTGATATTAATAGCCATGGAACATTATTGGCTAATGGCCCCTTCCGCGGATACTAATATCAGCCCCCAGCGGTGGCTTTCCCTCTGCTGGTTATAAAAACTATAGGGAGCCCACGCCATTTTTTAAAACATTTTAGGCTCTGTGCCCATAATTCAGACGTAGCAACGCTTTGGACGCACATTTTTTCTGCATCCAAAACGTTGCATTCTATTGAACGCAGGTAAATCCACGTGTTCACTGAACCATGCGTATTTACCGCATTCAATACTTTCGAGTGGTTAAATTTCTGTTGTGGAGACTAGCGACTTCGCAAGAGAAATTGACATGCTGAGGTCCTGAAAGACGCGCCACATGTCAGCGTCCACGGGTGATTCGAAGCCTCTGATGCACGCATAGCGGACATGGGATTTCTAGAGATCCCATCCACTATGCTGTAACATCTGGACGCTGCGGGTTTGACACTATATACACGCAGCGTCAAACCTGCAGTGGCTCCTGACCGTGGCCAAACTAACCCGCAGCATATCAATTTCTGTAGCGGACACACCAGTCTCCGCTGCAGATTTTGACCGATTCCAGTGTCATTATATGCGGTGGATTCATATGTACCGACAACAAAAGTGCGGCATTGGAACACCGCGTTTTGGACACAACATAAATGTGTTGTGTCCAAAGTGCTGCTGAGTGCTGATCGGGGGATGTAGTGGCTAAAGAACCAGCTGTGAGATGTTATTTAATGGCCAGGGAAATATTTACCAAGTGGCACCTTCCCAGACTAAAAAAACCCAGCTCACATCAGTCGCATAACTTACATGAATAGAAATGTTAATGAAGATTGGAGGAATGGGACTAGCTGTCATCCAGCTCTTTTGTTTGGTGATGTCAAGGTGTCACTCAGACCTTTTCATTACCAAAGTAAAGAAACACACAGACACAGTGTAACCACTTAATTTGAAATACAACAGACCCATTCTTTAATCATTTAAATGAACCAATATATTCACCCCAGTTCTTATGGTAATACAAGGGCTTAAGCAATGTCCCACCAACTTTATTTAGCTCCAAAATCATTCATGGATGCTCAAAAACCACTTAAAAAAATGCATGTAAAAACGTGTCAAAAACACATGTAAATCCGCATGCGTTTTTTTCTGCCAGGGAGAGGCAAAAACGCTCAGAAATTTCTGCTTCAATTCCTGAACTTGTGCACAAACCCTAAAAGTTAATTTATTCTAAAATATTGAATAAAAAACAGATAAGTTAAAATATAAACCTAAAGACCCTTTAACATTTTTCCAGTCATATCAAACCCTCCGCTGTGCCCATTATGCATAATAAATGATCTACGATCTTTTTGTGTTTCTGTTGTTGACCTTACTTTATATAGCAAGTAAGCCTAATTACCATACATTACCTACTACACAACCCTCATAGCCTCCCTATCCCACAACCTCAAACAGCTATTCAACACTTTTAACTCTCTCCTCCGCCCTCCACTGCCCCCTCCGACCTCCCTCATCTCTGCTGAGGAGTTTGCCACACACTTCAAAAACAAGATTGACCAAACACGGCAAGTCTTTACTGTCCGACCACCACAATCCCTTTGTTTTCCACACCATTGCCCTTCCCCCATAACCTCCCTTCCCAACATCACGGAAAGAGACCTTACTCGCCTTCTCTCCAAATCACACCTCACCACTTGTGCACTGGACCCCATCCCATCCCACCTCCTCCCCATCCTCACCCCCACACTCGTCCCATCCCTAACCCATCTCTTCAACCTATCACTATCCTCAGGTACTTTCCCTGCTGCCTTCAAACATGCCACAATCACGCCCATCCTCAAAAAGCCATCCCTCGACCCATCCGCCCTGTCCAGCTATCGCCCCATATCGCTGCTCCCATTTGCCTCCAAACTCTTTGAGCAACACGTTCACGCTGAACTTTCCTCCCACTTTTCATGTAACTCTCTTTTCGACAACCGACAATCCGGCTTCCGCCCCCACCATTCCACCGAAACTGCCCTTACCAAAATCACCAATGACCTACTTACAGCCAAGGCTAACAGACAATTCTCTGTACTCCTTCTTCTTGACCTGTCCTCTGCTTTTGATACAGTTGACCATTGCCTCCTACTACAGATCCTCTCTTCCTTTGGAGTCAAAGACCTTGCCCTATCCTGGATCTCCTCATATCTTTCTACCCGCACATTTAACATCTCCCACTCCCACACTACCTCCTCACCCCGTCCCCTCTCTGTTGGGAGTCCCTCAAGGCTCTGTCCTAGGACCCCTATTCTTCTCAATCTATACCCTTGGCCTGGGACAGCTCATAAAATCCTATGGCTTCCAGTACCATCTGTACGCTGATGACACCCAGATCTACCTCTCTGGCCCAGACGTCACCTCTCTGCTGTCCAGAATCCCAGCATGTCTATCAGCCATATCCTCCTTCTTCTCCTCCCGCTTCCTCAACCTCAATGTGGACAAAACTTAACTCACCATCTTTCCCCCATCTCGCGTATCTTCCCCATCTGATCTTTCTATCACAATAAATGACATCACTCTTTCCGCTGTACCGACAATCCGCTGCCTCGGACTAACCCTTGACTCTTCCCTGTCCTTCAAACCAGACATCCAAGCTCTCGCCACCTCCTGTCGCCTCCAGCTCAAAAATATTTCCAGAATCTGTCCTTTCCTCAACCCCAACTCTACTAAACTGCTTGTGCATGCCCTCATCATCTCCCGCCTCAACTATTGCAACATCCTCCTCTGTGGCCTACCTGCTAACACTCTCGCACCCCTCCAGTCCATCCTCAACTCTGCTGCATGACTTGTTCATCTCTCGCCTCACTACTCCTCTGCTACCCCCCTTTGCAAATCCCTTCATTGGCTCCCACTTGCCCAGCGTATCCAGTTCAAACTGCTAACACTGACCTACAAAGCCATCCATAACCTCTCTCCTCCGTACATCTCTGAACTAATCTCCCGATATATTCCCTCACGTAACCTCCGGTCCTCCCAAGACTTCCTTCTCTCCTTCACACTTATCCGTTCCTCACGCAATCGCCTCCAAGATTTCTCCCGAATATCCCCCATCCTCTGGAATTCTGTGCCTCAGCACGTCCGATTATCCACCACATCTGGATCCTTCAGACGGAACCTGAAAACCTATCTTTTCAAGAAAGCTTACAACCTGCAATGACCACACTGCCTCTTCAACACCGGAGCTACTGCACCCCCCCAACCTACTGTCTCCTCCCCATTCCTGTAGAATGTAAGCCCGCAAGGGCAGGGTCCACTTCCCTCCATACCAGTCTATCAGTGTTTACTGTATTGTTTACTGTAAGTGATGTTTGTATTTTGTATGTAACCCCTTATGTACAGCACCATGGAATCAATGGCGCTATATAAATTATTAATAATAATAATAATAATAATATGAAGCATCCCCTCTTGAAGGGCATATTTTTTTTACCTTTTTAAGCAATATCTTTGAGAGACTCAGCAAGAAATAAGATTTGTACAGGGAGAAAGTCAAAGAGAACCTATTCTGGTTAATGGATGGGAGCAAAGCTGGTGTTTAGATCTCAATGGGCAGCGGGGTCTCAATCCTGAGGATGGAGGGATCAGGAACAACTGTGAGCGTTCCAGCGATCTGCAAAATGAAATACTAGCTTCTACAAGGACTCCATGGTCCATGAATATGATATGGGCACATGTGAACAAGCTGTTATCCTAAAATATACCCACTTACGGAAACATATTATTTCATTGGTAAGTACATAGGTGCTGTAGATATGTATGTGTGCATCAAATTTGGAGGATGCTGAGCCAAAATGTGGCAGATGTGTGTAGATACATATGTGTGTATGTACAGTACAGACCAAAAGTTTGGACACACCTTCTCATTTAAAGATTTTTCTGTATTTTCATGACTATGAAAATTGTACATTCACACTGAAGGCATCAAAACTATGAATTAACACATGTGGAATTATATACTTAACAAAAAAGCGTGAAACAACTGAAAATATGTCTTATATTCTACGTTCTTCAAAGTAGCCACCTTTTGCTTTGATGACTGCTTTGCACACTCTTGGCATTCTCTGGATGAGCTTCAAGAGGTAGTCACCGGAAATGGTCTTCCAACAATCTTGAAGGAGTTCCCAGAGATGCTTAGCACTTGTGAAGAGCACAGGGCGCCAGTGGCGGCTTTGCCAATCCTGGTGTTCTGTGGAAAATGCCAAGCGTCCTGCACGGTGTTGGGCTGTGAGCACAGCCCCCATCTGTGGACGTCGGGTCCTCATACCACCCTCATGGAGGTGGTTTCTTACTGTTTGTGCAGACACATGCACATTTATGGCCTGCCGGAGTTCATTTTGCAGGGCTCTGGCAGTGCTCCTCCTGTTCCTCCTTGCACAAAGGCGGAGGTAGCGGTCCTGCTGCTGGGTTGTTGCCCTCCTACGGCCCCCTCCATGTCTCCTGGTGTACTGGCCTGTCTCCTGGTAGCGCCTCCAGCCTCTGGACACTACGCTGACAGATGCTGCAAACCTTCTTGCCACAGCTTGCATTGATGTGCCATCCTGGATGAGCTGCACTACCTGAGCAACTTCTGTGGGTTCTAGAGTCCGTCTCATGCTACCACGAGTGTGAAAGCACAACCAACGTTCAAAAGTGACCAAAACATCAGCCAGAAAGCATTGGTACTGAGATGTGGTCTGTGGTCCCCACCTGCAGAACCACTACTTGTTTGAGTGTGTCTTAATAATTGACAATAATTTCCATCTATTGTCTATTCCATTTGCACAACAGCATGTGAAATTGATTGTCAATCAGGGTTGCTTCCTAAGTGGACAGTTTGATTTCACAGAAGTTTGATTTACTTGGAGTTATATTCTGTTGTTTAAGTGTTCCCTTTATTTTTTTGAGCAGTGTATATATACACACATATAAACCTTTAGCCAATACTTGAGGGCAAAGCGAATCACTAGTGATGAGTCTAATGTACAAATAACATTTGATGCTTTAACGAAAAAAATTTAAAGATAGAAATTATCCCATGAGAGTTTTAAAAAAATATGAGGATAGAGCTATATCGACCGCTCTACATTGTTAAATAATATACAACGAGATAGAGACACGACTAAAAGGATCCCTGTGGTCTCAACTTATTCAGAGGAAAGCAACGAAGTTACGGGTATAAGTCGGAGACTTTGGGATATGTTGGGAAAATGTATATCAGGTGTTGATGAGTTTACAGTTCCACCCCTTTTTTCGTATAAGCGTTGGAGGAATTTGAAGGATGATGTGGTCCATTCGGATATTGGCCCCAGTAAAAAGAAGAGCCAAATAACTTTGACACGGAGGAAAAGAACAGGATGTTTCCCTTGCTTGAGCTGTGTGAATTGTCCTTATATGTTGAAAGGAGAGAATTTTCGGCACTTTACTTCTGGTAAAGTGTATAATCCTAGGTTGTATTTGATGTGTGACACGGGCTATGTTATATATATATTGCAGTGTCCGTGCAAATTAAAATATGTAGGCATAACAACTTATGATTTCAAAACCAGAATCATCCATCATCGGAACACAATATGTAAAAAGAAAATGGATTTACCAGTCCCAAAACATTTTACAGAGGCAGGACATAGAGAGAGGGATTTACAATTCTATATAATAGATCATGTTCCTGACGCACCCCCTGGGCCATATTCTTTAGGGGAATACCCGGAGCCGGATCAGATGGGGGTTGTAGTCTCCGAGTGGCTGTGACCCGGTCCGTGCCCAGGGTGTCAAGCTCAGTGTGTGGCAGTCCTTACTGATGTTACTAAAGTTCTTTATGTCGACTACGCCACCCGTTGAATTGCGGTCACTACGGCCGCCGCTGCAGCAGGGTCCGCTGAGGCTGATGGTGTTTGTGCAGCTTAGGTAGTATAACCCCCAACGGGAGGGGTATAGCCTCAGGGGGGTCAGGTGCAGAGGATGGTGGTTGTGGAAGTGCAGGGATGATGGTAATGAGAGTCAGAGTCGGGTTGTGCAGTTCAGGGTTCTTTACTTACTGCAGATGTTCCGGTCACTCCGGCCTTGAGTGACCACCCGAGCCGTGCTGCGTCCACCAGGTCCTGGACTCGGCCAACCCCCAAGTAGTTCTGGAGCGTGGTTCTGAGCTCCCGTTCTGTCCTGTCCTCGTCTCTGGCCTTCCCCACCAGGGATCCACCTATGTCCGGCTCCCTCGGGCCTCTTGTTGGCGAACCCTTGCCTCTGGGTTCCCTGACCCTATGCGTGGTCTGCCTTCTGGGTGGATATGGTGGGTGGCCGTGGCAGATGCTGCCCACGGCCTCCGGTCTCTGGCTGAGGTATGCTGTAGCCCCCACCAGTTTGGGATCCGGTACCCTGTTGCCAACTCTTCACCCTGTGATTGTATTTGGGCTCTCAGAGTTCCTTCTTTCTCCCCCTCTGGGTCTTTCTTTCCCTCCTCTCTCACTCTTGGGCTGGGGCTGCTCTGCTCTTCTGCTCTCTTCCTCTGCTCTGCAAAAGACTGATGTCTCACTGACTTCTCACAGACTGACCATGATCTTAGATGGTGCCCACCTTAAATACTCCCTCTATGTGTGAGCTCAGGTGACCAGCACCCAATGAGCTCCTAACTTTACCCAGGCTGCTCCCCCTATCTGCCCATACACTACTGGGATGTACCACCCCCCTCCCACTCCAGCCAGGAACAGACTCGGTCGTACCTGCACATTTCTAAGTGGGAGTACCGTTGGTCTGCTCCTCGGAAATGGGATGTGTGTAGTGCATGCAGCTTTCTGAGCTCAGTTCCACACTCCATCCTTACCCGGGAGTGGAATATCACACCTCTGGGTTGAGGTGCAATACCCCTGTAGCAGCCGAATCCTCAGGGTGCTACATTCCCCCCTGGTAAATCACAGCACGTCCTCGGGCTGTAAGATATAAAAACACCAAAACATACAATTTTTGCATAAACAACATAATAAAAACATATAAAACATATATATCAGCAATAAAACTTTTTTCATAAATAACATTCTCGTAGACTTCTCTTGCTTCTAGCTCCTCCTCCGGACACTGTGCAACGTGTGCCCGGGAAAAGTGCAACAGTTTCTCTAGAAAAATGGTCTTCCTATAAAACCGGTAGGGGGCGCTTTAGGAAGCGCAACTATATACAAGGGGATATGGCCGCTCTCAGTCCTCGGCCAGGTATTTAGGAAAGGGATGACCGCTCTCAGTCCTCGGTCAGAGGGATTAAGGGAAATACGGGTAACAGTTCAATTCTCTGGTCCCAACGGGGACTATAATAGCAGCAACGGTTCACTGTGCCCCGACGGGCAACTATATACAGCTTCTACTCCGCTGTACTCAACGACGACGTCCTCCTGCTCTTTCTTTGTGATTAACTTTAGCTTCAGACCCGTTCGGGCACGTATGCTGGGCAAATAGATCTTCTCCCAGATGCGGCACTCTTGGTTTTATGGGCGCGGTGGTGGTGGCGCCCGGGTTGCCCAGGCCTTGCGGCCAAGCCTGGGGCACCTGGAAAGTGAAGGGCACCGTAAGGACGGCGGCGCCCTGGGCTACTTGGCCCTGCGACCAGGCCGGTGGCTCCGCAGAGGTAGGGGGCGCTGTTGGTATTGCGGCGCCCGGGGGTACTAGGCCTTGCGACCAGGCCGATGGTACTTCCTGCTTGGTCACGCTCGGGGTCGAGGCGTATGACGTCACAGGGGTCGCGGCTCCCGTTTGAGGCCTAGTCTGCGGCGGTGACGTTGCAGCGACGGGCACGGCAGGGGATACTTCGGGCTCTGCGACGGGGAGCTGGGGCAGGTACGCGGTTTCCCGGTTTGGGGTAGAGACGTCCCCTTTACCTGCCTCCTTTCGTTCGGCTCCCTTCTCAGCGCCGTCTCCGGCCTTCAGTCCTCCTGCGCCATCCTCAGAGGCGGTCTGTCTCCTCGTCTCGGGTGGCGTGCTCCGCTGACGAGTTCTTGTCTGCTGGACCATCTCACGGCTCCATTCTGCTAACGTCTCTCGCTGCACCCGGGCCATCCTCCGTGCGAGGCCCTCCAGCGCAGTCTGTGCACACTCCCGATCTCGGGGGAGCTGTGCCAAAACCTCCACTAAGCCTAGTGGGGTCGTTGCTTCTAGCAGGCTCCTGACCAACGGGTCGGTGCTGCTCTGCTCTCCTTCCGTTGTCTCCAGCAGGCTCCTGGCCAGCGGGCCGGTGCTGCTCTGCTCTTCTTCCATCTCCGGGTAAGCTTCTTCTGGACTCAGCTCTAGGCTTCTTGTCTCCGGGTGCGCTCTCTCCAGATTGCTCCAGGCGACACCCATCTTTGTTCTCTTCTTCTCAGTCCTCCCACTTCGAGGGCGGTCCCGGGGCCACTTGGTGATTGTCAGCTCCAGGGGCAGTTCTTTCACGCTGACAGACACCTCTAGCATCACAGTCTCTGTTGGTGGGGGCGGTTTCCACTTTTGGCGCCATTTTCGGTCCTGGCCCACGATGGGAGGCGGCCTCTTGCCATCCTCTGGCACGCCCATAATGGCGTCCGCTCTGACAAGGCGGGAAACCTTTGGAAATGGCGGGAATCGTCTCCCAGTGGCGGGAAACTCTGCAGATGGCGGGAAAAAGCTGTTAATGGCGGACAACCGGCGGGAATTGATCTGTGACGGAGTCCGATGGCGGGGACCCTCCGGAACCGGCAGGAGACTTCTTTTTGAGGTAAACTTGTTCTTTTCTTCAGGCACGCAGTACCCGGGTGTTGCGGGCACGTAATCCTGCCGACTACGCCAAAGTTGACGCACCCCCTGGGCCATATTCTTTAGGGGAATACCCGGAGCCGGATCAGATGGGGGTTGTAGTCTCCGAGTGGCTGTGACCCGGTCCGTGCCCAGGGTGTCAAGCTCAGTGTGTGGCAGTCCTTACTGATGTTACTAAAGTTCTTTATGTCGACTACGCCACCCGTTGAATTGCGGTCACTACGGCCGCCGCTGCAGCAGGGTCCGCTGAGGCTGATGGTGTTTGTGCAGCTTAGGTAGTATAACCCCCAACGGGAGGGGTATAGCCTCAGGGGGGTCAGGTGCAGAGGATGGTGGTTGTGGAAGTGCAGGGATGATGGTAATGAGAGTCAGAGTCGGGTTGTGCAGTTCAGGGTTCTTTACTTACTGCAGATGTTCCGGTCACTCCGGCCTTGAGTGACCACCCGAGCCGTGCTGCGTCCACCAGGTCCTGGACTCGGCCAACCCCCAAGTAGTTCTGGAGCGTGGTTCTGAGCTCCCGTTCTGTCCTGTCCTCGTCTCTGGCCTTCCCCACCAGGGATCCACCTATGTCCGGCTCCCTCGGGCCTCTTGTTGGCGAACCCTTGCCTCTGGGTTCCCTGACCCTATGCGTGGTCTGCCTTCTGGGTGGATATGGTGGGTGGCCGTGGCAGATGCTGCCCACGGCCTCCGGTCTCTGGCTGAGGTATGCTGTAGCCCCCACCAGTTTGGGATCCGGTACCCTGTTGCCAACTCTTCACCCTGTGATTGTATTTGGGCTCTCAGAGTTCCTTCTTTCTCCCCCTCTGGGTCTTTCTTTCCCTCCTCTCTCACTCTTGGGCTGGGGCTGCTCTGCTCTTCTGCTCTCTTCCTCTGCTCTGCAAAAGACTGATGTCTCACTGACTTCTCACAGACTGACCCTGATCTTAGATGGTGCCCACCTTAAATACTCCCTCTATGTGTGAGCTCAGGTGACCAGCACCCAATGAGCTCCTAACTTTACCAGGCTGCTCCCCCTATCTGCCCCTACACTACTGGGATGTACCACCCCCCTCCCACTCCAGCCAGGAACAGACTCGGTCGTACCTGCACATTTCTAAGTGGGAGTACCGTTGGTCTGCTCCTCGGAAATGGGATGTGTGTAGTGCATGCAGCTTTCTGAGCTCAGTTCCACATTCCATCCTTACCCGGGAGTGGAATATCACACCTCTGGGTTGAGGTGCAATACCCCTGTAGCAGCCGAATCCTCAGGGTGCTACATTCCCCCCCGTGAGAAGAGATGGCAATCGTGAGAAATTGCTTAAAAAGAAAGAATTAGAATGGATCTACAGATTGGAATCCTTAAAGCCTAACGGACTTAATTTTTATGTTTCTATATAATATATTGGGATTATGAGACATTTGTTTGGCTTTCTTGCAAGATTAATATTGTAATAATGTACTAGAATATATTAGATTAAAAGTATGTGATTGAGGGTAGCCAAATTGAAATAGGTATATTCCCCTTTAAATTATCGTGGAACTACAAGCCTCAGCAATAACCTAGGTGTGTTTCCCCTTTAAAAAGAATGCAGAATTGGAAGCCCTTTAAGGGATATAATTAAATGTTAATTGGGAAGTCAGCATAATGTTCGTGACGCGCGCAGGGGATGGGGACGACTCGGCGCCCGGGTCTTGTTGTTGCCTGACCTTGGGGGATGTCGCGGTGGTCGGCTCCCGGGCCCGTACCCTAGGGTCACTCTTAAAAAGTGAAAAGGGGGAAAGTTTATATGGGAAAGGGGAAATGTTCGTGATGCCACCTGTAGATTCTGGTGAGGATCACCAGAGCTGCGGCAGTCCTCTGAGGCCTGTGTTCATGCAGCTTAGTTGGTGCAGCTCCCCACAGGTGGAACGGGGCCTCAGGGCAGCGTAAGAGGTAGGGATGCAGGACAGAGGGGACCCAGCCGGGTCAGAAGAAGAACAGGCACATTCACAACAGTTCACTTCAGTACCTTTACTGGTGGTGTTTCAGGCATGATCCAGGGCACTGTAGGGTGAAGGGTGCATTTCAGGACTCTCCCCAGTGAGCGGGTGTGGGGCCTCCTGTTTCTTGCCTTTTCCTGATAAGTTTATGACCTGCCTGAAGCTAGGCCTAACTTGGTCTCTGTCTTGCACCTGCTGACCTGGTGGTAGGGCCTTCTGATGGAGATCACACTCCCTGGTCTCTTGGGCCTCTGTGATTCCTGACCTTGGGATAACGGTCAGCTTCTGGTGTTCCTGGGACATATAGTTCACCAGGGCTTCCGGTAGTTTCTGCTGGTCCTAGAGATCCTTGCAGACACGAACCTGGTGTTCGGTAAATGGTCTTGGGGTGAGCTGGCTAAGCTCCTCTGCCTCCTATGTAGCTCGCTTACTCCACTTGCCTTCGGCCGCGCTCGGGGCCCTCACTAGGCTTCACACTGGCAGTAGGCCTCGCTACTCTTCACCACTCTTATGGCGTCGGCACACCTTAGGCTCACTAACCTGAGCTCTCTGAGTCTGGACTGGGCTTCACTGCAGGCTAGCTTCTGCAGGAGCTGGACCTAGCTCTGTCCCCTGAGGAAACTGTTCTATAGACCGAACTTCTCTCTCTGTGGACTCCAGACCGACTGGACTGCCTAGCTCCACCTTCCCTCTTTATATCCCTAACGGGCTCCCTCTGCTGGTCTGAGGTGGAGGGTGGAGGTGTGTGAATGCTATGAGGGCCTCTTGTGGAGGAATCTGTCCATGCACCCCTCTAGGATCTGTGGCACCAATGGACAGCAGGTCTACTTGTATTTATAGGGGGTTTTCGATATATACACACTACCATTCAAAAGTTTGGGTCACCCATACAATTTTCTGCTGTCCATGAAAACTCATACTTTTATTTATCAAATGAGTTGCAAAATGAATCGAAAATATAGTCCAGACATTGACAAGGTTAGAAATAATGATTTTTATTAGAAAAAATAATTTTCTCCTTCAAACTTTGCTTTCGTCACAGAATGCTCCCTTTGCAGCAATTACAGCATTGCAGACTTTCAGTTGTTCTGCGTCTCACAAATGTTCTTCTGTGTGATCTAAACACCTTAAACTTTGATTCTTCTGTCCATAAAACTTTTTTTCCAGTCTTCCTCTGTCCAATGTCTGTGTGCTTTTGCCCATATTAATCTTTTCCTTTTATTAGCCAGTCTCAGATATGGCGTTTTCTTTGCCACTTTGCCCTGAAGGCCAGCATCCCGGAGTTGCCTCTTCACTGTAGACGTTGACACTGGCGTTTTGCGTGTACTATTTAGTGAAGCTGCCAGTTGAGGAGCTGTGAGGCGTCGATTTCTCAAACTAGAGACTCTAATGTACTTGTCTTGTTGCTCAGTTGTGCAGCGGGGCCTCCCACTTCTCTTTCCACTCTGGTTAGAGCCTGTTTGTGCTCTCCTTTGAAGGGAGTAGTCCACACCGTTGTAGGAAATCTTCAGTTTCTTGGCAAGTTCTCGCATGGAATAGCCTTCATTTCTAAGAACAAGAATAGACTGTCGAGTTTCACATGAAAGTTCTCATTTTCTGGCCATTTTGAGAGTTTCATAGAATAAACAAATGTAATGCTCCAGATTCTTAACTAGCTCAAAGGAAGGTCAATTTTATAGCTTCTCAAATCAGCCAAACCGTTTTCAGCTGGGCTAACATACTTGTGCAAGGGTTTTATAGGGTTTTCTAAGCATCCATTAGCTTTCTTACACAGTTAGCACAGTTAGCACAGTTAATACAATGTACCATTAAAACACTGGAGTGGTGGCTGTTGGAAATGGGCCTCTATACACCTGTGGCGCCCCTGAGGGTTCAGTCGCCACAGGGGTACTGCACCTTGTAAAAGAGGTGTGGTATCTTCTCTCCGAGGTAAGGATGGGGGGGGGCACCACACAGGACCCCTTTTACTCACTCAACACCACACTGCTCCCATTCTGTAGGGGGTGTAAAGCACGAAGTGCTGCCCCGGTCCTGAATGAAAGAGCAAGGAGGGGAACCAAAGATAGGGGGAACCTAGTGGCTAGTTGGGTGGAGGAAGCACTTTACAGTTACACTTGCTAATGCATATTTAAACAACGGCCATCTTGGGTTCAAGGTCTTTGATTGTGATCTTCATCACTGAACGTGGCTTTCTGTTAGAACCAGCAGCTGATTGAAGATACACGGTCCTCGTCCTCTGGCCTTGAGGCGAGGAGCGGGCTAGAGTTAACAGCTGCCTCTACCCGGTCAAGTAAGAAGGCCTGGAGGGGAGCAGAGGAGAAAGCTCCACAGGCAAAAGGATCCCAGGGGATGCGGACGGAGCGGCGTACGCCACCTGCTACCCTCATTCTGGCCAAGCCAGAGGGACTCCTGCTGCAAAAGGGGACCGGCCCCCAATATCTGACTTTGCTACTTCACGTCCTAGTCAGAGAAGCTCCGGAGGCTTAGTGGATCCCACCGGTAACGGACGGAGCGGAGTCGTCACCCGTACCCTTGTTCTGTGTATAGCCAGAGGGAGACCCAGCCTTGTAACACGCACCACATACGGACAGGAGAGGACCTAGTGGGAAAGTCTAGGAACACTCTGGTGCGGGGGTCCTGATTGATGCACCCAAACTACCCGGAGTGTGTTGAACCCCTTCCTGGTGGCCGCAGCGCGCCGTGAGGAGCGAGGAGAAGCCTTGCAGCTGATGCCTAACATCGTGAGTAAAGCTTGGAATACTGCATCCATTGCCTCCGGTTCATTATTTCAGCGCGGCACCACATCGCACCACATCACCCACTACTACTCCCCTGATCCCTCTTCTCTGCCCTGAGGCCCTGCTCCGCCTGTGGGGAGTAGTACCATCTTCTGCTGCCACGACATCCCGCCTCGGAGGACTGCCGCAGCGCTGGTGGCGAATCACCAGACACCACAGGTGGTGTTGTCATATTAATCCACTCCATTACCACCGTCCCTATTTTTGATTGTGACAACCCTGGGCACGGGCGGGGCCTAGGCCACGACTGCATCCACCCTCCACCTGGAGGCCCGGTTCCGAGTACCCCTGTAACGACCGGAACGCTGGTCGAATGTGTATGAGGAATATGGCGCTACTATGAATGACTCTGACTTTGTATAGTGGCAGAACACTTTCTTTTTTTAACTGATCACAAGAATGATCGGGTTAAACAATTCTACAAAATATGGGTCACAACAGCCACTAACACAAATTACAAGTTATGCAGCCCGAGAGAGCCCAAGTGCCAATCTCGCGGGGATGAGCCAAACTACCCCTGGGCTATGCGACCCCCACCCTTATTCCGTACAGGGTCAACCCAGGACGTTACCGCGGACGTGGCACGTGGTCCTCTCTGGAATATAACCTTACACCCCCCTCACACACTAATACAATGAGATCTCGGTACCCTTGTTTTCCCCTTAGAGAACACTCATATTTTACCAAAGCGTTACCTGTACAGTGTACAGTTTCTCTTCTTACAAGAGCAAAGAGAAATCTCTCAGACTTAATACATATACAAACAGTTAACAAACTAAACCTTTAACTAGAGCCTGATCTCCGGCCACAGGGTTTGATCTGCTTCTCCTTCTCACCAAACTCTCCAGCACATCCAGGTGTAAGCAGAAATTAGAATCAATCTCAGTCTCAAAGTGTAGTTCACAGCAGGGCTCCTTTGTAGTATCCACGTGCACAGTCTTAGTATGCCAGATCTTTCACAATCTCTGGATCAAGCCTGCTCAGTCCATCAGCAGTAATATACACCAGGCAGTTCTCGGCACCCTGGAATCACTAACTAGCTTTCCCTAACTGACTACACAGTTGGTGACCGGTCACATATCTCAGTTACTCACAAGGCACAGCTTCTCCTTGGACACACAGTCTGGCTCCAGTCTGTATAAGCTCTCCAACGTCAAAAACAGCATCAGCCCGCACGTCCCCTTCTCTCTGCACTTCCTGGATCTCTGTTTTCCTGGGCTTTTCACAGATCCCCGGGCTTTTTCTTTACTTGTTTCTTGCTGACCCCTAATGGCCGGACTAAGTCATTGCAGGAGAAATTTACACTGTCATAAATATGAGCTCATTACCAGAAAGACATGTCAACATGTTACACTCCACCCCACTTACAATTTGGCGTCCCGACAAATGGTTTCATACCACTCATATGTAACACATACTTTTCAGGATTGTATTGTATCAGGGGAACACCAGCTATGCTCCTCTCCGATCTCCGCAAACCAGTACCTGCAGAGCTCGATCTAGGGTCCATCGTATCTAGTGGAACAGTAACATCAGGGGCGGTGTCTGGAACACCTGGAACTTGCGCTATTGGACTCTGCACATCCGATGGTCTCACCCAGAAGTCATCCCAACAGTCGCATTCAACATTGCTCGGTGCAACTGCCGTAGGTGGCACAGGTGACTCAGGGTGACACGCAGGTGTGTCGGACATACACCTTTTTAGCCAGTTCCGGTGCATTGTGCGACAGGGTCCAATGCACCCTTTGGGAACCACTGTGTACACACTTCCCCCTGGGAATACCCTTTCCACTACTGTGTAGGGCGTTTCCTCCCACCTGTCGCTCAACTTCCCTCCCGGACGCCTGATTCGTACTAGCACCTTATCACCCGCCCTGAACTCATCTAGGTGCACCGGCCCCCGATCTCGGTGGGGTTGATCCTGCACACGGTCTTTTTCTATCCGGTGGATTTCACGCAACCTTCGGCAATGATCCTCGACCCACTCACTGGCTGTACGATATTCTGGTTCATCGGGTACAGTGAGACTAAGTTCTTCAATCTCTCGCCCAGGCCAACCGAACATCATCCTCCCACATAAGTTCTTAGAGGAACTCAGTCCATCGCTCCTTCTGCCTCTGTTCAAGCGTTCTCAGCATCTGGAGCAAGGTTCAGTTGAACCGTTCACAGGCCCCATTTCCCTGCGGATGGTAGGGCATTGTCCGGGATTGCTGAATCCCATAGACTTGCAGCAACTCCGTTATGAGCTGACCTTGGAAGCAAGCACCTTGATCTGAATGTATCCTTTGAGGACACCCATAAACCTGGATGAAATGCTTACAAATTGCCTCCGCTGCAGACTTAGCAGTCTGATCTTTGGTGGGGACAGCGACGGCAAACTTAGTAAAGTGATCAGTCATGACCAGACATGAATGATGACCACTTCTGGCGTACCCAATTGACAAATAATCCACCATTAGCACTTCCAGTGGGGCAGACGTCACGATTGTCTGGACAGGAGCCCTCTGCTCTGGGGACTTATTCAGCTCGTATGCCCGGCACCTACCACACACCTCTCTCACAACCTCTTCTAAGCCAGGCGTGTACACGTACCGGTGCAGCCAACGATAAGTCTTCTCAGGCCCGAAATGTACACCCCGCGTATGAGCTTCCTGGGCAATGTCTGGAGCCACTGAAGCTGGAATTACTACCTGCCAACGGTACCCCAGCTCTGCTGCTATGTAGATCCAGCGATACAGTATCCCCTCCGCTATGACCAATCGATCCCACTGCCTTAGCAGCTTTTGTCCTTCGGTTCCCAGCCGGGCTCTTGCTCTCCCATCGGGCCAGGACTTTTGACTCAGCCATTTCTTTACTCGTGACAGTTCGGAGTCTGCGTCCTGTAACTCAGCCCACTCTTGACGAGTCTTGCCCAGCAACGTGGCGACCCGTGTCGCCACCCCACTTGAATGTGCCACGTCTACGAACACAGGCAGTCACCTCGGGGATCTCAGTATCCTCGAGGTCTTCATCCACCCCATGCTCGGGTGCGCCTCGGGTCACTCGTGATAATGCATCAGCATTGGAGTTCTCTTTACCCGAACGGAACCGAATCCGGTAATTAAACTTGGACATACGAGCTACCCATCTCTGCTCCAGGGCTCCAAGCTTAGCGTTTTCCAAGTGTGCAAGCGGATTATTGTCATCACGAGAATCTCAGAACCAGCCAGATACTCTGCAAACTTCTCAGTCATGGCCCACACCAGGGCCAACATCTCCAGCTTAAACGAGCTGTAATTGTCCGGGTTTCGCTTGGTGTCCTGTAGAGACCGGCTAGCATACGCGATGACCCTCTCACGCCCATCTTGTTCTTGGGCTAACACAGTGTAACGGGTCCGGGAGGCGGAACCTCTGAGCTACTATACAAGGGGGCGGCCCTTGTAAGGGAGCGGGTGGCAGTCTCTGGGTGAACGGACAGGGAGTTACGGCAAGTGATCAGGGCAGTCTCTGGGTAAGGGGTAGGTACGACCTGTGATGGCAGAGCCTCCGGGTAGGCTAGCAGGCAGATGGTAGATGTGTGCTCCCAGGTGAGCAAGCGAGAGTCTCTGGAATAGCAGGTGGTCACGGCACGTGACGGCGGAACCTCCGGGCTGGCAGGCAGGTAGGTAACGGAGAAGCGCTCCCAGGTGAGCGGGCAAGAGTCTCTGGAATAGCTGGTGGTCACCGCACGTGACAACGGGACCTCCGGGCTGGCAAGCAGGCAGGTAACGGAGATGCGCTCCCAGGTGAGCGGGCAAGAGTCTCTGAGATAGCTGGTGGTCACAGCACGTGACAACGGAGCCTCCGGGCTGGCAAGCAGGCAGATAACGGAGAAGCGCTCCCAGGTGAGCGGGCAAGCTGGTCCATAGACAGACTGACCGGAGTAGTAAGGCAGACCGTCGGACCTCAGGCAAGCAGGCGGGTAGCTGATATGCGCTCCCAGGTGAGCGGGAAGGCTGGTCCTTTAGACAGACTGACAGGAGTAGTAAGGCAGACCGTCGGACCTCAGACTGGCAGACAGGTAACAGGTATTCAGGCAGGAATCAGGCAGGTAACTGGCAGGAAACTGGCAGGTAACTGGCAGGTAACTGGCAGGTCACTGGCAACGGGACCTGAGGGCTGAAGCACAGGTGAGACACAGGTGCAAACAACATTGCTCGGGCACCTCCATTTTGGAGGAGGTGCCTTATATATGATGAAGTCCTCCGGCCATTGGCCGGGGACTCTTTAGGGCGGCGCGCGCGGCCCCTTTAAGAGGAGGGGAGCGCGCGCGCCCTAAGCACAGGGGCCGGGAAGGAGCGCGCGCTGAGAGCAGAGCAGGAGGAGGACGCCGGGACGGAGCGCGCGCTGACAGCAGAGCGGGGGGAGGATGCCGGGCACGGAGCAGAGCGGTGAGGGGAGCAGCGTCCCTGCCTAGCAGAGGGCAGGGACGCCGGCACTACAGTACCCCCCCCTTTAGGCCCCCCCTTTTTTAGGCCAGACAGAAATTTAGCTAGGATGAGAGGGGCATGGATGTTCTCCCGGGGCTCCCACGTTCTCTCCTCAGGACCAAACCCCTTCCAATCTACCAGGAAAAAGGTCTTTCCTCTTACCCTTTTGGTGGCAAGAATGTTCTCTACCTCAAACTCGTCCTCAGCAGAAACCGGAGCAGGAGGCGTACCTGTAGACTTGGAAAAAGAGTTAAGCACCACAGGTTTGAGGAGAGACACATGGAAGGAGTTAGGGATCCGTAAGTTGGCCGGGAGTTTCAATTTATAGGCCACCGGGTTGATCTGACTGATGACCTCCAGTGGGCCGATGAACCGAGGCCCTAACTTATAGGAAGGGATCTTGAGCCGGACATATTTGGACGAGAGCCAGACTTTATCCCCAGGGCGGAATTGAGGAGGGTCCAGACGTTTTTTGTCAGCGTGTCTTTTCATACGCTCGGATGACAGAAGGAGTGCGGACCGGGTACTCTCCCATATGGAGGAAAATTTGTTAACAAGAGATTCCGCAGCCGGATTGTCCGCCGAGGTGGAGACGGGAAACGGGATCCGAGGATGCTGACCGTAGACTACAAAAAACGGGGATTTGGAGGAAGACTCGCTCTCGTGATTGTTGTACGAGAATTCGGCCCATGGCAGGAGATCCACCCAGTCAGAATGGTGGGCATTAACAAAGTGCCGAAGGTAACTGGTCAGGTTCTGATTGATCCGCTCCACTTGACCATTAGACTGTGGGTGGTAAGCGGAGGAGAAGTCCAGGGTGACGTCCAGCAATTTACAAGTGGCTCTCCAGAAATGGGAAGTGAACTGTACCCCACGATCCGACACGATGTGACGGGGCAGGCCATGAAGACGGAAGATGTGGCGGATAAAGTCTTTAGCCAGCTCGGGTGCAGACGGAAGACCTGGCAGTGGAATGAAGTGAGCCATCTTGGAGAAGCGGTCAGCGACCACCCAAATGACCGTACAACCGGCAGAGACGGGCAGATCAGTAATGAAGTCCATCGCTATATGCTGCCAGGGGGCAGCAGGTACTGGCAGAGGTAGGAGGCGGCCGGCCGGCAGGTGTCTCGGAACTTTGTTGCGGGCGCAGGACACACAGGCAGAAACAAAGTCTATTACATCCTTGTGCAGGTTAGGCCACCAGTAGTGCCGGGTAATAAGCTGGAGGGTCTTTTTCTGACCGGCGTGGCCAGCTAGTTTAGACGAATGACCCCAGTGTAGGATCTTCTCCCGATCAGGTACTGGTACGAACGTCTTACCAGGAGGAAGACGATTTAGACTCACGGGAGCCACCTGCATTACTCTGGCGGGATCGATGATATGTTTCAGATCCTCCTCGAGATCAGACACCAGAAAGGATCGAGACAAGGCGTCCGCCTTGACGTTTTTGTCAGCCGGGCGAAAATGAAGGACAAAATCAAAACGAGCAAAAAACAAGGACCACCGGGCTTGGCGCGGGTTAAGTCTCTGGGCATGCTGGAGGTAAGCCAAGTTCTTGTGGTCAGTGTAAATTATTACCGGGTGAAGAGCCCCCTCGAGCAGGTAACGCCACTCCTCCAATGCCAGTTTGATGGCCAATAACTCTCGGTCTCCTATGGAATAGTTGCGCTCAGAGGAGGAGAAGAGTTTAGAGAAGAAGCCACAAGTTACCATCCTCCCGGAAGATGATTTTTGAGTAAGTACCGCTCCGGCTCCAGAGGAGGAGGCGTCAACTTCCAGGAAGAACTGCTTGTTGCCATCTGGGCGATGCAGCACCGGGGCGGAAGAGAAGGCCTGTTTAAGGGAAAGAAAGGCCTCCTCTGCTTCGGGTGGCCACTCTTTGGGATTAGTACCTTTACGGGTGAGCGCAGAAATTGGGGCCGTCCGGGAAGAGAAGTGTGGTATGAAGAGGCGGTAGTAGTTGGCGAAGCCCAGGAATCGCTGAATGGCCTTCAACCCCTCCGGTCGGGGCCATTTCTCGATGGCAGACAGTTTCTCAGGATCCATTTGTAGGCCGGTCTGAGAGATAATGTAGCCCAGAAACGGAAGCGAGGTCTGCTCAAAGAGGCACTTCTCAAATTTAGCGTAGAGATGGTTCTGCATTAGCCTGAGCAGGACCTGACGAACGTCCCTCCGGTGAGTCTGGAGATCCGGAGAGAAGACCAAGATGTCGTCCAGGTACACCACTACGCAGGAGTAGAGAAGGTCCCGGAAGATGTCATTGACCAACTCTTGAAAGATGGCAGGAGCGTTACAGAGACCAAAGGGCATTACCAGGTATTCATAGTGGCCGTCCCGGGTGTTGAATGCCGTCTTCCATTCATCCCCCTGACGAATACGAACCAGGTTGTACGCCCCACGAAGGTCCAGTTTGGTGAAGATCCTAGCCCCCCTCAGACGATCAAATAATTCTGGAATGAGCGGAAGGGGGTACTTATTCTTCACCGTGATCAGGTTTAGGCCTCTATAGTCTATACAGGGACGGAGAGAGCCGTCCTTCTTTTTGACGAAAAAGAAGCCTGCTCCCGCCGGGGAGGTAGATTTCCGGATGAATCCTCTGGCCAGATTCTCCTCAATATATTCGGACATTGACCGGGTCTCAGCAGCGGATAAAGGATAGATACGCCCACGGGGAGGAGTAGTACCGGGTAGCAGATCGATGGGACAGTCGTATGGTCTATGTGGTGGTAATGTCTCTGCCTCCTTTTTATTAAAGACATCTGCATAAGACCAATAAGGAATCGGAAGTCCAGGTAGATCAGCTGGGGTAGGAGAGGGACGGACGGGATGGACGGGAACCAGGCAGGTTTTATGACAGTCTTGTCCCCAGCGAAGGACCTCTCCGGTTTGCCAGTCTAGCACGGGTGCATGTCTCTGGAGCCAGGGCAGACCTAGCAAGAGGGCGTGAGAGAGTCCAGGCAGAACATGAAAGGAGATACTTTCAGAATGCAGCATTCCCACCTGCAGGGTAATGGATTCGGTGATGAGTTGAATGGGGCGAGGTAAGAGGCCCCCATCCACGGCAGCGACAGACAAGGGTACAGCCAGAGGTTTGGTGGGGATGCGGTATTTCTCAACCAGGGACTGTGAAATAAGGTTCCCGGCTGCTCCAGAGTCAAGTTGGGCTAGTTCGAAATAACGGTTCTCCCCGTAGATGATCGAAACTGACAACAGCAGGGATGGAGAGGATTTATTCTTGTCTAGGTGGACCTCTCTGAGCGAACCTAGACACAGGCGTTTCCCGACCTCTCCGGGCAGGCACGGATCCGGTGCTCCTTACTGCCACAGTAGAAGCAGCTCCCCTCGGCACGGCGTGAGTCCTGACGGGTTTTGACCATCTTGGTCTGGTCGACCTGCATAGGCTCAGGAGAGTGTACCTGGGAGAGATGGAGGGAATGACGGGTTTCTGGAAAGTAGGAGCTAAACGTGGAATCCTTCTCTCACGGGTGACCTCTTTGGCACGCTCCTGGAACCGTAGGTCAATCCGGGTGGCAAGGGTTATTAGATCATCGAGAGAGGTAGGAATGTCCCGACCAGCAAGTTCATCTTTAATACGACCGGACAGACCCTCCCAGAAGACGGATACCAGAGCGTCGTTATCCCAGGCCAGCTCCGAGGCAAGGGTGCGGAACCGTATGGCATATTGGCCCACGGTGAGACCCTCCTGACGGAGGCGTAGCAGAGAGGATGCGGATGAGGTCTTCCGTCCGGGTTCGTCGAAGACTTTCCGGAAAGCCGAGAGAAAAGCAGGCAAGTTGGACACCAGGGGGTCTCCTCTCTCCCATAGAGGATTTAGCCAGGCCAGGGCCTCCCCGGTGAGATGGGACATGATAAAGGCAATTTTGGCCCGGTCGGAATTAAACTGATGGGACAAAAGTTCAAAGTGCAGGGTGCACTGATTTATGAAGCCCCGAGCCTGGACGGAGTCGCCTCCGAAGCGAGGAGGTGCAGACAGCCGGGGACCGGGATAGGTTACCATGGTATTAGTGGGTAGCGGAGCTGCCGGGTTGCGAGTCATGGTACTGGCAGTGGCTGCAGGTGGTGCAGTCAGAGTGTCCAGGCGAGTATTGACATTCCGCAGGTGACCCAGGATGGACTCCTGTTGGGACCTTTGATGGGACAGTTCATGACACAGGTCCGTGAGCGAGGGAGCTTGGGTGCCACCGGGTTCCATGGCCCGAGCAAACTGTAACGGGTCCGGGAGGCGGAACCTCTGAGCTACTATACAAGGGGGCGGCCCTTGTAAGGGAGCGGGTGGCAGTCTCTGGGTGAACGGACAGGGAGTTACGGCAAGTGATCAGGGCAGTCTCTGGGTAAGGGGTAGGTACGACCTGTGATGGCAGAGCCTCCGGGTAGGCTAGCAGGCAGATGGTAGATGTGTGCTCCCAGGTGAGCAAGCGAGAGTCTCTGGAATAGCAGGTGGTCACGGCACGTGACGGCGGAACCTCCGGGCTGGCAGGCAGGTAGGTAACGGAGAAGCGCTCCCAGGTGAGCGGGCAAGAGTCTCTGGAATAGCTGGTGGTCACCGCACGTGACAACGGGACCTCCGGGCTGGCAAGCAGGCAGGTAACGGAGATGCGCTCCCAGGTGAGCGGACAAGAGTCTCTGAGATAGCTGGTGGTCACAGCACGTGACAACGGAGCCTCCGGGCTGGCAAGCAGGCAGATAACGGAGAAGCGCTCCCAGGTGAGCGGGCAAGCTGGTCCATAGACAGACTGACCGGAGTAGTAAGGCAGACCGTCGGACCTCAGGCAAGCAGGCGGGTAGCTGATATGCACTCCCAGGTGAGCGGGCAGGCTGGTCCTTTAGACAGACTGACAGGAGTAGTAAGGCAGACCGTCGGACCTCAGACTGGCAGACAGGTAACAGGTATTCAGGCAGGAATCAGGCAGGTAACTGGCAGGAAACTGGCAGGTAACTGGCAGGTAACTGGCAGGTAACTGGCAACGGGACCTGAGGGCTGAAGCACAGGTGAGACACAGGTGCAAACAACATTGCTCGGGCACCTCCATTTTGGAGGAGGTGCCTTATATATGATGAAGTCCTCCGGCCATTGGCCGGGGACTCTTTAGGGCGGCGCGCGCGGCCCCTTTAAGAGGAGGGGAGCGCGCGCGCGCGCGCCCTAAGCACAGGGGCCGGGAAGGAGCGCGCGCTGAGAGCAGAGCAGGAGGAGGACGCCGGGACGGAGCGCGCGCTGACAGCAGAGCGGGGGGAGGATGCCGGGCACGGAGCAGAGCGGTGAGGGGAGCAGCGTCCCTGCCTAGCAGAGGGCAGGGACGCCGGCACTACACACAGCTCCCAGACCATGGAGACTTCCATCCGTGTACAGGGTGAACGGTTGGTCAAAGCGAGCATATGCCAATAAAGGTGCCTGTACGAGGGCGGCTCTGACCCGATCAAATGCCTGTTGCTGTCGTTCAGTCCACCGAATTGGCTGATTCTTGGGCCCCTGTGCCGTCCCTCTCAACAACTCATTCAGTGGTTCAGCCACCTTAGCAAAGTCTTTCACAAACCGACGGTAGTATCCTGCTAAACCAAGGAATGCTCGCACTTCTCTCACGGTCTTGGGACAGGGCCACCCCTGAATGGCCTCAATTTTACTCGGTGCTGGTCGCACACCGTCAGCAGACACCACATGCCCCAGATACTCGATCTGTGTCTGGAACAAGTGACATTTCTTTGGCTTGATCTTAAGTCCATTGTCTCTCAGTCGGTGCAACACTTGCCGAAGCTTCTTCAGGTGGTCGTCGAACGAATCTCCAAATATAATCACATCCTCCAAATAGATCAGCACGGACTCGAAATTGCAATCGCCCAAGCAGTATTCCTTTAATCACTGAAAAGTTACTGGAACATTAGTCAGTCCGAAGGGCATTCGATTAAATTCATACAGTCCCATTGGCAAGATGAATGCTGTCTTCTGCCGATCTAGAGCTGCCACGGGCACCTGCCAGTAGCCGCTGGCCAGGTCAAGGGTGGAGAAGTACTTCGCCTTTCCCAGGGCAGACAGGGATTCCTCGATCCGGGGCAATGGGTAGGAATCACGTACTGTGTGCACATTCAGCTTACGGTAATCAACACAAAACCGTATGGTCCCATCCTTTTTCCGGACCAGCACGACTGGTGCGGCCCAAGGACTTTGACTCGTCCGGATCACCCCATTATCCAGCATCTGCGCCAGCATTCCTTTGACCTCCTGATAAAGACTCGGTGGGATCTGGCGATATCTCTCCAGAATTGGGGGGGTGTTTCCCGTGGGTATCTCGTGCTCCACAGCCTTGGTGCAACCAAAGTCTTCATCTCCCCTGGAGAAGGCAGCCTGATATTCCCACAGCGCAGCCTCCAGTCTGCGAGCCTGTTCGGGAGTCAACTGGGACTCATCCACGCCCATGATTTCCATAATCCTTTTGCCATTCCACTCAGGCATGGGGGATTCTTCAGCTGTCGTCTGCATCGACAGGGTCCAGGCGGTCCGGCTGTCTGCCCTCAGTGTGAACTGGCTTTTGGGGATGACTCCTTCACCACACACATACACGTCAGCCAGCTTCGTGCCCACTGTCAGAGTCACCTCATGATTCTGCAGATTCAGGCATCTCACTGGTACACTTCCATCTTGCACAATGGCCAGTGTTCGGGCTATCATCGGGCTATCCGTATCTTCTGACCGTCCCACCGGTTCCAGAATCACCTCCACACCATTCAGTTTCCTGTGCGTCCCTACCGGCATCAATACAAGCTTCTCTTGACCCAGAGCGATTACAACGGCAGACCCGTGTGGGACATACATCGCTCCCACTGCTCTTCCTTCAGTCGTGCTCTTTTGAATGCCGCACGAACGGACCACCTGTTGCAGGGCCCTCTGAGTGGCTTTGTGGGGTTTCGCTCGTTTGCAGTATCTCAGACCATCGCGCTCAAACAAAAGGGAGTCCAGTTCTCTCAGGATATTCATTCCCAGAACCACCGGGAGATTCGGCCTCGCCTGAGTCTTCACGAGCACCACTCCTTTGGTTCCCAACTGCTGGCCGCACAGCTGTACTCTCATCCAAGCGATGCCTGCCACTGGAATTTCTTCATCATTAGCGGCCTTCAGCCTTAGCAGGTGTCCTGACTCCGTTTTGACAGTCTCTTCAAAGTGCGTCTTGAAAAATTCCATCGGCATGGTCGTCACCTCTGATCCGGTATCCACCAAGCCCGCCACCTTCTTTCCTGCAAACTGCACATCCAATGTGGGACTCTCTGCAATCAGATCTTCGGAACAGACATTGGGCGCTGATTTTCATTTCTGCCTCGCCGTATGCCCAACTACAGCAATGGCCTCTCTTTTACCGATGGCGGGACTTCAGCTGGCAGACTCCTCGGGCAGTACCGCTGCATATGCCCCAGTTCTCGGCATTGCCAACATTGAACTGGTCTTCTTGCCCTACCTCCGGATGCCTCAGGTCTAGGAGCAGTCGGCGTCCTCCCTGAGGTATAGGGGGGTTGATCATAAAGGGGAATAGAGGGGTTTGTCAAGGACGAGCATATCGGAGGCGTCCCCCGAACTTGCATCTGCTCTACCTGTTCCGTCAGGTTTTCCCCGGTTTTCTGCAAAGCAGCCAGCTGTGCTTGAACAGGATCTGGTCTCGGCTCTCCTGTGTTAGCCACTTGCAGGCTACTCCACTGCAGAGCAGACTTCACTTCCAAAGTCCGTGCTACCACCTCTTCCTGTATTTCGGCATAGGTGACACCAGGGGTATTCCGCGCCTTCAGCAACAATTCGCTCCTTAGCGCCTCACTCCGTATCCCCTCGATGAACTGATCCCGAAGAATGCTGTCGACATCGGCTTCAGTACCCACGGTTACAGGCGATTTCTTTTTGATCTCTTGATGCAATTCCTCCAGCGCTATAGCATACTGGATCAGGCTTTCTCCGTCTCTCTGGGTCCGGGCGAAAAACTGTACTCGTAGTTGCCCTGCCGCTGCCACGTGATCAAATGCTTTCCCTAGTATCCGGATGATGTCATCGACCGTCTTTCGCCTATCCTCAGGTTTTAACAAGACAACTTTACGGGCATCCTCCTCCAGAGCATTCAGTGCGACTTCCGGTTGAAGCAGAGAGCTGACACCGTGCAAGGTAATGGCATTCTTCAACCTGCCTACCCAATCACTGAACAGCAAGTTATACCCATCAAACTTGGCCAGGTGGTTAAGTAGTACGCCCGTTGCAGAGCAACCAACTAACCGATCCCTACCGATCACAACAGGAGAAGGGGGGTGGAGTACTACAGCGGACGCGGCAGTACCTTCCGCGCTACTGTCACCATTCATGGCGAGCACCGTATCCTGCCGACTACGCCAAGTTGTAACGACCGGAACGCCGGTCGAATGTGAATGAGGAATATGGCGCTCCTATGAATGACTCCGACTTTGTATAGTGGCAGAACACTTTCTTTTTTTACTGATCACAAGAATGACAGGGTTAAACAATTCTACAAAATATGGGCCACAACAGCCACTAACACAAATTACAAGTTATGCAGCCCGAGAGAGCCCAAGTGCCAATCTCACGGGGATGAGCCAAACTACCCCTGGGCTATGCCACCCCCACCCTTATTCAGTACAGGGCCTACCCAGGACGTTACCGCGGATGTGGCACGTGGTCCTCCCAGGAATATAACCTTACACCCCCCGCACACACTAATACAATGAGATCTGGGTACCCTTGTTTTCCCCTTAGAGAACACTCATATTTTACCAACGCGTTACCTGTACAGTTTCTCTTCTTACAAGAGCAAAGAGAAATCTCTCAGACTTAATACATATACAAACAGTTAACAAACTAAACCTTTAACTAGAGCCTGATCTCCGGCCACAGGGTTTGATCTGCTTCTCCTTCTCACCAAACTCTCCAGCACATCCAGGTGTAAGCAGGAATTAGAATCAATCTCAGTCTCAACGTGTAGTTCACAACAGGGCTCCTTTGTAGTATCCACGTGCACAGTCTTAGTATGCCAGATCTTTCACAACCTCTGGATCAAGCCTGCTCAGTCCATCAGCAGTGATATACACCAGGCAGTTCTCAGCACCCTGGAATCACTAACTAGCTTTCCCTAACTGACTACACAGTTGGTGACCGGTCACATATCTCAGTTACTCACAAGGCACAGCTTCTCCTTGGACACCCAGTCTGGCTCCAGTCTGTATAAGCTCTCCAACGTCAAAAACAGCATCAGCCCGCACGTCCCCTTCTCTCTGCACTTCCTGGATCTCTGTTTTCCCGGGCTTTTCACAGATCCCCGGGCTTTTTCTTTACTTGTTTCTTGCTGACCCCTAATGGCTGGACTAAGTCATTGCAGGAGAAATTTACACTGTCATAAATATGAGCTCATTACCAGAAAGACATGTCAACATGTTACACCCCCATCTCTCAGGGTGGGCAGGAGGCGTCACACAACTTGGCATAGTAGGCAGGATTGTGTGCCCGCAGCAACGGAAGAAGTTATCCCCATTGCTACCGGTACTGTGTGCCTTTACAAAAGACTGTCGTTTTATATTCCATGTGGCGCCCGCCCAAGAAGAACGGACGCCATTATGTGCAAAAAGAACAGCAACCCAGCACCTCCCATCATGGGCATGGCTCCCCAATGACGCCAAAAGTGCAGACCGCCCCCTCCAGCAGAGACAGTTCGCGCAGGGATGTCCGTCAAAACGGATGGGGCGTCCCTGGGAGTGCCCGTCAGCCAGCCGCCCTGGAGCTGCCCCGAAATGAGGAGGAGCCAAAGGAAACAACGAGGTGTGGCCGCAACAATCCCAGACTCACCGCACCTTGCAGCAGTGATGGACGCCGCCGAGGAGAGTCGTTCCAAGCCCTCCAACGCTGGTCTACAAGCTGCTACCTTCCAAGGTTTGGAAGGAATCCACCTAACCCCCGGAGGAGGCAGAGTTCTTCCGCGGAGAGACGCAGGACCTGACCCGGAGGGTTGAAGAGGCCCAGCGAACGGTGGCCGCAACATGGCGGGAGGAGGTGTTGCAAAAGATCCGGTCCCGCCGCCAAGGTTCTGCGAGCCAAAGTATTGGAGCAGAAGCCCAGGAGGAGGAATCCCCGGAGGCCGCGTGCAGCCCAGGAGCGGGTAAGCAAGAAATCCCCGTCCCTGGCGCAAGACGCACGGAAGCCCTCCTGGATCTGATGCTGGCACCCCTGTCCCCGGGCGCCGTTGTTTGGCAGCAGCTCTGGAGCTCGAAGCCCCCGTCACCGCCACTGCCGGAGGCCTGCTACGCCTCCTGACTCCCGGTCAGCAGGATCCTGCCCTTACTGGGGATACCACCAGCCCCAACTCGGACTGGTCCTTACTTGTTGAGGACCTGCAGCAACCCCAGAGTTCTTCCGCGGAGAAACCCAGGACCTGACCCGGAGGGTTGCGGAGGCTCAGCGATCAGTGTCTGCAGCATGGCGGGAGGAGGTGCTCCGCAAGATCCGTGCTCACCGCCAGAGCTCTGCAAGTATGGTCAGCGGAACAGCAGCCCAGGCGGAGGAAACCCCGGAGGCCTCGTTCAGCCCAGGAACGGGTAAGGTGCAAACCCCCATCCTGACCGCCACATGCACAGAGGCCCTCCTGGAACTGATGCCGGCACCCCTGTCCCCGAGCGCCGTGGTCTGGCAGCAGCTCTCAGCTCTGGAGCTCGAGGCCCAAGTGACCGCCACTGCCGGAAGTCTGCTATGCCTCACGACTCCCGGTCAACAGGATCCTGCCCTTACTGATGAGACCACCAGCCCCAACCTGGACTGGTCCGTACTTGTTGAGGACCTGCAGCAACCCCTGATGTCACCGCTACCCACGTCCCCGGTCGCCTGCCCGGCGGCGGAAGAGATGGCCTGGGATAACCAGGGGAGCAACCTGATAGGCTTCCCCCAGGAGACCCAGGCTGAAGCGCAGAGGAGGGAAGAGTTCTGCAAAAGGGAGCTCCTCCAACTCAACAAGGAGCGGCGGGAGAGAAGGATCCGCTGCGAGCGTTTAGAGGTGAGCTCCAAAGCTGCGAAGACGAGGGCCCACCAGGCGGAGGCCGCCTGTCCAAGCCCCCGGGAGGAAGGTCTAATAGTCCGCTTCCACCAGGAGGCAGGATGGGGCTTCATACGGGGACCCTAGTTTGCCGAAGACGTCTTTGTGAGTAGACGGGACGTCGAGCTGCAACTGAAGAAGGGTCACCCTGGCCGGAACCTCTGTCCGAGTGATTTGGTGTCATACACCCGCCACCATGGGGTGCGTGGATGGTACGCCCTGGACGTCCACAGGGTGTTCAAGGGTGACACCCCCACGTGCCTGTCAATAGAGGACCGGTCAGGCTCCGTAGGGAGGAATGAGCCTTTTCCCCGGTGGGGATACCTGGACTGAGCAGCCCCGGAGGTTGTACCTCCCTGTTGACTAAGTTACCGCTATAAGTTATTATGTTGTTTTTCCTCCCGGTTTAAAGAGACATTTGTCCCTGCGGACATTGGCAGCAGACAGACTTCTTTTGTAAATAGTTCAGCATCTATTTAGGTGCTCCCTATTGGTTTTATGCAAAACCACTCTACTTCTACCTCAGACCTCAGAAGCAAAACCTGTCTGGAGTGGCTCTCCTGGAGGTCCAACTCAGGATCTCCATGCGCTGCAGCCACCCCAGGGCCTACGTTGAGGGTTTGGGACAGGTCCCTCATGCTGCTGAACTGACACTTTCTACTGTATTTTCTACTGATTTGTCTACTTGCATAATGCCTCTTTGATGTTTTATACATTTGTACTATATTATATTTTGTACTATTTGCAGCGTTTAAGAAATTGAGCCTCCCTTAAAGGGAAGAAAGTTTTACTGTTATAAAAGCATATAAAAGTCTTTACCAATGCTTTGCTCTCTTTCCAGCCCGCGGACGTGCTGCGTTTCACCAGGGGGGAATGTGGCGCCCCTGAGGGTTCAGTCGCCACAGGGGTACTGCACCTTGTAAAAGAGGTGTGGTATCTCCTCTCTGAGGTAAGGATGGGGGTGGCACCACACAGGACCCCTTGTACTCACTCAACACCACACTGCTCCCATACTGTAGGGGGTGTAAAGCACAAAGTGCTGCCCCGGCCCTGAATGAAAGAGCAAGGGGGGAACCAAAGATAGGGGGAACCTAGTGGCTAGTTGGGTGGAAGCACTTTACAGTTACACTTGCTAATTCATATTTAAACCATGGCCATCTTGGGGTCAAGGTCTTTGATTGTGATCTTCATCACTGAACGTGGCTTTCTGTTAGAACCTGCAGCTGATTGAAGATACACGGTCCTCTGGCCTTGAGGCGAGGAGCGGGCTAGAGTTAACAGCGGCCTCTACCCGGTCAAGGTCCCTACCTAAGAAGGCCTGGAGGGGAGCAGAGGAGAAAGCTCCACAGGCAAAAGGATCCCAGGGGATGAGGACGGAGCGGAGTACGCCACCTGCTACCCTCATTCTGGCCAAGCCAGAGGGACTCCTGCTGCAAAAGGGGACCGGCCCCCGATATCTGACTTTGCTACTTCACGTCCTAGTCAGAGAAGCTCCGGAGGCTTAGTGGATCCCACCGGGTAACGGACAGAGCGGAGTTGCCACCCGTACCCTTGTTCTGTGTATAGCCAGAGGGAGACCCAGCCTTGTAACACTCACCACATACGGACAGGAGAGGACCTAATGGGAAAGTCTAGGAACACTCTGGTGCGGGGGTCCTGATTGATGCACCCGAACTACCCGGAGTGTGTTGAACCCCTTCCTGGTGGCCGCAACGCGCTGTGAGGAGCGAGGAGAAGCCTTGTAGCTGATGACTAACATCGTGAGTAAAGCTTGGAATACTGCATCCATTGCCTCCGGTTCACTATTTCAGCGTGGCACCACACCGCACCACATCACCCACTACTACTCCCCTGATCCCTCTTCTCTGCCCTGAGGCCCTGCTCCGCCTGTGGGGAGTAGAACCATCTTCTGCTGCCACGACATCCCGCCTCAGAGGACTGCCGCAGCGCTGGTGGCGAATCACCAGACACCACAGGTGGAGTAGTCATTTTAATCCACTCGATTACCACCGTCCCTCCTAGCCCTTATTTTTGATTGTGACAACCCTGGGCACGGGCCGGGCCTAGGCCATGACTGCATCCACCCTCCACCTGGAGGCCCGATTCCGAGTACCCCCATCTCTCAGGGTGGGCTAGCGAGGCAGGAGGCGTCACACAACTCTATCTATGTAGATATTGCAATAAAAACAAGACTTTTGCAGCTAGAATAGTCATTTACCACATTGACAATGTACAGAGTGTATTTCTGATTCATTTAATGTTAGCTTTATTGAAAAAAAATGTGCTTTTCTTTCAAAAATAATTACATTTCTAAATGACCCCAAACTTTTGAACGGTAGTGTATATATACCTATATGGTCAAATGTAGAAGTGGTCCTCTAGTAATATGGCGCCTTATCCTTTGAGATCCGTATTGCGCATGTGCAAAAAAGAATTGAAAGGATTATCTTTAAAAAGATGACGATTTGGAGTACAACATGGCGATGCGCATGCGCAGAAGCTAGTAACATGTTTTTCTTATGTGCATTACGGACATACGCTGTGTAACTTCCGGGACGTCGGGAGCAGCGCGTCCATGTGTGGGCACATGTCCCTATACTGTGAGTGGTGGGGTGAGTCATAGAAATCACCACATATTAACATATATTATGCACACATGTATTAATTAAAGGAATTATGATATTATAATGATTGGGTAAATGTGGTGGATGTTTTATAGTAAAATTAATTGTGCTCTGACATTATTATATTGCACTATGCATTTTTTTGCACTATTGTCACTTTCGTATTTCACAAAAATTGAATTGTATATTAATTGTAAGTTGATTGGATCACCTATTTATATGACTATGATACAATGATTCACTGCTTGAAAAAGGTCTCCACTGAACCGAAAAGTTGCCCTGACATGATGGGTCAATAAATCATCACAAATTGTACTATGGAGCGCTGCCTTTGTGTTTTAGGGATACATATAAACCTAGCTATCTACCTATCACTATATATATATATATATATATATATATATATATATATATATATATAAATATATATATATATATTAAAGACAGCACCATTTAATCATTACTCACTAGTGGGTGCCAGGCCTCCAAACAGTCTGTCCAAACTGTTGCATATCAATAGAAAGTATATCAAAAGGCAGCACTCCCAAAAATTCTTTAGAACAAATGGTCTTTAATGAGCCCAAAAGGCAACGTTTCGGTTCACAGAACCTTTCTCAAGCAGATTTCAAATGCATATGGTGCAATATATATAGCTACAAACAGTGATTCCATAATTACAAATAATTTATACAAAAACATGATTTCTCAAAAAAAGTGCAGTGGTGCATATCACAAAATACTATTCAGTTACATACATAGTGATAAGATTTTATATATATATATATATATATGTATACACAGAGAGAAAAAGAGGGAGAGAGATTGAGATTGCAGCACTGTGACATCACGATAAATGTTATGTCACAAGTAGTGTGATGACATCATCGCATTCTAGATCCCAGTGTTATGGCCTTAAGGAAATCACTGCCTCACAGACCCCCAAGGGTGAGGGAGTTCTTTTGTTTTTGTGATAAACAAAGCAAAAATTGATTCTACAATGAATATAGAAAGAAGAAGAGTCCAAAGAGATCGGGTTCTAAGAGAGAGGAGAGGATTAAATGAAGAGCAGAAACCGTTGTTCGCTTTAGGGCGAAAAGACATTATATTACCGGACATGGACACTGACGCCTCAGAGATGGCGTCCAAACGACAACATCTGGATAAAATGAGAAAGTCCAAAAGACATGAGATCTTTACAGAGAGAAGGACCATGGAGAACCTCATGGAGTCTCACTCTGCAGCCTCCGCTGAGCTTCAGAGGGCCATCCTTATCTCCTTGAAAAAAATCGGAGATCTGGTCCCTGAAATAAGGAGGAGGAACAAAGAAGCCATCCTCAATAAGCGGAGAAACATCAGCGCAGAGATAGAGGTGGAAGAGGTTCTCCAAGAAACATCAAGACAAGTCTCATCCACATCTGAAAGTCTAGCGACACCGAACCTGCAAAAAGCAGCAGCCCAGAAAAGAATTAGAAACAGCAGAGACTGGGTTGTCCAATGTAGGAGACATATGATCTATGCTAAACCCATTATAAATGGGAATGGTGCACTATGGAGATCCCAGTCATCATCTGAAACCATTTCCATCCCAGAGTTTCTCTTCCAGCTGAATGATTCTTCACCTGACAGATCAGTGGACAATGATGAACCAGGTAAGATAGAAACTTACTCAGAATAATAAGACTGGGGGTGAGGGGGATTATAGTCCTAATGTTATATACAGGCCACAATTATTAATGTTATCTAACTGAAGAACTGTCCTTGTTGCCCGTAGCAACCAGTCACATTTCATTGTTCTATGATGGAATGTTAAGAAATAGAATCTGTGCTGTGAATCGTTGCTATGGGCAACAAGGACATTTTTGCTAATAGACAATTTTGTTAAAGGAAAAAACAAATATTAGACATTTCCTGCTGATTTATATCAATCTGATTAAAATGTAATGTAGGTTCTGGAGATATATTTCTTAATAAATCTTGTATCATCTCAGCAGATGGAAGCAGTGAGACATCCTCTGACTCATCGGACATACCAGTACAAGACCTTGGGGATGCCAATGTCTCGGGAGAACTGGTCAAGGCAAATATTCCTATTGACATTTGCAGTCTCGAGTTCCAGAAAGATCTTGGAAAGGGAGGCTTCGGAAAAGTAAGTGTGAATTTCTACTCCTCCGTGCTCCCCAATGTATCCTGCCCCAGATACACAGGAGGGAGATACATATTCATTACTGGGTGTTCATATGTAATGGTGACTGGGATAAACCAGTGATCCATTACACAGAGCTCTATAATAGATGGGAGTTGGGTCTGATCTGTTATGATTTTCCTCCAGGTCATCTTGGCATCACATCCGGTCAGTAAAGAACTGCTGGCCGTGAAAATCATGAACAAGAGTCGTTGTTCAGAGGAGATGATCAGTGCAGAGATGGACGTCCTGCTAATAGCCACCGGGTGCTGCTACCTAATGTCAGCACGAGCAGTCATGGAGACACCTACAGAATATAAAGTAGCCATGGACTTTATGGCCAAAGGAGACCTGAGTGGCCACATGGCACGATTGATGCCTTTTGATACAGTAACAACAAGGTAAAGTCTTATACTGGTTTGCTGCCTGTACATTGTAGTCCAAGACCAATAGACAATGACAGCAGGAGAAAATTATGACATAAATAGGACACGTGTCATCTCCTAATGTTGTCTTTTTGATTGTGTATCTAACCACTGATCCAACCTGTACTTTCTACTCCACAGACTCTTTGCGGCAGAGATGGTGTGCGGACTCCAATTCCTGCATGAACGTGACATCATACATCGGTAATCAGTTCATCTCTATAAATCTGTCCCCTGTGAATCTCTGTTGTCTCCTTACATATCTATTGTAGAAAGTTCTTTTCATGAATTCTCCTCACAATCATTGTCTTCTCCCTGCAGGGACGTGAAGCCAGGGAACATCCTCCTCAATGAGACCGGACACATTAAAATCTCTGACTTTGGCTTATCCGCCATAGTCATGTTTGAGGACGACATATTGAACAAATATGTTGGCACGAAAGGTTACATCGCACCCGAGGTAAGTAACATCCCAGTGTGATTAATGGCGATAGTAGGACTGAGGAATAATCTGATCACAAAGTATCCTGCAGATATCTATCCACAGATCGGTCCTTATAGCCTCTGTGTGTAAATCCCCTCCCCGGTATATTCAGATCATCTCCTATCTTATGTTCCCACAGATAATGGATGGTAAGAGCTACAACCATCTGGTGGACTCATTTTCCTTCGGTGTCATCCTATATATGATGATTGTAGGGATAAAGCCATTCTATAGCCGAGGCTCAACGAAGGAGTACCACAAGTCTCTGCAGGAGGACGTCCCATATTTTCCACCCGGGATCAGCATTGATGCCATTGACATCTTAGACGGGGTGAGTAGGGTCAGATAAAGGAGGATGATGGGTGATTATAAGGAAAGGTAGAAGATTAGATGTGGACAGTCGGTAGATGTTGTGTAATAATGTATCATTAATAATACATTATATAATGACTAATGGTCTTTCTCATTTTCCAGCTTCTCTGCAAAACTCCATTTTCCCGATTTGCCATAACATCGACCATCCGACAGCACCCATTCTTCCAGTTCATAAACTGGAGCGACGTGGAGTCCGGCAGAGCCGACCCACCATTCAAATAAGACTATGTAAGTGTAGGATGTAGGGAAACAGTGTTATCACTGCCTAGTAACATGTATACCCACTATACACCTTATTATTATACCCCCCCCCCGTATACAGTATATATGTGAGGAGCCAATTCTCAGACGTGTATATTTCTCTTCTTACAGGAGTATTAGGCTGATAATAATCAGCCCCATTCCAGTAACATCTAGGAATGAAGATTAACATGAATTGGATGAGACAACTACACTGGACTTTCTCATTTACCGGACTGTGACAAATCCTACCGAGCTTCCACCACGTAACAGCCACGTAGATTCGAGCACCAAACATCCAGGGATTTATTTATTCTGATCGCCATATTTGGGGTCAGGAAGGAATTTTTTTCCCCTGATATGAGGATAATCCAGCAACGAGTCCTCGGGGTTATTTTTCGCCTTCCTCTGGATCAACATAGCAAGTAATTAAAGGCTGAAATTGAAGGACTTCTTTCAGCCATACTTGCTATGTTACCATCTGGACGACTCATCTACAGTGTGGTGGTAAGGAGACGACTACAAGATATGGACAGACAGAAGGCAGCGGCTGCTCCTTCTCCTACCGGATATGGACATACAGAAGGTAGAGGCTGCTCCTTCTCATACTTGGCCTTGTACAGACAGAAGGTAGCGGCTGCTCTTTCTCATACTTGGCCTTGTACAGACAGAAGGTAGCGGCTGCTCCTTCTCATACTTGGCCATGTACAGACAGAAGGTAGCGGCTGCTCCTTCTCATACTTGGCCATGGACAGAGAGAAGGTAGCGGCTGCTCCTTCTCCTACCTTGCCATGGACAGAGAGAAGAAGCGGCTGCTCCTTCACCTTCCTGGCCATGGTCAAACAGAAGGACAAATGGTTGATCTTTGTGCTTTAGGAATCCAGAAAAGCTCCATCTACACAGATCACACATCACACATTCCTGCTCTTCGCCTCTCCGTCATGTGTGATCCAGACCTGGATATCCAAAACCGGCACAAGTGCAACCAAAGGCCCGAGGAGCGGAATCATCAACATCTGCTCCTTTCTATAGAAAGTGACTGTATATACAGACTTTCTTTTTTCATCTTTGCATGTTATTAACAACTTTCATGCACAAATAAATATATTGAACACCTATGCAGCTTCTCTTTAGATTCTTCTCATATATAGCACTGCTTTTTTGGTATTTTATTACCGTATATACTCAAGTATAAGCCAAGTTTTTCACCACATTTTTTGTGCTGAAAAAGCCCGCCTCGGCTTATACTCGGGTATATACTGAAGTATATACAAATTCCGTTGGTGGATAGTGGTGGGGGGGTTGCGGCGGCGGACGGAGGGATTGTGGCTGCGGAGGAGCGGGACACACTCAGTAGCCGGCTGCTGCAGCTACTACGTGTGCCCGCTGCTAAAGGAAAATGAATATTCCCTCTTCTCCACTCCCATGGGCGTGGAGAAGAGAGAATATTCATTCTCTTTAGTAGCGGGCACAGAAGATCGCGGAGCCGCAGGTCCTGCTGACAGTGCCCGTTACTAAAGAGAATGCATATTCACTCCTGTCCACGCCCATAGTCCCGCCGTGGAGAGGAGTGAATATGCCGGCATCTCACATCAGCTTCTGAGAGCATATGGCTGTGACGCCATGCACTGCTCAGATGCTGACATGAGCTGCTGACATGAGCTGCTGACATGAGCAGAACAGGACGCAGCCCTGGAGCAGAGGTGAGGAAGGAAGGTGAGCATAAGTGTTTATTTTTTTATGTGTGCAGTGATGGGGCCATACATACCAGGATTAGGGATGAGGGGGCCATACATACCAGGATAGGGGGATGAGGGGTGCCATACATACCAGGATTGGGGAATGAAGAGGCCATGCATTACCTGGATTGGGGA
Organism: Phyllobates terribilis; assembly: GCF_046119375.1. Taxonomy (NCBI): domain Eukaryota; kingdom Metazoa; phylum Chordata; class Amphibia; order Anura; family Dendrobatidae; genus Phyllobates; species Phyllobates terribilis. Next base: position 116,775,599 of record NW_027362773.1, read on the forward strand.
TGAGGTGGCCATGCATATGTGGCACCCCAGGGGTCCGGTTGCCACAGGGGCATTGCCTCCCTCACAACAGGTGATGCCATGCCTTGAAGCAAGCAGGGGTCCCCTAATTAGATTTTGCTAAGCATGCAACACTTTCCTGGCTCCAGACCAGCAAGGGGAGTCCCTCCCCTTGGCAACTGGGATCTGGGGGCGGGGTTAGTTAGACTTAGTGTGAGGAGTTGAAGTCAGGACGTGGAGGAGAGAGGAGCTGGGGAGTGGAGCTGCGTGGCAGTTCACCTCTGAGGGACACAGAAGAATTGGACACCAGAGTCCGAGGCTGTGGGGCACTGAACGCCCAGCCGCAGAAACCGGAGGGCAGGAGACTGCAGGTCTCCTGGCCCCATCAGACGCCCGGAGGCTCAGCAGCACAGAGGGCCCAGCACCGCCACATGGGAGCGACGCACCAGCAAGGCCCGAGCTGCCTGCCATACAGGTGAGCACAGAAATGTTGCACTCAGGGACGAGGGCCACCGCACAGCTACAAGCAGCAGGGCCAAATAGTTTAGTGGAAAGGGAAAGCCTCCAACTTCACCTGGCAAGGAGGATTCTTTACTTGCTTCCAGGCTGCCCGGACTTCCGCTTCTAGCCAGTACCCTAGTCCCGGCTTGTCTAATCACCACCAGTAAAGATAAGAGGAAACCGCCATTAAGTTGTGGACTGATTATTGCTGCGCCATCAACCCCTGCACTACAATGCCCAGCATAGCCCATAACATCTACACTGCCCTGGATCTAAGCTCTACCTGTGGAGAGCCACAGCATCCCTGCTGCAGTAACATCAGCTCCAGAGGACCTGCTCCGCAGCGGTGGCTCCCTTGGCCGCATACCACAGGTGGCGTCACGAACTTTATACAATCACTATAAATTCCCCTATCAATAACCCCTTTTTATTGACCGCCCTGGGTCACGGACCGAGTCACCGCCATTGTGACATCCCCCCCAGCATCTACCGGCCCGGCATCGGGCACCCCACGGCCCAGGGGGCGCGTCACATACCAGGATTGGGGGATGAAGGGGCTATGCATTACCAGGATTGTGGATGAGGAGGCCATGCATTACCAGGATTGAGGATGAGGAGGCCATGCATACCAGAATTGAGAATGAGGGGGCCATGCATTACCAGGATTGGGGATAAGGAGGCCATGCATACCAGGATTGGGGATGAGGGGGCCATGCATACCAGGACTGGGATGAGGGGGCCATACATACCAGGATTGGAGGATGAGGGGGCCATGCTTACCAGAATTGGGGATGAGGGGCAATGCATACCAGGATTGGGGTATGAGGGTGCCATGCATTACCAGGATTGGAGATGAGGGTGCCATGCATACCAGGATTAGGGGTGAGGGGACCATGCATACCAAGATTGGGGATGAGGGGACAATACTTACCAGGATGGGGAAATTTACCAGTAGCTGCAGCATTTCCCACCCTAGGCTAATACTCAAGTCAATAAGTTTTCCCATTTTTTTGTGGTAAAATTAGGTACCTCGGCTTATACTCGGGTCGGCTTATACTCGAGTATATACAGTAATATCATGATGACATAATGTATTTGTCAAAGGGACTGAATATCTCACATAAAGATTTCTGCATAGAGTAAAATATTTAAGTTTTAAGTGTTCAGAAAACCTGAATCACCATAAGTAGATGGCATTCCTATTCCACATCTAAAATGTATACAGACCTCAGACCAGACTCACTATAGAAAATATACACCCAGACCCAGGAAACAATTACAAACCCCAGATCGTACCCCTAAATAAGTACAGACCCAGACAAAACCCACTAAAACATAGACAATAAACCCACTAAATGCAAACTAAAAACTCAACCAACTAGAAATATATAGACTTAGACTAAAGAAATACAGACACTAAACCCCTTAAATTCAGACACAGATCAGCCCCCTATATAAATACAGACCTCCTAAACACAGACACAAAACTCCTTCAATAGAAGCCCATTCCCAACCCCTAATTATATACAGACCCCCAGGGATGTACATAGAAATCATGGGGCCCCATAGCAGAAGTTATAATTTCATCCTTCACAAAAAAAAAAAAATAATAATAATAATAATATAACAGACAGTATGAAACCCACCTAGTGAATTCCTACACACAACCCTCCAGGAGCACAGTATGATGACCCTGCTATATGCACCCGTGGCAAAGTATAGTGACCCCAACACAGTATGATGCCCCAACTGTGACCCCAACACAGCTCTCCAACAATATGATGGCTCCCAAACAGATTGATTGACCCCACAAAAACCTCCACACTGTATAATGGCCTCCACATAGCCCTACAAACAGTAAAATGGCCCCCACATTTCCCTACAAACTGTATAATGCCTTTTCATTCATGGACTGCGGCACCAATCGGTTCTCCCCGGCTCCTTGGCGTGATTGGTAGCATGGATTACAGTGAGGGACACTTAGGAAAGGTGAGTAGAAGAATTTTTTATTTTATTCTTATTTTTACAGGTGGACACTGCAGGAACAGACACTACTACTCTCATCATTGTCCCTGCTGGTGCTGATCGCAGCGCTGGCAGGGAACCATGATGAGGGCAGTGTTCAGCACCCGGTGCTTGGGAACAGCGCTAACTGTAAACTGATTCCCAGGCGCCGGTACGTGTGATCCTGATGCGGCATACGGGACACGGATATCTCCAGTACCAGTAATATACGGACGTGTGAAACCGGCCTGAGTATTGCTGATCCTAGTGAACCAAATGTAAATTCAACTGAAGAAATAAATATTGCACCTTTTACTGGTGGTATACCATCCACCTACATGCCTCCAATAGCTCCAATATTCGATCTGTTTCAGGACAGGGTAATAAAAGATGTGGAAGCTTTAGTATTCACAAGTCCCACTGACAATTTAAGTACAGGGGAACTAAAAGCATTGAGTGAAATCAAAAACTGGAAAGATGTAATAATTTGTAAAGCCGACAAAGGTGGAAATATTGTGCTGCAAACTAGGAAGATGTATATTGCTGAATCCAAAAAAACAGCTGATACTTTCGGTAATATTAACCTGGCTAATGATCCTACGAATAAATTTAAAAACTTGTTAAGAACCTTTTTAAGGATGCAGGTGGAGAAAGGTATTTTAACTAGAAAAGGAGCAGAAAAATTATTACCGCAATATCCACAAAAACCACATTGGTACTGCATTCCCAAGGTCCATAAATCTTTAACCACCCAGCCTGGACGCCCGATAGTGTCGGGCATAGGCTCAATTACAGAGCCTTTGTCCCAATATTTGGACTCGTTACTGAAACCACTATTGAGAAATATTCCATCATTGATTAAGGACACCGGATCCTTCTTGAGTGTAGTTAGCGAAATAAATTACTGCAATAGTTACATGCGTGGCTTGCGTTTTTCCTCATTTATTTTTAGCTTTTTTTTTTTAATAAATATGTGGAAACCGTGACCAATCCATATCTAAATACATAAAAACATACTTAAGATATGTGGATGACATATTTATAACGTGGGCTGGTACTCAAGAACAATTGAGTCGTTTGTAAAATATCTGAACGACATTAATATTGAAAATATGAAAATTACATCAGCATGTGGTGGTAATGAATTGGAATTTTTGGATGTAAAAATGAGAGTAATAGATGGTAAAATCATAACTGAAAATTGTAGAAAGAAAATAAACAAATCATTATTACATTTCAACAGTGTGCACCCGCACGATTACAAAAAAGGCGTCATCATATAGCCAGTTCGTATGATTATGAAAAATTAATAATAAAAAGGCAACATTTAAATCACAGGCTGAAGATTTAAAGGATAGATTTTTGAGAAGGGGGTTTCTCCCAAATCTGCTAAAGGAAGCCCTTGAAAAAGTAGAAAGAAACTCAAAAAATGGCCATATTACCAATAGAAAAAATAAGGGGAATAAATCTGACTGTAAGTTCATCTTTAATTTCAAGCATAGTCCTATGGATAATATAGTACATACGGCAATTAAACGGAACTGGCATTTGATCAAAAGAGACAGAGATTTACATGCTATAGCAATCCGTAAACCTAGTTTGTCATATAGAAGAGGACGTAATTTGGGTGATTTATCTATCTATATAAATAAAAATGTAAATGTTTGTTTGTTCAAAATCTTAAATCTCCGAAAGTTCTTCACCGATTGCTTTGAAATTTTGACACAACGTTGCATTTGAATACACGCATGTTTTTATATATACCTACTATGTTTTTATATACCAGCTGTTGGACGTAAAAGCAACAGCGAGAGGGGGGTGTTACGAGCTCAGTCCCAGGCTGACTCTCCCCGGCCGCCTGGCATTCTCCCCCCCTAAGTGACATCGCATTCATAAACCTTTCTCCCTCTCCTTCATTCGCCCCAGCAGCTGCCTGTGCTCTGCTCCTTTTGTGTCCCTTGTAGGGGTTGGGAGGGAAAGGGAATGACGAGACTGTCTGTTCGAGGCCGAAAGATGCTCCTGCTCATCACCACCACCGCCTGACAGGCGGTCGCCTCTGCTCTCCAGCATCACTGCTGCTGCGGCTTCTTCTCCGGCAAGCCTTATTTCCGACTGCGCAACAATAAGCGGAGGAGGGAGGGAAGGAGAGAGGGAGGCTGCACGGAGGGGTGCAGGCCGCGGCCTCCGCTCTGGGTGCTGAGCTGGGCTCAAGCGTCACAGCAGTGGGCGGATAGCGAGTGAGTGCAAATCCCACTGCGCCACTGATGGGAGTGGCGCTGTGATCTGGCCAGTACTGGCCCAGGACATGTCAAGCAGATCACCCCCTCCTCCTCTGCCACCTGTCTTCATATCTGCACCCCCTCCTGGCACATTCCCTCTGTACTATGGAATTGCATAACTAGCAATCCCTGACATGACCCGCTCCATTGTGACACCTGACAGCAAGTACCGACCTCTTTAGTGACCTTTGCAGAGTACAGGCCTGCAGGGGTCACAGGGTACAAGGCTGACGTGAACGCCAACCCCATTACCCCCTGCCACTGCTACAGTGCAGTGTGGAAGAGCGAGGCTAAGCGCCAGGTGTGATATTAATGGCCGCAGAGGGGGCTAGTATTCATGGCCCTTCCATGGCTATTAATATCAGCCCGCAGCTGTCTAGTTTAGCCTTTGCTGGCTAGATTTTATAGGGGGGCCCCATGTAAATTTTTTTCTGGGGTCCCCCTGTAATCTAGCCAGTAAAGGCTAAACAAACAGTTGTGGGCTGATATTAATAGCCATGGAACATTGTTGGCTAATGGCTCCTTCTCCGGCTACTATCAGCCCTCGGTGGCGACTTTCCCTCTGCTGGTTATAAAAATTACGCGGGAGCCCACACCATTTTTTTTTTAATTTTAGGCTCTGTGCCCATAATTCAGACGTAGCAACGCTTTGGACGCACATTTTTTCGGCATCCAAAACGTTGCATTCTATTGAACACAGGTAAATCCACGTGTTCACTGAACCATGCGTATTTACCGCATTCAATACTTTTTAGTGGTTAAATTTCTGTTGTGGAGACTAGCGACTCTAAATTGACATGCTGAGGTCCTGAAAGACGCGCCACATGTCAGTGTCCACGGGTGATTCGCAGCCTCTGATGCACGCATAGTGGACATGGGATTTCTAGAGATCCCATCCACTATGCTGTAACATCTGGACGCTGCGGGTTTGACACTGTATATACACGCAGCGTCAAACCTGCAGCGGCTCCTGACCATGGCCACGTACCCAAACTAACCCGCAGCGCATCAATTTCTGTAGCGAACACACCAGTCTCCGCTGCAGATTTTGACTGATTACAGTGTCACTATATGCGGTCGATTCACATGTACCGACAACAAAAGTTTGGCATTAGAACACCGCGTCTTGGAGGAAACATAAACGCGTTGTGTCCAAAGTGCTGCTGAGTGCTGATCAGGGGATGTAGTGGCTAACGAACCAGCTGTGAGATGTTATTTAATGGCCAGGGAAATGTTTACCAATATGGCACCATCCCAGGCTAAAAAAAACAGCTCACAGCAGTCGCATAACTTACGTGAATAGAAATGCTAATGAAGATTGGAGGAATGGGACTAGCTGACACCCAGCTCTCTTGTTCAGTGATGTCAAGGTGTCAATCATAACTTTTCATTACCAAACAAAGTAAAGAAACACACAGACACAGTGTAAACACTTAATTTGAAATACAACAGACCCATTCTTTAATCATTTAAATGAACCAATATAGTCACCCCAGTTCTTATGGTAATCCAAGGGCTTAAGCAATGTCCCACCAACTTTATTTAGCTCCAAAAATCATTCATTGATGCTCAAAAACGCTTCAAAAACCGCTTCAAAAAACGCATGTAAAAACGCGTCAAAAACACATGTAAATCCGCATGCGTTTTTTTCTGCCAGGGAGAGGCAAAAACGCTCAGTAAATTCCTGCTTCAATTCCTGAACGTGTGCACATACCCTGAAAGTTAATTTATTCTAAAATATTGAATAAAAAAACATATAAGTTAAAATGTAAACCCAAAGACCCTTTAACATTTTTCCCGTCATATCAAACCCTCCGCTGTACCCATTATGCATAATAAATAATCTACGATCTTTTTGCGTTTCTGTTGTTGACCTCACTTTATATAGCTAGTAAGCCTAATTACCATATGAAGCATCCCCTCTTGAAGGGCATATTTTTTTACCTTTTTAAGCAATATCTTTGAGAGACTCAGCAAGAAATAAGATTTGTACAGGGAGAAAGTCAAAGTGAACCTCTTCTGGTTAATGGATGGGAGCAAAGCTGGTGTTTAGATCTCAATGGGCAGCGGGGTCTCAATCCTGAGGACGGAGGGATCAGGAACACCTGTGAGCGTTCCAGTGATCTGCTAAATGAAATACTGGCTTGTACAAGGACTCCATGGTCCATGAATATGATATGGGCACATGTGAACCAGCTGTTATCCTAAAATATACCCACTTACGGAAACGTATTATTTCATTGGTAAGTACATAGGTGCTGTAGATATGTATGTGTGCATCAAATTTGGAGGATGCTGAGCCAAAATGTGGCAGATGTGTGTAGATACTTATGTTTGTATGTATATATATATATATATGACTCGCCCAGGGGGATATGGGGGACTCGGTACCCGGGCCTTTACCTTCTGTGGGATGTCACGGTGGTCGGCTCCCGCGCCCATACCCTGGGGTCACTCTTTAAAAGGGCTTTGTTACTTGAAGGGATGAATAACAGTTTTGTCTCGTGACGCCACCTGTGGCTCCTGGTAATGGGTACCAGCGCTGCTGCAGACCTCCGGGGGTGATGGGATGGCAGCTGGGATGTTTCTGCTCCCCACAGGCGGAGCGGGCCCTCGGGGCAGGGTTGATGGAAGGGATATAGGTGATAGGTGGCCCGGTCGGGTCAGGGGGAATGATGGACACGCACACAGGGGATTCGCTTCAGTACCTTTACTGGTGTAAACAGCAGGTATGGTCCAGGGTACTTAGCAGGAAGGGTGCACTTCTGAACTCTCCCCAGTGAGCGGGTATTAGGCCTCCTGGTCCGTTTCTTCCTCTCTCTAAAGCTCCTGGCCAGCCTGGAACTAGGCCTAACTTCTGTACTGTTTCGCCCTCTCACCTGTCTGCTTGGTAGTAGAACTTTTCTTTGGCTACGACTATCTCTGGACGCTGGGGCCTTCGTGGTTCCTAGTTCTGTAAATGATGGTAGCTTCAGGTTGACCAGGGGTCTGGAATCCTCCTGGTATGCCGGTTGTCCCTACTGGTTGTAGAGGACCCTGTAGGCGCAGACCCGGTGTCCGGATTGTGTTCTGGGGTGAGCTTAAGATGCTCCTCTGCCCCCTTAACTCCACTCTCCTTGCCTCCGGCCACACTCGGGGCCCACAGCACAGCAGCTAACATGTGCTGCTTCTTCACTGATCTCTGGAGCCAGCACACTCTGCCTGCCTAACTCCACCCTCTAGTATATATATCCCTAACAGGGCTCCCTCTGGTGGTATGAGGTGGAAGGGTGGAGGTGTCTGTGTGTAGTGAGGGCCTCTTGTGGAGAAGTCCGTCCATGCACCCTTTTGGGTCCTGTGGTACCTGTGTGTAGCAGGGTGCCACATTCCCCCCTAGTACAACTCAGTACTCCTGGACTGAAGCATTTTTTTTGTAAACAGGTCACAACAACAATTACGATAACAATAACACATATCAAAGTTACAGTGAGTCTCATAACCAGGTGTCCATCTCACTGGTGAAGGTGCAAAATGAGTAGCATGAGGGACCCGTCTGAAAACCCTCAACGTAGACCCTGGGCGTGGCTACAGGGCATAAGTGATCTAGGTGTTGGACCACGTCTTCGGCCACGCCAAACGGCTTTTTGTTCAGTGGTCTTTCAGTATAAAACCAATAGGGGGCAATTCAGGGCCGGCTCCAGGTTTTTCTGGGCCCCGGGCAAAAGAGTCTCAGTGGGCCCCTTTAACACATACCACGATTCATGATGCAGAGATACGGCGGAGAAATATATATATATATATAGTACAATGCAAATATTTCACTTCTTACATTACATGAGTGATATCTATTGTAAATTCCACAATAGCTCAGAAACCGGTGAATCGCTCCACACAGAATAGTGGCCCCCATATAAGGCTCCATACGGAATACTGGCCCCCATATAACGCTTCATACGGAATACTGGTCCCCATATTACACTCCATACGGAATACTGGCCCCCATATAAGGCCCCATAAGGAATACTGGCCCCCATATAAGGCCCCATAAGGAATACTGGCCCCCATATAAGGCCCCATACGGAATACTGGCCCCCATATAAGGCTCCATATGGAATACTGGCCCCCATATAAGGCTCCATACGGAATACTGGCCCCCATATAAGGCTCCATACGGAATACTGGCCCCCATATAAGGCTCCATACGGAATACTGGCCCCCATATAAGGCTCCATACGGAATACTGGCCCCCATACGGAATACTGGCCCCCATATAAGGCTCCATACGGAATACTGGCCCCCATATAAGGTTCCATACAGAATACTGGCCCCCATATAACGCTCCATACTGAATACTGGTCCCCTTATAAAACTCCATACAGGATACCGGTCCCCTTATAACGCTCCATACAGGATACTGGCCCCCATATAATGCTGCATGCAGGCTGTGCCCCCTTATAATGCTCCATGCAGGCTGTTACCCCCCACATAATGCCCCATACAGGCTGTCCCCCCACGTAATGCCCCATACAGGCCCCCCCTTTTAATGCTCCATGCAGGCTGTTACCCCCCACATAATGCTCCATACAGGATGTCACCCCCCCCTCTTTATAATGCCCCATGCAGGATGTACCCCCCCTCTCTTTATAATGCCCCATGCAGGATGCCCCCCCCTTCTCTTTATACTGCCCCATGCCTCCATACATTAAAAGAAAAAAAATCAAATACTCACCTCCCTTCTCCTCACCTGCTACCTGCTATCTGCTACCTGCTGCCCGCTGCCCGCTGCTCGGGTCCGAACTCCAGCGTTGTCGGCGTCTTCCCGCTCAGCGCTCCCTGTGACGGCTCAGGGGAGGGCACGGTGTAAAGGCGTCACCGCGCCCTCTGACCTGAGACGTCACAGGGAGCGCAGAGCAGGAAGACAGCTGATCTGCGGAGGCAAGGGGAGAGGTAAGTATCCAGCTGCCGGGGCCCTGAGCAAGTGGCGGAGAAGGGCGGGCGCTGACACCGCTCTCCTCCGCCCATAGCCCAGCGGGGTGCGCGACCGCCAGTGGGCCCCTCTGCCTGCTCAGGGCCCCGGCATTTGCCCGGGTGCACCGGGTGCTGACGCCGGCCCTGGGGCAATTTAATAAGTGCAACTATTTACAATGGACAGTTTTTGGCTGCTCACAGTCCTCAGCCTGCAAGTCTTTATACCCTTTACGGGTAACTAAATGCACACATATAACTTTTTCAGTTCACAAAAACAATGCTATACCCTTCCGGGTAGCTATTTACACTGTAGGCACTTTGTACCTTATTCCCTATACCTGGTAGGGATTTGACCTTGTGTGCTTCGTGTGGATCTACGTAGCACTGGGGTGATACTGGTGTCTGTGCATGTGTGTCACCCCAGGCCTGGATGCCACAAATATTAAAGGCTGTGTCTGAGAGCAGGAGGGAGGTTCTTTGGTCAGGGACTATAAGCATGCAGCACCTCCTGTCCCAGGCCAGTAGGGGGAGCAGGCTGCCCCTATAAAAGCTGGAACTGAGGGCAGGGTTAGAGAGACCAGGACCCAATTCTGAAGCATCCAGAAGGGTCCTCAGAGAGGAGGGACAGGTCAGCAGCAGCTGAGGAGTCCGAAAGGCAGAGGACGAACAGCAAGCCAGGGACAGAGGCGACGAGAGACGGTCCTGGCTGAGAGAGAACTACACAACCGGACACTGGGGTTCGAGGCTGTCAGGGTTGCAAGCCCTGCAGCAGATAACCAACCCGCAAGGGATTTCAGGTTCCTTGGCTTAAGAAGCCTGGAGGCTCCGCCACACAGAGGGACCGGTATAGCACGGAGAAGCAACAGGTACCTAAGGCCCGAGTCGCAAGCCATACAGGCGTAGTACACGGCCAGCTCAGGGACGTGGGCTATCACACCACGAAAAGGGGGATAGTCAGCAAGGGCAGAGAGAGAACGGTAGTCCTACCCACTCACCCTGACCAGTGGGGCTCGCCTGAATGCTCTCAAACACCCAGGCCCATTCCTACCCTGTACTCCTGTTGGGTCATTAGTACTAACTACAATAAAGACCCTGGACTGTTTGAAGCAGACTCTGAACCCTTATTATTGCGGCCTGCACCATCACCCCCAGCATCCTATTACACTGCCCTGAGGCTACACTCTTCCCGTGGGAAGTTATCCTATCCCTGTGCGGCATACCAACATCAGCCTCAGCGGTCAGCCTCGCAGCAGCGGTCATCCCTGACCGCAATCCACGGGTGGCGTAGTCGGACATTCAAAACACTACAAATAGACTGCCACAGCATTTGGTCTGACCACCCTGAGCCACGGGATCCGGTTGCCACTACTACCTCCAACATTGCACTGAAGCCCTGTTCCGGGTGCCCCACGGCCCAGGGGGCGACTCACATGCACTATCCGCTAACCTATCAGGTCTACGTGCGGGTAAGTTAGAGAACTGCCTCAACATCTCTACACTGTGTTCCAAATTATGATGCAAGTAATATTTTCTCAGATTTTCCCAAATTACCTATATGAATTGCAGTCATTGTAATTTTCCAGTCAAATAACTATTAGAGTACAATTGAAAGGTTTTTGTACAAACTGCCTATGATAACAGTATATTTTTTAAAAAATAAAAAACTCAAACTGCACTCACAATGCATGTTCCAAATTATTATGCACAGCAGAGTTTTCCACCTTTTCATTTTAATAAAGAACAAAAAAATGGTCATTTTTGAAATTATTAGCATTAGCAGGTTATTACAAACTGAAATCAAACAGTTTTCAACTCAAAACTTTATTCTAGGTGATGTTACATTTGCACATAGGACCCCTTGTTCAAAAGGAGCTTCTGAACTCTCTCGTCGTTTGAATTTGTCAGGTTTTGGATGGTTTCTGCTTTAATTGTTTTTCATGAGGACTGAATACCCTCCCAGAGCTGTTGCTTAGATGTGAACTGCCTCCCGCCATCATAGACACTCCTTTTGATGATGCTCCAGAGGTTCTCAATGGGGTTGAGGTCAGGGGGGCATGGGTGCCACACCATAAGTTTGTCCCCTTTTATGCCCATAGCAGCCAGAGATGCAGATGTGTTATGTGCAGCATGAGATGGGGCATTATCATGTATGAAATGATCTCGATGGTCCAGATGGATGGAGTGGTGGATGGCTGGTTGATGGACACCCCATGCAAACACGGCTACGGCGCTAACAAGGAGGAGGTGGAGTAATGTTTTGGGCTGGAATCATGGGGAGAGAGATTGTCGGCCCTTTTAGGATCCCTGAAGGGGTAAAGATGAACTCCATAATGTATGTTGAGTTTCTCAAACAGCACTTCCTCCATGGTTCAAGAAGAAGAACCGTGCATTCCACAGCAAGATAATTTTCATGCATGATAATGCCCCGTCTCATGCTGCACATAACACATCTGCATCTCTGGCTGCTATGGGCATAAAAGGGGACAAACTTATGGTGTGGCCCACATGCTCCCCTGACCTCAACCCCATTGAGAACCTCTGGAGCATCATCAAAAGGAGTGTCTGTGATGGCGGGAGGCAGTTCACATCTAAGCAACAGCTCTGGGAGGGTATTCTGTCCTCATGCAAAACAATTGAAGCAGAAACCATCCAAAACCTGACAAATTCAATGGACGAGAGAGTTCAGAAGCTCCTTTCGAACAAGCGGTCCTATGTGCAAATGTAACATCACCTAGAATAAAGTTTTAATTTGAAAACTGTTTGATTTCAGTTTCTAATAACCTGCTAATGCTTATAATTTCAAAAATGACCATTTTTTTGTTCTTTATTAAAATGAAAAGGTTGAAAACTCTGCTGTGCATAATAATTTGGAACATGCATTTTGAGTGCAGTTTGAGTTTTTTATTTTTTAAAAAATATACTGTTATCATAGGCAGTTTGTACAAAAACCTTTCAGTTGTACTCTAATAGTTATTTGACTGGAAAATTACAATGACTGCAATTCATATAGGTAATTTGGGAAAATCTGAGAAAATATTATTTGCGTAATAATTTGGAACACAGTGTATAGGACTGGCAAGTGCACTGTTTACTGGACCCTCAGGTTCTGCTTCAACTGGTGATCCTCCTCTTACTGGGGACTCTTCCTGTTCCTGAGCAGGTTCTTCTAGGGTGCTCACAGGCTCTTCTTGTGGTGGAGGTTCTTCTGGTGGCTGACAGAAGTGTATTACTGGTATGATAACGGCTCCATCGAGTTGAGGCCAGTCCGCGGGGAAGTCTCCTAGGACTGTATGAACTACATCTTCCTTGGGTTTTCCCAGTATTATAAGAGGTACTTCTTCCTCCTGTGTCTTCAGTAGACCTGGGCACAATTTCAAGTGGTCTCTTGAGACTGTTGTGGTTGTCCTACCTCCATCCTTGCTGATCAGGCAGGTTTTGGTGTTGTCAAATCTGGAACTTAACACTATGTAGAGCTCTCTTTCCCACTGGTCATCGAGCTTGTGACCCCTTCTTTTCCGCTTTAGCACTATTTCTCTGGATGCCAAGGGTTCTGCTGGTGCATGCTTGTTATATTGGTCTTCTTGTCTTTCCCTTACTTTGTTTAGGCTGTCTTCAACACCGGCCTGTACTTTCCTGTACTGCTCTTACCGATTTGTGTCCCAGTCTTCAGTGGACATATCTGCAGCAGGATCTACCACTCCGAGCTCCAGGTCCATGGGCAATTTTCCGGGTCTTGCTCTCATGAGGTACGCTGGGGTACAATTAGTAGAACTCACAGGTATGTGATTATACAGGTCCACCAGGTCAGGTAGTTTGTCTGGCCACTGGTTCCTCTCTTACAAAGGTAGGGTTTTTAACAGGTCAATGACGATGTTATTCATTTTCTCGCACATACCGTTAGTTTGAGGATGATATGGTGTAGACCGGATCTTCTTACATCCATACAGGTGACAGAATTCTTTGAATAGTTCAGCTTCAAAGGCAGGGCCTTGATCTGTTAGCATCTTGTCCGGGTATCCATGGGGCCTGCAGAAGTAGGTTTGGAATGTTCTTGCTGCAGTTTCTGCTGTCAGATCCTTGACAGGGGCTACCACCAGGAACCGGGAATAGTGATCCACCATGGTCAGGGCGTAGGAATAGCCTGATCTGCTGGGCGACAGTTTGACGTGATCCAGAGCGACAATCTCCTGGAGTTGGGTTGTTTTGATGAACTGCAAGGTTGCTTTCTGACTTCTGTAGTCTTTCCTTCTGAGGCTACAGGGCCCACAATTCCGGCACCAGCTTTCTATGGAACTCCGCATTCCATCCCAATAGAACCGGTCCTTCAACAGGGTTTCCAGCTTCTTCCATCCAAAATGACCTGCTTGGTCATGGTAGGCCTCTAGCACCATCTGGATATCCGTCCTGGGCGCTACAATCTGCCACACCATTTCATGGGTTCTAGGGTTGACATACCTCCTGCACAGCTTTTCTCTGTAGATGAACAGCCGGCTCCTCTCATTCCACAGGTGTTTAGCTTGTGGAGGAGCATCCTTCTCCAGGTGAGAACCTTCTTGGGTTATCAGTCCTTTCATGAGGCTGACAACCCGGTCACTGTCCTGGGTCTCCTTCCAACTATGATGAGGTAAAGGGTTTAGCGTCTTACCATGACGTCTTCTGGAGGTGTGTTGCTCGTGGACCATTCCATTCCTGTGGAAAGCAGGTAATTCAATTTCTTCTAGGTCATCCACTTCATCCTCGGTGTCCGACTGGTGGGGCATTCTTTACAGGGCATCAGCATTGGTGTTCTTGTGACCTGCCCGGTACTTGATTGTGAACTGGTAATTCGACAATCTATCCACCCAACGCTGTTCCATGGCTCCCAACTTGGCTGTCTCCAGGTGTGTCAAGGGGTTATTGACGGTAAAGGCTGTAAATTTAGTTGAGGCTAGGTAATGTTTGAATCTTTCTGTGATAGCCCAGACCAAGGCCAGGAACTCCAGCTTGAAGGAACTGTAATTCTCCAGGTTCCTCTCAGTAGGGCGAAGCTTCCTACTGGCATAGGCAATTACCTTTTCTCTGCCATTTTGCTTCTGGGACAACACAGCTCCCAGTCCCTCATTGCTGGCATCTGTGTATAACAGGAAAAGTTGGCTGTAGTCGGGGTAAGCCAGGATTTCCTCACCGGTTAGGGCTTCCTTCATTAATACAAAGGACTCAGTCTGTTCTTTGCCCCACTGCAATGGGGGACTTCAACCTCTTTTGGACTGTCCTACTAAGAGATCTTGTAAAGGTGCTGCCTTTTTGGTGTAGTCCTTAATGAACCTCCTGTAGTACCCGACCAGTCCCAGAAATTGACGTACTTCTTTGATGTTCCTTGGTTCAGGCCACTTCTGGATGGCAGTGACCTTCTCCGGGTCTGGTGCTACTCCCTCTGGGCTGACCACGTGTCCCAGGTACTGAACCTTCTGTTTGAGCAGGTGGCACTTGGAATGTTTTAGTTTCATCCCATACCGGGACAATGCCTCAAATACCTCCGCTAGGTGCTTTAGATGGTCTTCATACGTCCTCGAGTACACGATAATGTCATCCAGGTATAGCAGCACTGTCTCAAAGTTCCGGTGTCCCAATCAACACTCAATCAACCTCTGGAACGTTCCGGGTGCGTTGCAGAGACCAAATAGCATGCTGTTGAATTCGAATAATCCCATCGGGATGGTGAAGGCTGTCTTCTCCCGGTCTTCCTCACCAACAGAGACTTGCCAGTACCCGCTAGGGAGATCCAATGTGGAGAAATAATTGGCAGATTTTAGTGCAGGTAGGGATTCCTCTATATGGGGCAAAGGGTATGCATCCTTATATGTTATTCGATTAATTTGTCTATAATCTACACACATCCTCATGCCACCATCCTTCTTTCTGACCAGTACCAGGGGAGCTGCCCAGGGGCTACAGCTATCCCTTACTACCCCTGCCTCTTTCATGTCATGCAACATTTCTTTTGCTTTTTGGTAATGTGCTGGTGGTATGGGTCTGTAACGCTCCTTAATGGGTGGATGGTTACCTGTGGGTATGTGGTGTTGTACCCCTTTGACCCTTCCAAAATCAAGTGAGTGTTTACTAAACACCTGTTCATATTCCTGAACCACTCTGTAGACACCGTGTTTTTGATGGACAGGTGTGGCGTCAGTTCCAACATGGAGCTGTGAACACCATTCCTCCAGCTGGGTTTTGGAGTCATTGTCCTCCACCGTATCTGGTGGGGTCAAGGATTCCACTGTGTGTATGGCATTATTATTCACAGTATACAGTCTGGCAACAGTGGTGTATCTTGGCAATTTGACTTCCTCCTCCCCACAATTTAGGAGGCGTACGGGTACCCTCCCATTGCGCACATCAATTACTCCTCTAGCAGTTAGAAGTGTAGGTCTGTGCTCTGAGTTAACAGGCTCTACTACCGCCTGGTAGTTCTGTCCCTTGAGACCTATTGCTGCCCTACACCAAATCAGCATTTCACTCATTGGGGGAATCACAATGGGTATCGGGTCTGTCACCCGTACATTACCAATCTCACCACCTGTTAGTTTTACCTGTTGCTGGTACAGGAGGGTGCAAATTTCCTTCTGGAGCACATTCCTCTGCCCTGGTCTGGCAGTGTCAGCAATCCATTGGAGTAAGAACAACACTTCTCCCAAACAGTTACCAACAACATTTGTACCAAGTATCATATATGGGTTTGTATCACCAGGGTTAGACTCTATTACAATCAGTCCTTGGTTCTTTAGTTCCACTCTTCCCACCTTCACTGTCACATCCTTAACCCCGACTAGGTTAAGAGGAAGGCCATTGGAGGCATACACATAGTGGTTTGGGTCTGGCAGGTGGAGTTCATCTATGGACCAGTACCTTTTGTAGAGGACATCAGGTATGATGGTTACCTGTGACCCGGTGTCCAGTAGTGCAGGGGTTGCTATGCCGTCCAGCACGATGGACAGGAAAGGCCTTCCTCCTACAAACCGGTCGTACTAGCTTGATGGGCCTGGTTGATCTACTCCTGGGTGTCGGCCCTTGGCCCCAGGGTTTGCCCGTTTAAAGAGCAGGTCCGTGTGGTGTGGCCTACATTGCGGCAACGGTAGCAAATGAGTTCACCTGGAGGCCGAGGTCGGTCGTTGGTCCTCCCACGGGGTGGCGTTATCCTCTTTCTTCTCCTCATCCAGGGGACATCCCCAGGACTGTCAGCGAGTAGGATCCTTCTGACGCGCCCCTGGGCCTTCGTCGTGCAGCATCGCACGCACGGGGGAGGGCTTAGCCGGAGCCGGATCCGATGGGAGTAGTAGTCTCGTGGCGGTGACCCGGTCCGTGCCCAGGGTGTCAAACTGAGTGGCGGTGTATTAGCAGTAGATGTTAGAAATGTTCGACTACGCCACCCGTTGAATGCGGTCATGAGACCGCCGCTGCAGGGCAGACCGCTGAGGCCGGTGATATGGTTGTGCAGCGTAGATGGTATAACCCCCAACGGGAGGGGTATGGCCCCAGGGCAGCAGATGTGGATGATAGTGGTAGTGATGGTGCAGCAAGGAAGCTCAGAGACGTGTGGTGCAGTTTCAAAGCTTTTACTCACAGGTGTTGCTCCGGTCACTTCGGCCAAGAGTGACCACCCGAGCCGTGCTGCGTCCACCAGGTGCGGGACTCGGCCAACTCCCGGGCAGTTCCAGAGCGTGGTCCTGAGCTCCCCTCTCTTCCTTCCTACTGGCCGTCCTCACCAGGGACCCACCTATGTCCGGCTCCCTCGGGCCTTTTGGTGGCGAAACCTTTCCCGGCTTCCCTGACCCTATTCGTGGTCTGCCTTCCTGGTGGATATGGTGAGGGTCGTGCCAAAGCTTGACCACGACCTCCGGTTCCTGGCTGAGGATCATTAGCCTCCACCAGTTTGGGTTCCGGTACCCGTTTCAGCCAACCCTTCACCCTTTTCGTTCTCCTGTGGGATCTCAGGGTTCCCTCTCTCCTTGTGTCTCTGGGCCTCTCTTCTTCCTTCTCTCTGCTTCAGGCCTGGCCCTGGAGCTGGGCCCAGCCGGAGCCACAGCTCCCTGTCAGCCCTCTCTGGCTGAACTCTCTCTCAGCTTCTCCTCTGACTCAACAGCCCTGTCTCAAGATGGTGCCCACCTCTTATACTCCCTCTATGTGTGAGCCCAGGTGACTAGCACCCAATGGGCTCCTACCTCTATGCCCAGAGTCCCTCCCCTATCTGCCCCTACACTACTGGGATGTTCCTCCCCCCCTCCCACTCCAGCCAGGGACAGACGCTGTCGTACCTGCACATCTAACTGGTGGGAGTACCGTAGTTCTGTCCCCCGGAAATGGGATGAGTGTAGTGCATGCAGCAATCTGAGCTCAGTACCACTCTCCATCCTTACCCGGGAGTGGAATACCACACCTCTGGTTCGAGGTGCAATACCCCTGTAGCAGCCGAGTCCTCGGGGTGCTACATTCCCCCCTGGTAAACCACAGCACGTCCTCGGGCTGGAAAAGAGTAAAACATACCAAAACATACAAACTTTTTAAAACATACACTAACAGGTAAAACATCATAAACATTATCAGCAAATATAACATGACAGGTAACTTCTTATATATTATTCTAGCAGTATAAACTTTTGATATAAAACTTTTTCATATATAATGTTCTTGATCTTCTGGCCACGGTGCAACTTGTGACCAGGTAAAGTGCCACAGTCACTGGAAGAAAAACAGCAGTTCTCCTATAAAACCGGTAGGGGGCGCCTTAGGAAGCGCAACTATTTACAGGGTATGGCCGCTCTCAGTCCTTGGCCAGTGGGGATAAGGGATGGCTGCTCACAGTCCTCAGCCTGATTAGGGATAGGGACACACAGATAAGCAGTTCACACTAGTCCCAATGGGGACCACACTTAAATTGGCAGCATGACAAGTACCCCTACGGGTAACTATATACAGTTTCAGTTTATGCTACTTCCCTTCAGCAGCGGTGTCCTCTCCTTGTCTCCTCCTGAGGGTAATCTTCAGACCCCTCCGGGTCCTCTTGTTCCTCCTCATACCGCAGCTCTTCCTCCGTCAGCCGGTGCACATGAAGGGCGTATGGTCCTTTTGCACACTGATGCCGGGTGAAGGTGACCTCGTCACCCAGGTAAAGGTCACGTCCACGGTGTCCCTCTGGCAGATGGGACTCGACATCCCTGCGGGTAACAAAGACGTCGCCGGGGGTTCTGTGATCCCTGATAAAGCCCCAACCGTGCTCCAGTTGGAACTTGATTACAGTCCCGGTGGCGCGGGGACCGTGGGCTGCACGGGGGTTTCGCCGGGTCCGGCTTTTCTGCTCCGCACTTTGGACCTGCAGCCGCTCCTCGCGGACCCGCCTATCTCGCCGTTCTTTGTTGAAGACCTCTAGTTGTTGTCGGCAGCACTCCGCACGCTGGGCTGCGGCCGCCCGGGTCTCTTGGGTGAACCCCATGAGGTTTTCACCGGTGGGGTCCCATGCGAACTGCGCCTCCTCCAACGGGAGTGGGGTGATCTTGGCGGGCGCCGGAGCTGGGATCAGGGGCTCACACAGGGGCCTTTCCTTCCGGAGTCGGGGACTGAGGTACTCCGGTGGCCATTCAAAGGGCTGCCCATCCGGGCAAGTATGCTGTGCGAACAGGTCTTCACCTGAGGGCAGCACTGTGGAGGTCGAGGGCGCGGTGGTGGTAGCGGCGCCCGGATTCACCAGGCCTTGCGACCAGGCCGGTGGCACTCTGAAGGTGAAGGGCACTGTGGATACGGCGGCGCCCGGGGGTACTCGGCCTTGCGACCAGGCCGGTGGCGTTTCCTGCTTGGCCGCGCTCTGGATTAAGGCGCGTGACGTCACAAGGGGCGTGGCCGCGGCTCCTGCCGCTTGAGGCCTAGTTTGGAGCGGTGGCGGTGCAGCAACGGGCACGGTAAGGGGGATTTTGGGCTCTGCGACGGGGAGCTGGGGCAGGCTCACGGCTACTAGGCCTGGGGTGGTGACGTCCCCTTTACCTGCTTCCATCTCTTCAGCTCCTTCCACGGCGTCGTCTCCGGCCTTCGTCCCTCCTGCACCATCCTCAGAGGCAGACAGACTCCTCGTCCCGGGTGGCGTCCTTTGCTGGCGGGTTCCAGCCTGCAGGGCCATTTCTCTGCTCCACTCGGCCAGCACTTCTTGCTGCACTCGGGCCATCTTCCGAGCCCAGCCCTCCAGCGCGGTCTGTGCATGCTCCCGATCTTTGGGTAGCTGTGCCAGGATCTCCACCAGGCCTTCTGGGGTGGCGGCCTGCAACAGGCTCCTGACCAGAGGGTCGGTGCTGCCTGACTCTCCCTCCATCTCCGGGTGCGATCTTTCCAGACTCCTCCAGGCTGCACCCATCCTCTCTCTTTTGTTCTTGATCCGCCCATACTGAGGGTGGTCCCGGGGCCACTTGGTGATTGTCAGTTCCAGGGGCAGACCCCTCGCTCTGATGGACATCTCTATCATTGCAGTCTCTGCTGGTGGGGGCGGTCTCCGCTTTTGGCGCTCTTCTGGGACCAGGCCCACGATGGGAGGTGGTCTCTTGCCACCCTCTGGCACGCCCATAATGGCGTCCGCTCTGCCAGGGCGGGAAATCGTTTCAGATGGCGGGAATCGTCTCCTAATGGCGGGAAACTCCGTGGATGGCGGGAAAAGGCTGCAGATAGCGGGCAAGCGGCGGGAAACGACCCGAGATGGCGTCCGATGGCGGGGACCCTCTGGAATTGGCGGGAGACTTCTTCTTACGGTACATATAAGCTTTTCTTCAGGCACGCAGTACCCGGTAGTTGTGGGCACGAAATCCTGCCGACTACGCCAAAATTGACGCGCCCCTGGGCCTTCGTCGTGCAGCATCGCACGCACGGGGGAGGGCTTACCCGGAGCCGGATCCGATGGGAGTAGTAGTCTCGTGGCGGTGACCCGGTCCGTGCCCAGGGTGTCAAACTGAGTGGCGGTGTATTAGCAGTAGATGTTAGAAATGTTCGACTACGCCACCCGTTGAATGCGGTCATGAGACCGCCGCTGCAGGGCAGACCGCTGAGGCCGGTGATATGGTTGTGCAGCGTAGATGGTATAACCCCCAACGGGAGGGGTATGGCCCCAGGGCAGCAGATGTGGATGATAGTGGTAGTGATGGTGCAGCAAGGAAGCTCAGAGACGTGTGGTGCAGTTTCAAAGCTTTTACTCACAGGTGTTGCTCCGGTCACTTCGGCCAAGAGTGACCACCCGAGCCGTGCTGCGTCCACCAGGTGCGGGACTCGGCCAACTCCCGGGCAGTTCCAGAGCGTGGTCCTGAGCTCCCCTCTCTTCCTTCCTACTGGCCGTCCTCACCAGGGACCCACCTATGTCCGGCTCCCTCGGGCCTTTTGGTGGCGAAACCTTTCCCGGCTTCCCTGACCCTATTCGTGGTCTGCCTTCCTGGTGGATATGGTGAGGGTCGTGCCAAAGCTTGACCACGACCTCCGGTTCCTGGCTGAGGATCATTAGCCTCCACCAGTTTGGGTTCCGGTACCCGTTTCAGCCAACCCTTCACCCTTTTCGTTCTCCTGTGGGATCTCAGGGTTCCCTCTCTCCTTGTGTCTCTGGGCCTCTCTTCTTCCTTCTCTCTGCTTCAGGCCTGGCCCTGGAGCTGGGCCCAGCCGGAGCCACAGCTCCCTGTCAGCCCTCTCTGGCTGAACTCTCTCTCAGCTTCTCCTCTGACTCAACAGCCCTGTCTCAAGATGGTGCCCACCTCTTATACTCCCTCTATGTGTGAGCCCAGGTGACTAGCACCCAATGGGCTCCTACCTCTATGCCCAGAGTCCCTCCCCTATCTGCCCCTACACTACTGGGATGTTCCTCCCCCCCCTCCCACTCCAGCCAGGGACAGACGCTGTCGTACCTGCACATCTAACTGGTGGGAGTACCGTAGTTCTGTCCCCCGGAAATGGGATGAGTGTAGTGCATGCAGCAATCTGAGCTCAGTCCCACTCTCCATCCTTACCCGGGAGTGGAATACCACACCTCTGGTTCGAGGTGCAATACCCCTGTAGCAGCCAGTCCTCGGGGTGTTACACTTCCATCCGGCTCGGGCTCCGTCTGTAGCTGCAGGGCGCTCAGGACAGTGGTAAGGGTTTTACTTAGCTGACGCACTTCAGAGTGCAGGCTGTCCAACTCGCAATGGGCCGCTGTTTGTGACGCGCCCCCTGGGCCATGTTGTGTAGCGTTGCGCACTCGAGGAATACCCGGAGCCGGATCCGATAGGGGTAGTAGTCCACGTGGCGGTGACCCGGTCCGTGCCCAGGGTGTCAAACTAAGTGGCGTTATTGGTATGATGGTATTAGTGTCCGACTACGCCACCCGTTGGATGCGGCTATGAAGCCGCCGCTGCAGGGCAGTCTGCTGAGGCCGGTGGTACGGATGTGCAGCGTGGATGGTATAACCCCCAACGGGAGGGGTATGGCCTCAGGGCAGAGGATGTGAATGATGTTGGGAGAGATGGTGTGTATGTCCCAGAACTGATGGTGCCGGTCCGACGAGGAATCACTGAGACGTGCAATTGCAGTTTTCACAGCTTTACTCACAGTTCTTTATCAGGTCCCTTGTGCACAGTTAGGACCACCCGAGCCGTGCTGCGTCCACCAGGTGCGGGACTCGGCCAACTCCCAGGCAGTTCCAGAGCGTGGTCCTGAGCTCCCCTCTCTTCCTTCCTACTGGCCGTCCCCACCAGGGACCCACCTTTGTCCAGCTCCCTCGGGCCTTCTGGTGGTGAAACCTTTCCCGGTTTCCCTGACCCTATATGGTATGCCTTCCTGGTGGATGTGGCGAGGGGTCGCGCCAAAACTTGACCACGACCTCCGGTTCCTGGCTAAGGATAATTGGCCTCCACCAGTTTGGGATCCGGCACCCTGTTCTGCCAACCCTTCACCCGTTATTCCGTGGGATCTTAGGGTTCCTTCTTTTCTTGTGTCTCTGGGCCTTTCCTGGTGTTCCTGTTACTTCTTCTTCCTTCTCTCTCTCTCTCTCTGCCTTAGGTCTCCACTCCAGGCCTGGCTCTGGAGCTGGGCCCAGACTGAGCCACAGCTCCCTGTCAGCCCTCTCTGGCTGAGCTCCTCTCTACACCGACAGACCGACCCCCTAAGATGGTGCCCACCTTATATACCTCCTTCTGACACCCGAGCCCAGGTGACCAGCAACCAATGGGCTCCTACCTATGCCCAGAGTCCCTCCCCTGTCTGCTCCTACACCACTGGGATATTCCTCCCCCCTCCCCACTCCAGCCGGGGACAGACGCTGTCGTACCTGCACATCTATCTGGTGGGAGTACCGTTGATCTGTCCCCCGGAAATGGGATGAGTGTAGTGTATGCAGCTAACTGAGCTCCGTTCCACACTCCATCCTTACCCGGGAGTGGAATACCACACCTCTGGTTCGAGGTGCAATACCCCTGTAGCAACCGAGTCCTCAGGGTGCTACATTTGCACTTTTGCCTCAGCCGCTAATGAAGGGGCAGTGAGTGCTGTGGGCATTGGGGTGGCCCCACCCTGGTAACACTGGATGGCAGTATCTGATGTTTCCAGGGGCTGAAGGCCCTTAATAGCCATGTCCTTTAGGGCGTCAAAGGTGGTATCTGGATGATCTAAGGCCCACCACCGTACAGTTCTGCTCTCCTCCTGGGACCTTAACCCCTGGATGAATTGTTCTATCAGCATTTTGTCCTCATCATGTATGCTGGCTGGACTAACCTGTTTCAGGGCCTGCAGGGCCTCTTGTAAACGCCAGGCATAGTCCCAGATATTGTCCTCAGGTTTCTGGGTACAGTGGTAGAACCTCATCCGAAGATCTGTCTCAGTGCGGTTTTCAAAGACAGTTTGCAGTCTCTTAAAAATAATACATACTGATTCCTGGTCTGCGGCTGGCCAGGTTTCAACTTCCCGCTCTGCGGCACCAGCCAATTGTCCCAGCACAACAGCGGCTCTCTGTTTACCAGTCATTGAGTACATGTCCAATACACCACATATTTTCCTCTTGAACCCAGACAGGGTGTCTGGTTTGCCATCAAACTGGGAAAGCCATTTCGTTCCGGGGACGTACGGCAGGGCCATGGGTATCACTGGAGTCATGACCCCTGCTGGTGGGGCGGCCGCTCCGGCCTGAGCAGCGCCGGGTGTGAGTTGAGCATCGGGAGTGTTAACCGATGCTCCGGCGTTTTGCTTGTCGTCGGCCATGGTTGCGACCCCCTAGTAAACCGTAGCCTACCTTCTTTGCTTTTATCGGGTAGGCCGCAGCTCCGCAGATGGCTGTCTCCTTCCAGGATCTGAAGCTTCCTGGTGTGGCGCCAGAGCACGAGGCGGGGCTTGGGCGTCGCGCGCTACCAACGGTCACGCCTCTCTGGTTCCCGCGATTACGCCCCTCTTCTTCCCGCGCAGCGACGCGGTAATGGTGGCAATGTTCACCACAGTTCAAACACAGTTCAAATACGGCACACAGTACCCAGCGCCAACGGGCACGAAATCCTGTTCGTGACACCAGGAAGAGATGACTCGCCCAGGGGGATATGGGGGACTCGGTACCCGGGCCTTTACCTTCTGTGGGATGTCACGGCTGTCGGCTCCCGGGCCCATACCCTGGGGTCACTCTTTAAAAGGGCTTTGTTACTTGAAGGGATGAATAACAGTTTTGTCTCATGACGCCACCTGTGGCTCCTGGTAATGGGTACCAGTGCTGCTGCAGACCTCCGGGAGTGATGGGATGGTAGCTGGGATGTTTCTGCTCCCCACAGGCGGAGCGGGCCCCCGGGGCAGGGTTGATGGAAGGGATGCAGGTGTGATGTGGCTCATTCGGGTCAGGGGGAATGACGGACACGCACACAGGGATTCGCTTCAGTACCTTTACTGGTGTAAACAGCAGGTATAGTCCAGGGTACTTAGCAGGAAGGGTGCACTTCTGGACTCTCCCCAGTGAGCGGGTATTAGGCCTCCTGGTCCGTTTCTTCCTCTCTCTAAAGCTCCTGGCCAGCCTGGAACTAGGCCTAGCTTCTATACTGCTTCGCCCTCTCACCTGTCTGCTTGGTAGTAGAACTTTTCTCTGGCTACCACTATCTCTGGACGCTGGGGCCTTCGTGGTTCCTAGTTCTGTAAATTATGGTAGCTTCAGGTTGACCAGGGGTCTGGAATCCTCCTGGTATTTTGGCTTGTCCCTACTGGGTGTAGAGGACCCTGTAGGCGCGGACCCAGTGTCTGGATTGTGTTCTTGGGTGAGCTTAAGATGCTCCTCTGCCCCCTTAACTCCTCTCTCCTTGCCTCCGGCCACACTCGGGGCCCACAGCACAGCAGCTAACATGTGCTGCTTCTTCACTGATGTCTAGTGCCAGCACACCCTGCCTGCCTAACTCCACCCTCCAGTATATATATCCCTAACAGGGCTCCCTCTGGTGGTATGAGGTGGAAGGGTGTAGGTGTCTGTGTGTAGTTAGGGCCTCTTGTGGAGAAGTCCGTCCATGCACCTTTTTGGGTCCTGTGGTACCTGTGTGTAGCAGGGTGCCACTATATATATATATATATATATATATATATATATATATATATATATATATATACACTGCTCAAAAAATAGGGATCACTCAAATAACACACCCTAGATCTGAATGAATGAAATATTCTCATTGAATACTTTGTTATGTACAAAGTTGAATGTGCTGACAACAAAACCACATGAAAATAATCAATGGAAATCACATTTATTAACCAATGGAGGCCTGAATTTGGAGTGACCCCCAAAATTAAAGTGGAAAAACACACTACAGGCTGATCCAACTTTGATGTAATGTCCTTAAAACAAGTCAAAATGAGGTTCAGTATTGTGTGTGGCCTCCACATGCCTGTATGACATCCCTACAACGCCTGGACATGCTCCTGATGAGTTTACGGAAGGTCTCCTGTGGGATCTCCTCCCAGACCTGGACTAAAGCATCCACCAACTCCTGGACAGTCTATGGTGCAACGTGACGTTGGTGGATGGAGCGAGACATGATGTCCCAGATGTGATCAATCGGATTCAGGTCTGGGGAACCGGCGGGCCAGTCCATAGCTTCAATGCCTTCATCTTGAAGGAACTGCTGACACACTCCAGCCACATGAGGTCTGGCATTGTCCTGCATTAGGAGGAACCCAGGTTCAACCGCACCAGCATATGGTCTCACAAGGGGTCTGAGGACCTCATCTCGGTACCTAATGGCAGTCAGGTTACCTCTGGCGAGCACATGGAGGGCTGTGCGGCCCTGAAAAGAAATGCCACCCCACACCATTACTGACCCACTGCCAAACCGGTCATGCTGAAGGATGTTGCAGGCAGCAGATCGCTTGCCACAGCATCTCCAGACTCTATCACGTCTGTCACATGTGCTCAGTGTGAACCTGCTTTCATCTGTGAAGAGCACAGGGCGCCAGTGGCGGCTTTGCCAATCCTGGTGCTCTGTGGCAAATGCTAAGCGTCATGCACGGTGTTGGGCTGTGAGCACAACCCTCATCTGTGGACGTCAGGCCCTCATACCACCCTCATGGAGTCGGTTTCTAACTGTTTGTGCAGACACATGCACATTTGAGGTCATTTTGCAGGGCTCTGGCAGAGCTCCTCCTGTTCCTCCTTGCACAAAGGCGGAGGTAGCGGTCCTGCTGCTGGGTTGTTGCCCTCCTACAGCCCCCTCCACGTCTCCTGGTGTACTGGCCTGTCTCCTGGTAGCGCCTCCAGCCTCTGGACACTACGTTGACAGACACAGCAAACCTTCTTGCCCCAGCTCGCATTGATGTGCCATCCTGAATGAGCTGCACTACCTGAGCAACTTCTGTGGGTTGTAGAGTCCGTCTCATGCTACCACGAGTGTGAAAGCGCAACCAACATTCAAAAGTGACCAAAATATCATCCAGAAAGCATTGGTACTGAGATGTGGTCTGTGGTCCCCACCTGCAGAACCACTCCTTTATTGAGGGTGTCTTAATAATTGCCAATACTTTCCATCTATTGTCTATTCCATTTGCACAACAGCGTGTGAAACTGATTGTCAATCAGGGTTGCTTCCTAAGTGGACAGTTTGATTTCACAGAAGTTTGATGTACTTGGAGTTATATTCTGTTGTTTAAGTGTTCCCTTTATTTTTTGAGCAGTGTATATATACACACATATAAACCTTTAGCCAATACTTGAGGGCAAAGCGAATCACTAGTGATGAGTCTAATGTACAAATAACATTTTATGCTTTAACGAAAAAATTTAGAGATAGAAATTATCCCATGAGAGTTTTAAAAAAATATGAGGATAGAGCTAAACAATTTGACCGCTCTACATTGTTAAATAATATACAACGAGATAGAGACACGACTAAAAGGATCCCTGTGGTCTCAACTTATTCAGAGGAAAGCAACCAAGTTGCGGGTATAATTCGGAGACATTGGGATATGTTGGGAAAATGTATATCAGGTGTTGATGAGTTTACAGTTCCACCCCTTTTTTCGTATAAGCGTTGGAGGAATTTGAAGGATGATGTGGTCCATTCGGATATTGGACCCAGTAAAAAGAAGAGCCAAATAACTTTGACACGGAGGAAAAGAACAGGATGTTTCCCTTGCTTGAGCTGTGTGAATTGTCCGTATATGTTGAAAGGAGAGAATTTTCGGCACTTTACTTCTGGTAAAGTGTATAATCCTAGGTTGTATTTGACGTGTGACACGGACTATGTTATATATATATTGCAGTGTCCGTGCAAATTAAAATATGTAGGCATAACAACTTATGATTTCAAAACCAGAATCATCCATCATCGGAACACAATATGTAAAAAGAAAATGGATTTACCAGTCCCAAAACATTTTACAGAGCCAGGACATAGAGAGAGGGATTTACAATTCTATATAATAGATCAGGTCCCCCCCCTAAGAAGAGGTGGTAATCGTGAGAAATTACTTAAAAAGAAAGAATTAGAATGGATCTACAGATTGGAATCCTTAAAGCCTAACGGACTTAATGTTTATGTTTCTATATAATATATTGGGATTATGAGACATTTGTTTGGCTTTCTTGCAGGATTAATATTGGAATATTGTACTAGAATATGTTAGATTAAAAGTATGTGATTGAGGGTAGCCAAATTGAAATAGGTATGTTCCCCTTTAAATGATCGTGGAACTACAAGCCTCAGAAATAACCTAGGTGTGTTTCCCTTTAAAAAGAATGCGGAATTGGAAGCCCTTTAAGGGATATAATTAAATGTTAATTGGGAAGTTAGCACAATGTTCGCAGGTCTACTTGTATTTATAGGGGGTTTGCGATATATACATACTACCATTCAAAAGTTTGGGGTCACCCAGACAATTTTGTGTTTTCCATGAGAACTCGTACTTTTATTTATCAAATGAGTTGCAAAATGAGTCGAAAATATAGTCCAGACATTGACAAGGTTAGAAATAATGATTTTTATTAGAAAGAATAATTTTCTCCTTCAAACTTTGCTTTCGTCACAGAATGCTCCTTTGCAGCAATTCCAGCATTGCAGACCTTTGGCATTCTAGCTGTTAATTTGCTGAGGTAATCTTGAGAAATTTCCTCCCATGCTTCCTGAAGCCCCTCCCACAAGTTGGATTGGCTTCATGGGCACTTTTTGCGTACCATACGGTCAAGCTGCTCCCACAACAGCTCAATGGGGTTGAGATCTGGTGACTGCGCTGACCACTCCATTACAGATAGAATACCAGCTGCCTGCTTCTTCCCTAAAGAGTTCATGCATAATTTCGAGGTGTGCTTTGGGTCATTGTCCTGTTGTAGGATGAAATTGGCTCCAATCAAGCGCTGTCCACAGGGTATGTCATGGCATTGCAAAATGGAGTGATAGCCTTCCTTATTCAAAATCCCATTTACCTTGTACAAATCTCCCACTTTACCAGCACCAAAGCAACCCCAGACAATCACATTACCTCCACCATGCTTGACAGATGGCGTCAGGCACTCTTCCAGCATCTTTTCAGTTGTTCTGCGTCTCAAAAATGTTCTTCTGTGTGATCCAAACACCTCAAACTTTGATTCGTCTGTCCATAAAACTTTTTTCCAATCTTCCTCTGTCCAATGTCTGTGTTCATTTGCCCATATTAATCTTTTCCTTTTATTAGCCAGTCTCAGTTATGGCCTTTTCTTTGCCACTTTGCCCTGAAGGCCAGCATCCCGGAGTCGCCCCTTCACTGTAGACGTTGACACTGGCGTTTTGCGTGTACTATTTAATGAAGCTGCCAGTTGAGGAGCTGTGAGGCGTCGATTTCTCAAACTAGAGACTCTAATGTACTTGTCTTGTTGCTCAGTTGTGCAGCGGGGCCTCCCACTTGTCTTTCTACTCTGGTTAGAGCCTGTTTGTGCTCTCCTCTGAAGGGAGTAGTCCACATCGTTGTAGGAAATCTTCAGTTTCTTGGAAATTTCTTGCATGGAATAGCCTTCATTTCTAAGAACAAGAATAGACTGTTGAGTTTCACATGAAAGTTCTCTTTTTCTGACCATTTTGAGAGTTTCATAGAACAAACAAATGTAATGCTTCAGATTCTCAACTAGCTCAAAGGAAGGTCAATTTTATAGCTTCTCAAATCAGCCAAACAGTTTTCAGCTGGGCTAACATACTTGTGCAAGGGTTTTCTAGGGTTTTCTAAGCATCCATTAGCCTTCTTACACAGTTAGCAAACACAATGTACCATTAAAACACTGGAGTGGTGGTTGTTGGAAATGGGCCTCTATACACCTATGTAGATATTGCAATAAAAACAAGACTTTTGCAGCTAGAATAGTCATTTACCACATTGACAATGTATAGAGTGTATTTCTGATTCATTTAATGTTAGCTTTATTGAAAAAAAATGAGCTTTTCTTTCAAAAATAATGAAATTTCTAAATGACGCCAAACTTTTGAACGGTAGTGTATATATACCTATATGGTCAAATGTAGAAGTGGCCCTATAGTAATATGGCGCCTTATCCTTTGAGATCCGTATTGTGCATGTGCAAAAAAGAATTGAAAGGATTATCTTTAAAAAGATGACGATTTGGAGTACAACATGGCGACGCGCATGCGCAGAAGCTAGTAACATGTTTTTCTTATGTGCATTACGGACATGCGCTGTGTAACTTCCGGGACGCCGGGAGCAGCGCGTCCATGTGTGGGCACATGTCCCTGTACTGTGAGTGGTGGGGTGAGTCATAGAAATCACCACATATTAACTTATATTATGCACACATGTATTTATTAAAGGAATTATGATATTATGATGATTGGGTAAATGTGGTGGATGTTTTATAGTAAAATTAATTGTGCTCTGACATTATTATATTGCACTATGCGCTTTTTTGCACTATTGTCACTTTCGTATTTCACAAAAACTGAATTGTATATTAATTGTAAGTAGATTGGATCACCTATTTATATGACTATGATACAATGATTCACTGCTTGAAAAAGGTCTCCACTGTTGGACCGAAAAGTTGCCCTGACGATGGGTCAGTAAATCATTACAAATTGTACTATGGAGTGGTACCTTTGTGTTTTATGGATACATATAAACCTAGCTATCTACCTATCACTATATATATATATATATATATATATATATATATATATATATATATATATATATGTATATATATATATATATATATATATATATATATATATATATATATATGGCGCCCCTGAGGGTTCGGTCGCCACAGGGTTGTTGCATCTCATCCAGAGATGTGGTACCTCACTCTCAGGTAAGGAAGGAGTATGGCTCAGGACCCTAACACTACATCCACTACACCACATTTCCGGGGGACAGGGCGAGATTGCTCCTACGGGAGAGCACAGTCCCTGTTCCCTAGCTGGAGTGGGGAGGAACCACTTAGAGAGGGGGAACCATGTAGTGGATGGGTTGGATGACGTAGATACTGGGAGCACTGGAGTAGGAGGTATACAAGGAAGGAACCATCTTGGTTCAGGGAGGAGCTGGTGTTTGTGAGGAGAAGTGACAGGAGCAGAGGCTCTGCATGAGCTCTGCTCCAGAGGCGGGCCTAGCACTGAGGCCCAAGTCTGAGAGGAGAGGGAGCAGGACGGCTCCAGGAATGAGGAGAGAAGGGACCCTAGGGGTACGGGCAGTGCAGCAAGCAACCCGTACGCCCGCCGCTACTAGGAGGTGGGGGGTCAGGCCAGAAGAGGGGAACCGGTCCCTCAACTAGCACAGAGCTACAAGGCCCAACTAGGAAACCGGAGGCTGCAGCATTTCAAGTACTGCAGGCCGCAAGTCCACACCAGTACACTAAGAAGGTAGCCGCATAGGACCCAAGGGACGGAACACACGTTGCCCACCAAGGCCCGAGGACACCGGATAGAACTGCCACTGGGCGTGAGGTGCAGGGAGCAGGCCAGAGAGAGGACACACAGAAGGGGGTCCTGCAAAATACTCCGGAGTTACCTGAGGGTCGACCGAGCTCCTCACTGCGTGAACACAGAACGCCGTGGGCCCCTACACTGGCCCTGTATCTGGAACTGCTACAATTGTGAGTAAAAGACCTGGGACTGCACTATCTGACTCCGTGTCATTACTGACTCCCTGCACTATAACCACCATCATTCATACACGCTGCTCTGAAGCTCCACTCTTCCTGTGGGGAGTTACATCACCTTGCTGCACATACCACCAGCTTCAGTGGATTGCTCCGCAGCGGCGGTTCCCAATAACCGCATTCCACAGGTGGCGTAGTCGGACTCCATATCACAGACACACATAGGCTACCCTGGTTTGACCGCCCTGGGTCACGGACCGGGTCACTGCCACAGTGACTACAACCCCCAGCGTCTACAGGCCCGGATCCGAGTACCCCACGGCCCAGGGGGCGCATCAACTTTGGCGTAGTCGGCAGGATACGTAACCCACCCGTTACCATCAAGTATTGTGTGCCTAAGAGACTGTGTTTTCTACTGAATGTGGCGCCCACCCCTGAAGAACGGGCGCCATTATGTGCCAGCCAAACAACATCCAAAGGTCACCTTCCATCGTGGGCCAGGTCCCGGCATGGTGCCAAAAGCGGGGCCCACCCCAAGCAGCAGTGATTATGTATGTGGATGTGTCCATCGACATGGGGGGGCCTCCCCTTGGAAGTGACCGACAGCAGACTGCCCTGGAACCGCCCCCGAAAGGGGAGGGGAGGCAGGAAAACTGGGAGACAGGGTGTGGTCTGGACCAGTCCAGGCAGGCCGCACCCGGGAAAGGACATGGACCGCAGCAGCACCGGAGACCCTGCCAGCGGCATGCTGCAGGCCGAAGTGCCTTATACCCTGGAGGAGCTGGTGGCCAAGCTCCCCCGGGAGGATACCGAAATCCTCTGCGCCAGTATGGAAGACCTGGGCCGGAGGATGGAAAGGTCCCAGCGGGACGCCATTGAAGAGTGGAAGCGGGAAATGGAGCAGCGAATGGCGGCATGACAGCCAGCAATGCTGCCAGGCACCGGCAAAGCCTCAGCCTCCGAGGACCGAAAGCAGAGTCGGGAGGTTGCGAGTGACGCAGGAGCAACCGCGGGAGCAGGTATGGGAAGTCTCCCTGTCCCGGGCGCTGCAAGCGTCGACCTGTTCCTGGGTCACCAGGTGGAACCGCTAATCCCGGGCGTCACTGAAACCACCCCGCTCCCAATGCCCGAGCCTGGCCCTTTAACCCTGGGTGACGCCGCTGCATACTCACTTCACTCCTACCAAAGTGCGTCCGTCCCAAGCGCCCTCCAGGCCCCGGAACCAACTTCGGGCGCCAGCGGCGCCGGCCCGCTCCTAGGTCCTCTCCAAGAACCGCCCCCTCCGACACCCCCATGGATGTACGGGCGTCACCAATGGGACTGGTCTGCGGAAATAGAGGACCAGCAGCCTTCGCTCCTGCCCGCTCCGCAGCCTGCCGCCGCCATCTCCCAGTTGCCAGAAGACGAGGCCCAGTTTGAGTGGGATTACTCTGGGGAGGACCTGATGGGGTTCTCCCAGGAGACCAGGGCGGCCGCAGCCCGCCGCAAGGAGTTCTGCCACCAACAGCTGGTCCAATTTGAAAAAGAGCGCAGCTCAGGGCGCATGCGGTGGGAGAAATTAGAGGCCCAGAATATGCAGGAGAAAACCTGGGCCTGTCAGTCCAACAAAGCCACTCACGGTCCCAGAGAAGAGGGGACCGTCGTTAAATTTAATTTAAAGGCCGGATGGGGGTTCATCCGGGACTCGCACACAGACATTGACTTGTTTGTGAATAGAAGGGACGTGGAGTCTCATCTAAGAGCGGGTCACCCTGATCGGGACCTCTACCCCGGAGACATTGTGACCTACATCCGTCACCGAGGACTAAGGGGCTGGTATGCCCTCAATGTCCACAGGGTGGAGGAAGAGAGCGAGTTCTACCTCTGTGAGGCTGAAGACCTGGCTGGGTCAGCTTCTCGTGAACCAGAGCCTCCCCGGAGGGAGCAGTACAATTAGAGACTGTCAGCAGTCACCAGTACCCGTGCAGAGAGGACACTGCAAGTTCAGAGTTAATGTGTGTGTGTGAACAGTTAACCCGTTTATTTAGTTACCCGGAGCGGGTCCAAGAGACTAACCGACTGAGGACTGGGAGCAGCCACTTCTTGTAGATAGTTGCACCTCTTAAGGTGCCCCATATTGGTTTTATAAGAACCTACAACAAATGAGTAGCCTCAGAACAAAAACCTGTTGGAGGTGGCCGAAGACGAGGTCCAGCACCTGGATCATCTAAGCCCTGCAGCCACCCCAGGGCCTCCGTTGAGGGTTTGGGACGGGTCCCTCATGTTTGTCTGTTACCAGTTGCAAGTTGCACTTTAAAGAAAATGGACACCTGGTCGCGAATTGCACTGTGACCAGTTAATAAAAGACTACTTGAAAATGTTTGATATGAAGAATGTTTTATATGAAAAAGAAATGTCTTATATATGTGAAAAGTTTAATAATGTTTCTGTAACGGGTCTGGGAGGCGGAACCTCTGAGCTACTATACAAGGGGGCAGTCCTTGTAAGGGAGCGGGTGGCGACCAGGGAAGACGGGCAGGAGGTCACAGCAGGTGACCGGGACAGTCTCTGAGTGAACGGGCTGGAGGTCACGGCAAGTGACCGGGGCAGTCTCTGGATGAACGGGCTGATGGTCACGGCAAGTGACCGGGGCAGTCTCTGAATGAACGGGCAGATGGTCACGGCAAGTGACCGGGGCAGTCTCTGGATGAACGGGCAGATGGTCACGGCAAGTGACCAGGGCAGTCTCTGAATGAACAGGCAGATGGTCACGGCAAGTGACCGGGGCAGTCTCTGGATGAACGGGCAGATGGTCACGGCAAGTGACTGGGGCAGTCTCTAGATAAAGGGTTGGTACGACCTGTGGCGGCTGATGATAGACGTGAGCTCCCAGGTGAGCAGGCGAGAGTCTCTGGATGAACGGGTGGTCACAGCATGTGACGGCGGAGCCTCCAGGAAGACCAACAGACAGGCGGCAGATGAGCGCTCCCAGGTGAGCGGGCAGAAGTCTCTGGACAGGCGGGTGGTCACAGCACGTGACGGCAGAGCCTCCAGGTAGGCTAGCAGACAGGCAGCAGATGAGCGCTCCCAGGTGAGCGAGCAGGAGTCACTGGACAGGCAGGTGGTCACAGCACGTGACGGCGGAGTCTCCAGGTAGACTAGCAGGCAGGTAGCAGGTGTGTGCTCCCAGGTGAGCGGGCAAGCTGGTCCATAGACAGACTGACAGGAGTTGGAAGGCAGACCGTCGGACCTCGGGCAAGCAGGCAGATGGCTGATGTGCGCTCCCAGGTGAGCGGGCAGGCTGGTCCTTAGACAGACTGACAGGAGTAGTAAGGCAGACCGTCGGACCTCAGACTAGCAGGCAGGTAGCAGATAATCAGGCAGGAATCTGGCAGGTAACTGGCAGGTAACTGGCAACGGGACCTGAGGGCTGAAGCAGAGTAGTGAACAGTGCAACAACATTGCTCGGGCACCTCCATTTTGGAGGAGGTGCCTTTTATATGGGAGGTCCTCCGGCAATTGGCCGGGGACACCTTAGGACGGCGCGCGCGGCCCCTTTAAGAGGGAGGGAGAGCGCGCGCGCGCGCCCTAAGCACAGTGGCCGGGAAGGAGCGCGCGCTGCCAGCAGAGCGGGAGGAGGACGCCGGGCACGGAGCAGAGAGGTGAGGGGAACAGCGTCCCTGCCTAGCAGAGGGCAGGGACGCCGGCGCTACAGTACCCCCCCCTTTAGGCCCCCCCTTTTTTAGGCCAGACAGAAATTTAGCTAGGATAAGAGGGGCATGGATGTTCTCCCGGGGCTCCCACGTTCTCTCCTCAGGACCAAACCCCCTCCAATCTACTAGAAAAAAGGTCTTTCCTCTTACCCTTTTGGTGGCAAGAATGTTCTCTACCTCAAACTCATCCTCAGCAGAAACCGGAGCAGGAGGCGTACCTGTAGACTTGGAAAAAGAGTTAAGTACCACAGGTTTGAGGAGAGATACATGGAAGGAGTTAGGGATCCGTAAGTTGGCCGGGAGTTTTCATTTATAGGCCACCGGGTTGATCTGACTGATGACCTCCAGAGGACCGATGAACCGAGGCCCTAACTTGTAAGAAGGTATCTTGAGTGGGACATATTTAGATGAGAGCCAGACTTTATCTCCAGGACGAAATTGTGGAGGATCCAGGCGTTTTTTGTCAGCGTGTCTTTTCATCCGTTCGGACGACTGAAGGAGTGCGGATCGGGTACTCTCCCAAATGGAGGAAAATTTGCTAACGAGAGATTCCGCAGCCGGGTTGTCCACAGAGGTGGAGACAGGAAAAGGAATCCGAGGATGCTGACCGAAGACTACAAAAAACGGGGATTTGGAGGAGGATTCGCTCTCGTGATTGTTATAGGAGAACTCGGCCCAAGGTAGGAGATCCACCCAGTCAGAATGATGGGCATTAACGAAGTGCCGGAGGTAACTGGTCAGGTTCTGATTGATCCGCTCCACTTGACCATTGGACTGTGGGTGGTAAGCGGAAGAGAAGTCCAGGGTGACGTCTAGCAGTTTACAAGTGGCTCTCCAGAAACGTGAGGTGAACTGTACCCCACGATCCGACACGATGTGGAGGGGCAGGCCATGAAGACGGAAGATGTGGCGGATAAAGTCTTTAGCCAGCTCGGGTGCAGACGGGAGGCCAGGCAGGGGAATAAAGTGAGCCATCTTGGAAAAGCGGTCAGCGTCCACCCAAATGACCGTACAACCGGCAGAGACGGGGAGATCAGTTATGAAGTCCATAGCAATATGCTGCCAGGGGGCAGCAGGCACAGGAAGCGGAAGAAGGCGACCGGCTGGCAGGTGTCTCGGGACTTTGTTGCGGGCGCAGGACACACAGGCAGAAACAAAGTCTATTACGTCCTTGTGCAGGGTAGGCCACCAGTAGTGCCGGGCAATAAGCTGGAGGGTCTTTTTCTGACCGGCGTGGCCAGCTAGTTTAGACGAGTGACCCCAGTGTAGGATCTTCTCCCGATCAGGTACTGATACGAACGTCTTACCGGGAGGGAGACGATTTAGGCTCACGGGAGCCACCTGCATTACTCTGGCGGGATCGATGATATGTTTAGGTTCTTCCTCGAGATCGGACACCAGAAAGGATCGGGACAAGGCATCTGCTTTGACGTTTTTGTCAGCCGGGCGAAAATGAAGAACAAAATCAAAGCGAGCAAAAAACAAGGACCACCGGGCTTGGCGCGGGTTAAGTCTCTGGGCATGCTGGAGGTAAGCCAAGTTCTTGTGGTCAGTGTAAATTATTACCGGGTGAAGAGCCCCCTCGAGTAGGTAACGCCACTCCTCCAATGCCAGTTTGATGGCCAATAACTCTCGGTCTCCTATGGAATAGTTGCGCTCAGAAGAGGAGAAGAGTTTGGAGAAGAAGCCACAAGTTACCATTCTCCCGGAAGATGATTTTTGAGTAAGTACCGCTCCGGCTCCAGAGGAGGAGGCGTCAACTTCCAGGAAGAACTGCTTGTTGCCGTCCGGGCGATGCAGCACCGGGGCGGAAGAGAAGGCCTGTTTTAGGGAAAGAAAGGCCTCCTCTGCTTCGGGCGGCCACTCTTTGGGATTAGTACCCTTACGGGTGAGCGCGGAAATTGGGGCAGTCCGGGAAGAGAAGTGTGGTATGAAGAGGCGGTAGTAGTTGGCGAAGCCCAGGAATCGCTGAATGGCCTTCAACCCCTCCGGTCGAGGCCATTTCTCGATGGCAGACAGTTTCTCTGGATCCATTCGTAGGCCGGTCTGAGAAATAATGTAGCCCAAAAACGGAAGCGAGGTCTGCTCAAAGAGGCACTTCTCGTATTTAGCGAAGAGGTGATTCTGCCTGAGCCTGAGCAGGACCTGACGAACGTCCCTCCGGTGAGTCTGGAGATCCGGAGAGAAGACCAAGATGTCGTCCAGGTACACCACTACGCAGGAGTAGAGAAGGTCCCGGAAGATGTCATTGACCAACTCTTGAAAGACGGCAGGAGCGTTACAGAGACCAAAGGGCATTACCAGATATTCATAGTGGCCGTCCCGGGTGTTGAATGCCGTCTTCCATTCATCCCCCTGACGGATACGAACCAGGTTGTACGCCCCACGGAGGTCCAGTTTGGTGAAGATTCTAGCCCCCCTCAGGCGATCAAATAACTCCGGAATGAGCGGAAGGGGGTACTTATTCTTCACCGTGATCTGGTTAAGGCCTCTATAGTCTATACAGGGACGGAGAGAGCCGTCCTTCTTTTTGACGAAAAAGAAGCCTGCTCCCGCCGGAGAGGTAGATTTCCGGATGAATCCCCTGGCCAGATTCTCCTCAATATATTCGGACATCGACCGGGTCTCAGCAGCGGATAAAGGATAAATACGCCCACGGGGAGGAGTAGTACCAGGTAACAGGTCGATAGGGCAGTCGTATGGTCTATGAGGAGGTAGTGTCTCTGCTTCCTTTTTATTAAAGACATCAGCATAAGACCAATAAGGAATCGGAAGTCCAGGTAGATTAGCTGGGGTAGGAGAAGGACGGATGGGATGGACGGGAACCAGACAGGTCTTATGGCAGTCCTGTCCCCAGCGAAGGACTTCTCCGGTCTGCCAGTCAAGCACGGGTGCATGTCTCTGGAGCCAAGGTAGGCCTAGCAAGAGGGCGTGAGAGAGTCCAGGCAGAACATGAAAGGAGATGCTCTCAGAATGCAGCATTCCCACTTGCAGAGTTACGGATTCGGTGATGAGTTGGATGGGACGTGATAAGAGGCCCCCATCCACAGCAGCGACAGATATTGGTACAGCCAGAGGTTTGGTGGGAATGCGGTATTTTTCTACCAGGGACTGTGAGATAAGATTCCCGGCCGCTCCAGAGTCAAGTTGGGCTAGTTCGAAATAACGATTCTCCCCGCAGATAATTGAGACTGACAGTAGCAGAGATGGAGAGGATTTATTCTTGTCTAGGTTGACCTCTCTGAGCGAACCTAGACACAGGCGTTTCCCGACCTCTCCGGGCAGGTACGGATCCGGTGCTCCTTACTGCCACAGTAGAAGCAGCTCCCTTCGGCACGGCGTAAGTCCTGACGGGTTTTGACCATCTTGGTCTGGTCGACCTGCATAGGCTCAGGAGAGTGTACCTGGGGAGAGACGGATGGAGTGACGGGTTTCTGAAAAGTAGGAGCTAGACGTGGAAACCTCCTCTCACGGGTGACCTCTTTGGCACGCTCCTGGAACCGTAGGTCAATCCGGGTGGCAAGAGTTATTAGGTCATCGAGAGTGGTAGGAATGTCCCGACCGGCAAGTTCATCTTTAATACGGCCGGACAGACCCTCCCAGAAGACGGATACCAGAGCGTCGTTATCCCAGGCCAGCTCCGAGGCAAGGGTACGGAACCGTACGGCATATTGGCCCACGGTGAGACTTCCCTGACGGAGGCGTAGCAGAGATGATGCGGATGAGGTCTTCCGTCCGGGTTCGTCGAAGACTTTCCGGAAAGCCGTGAGAAAGGCAGGCAAGTCGGACACCAGGGGGTCTCCTCTCTCCCATAGAGGATTTAGCCAGGCCAGGGCCTCCCTGGTGAGATGGGACATGATGAATGCAATTTTGGCCCGGTCGGAGTTAAACTGGTGGGACAATAGTTCAAAGTGCAGGGTGCACTGATTTATGAAGCCCCGAGCCTGGGCGGAGTCGCCTCCGAAGCGAGGAGGTGCAGAAAGCCGGGGTCCGGGGTAGGATACCATGGTATTAGTGGGCAGCGGGGCTGCCGGATTGCGAGACATGGCACTGGCGGAGGTTGCTGGTGGAGCAGTCAGAGTGTCCAGGCGAGTATTGACATTCCGCAGGTGACCCAGGATGGACTCCTGTTGGGACCTTTGACGGGACAGTTCATGACACAGGTCCGAGAGCGAGGGAGCTTGGGTGCCACCGGGTTCCATGGCCCGAGCAAACTGTAACGGGTCTGGGAGGCGGAACCTCTGAGCTACTATACAAGGGGGCAGTCCTTGTAAGGGAGCGGGTGGCGACCAGGGAAGACAGGCAGGAGGTCACAGCAGGTGACCGGGACAGTCTCTGAGTGAACGGGCTGGAGGTCACGGCAAGTGACCGGGGCAGTCTCTGGATGAACGGGCTGATGGTCACGGCAAGTGACCGGGGCAGTCTCTGAATGAACGGGCAGATGGTCACGGCAAGTGACCGGGGCAGTCTCTGGATGAACGGGCAGATGGTCACGGCAAGTGACCGGGGCAGTCTCTGAATGAACGGGCAGATGGTCACGGCAAGTGACCGGGGCAGTCTCTGGATGAACGGGCAGATGGTCACGGCAAGTGACCGGGGCAGTCTCTAGATAAAGGGTTGGTACGACCTGTGGCGGCTGATGATAGACGTGAGCTCCCAGGTGAGCAGGCGAGAGTCTCTGGATGAACGGGTGGTCACAGCATGTGACGGCGGAGCCTCCAGGAAGACCAACAGACAGGCGGCAGATGAGCGCTCCCAGGTGAGCGGGCAGAAGTCTCTGGACAGGCGGGTGGTCACAGCACGTGACGGCAGAGCCTCCAGGTAGGCTAGCAGACAGGCAGCAGATGAGCGCTCCCAGGTGAGCGAGCAGGAGTCACTGGACAGGCAGGTGGTCACAGCACGTGACGGCGGAGTCTCCAGGTAGACTAGCAGGCAGGTAGCAGGTGTGTGCTCCCAGGTGAGCGGGCAAGCTGGTCCATAGACAGACTGACAGGAGTTGGAAGGCAGACCGTCGGACCTCGGGCAAGCAGGCAGATGGCTGATGTGCGCTCCCAGGTGAGCGGGCAGGCTGGTCCTTAGACAGACTGACAGGAGTAGTAAGGCAGACCGTCGGACCTCAGACTAGCAGGCAGGTAGCAGATAATCAGGCAGGAATCTGGCAGGTAACTGGCAGGTAACTGGCAACGGGACCTGAGGGCTGAAGCAGAGTAGTGAACAGTGCAACAACATTGCTCGGGCACCTCCATTTTGGAGGAGGTGCCTTTTATATGGGAGGTCCTCCGGCAATTGGCCGGGGACACCTTAGGACGGCGCGCGCGGCCCCTTTAAGAGGGAGGGAGAGCGCGCGCGCCCTAAGCACAGTGGCCGGGAAGGAGCGCGCGCTGCCAGCAGAGTGGGAGGAGGACG
Organism: Phyllobates terribilis; assembly: GCF_046119375.1. Lineage (NCBI taxonomy): Eukaryota > Metazoa > Chordata > Amphibia > Anura > Dendrobatidae > Phyllobates > Phyllobates terribilis. Next base: position 116,815,987 of record NW_027362773.1, read on the forward strand.
CCGGGCACGGAGCAGAGAGGTGAGGGGAACAGCGTCCCTGCCTAGCAGAGGGCAGGGACGCCGGCGCTACAGTTTCTATAATGTAACCAGTAACATTGAAAGAAGTACGCCACCCATAAAGGGAAGAATTGTGATTAATGATCTTATATGCGGACGTGTCCTAAAATTTTGCATGTCTTTAAAATTGTCTTTTACTCTGTTCCAGCCCGCGGACGTGCTGTGTTTTACCAGGGGGGTGTGTGGCGCCCCTGAGGGTTCGGTCGCCACAGAGGTATTGCATCTCAACCAGAGGTGTGGTATCTCACTCTCAGGTAAGGAAGGAGTATGGCTCAGGACCCCAACACTACATCCACCACACCACATTTCCAGGGGACAGGGTGAGAATGCTCCTACGGGAGAGCACAAGTGTCCCTGATCCCTGGCTGGAGTGGGGAGGATCCACTTAGAGAGGGGAAACTAAGTAGTGGATGGGTGGAGGACGTAGATCCTGGGAGCACTGGAGTAGGAGTATAAGTAAGGAGCCATCTTAGATCAGTGGTCTTTGAGCTCAGTCAGAGGAGGAGAGTGAAGGAGCAGGGGCTCTGTAGGAGCTCTGCTCCAGAGGCGGGCCTAGTCAGGAGGCCTGAGCCAGAAGGAGAAAGGAGAGGAAAGAGGGAGCAGGAAGGCTCCAGGATGAGGAGAGAAGGGACCCCAGGGGTAAGGGCCGTGCAACAGCCACCCATACGCCCGCCGCTACGAGGAGGTAGGGGGGTCAGGCCAAAGAAGGGGAACCGGGTCCCCCAGCCAGCAGAGACTACAGGGCTCAACTGGGAACTGGAGGCTGCAGCACTTCAAGTACAGCAGGCCATAAGTCCACACCAGCCACCAAGAAGGTAGCCGCATAGGACCCAGGGGACGGAACACACGTTGCCCGCCAAGGCCCGAGGGTACCGGATAGAGGTGCCACTAGGTGTGAGGTACAAGGAGACAGGCCAGAGAGAGGACACACTTAAGGGGGGTTCCGATAATGTAGCTACCTGGGAGTCGACTGAGCCCCTCACTCGGTAAACACAGGACGACGCGGGAAGTTATAAACCTGCAGTAATAACTTGGAGTGAAAGAACTGTGAGTAAAGACCCTGGGACTGCATTGCAAAGACTCCGTGTTGTCATTACTGATACCTTGCACTACTACCATCATCATCCTTACACGCTGCACTGAAGCTACACTCCTCCTGCGGGGAGTCACATCACCTTGCTGCACATACCACCAGCTTCAGCGGACTGCTCCGCAGCGGCGGTTACCAATAACCGCAATCCACAGGTGGCGTAGTCGGACATTAATATTTGTGCACATAGACTACCCCTCTGGTTTGACCGCCCTGGGTCACGGACCGTGTCGCCGCCACGGTGACTACAACCCCCTGTATCTACTGGCCCGGCTCTGGGTGTCCCCCACTGCCCAGGGGGCGCGTCACTTAGACCAGTGAAGAGGTAGCACGCTGGCTGCTGTGCTTAGGCGAGTCAAGGCCTACAGCAGACACTGAAGCCTAGAGAGGGCCCCGAGTGTGGCCGATGGCAAAGAGGAGAGGAGAGAGGGGTTAAGGGGGCAGAGGAGCGTACCAGGCTCACCCCGAACTTTACACCGGACACCTGGTCCGCGCCTACAGGGTCCCTTTATACCCAGTAGGGACCACCGGATACCTGGAGGACTACAAGTCCCAGGTCGACCAACGCTGACTACAGTACCAGGGTTAGGAGTCATGGAGGCCCAAACATCCAGGGAGAGCGATCTCCAAAAGAAGGCCCTACCACCAGGTCAGCAGGTGCAAGAGAGAGAGATGGTAATTAAGCCAGGCCTAGCTCCAGGCAGGTCAGAAGCTTATCAAGTGGAAGCAACGGATCAGGAGGCCCTATACCCGCTCATTGGGGAGAGTCCAGAAGTGCACCCTGCCTGCCGAGTACCCTGGACCATACCTGCACCGACACCAGTAAAGGTACTGAAGCGCACCCCCGTGTGAGTGTCTGTCATTTCTTCCTGAACCGTCCTGGCCGTCTCTCCCCTGCACCACCATCCATTACACTCACGCTGCCCTGAGGCCCGCTCCACCTGTGGGGAGCCGTTCCATCATAAGCTGCCCTAACATCTACCTCAGAGGACTGCTCCGCAGCGGCGGCTCCCTTTAGCCGCATTCCACAGGTGGCGTCACCTGTATAATCCCCTGTAAATATTCAGCTTTTGTTGACTGCCCTGGGCCACGGACCGGGCCAGCCACCGTGATATCCCCCACCAGCATCCATAGGCCTGGCTGCCGAGTACCCCACGGCTCTGGGGGCGCGTCACTTACTTTGGGGTTTCCATCTAAATCTCCGAATGACGTGATTCAGATGAAACCCCTGTGGGATCTATTCACTATAATGAGATGAGGCAGCAGAGTTATTCTTGATTCCGTCTGGCCTCTGTTCAGCGTTATCCTTTTTTTCAGAGGTGCACAAAACTGTGGCCGACCGCGCTTTTATTTACGCCTAAAAAGATGGACACCGCCAAATCATAGGTCAGACAGTGTCCACAGTGTCTCCATCTGTCTCATTACAGGGAATGTTCCATCAGGGGTTTCCGTCTGAATCACTTATTTCAGAGATTTACACGGAAACCCCGGTGTAAGCGCTCAGCTCAGAGTGCAGGATAAATGTGCGCCGAGCCATACTGCGATCTTTGGGAGGCAGAATGACCAAATCTGCAGCAGGTGAAGAATTGTTTTTATTTATCTTTTACGCCGTTCCTCGTGCAGCATAAACTTTATTCTTCGGATCAGTGCGTTTACAGCGGTACCACATTTATGTAATTTTTTTATGTTTTTGCACATTTACATAATAAAACTTTTTATAGAAAAAATAATTATCTTTGCATCGCTTTATTCAGAGCACTGAACTTTTTAATTTTTCGGCTGACGGAGCTGTATGGCGGCTTGATTTTTGCGGGACAAGATGACGTTTTCAGTGGTACCATTTTTATTTACATCCGTCTTTTTGATCGCGTTTTATTCCACTTTTTTCCAGCGGTTTGATGAAAACTCACAGTTTCTCGTAATTTTTTTTTTTTACACTGTTCACTGAAAGGGTTAACTAGTGTGACACGTTTATAGATCGGGTCGTTCCGGACGCGGCGATACCAAATACAGTGCTGGCCAAAGTATTGGCACCCTTGCAATTCTGTCAGATAATGCTCAGTTTCTTCCTGAAAATGATTGCAATCACAAATTCTTTGGTATTATTCTCTTAATTTAATTTGCTTGCAAGGAAAAACACAAAAGGGAATGAAGCAAAAATCAAATCATTGATCGTTTCACACAAAACTCCAAAAAAGGGCCGGACAAAATTATTGGCACCCTCAGCCTAATACTTGGTTGCACAACCTTTAGCCAAAATAACTGCGAACAACCGCTTACGGTAACCATCAATGAGTTTCTTACAATGCTCTGCTGGATTTGTAGACCATTCTTCTATGGCAAACTGCTCCAGGTCCCTGATATTTGAAGGGTGCCTTCTCCAAACTGCCATTTTGAGATCTCTCCACAGGTGTTCTATGGGATTTAGGTCTGGACTCATTGCTGGCCACCTTAGAAGTCTCCAGTGCTTTCTCTAAAACCATTTTATAGTGCTTTTGGAAGTGTGTTTTGGGTCATTGTCCTGCTGGAAGACCCATGATCTCTGAGGGAGACCCAGCTTTCTCACACTGGACCCTACATTATGCTGCAAAATTTGTTGGTAGTCTTCAGACTTCATAATGCCATGCACACGGTCAAGCAGTCCAGTGCCAGAGGCAGCAAAGCAACCCCAAAACATCAGGGAACCTCCGCCATGTTTGACTGTAGGGACCGTGTTCTTTTCTTTGAATGCCTCTTTTTTTTCCTGTACACTCTATGTTGATGCTTTTTCCCAAAAAGCTCTACTTTTGTCTCATCTGACCAGAGAACATTCTTCAAAAACGTTTTAGGCTTTCTCAGGTAAGTTTTGGCAAACTCCAGCCTGGCTTTTTTATGTCTCGGGGTAAGAAGTGGGGTCTTCTGGGTATCCTACCATACAGTCCCTTTTCATTCAGACGTCGACGGATAGTACGGGTTGACACTGTTGTACCCTCGGACTGCAGGCAGCTTGAACTTGTTTGGATGTTAGTCGAGGTTCTTTATCCACCATCCGCACAATCTTGCGTTGAAATCTCTCGTCAATTTTTCTTTTCCGTCCACATCTAGGGAGGTTAGCCACAGTACCATGGGCTTTAAACTTCTTGATGACACTGCGCACGGAAGACACAGGAACATTCAGGTCTTTGGAGATGGACTTGTAGCCTTGAGATTGCTCATGCTTCCTCACAATTTGGTTTCTCAAGTCCTCAGACAGTTCTTTGGTCTTCTTTCTTTTCTCCATGCTCAATGTGGTACACACAAGGACACAGGACAGAAGTTGAGTCAACTTTAATCCATGTTAACTGGCTGCAAGTGTGAATTAGTTATTGCCAAAACCTGTAAGGTGCCACAGGTAAGTTACAGGTGCTATTAGAGAAGCATCACATGATTTTTCAAAGGGTGCCAATACTTTTGTCCACCCCCTTTTTTAGGTTTGGTGTGGAATTATATCCAATTTGGCTTTAGGACAATTCTTTTTGTGTTTTTTTCACTGAAGAAAAATTAAATGAAGAGAATAATACCAAAGAATTTGTGATTGCAATCATTTTCAGGAAGAAACTGAGTATTATCTGACAGAATTACAGGAGTGCCAATACTTTTCGGCCAGCACTGTATGTGTACTTTTTTGTTTTATTTTTATTTTTTTAACTAAAAATCTTTTTTTATTAGTGTAATGTATATATATTTTTTTTACATTTTTTTTAGATTTTTACAATTTTTTTTTTAATTTTTCTAAAACTTTTTTACTTAGTCCCAAATATGGGACATTCAATTTTTCACTTTTTTCATAGGTATAATGTACTGCAATGCACTAGTATTGCACGTCAACCAGAGGTGTGATGTTCCACTCCCAGGTAAGGATGGAGTGTGGACCAGGGCTCAGTTAGCTGCACACATACATACACATACTCCTCATTTCCGGGGGACAGCTAGACGGTGCTCCCATTTATATATATACAGGCACAACTGACCATGTCCCTGGCTGGAGTGGGGAGGGGGGAGAGAACCCAGTGATGTAGGAGCAGAAGGGGATGGTTTCTGGAGCATAGGAAGGAGCTCATTGGTTGCAGGTCACCTGAGCTCAGACACAGTAAAGTAGATAAAAGGTGGGAGCCATCTTTAGTCAGTGGTCAGTTCAGAGAAGTAGTTCAGCCAGAGAGAGCTGACAGGGAGCCGTGGCTCAGCCTGAGCTTAGCTCCACGAGGCAGGCCTATGGTGAAGGCCGGAGCCAGAAGGGAGAAGAGAAGAAGGAGAAGGAAGAAAGGTGGAGAGAAAGAGGAGTAGAAAGGCTCCAGAAACAAGAAGGCAGAAGGGACCCTAGGAACCCACGAGATATCGGGTGAAGGGTCAGGCAGAATAAGGGTACCGGTTTCCCAAGTTGGTGGAGGTAAATTATCCCTCAGCCAAAGACCGGAGGTCGTGATCATCTATTGGTGCGACCCCCTGCTACACCCACTAGGAAGGCACCACATAGGGTCAGGGAAACCGGCGACAGGTTTCACCAAGAGAAGGCCCGAGGCAGCTGGACAGAAGTGTGGTCACTGGTGGGGCACGAGAGGCCAGAGAAAGGATAGAGGGGGGTCCTGTGCCATACTCCTGAATTGCCTGGGGGTTGACTGAGCTCCTCACCTGGTGGACGCAGCACGGCTTGGGCAGTCATTGCCGGCAGAAGTGACTCGGATAACAACTGTGAGTAAAAGACCCTGGACTGCATCACTGACTCTGTGTGATTTATGCTGCGCCTGCACCATCACCCCCAGCATCCTACTACACTGCCCTGGGGCTACACTCTTCCCGTGGGGAGTTATACTATCTCAGCTTCACACACCATCAGCCTCAGTGGACTGCCTTGCAGCGGCGGTTCATAATAGCCGCAATCCACGGGTGGCGTAGTCGGATATTAACCTAAAACATATAAAAGACTGCCACTGGTTTGACCACCCTGAGCCATGGGACCGGGTCGCCGCCACGGAGACTACAACCCCCAGAGACCCGGCTCCGGGTAACCCACACGCGTGCTCACACGGCCCAGGGGGCGCGTCATAGACAATAGATGGAAATTATTGGCAATGATGAAGACACACTCAATAAAGGAGTGGATCTGCAGGTGGGGACCACAGACCACATTTCAGTACCAATGCTTTCTGGCTGATATTTTGGTCACTTTTGAATGTTGGTTGTGCTTTCACACTCGTGGTAGCATGAGACAGACTCTACAACCCACAGAAGTTGCTCAGGTAGTGCAGCTCATTCAGGATGGCACATCAATGTGAGCTGTGGCAAGAAGGTTTGCTGTGTCTGTCAGCGTAGTGTCCAGAGGCTGGAGGCGCTACTGACTCGCCCCCAAGGGGCCTGCGGCTATTCGCCGGGGTTTATCACGGTGGCTGGCCAGGGGCAGTCAGTGCCATAAAGGGGGTATCACTTTCAATAAAAGTTAAGAGAATTCTTGAAGCCACCTGTGGTGTCTGGTGAAAGTCAACAGCGCTGCAACAGTCCTCTGAGGCCGGTGTCAGGGCAGCTAAGGATGGTACGGCTCCCCACAGGCGGAGCAGGCCTCAGGGCAGTACTGGGCGTTGTGGTGCAGGGAGAGAACGATGGCGCCGCAGGAGTAACGGACAGAAACAGGGGGTTTTGCTTCGTTACCTTTACTGGTACAGCTGTTGATACGGTCCAGGGTACTCCAGGTGAAGAGCGCACTTTTGGACTTCTCTCCAGGGAGCGGGTATAAGGCCTTCTGTTCTGTGTCTGTCTCTGTGTATGCTCCTGGCCAGCCTGCAACTGTACCTAGCTTATGTGTCCTGCTTTTACTTAACCTGTTGCTCTGAGGTAGGACCTCCAGTTGGTAACCACTTTCCCTGGACGTCGGGGCCTTCGTGGTTCCTGGTTCTGTGAGTCTAGCTTCAGGTTTGCCAGGGACTTGTAGTCCTCCTGGGATTCTGGCTGTTCCTACTGGGTATGATGGATCCCTGTAGGCGAGGACCCGGTGTCCGGTTTGTATCACGGGGTGAGCCTATTATGCTCCTCTGCCCCCTTGGTTTCACTCTCTTTTTCCTCGCCGTCGGCCACACTCAAGGCCTTCACTACTAGGCAGCTGACGTGCTGCGTCTTCACCGCTCTCTGAGCGTCGGCACGCTCTCAGGCTTCAGGGCCTGCTGGAGGCCTAGCTTGCCTCACACAGCAGCCTGCTCTGCTCTGACTCTGAGCAGTCACTTGACTCTAAACCTGACTGACTGTAACTTCTCTGAAACTGAGCTGCCTGGCTCCACCTTCCCTATATATATCCCTATCCAGGCTCCCTCTGCTGCTATGAGGTGGAAGGTGGAGGTGTATGTATGTAGTGAGGGCCTCTTGTGGAGAAATCCATCCATGCACCCTTCTGGGTTCTGTGGCACCATGTGCAGCAGGGGGCCACATTCCCCCCTAGTAAAACTCAGTGCTCCTGGACTGAAGCAATTTTGCAAAAACAGATTAACAATAACATTTCTTCCCTTTATGGGAGGCACTTTGCTTAAACGTTACAGGTAACATTATAACACAATAAATATATATAAAACTAGTTCAGCGTTTTTCAAGTATATGGTGTCCATTTCACCGCAAAGTGCATGGTAGCTTGAGGGACCTGTCCGTAAACCCTCCACGTAGGCCCTGGGCGTGGCTGCAGGGCATAGGTGATCCGGAGTTGGACCACGTCTTCCGCCACGCCAAACTGGTTTTTGTTCTGTGGTTAACTTAAAGGGGCACTCCAGGTAGTGCAATTATATACATGAACAGTTTTTGGGCTGCTCACAGTCCTCAGCCACAAAGTTCTTTATGTACCCTACAGGTAACTGGATGCAAAATTAAGTGTCCATATCACTTGAATTTTACATTAGCAAGGCAAAGAAAAACACATATATCAATTAAATACACGAAAATTACACACAAATAACATACCTCTGGGGCAACTATTTATACTGTCAGAGCTTCCTTTCCCTATTCTCTGTATCTTACAGGGGTCTGACCTTTGGTACTACGTGTCGACCTACGTGGTACTGGGATGCGTGTGGTACTGATATTTGCACTACCTCCCATTCTGTCAGAACTAGATGTGGAGGGGCTACAAGACTGCCTTGACCTCTCTGCGGTACTGGCAAGTGTACCATTAGCTGGGCCTTCTTGCTCTGCTCCAACCGGGGGTTCTTCTTGAGCAGGCTCTTCTGGGGCACCTACTGGTTCTTCTTGCTGTGGAGGGTCTTCTTGCTGTTGGTAGAAGGTGATCACAAGTATTATTACTGCTCCTCCTAGCTGAGGCCAATCTGCCGGGAAATCTCCTAATTCAGTATGTATTACTGCTTCTTTAGGCTCCTCCGGTACGGTGAGAGGCACATTCTCCTGGGGCTTTAACAGACCTGGACACAACTTCAGATGGTCCCTGGATACCGTTGCAGTCGTTCTTCCTCCATCCTTGGTAATTAAACAGGTCTTCCTGTTATCAAACATTGAGTTTAACACAGTGTAGGGTTCTCTCTCCCACTGGTCATCAAGTTTGTGGTTTCTCCTCTTCCTTTTTAACACCACTTCTCCTGGTGTGAAGGGTTCTGAGGGCGCACTTTTATTGTAGTGGGCTTCCTGTTTGTCCCTTACCCTATTCAGACTGTCTTCGACACAGGCTTGTACACTTCTGTACTGCTCCTGTCTGGTTGTGTCCCAGTCCTCAGTGGACATATCTGCTTCAGGTTCTACTGCACCAAGTTCCAGGTCCATGGGCAACTTCCCAGGTCTTGCTCGCATGAGATATGCTGGAGTACAATTGGTGGAACTCACAGGTATGTGGTTATACAGATCTACCAGGTCAGGTAGTACGTCTGGCCACTGATTTCTCTCCTCTAGTGGTAAGGTCTTCAGCAGGTCGATGATGATGTTATTCATCTTTTGACAGAGACCGTTGGTTTGGGGGTGGTACGGTGTAGTCTGGATCTTTTTACATCCGAACAGATGGCAGAACTCCTTGAACAATTCGGCCTCAAAGGCTGAGTCTTGATCTGTCAGCACCTGCTCCGGGTATCCATGGGGCCTGCAGAAGTATGCCTGAAACGTCTTCGCCGCAGTTTCGGCCGTCAGATCCTTGACGGGGGCGACAACCAGGAACCGGGAGTAGTGATCCACCATGGTCAGGGCATAGGAATATCCTGACCTGCTGGGTGACAGCTTGACATGATCCAGGGCCATGATCTCCAAGGGTCGAGTTGTCTTGATGGGTTGCAGGGGTGCCTTCTGGCTGCTGTAGTCTTTTCTTCTGAGGCTACAGGGTCCACAATCCCGGCACCATCTCTCTATGGAACTGCACATTCCAACCCAATAAAATCGACCTTTCAGCAGGGTTTCTAGCTTCTTCCAGCCAAAGTGCCCCGCTTGATCGTGGTAGGCTTCCAACACCATCTGGATGTCCGTCCTGGGCAGTACAATCTGCCATACCATCTCATGGGTCCTCGGGTTGACGTACCTTCGGCACAGCTTCTCTGTTCTCTATAGATCTCTGGGTTTCTCTCGCTCGGGCGGAGCTTCCTGCTTGCATAGGCGATCATCTTCTCCAGGCCATTCTGCTTCTGACTTAACACAGCTCTTAATCCCTCGTTGCTGGCATCAGTATACAGCAGGAACGGTTGGCTGTAGTCAGGGTAGGCTAGGATCTCTTCGCCGGTCAGGATCTCCTTCATCACCTTAAAGGATTCAGCTTGCTCCTTACCCCACTGGAACGGGGGGTTTCTGCCTCTCCCGGACTGTCCTACCAGGAGATCTTGCAAAGGCGCCGCTTTCTTGGTGTAGTCCTTCACAAACCTCCGGTAATACCCGACTAGTCCCAGGAACTGACGTACCTCCTTGAGGCTCTTCGGCTCCAGCCATTTCTGGATGGCAGTGACCTTCTCCGGGTCTGGTGCTACTCCCTCTGGACTGACGATGTGCCCCAGGTACTGTACCTTTCGCTTGAGCAGGTGACACTTGGAGGGCTTCAGCTCCATCCCATACTGGGACAGCGATTCAAATACCTCTGCCAGGTTCTTCAAGTGGTCCTCGTACGTTTTGGAGTACACTATCACGTCATCCAGGTATAGCAGTAAGGTCTCGAAGTTGCGGTGTCCCAGGCAGCACTCCATCAATCTCTGGAATGTTCCGGGGGCGTTGCAGAGTCCGAACGGCATACTGTTGAACTCGCAGAGTCCCATTGGGGTGGTGAAGTCCGTCTTCTCCCGATCCTCCTCAGCAACAGCTACTTGCCAGTATCCACTAGTGAGGTCAAGGGTGGAGAAGTAATTTGCAGACTTTAAGGCAGCCAGGGATTCCTCTATACGTGGTAAAGGGTATGCATCTTTATGTGTAATGCGATTCACTTGCCTGTAATCTACACACATTTGTGTCACCCTGGCCTGGATGCCACAAATATAATAAAGCTGTGTCTGAGAGCAAGGGGGAGGTTCTCTGGTCAGGGGAACATTAGCATGCAATACCTCCTGTCTCAGGCCAGTAGGGGGAGCAGGCTGCCCCTATAAAAGCTGGAACTGGGGGCAGGGTTAGAGAGAACTGGACGACCTGTCTCTGGATTGAGAGGTGTCCCAGAGCAGTGAGGGACAGTTGTATTTCACCCTAAGAGGACGTGTGGCAGTAGGAGAGCCACAAGCCAGGGACAAGAGGTGAAGTACGCCTGTCCTGGCAGATAAAGAACCAAATTTACCAGACTTTGGCGTCTGAGGCTGTGAGGATTCCACGTCCTACAGCAGATAACCAGTCCGCAGGGGACTGTACGTTCCTTGGCCTAAGAAGCCCGGAGGCTCCGCCACAGCAGAAGGGACCAGCAGAGCCGTACCAGGCCGGGAGTAGAAAGGAACCCACGTTGCAAGCCACACGGGCGAGTGGACACGGTGAGTTCGGGACCGTGGGCTGTTACCCTACCAGGAGGAGATAGCCAGAAGGAGCGCAGAGAGCACGGTAGGCCTACACCCTCACCCTGACCAGGGCCAATTTCCCGTTTGCTCTCAGACGTCCAGGCCCCCTCCTAGCCGGGCCTGTTTGTGGGTCAGTTCACCTGTTCTTGTAAAGACCCTGGACTGCAACCTGTTGTCTGTGTGCTCCTTGCTCCTCCAGCACTAACGGTACTGGGACGTCCTGCACCATCACCCCCATCTTCCATTATACTGCCCTGGGGCCGCACTCTTCCCGTGGGGAGTCACACTATCCCAGCTGCATACATCATCAGCCCCAGCGGTCTACCTGGCAACGGCGGTCCGCACTGACCGCAATCCACGGGTGGCGTAGTCGGACACACCAACAGCGCGTCGCAGACTACCAATGGTCTGACCACCCTGAGCCACGGAACCAGGTTGCCACTACTACCCCCATCATTTCCCGATTGCTCGGCTCCGAGTGCCCCATGGCCCAGGGGGCGAGTCAGCTTTGGCGTAGTCGGCAGGATAGTAACCAACCCGCCACAAACGGGTATTGCGTGGCTAAAAAAGACTGTACACGTACCTGAAGAAGAGGTTTCCCGCCATCCGGAGCCGTTTCTCCCGCCATCTTCATCCGTTTTCCCGCCATCTTCAGGACGCCGCGCGGGAAGAAGAGGGGCGTGGACGTCCAAACCGCGCGAGACCCGAAGCTCCACCCCACGCACCGACGCTGTGCAAGGTCCTGGAAGGGAGAGAGAGCGACGCAAGGTCCTCCTCCAGAGCAGCACCAGCGGAGCCATGGCCTACAGAAGAGTATCGTCGAAAGGTAGGCCACGCTTACCTAGGGGGGAGTGTAACATACCTGGCGGCATCCTTGCATAGTGGTCCATCTCCCACTGTGCAAGAGCGCGCACTTGATCTCCTGTCCAGAATGTCTCTCTGGCTTCCCTCCATGCTGTCTGTTTGTGTCTGTTTCTGCTGCTTAAGGGCGGCGCCCGATCACTTCCTGCTTTTTGTACCTGCTGTGGGTCACACCCCTTGTGCGTCCTCAGCCTATTGCTGTCTGTCACCTGGTATATAGCTCAGCTGCTCCCATCTATCCCTGCCTGAGCATAGTGTTTCATTCAGTGTGTGCTTGCACTCTGAAGGTGCCAGGTCCCGTTTTGTGTTCTCTTGTCTGCCTATCCTGGAGGCTGTATTTCCAGGCCTGTCTGAACACGCTCCTAGCCTGTTCCTCCTGCCTTCTAGGGGCCGATTACCTAGACCCGTTCCTGTATCTTGTCTGACCTGTCTGAACACGCTCCTAGCCTGTTCCTCCTGCCTTCTAGGGGCCGATTACCTAGACCTGCTCCTGTATCTTGTCTGTCCTGTCTGAACACGCACCTTGCCTGTTCGTCCTGCCTCTCTGGGGGCCGTATTCCCAGACCCGCTCCTGTATTCCGCTGCAGTGTCGGTCTCCTCCGTACGCTCAGTTCCAGTCTGAACTCTCTCCTATCCTTTACCTGTTTTGCCTCTATGTCCGTTCCCTTCCTTTTTCTGCAGAGTCTGAACTCGTACCTAACTCCTGCTTGTTGTCTCTGTACTCCCGTTTGTGAGTTTGTGGTCCACTCGCTACTTCTCTGCTAGTACCCTGTGGGTGTCTGGCTCTGCCTTTCCCTTCCTGTCTGTTCCGTGTGAACAGAGCCCTGTCCCCCCTACTCAGCCTAGCCTGCTCTGACTCCTTTGCTTACCGCTCCGGCGGTTCTAGCCTGCCCTGCTTCTGCCCACTGCTCCGGCAGTCCTGTCCTGCCCTGCTTCTGCCCACTGCTCCGGCAGTCCTGTCCTGCCCTGCTTCTGCCCGCTGCTCCGGCAGTCCTGTCCTGCCCTGCTTCTGCCCGCTGCTCCGGCAGTCCTGTCCTGCCCTGCTTCTGCCCGCTGCTCCGGCAGTCCTGTCCTGCCCTGCTTCTGCCCGCTGCTCCGGCAGTCCTGTCCTGCCCTGCTTCTGCCCGCTGCTCCGGCAGTCCTGTCCTGCCCTGCTTCTGCCCGCTGCTCCGGCAGTCCTGTCCTGCCCTGCTTCTGCCCGCTGCTCCGGCAGTCCTGTCCTGCCCTGCTTCTGCCCGCTGCTCCGGCAGTCCTGTCCTGCCCTGCTTCTGCCCGCTGCTCCGGCAGTCCTGTCCTGCCCTGCCCTGCTTGTGCTCGCTGCTCCGGCAGTCCTGTCCTGCCCTGCTTGTGCTCGCTGCTCCGGCAGTCCTGTCCTGCCCTGCTTGTGCTCGCTGCTCCGGCAGTCCTGTCCTGCCCTGCTTGTGCTCGCTGCTCCTGCAGCCCCGTCCTGCTCTGTTCTTGCCCACCGCTTCGGGCGTTCCCTCTCTGCTGTGGTTGTCTACCGCATCTGCGGTTCTGTGACCCAGTCTGTACTGGGTCTTAACCTTTCTGTGCTCCAGCCCGTCCTTTCGGCCAGTACCTCCCTGCCTGCATACTCGCCTGTATCCACCCATCTGCATACCTGCCGTGTTTGCTTATATCCACCAGTCTGTGCCAGCCTAACCTGCCTGTTCCTGAGTCCCAGTGTGTACTGGGTCCTATCCCGCCTGTGTTCCTACCTGCTAGTGCCTCCCTGTCTGCACTCTAGCTGCGCTTGCCTTTACCCGCCTGCCTGCATACCAGTCGTGCCTGCCTATACCCTCCAGTCTGTGCGCCAGCCTAACCAGCCTGATCCAGTAATCCCTGTGTGGGTCAACCCCCGTGTCCGGAGTTTGACCTGGAGTAGCACCTGGTCCCTCTGCCCGGTTTCTCCCTGGTGCACTGGCGTCGTATGCCGTCGTGCCATCTTGGTCGGATCGGCCAGATACTTAGTCACGCCCCTCCAGGCACTCTCCGGTTCATGGTCCAGTGGAATCACTACAATCACACGCACACGCCGCTCAGCCCGGGCGTGTGCATAACAGCATGCTCAGGCCATGGTTCCCGTTGAGCCCCACGGCCTTCGCTCTCTGAGAAGTTTTCCAGCGAATACATGCATTAAAATAAATAAATAAATATTTTTTTTTTTCCTTTAGCTGAGTTCCAGGCGAATTACGCACCCGTCCAGATGGATCTATCTGCTCTCGTTCCCGCGGATCCGCTACGTTATTATGGGGATCCTAGACAAAGTCGTGCATTTGTGGAGCAATGCATGCTACACTTCAAGTTCTACCCTCTATGTTTTCCCACCGATCGGGTTAAGGTGGCATTCATTATGTCTTACCTGGCGGGTGATGCCTTGGAATGGATCAACCCCCTATATGAAACGCAGGATCCGATCCTCCTGGACCTAATGGCCTTCCTGGTGGCCTTTCTAATGGTCTTCGATGATCCTAACCCGGAGGCTCCTGCTGAAGCTTCACTTCCCAATATCCCGGAGCAGCCCCAATGGGTAATGTGTGTGGGTAGCGCAATAGTCCTCCAGCCCAATGAGACTACTGCCCACCCAGAATCCTCACAGGGTGACTACGCTTTCCGGAATACTTCTCCCAACCTCAAGAGGCAGTCCAGACGTGCTAGACGTAGAGGCAAGCCGTCACGCCAGGGTCTGTCCTCCCTGAGACCTCCTGACCCCAACCTTGAAGTCCCTACTGAAGCTTCATCTCCCTGTATCCCGGAGAAGCCCCAACGGGTAATGTGCGTGGGTAGTGCACCAGTTCTCCTGCCCGAAGAGACTTCTGCCCATCCAGACTCCACACAGGAGAACTTCCTGCACCCGGCATCAGATGCTTCACCCACTTTAACCGGTGTGCATGTCCAAGGATGCTCCAAAGCTGTGGTTACCTCAGAGTCTGTGCACCTCTACTACCTGGCGGAGGACCCCCTGTTGCCTCCTGAATCCTCCGGGATACCACTCGATGACAAATGGAGAGAGAATTCTCTACACCCGGTACTCGATACTTTGTCCGCTTCGTCCTGTGAGCCTGGCAATGGGTACCCCAAAGTGGTAGTTACCCCCGAGTCTCTACACCCCTCCGACCAGGCGGAGGACCTCCAGTTGTCTCCTGAACCCTTCGGGGTGCTACCTGGTAGCGAAAGGACAGAGACTCTCCTATACTCTGTACCTGATACCTCGCTTGCTTCGTCCAGTGAGTCCGACCTAGTGTACTCTGAAGCAGAGGTTACCCGTGAGTCTCTACACCCCTCTGACCAGGCGGAGGACCGCCAGTTGTCTCCAGAACCCTTCGGGGTGCCACCTGGTGGAGAATGGACAGAGACTTTCCTATACTCGGTACCCGATACCTCGCCTGCTTCGTCCAGTGAGTCCGACCTAGTGTACTCTGAAGCAGATGTTTTCTCTGAGCCTCTGCACTCTTCTGACCCGGCGGAGGACCTTCAGTTGTTTCCTGAATCCTCCGGGGTACCACCAGAAAACAAAGAGACAGTGACTTTTCCTCATTATGTACCTGATAACCCGTCTATTTCTTCCTGTGAGCTTGACAAGATGTACCTCGAAGCAGAGATTACCCCCAAGTCTCTGTCCCCCTCCAACCCGGTGGAGGACTTCCAGTTGTCTCCTGTACCCTCTGGGGTGCCACCTGAAAATATGTGGAGAGAGACTTCCTTGTGTGCTGTTCCTGGTACTCCACCCGTTTCGTCTGTTGCTAAGGGTGGCTGGATGGGAGGTAGCATCCTAGCTACCCAGAGGAGACCAGTTTTTCCGGTGGACAGGGGAAGTGATCTCTTCGAAGTGAAGAATTGGCCCTCGAATTCCCTGCGGAAGATTCTGGCAGGCCTGAAGAAGAGGGGGCGTAAGGGGGGGGTACTGTAACATACCTGGCGGCGTCCTTGCATAGTGGTCCATCTCCCACTGTGCAAGAGCGCGCACTTGATCTCCTGTCCAGAATGTCTCTCTGGCTTCCCTCCATGCTGTCTGTTTGTGTCTGTTTCTGCTGCTTAAGGGCGGCGCCCGATCACTTCCTGCTTTTTGTACCTGCTGTGGGTCACACCCCTTGTGCGTCCTCAGCCTATTGCTGTCTGTCACCTGGTATATAGCTCAGCTGCTCCCATCTATCCCTGCCTGAGCATAGTGTTTCATTCAGTGTGTGCTTGCACTCTGAAGGTGCCAGGTCCCGTTCTGTGTTCTCTTGTCTGCCTATCCTGGAGGCTGTATTTCCAGGCCTGTCTGAACACGCTCCTAGCCTGTTCCTCCTGCCTTCTAGGGGCCGATTACCTAGACCCGTTCCTGTATCTTGTCTGACCTGTCTGAACACGCTCCTAGCCTGTTCCTCCTGCCTTCTAGGGGCCGATTACCTAGACCTGCTCCTGTATCTTGTCTGTCCTGTCTGAACACGCACCTTGCCTGTTCGTCCTGCCTCTCTGGGGGCCGTATTCCCAGACCAGCTCCTGTATTCCGCTACAGTGTCGGTCTCCTCCGTACGCTCAGTTCCAGTCTGAACTCTCTCCTATCCTTTACCTGTTTTGCCTCTATGTCCGTTCCCTTCCTTTTTCTGCAGAGTCTGAACTCGTACCTAACTCCTGCTTGTTGTCTCTGTACTCCCGTTTGTGAGTTTGTGGTCCACTCGCTACTTCTCTGCTAGTACCCTGTGGGTGTCTGGCTCTGCCTTTCCCTTCCTGTCTGTTCCGTGTGAACAGAGCCCTGTCCCCCCTACTCAGCCTAGCCTGCTCTGACTCCTTTGCTTACCGCTCCGGCGGTTCTAGCCTGCCCTGCTTCTGCCCACTGCTCCGGCAGTCCTGTCCTGCCCTGCTTCTGCCCACTGCTCCGGCAGTCCTGTCCTGCCCTGCTTCTGCCCGCTGCTCCGGCAGTCCTGTCCTGCCCTGCTTCTGCCCGCTGCTCCGGCAGTCCTGTCCTGCCCTGCTTCTGCCCGCTGCTCCGGCAGTCCTGTCCTGCCCTGCTTCTGCCCGCTGCTCCGGCAGTCCTGTCCTGCCCTGCTTCTGCCCGCTGCTCCGGCAGTCCTGTCCTGCCCTGCTTCTGCCCGCTGCTCCGGCAGTCCTGTCCTGCCCTGCTTCTGCCCGCTGCTCCGGCAGTCCTGTCCTGCCCTGCTTCTGCCCGCTGCTCCGGCAGTCCTGTCCTGCCCTGCCCTGCTTGTGCTCGCTGCTCCGGCAGTCCTGTCCTGCCCTGCTTGTGCTCGCTGCTCCGGCAGTCCTGTCCTGCCCTGCTTGTACTCGCTGCTCCGGCAGTCCTGTCCTGCCCTGCTTGTGCTCGCTGCTCCTGCAGCCCCGTCCTGCTCTGTTCTTGCCCACCGCTTCGGGCGTTCCCTCTCTGCTGTGGTTGTCTACCGCATCTGCGGTTCTGTGACCCAGTCTGTACTGGGTCTTAACCTTTCTGTGCTCCAGCCCGTCCTTTCGGCCAGTACCTCCCTGCCTGCATACTCGCCTGTATCCACCCATCTGCATACCTGACGTGTTTGCTTATATCCACCAGTCTGTGCCAGCCTAACCTGCCTGTTCCTGAGTCCCAGTGTGTACTGGGTCCTATCCCGCCTGTGTTCCTACCTGCTAGTGCCTCCCTGTCTGCACTCTAGCTGCGCTTGCCTTTACCCGCCTGCCTGCATACCAGTCGTGCCTGCCTATACCCTCCAGTCTGTGCGCCAGCCTAACCAGCCTGATCCAGTAATCCCTGTGTGGGTCAACCCCCGTGTCCGGAGTTTGACCTGGAGTAGCACCTGGTCCCTCTGCCCGGTTTCTCCCTGGTGCACTGGCGTCGTATGCCGTCGTGCCATCTTGGTCGGATCGGCCAGATACTTAGTCACGCCCCTCCAGGCACTCTCCGGTTCATGGTCAAGTGGAATCACTACAATCACACGCACACGCCGCTCAGCCCGGGTGTGTGCATAACAGGGAGGAAGATGTCGGACACGGAGGCGCCCACTACCACCAGCGCAGCTGCAGCAGCGGTGATGCCATTTTCCCTGCCTTACATCCCTGGAGCGGCCTTGGCTGCCTAAGTATTCAGGGGAGCCCCATGCCCTAACTGACTTTAAGGAAGGCTGTACAGTTTGTTCCATGTTTACCCCCTGACAGAGGAACAGAAGGTTAGCATACTGACAGGGCAGTTAACTGGCACAGCCCAGCGGGAGGTAAAGTCATGGCCTGCTGAGGAGAAAAGAACTGTGAAGGGTATTCTGGCCCGGCTGCGGGGTACCTTTGACACACGTACCTCCGCTGAAATTAAAATGAGGTTCTATGGATGTAAGCAGCGGACACAGGACAGCATCAGAAACTATGCCCTAAATTTGCAGGAAGCCTTGAGAGCCATCCAACAAGCTGACCCTGGCAGCGTGCAGGATACGGATAAGCTACTAACAGAACAGTTTATAGAAGGTCTGCTGTCTAGCGCCCACAGGACCCAGCTGCGCCTCATGTTCTTTCAGAACCCTGATCTGACCTTTGCCCAATTTAAGGATAGGACCATAAGGGTGCTCCGTGAACCCGCAACAAGTGGCGCTATAAACCCCCGGCGCCCTGCTCTCACCTACCACCAGGAGGCAGCGCCCTCCTCTATGGACTCTGTGGGGGCCGATGCACAGGCCCTGAACCAAGCCCCGTCCAAAGATCTGCATCACCAAGTCCAGGAGCTGACCAGGAGCATCGCGGCGTTGACCAGGACCGTCCAGGCGTTACAAGTGGACCCGTAAAGACCCATCGAGTTGGTTTCAAGTCCGGAGGATGTCCCGTGGCGTCGACAGAGGAGGACCCCGTCGTTCCGAGGGAGGCGCAGAGACCGCTACGCAGAGGATGGACAGCCCATTTGCCATCAATGCAACCAGCCCGGACACATTTCCAGGTACTGTAATTTAAACGGGTCCAACCTGGGGCAGAGGGCCAACCCCCAGGCATAAGATCACCAGGCCCTTACAATTGGCGTAATAAGTACGTTGGGGGGCGTCCGGTTTTACCCGTGGTGCTGGACGGTATACCCATGAGCACCTTGCTGGATACCGGGTCGCAAGTAACTACTATCCCTTATGTACTTTTTAAGCAGTATTGGACTGATGCTGATATAACACGGTATCCAGACAGTGACTTGAGCATCATCGCCAGTAATGGCTTGCCCGTGCCGCAAATGGGGTTCAAAGAGATGACCATTAAGATTGGTAAAGTTAAACTACCGGCACAGGGAGTGATTATTGTGGACATTGACCGTCGTGAAAGTCACCCTAAAATAACTGTGGGTACTAACGTGATTGAAAATTGTCTTTCAGAGGTAATTGTAATTCTACAACAGGTGGCGGTGAATGCTAGTTCCAGCCAACAGAGAGTCCTCAACAAAGAGATAAAAGCCCTGATGAGACGGCAGCAGGTAGAACTGTCTGGTGGTGAGATCGGTAGCGTGCCTCCCAAAAGTGAAATGATGATCTGGTGTCGGACTGCAATCGGGTTGAGAGGTAGAGACTACCAAGCCATGGTAGAACCCGTGTACTCGGACAGCAGGCCCACCATTTTGACAGCCCGGGGAGTGGTTGATGTCCGTTATGGGAGGGTGCCCGTCCGCATCCTCAACATTGGGGAGAGGGAGGTACATTTACCCAGGTACGCTACACTTGCCAAACTGTTTGCTGTTGAGCACAAAGCTATCAGGGCCGTGGAACCCTTGCCTCCATCTCCACAGGCGGAGGGTAATGGCTCCCAGAAACAAAAGGAGGACTGGTGCCAGAAACTCCATGTGGGTGCTGACTCCACTCCCCTGCACCAAAAACAAGGAGTCTACCGGGTGTTACAGGAGTACGAGAGAGTCTTTAGTAAGCACCCGCTAGACTTCAGCAGAGTAAAAGGGATAGAACACCACATCCCCACAGGGAGCCACCCACCAATAAAAGAGAGACACAAGCCTGTACCCCCTGCATATTATCAGAACGCCAAGGGTATGCTGCGGGAAATTAAAGAAGCTGGGGTCATTAGAGATAGCTGTAGCCTCTGGGCAGCCCCCCTGGTTCTGGTAAAAAAGAAAGACGGCACCATGAGAATGTGCGTGGACTATAGACAAATCAACTGTATCACCCATGAAGACGCATACCCGCTGCCTAGAATAGAGGGGTCTTTAGCCGCACTAAAATCAGCTAACTTCTTTTCTACTTTGGACCTTACTAGCGGGTACTGGCAGGTTCCTGTGGCAGAGGCTGACAAGGAGAAGACCGCCTTCACCACCCCGATGGGACTGAGCAAGTTCAACTGTATGCCCTTCGGGCTCTGCAACGCACCAGGGACCTTCCAGAGGCTGATGGAATGCTGTCTAGGGCTCCGAAACATCGAGACGGTCCTCCTTTACCTGGACGACGTGATCGTCTATTCGAAGACTTACGAGGACCATGTAAAGCACCTGGCCGAGGTGTTCGAAGCCCTGGCAGGCTATGGCCTGAAGGTGAAACCATCAAAGTGTCACCTGTTGAAACCAAAGGTCCAGTACCTAGGGCACGTGGTAAGTGCGGAAGGAGTAGCCCCCGATCCTGACAAGGTCACAGCAATCAAGAGCTGGCCAAGCCCCTCGAACATCAAGGAAGTGAGGCAATTCCTCGGGTTGGTAGGCTACTACCGAAGGTTCATCCCCGGGTTCACTAAGATGGCAGCTCCTATGCAGGACCTCCTGATAGGACAGTCTAAGTCCAGAAGCCAAAAGCCACCCTTCAAGTGGGATAAACCGGAAGAGGAGTCCTTCCGCCAGTTGAAGATGGCCCTCACAGGGGATGAGATCCTGGCATACCCTGATTATGGCCAGCCTTTTATTCTCCACACAGACGCCAGTAATGTGGGACTGGGAGCCGTACTGTCCCAAAACCAACAGGGCAGAGAAAGGGTGATCGCGTAAGCCAGCCGGAAGCTGAGGCCCACCGAGAGGAACCCGGAGAATTACAGCTCCTTCAAGCTAGAATTCTTGGCGGTGGTGTGGGCCATAACGGAACGCTTCGAGCATTACCTGGCCTCCGCAAAGTTCACTGTGTACACGGACAATAACCCGTTAACACACCTAGACAGTGCAAGACTTGGTGCCTTGGAACAGCGGTGGATGGCCCGTCTCTCCAATTATGACTTCGTGATCAAGTACCGGGCAGGCGAAAACCAATGCCAACGCTGACGCCCTATCGAGAATGCCTCACTTACCTGAAGGTGACGAAGACCCAGAAGAGCTGGAGGAGGTAGAACTCCCCGCGTTTCACCGGTATAGAGCCGCTCAATACTCCCACCGCGTGAAGGAGGAAGATTTAACAAAGGTTATGATCAATCCCCTACCTCACCACAGCTGGGCCAAGACCCAAGATAGTGACCCTGCCATCCGCCTGGTGAAAGATCTGCTGACCCGGGAAGACGCCCGCTTAGATCCGGATGCCCCAGAGGAAGCCAAGCAGCTATGAAAAGAGAAGAGCAAGCTGTTCCTCTACGAGGGCAAGCTGTGCAGAAGGCTTGTCAACCACCAGACACACGAGCTGACCTGGCAAGTCGTGGTCCCAAGGCGGGATGCAGCTATGGTCCTGGGGGCTTACCATGACAAAGCGGGGCACTTTAGTTGGAAGAAACTGGACTTCCTGCTAAGAAAAAAGAAGCAAAACCTACAAAAGACAAAAATATATCTCATACCCTACCATCATTATATATAAATGTAAAGCAAAGTTGCATAATAAATATAGGGTACTTAGTGAACTATTTTTGATCAAAAAAAGTATACAAGCCGTCCCACCAGCGGCAAGGTGACCCTAAATTGGGACGGTACCTATACTGCCTATATTAAAAACCTTACTGAATATCAAAGTTGAAGTAATGCATATAAAAGGGTAGACAAATAGGACCGGGTCCCAACTCCAGACCACCTAGGCCCGTGGTAAGCTACATATATACTAATCAGCTCAACAAAGGGGATGCCACACCCTTAAATTGCACAGAATGCAAACAAGACAAAAAACCAAGCAATGTGAACTGAGGTCTAAGATGGTAGACATGCAAGAAATAGGAGCATGTTCACACTAGCAAAAAGAAGCAAGACCTACAAAAGACAAAAATATATCTCATACCCTACCATCATTATATATAAATGTAAAGCAAAGTTGCATAATAAATATAGGGTACTTAGTGAACTATTTTTGATCAAAAAAAGTATACAAGCCGTCCCACCAGCGGCAAGGTGACCCTAAATTGGGACGGTACCTATACTGCCTATATTAAAAACCTTACTGTATATCAAAGTTGAAGTAATGCATATAAAAGGGTAGACAAATAGGACCGGGTCCCAACTCCAGACCACCTAGGCCCGTGGTAAGCTACATATATACTAATCAGCTCAACAAAGGGGATGCCACACCCTTAAATTGCACAGAATGCAAACAAGACAAAAAACCAAGCAATGTGAACTGAGGTCTAAGATGGTAGACATGCATGAAATAGGAGCATGTTCACACTAGCAAAAAGAAGCAAAACCTACAAAAGACAAAAATATATCTCATACCCTACCATCATTATATATAAATGTAAAGCAAAGTTGCATAATAAATATAGGGTACTTAGTGAACTATTTTTGATCAAAAAAAGTATACAAGCCGTCCCACCAGCGGCAAGGTGACCCTAAATTGGGACGGTACCTATACTGCCTATATTAAAAACCTTACTGTATATCAAAGTTGAAGTAATGCATATAAAAGGGTAGACAAATAGGACCGGGTCCCAACTCCAGACCACCTAGGCCCGTGGTAAGCTACATATATACTAATCAGCTCAACAAAGGGGATGCCACACCCTTAAATTGCACAGAATGCAAACAAGACAAAAAACCAAGCAATGTGAACTGAGGTCTAAGATGGTAGACATGCATGAAATAGGAGCATGTTCACACTAGCAAAAAGAAGCAAAACCTACAAAAGACAAAAATATATCTCATACCCTACCATCATTATATATAAATGTAAAGCAAAGTTGCATAATAAATATAGGGTACTTAGTGAACTATTTTTGATCAAAAAAAGTATACAAGCCGTCCCACCAGCGGCAAGGTGACCCTAAATTGGGACGGTACCTATACTGCCTATATTAAAAACCTTACTGAATATCAAAGTTGAAGTAATGCATATAAAAGGGTAGACAAATAGGACCGGGTCCCAACTCCAGACCACCTAGGCCCGTGGTAAGCTACATATATACTAATCAGCTCAACAAAGGGGATGCCACACCCTTAAATTGCACAGAATGCAAACAAGACAAAAAACCAAGCAATGTGAACTGAGGTCTAAGATGGTAGACATGCAAGAAATAGGAGCATGTTCACACTAGCAAAAAGAAGCAAGACCTACAAAAGACAAAAATATATCTCATACCCTACCATCATTATATATAAATGTAAAGCAAAGTTGCATAATAAATATAGGGTACTTAGTGAACTATTTTTGATCAAAAAAAGTATACAAGCCGTCCCACCAGCGGCAAGGTGACCCTAAATTGGGACGGTACCTATACTGCCTATATTAAAAACCTTACTGTATATCAAAGTTGAAGTAATGCATATAAAAGGGTAGACAAATAGGACCGGGTCCCAACTCCAGACCACCTAGGCCCGTGGTAAGCTACATATATACTAATCAGCTCAACAAAGGGGATGCCACACCCTTAAATTGCACAGAATGCAAACAAGACAAAAAACCAAGCAATGTGAACTGAGGTCTAAGATGGTAGACATGCATGAAATAGGAGCATGTTCACACTAGCAAAAAGAAGCAAAACCTACAAAAGACAAAAATATATCTCATACCCTACCATCATTATATATAAATGTAAAGCAAAGTTGCATAATAAATATAGGGTACTTAGTGAACTATTTTTGATCAAAAAAAGTATACAAGCCGTCCCACCAGCGGCAAGGTGACCCTAAATTGGGACGGTACCTATACTGCCTATATTAAAAACCTTACTGTATATCAAAGTTGAAGTAATGCATATAAAAGGGTAGACAAATAGGACCGGGTCCCAACTCCAGACCACCTAGGCCCGTGGTAAGCTACATATATACTAATCAGCTCAACAAAGGGGATGCCACACCCTTAAATTGCACAGAATGCAAACAAGACAAAAAACCAAGCAATGTGAACTGAGGTCTAAGATGGTAGACATGCAAGAAATAGGAGCATGTTCACACTAGCAAAAAGAAGCAAAACCTACAAAAGACAAAAATATATCTCATACCCTACCATCATTATATATAAATGTAAAGCAAAGTTGCATAATAAATATAGGGTACTTAGTGAACTATTTTTGATCAAAAAAAGTATACAAGTCGTCCCACCAGCGGCAAGGTGACCCTAAATTGGGACGGTACCTATACTGCCTATATTAAAAACCTTACTGTATATCAAATTTGAAGTAATGCATATAAAAGGGTAGACAAATAGGACCGGGTCCCAACTCCAGACCACCTAGGCCTGTGGTAAGCTACATATATACTAATCAGCTCAACAAAGGGGATGCCACACCCTTAAATTGCACAGAATGCAAACAAGACAAAAAACCAAGCAATGTGAACTGAGGTCTAAGATGGTAGACATGCAAGAAATAGGAGCATGTTCACACTAGCAAAAAGAAGCAAAACCTACAAAAGACAAAAATATATCTCATACCCTACCATCATTATATATAAATGAAAAGCAAAGTTGCATAATAAATATAGGGTACTTAGTGAGCTATTTTTGATCAAAAAAAGTATACAAGCCGTCCCACCAGCGGCAAGGTGACCCTAAATTGGGACGGTACCTATACTGCCTATATTAAAAACCTTACTATATATCAAAGTTGAAGTAATGCATATAAAAGGGTAGACAAATAGGACCGGGTCCCAACTCCAGACCACCTAGGCCCGTGGTAAGCTACATATATACTAATCAGCTCAACAAAGGGGATGCCACACCCTTAAATTGCACAGAATGCAAACAAGACAAAAAAACAAGCAATGTGAACTGAAGTCTAAGATGGTAGACATGCAAGAAATAGGAGCATGTTCACACTAGCAAAAAGAAGCAAAACCTACAAAAGACAAAAATATATCTCATACCCTACCATCATTATATATAAATGTAAAGCAAAGTTGCATAATAAATATAGGGTACTTAGTGAACTATTTTTGATCAAAAAAAGTATACAAGCCGTCCCACCAGCGGCAAGGTGACCCTAAATTGGGACGGTACCTATACTGCCTATATTAAAAACCTTACTGTATATCAAAGTTGAAGTAATGCATATAAAAGGGTAGACAAATAGGACCGGGGCCCAACTCCAGACCACCTAGGCCCGTGGTAAGCTACATATATACTAATCAGCTCAACAAAGGGGATGCCACACCCTTAAATTGCACAGAATGCAAACAAGACAAAAAACCAAGCAATGTGAACTGAGGTCTAAGATGGTAGACATGCATGAAATAGGAGCATGTTCACACTAGCAAAAAGAAGCAAAACCTACAAAAGACAAAAATATATCTCATACCCTACCATCATTATATATAAATGTAAAGCAAAGTTGCATAATAAATATAGGGTACTTAGTGAACTATTTTTGATCAAAAAAAGTATACAAGCCGTCCCACCAGCGGCAAGGTGACCCTAAATTGGGACGGTACCTATACTGCCTATATTAAAAACCTTACTGAATATCAAAGTTGAAGTAATGCATATAAAAGGGTAGACAAATAGGACCGGGTCCCAACTCCAGACCACCTAGGCCCGTGGTAAGCTACATATATACTAATCAGCTCAACAAAGGGGATGCCACACCCTTAAATTGCACAGAATGCAAACAAGACAAAAAACCAAGCAATGTGAACTGAGGTCTAAGATGGTAGACATGCAAGAAATAGGAGCATGTTCACACTAGCAAAAAGAAGCAAGACCTACAAAAGACAAAAATATATCTCATACCCTACCATCATTATATATAAATGTAAAGCAAAGTTGCATAATAAATATAGGGTACTTAGTGAACTATTTTTGATCAAAAAAAGTATACAAGCCGTCCCACCAGCGGCAAGGTGACCCTAAATTGGGACGGTACCTATACTGCCTATATTAAAAACCTTACTGTATATCAAAGTTGAAGTAATGCATATAAAAGGGTAGACAAATAGGACCGGGTCCCAACTCCAGACCACCTAGGCCCGTGGTAAGCTACATATATACTAATCAGCTCAACAAAGGGGATGCCACACCCTTAAATTGCACAGAATGCAAACAAGACAAAAAACCAAGCAATGTGAACTGAGGTCTAAGATGGTAGACATGCATGAAATAGGAGCATGTTCACACTAGCAAAAAGAAGCAAAACCTACAAAAGACAAAAATATATCTCATACCCTACCATCATTATATATAAATGTAAAGCAAAGTTGCATAATAAATATAGGGTACTTAGTGAACTATTTTTGATCAAAAAAAGTATACAAGCCGTCCCACCAGCGGCAAGGTGACCCTAAATTGGGACGGTACCTATACTGCCTATATTAAAAACCTTACTGTATATCAAAGTTGAAGTAATGCATATAAAAGGGTAGACAAATAGGACCGGGTCCCAACTCCAGACCACCTAGGCCCGTGGTAAGCTACATATATACTAATCAGCTCAACAAAGGGGATGCCACACCCTTAAATTGCACAGAATGCAAACAAGACAAAAAACCAAGCAATGTGAACTGAGGTCTAAGATGGTAGACATGCAAGAAATAGGAGCATGTTCACACTAGCAAAAAGAAGCAAAACCTACAAAAGACAAAAATATATCTCATACCCTACCATCATTATATATAAATGTAAAGCAAAGTTGCATAATAAATATAGGGTACTTAGTGAACTATTTTTGATCAAAAAAAGTATACAAGTCGTCCCACCAGCGGCAAGGTGACCCTAAATTGGGACGGTACCTATACTGCCTATATTAAAAACCTTACTGTATATCAAATTTGAAGTAATGCATATAAAAGGGTAGACAAATAGGACCGGGTCCCAACTCCAGACCACCTAGGCCTGTGGTAAGCTACATATATACTAATCAGCTCAACAAAGGGGATGCCACACCCTTAAATTGCACAGAATGCAAACAAGACAAAAAACCAAGCAATGTGAACTGAGGTCTAAGATGGTAGACATGCAAGAAATAGGAGCATGTTCACACTAGCAAAAAGAAGCAAAACCTACAAAAGACAAAAATATATCTCATACCCTACCATCATTATATATAAATGAAAAGCAAAGTTGCATAATAAATATAGGGTACTTAGTGAGCTATTTTTGATCAAAAAAAGTATACAAGCCGTCCCACCAGCGGCAAGGTGACCCTAAATTGGGACGGTACCTATACTGCCTATATTAAAAACCTTACTATATATCAAAGTTGAAGTAATGCATATAAAAGGGTAGACAAATAGGACCGGGTCCCAACTCCAGACCACCTAGGCCCGTGGTAAGCTACATATATACTAATCAGCTCAACAAAGGGGATGCCACACCCTTAAATTGCACAGAATGCAAACAAGACAAAAAAACAAGCAATGTGAACTGAAGTCTAAGATGGTAGACATGCAAGAAATAGGAGCATGTTCACACTAGCAAAAAGAAGCAAAACCTACAAAAGACAAAAATATATCTCATACCCTACCATCATTATATATAAATGTAAAGCAAAGTTGCATAATAAATATAGGGTACTTAGTGAACTATTTTTGATCAAAAAAAGTATACAAGCCGTCCCACCAGCGGCAAGGTGACCCTAAATTGGGACGGTACCTATACTGCCTATATTAAAAACCTTACTGTATATCAAAGTTGAAGTAATGCATATAAAAGGGTAGACAAATAGGACCGGGGCCCAACTCCAGACCACCTAGGCCCGTGGTAAGCTACATATATACTAATCAGCTCAACAAAGGGGATGCCACACCCTTAAATTGCACAGAATGCAAACAAGACAAAAAACCAAGCAATGTGAACTGAGGTCTAAGATGGTAGACATGCAAGAAATAGGAGCATGTTCACACTAGCAAAAAGAAGCAAAACCTACAAAAGACAAAAATATATCTCATACCCTACCATCATTATATATAAATGTAAAGCAAAGTTGCATAATAAATATAGGGTACTTAGTGAACTATTTTTGATCAAAAAAAGTATACAAGCCGTCCCACCAGCGGCAAGGTGACCCTAAATTGGGACGGTACCTATACTGCCTATATTAAAAACCTTACTGTATATCAAAGTTGAAGTAATGCATATAAAAGGGTAGACAAATAGGACCGGGTCCCAACTCCAGACCACCTAGGCCCGTGGTAAGCTACATATATACTAATCAGCTCAACAAAGGGGATGCCACACCCTTAAATTGCACAGAATGCAAACAAGACAAAAAACCAAGCAATGTGAACTGAGGTCTAAGATGGTAGACATGCAAGAAATAGGAGCATGTTTACACTAGCAAAAAGAAGCAAGACCTACAAAAGACAAAAATATATCTCATACCCTACCATCATTATATATAAATGTAAAGCAAAGTTGCATAATAAATATAGGGTACTTAGTGAACTATTTTTGATCAAAAAAAGTATACAAGCCGTCCCACCAGCGGCAAGGTGACCCTAAATTGGGACGGTACCTATACTGCCTATATTAAAAACCTTACTGTATATCAAAGTTGAAGTAATGCATATAAAAGGGTAGACAAATAGGACCGGGGCCCAACTCCAGACCACCTAGGCCCGTGGTAAGCTACATATATACTAATCAGCTCAACAAAGGGGATGCCACACCCTTAAATTGCACAGAATGCAAACAAGACAAAAAACCAAGCAATGTGAACTGAGGTCTAAGATGGTAGACATGCAAGAAATAGGAGCATGTTCACACTAGCAAAAAGAAGCAAAACCTACAAAAGACAAAAATATATCTCATACCCTACCATCATTATATATAAATGTAAAGCAAAGTTGCATAATAAATATAGGGTACTTAGTGAACTATTTTTGATCAAAAAAAGTATACAAGCCGTCCCACCAGCGGCAAGGTGACCCTAAATTGGGACGGTACCTATACTGCCTATATTAAAAACCTTACTGTATATCAAAGTTGAAGTAATGCATATAAAAGGGTAGACAAATAGGACCGGGTCCCAACTCCAGACCACCTAGGCCCGTGGTAAGCTACATATATACTAATCAGCTCAACAAAGGGGATGCCACACCCTTAAATTGCACAGAATGCAAACAAGACAAAAAACCAAGCAATGTGAACTGAGGTCTAAGATGGTAGACATGCAAGAAATAGGAGCATGTTTACACTAGCAAAAAGAAGCAAGACCTACAAAAGACAAAAATATATCTCATACCCTACCATCATTATATATAAATGTAAAGCAAAGTTGCATAATAAATATAGGGTACTTAGTGAACTATTTTTGATCAAAAAAAGTATACAAGCCGTCCCACCAGCGGCAAGGTGACCCTAAATTGGGACGGTACCTATACTGCCTATATTAAAAACCTTACTGTATATCAAAGTTGAAGTAATGCATATAAAAGGGTAGACAAATAGGACCGGGTCCCAACTCCAGACCACCTAGGCCCGTGGTAAGCTACATATATACTAATCAGCTCAACAAAGGGGATGCCACACCCTTAAATTGCACAGAATGCAAACAAGACAAAAAACCAAGCAATGTGAACTGAGGTCTAAGATGGTAGACATGCAAGAAATAGGAGCATGTTCACACTAGCAAAAAGAAGCAAAACCTACAAAAGACAAAAATATATCTCACACCCTACCATCATTATATATAAATGTAAAGCAAAGTTGCATAATAAATATAGGGTACTTAGTGAACTATTTTTGATCAAAAAAAGTATACAAGACGTCCCACCAGCGGCAAGGTGACCCTAAATTGGGACGGTACCTATACTGCCTATATTAAAAACCTTACTATATATCAAAGTTGAAGTAATGCATATAAAAGGGTAGACAAATAGGACCGGGTCCCAACTCCAGACCACCTAGGCCCGTGGTAAGCTACATATATACTAATCAGCTCAACAAAGGGGATGCCACACCCTTAAATTGCACAGAATGCAAACAAGACAAAAAACCAAGCAATGTGAACTGAGGTCTAAGATGGTAGACATGCAAGAAATAGGAGCATGTTCACACTAGCAAAAAGAAGCAAAACCTACAAAAGACAAAAATATATCTCATACCCTACCATCATTATATATAAATGTAAAGCAAAGTTGCATAATAAATATAGGGTACTTAGTGAACTATTTTTGATCAAAAAAAGTATACAAGCCGTCCCACCAGCGGCAAGGTGACCCTAAATTGGGACGGTACCTATACTGCCTATATTAAAAACCTTACTGTATATCAAAGTTGCAAAAAAGAAGCAAGACAAAAATATATCTCATACCCTACCATAATTATATATAAATGTAAAGCAAAATTGCATAATAAATATAGGATACTTAGTGAACTATTTTTGATCAAAAAAAGTATACAAGCCGTCCCACCAGCGGCAAGGTGACCCTAAATTGGGACGGTACCTATACTGCCTATATTAAAAACCTTACTGTATATCAAAGTTGAAGTAATGCATATAAAAGGGTAGACAAATAGGACCGGGTCCCAACTCCAGACCACCTAGGCTCGTGGTAAGCTACATAATACCAATCAGCTCAACAAAGGGCATGCCACACCCTTAAATTGCACAGAATGCAAACAAGTCAAAAAACCAGACAATGTGAACTGAGGTCTAAGATGGCAGACATACAAGAAACAGAGGCATGTTCACACTAGCAAAAAAGAAGCAAGACAAAAATATATCTCATACCCTACCATAATTATATATAAATGTAAAGCAAAATTGCATAATAAATATAGGGTACTTAGTGAACTATTTTTGATCAAAAAAAGTATACAAGCCGTCCCACCAGCGGCAAGGTGACCCTAAATTGGGACGGTACCTATACTGCCTATATTAAAAACCTTACTGTATATCAAAGTTGAAGTAATGCATATAAAAGGGTAGACAAATAGGACCGGGTCCCAACTCCAGACCACCTAGGCCCGTGGTAAGCTACATATATACCAATCAGCTCAACAAAGGGCATGCCACACCCTTAAATTGCACAGAATGCAAACAAGTCAAAAAACCAGACAATGTGAACTGAGGTCTAAGATGGCAGACATACAAGAAACAGAGGCATGTTCACACTAGCAAAAAAGAAGCAAGACAAAAATATATCTCATACCCTACCATAATTATATATAAATGTAAAGCAAAATTGCATAATAAATATAGGGTACTTAGTGAACTACTTTTGATCAAAAAAAGTATACAAGCCGTCCCACCAGCGGCAAGGTGACCCTAAATTGGGACGGTACCTATACTGCCTATATTAAAAACCTTATTGTATATCAAAGTTGAAGTAATGCATATAAAAGGGTAGACAAATAGGACCGGGTCCCAACTCCAGACCACCTAGGCCCGTGGTAAGCTACATATATACTAATCAGCTCAACAAAGGGGATGCCACACCCTTAAATTGCACAGAATGCAAACAAGACAAAAAACCAAGCAATGTGAACTGAGGTCTAAGATGGTAGACATGCAAGAAATAGGAGCATGTTCACACTAGCAAAAAGAAGCAAAACCTACAAAAGACAAAAATATATCTCATACCCTACCATCATTATATATAAATGTAAAGCAAAGTTGCATAATAAATATAGGGTACTTAGTGAACTATTTTTGATCAAAAAAAGTATACAAGCCGTCCCACCAGCGGCAAGGTGACCCTAAATTGGGACGGTACCTATACTGCCTATATTAAAAACCTTACTGTATATCAAAGTTCAAGTAATGCATATAAAAGGGTAGACAAATAGGACCGGGTCCCAACTCCAGACCACCTAGGCCCGTGGTAAGCTACATATATACTAATCAGCTCAACAAAGGGGATGCCACACCCTTAAATTGCACAGAATGCAAACAAGACAAAAAACCAAGCAATGTGAACTGAGGTCTAAGATGGTAGACATGCAAGAAATAGGAGCATGTTCACACTAGCAAAAAGAAGCAAAACCTACAAAAGACAAAAATATATCTCATACCCTACCATCATTATATATAAATGTAAAGCAAAGTTGCATAATAAATATAGGGTACTTAGTGAACTATTTTTGATCAAAAAAAGTATACAAGCCGTCCCACCAGCGGCAAGGTGACCCTAAATTGGGACGGTACCTATACTGCCTATATTAAAAACCTTACTATATATCAAAGTTGAAGTAATGCATATAAAAGGGTAGACAAATAGGACCGGGTCCCAACTCCAGACCACCTAGGCCCGTGGTAAGCTACATATATACTAATCAGCTCAACAAAGGGGATGCCACACCCTTAAATTGCACAGAATGCAAACAAGACAAAAAAACAAGCAATGTGAACTGAAGTCTAAGATGGTAGACATGCAAGAAATAGGAGCATGTTCACACTAGCAAAAAGAAGCAAAACCTACAAAAGACAAAAATATATCTCATACCCTACCATCATTATATATAAATGTAAAGCAAAGTTGCATAATAAATATAGGGTACTTAGTGAACTATTTTCGATCAAATAAAGTATACAAGCCGTCCCACCAGCGGCAAGGTGACCCTAAATTGGGACGGTACCTATACTGCCTATATTAAAAACCTTACTGTATATCAAAGTTGAAGTAATGCATATAAAAGGGTAGACAAATAGGACCGGGGCCCAACTCCAGACCACCTAGGCCCGTGGTAAGCTACATATATACTAATCAGCTCAACAAAGGGGATGCCACACCCTTAAATTGCACAGAATGCAAACAAGACAAAAAACCAAGCAATGTGAACTGAGGTCTAAGATGGTAGACATGCAAGAAATAGGAGCATGTTCACACTAACAAAAAGAAGCAAAACCTACAAAAGACAAAAATATATCTCATACCCTACCATCATTATATATAAATGTAAAGCAAAGTTGCATAATAAATATAGGGTACTTAGTGAACTATTTTTGATCAAAAAAAGTATACAAGCCGTCCCACCAGCGGCAAGGTGACCCTAAATTGGGACGGTACCTATACTGCCTATATTAAAAACCTTACTGTATATCAAAGTTGAAGTAATGCATATAAAAGGGTAGACAAATAGGACCGGGTCCCAACTCCAGACCACCTAGGCCCGTAGTAAGCTACATATATACTAATCAGCTCAACAAAGGGGATGCCACACCCTTAAATTGCACAGAATGCAAACAAGACAAAAAACCAAGCAATGTGAACTGAGGTCTAAGATGGTAGACATGCAAGAAATAGGAGCATGTTCACACTAGCAAAAAGAAGCAAGACCTACAAAAGACAAAAATATATCTCATACCCTACCATCATTATATATAAATGTAAAGCAAAGTTGCATAATAAATATAGGGTACTTAGTGAACTATTTTTGATCAAAAAAAGTATACAAGCCGTCCCACCAGCGGCAAGGTGACCCTAAATTGGGACGGTACCTATACTGCCTATATTAAAAACCTTACTGTATATCAAAGTTGAAGTAATGCATATAAAAGGGTAGACAAATAGGACCGGGTCCCAACTCCAGACCACCTAGGCCCGTGGTAAGCTACATATATACTAATCAGCTCAACAAAGGGGATGCCACACCCTTAAATTGCACAGAATGCAAACAAGACAAAAAAAAAAGCAATGTGAACTGAAGTCTAAGATGGTAGACATGCAAGAAATAGGAGCATGTTCACACTAGCAAAAAGAAGCAAAACCTACAAAAGACAAAAATATATCTCATACCCTACCATCATTATATATAAATGTAAAGCAAAGTTGCATAATAAATATAGGGTACTTAGTGAACTATTTTTGATCAAGAAAAGTATACAAGCCATCCCACCAGCGGCAAGGTGACCCTAAATTGGGACGGTACCTATACTGCCTATATTAAAAACCTTACTGTATATCAAAGTTGAAGTAATGCATATAAAAGGGTAGACAAATAGGACCGGGTCCCAACTCCAGACCACCTAGGCCCGTGGTAAGCTACATATATACTAATCAGCTCAACAAAGGGGATGCCACACCCTTAAATTGCACAGAATGCAAACAAGACAAAAAACCAAGCAATGTGAACTGAGGTCTAAGATGGTAGACATGCAAGAAATAGGAGCATGTTCACACTAGCAAAAAGAAGCAAGACCTACAAAAGACAAAAATATATCTCATACCCTACCATCATTATATATAAATGTAAAGCAAAGTTGCATAATAAATATAGGGTACTTAGTGAACTATTTTTGATCAAAAAAAGTATACAAGCCGTCCCACCAGCGGCAAGGTGACCCTAAATTGGGACGGTACCTATACTGCCTATATTAAAAACGTTACTGTATATCAAAGTTCAAGTAATGCATATAAAAGGGTAGACAAATAGGACCGGGGCCCAACTCCAGACCACCTAGGCCCGTGGTAAGCTACATATATACTAATCAGCTCAACAAAGGGGATGCCACACCCTTAAATTGCACAGAATGCAAACAAGACAAAAAACCAAGCAATGTGAACTGAGGTCTAAGATGGTAGACATGCAAGAAATAGGAGCATGTTCACACTAACAAAAAGAAGCAAAACCTACAAAAGACAAAAATATATCTCATACCCTACCATCATTATATATAAATGTAAAGCAAAGTTGCATAATAAATATAGGGTACTTAGTGAACTATTTTTGATCAAAAAAAGTATACAAGCCGTCCCACCAGCGGCAAGGTGACCCTAAATTGGGACGGTACCTATACTGCCTATATTAAAAACCTTACTGTATATCAAAGTTGAAGTAATGCATATAAAAGGGTAGACAAATAGGACCGGGTCCCAACTCCAGACCACCTAGGCCCGTGGTAAGCTACATATATACTAATCAGCTCAACAAAGGGGATGCCACACCCTTAAATTGCACAGAATGCAAACAAGACAAAAAACCAAGCAATGTGAACTGAGGTCTAAGATGGTAGACATGCAAGAAATAGGAGCATGTTCACACTAGCAAAAAGAAGCAAGACCTACAAAAGACAAAAATATATCTCATACCCTACCATCATTATATATAAATGTAAAGCAAAGTTGCATAATAAATATAGGGTACTTAGTGAACTATTTTTGATCAAAAAAAGTATACAAGCCGTCCCACCAGCGGCAAGGTGACCCTAAATTGGGACGGTACCTATACTGCCTATATTAAAAACCTTACTGTATATCAAAGTTGAAGTAATGCATATAAAAGGGTAGACAAATAGGACCGGGTCCCAACTCCAGACCACCTAGGCCCGTGGTAAGCTACATATATACTAATCAGCTCAACAAAGGGGATGCCACACCCTTAAATTGCACAGAATGCAAACAAGACAAAAAAACAAGCAATGTGAACTGAAGTCTAAGATGGTAGACATGCAAGAAATAGGAGCATGTTCACACTAGCAAAAAGAAGCAAAACCTACAAAAGACAAAAATATATCTCATACCCTACCATCATTATATATAAATGTAAAGCAAAGTTGCATAATAAATATAGGGTACTTAGTGAACTATTTTTGATCAAGAAAAGTATACAAGCCGTCCCACCAGCGGCAAGGTGACCCTAAATTGGGACGGTACCTATACTGCCTATATTAAAAACCTTACTGTATATCAAAGTTGAAGTAATGTATATAAAAGGGTAGACAAATAGGACCGGGTCCCAACTCCAGACCACCTAGGCCCGTGGTAAGCTACATATATACTAATCAGCTCAACAAAGGGGATGCCACACCCTTAAATTCCACAGAATGCAAACAAGACAAAAAACCAAGCAATGTGAACTGAGGTCTAAGATGGTAGACATGCAAGAAATAGGAGCATGTTCACACTAGCAAAAAGAAGCAAGACCTACAAAAGACAAAAATATATCTCATACCCTACCATCATTATATATAAATGTAAAGCAAAGTTGCATAATAAATATAGGGTACTTAGTGAACTATTTTTGATCAAAAAAAGTATACAAGCCGTCCCACCAGCGGCAAGGTGACCCTAAATTGGGACGGTACCTATACTGCCTATATTAAAAACCTTACTGTATATCAAAGTTGAAGTAATGCATATAAAAGGGTAGACAAATAGGACCGGGTCCCAACTCCAGACCACCTAGGCCCGTGGTAAGCTACATATATACTAATCAGCTCAACAAAGGGGATGCCACACCCTTAAATTGCACAGAATGCAAACAAGACAAAAAACCAAGCAATGTGAACTGAGGTCTAAGATGGTAGACATGCAAGAAATAGGAGCATGTTCACACTAGCAAAAAGAAGCAAGACCTACAAAAGACAAAAATATATCTCATACCCTACCATCATTATATATAAATGTAAAGCAAAGTTGCATAATAAATATAGGGTACTTAGTGAACTATTTTTGATCAAAAAAAGTATACAAGCCGTCCCACCAGCGGCAAGGTGACCCTAAATTGGGACGGTACCTATGCTGCCTATATTAAAAACCTTACTGTATATCAAAGTTGAAGTAATGCATATAAAAGGGTAGACAAATAGGACCGGGTCCCAACTCCAGACCACCTAGGCCCGTGGTAAGCTACATATATACTAATCAGCTCAACAAAGGGGATGCCACACCCTTAAATTGCACAGAATGCAAACAAGACAAAAAAAAAGCAATGTGAACTGAAGTCTAAGATGGTAGACATGCAAGAAATAGGAGCATGTTCACACTAGCAAAAAGAAGCAAAACCTACAAAAGACAAAAATATATCTCATACCCTACCATCATTATATATAAATGTAAAGCAAAGTTGCATAATAAATATAGGGTACTTAGTGAACTATTTTTGATCAAGAAAAGTATACAAGCCATCCCACCAGCGGCAAGGTGACCCTAAATTGGGACGGTACCTATACTGCCTATATTAAAAACCTTACTGTATATCAAAGTTGAAGTAATGCATATAAAAGGGTAGACAAATAGGACCGGGTCCCAACTCCAGACCACCTAGGCCCGTGGTAAGCTACATATATACTAATCAGCTCAACAAAGGGGATGCCACACCCTTAAATTGCACAGAATGCAAACAAGACAAAAAACCAAGCAATGTGAACTGAGGTCTAAGATGGTAGACATGCAAGAAATAGGAGCATGTTCACACTAGCAAAAAGAAGCAAGACCTACAAAAGACAAAAATATATCTCATACCCTACCATCATTATATATAAATGTAAAGCAAAGTTGCATAATAAATATAGGGTACTTAGTGAACTATTTTTGATCAAAAAAAGTATACAAGCCGTCCCACCAGCGGCAAGGTGACCCTAAATTGGGACGGTACCTATACTGCCTATATTAAAAACCTTACTGTATATCAAAGTTCAAGTAATGCATATAAAAGGGTAGACAAATAGGACCGGGGCCCAACTCCAGACCACCTAGGCCCGTGGTAAGCTACATATATACTAATCAGCTCAACAAAGGGGATGCCACACCCTTAAATTGCACAGAATGCAAACAAGACAAAAAACCAAGCAATGTGAACTGAGGTCTAAGATGGTAGACATGCAAGAAATAGGAGCATGTTCACACTAACAAAAAGAAGCAAAACCTACAAAAGACAAAAATATATCTCATACCCTACCATCATTATATATAAATGTAAAGCAAAGTTGCATAATAAATATAGGGTACTTAGTGAACTATTTTTGATCAAAAAAAGTATACAAGCCGTCCCACCAGCGGCAAGGTGACCCTAAATTGGGACGGTACCTATACTGCCTATATTAAAAACCTTACTGTATATCAAAGTTGAAGTAATGCATATAAAAGGGTAGACAAATAGGACCGGGTCCCAACTCCAGACCACCTAGGCCCGTGGTAAGCTACATATATACTAATCAGCTCAACAAAGGGGATGCCACACCCTTAAATTGCACAGAATGCAAACAAGACAAAAAACCAAGCAATGTGAACTGAGGTCTAAGATGGTAGACATGCAAGAAATAGGAGCATGTTCACACTAGCAAAAAGAAGCAAGACCTACAAAAGACAAAAATATATCTCATACCCTACCATCATTATATATAAATGTAAAGCAAAGTTGCATAATAAATATAGGGTACTTAGTGAACTATTTTTGATCAAAAAAAGTATACAAGCCGTCCCACCAGCGGCAAGGTGACCCTAAATTGGGACGGTACCTATACTGCCTATATTAAAAACCTTACTGTATATCAAAGTTGAAGTAATGCATATAAAAGGGTAGACAAATAGGACCGGGTCCCAACTCCAGACCACCTAGGCCCGTGGTAAGCTACATATATACTAATCAGCTCAACAAAGGGGATGCCACACCCTTAAATTGCACAGAATGCAAACAAGACAAAAAAACAAGCAATGTGAACTGAAGTCTAAGATGGTAGACATGCAAGAAATAGGAGCATGTTGACACTAGCAAAAAGAAGCAAAACCTACAAAAGACAAAAATATATCTCATACCCTACCATCATTATATATAAATGTATAGCAAAGTTGCATAATAAATATAGGGTACTTAGTGAACTATTTTTGATCAAGAAAAGTATACAAGCCGTCCCACCAGCGGCAAGGTGACCCTAAATTGGGACGGTACCTATACTGCCTATATTAAAAACCTTACTGTATATCAAAGTTGAAGTAATGTATATAAAAGGGTAGACAAATAGGACCGGGTCCCAACTCCAGACCACCTAGGCCCGTGGTAAGCTACATATATACTAATCAGCTCAACAAAGGGGATGCCACACCCTTAAATTGCACAGAATGCAAACAAGACAAAAAACCAAGCAATGTGAACTGAGGTCTAAGATGGTAGACATGCAAGAAATAGGAGCATGTTCACACTAGCAAAAAGAAGCAAGACCTACAAAAGACAAAAATATATCTCATACCCTACCATCATTATATATAAATGTAAAGCAAAGTTGCATAATAAATATAGGGTACTTAGTGAACTATTTTTGATCAAAAAAAGTATACAAGCCGTCCCACCAGCGGCAAGGTGACCCTAAATTGGGACGGTACCTATACTGCCTATATTAAAAACCTTACTGTATATCAAAGTTGAAGTAATGCATATAAAAGGGTAGACAAATAGGACCGGGTCCCAACTCCAGACCACCTAGGCCCGTGGTAAGCTACATATATACTAATCAGCTCAACAAAGGGGATGCCACACCCTTAAATTGCACAGAATGCAAACAAGACAAAAAACCAAGCAATGTGAACTGAGGTCTAAGATGGTAGACATGCAAGAAATAGGAGCATGTTCACACTAGCAAAAAGAAGCAAGACCTACAAAAGACAAAAATATATCTCATACCCTACCATCATTATATATAAATGTAAAGCAAAGTTGCATAATAAATATAGGGTACTTAGTGAACTATTTTTGATCAAAAAAAGTATACAAGCCGTCCCACCAGCGGCAAGGTGACCCTAAATTGGGACGGTACCTATACTGCCTATATTAAAAACCTTACTGTATATCAAAGTTGAAGTAATGCATATAAAAGGGTAGACAAATAGGACCGGGTCCCAACTCCAGACCACCTAGGCCCGTGGTAAGCTACATATATACTAATCAGCTCAACAAAGGGGATGCCACACCCTTAAATTGCACAGAATGCAAACAAGACAAAAAAAAAAGCAATGTGAACTGAAGTCTAAGATGGTAGACATGCAAGAAATAGGAGCATGTTCACACTAGCAAAAAGAAGCAAAACCTACAAAAGACAAAAATATATCTCATACCCTACCATCATTATATATAAATGTAAAGCAAAGTTGCATAATAAATATAGGGTACTTAGTGAACTATTTTTGATCAAGAAAAGTATACAAGCCATCCCACCAGCGGCAAGGTGACCCTAAATTGGGACGGTACCTATACTGCCTATATTAAAAACCTTACTGTATATCAAAGTTGAAGTAATGCATATAAAAGGGTAGACAAATAGGACCGGGTCCCAACTCCAGACCACCTAGGCCCGTGGTAAGCTACATATATACTAATCAGCTCAACAAAGGGGATGCCACACCCTTAAATTGCACAGAATGCAAACAAGACAAAAAACCAAGCAATGTGAACTGAGGTCTAAGATGGTAGACATGCAAGAAATAGGAGCATGTTCACACTAGCAAAAAGAAGCAAGACCTACAAAAGACAAAAATATATCTCATACCCTACCATCATTATATATAAATGTAAAGCAAAGTTGCATAATAAATATAGGGTACTTAGTGAACTATTTTTGATCAAAAAAAGTATACAAGCCGTCCCACCAGCGGCAAGGTGACCCTAAATTGGGACGGTACCTATACTGCCTATATTAAAAACCTTACTGTATATCAAATTTCAAGTAATGCATATAAAAGGGTAGACAAATAGGACCGGGGCCCAACTCCAGACCACCTAGGCCCATGGTAAGCTACATATATACTAATCAGCTCAACAAAGGGGATGCCACACCCTTAAATTGCACAGAATGCAAACAAGACAAAAAACCAAGCAATGTGAACTGAGGTCTAAGATGGTAGACATGCAAGAAATAGGAGCATGTTCACACTAACAAAAAGAAGCAAAACCTACAAAAGACAAAAATATATCTCATACCCTACCATCATTATATATAAATGTAAAGCAAAGTTGCATAATAAATATAGGGTACTTAGTGAACTATTTTTGATCAAAAAAAGTATACAAGCCGTCCCACCAGCGGCAAGGTGACCCTAAATTGGGACGGTACCTATACTGCCTATATTAAAAACCTTACTGTATATCAAAGTTGAAGTAATGCATATAAAAGGGTAGACAAATAGGACCGGGTCCCAACTCCAGACCACCTAGGCCCGTGGTAAGCTACATATATACTAATCAGCTCAACAAAGGGGATGCCACACCCTTAAATTGCACAGAATGCAAACAAGACAAAAAAAAAAGCAATGTGAACTGAAGTCTAAGATGGTAGACATGCAAGAAATAGGAGCATGTTCACACTAGCAAAAAGAAGCAAAACCTACAAAAGACAAAAATATATCTCATACCCTACCATCA
This sequence comes from Phyllobates terribilis, assembly GCF_046119375.1. Classification (NCBI taxonomy): domain Eukaryota; kingdom Metazoa; phylum Chordata; class Amphibia; order Anura; family Dendrobatidae; genus Phyllobates; species Phyllobates terribilis. The sequence continues at coordinate 116,857,197 of NW_027362773.1, forward strand.
TTATATATAAATGTAAAGCAAAGTTGCATAATAAATATAGGGTACTTAGTGAACTATTTTTGATCAAGAAAAGTATACAAGCCGTCCCACCAGCGGCAAGGTGACCCTAAATTGGGACGGTACCTATACTGCCTATATTAAAAACCTTACTGTATATCAAAGTTGAAGTAATGCATATAAAAGGGTAGACAAATAGGACCGGGTCCCAACTCCAGACCACCTAGGCCCGTGGTAAGCTACATATATACTAATCAGCTCAACAAAGGGGATGCCACACCCTTAAATTGCACAGAATGCAAACAAGACAAAAAACCAAGCAATGTGAACTGAGGTCTAAGATGGTAGACATGCAAGAAATAGGAGCATGTTCACACTAGCAAAAAGAAGCAAGACCTACAAAAGACAAAAATATATCTCATACCCTACCATCATTATATATAAGTGTAAAGCAAAGTTGCATAATAAATATAGGGTACTTAGTGAACTATTTTTGATCAAAAAAAGTATACAAGCCGTCCCACCAGCGGCAAGGTGACCCTAAATTGGGACGGTACCTATACTGCCTATATTAAAAACCTTACTGTATATCAAAGTTGAAGTAATGCATATAAAAGGGTAGACAAATAGGACCGGGTCCCAACTCCAGACCACCTAGGCCCGTGGTAAGCTACATATATACTAATCAGCTCAACAAAGGGGATGCCACACCCTTAAATTGCACAGAATGCAAACAAGACAAAAAACCAAGCAATGTGAACTGAGGTCTAAGATGGTAGACATGCAAGAAATAGGAGCATGTTCACACTAGCAAAAAGAAGCAAAACCTACAAAAGACAAAAATATATCTCATACCCTACCATCATTATATATAAATGTAAAGCAAAGTTGCATAATAAATATAGGGTACTTAGTGAACTATTTTTGATCAAAAAAAGTATACAAGCCGTCCCACCAGCGGCAAGGTGACCCTAAATTGGGACGGTACCTATACTGCCTATATTAAAAACCTTACTGTATATCAAAGTTGAAGTAATGCATATAAAAGGGTAGACAAATAGGACCGGGTCCCAACTCCAGACCACCTAGGCCCGTGGAAAGCTACATATATACTAATCAGCTCAACAAAGGGGATGCCACACCCTTAAATTGCACAGAATGCAAACAAGACAAAAAACCAAGCAATGTGAACTGAGGTCTAAGATGGTAGACATGCAAGAAATAGGAGCATGTTCACACTAGCAAAAAGAAGCAAAACCTACAAAAGACAAAAATATATCTCATACCCTACCATCATTATATATAAATGTAAAGCAAAGTTGCATAATAAATATAGGGTACTTAGTGAACTATTTTTGATCAAAAAAAGTATACAAGCCGTCCCACCAGCGGCAAGGTGACCCTAAATTGGGACGGTACCTATACTGCCTATATTAAAAACCTTACTGTATATCAAAGTTGAAGTAATGCATATAAAAGGGTAGACAAATAGGACCGGGTCCCAACTCCAGACCACCTAGGCCCGTGGTAAGCTACATATATACTAATCAGCTCAACAAAGGGGATGCCACACCCTTAAATTGCACAGAATGCAAACAAGACAAAAAACCAAGCAATGTGAACTGAGGTCTAAGATGGTAGACATGCAAGAAATAGGAGCATGTTCACACTAGCAAAAAGAAGCAAAACCTACAAAAGACAAAAATATATCTCATACCCTACCATCATTATATATAAATGTAAAGCAAAGTTGCATAATAAATATAGGGTACTTAGTGAACTATTTTTGATCAAAAAAAGTATACAAGCCGTCCCACCAGCGGCAAGGTGACCCTAAATTGGGACGGTACCTATACTGCCTATATTAAAAACCTTACTGTATATCAAAGTTGCAAAAAAGAAGCAAGACAAAAATATATCTCATACCCTACCATAATTATATATAAATGTAAAGCAAAATTGCATAATAAATATAGGGTACTTAGTGAACTATTTTTGATCAAAAAAAGTATACAAGCCGTCCCACCAGCGGCAAGGTGACCCTAAATTGGGACGGTACCTATACTGCCTATATTAAAAACCTTACTGTATATCAAAGTTGAAGTAATGCATATAAAAGGGTAGACAAATAGGACCGGGTCCCAACTCCAGACCACCTAGGCCCGTGGTAAGCTACATATATACCAATCAGCTCAACAAAGGGCATGCCACACCCTTAAATTGCACAGAATGCAAACAAGTCAAAAAACCAGACAATGTGAACTGAGGTCTAAGATGGCAGACATAGAAGAAACAGAGGCATGTTCACACTAGCAAAAAAGAAGCAAGAGAAAAATATATCTCATACCCTACCATAATTATATATAAATGTAAAGCAAAATTGCATAATAAATATAGGGTACTTAGTGAACTATTTTTGATCAAAAAAAGTATACAAGCCGTCCCACCAGCGGCAAGGTGACCCTAAATTGGGACGGTACCTATACTGCCTATATTAAAAACCTTACTGTATATCAAAGTTGAAGTAATGCATATAAAAGGGTAGACAAATAGGACCGGGTCCCAACTCCAGACCACCTAGGCCCGTGGTAAGCTACATATATACTAATCAGCTCAACAAAGGGGATGCCACACCCTTAAATTGCACAGAATGCAAACAAGACAAAAAAAAAAGCAATGTGAACTGAAGTCTAAGATGGTAGACATGCAAGAAATAGGAGCATGTTCACACTAGCAAAAAGAAGCAAGACCTACAAAAGACAAAAATATATCTCATACCCTACCATCATTATATATAAATGTAAAGCAAAGTTGCATAATAAATATAGGGTACTTAGTGAACTATTTTTGATCAAGAAAAGTATACAAGCCGTCCCACCAGCGGCAAGGTGACCCTAAATTGGGACGGTACCTATACTGCCTATATTAAAAACCTTACTGTATATCAAAGTTGAAGTAATGCATATAAAAGGGTAGACAAATAGGACCGGGTCCCAACTCCAGACCACCTAGGCCCGTGGTAAGCTACATATATACTAATCAGCTCAACAAAGGGGATGCCACACCCTTAAATTGCACAGAATGCAAACAAGACAAAAAACCAAGCAATGTGAACTGAGGTCTAAGATGGTAGACATGCAAGAAATAGGAGCATGTTCACACTAGCAAAAAGAAGCAAGACCTACAAAAGACAAAAATATATCTCATACCCTACCATCATTATATATAAGTGTAAAGCAAAGTTGCATAATAAATATAGGGTACTTAGTGAACTATTTTTGATCAAAAAAAGTATACAAGCCGTCCCACCAGCAGCAAGGTGACCCTAAATTGGGACGGTACCTATACTGCCTATATTAAAAACCTTACTGTATATCAAAGTTGAAGTAATGCATATAAAAGGGTAGACAAATAGGACCGGGTCCCAACTCCAGACCACCTAGGCCCGTGGTAAGCTACATATATACTAATCAGCTCAACAAAGGGGATGCCACACCCTTAAATTGCACAGAATGCAAACAAGACAAGAAACCAAGCAATGTGAACTGAGGTCTAAGATGGTAGACATGCAAGAAATAGGAGCATGTTCACACTAGCAAAAAGAAGCAAAACCTACAAAAGACAAAAATATATCTCATACCCTACCATCATTATATATAAATGTAAAGCAAAGTTGCATAATAAATATAGGGTACTTAGTGAACTATTTTTGATCAAAAAAAGTATACAAGCCGTCCCACCAGCGGCAAGGTGACCCTAAATTGGGACGGTACCTATACTGCCTATATTAAAAACCTTACTGTATATCAAAGTTGAAGTAATGCATATAAAAGGGTAGACAAATAGGACCGGGTCCCAACTCCAGACCACCTAGGCCCGTGGAAAGCTACATATATACTAATCAGCTCAACAAAGGGGATGCCACACCCTTAAATTGCACAGAATGCAAACAAGACAAAAAACCAAGCAATGTGAACTGAGGTCTAAGATGGTAGACATGCAAGAAATAGGAGCATGTTCACACTAGCAAAAAGAAGCAAAACCTACAAAAGACAAAAATATATCTCATACCCTACCATCATTATATATAAATGTAAAGCAAAGTTGCATAATAAATATAGGGTACTTAGTGAACTATTTTTGATCAAAAAAAGTATACAAGCCGTCCCACCAGCGGCAAGGTGACCTTAAATTGGGACGGTACCTATACTGCCTATATTAAAAACCTTACTGTATATCAAAGTTGAAGTAATGCATATAAAAAGGTAGACAAATAGGACCGGGTCCCAACTCCAGACCACCTAGGCCCGTGGTAAGCTACATATATACTAATCAGCTCAACAAAGGGGATGCCACACCCTTAAATTGCACAGAATGCAAACAAGACAAAAAACCAAGCAATGTGAACTGAGGTCTAAGATGGTAGACATGCAAGAAATAGGAGCATGTTCACACTAGCAAAAAGAAGCAAAACCTACAAAAGACAAAAATATATCTCATACCCTACCATCATTATATATAAATGTAAAGCAAAGTTGCATAATAAATATAGGGTACTTAGTGAACTATTTTTGATCAAAAAAAGTATACAAGCCGTCCCACCAGCGGCAAGGTGACCCTAAATTGGGACGGTACCTATACTGCCTATATTAAAAACCTTACTGTATATCAAAGTTGCAAAAAAGAAGCAAGACAAAAATATATCTCATACCCTACCATAATTATATATAAATGTAAAGCAAAATTGCATAATAAATATAGGGTACTTAGTGAACTATTTTTGATCAAAAAAAGTATACAAGCCGTCCCACCAGCGACAAGGTGACCCTAAATTGGGACGGTACCTATACTGCCTATATTAAAAACCTTACTGTATATCAAAGTTGAAGTAATGCATATAAAAGGGTAGACAAATAGGACCGGGTCCCAACTCCAGACCACCTAGGCCCGTGGTAAGCTACATATATACCAATCAGCTCAACAAAGGGCATGCCACACCCTTAAATTGCACAGAATGCAAACAAGTCAAAAAACCAGACAATGTGAACTGAGGTCTAAGATGGCAGACATAGAAGAAACAGAGGCATGTTCACACTAGCAAAAAAGAAGCAAGAGAAAAATATATCTCATACCCTACCATAATTATATATAAATGTAAAGCAAAATTGCATAATAAATATAGGGTACTTAGTGAACTATTTTTGATCAAAAAAAGTATACAAGCCGTCCCACCAGCGGCAAGGTGACCCTAAATTGGGACGGTACCTATACTGCCTATATTAAAAACCTTACTGTATATCAAAGTTGAAGTAATGCATATAAAAGGGTAGACAAATAGGACCGGGTCCCAACTCCAGACCACCTAGGCCCGTGGTAAGCTACATATATACCAATCAGCTCAACAAAGGGCATGCCACACCCTTAAATTGCACAGAATGCAAACAAGTCAAAAAACCAGACAATGTGAACTGAGGTCTAAGATGGCAGACATACAAGAAACAGAGGCATGTTCACACTAGCAAAAAAGAAGCAAGACAAAAATATATCTCATACCCTACCATAATTATATATAAATGTAAAGCAAAATTGCATAATAAATATAGGGTACTTAGTGAACTACTTTTGATCAAAAAAAGTATACAAGCCGTCCCACCAGCGGCAAGGTGACCCTAAATTGGGACGATACGTATATTGCCTATATTAAAAACCTTACTGTATATCAAAGTTGAAGTAATGCATATAAAAGGGTCGACAAATAGGACTGGGTCCCAACTCCAGACCACCTAGGCCCGTGGTAAGCTACATATATACCAATCAGCTCAACAAAGGGCATGCCACACCCTTAAAGGCATGTGGCATGCCCTTTGTTGAGCTGATTGGTATATATGTAGCTTACCACGGGCCTAGGTGGTCTGGAGTTGGGACCCGGTCCTATTTGTCTACCCTTTTATATGCATTACTTCAACTTTGATATACAGTAAGGTTTTTAATATAGGCAGTATAGGTACCGTCCCAATTTAGGGTCACCTTGCCGCTGGTGGGACGGCTTGTATACTTTTTTTGATCAAAAATAGTTCACTAAGTACCCTATATTTATTATGCAACTTTGCTTTACATTTATATATAATGATGGTAGGGTATGAGATATATTTTTGTCTTTTGTAGGTTTTGCTTCTTTTTGCTAGTGTGAACATGCTCCTATTTCTTGCATGTCTACCATCTTAGACCTCAGTTCACATTGCTTGGTTTTTTGTCTTGTTTGCATTCTGTGCAATTTAAGGGTGTGGCATCCCCTTTGTTGAGCTGATTAGTATATATGTAGCTTACCACGGGCCTAGGTGGTCTGGAGTTGGGACCCGGTCCTATTTGTCTACCCTTTTATATGCATTACTTCAACTTTGATATACAGTAAGGTTTTTAATATAGGCAGTATAGGTACCGTCCCAATTTAGGGTCACCTTGCCGCTGGTGGGACGGCTTGTATACTTTTTTTGATCAAAAATAGTTCACTAAGTACCCTATATTTATTATGCAACTTTGCTTTACATTTATATATAATGATGGTAGGGTATGAGATATATTTTTGTCTTTTGTAGGTTTTGCTTCTTTTTGCTAGTGTGAACATGCTCCTATTTCTTGCATGTCTACCATCTTAGACCTCAGTTCACATTGCTTGGTTTCCTGCTAAGAGGACGATTCTTTTGGGTCAGCATGAGAGGGGCTGTAGAGAAGTGGTGCGGGGACTGTGGCCCTTGTAACTTAAGGAGAAAAGACCGCACCAGCCAGAAGACACCCTTGAAGCCCATCGTCACCCAACAGCCTCTTGAGCTGGTAGCTCTGGACCACGTCAAATTGGCTCCAAGCCGGTCAGGATACATTTACTCCCTGACAATCGTGGACCACTATTCCCGTTTTCTAGTGGTGGTCCCGGTAAAAGACTTGACAGCCCAAACGGCGGCCAGAGCCTTCCAGCAATACTTCTGCCATCCACACGGGTATCCGGAACAAGTCCTGACAGACCAGGGTCCAGCGTTCGAGGGCGAAATCTTCCAAGAGTTCTGCAACCTCTATGGCTGTAAGAAGATTCGGACAACACCTTACCACCCACAAACCAACGGGATGTGTGAGAAAATTAACAATATAGTCACTGATCTCCTGAAGACGTTGCCCCTGGAGGAACGCAGCCTGTGGCCAGAAAAACTGCCGGATCTAATAGACTTATACAACCATATCCAGGTGAATGCTACAAACTGCACCCCGGCTTACCTGATGCGAGCTAGACCAGGTAAGCTGCCTGTAGACCTGGAGATGGGAGTCCTAACACCTGAGGACATTTCCCCGGATGCTGACTGGGATACGGAAAGGCAACTGCAGTACAAGAAGGTACAGGAGAGTGTGGAGAAGAGCCTGGCCCAGGTGAGAGAGAGGCAAGAAAAACTCTTCAACAAACACGCCCCTGCTGGTCCCCTAGAACCTGGTGAGCAGGTCCTGAAGCGGAAGAGAAGGCTACATAAGTTGGACGACCAGTGGGAAAGGGAACCCTACACCGTACTGCAGTCTGATCACGACAACTTGAAGGTGTGCGTGATCACCAAGGATGGAGGAGAAACCACTAGTACCGTCTCCAGAGACCACCTAAAAAGGTGCCCGGAGCAACTCCGTAGTGCAGAAGAGGATTAAAGTGACCTTGAACCCGCAGAGGACAAGGAAGAAATGATCAGCACCGTTCTCAGAGAGTTCCCTCAGTCCTGGACTCGAATAAACGATGCCATAGTGGTACCCGTCCTGCATTTCCTGCAACCTGCTCAGCAACAACCTACATCAGAGCTGGAAGGCGAAGAAGAGCAAGCAGTTCCAGAGGTGAAAGAGCCTGTACCAGCAGCCCAGGAAAATCAACCCTCTGCTGACAGTGAGCCTGCCATGCCTGCGGTAAGCCAAAGGACCCGCAGACAGCTGCCTGCCCTGCCTGTAAGTCCAGCTGGTAGCTGCACCCCTAACGCTAGTGGGGAAAGCCAGGTCGGTCCACCACCAGACAGTGGGTTACGCAGGTCAACCAGGAGCACAAAGGGGCAGATACCCGCTCGCTGGAGAATATAGGGTGCACTAAAATTGTAAATAACCCTGTTGCCAAGTGTTGAAATGTTTGCAAAGTTACCTGCATGATTGGTAATTCTGTGCTTCAGTTTCTTACAGTTACCGTACGGACCCAAAGGTTATGGACTTTTAATAACCGGGACTTTGTATGGACTGCGTTCGGAGCCTGACCAAGGAATGAACTAAGACTGTAAAGGACTTGGGGTAGGACAGACCCCCACCTGGTTAAGGCTCCCCGTTGTGTTGGTGAGATGGACGCCCGGTCACAGACCACACTGTGACCTTAAGAACTCAATCTGTGCGTCACTTGCCTGATAATGTTTTATGGTCATGCATATTATCTTGGTTTACTGTTTAGTCCCGGAGTACTAAATTCTACTAGGGGGGAATGTGTCACCCTGGCCTGGATGCCACAAATATAATAAAGCTGTGTCTGAGAGCAAGGGGGAGGTTCTCTGGTCAGGGGAACATTAGCATGCAATACCTCCTGTCTCAGGCCAGTAGGGGGAGCACGCTGCCCCTATAAAAGCTGGAACTGGGGGCAGGGTTAGAGAGAACTGGACGACCTGTCTCTGGATTGAGAGGTGTCCCAGAGCAGTGAGGGACAGTTGTATTGCACCCTAAGAGGACGTGTGGCAGTAGGAGAGCCACAAGCCAGGGACAAGAGGTGAAGTATGCCTATCCTGGCAGATAAAGAACCAAATTTACCAGACTTTGGCGTCTGAGGCTGTGAGGATTCCACGTCCTACAGCAGATAACCAGTCCGCAGGGGACTGTACGTTCCTTGGCCTAAGAAGCCCGGAGGCTCCGCCACAGCAGAAGGGATCAGCAGAGCCGTACCAGGCCGGGAGTAGAAAGGAACCCACGTTGCAAACCACACGGGTGAGAGGACACGGTGAGCTCGGGACCATGGGCTGTTACCCTACCAGAAGGAGATAGCCAGAAGGAGCGCAGAGAGCACGGTACCCCTACACCCTCACCCTGACCAGGCCCAATTTCCCGTTTGCTCTCAGACGTCCAGGCCCCCTCCTAGCCGGGCCTGTTTGTGGGTCAGTTCACCTGTTCTAGTAAAGACCCTGGACTGCAACCTGTTGTCTGTGTGCTCCTTGCTCCTCCAGCACTAACGATACTGGAACGTCCTGCACCATCACCCCCATCTTCCATTATACTGCCCTGGGGCCGCACTCTTCCCGTGGTGAGTCACACTATACCAGCTGCATACATCATCAGCACCAGCGGTCTACATGGCAGCGGCGGTCCGCACTGACCGCAATCCACGGGTGGCGTAGTCGGACACACCAATAGCGCGTCGCAGACTACCAATGGTCTGACCACCCTGAGCCACTGAACCCGGTTGCCACTACTACCCCCATCGTTTCCCGATTGCCCGGCTCCGAGTGCCCCACGGCCCAGGGGGCGAGTCATATTCCCATGCTTCCTTCCTTTTTTCTGACTAGAACTAGGGGAGCTGCCCAGAGACTACAACTATCCCTTACTACCCCTGCCTTCTTCATGTCGTGCAACATCTCCTTTGCTTTCTTGTAGTGTGCTGGTGGTATTGGCCTGTAACGTTCTTTGATTGGTGGATGGTCACCTGTGGGTATATGGTGTTGCACCCCCTTAATCCTCCCAAAGTCAAGTGGGTGCTTACTGAATACCTGCCCATATTCCTGAATCACCCGGTGTACACCCTGTTTCTGATGGGCAGGAGTGGTGTCTGTCCCAACGTGGAGCTGTTGACACCAGTCCTCCACCTGGGGTCCCGGGTCATTATCCTCCACTTCGTCTAGTGAGGTTAAGGACTCCGCCGTGTGTATGGAGTTGTTATCTACTGTGTACAGTTTAGCAACAGTGGCGTAGCGTGGTAATCTAACCTCTTCCTCTCCACAGTTTAGGAGGCGTACGGGAACCCTCCCATTGCATACATCCAGTACCCCTCTGGCAGTCAAGAGTGTAGGTCTATGCTCCGAGCTAAGGAGCTCTACTAGAGCCTGGTAGCTCCGTCCTTTGAGACCTATTGCTGCTCTACACCAAATCAGCATCTCACTCATCGGGGGAATCACAATAGGTATCGGGTCTGTCACCCGTTCATTACCAATTTCACCATCTGATAGCTTTACCTGTTGCTGGCACATAAGGGCTCGGATCTCTTTCTGGAGCACCCTCCTCTGCCCTGGTCTGGCTGTGTCAGCCATCTGTTGGAGCAAGAACAACACTTCTCCCAAACAGTTACTAACAATATTGTGCCAAGTACCATATACAAGTCTGCATCATCAGGATTAGTCTCTACTACAATTAGTCCCTGGTCCTTCAGTTCCACTCTTCCCACCTTTACTGCCACATCCTTAACCCCGACTAGGTTAAGGGGGAGGCCATTAGAGGCATACACGGAAAAGTTTGGAGCTGGCGGGCTTAGTTCGTCTATGGACCAGAACCTTTTGTAGAGGACATCAGGCACGATGGTTACCTGAGATCCTGTGTCCAGCAGGGCAGGTGTCGCGATGCCATCCAACGCAATGGACAAGGAAGGTCTTCCTCCCACGAACCGGCGGTACCAGTTTGATGGGCCTGGTTGGCCTACTCCTGGGTGTCGGCCCTCGGCCCAGGGTTTTCTCGTTTAAAGGACAGGCCCGAGTGGTGTGGCTTGCTTTATGGCAGCGGTAGCAGATGAAGTCTTCTGGAAGATGACGTTGGTCGTGGGACCTCCCACAGGGTGGCGTTGTCCTCCCACGGGGTGGTGTTGTCCTCCTACGGGGTGGCGTTGTCCTTCTTCTTCTCCTCATCCAGGGGACATCCTCAGGGCTGTCGGCTAGCAGGATTCTTCCTTCCGGCTCAGGCTCCGTCTGTAGCTGCAGGGTGCTCATGACAGTGGCCAGGCTTTTACTTAACTGGCGCACTTCAGAGCGTAGGCTGTCCTGATCGCTAGGGGGCACTGTTTGCATCCTTGTTTCAGCCGTTAGTGAAGGAGCAGCGGGTGCTGCGGGCACTGGGGTGGCCCCACCCTGGTAACGCTGGATAGCAGTATCTGTTGTTTCCAGGGGCTGCAGACCCTTTATAGCCATGTCCTTAAGGGTGTCAAAGGTGGCATCTGGATGGTCTAGGGCCCACCACCGTACAGTTCTGCTCTCCTCCTGGGTCTTCAACCCCCGGATGAAATGTTCTGACAGCATTTTATTTTCATCATGGATGCTGGCTGGACTAACCTGTTTCAGGGACCGCAGGGCTTCCTGTAAGCGCCAGGCATAGTCCCGGATACTGTCCTCAGGTTTCTGGACACAATGGTAGAACCTCATCTGGAGATCTGTCTCAGTGCGGTTTTCAAATGCTGTTTGCAGTCTTTTAAAGATAGTGAACACTGATTCTTGGTCTGCGCCTGGCCAGGTTTCAACTTCTCGCTCAGCGGCACCAGTCAATTGTCCTAACACTACAGCGGCTCTCTGCTTGCCAGTCATAGAGTACATGTCCAGTAGGCTGCATATTTTCCTCTTGAATCCGGACAGTGTGTCCGGTTTGCCGTTATACTGGGGGAACCACTTCGCTCCAGGGATATACGGCAGGGCCATAGGTATGACAGGGGTTACAGGCCCTGCGGCTGGAGCGGCCGCTTCAACCTGCTCAGCGCTGGACGCAAGTGGGACATCGGGGCCGTTAACCGGTATTCCGGCGTTCTGCTGGGCTTCGGACATCGTTGCGTCCCCCCCTCTAATGAACCGCAGACTACCTTCTTTTTCTTTGCTTCCGGTAGGCCGCAGCTCCGCAGGTGACGGTCTTCCTTCAGGACCTTGCGTCGCTTGCGTCCCACGTCAGAGCGCTCACCGGGGCTCCTTCCAGGACCTGACGCTTCCTGGTGCGACGTCAGGGGCGGGGCGTGTCCTCTTCTTCGCGCGCTTCCAGCGGTCACGCCCCTCTTCTTCCCGCGCGGCGACCGGAAAATGGCGGCTAGTGGCGGGAAACTCCAGGAATGGCGGGAAAAACTTCACCACAGTGAGTTTCACAGTCTCTTAAGGCGCACAGTACCCGGTGGCAACGGGCACGTAATCCTGTTCGCGACACCAAGTTGGAGATGACTCGCCCCCAGGGGGCCTGCGGCTGATCACCGGGGTTTATCACGGTGGCTGGCCCCGGGCGGTCAGTGCCAAAAAGGGGGTATCACTTTCAATAAAAGTTCCGAGAATTCGTGACGCCACCTGTGGTGTCTGGTGAAGGTCACCAGAGCTGCAACAGTCCTCTGAGGCTGGTGTCAGGGCAGCTAAGGATGGTACGGCTCCCCACAGGCGGAGTAGGCCTCAGGGCAGTATAGAACGATGCAGGTTGTGCTGGGCGTTGTGGTGCAGGGAGAGAACGATGGCGCCGCAGAAGTAACGGACAGAGACAGGGGTTTTTGCTTCGTTACCTTTCCTGGTACAGCTGTTGATACGGTCCAGGGTACTCCAGGTGAAGAGCGCACTTTTGGACTTCTCCCCAGGGAGCGGGTATAAGGCCTCCTGTTCTGTGTCTGTCTCTGTGTATGCTCCTGGCCAGCCTGCAACTGTGCCTAGCTTATGTGTCCTGCTTTTACTTAACCTGTTGCTCTGAGGTAGGACCTCCGGTTGGTAACCACTTTCCATGGTTCCTGGTCCTGTGAGTCTAGCTTCAGGTTTGCCAGGGACTTGTAGTCCTCCTGGGATTCCGGTTGTTCCTACTGGGTATGATGGATCCCTGTAGACCAGGTGTCCAGTTTGTATCATGGGGTGAGCCTATTATGCTCCTCTGCCCCCTTGGTTTCACTCTCTTTCTCCTCGCTGTCAGCCACACTCAAGGCCTTCACTACTAGGCTGCTGACGTGCTGCGTCTTCACCGCTCTCTGAGCGTCGGCACGCTCTCAGGCTTCAGGGCCTGCTGGAGGCCTAGCTTTCCTCACACAGCAGCCTGCTCTGCTCTGACTCTGAGCACTCACTTGACTCTAAACCTGACTGACGGTAACTTCTCTGAAACTGAGCTGCCTGGCTCCACCTTCTCTATATATATCCCTATCCGGGCTCCCTCCGCTGGGATGAAGTGGAAGGTGGAGGTGTATGTATGTAGTGAGGGCCTCTTGTGGAGAAATCCATCCATGCACCCTTCTGGGTTCTGTGGCACCATCCGCAGCAGGGCGCCACACTACCAGGAGACAGGCCTGTACACCAGGAGACGTGGAGGGGGCCATAGGAGGGCAACAACCCAGCAGTAGGAAGGCAACCTCTGCCTTTGTTTTAGGAGGAACAGGAGGAGCACTGCCAGAGCCCTGCAAAATGACCTCCAGCAGGCCACAAATGTGCATTTGTCTGCACAGTTAAAAACCGACTCCATGAGGGTGGTATGAGGGCCGGACTTCCACAGATGGGGGTTGTGCTCACAGCCCAACACCGTGCAGGACACTTGGCATTTGCCACAGAACACCAGGATTGGCAAAGTCGCCACTGGCGCCCTGTGCTCTTCACAGATGAAAGTAGGTTCACACTGAGCACATGTGACAGACGTCACAGAGTCTGGAGACGTCGTGGAGAGAGATCTGCTGCCTGCAACGTACTTCAGCATGACCGGTTTGGCAGTGGGTCAGTAATGGTGTGGGGTGGAATTTCTTTGGAGGGTTGCACAGCCCTCCTTGTGCTCGCCAGAGGTAGCCTGACTGCCATTAGCTACCGAGATGAGATCCTCAGACCCCTTGTAAGACCATATGCTGGTGTGGTTGGCCTTGGGTTCCTCCTAATGCAGGACAATGCCAGACCTCATGTGGCTAGAGTGTGTCAGCAGTTCCTGCAAGATGAAGGCATTGAAGCTATGGACTGGCCCGCCCGTTCCCCAGACCTGAATCCGTTTGAGCACATCTGGGACATCATGTCTCGCTCCATCCACCAACGTCACGTTGCACCACAGACTGTCCAGGAGTTGGCAGATGCTTTAGTCCAGGTCTGGGAGGAGATCCCACAGGAGACCATCCGCAACCTCATCAGGAGCATGCCCAGGCATTGTAGGGAGGTCATACAGGCACGTGGAGGCCACACACAATACCGAGCCTCATTTTCACATGTTTTAAGGACATTACATCAAAGTTGGATCAGCCTGTAGTGTGTTTTTCCACTTTAATTTTGGGGGTGACTCCAAATCCAGGCCTCCATTGGTTAATAAATTTGATTTCCATTGATGATTTTTGTGTGATTTTGTTGTCAGCACATTCAACTTTGTACAGAACAAAGTATTCAATGAGAGTATTTCATTCATTCAGATCTAGGATGTGTTATTTGAGTGTTCCCTTTATTTTTTGAGCAGTGTATTTCAAACTGAGACGCGCATCTCCGGTTATATTATAGATAACTGCCTTTCTGCTCTATCTGCAGCATGTGGTCTGAGGCACGGCAGGCACAATCTAGTACCGTCCTCACGTGTGGTCTGGTGCACAGCAGGCACCATCTAGTACCGTCCTCACGTGTGGTGAAGGGCACAGCAGGCACTATCTAGTACCGTCCTCACGGTGGTCTGGGGCACAGCAGGCACCATCTAGTACCGTTCTCACGTGTGGTCTAGGGCACGGCAGGCACAATCTAGTAACGTCCAGTCCTATGGATGTCGCTGGTCTTCATCCGACACTGTCCTCCTTCTCTGCTTCATGTGGATTACACGTCCAATGTCAGCCACACAGCCTCTGCCATCACGTTCCTGCGCAGGCACACTTGTCTGCTCTGTGCGGAGAAAAAGGCAGAGAGAAGTGCGCCTGTGCAGGAGAGCGATGAAAGACACTGTCTGGATGATGTAGGACACGTCATCCACTTGAAGAAAGAAGGACAGCAATCTCAGGAAGAGGAGGCGCCAGATTAACACTAGAGAAACCCATTGGACGGCACCACCCTGTAGGTGAGTCTAATATAAGGTGTTTTTTTTTACGTTATGCAGATCGGCTTGGGGACTTATATACAGCATTCTAGGGCATACAGGTGGTGGTCATACTTTATATGGGGAAAACCATGTGACAGATTTCCTTTAAGCAGGTTTTCATCTATGGAGCTTGTACAAGTGAAGTTCATTGTATCAAAAGTGAGTTACCTTTCTAAGCCATGTTATTATAGTACCTTTTACATGGTTTACACAGATGCATCATGGGCTTTTCCTGCCCTATGAGTAAAATGAAAGGCTAAAATACAATGTGGAAACTTAATCAGAGAAATGTTTTATTTACATTCAGAACAGGTTTAAAATAAACAAATAACAATTACCACAGAAATCTCAAACGTTTAATTGAATAAATATTATATAAATAACATTTTAACATTATGTATAGAAATAATTCTAATTTTATAAAAGTGCATTTATGGGAGGATTGTGGGTAAGGTTTTTGGCTTTGCCCCAACCCCTCAGCCTGCCTCCGGTGTCTGATGTTTCAGCGTCCTGGAACTGAGATCATGATGCCTGCTTTAGATAGCAAATCAATAGCCTTGAAAAACCCGGGAATAGGTGAAGGGGGTCTTTGGGGAAATTGGTCTCGAAAACAAGGCAGCGTGGAAAATTCTATTTTGTGGCTGTAGTCGACAACATCTCAGACCCAAGCGTTGTTGACTACTGAGAGCCACTCATCCCGGAACCAAAGGAGACAGCCATCCACCCTCAGAAACATCCCAGGTGGGAACACCGCGTCATACCAAAGAGAATCTGCTAGATCTGGACCGGCACTGATGAGTTCGTTGATGCCAGGAGGGGGCTAGCCTAAAGGAAGGTCTCTTCTTTTCCTGGCGGGCCGGAGAGTTGTCCTTTTGGCTGCTGTTATACACTGAAAATTTCCGAAAGGACCAAAACTGGACTGTGCGTCTCTTGGGAGGAGGGCATTTGGCCCTCTGTTGCGGAAGCAAAATATTCTTACCCCCCATGGCATTAGAGATCATCTTATCTAGCTCTTCGAAAAGGCGGGAGCCCTGGAAGGTGAGGCTGGTGGACTTTTTGGAAGCTGAATCCACGTTCCATGATTTCTGCTATGAGGCCATGTGGATGGTGATGTTGCCGGCTGCCAGGGCTGAATAGGCGGCTGCAGGGGGGGGGGGGGGGGGGCACGCTCTCGTTATAGGCAGTGAGGAGCTCCTGGGGAGGTGACATTGTGGGCGGACTGCAGTCCTGGCAGATGGACCAGGTCTGACCAGAGGGAAACCTTTTGTTACAGGAGAAACATGCAAAATGCAGGACAATGGGATTGAGACTCCCTGGGGTTAGGTATAGAGAGAAGAGAAAGAAACAGGTGCTAGAGGGGAGCTAGGCTGTGGATAAAGAGCTGCCCCCGGTGGCAGAACTTACTCAGACACTGCATCCTGAGGAGCTTGAGAGGCTGAAGGTGGCGGTGATACGGCAGAACCAGGCGATGAGGCAGCAGAGTTCAGGTGAGCTGCGGCAGTGTTATAAACTGGCGACAGAAAGATGGGGCCGAGTAGAATAAGGAGGAGAAAGAGGCAGCGTCAGGAAAAACACGTGCAGGAATCTTGTGCACCAGAATGCAAAGTGTGCCCTGATAGGTGGAGGGCGTGGAGGTGGCGAATCGAGCACCCTCACTGCCTGGTAGGATATATCTATAGTGAAGAACCTGAATCCTTCTTCGCAGACCGATGATGAAGCTGGGCATGAGATAACCTGATCCTTCTGGATCTGGGGGGCGAGTGGGCAGGGGATTAGTGCCAAGGACAGTCTGTCAGGTAATCCCAAACACTCTTGTTGTGTTAGGGTCCTGCCTCGTAGACCACAGAGGATATGTGTCACCCTGGCCTGGATGCCACAAATGTATAATAAAGCTGTGTCTGAGAGCAAGGGGGAGGTTCTCTGGTCAGGGACCATTAGTATGCAGCACCTCCTGTCCCAGGCCAGTAGGGGGAGCAGGCTGCCCCTATAAAAGCTGGAACTGGGGGCAGGGTTAGAGAGTTCTGGATGACCTGTCACTGGAGTGAGAGGTGTCCCAGAGAAATGAGAGCCAGTTCAGCTGAGGCTGAGGAGGACGCATGGCAGTAGCGGAGCCACAAGCCAGGGACGGAAGGCGAGGGGAGCCTGTCCTGGCCGAGAGAGAAACTGAACTACCGGACTTTGGTGTCCGAGGCTGTTAGGATTCCAAGTCCTACAGCAAATAACCAGTCCGCAGGGGATTGTATGTTCCTTGGCCTAAGAATCCCGGAGGTTCCGCCACAGCAGAAGGGACCAGCAGAGCTGCACCAAGCCAAGAGTAGAAAGGGACCCAAGTTGCAAGCCATACGGGCGAGAAGACACGGTGAGCTCAGGAACGTGGGCTGTTACACCAGTCCTGGCAGAGGGACCAGGTCTGACCAGAGGGAAACCTTTTGTTACAGGAGAAACATGCAAAATGCAGGACAATGGGAATGAGACTCCCTGGGGTTAGGTATAGAGAGAAAAGAAAGAAACAGGTGCTAGAGGGGAGCTAGGCTGTGGATAAAGAACTGCCCCAGGTGGCAGAACTTACTCAGACACTGCATCCTGAGGAGCTTGAGAGGCTGAAGGTGGCGGTGATACGGCAGAACCAGGCGATGAGGCAGCAGAGTTCAGGTGAGCTGCGGCAGTGTTATAAACTGGCGACAGAAAGATGGGGCCGAGTAGAATAAGGAGGAGAAAGAGGCAGCGTCAGGAAAAACACGTGCAGGAATCTTGTGCACCAGAATGCAAAGTGTGCCCTGATAGGTGGAGGGCGTGGAGGTGGCGAATCGAGCACCCTCACTGCCTGGTAGGATATATCTATAGTGAAGAACCTGAATCCTTCTTCGCAGACCGATGATGAAGCTGGGTATGAGATAACCTGATCCTTCTGGATCTGGGGGGCGAGTGGGCAGGGGATTAGTGCCAAGGACAGTCTGTCAGGTAATCCCAAACACTCTTGTTGTGTTAGGGTCCTGCCTCGTAGACCACAGAGGATATGTGTCACCCTGGCCTGGATGCCACAAATGTATAATAAAGCTGTGTCTGAGAGCAAGGGGGAGGTTCTCTGGTCAGGGACCATTAGTATGCAGCACCTCCTGTCCCAGGCCAGTAGGGGGAGCAGGCTGCCCCTATAAAAGCTGGAACTGGGGGCAGGGTTAGAGAGTTCTGGATGACCTGTCACTGGAGTGAGAGGTGTCCCAGAGAAGGGAGAGCCAGTTCAGCTGAGGCTGAGGAGGACGAGTGGCAGTAGAGGAGCCACAAGCCAGGGACGGAAGGCAAGGGGAGCCTGTCCTGGCTGAGAGAGAAACTGAACTACCGGACTTTGGTGTCCGAGGCTGTTAGGATTCCAAGTCCTACAGCAAATAACCAGTCCGCAGGGGATTGTATGTTCCTTGGCCTAAGAATCCCGGAGGTTCCGCCACAGCAGAAGGGACCAGCAGAGCTGCACCAAGCCAAGAGTAGAAAGGGACCCAAGTTGCAAGCCATACGGGCGAGAAGACACGGTGAGCTCAGGAACGTGGGCTGTTACACCACAAGGAGGGAAATAGCCAGAAAGAGCGCAGAGAGTACGGTAGGCCTTCACCCTCACCCTGACCAGGGCCAGCTTCCCATTTGTTCTCAGACATCCAGGCCCCCTCCTAGCCGGGACTGTTTTTGGGTCGTCTCATCTGTTCTAATAAAGACCCTGAACTGTTTAAGAGGCCTCCGTTTCCTGGCTATTGCGGTCGGAATCATCCCCTCCATCATCCATCTATATACTGCCCTGGGGCCATACTCCTCCCGTGGGGAGTTGTACTATTCAGTGCTGCACATTTACATCTGCCCCAGCGGTCTGCACTGCAGCGGCGGTTAACCCTGACCGCAATCCACGGGTGGCGTAGTCGGACATTTAAAACCCTACAAATAGACTGCCACAACATTTGGTCTGACCACCCTGAGCCATGGACAGGGTTGCCACTACTACCCCCATTATTACCCTGTTGCCCGGCTCCGAGTGCCCCACGGCGCAGGGGGCGAGTCAGATACAGTAGTGAAACAATTCCACTGTCGCCCTCACAAACCGTATCTGAAAGAAAAAGGGGAATCATTAATAAAAAAAAACAAAAAAACTAAGGCTACATAGACATTGCGTTCTGTGTCCCAGTCGGGGTATATGACGCGCCCCCTGGGCCATGTTGGGCAGCGTTGCGCATGCGGGGAATACCCGGAGCCGGATCTGATAGGGGTAGTAGTCCTCGTGGAGGTGACCCGGTCCGTGCCCAGGGTGTCAAACCAAGTGGCAGAACTTAGAATAAGATGTTATAGAGTTCGACTACGCCACCCGTGGATTGCGGTCAGTGGGGACCGCCGCTGCACTGCAGACCGCTGAGGCTGATGTTATTTGTGCAGCTGGGAGTGGGATGACTCCCCACGGGAAGAGTATTGCCTCAGGGCAGCTATTGTGGAGATGATGATGGGGATAGCAGAATTGCACGCGGGCACCAGGAACCACTCAGAGACGGTGCGGTGTAGTTCAGGGTCTTTACTGGTGGCAAAGGTAGACCCTCCCGGGAGTACTGGCTAGCGATCGGGGCCTGGTCAGTCTGTGAGCAGATAGGATCTCCCCTGGCCAGGCGGAGTTGTAGGCCTCCCCAACTATTGTACTCTTCCTGGCTACCTTGCTAGAAGCGGGTAGAAGTAGCCCACGTCCCTGAGTGTACCGTGTGGTGCTCACCCGTATGGCCGGTGACTCGGGGCCTTCTGGTAGCCTCCGCTCCACGCCGGCGGTGCTGGTCCCTTGCGTGTGACCGTGCCTTCGGGTTTCTTGGCCAGAGGACCTGAAATCCCCTGCCGGTCGGTTTCTGCTGCTGGGTATGGATCAGTCCCCACAGCCTCGGACTCCGTGTCCGGTGAGATCTCTTCAGTCAGGATGAGCTCTACAGCTTCCAATCTCTGACCCCTTTTATCACTGCTCCCACAGAGCTCCTGATCTTGCTCTCCCTGTATCTGCTCCACTCCAGACCAGACTGTGTCTCTGTCTGGGACTCCTCTTCTTCCTCACTAACCCTGCCTCAGCCCCCAGTTTTTATAGGGGAGGTTCTTCCCCTCCCAGGACTGGGCAGGAGGTGTGGCATGCTTAGGGCACCTGACCAGGAGACCTCCCACCTGCTCTCAGACGTAATATTGCTACTACTGTGGTAACCAGACCCCTGGGGTTCCACATATACATCCGAAATCCCCAGCAAAACGGGGTCTGACGTATGCGCTAAAGGGGGCCATAGACTGCAATGGTGATGGCAGAGCGAAAATGCACTTTTTTCGGGTGTGTGCGCCTACAAGAGGCGGACTCTCAAACACAGTAGCCTATGTCTGAGTGTCCGCCTCCTGTGGGCGTACACTCCAGAAAGCACACGTTCGCTTTGCCATTACCACTGCAGTCTATGGTCACTGTCAGCACATACGTAAAAACCCCGTTTTGCCGGGGATATGAGACGTACGGCCCGACGGGGACACAGAACACAATGTGAAAACACCCTAAGGTAGAGATGGGCCTGGGTCCAGACCCGTGTCTGCCTCCTACTGACACTAAGCTAAAACGAATTGCCAGTTGATAATGCACCCTTCTGGGGAAGAGCTAACTTTTTTTGCATAGTGTCAGCAACATACACCCAAGGTTTTTTGAGTCCCCCAATGAAACATTAACCCCCCACCCCAAATCCCCCCACAGAGGGTCCCCAGGATTAATCCCCCCACATCAACCAGAGGGCCCCAAAGCATAAACCCCCCAAATCCCACCAGTCTCCACCCCTTCAAGCAAACCCACACCAGCCGCCTCCCCAAGCATAAACCCCCACCCCAAATCCCAGCAGACTGCCCTCTACAAATATTACCCCCCCCCTCCAGAGGCCCCAAAAGCGTGCATCATCCACCACAGGCATGCACCATCACCCCCCCCCCCTTCCCCAGAGCCCCCACAGGCGTGCACCATCATACCCCCCCTTCCCAAAAGCCCCCACAGGCGTGCACCATTATCCCCCCCCTTCCCCAGAGCCCCCACAGGCATGCACCATCATCCCCCCCTTCCCCAGAGCCCCCACAGGCGTGCACCATCATACCCCCCCTTCCCCAGAGCCCCCACAAACCCGCAGCATCCCCCCAGAGCCCCCACAAACCTCGCAGCATGCCCCCAGAGCCCCCACAAACCTTGCAGCATGCCCCCAGAGCCCCTACAAACTTCGCAGCATGCCCCCAGAGCCCCCACAAACCTCGCAGCATGCCCCCAGAGTCCCCACAAACCTCGCAGCATGCCCCCAGAACCCCCACAAACCTCGCAGCATGCCCCCAGAGCCCCCACAAACCTCGCAGCATGCCCCCAGAGTCCCACAAGTCGCAGTGTCCCCCCCAGCATCCCCCCAGAGCCACCACCAGCCCACAGCATCCCTCCAGAGCACGCAGAAACCAGAAGCATCCCCCCAGAGCCCCTACACACCCGCAGAATCCCCGCAGAGCCCCTACAAACCTCGCAGCGTTCCCCCAGAGTGCCCAGTCCCCCACAGAGCCCCCACAAGCCCGCAGTGTCCCCACCATCCCCCCAGAGCTACCACCAGCCTGCAGCATCCCCCCAGAGCCCCCACAAACCCGCAGCATCCCCCCAGAGCCCCCACAAACCTCACAGCTTCCCCCCAGAGCCCCCACAAGCCCCGCAGTGTCCCCACAGAGCCCCCACAGGCATGCACCATCATACCCCCCTTCCCAAGAGCCCCCACAGGCGTGCACCATCAACCCCCCCTTCCCCAGAGCCCCCACAGGCATGCACCATCACCCCCCCCTTCCCCAGAGCCCCCACAGGCATGCACCATCATACCCCTCCTTCCCCAGAGCCGCCACAGGCGTGCACCATCACCCCCCCTTCCCCAGAGCCCCCACAGGCATGCATCATCAACCCCCCCCCTTCCCCAGAGCCCCCACAGGCATGCACCATCACCCCCCCCTTCCCTAGAGCCCCACAGGCGTGCACCATCACCCCCTCCTTCCCCAGAGCCCCCACAGGCGTGCACCATCAGCCTCCCCTTCCCCAGAGACACCACCGGTCCGCAGCATCCCCCCAGAGCCCCCACAATCCCTCCAGAGCCACCACCAGCCCGAAGCATCCCCCCAGAGCCCCCACAATCCCTCCAGAGCCACCACCAGCCCACAGCATCCCCCCAGAGCCCCCACAAACCCGCAGCATCCCCCCAGAGCCCCCACAAACCTCACAGCATGCCCCCAGAGCCCCACAAACCTTGCAGCATGCCCCCAGAGCCCCTACAAACCTCGCAGCATGCCCCAAGAGCCCCCACAAACCTCGCAGCATGCCCCCAGAGCCCCCACAAGCCCGCAGTGTCCCCCCCAGCATCCCCCCAGAGCCACCATCAGTCCACAGCATCCCTCCAGAGCACGCAGAAACCAGCAGCATCCCCCCAGAGCCCCCACAAACCTGCAGCATCCCCCCAGAGCCCCCACAAACCTCACAGCGTCCCCCCAGAGTGCTCAGTCCCCCCCAGAGCCCCCACAAGCCCACAGTGTCCCCACCATCCCACCAGAGCTACCACCAGCCTGCAGCATCCCCCCAGAGCCCCCACAAACCCACAGCATCCCCCCAGAGCCCCCACAAACCTCGCAGCTTCCCCACAGAGCCCCCCCCAAGCCCCGCAGTGTCCCCCCAAGCCCCGCAGTGTCCCCCCAGAGCCCCCACAAACCTGCAGCATGTCCCCAGAGCCCCCACAAGCCCGCAGTGTCCCCCCCAGCATCCCCCCAGAGCCACCATCAGCCCACAGCATCCCTCCAGAGCACGCAGAAACCAGCAGCATCCCCCCAGAGCCCACACAAACCTGCAGCATCCCCCCAGAGCCCCCACAAACCTCACAGCATCCCCCCAGAGTGCTCAGTCCCCCCCAGAGCCCCCACAAGCCCGCAGTGTCCCCACCATCCCCCCAGAGCTACCACCAGCCTGCAGCATCCCCCCAGAGCCCCCACAAACCCGCAGCATCCCCCCAGAGCCCCCACAAACCTCGCAGCTTCCCCACAGAGCCCCCCCAAGCCCCGCAGCGTCCCCCCAAGCCCCGCAGTGTCCCCCCAGAGCCCCCAGAAACCTGTAGCGTCACCCCAGAGCCCACAGCATGCCCCCACAAACTTTGCAGCATGGCCTCAGAGCCCCCACAAACCCGCAGCATCACCTCAAAGCCCGCATCATGTCCCCAGAATCCCTCCAGAGCCACCACCAGCACGCAGCGTGCCCCCACAAACCTTGCAGCGTCCCCCCAGAGCCCCCACCAGCTTGCAGCATCCCCCCAGAGCCCCCACAAACCTGCAGCATGCCTTCAGAGCCCACACAAGCCCACAGCGTGCCCCCCCAGAGCCACTACCAGCCCGCAACATCCCCCCAGAGCCCCCACAAATCCGCAGCATGCCTCCAGAGCCCCCAAACCTCACAGCGTCCCCCAAGAGTGCCCACAGTCCCGCCGCATGCGTCCCCCTAGAGTGCCCTCACACAAACCTCGGAACGCCCCCCTAGAGTGCCCACAGTCCCCCCAAGAGCCCCCACAAGCCCGCAGCATCCCCACAGAGCCCCTACTACAAGCCTCGCAGCGTCCCCCCAGAGTGCCCACAGTCTCCCCCAGCATCCCCACACAGCCCGCAGCATGTCTCCACAGAGCCCGCAGCATGCCCCCACAGAGCCCGCAGCATGCCCCCCCAGAGAGCCCCAAGCGTGCATCATCCCCCCCTCCAGAACCGGCAGCATGCCTCCCCAGAGCCCACTGCATGCCCACAGAGCCCCAACAAACCCGCAGCATGCCCCCACAAGCCCCGCAGCGTCCCCCCAGAGCCCCTACCAGCCCCGCAGCATCCCCCCAGAGCCTCCACAAGCCCCACAATGTCCCCGCAGCATCCCCACAAGCCCCGCAGCATCCCCCCAGAGCCACCCAAGCCCCGCAGCATCCCCACAAGCCCCTCAAGCCCCGCAGCGTCCCCCCAGAGCCCCCACAAGCCAGCAGCATCCCCCACAGAGGCCCCACAAGCCCTGCAGCATCCCCCCAGAGCCCCTACAAGCCCGCAGCATTCCCCCAAAGCCCGCAGCATCCCCCCAGAGCCCCCACAAGCCCGCAGCATCCCCCAGAGCCCCCACCATCCCCCTAGAGCCCCCACCAGCCAGCAGCATCCCTCCAGAGCACCCACAAACCCGCAGCATGCCTCCAGAGCCCCCCCAAGCCCACAGCATGCCCCCCAGAGCCCCCACCAGCCCGCAACATCCCCCCAGAGCCCCCACAAACCTGCAGAATGCCTCCAGAGCCCCCAAACCTCACAGCGTCCCCCCAGAGTGCCCACAGTCCCGCAGCATGCATCCCCCTAGAGTGCATGCAAACTTCGCAGCGCCCCCCTAGAGTGCTGACAGTCCCTCCCAGAGCCCCCACAAGCCCGCAGCATCCCTCCAGAGCCCCTACAAGCCTCGCAGTGTCCCCCCAGAGTGCCCACAGTCTCCCCCAGCATCCCCACAGAGCCCGCAGCATGCCCCCACAGAACCCGCAGCATGCCCCCACAGAGCCCGCAGCATGCCCCCCCAGAGAGCCCCAAGCGTGCATAATCCCCCCCTCCAGAACCCGCAGCATGCCTCCACAGAGCCTGCTGCATGCCCACAGAGCCCCAACAAACCCACAGCATGCCCTCACAAGCCCTGCAGCGTCCCCCCAGAGCCCCCACAAGCCAAGCAGCATCCCCCCAGAGCCCCCACAAGCTCTGTAACATTCCCGTAGCGTCCCCACAACCCCGCAGCATTCCCACAAGCCCCGCAGCGTCCCCCCCGAGCCACCCAATCCCCGCAGCATCCCCTCAAGCCCCCCAAGCCCCGCAGTGTCCCCCCCAGAGCCCCCACAAGCCCGCAGCATCCCCCCCAGAGCCCCCGCAAGCCCTGCAGCGTCCCCCCAGAGCCCCCACAAGCCCACAGCATCCCCCAGAGCCCCGATCATTCCCCCAGAGCCCCCACAAACCCGCAGCATCCCCCCAGAGCCCCCACAAACACGCAGCATCCCCCCAGAGCCCCCGCAACCCCGCAGCATCCCCCCAGAGCCCCCACAAACCTCACAGCATGCCTCCAGAGCCCCCACAAACCTCGCAGCATGCCTCCAGAGCCCCCACAAACCTCGCAACATGCCCCCAGAGCCCCCACCAGCCCGCAGCATCCACCCCCAGCATCCCTCCAGCCCACAGCATCCCCCCAGAGTACGCACAAACCCGCAGCATCCCCCCAGAGCCCCCACAAACCTGCAGCATCCCTCCAGAGTGCCCACAGACCCCCCACAAGCCTGCAGCATCCCCCCAGAGCCCCCAGAAGCCCGCAGCATCCCCACCATCCCGAAACATCCCCCCAGAGCCCCCACAAACCTCGCAGCATGCCCCCAGAGCCCCCACACACCTTGTAGCATCCCCCTAGAGTGCCCACAGTTCCGCAGCATGCGTCCCCCTAGAGTGCATGCAAACCTTGCAGCGTCCCCCTAGAGTGCCCGCAGCGTCCCCCTAGAGCCCCCACAAGCCCCGCAGCGTCCCCCTAAGCCCCGCAGCATCCCCCCCAGAGGCCCCCCAAGCCCTGCAGCGTCCCACCAAGCCTCGCAGCGTCGCTCCAAGCCCCCAGCAGGCCCCTAGAGCCCCCACAAACCTGCAGCATCACCCCAGAGCCCACAGCATGCCCCCACAAACCTCGCAGCATGGCACCAGAGCCCCCACAAACCCGCAGCATGCCCCCACAAATCTGCAGCATCACCACAAATCCCGAAGCATGCCCCCAGAGCCACCACCATCCCACAGCATGCCCCCACAAACCTTGCAGCGTCCCCCCAGAGCCCTCATCAGCCCGCAGCATCCCCCCAGAGCCCCCAGAAACTCGCAGCATGCCTCCAGAGCCCCCACAAGCCCACAGCATGCACCCCAGCATCCACCCAGAGCCACCACCAGCCCGCAACATCCACCCAGAGCCCCCACAAACCCACAGCATGCCTCCAGAGCCCCCACAAACCCGCAGCATGCCCCCAGAGCCACCACCAGCCTGCAACATCCCCCAGATCCCCCACAATCCCGCAGCATGCCTCCAGAGCCCCCACTAACCTCACAGCGCCCCCCTAGAGTGCCCACAGTCCCGCAGCATGCGTCCCCCTAGAGTGCATGCAAACCTCGCAGCATCCCCCTACAGTGCCCACAGTCCCCCCCCAGAGGCCCCACAAGCCCGCAGCATCACCCCAGAGCCCACAGCATGCCCCCTCAAACCTCGCAACATGGCCCCAGAGCCCCCACAAACCCGCAGCATGGCCCCAGAGCCCCCACAAACCCGTGCGTTGCCCCCACAAACCCTCAGCATCACCCCAGAATCCCTCCAAAGCCACCACCAGCCCACAGCGTGCACCCACAAACCTTGCAGCGTTCCCCCAGAGCCCCCACAAACTTCACAGCATGCCCCCAGAGTCCCCACAAACCTTGCAGCGTCCCCCTAGAGTGCCCGCTGCGTCCCCCCAAAGCTCCCACAAACCTCACAGCGTCCCCCTAGAGTGCCCACAGTCCCGCACCATGCGTCCCCCTAGAGTGCATGCAAGCCTCACAGCATCCCCCTAGAATGCCTACAGTCCCCCCAGAGACCCCACAAGCCCGCAGCATCCCCCCAGAGCCCCCACAAGCCCCGCAATGTCCCCCCAGAGCCCCCACAAGCCCCAAGCGTGCATCTTTCCCCCCGAACTCCCACCATCCCTCAGAGCCTCCTCAAACCCGCAGCATCCCCCCACAGAGCCGACGCCACCGCCACCAGCCCGCAGCATCCCCATAGAGCCCCCACACACCTAGCAGTGTGCCCCCACAGCTGCCGCCGCCACCAGCCCCGCAGCACTGACCTCCTCCTGCAGCTTCACCGGCAGCTGTGTCACTCTCTGCATGAGACTATGGCGCCTGGTGCTAAACTAGAACACACCCATAATGCACAGTCAGGACACGCCCCCGTAAATGACGTTATATGTGGAAGGAGCTCATACATTCTTGCTTTTACCGTGGTGGATGGTGAGGCTGCTGAGTACTGGGGAGACATGGCGGATGACTCCGCATCACACACTGAGCTCCCGGGCAGCCTCAGTCCCGGGGGGCAGCCTCAGTCCCGGGGGGAAGCCTGGCTTCCAGTGGATGTGGTTAGTCCCCTGCACTATAGAGAGTGGCTCATAGACTGCTGTATAGCAGCAATGGTCGTGACGGGTCAGAGCCAGTGATTACAGGGAGCCGCAGCCTCTCACCTGTCAGCAGTTGGGCTATAAACCAGGTTTCCAGTCACTGACAGTATGGCTGGAGCTGCGCCCATTATGCACTGTTAGAACTTGGCGATTTCTGCAATGTTTGGAGGTTCCCGGATTCTGTATTTTTATGCACAATGTTTGTCAAGGAGGAAAAGGAACACAGAGTGCCAGTCCTGGCCACAGGTTGTGTCTGGTACTATAGCTCCGGTCTAGTGACGTGACAGGTGCTGAGCTGTAATGCCACACACAGCCTGTGCCCAGGGGTGGCGCTGTAATCCATCAGCGCTGGCTTTCTACTCTGGGAAAACTTCTGTAAGGCTGAATTCACACATCTGTGCTCCACGGACCGAGCTCAGATCTGACAACCGCTGGGTCACCAGTGCTGATCTGTGATTACCTCCTAGGAATAGATGAGGCATTGATCAGGTCCAGAGAGCCGGGCCGGGTGCTTGATCCCACCACGGATGTGTGAATTCGTCCTTAAGTTAATATCCATTTTTCATGGATTGACGTAATGCAGAAGATGGAGAATTTTTTTTTTTACCTATGTCTTGTATCTTGTTTTGTGTCACTTTATGTACAGTCGTGGCCAAAAGTCTTGTGACTGATACAAATTTTGGTGTTCACTTCAGTGTTTTTAGATCTTTGTCAGATGTTTCTGTGGTTACTGTAGTACAATTATCAGCATTTTATAAGTTTTACACTTTTATTGACAAATACATCAAGTTTATGGAAAGATTCAATATTCACAGTGTTGACCCTTATTTTTCAAGACTCGTTCCCTTCGCCCTGGCAGCTGGACATCGGCTGCTGGGCCAAATCCTGACTGACTACGGACAATTTTTGTCTAATCACTGCTTGGAGCTGACTACATACATTTCTGTTTGTCCACCCGCTTTTTGAGGATTGACCACAATCAAATTGAGATCTGGAGAGTTTACTGGCTATGAACCCAAAATGTCAATGTTACCCAGACACTTAGTTGTCACTTTTGCCTTGTGACATATTCTCCGTCATGCTGGTAAATGCATTGTTAATCACCAAAAATGCTCCTGCTGTGTTCTTAGGCAAAATTGTGAGTGAGCCCACTCCCTTTTGATGATGGATAACTCCACACATGACTCGTCTTGGGGTGCTTTAATGTTGGCATAACACTGGACTCAAAGTAGTGCTCAGCTTTTCTTCTCCGGACATTCATTCTTCCATATGTCCCTAACAGCACTGACGCCTGCCTGCTGCCATTCTTGAGCAAGCTCAGCACTGGTGTTGAACCAATACCAAGTTATTAAGTTACTATTTTAGTGCCGTTTATTACATGGAGCTTTACATGTGAATAGGGATATGTGGCACCCCAGGGGGTCTGGTTGCCACAGTGGTAGAAATACCATGTCTGAGAGCGAGCATGGGTTTTCCTGGTCAGGAGCATTATTGCATTCCACACCTCCTGCCCCAGTCCAGGGAGGGGAGGATCCTGCCCTTTATAAACTGGATCTGGGGTGGGTTTAGCAGAGAAGAGTCTAGTTCCAGAGAAGGGACAGAGCAGCAGCAAGGAGCTCTGTAGGAGCCAGGAGCTGAAAACCAGGGGCTGGAGCAGAGCTCGTCCTGGCAGAAGACGCAGAGAACCGGACACCGGAGTCCGAGGCTGTGGGGATATCTACATCCAGCAGCAGAAACCACCTGGCAGGGGATTTCAGGTCCCCTGGCCATAGAAAGCCCGGAGGCTCAGTCACACGCAAGGGAACGGTACCACCATCGAGGAGCAGAAGGAACCAAAGGCCCCAAGTAACCAGCCATACGGATGAACACCACACGGTACACTCAGGGACGTGGTCTACTACACGACTACAGCAGGGTAGCCAGGGAGAGTGCAGTCAGACTGGAAGGCCTACACCTCCACCTGGCCAGGGGGACTCTTGTTCGCTCACAGACTGACCAGGCCTCTAATGTTAGCCAGTACTCCCGGCAGGGACTTCTTCATTACCAACAGTAAAGACCCTGAACTGCACTGCACGGACTCTGAATCATTTCTGCTGCGCTCCTGCACTACAACCCTCACCATCTACATACGCTGCCCTGAGGCTATACTCCTTCCGTGGGGAGTTATACTACTCTCTGCTGAGCACACTACATCAGCCTCAGGGGCAGACCGCGGCAGTTCTCAGTGACCGCAATCCACGGGTGGCGTAGTCGGACATTCAAACACTAAAAACCAGATAAACAGATCCGCCACTGGTTTGACCACCCTGAGCCATGGGACCGGGTCGCCGCCATGGAGATACAACCCCCAGCATTATACAGAGACCCGGCTCCGGGTATTCCCACACACACGGCCCAGGGGGCGCGTCAGATATACATAGCAAAAAACAAGTACAATAATCTTGAACAAAAGCAAATCACCAACTGGTACAGGAGGAGCGAGGACCCTGCCCGCGAGGGCTCAGTCTACAAGGGATGGGTGAGGATACAGTAGGTGAGGGCACAGCTGTTCGTGGAGCGGTGGTTACTGCAGGCTGTAGGCTTGTCGGAAGAGGTGGGTCTTCAGCTTCCTTTTGAAGGTTTCCACGGTAGGCGACAGTCTGATATGTTGGGGTAGAGAGTTCTAGAGTAGGGGGATGCACGGGAGAAATCTTGCGTGCGATTGTGGGAAAAGAAGATAAGAGGGGAGCAGGTAAGTACCGGGACGCTAGGTCACATTTATATGGAGGAGACCGGCTGTGGATGGCTTTGTATGCCATGGTTAGGGTTTTCAACTGGAGTCTCTGGATAATGGGGAGCTAGTGAAGGGATTGACAGAGGGGAGAGGCCAGGGAATAGCGGGGGGGGGGGGGACAGGTGGATTAGTCGGGCAGCAGAGTAGAGTTATCTGACAGGAGAAAACCAACTCCTTTGCCATGCTTGCCGATGGGGTGAGGGGTGTGGGAAAGGTGGAATCCAATGTATCAAAGTGCAGCTGGAGAGGCCATGTCAGAGGGAGTGAGTCAGATACCATTGATGCCAAGGAAGGAAAGTTTGTTAGTAATGAAAAGGTCATGGATGTAGAAAAGTTTGTTGCAGACGGAGAGAGCGCTCCATAGAGCTCCTGTTGGTGGGATTGGGGAAGGGGGGGGGTGGGCAATGGGTATAGGTTAGACAGGTTGCAGAAATTTGATAGATTGTGGATGAGAGGTAGAAGTGACTGTGGGAATGTGATGAGGAGGGCCATGATTTGGAGAGATATCGCCAGCAGTGAGGAGGAGCAGAGAAAGTGATATTAATGGGAGCAGAAGAGAGCGTGAGGTGGCTGTCTGTGTTTGGAGACAGAGGATTGTATGTTAAGGAACAGATCTGAGGAGGAGGTGAGACGGAGGGAGAGATGACCACTTCATTATTAGGTGTAGAGATGAGAAGGGTTAGTAGAACGTGTAGGACTATAGGGGTGAGAGTGAAAACAAAGAGAATTTTATTTACTATGGCTGTGCAGTTACCTTCTGTTATCTTCTGGTTAAATTCTGGTCTTACTCAGTGCAGCACACTGTAAGGTTGCTCCCAGATAGGTCGTGGACGGGAGGTATGTGTCCCCGAAGTACCAAGCTTCGATGATGTAGGACACAGAGAAGCAGGCTCCAGCACACATAGTGCTGAGAGGGAGTTAAAGGGCCGGGTTTTACAAGCAGCTGAAAGAGCTGGGGGGGGAACAGCTGCTCACTTACCTCCAGTCCAGGTCTTGGAAGGCCTGATTTAAGACAGCTGCGCCTGTCTCAGTGGTGCTGTGTGTTGTGCAAGGTGAGCAAACCTTGCATGTGCTGCTCAGTCTGTTGCAGGCAGAGAAAAGTGTGGCGCCCTGCTGTGCATTGGTGCCACAGAACCCAGAAGGGTGCATGGATGGATTTCTCCACAAGAGGCCCTCGCTACATTCAAACACCTCCACCTTCCACCTCATACCAGCAGAGGGAGCCCGGATAGGGATATATATAGGGAAGGTGGAGCCAGGCAGCTCAGTGAGAGTTGAGTGTGCAGTGTGATCGGGAGGGAGCAGCACGCAGGCTGCTGTGTGAGGCAAGCTAGGCCTCCAGTAGCCCTGAAGCCTAGAGAGGGCCCCGAGTGTGGCCGAAGGCAGCAGGAAGGAAGGAATTACAAAGGGGACAGAGGAGCATAGTAAGCTCACCCCGTTATACAAACCAGACACCGGGTCCGCGCCTACAGGGACTCATTATACCCAGTAGGAATTACTGGAATCCCTGGAGAACTACAGGTCCCAGGTTCACCAAAAGCTGACTGCAGTACCAGGGCTAGGAGTCACGGAGGCCCCAGCGACCAGAGAGAGTGACTCCAAAGAGAAGGCCCTACCACCAGATCAGCAGGTGCAAAGACAGACAGTAACCAAGCTAGGCCTAGCTTCAGGCAGGTCAGAGCTTATCAAGTGGAGGCAGACGATCAGGAGGCCCTATACCCGCTCACTGGGGAGAAGTCCAAAAGTGTGCCCTTCGCCTGGAGTACCCTGGACCGTGCCTGCATCATCATCAGTAAAGGTACTGAAGCACACGCCCCGTGTGAGTGTCTGTCTTTCCTCCGGGACTGTCCTGCCGTCTCTCCCCTGCACCACCATCCATCTACCCCTACACTGCCCTGAGGCCTGCTCCACCTGTGGGGAGCCGTTCCATCTCCAGCTGCCCAAACACCTGCCTCAGAGGACTGTTGCAGTGCTGGCGATCTTCACCAGACACCACAGGTGGCGTCACGACAAATCCCCTATAAATATTCCCCCCTCTTTTTTACTGACCGCCCTGGGTCACGGACCGGGCCCGCAGGGCCGGCTCCAGGTTTTTCTGGGCCCTGGGCGAAAGAGTCTCAGTGGGTCCCTTTAATACATACCACGATTCATGATGCCCAGATACCACAGAGAAATATATATATATATATATATATATATAGTACAATGCAAAGATTTCACTTCTTACATTACATGAGCGATATCTATTGTAAATTCCACAATAGCTCAGAAACCAGCGAATCGCTCCACACAGAATACTGGCCCCCATATAAGTCCCCATACGGAATACTGGCCCCCATATAAGACTCCATACGGAATACTGGCCCCCATATAAGGCCCCATACGGAATACTGGCCCCCATATAAGGCCCCATATGGAATACTGGCCCCCATATAAGGCCCCATACGGAATACTGGCCCCCATATAAGGCCCCATACGGAATACTGGCCCCCATATAAGGCCCCATACGGAATACTGGCCCCCATATAAGGCTCCATACGGAATACTGGCTCCCATATAAGGCTCCATACAGAATACTGGCCCCCACATAAGGCTCCATACGGAATACTGGCCCCCATATAAGGCTCTATACGGAATACTGGCCCCCATATAAGGTTCCATACGGAATACTTGGCCCCCATATAAGGCTCCATACAGAATACTGGCCCCCATATAAGGCTCCATACAGAATACTGGCCCCCATATAAGGCTCCATACGGAATACTGGCCCCATATAAGGCTCCATACAGAATACTGGCCCCCATATAAGGCTCCATGCGGAATACTGGCCCCCATATAACGCTCCATACAGAATACTGGTCCCCATATAACGCTCCATACAGGATACTGGTCCCCTTATAAAGCTCCATACAGGATACTGGCCCCCATATAACGCTCCATACAGGATACTGGTCCCCTTATAACGCTCCATACAGGATACTAGCCCCCATATAATGCTGCATGCAGGCTGTTACCCCCCACGTAATGCCCCATACAGGCTGTCCCCCCCTTATAATGCTCCATGCAGGCTGTTACCCCCCACATACTGCCCCATACAGGCTGTCCCCCCCCTATAATGCTCCATGCAGGCTGTTCCCCCCACATAATGCACTATGCAGGCTGTCCCCCCCCCTTATAATACCCCATGCAGGATGTCACCCCCTCTCTTTATAATGCCCCATGCAGGATGTACCCCCCCTCTTTATAAGGCCTCATGCAGGATGTCACCCCCTCTCTCTATAATGCCCCATGCAGGATGTCACCCCCCCTCTCTTTATAATGCCCTATGCAGGATGTCACCCCCCCTCTCTTTATAATGCCCCATGCAGGGTGTCACCCCCCCTCTCTTTATAATGCCCCATGCAGGATGTCACCACCCTCTCTTTATAATGCCCATGCAGGATGTAACCCCCTCTCTTTATAATGCCCCATGCAGGATGTTACCCCCTCTATTTATAATGTCCCATGCAGGATGTACCCCCCTCTTTATAAGGCCTCATGCAGGATGTCACCCCCTCTCTCTATAATGCCCCATGCAGGATGTCACCCCCCTCACTTTATAATGCCCCATGAAGGATGTCACCCCCCCTCTCTTCATAATGCCCCATGCAGGATGTCACCCCCCTCTCTTTATAATGCCCCATGCAGGATGTCACCCCCCTCTCTCTCTCTATAATGCCCCATACAGGATGTCACCCCCCCTCTCTTTATAATGCCCCTTGCAGGATGTCACCCCCCTCTCTTTATAATGCCCCATGCAGGATGTACCCCCCCTCTTTATAAGGCCCCATGCAAGCTGTCACCCCCTCTCTCTATAATGCCCCATGCAGGATGTCACCCCCTCTCTCTATAATGCCCCATGCAGGATGTCACCCCCCCTTCTCTTTATAATGCCCCATGCAGGATGTCACCCCCCATATTATTCCCCATGCAGGATGTACCCCCCCCTCTTTATAAGGCCCCATGCAGGCTGTCACCCTCTCTCTCTATAATGCCCCATGCAGGATGTCACCCCCTCTCTCTATAATGCCCCATGCAGGATGTCACCCCCCTCTCTCTATAATGCCCCATGAAGGATGTCACCCCCTCTCTCTATAATGCCCCATGCAGGATGTCACCCCCCTCTCTTTCTATAATGCCCCATGCAGGATGTCACCCCCTCTCTCTATAATGCCCCATGCAGGATGTTACCCCCCCTCTCTCTATAATGCCCCATGCAGGATGTCACCCCCTCTCTCTATAATGCCCCCTGCAGG
The DNA here is from genome assembly GCF_046119375.1 of Phyllobates terribilis. Lineage (NCBI taxonomy): Eukaryota > Metazoa > Chordata > Amphibia > Anura > Dendrobatidae > Phyllobates > Phyllobates terribilis. The sequence goes on from NW_027362773.1 coordinate 116,891,483, forward strand.
ATGTCACCCCCTCTCTCTCTATAATGCCCCATGCAGGATGTCACCCCCTCTCTCTATAATGCCCCATGCAGGATTTCACCCCCCCTCTCTTTATAATGCCCCATGCAGGATGTCACTCCCCTCCCTCTTTATAATGCCCCATGCAGGATGTCACCCCCCTCTCTTTATAATGCCCCATGCAGGATGTACCCCCCCTCTTTATAAGGCCCCATGCAGGCTGTCACCCCCTCTCTCTATAATGCCCCATGCAAGATGTCACCCCCTCTCTCTATAATGCCCCATGCAGGATGTCACCCCCCCCCTTCTCTTTATAATGCCCCATGCAGGATGTCACCCCCCTCTCTTTATAATGCCCCATGCAGGATGTACCCCCCCTCTTTATAAGGCCCCATGCAGGCTGTCACCCCCTCTCTCTATAATGCCCCATGCAAGATGTCACCCCCTCTCTCTATAATGCCCCATGCAGGATGTCACCCCCCCCTTCTCTTTATAATGCCCCATGCAGGATGTCACCCCCCCATATTATGCCCCATGCCTCCATACATTAAAAAAAAAAATCAAATACTCACCTCCCTCCTCCTCACCTGCTGCCCGCTGCTCGGGTCCGGGGACTCCAGCGTTGCCGGCGTCTTCCCGCTCTGCGCTCCCTGTGACGGCTCAGGGGAGCGCGTGGTGGAAAGACGTCACCGCGCCCTCTGACCTGAGAGCGCAGAGCAGGAAAACAGCGGATCTGCAGAGGCACGGGGAGAGGTAAGTATCCGGCTGCCGGGGCCCTGAGCAAGCGGCGGAGAAGGGCGGGCGCGGACACCGCTCTCCTCCGCCCATAGCCCAGCGGGGTGCGCGACTGCCAGTGGGCCCCCCTGCCTGCTCAGGGCCCCGGCACTTGCCCGGGTGCGCCGGGTGCTGACGCCGGCCCTGCGGGCCCGCCACCGTGATATTCCCTGCAAGCAGCCCTAGGCCCGGCTGCCGAGTACCCCACGGCCCAGGGGGCGCCTCAAAAGCACCACATTTAAACGGCTGATGCCATGCTGTATGGACTGGTTATTTTGAGTTTTGTTCTGTTATACCTTCTGTGTATCTAATGTATGGTGGCAGAAGGTGCCCTGCCCCCCATCTTTGGGCAGAGGGAGGGTATGTAAGGTTGCTGCCGGACAGGTCGTGGACGGGAAGTATGTGTCCCCGAAGTACAAAACTTTGGTGATGTAGGACCGGAAGAAGCAGGCTCCAGCACACATAGTGTAGGGAGTTAATGGGCCTGGATTAAAGGGCCGAGTTTTACAAGCAGCTGAAAGAGCTGTTATGTTTTGTTCTCCTGGTTGGTTTATGGACATTTAATAAACCACCAGTTTGTTTTGAAACCTGCATTCCTGTGTGAACCTGCGCCTACCCGAGAGCTGATCTGTCACAACACATATATGATGCACCGCAGACTAAATTCCTAATGATCCGATAAATGGTTGATCTAGGGGCAATCTTATAAGCAGCAATGTCCTTGCCTGCAAAGCAATGATGACTGCACACATTTCCTTGAAGGTAATCAGAAGACAATGATTTGAAGCACCAGCCTGCTCTTGTAATTCAGTAAGCATGACTGAGTGCTATCAGCTGCCTTGTCCTCTTTTACACTTTGTCCTGAGCTAACGAGAAGATCACTGAAATGATGTAAGCAGATCATTTTGTGGTAGGGCAGAAATTCAGTGGAAATGGGGGTTATGTGGTTAAGTAATTTCCTTGTGAAGACATTAATATGCATTTTTTTTAACAATTCATCTGATCATTCTTCATAACAATCTACAGTTAATGCAAATTGACACAATAAAAACTGAAGCAGCCAACTTTCTGAAAGCCAGAATGTGTTTCAGTCTCCAAACTTGCTGACTGTGTATTATTGTGTTACCTCTTTTGTATATTATTGTGTCACCTCTTATCTTGTGTATCTCCTCTCTTTTCAGATTGTTAGCCACATGCTGCCAGGACAGAGCTTGTGGTCACAATCATGAGGCTGGTGATTCTTGATGACTATGCCCTGGCCAGCGAATAGGCAGCAAAATACATAAGTAATTGCATCGCCCGGGTTCAATCCTGGACCCGACAATTACTTCACACTTGGGCTACCCACAGGTAATCTGCCTTTTATCTATCTTTATCCAGTTTTCCACGAGTTGGTTCAAGCGTTTTAGTTGTGGATTGAACTATTTTTGCACATGTGAATTATGAGAAGTCCTCACGAGTAAGTCAGATGTGTACGACAAAGTTTCGTAGAGGAGAGAGACTTCAAGTTCACTGCTGAACATCTGCTCTCCATGTTTCGTTGCGATCTACCAGTGTCTCCGTAAGATTTGGCCACTCTCTACTGTTATATGCAAGAATGTGCCAATTTTCCAAAGGAACAAGGAGATTGAGTAGCTCAACAGCCTCTTGCCACTGATCGGCAAACAAATTTGGAGAAAATAATTGGACAAAGCCTGAAGGACGCTGTAATGCAGGGCTGTGTTCTGGGGGATCGATGAAGACATAAGAAGCATGATCCGTGCCCAACAGTATGGATGGTAATCCAAAGCCTCCATAACCAAGCATGGCATGGAAGGCACTCGGGAAATAGGAGTGTGAGTTGGGGGTCTCCCAGTGGTAATACAGTTGGAATCACTGCCTTATTAATACAACGGGGAACTGTTTTTATTTCAATTAACCATTTAAAGGGGTTGTCCGAAACCAACACTGAGTTAATCCTAAATCTCTACTTAATGTAATAATCTAATTGCTTTTCTAATATACTTTAATTAAAAGTTAATCTTAATTGATCTAACTGGGGTGTGTGTGTGTGTGTGTGTGTATATATTTGTTTTTTTTACCAACTTCCTGTTTGATAATATTTAGTTTGAAAATCCCCAGTGCATCCTGGGATATGAAGACGGATGTGATCAGGGACCAGAGGCTGCGGTCACTGATGCTGCCTCTTTCCCCACCATGAATGAAGCGTCATCAGTGATGCCTGTTTCAGGGGCTGGGCTAGTCCTTGCTACTCTGCGCATGTGTCGGTTGTCAATTCTAACTCTCAGTTGCTCAGCAGGATCTTGTCACTGTGCAATATTCTTTTTAATGCGCAGCGTCAGGGATTCCTCAGAGACGGCACCGTGGAGATCACGCAATATCTCACCCTGCCGTCACTGTGTCACAGATTTCGGCCGGAACCGCGAGCACACGATCCAGATTACTCGACAGTTCAGCAGTTTTTGGGGATTATGAATCTCAAGAATGCTACCTCCCGGAAGTTAAAATACAATAAATGAGGGGCCAGGTGAAGAAAGCCATAGCAAATTTCGGTCATGTCCCTTAGAGGTGCAATGTACCTGTTGGCTACCCTGACATCGTGCTTCCCAGGGGTTCTGTGAGCACAATACCATTCCAGGGTTCTGTGACGCCTCTACTCGATAGCCCTTTTGTTTACCCTGGGAGATGGGGGACTCGGGGTCGGGTCCTGAGATGGAGAGATGGGGTGCAGCCATGGCCCGGACCCGACCCGTGCTCAGGGCTGTCACATTAAAAGGATGGTGTGGGCTTTTCCGGGTTGAGTGGCTGATTCCGACTACGCCACCTGTGGCACCTGGTGAATGCCACCAACGCTGCTGCAGTCCGCTGAGGCCTGGTGTTAGGACAACCATGGTTGTTACTACTCCCCACAGGCGGAGCAGGGCCTCAGGGCAGGTAGAGACAGGATGGAGGGGGTAGTAGTAGAGGAGTACGGGTGCCGCGTCGTGTGGTGTAGCGCAGAATAAACAGTCCGGAGGCCGTAGGGGTGAACTTCCAAGGCTTTACTCACTTTAGAGATGGCAAAAGAAAGGCGACTCCCTGCTCCCCGCGGAGTCCTGCGGTCACCAGGGACGGGGGTCCGACAACCTCCAAGTAAGTCAAGAATTCAGTCGGGACCCTACTCCAGAGTGTTCCTAAACTACAGACCGAATCCTTTCCTGTCAGTTTGTGTGTAGATAGGCCGGGTCTCCCTCTAAACTCCTCTCAGAACAAGGGTACGGGTGGCAGCTCCGCTCCTTCCGATACCCGATGAGATCCTCAGGGCCTACCGGGCTTCCCCGACCAGGACATGGAGTAGCAAGGTCGGGTGTCGGGGGCCAGTACCCCTCTTGCAGCCAGACTCCCTCTGAATATATCAGGTTGGCGAGGACAGGTGGCATACACCGCTCCGTCTGCATCCTGCCTGGGATCCATTTGCTATGGAGCCACACTCTTAAGCTCCGGGCCTTCTTGATCGTGGTCCTTGACTGGGTCGAGACATTCCTTGTCTACAACCTACCCCTCATCCCAAGGCCGGGGCACGAGGGCTGTGTCTCCATCCGGTGCGGGCCCACACAGGATCCGCGTGAGGGTGGGAGATCACAGTACCCTCCGCAATTGACAGCATAGAGACAGTCCAAGAGCGATAAAAGAGCAGTCAAAAGAACCAAGAATCAAGATGGCTTTTTAATTAAATATGAAATTTAAAGTGTAACTAACTTGCAAGTCCTCCACCCTCACCCACTAACTGGTTCCCCTAACTCTTAGTTCCCCAGTCTCCCTGTAACCAGGGGAGCAGCACCTAGTGCATACTAGCCCCCTCTGGTGGAGAAATGTGGTGTTGGATGCAAGGGTTGGGTCACGACTATCACACTGTTCTTACCTCAGAGGAGGAACACTACACTCCATTCAAGAAGTGCAGCATCCCTGTGGCGGTCGAACCCTCAGGGGCGCCACACCACGCATACCAGGATTGGGGGGTGAGGGGTGCCACGCATACCAGGATTGGGGGGTGAGGGGTACCACGCATACCAGGATTGGGGGGTGAGGGGTGCCACGCATACCGGGATTGGGGGTGAGGGGTGCCAGGCATACTGGGATTGGGGAAGAGGGGTGCCATGCATACCAGGATTGGGGGTGAGGGGTGCCACGCATACCGGGATTGGGGGTGAGGGAAGCCACACATACCAGGATGAGGGGTGCCACGCATACCAGGATTCGGGGTGAGGGGTGCCACGCATACCAGGATTGGGGGTGAGGGGTGCCACGCATACCAGGATTGGGGGTGAGGGGTGCCACGCATACCAGGATTGGGGGTGAGGGGTGCCACGTATACCAGGATTGGGGGTGAGGGGTGCCATGCGTACCAGGATTGGGGGTGAGGGGTGCCACGCATACCAGGATTGGATGGTGGGGACAGGATGGGGGCAGCACAAATACAAGGAGGGGGGCAGCACATACCAGCATGGGAGACCATATACCAATAAAAATGCTCGCCACCCGGGCGTAGAACGGGTTCAATAGCTAGTACAATATATTGGTAAAAGCAAAGCACATATACTAAATGAGAACAGATACTACACTTGATGTTAGCCAAAAGGCCGAGAAGCGATAACCTGAATTGGTTTTGGCCTATGACTGCACCCTGGTTTCAAGAAGGCATCCATTGTAGGGATAGGGACAAAGACTCCCCTTAGGTGGACATGTTGTTCATCAATAGACACCTTAAAACACACAACTTTACTGCTTGTTGCAGCTGCAGCCCACACATGCATTTTTAATTTGCATGAGTCTGCCTATTTTCAAACATTCTCCCCTCCCCTGCAATGTCCCATGCACCTGCAGACAAGGGGATGGGAAGAGGATAACTAATTAGTGAACTAACAAGCAGGGGTCCACCTTCTTCCTAGTTTGCAGGCTCCCTGCAGACTGTAGCTGACTGCAGCAGCACAGCCAGATAAAGGCCAGGAGCCCATTATGACACATGCAATGTGTTCCATTCTTCCATTCTTGCATTATTCCATTGTTCCATTGTCCCATTCTCTTGCATTATTCCATTGTTCCATTCACTCATTACATCTATTGCAAGCAATCTATCTGCCTGGGTGAAAGCCAATAGGATGCTCTGATTGATAGACATAGGTAGCACTTTAAAACAACATCTCAGACCAAACTTTTTTTATCTTTTTTTCATCCACAGATAGAAAATTAAAGAAGTCAGTGCTCCACCAGAGGGAGCCAGCATTTCACTAAAGAAATCGTAACGGCCCCCACATTTTTTTTAAATGCGTGGTACTCAGCAACACCCAACTGATGGGACAGTTGAATTAAAAGAGTACTAGATGATAACAAGGCCACCGACTAGGTATATGGTGTATGGGCAACGGCGTAGCAAAGGACAAATGCATTATTGCAGCTTATCTCAGGAAGGAAGGGATAGATAGATAGATAGATAGATAGATAGATAGATAGATAGATAGATAGATAGATAGATAGATAACATTACAATACAATATATTGGTAAAAGCAAAGCACATATACTAAATGAGAACAGATACTACACTTGATGTGAGCCAAAAGGCCGAGAAGCGATTACCTGAATTGGTTTTGGCTATGACTGCACCCTGGCTTCAAGAAGGCACCCATTGTAGGGATTGGGACAAAGACTCCCCTTAGGAGGACATGTTGTTCATCAATAGACACATTAAAACCCACAACTTTACTGCTTGTTGTAGCTCCAGCCCACGCAAGCATTTTTAATCTGCATGAGTCAGCCTATTTTCAAACATTCTCCCCTATCCCCCAATGTCCCATGCACCTGCAGACAAGGGGATGGGGAGAGGATAACTAATTAGTGAACAAACAAGCAGCTGTCCACCTTCTTCCTAGTCTGCAGGCTCCCTGCAGACTGTAGCTGACTGCAGCAGCACAGCCAGATAAAGGCCAGGAGCCCATTATGACACGTGCAATGATGTTCCATTCTTCCATTCTTGCATTATTCCATTGTTTCATTGTCCCATTCTCTTGCATTATTCCATTGTTCCATTCACTCATTACATCTATTGCTAGCAATCTATCTGCCTGGGTGAAAACCAATAGGATGCTCTGATTGACAGACATAGGTAGCACTTTAAAACAGCATCTCAGACCAAACTTTCTTTTATCTTTTTTTCATCCACTGATAGAAAATTAAAGAAGTCAGTGCTCCACCAGAGGGAGCCAGCATTTCACTAAAGAAATCATAACGGCCCTCACGTTTTTTTTAAATGCGTAGTACTCAGCAACACCCAACTGATGGGACAGTTGAATTAAAAGAGTAGCAGCTGATAACAAGGCCACTGACTAGGTATATGGTGTATGTGCAACGGTGTAGCAAAGGACAAATGCATTATTGCAGCTTATCTCAGGAAGGAAGGGATAGATAGATAGATAGATAGATAGATAGATAGATAGATAGATAACATTACAATACAATATATTGGTAAAAGCAAAGCACATATACTAAATGAGAACAGATACTACACTTGATGTTAGCCAAAAGGCCGAGAAGCGATAACCTGAATTGGTTTTGGTCTATGACTGCACCCTGGATTCAAGAAGGCACCCATTGTAGGGATTGGAACAACGACTCCCCTTAGGAGGACATGTTGTTCATCAATAGACACCTTAAAACCCACAACTTTACAGCTTGTTGCAGCTGCTGCCCACGCATACATTTTTAATCTGCATGAGTCTGCCTATTTTCAAACATTCTCCCCCCCCCCAATGTCCCATGCACCTGCAGACAAGGGGATGGGGAGAGGATAACTAATTAGTGAACAAACAAGCAGCAGTCGACCTTCTTCCTAGTCTGCAGGCTCCCTGCAGACTGTAGATGACTGCAGCAGCACAGCCAGTTAAAGACCAGGAGCCCATTATGACACGTGCAATGATGTTCCATTATTCCATTCTTGCATTATTCCATTGTTTCATTGCCCCATTCTCTTTCATTATTCCATTGTTCCATTCACTCATTACATCTATTGCAAGCAATCTATCTGCCTGGGTGAAAAGCAATAGGATGCTCTGATTGACAAACTTAGGTAGCACTTTAAAACAACATCTCAGACCAAACTTTTTTTTGTAGCATCGGTGTCTCTGCCTCCTGCCAGGCAGAGACGCTGTCCCTCTCACCTCCCCGCTCCCCGCGCGGCGTCCTCCTGCGCTCCTCTTCCTGCTGCTGCTGGAGCGCGCAGCTTCCCGGGCACTGTGCTTAGGGCGCACGCGCACGCTCCCTCTCTCTTAAAGAGGCTGTGCGCGCCGTCCTAAGGAGTCCCCGGCCAATAACCGAGGGTCCTCCCATATATAAGGCACCTCCTCCAAAATGGAGGTGCCCAAGCAAAAGTTGATGCACAGCATACTTACCTCTGCTTCAGCCCTCAGGTCCAGTTGCCAGCCTGACTACTGTTCCAGTCCGCCAGTCTGACTACCCTCCAGCCCGACAGTCTGCCTTCCGTTCTACCCACCAGTCTGTCTATGGGCATGTCCGCCTGCTTACCAGGAAGCACCTGCCAGTTACCTGCCTGCTTCCTACCGTGCCTGCTAGCCCGCTCACCTGGGAGCACTAGCTTGTTACCTGCCTGTTACCTGATAGCCTACCTGGAGGCTCCTGCTGTCACTTGCCGTGACCACCCGCCTGCTAACCTAGAGACTTCAGCCTGCTTGGCCGTCACTTGCCGTAGCCTACCTGGAGGCTCCTGCTGTCACTTGCCGTGACCACCTGTCTGTTACCTAGAGACTTCTACCTGCTCTGCTGTCACGTGCCGTAACCACCTGTCAACTATCCAGAGACTTCTGCCTGCCTGTTGTGTCCATTCGCTATACCGGTCAGTCCCAGTCTGCTGACCCGTGGGAGCCACCTGCTCTCTTACAAGGTCGTCCCCAGAGTAGCACCTGGTCCCTCTGCTCGGTCCCTCCCTGGTCACGGAGTCGTTAGCCGCCGTACGACCAGGGTCAGGCTGAGTTGATACTTAGTTACGCCCCTCTGGGTCCATCCTTGCACCGCGACACAGAGGTTCCACCACCCGGATCCGTAACATATTTTTTCTTTTTTTCATCCACAGATAGAAAATTAAAGAAGTCAGTGCTCCACCAGAGGGAGCCAGCATTTCACTAAAGAAATCGTTACGGCCCCCACATTTTTTTTAAATGCGTGGTACTCAGCAACACCCAACTGATGGGACAGTTGAATTAAAAGAGTAGCAGCTGATAACAAGGCCACTGACTAGGTATATGGTGTATGTGCAACGGTGTAGCAAAGGACAAATGAATTATTGCAGCTTATCTCAGGAAGGAAGGGATAGATAGATAGATAGATAGATAGATAGATAGATAGATAGATAGATAGATAGATAGATAGATAGATAACATTACAATACAATATATTGGTGAAAGCAAAGCACATATATTAAATGAGAACAGATACTACACTTGATGTTAGCCAAAAGGCCGAGAAGCGATAACCTGAATTGGTTTTGGCCTATGACTGCACCCCGGCTTCAAGAAGGCATCCATTGTAGGGATAGGGACAAAGACTCCCCTTAGGTGGACATGTTGTTCATCAATAGACACCTTAAAACCCACAACTTTACTTCTTGTTGCAGCTGCAGCCCACGCATGCATTTTTAATCTGCATGAGTCTGCTTATTTTCAAACATTCTCCCCTCCCCCGCAATGTCCCATGCACCTGCAGACAAGGGGATGGGGAGAGGATAACTAATTAGTGAACAAACAAGCAGCGGTCCACCTTCTTCCTAGTTTGCAGGCTCCCTGCAGACTGTAGCTGACTGCAGCAGCACAACCAGATAAAGGCCAGGAGCCCATTATGACACATGCAATGTGTTCCATTCTTCCATTCTTGAATTATTCCATTGCTCCATTGTCCTATTCTCTTGCATTATTCCATTGTTCCATTCACTCATTACATCTATTGCTAGCAATCTATCTGCCTGGGTGAAAGCCAATAGGATGCTCTGATTAACAGACATAAGTAGCACTTTAAAACAACATCTCAGACCAAACTTTTTTTTATCTTTTTTTCATCCACAGATAGAAAATTAAAGAAGTCAGTGCTCCACCAGAGGGAGCCAGCATTTCACTAAAGAAATCGTAACGGCCCCCACATTTTGTTTAAATGCGTGGTACTCAGCAACACCCAACTGATGGGACAGTTGAATTAAAAGAGTAGCAGCTGATAACAAGGCCACTGACTAGGTATATGGTGTATGTGCAACGGTGTAGCAAAGGACAAATGCATTATTGCAGCTTATCTCAGGAAGGAAGGGATAGATAGATAGATAGATAGATAGATAGATAGATAGATAGATAGATAGATAGATAGATAGATAACATTACAATACAATATATTGGTAAAAGCAAAGCACATATACTAAATGAGAACAGATACTACACTTGATGTGAGCCAAAAGGCTGAGAAGCGATAACCTGAATTGGTTTTGGCTATGACTGCACCCTGGCTTCAAGAAGGCACCCATTGTAGGGATTGGGACAAAGACTCCCCTTAGGAGGACATGTTGTTCATCAATAGACACATTAAAACCCACAACTTTACTGCTTGTTGCAGCTGCAGCCCACACAAGCATTTTTAATCTGCATGAGTCAGCCTATTTTCAAACATTCTCCCCTATCCCCCAATGTCCCATGCACCTGCAGACAAGGGAATGGGGAGAGGATAACTAATTAGTGAACAAACAAGCAGCTGTCCACCTTTTTCCTAGTCTGCAGGCTCCCTGCAGACTGTAGCTGACTGCAGCAGCACAGCCAGATAAAGGCCAGGAGCCCATTATGACATGTGCAATGATGTTCCATTCTTCCATTCTTGCATTATTCCATTGTTCCATTGTCCCATTCTCTTGCATTATTCCATTGTTCCATTCACTCATTACATCTATTGCATGCAATCTATCTGCCTGGGTGAAAACCAATACGATGCTCTGATTGACAGACATAGGTAGCACTTTAAAACAGCATCTCAGACCAAACTTTCTTTTATCTTTTTTTCATCCACAGATAGAAAATTAAAGAAGTCAGTGCTCCACCAGAGGGAGCCAGCATTTCACTAAAGAAATCATAACGGCCCTCACGTTTTTTTTAAATGCGTAGTACTCAGCAACACCCAACTGATGGGACAGTTGAATTAAAAGAGTAGCAGCTGATAACAAGGCCACTGACTAGGTATATGGTGTATGTGCAACGGTGTAGCAAAGGACAAATGCATTATTGCAGCTTATCTCAGGAAGGAAGGGATAGATAGATAGATAGATAGATAGATAGATAGATAGATAGATAGATAGATAGATAGATAACATTACAATACAATATATTGGTAAAAGCAAAGCACATATACTAAATGAGAACAGATACTACACTTGATGTTAGCCAAAAGGCCGAGAAGTGATAACCTGAATTGGTTTTGGCCTATGACTGCACCCTGGCTTCAAGAAGGCACCCATTGTAGGCATAGGGACAAAGACTCCCCTTAGGAGGACATGTTGTTCATCAATAGACACCTTAAAACCCACAACTTTACTGCTGGTTGCAGCTGCAGCCCACGCATGCATTTTTAATCTGCATGAGTCTGCCTATTTTCAAACATTCTCCCCTCCCCCCCAATGTCCCATGCACCTGCAGACAAGGGGATGGGGAGAGGAAAACTAATTAGTGAACAAACAAGCAGCGGTCCATGTTCTTACTAGTCTGCAGGCTCCCTGAAGACTGTAGCTGACTGCAGCAGCACAGCCAGATAAAGGCCAGGAGCCTATTGTGACACATGCAATGATGTTCCATTATTCTATTCTTGCATTATTCCATTGTTCCATTGTCCCATTCTCTTGCATTATTCCATTGTTCCATTCACTCATTACATCTATTGCAAGCAATCTATCTGCCTGGGTGAAAACCAATAGGATGCTCTGATTGACAGCCATAGGTAGCACTTTAAAACAACATCATAGACCAAACTGTTTTTTATCTTTTTTTCATCCACAGATAGAAAATTAAAGAAGTCAGTGCTCCACCAGAGGGAGCCAGCATTTCACTAAAGAAATCGTAACGCCCCCACAATTTTTTTTAAATGCGTGATACTCAGCAACACCCAACTGATGGGACAGTTGAATTAAAAGAGTAGCAGCTGATAACAAGGCCACTGACTAGGTATATGGTGTATGTGCAACGGTGTAGCAAAGGACAAATGCATTATTGCAGCTTATCTCAGGAAGGAAGGGATAGATAGATAGATAGATAGATAGATAGATAGATAGATAGATAGATAGATAAATAACATTACAATACAATATATTGGTAAAGGCAAAGTACATATACTAAATGAGAACAGATACTACACTTGATGTTAGCCAAAAGGCCGAGAAGCGATAACCTGAATTGGTTTTGGCCTATGACTGCACCCTGGCTTCAAGAAGGCACCCATTGTAGGGATTTGGACAAAGACTCCCCTTAGGTGGACATGTTGTTCATCAATAGACAGCTTAAAACCCACAACTTTACTGCTTGTTGCAGCTGCAGCCCACGCATGCATTTTTAATCTGCTTGAGTCTGCCTATTTTCAAACATTCTCCCCTCCCCCCCAATGTCCCATGCATCTGCAGACAAGGGGATGGGGAGAGTATAACTAATTAGTGAACAAACAAGCAGCGGTCCTCCTTCTTCCTAGTCTGCAGGCTCCCTGCAGACTGTAGCTGACTGCAGCAGCACAGCCAGATAAAGGCTAGGAGCCCATAATGACACGTGCAATGATATTCCATTCTTCCATTCTTGCATTATTTCATTGTTCCATTGTCCCATTCTCTTGTATTATTTCATTATTCCATTCACTCATTACATCTATTGCAAGCAATCTATCTGCCTGGGAGAAAGTCAATAGGATGCTCTGATTGATAGACATTGGTAGCACTCTAAAGTAACAAACAAGAAATCATCACTTGGTTGGTTTATTGATTCAGGAGCAACGAGTCATATGACAAGTGTCAATAATTTCTTTACTGATCTTGATTTAGATAAGAAAGAAGCCATTTATCTTGCAGATGGAAGCAAAATAACCTCAGAAGGTATGCTAAATTGTTCAAACAAGTTCGGACAAGATTCAAAGATACTTGTACAGGATGTGTTGTATGTTCCAAAATTGGAAGGCGGATTATTATCTGTGAAACATTTAACAGCAAAAGGACTTACAGTAAAATTCAAAGCCAATGAGTGTACAATTATTGCAGGAAACAAGGTGATAACCAAAGTCAAGGCAGATGAACAATTATATTATTTTGACACACCAAAGGAACAGATGAAGGTATGTACACATGATCACAAAAACTGTATTCATATGTGGCATAGACGTCTAGGACATAGACACCCTGACAGTATAAGGGAACTACAGAGAAAAGAATTGACAAAAGATTTAAAGATATCAGATTGCTCAATTACCATAAGATGTGAATGTTGTATAAAATCCAAAGCCACAAGGATATCTATTCCAAAAGAAAGTGAGATGAAAAGCGAAAGACCACTTGATTTGGTGCATACTGACGTATGTGGACCCATGAAAGTGACTACATCAGGAGGCAATAGATACATGTTGACTTTTATAGACGACTACTCAAGATACACAGTCACATACTTAATTAAGAACAAAAGTGAAGTTTTTGATAAACTTGTAGACTATGTAACAAGATCAAGTAACAAATTTCAAAGGAAGCCAATTGTCATCAGAAGTGATAATGGAGGTGAATTTACAGGTCACAGAATAGAAGACTACTTAAGACAAAATGGAATAGAACACCAGAAAACTGTTCCATACACACCTGAACAAAATGGAGTAGCAGAAAGGAAAAAGAGAACTCTAACAGAAATGATAAGATGTATGCTGACAGATTCCAAACTACCAAAGAAATATTGGGGTGAGGCAGCAATGACAGCTACATATCTACAGAAAACTGACGAAAACTCCATATGAACTGTGGCAAGGTATGAAACCAAGTGTCAATCATTTAAAAGTTTTTGGATGTAAAGTTTTTATATTCATTCCAACAGAAAAACGTTCCAAACTTCAAAACAGTTCCATGGAAGGAATATTCATTGGATATAGTAAAAATTGCCAAGGATATAGAATCCTAGATCCCAAAACAGACAGAGTTACGTTGAGTAACAGTGTGACATTCATTGAAGATTTAAATGAAGACATTATGATTTCAGTTGAAACAAAAAATGAGAAAAACAATAGTGACATAACTGAAGAAATATCTGATGAGAAAGAAGTAGAAATTAATGAAGAACAAAATACTGAAAGTGAAGAATCACAACTACAAACAGACACAGAACCAAGACGTTCAATGAGAGAGAACAAAGGAAAACCACCAAAACGTCTCTCATACAAGACAAGCATAAGAAAAATCTATGAGCCTACCTCTTGGGAAGACATATCTAAACTTCCTGAAGAAGAAGCTAATAAATGGATAGAAGCAACAGAAACAGAAATTAAATCTATGCATGATTCAAATACATGGACACTAACAGATTTACCAGAAGGAAGAAAAGCCATAGGATGTAAATGGATTTTTAAAGTAAAATACCAAACAGATGGCACAGCAGAAAGATACCAAGCAAGACTATTAGCTAAAGGGTATTCTCAAAAATATGGAGGAGACTATGATGAGACATTTGCTCCAGTTGTCAAACACACTACAATAAGAACTTCACTTACAGTGGCAGCAATGAAACAGATGGAACTGAGACATCTGGATGTAAAGACAGCTTTCTTGAATGGAGATTTATCAGAAGACATTTACATGGAACAACCTCCAGGATTCAAAGATGAAAGAAATCCAAACAAAGTTAGCAAACTACAGAAAAGCATATATGGTTTAAAGCAAGCAGCTAAAGCGTGGAATGACAAAATCACGGAAGTACTTACAAATGAAAAATTTCAAAGAAGCAAAGCTGATCCATGCTTGTACATAAAAAGGTTGATTAATAAATGGATTTATGTACTCATATATGTAGACGACATTTTGTTTTGTTTTAAACAAGAAAGGGATAAAGAAAACATTCTAAAAATCCTGAAGCAACATTTCGAAATCAAAGACTTGGGAAATGTAAAACAGTACCTAGGAATACAGGTAGAAAGAGAAGAAGACGGAAGTTTCCTACTGAATCAAAATCACATGATTCAAGACATAACAGAAAAATTTGGATTAAAGGATGCAAAAACAGTAAAGTCTCCAATGGAAACTAATTATCTCAAAGAGATGAACAGTGAAAAAAATATTCTACCAAATAATGAAGAATACAGAACAGCAATAGGAAAACTACTGTATCTAGTGACCGTTACAAGACCAGACATCGCAGCAGCAGTAGGAATCCTGAGTAGAAAGGTATCAAAATCAAATAAAGCTGATTGGAATGCCGTGAAGAGAGTAATGTGTTATTTGAAAGGAACTAGCAATGTTAAGCTGAAATTACCCACAAGTGATAATTGCATTTTAACAGGATATGTTGATGCAGATTGGGCTGGAGATCCAACTGACAGAAGATCTACCAGTGGACATATTTTTTTTCTCTCAGGTGGACCAATTAGTTGGACAAGTAAGAAACAGTCAATTGTGACACTGTCTTCAACAGAAGCAGAATATGTTGCCACAGCACATGCGAGTCAAGAAGTACGTTGGTTAAGACAATTGTTGACAGAATTAGGACAACCACAGTTGGAACCAACAAAACTGAAAGAGGACAATCAAGGATGTCTTGTTCTTGCTCAGATGGAAAGAGTCAATCCAAAAAACAAGCATATTGATGTGAAATATCATTTCTTGAGAGATCATCAGGAACAAGGAGTCTTGAAGTTAGAGTATTGTCCTACTGAAGAAATGACAGCAGACATCTTCATGAAGGCGTTGAATGCTGATAAACACCAGAGATTAATAAAAAAGTTGGGTTTGATTAAATAAGTCCTTACTGTTGAGAAAGGGTGTTGGCATATGCAACAGATTAGGACTTATTATAAGTGAAAGGAGGACTTTATACTAACTAGACAGCAGATGGCGATAGTGTGTAAAGTTATATGCTTGCTGTAATGTGGGGGAGGAAAGCTCTCAATTGTTGGTTGTTTTTACTTCCTGTGTTTTTCTTCTTTTCTGAATGTGCTATGTCAGCAGCACACGGACTGTGTGACACTGAATTGTATCTCATGTTTATCCAGTATGAAGTAAATACTGTTTACTCAAGATATCTTGCTGATTGAAGCTCTCGTAAGTACAGTGGTGACTGTAAGAAGATGCACTCTGCGACAGCATGCATAGCGGACATGGGATTTCTAGAGATCCCATCCACTATGCTGCAACATCTTGACGCTGCGGGTTTGACACTGTATGTGACGCGCCCCCTGGGCCGTGGGGTACTCAGTGCCGGGCCGGTCGTTGCTAGGGGTGATGTCACAGTGGCGGTGACTGGGTTCGTGACCCAGGGCAGTCAGTAAAAAGGGGAATTTTTTCGTTTTTATGTATGCAATTTGTGACGCCACCTGTGGTATGCGGCTATAGGTAGCCGCCGCTGCAGAGCAGGTCCTCTGAAGCTGGTGTTTAATGCAGCAGAGTTGGTTTGGCTCTCCACAGGTAGAGCTTAGCTCCAGGGCAGTGTAGATGTTGTAGTGAAGTAGATGATGCTGGGTGATGTAGTGCAGGGGTTGATTGCGCAGTTAATAATCTGTCCACAACTCAATGGCGGTTTCCTCTCATGTTTACTTGCGGTGATTAGGCAGACCGGAACACGGGTACTGGCTAGAAATGGAAGTCCGGGCAGCCTGGAAGCAAGTAAGGAATCCACCTCGCCAGGTGCAGTTGTAGGCCTTCCCTTTTGCACTAATCTCTCTGGCCCTGCTGCTTGTAGCTGTGCTGTGGCCCTCGTCCCTGAGTACAATGTCTTTGTGCTCACCCGTATGGCAGGCAGCTCGGGCCTAGCTGATGCGTCGCTCCCACGTAGCGGTGCTGGGTCCTGCGGTGCTGCCAAGCCTCCGGGCGTCTGGTGGGGCCAGGAGACCTGCCCTCCAGTTTCTGCTGCTGAGCCTTCGGTGCCTCACAGCCTCGGACTCCGGTGTCCGGTTCTTCCATGCTTCTATCCTGAGGGGTGAACTGCCGCGCAGCTCCACTCCCTAGGTCTTTCCTCGTCGACGTCCTGACTTCAACTCCTCTCACTAAGTCTCACTAACCCCGCCTCCAGATCCCAGTTGCTAAGGGGACGAGGTCCCCTTGCTGGTCTGGAGCCAGGAACATGTTGCATGTTAGTATACCTGACTAAGGGACCCCTGCTTGATTCCAGGCATGGCATCACCTCTTGTGAGGGAGGCAATTCCACTGTGGCAACCGGACTCCTAGGGTGCCACCAGTGGTGGATTAAGAGTAGCAAGGACCCCGGGCAGTTTAGAAGGAGCGCCCCCCCCCCCCCCGCACACACACACACACACACCTGATGTATCACATGTCACATGATCCCCTGTGATAGATCATGTCATAGTTCACGTGAAATTAATTTGGCACAATATTAATTATAATAATTTTTTTTAGGCTGTGTGCCCACTATGCGTTTTTCAAGCATTTCCGCAGTGGCAATTCCGCTGCAGAAACGCTTAAAAAAAGCTTCGTAGAAGGTCTGCCATGTTCCCCAATGATAATCCGCATGTGCTGTGCTCATGCTGCGGAAATTTCCGCTGCGGATTATTATTGCAGAAAAATCCGCAGCACTACCAATTATTTTGCGGAAGCGCTGCGTTTTCACCGCCATTGACTTGCATTGGAACACATGGAATCCGCATCACTGCATCGGTAGATGCGGAATCCATGCGTTTCAATGTGCAGATGGTACCCGGGTTTGGAGAAGAGGAGACTCTCCTCCGGACCCGGGTACCATAGAACCCGTGAAAAAAGAATAAAATAAAAAATAAATGTTATACTTACCTTCTGATGGCCCCCGGTGTCTTTATCCGATGAGTCCTGGCTTGCCGGCAGCTCGCGATGGTCTGAAAAGGACCTGCCGTGACATCATTTAGTCATGTGATGGGTCACGCGACCGCTGACGTCGGCAGGCCATCAGAAGGTAAGTATATATTTATTTTTTATTTTTTACCATTCTTTTACGGTCACACTATATAAATCCATGCCGGTTGCATGGATTTATATAGTGTAACCAAGTTGTCAAGCACTTTCCAAGTGATGCTAAAATCACTTGGAAAGCGCTTGTCAACCCGCATGCGGAAATGCATGTGAATAACATGCCAGGGCCAGAGAAATGCAGAAACGCTCAAAAAAAATCCGGAGCATTTTTGCATCGTGAGCACATAGCCTTACATTAATTGTATGACTCAATATGGAGCACACGTAGCCATCTATACACAGCGGGAGGCCGCAAGGTGCCATCAATACACAGCAGGAGGCCGCACGGCGCCATCTATACACAGCAGTGGGCCGCACGGCGCCATTTATACTCAGCAGGGGGCTGCACGTAGCCATCTATACACAGCAGAAGGCCACACGTACCCATCTATACACAGCAGGAGGCTGTACTGCGCCATCTATACACAGCAGGAGGCCGCACTGCGCCATCTATACACAGCAGGAGGCCACACTGCACCATCTATACACAGCGGAAGGCCGCACTGCGCCATCTATACACAGCGGGAGGCCACACTGCGCCATCTATACACAACGGGAGGCCGCACGTAGCCATCTATACACAGCGGGAGGCCGCACCGAGCCATCGATAAACAGCAGGGGGCAGCATGTAGCCATCTATACACAGCGGGAGGCCTCACGCAGCCACCTCTACACAGCGGGAGGCTGCACAACGCCATCTATACACAGCAGGAGGCCGCACGGTGCCATGTAAACACAGCAGGAGGCCGCACGTAGCCATCTATACACAGCAGGAGGCCGCGCGGAGCCATCTATACACAGCAGGAGGCCGCACGTAGCCATCTATCCACAGCGGGAGGCCGCACGGCGCCATCTATACACAGCAGGAGGCCGCACGGCGCCATCTATACACAGAAGGAGGCCGCAAGGCGCCATCTATACACAGCAGGGGGCCACACGTAGCCATCTATACACAGCAGGGTGCCGCACGGCGCCATCTATACACAGCAGGGGGCCGCACATAGCCATCTGTACACAGCAGGAGGCCTCACGGCGCCATCTATACACAGCAGAGGGCCACACTGTGCCTCTATACACAGCAGGGGGCCGCATGGTGCCATCTATACACAGCAGGGGGCCACACGGTGCCCTCTATACACAGCAGGAGGCCGCACCTAGCCATCTATACACAGCAGGAGGCCGCATGGTGCCATCTATACACAGCAGGAGGACGCACGGTGCCATCTATACACAGCAGGAGGTCGCACGGCGCCATCTATACACAGCAAGAGGCTGCACGGCGCCATCTATACACAGCAGGAGGCCGCACGTCGCCAATTATACACAGCGGGAGGCCGCACGGCGCCATCTATACACAGCGGGAGGCCGCACGGCGCCATCTATACACAGCAGGGGGCCGCATGGCGCCATCTATACGCAGCGGGAGGCCGCACGGCGCCCCCCCCAGAGACAGCAGGATGCCGCACAGCGCCATCTACACTCAGCAGGAGGCCGCACGTAGTCACTCAATACACAAACATATACAGACATATACATACACGCATAAACACATTTGAAACACAAAAATACATATAAACAGACATCACACAATGATATCTGCCTGCACACACACACACATACACACACTCACACACACACTCACACACTCACTCACACACACAGACACACAGACTCACCATCCCCCGGCTTGGCTCCAGTCCTCCTACTCTTCTCCGGTGCAGCACTGCAGGCCGGGCGTGCACTACGTGACGTCACAGCTAGGAGACACGGCCGCGCACAGGGAAGTGTCTCCTAGCAGTGACGCTGCCGGGCCAGCACAGGGAAGTTAACTGCTGCAGTGCTGGCCCGGCCGAAGAAGAAGTAGCGGTCATGCGCCGCTGCTGGGGGAGCGGTCCGGGGGCCCCCCGCCACTGTCTGCTGGTATGTGCTGCGACGCCGCACATACAGTGGTGGCCAAAAGTATTGGCACCCCTGCAATTCTGTCAGATAATACTCAGTTTCTTCCTGAAAATGATTGCAATCACAAATTCTTTGGTATTATTATCTTCATTTAATTTGTCTTCAATGAAAAAACACAAAAAGAATTGTCCTAAAGCCAAATTGGATATAATTCCACACCAAACCTAAAAAAGGGGGTGGACAAAAGTATTGGCACTGTTTGAAAAATCATGTGATGCTTCTCTAATTTGTGTAATTAACAGCACCTGTAACTTACCTGTGGCACCTAACAGGTGTTGGCAATAACTAAATCACACTTGCAGCCAGTTAACATGGATTAAAGTTGACTCAACCTCTGTCCTGTGTCCTTGTGTGTACCACATTGAGCATGGAGAAAAGAAAGAAGACCAAAGAACTGTCTGAGGACTTTAGAAACCAAATTGTGAGGAAGCATGAGCAATCTCAAGGCTACAAGTCCATCTCCAAAGACCTGAATGTTCCTGTGTATTCCGTGCGCAGTGTCATCAAGAAGTTTAAAGCCCATGGCACCGTGGCTAACCTCCCTAGATGTGGACGGAAAATATAAATTGACGAGAGATTTCAACGCAAGATTGTGCGGATGGTGGATAAAGAACCTCAACTAACATCCAAACAAGTTCAAGCTGCCCTGCAGTCCGAGGGTACAACAGTGTCAACCCGTACTATCCGTCGGCGTCTGAATGAAAAGGGACTGTATGGTAGGATACCCAGGAAGACCCCACTTCTTACCCCGAGACATAAAAAAGCCAGGCTGGAGTTTGCCAAAACTTACCTGAGAAAGCCTAAAACGTTTTGGAAGAATGTTCTCTGGTCAGATGAGACAAAAGTAGAGCTTTTTGGGAAAAAGCATCAACATAGAGTGTACAGGAAAAAAAAGAGGCATTCAAAGAAAAGAACACGGTCCCTACAGTCAAACATGGCGGAGGTTCCCTGATGTTTTGGGGTTGCTTTGCTGCCTCTGGCACTGGACTGCTTGACCGTGTGCATGGCATTATGAAGTCTGAAGACTACCAACACATTTTGCAACATAATGTAGGGCCCAGTGTGAGAAAGCTGGGTCTCCCTCAGAGATCATGGGTCTTCCAGCAGGACAATGACCCAAAACACACTTCCAAAAGCACTATAAAATGGTATGAGAGAAAGCACTGGAGACTTCTAAGGTAGCAAGCAATGAGTCCAGACCTGAATCCCATAGAACACCTGTGGAGAGATCTCAAAATGGCAGTTTGGAGAAGGCACCCTTCAAATATCAGGGACCTGGAGCAGTTTGCCAAAGAAGAATGGTCTACAATTCCAGCAGAGCATTGTAAGAAACTCATTGATGGTTACCGGAAGCGATTGTTCGCAGTTATTTTGGCTAAAGGTTGTGCAACCAAGTATTAGGCTGAGGGTGCCAATACTTTTGTCTGCCCATTTTTGGAGTTTTGTGTGAAATGATCAATGATTTGATTTTTGCTTCATTCTCTTTTGTGTTTTTTCCTTGCAAGCAAATTAAATGAAGATAATAATACCAAAGAATTTGTGATTGCAATCATTTTCAGGAAGAAACTGAGTATTATCTGACAGAATTGCAGGACTGCCAAAACTTTTGGCCACCACTGTATAATGAGGGCAATCTGGCCATAGACACACTGGAGCCCCGGGCCCCCTGGAGGCTCGGGGCCCCGGGCGGTAGCCCAGATTGCCCTCATTATAATCCGCCTATGGGTGCCACATACAATACAGACCAAAAGTTCGGACACACCTTCTCATTTAAAGATTTTTCTGTATTTTCATGACTATGAATATTGTACATTCACACTGAAGGCATCAAAACTATGAATTAACACATGTGGAATTATATACTTAACAAAAAAGTGTGAAACTACTGAAAATATGTCTTATATTCTGGGTTCTTCAAAGTAGCCACCTTTTGCTTTGATGACTGCTTTGCACACTCTTGGCATTCTCTTGATGAGCTTCAAGAGGTAGTCACCGGAAATAGTTTTCACTTCACAGGTGTGCCCTGCCAGGTTTAATAAGTGGGATTTCTTGCCTTATAAATTGGGTTGGGACCATATAATTACCATATCAAGCATCCCCTCTTGAAGGGCATATTTTTTTTTACCTTTTTAAGCAATATCTTTGAGAGACTCAGCAAGAAATAAGATTTGTACAGGGAGAAAGTCAAGAGAACCTATTCTGGTTAATGGATGGGAGCAAAGCTGGTGTTTAGATCTCAATGGGCAGCGGAGTCTCAGTCCTGAGGATGGACGGATCAGGAACACCTGTGAGCGGTCCAGCGATCTGCAAAATGAAATATTAGCTTGTACAAGGACTCCATGGTCCATGAATATGATATGGGCACATGTGAACCAGCTGTTATCCTAAAACATACCCACTTACGGGATATTATTTCATTGGTAAGTACATAGGTGCTGTAAATATGTATGTATGCATCAAATTTGGAGGATGCTGAGCCAAAATGTGGCAGATGTGTGTAGATACATATGTGTGTATGTATATACAGTATATATACAGTACAGACCAAAAGTTTGGACACACCTTCTCATTTAAAGATTTTTCTGTATTTTCATGACTATGAAAATTGTACATTCACACTGAAGGCATCAAAACTATGAATTACCACATGTGGAATTATATACTTAACAAAAAAGTGTGAAACCCAATCGAGATGGTTTGGAGTGAGCTGGACCGCAGAGTGAAGGCAAAAGGGCCAACAAGTGCTAAGCATCTCTGGGAACTCCTTCAAGATTGTTGGAAGACCATTTCCGGTGACTACCTCTTGAAGCTCCTCAAGAGAATGCCAAGAGTGTGCAAAGCAGTTGACTCGCCCCCTGGGCCGTGGGGCACTCGGATCCGGGCAATAGGGGAACGATGGGGGTAGTAGTGGCAACCCGGTTCCGTGGCTCAGGGTGGTCAGACCAGTGGCAGTCTTTTAGATGTTTTAGATAATGTCCGACTACGCCACCCGTGGATTGCGGTTATTAGGAACCGCCGCTGCAGGGCAGACTGCTGGGGCCAATGGTGGGTGCAGCTGGGATGGTGTGACTCCCCACGGGAAGAGTGCGGCCCCAGGGCAGTGTAGTGGATGGTGGGAGTGATGGTGGTGGGAGTCCCAGTACCGTTAGTGCTGGAGGAGCGAAAGAGTACACAGACAACGTACTGCAGTCCAATGTCTTTTACTCACAGTTCAGGTACTCCGGATCACTTCTGTACAGGTAGTGACCGCCCAAGCCGTGCTGCGTCCACCAGGTGAGGGGCTCGGTCAACTCCCAGGCAGCTCAGGAATATGGCACAGGACACCCTTCTTTCCTTTCTCTGGCCTGCCTCACCAGTGACCCACTTTTGTCCAGCTGCCGCGGACTTGTGCGGGTAAACGTGGGCCCCGTTCTCCGCTGTCCTATATGGTGCCTTCCTAGCAGGTTTGATGAGGTGTCGCACCAATAAATGATCACGACGTCCAGTCTTTGGCTTAGGGTAGTTTCTCCTCCACCAACTTGGGATCCGGCACCCTTAATCTGCCTGACCCTTCACCCTGTATTCTCGTGGGTTCTTAGGGTCCCTTCCACCTTCTTGTTCCTGAGCCCTTCTGTTTCTCTGTCTCTTCTTCTCCTTCTCTGTTCCTTTCTGTTCCTTTCTCGTGGAGCTGGGATGAGACTTAATCACAGCTCCCTTTCACCTCCTCTCTCTCTCTTCCTCGGCCTCTCTCTAGGCCCGCTCCTGAGTGAAGTTCCTACAGAGCCTCCACTCCCGGTCTCCTCCTCTCACTGAACTTCACCCAGAGCTAAGATGGTGCCCACCTTTTATACCTCCCTCTAACCATGAGCCCAGGCGACCAGCAACCAATGGGCTCCTTCCTACGCTCAGGAACCAACCCCTATCTGCCCCTACAGCACTGGGTGTTCCACACCCCTCCCCACTCCAGCCAGGGACATAGTCTGTCGTGCCTGCACTTCTGTCTAGTGGGAGCACCGTTGAGCTGTCCCTCGGAAATGGGGTGTGTGTGCTGTATGCAGCTAACTGAGCCCTGGTCCATACTCCATCCTTACCTGGGAGTGGAATACCACACCTCTGGCAGAGGTGCAATACCCCTGTAGCGGCCGTACCCTCGGGGCGCTACATTCCCCTCTGGTAAACCACAGCACGTCCTCGGGCTGGAAAAGAGCAAAAACAATTAAGTACAGGACATGCAAAACTATTTCAATAACCTTTTACATCAGAAACGGACGACATTGTTCAATTCCCTTTATGGGACACACTTTTCTTTCACTAGGCATTATAAAATATTTTCAACACTACTGGAACTCTTTTGTCACTTGTCATATAAAACGGTTGCAAGATTATGTAAAACATTTTCTAGCAGCATATTAAACTCTTCATATAAAACAATTTTAGGCAAAACACATTCTTGTATTCTTGGATCATGGCCGCGGTGCATCTTGCGACCAGGTGTTCTTTCTTCTTAAAGGTGCAACAGTCCAGCAGATTTATCTTGAGGTAGACATTGCAGTCTTTTTATAAAACCAGCAGGGGGCGCTTTAGAAAGCGTAACTATTTACAGGGGATTGGCCGTTCCCAGTCCTCGGCCGGTTTTGGGGAGGGGAATGGCTGCTCACAGTCCTCAGCCTGGTAGGGGATATAGGGGATAACGTTCACGCGGGAAACAGTTTCACGAAAGTACCCCGACGGGTAACTATTTACACTGGTATGCCACTGCTCACTGGTAGCGATACCCTCCAGCTGCTCCTTGCTCTTCATAATCTTCAGGCCCGTCTGGGCCCTCTCGGTACTCGGGGTCCAAGTGGTACTGCTCCTCCTCTTCCACCACTCTGCGGACGTGGAGGGCGTACCATTCCTTCACGCCTTGGTGTCGGGTGTAAGACACCACATCCCCTGGATATAGATCCCGCCCTCGATGACCTTCTGGCAGGTGGCTTTCTACATCTCTCCGGGTCACAAATACGTCACTGATGGTGTCCGGATCTCTGATGAAGCCCCAGACATGCTCCATCTGAAATTTCACGACAGTCCCGGTGACTCGGGGACCGCGGGCAGTTCGGGGATCCCGCCGGGCCTTCATTTTCTGCTCCGCACTTCGGGCCTGCAACTTCTCTTGTTTCACGCGCCGCTCTCGCTGCTCCCTCTCGAACATCTCTAGCTGTTGGCGGCAGGCCTCCCGTCGGCTGGCTGCGTCGGCCCGCGTTTCTTGCGTGAACCCCATCAGGTCCTCTCCGGTTGGATCCCACTCGTACTGAGCATCCTCCAACGAAAGCTGGGAGATTTCCAGAGGCTCCGGAGCGGGTATGAGGGGCTCAGATGGTACTTCAGCCTCCGCGGACGGGCTTCTCCGAAGGCGGGGGTTAACATACTCGGGAGGCCAGATGAAAGGAAGCCCATCCGGACCAGTATGTTGGGCGAAAAGATCTGTGCCCAGAGGTGGTACTGCAGAGGCAGGGGGCGCGAGCAGGTTGGCGGCGCCCGGGGGTACTCGGCCTTGCGACCAGGCCCGCTGTGGTCGTTTCCTGGTTGCACCCGGGGATGGCACAGCGGAAGCAGGGGGCTCTGGCGGGGCAGCGGCGCCCGGGGGCGCTAGGCCTTGCGACCAGGCCTGTGATGGTGGTCTCTTGATCACGCCCGGGGTCAGAGGGCACAGCGTGGGGCGGGGCTCGCTGGCGGCGTCGACGGCCTGGGAACCAGTTGGTAGCGGTGGAGGCACGGTGTCGATGGCGGGTTCAGGTACGTTGGGCTCCGCAACAGGGTGCAGGGGCAGGTCGGTGGCCCCCGGGTTCGGGGTAGGGGCGTCTCCGTTACCTGCCTCTGCTGTCGCGGCCTCCTCCGCGGCGGCGTCCTGGGCCTCCGCTTTGTTTTCATTGCCCTCGGTGACTGGTGTGCTGCTGGATGTCGGCGGTGCCTCCTGCTGCGGGATCAAGGCCCGCCGGGTCATCTCCTCCTTCCACCCGGCAATCACGTCCCGCTGCGCCCGGACCATCCTCCGGTCCAGCTCCTTCAGCGCAGCGCGCGCATACTCGGGGTCTTCCTTGGGGAGGTGTTCTAGCAGCTCCGTGAAGCTGCATGGTGGTTCGGCCTGCAGCAGGCCCCTTGCCAAGGTGTTGGAGCTGGCTCCTCTCTCCTTCTCCGGGTGTGGTCTGGCCAGACTGATCCAGACCACCCCCTGCCCCACAGTTTTCTTCTCTTTCCGCCCCCATGGGGGGTGGTCCTGGGGCATTCTGCTGACAATCACTCTCAGGGGCAGCCCCCCCACGTTGACGGACATTTCCACAGCCGTATTCATGGCTGTTGGGGGTGGACTCCTTCTTTGGCGCCATTCTGGGACGTGGCTTCCTGCTGTCTTTCGGCATGCACATTATGGCGCTCGTTCTTCTGGAGCGGGCGCCATCTTTAGTACAGTGAAACAGTCTCTTTTCAGGCACGCAGTACCCGTTGTTAGCGGGCACGAAATCTTGCCGACTACGCCAAAGCTGACTCGCCCCCTGGGCCATGGGGCACTCGGATCCGGGCAATTGGGGAACGATGGGGGTAGTAGTGGCAACCCGGTTCCGTGGCTCAGGGTGGTCAGACCAGTGGCAGTCTTTTAGATGTTTTAGATAATGTCCGACTACGCCACCCGTGGATTGCGGTTATTAGGAACCGCCGCTGCAGGGCAGACCGCTGGGGCCGATGGTGGGTGCAGCTGGGATGGTGTGACTCCCCACGGGAAGAGTGCGGCCCCAGGGCAGTGTAGTGGATGGTGGGAGTGATGGTGGTGGGAGTCCCAGTACCGTTAGTGCTGGAGGAGCGAAAGAGTACACAGACAACGTACTGCAGTCCAATGTCTTTTACTTACAGTTCAGGTACTCCGGGTCACTTCTGTACAGGTAGTGACCGCCCGAGCCGTGCTGCGTCCACCAGGTGAGGGGCTCGGTCAACTCCCAGGCAGCTCAGGAATATGGCACAGGACACCCTTCTTTCCTTTCTCTGGCCTGCCTCACCAGTGACCCACTTTTGTCCAGCTGCCGCGGACTTGTGCGGGTAAACGTGGGCCCCGTTCTCCGCTGTCCTATATGGTGCCTTCCTAGCAGGTTTGATGAGGTGTCGCACCAATAAATGATCACGACGTCCGGTCTTTGGCTGAGGGTAGTTTCTCCTCCACCAACTTGGGATCCGGCACCCTTAATCTGCCTGACCCTTCACCCTGTATTCTCGTGGGTTCTTAGGGTCCCTTCCACCTTCTTGTTCCTGAGCCCTTCTGTTTCTCTGTCTCTTCTTCTCCTTCTCTGTTCCTTTCTGTTCCTTTCTCGTGGAACTGGGATGAGACTTAATCACAGCTCCCTTTCACCTCCTCTCTCTCTCTTCCTCGGCCTCTCTCTAGGCCCGCTCCTGAGTGGAGCTCCTACAGAGCCTCCACTCCCGGTCTCCTCCTCTCACTGAACTTCACCCAGAGCTAAGATGGTGCCCACCTTTTATACCTCCCTCTAACCATGAGCCCAGGTGACCAGCAACCAATGGGCTCCTTCCTACGCTCAGGAACCAACCCCTATCTGCCCCTACAGCACTCGGTGTTCCACCCCCCTCCCCACTCCAGCCAGGGACATAGTCAGTCGTGCCTGCACTTCTGTCTAGTGGGAGCACCGTTGAGCTGTCCCTCGGAAATGGGGTGTGTGTGCTGTATGCAGCTAACTGAGCCCTGGTCCATACTCCATCCTTACCTGGGAGTGGAATACCACACCTCTGGCAGAGGTGCAATACCCCTGTAGCGGCCGAACCCTCGGGGCGCTACACAGTCATCAAAGCAAAAGGTGGCTACTTTGAAGAACCTAGAATATAAGACATATTTTCAGTTGTTTCACACTTTTTTGTTAAGTATATAATTACACATGTATTAATTCATAGTTTTGATGCCTTCAGTGTGAATGTACAATATTCATAGTCATGAAAATACAGAAAAATCTTTAAATGAGAAGGTGTGTCCAAACTTTTGGTCTGTACTGCGTATATATATATATATATATATATATATATATATATATATATATTTATATATATACACTGCTCAAAAAAATAAAGGGAACACTCAAATAACACACCCTAGATCTGAATGAATGAAATATTCTCATTGAATACTTTGTTCTGTACAAAGTTGAATGTGCTGACAATAAAATCACACAAAAATCATCAATGGAAATCAAATTTATTAACCAATGGAGGCCTGGATTTGGAGTCACCCCCAAAATTGAAGTGGAAAAACACACTACAGGCTAATCCAACTTTGATGTAATGTCCTTAAAACAAGTCGAAATGAGGCTCAGTATTATGTGTGGCCTCCACGTGCCTGTATGACCTCCCTACAACACCTGGACATGCTCCTGATGACGTTACGGATGGTCTCTTGTGGGATCTCCTCCCAGACCTGGACTAAAGCATCCGCCAACTCCTCGACAGTCTGTGGTGCAATGTGACGTTGGTGGATGGAGCGAGACATGATGTCCCAGATGTGCTCAATCGGTTTCAGGTCTGGGGAACGGGCGAGCCAGTCCATAGCTTCAAAGCCTTCATCTTGCAGGAACTGCTGACACACTCCAGCCACATGAGGTCTGGCCTTGTCTTGCATTAGGAGGAACCCAGGGTCAACCGCACCAGCATATGGTCTCACAAGGGGTCTGAGGATCTCATCTCGGTACCTAATGGCTGTCAGGTTACCTTTGGCGAGCACATGGAGGCCTGCAAAGAAATGCCACCCCACACCATTACTGACCCACTGTCAAACTGGTCATGCTGAAGGATGTTGCAGGCAGCAGATCGCACTCCACGGCATCTCTAGACTCTGTCACGTCTGTCACATGTGCTCAGTGTGAACCTGTTTTAATCTGTGAAGAGCACAGGGCGCCAGTGGTGACTTTGCCAATCCTGGTGTTCTGTGGCAAATGCCAAGCGTCCTGCACTGTGTTGGGCTGTGAGCACAACGCCCATCTGTGGACGTCAGGCCCTCATACCACCCTCATGGAGTCAGTTTCTTACTGTTTGTGCAGACACATGCACATTTGTGGCCTGCTTGAGGTCATTTTGCAGGGCTCTGGCAGTGCTCCTCCTGTTCCTCCTTGCACAAAGGCGGAGGTAGCGATCCTGCTGCTGGTTTGTTGCCCTCCTACGGCCCCATCCACGTCTCCTGGTGTACTGACCAATCTCCTGGTAGCGTCTCCAGCCTCTGGACACTACGCTGACAGACACAGCAAACCTTCTTGCCACAGCTCGCATTGATGTGCCATCCAGGATGAGCTGCACTACCTGAGCAACTTCTGTGGGTTGTAGAGTCCGTCTCATGCTACTACGAGTGTGAAAGCACAACCAATATTCAAAAGTGACCACAACATCAGCCAGAAAGCATTGGTACTGAGATGTGGTCTGTGGTCCCCACCTGCAGAACCACTCCTTTATTGAGGGTGTCTTAATAATTGCCAATAATTTCCATCTATTGTCTATTCCATTTGCACAACAGTGTGAAATTGATTGTCAATCAGTGTTGCTTCCTAAGTGGACAGTTTGATTTCACAGAAGTTTGATGTACTTGGAGTTATATTCTGTTGTTTAAGTGTTCCCTTTATTTTTTTGAGCAGTGTATATATACACACATATAAACCTTTAGCCAATA
Organism: Phyllobates terribilis; assembly: GCF_046119375.1. Taxonomy (NCBI): domain Eukaryota; kingdom Metazoa; phylum Chordata; class Amphibia; order Anura; family Dendrobatidae; genus Phyllobates; species Phyllobates terribilis. Next base: position 116,921,105 of record NW_027362773.1, read on the forward strand.
CTTGAGGGCAACGCGAATCACTAGTGATGAGTCTAATGTACAAATAACATTTGATGCTTTAACGAAAAAATGTAAAGATAGAAATTATCCCATGAGAGTTTTAAAAAAATATAAGTATAGAGCTATATCGACCGCTCTACATTGTTAAATAATATATAACGAGATAGAGACACGACTAAAAGGATCCCTGTGGTCTCAACTTATTCAGAGGAAAGCAACCAAGTTGCGGGTATAATTCGGAGACATTGGGATATGTTGGGAAAATGTATATCAGGTGTTGATGAGTTTACAGTTCCACCCCTTTTTTCGCATAAGCGTTGGAGGAATTTGAAGGATGATGTGGTCCATTCCGATATTGGCCCCAGTAAAAAGAAGAGCCAAATAACTTTGACACGGAGGAAAAGAACAGGATGTTTCCCTTGCTTGAGCTGTGTGAATTGTCCGTATATGTTGAAAGGAGAGAATTTTCGGCACTTTACCTCCGGTAAAGTGTATAATCCTAGGTTGTATTTGACGTGTGACACGGACTATGTTATATATATGTTACTGTAAAAGTCAGAAGGCCGGTAAAACCTAGGATTTACCGGTCAATCTGGACATTTACCGAGGCCGTCGGTAAAAGCTCAAAATGAAAAGTAAAATTGGACTTTTACCTGTGAAGTCTTGGTAAATGTTAACATTTACCGTCGAGCGTGGTAAAAGTCAGAAATATCAGGTGTGAAGATGGAACATCTGACTTTAACCAAGCGCAGTTGGTAAATGTGCACATTTACCACGGCTTCTTGGTAAATGTAGCTGAGAAGGGTGTAACAAAAAGTGTAAGCCACCGCGGGAAAGGTGTCTGATTAGGCAGATACGGCGAGGAAATGGAGGACACAGTGGGAAAGGTGTCTGATTAGGCAGATACGGCGAGGAAATGGAGGACACAGTGTTCAAAGTTTTTATAAATGTAATAAGAGTAAATGGGGAAAATATGGTAATAACAATGAACAAAATCTGCTACCCTGTAAGGTATCTGCTACCCTGTAACGTATGTACGTTCTGTATATACAGATGTCAATCCTGACTATCCTTAACGTATGTACGTTCTATATATACAGATGTCAATCCTGACTATCCTATGATTATTGTTCCGATCATACAAAAAGTGCCCACTTCCCGCTAACATACAACCACTAACCCCACACTAAAATATGCAAAAGAGAACGTCCTATGAGTCTTAGGGTATCAGTGTTCTGCAGCACCCTCTCACAAAAAGTTACAAGAAGTACTCACGCTGCCGGTGTAATAGTGTATAAATTGTCCTGTACTTAGCTTCCTGTAGAGCGCAGAGTCCAAAGTCTTTCCAAGGGCCCCTTGCAAGGTGGACGCTAACACCGCTCACACGATTTACCGTTGCCGCTCCAATGTGGTAGAACCAGAAGATATGCAGATAAGCTCTGAGCCGGAGTTGCTGGGTGCCATGAACGGTCTGTTCCACCCGAGCACCGTAGTCTCTGATCAGGGGAATCGGAAGACAGCGCATTCCGAGAAAAGGCTGGAAGAAAACAGCGCAACAGCCCTGTCTGGGCTCAGGCTAGTCAGCACAGCACCAGTCCTCTCACTCTCCCTAAAATAGCTCCTGCCTCAAGTCCTAGTTTCCTGGGGTTCTCTTCTTAGATTGCTGCCCAATCACTGCCTGAAGAAAATCACTAACTCATCAATGGCAGTGTTAGACCAGTAGATGGTGCTGTTGTACAGTCTTTCACACAATGCTGAGTAACCCTATTACAAAAGAACATGGGATTCTTGCCAAGCAGTGTGGGTAAATGGGCGTACTTCCTGTTTGCGTCCTCATGCTGGACGACTGCCTGAGTGTTTTGCAAGCTGCACATACTGCTCAAAGCTGCATAGCCGACTGCCTGGCAAAGCTGCACAGGCACTAGCTGATTGTCAGATCATGAGTGAGGAAATGAAAGATCGTTTTTCGGAGCTCTTGAATGAAGTGGTGGAGAAAAAGCGAGATAATAATTTTTATCTCACGGACGATAAATACGAGAATATATTGAAAGAAGTGAAGGAGGCTAAGGTGGCGGTACCTAAACAGAGTATTCACTACAGACGTTTGAAGAGGTACGACATCATGACCGTCGGAAGTGATGAAAAGTTAATTGCACCAATCTCGTGTGAAAAAGACAACTTGTTGCTAGTGTTGAGCGATACCTTCCGATATCAGGAAATATCGTATCAGATTGGATCGGGCCGATACCCAAAAAGTATCGGATATCGCCGATTCCGATACCGGAAACCAATGCAAGTCAATGGGACAGAAATATCGGAATGAAAATAAACCCTTTCTTTCCTTGTAGGTTAATTCTACATGAAGTAAAACAACTAAGAATAATGTAGAATGACATGAAAAGCCGGCAATTCATCAGCGGCATTCACCGGTACCCGACAATTTACAACAGAAAGAATAGAGTTTCACACATAGATTAGATAGATAGAAACATGTCAGTCACATATATATGAAGTACAGTGACAGTGTTGGTTACTGTACTTGTCATTTAGTGTAAAGGATTTATTAAAAAAAATATTAGTGTTTTCGTGCACCGTCTCTTTAAAAAAGCCGGCCGGCAATTCAGCAGCGGTACCCGACAATTTATAACAGACAGAATAGAGCTTCACACATAGATTAGATAGATAGAAACATGTCAGTCACATATATATGAAGTACAGTGACAGTGTTGATTACTGTACTTGTCATTTAGTGTTAAAATAAAGGATTTATTTAAAAAAAAATTGGCGTGGGGTTCCCCTTAATTTTAGGCTCTAGCGGAGGTTAAGCAGACGGCTGGGGCAGATGTTTGAAGCCTGGGAAGGGGGTAATACCCACGGAGCTTCCCAGGCTACTAATATCAGCCCCCAGCTGAATACCTAGCCTTTACTAGCTATTAAAATGGGGGAACCCCCCAAAAAAAATAACGTGGGGTCCCCCCTAATTTAATAGCTAGCACAGGCTAGGCAGACAGCTGGGGGCTGATATTAATAGCCCAGGAAGGGTGCCATGAATATTGGCCCCCTCCCAGGCTAGAAACACCAGCCGTCAGCCGCCCCAGAAATGGCGCATCCATAGGATGCGCCAACTCTGGCACTTAGCCTCGCTCTTCCCACTGCCCTGTAGCGGTGGCAGTGGGGTAATAGGGTTGGGGTTGATGTCAGCTTATAATGCCAGCTGACATCAAGCCCAGGTTAGTAATGGAGAGGCGTCTATAAGACACCCCCATTACTAACCCCATAGTCAAAGTTAAAGAAAAACACAAACACCCAGAATAAAGTCCTTTAATTGAAATAAACACACAATTCTTTATTGTTCTAAATTAAACCATACTTACCATCACGCCCATTCCAGCTGAAGCCAACGATCTCCTGCAATAAAAGTAAAATAATAAAGCAACCTCATCCTTACCTTTCGATGGTTCCCAGGACAGCTCCAGCTCTGCTACATCGAGATGACAGGCTGGACCGCAGCAGAACGCTGCCATCCAGCCTGTCATCCCGCAGACACTGAGAAGCGCAGGCATGCTTGCGCTCCTCAGTGTCTCTCTGTGACGTCATCCAGATGAGCCGAGTTCATGTCCAATGAACTCAGCTCACCTCATGCACGTCACTGACAGCGTGGGAAAATTCTCCTGCACTCAGCGCTTCAGCGTGAGAATTCTCCCACGCTGTCAGTGACATACATGAGGTGAGCTGAGTTCATTGGACATGACCTCGGCTCATCTGGATGCCGTCACAGCCAGACACTGAGGAGTGGAAGTATGCCTGCGCTTCTCAGTGTCTGCGGGATGACAGGCTGGATGGCAGCGTTCTGCTGCGGTCCAGCCTGTCATCTCGATGTAGCAGAGCTGAAGCTGTCGTGGGAGCTATGGAAAGGTAAGGATGATGTTGCTTTATTATTTTACTTTTATTGCAGGAGATCGTTGGCTTCAGCTGGAATGGGCGTGACGGTAAGTATGGTTTAATTTAGAACATTAAAGAATTGTGTGTTTATTTCAATTAAATGACTTTTTTCTGGGTGTTGTGTTTTTTTAAATACTTTACTAGAAATTCATGGTGGTCATGTCTAATATTGGCGTGACCCCATGAATTTCGGGCTTAGGGCCAGCTGATAATGCCAAGCTGGCCTTAACCCCTTTATTACCCAGTGAGCCACCGCACCAGGGCCCTGGATGAGTTGGGTACAGCGCCAGAAGATGGCGCTTCTATGAACGCGCCATTTTCTGGGGCGGCTGCGGACTGCAATTTGCAGCGGGGGTGGCCCAGAAAGCTTGGGCCTCCCTGCGCTGCGGATTCCAGCCCCAGCTGCCTAGTTGTACCTGGCTGGGCACAAAAATAGGGCGAAGCCCCACGCATTTTTTTTTTTAATTATTTCATGAAATTCATGGAATAATTAAGAAAAAAAGGGCTTCCCTATATTGTTGTGTCCAACCAGGTACAAATAGGCAGCTGGTGGTTGGGGGCAGCCCATTCCTGCCTGCTGTACCTGGCTGGACACAAATATAGTGCGAAGCCCCACGTCAATTTTTTTTTAATTATTTCATGAAATAATTTTTTTAAAAAAGGGCTTCCCTATATTGTTGTGTCCGGCCAGGTACAAATAGGCAGCTGGTGGTTGGGGGCAGCCTGTTCCTGCCTGCTGTACCTGGCTGGACACAAATATAGGGCGAAGCCCCACATCAATTTTTTTTAAAATAAATCCTTTATTTTAACACTAAATGACATTTGAGGAGTTAATAAAGATGCAGTCCCTAAATTATTATTTATTTTTTAATTAATTTTTCCCAAAACTTTTGACGTGGGCTTCGCCATATTTTTGTATGCCAGCCAGGTACAGCATCCAGCTTCTATGAACGCGTCATTTTCCGGGGTGGCTGCGCACTGCAATTTTCAGCCGGGGGGGGGGGGGGCAGAAAGCTTGGGCCTCCCTGCGCTGCAGATTCCATCCCCCAGCTGCCTAGTTGTACCTGGCTGGACACAAAAATAGGGAGAAGCTTCAAGTATTTTTTTTTTTAAATCATTTCAGGAAATTCATGAAATAATTAAAAAAAATTGATGTGGGGCTTCGCCCTATATTTGTGTCCAGTCAGGTACAGCAGGCAGGAACGGGCTGCCCCCAACCACCAGCTGCCTATTTGTACCTAGCCGGACACAGCAATATAGGGAAGCCCTTTTTTTCTTAATTATTCCATGAATTTCATGAATTTAAAAAAAAAAAACGTGGAGCTTCGCCCTATTTTTGTGTCCAGCCAGGTACAACTAGGCAGCTGGGGGCTGGAATCTGCAGCGCAGGGAGGCCCAAGCTTTCTGGGCCCCACCCGCTGCAAATTGCAATCCGCAGCCGCCCCGGAAAATGGCGCGTTCATAGAAGCGCCATCTTCTGGCGCTGTACCCAACTCATCCAGGGCCCTGGTGCGGTGGCTCACTGGGTAATAAAGGGGTTAAGGCCAGCTTGGCATTATCAGCTGGCCCTAAGCCCGAAATTCATGGGGTCACGCCAATATTAGACATGACCACCATGAATTTCTAGTAAAGTATTTAAAAAAAACACAAACACCCAGAAAAAAGTCCTTTAATTGAAATAAACACACAATTCTTTATTGTTCTAAATTAAACCATACTTACCATCACGCCCATTCCAGCTGAAGCCAACAATCTCCTGCAATAAAAGAAAAATAATAAAGCAACCTCATCCTTACCTTTCCATGGCTCCCACGACAGCTCCAGCTCTGCTACATCGAGATGACAGGCTGGACCGCAGCAGAACGCTGCCATCCAGCCTGTCATCCCGCAGACACTGAGAAGCGCAGGCATGCTTGCGCTCCTCAGTGTCTGGCTGTGACGGCATCCAGATGAGCCGACAATGAACTCGGCTCACCTCATGTACGTCACTGACAGCGTGGGAGAATTCTCCTGCACTCAGCGCTTCAGCGTGAGAATTTTCCCACGCTGTCAGTGACGTGCATGAGGTGAGGTCATGTCCAATGAACTCGGTGCACCTCATGCACGTCACTGACAGCGTGGGAAAATTCTCACGCTGAAGCGCTGAGTGCAGGAGAATTTTCCCACGCGGTCAGTGACGTGCATGAGGTGAGCTGAGTTCATTGGACATGACCTCGGCTCATCTGGATGCCGTCACAGCGAGACACTGAGGAGCGCAAGCATGCCTGCGCTTCTCAGTGTCTGCGGGATGACAGGCTGGATGGCAGCGTTCTGCTGCGGTCCAGCCTGTCATCTCGATGTAGCAGAGCTGAAGCTGTCCTGGGAACCATGGAAAGGTAAGGATGAGGTTGCTTTATTATTTTACTTTTATTGCAGGAGATCGTTGGCTTCAGCTGGAATGGGCGTGACTGTAAGTATGGTTTAATTTAGAACAATAAAGAATTGTGTCTTTATTTCAATTAAAGGACTTTTTTCTGGGTGTTTGTGTTTTTTTTAAATACTTTACTAGAAATTCATGGTGGTCATGTCTAATATTGGCGTGACCCCATGAATTTCGGGCTTAGGGCCAGCTGATAATGCCAAGCTGGCCTTAACCCCTTTATTACCCAGTGAGCCACCGCACCAGGGCCCTGGATGAGTTGGGTACAGCGCCAGAAGATGGCGCTTCTATGAACGCGCCATTTTCCGGGGCGGCTGCGGACTGCAATTTGCAGCGGGTGGGGCCCAGAAAGCTTGGGCCTCCCTGCGCTGCGGATTCCAGCCCCCAGCTGCCTTGTTGTACCTGGCTGGACACAAAAATAGGGCGAAGCCCCACGTATTTTTTTTTTTTAATTATTTCATGAAATTCATGGAATAATTAAGAAAAAAAGGGCTTCCCTATATTGTTGTGTCCGACTAGGTACAAATAGGCAGCTGGTGGTTGGGGGCAGCCCGTTCCTGCCTGCTGTACCTGACTGGACACAAATATAGGGCGAAGCCCCACATAATTTTTTTTTAATTATTTCATGAATTTCCTGAAATAATTAAAAAAAATTGACGTGGGGCTTTGCACTATATTTGGGTCCAGCCAGGTACAGCAGGCAGCAACGGGCTGCCCCCAACCACCAGCTGCCTATTTGTACCTGGTTGGACACAACAATATAGGGAAGCCCTTTTTTTCTTAATTATTCCATGAATTTCATGAAATAATTAAAAAAAAAAAAACGTGGAGCTTCTCCCTATTTTTGTGTCCAGCCAGGTACAACTAGGCAGCTGGGGGATGGAATCTGCAGCGCAGGGAGGCCCAAGCTTTCTGCCCCCCCCCCCCCCCCCCCCCGCTGAAAATTGCAGTCCGCAGCCGCCCCGGAAAATGGCGCGTTCATAGAAGCTGGATGCTGTACCTGGCTGGCATACAAAAATATGGCGACGCCCACGTCAAAAGTTTTGGGAAAAATTAATTAAAAAATAAATAATAATTTAGGGACTGCATCTTTATTAACTCCTCAAATGTCATTTAGTGTTAAAATAAAGGATTTATTTTAAAAAAAAATGGCGTGGGATCCCCCATAATTTTAGTCTCTAGCGGAGGTTAAGCAGACGGCTGGGGCAGATGTTTGAAGCCTGGGAAGGGGGTAAAACCCACGGAGCTTCCCAGGCTACTAATATCAGCCCCCAGCTGAATACCTAGCCTTTACTAGCTATTAAAATGGGGGACCCCCCCAAAAAAAATGACGTGGGGTCCCCCCTATTTTAATAGCTAGCAAAGGCTAGGCAGACAGCTGGGGGCTGATATTAATAGCCCAGGAAGGGTGCCATGAATATTGGCCCCCTCCCAGGCTAGAAACACCAGTCGTCAGCCGCCCCAGAAATGGCGCATCCATAGGATGCGCCAACTCTGGCACTTAGCCTCGCTCTTCCACGCTGCCCTGGTGCGGTGGCAGGGGGTAATAGTGGTGGGGTTCATGTCAGCGCCAGCTGCCATGAAGCCCAGGTTAGTAATGATGGGCGTCTATAAGACACCCCCATTACTAACCTACAAAGTGTTAAAAAGAAAAAACACACTACACCCAGAAAAAAATAATTTATTTGAAATAAAACACACAATTTTATTTAATTCTTAGTTTACTAAAAATAATAGTTACCTGTCCACGTTCCTGCGCTGATCTCCCATGCACAGCTGTCACATCTGGAGATGGTGACAGCTGTGCATGGCTGCTGTAAGCTCACGCTGCCGGGAACATGTCCGCTCCCGGCAGCGGGAGCCACTGACTGAGGTCACCGGAGTGCATTCAGGCAGCACAGCTCCGGAGACCTCCTTTACGGCACTGCTGTACCGTGGGAATTTCTCACGATACAGCAGGGCCGTAAAGGAGCTAACCGGAGCAGCGCTGCCTGAACTCCGGTGAACCCTTACGGCCCCATCATTCTAGCGGCGGCGGCGGTTCAGAGCGGTCACATTCTATGTGGCTGCTCTGAACTGGAGATCTTCGTGGGACACTCGTGGACTGCTACGGAGGGGTAAGGATAAGGTTGTGGTTTATTATTTTATATTTTATTACAGGAGATCGATGGCTTCGGGGAATTAGGTGTCTAGGTGAGTATAGGTGTAGTTTTTTATTTTTTACTTTATTTTAGGTGGCGATCGGCGGGGACAGGTAATGTATGAACTAATTTATTGTAGGTAACCACTGGCCACCAATAACATGTATTTAACATTTATTGGGGACCATGGGGCAATTTAAATAGCAGGATCAGGCTGATGGGAACTACTGCTCCATCGAGCTGATCCTGCTGGCACGAGTGGACGGGGGACAGACATAGGCCGATGGGAGTAGTAGTGTCACATCGGCCTATGTCTGCCTGCACGCACACACCCGCACAGACACCGCACACACCCGCACACATCGCACAGACACCGCACACACCCGCACAAACATCGCACACACACCCCGCACACACACCCCGCACACACACTAATCATGACGGGTCTGGGAGGTGAGGCTGACCTGTGCGGCCGTGGGAAAGTTCATGTGAGTTCATGCAATACAGTCAAGCATGAACTCACATGAACCCTCTGAGGGCAACGCGGCGACTTCAAATGAACAGCTGATCGGCATCACCTGATACCTCAGCTGTTCATTTGAAATAACCGGCGGGAAAGCGCAGCACAGAACGGGAAAGCCGGCGGTGAAGTCTTTTCACTGCCGGCTTCCCCGCCCGGGTCCTTCACTCCCCGCTCCTTGGTGCTGTGCTCCCCGCCCGGTCCTAACTTACGATCGGGATGGGAGGTGGCGAGGGGAGCGAAGGATCGGGGTGGGAGGCTGCGGGGAAGCAGTATGGGGCTGTGTGATTGTTTAAAAGCCGGCGGCTTTTTACCGCCCGCCGGCTTTTAAACAATCAGGAGAATTCTCCCCCGCTGGGATGGCATTCTGATGACAGGCTGGATCGCGCTGCCATCCAACTTGTCATCCTTCACAGACACTGCAGAGCGCAGGCATTATGGGAACTTCCGATTCCGGTATCCGATATTGTAAAAGTATCGGAATTAAGTATCGGAATTCCGATACCGCGAATATCGGCCGATACCCGATATTACAGTATCGGAATGCTCAACACTACTTGTTGCATTACGTTCGGTGTGCAGAACTCTTTAGTGTCATTCATAATGCGCACATCAGTACCGGCCACGGAGGGCGGACCAGGATCCTAAAGGAGGTGAACCGTAAGTTAAAAAATGTCACAACGGAGTCAATAGTTAATTTATCTGCGACTCTGCCAGCCATGCCAGAAAAAACAGAAGATTACCAAAAAAGGCCTTGTTGTGAAACCCATCCTACACAGTGAAATGAATTCTCGTGCTCAAGTCGATTGACATGCAATCCAATTGTGATAATGATTTCAAGTTCATATTCGTCTATCAAGACCACGTCACTAAATTTGTTCTTCTACGTGCTTTATGCACTAAAAGAGCAGAAGAGGTTGCGTACCACCTCCTTGCCATTTTTTCCACTTTTGGTGCCCCGTGTATTCTGCATTCTGATAATGGGAGGGAATTTTGTAACAAGGTCATACAGAGTTTGTGCGCGATGTGGCCTGATATGAAAATAGTGCATGGTAAACCAAGACACAGCCAGTCCCAAGGCTCCGTGGAAAGAGCAAATCAAGACATTGAAAACATGTTGTCAACGTGGATGGAAACAAATAAGACACCCAAGTGGTCTGAGGGCCTTCGCTTTGTACAAGCAATGAAAAATAGAGCATACCATGAGGGAATAAAATGCTCGCCCTATGAAGCTATGTTCGGAGTACCAATGCAGATGGGTCTAACTACCTCCAAAATTCCTAGTGATGGGATCAGAAATCTCTCTTCAGAAGAAGATCTTGAAAAAATGTTTGTTGGTTTGCAAGGGGAACCTAGTGATCCGACATCACCAACAGAAGCCGAAGGGTCAGATGAATCTAACTTTCATCACACGTCAGCACCGACAGCAGCAGAAGCTTCGGATGAATCCAACTGTCATCAGCTGTTCACAACGGAAGGAGAAGCTTTGGACTTATCCAACTGTCCGCACACCTTAAAAGCATATGAAACTCCACCAATTTTGCCATCCAAGAATAATGAAGACCTAAAAGAAAAAAGTGTCGAGTCAAAGCCTTCTAAGACAGATGGAGAACTTCATGATGATCAGCAACCTGACGTTTTGATTTTGCATACAATCAATAGAAGAATTGGTGCGGTCAGAAGAGTTCGAAAAGCTGCAAGAGTAGGACTTGAAACACAGGCCAAGAAAATGTTGAAATGTTCCAGTCAAAAATTACCCGAACCTAACATTGGACAGAACATAAGAATCAGAATTCCAGACGTCAATCGTTCAAAAATGGACCCTAAGTCGATCATTGCGATTATTATAAAAAAAGAAGATGACTTCTACCAAGTGGGGACTACCGCTGGGATCCTAAATGCAGTAGGAACTCCCCGCCCACTTGGATCATCCCGCCCTCTGGCCGGACCCCCCTTCTCCGCCACTTAAAGATCACTACTTACCGGAGGCTACCCAGAGGCTTCCCAGGTCTCGTCGACCAGCCGCATCCTCCTTCTTCCGGGTCACATGACTGCATACGTCACCACGAAAGTGACAGGTGCATAAGTCATGTGACACGAGTTGTGTCACATGACTTACGCATGCGTCACTTGCGTGGTGACGTATGCAGTCATGTGACCCGGAAGGAGAACGTGGACGACGAGACCTGGGAAACCTCCGGTAAGTAGCAATTTAGCTTTATACCTGTCTGCCCTGCACACTCGCACCATCCACGCCTTCCGATGATGCATGAAACATGCATTATCGGAAGGCACGGATATATCCGACAGATATCGGGATTATCCGTATCCATACAGCCCGTTATCCGCTAAGATAACGGGTCTGGACGGATCTATCCGCTTATCCCTAGTCACAATTACAGAATTACACAGTTTTGAAGTTGCGTTATTCTTGTATTTGCGGTAATTTGTCATTTTTGAGAAGTATTTTCCTACATAAATGTTTTCTATTTGCATTTTCCTATTTGTATTTGTTCATTTGCATTTTGAAGAATAAAAATATTTCTAACGATTAAGGCCTTCATAAGAGTCGGAAATTGCGTTTAGTTAACTTTTACCACCATCATCTGCTGGTAAGAGTCAGAATTCTGTGACTCAAAGTTACTTTTACCAACACATGCTGGTAAATGTAAAGATTTACCAATTCGCCCAGGTAAAATTCCAAAATCGTTTGTTTATATGGAATACATCTGACTTTTACCAACGCTGTTGAGAAATGTTAAGATTTACCAAGACTTCACCGGTAAAAGTCCAATTTTACTTTTCATTTTGAGCTTTTACCGACGGCCTCGGTAAATGTCCAGATTGACCGGTAAATCCTAGGTTTTACCGGCCTTCTGACTTTTACAGTAACATATATATTGCATATATATTACGATTTCAAAAACAGAATCATCCATCATCGGTACACAATATGTAAAAAGAAAATGGATTTACCAGTCCCAAAACATTTTACAGAGGCAGGACATAGAGAGAGGGATTTACAATTCTATATAATAGATCATGTTCCCCCCGTGAGAAGAGGTGGCAATCGTGAGAAATTACTTAAAAAGAAAGAATTAGAATGGATCTACAGATTGGAATCCTTAAAGCCTAATGGACTTAATTTTTATGTTTCTATATAATATATTGGGATTATGAGGCATTTGTTTGGCTTTCTTGCAGGATTAATATTGTAATAATGTACTAGAATATATTAGATTAAAAGTATGTGATTGAGGGTAGCCAAATTGAAATAGGTATGTTCCCGTTTAAATGATCGTGGAACTACAAGCCTCAGCAATAACCTAGGTGTGTTTCCCTTTAAAAAGAATGCGGAATTGGAAGCCCTTTAAGGGATATAATTAAATGTTAATTGGGAAGTTAGCACAATGTTCGCAGGTCTACTTGTATTTATAGGGGGTTTGCGATATATACACACTACCATTCAAACGTTTGGGTCACCCAGACAATTTTGTGTTTTCCATGAAAACTCATACTTTTATTTATCAAATGAGTTGCAAAATGAGTCGAAAATATAGTCCAGACATTGACAAGGTTAGAAATAATGATTTTTATTAGAAAGAATAATTTTCTCCTTCAAACTTTGCTTTCGTCACAGAATGCTTCCTTTGCAGCAATTCCAGCATTGCAGACCTTTGCCTTCTAGCTGTTAATTTGCTGAGGTAATCTTGAGAAATTTCCCCCCATGCTTCCTGAAGCCCCTCCCACAAGTTGGATTGGCTTCATGGGCACTTTTTGCGTACCATACGGTCAAGCTGCTCCCACAACAGCTCAATGGGGTTGAGATCTGGTGACTGTTCTGGCCACTCCATTACAGATAGAATACCAGCCGCCTGCTTCTTCCCTAAATAGTTCATGCATAATTTGGAGGTGTGCTTTGGGTCATTGTCCTGTTGTAGGATGAAATTGGCTCCAATCAAGCGCTGTCCACAGGGTATGTCATGGCGTTACAAAATGGAGTGATAGCCTTCCTTATTCAAAATCCCATTTACCTTGTACAAATCTCCCACTTTACCAGCACCAAAGCAACCCCAGACCATCACATTACCTCCACCATGCTTGACAGATGGCGTCAGGCACTCTTCTGCGTCTCACAAATGTTCTTCTGTGTGATCCAAACACCTCAAACTTTGATTCGTCTGTCCTTAAAACTTTTTTTCCAGTCTTCCTCTGTCCAATGTCTGTGTTCTTTTGCCCATATTAATCTTTTCCTTTTATTAGCCAGTCTCAGATATGACTTTTTCTTTGCCACTTTGCCCTGAAGGCCAGCATCCTGGAGCCGCCTCTTCACTGTAGACGTTGACACTGGCGTTTTGCGTGTACTATTTAATGAAGCTGCCAGTTGAGGAGCTGTGAGGCGTCGATTTCTCAAACTAGAGACTCTAATGTACTTGTCTTGTTGCTCAGTTGTGCAGCGGGGCCTCCCACTTCTCTTTCTACTCTGGTTAGAGCCTGTTTGTGCTCTCCTCTGAAGGGAGTAGTACACACCGTTGTAGGAAATCTTCAGTTTCTTGGCAATTTCTTGCATGGAATTGCCTTCATTTCTAAGAGCAAAAATAGACTGTTGAGTTTCACATGAAAGTTCTCTTTTTCTGGCCATTTTGAGAGTTTCATAGAACAAACAAATGTAATGCTCCAGATTCTCAACTAGCTCAAAGGAAGGTCAATTTTATAGCTTCTCAATTCAGCCAAACAGTTTTCAGCTGGGCTAACATACTTGTGCAAGGGTTTTCTAGGGTTTTCTAAGCATCCATTAGCCTTCTTACACAGTTAGCAAACACAATGTACCATTAAAACACTGGAGTGGTGGTTGTTGGAAATGGGCCTCTATACACCTATGTAGATATTGCAATAAAAACAAGACGTTAGCAGCTAGAATAGTCATTTACCACATTGACAATGTATAGAGTTTATTTCTGATTCATTTAATGTTAGCTTCATTGAAAAAAAAAGTGCTTTTCTTTCAAAAATAATGAAATTTCTAAATGACCCCAAACTTTTGAATGGTAGTGTATATATATCTATATGGTCAAATGTAGAAGTGGCCCTCTACTAATATGGCACCTTATCATTTGAGATCCGTATTGCGCATGTGCAAAAAAGAATTGAAAGGATTATCTTTAAAAAGATGACTATTTGGAGTACAACATGGCGACGCGCATGCGCAGAAGCTAGTAACATGTTTTTCTTATGTGCATTACGGACATGCGCTGTGTAACTTTCGGGACGCCGGGAGCAGCGCGTCCATGTGTGGGCACATGTCCCTATACTGTGAGTGGTGGGGTGAGAAATCACCACATATTAACATATATTATGCACACATGTATTAATTAAAGGAATTATGATATTATGATGATTGGGTAAATGTGGTGGATGTTTTATAGTAAAATTAATTGTGCTCTGACATTATTATATTGCACTATGCACTTTTTTGCACTTTTGTCACTTTCGTATTTCACAAAAATTGAATTGTATATTAATTGTAAGTTGATTGGATCACCTATTTATATGACTATGATACAATGATTCACTGCTTGAAAAAGGTGTCCACTGGACCGAAAAGTTGGCCTGACGATGGGTCAATAAATCATCACAAATTGTACTATGGAGTGGTACCTTTGTGTTTTATGGATTCATATAAACCTAGCTATCTACCTATCACTATATATATATATATATATATATATATATATATATATATATATATACAGTACAGACCAAAAGTTTGGACGCACCTTCTCATTTAAAGATTTTTCTGTATTTTCATGACTATGAAAATTGTACATTCACACTGAAGGCCTCAAAACTATGAATTAACACATGTGGAATTATATACTTAACAAAAAAGTGTGAAACAACTGAAAATATCTCTTATATTCTAGTTTCTTCAAAGTAGCCACCTTTTGCTTTGATGACTACTTTGCACACTCTTGGATTCTCTTGATGAGCTTCAAGAGGTTGTCACCGTAAATGGTCTTCCAACAATCTTGAAGGAGTTCCCAGAGATGCTTAGCACTTGTTGGCCCTTTTGCCTTCACTCTGCAGTCCAGCTCACCCCAAACCATCTCGATTGGGTTCAGGTCTGGTGACTGTGGAGGCCAGGTCATCTGGCGTAGCACCCCATCACTCTCCCTCTTGGTCAAATAGCCCTTACACAACCTGGAGGTGTGTTTGGGGTCATTGTCCTGTTGAAAAATAAATGATGGTCTAACTAAACGCAAACCGGATGGAATAGCATGCCGCTGCAAGATGCTGCGGTAGCCATGCTGGTTCAGTATGCCTTCAATTTTGAATAAATCACCAACAGTGTCACCAGCAAAGCACCCCCACACCATCACACCTCCTCATCCATGCTTCACGGTGGGAACCAGGCATGTAGAGTCCATCCGTTCACCTTTTCTGCGTCGCCCAAAGACACGGTGGTTGGAACCAAAGATCTCAAATTTGGACTCATCAGACTGAAGCACAGATCTCCACTGGTCTAATGTTCATTCCTTGTGTTCTTTAGCCGAAACAAGTCTCTTCTGCTTGTTGCCTGTCCTTAGCAGTGGTTTCCTAGCAGCTATTTTACCATGAAGGCCTGCTGCACAAAGTCTCCTCTTAACAGTTGTTGTAGAGATGTGTCTGCTGCTAGAACTCTGTGTGGCATTGACCTGGTCTCTAATCTGAGCTGCTGTTAACCTGCGATTTCTGAGGCTGGTGACTCGGATAAACTTATCCTCAGAAGCAGAGGTGACTCTTAGTCTTCCTTTCCTAGGGCGGTCCTCATGTGAGCCAGTTTCTTTGTAGCGCTTGATGGTTTTTGCAACTGCACTTGGGGACACTTTCAAAGTTTGCCAAATCTTTCGGACTGACTGACCTTAATTTCTTAAAGTAATGATGGCCACTCATTTTTCTTTACTTAGCTGCTTTTTTCTTGGCATAATACAAATTCTAACAGTCTATTGAGTAGTACTATCAGCTGTGTATCCACCAGACTTCTGCACAACACAACTGATGGTCCCAACCGCATTTATAAGGCAAGAAATCCCACTTATTAAACCTGACAGGGCACACCTGTGAAGTGAAAACCATTTCCGGTGACTACCTCTTGAAGTTCATCAAGAGAATGCCAAGAGAGTGCAAAGCAGTCATCAAAGCACAAGGTGGCTACTTTGAAGAACCTTGAATATAACACATATTTTCATTTATTTCACACTTTTTTGTTAAGTATATAAATCCACATGTGTTAATTCATAGTTTTGATGCTTTCAGTGTGAATGTAGAATTTTTATAGTCATGAAAATACAGAAAAATTGTTAAATGAGAAGGTGTGTCCAAACTTTTGGTCTGTACTGTATATATATATATGTGTGTATACACAGAGAGAAAAAGAGGGAGAGAGATTGAGATTGCAGCACTGTGACATCGCGATAAATGTTATGTCACAAGTAGTGTGATGACATCATCGCATTCTAGATCTCAGTGTTATGGCCTTAAGGAAATCACTGCCTCACAGACCCCCAAGGGTAAGGGAGATCTTTTGTTTTTTGTGATAAACAAAGCAAAAATTGATTATACAATGAATATAGAAAGAAGACAATCCCAAAGAGATCGGGTTCTAAGAGAGAGGAGAGGATTAAATGAAGAGCAGAAACCGTTGTTCGCTTTAGGGCGAAAAGACATTATATTACCGGACATGGACACTGGCGCCTCAGAGATGGCGTACAAACGACAACATCTGGATAAAATGAGAAAGTCCAAAAGACATGAGATCTTTACAGAGAGAAGGACCATGGAGAACCTCATGGAGTCTCACTCTGCAGCCTCCGCTGAGCTTCAGAGGGCCATCCTTATCTCCTTGAAAAAAATCGGAGATCTGGTCCCTGAAATAAGGAGGAGGAACAAAGAAGCCATCCTCAATAAGCGGAGAAACATCAGCGCAGAGATAGAGGTGGAAGAGTTTCTCCAAGAAACATCGAGACAAGTCTCATCCACATCTGAAAGTCTAGAGACACTGAACCTGCAAAGAGCAGCAGCCCAGAAAAGAATTAGGAACAGCAGAGACTGGGTTGTCCAATGTAGGAGACATATGATCTATGCTAAACCCATTATAAATGGGAATGATGCATTACAGACATCCCAGTCATCATCTGAAACCATTTCCATCCCAGAGTTTCTCTTCCAGCTGAGTGATTCTTCACCTGACAGATCAGTGGACAATGATGAACCAGGTAAGATAGAAACTTACTCAGAATAATAAGACTGGGGGTGAGGGGGATTATAGTCCTAATGTTATGTACAGGCCACAATTATTAATGTTATCTAACTGAAAAACTGTCCTTGTTGCCCGTAGCAACCAGTCACATTTCATTGTTCTATGATGGAATGTTAAGAAATAGAATCTGTGCTGTGAATCGTTGCTACGGGCAACAAGGACATTTTTGCTAATAGACAATTTTATTAAAGGAAAAAACAAATATTAGACATTTCCTGCTGATTTATATCAATCTGATTAAAATGTAATGTAGGTTCTGGAGATATATTTCTTAATAAATCTTGTATCATCTCAGCAGATGGAAGCAGTGAGACATCCTCTGACTCATCGGACATAACAGTAGAAGACCTTGGGGATGCCAATGTCTTGGGAGAACTGGTCAAGGCAAATATTCCTATTGACATTTCCAGTCTCGAGTTCCAGAAAGATCTTGGAAAGGGAGGCTTCGGAAAAGTAAGTGTGAATTTCTACTCCTCCGTGCTCCCCAATGTATCCTGCCCCAGATACACAGGAGGGAGATACATATTCATTACTGGGTGTTCATATGTAATGGTGACTGGGATAAACCAGTGATCCATTACACAGATCTCTATAATAGATGGGAGTTGGGTCTGATCTGCTATGATTTTCCTCCAGGTCATCTTGGCATCACATCCGGTCAGTAAAGAACTGCTGGCCGTGAAAATCATGAACAAGAGTCGCTGTTCAGAGGAGATGATCAATGCAGAGATGGACGTCCTGCTAATAGCCACCGGGTGCCGCTACCTAATGTCAGCACGAGCAGTCATGGAGACACCTACAGAATATAAAGTAGCCATGGACTTTATGGCCAAAGGAGACCTGAGTGGCCACATGGCACGATTGATGCCTTTTGATTCAGTAACAACAAGGTAAAGTCTTATACTGGTTTGCTGCCTGTACATTGTAGTCCAAGACCAATAGACAATGACAGCAGGAGAAAATTATGACATAAATAGGACACGTGTCATCTCCTAATGTTGTCTTTTTGATTGTGTATCTAACCACTGATCCAACCTGTACTTTCTACTCCACAGACTCTTTGCAGCAGAGATGGTGTGCGGACTCCAATTCCTGCATGAACGTGACATCATACATCGGTAATCAGTTCATCTCTATAAATCTGTCCCCTGTGACTCTCTGTTGTCTCCTTACATATCTATTGTAGAAAGTTCTTTTCATGAATTCTCCTCACAATCATTGTCTTCTCCCTGCAGGGACGTGAAGCCA
Source organism: Phyllobates terribilis (assembly GCF_046119375.1). NCBI lineage: Eukaryota > Metazoa > Chordata > Amphibia > Anura > Dendrobatidae > Phyllobates > Phyllobates terribilis. The sequence goes on from NW_027362773.1 coordinate 116,939,674, forward strand.
GGGAACATCCTCCTCAATGAGACCGGACACATTAAAATCTCTGACTTTGGCTTATCCGCCATAGTCATGTTTGAGGACGACATATTGAACAAATATGTTGGCACGAAAGGTTACATCGCACCCGAGGTAAGTAACATCCCAGTGTGATTAATGCCGATAGTAGGACTGAGGAATAATCTGATCACAAAGTATCCTGCAGATATCTATCCACAGATCGGTCCTTATATCCTCTGTGTGTAAATCCCCTCCCCGGTATATTCAGATCATCTCCTATCTTATGTTCCCACAGATAATGGACGGTAAGAGCTACAACCATCTGGTGGACTCATTTTCCTTCGGTGTCATCCTATATGCGATGATTGTAGGGATAAAGCCATTCTATAGCCGAGGCTCAACGAAGGAGTACCACAAGTCTCTGCAGGAGGACGTCCCATATTTTCCACCCGGGATCAGCATTGATGCCATTGACATCTTAGACGGGGTGAGTAGGGTCAGATGAAGGAGGATGATGGGTGATTATTAAGAGAGGTAGAAGATTAGATGTGGACAGTCGATAGATATTGTGTAATAATGTATCATTAATAATACATAATATAATGACTAATGGTCTTTCTCATTTTCCAGCTTCTCTGCAAAACTCCATTTTCCCGATTTGCCATAACATTGACCATCCGAGAGCACCCATTCTTCCATTTCATAAACTGGAGCGACGTGGAGTCCGGCAGAGCCGACCCACCATTCAAATAAGACTATGTAAGTGTAGGACATAGGGAAACATAGTGTTATCACTGCCCAGTAACATGCATACCCACTATACACCTTATTATTATACCCCCCCGTATACAGTATATATGTGAGGAGCCGATTCTCAGACGTGTATATTTCTCTTCTTACAGGAGTATTAGGCTGATAATAATCAGCCCCATTCCAGTAACATCTAGGAATGAAGATTAACATGAATTGGATGAGACAACTACACTGGACTTTCTCATTTACCGGACTGTGACAAATCCTACCGAGCTTCCACCACGTAACAGCCACGTAGATTCGAGCACCAAACATCCAGGGATTTATTCCGATCGCCATATTTGGGGTCAGGAAGGAATTTTTTCCCCTGATATGAGGATAATCCAACAACAAATCCTCGGGGTTATTTTTCGCCTTCCTCTGGATCAACATAGCAAGTAATTAAAGGCTGAAATTGAAGGATTTCTTTCAGCCATACTTGCTATGTTACCATCTGGACGACTCATCTACAGTGTGGTGGTAAGGAGACGACTACAAGATATGGACAGACAGAAGGCAGCGGCTGCTCCTTCTCTTACCGGATATGGACATACAGAAGGAAGCTGCTGCTCCTTCTCATACTTGGCCTTGTACAGACAGAAGGTAGCGGCTGCTCCTTCCCATACTTGGCCTTGTACAGGCAGAAGGCAGCGACTGCTCCTTCTCATACTTGGCCTTGTACAGACAGAAGGCAGCGGCTGCTCCTTCCCATACTAGGCCTTGTACAGACAGAAGGCAGCGACTGCTCCTTCTCATACTTGGCCTTGTACAGACAGAAGGTAGCGGCTGCTCCTTCTCCTACCTAGCCATGGACAGAGAGAAGAAGCGGCTGCTCCTTCACCTTCCTGGCCATGGTCAGACAGAAGGCCAAATGGTTGATCTTTGTGCTTTAGGAATCCAGAAATGCTCCATCTACACAGATCACACATCGCACATTCCTGCTCTTCTCCTCTCCGTCATGTGTGATCCAGACCTGGATATCCAAAACCGACACAAGTGCAACCAAAGGCCTGAGGAGCGGAATCATCAACATCTGCTCCTTTCTATAGAAAGTGACTGTATATTCAGGCTTTCTTTTTTCATCTTTGCATGTTATTAACAACTTTCATGCACAAATAAATATACTGAACATCTATGCTGCTTCTCTTTAGATTCTTATCATATATAGAACTGCTTATTTGGTATTTTATTACTGTATATACTCGAGTATAAGCCGAGTTTTTCAGCACATGCTGAAAAAGCCCGCCTCGGCTTATACTCGAGTATATACTCGAGTATATACATATTCCGTTGGTGGATAGTGGTGGGGGGTTTGCGGCGGCGGACGGAGGGATTGTGGCGGCGGAGGAGCGGGATACACTTAGTAGCCAGCTGCTGCAGCTACCACGTGTGCCCGCTTCTAAAGGGAAATGAATATTCCCTCTTCTCCACTCCCATGGGCGTGGAGAAGAGGGAATATTCATTCTCTTTAGTAGCGGGCACAGAAGATCGCGGAGCCACAGCTCCTGCTGACAGTGCCCGCTACTAAAGAGGATGTATATTCACTCCTCTCCACGCCCATTTTCCCGGCGTGGAGAGGAGTGAATATGCCGGCATCTCACATCAGCTTCTGAGAGCATATGGCTGTGACGCCATGCACTGCTCAGATGCTGACATGAGCTGTTGCAGCAGAACAGGACGCAGCGCTGGAGAAGAGGTGAGGAAGGAAGGTGAGCATAAGTGTTTATTTTTTTATGTGTGCAGTGATGGGGCCATACATACCAGGATTAGGGATGAGGGGGCCATACATACCAGGATAGGGGGATGAGGGGTGCCATACATACCAGGATTGGGGAATGAAGAGGCCATGCATACCAGTATTGGGGGATGAGAGGGCCATGCATTACCTGGATTGGGGATGAGGTGGCCATGCATATGTGGCACCCCAGGGGTCCGGATGCCACAATGGCATTACCTCCCTCACAAGAGGTGATGCCATGCCTTGAAGCAAGCAGGGGTCCCCTAATTAGGTTTTGCTAAGCATGCAACACGTTCCTGGCTCCAGACGAGCAAGGGGAGTCCCTCCCCTTGGCAACTGGGATCTGGGGGTAGGATTAGTTAGACTTAGTGTGAGGAGTTGAAGTCAGGACGTCGAGGAGAGAGGAGCTGGGGAGTGGAGCTGTGTGGCAGTTCACCCCAGAGGGACACAGAAGAACCGGACACCGGAGTCCGAGGCTGTGGGGCACTGAAGGCCCAGCCGCAGAAACCGGAGGGCAGGAGACTGCTCGTCTCCTGGCCCCATCAGACGCCTGGAGGCTCAGCAGCACAGAGGGCCCAGCACCGCCACGTGGGAGCGACGCACCAGCAAGGCCCGAGCTGCCTGCCATACGGGTGAGCACAGAAACGTTGCACTCAGGGACGAGGGCCACCGCACAGCTACAAGCAGCAGGGCCAAAGAGTTTAGTGGAAAGGGAAGGCCTCCAACTTCACCTGGCAAGGAGCATTCTTTACTTGCTTCCAGGCTGCCTGGACTTCCACTTCTAGCCAGTACCCTAGTCCCGACTTGTCTAATCACCACCAGTAAAGATAAGAGGAAACCGCCATTAAGTTGTGGACTGATTATTGCTGCACCATCAACCCCTGCACTACAACGCCCAGCATAGCCCATAACATATACACTGCCCTGGAGCTAAGCTCTACCTGCGGAGAACCACACCATCCCTGCTGCAGTAACATCAGCTCCAGAGGACCTGCTCCGCAGCAGCGGCTCCCTTGGCCACATACCACAGGTGGCATCACGAACTTTATACAATCACTATAAATCCCCCTATCAATAACTCCTTTTTATTGACCGCCCTGGGTCACGTACCGGGTCACCGCCACTGTGACATCCCCCCCCAGCATCTACCGGCCCGGCACCGGGTACCCCACAGCCCAGGGGGCGCGTCACATACCAGGATTGGGGGATGAAGGGGCCATGCATTACCAGGATTGGGGATGAGGAGGCCATGCATTACCAGGATTGAGGATGAGGAGGCCATGCATACCAGAATTTAGGATGAGGGGGCCATGCATTACCAGGATTGGGGATAAGGAGGCCATGCATACCAGGATTGGGGATGAGGGGGCCATGCATACCACGATTGGGATGAGGGGGCCATACATACCAGGATTGGAGGATGAGGGGGCCATGCATACCAGGATTGGGGATGAGGGGCAATGCATACCAGGATTGGGGTATGAGGGTGCCATGCATTACCAGGATTGAAGATGAGGGTGCCATGCATACCAGGATTGGGGATGAGGGTGACATGCATACCAGAATTGGGAATGAAGGTGCCATGCATACCAGGATTGGGGATGAGGGGGCTATGCATACCAGGATTGGGGATGAGGGTGCCATGCTTGCCAGGAATGGGGATGAGGGGGCCATGCATACTAGTATTGGGATGAGGGGGCCATGCATACCAGGATTGGGGATGAGGGGATAATACTTACCAGGATGGGGAAATTTACCAGTAGCTGCAGCATTTCCCACCCTAGGCTTATACTCGAGTCAATAAGTTTTCCCAGTTTTTTGTGGTAAAATTAGGTACCTCGGCTTATACTCGGGTCGGCTTATACTCGAGTGTCAAAGGGGCTGAATATCTCACATAAAGATTTCTGCATAGAGTAAAATATTTAAGTTTTAAGTGTTCATAAAACCTGAATCACCATAAGTAGATGACATTCCTATTCCACATCTAAAATGTATACAGGCCTCAGACCAGACTCACTATAGAAAATATACACCCAGACCCAGGAAACAATTACAAACCCCAGATCGTACCCCTAAATAAGTACAGACCCAGACAAAACCCACTAAAACATAGACAATAAACCCACCAAATACAAACTAAAAACTCAACCAACTAGAAATATATAGACTTAGACTAAAGAAATACAGACACTAAACCCCTTAAATTCAGACACAGATCTGCCCCCTATATAAATACAGACCTCCTAAACACAAACACAAAACTCCTTCAATAGAAGCCCATTCCCAACCCCTAATTATATACAGACCCCCCAGGGACGTACATAGAAATCATGGGGCCCCATAGCAGAAGTTATAATCTCATCCTCCACAAAAAAAAAAAAATAATAATAATAATATAACAGACAGTATGAAACCCACCCAGTGAATTCCTACACACCACCCTCCAGGTGCACAGTATGATGACCCTGCTATATGCACCCACGGCAAAGTATAGTGACCCCAACACAGTATGATGCCCCAACTGTGACCCCAGCACAGCTCTCCAAACAATATGATGGCTCCCACATAGATTGATGGACCCCACAGAAACCTCCACACTGTATAATGGCCTCCACATAGCCCTACAAACAGTAAAATGGCCCCCACATTGCCCTACAAAGTGTATAATGCCTTTTCATACATGGACTGCGACACCAATCAGTTCTCCCCGGCTCCTCGGTGTGATTGGTCGCATGGATTACAGTGAGGGACACTTAGGAAAGGTGAGTATAAGAATTTTTTATTTTATTCTTATTTTTACAGGTGGACACTGCAGGAGCAGACACTACTACTCTCATCATTGTCCCTGCTGGTGCTGATCGCAGCGCCGGCAGGGAACCATGATGAGGGCAGTGTTCAGTACCCAGTGCTTGGGAACAGCGCTAACTGTAAACTGATTCCCAGGCGCCGGTACGTGTGATCCTAATGCGGCACATGGGCACACAGGACACGGATATCTCCAGTACCAGTAATATACGAACGTGTGAAACCAGCCTGAGTATTGCTGATCCTAGTGAACCAAATGTAAATTCAACTGAAGAAATAAATATTGCACCATTTACTGGTGGTATACATCCACCTACATGCCCCAATAGCTCCAATATTCGATCTGTTTCAGGACAGGGTAATAAAAGATGTGGAAGCTTTAGTATTCACAAGTCCCACTGACAATTTAAGTACAGGGGAACTAAAAGCATTGAGTAAAATCAAAAACTGGAAAGATGTAATAATTTGTAAAGCCGACAAAGGCAGAAATATTGTGCTACAAACTAGGAAGATGTACTGTATATTGCTGAAGCAAAAAAAAAACTTATATTATCCGGGCTAATGATCCTACGAATAAATTTAAAAACTTGTTAAGAACCTTTTTAAGGACGCAGGTGGAGAAAGGTATTTTAACTAGAAAAGGAGCAGTAACTTCTTCTTTAAGATGCTCCTCTGTCCTCCACTCATTACCTGTAGTACTGGTGTGGCGCCCCTGCGGGTTCAGTCACCACAGAGGTACTGCATCTCACCCTGAGGTGTGGTATCTCACTCTCGGGTAAGGTATGGAGTACTGCCCGGGACCCAACCACTTGCATACATTACACTCCACTTCAGAGGGTAGGGCGAGATTGCTCCTAAGGGAGAGCACAGTCCCTGGTCCCTAGCTGGAGGGCAGAACCATGTAGTGGGTGTGGGTGGAGGAAGCAGTTTAGGGGAGCACTTCAGGAGTAGTATAAGAAGGGAAGGAACCATCTAGAAGGGGTCCAGTCAGAGAAGACAGTGAGAGGAGAAGCAGTGGGAGCAGGAGCTCTGCTCAGGAGGAGCGGGCCTGAGTGAGAGAGGCCCAGGAGGTGAGACTGAAGAGAGGAGAGGAGCAGACAGGAAGGCTCCAAGAAGGAAAGAAGGGATCCTAGGGGTACTGGAAGTGCTGGAGGCCATCCGTACGCCCGAATCTACCAGGTGTGGAAGGATCAGGCCGCAAAGGGGACCGGCCCCTAACTAGTGGGGATTACAACATTCAGCTAGAAACCGGAGGCTTCTACATTTGCAGGGTGTAGTTGCCACAGCCGCAATTAATCGCCAAAAAAGTAGCCACACAGGATCCAGGGAACTCCAGGTTGCCCGCCAAGATCTGAGGTTACCGGCTTGGGACACTGTTTGCGAGGTGCAGGGCAGGACGGTGAGAGCCAGTGCAGGAAGACGACTGAGAAAGGCACACAGAAAGGGGTCCCGCTAAGTGCTCTTGAATTATCTAAGGGATTGCTGAACCCCTCCCGTGGTGAACGCAGGATGACGTAGGTGGTTATAATCTGCAGTTGTAACCAGGAGCAACGTGATAATCGTGAGTAAACCCTGAAGACTGTACCCCACTGTCTCTGTGAATTATTGCTGCGCCATCGTCCCCTGCACCACACTGCACAACAACATCTACCTCATCTATAATCACCACAGCAATGCCCTGGAGCATAGCTCTACCTGTGGAGAGCTGAACCAACTCTGCTGCATTACCAACAGCTCCAGAGGACCTGCTCCGCAGCAGCAGCTCCATATAGCCGCATACCACAGGTGGCATCACGAACATTAAACATTATAAGAACTTTAATTCCCCTTTTCATTTAAAACCCCTTTTATTGACCGCCCTGGGTCACGGACCGGGTCACCGCCACTGTGACATCTCCCCTAGAAACAACCGGCCCGGCTACCGAGTACCCCACGGCGCAGGGGGCACGTCACTGGCACCTGTTTGAACTTGTTATCAGTATAAAAGACACCTGTCCGCAACCTCAAACAGTCACACTCCAAACTCCACTATGGTGAAGACCAAAGAGGTGTCAAAGGACACCAGAAACAAAATTGTAGCCCTGCACCAGGCTGGGAAGACTGAATCTGCAATAGGCAAGCAGCTTGGTGTGAAGAAATCAACTGTGGGAGCAATAATTAGAAAATGGAAGACATACAAGACCATTGATAATCTCCCTTGATCTGGGGCCCCACACAAGATCTCACCCCATGGGGACAAAATGATCTCAAGAATGGTAAGCAAAAATCCCAGAACCACACGGGGGGACCTTGTGAATGACCTGCAGAGAGATGGGACCAACTTTACACAGGCTACCATCAGTAACACACTACGCCGCCAGGGAATCAAATCCTGCAGTGTCAGACGTGTCCCCCTGCTTAAGCCATCACATGTCCAGGCTCGTCTGAAGTTTGCTAGAGAGCATTTGGATGATCCAGAAGAGTATTGGGAGAATGTCATATGGTCAGATGAAACCAAAGTAGAACTGTTTGGTAGAAACACAACTCGTCGTGTTTGGAGGAGAAAGAATGCTGAGTTGCATCCAAAGAACACCATACCTACTGTGAAGCATGGGCGTGGCAACATCATGCTTTGGGGCTGTTTCTCTGCCAAGGGACCAGGACGACTGATCCGTGTACATGAAAGAATGAATGGGGCCATGTATCGTGAGATTTTGAGTGCACCCTCCTTCCATCAGCTAGGGCACTGAAGATGAAACGTGGCTGGGTCTTTCAGCATGACAATGATCCCAAGCACACCGCCAGGGCAACAAAGGAGTGGCTTCGTAAGAAGCATTTCAAGGTCCTGGAGTGGCCTAGCCAGTCTCCAGATCTAAACTCTATAGAAAACCTTTGGAGGGAGTTGAAAGTCCGTGTTGCCCAGCGACATCACTGTCCTAGAGGAGATCTGCATGGAGGAATGGGCCAACATACTAGCAACAGTGTGTGTCAACCTTGTGAAAACTTACAGAAAACGTTTGACCTCTGTCATTGCCAACAAAGGATATATAACAAAGTATTGAGATGAACTTTTGTAATTGACCAAATACATATTTTCCACCAAAATTTGAAAAAAATTTCTTTCCAAATCAGACAATGTGATTTTCAGGATTTGTTTTCTCATTTTGTCTTCTTTTTCCCCCACTGTATGTATGTGTACATATATATATATATATATATATATATATATATATTATACATAATATATAATCTATTTAAATAAAAATGAATGTTGCATTGGAATACATGCATGTTTTTATATGCCTACTATGTTTTTATATACCAGCTGTTGGACGTAAAAGCAACACACGCAATACCCCAACAAAAAATATTGTATACCCACAAGCATTGTGAAATTAAATATTTTACAAATGTGCACTTTCTCTTTTCTTTTCCATATAACCAGACTGAGCTACAGCAACGCGTGGCCGGGTACAGCTAGTTAGTACATAAAAGGGTGGAATCCAATGTGAATAATTGGATTGATAAAAATAATCCTAGGGGGAACACAAATGTGGAAACTGCTCCTTCTGTCACCTACATCTAACTAGTAAAACACTAAGTATAGGTCCAATCCAGCACCAAGTATGTGATTTTATTTCTTGTAGAACAATACGTCGTTTATGTTATTTTTTTGTCCGTGCTAGTTTTATTACATTGGCAAAACCGTAAGACCCCTCTTTATTAGATTCCGCAAGCATTATAAATCTATTATCACTGGTAAGGGCTCCCCAAAATTGATCAAACACATCCAGGAACATCATGGATCAGAACCAAAAACATTGCGATTTGCAGGCCTGGAAAGAGTAAAATACCCACTACAAGGGGGCGATCATAATAAAATTTTATGAAGATCAGAAACTAAATGGAATATGAAAACTGCAGGCAGGGCCCTTTAGGCTTAAATGACAGGTGCTGCTCTTTCTTTTTTGTACCTTGTATATTTAATTGTAAAGTGCTGCGGAATATGTTGCCGCTATATAAATAAAATTATTATTAATGCGGCCCCCACATAGCCTTCCACAGAATGTAATGTGGCCCCCACATAGCCTTCTACAGTGTGTAATGGCCTCACGTAGCATTCCATAGAATATAATGGGTCCCACAAGTACGCATTGATTAAAAAAAAATAAATACTCTTCCCGTTCCCTGCTGCTCCGGTCTCCTCAGCATGTCTTCTGGAGCACAGCAGGCGCATTATAGTGACACCATCGCACCCGCTGCGCTCAGACGTCTGACGCAGAAGAAGAATGATGGAGGAGGGGGTGTCAGTTTTGTTAATCCATTTGAATAAAGTCTAATGGAGAGAAAATAGAATTAGTCCTTACCAGTAATTCGGTTTCTAGAGGTATTCCACGACAGCATTGGAGGATGTTGTCCACGCCCTATCGGGGGACAGGAACACAGAGAGGATAAAAGCCCCTCCCCACCGTCAGTCCCCAGTGTTTACCAAGATCACCTGGAAAAATGCTTACCTGACAGTTATATGGAATCCATAGGGAGGGAAATTTGTGTTGTCGTGGAAGGCTTCTAGAAGCCGAATTACCGGTAAGGACTAATTCTATTTTCTCAATACGCCTTCCACGACAGCATTGGAGGAATACCAACGATATTTTATTAGGGAGGGACAATAGCTTGTAGGACTTTCCTACCAAAGGCTAAATCCCTAATGGATGATAAGTCTAATCTATAATGTTTGGAAAATGTGTGAAGGGAAGACCATGTAGCTGCCCTGCAAATCTGCTCCGTAGAAGCGCCCGCTCTTTCGGCCCAAGAAGTTGATGTGGATCTAGTAGAGTGAGCTTTTAAGGCGATCGGTGGATCCATCTGTTGGTTGAAGTAGGCTTCCTCGATTGCCTTTTTAATCCAGTTTGCTATAGTGGATTTAGCTGCCTTCCTTCCTCTGTTATGCCCTGAGTGTTGTATGAATAGATTTTCATCCAATCTTCAAGACCTAGTCTGTTGAAGATAATAAAGAACAACTCTGCGGACATCTAAGAGATGGAACTCTGCTTCCTTTGAATTAGAAGGTTTCTGGCAGAAGGAGGGAAGGATGACTTCCGGGGAACGATGGAAGTCCGTAACCACCTTTGGGAGAAAGGAAGGGTCCAAACGAAGCGTGATTCTATCTTCAGTCACAGTCATGTGACTCGCCCCCTGGGCCTAGTGTGGACATGTGAGGGATACCTGGAGCCGGGTCTCTGGGGGTTGTAGAATCCGTGGCGGTGACCCGGTCCCGTGGCTCAGGGTGGTCAGGCCGATGGCGGTATTTTGTGGGGGTTTTAGGTTAATTGTCCGACTATGCCACCCGTGGATTGCGGTCAGCACGGACCGCCGCTGCAAGGCAGACCACTGGGGCTGATGGTGTGTGCAGCTGAGGTAGTGTGACTCCCCACGGGAAGAGTGGAGCCCCAGGGCAGTGTAGTTGATGGTGAGGGTGATAGTGCACGGGAGTCCCAGTACTAGTAGTGCTGGTGCGGCAATGAAGCAGGAACGACTCAGAGTCTTTGCAGTGCAGTTCAGGGTCTTTACTGGTGATATTAAGGCAGACCCTCACGGGAGTGCTGGCTAACATAAGGGGCCTGGTCAGTCTGCGAGCAAACAGGAGTTCCCCTGGCCAGGTGGAGTTGTAGGCCTCCCCGTCTATCTGCACTCTTTCTGGCTACCTTGTTGTAAGCGAGTAGAAGTAGCCCACGTCCCTGAGTATACCGTGTGGTGCTCACCCGTATGGCTGGTTACTTGGGGCCTTCTGTTAGCCTCCGCTTCTGGATGGTGGTGCTGGTCCCTTCCTGGTGACTGAGCCTCCGGGCTTCTATGGCCAGAGGACCTGGAATCCCCTGCCGGCTGGTTTCTGCTGCTGGGTGAATATCAGTCCCCACAGCCTCGGACTCCTGTGTCCGGTTCCTAGATTCTTCTGCCAGGGCGAGCTATATCTCTGCTTAGCTTCCAGCCCCTGGTCTTCAGCTACTGCTCCTACAGAGCTCCTGCTGTAACTCTCCCAGTGTCTGGAACTGTCTCCAGGCTCTGACTGAACTCATCCCTCTCCAGACCCAGCTTATAAGGGCAGATTCCTCCCCTCCCAGGTCTGGGCAGGAAGTGTTGCATGCTTAGGGCTCCTGACCAGAGAAACCTCCCACTTGCTCTCAGATGTAATATTTCTAATACTGTGGCAACCAGACCCCTGGGGTGCCACATTCCCCCCTAGTGAATTTTAGTACTCCGGGACTAAACACATTTTTAAGAAAACACAAATACAGGGTATAAACAATAATACAACAACATATATACAAGAAGCTTTAATCTTTAGAGGTCACGGCGTGTCCGTAACCGGGTGTCCATATCACCCAACAAGGTGAAGTCTTGGCACAGAGTAGGGGACCTGTCCAAAGCAAACCCCAAGCGTTGGCCCTGGGCGTGGCTGCAAGGCTGAGGCTAGCTACTTTGGGCCACAAGGAGGTCACGCCAGACAGGTTTTCTCTTCCGCGGCCATCTTTGCAAGAGGCACCATAACCTGTCAGTCCAAATAAACCTGAAGGGCAACTAGAGAAACATAATTAGTAACCAGGTAACAAAAACATAAACCTTTTTCAACATTGGCAATTTACAGGTAAATTTACATTACAGTTTAGATTCTCCAGTGAGCGGGCATCTGTCCTCTAGTGCTCCTGGTGGACCTACGTAACCCACTATCTGGTTCTGCACTACAGGGTGTAGAAGGTGTTACTGGCAGGCCTGGCAGCTTTCTGCGTACTCTTTGGCTTACTAGGGGCATGGCAGGCTCACTATTAGCAGAGGGTTGATTCTCCTGGGCTGCTGGTATGGATTCTTCTGCCTCCTGGGCCGGCTGCTCTTCTGACACTACCTGTTCTTCTATAGGTCCTTGAGGGGCTGGCTGGAGAAAGGTGAGGACGGGTACCACGACTGCGTTGTTGATCTGAGTCCAGGACCGGGGAAAGTCTCCAAGTACGGTACTGATCATTTCTTCCCTTTCCTCTGCGGGTTGAGGGTTTTCTTGATCTTCTTCAGGGCTTTGCAGCTGCTCGGGACACTTCTTCAGGTGGTCTCTGGAGACAATGGCTGTGGTCTCTCCTCCATCCTTACTGATGATACATACTTTTGGGTTCTCATGACTTGAGGGCAGTGCGGTGTACGGGTCCTTCTCCCACTGGTCGTCCAACTTGTGGAGCCGCCTCTTTCTCTTCAACACCTGCTCTCCAGGTACCAGGGGAACAGCGGGAGCATACTGGTTATAAGCCTTCTCTTGCCTTTCTCTTGTTTGAGACAGACTTCGCTCGACGCTCTCCTGTACTTTCCGATACTGCTGCTGCCGTTCTGTATCCCAGTCCGCCTCTGGCGAGGTGTCCTCAGGTGTCAGGACTCCCATATCCAGGTCAATAGGCAGCTTAACAGGTCTTGCTCTCATTGGGTAAGCCGGGGTACAGTTGGTGGAGCCTACGGGAATGTGATTGTACAAGTCCACCAAATCAGGCAGTTTTTTAGGCCACAGACTGCGTTCTTCCAGGGGCAACGTTTTTAGCAAGTCTATCACCACCTGGTTCATTTTCTCACATAGTCCGTTGGTCTGAGGGTGATAGGGCGTTGTTCTTATCTTCCTGCAGCCATACAGATTGCAGAACTCCTGGAAGACCTCCGCTTCGAAGTCTGGTCCTTGGTCTGTCAGCACTTGCTCCGGATACCCGTGTGGACGGCAGAAGTGCAGCTGGAAGGCCCTGGCTGCTGTTTGGGCCGTTAAGTCCTTGACAGGGACCACCACTAGGAACCGGGAGTAGTGATCTACGATGGTGAGTGCGTAGACGTACCCAGATTTGCTTGGAGCCAGTTTCACATGGTCCAGGGCTACCAGTTCCAGTGGCTGCCTGGTGATGATGGGCTGCAGGGGACTCTTCTGGCTGGCACGGTCCTTTCTTCTTAGGTTGCACGGGCCACAGTCTCTGCACCACCTCTCGATGGCTCCTCTCATGCCTACCCAGTAGAACCGTTCACGCAACAAGAACTCCAGCTTTTTCCATCCGAAGTGTCCTGCTCCGTCGTGGTACACCTCCAGAACCATAGCCGCGTCTCGTCTTGGGACCACTACCTGCCAGGTCAGCTCATGTGTTCTAGAGTTGACCATTCTCCGGCACAGCTTATCCTTGTAAAGAAACAGCCTGCTTTTCTCCTTCCACAGTTGCTTGGTCTCCTCCGGAGCGTCTGGGTCAAGACGGGCATCAGGCTGTGTCAGCATTTCCTTCACCAGATTGACTGTGGGATCACTGTCTTGTGTCTCCGCCCAGCTGTAGTGGGGTAAGGGATTGAACGTGGCAGAGCGCCTGTCCCTTACACGGTGGGAATACAGGGTAATCCCATGACGGTGGAACGCAGGGAGTTCGACTTCTTCCAGTTCTTCTGGATCTTCCCCTACGTCCGGTAAGTTTGGCATTCTGGACAGGGCATCCGCGTTGGCATTTGAGCGTCCCGCCCGGTATTTGATGGTGAATTCATAGTTGGACAGGCGGGCCATCCATCTCTGCTCCAGGGCATCAAGTCTTGCAGTGTCCAGGTGTGTCAACGGATTGTTATCCGTGTACACGGTGAACTTGGAAGAGGCAAGGTAATACTTGAAACGTTCGGTCACTGCCCACACCACTGCCAGGAACTCTAGCTTGAATGAGCTATAATTCTCAGGGTTTCTCTCTGTGGGCCATAGTTTTCGGCTGGCGTAAGCAATTACCCGTTCTTTCCCCTGCTGGATCTGGGACAGTACGGCTCCTAGCCCGATGTTGCTCGCGTCCGTGTGGAGGATAAAGGGCTGGCTGTAGTCAGGGTACGCCAGGATTTCATCCCCCGTGAGGGCCATCTTCAGCTGGCGCAAGGACTCTTCTTCCAGCTTTTCCCATCTGAAGGGCGGCTTCTGGTTTTTGGCCTTCCTGGATTGGCCTATCAGGAGGTCCTGCATCGGAGCTGCCATTTTGGTGAAACCGGGAATGAATCTTCGGTAGTAGCCTACCAACCCGAGGAACTGCCGCACTTCCTTCATGCTGGAGGGTCTTGGCCAGTCTTTAATCACGGTGATCTTATCGGGGTCGGGAGCCACTCCGTCAGCACTCACCACGTGTCCCAGGTACTGCACCTTTGGTTTCAGCAGGTGACACTTGGAGGGTTTCACCTTGAGGCCGTAGTTTGCCAGGGCGTCAAACACTTCTGCCAGGTGTTTCAGATGGTCCTCGTAGGTTTTGGAATAGACGATGAGATCGTCCAGTTATAACAGGACTGTCTCGAAATTCCGGTGTCCCAGACAGCATTCCATCAACCTTTGGAAGGTTCCTGGTGCGTTGCAGAGCCCGAACGGCATACAGTTGAATTCGCTGAGGCCCATCGGGGTGGTGAATGCAGTCTTCTCCTTGTCTGCCTCTGCTACAGGAACCTGCCAGTACCCGCTAGTAAGATCCAAAGTGGAGAAGAAGTTAGCAGATTTTAATGCAGCTAAAGATTCTTCTATCCTAGGTAATGGGTACGCATCCTTGTGTGTGATACGGTTGACCTTTCTGTAGTCTACACACATTCTCATTGTGTTGTCCTTCTTTTTCACTAGAACTAGTGGAGCTGCCCAGGGGCTACAGCTGTCCCTGATTACCCCAGCCTCCTTCATGTCCCGCAACATCCCTTTTGCATGCTGATAGTGTGCAGGGGGTACAGGTCGGTATCTTTCCTTTATGGGCGGATGGTCTCCTGTGGGGATGTGATGTTCTACCCCCTTTACTCGCCCGAAGTCTAGCGGGTGTTTACTAAAGACTCTTTCGTACTCCTGAACCACCCGGTAGACTCCCTGTTTCTGGTGTGAGGGAGTGGAGTCAGTACCCAAATGCAGTTGCTGACACCAGTCCTCCATTTGTTTCTTAGAGCCGTTACCTTCCTCTGGTTGAGATGGAGGCAAGGGTTCCACGGCCCTTACAGAATTTTGGTTTATGGTGAACAATTTGGCTAGCGTGGCATACCGGGGCAGGCATACTTCTCTCTCCCCGATATTTATGATGCGGACGGGCACCCTCCCATGGCGTACATTGACCACCCCCCCGTGCTGTCAAAATGGTGGGCCTACTGTCTGAGTAGACGGGTTCTACCATTGCTTGGTAGTCTCTACCTCTTAGACCAATAGCTGCCCGGCACCAGAACATCATCTCACTTTTCGGGGGCATGGCAATAGGGAACGGGTCACACTTTCTCATGCTACCTATCTTACCACCAGATAGTTCCACTTGTTGCCGCTTCATCAGTGCCCGGATCTCTTTTTGGAGCACGCGCTGCTGGCTGGAACTGGCGTTCTTGGCAACCTGCTGTAAAATGAGAATCACCTCTGCAAGACAATTTTCAATCACGTTAGTTCCCAAGGTTATTCCAGGGTGACTCTCATGACGGTCAATGTCCACAATAATCAGTCCTTGTGCCGCCAGTTCGACCTTACCGACCTTAATGGTCACCTCTTTGAACCCCACCTGCGGCACGGGCTGACCATTGCTGGCGATGATACTCAGGTCGTCATCTGGGTAGCGGGTTATGTCCGAGTCATTCCAGTACCGCTTAAAGAGCACGTACGGAATGGTAGTCACTTGTGACCCAGTGTCCAGTAGGGCACTCATAGGAATGCCATCCAGTACCACAGGCAAGACCGGACGTCCCCCTACATATTTATCACGCCAGTTCGATGGGCCTGATGATCTTATGCCTGGGGGTTGGCCCTCTACCCCAGGTTGTGCCCGTTTAAATGACAGTACCTTGCCATGTGTCCGGGTTGATTGCAGCGGCGGCAGATGGGTTGTCCGTCCTCGTTGTATCTGTCGCTGGGTCTTCCTCTGGACGTTGGGATCCTCCTCTGTCGGCGCCACGGGACGTCCTCCGGTCCGGATGCCAGCTGGATCTTTCCTGGAGGGGAAACCTGTAAAGACTGCACAGTTCTGGTTAGCGCGGCTACGCTTTTGGTTAGCTCTTGGACCTGATGGTGCAGGTCTGTAGCCGGGTTGTTATCCAAAGCCTGCGCACCAGCTCCTACAGACTCTGTAGACAAGGGCGCCGCCTCCTGGTGATAGGTTATAGCAGGGCGCCGGTGGGTTACAGCGCTACCCGGTGCTGGTTCTCTGAGCACCCGGATGGCCCTGTCTTTGAACTTTGCAAAGTCTAAACCAGGGTTCTGCAAGGCCATTGCACATAACTGGGTTCGGTGGGCGTTGGACAGCAGACCCTCAATGAATTGCTCAGTTAACAGTTCATCTGCATTCCGCACACTGTCAGGGTTTGCCTGTTTAATGGCTCCCAGGGTCTCTTGCAAATTCAAAGCATAGTCTCTTATACTGTCTTGGGCCCGCTGCTTGCACCCATAAAATCTCATTTTAATCTCGGCTGAGGTGCGGGTATCAAAAGTGTCCCTCAGATGAGTTAAGATCTCTTTTACAGTCTCCTTGTCCCGGACTGACCAGGACTTTACTTCACGTTGGGCTGCCCCGGTTAGCTGGCCTACCAATATGCTCACTTTTTGTCCTTCTGTCAGGGGGTACACCTTAAACAGGCTGTACAGTCTCTCTTTAAAGTCACTTAGGGTATGCGACTCCCCTGAGTACTGGGGCAGTCAGGCCGCTCCGGGGATATAGGGCATTGTAAATGGCATTACTGCGGCAGCGGCCGTGCTGGTGGTAGAGGGTCCCTCCGTATCCATCATCTTCCTCCCCCCTAGTTAAGTGTGGCCTACCTTCTGTGGTTTCTTCTCCGTAGGCCGCAGCTCCGCAGACGATCGTCAGGGTGGAGGACCTTGCGTCGCGCACTGGTGACGTCAGCGTCGCTCCCTCTCCTTCCAGGACCTTGCGCAGCGTCGGTGCGTGGGGCGGAGCTTCAGGTCTCGCGCGCTTTCGGCGTCCTTGTGACTGAGCCTCCGGGCTTCTATGGCCAGAGGACCTGGAATCCCCTGCCGTCTGGTTTCTGCTGCTGGGTGAATATCAGTCCCCACAGCCTCGGACTCCTGTGTCCGGTTCCTAGATTCTTCTGCCAGGGCGAGCTATATCTCTGCTTAGCTTCCAGCCCCTGGTCTTCAGCTACTGCTCCTACAGAGCTCCTGCTGTAACTCTCCCAGTGTCTGGAACTGTCTCCAGGCTCTGACTGAACTCATCCCGCCCCATACCCAGTTTATAAGGGCAGATTCCTCCCCTCCCAGGTCTGGGCAGGAAGTGTTGCATGCTTAGGGCTCCTGACCAGAGAAACCTCCCACTTGCTCTCAGACGCAATATTTCTATTACTGTGGCAACGAGACCCCTGGGGTGCCACACATGTAAGGTTCTCTGATGGAGAGAGGCTGCAGTTCTCCTATTCTCCGTGCTGAAGTGATAGCTACTAAAAAGGCAGTCTTATGAGAGAGAGTCTGTATTGTGCTGGAAGATAGAGGCTCAAAGGGAGAGAGGGTTAGACCCCGGAGCACCACGTTAAGATCCCAGGATGGGACATAAGACTGAATTTTTGGGTGAAGTCTGAGTGACGAAGTTATGAATCTTTTGATCCATCTGTGAGAGGCCAAATCTTGGTCGAATATGGAACTTAGGGCTGAAATCTGCACCTTGAGAGTACTAGGTTTGAGACCCAACTCCAATCCATTCTGTAAAAAAATCAAGGATCCGAGCAATGTTGGGGTGTGAGGTGTCAGGAATATCTGGAGCGTACCATGATAGGATTTTTTTCCATATTTTGCTGTATATAGCATTGGTTACTGGTTTCCTACTTTCTTGAAGAGTTCTTATAACTTCTTCAGAGAGACCTTTGGATTTTAAGATCTTGGCTTCAGTAACCAGGCTGCAAGGTTTAGCCACTGAGGATTTGGGTAAAATAGGGGACCTTGTGAAAGAAGGTTGTTGACCGGTGGAAGTATCACAGGACCATCCAGGCAAAGTTCTGTGATGGCGCCGAACCAAGGCCTTTTGGGCCACAGAGGGGCCACTAGAATTGTTGCCACTCTCTCTAATCTGACTTTCTGGATAGTTCTTGCTATCAGTAGAATTGGAGGAAACGCATAGACTAGTTTGAAATGCCAGGGATGGGCTAATACGTCCAAATTCATGGCATTGCTTCTTCTGTCCAATGAAAAGAAGAGGGGAAGTTTTGCGTTTAGGCGACTGGAAAAGAAATCTACTTCGGGGAGACCCCATTTTGCTACCAGTGACTGGAATATTTGAGGATTCAGGCTCCATTCTCCTGGCTGAATGTCTTCCCTGCCTAGAAACTCTGCTTGAATGTTGTTTGAGCCTTTCAGGTGAATTGCCAAAAGTGACAGGAGATGTTGTTCTGCACAGGAAAATATTCGACCTGCGATTTTTTTCAGGCTGTCTACCCTCGTACCTCCTTGATGACGAAGGTAGGCAACTGTAGTCACATTGTCCGAGAGTATCTTGATGTGAGTACCCTAGATTAGGTTGACTGCCGCCCTGAGCGTTTTTTCTACTGCCTTCAGCTCCCTGAAGTTGGAGGATCATGCACTGATCTCGGGATTCCATCTGCCGTGAAAAGGAGTCTGGGCCACCATGGCTCCCCATCCTCGTATACTGGCGTCAGTAGTCACTGTAATTAGAGGGTCCTGAGTCCAAGAAATCCCTCTCCGAAGATTTTGGGTGCTTAGCCACCAAGAAAGGGAAGCTTTTACCCGACCGGGGGTCCTGGTCCGTTTGTTTAGTGAGTCCCTTTGTCTGTCCCATGATTTTAGGATATGATCCTGGAGGGACCTTGAGTGGGCCTGAGCCCATGATACTGACTGGATACAGGCCATCATCGACCCAAATACAGACATTGCGGTTCTCAATGTTGGATTCTCCTGGTGTCTGAAAATTGAGACCTTGGTTCTGAGAGCTGTTTGATGCTCCAATGGAAGAAAGGACATTTCTCTGTTGGAGTCCAGCAAGACACCAAGGAATTTCCTCCTCGACGAAGGAAGGAGTTCTGACTTTTTTAGGTTCGGAACCCAACCTAACGAGTGAAGAGTTTTTAAGGTTATAGAAACATGAAGATTGAGAATCCCCACCGAAGGGGCGACAATCAGCAAGTCGTCCAGGTATGGAATTATGCAGACACATTGTTTTTGGATGAGTGCAATGACTTCTGCCATAATCTTCGTAAACACCCAAGGTGCTGAAGAGATGCCAAAGGGCAGTACGTTGTACTGGTAGTTGTACTGGTAGTGTTCTGTTATGTTGTCCCTGAAAATCGCAAAGCACAGGAACTTCCTGTGGGTCGGATGAATCGGCACGTGGTAGTATGCATCTTTTAGGTCTATGGTTGCCATGACGTAATCCTTCCCTATTAAGGGAATAGTTTATCTTATGGACTCCATCTTGAATCGTCTGTATTTGATGGTTTAGGGATTTCAGGTTGATTATGATGCGTGGGGTCCCTGACGGTTTCCGCATTAGAAAAATTTTTTGAATAGTGACCCATACCCTCCTGGCCCCACTCTGGACTTCAGCAGGTTTTGTAGACCGACTGATAGCAGTTCCCAAGCCCCCCCGAGAGGGAAGGGACGTGACCCCTCAGGACCCGAGGGAGACGACTCTCGAATTCCAATAGAAGACCCCCCCCTTGATGGTATTGAGGATCCACTGGCAGGAAAATATTGCCTGCCACTGGGGAAAGAAATCCGAGAGACGCCCCCCTACATGGCCCAAGTCATTGCTTGTCCTGCTGCTGATGTTGTTGCTGAGGAACAAGGATGTTACGACCCCTGCCGCCCTTAGGATAGCTCCAGCGCCCAGACTTTCCCTTTCCCCTATATTGTGAGGGGTGACGCTGGGTAGGTCGAAAGGGACGTTTTTTAGTTTGTTTCTGTTCAGGAAGGGTTTTCTTCCTGTCCGAGGCCTTCTCCAGGATATCATCCAGTGCTTGCCCAAATACATATTTCCCTTGAAATGGAATGGAACAGAGTTTAATCTTAGAGGGGACATCCCCACTCCATGTTTTGAGCCACAGCGAGCAGTATTGGATAGGACAGCTGCTCTAGCCGCTATCCGGACTGACTCAGGCGAGGTGTCCGCTAAGAAGCCTGTGGCTTTTTGAAGGAGAGGGATGGAGTCTAGCAGGTCTGCCCTGGAGGTGCCCTGAGACAGATGCTCCTCTGGTTGGGCCAGCCACTTCAAGAGGGTTTTTGCCACACAAGTCGATGAAATATTCGCTTTGAGAGAGGCAGAAGAGGTTTCCCATGATTTTTTAAGGACACTTTCCATTTTTCGGTCTAATGGATCCTTCAATTGGGATGAATCCTCAAAGGGAAGTGAGGGTTTTCCTCACTACCCTTGCCACCTGGATGTCCACCTTAGGTAAATCCCACTCAAATTCTTCACCTTCCAACGGAAATCTATGCTTTAATTCCGAAGGGGTTGTTAGGCGGTTTTCCGGGGATTCCCATTCCTGTCGGATGAGATCTCTAATGACCTCATGAACAGGAAACCCAGTCTGCTTTTTTGATCTAAGGCCCCTAAACATTTCATCTTGAACAGAACAGGGGACCTCTACTTCCTCCAACCCTATAGTGCCTCTAACTGCGTCCAGTAATTCTTCTAAGTTGTCCGAGGAAAAATATCTTCCGGTTTCAACTTTTTTGGCAGGCCCTAAGGATGCCATTTCATCCAAATCGTCAGAGGCAGAGCTACTAACGTCAATAGAGACTACATCCGAGTCTAACTCTTGGATCTTCCTCTTCTTAGGGGGAGAGGGCCTGGAGGAGAAGTAGACAGGCAGCGCAACAAAAGCAGCTTGGACCTCCTGTCTAACTATCTGGACCTCCTGTTTAACAAGAGATCTAAGCTCCTCAATTAGAGAGGGGTTTTCTTCTTTAATTATTTTATCTGTACAGGGTCAGCACAACTTCTTATAGGATGAGGACAATTTTTTAGCACAGATACCACATCTACGGGGCTGGTCTTTATCCTTCTTAGAAGCGGGGGCCTTGTCTTCCTAAGAGAGGGAAAGAGAAGGTGAGCCATGTAACTAGGAGGGGAGATCTAGTGTCATATAAAAGAGAGGCTAAGATAACCCCTTAGTGACCACCCAGGTACTACTCACTGTAGTCGAGGGCGTGCTGGGCTCTGCAGATGCAGGGATACTGGATCTGTCACCCTCCATGGTGGAGCTAGCCTTACCTTTGGCATCTTCAGGCAGGTTTTTGTAGGAAAAAAAAACGTGCCTCCCAGCAAGGAACCTCAGTATCCTCCCCCCTTCCAGTCACTTGAAGGCCAATCCGGATCGATATGGGCCTTGCCGGCCCTGGGACGCTCTCAAACATCAGCATCCTGGCGTGGAGCACACAGGCTGGAAGCAGGACCTGCAGTGATGTCACCCTGGTGCGCATTCGCGCCCAGACCGCGCCTGCCGGCTCTGGGAGCGCCCATGATGTCCGTCCCAGCGTGGAACGCACAGGCTGGAAGAGATGGGACCTGCGATGACGTCACTTCCGCTGCACGCGCGCCCAGAACGCCGGAGGAAGGAGAAGCCGGGGAGCTGAAGCAGGCCCCCAGCATGAAAACCACCTGGCTTGCTTTACCCTCTATGGGGCGCAGATAGGCAGGACGGTCCCAATGGGAGCACCATGGAGGGAGGAGGGAGTGCCCCGACCAACAGCTGCCTGGCAAGTATATCTGATACAATGCCAGCACTGCAGGACCTCTCCATGCCCCAAGGGGGACAGGAAAACACTGGGGACTGATGGTGGGGAGGGGCTTTTAACCTCTGGAGGAGACACACTAAGTGTCAGCATCTTTTGCTACACAAAAGGGTGGGCAATAAGTTTCCCCTTTAGCACCACATGAGAAATTGGGACTTTTGTAATGACATAAGCCAAATTTCATTTTGCAACTTAAAATGTTTTATTGCATCATGTATTAATAAATAATCAAGCACTAGTAATATTAATCGCTCACCCTTGCATGAGGCTTCTGGGACATTCATTCTGTCTGGGAAGCATACTTTGGATCAGTGAAAAATATATTTGGGCCATTCAATCAGACATAGTATTGTAAAGAGCATTAGCATGGTGGCTCAGTGGTTAGCACTATGTCTTTGCAGCACTGGGGTCCTGGATTCAAATCCCACCAAGGACAACATCTGCAAGGAGTTTGTATGTTCTCCCCGTGTTTGTGTGGGTTTCCTCCCACACTCCAGACTTACTGATAGGAAATCTGGCTTGTGAGACCCCATGGGGACAGTGATTGCTGTAAAATTAATGGTGCTACAAGTAAGAACAAACAGCAGGTTATGTCACATGAGCTCTGCACTCAGTGCTGGCATCACTGTACCCGCCTTCAAATAAATCAAGCAGAAGTCAGCAGCATCTGCAACCTCCTGTTCGATAGGTCCAAAAGGACTGATGCGAGGGCATCATAAGAGCCCAGAAAAGTGAGTAATGATACAAGCGGTGAGTATAGTTCATTTTGACAGGTCCAAACACGAGTCATGAGAAGGGGGTTATCCTTTGTCATGGACAACCCCTTTAAATTTCACTAAGTAACTGCTAAAATCAGGTCACATTATGTGCCCTGATACTACAGAAAACCATCAGCATCTTACTCTGACAATCAAGAGATCATACCAACTAAGCAGGAGTGAAAGCAGCTGAGCAGAGCTATTGAATGGGATGCTATCTACACCAGCCCCATGTGGGTGATTAATGTTGTCTCAGGCTGATCACTTTTTTTTTGGGGGGGGGGGGGGGGGGGGGGGTCTGTGGTCTGTGTGTAAACAGGCAATTAAAACAACCGATCGGTACAATTTTACCGTTTAGCAGCTTTGTGCTGGTTGATCTGTGTTAACTGACACTGAGGATAAAGGAGGAAGAAAATCCTTACACAAGTTATTAAAAGAAAAAAAGTAACGTTTTAATTAGTGATATAAACACATCTTGTCATATAAAATCATAAGTCACCCAAATAGGGTCCATTAGGAATATTAAAATTTACATCTACATTTAGGGTTAAAAAAAGGAAATAACTTAAACATTTATGTACATAAGAGCCATATGTTGAGGGGGATAAAAGCTAATCCGATCATTCTTGGGCACAATGTGAAGCATTTAAGATCAGTGCAAGGACATCAAAACATTAGTTGCAACTAGCCATAAATATGACATTCCTGCGAGTTCTCCTCCTCGGATAAGTTTGGCCCATTTACAGTGATTTTTTCTTCCCCCAAGATCTGTAGCTTCAGTGCCAGTGGTAAGAGCAAGTTGGAAAAGTTGAAAGCATTGTTGGCCGACTCAATGAAAACGTCATTCCCAGTATCAGCATCCGATTCTGATGGGGAAATGGACCCACTTCCAGCGTTACTTCCCGCTCCCCAGCGGTCTGGAGGTGGGGTGTGCTTAAACAGGCAGTGGACACCATACGGACAGACCCCAAGGGCTGCAAAGTGCCGACACACATCGCGGACAGAATTTGGGTGCTGGAAAAGGCAATTTGATCCATAAGGGCAACCTGCAGGCGAGCGCCAGAGGCGGCACTGCTTTTTACTATAGAATGGGGTCGGGCGACGCTGTCGGAGCCGAATAGTGTCCGGTACTTCCCTCCTCTCACTATGGCTATGAACAAACAGGCAACGTGGACCATAGCTGCAGGTTCCGAGGATATGAAAAGAACGACAGAGTTCAGTCTTATACTTCGGGTGCTGGAATGGTGGTCGGAGATCGCTCAGGCCATGGGCAAATTGGCAGCGATTTCTGTAAGCGCAAAACCCGTTTTCAGCATATCGATTGCAAAGCTCAGTCTTGTAGCGCAAAGAAGAGAGTCCCATGCCTTTGGGCGCAGTGCAGGAGGGAGGAAATGGAGTGTCACCCAAAGGTGGGCTCATGGAGGAGAAGATATCCAGCCTGTCTGAGAACTCCAGAAACATCTGGGGGAAAAAAAAAAAAAAAAAAAGTCAAAAACAGAATAATGCATCAAGACAAGATAATTTTCTACAATATTGAACACTTGTATGTTGCAGAGGGCTGGACTACATATTACAAGGTCATGTTCCCTGCATTTAATGACAGATTGCAGCAGAGCAGAAGGCATCTGTAACAGATCTTTACCAAGCTGCATGGTTTCTTATGCAGATCGACACTACACTCCCACCATTCCTTGGCATTTGTGCAGCTCTTGCACTGTCTCCTCTTCCACTCACCCCAGCATCCTGAGTGTCTCACCCAAAATGATCACTGCAGCATGGGACAAGACATCTCAGGATGCAGGGCAGCACAGACAAGATGGGCAAGGAAGCAACAGAAGAGTAGACTGTTCTGTAGTACATTTAACTACATCATGAAAATATAGTGCAGACAGCATGGGTGCTGTTAGGCACCAAGTATGTTGCAACACTACACCAGCAGGAGGCGACAATATCACTGCAGTACAGGGATTGCTGCAGTGTGCTTTTAGGTATGTGTCCACGATGTAGAAATGCTCCGGAATTTTTTTTTTCCCCCCCCGAGCGTTTCTGCATCTCCCTGGCAGAAAAACACATGCGTTTTTCCTGCCAGGGACATGCGGACGTGAAGCGTTCTTCATATGCATTTCCACATGTGGGTTGCTATTAAAAAAAAAAAAAACTTGGAAAAGTGATTGTCAACTTGGTCACACTACATAAATCTATGCAACAGATATAGATATACATCTCTAGTGACCAAAAGAATGGTAAAAAATAAAAATTATACTTACCTTGTGATGGCCCCGGTGTCTTTATCTGATGCGTCCTGGCTTGCTGGCAGCTTGCTGTAGACTAAAGGACCTGCTGACGTCAGCAGTTGTGTGACCCGTCACATGACTAAATTACATCATGGCAGGTCCTTGAGTCCACTGCGAGCTGCCGGCAAGCTGAGACAAGGACACTGGGGGCCATCAGAAGGCAAGTATAATGCATATTTTTTTTTTTTTTTTTTTTTTTAAGGTACTAATGGTACCCAGGTCCGGAGGAGAGTCTCCTTCTCCAAAACCAGGTACCATCCGCACATTGAAACGCATGGATTCTGCATGTACAGATGCAGAATCCAAGCGATTCAATGCAAGTCAATGGCGGCAAAAACGCAGCACTTCCACAAAATTGGCAATGCTGAGTATTTTTCCTCAATGATAATCTGCAGCAGAAATTTCTGCATCATATGCACAGTACATGCGGATCATCATTGGGGACCATGGCAGACCTTCTACCAAGAGTCTTTTAAGCATTTCTGCAGCGGAATTGCTTAAACGCATAGTGGGCACACAGCCTTACAAGTTAATTGAAATGTTAACTAAGAACTTAAAGGCTGTGTGCCCACTATGCGTTTAAGCAATTCCGCTGCAGAAATGCTTAAAAGACTCTTGGTAGAAGGTCTGCCATGGTCCCCAGTGATAATTCCGCATGTGCTGTGCACATGATGCGGAAATTTCCGCTGCGGATTATCATTGCAGAAAAATACGCAGCACTAACAATTTTGCGGAAGCGCTGCGTTTTCGCCACCATTGACTTGCATTGGAAAGCATGTTATCCTCATCACTGGATCTGTACATGTGGATTCCATGCGCTTCAATAATGTGCGGATGGTACCCGGGTCTGGAGAAGGAGACTCTCCTCCGGACCTGGGTACCATAGAACCTGTAAAAAAAAAAATTTACACATTATACTTACCCTCTAATGGCCCCCGGTGTCCTTGTCTCAGCTTGCCAGCAGCTCGTGGTGGACTCAAGGACCTGCCATGACATCATTTAGTCATGTGACGGGTCACGCGACCGCTGACGTCAGCAGGTCCTTTAGTCTACCGCGAGCTGCCGGCAAGCCGATATGCATCGGATAAGGACACCGGGGGCCATCAGAAGGTAAGTATAGATTTGTTTTTTACCATTCTTTCGGTCACACTATATAAATCCATGCCGGTTGCATGGATTTATATAGTGTGACCAAGTTGTCAAGCACTTTCCAAGTGATGCAAAAAAAAAAAAGCCTGGAAAACACTTGACAACCCGCATGCGGAAATGCAAGTGAAGAACGCTTCACATCCGCATGTCCCTGACAGGAAAAAACACATGTACTTTTTTCTGCCAGGGAGATGAAGAAACGCTCAGGAAAAAAAATCATGAGCATTTCTGCATTGTGGGCACATAGCCAGAGTATGGAAACTTAATTGGCTGCCAGAAATTGAGGAATAATATTTAGAAGTTGTTTCAGCTCAATATTTTTCTTTTGAAAAAAAGAAAAAAAAAAAGTTGTTTATTTTCAAGGTGAAAAATAAATGAGACCAAGTTATAAAAGGCAAATTGCCTCTTCAGAGAAAGAGGACTTGAACTCTATGGCACCACCTATTGGAAGCAGCAGTTCTAGGTTATAATGGCATGTTCTGTGAAAACAAATATCTGAATGAGGTCTAATCAATGATCAATTACCAGCAACCATCTAGAACCCAGCACAGGATGGAGAGACATCACATTCACTGGTCATTATGACCAGTGATTGGCTGCAGCAGTCAGGTGACAGACTGCACATCAATGGTCACAGTGGTCCTGTTTCTGGAATGAGGACACCCCCTCCCCTGCCTCAATGTAAACCAGAGTGACCCCACTGCTGGATACAGTTGGGTGCTTGTATTAGTTTGTAATTTTATCCTTTAAGGGAACCCATTTAATTTGAGGACCCACCACCCCTCCCTCCCTATCTATCGCCAGGCATGATCACCATTGTTCTCTATGGGACTGCCATAAAGAGCCAAGTACAGCTCAGCCCTCACTATACACTATTGTATAAGGACTACAAAAAAAATGGAGACAACCCTTTAAGCATCATAAATGGAGACCAATTACCCGCCACAGTACCAAGCCCCTGATCATGCCATGTATGTACCATACATAGCCACACCTGAGCGCCCATAGATCCCACAGGGCAGAGCTCTGCTGTGTTACATTAAGCCTCACATCCTACAAGTAGAGCTAAAAACGTCATTATATATGCACAACAGCAGTGCCCCTAGGACAGCTCTTCCTGGCACAGCAGTAGGTAAGAACAGCAGCTGCGCTATAGCGCTATAACGCTGCCACTGCAGCTCCTCACCTTGACCTCCTCCTTCAGGTCCATCTTGCACGAGTCTGGATGATCGATCACTATCTGTCTCTGACCATTCCCGCTACTGTCGGCTATTTGATACAAACGATCAGCCAATCAGAAAACAGGGGAGAGGCGTGGTTAGAGGACAAACTGGAAGCTGATTGGCTGCAGTGAAGGCGGGAAATTTAATTTCCGCCACCTGTGTGCGGGATGCGCCGCAGATCCAGCGCTGGACCCGGCAGTCACTGCTGCGTCTTGCCTAACGACATGTCGTAATCCTCATCCCTACCAACCACAGTGACGCTACACAGAGGGCACATTATACAGCGGGGATGAGAAAGCCGCAGCCTCTTCCGGCCCTGTCCCTGCCTGATCCCTAATGCTGTATTCACACGTTGCGTTTTGGGTGCCGATTATGTGCATGTAAAATCAGCAACATTTCAGAGAACCAGTAAATTGGATGAGTGTTTAACCTAAAGGGTGCTGAGCCTAGAGGCCGGACCCCACCAATCAGAAAGTTACCACGGGTCAGACATGCGAGGAGACCGGATCAGCGGGGGAACGGGGCTAGGTGAGTATTTGATTATTTATTTTTTTCTGTATGGAGCATTATATGCAAGCCTTCATACTGCATGGAGCAATATAGGGGGCCCATCGTACTGTATCAAACGATATACAGGGCCCATTATACTGTATGGAAGACTATATGAGGCCCATTATACTGTATGGAGGACTATGTGGGGCCCATTATACTGTATGGAGGACTACGTGGGGCCATTAGTCTGTACAGAGGACTATGTGGGGCCCATTATTCTGTATGGAGGACTATGGAGGCCCATTATACTGTATGGAGGACTATATGAGGCCCATTATACTGTATGGAGGACTATGTGGGGCCATTAGTCTGTACGGAGGACTATGTGGGGCCCATTATTCTGTATGGAAGACTATGGAGGCCCATTATACTGTATGGAGGACTATATGAGGCCCATTATACTGTATGGAGGACTATGTGGGGCCCATTATACTGTATGGAGGACTATGTGGGGCCATTAGTCTGTATGGAAGACTATATTATTATTATTATTTATTATTATAGCGCCATTTATTCCATGGCGCTTTACATGTGATAGGGATATACATAACAAAAGCATTTACATAATCTTAACAAAACGAGTCAGCGACTGGTACAGGAGGAGCGAGGACCCTGCCCGCGAGGGCTCACAGTCTACAAGGGATGGGTGAGGATACAGTAGGTGAGGGTAGAGCTGGTCGTGCAGTGGTGTTTACTGCAGGTTGTAGGCTTGTCGGAAGAGGTGGGTCTTCAGGTTCCTTTTGAAGGTTTCCACGGTCGGCGAGAGTCTGATATGTTGGGGTAGAGAGTTCCAGAGTAGGGGGGAAGCACGGGAGAAATCTTGTATACGATTGTGGGAGGAGGAGATAAGAGGGGAGTAGAGCAGGAGATCTTGTGAGGATCGGAGGTTGCGTGCAGGTAAGTACCGGGAGACTAGGTCACAGATGTATGGAGGAGACAGGTTGTGGATGGCTTTGTATGCCATGGTTAGAGTTTTGAACTGAATTCTCTGGGCAATGGGGAGCCAGTGAAGGGATTGACAGAGAGGAGAGGCCGGGGAATAGCGGGGGGACAGGTGGATTAGTCGAGCAGCAGAGTTTAGGATAGATTGGAGAGGTGCAAGAGTGTTGGAAGGGAGGCCACGGAGCAGGAGGTTGCAGTAGTCGAGGCGGGATATGATGAGGGCATGCACTAGTGTTTTTGCAGAGTCTTTGCTGAGGAATGCACGGATCCAGGAGATGTTTTTGAGTTGGAGTCGGCAGGAGGTGGAAAGGGCTTGAATATGTGGCTTGAAGGAGAGATCAGAGTCCAGGGTTACCCCAAGGCAGCGAGCTTGTGGGACTGGGGAGAGTGAACAGCCATTGACGTTGATGGATAGGTCGGATGGGGGATGTGAATGAGAGGGTGGAAAGATGATGAACTCTGTTTTATCCATGTTGAGTTTTAGAAACCTGTCGGAGAAGAAGGATGAGATGGCGGACAGACATTGTGGGATTCTGGTTAGTAGGGAGGAGATATCGGGTCGAGAGAGGTAGATCTGTGTGTCGTCAGCATAGAGGTGATACTGAAAGCCGTGAGACTCTATGAGCTGTCCCAGGCCGAAGGTGTAGATGGAGAAGAGCAGAGGTCCTAGAACTGAACCTTGGGGGACACCGACAGATAGGGGGCGAGATGAGGAGGTGGTGCGTGAGTGGGAGACGCTGAATGTCCTGTCTGTTAAGTATGAGGAGATCCAAGATAGAGCCAAGTCCGTGATGCCAAGAGATGAGAGAATCTGGAGTAAGAGGGAATGGTCCACTGTGTCAAAGGCAGATGACAGGTCCAGAAGGAGGAGGATGGAGTAGTGTCGCTTGGATTTGGCATTTAGTAGGTCATTGGTGACTTTGGTCAGGGCAGTTTCAGTCGAGTGATGCGGTCGGAAGCCAGATTGTAGACGGTCGAAGAGGGAGCAGGAGGAGAGGTGGGAGGACAGTTCAAGGTGTACATGTTGTTCTAGAAGTTTTGAGGCAAAGGGGAGGAGTGATATGGGGCGGTAGCTGGTCAGAGAGGAAGGGTCAAGGGAGGGCTTTTTGAGGATGGGTGTGATTGCGGCATGTTTGAAACATGAGGGGAAGACTCCGGTTGTTAGTGATAGATTGAAGAGGTGGGTTAGGGTTGGGATGAAGACTGAGGTGAGGTTAGTGATGAGGTGGGATGGGATTGGGTCAAGTTCGCAGGTGGTGAGGTGTGATTTGGAGAGTAAAGAGGAGACTTGACCTTCTGTAATGGTGGAGAAGTGGGGTTTGGAGGAGGAGGGTTGAGTAGATATGAGGAGGGGTTGTGTGGACTTTAGGCCAAAGTTTTGTCTGATGGTGTCAATCTTCTGTTTGAAGAATGAGGCAAAGTCGTCGGCTGAGATGAGAGAAGAGGGAGGAGGTGCTGGGGGACGAAGGAGAGAGTTGAAAGTGTTAAATAGCTGTTTAGGGTTGTGAGATAGGAAGGATATGAGAGATGAGAAGTAGGTTTGTTTTGCTGTAGTGAGTGCGGACTTGAAATTAGTGAGGGATTGCTTGAATGCGATGAAGTGCTCGATGGAGTGAGACCTTTTCCATCTCCGCTCCGCAACCCTGGAGGCCCGGCGCAGTTCTTTGGTAAGTTTAGTGTGCCAGGGTTGCCTGTTGAATGTGCGAGGTGTGGTGTGTGTGAGAGGGGCGATCGAGTCTAGAGCTGCAGCTATTGTGGTGTTATATGAAGCAGCAGCAACGTCTGCATCGTGCAAGGAACTTATGTCTGTGAGAGGAAGGAGGGATTCAGAGAGAGAGTGTATGTCAAGGTGTTTGAGATTTCTGCGAGGGTGTGTGAGTTTGTGGAGTGGGGATTGTGCACCCGGAGAGGAGAGGGTAGAGAATGTGAGGAGGTTATGGTCAGAGAGAGGGAGTGGTGAGTTAGAGAGGTTAGATAGGGAACAGAGGCGGGTGAAGATGAGGTCCAGTGTGTGGCCATCTTTGTGGGTGGGTGTGGAAGACCATTGAGTGAGTCCAAAGGAGGAAGTTAGGGATAGGAGCTTAGAGACAGACGAGTGGGGAGTGTCAATGGGGATGTTGAAGTCACCCATTATGATAGTGGGGATGTCAGTGGAAAGGAAGTGAAGCAGCCAGGTAGTGAAATGGTCTAAGAAGGTGGTGGCTTGCCCTGGGGGTCGGTAAACGACGGCCAGTTGGAGGTTGGAGGGGGAATAGATGCGCACACAGTGCACCTCAAAAGAGGGGAGTGTAACGGAGGGTGGCAGTGGGATTTTGATGAAAGCGCAGAGTTCTGATAGGAGGAAACCTACGCCTCCACCATGTTTGCCATTGGGGCGGGGGGTGTGGGAAAGGTGGAATCCGCCATATGAAAGGGCAGCTGGGGAGGCTGTGTCAGAGGGGGTGAGCCAGGTTTCGGTGATGGCGAGGAAGGAGAGTTTGTTTGTAATGAAAAGATCGTGGATGAAGGAAAGTTTGTTGCAGACAGAGCGAGCGTTCCATAGAGCTCCTGTTAGTATAGCTGAGGAGGTGGGTATTAGTTGGATGGGTATGAGGTTAGAAGGGTTGCGACAGTTTGAGGAAGGTCGTGGATAGGAGGTAGAAGTAACTGTGGGGATATGGCGAGGAGGACCAGGATTTGGAGAGATATCTCCAGCAGTGAGGAGGAGCAGAGAAAGTGTTAGCAGGTGGGAGCAAGAGAGAGCATGAGGTGGCTGTCTGTGTTTGGAGATCCAGGATTGAATGTTGAGGAATAATTTGGAGGAGGAGGTGAGATGAATGGGGAGGATAGAGGGAGAGATGATGAGTTTCTTACTTGGTGTAGGGATTTGAGGGGTTATTAGAAAGTGGAGGACTATAGAGGAAAAAGTGAGAGCTAACAGAAACATAGTTTAAGGAGAGTGAGTGGTCAAAGTGTTTGTTACCTGACTAACTGCCTCTGAAATAACTGCCACTTCTCTCCGAAGCCACTTTGTACAAGAAGACGCGTGCACACCCCAGCACGCGTGCACCCCTTACAGAGAGTCTAAATATATAGGCCACATTAAACTATATCAGGTGTAGGGCATTGTGGGAACGGCTTGTGGATAAATTAACAGCTGGTCATTTCAACAGGAGATGGCTGGGTGATCAAAGACAGAGCCAGGACGCAAGTCTCTGCAGTTTAGCACCTCTAAAAATCAGATAAGGTATATAGTGGGGAAAGAACAAACATATGTGAATATTGATTGGAGTGGGACAGATGAAGCAGGGGAATTATGCAGAGCATGTACCAGAGAGATGGGTCAGCAGAGCATTAGAAGACAGCATACATAGGAGCAGGGGAATTATGCAGAGCATGTACCTGTGGAAAGAGAAGAAGAAGACGAATGTTAGTCCATGGCCTCTGAAATAACTGCCACTTCTCTCTATATGAGGCCCATTATTCTGTATTGAGGACTATGTGGGGCCCATTATACTGTATGGAGGACTATGGGGGCCCATTATTCTGTATGGAGGACTATGGGGGCCCATTATTCTGTATGGAGGACTATGTGGGGCCCATTATATTGTATGGAGGACTATGTGGGGCCCATTATATTGTATGGAGGACTATGTGTTATCTATAATACTGTATGGAGAACCATATGGGAGGAAATTGACTTGGTAAGGGCTGTAAAGTTGTGATATATGCTCTTCCGTGACTGCCGAATAGTAAGGATTTTTTCTTTTTTTGGGGGGTGGGGAAGGGTGCCCAAATAGAACTTCTGCTATGGGGCCCCCATGATTTCTATGTACGCCCCTGCCCAGACCAGTGTCTCCAGCGATTTATATGCCCCAGCCCACTGGCCCAGTCCAGTGCTTCCTCCTGTCTTGTGTATGCCCCAGCCCTGGTGTCTCCTGTGTGATCTATAGACAGCTGTCTCGGTGTCTCCTATGTGATCTATAGACAGCTGTCTCAGTGTCTCCTATGTGATCTATAGACAGCAGTCTTGGTGTCTCCTATGTGATGTATAAACTGCAGATCTCCCACGGTTTGAGGTGTATAAATGTAATGTGAGCAGTGATGGATTTCCCACTGTGAGGACACCTGTTGTGTAATATACCATACATCTGTGTTCGGTACGATTTACTGCTGTGAGTTCTTTACAAAACTTATCACAAAGAGTCTCCTGCGCTCCAGACTGATATAAACTTGGGAAAGCAGTTAAGAGTAGCAACATCATCCATACCAGCTAACATCACACCTCAGCACTGGCGGACACAGTAAGGAGAGGCCCCTCCTGCTTTGGCGGTGGAGATGGGCCCCATTTACCTCTTGGGTCCCTGTGCGGTCGCATCAATGATATGTCCGCCCCTGCACCTCACCAAAGAGAAGCAGCTCCAGCCATCACATTAGAGAGTTAATTAATTGTTTGACCAAATATAGCCGGGTAAATTGTCAAGCTGATAATTTTGTATGGCTCCTGAAGGATGGTATAAATATCCCAATGGCTCCTAGCAGAAAAAAAGGTTGCCCATCCCCGTTGTAAATGAATAATAGCTGCTGCTGTAAAGAATGGATTGTACACGGATGACAAGTGAAAAAAAAAACAATTTCTGGATGAAATTGAACGATTTTTTTTTTTATTGCCTTGTGTGAACCTACACTTACAGAAACAAAACCTTTTTTAGTGCGGATTTTACCCATTTATTTCAATGGGAACTCTAAATCCTAGAAGTGTTTTTTTGGGGGTTTTTTTGCTGTCCGTGAGCCTTTTTTTTTTAACAGCGCGGCAGAAGAAAATCAAGTCTATGGGTCTGTGGAAATTAGGGACAGCACACGGATGGCATCAATATTACATTGTCATTTATTTATCCATAAGTGACAATCACTGATTGTAAAAACTGACCCTGAGCAAACATCATGTACAAATGCTCGGACTAACATTAATTCAGCCGAGTGAAGAGAGCCATACGGTAAAATAATCAATCTTTATTAGAAAACGTTAAAATAATTTAAAACTACAGAGTGCCGCGTAGGGGGGGGGGGGACACCTTCTCCATCCAATGGAGACTGCTATGTAGGAGACAAAAGAGGGATACAAAATAAGTAAATTATGTAACAGTTTCTAATGTTACAGATATAAACCACTATTACAGTTATAAGGAATGTTCCCAATACCAAAACAAGGGTAGAATTCCAGACCTAGCAGTATAAACTGACACTCCAAGCCCACAAAAATATAAATGCGTAAAGCTATACAGTGGGATGTACATGTGATCAGAATAGATTAAGCTATTCAATGACTCCACTAGTAAGTTTAGTGAATGTTATAACGCCTAGACCACAGATTAGAAATCAATGATATATATCTAGAATTTATCCCAAAATGTTAAATACTGGTGGTGAGGGGGGACGCTATCTCCATCCACTCTGATTTACTCTGCCCTTGGTTATACTTTCTATACAGGTAATATGCATCATTAATACTATTTAACATTTTGGGATAAATTCTGTATATATCAGTGATTTCTAATCTGTGGTCAAACCTTTATAACATTCACTAAATTTACTAGTGGAGCCAATGAATAGCTTAATCTGTTTAATCCGCACTCTATGATCACATGTACATCCCACTGTATAGCTTTACTTATTTATTTTTGTGAGCTTGGAGTGTCAGTTTATACTGCTAGGTCTGGAATTCTACTCTTGTTTTGGTATTGGGAACATTCCTTATAACTGTAATAGTGGTTTATATCTGATAATTATATAACAGTTTCTAATGTAAGAGGGAAGTTACTTGACATTGTTTACTTATTTCTTATCCCTCTTTTGTCTCCTACATAGCAGTCTCCATTGGATGGAGAAGGTGTCCCCCCCCCCCCCAATCGGCACTCTGTGGTTTTAAATTATTTTAACATTTTCGAATAAAGATTGATTATTTTACCCTATGGTTCTCTTCACTCGGCTGAATTAATGTTAGTCCGAGCATTTGTATACGATGTTGATCAGAAGTGCCGTAAATTTACTACACTGCTGAAAAAAATAAAGGGAACACTCAAATAACACATCCTAGATCTGAATGAATGAAATATTCTCATTGAATACTTTGTTCTGTACAAAGTTGAATGTGCTGACAACAAAATCACACAAAAATCATCAATGGAAATCAAATTTATTAACCAATGGAGGCCTGGATTTGGAGTCACCCCCAAAATTAAAGTGGAAAATCACACTACAGGCTGATCCAACTTTGATGTAATGTCCTTAACCCCTTTACCCCCAGGGTGGTTTGCATGTTAATGACCGGGCCAATTTTTACAATTCTGACCACTGTCACTTTATGAGGTAATTACTCTGGAACGCTTCAGCGGATCCCCCTGATTCTGAGACTGTTTTTTCGTGACATATTGTACTTCATAATAGTGGTAAAATTTCTTCGATATCACTTGCGTTTATTTGTGAAATAAACGGAAATTTGGCGAAAATTTTGCAATTTTCAAAATTAGATTTTTTATGCCCTTAAATCAGAGCGATATGTCACACAAAATAGTTAATAAATAACATTTCCCAAATGTCTACTTTACATCAGCACAATTTTCGAACAATTTATTTTTTTTTTATTAGTGCGCTATAAGGGTTAAAAGTTGACCAGTGATTTCTCATTTTTCCAACAAAATTTACAAAACCATTTTTTTAGGGACCACATCACATTTGAAGTGACTTTGAGGGATCTTTATGACAGAAAATACCCAAAAGTGACACCATTCTAAAAACTGCACCCCTCAAGGTGCTCAAAACCACATTCAAGAACTTTATTAACCCTTCAGGTGCTTCACAGGAATTTTTGGAATGTGGAAGAAAAAAATGAACATTTAACTTTTTTCACAAAAATGTTACTTTAGACCCAATTTTTTTTATTTTCGCAGGGGTAACAGGAAAAAATGGATCCCAAAATTTGTTGCGCAATTTCCCCTGAGCACGCAGATACCCCATATGTGGGGAAAAAACACAGTTTGGGCGCACAGCAGGGTTCGGAAGGGAAGGAGCGCCATTTGACTTTTTGATTGTAAAATTTGCTTGAATAATTAGCGGACGCCATTTTGCGTTTGGAGAGCCCCTGATGTGCCTAAACAGTGGAAACCCCCCACAAGTGACACCATCTTGGAAACTAGACCCCTCAGGGAACTTATCTAGATGTGTGGTGAGCATCTTGAACCCCCAGGTGCTTCACAGAAGTTTATAACATTGAGCTGTAAAAATAAAATTTTCATATTTTTCCCACAAAAATGTTTTTCAGCCCCCAATTTTGCATTTTCATAAGGGTAAGGGGAGAAATTGCACCATGCAGTTTGTTGTGCAATTTCTCCTGAGTAAGCAGATAACCCATATGTGGGGGAAAACCATTGTTTGGGCGCACGGCAGAGTTCGGAAGGGAAGGAGCGCCATTTGACTTTTTGATTGTAAAATTTGCTTGAATAATTAGCGGACACCATGTTGCATTTGGAGAGCCCCTGATGTGCCTAAACAGTGGAAACCCCCCACAAGTGACACCATTTTGGAAAATAGACCCCTCAGGGAACTTATCTAGATGTGTGGTGAGCACCCTGAACCCCCAAGTGTTTTACAGAAGTTTATAACATGGAGCCGTGAAAATAAAAAAAATCAAACTTTTTCCACAAAAATTATGTTTTAGCCCCAATTTTTTTATTTTCACAAGGGTAAGAGGAGAAAATGGACACCAAAAACTTTTGTGCAATTTTTACTGAGTACGCCAATACCCCATATGTGGGGAAAATACACTGTTTTTTGCACACGGCAGAGTTCAGAAGGTAAGGTGCACTGTGTGACTTTTTGAACGCAAAATTGACTGGAATCAAGAGCGGACGCCATGTCTCGTTTGGAGAGCCCCTGATGTGCCTGAATAGTGGAAACCCCTCACAAGTGACCCCATTTTGGAAACTACACCCCTCAAGGATTTTATCAAGGGGTATAGTGAACATTTTGAACCCAGAGGTACGACACAGAATTTGATAACATTAGGTTATCATATTGTCATTAGTCTCGCGCGCAAGTGCTCGCTACCTGAGTTTGCATTGGGTACTCGGGTATGCCACATGTACTGCGTGTGCTCGAGTGACATGCTCGTGTCCCCGCCCTGCATGTTTCACGATTGTTAGACCCAAAAAAAAACATGCGGGGATCGCTCTTGCATGGCAGGCAATCCCCGCAAGGTTTGTTTGGCCGCGAAGTATATGGGGCGGAGACTCGAGCACCCGCGATACTCAGTGGATACCCAAGCACCCGATGCAAACTCAAGTAGCGAGCAATTGCGCTCAGCACTAGTCGCCATATCGTCATCTTTTTTTTTTTTTACTTTTGAAAAAAATCCCAAACCCTAGCCCAACCCTAACACTAGCCTAACCCTAGCCCAACCCCTAACCCCAACTGTAACCCTAGCCCAACCCTAACCCTAGCCCCACCCTAAACTCAACTCTAACCCTAGTCCAATCCTAACCCTAGCCCCAATCCTAACCCTAGCCCCAATCCTAACCCTAGCCCAACCCTAACCCTAGCCCAACCCTAACCCTAGCCCAACCCTAACCCTAGACCAGCCCTAACCCCAACCCTAACCCTAGCACAACCCTAACCCTAGAGTTTATTTTTTACGCCGTTCCTCATGCGGTATAAGTGATTAGACGACCTTATTCTTCGGGTCAGTGTGATTACAGCGATACCAGAATCATATCGGGTTTTTATGACTGACAGCTGTCACACACTAAAAGACGCATGTTTTTGTAAAATCTAGTTTTTCCATCGCCATATTTTGAGAGCTATAATTTTTCCATATTTTGGCCGACAGAGTCATGTGATAGCTTGTTTTTTGCGGGATGAGTTGATGTTTTTATTGGTGCCATTTTCAGGCCTCTGACATGTTTTGATCGCTTTCTATTCCGATTTTTGGGAGGCAGAATAAACAAAAAACAATTCATGAATTGTTTTTTTTTTTTTTTAATTTTATGCTGTTCCGCGTGTGGTAAAATTTATAAGGTAGCATTATTCTTCGGGTAAGTACATTAACAGCGGTACCACGTTTATATCGTTTTTCTATGTTTTGGCGCTTTTACACAATAAAAGCTATTTTATAGAAAAAATTATTTTTTTGCATCGCTTTATTCTGAGAGCTATTACATTTTTTTATTTTTTTGGCTGATGGAGCTGTATGGTGGCTTGTTTTTTGCGGGACAAGATGACGTTTTCAGTGGTACCATTTTTATTTCCATTCGTCTTTTTGATCGCATGTTATTCCATTTTTTGTTTGGCGGTATGATGATAAAGCATTGTTTTTTTGCTTCGTTTTTTATTTTTTTTTTTTTACCAAGTTCACTAAAGGGATTAACTAGCAGGAAATGTTTATAGGTCAGGTCGTTCCAGACGCGGCAATACCAAATATGTGTACTTTTATTTATTTTTTTCATAATATTTATTGATGGGTACATTATATTTTTAATTTTGGTGGATAATTTTTTTTTTTTTTTTTTTTTTATTTTTACAATTTTTTTTTTTTACTTCCTGACGCTTTCTTTACTTTTATTCTGTGTCCCACTATGGGACTTTCACTTTTTTTTTATTCTGATCGCCTGTATAGCACAGGAATGGAGCACCATCCCTGTGCTATACAGGCTGTCAGTGCTGCAGATGCAGAAGATATTTTGGTCATGCACTGCGCATGACCAAAATATTTTCCTGCTGTCTGGTGACCCGGATGTTGTCATGACGACATCGGGTCGTCATGGCAACATCCGGGAAACCGCAGCAGACAGCGCTGGAGGCCTGAAGAGGAGGTGAGTATTGCGATCACCTCCCCTTGCCACAGCAATGCTGCGATCGACTTAGATCACAGCATTGCAGGGGTTAATGTGCCGGGAGCTGTGCGAGACCGCTCCCAGCACATAGCACCGGGTGTCAGCTGTGACAATCAGCTGACACCAGGGGGCGATCGCGCCCGCACAGCCTGTGGTGCAACGTGACGGTGGATGGAGCGAGACATGATGTCCCAGATGTGCTCAATCAGATTCAGGTCTGGGGAATGGGCGGGCATTGTCCTGCATTAGGAGGAACCCAGGGCCAACCGCACCAGCATATGGTCTCACAAGGGGTCTGAGGATCTCATCTCTGTACCTAAGGGCAGTCAGGCTACCTCTGGGGAGCACATGGAGGGCTGTGCGGGCCTCCAAAGAAATGCCATCCCACACCATTACTGACCCACTACCAAACCGGTCATGCTGAAGGATGTTGCAGGCAGCAGATCGCTCTCCACGGCGTCTCCAGACATGTGCTCAGTGTGAACCTGCTTTCATCTGTGAAGAGCACAGGGCGCAAGTGGTGACTTTGCCAATCCTGGTGTTCTGTGGCAAATGCCAAGCGTTCTGCACGGTATTGGGCTGTGAGCACAACCCCCATCTGTGGACGTCGGGCCCTCATACCACCCTCATGGAGTCGGTTTCTAACCGTTTGTGCAGACACATGCACATTTGTGGCCTGCTGGAGGTCATTTTGCAGGGCTCTGGCAGTGCTCCTCCTGTTCCTCCTTGCACAAAGGCGGAGGTAGTGGTCCTGCTGCTGGGTTGTTGCCCTCCTACGGCCCCCTCCACGTCTCCTGGTGTACTGGCCTGTCTCCTGGTAGCACCTCCAGCCTCTGGACACTACGCTGACAGACACAGCAAACCTTCTTGCCACAGCTCGCATTGATGTGCCATCCTGGATGAGCTGAACTACCTGAGCAACTTCTGTGGGTTGTAGAGTCCGTCTCATGCTACCACGAGTGTGAAAGCACAAGCAACATTCAAAAGTGACCAAAACATCAGCCAGAAAGCATTGGTACTGAGATGTGGTCTGTGGTCCCCACCTGCAGAACCACTCCTTTATTGAATGTGCCTTGATAATTGCCAATAATTTCCATCTATTGTCTATTCCATTTGCACAACAGCATGTGAAATTGATTGTCAATCAGTGTTGCTTCCTAAGTGGACAGTTTGATTTCACAGAAGTTTGATTTACTTGGAGTTATATTCTGTTGTTTAAGTGTTCCCTTTATGTTTTTGAGCAGTGTATATGGACACCATTTGATAATTGACTGACCAAACATTGACGAAATAAGGATCCGAAACAACGATGATACTCCGACCTTTTTTTTTGCATATGTAAAAAATTACTGAGGCCTAAAACTGCATGAGTAAATGCAGAAAATACGTTGCAGCTGTCGTGCAGTTTTTTTTGCCACAATCGAGGTACAAACGCAAAATTTTTTAAATTAGTTATTTTACCAGACAGTCCAGTAAGTTTGGCGTTATTAATGGACAAGTGCCAAAGATTGATGCTGGTAACAAAAAAAGACATGAAAAGAGAACAGTGTTTGACCGCTGATAGCGAAGGCTGCATGCAGACGTCCATTTTTAACATACGTGTTGTTTTTTTTTTCACTAATAGGACACGGACTCATTGTAGTCTCTGGCGTTTTTCACACGTGCTGTGTTACAGATGGAGTCATAGATCAAACTTGCCTATTCAAATCAACGGGTCTGAGAAAATAATGGACAGCTCACTGATTGCATCTGTGTGTTATCTGAGTTTTCTTACTATTTAATGTGTAGGAGAAGCTCGGATATTTATTTTTTTCTTCGACATATGAGAAAAGTGGATACCTGGACGAAAAAAAGGGACACATCTGACTCAGCTCACTGTCGAAATATGGTCAATTTTGTCTCGCCTGCTTAAAAAAAAAGGTCCTTCGAACATGAAGATGGTTATTCAAGTCCTTTTGGAACGTGGCCTCAGATTGTCCTCTATTTATCTCATGATATAATAATTAAAAAGTTACCTGAGAATAGGGAATGAACAGTTTCAGGCAAGGGAATCATAAGGAGAGTTGGGAACCCTAGGACTGGTAGTTTTTCAAAGAATACTGGAAAATATAGTCCTAAGAAGCAGAAGTGGAGGACAGTGTTGTTTGCTATGAACCTGGGGTTAGGTAGCGACTCCTAAATAAGGATAAAATAAAAGAACCTTTGTTAAAAACTCATATATTGAGTTTCCTTTTTCTCTTTTGGGGTCGGGAGGGGGGGGGGGGGTGACAACTTTTTCAACTAAATGCAAGAGGCAGGTTTTATTAAAGGCTAACTCCCAATATGTTGGATGCTGGGGCTTCAGAACTGCTGGGAGCTCAGAGTTATCCACCCAGGATAGGGAATACTTTACTAATCGCTGTGTGTCAGACCACTGGGACCAGCAGCTACCCCGAGAAC
Organism: Phyllobates terribilis; assembly: GCF_046119375.1. Classification (NCBI taxonomy): domain Eukaryota; kingdom Metazoa; phylum Chordata; class Amphibia; order Anura; family Dendrobatidae; genus Phyllobates; species Phyllobates terribilis. Next base: position 116,980,922 of record NW_027362773.1, read on the forward strand.
AGGGCTCTGCTCTCAGGTGTGCATGCTCAACCTCCATTCCAGTCAATGTCTATGGGGCTGCTGGAAATACCCTGCTTTCTTCAGCATAGATAATGAACGGAATGGAGGTTGAGCATGCACACCAGGATAGCTGCAGGTCCCAGTGGTCGGACCAATTAGTAATTTATCTCTTATTCTGTGCATGGAGAGTGACAAACGATCTTGGGAATAATCCTTTAATATATTTACATTCCTTTTTAGGGTTAAAAAAATTGAAAAATACATTAATTGGTTCAAAATATATATTTTTTGGAGCCCATGTTTATGACTTGCACTATGAAAATTTAGGCATAACTACGAGAAGGGCCATGGAAATGATTAATAAAACTTATTATTGAGCTCAATTTCCAAATTGTATGCAATAAACTTCCTCTAATGGCAACTAAAATTATACCATATGCAAAAGAATCAGGAGCTTTTTAAGCAGAAGACGCTTCAGGAAACTCCTTTTCCCAGGCGTTTTATAACCCTAAAGCGGTTTTTTTGGTAGTTTCCTGAGCACTTTTTATACTTTTTTGAGCAGCAGAGTTTTTTTAGGGTCTTTTGTACTGGCGTTTTCTGCATGTTTTTCTTATTTTAATTTTTTTTTTTTTGTGCAGACCTGCTCTCACTTCCATTCAACAATGAAGATACTGCTAGAGCGTCTTTTGAGCCCTCTCATTAATTTATATTGTAAGGTATGTAAAGAGAGTCTTCCAAGTGGAAGAAGCCCGAAAAATGACGGGAGGAGGAGTGCTTCTGTAAAAGAAGTGACCCGACCAAAGTTTTTATCCTCTTAATATATTGCAGTCATCATATTATATAGCACTGTGCACTTACAATTGCTCATTTTGCCTTTCTACTCAGCTAATTCTTCTCTTTTCCATTAGGTCTATGACATCACGGGATTAAAAATGGACTAGCTGAAACCTTATAAGCTCTATGCAGAAACAGGAGGTTAATTTTCCCTGTATGAGTAATGAGTCACTGCAAAACACTTTCATCTAATTTCTTTAATAAAATAAGATTCATCTTAAGACAGAGCTCAAATATGTAAAACAGATACAGCATCAATCCTGCCTGAATTATCACTAAAAGGTGTTATCAGCAGCTGAAATACACGAAAATAATATACAGAACGTAAAATGACTTGGTGCCGGTGAAAGATGGCGAAAGCATCAGCTGACCAGACCTGGAGGAGAGAAGAAAGGAAAAAAAGGTCACCAACGACACACAGTAAATTTTTATTTATTTAAATTTTACTTACTGTTATTAATTCCGCAATGCTTACATTCATTATCATCACTGTCCCCATTGGGGCTCACAGTCTACATCCCCTATCAGTATGTCTTTGGGGTGTGGGAGGAAACTGGAGAACCCGGAGGAAACCCACGCAAACACTGGGAGAACATACAAACTCCTTGCAGATGTTTTTTTTGGTGGGATTAGAACCCAGGACCCCAGCGCTGCAAAGCAACAGTGGTAACCGCTGAGCCACCATACAGTGCTGACCACTGAGCCAGCATGCTGGATTGGAAATGCCACAATAGTGGGAGATGGGACACAGAGACTATCACTAAATCCACAGGCACGCTCACTCTCAAGGTAGGGAGGCGAGAATGGAAACAGAATCTGAACATACATCATTAGGAGTCTACAATTGTATATTCTAAATAAACAAGAAATTTAATACAAAACCAAATCGCATTATTTTGGTAGAAAGTTGAAATCTTGTGAGTGACGTCACTTACCCAAATAATCATCCATCAGAGATCCGATAGCAAACTGTAAAGAAGGAAGAGAATTAGAATCCAGACTGAAATCTATATAATATGTATTACCATGTATATGGTAATGCAGCTCGATCTGGGGGTCTCATGCTTTAACACCTAAGTGGAGGGCAACCCAATTCTGCTGCAGAAAGAGTAGGTTTCATTTCTCCATTCTTATTTTCCACTTCCAGATAGATAAAATCTAAGACTGCACTTACTATGTCGTTCTTATCCACTCTGGTTCCAACAATTTTAAGTCGAATTTCGTCATCCTGCTGAATAACTACATCCTAAAAAAAAAACAAAAAAAAAAACAGACAAAACAATTAATACTGCCTCGTTATTACGCCCAAAAAAAAAAAAAAAAACCCCACATACACCTCTATAAACTCTGGAGACACCCAGGTCAGGGCTGTTCTCACATACTGCCTGGAATTGGTCTGTATAATTTTCTCCATCTTATATACACTGCTCAAAAAAATACAGGGAACACTCAAATAACACATCCTAGATCTGAATGAATGGAATATTCTCATTGAATACTTTGTTCTGTACAAATTTGAATGTGCTGACAACAAAATCACACAAAAATCATCAATGGAAATCAAATTTATTAACCAATGGAGGCCTGGATTTGGAGTCACCCCCAAAATTAAAGTGGAAAAACACACTACAGGCTGATCCAACTTTGATGTAATGTCCTTAAAACAAGTCAAAATGAGGCTCAGTATTGTGTGTGGCCTCCACGTGCCTGTATGACCTCCCTACAACGCCTGGGCATGCTCCTGATGAGGTTGCGGATGGTCTCCTGTGGGATCTCCTCCCAGACCTGGACTAAAGCATCCGCCAACACCTGGACAGTCTGTGGTGCAACGTGACGTTGGTGGATGGAGCGAGACATGATGTTCCAGATGTGCTCAATCAGATTCAGGTCTGGGGAACGGGCGGGCCAGTCCATAGTTTCAATGCCTTCATCTTGCAGGAACTGCTGACACACTCCAGCCACATGAGGTCTGGCATTGTCCTGCATTAGGAGGAACCCAGGGCCAACCGCACCAGCATATGGTCTCACAAGGGGTCTGAGGATCTCATCTCGGTACCTAATGGCAGTCAGGCTACCTCTGGCGAGCACATGGAGGGCTGTGCGGCCCTCCAAAGAAATGCCACCCCACACCATTACTGACCCACTGCCAAACCGGTCATGCTGAAGGATGTTGCAGGCAGCAGATCGCTCTCCATGGCGTCTCCAGACTCTGTCACGTCTGTCACATGTGCTCAGTGTGAACCTGCTTTCATCTGTGAAGAGCACAGGGCACCAGTGGTTACTTTGCCAATCATGGTGTTCTGTGGCAAATGCCAAGAGTCCTGCACGGTGTTGGGCTGTGAGCACATCCCCCATCTGTGGACGTCGGGCCCTCATACCACCCTCATGCAGTCGGTTTCTAACCGTTTGTGCAGACACATGCACATTTGTGGCCTGCTGGAGGTCATTTTGCAGGGCTCTGGCAGTGCTCCTCCTTTTCCTCCTTGCACAAAGGCGGAGGTAGCGGTCCTGCTGCTGGGTTGTTGCCCTCCTAAGGCCCCCTACACGTCTCGTGGTGTACTGGCCTGTCTCCTGGTAGCACCTCCAGCCTCTGGACACTACGATGACAGACACAGCAAACCTTCTTGCCACAGCTCGCATTGATGTGCCATCCTGGATGAGCTGCACTACCTGAGCAACTTCTGTGGGTTGTAGAGTCCGTCTCATGCTACCACGAGTGTGAAAGCACAACCAACATTCAAAAGAGACTAAAATATCAGCCAGAAAGCATTGGTACTGAGATCTGGTCTGTGGTCCCAACCTGCAGAACCACTCCTTTGTGTCTTGATAATTGGCAATAATTTCCATCTATTGTCTATTCCATTTGCACAACAGCATGTGAAATTGATTGTCAATCAGTGTTGCTTCCTAAGTGGACAGTTTGATTTCACAGAAGTTTGATTTACTTGGAGTTCTATTCTGTTGCTTAAGTGTTCCCTTCATTTTTTTGAGCAGTGTATATTTAATACATTTTAGGTTGCACCATAAAACCTACTCATACATAAAAACATATTTTACCTACTATTTACAACAGAATTTTATGTTAAATGTATTTTTTTAATGTTTGATTGTTTTTATTTCACGATCTGTATAATACAAAATAAAATCTTGCAGATTTCATCCTAGACTTATTTTTCCTATTCTTTCAGGAAGTCCACGTGTACATTACCCAGGATTCCTATCTGACCCTAGTTTCTGTATAGAAGCATCTAATGAGCGTGTGCAAAGATCACTGTGAAGGGAGGAGGTCAGCTGTGACCACCTATTGTGATTGGTGACTCCTATGTTATCAGCTGTATATAGAGGCGTTACCCATCATTGTAATCCTGCCTCTGATTATACTGATTACTGAAATCTTCTGTAAACATGAAGCATGAGTCTAGAATAGCCATATTGGCCAGTATGAACATTGCAAAATTTATAAAAGAAGATATATAAAAATTGCCAATTTTTTTCTAAAATATATTTAAAAACCACAAAACCTGGATATAAATAATAGATAATTTTTTGAACATACATTACCTTTAATCAGATGCATCCTAAAAGTTTTTAATAAAGCATGTTAAAGGGAACCAGTCAGGTCCCCTAAACTTTTAAATTGGCCCATTATTCAGGCAGGATAGTAATATGTTTAGTGGTTTATACAACTTCTGGATGCTAATGAACCTGGACTGGTTTAGCTAGATCACCCGCTTTATATTTGCCCATCCACTGAAGACCACATATTTCTCCTTGTAGGACATCAAGCTAATTCATTTTTTCCTTTGAAAATCTGTCATTACAGGAATGCCTGGAACACAGGTAGAAAATGTAATGGCGGCAGTTTATGAGAGTTGAGGGACCTTTAATGATCCCTTTAACGGTCCACCCTTAGTGGTTTAATATACACAAGGACAGAAGAGAAAGAACAGAAATGCTTGTGTAGTTGTCGGACAACTGACTCTTACCTCATCTACAGTCTTATAACACGGTGGGTTGGAATTCGGATCAAACTCCATTTCAGAAGGGATTGACTGAAATAAAAAAAATTAAAAATGCAAAAACCCAAAATGGCCAAAATGTGTGATATTACAACAACCTCCCAGTCCCAGGCCGTTTCCTATCACTATGCCACACTCTGCTAAATCTGTAATAGACATATCTACCAGTTTCAAAAGTATTCTATTTAACAGGTGATTAAAAAACAAGCCAATCATGATCCTCAAACTGAGACCACAACTTAGGCCACGTTCAGTATTTCACATCAGCATTTGTAATCCAAAATGAGGAGTGGAACAAACAGAGGAAAAGTATAATAGAAACACGTCACCACTTCTGTATCTAATCACCCATTCCTTTTTTTGGCTTACAAATACGGATGTGAAATACTGACCAAATATGGAGCGTGAGAAGCAGTTTTGGCCAGGGCTGTGGAGCCGGTGTCCATTTTGGTGGAGCTGGAGTTGGTATGAAATGGACCGAATCCAACTCCTAAAATATATAATACATTGGGTACAGTAATTCAATGCAGTTTGTGGGGAATATTTTTCATAAGAATTTGGGAAAGTTATGAAATGTCCTATAAATGTCTGTCCTATTCCTGATCTAAGGGTGTAGACTTTTAGCTGAGATGAATCTGTGCTACAGTATATTTATCACTTAATCATGAGCCATGTATGAGGGAGTCGGAGTTGGTGTCAGGGAAATTGAGGAGTCGGAGGTTTGACTTACCGATTCCACAGCCCTGGTTTTGGAGCCTTCAGCAGTCAGTCAATCTCTATGACTGCAGATTGCTGAATCCTGACTGACTGCAATTTGCACACAGTCAGGATTCCGCTGTTGCCAGCTGGAGCGGACGCTCTTAGGCTAAGTGGCCACGATGCAAAAATGCTCCTGATTTTTTCTGCATCTCCCTGGCAGGAAAAACGCATGCGGATTTTACATGCGTTTTTCCCGCCAGGTAGAGGCGTTTGTCAAGCGTTTTTGCATGCATTTCTGCATGCGGGTTATCAAGCGCTTTTCCAAGCGACTTTAGCATCACTTGGAAAAGTGCTAGACAACTTGGTCACACTATATAAAGCCATGCAACCGGCATGGATTTATATAGTGTGACCAAGTTAATAGTTAAAAAAAGATTAAAAATGGTAAAAAAACAAAACAAAAAAAAACAACATTATACTCACCTTCTGATGGCCCCCGGTCTCCTTCTCCGGTGTGTCCGGTGTCTTGTGGTGGTGTAAAAGGACCTCCCATGACATCATTTAGTCACGTGACAGGTCACGCGACCGCCGACATCAGCGGTCGCGTAACCTGTTACATGACTAAATGACATCATGGAAGGTCCTTTTAGACCACCGCGAGCCGCCTGGGAGTCAGGACGCACTGTACAGGAGACCGGGGGCCATCAGAAGGTGAGTATAATGTTTATTTTTTATTTTACATTTTTTTTTTTTTTTTTTTTTTTTTTTTTAACTACAGGTACTATGGTACCCGGGTCTGGATGAGAGTCTCCTCTTCTCCAGACCCGGGTACCATCTGCACATTGAATCGCTTAATATCCGCATGTGCACATGTAGTCACGTGGATATTATGCGATTCAATGCAAGTCAATGGCGGCAATTACGCCGCGTTTTCACAAAAATAATGGTAGTGCTGCGGATTTTTCCGCAATGATAATCCGCAGCGGAAATTTCCACAGCATGGGTACAGCACATACGAATTATCATTGGGGACCATGGGGCATGTATTACCAAGCGTTTTTGCTGCAGAAATTCTGCGGCAAAAACGCTTGAAAAATGCATAGTGGGCACGCAGCCTTATTTGCAGTTTGCATAATTGGGACCATGTGTCAACTTGCAAATTTTCTAGCTTCTCTCAAAGTTCTTTTGAGAGAAGCTAGTTGGCATGTGACCGTAATTGTACAAACTGCATGACTTGCATTTATGTGAGCATCTGCTCGAACCGTGAGCACATTGTGCACCGTCCCGGATTCAGTAATCTGTAGTAACAGACTGCAGAAATTTAGCTGATGAGATTTAACTAAAATACTTACATGTCTAGAGATGAAACATGCCATAGGTCCAATTTCTGTGAACAATCCAACCTGACAGGGAAGAAAAAAAAATACATGAGGAAAAAAAAGAATAAAATGTGAGGTTGACCATCCTTACAACGGAACGTTCTTAAAATGAATTACATACCAATGTATCTGCCATTAGAAATGTACATTATAGTATCTATGAGTTTTGCAGTGCAGCCATGAAAATACTATTCAGGCTAGATTCACACATCAGACACAGTCAGTGTATGGACCACAGAGTCCGGACCTGCTGAAGGTCTCCAGACTTGAATTCGGCAGCCTCATGTATCCCTATAAGGATCTTGACTTAGAACTGGTCTGGACTTCAAAGTCCATAAACGGATTGTGAAAGTCGGGTGTGTAAAACCAGCATTACTCTGTCTGTAGTCAATATACTTAAAGAGGTTGTCCACTACTTTATCATTGATGATCTATCCTTGAGAAAGGTCATCAATGTCTAATCGTTTGGGGTCAGACACCCCCGTCGATAAGTGGCAGAGGCTGCTGGCCGGAACAGCTCAGTTGCGGAGATGCTCCGTCTTCTCATAGTGGCCGAAGCACGATCTGCGGGGGGTGGTGGGTGTTGGGCTAGGACCGATCAGACATTGATGACCTATCCTAAGGAGAGGCCATCAATGTACAAGTAGTGAACAACCTCTTTAAAAGCAAACTTAACATGGGTACTTTTTCTGTGCACGGCACACATATGGTACCTTGTTTACTTGGGTAACAACAGCATCTACAACTTCTCCCTTAAAGGGTCTGAAAACGATAGCCTTATATTTGACAGGATACAGCACAAAGCCTCTGCCAGGCTGGATAACACCAGCACCAATATTATCAATGGTGGTGACTGCAATCACAAAGCCATACCTGAGGAAAAAAAAAAAAAGGGAAAAATTAAGCATAAGTAACAGGACAATAAACTGAAAAGGGATTATAAAAGCGGATTTCCTTGTACATGAAAACAGTTTACAGAGAGGCTGCAGAAAATTTATGTTTTAGTTGTGTTCACACTTGCGTTTTTGCTTTGCATTTCACTGTCCCATTCTACAAACAGGATTGATGTAGAAACCAGATCCATTTTATAATACTAATTAATGGAAGCAGAAGGGTCCCAGTGACTCTAACAGGGGGGGGGCAATCTGGTTTCCGATTGGTGTCCATTTTTTGCATGGAACATAAACCTATTTCCACCTTGGTGCCCACGTGTCCTATTGGTCTGACTTTACGTATCCATCAAAATACACTGATGTTTCATATGCAATTCAATTTTTTTGTGCATCTATAGACTTAAATACGCAAGTCTCATCCAATATACAGATGGGAATCGTGGGTGTTGTGATTTTTTTTTCACTCTGTGGAAAAAAAAAATCACTCATCTGACCAGCCCTATTGGATTAAAAAGGTCATTGCGCTTTTATCTCAGCACACGTCCGTACAGTACTGTCCTGTCTGAATGGGCCCGGACACTTACTTGCCAGTACACGTCCCTTCCACCTCAGTGAACAGCTTTTGTTTTACTGTATTGAGAAGGTTTGGCCCAAAATATCTCGGGTGCAGGAGAATTTCATGTTCCAGGGAGATCTACAGAGAAAAATCAAATTAAAAAAAATTATATATATTATTAGGCACAAGGTTTTCTTAATCTGCCAGGCGTCTCTAGGTAACCTTACTGTGCTGTTGCCATCTTACTGCCTCCAGTGGGACCCCACTGATCACAAGCGCCCTTTGTGAATGACGTGGCAGTGCACACGTATGATCACAAGAGAGAACTAGCGCTGTAATCGGGCCTCTCGGTCAGTCCTATAAAAATGAATGGGGGGGGGGGGGTGATCCATTTGCGCCCCAGCACAGCAGCGTTTCGCACACCGCAGCCCCACACACCGCAGATCCTCACAGGAGGCTTTGGTACCTATGTTTTTTTGGGGTCCGGGCAATCAGACCACCCCAGTGATCATACATCTCAACCCTGTGGATGTAACACGCCCATCTTCTCACATAAGGAGCAGCTGGTCGCCCCATTCACACCTCCTAGCAAGGTCTTGCAGCCATAGCGCCCCCACTAGTCTATAGACTCTATCCCCTCTCCAGTGCCGAGGCCATGATATATGGAGAATGGATACCCCCATACCCAGGGCAGATAATGTAGAGGAATAGGCACAAACCCCGTCAGGAGCCATGAGAGCACAATAATCTCCTCCTTACTCCACAGCAGGATAAAGCCTGGAGCTGTTATTACAGACCAGTCCTTGTATACTCACGTGATAGAACATAGCGCACAGCTCCCTCCAGACCAGCGCAAGACAGAAGAAATGGGTGTATGTTCACTGAGCGAACAATAAAGTTTATCTAAATAAAAAAAAAATGTGTTCCGGGTACAGTTTCCTGTCTTACGTCACATCATGTCGGAAGTGACGTAGCGGCGGCGATGTCTAGCGCCTCCGGTGTAGCTGTTAGTGTTCCTCATGGACTGTACGAGGTCTTTGTAGAAGAGGAAAAGGACGCCGGAAGTTTACACAGCAAGAGAACGGATACGACCAGTAGAGACGGCTTCACAGAGGGTCTTGTTATTGATTGGCTGGGAAGCTTATCAATCACGTGTTTCAGCGACCAATCAGCGTTGAGAAGTCACGTCCAATCAAGTGGCGACAGAGGCGGGACTTGTTTTTCCTATGGTTTTGCTTTGTGCAGGTGAGAGGCAGAGCACGGATCACATGACTTGTAATGAAATACTGTACGATCGGTAATCAATAGGTGCGGTCTGAGGAGCACCGAGCTAGGAAAGTAATGATCCAATGCAAATCTGCCTGATGTGCTGCTCACAAGGTGTAAGGGCTGCAGGCACCATGCCATAGCTGGCAGTGCCCCACAGGGCTGAGCTGCTGCATACATGGCAGGATGATGATGATGATGATGATGATGATGAGTGTGTAGGCCTCAGGTAGGTTACACCTCCAGTGACAGCATTACATCCTGCTCTACCCTGGTGTGTCATGTCATATCGTGTATTTATTTGCAGGCTTGCTCTCCACGAGGATGTCACCGGTTCCCCAGCTGCTCACGTCAGGAAGCTTTGTGCAGGAAGCGAGAGAGTCGTATTAGACAGATCTGTCGCCTCCGCTGACGTTTTTAGGATATTTTGCAAGTAAGTTGTACAGTAAAAGACGTCATCATGGAGTGTTAGTGTGTAGGAATGACATTGAGCATGCAAGGGTTAAAGAGGACCTGTCCCCAGGCCTTAAGTGGCCAGTTTTTGCTTCGACTTTATTCCCGCTGCTCCCCTGAGTATTCCAGATCTATTTCTGTTTTTTGAGAATCCGCCATGCGGTCCCAGAGATATGGGCCTTTATGTTTAGTGCTAATTTCTAGGGTCTTTACAAGGGGGCGTGGCTCATATGGCAATAATACAGAGTGGTCTTAAGACACGCCCCTGAGGATCCTGTGTGCCCCGCCTCTGAGTATTTGTGGACCTCGCCCACCTCATTGTAAGACCATTAAAAATCTTAAAGAATAAAAAGGCCTGTATCTCTGAAACTGCAGTGGCGGATTTAAAAAAGAAAGAGGAGCAGAGGGAATAAAATAAGAGCAAAAACTGGCCAATTATCACCTGACAACAGGTACTCATTAAAGGGGTTCTACGACAAGCTGATGGGAGATCTGACTATTTCTGTTATTTGCTGAGATGAAGCTGCAGTGTTCCTGCTGTCCCCCAGAGCCGCCTGCAGCAGTCACGGATGGCTCCCTTTGATTCCCTGTTCTATCAAACAATTATAGAAACATATAACCTCTGGTATAGGGCTGGCTGAAAGTTATTTTATGAGATGTCTTAAAGGGATATTCCCATCTCCCAAGATCTTATCCCAATATGTAGTAGATGTAATAATATTAGCAAATATCTCCAATTAGAAATTTGGTACAGTTCTTCTGATTCGCTATGTCACTTACCCCATGTGCAGGGCATTGCAGTAGCTTATGTATCCATGGTTATGACAACTTATATAGCAACAGTTAGTTGTTAGTGGTTGTAACCATGGCTACCTAAGCTACTGCAATGCCCTGCACATGGGGTAAGCCACATAGCTAATCAGAAGAACTATACTACATTTCTAATTGGAGGTATTTTCTATTACTATTATTACCGTATTTTTTGGACTATAAGATGCACTTTTTTCCTCAAATTTTGGAGGAAAGTGGGGGGGGGGGGTCTTATAGTCCAAACATATGTACGGCTGTGGGGGGGGGGGGGCTGGTGGGGAGCAGCAGCGGGGGAAGAGCGGGGCACAGGAGGCAGTATGGCACCCTTCTTCCTGTATATATAGCATCCCTCTTCCTTGTATATATGGCACCCTTCATCCCTGTATGTATGGCCCCCCTCATCCCTCTTCCTTGTATGTATGGCCCCCCTCATCCTGGTATGCTTGGCACCCCCTGATCCCCGCCTCACTGCACAGAAAAAAAAAAACAATTATACTCACCTCCTCTCTCCTCATCGCTGTGTCCCGCTCTGCCTCCTCAGGGTTCTCACTGTGTGAGCCGCGCATGGCGTAACTGCCATGCGCCCTCACACAGCGAGATGTAGTGTCGGAATATAGTCACTGCTCCCCACGCCGGGACTGTGTGCGTGAGGAGCAGTGATCATTCATTCTCCCTAATAGTGCGCACACTGTAGCCGCAGCGCGGCTCCTTCTGCGCTCCACCGTCAGTGTGCCCGCTATTAAAGGCCATGAATATTCACCACTCCCATGGGTTGTAGTGAATATTCATGGACTTTAATAGCGGGCACGCTGACAGCCAAGCGCAGCAGGAGTACTGGTTCTTAGCAAAACTCTACAGGTGCATCTAATAAAGACATTGCAGAGCTAGGATTTAACTTTGTCCTTCCCAGCTATGCTACAATATAAAAAAAAAAAAAGTAAACATGTATATGACGCGCCCCCTGGGCCGTGGGGTACTCGGTGCCGGGCCGGTCGTTGCTTAGGGAGATGTCACAGTGGCGGTGACCCGGTCCGGGGCCCAGGGCGGTCAATCAAAAGGGAATATTTACAGGGGATAATAGTTTATATACAAAGTTCGTGACGCCACCTGTGGTATGCGGCTAAAGGGAGCCGCCGCTTTGGTCCTCTGGAGCTGATGTTAGTGCAGCAGGGATGGTGTGGTTCTGCACAGGTAGAGCTTAGCTCCAGGGCAGTGTAGATGTTATGGGTTATGCTGGGCGTTGTAGTGCAGGGGTGATGGCGCAGATAATAATCACAGAGACAGTGGGGTGCAGTCTTCCGAGTTTACTCACAGTTGATAAGTTCCTCAGGTTACAGGTTCCGGACTACAACCTCCCACGTCGTGCTGCTTTCACCAGGCAGGGGTTCAGCAATCCCTCAGGTAATTCAAGAGTGCCTGACAGGACCCCTTTCTATGTGCCTTCCTCAGTCGTCTTCCTGCGCTGGCTCTCGCCCTCCTGCCCTGCTTCTCGCAACCAGTGTCCCAATCCGGTAGCCTCGGGTCTTGTCGGGCAACCTGCAGTCCCCTGGACCTTTTGCGGCCACCTTTTCGGCGATATAGTTGCGAATGTGGCCACAGCACCTTACAAGTACAGCAGCCTCCGATTCCTAGCTGAGCTTGTAGTTCTCCACTAGTTTAGGGACCGGTCCCCTCTGCGGCTCGATCCCTCCACCGCCTGGCAGATTCGGGCGTACGGGTGGCCTCCAGCACTGCCCGTACCCCTGGGATCCCTTCTGTCACTGGAGCCTTTCTCCTGCTCCCTCTCCTCTCTGTCCTGGGCCTCTCACTAGGCCCGCCTCCGGAGCAGAGCTCTTGCAGAGCCTCTGCTCCCCTCACTTTCCTCCTCTGACTGGGTTGTCTTTCTAAGATGACTCCCCTTTTTATACAGCTTCCTTTCATGTGCTCCCCTGATCTACGTTCTCCACCCACACCCACTACATGGTTCCCCCTCACTAGGTTCCCCTCCACTCCAGCCAGGGACCAGGGACTGTGCTCTCCCTTAGGAGCAATCTCGCCCTGCCCTACTGAAGTGGATGTGTTGGATGCAGGTGTTAGGGTCCCAGGCAGCACTCTATCCTTACCTGAGAGTGGGATACCACACCTCTGGGTGAGATGCAGTACCTCTGTGGCGACTGAACCCTCAGGGGCGCCACATATACATCCCAAAATGAAACCAATGAAAACATGACCTCACAGAACTATGTTGATAGAAAAATAAAAGTTATGTGTCTCAGAAAATGTTGACACAAACCATATAAAAATAAAGATTATTATTATTATTTAATGGCTACAAGCAGAGATCTTGCCGGATTCATCCACAAAATGTCAGATAATTGACAAACCTTTATCTGAACTTTTTTTTAGTAAGATTTTCAGTTCCTTAATATGATTTACTAATTGGATTTGTTTTTTTTTTGTCTTCTATAGCAATGGAGTTCCCGGATCACAGCCGTCGTATTCTGCACAGCCTTAGAGACCAACAGTCCCAAGGTTTCCTTTGCGATTGTCAGGTGTCAGTGGGCACCGCTCGCTTCCTGGCACACCGTTCAGTCCTGGCATCATGCAGTCCTTTTTTCCACATGTCGTGCAGGGAGCGACCAGACATGCAGGAACTCACACTCAACAATCAAATTGTCACAGCTCCAGCGTTTTCTTTACTCCTCAGCTTCATGTACTGCGGACGACTCAGTTTCCAAGAGGCACCTACTGAGGATGTGCTGGCAGCTGCTAGCTACTTGCACATGGATGAAGTGGTCAGGGTGTGCAAGAAGAGGCTGCAGGGCCGAGCACCTGCTGAAGCCGACAGCACACGACGTGAAGAAGAGGGTGGAAGCGGCTGCTTGGGCTTAGAGGACAATAATGGAGATTGGAAGCATGAGGACTTAGAGGGAGGCCAGGCTGCTGAAAAAAGTTTGCAGTATCAAGGGCAAGATACGTCAGGTAGCGGACATCGAGCATCTGGGAGCGTCATGTACAATTTGCAGGAGGTGGCGGGGAGCAGCAGATATCAGAGACAGGAGATGGCCGGAAACAGTCAGAAGTTATTAACAAGTATAAAATGTCAGAGTCCTGAAGCGTCAGGGAGAGTGGCAGCGGTTTCTAGATTTGAGGTGCAGGGTATGGCAGAGAACGGGCAGGGGGTAATAGGCAGTTCTAGATTTGAGCTTCACCAAGGACCAGGTAGTAGTGAAGCAGTCACTGGTAGCGTCAAGTGTCAGGTGCAGCAAGTAACGGTGAACGGCCAGGAAGTTGCTGGGAGCTCTAGATTTGAGATACAGGACATGGCAAATAGTGAAGAGATGGAGGACTCTGTCCAGGAAGCAGCAGAAAGTACACCGATGCCATCCAACTTGAGATTCTCGTCGCAAAATCAAGATCCAGGGTCGAGTGGGCACACAGGGCTTTCTAGAAACTCCCCAAAGAGACAAGAGGCAGCTGGAAGCACACAGGGTAATGGAAGCTCTAGATATTCTCACCTGGCACAGGAATCTGTTGGCATTGGGACGCAGTCATTACCGCCTTCTAGATACTCTTTGCAATCACAAGATGAAGCTGGTACTACTTTGCCTTTGATAGGAAACTCCAGATTTGCTGTGCAAACTCAGGAGTCTGCTGGCAGCATGATGGCAGTGCAAGGTACGGTTAGATATTCACTGCAGAGTTCGGATTTGGCAGGCAACAGTTTAGCACAGTCCGTAACGTCTAGATTTGCCTTACACCAACCCATGCGTGGCAAGAACAATTTGCAAATTCAGGAGCCTACAGCTAGCACTGCTGCACCGCCTGGAACATCATGGTGCTTTCTACAAAGCCCAGAGTCCGCTACAAACGCATTAGTACTGCCGGGAACATCCAGATACACTTTGCATAGTCCAGAGTCCCCGACTGCCAAAAAGGAAGAAAGAGAATGCACCAAATCGGAGTTGACAGTCACCACTACTACTCAGCCGGGCATGGAAATTGCAGCCGCACCAAGCCCATGTAGCTCCACTGTTAGCGAGGGCCACCCAGGGTCTGGAGTGTCCGTAAAGATAGAGGCCATTGTAATATCTGACGAAGAGTGCGAGAGGGCCGTTGCAACTTTTAAGAGGTACGAGTACGATGAAGAGGAAGAAGAATCTGGGTATGTGCCTTACCATATGATTTCTGTGCCAAGTGGGCACCATCCAAGCTATGGGGGCATATTGCCTCCTTCCATGCACCCAGAGGGCATGTACTTACAGGATTTTAAAGGACATCCCGGTTTTCCTCTTTTCCCTGAAGATGTACCCACTTGTAAAACTTGTGGAAAAACTTTCTCTTGTTCATACACCCTTCGTCGGCATGCCACAGTTCACACACGGGAACGTCCTTACGAGTGTCGTTATTGCTTGCGCAGTTATACGCAGAGTGGAGACTTATATAGACATATCCGCAAGGCACACAGTCAACAAGAACCAGACGCCAAAAAACCGAAGGGGGACATGGAGCCTACCCCCCCAAACCTGCCTTAAAATGTTTTAACTGTGCTTTGGACCTGTTGACAGATCGGTGTCCGGTGCGGACCAGGCAAAGTTCACGTCTCCTTTATTTCCCTACGGAAAGTTTTCAATCGTTTTAATATGTTGACGTTAATATTGTGGATTTTTTTTTTCTAGAATTGATCAGAGCCTGGAACTTTCTAATTAACTAAAGAAAGATAGTTACGAGGGTCAGTCAATAAGTAATGCCTCCTATTTTTTTTCTCCTTAAATAAGGTAGTTATGTTAAATATTCGAATTTGGCACAAGTCCTCAAACCTTCTTCTCCAATCCACAGCAGTTGCAACTTCCTGCACCAACAGGTGGCAGGACTGCATCCGTTTGCAAAATGGCTGACATCGATGTTCGTATTAGACAACGTTCTGCGATTGAATTCTTGCATGCAGAAGGTGAAACGCCCATTCGAATTCATGTGAGACTGAAAAATGTGTCCGGTGATGGAACAGTGGATGTCAGTACTGTTAGACGATGGGTTCGTCGCTGTAACACAGCTGAAGGGCCATCACCGTTGGCTGACAAAATGCGGAGTGGCAGGCCAGTAACCGCAGTGACTCCAAGCAACATTCAGAGAGTCGATGACATCATTCGTGGTGACCGCCGGGTGACTGCAGATGAATTGTGTGGCATTATCTTCCTCAGTAAAGGCAGTGTGATGAAAATTATTGGACAACTGGGATACAGAAAAGTTTGTGCACGGTGGGTCCCAAGAATGCTTTCTACCATGCTGGAATACATGCCCTTGTTAAACGGTGGACCAAGACTGTGGAAATGGATGGAGATTATATTGAAAAGTGACAAATTAATCGTTAATGTTGTGGTTTCCAACCTATGTAATTGCATTTGAATTTCTTGCCAATCAAAAGGAGAAAAAAAATAGGCATTACTTACTGACTGACCCTCGTATTAAAATATTGTTATACGTCAGCGTACTGGATTTTTAAATTAATATTGTGTTCTGAAAAAAAAAGATTGCGACCTTTGCATAATGCTGTGCTCATATTCTGGTCTGTCAGTGGTGTCCTTTACTACAGTACCTGACGATGCGTCATTAAACAGTGTCTCCTAATGTGCAAGTGTTGGTGTGTGCGTTACATTGTTTCCCGGGAAAATCATGTCCGGCTTTAGACTCTCTGACTGCAGACTTGTGTATCTGGCCCCTCGCCATGTCGACTGCCTTTACAAGAGCTCACTGATACCAGCGCGATCCTGTAATACGAGCCACCGGGGTAACAAGACAGTTCATGATTCTTCTTACCGCCTAAATCTTCCCCCATCCCCAGTGAGTGATACTACTGAGAAGTGGAAGGAACCGCAGCAACTCAGCCACGAAGTGGAGACCCCGTAACATTACATAGGAAATAAAAGTCACCAACGTTCTGGTGACTCCATAACTGCAGAGTCCAGACCTCCTCTCGTATTAGGACAAACACTGTGCCCTCACTGGGATCTTCATGGTCGAGCAGCTGCATGCAGCCGTACATCACCAAGAACAATGTAGAGTGTCGAATGGAGTGGTGTAAAGTCATAAAGCCGCAACCACTGGACTCTGGAGCTGGACTGAAAGGAGAGTCTGGATTTGGTGAATGCCAGGAGAACATTACCCACCTGACTTCATTGTTTGGTGGAGGAGGGATAATGCTATGGAGTGGTATTTCAGGGGTTGGCCATTACGTTCCAGTGAAGAGAAATCTTAATGCTTCAGCATAGAAGACATTTTGGAAAATGGTATTCCTCCAACATTTTTGGAGAAGGCCCGTTCCTGTTCCGCGGTGCACAAAGCGATAAGTGAGGAAGAAAACGAGCGGCCACACTGAGCTCTGACCTCAACACCATAAGGATGAACTAGATCGGTGATTGTGATCTCGGCCTCTCTCCAACATCTGACCTCACAAATGATCTTCTGGATGAATGTGCAAAAATTCCCACAGACACCTCTGAAATCTTGCAGAAATCCTTCTCAGAAGAATAGAAGCTGTTGTATCTGTAAAGTTATCGACTCCATGTTATGTCCATATATGCCTATGGATGTAGAATTGGAGGTCTATATAATGTTTATAAATAAATCTACAAAGTGTAAAATTGCTAATTGACCATGGATGTAATGGAAAACACTTTATTAATACTAAAAATAGAATAAAAAACAACATACATCGAAGCATTATATAAGTGAGATATTTTGCAATAAGTTGAAGTTTGCACAGTATATTAAAGCATTAAAGGAAAGTTCACATAGTTAAAAAACAAGAGCCCTGTGGGTTTTCTGGTTGCGTTACACAATGAATCTCTATTAAAGGCGGCATATTACCTCTTTTTGCAGTTGATCTAATACACTGTACGTTCCCCCAGTAGCAATGCTCCTAGAATTTGTGAAAGAAACCTTAGTATTGCTCCATATCACAAAGTATCGGCCTATAAAAAGATTATGCATAATACATAAGGATTGGATTATACAGCAGCATCAGCCTGTACAGAGAAGCTGCTGGCCGGTGGTGCCGGGCGGCATGGACCCCTGAAGACTTATTTGCTTGCTCTGATTATTTACAAAAGAGACCGTTTTCTTTGCGATTTGGTCCAAAATCACTATAGATTTATAGATGCCGATTTTGATTATTCATATGATAGTGTTATAAGGGAATTTTTTAAAGCAGCTCTATTTACTGAAGAATGCATAACCATTAGAGATGAGCTGTAAAGTCCGGGGTTCGTAACGTGTCTGCTGGTGAACTCCGAACACAGACACCCTCCTGGAAGTTGAGAGAGAGCCATGACCATTTTATAACCCCAAAGTTAGGGTCCTCATTGACTTCTATGGGGTTCAGGAACAGTTCTGATACCAAAACCGAACTTTGGAATAAAGTTCGGTCGAACGCGAACTTCCACGGATCCGCTCATCCCAAGTAATCATGTCTGTTTTTCCTCTTCTAATCTTTTATACATTTATATAACAACTTTTGATCCATTTAGAGATCTGTACGAGGTTATTGATTAATGCTCAAGACCGGAGGCAAAATTGCAAATGTCCCTCTGCCTTTACCTAGAAAATAGGAAAAACTGTAGATCGCCATGTAGTTCATACCAGTTTAGTTTAATGTTCTAGCCATTTAAAGTCCATTTCTTCACCTTTTACAAGTACAGGAAGAGTTTTCTCATCCTGTAAGGAATTCTGAAGATCCTCACTATTTCAGGTCTGTAGGAAGACATGAGTGACTATACAGGACCGTCCCGATTTGGGTTCACCGTGGGGTGGTTTTCACGCTTTTATCAAAAACCGTGTTTACCAAGTCCCCTATGTTATTTATAAGCACTATTACTTTTTACTTGTTTAGGGTATATGCTCATTTTGCTTCTATCTTAGGACTATGAACAGTTTCTAAAGCGTGGAAAAATTATGCATTTTTTTTTAAACCAAGCACTTTTTCTCATAGCTTTATATAAAGAAGTCCTGTAAATGGCTGCTAATATCAATACCCTTCCAAAGAAAAACCCAAGCAGAGGCCTTACAATATCTCTATATACACTGCACGGATAAATAAGAACCATATTTTAAGGAAGATCTCCTCTTCTATCCATATAGCCGTAAGCGGAGTAACTTTGCCATTTCTCCTTGTGCCGTTACCAGCATGAGACTATTAACACATCTGTAAGGATTGTTGTTCCTCTGTCCTAAATACCGCTTCTCCTTGTTACCGTCCTTGCCAGAGGTTGTGAGATCATGTAGATCCACTGAGCCAGGACTCGCGGGTCTACATAAAGCGACTTCTACAATGTGGAGGGCATGAAGAAGCCCTCAGCCGAACACTTCATGCGATCGATAGGACACGTATAGAAAGCCGTCCTGGTCCCGCTGTCCGGTGTAAGCTTCCAGCATGGTCATTGACAGACATGCCATTTGACGTTCATTGATCATTACGCAGAGAGAATGCGATGGCGGCAAGGAGAGTCTGCACCTGTGTGAAGAACAAGGGCTGTTAGCACAAATGCAATGAGACGGGACTCCTCAGATAGGGAATTATTGTTGAGATATGAAAGGGAATCAGTCAGCAGGTTTTTGCACTGTAATCTGATAATACCATAATGTAGGAGCAGAGACCCTGATTCCAGCGATGTGTCACTTACTAGATTGTGTTTTAATGCAATTAGTGTTTTATCAGCAGGAGATTATCACTACAGGACTAGGTATCTCGTGCCTCCTAGTCCAACCACGCCCCCAGCACTGATTAGCAACTTTTTAGCAATTCAGAGTGTACACACAAAGCTGCCAATCAGTGGTGTGGGCGGGGTTATACAGGGCTCAACATTCAGAGAACTGCTAGATCTGCAGCAGTGAAAACTGTGACTGGGCTGCACCCAGTAATCGAAAAGACACCGCTGGAATCAGAGCCTCTGCCCCTATATAATGCTGCTGTCAGGTTCCATTTAATGACCAATATATAGAGGCTTTATCTTTCCTATACAAAACCTAGCGCCACCTACAGGAAGTAGAAATTCAATAAGTCAATAATGACCCTTCAACGAGCCTTATCACATGACTTAGGATAAAAGCCAAGACCAGAAACTCAATTTGCAGACAGTGTGTTTCGGGGTACTGCCCCTCATCAGTACAAAGTGTGAGTTCTGGTTTGGCTGGATGAGAGACATCAGACCGATGTCTAAGAAGTCTCGTTTCTCCTTGCAGAGAGCGACATGTTAAGCACGTCAAGTTGAGGAGACTTTTCAAGCCTCAATGCTCCTCTGGGAAATATGCAAATTGTCTCTTCAGAGAGGAAGATGACTAGAACTCTAGTGCCACCTACAGGAAGTAGCAATCCTAAAAGTCAATATTGACCCTTTAACGAGCCTTGTCACTAGAAGTCTAGTTTTCGTCCCCTCTAAAGAGACAATTTGCATATTTTCCAGAGGAGCATTGCGGCTTGAAAAGTCTCCTCACCTTGACATGCTTAGCATGTCGCTCTCCACAAGGAGAACCCTTACTTCTTAGATACCTATACAAAACCCAATGTACTGTGCAAAGAAAAAAAATACAGCAAAAGCCTGCGGATGGCGCCATGTGCATTAGGTTTCAGTCATGCATCATTTGTAAATTCTGCCTCATTCCCGGAGTCCTCATTGACACAATACAAGGTAATTTTTTTTTTGCAATTAACAAGAAAAAAAAAATATATGGCGTTTTGCAGATACAGGGAAAGAATCTGCGTCATTATTTCGAACATTTCAAAGTTTGAAAAAAATGTATTTTTTTTCTCATTACTGTCCGGTTATTGTTCCTTCATTTGTTTTTTTTGTGGATACATAAAATAAAAGTAATCCGTGAGGGCTTCAGAGCAGAAATAGATATGGTTTGTCCCCTGTGCTTGTCATTGCCGAACTGCTATGAGCATTTTTGTTACACATAGCAGGGCTAAAGATCGCAGCTTCTAGTCTCCTATGGAGACTATTGAAGCAAGTAAAAAAAAAAAGTCACCCAGCCCCAGATCCCGAAAAATGGAGACGCTACATGTGTCGGAAAATGGCCCCATATTTGTTTGTTTACAAACTTTGGATTTTCCACCACTTAAGAACCTATACATGTTTGGTATCTACGAACTCATAATGACCTGGAGAATCATAATGACAGGTCAGTTTTAGCATTTAGTGAACATGGTAAAAAAAAATTAAAAATTTGTAGAATTGCACTTTTTTTTGCAATTTCACTGCACTTGGATCCCCCCCCCCCCCCCCATTTTCCAGTACACCATATGGTAAAATCGAAAGGATTCGTTCAAAAGTACAACTCGTTCTGCAAAGAACAAGCCCTCACATAGCCATATTAACAGAAAAATAAAAAAATGTTATGGCTCTGGGAAAACAGCAAAAATGACAACACAAAAAGGGAAAAACCCAAGGTGGTGAAGGGGTTAATGTGTATTGTGCCTTATAGGGGTTGTCTTAACATCAATAGCCATTAAAATTGCCATGTCTATGGCTGTACTTGCTCCTTCTGCTTCTGTCGCCTGGTGGCATTACACTTTTGGTGCAGACATCGCTGTGCAACAATGTAGCAGTTCTGTTTATCAGTCTGGAACTTGTGGTACACCCAGGTGGGGAGCTTATAGGTCAATTCCGCACCTTGTCTCATTAACTCCCTGATCTGACGCTTGGGCATGGCCTTACACTATTTACACCCTAGCTTCCTGCTCCCAGTGCCAGTTATTCGTTCCACCTAACCTGGTTCATTCTGGTTTCGCTTTTCCCGCTTAGCTAATTTGAGTTCTGCTTCTGACTTCTGCTGTTCTTCTACTAACTGATGATTATCTTTCCAATTCTGACTTTTTTGATACTGACCTGGCTTTCTGACAATTCTCTGCCCACCTCTTCCACCGGCCAGCAGCCAGTCTGTTGATCCAACCCAGGGATCCCTGAACAAGTCCAGATACGGGTGTAAGTATTAAAAGCTGTAGGCCAGGGTTCTTTTGGGATCTGCTAGTAGTCATTGCAAAACCCTTTTAAATGCTGCCAGCTTTAGACTCACAGTGCTCCCTCAATATAGAGCACTGTAAACACGAATCGAAAGGTGGCCGGATCACTGGAGCGCAGTTTGGACCAGAAGAACAACTAAGCTGTCAATCATTCCGGTTTCCTGGGGGCAGTGCACTCCTGAAGATATGCGAAAAGTTAGGACAATCTCATACATATTATGTGGCTATTTGGTTCCTTCTAAATTGGCGGGTGCAGCCACCATTTATCTAGTGTGTATGGCCCTCCTTTAAGCCCATATTCACACTGCCATCAAGGTTTAGTTGCATCCTTTGTTGCGCAGAGAAGTGTAGCATATTGTAATCAATAAATAAAAAAAAAATCTAACAGACCCCTTATAAGTCAATGGAAGTCACAAGGATCACGGATCTTTTTCTCTAAATGACCATACAAATTATGTCATCGTTCCCAGTCCCTAATGAAGAACCGAAATACCCATGGAATTCTACAGATGAATACAAATGTTGCCCTTTGTTGGATTTAATAGTGACAATGAATTATACATTTTACAGTCAAATTTTGCAGGATGGCGATATATAGTTATAGTGAATGTGGTCCCCGCAAGTTTCCGCAACAGAAAATCCAAACTTGTTAGATTTCTTTCTTCTTGCGTATCAAGGCAACGTCCGGATCGCAGCGTGATCACATTCACTTGTATTTATTCTGTTAGCCATTTTCTATGTACTTCATCTGTCACTTCTTACCTGATCATACTGACAAATTGCCCCATTGTGATTTCTGGGGGCACAAGGAATTTCACCTTCTGAAGGGGAGGTAGCAGCTTTTCCCGATGACTTCTCTCTACTATAACCTAAATGAAAAATAAAAATAAAATTAATGTATTTTTTTTATCTATCTACATATACACACCATAGTACGAAATTATTTTAAAGGGGTTGTCCAGGACTATGTGCCTCGCTCGTCTAGTTGACATGTGACCACATGTATGCAGATCACATACTTACGGTCCTGACTGCAGACGCAGCTCAGTATAAAAGCTCCAGCAGTCCCATAGAGAATGAATGGAGTGATGGTCGAGCACTAGCACTGCCGTTAAAATTAAGATAATAATAAGGGTAGGTCCACACGGGACACTTCTGCGCCGAAATTTCCACAGTGGAAAATCCGCACCAAACGGACAGAACGGGGATCGCAAATCCACAGTGCTGCTCCTGAAGTGCTCTACTGAATTACCGCATTTTTTGGACTATAAGACGCACTTTAAATTTTGGATTAAAGTAAGGGGTGTGTCTTATAGTCCGAAAAATACAATAAATTTGTCCGTGTACAGCCCATGTGGTGTCCAATTTTAACACTGACAGCACATATACATTTTATGCACAATATTATACTGTATGTATACATATACATATATATATCCACTCATTCCTTTAACTTAAAAACAACATGCATTTAAAAAAACAAAACATATATTACCGGTATCTTGCAGGGGTATCTGATCTTCACTCTATTAACTTCATGAATGCGACTGTCTACAAAGAAATAAAATAAAATTATATATATTTTTTTATTTATATCACACATATGCAATAAAGGGCTTGGATGTTTCTTTTGTGCACATAATTATATTTCTTGCAAACAAAGTATAAATCATGGCAGCCTCGCCGGCACTGATCATTGTGTTCTTTGTGCACGTTTTACATTTTCATTTTCATTTCTCAGTACAAAAATTAAACTTGTTTGTCATAGCCTCCTATAGATATTGTGGGGAGAGTTGAGGCTAAAAGTGTCTATTATTATTATTATTAATAATAATGACCTTCAGCTCGCACTTGAGCCATGTAGACTTGATGGATGAACGATCTTGAACGATGAACGACCTAGGAAGATAGATCTTGTGCAGCCTAGATAGGTTCACCAGGGTCTTCACCACCATTATCTCGATAGTAACAAGCCATCAGGTTCCTGGTCTTCCTCTTTGCCTTATTTCTTCTATTCTTCTGACAATGATGTCCTTCTTCAGTGATGATCTGCTGTTCTCTACATTTCCTTGACCATTTCATGAGCCTATCCATACCTTTTCTTTTTTTGTTCTCCTCTTTATACATTTTAATCTGAGTTTTATAGTATTTTAAGCTGTATAAGGGAACAGCAAGTAGATAGGAGGTGCATGCTTCGGGCCACTGGTAGACACAGACAGAAGAGGACCCATGTGCAGGAACAATGTATGATTCTTTGCAGTCCAATAATTGATCAGAATACAAAATTCCACCTGCTTTGGAGGTGGAAATGGGCCCCTTGCATCTTGGGCCCCTGTGTGGCTGCACTAATGGTATGTCCACCCCTGGTTCAGGTTTAATACCCTTTTGTGATAGATGCGTGTCCCCACTTCTGGGACTTTAGCCTAATGTGTATAGGGGGCCTTATGTCAGCCCAATCTGCTGATACTTATGGATTCATCACAGTCTAAGGTGTGTGGTGGCCCCAGGAAAATAATTGCAGGGGGTGAGATAAAGATCTGTTATGTCCAATTTTGTACTACCTATTCATTTGTTCGCCAAGAGATAATCCGCCACCAAAGATGTATGTCAGCGACTCTCTCATAGAGAACACTGGAGCGCTCGGCCGAGCCACCGCTCCTGTGTATGGGAGAGTCGGGCGAAATAGCTGGCGGCTGAATAATTGGCCAACCATTGTTCAGCCAACAGCTATCTAAGGTGTATGGGAGGGGGGATTTAGATCACCAGACCCATTGTTAGCCAAGTTCAAGTTTCATCCAACTTTGGGCAGAGAGTTATTAGCTTTAATGTAGACTTTAAAATTCAGCCATAATACGGTTTTCTCAAAGTGCTTTTAGTAAACTGTAAATCTGAACAGTTATAGTGGGAATCTGAACTGCACGTCGCCAAGATGTAGTTTACTTAACTTCTAAATGAAGCTGTAGCAATGGGAAGAGAGAAAATCTGCAATTCTCTAGTGCAAGGAAGGTAACCAGAGAGATAGACCAGTAAACATGGATTACTAGTAGAAGCAAAAGAGGTCGTTAATAGTGACACATTACTGTGATATTTATGTAACATGGCTGTCCCCAAAAGGAAGGAAACCATAACCAGTGCCACCTATAGCGAGAGCTGATTTGGGAGTCAATATTCAGCTCCTTATAGAGTCTTGAAATGTGACTGGAGAAAGCACCCATTAGTAGACACTACCGTTCCAGGGTTTTTGCTCCTCATCAGCACACAGTTGGGATCAGGTTTTCTGTGTGAGATGCCTTAGTAGTATCTCTTGGAAGAATATACTGATAATCCTTGAGTAGATTGAGCTGGTAGGGATTACATTACATAGCCCAAGGCAAAAGTAATGTTTACAGAGATCATTGTTCAGATTTCAAGTGAATAGCTCTCTAAATGCATACAAGTAAGCTAGTGCTGGAGGGTGCATGTTGTAAAGTCAGATTTGAAGTGTTAAACTGGCCACGACTTGCCAACTATCAACATGTCAGACTAATCTGCCAGATGAGGGACACGTTTGTAGGAAAAAAAATCAGAATGTAATTATGTAAAGAATGTATCTAACTATTGTGGTTTTATCCCCTCCTAAATACATTGTATCCAGTCATGCCCAATGTTAGTTTGCCATACTCTTACCTAGTCGTTTCCTCTGCTTGAAGGAAGTTGAGTTTAATTCCAGGCTGGTGCTATTTATTAGAGGTGGCATCGTCACGGTGTGTGGCCGCAATCTCTTTGCCCACTTTATATAAGTAGCCAAGCAGCTAGAACCAGTTAGATCTGGCAGCTCCCACCCTCTTTCTGTAAGTTTCAGGAATGCTCGAATTGCCCCCCACATCTCACACCCAGCTGTAGACCTGACCTCAGCTCCTTCACCGGTGTGACACTTAGTGCCGAAGATTGACAGTACTGCATATTCTGTATCATGCAAAACCGCAGGGCGTACATCTTACTGGAGGTCCTGAAATATCACACTCCTCTACGGGCCTCATAATCACATAGAGGGAGAAAATCTCTTCTACATGGTACCACAAATGGATAACATGCAGTATTAGAACAAGCGTTAAAACCATTCTCCATCAATTCCCCAGTATGTATCATAACCCAAATTATGATCCTTTTGGGTTTTGCAGATTTAAGAAAGAGAAGAATA
Organism: Phyllobates terribilis; assembly: GCF_046119375.1. Classification (NCBI taxonomy): domain Eukaryota; kingdom Metazoa; phylum Chordata; class Amphibia; order Anura; family Dendrobatidae; genus Phyllobates; species Phyllobates terribilis. The sequence goes on from NW_027362773.1 coordinate 117,007,007, forward strand.
AATGTTTCCATTAGATTTTCCTGTTTAGGATCGACTCCTGGGGTAGGATAAGTCATCAATATCAGATGACACTCAACACCACCCATTGATCATCTGTTATCAGCTCCGGTGGTGGTCGGATGTAAAAAGGTGAACGGAGCAGAAGAGCTTCAAATTAATTGGGCCAATCTGTAGTTCTCGACAAAGGACACTACACCATAAGCGGAGCCGGGTGTTGGATCCCCACCAACCTGTTATGACCTATCCTAAGGATAGACCATCAATATCATAAGCCTTTTTATACAAGCCACAGAAGATAACTCACCCCAAAACATACCAATACGGATCAATCTAATATGCCCAGGGGGCATGAGAGAAGATCCTTCAGAAACTTCAGTCCAAAAGTTTGAATTCAAACAGCCCGATCCTTTGGGAGATGCCCACACATATTAGATGGCCGGCCAGTTCTATCGATATTGGCTAAATTGGCCAACTTTAAAGGGGTTGCTCAGAACTTTGATATTAAGGATCAATAGAGGTTTGATACTCCACCCCCCATGCCCCATTGAACAGTTGTTAGTAGGTCCTGAAGTAAAGTTGCATTTAGGTGTTCCGAAAATACGTGAACGAGCTTCCATAAGAACCTTGTTCTCAATTATCACCCCTTATGCCACATTAGATTCCTTGGCCGATTGTTTGACTGACAGCCATCTCTCCCGTATACAGGAACGCTCACTCCACCAAGCCCACCTATGTTTTCTATGAGAAAGCCGCTGACAGACATCTCTGATGGAGATTTATTGGACAATAGTTCTGTGGTATAAGCCCAATTGGTTGAAGAGAAATTATTTATTTCCAAGGAGCTTTGGAATGGAGGGGCATAGAAAAAAAATAAATAAACTGTTCAGAATCATAAATGTCATCGTCTGCAATTTCCTTCAATATATAAAATTAAGAGAAGAGTTCAACAAGAAATGAATAGCGGCCGTCTCATTTTTTTTTAACCTCTTTCCAATATGATGTAATTTCTATCAACTATGTGCCTAGGTTTGCGTCAGCCCCATGTATTGCCCGTCAGCCCCATGTATTTGCTTTATTTCTCTCACTAGTCAGCCCTGGCGTCCTGCATGATGTACGTGTCCTTTCCCTCGTGTCTCTGCCTCCCTCTGTGCCCTTTTCTTTGCTGCGGCATACCTTTCCCTTTAACCTCATGATGTCTTTCCCTTCCCGCTGTGACTTCGCAGCACCTTGTGACCCGTCCTTTCACTCTTTGTGCCCCCTCTTGTCTTAATACCAACTAATGACTACATTCCTCCAAAAATGTTCCCTATTTTTTAGAGCCCCCTTTTCCCACAGTGTCTGTGTACCATATACCTAATTTATCTCTTTGGTTGCTTCCATGCCATGCAAACAAAACAGAATATAATTAGTGATAAAAGTATCCTAAAGTTTCTCATGCCCAACACAAAACCTGCAGCCCTTCCATGTGTCATGTCTGTTACTGGTGACGTAGCAGAGGGGCCTTTGGCAGCCTTATGCACCGGGGTCCTGGCTGTGAATTCTACCTCTGCACCCTCTGAATTCCTGACTATTTAAATCACAATTTAAATATAAAAAATTGGACTACATTAGTGTAATAAGGTGCGAGGACTCATAGCAAGAGAAATATCACACACCCAGAAAACCGTATCAAAAAGGTGACAGTAGCTTCCTGGTCAGGTTGCAACACAACATGCCTGGAGAAACAAATGGTGGCCCGGGTTAGTCTGCGCTCTTCCTTAGGGCAGAGATATGGACACCACAGAGAATTATTAAGAAGAGGTACTGGGTGTACTGGTGCCAAACGATTAGGAGTTAAAAGGATTTTCTGATACAATAGTTTTATATCCCATTGGTTTTTTAATGGTGTTCGGCTTGATCTTGAGCCATGGTGGTTTGATGGATAAATGATCTGTAGGAAGATCATCTTGGGTAAGCCTAGATAGGTCCACCAGTGTCTTCTCCGCCATTATCTTGATAGTATTAAGCCATCGGGTTGCTGGTCTTCCTCTTTGCCTTGTTCCTCTATTCTTCCAACCATGATGTCCTTCTCCGGTGATTGGACACATCATACGAAGAGAGCAAAGTAGGCAAGTCGTAGCTTGGTGATCCTTACTTCGAGTGCCATGTCTGGCTTGATTTGTTCCAAAATGGATTTGTTTATTCTTCTTGCCATCCATGGTAATAAACCTCTAAATACAAGACCTTCTGTATTATACTAGCACTTTGTAAATGGTCACGATTCCATGTTTTGATCACAGGTCACGTCCGACTGCTTTTATTGTGTCTTATTAATTCCTCCGATGTCGAATCCATGGCCCCCCCATGATTAATTTAGGCAGATACTCTAACCCAGGAGTGGACACAGACAGAAGAGGCCCCTGTGTAAGAAAGGTTTTTGGGCTCTTGGTAACCCAATAGCTCATCATAATGTACAATCCCACAAGTTTTGGAGTTGATATTAGTGGGTTCCTTTACCTCTTGCGCCCCTGTTGCACCAATGGTATGTCCACCTCTGCTCTAACTCAAGTATAGGATGTCATCAATGGTGTCACATAGAGATCATGGTCTAGCAATCCACTTACAGATTATGTAGCAAATGGTGAAAGCATTTGTTGAAACGACAATATTTTCTACACCGAACGAGTAGAGACGGTCACGTATTGTTGTGAACTGGAAATTCAAGTTAAAACCTTGAAACTTATGGTATGTGCCCATGATGCAGATTTGAAACAGAAATTTCCTGAGCAGATTTCACATGCGTTTTTTAAGCGTTTTTACATGCGTTTATGCATGCATTTTTTTCAAGCGGTTTTCCAAGCGATTTTGAGCATCACTTGGAAAAGGGCTTGACAAGTTGGTCACACAATATAAATCTATGCAAGTGGCATGGATTTATATTGCGTGACCAACTTATGAGGAGAGTTCTGCTTCAAATACTGCATTTAAAGTAAAAAAAAAAAAAAAAAAACACAAAAAAACCTTATACTCACCTCTCCAGTGGCCCCCGGTCTCCTCCCGGCGGCGATCCTCTCTCCTCGGCGTCCCAGGGTGTACTGGCAGGACCTGCGGTGAAGTCATTTAATCAGCTGATGGTCACGTGACCACTGACGTCAGTGGTCAGGTGATGGTCGTGTGACCATCAGCTGATTAAATGACGTCACTGCAGGTCCTGCTAGTACACCCCGGGACACCGAGGAGAGAGGATCGCCGCCGGGAGGAGACCGGGGGCCACTGGAGAGGTGAGTATGAATAATTATTTTTATTTTTTACTTTATAGTTCTTTTTTAGCGATGGTACCCGGGTTGGAGGAGAGTCTCCTCTTCTCCAGACCCAGGTACCATCCGCGCATTGAACCGCATAACATCCACATGTACACGTGTATACATATGGATGTTATGCGGTTCAAATGCAAGTTAATGGGCATGATTTCCTCACGAAATCGCACCCAAATTGGTTGTGCTGCGGATTTTTCCGCAATGATAATCCGCAGTGGAAATTTCCGCAGCATGTGCACAGCACATGTGGATTATCATTGGGGAACATGGCAGACATCTTAACAAGCGATTTTAATGCGTTTCCACGGCGGAAATGCCGCCGCCGAAACGCATTAAATCCGCATCATGGGCACACAGCCTTAGACTTTGTTGCTAAAATGCAACGGAGTTGGTAATCAAGTAGCCACCATAAGGACCTGAGGGCTTACCTTGGGGTTAGAGGTCTAGACACCCATTGCACCAGGGGCCCGTGGCTGTGGGGATACCACTTTGGCAGAGGATGGCTCCTTGGTGACCAAAACAGACACCTCGGTAGAGACAGACAGGTGTCTAGGTGTGGCAGGGTCCGGTAAGGCATCCTGCGGCATTTAAGGTCACGTAAGGATCAGTCATCATAATATTGGGATCTGCTAGAAATGTAAAGAATTAAATTACAAAACTTCCTTTAAAAGATATATTGAGGACCCCTACAAATCAGCAAAAGTAAGGGGCACTGGGGCCCCAGAAATTGCCACAGCCCCTTCAACATTGCCCAGACATACGATACAATTGTGCTCATATATATTTAAAGGGCCACATTATTCTGCTCTTCGCGGATGGCCTTTCAATGGATGATTGGAAACTGGAGGCTCAGAATCCATTTCGTAGTGAACGGTGGGATCCCATCATCAGATATTTAACACTTATCCTGTGAATAGGTGTTAAATATCCATTGTTGGAACACCCCTTTAAGTGTTTGTTCTTAAGTGTGATACTTTGTAACTATGGGTCGTATATTTTTGTTTCAAACTAGTTTCTACTATTGTAAAACATGAAAATAAACAGAAACCAATTAGTAACCACTTTAATGAAGCTCTTGGTAAGAATCCACAGCCCTGGCGATCAGCAAAGAATGCCACAGCTCAGAGCGTGCACAATGCGGATTTTACTAACACTGCAAAAAACAAACTATTAAAGTCACTTTAAGTCTTGGAGAGTGAATAAATACACTAAAATAACTGCAAATAAATCTGTGCATCCGGCAAAGAGGTGCAATAAAGGGGCTGTGACTACACATGTGTATCCAGACCGGACAGATCTGGAAACCTGTATGCGAGGGTTACATGTTCCTGTGGATTCAGTGCAGTTAGTAAATGACACTTATGTGATTACTCTTTACAAATGTCTGTGATTTGTGACCTCATAGAAACGCTGCCTTGTATAATCCACATTCTGATAACTAATCGGTATTTTATGCTGCGGGTGAGTTTCATGCAGTGACATATGTACAGTGATGGTAAACTTAGTCATTGCACAACGTCAGGAAAATAATCCACAGCGATTATTTACCCTCTTGTTTTTTTTTTTACAAATTATTAAACTGTAGCACGGACGGTGCACCAAAAAGAGAAGATCTCAATCATATTTTTGCATAATGTCATCTGCCGTCTTTGATTTTATTGGATTAAAATGGTATGGACATCTCAAAACACCGTGTGCATAATTATTAGGCAATTTGTATTTTGATGATTAATTTTATTATTGAGCAACTACAATTCTGCAGGTCAATCCAAAAGGTTAATAAACCTGAATAATTAAAAATGTAAAAGTGAGGTTTTGTCTTTCTTAGGAGAAGATCTGTGCATGCAGAATTACTGGGAAACTATTAGCGCGCCGAATTATTATGCAATAAAGTGAAAAACAAAACTTTTCCCATCTCTGTTGATTATTATTTTCACTTTTAGAGATAAAAATACACTCAAAGTGTACAAAAATACATTTCTGATATTTCCATAAAAAAAAAAAATCAGTGACCAATATAGCCGCCCTTCTTTTCAATAACAGCCATAAACTCCATCCTCAGAGTCTGTTAGTTTCTTAATCTGTTGACGATCAACTTTTTGGGCAGCATCAACCGCAGCCTCCCACACACTGATCAGAGAGGTGACTGTTTTCCTTCACTGTAAATCTCCCATTTAAGAAGAACCCACAAGTTCTCAATAGGGTTTAGGTCAGACGAGGAAGGGGATGTCATCATTCTTTTATCTTTAAGGCCTTTACTGACAGCCGAGCAGTGGAGACTTCGATGCTGCGATGGAGCTTTGTCCTCACCGAAAATCATGGTTTTCTTGAAAGTTGCAGACTTTTTCCTCTACCACTGCTTGAAGAAAGTGTCCTCTGAAAACTGGCAGTAGGTTTGGGAGTTGATTTTGAGTCTATGTTCAACCTAAAAAAGTCGAACTAGCTCATCTTTACTAATACCAGCCCATAGCAGTAGTCCACCTCCACCTTGCTGGTGTCTGAGTGGAAGTGGAGGGCTGTGGTCATTACTGATGCAACCAAGGGCTCATCCATCTCATCTGTCAAGAGTCGCTCTCATCTCATCAGTCCATAAAACCTGTGAACAATCTGTCTTCAGTGTCTTCAGATATTTCTTGGCCCAGTCTTGACGTTTCCACTCCTGTGTCTTCTTCATTGGCGGTTGGGTTCAGCCTCCTTACCTTGGCCATTTCTCTGAGCACTGAACACCTTGTACTTCTGGGCTCCCAGGAAGTTCCATTTCTGGACTATGATGACACTGGCTGATAATGGCTTCCTGGTCGCTTCACGTTTGATTCTTCTCAAATCTTTGCCAGGTAATGCGTGTCTTTTTTTCTCAAGACATTTTTTGCGACCCCGTTGACAGTTTGCAACAAAACTTTTGATGGTTCTGTGATCACGCCCCAATAGCTTAACAATTTCAAGAGCTCTGCATCCCTCTGTAAGATTTGTATAAACTTTTTACTTTTCAGAGTTTGTTAAATCTTTTTTTTTTGGTCCATTTTGCCCCAGGATAACAAGCTGCCTAATAATTCTGCACTCCTTGATAAAGGGTGTTGTATCCTTAGGCTTCACCCTCCCATTACAAAAATACCCATCACCTGATCTGTTTCATCCAATAAGCATTCAAGTTTATACAACTTGGAAAATCTCCATACAAACGATAAGATGGTCAAAATACTCCCTTGCCGAATACTTGTGTATATTTATGGCATATTCACAGGGATAGGCACCCATAATGCTGCTATACGTGGAGAGGTGGCCGCTCATTCATGGCTCTATTGATTCAGTTGTATGAGAGCTCCAGATATTGCTCAGCAAGCTCAATGGTCAAGGTTTGGAACGCTGAATAAACGGAGAGAGCTGTGCATGACTGACCACTAGGGATGCGCGGACCTGTGGAAGTTTGGGTTTGACCTAACCTTAGTCCAAAATTTGATACCCGAACCCCAGAGAAATCAATGGGGACCAGAACTTTGGAGCTGGAATATCTCGTTCTCTCTGGGAGTTCTGAACTTTACAGTTTGGGTTCGCTCATCCCTACTGACCACCTCTTCAATCCCAGATGGCGAGTGACAGGGCTCCTTGAGACAGATTTGGGTTCCATCAGTGGCATCTGCACCAGTCATACATTCATGGCTTATCTTGTAGATTTGAGATAAAATGTACAAAATAGGAATAGCAATTTTGGTCTTGATATCTAACATAAATCTGCATTTACCATCTGGTTGAGATTGGAAGTTAATTTCTACTTCACATCTAGAATTCAGTTTTAAAAGGGGTTTCCAGCACTTTCACGTGCCAATAAATATCACCCCACACTCCTGCCAAACCACAAATTATCTGCGGGCATTGTGTACAGGTCCTCAGGACAGGACATGTGCATGATACCTGACTTTTTTTATGGGAAAGGGAATCACTAGTGGGTCCGACCACTGGGACCACGACCACCGATCTGTAGAATCAGCGCTCTGAAGAGCTTGTGTCAATGGAGCAGAAGTCAATCACGCGCACTGCTACTCCATTCATTCCTAATAGGATGGCCAGAGATAGCCAAGCACTGCGCTCAGCTGGTCTCTGCCATTTTCATAAGAATGGCAATGTCTGGTATTCCAGATTAACCCCAGAGATTTTGTGTCTGTCGAAGAGCTCATTCATTAATTTTTCTTGTCCACAAATAGGCTACATGGCGATTTTGGCTATGACACAGGTCGCCTGGCCAAAGAAACATTCCTGAATGCTGCTGCCACATCTCAGCATAGTCCAACTGAATGGGGTCAAATGAAAATTTCCACGAAAAGCAAGGAGCAAAAAATACAAATGATTTTGACTTTTTGAGACTTGCCCGTCTCTATACCTTGGGTGGACCAACAGAACCCTATTCACAATGCGGTGAAGCAGCAGCACACAGAGATCTTTGGCTATGCAACCTGTGCCGTGGCTAAAGTCACCATGTCACTGGTGTAGGAGGAGGCTGAAGTCAATTACTCTCATGCCCCCAGATATGAATACTTTACCTACCAACTGCTAAGTGCACATGGACCTCGTGATTATTGTCTATTAGAAGATGGATTTCTATGTTCCTTATGCCATTTGCATGACTCACCAGTGTTATCAGGCAGCTCTAATGTGGGCATTCAGCAGTCTAGATGGTATCACGTATTCAGAAAGGTTCCCATTTCCTAATCTCCCATATATATCTAAGCCTTATACTAATAAAACACAAGCTTTATTAAATTTACTCGCTACAAAATTACAGACGACGCCAAGACACAGTCCATTACACAAATAAATAACGGATACGCTGTTGTGTTGGCGCCGTCTGTTGTAGCGAGTATATTTAATAAATCTTGTGTTTTATTACGCTGAGGTTTAAAGATAATATATTAGATCCGTATTTCAATAGACCTTTGATGTAGAATAATATGGTTGTATTTCACATGAGACAAATGACTCCATTTCCTTCCAAAATATAAAAGTTTGTTTCTATTTACGATGCAATGATGTAAGGAATAGGGAAGAGGACATTTTGGAATCCAGCACTGAAAAAACTAATTAATTTAAATAGAAAAGTAAAATTTATTGAAGTAACTCCATTAAAAAAAAGTATAAAAAAAATCTTTATATATCTACATCATTGCGTGGATTTGTTTTTATACTTTTTTTAATGGAATTACTTTAATAAATTTGACTTTTCTATTAAATTTATTAATTTTTCCAGTGCCTGATTCCAAAGTTTCCTCTTCCCCATTTCTTACACCTCTTTGCATTGCTCTACCAGGAGTGCCGACCTGGAGGATTCTGTGCACCGATCGTATGGCGATATTGCTGATAGTGAAGCAGTCAGCTGAGTTTTTCATTTCTTGCCATGTACAGCTTAGATCAGGGGTGAACAACCTTTTTGGGTCCAAGGGCCACATTATCAGATCGAACCGACCCCAAGGTAGGACTACATGGAATAAAGTAGCACTCATGCATGGTCACTTCTCCTCATCTACTCCTGTACTTTCTACAGTAGTCGGAACTCAACCATTTTGCCAAAATTTGGCTGCCCCAGAAATGACCACACTGCAACCCATTCATAGATATCCATCCCTATGGTGCCACGCACCACTGGTCTTCATATCGTGTAAAATATATGTGGCCAAACACTGACACATGTGAGCAGAAGGTTGAGGGCATCATGGACCACAGATTGTGCACCCCTGCCTTTAGATAAAGTAACTTAAGGTTCTATTTAGGACGTGGTAATGGTCAAATCTGGATGACAATGACTTTAATCTCATCAATACATTAGCAATGCTTTATCCTATGCAAGGAGGACTCATTATACTGCAAATTATTGAAATCAGTGGAGCACAAAGGTCTCCGCCAGTCGTAACGTATGCATATAATCCATAGATACCTGGACCATACCATCCTATTCTTTATGTACATAAGTCTTGATGTGGGTACCTCAGGTGCTTAGCGCAGGTACCTGCTGACCCTGCATTACCATGTGTAAGCTGGGTGGCTCCTGCCATCTGCTCTCATCACTGGAGGGGGTGAACACTCCTCTTATCTCCAGTCATTACACCCCACTGATTTCTGTTGTTTTTCCAAGAGATGTGGGGGAGGGAGAGTCATTAATGAGAACAGGCAGTTTGGATGACATCAACCTGCTGATAATAGTACACCCCCCTCCAGTGCAGACACTGGTCTGCTTCTCACTAATCATCTTCTACTCCAATACATAGGGGCACGCTTTGCTTATATGTGTATATTCACTCTTCAGAAGACGGGCTGCAATGTTCTTTTCAGATATGGCCATGCAAGAGCTAATAATTCACGACTGGTAACTAACCGGTCTTTCTTGACTGTATAGTAATCTAGAGTAATGGCTTTGCGCAGGTTCACACCAGCCTCCTACGTGCAAACCAGAGATAGGACATGGTGGTTAGCAACGAGTACACACTGGTTTTAAGTTACTCAAATATGTTCAATAACTGTTGGCCAAAAGTTTTCTTTAGCCAACAGCGCTTCCCCCCCCCCCCCCCCCCACACCGACACCACACCGGGTATTTTCTATAGAGAGGGGTATAACCTATTGCCAGACACCTCTGGTGGAACCAGAAATTGAGCAGTCCAGTCTTTATTTTCCCTGATATTCTCTGTCGGGGGGAAAAAGCCATGGATCCCCCATACACATGAACTGGTAGTATATGGCCACCTTTGTACTGTAGCTATCACCAGGGCGGCATAGTGCTATTTATTTATTATGCATTGCTTGTATAGTGCCATCATATTCCGCAGCGCTTTACAGACACTCATTGGGGCTCACAATCTACATTCCCTATCAGTATGTCTTTGGACTGTGGGAGGAAACCGGAGAACCCGGAGGAAACCCACGCAAACACGGGGAGAACATACAAACTCCTTGTAGATGTTGTCCTTGGTGGGATTTGAACCCAGAACCCCAGCGCTGCAAGGAAACAGTGCTAACCACTGAGCCACCGTTGTAGCAAGATAAATTACATGGAAAATCCTTCCCTAAGCAATGGTGGACAGATGGCTTTTAAGGGGGGCTCCACTTTTGATAACACGATGCAGTCACAGATCAACAGAATAACTTTATTTTCACAGCACACCGTTCAACATTTTTCAGAGAGTCTTATCTGGGGTTAGTGACCCCACACTCCTCCGGAGGTACCACCAAGCTGGACTGTTGGTTCACTACCATACCTACAGTGCCAGAATGGACGACATAGTCGATTTTCTATCACTGCTTGCCCCCTGTATATGCCTCTCATGGGTTTGCACCTGTCATTTAGTTTAGAAATTGCTCTGCGCCTCCAAAAATCTTTGTGGCCACTTATCCACTACCTTTTTGCAAAATACCAACTATCCTTGCCTATGGGCATGCAGGTCCCATGAGAGAGAATGCTCCTTACACCATGGAGTGGAAAGGGGTGCCATCTTTGTAAAGGGACGCTTAATATAACTTGTAAAATCTACTTCCTCCCTTATATAGAACTTCATAGGTCCCTCTGACTCGCCCCCTGGGCCGTGGGGCACTCGGATCCGGGCAATAGGGAGACGATGGGGGTAGTAGTGGCGACCCGGTTCCGTGGCTCAGGGTGGTCAGGCCAATGGTAGTCTGCTACGTTCTGCTGATAATGTCCGACTACGCCACCCGTGGATTGCGGTTATTAGGAACCGCCGCTGCATGCAGACCGCTGGGGCTGATGAGGTGTGCAGCTAGGGTAGTGTGACTCCCCACGGGAAGAGTGCGGCCCCAGGGCAGTATAATGGATGGTGGGAGTGATGGTAGTGAGAGTCACAGTGCTGATAGTGCTGGAGGAGCAAGGAGCACGCAGACAACAGGTTGCAGACCAGGGTCTTTACTAGAACAGGTAAATTGACCCACAAACAGTCCCAGCTAGGAGGAGACCCGGATGTCTGAGAGCAACGGGGAAATTGGCCCTGGTCAGGGTGAGGGTGTAGGCCTACCGTGCTTTCTGCGCTCCTTCTGGCTATCTCCTCGTTATAGGGTAACAGCCCACGTTTCCAAGCTTTCCGTGTAATTCTCGCCTGTATGGCTTGCGACGTGGGTTCCTTTCTGCTCCCAGCCTTGTATGGCTTTACTGGTCCCTTCGGTTGTGGCAGGGCCTCCAGGCTTCTTAGGCCAAGGAATATACAGTCCCCTGCGAACTGGTTATCTGCTGGAGAATGTGGAATCCTTCCAGCCTCAGACACCAAAGTCTGGTAAATTAAGTCCTTTCTCTGCCAAGACAGGCTCTCTTCGCCTCTTGTCTCTGGCTTGTGGCTCTCCTCCTGCCACACTCCCTCTTAGGTGCAGTGCAACTGTCTGTCCCTGCTCTGCTCTGGGACCAGTCTCAGTGCTGAGACAGGCCATCAAGTTCCCTCTAACCCTGTCCCCAGCACCAGCTTTTATAGGGGCAGCCTGCTCCCCCTACTGGCCTGAGACAGGAGGTACTGCATGCTAATGTTCCCCTGACTAGAGAACCTCCCCCTTGCTCTCAGACACAGCTTTAATTACACTTGTGGCATCCAGGCCAGGGTGACACATTCCCCCCTAGTGAAATTTAGTACTCCGGGACTAAACAATAAACAAAGACAATATGCATAACCATAAAACATTATCAGGAAAGTGACGCACAAATTGAGTTCTTAAGGTCACAGTGTGGCCTGTGACCGGGTGTCCATATCACCAATACAACGGGGAGCCTTAACCAGGTGGGGGTCTGTCCTACCCCAAGTCCTTTACAGTCTTAGTTCATTCCTGTGTTAGGCTCCGAACGCAGTCCATACAAGGTCCCGGTTATAAAAAGTCCATAACATTTGAGTCCTTACGGTAGCTGCAAGAAACTGAAACACAGAATTACCAAACATGCATGTAACTTGGCAAACAATTTCAACATTTGGCAACAGGGTTATTTACAATCTTAGTACACTCTATATTCTCCAGCGAGCGGGTATCTGTCCCTTTGTGCTCCTGGTTGACCTACGTAGCCCACTGTCTGGTGGTGGACCAACCTGGCTTTCCCCACTAGCGTTAGGGGTACAACTACCAGCTGGGTGTACAGGTAGGGCAGGCAGCTGTCTGCGGGTCCTTTGGCTTACCGCAGGCATGGCAGGCTCACTGTCAGCAGAGGGTTGACTCTCCTGGGCTGCTGGTACAGGCTCTTCTGCCTCTGGAACCGCTTGCTCCTCTTCACCTTCCGGCTCTGGTGTTGGTTGTTGATGTGCCGGTTGCAGGAAATGCAGGACGGGTACCACTATGGCATCATTTATGCGAGTCCAGGACTGAGGAAACTCTCCGAGAACGGTGCTGATCATTTCTTCCTTGTCCTCTGCGGGTTCAAGGTCACTCTGATCCTCTTCTGCACTACGGAGTTGCTCGGGGCACCTTTTGAGGTGGTCTCTGGAGACGACACTAGTGGTTTCTCCCTCGTCCTTGGTGATCACGCACACCTTCGTGTTGTCGTGATCAGACTGCAGTACGGTGTAGGGTTCCCTTTCCCACTGGTCGTCCAAGTTATGTAGCCTTCTCTTCCGCTTCAGGACCTGCTCACCAGGTTCTAGGGGACCAGCAGGGGCGTGTTTGTTGAAGAGTTTTTCTTGCCTCTCTCTCACCTGGGCCAGGCTCTTCTCCACACTCTCCTGTACCTTCTTGTACTGCAGTTGCCTTTCCGTATCCCAGTCCGCATCCGGGGAGGTGTCCTCAGGTATTAGGACTCCCATCTCCAGGTCTACGGGCAGCTTACCTGGTCTAGCTCGCATCAGGTAAGCCGGGGTGCAGTTTGTAGCATTCACCGGGATATTGTTGTATAGGTCTATCAGATCCGGCAGTTTTTCTGGCCACAGGCTGCGTTCCTCCAGGGGCAACGTCTTCAGGAGATCAATGACTATATTGTTTATCTTCTCACACATCCCGTTGGTTTGGGGGTGGTAAGGCGTTGTACGAATCTTCTTACAGCCATAGAGGTTGTAGAACTCCTGGAAGATTTCAGCCTCGAACGCTGGACCCTGGTCTGTCAGGACCTGTTCCGGATACCCGTGTGGACGGCAGAAATATTGCTGGAAGGCTCTGGCCGCTGTTTGGGCTGTCAAGTGCTTTACCGGGACCACCACTAGAAAACGGGAATAGTGGTCCACGATTGTCAGGGCATAGATGTATCTAGACCGGCTTGGAGCCAATTTGACGTGGTCCAGAGCTACCAGCTCAAGAGGCTGCATGGTGACGATGGGCCTCAAGGGTGTCTTCTGGCTGGTGCGGTCCTTCCTCCTCAGGTGACAAGGGCCACAGTCTCTGCACCACTTTTCTACAGCTCCTCTCATGCCGACCCAAAAGAACCTTCCTCTTAGCAGGAACTCCAGTTTCTTCCAACCGAAGTGCCCCGCTCTGTCATGGTAAGCCCCCAGGACCATAGCTGCATCCCGCCTTGGGACCACGACTTGCCAGGTCAGCTCGTGCGTCCGGTGGTTAACAATCCTTCTGCACAACTTGCCTTCGTAGAGGAACAGCTTGCTCTTCTCCTTCCATAGCTGCTTGGCTTCCTCTGGGGCATCTGGATCTAGGCGGGCGTCTTCCCGGGTCAGCAGATCTTTCACCAGGCGGACTGCAGGGTCACTATCTTGGGTCTCAGCCCAGCTGTGGTGAGGTAGGGGATTGATCATCACAGTTGTTAGATCCTCCTCCTTCACGCAGTGAGAGTGTTGAGCGGCTCCATACCGGTGAAACGCGGGGAGTTCTACCTCCTCCAGCTCTTCTGGGTCTTCGTCACCCTCAGGTAAGTGAGGCATTCTTGATAGGGCGTCCGCGTTGGCATTGGTTTTGCCTGCCCGGTACTTGATCACGAAGTCATAGTTGGAGAGACGGGCCATCCACCGCTGTTCCAGGGCACCCAGTCTTGCATTGTCCAGGTGTGTCAACGGGTTGTTGTCCGTGTACACGGTGAACTTTGGAGGGCCAGGTAATGCTTGAAGCGTTCCGTCACGGCCCACACCACCGCCAAGAATTCTAGCTTGAAGGAGCTGTAATTCTCCGGGTTCCTCTCGGTGGGCCTCAGCTTCCGACTGGCGTATGCGATCACCCATTCTCTGCCCTGTTGGTTTTGGGACAGTACGGCCCCCAGTCCCACATTACTGGCGTCTGTGTGGAGAATGAAAGGCTGGCCATAATCAGGGTAGGCCAGGATCTCATCCCCCGTGAGGGCCATCTTTAGCTGGCGGAAGGACTCCTCTTCCGGTTTATCCCACTTGAAGGGTGGCTTTTGACTCCTGGACTTAGACTGTCCGATTAGGAGGTCCTGCATAGGAGCTGCCATCTTAGTGAACCCGGGGATGAACCTTCGGTAGTAGCCTACCAACCCGAGAAACTGTCTCACCTCTTTGATGTTCGAGGGGCTTGGCCAGCTCTTGATTGCCGTGACCTTGTCAGGGTCGGGGGCCACTCCTTCCGCGCTTACCACGTGCCCTAGGTACAAGACCTTTGGTTTCAGCAGGTGACACTTCAATGGTTTCACCTTCAGGCCATAGCCTGCCAGGGCTTCGAACACCTCGGCCAGGTGCTTTAGATGGTCCTCGTAGGTCTTCGAATAGACGATCACGTCGTCCAGGTAAAGGAGGACAGTCTCGAAGTTTCGGTGCCCTAGACAGCATTCCATCAGCCGCTGGAAGGTCCCTGGTGCGTTGCAGAGCCCGAAAGGCATACAGTTGAACTCGCTCAGTCCCATCGGGGTGGTGAAGGCGGTCTTCTCCTTGTCAGCCACTGCCACAGGAACCTGCCAGTACCCGCTAGTAAGGTCCAAAGTAGAAAAGAAGTTAGCTGATTTTAGTGCGGCTAAAGACTCCTCTATTCTAGGCAGCGGATATGTGTCTTTGTGAGTGATACGGTTGATTTGTCTATAGTCGACGCACATTCTCATGGTGCCGTCTTTCTTTTTCACCAGAACCAAGGGGGCTGCCCGGGGGCTACAGCTGTCTCTAATGACCCCAGCTTCTTTAATTTCTCTTAGCATGCCCTTGGCGTTCTGATAATGTGCAGGGGGTACAGGCCTGTGTCTCTCTTTTATTGGTGGGTGGCTCCCTGTGGGGATGTGGTGTTCTATCCCCTTTACTCTGCCGAAGTCTAGCGGGTGCTTACTAAAGACTCTCTCGTACTCCTGTACCACCCGGTAGACTCCTTGTTTTCGGTGCAGGGGAGTGGAGTCAGCACCCACATGGAGTTTCTGGCACCAGTCCTCCTTTTGGCTAGCGTGGCATACCAGGGCAGGCATACTTCTCTCTCCCCGATATTTATGATGCGGACGGGCACCCTCCCATGACGGACATCAACCACCCCCCGGGCTGTCAAAATGGTGGGCCTGCTGTCTGAGTACACGGGTTCTACCATGGCTTGGTAGTCTCTACCTCTCAACCCGATTGCAGTCAGACACCAGATCATCATTTCACTTTTGGGAGGCATGGAAATGGGGAATGGGTCACTCAGTCCTACGCTACCGATCTCACCACCAGACAGTTCTACCTGCTGCCGTCTCATCAGGGCTTTTATCTCCTTGTTGAGGACTCTCTGTTGGCTGGAACTAGCATTCACCGCCACCTGTTGTAGAATTACAATTACCTCTGAAAGACAATTTTCAATTACGTTAGTACCCACAGTTATTTTAGGGTGACTTTCACGACGGTCAATGTCCACAATAATTACTCCCTGTGCCGGCAGTTCAACTTTACCAATTTTAATGGTCATCTCCTTGAACCCCATCTGCGGCACGGGTAAGCCATTACTGGCGATGATGCTCAAGTTACTGTCTGGATACCGCGTGATATCAGCATCAGTCCAATACTGCTTAAAAAGTACATAAGGGATAGTGGTTACTTGTGACCCAGTATCCAGCAAGGCGCTCATGGGGATACCGTCCAGCACCACGGGTAAAACCGGGCGCCCCCCAACGTACTTATTACGCCAATTGTAAGGGCCTGGTGATCTTATGCCTGGGGGTTGGCCCTCTGCCCCAGGTTTGACCCGTTTAAATTACAGTACCTGGAAATGTGTCCGGGCTGGTTGCATCGACGGCAAATGGGCTGTCCATCCTCTGCGTAGCGGTCTGTGGGCCTCCCTCGGAACGACGGGATCCTCCTCTGTCGACGCCACGGGACATCCTCCGGACTTGAAGCCAGCTCGATGGGTCTTGACGGGTCCACTTGTAACGCCTGGACGGTCCTGGTCAACGCCGCGACGCTCTTGGTCAGCTCCTGGACTTGGTGGTGCAGGTCTTTCGACGGGGCTTGGTTCAGGGCCTGTGCATCAGCCCCCACGGGGTCCATAGAGGAGGGTGCCGCCTCCTGGTGGTAGGTGAGAGCAGGGCGCCGAGGGTTTATAGCGCCACTGGTTGCAGATTCACGGAGCACCCTTATGGCCCTGTCCTTAAATTGGGCAAAGGTCAGGTCTGGGTTCTGAAAGAACATGAGGCACAGCTGGGCCCTGTGGGCGCTAGACAGCAAACCTTCTATGAATTGTTCTGTTAGCAGTTTGTCCGTTTCCTGCACACTGCCAGGGTCAGTTTGTTGTATGGCCCTCAGGGCTTCCTGCAGATTTAGGGCATAGTCTCTGATGCTGTCCTGTGCTCGCTGCTTGCATCCATAGAACCTCATTTTAATTTCAGCGGAGGTACGTGTGTCAAAGGTACCCCGCAGCCGGGCCAGAATACCCTTCACAGTCCTTTTCTCCTCAGTGGGCCATGATTTTACCTCCCGCTGGGCTGCGCCAGTTAACTGCCCTGTTAATATGCTGACCTTTTGTTCCTCTGTCAGGGGGTAAACTTGGAACAAACTGTACAGCCTTTCCTTAAAATCAGGGCATGGGGCTCTCCAGAGTACTTAGGCAGCCAGGCCGCTCCAGGGATGTAAGGCAGGGAAAAGGGCATCACCGCTGCTGCAGCTGCGTTGGTGGTAGTGGGCGCCTCTGTATCCGACATCTTCCCCCCCCCTAGTTAAGCGTGGCCTACCTTCCGACGATCCTCTTCTGTAGGCCGCGGCTCCGCTGCTGCTGATCTGGACGAGGACCTTGCGTCGCGTCCTGATGACGTCAGCGTCGCTCTCTCTCCCTTCCAGGACCTTGCGCAGCGTCGGTGCGTGGGGCGGAGCTTCGGATCTCGCGCGGTTTGGACGTTCACGCCCCTCTTCTTCCCGCGTGGCGTCCTGAAGATGGCGTCCGACGGCGGGAAACAGTTGCGGATGGTGGGAAGACGGCAGAAGACGGCGGGAAACGGTCCAAGATGGCGTCTGATGGCGGGAATCGGCTCCGGATGGCGGGAAACGACTCCGGACGGCGGGAAACTTCGCCACAGGTAAGTTACAAAAGTCTTTTTCAGGCACGCAGTACCCGGTGGTTGCGGGCACGAAATCCTGCCGACTACGCCAAAGCTGACTCGCCCCCTGGGCCGTGGGGCACTCGGATCCGGGCAATAGGGAGACGATGGGGGTAGTAGTGGCGACCCGGTTCCGTGGCTCAGGGTGGTCAGGCCAATGGTAGTCTGCTACGTTCTGCTGATAATGTCCAACTACGCCACCCGTGGATTGCGGTTATTAGGAACCGCCGCTGCATGCAGACCGCTGGGGCTGATGAGGTGTGCAGCTAGGGTAGTGTGACTCCCCACGGGAAGAGTGCGGCCCCAGGGCAGTATAATGGATGGTGGGAGTGATGGTAGTGAAAGTCACAGTGCTGATAGTGCTGGAGGAGCAAGGAGCACGCAGACAACAGGTTGCAGTCCAGGGTCTTTACTAGAACAGGTAAATTGACCCACAAACAGTCCCAGCTAGGAGGAGACCCGGATGTCTGAGAGCAACGGGGAAATTGGCCCTGGTCAGGGTGAGGGTGTAGGCCTACCGTGCTTTCTGCGCTCCTTCTGGCTATCTCCTCGTTATAGGGTAACAGCCCACGTTTCCAAGCTTTCCGTGTAATTCTCGCCTGTATGGCCTGCGACGTGGGTTCCTTTCTGCTCCCAGCCTTGTATGGCTTTACTGGTCCCTTCGGTTGTGGCAGGGCCTCCAGGCTTCTTAGGCCAAGGAATATACAGTCCCCTGCGAACTGGTTATCTGCTGGAGAATGTGGAATCCTTCCAGCCTCAGACACCAAAGTCTGGTAAATTAAGTCCTTTCTCTGCCAAGACAGGCTCTCTTCGCCTCTTGTCTCTGGCTTGTGGCTCTCCTCCTGCCACACTCCCTCTTAGGTGCAGTGCAACTGTCTGTCCCTGCTCTGCTCTGGGACCAGTCTCAGTGCTGAGACAGGCCATCAAGTTCCCTCTAACCCTGTCCCCAGCACCAGCTTTTATAGGGGCAGCCTGCTCCCCCTACTGGCCTGAGACAGGAGGTACTGCATGCTAATGTTCCCCTGACTAGAGAACCTCCCCCTTGCTCTCAGACACAGCTTTAATTACACTTGTGGCATCCAGGCCAGGGTGACACACCTCTCCGTGCCACAATGCAATGGCCATCACCACTGAGATCAGTTCCGTTCCCTGAGTGGGACATAAATGACACTGAACTCCTGCAAGCTGGTCACCAGTAACCCATGTCTCCCAGTGGATAGTAATACTAACCAGCTCTAGTGGTGATGCGGCATTGAGCCGCCCACCAGACGCTCTTATACAAGGGGCAAACAGGGGCGCAATAAAGAGGAGAGCAGCAGTGGAGACACAGAAAACAAACCAACAATAAATTAATGGACAATACAAATCCCTTAGAGGGGAGTTTTTTTAGGGTTATCCACATTCATTCATTACTTGATTGCATTTTGTCAATGGAGGATTGAGTATGTGCCTAGGTCTTTAGGTTGCTTTCCACATCTTAATCTTTATGCATACATTACTCATAATCCCATGTGTGGCCACTTCCACTTTCTGGAATGCAGAACTAGACTCACTATGGAGTTGCCGTTAAATTTTCATAGCTGTAAAATATATGTTCATAGGATCTATAATGTCTGCAAATGACATTAATTGCCAAGTTCCTGAGATTAAACAGACTATGAACAGTAAGCACTCTGGGGAGATTCATCAAGATTCTCATGCTGCTCTTGATGAAAGGGCGTTTTGGAGCAGCCTCCTCTTACACGGTGTTCCAAATTATTATGCAAATAATATTTTCTCAGATTTTCCCAAATTACCTATATGAATTGCAGTCATTGTAATTTTCCAGGCAAATAACTATTAGAGTACAATTGAAAGGTTTTTGTACAAACTGCCTATGATAACAGTATATTTTTAAAAAAATAAAAAACTCAAACTGCACTCAAAATGCATGTTCCAAATTATTATGCACAGCAGAGTTTTCAACCTTTTCATTTTAATAAAGAACAAAAAATGGTCATTTTTGAAATTATAAGCATTAGCAGGTTATTACAAACTGAAATCAAACAGTTTTCAACTCTAAACTTTATTCTAGGTGATGTTACATTTGCACATAGGACCCCTTGTTCGAAAGGAGCTTCTGAACTCTCTCGTCCATTGAATTTGTCAGGTTTTGGATGGTTTCTGCTTCAATTGTTTTGCATGAGGACAGAATACCCTCCCAGAGCTGTTGCTTAGATGTGAACTGCCTCCCGCCATCATAGACACTCCTTTTGATGATGCTCCAGAGGTTCTCAATGGGGTTGAGGTCAGGGGAGCATGGGTGCCACACCATAAGTTTGTCCCCTTTTATGCCCATAGCAGCCAGAGATGCAGATGTGTTATGTGCAGCATGAGACGGGGCATTATCATGCATGAAAATGATCTTGCTGCGGAATGCACGGTTCTTCTTCTTGAACCATGGAAGGAAGTGCTGTTTGAGAAACTCAACATACATTATGGAGTTCATCTTTACCCCTTCAGGAATCCTAAAAGGGCCGACAATCTCTCTCCCCATGATTCCAGCCCAAAACATTACTCCACCTCCTCCTTGTTAGCGCCGTAGCCGTGTTTGCATGGGGTGTCCATCAACCAGCCATCCTCCACTCCATCCATCTGGACCATCGAGATCATTTCATGCATGATAATGCCCCGTCTCCTGCTGCACATAACACATCTGCATCTCTGGCTGCTATGGGCATAAAAGGGGACAAACTTATGGTGTGGCACCCATGCTCCCCTGACCTCAACCCCATTGAGAACCTCTGGAGCATCATCAAAAGGAGTGTCTATGATGGCGGGAGGCAGTTCACATCTAAGCAACAGCTCTGGGAGGGTATTCTGTCCTCATGCAAAACAATTGAAGCAGAAACCATCCAAAACCTGACAAATTCAATGGACGAGAGAGTTCAGAAGCTCCTTTCGAACAAGGGGTCCTATGTGCAAATGTAACATCACCTAGAATAAAGTTTAGAGTTGAAAACTGTTTGATTTCAGTTTGTAATAACCTGCTAATGCTTATAATTTCAAAAATGACCATTTTTTTGTTCTTTATTAAAATGAAAAGGTTGAAAACTCTGCTGTGCATAATAATTTGGAACATGCATTTTGAGTGCAGTTTGAGTTTTTTATTTTTTTAAAAATATACTGTTATCATAGGCAGTTTGTACAAAAACCTTTCAATTGTACTCTAATAGTTATTTGACTGGAAAATTACAATGACTGCAATTCATATAGGTAATTTGAGAAAATCTGAGAAAATATTATTTGCATAATAATTTGGAACACAGTGTATACTGGGCCCCATCCTGGTACGGCTGTCACCTGTTTTGCTGCTATTCTTTAATGTATAAACCCCACCCCACCCATTATACTCCCCTTCCCTTCGCTCCCCCACTGCGCAGCATCCTCTTCTGAAGCCGACAGCTGAATTCAGCTTGCAAGTGACGAGAGCGCATGACGTCACTGCCATGTGCCCCCAGCCACGTGGATGCCGATGTCAGCTGCTTGTCTTTGATTGGCCAGCAGTGTGTATTGCAGTGCACGGACCAGATAGGTCAGTGCACCGCAATACACTAAAACTGGATGTGCGTCCTCCGGAATGTTGGAGTAAGATTTGTGGTGTAGCGAATGCCGACACTCATCATGAATTTGATGAGCGGGGTTCGCCAAGTCCCCATCCCGCCCTAGTTCTGCTGACGTTGTCTGAGCTGGGGCGAGAAAGGTGTGAAAATGCCAAATTCGCATTTATTTGCGCAACCTCATGTTGCACAAAAAAATTGCGACTTTTCAAAGCTTTTGTCACCAGAAAGACATTTAAATGTGTTAACGACATGAGTCTCTCTCTCCTCCCCATTGATGGTCCTAGGGAAGGGAGCTTTTGGGTAAAGGATTCCCTGCACATGCTCTCTTCTATTACCAGAACTAGGTGTCACGCAAGGTGTGGGAAAGACTAAGTGCAACACGAAGGGATGAGGGGAAGGAAGCCCAGACACTAAGGAAAGGGGGAGTGGAGACCTCCTAGGCTGATCTGATATCACTCTGTCTCCATAACGTCCCTTAATGTGATCCTTTTTAAAGACTCCCTTCTCCCTTCCCCTTTTTTGTACATCCATGTCCCTTATGTGTATTCACGGGTTATAGGATTTTTGAATAAACCTACAAATATTAATCCCTTGTGGAATTTCCTCCATGTGATTGCAACACATTTGGAAGATTCAACAATTTTTTGGTTACTCTTTCTTCCACAGGAGCGTCTCCAGAATCCATTTGTCTCAATTTGTTCACGTGGTGGCTGTCTGTCGGGTAGGACAAATATACCACCACCGTTTATGGAAGAGCTGCAAACCGTGGTCTGAAAACCCTAATAATGGACAAATTCCTCAAATAGAGTTGTGCACAACTTGCTCAGGTGTGCATAAAAGATTTTTTATTCTTTTAAAATTTTTAGTCTCTACTCACTACGCTCAGGTAGCTCTGTCTTTCCCTTTTTCCTCCACATCTTTCTACCCAGGAACAATCTCCATAACATCTCTATATTGGTTCCTCACCAATTGCCGCACAGTAACCTAAAACCCTGTATTTCCTTAGAGCTTGGCCCGGACTAGGGAAGGGGGGAGAGGGGGGGTTGAGCACTAGTCAGTCCCCACTAACAACTAAAGAAAACTAGGTAGAAAGACACGGGTAAAGTAACTTAGCTTGAGCAGATTTCAGAGAGAAAGCACACACGTCCTCTTAGCACCAGAGAGGAAGCACACAGACTGCACTCGCTCAAAGCTTTCACAAGGAAACATGTGAATATCACCGGCACCTTCCTGCTGCAAAGTGAAACTATTTAAACACCCAGGCCAGGGTGTCAATTACAGCAGGAATGAGGTAGCCACTGGGTCCTAGAGTGAAACAGCCAAGAAGGTGTCTGTAATGCCAAACAAAGATCTTCTGCAACCAACTGCAGGGCGACTGTCTGTCACATCTTGCATGCCCATGACACTAGGGCTCTTTCATCAGGATTTTTTGGTACATACAGTACAGACCAAAAGTTTTCAGGGGTGGATTAAGAGTAGCAAGGGCCCCAGGCAGTTTAGAAGGCGCCCCCCCCCCCCAACACACCTGATTTATCACGTGACATGTCACATGATCCCCTGTGATAGATCATGTGATAGTTCACGGGAAATTAATTTGGCACAATATTAATTGTGCTGCCTCATCTGAGAGCAGCACAATATTGGGGCAGATACCCTGATTCCAGCGATGTGTCACTTTTTCAGCTGCTTGTTGTCATTTTGAGAAAATCACCATTTTATCTGCTGCAGATCTAGCAGCTCTCTGAATGCTGCGCTCTGTATAGCCCCACCCACATCTACTGATTGGCAGCTTTCTGCCCATGCTCAGTGTACACAGATATCTACTGATCAGTGATGGGGGTGGGGTTCTACAGAACTTACTAGTCATCTAGTGATAATTACCTTCTGACAAATCAATGATTTTATCAAAACAACACTAAGCAGCCCAGTAAGTGACACATTACTGGAATCAGTGCCTCTAACCCTACATTATGCTGCTCTCAGATTAGGTGGCAAAAACCCGATGACAGATTCCCTTTAAAGGAGCTGTAAACACAAAAAAAGTTTGTATTAAAAAAAATACAAGCCATCTGTGAAATTAACTTTTTTTCATTGTTAATTCACATTAGACTGTATCTTCAACACTTTTGTCAGCAGGTCTTATTACAGACTCTGAATAGGGCAGCTCTCTCCCTCTCCCTCAGCAGAAAGTCACAGCATGGTGAAAAAACGGGATCTTTTATGATTTTCTCATAATAAATAAAAAAGGACATGCAAGTCCTCCAAACTATTTTCCGTTTCTCTATAGGGGAGGTCCTAAATCTTTCTTGTTCTTTAGTTGATCATATGTCAAAAAAGCAAAGCATTTACTATGAACTCGCCTAAAAAAATATACACTTGGAGAGCAATATCATCATCTGCATGTAAATATTCCTTGACTCTAAGGGCTCGCTCACACTGTCGTATAACACGGCCGAATGCTATGTGATGTTTTATCGGATAGGACTCGGCCCTATGTTATACTACGGGACAGTGCAGATCTGCGATTATTGGCATGAGAAAATAATCTCATTCGATATTCGGACCATGTGCACCCATACAAGTCTATGGGTGCACGTAAAACATTAGACTGCACTCGGATGTCATCCAAGTGCAGTCTGATGAACACTCACAGAGACTATGGAGAAGATGGAGAAAGTAAGTTCTCCGTCTTCTCCATATCTGTGCTGCAAGAGAATCGGATCACACTCAGTTGAAGCTCTGACAGAGTTTGAGCCGAGTGTCATTAGCATAATTGGCCCTATTCTCTTGCATGAGAGAATATATGGCTTAGTGAGTGGACCCCAAAACTGAATAGTAGTGACGGACAGGCACCTCACAAGCGGGATCCATGTAGCTCTCAGATGTCATGTAGGTAGGGCTTCATTCCATGGGGTAGGGCTTAATTTCAAGGTATATAAAAAAAATGGACTTCAAATAAAAATTAAATGAACACAAAAAGCACTAATTGAATTATTTTTTTCGTATTTATGTTTGCAGCCCCTTTAAAAACCCTTTGGAGGACCAAGGCACATATATGTCCCATAGTTTTAAACTGGAAAAAAATTTGATTGAATAAAATTTAAGGTCCTCGAAGGTTTAAGTAGGTCATAAATTCATATGAATACTTGCTCATACAATTGCACATGCCATAAGATGAAGAAGAACAGAATCAAAAATATGACATTAAGTGGAGCACTTACAGGTATTCAAGGTGAAAGAGACCAGCAAAGGCATCGTCTCGAATGACAGTAAATGAGTTAGAATTCAGCAAGCTGAAAATGAAGACAGCAGGTTAGAAGCGAACCAGACTTTATGGTGCTCAGAATTAGTCAAGCAGAATTTATTGACTGCTCTTGCAAAGCACTGAGACTCCCGCTGTGTATAGATGGCGCCGTGCGGCCTCCCGCTGTGTATAGATGGCGCCGTGCGGCCTCCCGCTGTGTATAGATGGCGCCGTATAGATGGCTACGTGCGGCCTCCTGCTGAGTAAAGATGCCGCACGGCGCTCCCCCCAGAGACAGCAGGAGGCCGCACGTAGCCATCTATACTCAGCGGGGGGCGCACGTAGCCATCTATACACAGCGGGGGGCCGCGCGGCGCCGTCTATACACAGCGGGGGACCGCACATAGCCATCTATACACAGCGGGGGGGCGCACATAGCCATCTATACACAGCGGGGGGGCCGCATGGCGCCATCTATACACAGCGGGGGGCCGCATGGCGCCATCTATACACAGCGGGGGGCCGCACTGCGCCCCCCCAGAGACATCAGGAGGCCGCACGGCGCCAACTATACTCAGCAGGAGGCCGCATGCAGTCATGCACACACACAAACATATACAGACACGCATAAACACATTTGAAACACAAAAATACATACAAACAGACATCACACAATGACATCTGCCCACACACACACAAACACAGACATCACACACACACACACACACACACCTGCCCACACACACACATCTGTGTGTGTGTGTGTGTGTGTGTGTGTGTGTGTGTGTGTGTATGTATAGTGTGTGTGTGTGTATAAT
This sequence comes from Phyllobates terribilis, assembly GCF_046119375.1. Classification (NCBI taxonomy): domain Eukaryota; kingdom Metazoa; phylum Chordata; class Amphibia; order Anura; family Dendrobatidae; genus Phyllobates; species Phyllobates terribilis. Next base: position 117,032,357 of record NW_027362773.1, read on the forward strand.
TTGTGTGTATTTTTTTTTTTTTAAGTTAAAAACAAGTAAAATGCATGTGGCATCAATATCAAGACTCCAGATATAAGGGCCTATTCACACTTTATTTTGCAATGCATTCATCTCCTCTTTCCAGGCTTCTATCTAAATCCCTGAAAAATGTCATTCAGATGTGCCTTGACATAGCCATTGATTTGAACAAAGGCAAACCGAGGCTAAAGTCTGAATCTTTAGGCTCCATTTGCTCGGCTTTCAGATGTCTCATTTCAGACAGCACAATCCTGAATTTCAGGGATTCAGTTGTAAGCCTTGTGTAAAGACCTGAATGCAGCGCTGAATGTAGTGTGAATAGGTCCTTACATCCTACACCACCTCCTCAGGGGATTGTTGTTATGGAGTATTGCCCCTGGGTGGCCGCAGTTATGACCACCACCAGGGCTCGCGGTCACCCACCCTAGCTTTGGTATTCTGGGGAGCTGGTATAATGAATATCTGAGAAGAGCCCTAGAGAAGCAAGAACATTGGACAACCAAGAGGTGGTGGCCTCAAGTCAGGTGTAGTGTTCAACAGGGCAAGACTTTCTAACCTGCCCACCCACACACACACACACACACACACATCTGCCCACACACACACGCACCTGCCCACACACACACGCACCTGCCCACACACACACGCACCTGCCCACACACACACGCACCTGCCCACACACGCACACCTGCCCACACACGCACACCTGCCCACACACGCACACCTGCCCACACACGCACACCTGCCCACACACGCACACCTGCCCACACACGCACACCGGCCCACACATCTACACACACACACCATCCCCCGGCTCCATTCCTCCTGCCTGCTCTCTCTCTTCTCTGTTGCAGCAATGCAGGCCGGGGCGCACTGCGTGACGTCAGAGCTAGGAGACACGGCCGCGCACAGGGCCGTGTCTCCTAGCAGTGACGCGGCCGGGCCAGCACAGGGAAGTTAACTGCTGCAGTGCTGGCCCGGCTGATTAAGAAGTAGCGGCGGCCGCTGCTGGGGGAGCGGTCCGGGGCCCCCCCTCCCGCCACTGCCACCGGTTTGTGCCGTGGCGGCCCGCACATATAATGAGGGCAATCCGGCATTAGACACCCCGCCCGGAGCCGCGGGCCCCCTGCAGGCTCGGGGCCCCGGGCGGTCGCCCGGATTGCCCTCATTATAATCCACCTATGTTTGGACACACCTCATTTAAAGATTTTTCTGTATTTTCATGACTATGAAAATTGTACATTCAGACTGAAGGCATCAACTATGAATTAACACATGTGGAATTATATACTTAACAAAAAAGTGTGAAACAACTGAAAATATGTCTTATATTCTAGGTTCTTCAAAGTAGCCACCTTTTGCTTTGATGACTGCTTTGCACACTCTTGGCATTCTCTTGATGAGCTTCAAGAGGTAGTCACCGGAAATGGTTTTCACTTCACAGGTGTGCCCTGTCAGGTTTAATAAGTGGGATTTCTTGCCTTATAAATGGGGTTGGGACCATCAGTTGTGTTGTGCAGAAGTCTGGTGGATGCACAGCTGATAGTCCTACTGAATAGACTGTTAGAATTTGTATTATGGCAAGAAAAAAGCAGCTAAGTAAAGAAAAACGAGTGGCCGTCGTTAGTTTAAGAAATGAAGGTCAGTCAGTCCGAAAAATTGGGAAAATTTTGAAAGTGTCCTCAAGTGCAGTTGCAAAAACCATCAAGCGCTACAAAGAAACTGTCTCACATGAGGACCGCCCAGAAAAGGAAGACCAAGAGTCACCTCTGCTTCTGAGGATAAGTTTATCAGAGTCATCAGCCTCAGAAATCGCAGGTTAACAGCAGCTCAGATTACAGACCAGGTCAATGCCACACAGAGTTCTAGTAGCAGACACATCTCTACAACAACTGTTAAGAGGAGACTTTGTGCAGCAGGCCTTCATGGTAAAATAGCTGCTAGGAAACCACTGCTAAGGACAGGCAACAAGCAGAAGAGACTTGTTTGGGCTAAAGAACACAAGGAATGGACATTAGACCAGTGGAAATCTGTGCTTTGGTCTGATTAGTCCAAATTTGACCTCTTTGGTTCCAACCACCGTGTCTTTGTGCGACGCAGAAAAGGTGAACGGATGGACTCTACATGCCTGGTTCCCACCGTGAAGCATGGAGGAGGAGGTGTGATGGTGTGGGGGTGCTTTGCTGGTGACACTGTTGGGGATTTATTCAAAATTGAAGGCATACTGAACTAGCATGGCTACCACAGCATCTTGCAGCGGCATGCTATTCCATCCGGTTTGCGTTTAGTTGGACCATCATTTATTTTTCAACAGGACAATGACCCCAAACACACCTCCAGGCTGTGTAAGGGCTATTTGACCAAGGAGGAGAGTGATGGGGTGCTACGCCAGATGACCTGGCCTCCACAGTCACCAGACCTGAACCCAATCGAGATGGTTTGGGGTAAACTGGACCGCAGAGTGAAGGCAAAAGGGCCAACAAGTGCTAAGCATCTCTGGGAACGCCTTCAAGATTGTTGGAAGACCATTTCCGGTGACTACCTCTTGAAGCTCATCAAGAGAATGCCAAGAGTGTGCAAAGCAATCATCAAAGCAAAAGGTGGCTACTTTGAAGAACCTAGAATATAAGACATATTTTCAGTTGTTTCACACTTTTTTGGTAAGTATATAATTCCACATGTGTTAATTCATAGTTTTGATGCCTTCAGTGTGAATGTACAATTTTCATAGTCATGAAAATACAGAAAAATCTTTAAATGAGAAGGAGTGTCCAAACTTTTGGTCTGTGCTGTATGTTTTCTGTTATTTTTACAGACTGATTGTAGTCAGTCCGTGTTCTATTAATGTGCCATTTTATAGATCTCTGTTTCAATCACTCCACAAAAAAAAAAAAGTTAAATAAATAAACACGTGGATGTCCTCTGTGATCTGTCTGTATTTTGCCATTTAATGGGAATGAGAAGCTAGGATTTTTTTCATCATACATAAAAAAAACGGATGAAACAAGGACTGACTCGGGACCAAAAATGGATGTAGCATAAGAAGAAAAAAAAATGCAAGAAAAATAATTGACGCATGAAACCGACCAGCCTTCGTTTTAGCAGTGGATGTTTATCAGGTTAGGCCTCATTCAGACATCCTTGTTTCCTTTACACTTTCTGTTGTTGTCTTTCACATATACCTGTAGAACATATAACTAATTTATATATATACACAGGAGTTTTTTTGTGGATCAAGTTTACGCAAAAAAAAACCCAAACATCTAACATATGGGATTTTGTCAGAAATTTAAAAAAAAAGCAGGTTTTCGATCCGAATGATTAGGAGCGCTCAAAATGATAATTACTATGACTGAGCTCCATAGAAGAAGCATGAAAAAGCCATACAGTGCATATACATACATATGTTGTTATTAAAGGAGTATTCCAATTTCAGCATATAAAGCTTATGCAACAAAAGAAATGTTACACAATTTTCTTAGAAACTTTATGTATGAGTTTTCTTCTTAAAAAAAAAAAAAAAAAAAAAAGATCTCTGCTTGTGGTCATTGAACTTGCATTGTTTCAGCCCCTTCATAAAATATGGATGACAGCTGTGGATCTGCCTTTAAGTTTCTAAAAAGCCTCCAGATTCCTTTCAGGATGCCAGCTTCTGATGCCACCCAGAACGCCTGCTATGGATGCTCACCAAAATACCAGCCACATACGGCCCATTGAACTGCAGTAATGGTTCCAGTTTGCCAGCCACAGATGTTGGGGTCTTCTTTGAAGGCACCAAGGATAGGGGCTGCAGCCACCTGTCAGCTGAACTCTGCACAGAAAAAAAAGGTAATTAGCATGTGACTGATAGATTTCCTGGAGTGCAAAAAAAAGTGTGTCATGGTGAAAGAGTGACAAGTGATGTTAGTAACATGTGTCCTATTCAGTCACCATGAATGTGAGTCAGAATGTTCTTAGATTAGAATTTGGAATTTTGTTTCTTTTTTAATTTCTTAGTTACCATTTATTCTTTAAAGAGGACCTTTCGCTAATTTTTTTCATGTTGAACTGGGCATAACTTTTTTTTTCTTTAATTTCACATCACTGTTGCGGAGATATTAGCAATTAAAATATTTGACATTTAATGAGTTAACTTTTCTTAAATACAAATGGGTGTTTCAAATATTTTTTTTCTCAAGAGGCGTGTACTTCTTCTCCCTGTATGATTCTGACCAATCATAAGCAGGTTGCAACACAGCAGAAAAAGAACACGCCCCCAACTCCCCCAGTTTCTCCATGTGTGAGATGTAATGATACAGCTCTGATTTCCTGGTGTAATCTGTTACACAATTAGAAAGTGTTGGAAGATTAGGGCACAGATGACTCACACTTGTCAGATAAACTCTTGGAGCGCCTGGTCTAGTCCGACCTTATCCGATACCTCTCTATTCACCCTCTTCTAGACCCATCACAGACCGGCTTCCGCCCCCTGCACTCATCTAAGTAACCAATGACCTTCTGACAGCAAAACGTAATGGTGACTACTCTCTGCTCATTCTTCTTGACCTCTCTGCAGGTTTCGACACCGTTGACCACCACCTCCTACTCTCTATGCCCCACTTAATTGGCATAAAGGACACTGCTCTCTCCTGGTTCTCCTCCTACCTATCTGACCGCTCTTTCAGTGTATCATTCGCTGGCTCCACTTCTTCCCCATTTCCTCTCACTATTGGGGTTCGTCAGGGTTCAGTCCTTGGCCCACTTCTCTCTCTACACAGCCCCGATGTGACAGACCATCAGCAAATTCAGCTTTCAGTAGCATCTTTATTGCTGATTACACACAACTATACACCTCATCCCCTGACCTTACCCCCACGGTACTACAGAACACCAGTGACTGTCTGGCCGCAGTTTTCATTACAAAAATTGGCGTGCACACAGCTATAGGGTGAGGTGCAGGTGGAAGGGAGTTGCGGACTCCACAATCACTAGAGTATAGAAATTTTCACCGCACACAGGAGGTGCAGGAGCACCCTTATTGCCATTACCCATAAGGACTCAACTCTATATACATCCCCACAGGGATTTCTCTCATACGGTTTGGACCATCACAGCCTTCCCCAGAGCGACTATGTGAGCAAGGCCCAGGAGTGGGCCGAAACATAAAGTCGCCTCTAAACAAAAGAACTGTATTTTGTCTGCCACTTGCATGGTTTTCTAAATCTCATTAAAACTTTTGCATTGAATCTCCAGAGTGTGCGGTGAAGATTTCTATACTCTGGCCACAGTTTCCAACATCATGTCCGCTCTCTATCTGAAACTCAACCTTTCCAAAAGCGAACTTCTCCTGCTCCCGCCGTCTACTCACCTCCCTAAATCTGACATCTCCCTCTCAGTGTGTGGCACCACAATAACGCTGAGCCAGCTGGCGCGTTGTCTGGGCATTGTGTTTGACACCAATCTTTCCTTCACCTTCCATATACAATCTCTTGCCCACTCTTGTCAGTTGCACCTCAAGAAAATATCTAGAATCTGCCCCTTTCTCACCTTGGAAACAACAAAAACCTCTCACTGTTGCCCTGATCCACTCCCGCCTTGACTACTGTAACTCTCTATTAACTGCATCCCCCTCACTCGACTTTCCCCTCTCCAGTCCATCCTTAATGCTGCAGCCAGGGTCATCTATTTGGCTAACCGTTACTCAGATGCTTCCGCTCTGTGCCAGTCATTGCACTGGCTGCCCATACATTATAGGATCCAATTTAAATTGCTTGTTCTCACCCACAAAGCTCTCCACAGTGCAGGACCCCCCTACATCTCCTCCCTCATTTCTGTTTACCGGCCTACCTGTTCTCTACGCTCCACAAGCGACTTTCGACTAACATCCGCACTAATCCGTACCTCCCACTCCCAAGACTTCTCCCGAGCTGCACCTATTCTTTGGAATGCTCTACCTCAAGAAATTAGAACGCACCACAACTTACACAGTTTTAGGCACTCCCTAAAAACGCACCTGTTTAGGGTGGCCTTTCACGTTCCCTAATCAAAGTCCTTTTATATTTTTATAGCCCATTCATTATTTTTCCAAACATAAGTCTCCACCAAACTCCACCGCGCAGAAAAACACTACAAATACTGGCTGGTGACGAGCTCATGCAGCCTTTATCTATCCCTCATCCCCTCAAGATGGCTGGACCATCATTGTAAATAAGCCCCTGTACTTTGTGTCACCCCCACCTCATTGTAGATTGTAAGCTCTTATGAGCAGGGTCGTCATTATTTTTTCTTTAATTATTGTATTATCTTTAGCTATGTTAATTATGACTGTTGTATATGAACCTCTGAATTGTAAAGCGCCGCGGAATATGTTGGCGCTATATAAATAAAGATTATTATTATTAAGGTCCCTGTGGGGGAGGGATAGCACAGCTGAGTAAAGCTGTGTCACATTACAAACCCTTCTGTCAGCTCTCTCATAGCACTGTAAGCTCTGCTGTACTGCCTCTCCCCCCACATTGCCTGTCTGGAGATGAGTCACACTTATGCGTGTTGTAGTTAAAGCATATTTGAGTATAACAGACATAAGTGTGATTACAGACACAGCTCCAGGCAGGCAGTGAGGGGAAAGGTGCAGTACAGCAGAGGTGGCCGTGCTATAAGAAGAGAAGAGCTGATAGAAGGGTTTGTAATGTGACACAGCTAAACTCGGCTGTACTGTCCCTCCCCCCACAGGGACCATATCTGAAAGGTGTTAGTCATCTGTGCTCTAATCTACCAGCACTTTCTAATCATGCAGGAGTTTAGACCGGGAGATCAAAGCTGTATCATTACATCACACACACTTGGAAACCTTCTCTGAGCTATGGTGGGGGTGTTTTCTTTTTCTCCTGAGTGTTGCTGCCTGCTTATGATTGGGCAACATCATACAGAGGGAAATAGTACACGCCCCCAGTAAAAAAAGGATTTAACTCCTTAGGCACCAAATACTTTAATTGCCAATATCTCCACAATGGAGAGGTGAAATAAAAAATAAACAAACACATTTTGTTGCACTTTGCAGCCACTATTACACTGTGTGTTCGGGTCCTCTTTAAAGACACTAGGCCCTTATAAAAACATAATGTATACTTGCGTTCGTCTAATGTAAAATATTGTCCAGTTACTTGAAAATTAGCTTTTATGTTTTTAATATCTAAAATTAGTCTTAAAGGCAGTCAATCAGTCCAAGCTTAAGTTACAAACTAAGCATATAGCCTTGTAGAGAGTATAGTCTAAAAAGCGAATATTTACTTTTCTGATGGGTGCCTTCATTTTGTAGAAAATTAAATTCAATTATGCTAATCAGTCTACATGGTGCACCCTTGGTGTGGCCAAGAGCCACAGTGCACTGTTCCACCCACTGGATTTGCATGCCCCTCCTCCCTCACTGGTGATTGACAGTGCTCCCGCCAGGCAAGCCAGCACTGTTAATCTCCAATAAGGGAGGCGGGGCATGCAAAACCAGTGGCTGGAACAGTGCACTATGGCTATTGGCCACACCATGGGTGTACAGAGCACTCCGGATAGCATATGTGATTAAGCTTCATTTTCTACAGAACAGAAGCTGTGATTAGATCACTAAAGTTGTGATTTTTTTGCAAACTTTATAAAAAAACAAATATCACAAATTTAATAACAGAAAACAATATGAGGCAGCAGGGTATCATGAACCAGGTAGCTCAATGTTTGGCTGTAAGGGTATGTGCACACGTTAGGAATTGGGTGCAGAAATTTTTGCACCATTTCTGCATCTCTAGGCAGGAAAAATGTTGGGTAAAAAAGGTGCATTTTTACATGCGTTTTTGGTGCAGATTTTTCCATGTTCATTAGTATGGGTGAAATCTGCAGCAAAAACGCTGAAAGAATTGACATGTTGCAGATTTAAATCTGCAAGGAAAAAATAAGCAACGTGTGCAAGAGACTTCAGGACTCTCATTCACTTTGCTGGCATCAGAAAATCCTTTACGCTTTGTAACAAATCTGCACATTAAAAAATAAATAAATATATAAAAATCGACAAATGTGCACAGTCCCTTAGAATGTTAGGCTATCATATGTAGTTCCTTATTTTAAAGTGCCCACTTGTTAAATGTGACCCCCTGTAGGACTGGCCAGCTGTGACTACTTATCAGTTGCTACATAAAAGTAGGTGCAGCAGATACAAAGTCCAAAACTGTAAATAAACATACTAATATCTCAACATACCTCCATGTCTGTGACATTACTAGAATTTGTCAGAGTTTATCATGCGGAATTCTAGGGCCCTGTTATTACATAG